>NW_027507758.1:310800267-313567767 GCF_037356315.1 Lithobates pipiens | reverse complement strand
AAGATTCTAGAGCTGCAGCCAGTTCATTGATGTAGATGTTGAAGAGGATTGGACTTAGGCTGCAGCCCTGTCTGACTCCTCAGGCCTGCTGGAAATGTTTGGTTCTTTTCCCAATCACCTTTACGCTGCAGCTGTTCTCAGTGTATGAACTCTTAATAACAGCATATGTTTTCCCTCCTATTCCACTCTCCAATAGTTTGAGGAACAGGCATGGGTGCCACACTGAGTCAAATGCCTTCAGAAAGTCCACAAAGCAGGCAAATATCTTTCCCTGTTTTGTATTGTGGACATGGTTCTTGATGAGGCTGTGCAGGGTGTAGATGTGGCCTGTAGTGCGATGCTTTGGCATGAACCCTGCCTCACTTCTGCTGAGGACATTGTGTTGTGTGAGGAAGTTGAGGATCCGTTTGTTGAGGATACTGTTGAATCGTTTTCCTATGTGCTGCTAACACATATCCCTCTGTAGTTGGCTGGATCATACTGGTCTCCACTCTTATGGATGGGTGTTATGAGGCCTTGGTTCCATACTTTAGGGTAGTAACCAGCACTCAGGAACAGATTGAACACTTTGCATATTGCAGCGTGTACATCTGGGGAGCCGTGTTTAATCATCTCTGGCAGGATTCCATCCATCCCACTGGATTTTTTGGTTTGCAGGTTTTGGATTTTCTCCCTAATTTCATGTTGTATAACTGATACATCTAGGAGGTTCTGGAAGTCCTTAATTTTTTCCTCCATATTATTTAGTCTTTTGATGATGTCTTTTTGTTCTACAGTTAGAGTCTCCTCTGGAATATCTTTGTAGAGGTTCTTAAAGTAGTTGAGCCAGATGTCACCATTTTGAATGTGGAGGTTGTTTTTACTGGGTGCTTTTTCTTTTTAAGGGTTTGTTTGTATTTTTTCTGCAGGGTGCCATGGGCTATTCTTAGGTCAGTGTTGTCAGGGTCTCTGTGTTTGTTATTGGAGACTGTCCGTAAGGTGTTCCTTAACGCTTTGCATTCTTTGTCAAACCATTTATTGGATTGTTTGTTGGATGGTTTCTTGTAGTAGGCTTTTCTCAGCTGGGCTGTTTAGTGATAGTGTGTAGTATTTTATGGAAGTCCTTTGCTGCCTGGTTCACACCTTGTGGGCTTATCTCATAGGTGTTGTTTTGTAAGTTTTCAAGCTGTTTCTTAATGCCATGTCTGTCGGTTACCTCTTTGTATATTGTGGTAGACTGTTTGGACCATTTAAATGATGGTGACAGGTTGCAGAGAGAAGCCCACTGGAGTTTTGGTGATGGTTTGCTATTAGATTTAATGTATAGAGGTAGTTGGTTGTGGTCTGACAGGTGTGTTTGTGGGGTGACTGTAAAACCATTGATGAGTGTGGGGTTCATATCTGTGATGGCATAGTCTACCACATTGCTGCCTACATGGGAGCTAAATGTGTACGTTCCTAGAGAGTCTCCCTTGGTACGGCCGTTGAGGATGTAGAGGCCCAGACTGTAACACAGATTCAGCAATTTTCTTCCATTTTTGTTGGTTGTACTGTCAAAGCTGTTTCTCTGTATCTGTATCTGTATCGACTCATGATCGTAATTTGCATGGCCCACTATGTACATTTTGCCATCAGAGCTTGTATAGTCCTTTTCCCTTCCTGTCTTAGTATTGAGGTCTCCACAGATGAGCACTCATCCCAGGGATTGGAAGTGGATAGCCTCACTTTGTAGAAACTCATAGGTGTCTGGTCTGAAATATGGGGACTCTGCTGGGGCAATGTATGCTGCACACAGGTAGATGTCTGACTGAGAGGTAAGAATGGAGCTGCTTATTCTTAGCCAGATGTGGCTCTCACCTTTTTTAAATGCACTGATGTTCCCATGCAGCTCCTCCTTATACCAGACAAGTGTTCCTCCTGAACACCGACCCTGTTTTATGTTCTTATCTTTCTGTGCGGGGACAGAGAATTCCCTATAGCCAGTAGGTACTGATGGTTCATCCTGTGCCCGGGTCCATGTTTCCAGGAGGATTTGTATGTCAGTCTTTGCTTGAAATCTGGATCATTTACTTTGGATCCGAAGGCTGATGCATTCAGACCCTGTATGAGGGCTTACCTAGGTTGGAGTCCATGGCGCAGAGATATAGGCTCACCCTTGCAAATAGACACAGCCCACAGTAACAAAGAGATAAGCTACCTGGACTGTGAACCTGTGCACGGGGGCTTGACAGGAATAGTCAAAGGATAGTCAAGGTAAAGCCACAGTCAGGGATTCCAGAAGTCAGGATAACGATAAACAAAGCCAGGGTCTGAACTCTGCAACAGAAGTCAGGAGCACAAGAACACTTGGCAAACATGACAAAATGAACTGCCAAAGCCCTCAGAGTGAGACAGGGTTTTATACCCAGCTAATTAGGTAATCTGCCTCAGCTGATCCAGGAGTGACAGGTACAAACAGAGAATTGCCCACAGTACTTATACTAAACTAGGCATGGCTGGAAAGCAGGCTGGCTAGAACTGAGGTGTGGCTCAGAGGTAAAGAAACAGGAGCAACAACTGACAGTCATGAGTTCAATACCACCCAGAGCCACTTGGGGTGCGACCACACCTGGCCATCTAAAAGACATGGTGGGGACCATGACACCCTGAATGTTCCAGCTACTGATTACTAGTGATGTCATTTTTTGTTTGTATATGTATATACCTTGTAATGGGTAAATTTCCTGGGACAAATCGGGTTATGGGGGGTTTTGTTGTCTTTTTTGCTTTTTTAGATGTCACATAGTTTATTGCATAACGTGCTCAGGAGGGTTCTTATCTCCTCCTTTTCTCTGCTCTGTAGTGATCTTGACATCCATCTTGGGGTGGGTGGTTTACTCCATTCTTGCCATCTTCGTGGCCCTGTTTTTTGGCTTAGTGTATTGTTGTTGTATTGTATTAGTGGCAAGGTTTGGGGTCTTGCAGTCTTAATTGTGTCTGTCTGAGAATGGATTGTGCCATGTTCAGGTTTATGAGTTCTCTCAAGAACAATGTCTTTGAATTTTCTTGCCAGGTGACTGACCCCTTGTTTGTTCAGATGCTTGTTGTCATAGAGGTGTTGTGGCATTATAGAATGGTGTTGTGCCAGGTGAATGGAAGGCTTTGACCTGGTTTTGTCTGCCAGCTCTGTGTTGATTTGTTTGATTATGTTGTTTGGTATGTCTCTCCTTGGAAGAATGGAGGACAGATTTACTTTGGACTGTGGGAATTTTTGTTGTGCAGTCTCTGTTAGTTGCAGTAATTTGTCCACGGTAGCATCCTGTTGTTCCTGAATGTTGTTTGTGCCTGTGTGTATGATAATGTGTTTGGGGTTAGTGAAAAATGGATCGTTGATGACTCCTGTTGCCTGTTCATTTGTGGAACAGTGAATTTTGGAGACTCTTGTTCCTGGGAAGAGCCGTTTAGTGTTAAGGTATTTCCCATTTGAGTCTATTATTAAAACAATTTCAGGAGTTTGTTGCCTGTTCTTGTGGTTTGATAATGGTATGTTTGGGGTTTCTGGACTACTGGAGTTGTCTTGGCTGATGCTGGGCTTTGTAATGTTAATTTTAGGAAGTTGGGTCTCACCAGTCTGTTGCTTGTTGATGTGCACTCTGTACATACTTTTAATTCTGTTTCCTGATTTGGGAGTATCATTTGTGATTTTAGTGTATTTAATTCTTCCCTCAATTGAGCGTTTTCTTGTTGTAGCTGTTGCATTGTAGATCGAATTTCTAATAGGGCAGACTTGTGTTCTAACTTGAGTGTGTTCAGCTCTTCCCTCAGCTGGTCGTTTAAATGTTTGTCACCTAACTGTCTTTGAAGCTGTTTTTTGAACTGTACAAAATCTCTCTCTAGATGAGATAAGCAATCTCTGAGGATGTTGGGTGAGGGGACATCAGCCATGTCTATGGATGTCTTTGCTGGTATCTGTTTCTCATCCTTTTTGGCTGTAGCTTGTAGATCCTTATAAACCTTGGCATGGTCTTTAATTTGGGGGAAGACATGTGTAAGGCTGACCACAGGGTAAGCATTTATTTGTAGGAGGAGTCAGGCTGCATAAAGCCTGCCCTCCTCTGCCTCCTCCTCGTGGACGTTGGGTCTCGTGTGGCTGACGTTCCTTTCGGCGGGTCGGAGGAGGACTTTCTGGGGCTCGTGGACGGGGGTGCTTTTGGCCCCGCCGGCTCCGTTTGTGGGAATCTGGGGGGGGAGCTTCACCCGCCGGCGGCTTCTGTCTGCACGGGGGAGCCTTTCTCCTTCCCGCCTCCTTCTCCGGCTGCCTCTGCTGGAGGGGAGGGGGGAGGAAGGTTGTCTGTCTCAGGCTTCCCCCGTGTGTTTCTGCGGGTCGTCGTCCGTAGCGCTTGTCCACTGGGGAGCTTGTCGCCCGCCCGCCTCCTTCTCCCGCTGTCACTGCCGGAGAGAGAGGGGGTGCCTGCCACAGGTTTCCCCTGTGCGGTGCTGCTGGGGGGGGGCTCCTGTCTCCATGAGGGAGCCCTTCTCCCGCCCGCCTCCTTCTCCGGCTGCCTCTGCCGGAGGGGAGGGGGGCGGGAGGTTTTCCATCAGGTGGATTCGGTGGTGGAAGTGATCCCTTCAATTTAGGGGATGATAGTGGTTGGAATGGCAGGCAGGCCGGGGATGACAATGGCGGAGCAGCTCTGTTCCCGCCTGGCTCTGCTCCTACTACCACTATTACTCCTCCGCCAGCCGCCATCCTCCTCCGGGCTCACTAGAAAAAACTTTCTCCAAGTCAAACTTTGGAGAAGTGTAATGCAGGCTGAGCGCATGGGGCGGATCCCCGCTGTGCGGTGGCCTGACAGCCAGCCAATGGGCTGCGCGTACCTCCTGCCAATCCTGGTAACCAGTCCAATCCCGGCTGTGCCATCGCTAAACTCTATGACCCCACTGTGCGCCTCCAAAGCTGCGCTTTCTGCCAATCGGTGGAGGACAGAGTGGGAAAGGAATAGGCAGAGTTGGAAGGCAGGCAAAGAAGTTAAAGAACGCTTAATATACCCATGTTTTTGAAGGCATGGCTCAAGCCAGTGCTCTGGAACTTAGTCCCTCGCAGCACATGCCAGCTCATCCCGAGGCTCAGACCGCTGCCGCCTTCACCTCGCCAGCCTCGGTCAGCTATCCCGCCGTGGCTCATTCCCACACTGGCTACATCAGCAGCCCCAGGGACTTTCTCCTTAGGAGGGAGCTATCCACCTCGGCCATGTTAGGAGAACAGCACCTGGCCACCACCCCCTGCCCCCCCCGCCTGAGCTCCACATGGCGGGCCTTCCTCCCCCCGCCTGAGCTCCACGTGGCAGGCCTGCCCCCCGCCTGAGCTCCACGTGGCGGGCCTCCCCCCGCCTGAGCTCCACGTGGCGTGCCTCCCCCCGCCTGAGCTCCACATGGTGGGCCTCCCCCGCCTGAGCTCCACGTGGCGGGCCTCCCCCGCCTGAACTCCACGTGGCGGGCCTCCCCCCGCCTGAGGTCCACGTGGCGGGCCTCCCCCCGCCTGAGCTCCACGTGGCGGGCCTCCCCCCGCCTGAGCTCCACGTGGCAGGCTTCCCCCCGCCTGAGCTCCACATGGCGGGCCTGAGCTCCACGTGGTGGGCCTCCCCCCGCCTGAGCTCCGCGTACTATGTGCTATTTACGTTCTTGTGCTATTTACGTTCTTATGCTATTTATGTTCTTGGCCAATTTTTTGCGTTCTTGGGCAATTTTGCATTCTTGGGCAATCTTGCGTTCTTGTGCTATTAATATTCTCGTGCCATTCAGGTTCTCGTGCTATTCACGGTTTTCTCATGCAATTTTACATTCTTGTGCATTTTATGGTTTTCTCATGCGATTCGGTCCCATGCAATTTTGGACCCATGCAAGTTCGGTCTCAGGCCATTCACGTTCTCTAAGCGATTACGTCTTCATGCATTGGCGTTTTCATGCATTTGCATTTTCATGCATTTGCATCTTCTTGCATTTGCGTTTCGTGCAGTTGCGGTTCTTGCAGTTGCATTTCTCATGAGGTTGCGTTTCTCATGCGGTTGCGTTTCTTGTATTTGCAGTTCTTGCATTTGCGTTTCCATGCATTTGCATTTCCATGCGGTTGCATTTTCCGTTTTCATGCAGTTATGTTCTTGTTTCGTTTTACGTTTTCATGCAGTCATGTTCTCGGTTCGTTTTACGTTTTCATGCAGTCATGTTCTCGTTCATTTTACGTTCTCATGCAGTCATGTTCTCGTTCGTTTTACGTTCTCATGCAGTCATGTTCTCGTTCGTTTTACGTTCTCATGCAGTTATGTTCTCGTTTCGTTTACGTTCTCATTCGATTTGACGTTCTCATGCTTTTTGTTTTTTCACGCACGTTTCTTACTCTTTTGTTTTGGTTTCACTGGCATTGTCGTTTCTCATGCAATTCACAGTTTATGCAATTTCACGGTTTTCATACAGTTGATGTTTTCATGAAAGCTACGATTCTTACGCAATTTTGTTTTTCGTGCGATTTGGGTATCTCATGTGATTTACTTTTCTTATGAAGTTGGTGTTTCTCATACAATTGATGGTTTTCCATGCAATTTTACGGTTTCTCATACAATTGCGTTTCTCGTGCGTTTCGCAGGCAGTTGACGGTTTTTAAACGATTTACAGTTCTTACGCATTTATGGTTCTCATGAATTTATGGTTCTCAGGCATGTTATGTTTCTCATGCAATTTACATATCAGATGTAATTTGTAAAATGTCTCATGCAACTTCTTGCGTTTCCCATGTTTCTGACGTTTCCCCATGTTTTTATAGCGTTTTCTGACGTATTCCCATGGTTCTGACATATTCCCGTGGTACAGTTGACGGTTCATGCAACTACGGTTTCTCGTGCATTTTATGGTTTCTCTTGCTTTCCAGGTTTCTCTCGCTTTCCAGGTTTCTCTCGCGTTCCAGGTTTCTCTCGCTTTCCAGGTTTTCTCTCTCGCTTGCCTGGGTTTTCTCTTGTTTACCCCCCAGGGTTTTCTCTTGTGTACTCCCCAGGGTTTTCTCTGGTGGTTTTGTCCTTTCACGTTTCTCGTGCAACCTGCATTTCCTAGGCAAGTTGTGTTTTCTAGCAGCCTTGGTTCTTATGCCGCTCACGGTGATCAGATCACGCTACTCTTGTTTCTTGTTCAGTCACGTTTCCTTATCGCAGGTTTTGTTCTTGTCACAGGTTTTCTTTGTCTGATCACGGTTCTCTCGCTAGTTGTGTTCCTGATCAGTTGGGTGCCATTCCTCACTATCTTTAAATTTCCTAGCTGCATCCGGCCAGGAGTTGCGCTGGGGTATAGAACGATTGGTTAGTCAGCCTTTCGCTGATCCGCAGCTTCTTCTGGCTCAGGGGCTTTTGTGGGGCCCGGGCCAGTATCTGTAGGCTCGGGTCTCAGAAGCAGGTTCCAGTGTCGTACTTTCTTTTCAGTTCCAGTTGTGGTAGATTGGTTTTCCATTTGGCTGGCACTGCAGCCTTGATCATTGGGTATTTGTTTTAAATTCTAGGAAAGCCCATGACACTGCTTGGCAGGTTTCCAGGTTAGGTTTCCAGTCCTGATGGTTAAACATCTAGTTCCTTTTTTGCTTTTCTTTTTTGTTTTGTTTTTGTTCCCTTTTTTGCCTCCTCCAGCTTGCATCAGCCCTCAGCACTTTCTGGGCATATCGAGTTAAGTCCCAGCATTTCATGCTGAATGATCTGTTAGGTTGTTTATTTTTCTGCTTTTTCGTTTGAAGCCATCCAGGGTTCCAGCGGTGTGGACTCCCTGCTGTGCTCAGCTGACTTTCTATTGTGGGTTTTATTTTATGACGTTCACATACTCTCAGGTCTCCTTTTGCGTTGGTCACCGGGTTGGGGCTCAAGGGGGTGCTATAGCTGGCTTTGTGGTTCCTAAAGCCAGGGGAGTGGTGCTTCTGGCCCAGGGTCTCACTTACTTTAGCCAATCTACTAGTTGGCACCCCAGCCTTTTCTGTTACATCTGCATGCTCGCGGGGCGTGGCTTTCAGAGCGGCACTGTTGTCAGGTCCCTGGAGCCTGGCAAGGTGTGGTGCTTGGTGTTCGGTTAAAGCAAGCGTGTGTGTGTTACATTTGTCTAACGCTGGGTTGGTCCTCTACTGCCTTTCCTAGCGCTTCCTTCTCTGCGGATAAATGCATAACTCATTTGTCGCCACCCCAGGTTAGACGTTATTCACTGTGTCATCTGGTTGTTGAGCTTTCTTCCTACTGTGTTATTTTTTGCCCCCTTTTAGGCATACTGACCACGAGACCCTGGCACACTTCAGGTCTTTGTTTCCTTGTTTTGCTCGTTGTTCATTTCCCCCACTATCCACAGAGTGACTCTGAGTACAAGTGTAAGGCTGACTGCAGGGTAAGCCTGTATTTGTAGGAGGAGTCAGGCTGCATAAAGCCTGCCCTCCTCTGCCTCCTCCTCGTGGATGTTGGGTCTCGTGTCCCACCCACCCATCCCCTTTTTCTTTTAATTTCATTCATTACATTTCATACTTGGGTATGCCCCCTTTTAGGCTTACTGACCACGTGACCCTGGCACACTTCAGGTCTTTGTTTCCTTGTTGCTCGTTGTTCCTTTCCTTACTATCCACAGAGTGACTCTGAGTACAAGCTTAAACTCCTCTAATTGTTCCTCTATGCCTTGTGCCACGATGGTGCCATTGTGATATATGTTCAGGGTGAGTACCACACAGTTATCTTACTCATCCCTGACCTTGATCTGTCTGCCCATGCAGATACCTCCCTTTGTAATATTCTTGTAGTATTTACAGAAAGCTGTATGCCAGGCTTCAGTGTTCTCAGTATAGAATAACAAATCAGTTTTCTTTCTGTCATGTTCAGTACTGGTGAAGTCAGCAAATAGAGTCTCTGCTTAAGAAGTTCTTTTTTCATGGCTTTCTTTGTTTGTTTGTTCTTTTCTCCCTCTGAGTAAACAATCTCCAAGACATCAGACCCCCTGCTGGCTTTGGCTTGTGTAATGGGGTCTGTGTTTGGAGTATTTGCTATCTGCTGTTCCATTTTTAAGTATAGAAGTTTGCATAAAAAATATTTTCTATATGTTTCTGTGTTTGCTGTTATAGTAAGATGGTCCTACCTTGTGTCGCTGTTTGATTCCTTCAGTGCTGGATGCTCTCTGATGCTGGATACTTGTCCGCTAGATGGTCTTGCTTTTTTGCTGTTTTTGCATCTTTTATCTTTAAACTCCTCTTTTTTGTTGCATTATTTCTTCTTGTTTGTCTCTGTCTTGTGTGTAGTCTCATTTTTCCTGTTTTTGTCTTTAAATTTTTCCCATTACAAGGTATAAAGTGATGAATTTTCAGGAGCTCATTCTTAGTGCTGCTGCTGCAGCTCTCTCCTCTCTCTCTCTCTCTATTTCTGTCTCTCTCTGTGTCTCTCTCTTTTTCTGTGTGTGTGTGTCTCTCACTCTGACTCTCTCTCTCTCTCTGTCTGTCTCTGTCTCTCTCTCTCTCTTTCTGTGTCTCTTTCTCTGTGTCTGTCTGTCTCTCTCCATCTCTCTCTGTCTCTCTGTCTCTCTCTGTATCTCTCTGCCTCTCTCACTTTCTCTATCTGTCTCTCTCTGTCTCTCTCTCTCTCTCTCTCTCTCTCTCTCTGCTTCTCTGTCTCTGTCTCTCTCTCTCTCTCTCTCTTTCTCTGTTTCTCTCTGTGTCTCTCTCTCTCTGTCACTCTCTCTATTTTTATCTGTCTCGGTGTGTGTGTGTCTCTCTCTCTCTTTATCTCTCTCTCTCTCTCTGTGTCTCTCTCTCTGTTTGTGTGTGTCTCTCTCTATGTCTCTCTCTCTGTGTCTCTCTGTGTCTCTCTGTCTGCCTATGTGTGTGTGTGTGTATGTCTCTCTCTCTGTCTCTCTGTCTCTGTGTGTGTCTCTCTCTCTCTCTGTCTCTCTGTCTCTCTTTTTCTATGTCTCTCTCTCTCTCTGTCTCTCTGTGTGTCTCTCTTTGTCTATCGCTCTCAGTGTCTCTGTGTCTCTCTCTCTCTCTCTCTATGTCCCTCTGTTTCTCTCTTTTTCTCTGTCTCTGTGTGTGTGTCTCTCTCTCTTTGTCTCTCTCTTTTTCTCTGTGTCTCTCTGTGTCTCTCTATCTCTCTGTCTCTCTTTATGTCTCTCTCTCTGTCTCTCTCTCTTTCTCTCTTTTTCTCGGTCTCTCTCTCTCTGTCTCTCTCTGCCTCTCTCCCTCTCTCTCTGTCTCTCTGTGTCTATGTGTGTCTCTCTCTCCTTTCTCTATCTGCCCATTTTTAACTGCAAAGCTATTGTAGGGTGCCCACTGTTGCCTTGAAACACTTTCATGGAAAGGCATTGACTTCCAACATAACATATAAACTTGCATGTCTCTTCATGCTGTCCTGGGAAGCACACAGGCCTGCTGTTGTCCAGTCTTCACAGCATGGCACATTTTTGCAAAAATGCCCCATTTTATGGCAACAGAAACACTTAATGTGACTGAATCTACCATTTCCAACCATTTTTTTTCACTTCTTAAACAATGCTGGTGTAGGAATCCCATCTATTTCCTCTTTAGGGACCCCCACCTTAAGTAAATCAATCCACATGTGTCTCCTGGAGATCATAGGCCTTGCCTCCCTTGTATCTGAATCAATTCTGTCATTTGAGCTGATCAAATCCTCTGCTTCCCGGTTATGAGAAGTAACAGTGGCACATGTCCTACTTCTGCTTACAGGCTTTGGGCCTTTGTCCTTTGTTAGCGCATCATTAGACTTGGTCATGGGGGCTGCACACCGCTCATTCAAATCTTCAGCTTGGCCTACAGGGGTTTGAACACACTTCAAAGCCATTGCAGGTTTAACTTTGATTACCCTCCTTTCTAAATCTTTTGCCTTACTTGCAGTTTCTTTCAAACACTTGAATGCCACTGCAAGCTGCTCCCTCAGTAAATCTCTTTCTAATTCCGCCTTTTCCCTCTTTTCAGATTCAATATGTAGAGCATGCAGGAAGTGCAAACCAACACAGCAACTGCCCACATCTCTCCCTTACTGAACCCAAAACTTTTGAGACTAAAATCTGAGGAAAGATCAGAGACTCCATCCCCCCAAGCTCTGTTCAAAGGAGAAGCATATCCAGATAGCTCCCTTGCAACAGGCATCCACTGACTATTTCTGGCCCAGATAGGAAGGGTGCACGCCTTCAAGTCCTCCTGGACACCAGAAACCTTTGCAGCCTTACTCTTCCTAAACAATGTACACAGCATTTTTCCCCCAGCACAAGCAACAAAACACACCACAGAAAACAGATCTGCTTCAGTTGAAATTTTAGCACAAATCCAGGCCACGAGCCCACATTGTAATGCTTTCCGTCTATCTATCTAAGTTCTTGTGGTAAAACCAAGGAAGCTTAGACTTCTGAAGTCTATCAATGCTTTACTAAACAGGGAAAATCTGCACATGCAAACTGTAGGATGCACAAAACAACACAACTTATAGCTTACAAAATATGCATACAAATATAAGCATGTACAATATGTACACATTAAATAAACTAAACAGTTATTCAACTTAGAGGTCAAGATGTCCTTCATAGTTTCTTGCTCAGAGTCCAACTCACAAAAGCGTCTCCAAAGTTATCCATCTGGTTTATTTACATATAATAGGAGGGGGAAGGGCCTCTGCAAACATATGCTGTTACTAAATTTAACTCTATATTAGTGCAATAAAGCCACTATACAAATGGCCATAGCAACACACTCTGTCTCCCTCTCTCTTTTTCTCTGTCTCTGTCTCTCTTTCTCTCTCTCGCTGTCTCTGTCTCTCTCTCTTTTACTCTGTCTCTCTCTGTGTCTCTCTCTGTCTCTCTTTCTCTCTCTTTCTCTCTCTCTCTCTCTCTCTCTCTCTTTTTCTCTGTGTATTTCTCTGTGTCTCTGTCTCTCTCTGTCTGTGTGTGTGTGTGTTTCTCTCTCTATCTCTCTCTCTGTCACTCTCTCTCTCTCTCTCTCTCTCTTTTTCTCTGTGTATTTCTCTGTGTCTCTGTCTCTCTCTGTCTCTGTGTGTGTTTCTCTCTCTATCTCTCTCTCTGTCACTCTCTCTCTCTGTCTCTTTCTTTCCTTCTCTCTCTCTTTTTCTGTGTGTGTGTCTCTCTCTCTTTGGCTCTCTCTTTTTCTCTGTCTCTCTCTGTGTCTGTCTCTCTCTCTATATATATATATTTCTGTCTCTCTCTCTCTCTGTCTCTCTCCTTCTCTGCCTCTTTTTCTCTGTCTCTCTGTCTCTCTATCTCTCTCTCTTTCTTTTTCTCTGTCTCTCTGTGAATCTCTCTGTGTCTCCGTGTGTCTCTCTGTGTATCTCTCTCTCTATCTCTCTCTCTTTCTGTGTCTCTCTGTCTCTTCTCTCTGTCTCTGTGTCTCTCTCTCTGTCTCTGTCTCTCTATCTCTCTATCTCTCTCTCTCTTTCTTTTTCCCTGTCTCTCTGTGAATCTCTCTGTGTCTCCGTGTGTCTCTCTGTGTATCTCTCTCTCTATCTCTCTCTGTCTCTCTTTCTGTGTCTCTCTGTCTCTGTCTCTCTCTCTCTGTCTTTCTCTCTCTCTCTCTCTTTCTGTGTCTCTCTGCCTCTCTCTGTCTCCCTCTCCCACTCCTCTCTCTCTCTCTATTTCCCTCTCTCTCGCTCTCTCTGTGAGTCAGTGTATGTCAGGTGTGTCAGGTAGGTCAGGTAGGTCAGTGTGTGTCAGGTATATCAGGTAGGTCAGTGTGGGTCAGTGTGTGTCAGATAGGTCAGTGAGTGTCAGGTAGGTCAGTGCGTGTCAGGTAGGTCAGTGTATGCCAGGTAGGTTAGTGTGTGTCAGGTAGGTGAGTGTAATGGTCATTGTATGTCAGGTAAGTCAGTGCCTGTCAGGTAGGTAACACCCCCCACCCCTCCCCAGTGCCGGGCTCTGACTTTGGGTTGAAGCCCCTGGTCTTTTTGTCACCTAGCAATGTCCCTGGTTCAGGTACAAAATTTTGAGAAACACTGGAGTTGATATACTAAAACTAGAGTGTGCAAAATCTGGTGCAGCTGTGCATGGTAGCCAATCAGCTTCTAACTTCAGCTTGTTCAATTAAGCTTTGACAATAAAACCTGGAAGCGGATTGGTTTCTATGCAGAGCTGCACCAGATTTTGTACTCTTCAGTTTTAGTAAATCAACTGCACTGTTTTAGACGTTTTCTGTTAAGTCTGTTTTCTATTTTGTGGTTACCGCTTCATAGTTGTGAATAGCCAAAAACCTCCATAGCAACAAATTGTACAGTTTTGTTATGCATCGATTAAATTAGTGATAACGCTGCACCTGTTGCGTAGATAAACAAAATTTTAAATAGCAAGTAGGTAGTTAATCAAATCAGGTAATCAGTTTACCAGTTATATGAATTGATCAAATAAAAAGAATTCAAGTGATATTATGTAACATTGAATTGGAAAAATTTATTAGTAGTATTTCAAATTTTAAAGTGGTTATAAAGGCACTGGGGTCTCTGCCTCCTCAATGGCCGAGACAGCAGTGGGAGCCATTGGCTTCCTCTACTGTCAATCACAGCCAATGAACCATTGAGGAGAAAGCCGGGATGGGGCCTGTCTGAATAGCAGCTTGATATGGAGGTGCTCAGCACGAGGGGGTCGGGAGCACAAGCGGCAGATCAGGAAGAGCAGGATAAGGGTTGCTCTGTGCAAAACCATTACACAGAGCAGGTAGGTATAACATGTTTGTTTGTTTTTTTGTTTTTTTTAAAACAGCCTTTAATATCACTTTAAGCACTATTAAACTACACACAATTAAGCTAATATGACCTATAATATTATAATCAGTGTACAGGCTGCCTGTCTGAGAGACTTTAGAGTTGAATCTCAGAGGGAAATAAATTTTTGACAGCTGTCACTGGAACAGGCAAACAATTGAAATATCTTCTCTGTTCTCCTGTTCTGTTGACAACACTAAAATCATAGATTTCAAATTGCTTTTTGTTACATTGACAACAGGGCATAAAGTAAAAATGTCAATGATAAAAAAAAAGTATAATTTTATTAGCAAGACTATATCATTTTAGTAGTAAGACTATAAAAGCCCAAAGGGTAGCACTACATATCAATACCAATTCGAAGCAGGAGCATGTGTCTACAAAATGTGAAAGTTTCTTATACTGATCACTTTAGAAAAAAATTATAATATTTAAGACAGGAAGGCACTATATTAGTTATTCCACTTCCATTTTATAGGAAAGTTTGTTTATTTATATAGGTTGGAAGGGCATCAAGCTACCATAAAGGGCAACTGAGTGTTGCTATCTATTTTTGTTGCTGATATTTCAGTCATGGTTCAATAGATTCTATTTTGGTTTACAAACCAGCAAGCAGAATATTCCTAGCTTTTTTACAGAATGGAAGTGGACAAAGTGACCAAAATCATTTTTTTTTTTTTAAAGGCCCAAGACCATCTTAAATACTGAACAGTTTATAAGTATAACTTATAAAAATAGCTATTTTATTTCTGCACACCATTTTACTGATGGCATTTGATTAAAATGTGAAGTTACAACTTTAAATGTGTTTTCTTCTAATATTCCACTAGAGGTCAGTGTTTAACCTTTAAACATTCCATTAGTTATCTCTATCACCTATAAAAATGTAATTATTTTAGCTTGTATTTTATTACTGTTATATTATTTCTGTACATTTTATTTATTTATTTATAAATCTGAATAAGTAAGCTAAGTCACTGCTCTGAGAGCGAAAGATTTAGATTTAATGAAACCAAAACTGCAGATTTTCAATTTCTAATCACTTTTCTTCTGGTTTGGAAGGCTATTTTGCATAGTTTAGAAACTTTTTCCAAAGACTTTTGACTTTCAGAATTAGATTGCATTAATAACTTATCCCAATTATTTATTTTTGAATCTATATTTGCAAGTTATTTGCTCACTTATACAGGGGCCGATGCCACTTGTCTGCTTTATTGTGTAATAAATCTATTTTTGATTTGCTTTTTATTGGTTATAACGCATGCCAAGGTCATAAATATTTTATGTTGATTACCAATGTTGCTTTGCAGTGCTGGGATTCCAGTTTCTATCAGGATATGCATTTAATTCAAGTGTTTTTCCTGTGTTTGCAGGCATTTCCTCTTTTTCTCCAAAAAATAAAGGGAGGTCACTTGGCTTCTACAAAAGAATGGTTCTGGTAGTGATTATATAACTGTTGTTTAGACATTAAGCTGTAAGCACTTAAGGGGAAAGATCTGATATGAATGTAATATCTACAGGGCACTGGCTGCAATGTTACTTGACCCTAGGACAGGAGCATCACCCCCCAGGACTGAAGAAGGCCGTGCGGGGACCTTCTGAGCTGAGCTGGCAGCCCTTGCTGAGGTGAGAGACCCTGACATCCCCAGCTGACCCCCGCATCCCATCTATCCCTCCCATATACCCCCTTCACCCTGCCCCAGTGCCCACCCAGTAACCTTAAAATAGCCCTCAACACTCTGGGTCCTGCTGCGAGCTGGTCATGGCCTATGGGTCCTGCTGGGAGCTGGCCATGGCCGGTTGATCCTGCTGGCCATGGCCTGTGGGTCCAGCTGACCTGTGAGTCCTGCTGGTCGATGTCCTGTAGGTCCATCTGGGAGCTGGTCATGGCCAGCGGCCAGCAGGATCCACAGGCCATGACCAGCAGCCAGCAGGACCCACAGGTCAGTGGCCAGCAGTACCCACAGGTCCATGGTCAGCTCCCAGCAAGACCCAGAGGTCCATGGTCAGCTCCCAGCAGGACCCACAGACTGTGGGTCCTGCTGGGAGCTGACCATGGACCTCTGGGTCTTGCTGGGAGCTGATCCCAGCCTGTGGGTCCTGCTGGCCTGTTGAGCCTGCTGGCCATGGCGTGTTGGCCACTAGCCTAGGGTGACTAGACGTTCCAGGTTCTAACAACATCAATATCCTATATAAAACCAGGTGGGCATGGATGGTGATCTGATTCTGTGGTTTAATGGGCCACTTGACTGGATTTGCCCCCCAGGCCTAAGGCTGGCAGCCCTCTCCTGATGGAGAGCCATAAACCCACCCTTGTCCCTCTGATCTTCTGCCCACATACAGTATGAAACAATCTCCTTCATTTCTATGTTATGTCTATTGATTGGTTGATTAATAGACAACCTCTCTATATAAATCATTGTTTTTTTTTTCTGCATATGTGCAGAAGAACCAATGGATTGATTGGGAGAGTTTGCAGTGTTGACAAATGAGTATAAAACATTTTGGGGAGATGCTTAGGGAAGGTAATTTAAAGTCGTTGTAAACCTCAGTCATGAAATCTGAGCAAAGCACGTGTATCTGTAGTGTTTACTTGTCTCTCTCCAAAGCTCTAAGTGTCATTTCTCTCTGGTACTTCGTTACTCTGTTATCAGCATGAGTCCATACCTCCAAACTTTGGAACTTGGAAATGATGGACACCTGGTGATGGAAAAGACATGTGGTGTGCACCATGACAGAAATGGGCATGGCTAAGAGATGGACGCATAGCTCTCTAGCCCCGCTGTGAGGGAGAACACCGTAACGACACAGGCCCATCCATCGCAACACAGCCCTGCCATCACCACTCCGCGACATCCCTTGGAGCCAGCCAGCAATGTCCCGCAAGCGGATGGGAGAATTTAAGCCCAGAAAACTGACATCCTTCATGTTTTCCCCTGAGGACAAGGTCAGTACTCCCTAAGATGGCGGCGGCGGCCTAGCCACAAGAGGCCTACACGGACCTTCCCGATGCCAAACAGGAAGAAATGGGCCTCTCAGCTCATCCTTCTTCCCCCCACACTGGACCCAGAAGCAGATCCCCTCACGAGCAGCCCCACCAAAGTTTGAATGCAGATGGATGCACCGCACCGCCATTACCGCTACTCGAGGCCCAGGCCTTCAATCCTCTGAGCTCCAACCAGGCTCTGCACAGCTCCATGACATCCTTTCCCATCACAGGGCAGCCAGACATGAATACTACCATGGATACTACCCTTAAAGACATGCTCATATCGCTACAGTCATCACTGATGACAGATCTGTCCTCCCTTTTCCATAAAATCTCCACTGACATGCATCATATGGAAAACAGGGTCACTAATATCAAAGCGGGTATGACTGAATGCACAACTACTATGAATGACCTAATTGATACATATGAGGAGGTAAGGAAAGTGCAGGAATGGGTACAGGCCAAGCCGGCCAATTTGGAATTCCGCTCGAGACGTAACAATGTCAAATTACGGGGGGGGGGGGGTCCCTGAAACAGTCCCCTTAGCAGTCCTGCTTAAATATGCAAGGGACCTTATGCATACTATCCTACCTGACGCATCTCCCAGAGACATTATCATTGACAGGATTCACAGAATCGCAAAACCACCCCATCTAGCGGCGTCTGAACCAAGAGACGTGCTCATGTGAGTACATTTCTTCCACGTCAAAGAGAGAATGTCAGAAGCTAGGTCCAAAGCACCCTTACCCTGACCATATGAGGGAGTTCAGATTTTCCCAGACCTATCAAAATATATGCTGCAGAAATTCATTATAAATGGAGATACCCAGCAATCCTCCTCATCACCAGGAATGCCACCACACATACTGTGAGCGTATTACAAAAGGGCATACACCTACTACATGAATGGGGCATCATCCTAGAACACCCCAAGTGGGTAGATCCATCTTTACAGCAATGCAGACCCTTGCAACCTCGTCGATCCCAAGTACCAAAGTGTAGTCTACATCTGCACAGCCGGGCCTAACACCACAACAAACCCTTCTCCCTCACTCTCACTGTTCAATATAGTCTGCACAGTCCTTTTCAGTTATTAACTGCCCCCCCCCCACAGCAGAATAGCTGAACTCAGCTTCTTGTTTTCATATGTAACCCTGTTCCTTAGGTTCCTATCCTTTTCTGCGAAGATCCAACAACAAACAGAAAAGTGCATATAAGTTTTACCTGTATCAATCTAACCTGACTTATTGTTTACACAGCTGCTCTAGCAACACAGCATAGTACCACAAACTTCATCTCCACCGGACCCAAACTTCTGGCACCATCCACCCAGCCCACGTACGGACTCTTAACATCTAACTGTAAGTGTTTACCTTTTTCTCCACATCCTACTACACGCCTGGAAACCAGTCATGCCCATCACTGCCCTATCTCTAAACGCTAAGGGTTTGAACTATCCAGCTAAACACCACTCCTTATTCCATGGCTGAGAAACTCAAAAGTGACATCCTATATGTCCAAGAGATGCACTTACTACCCTCGTCAACAGCCCTCTGCTCCAATACCAAGTATTCCCACATCTACCATGCTACCTTCCACTCCAAAAAGAGGAGTGTTCTTATCACCATAAAGAAAGATGTGGACTTCCACCTACTCCAGGTCATAATTTACCTCAGCATGGGGTGGAACGCGCATAAAGCCGTTATTAGAGGTACCATAATGAAACTAAGCTCTATATGCAGGAAGAGGAGGATGCAGCAAATTGATTTTCTTACCTCACAAACAGCTAGCATTGAAGCCCAACATAAAACTGACCCAACCCCGACATGGATGTCACAATTGTTGTCATTGAGACAGGAATTGTGATCACTTCTCCTGCATTCCTTTGAACATGTACAGTGCATGATTACGGCCACCTTTTACTCCACATCTAACAAAGTGGGGAAAAAGTTGGCATAACACCTCAAAGGACAAAGCCAATATAAGCCACTTAATCCATCCAAACACCAAAGCACACCTGACCAACCCGCAAGACATTGTGAATGCTTTTAGTGACTACCACTTCCACATTCCACTCCTCAGATGAGGATATTCACGCTTTTTCACAACAAATTACACTCCCTACTCTGACAGAATCACAACTACAACAGTTAAATGAACCCTTCACAGACCTAGAAATTCTCGCCACAATAAACTCCCTACCCCCGGGGAAAGCACCAGGTCCTGACGGATTAACGGGGGAATACTACAAAACTTTTGCCACTCAATTATTCCCACACCTATCTCACCTTTTCAACGCTGCTGCCCTCTCTTCCAGCTTCGCTAAGGAATCCTTAAATGCAATAATTATACAGGGCAAGGACTCAACATCTCCCCAAAATGTTCGCCCTATATCCCTGCTGAAATTGAACATAAAAATCGATGCCAAGACTATTGCCAGACATTTACTAGACGTTATGCCAGACCTCATTCATATGGACCAATCAAGATTTACCAAAGGGAGCCAAGCACCTGATGCTATCAGACGTATAATCAATTTAATCCACCATGCTGAATCCAGCGGAATGCCTTCTCTGCTGTTCTCTTTAGACGCAGAAAAGGTGTTCAACAGGGTGCATTGAAACTATCTACTATCTAGGTCCTCCAAAAATTAGGTTTCAGGGACCACGTATACAGGGCCATTATGGCACTTTACTCTACACTGTCAGCACAAGTTTACTCCACAGATATGTTATCCCAACCATTCAACATCAAGAATGGCACCCGCCAAGGGTGTGCTCTCTCATCAATCATTTTCAACCTACCGATGGAACCCTTGACGGAACATGTGCGGTCAAACCCTCTAATTTCGGGCCTAATGATAGACAAAACTCCCAAAAAAATCAGCCTCTTTGCGGATGACATAATCCTGATCCTTACAAACCCAACCTCCTCTTTAGCAGAAGTCCAAAAAACACTGGACTGGTTTAGTAAAGTGTCATACTATCGACTGAATATGTCCAAATCACACATACTAGACCTTAAACTTGACACTACTACATAAAACCTACTACAGATCCAGTACCCCTTTGCATGGTCTGACCACAGTGTATCCTATCTTGGGGTTCAACTTAAAAGATTAGTCAAACAACTTTTCTCAGCCAACTTCAAATACCTTCTCACCAAACTTCACACTGACACCCAAAATATAACAAAACGTGAACTATTCTGGTCTGGTAGACTTGCAGCATTCAAAATGCTTTACCTACTGCAAATTCTCTACTTTTTCAGAACACTTCCCATCCCCATACCTAGACATTTATTCAAATCCCTACAAACCTTACTTAACAGATGTATTTGGAAAGGAGCTAAGCCTCGATGCACACACGCAACGCTAATGAAACACAAATTGGCAGGAGGAGCAGGGACCATTGAGTTTGAGTATTACCACTTGGCCTCTGTACTGGACCAACTGACCAACTGATTCCTCCCAAAGTCACATAAGCTGTGAAGTAAAATTGAAAGCTCATTGTTACTATGATGAGCACCCCCCTAAGATGGCAATTACCGGTGATATTACCCCCTCATGAATAAAGCTCATGCATGGAAAACACTAGCCCAATCCAACCATAGCTCAGCCACAACCCCCTCAACCCCTATCCCGATCAAAACAATGCACCACCTCTCACCAGACTTATCTCTGTCCCATAGGTCATGTCAGGGCATCAGATCCATCCTACTTCAAGGTTCTCATCTGAAATCCTTCTCCCTTCTACAATGCAAATTTACGCTACCACACACGGAATTGTTCACTTACATCAGGGTCAAGCACTGTCTGGAATCACAAGGCTTTCCTCTATACACAAAACCCCCAAAATCATGAGATCTCTTCTCTGGATCATCCCCCAAGCCTAAAGGGATATCACTATTCTACAACCTACTGCACCAAAAACTCATTTTTACAAACCCCCCCTTCCACATACACTGGGAAAAAGATCTAGGCCAAGCATACACTGAACGTCAATGGCCACGTGCACTACAATCCGTATACAAAGCAACTAAATGCTCAGCTTTGTGGAAACTCACTTCAAAATTGTCACTTAAATGGTATCTAACCCGCTCAAAACTTGCGCTATTTAACACAAATACACCCAACAATTGTTGGAGATGCAACTTAAATAAAGGCGGCATGTTCCACATCTTATGGTAGTGCAGGAATATTCGCAACTATTGGGAAACTATCTTCCAAGTCATATCAGACATTGCCACCACACATGTTCCTCCCTCACCTTACCTTGCGATCTTAAACCTCAATATAGATTCTATACCACAACCCATCCGACATGTCACCACTCATATCCTACTAGCCGCAAGACTGAGTATAACAAGACCATGGAAAGCGGAAAAAGCCCCTTCTATCGAACACACACTTGACCTAATAAACCTACACTACAGTTATGAACTAGCGATGGCCTCAAGGTAAAGAGAAGAAGGTGAGGTTACCGTGGGAAAAGTGGTCTGGAGCTGTGAATTATAATATTGACATAGTTAAGTCTTGTCATGATTTAGTATATATGGTCCAACAGTAACACCTGATTTAGCTCTCCCCCAAGTAACAAAAGAGGTCCCATTAGGGGTTCTTGGAGGAGTAGGAACCACAACTTCCTAGGGACCATATCTCTCTCTCTCTCACTTTCTCTTTTTAAGGTATACAGGTCATACATAAGGAAGTTTCCGTTTGTTTTCACTCTAGTCAACATAATATGTTTTTATATGTACGTAGCAAATAAAGATTATTGGAAAATAAAAATATTGAGGTGGCTTAAAGCATGGTTAAACAGTCTAAATGTGATAGCTGCATTTGTTTTCTTTTTCTTTCTTTTTTAGGCTTTCTTCTATTTTCACCTAATGATCCAGCCAGTACATCTGTTGTTTTTCAAAAGAACAAGCTGTCCTGCAGATGTAGCCATTAGTGTGTTGACAAACTATTTACCACTGACAGGGATGCTTACATTGATCAGCTTTTATTAATCTGTTCGCTAAACCTTATAAAGTGTTAGTGTATCTAAATCTGCTAGTCCATCTAACACTCCCCTCCCCCCAGACTGACAATGCTGCTGTCCAAAGGTGCCCCTGTGCTCCTTCAGAGTGGGGCTCTCTAATACAGGAGGTGTGTTGCTGGCCAAATCACCAGGTTGAAACCGAGGGGAAAAAAGTCTAAAAAAGAAAAGGAATGCAGCAACCACATCTAATGATTGGTAACCTGCAATATACAAAATTTTTTGGGGGTTTATTATCACTTTAAGTCTACATATGGTGTATGCTGTACACAGTCTACAGTCCTTGTATCCACAAATTACTCCCTAATTTCTGTGCTATGAGTGAGTGGCTCACTGACATAAACATGCGCCATGTGTACATGTATACACTCAGATACAGTTAAGGACTGATGTATACTTAGTCGCCCTTTATATCAGAATCTGCCCTTCACATTAGAAGTCTGACCTTTCACATCAGGTGTCCCCCTTCACATTAAAGCCTCCCTTTTCAAATCATGAGTCACCTCCTTCACTTCAGTAGTTCCCCCTTACATCACAGGACCCCTCACATTAGGAGTCCCTTTCATATCAGGAGTTTCTTCCTTCACAGGAGGAGTCCCCCTTTTCACATGATGAGTCCCCCTTTTCACATCAGGAGTGTCTTCCTTCACAACAGAATCCCCCAAATGTCAGAATTCCCTTTTCACATCAGGAATCCCCCCTTACAGCAAGAGTTCCCCTTACATTAAGAACCACCCTTTAAATCAGGTGCTCCCCTTTCACATAAGAGTCCCTTTTTACAACAGGTGTCCTCCCTTCACATCAGCAGTGGCCCTTTAAATCAGAAGTATTCCCCCTTTCCCATTAGAGTCCCCTTTCACATCTGGAGACCCTGTTACATCAGGAGTCTTCCCTTTATATCAGGGGATCCCTGATTAGCATATGGAGTCCTCTTTTCACATTAGAATCCCACCTTTACATGAGGCAGAGGGGGGGGAGCGTTGGGAGGGGTGTTCCAGGGATATGAATAAAATAGATAAAGACTGGGACAGGGATCCTAAGCTTAAGATGTAGGCCACTAAAAGGGAGATACTGTAGGCTTACTGTAAGAGGAGGGAGTTGGGCTGTGGATGGGGGGAAGTATCTGGGGAATGGAGGAGTCTAGCAGAAACTATTGGCAGGGAAAGGGGGAATGTTGGTGGCTGAACCAAGGTGCCTGTAGATAGGGAAAGGGAACAGGCATCTAGTGGAGGAAAACAGAGGTTTGCTGTGTCAGGACAAGAGGGATTTATGAGTGGGAAGGGGTGATGTGTATCAGGATTCATGGAAGAGCTGCCAGCAGGAGAGGAGAGCTGGATAATTGTGCTGCAGGACTAAAGCCACTGATTGCAAAGAGAGGAGTAGCGGAGCTGGAGATGTTAGTTGTGGGGAAGGAAAGCGGAGAACAGATGTGGCTGAACCAGGATGGAGGGAAAGTGCAGACCAAAGGAGAATAGACAAACTGGACCACAGAGGAGAAAGCGTGTAGGTGCAGAAAGATCACCCACCTGTCATATATCAGAAAGCCTGCATGTCAGGCTGTGGATGTTGGCTCCCAGAATTGGAAATGACAGTGGGTGTGAGGTATTGACAGACAAATGTTGAGGCGGGGTTATGATGAGAAATCGGCTGTCATTTCTCCTGCCTCCTATGTGCTGTGCAGGAGAAGAGTGAGGGGCAGCGGAGAGGCAATGCGGGAAACTGTTCAGCTGAGCAGGACTGTGAGACATAAGTCAGAATCCGGGGCTGCCCTGCAGAATCTTTGGCTGTCCTGCAGAATCCGGGGCTGTCCTGCAGAATCTGGGACTGTTGGGAGGTATGTCAGTCACTTCTGAGAAGTTTTCCTGACACGTGACATAAATTTGTGTAGGGAGGGGGTAGAGAGCTCAGCAGACAACGTGTCTATACAGAACACAATTTTTCTGTGCTTCTGAAAGATGACAAAGGATTTTTAGACTTTTCTGCCCTTTTGAAGGGGTGTAGGGGGCAGAATACCACAGATAAACAAGTAAAAGCTATGTAGGAGGATTTGTTTAATCTCTCTGTATCATCTGAGGATGACCACTTCACTGGGTATATATGAGGGTTTACATTGACTTTAAAGTAATTCTAAAGCTAATGTGTTTTTTCACATTAATGCATTCCCTGCCCAAGGGTAAAAAAAATTGCCACTCATGACTTCAGCTCTTCTCCCCTGTATTTCTCTTCTCATAGAAGGATCAGGCAGAAGTGGGATCCATTGTCTCCTGCTGCTGTCAGTCAGATCCTGTGAGCAGAGAGTGAGGAGCAGGGCCAAACCATACTGTGTTTGTCTATGGAGACACACAGCTCAGCCCAGGAGCGAGCCCGCATGTCTGCAAACATAGCTTGTGGCTTACTATAGGGGTAGACACAGAAGAGGAGGAGCCAATATTGCAAGCAGGAAACCTCAGAAGAGGAGGTTAGGGGTCACTCTGTGCAATACTATTGCACAGAGCAGGTGAGTATAACATGTTTGTTGTTACACGTTAAAAGAATTGACTTTTCAAATGTTTTAAGGAATATTCATACAAAAATATATTTATCCTTTAAACTGATCTGTAGCCCTAATGTCCCTGTTGAAGACCACTCGTGTCAAAACGTGTAAGGCTGCTTATTTGAGGTTCCCACATTGCTTTTTAATGTTTTTTATGCCACTATATTATTATTGGACTATTTTACCTTTTTTTATGTCTCCTTGATTGTGAGAATATATCCCAATAAAGCATTATTGGTTGATCTGCACTATATGGAGCACTTTTCTCCTATTTTTTATATCATATTCCATAATCTGTGATTACTGTCGAGTTGGAGTTCGAGATCCCGGACAAGTCTACAGACCATCTCTGGCCGCCAGTCCACAGCCCCATGGTGTGCCCTTTGGACCAGGATTTAGTTGTTACACCCAACGGTAGAAACACAAGCATATTTGACTCACTGCTGTATGGTATGTGCGTCCACCATTGTTGGTAAGAGTACCTCATTGTGTGTCTATAGTACCGATGTTCCCTGTGTTTCAAGCAGCATACCTCTTCTCAGTTATTGTCTCTGGGACATCATTGCTGACTGTCATCCACATTTGAGTTTCCCAGATAGACTTTCATCAACCAGTTTTATCACTGGCCACTGGACTCCACACTGTATACTGTGCACTATTGTGTTTTTTGGATTTTATATTCATTTTGGCACACGTCAATTACGTGCTTAAGCGCTACACATATGTTTGTTTAAATTTGCTTGACTTTGTCTGTTTGAGTGTTAGCTGCTACAGAAAGTTATTTTTCTCTTTTTTCTTTTAGGTTTAGCGCAGTGTTATCTCCCCTTTTTTTGCACAAGTATCATTTATGTTCTTTCATTTTATATGCTCTTTAATATTTTCCTTTTGTGTTTTTATGTTAGAATTCCTACTTTCTTGGAAAATAAATGAGACCCTTGTTTGTTAAAGCAGTGTGTTTATTTTTATAGCTAACCTTGTTGTTGTACCATCACCATTAACTTTATCAGAACTTTGACAGACTAGCTAATTATAGGAATAGACAAGTTCATACATATTTTATAATAAATAGGGGGAATCCAAACACCACCCCATTATTTATTTCACTAATACAAACCCATGTGCCCTTCAGCAAAATGTGTGTATTTCAAGAAGAGGGACCAAAACTGAACTAGTCATTCCTCTAAAAACTATAGCCTGGTGCAAACAACCAGCAGACTAATCTGTTACTGTTCAAACGCTGTCCAGGAGATGATAAAAGAATAGAGTTGGGTGGGGTGAGGTGTCCGTGCTACTTGATTACATTATAATACATTTGTTATTTCATCCTGGAGAAAAATATAAAATGTGCAATGTCATCTGTGATTTATAAAGTGATTTTCACCTGCAGGACCACTATAATCCCTAATCATCATATCTCAGTTTTATTAGCATGAAGTGCATAGGGTCATTAAACACAGAGGGGGAACTGTGTGCCTTGTGAATTTCAAGAAATTGATTTTACGGTAAATACAAAAATCTTATTTTCTTTTTTGTCTATTAAGGTGCACAGAAATATAGAAATTCTTAGACGTGTGAGGCATCTAAAACCACTCCAACTTGAGGGATATGCAACAGCCACTGCGAACATCAACCAATGTGAAAATCTTACTAGAAGAATATCTGAAAGAATAATTGCCTAAAGAGGCTAAACGAAAAGGGTACAATATGGAAATTTCTAACATAAGGAAGGAAAAAAAATATGGTTTTCCAGAGCAGGACAGGTAGCACCACTAGAGTGAGGCTGTTATCTGAAAAAATGATGGACCTCAGAAATAAAGTGGAGGACAACCAGCAACTACCATAAGACTACTTTCACACTGGGGCGTTGCGGGCGCTGGCGGTAAAGCGGCGCTCTATTTAGCAGTGCTTTATCGTTGTTTTATCATTGCTATTCGGCCACTAGTGGGGTCGTTTTAACCCCCGCTAGCGGCCGAAAAAGGGTTAAAACTGCAGCGGCGCTTTGCAGGTGGGTTTGCAGCGCTGCCCCATTGTTTTCTATGGGAAGGGGCACTTTAGGAGCGGTAAATACACCGCTCCTACAGCGCTCCAAAGATGCGGCCTGCAGGACTTTTTTGGCCGTCCTGCCAGCGCACCGCTCCACACTGGAGAGACAGCGGCAGCTGTTTCAGGGCACTTTGCAGGCGCTATTTTTAGCGCTGTAGTGCCTGCAAAGCACCCCAGTGTGAAAGGGGCCTAAGGAAAAAACACAACTCAAAGAAGGAAAGTGTCCACCCTTTTAGGACACAAGAAAGTTTTGATACACGAGGGAGAGGGTGATATTCTGATTTAACCACTTGATCTCCAGAAGGTTTTACCCCGTCCATGACCAAGGCATTTTTGGCTATTCAGCATTGCGCAGTCATGCATGCATGAAATTTATATAATTTTTCACACAAATAGAGCTTTCTTTTGGTGGGATTTAATCATCACTGGGTTTTTAATTTTTTGCTATGTATATGAAAACGGTGCTTGTGGACACGCGGTGCTCGTGGACTCTTCCACAGGGACACCCCAGTGGCTCTTCTGTGATGCTGGACCTGGAATGCACCTACCCTCACTAGCACTATGTAAGTGCACCTTATACTGTCAACCATTTGTATTTTAATCAAATAAAATAATGCTGCACTAGGATTTTCCTGGTGTTTCTCTTCCTTTTTTGCCTTCCCTTTTTCCATAGTGATTGAGTCCCCCAGCTCGTGCCTAAAGCAGCCTCACTCCCTTTTGCAGCATTTGTTTCAGAGACTCAGAGTTGACAGGGGCACACCTCCTAGAACTATATGTTCAAGGGGGGTTTATTTCAGGACTTTGATCAATCGATTTTTTACAAAGACTTTTGTTTTTTATTAATTTTTTTATTAAATTTTTACCTCTACAATATATTTTTATTGTTGCTATTGAAGAATAGAGATGGCCTTGCGGTTCGCCCGGCGGTCGGTTCACGGCGAATTTTGCTCGTTCGCGATTCACAAAACCGGCGAACATCTGGCGCTGACATTTCAGCACATGGACATACTCCCACCTTATAAATAGACCTGATCTGGTGGCCATTTTACATTCTGTCTTTTGTCAGTGTAGGGAAAGGACGCTGTGTGGAGCAGAGACAGTCAGTCTAATCACTAGCTAGCTAATTAGCTATTACTATTAGGTCCACAAAAGTCATTTTAAGGACTGGTATAGGTGTACAGTATATAGGGTTGTAATACACCTATAATATACTTTCTTTCAAATATACAATGTATATTATGGTGCACTGCTTACTGCTGTGCTGCTGAGTGCTTACCGATTCTGCAGCTGTCTTTTATCAGTGTAGGGACTGAGGGACAGTTTGGTGTTTGGAACAGGGACAGTCTGCAAATCACTAGCTTCTAGGTCCACAAAGGTCCT
The DNA here is from genome assembly GCF_037356315.1 of Lithobates pipiens. Taxonomy (NCBI): domain Eukaryota; kingdom Metazoa; phylum Chordata; class Amphibia; order Anura; family Ranidae; genus Lithobates; species Lithobates pipiens. The sequence goes on along the minus strand of NW_027507758.1, from coordinate 313,540,056 downwards.
TTTAAGGACTGGTATAGGTGTACAGTATATAGGGTTGTATACGTATAATATACTTTCTTTCAAATATAGAAAGCCTATTATACTTCACTGCTGTGCTGCTGAGTGCTGAACGCTTCTGCTGCTGTCTTTTATCAGTGTAGGGACTGAGGGACAGTTTGGTGTTTGGAGCAGGGACAGTCTGCAAATCACTAGCTACTAGGTCTACAAAGGTCCTTTTATAGATGTACAGTATATAGGGTTGTACATGTATAATATACTTTCTTTGAAATATAGAAAGCATATTATAGTGCACTGCACTGCTGTGCTGCTGACCGATTCTGCAGCTGTCATTTCTCAGTGTAGGGAGGGACAGCTTGGTTTTTGGAGCAGGGACAGTCTGCAATTCACTAGCTACTAGCTAGCTACTATTAGGTCCACAAAGGTCCTTTTAAGGACTGGTATAGGTGTACTATTTGGTGTGCAGTATATAGGGATGTAATACACGTATAAAATACTTGCACATATAGAAAGCATAGTATAGTGCACTTCCACTGTGCAGCATTGTGACTGCTGAGCGGTTCTGCAGCGATACTACAAAGAGTGACAAACGCAATTAGAAAAAAGTATTATAACTGGTGTGATAGACCAGTGGCCCCCCAAAACGACAGATTGAAGCGGGGTGTTATATACCTTCTTCCACATATACTGCACTTCTCTAGAGACTTTTGTCACAGGGTCATTTAAAAAATTACAGGCAGAGGAAGAACCAGGCCCTTCCACAGGGGTGGTAGGGTAGGGCAGGAGCAACAGGCTTGAGCTAAAGTGGCAAATTGCAGAAGGTGCGTTCGATTACGGCAAAGGACGCACCAGACTTGGTTGAGTGGCTCACTCAGCCTTACTCTTCTGCACCCTCCTCATCCTCTCGATCTGCACCCTTTTTTTCACTCTCTGCTGTGTACACCCCCAAAGACACTACCACAAACACCACCACCACCATCATATACTCTCCGCTTGAGTCACAGGAATTATTTTCTGATCCATCACAAGACATGCCGATGTGCAGCCACTCTTGGCATTGGATCAGGAAGAGGAGGTAGCAACAACCGCCACTCAGCAGTCTGACGACAGTACCCAGATTAGCTCAAGAAGGTTGGTCCCCGCTGTTGCTGCCTACTCCGAGATCTCTAATTATAGCGGTGGGGAAGGTGATGTCGATGATGACGTGTCTAGTGATGTCACGTGGGTGCCCACAAGAGAGGAAGAGGAGGGGAGTTCAGAGGGAGATATGGACCAGCAGATAGGGAGGAGAAGCAGGCGGAACTTAGATTGCACAGGAGGGACAAAACAGACTGCTAATGTATCAGGAGCGAGGCATCAACCATGTGCAGTCACATCTGGCGCTCCCAGGATGCCGGCACATGGCTCCGCAGTGTGGGCTTTTTTTAGTGTGTCCGCTGCTGACAATAGTGTTGCCATCTGCAGCCATTTCAGTAAACGCATAAGTAGCGGTAAGCCCAAAACTCACCTAGGGACGACCACCTTAAGAAGGCACATGAGCTGCCTTCACCTAGCCCAGTGGGAGCAACGGAACCCATAAAGCCAAGCTCCAGGCTCTCACCATCCAGCCTCATTTTCTACTTCCCCTCTCTCCTCACAATTGTCCTCCACTCCACCTTCCATCATGCCGTCCTCACGTTTTTCTGCAAAAATGCAGGCTTCCGTGGGCCAAATGTTCGAGCGTAAAAAAAATGATGACGCCGGATAACCCTCTTGCCCAACGGTTGATGGCTGGCTTGTCAGAACTGATAGCCCGCCAACTACTACCATATAAACTGGTGGACTTGGAGGCCTTTCGAAAATTTGTGGCCATTGGAACACCACAATGGAATGTCCCAGGAAGGAAGGATTTCTCACAGAAGGGCATCCCAGAGCTATATGGCCATGTTCAGCGGCAAGTGAATGTATCTCTGGCACACAGTGTCGGTGCCAAGATACATCTGACCACAGACACGTGGTCTAGCAAACACGGGCAGGGAAGTTATATCACTTTTACTGCCCACTGGGTGAACCTTCTGATGGCCGTTAAGCATGTAACCCGTGGCACCCGTGAAGATTTGGTTTTACTGCCATGGATTGCATGCAGGCCTGGCTCTTCTTCTCCTCCTCCTACTCCATCCTCCTCCCTCTCCTCCTCGGCTGACTCCTCCTTTTCGGCTGCTAGCGTCTCTTCCGCTGCGCCACCCAAGAACCCCAGAACCTATTTGACATGCCAAATGAGATGTTGCCATGGTGTGCTGCGTCTGTTGTGCCTGAAAGCCAAGAGCCACACTGGCCCTGCACTCCTTTCAGCTTTGCGTTCATAGGCAGATCAGTGGCTAATAGGGATGAGCTTCGTGTTCGAGTCGAACGTACGTTCGACTCGAACATTGGCTGTTCGTCCGTTCGACGAAATCCGAACTCTTGGTCCGTTCGCGTCAAAATTCATGTGGCGCGCACGGCCCACAATGCACTGCGATGGCGCAGTGCATTGCTGGCTCATGATTGGCCAAGCATGCACTGTGACCCCGCATGCTTGGCCAATCGCAGCGCCAGCAGCGAGGAGAGCCATGATTGGCCACAGGCAGGATGCCTGTGGCCAATCATAGCTGAGGCTGTGTAGTGCACGCCCCACACTATATAAGGCCGCCATTGAGGCGGCCTCGTGTAGTGTGTTAGCATCTGAAGCAGTGGGTGTTCTGTGTACCTTCAACACAGTACACACCGATCGTTTTTGGCTGATTTCCTATCTTGCTGTTGTGTAGTGGTTATTGTCTGTGCCCTGACCGCAGTATACACCGCTATATTCACTATTCACTTCACTATATTTATATATCTTTAATAATAGAGCTTGCAGTCAGTAGTGTTAGGAGATAGTGCGTGCTGTCTGCGTGCTCTGTACCCAGTACATACCTCTATAATCCACCTACATAGCTGTTCTCTATTTGAGCCCAATTGCCATCTGCAGGAGTTATTGGAAGTTGTGTGTGCCTCCAGCACAGCACAGTATACATCTGTATATACCCCTTTATCTCTGCTGTTTTCTGGTTATTGTCTGCGTGCCCTGACCGCAGTATACACCGCGATATTCACCTAACCTATATAGCTAGTGATCTATCGTTAATAATAGAGCTTGCAGTCAGTAGTGTTAGGAGATAGTGCGTGCTGTCTGCGTGCTCTGTACCCAGTACATACCGCTATAATCCACCTACATAGCTGTTCTCTATTTGAGCCCAATTGCCATCTGCAGGAGTTATTGGAAGTTGTGTGTGCCTCCAGCACAATATAAACTACCCAACTGCTGTTTTACCCAACTCCCTTCAGGCCATTACCATGTCTGGAAGGCCAGCAAGGAGAGGCAGACAGGCGCGAGCCGATAAAAGAGGGCAAGCAGGCTCTGTGTCTAGAGACAACAGTGCTGGTCGTGGACGCAGTGCATTGTCATCAGCACGTGGCCATGGGTCATGCTTGTCCTTCTTTTCGGCAGCTGGACATGTTGAACCGCAACATGCCAACGACTTGGTAGAGTGGATGACCAAGCCCTCTTCATCCTCCTCATCCTCTCTCACCCAGTCTCAGGGTAGTCGCAAAGCAGCTGCCAACGCATCGTCTTCCCTCCTCTCAATGTCATCATCAGTGACTCCTTCCCTAGACCCACCACGTCCTCCTGAGGAGTCTCCTGAACTCTTTGAGCACAGTGTTGGGTACATGCTCCAGGAGGATGCCCAGTGTTTTGTGGGCTCTGATGATGACACTCAGCTAGAGGAAGGCAGTAGCGTGAGCGCAGAGAGAGGGGATGCTCAAGAAGGACAGCAATCTGGCAGTCATGTTCCACAAGCTGCAGCATACTGCCAGGTTTGCTACAGCGATGAAGAGGGAGGGGATGATGAGGGCACTGACTCCACGTGGGTGCCTGGAAGGAGGGAGGAGGAGGAGGAGGAGGAGGAGGCACATGTCCAACGAGGCAGGATGCCCTCCAGGGGCCAGCTTAGGGGCAGCACACCGACTGAATCACACTGCAGAGCTCCGCCTGTGCAGAGCGCTGCCTCTGCGCGTTATTCTAAAAGTTCTTTGGTGTGGGCCTTTTTTGAGACGAGTGCATCAGATCGCACCGCTGCTATTTGCAACATATGTCTCAAGCGTATCTCACGTGGCCAAAACATCAGCCGCTTGGGCACCACATGCTTGACCAGACATATGTTGACCTGCCATGCAGCTCGTTGGCAAGCGTACCTCAAAGACCCACACCAAAGAACAAAGTGGACCTCTCCTTGCTCCTCATCAGCTGGCATCTCCAACCCCACTAGACCTTCAGTCCTCTCTGAAACCTGCTCTGAGAGGAATGAAGGTGTAGAATTAGGTGTGTCACAGCCAAGTGCTTCCGGGAACTCTGCTAGCGGTACACCCACGTCCGATTATAGCAGGCAAATGTCCCTGCCCCAGCTGCTGGACCGGCGGAAGAAGTTTACTCCCAGCCATCCACATGCCCAGCGGTTGAATGCTAGCTTGGCTAAATTGCTAGCACTTCAACTGCTGCCTTTTCAGTTGGTAGACTCTGCCCCCTTCCGTGAGTTTGTACAATGTGCGGTTCCTCAGTGGCAGGTCCCCAAACACCACTTTTTCTCACGGAAGGCGATTCCGGCTCTCTACCGGCATTTGTGGAAGGCAATGTCCTTGCCTCGCTGGACAGGGGGGTCAGCGGTAAGGTGCATATTACCGCTGACTCATGGTCCAGCAGGCATGGACAGGGACGTTACCTGTCTTTCACGGCCCATTGGGTCACTCTTCTGGCTGCTGGGAAGGATGCAGGACAAGGTGCAGTAGTGTTGGAGGTTGTTCTGCCACCACGCCTCCAAAATGCTACTATTGGTTGTGACACACCTCTCTCCTCCACCCCCTCCTCTTCTTCTTCCTCCATGGCCTCTTCCAGTGCTCTGTCCTCAGAACCAGCGGTGCTCCGTAGGCGTTGCAGGGGCTACGCAAGTACGCAGGCAAAACGATGCCATGCCGTGCTTGCGCTGGTTTGTTTGGGGGACAGGAGCCACACTGGGGCGGATGTTTTGTCAGCTCTGCAGGGGCAGGCCGAGAGGTGGTTGACGCCACGCCAGCTTAAGCCAGGAATGGTGGTTTGCGACAATGGCACCAACCTCCTCTCCGCCCTCCGACAGGGACAACTGACCCATGTGCCCTGTGTAGCTCACGTCCTTAACCTGGTGGTGCAGCGGTTCTTGGGCAGGTACCCCGGCTTACAGGATGTCCTGAAGCAGGCCAGGAAAGTCTGTGTGCATTTCCGCCGATCATTTAATGCCTGTGCTCGGCTGGCTGAGCTCCAAAAGGAGTTGAACCTGCCCAAGAACCGCCTTATATGTGACATGCCCACCAGATGGAACTCAACATTGGCCATGCTGCAGCGGCTGCACACGCAGCAGAGGGCCATCAATGAGTACCTGTGCGACTACGGCACCAGGACAGGGTCAGGGGAGCTTGGTTTTTTCTCACCACGCCAGTGGGGCATGATCAGGGATGCATGCACTGTCCTGTCACCGTTTGAGGAGGCCACAAGGATGGTGAGCAGTGACAGTGCATGCATCAGTGACACTGTACCTCTTGTCCACCTCTTGGAGCATACGCTGCGTGGAATAATGGACAGGGCACTTGAGGCAGAACAGAGGCAGGAAGAGGAGGACTTCCTTGCCTCTCAAGGCCCCCTTTATCCAGACAGTGTTCCTGCTGTGCCACCCATCACACAGGAAGAGGATGAGGAGGAGGAAGAGGAGGATGATTGTGTCAGCATGGAGGTGGAGGCTGGCACTCAGCATCAGCAGCAGCAGCAGCAGTCTTATAGGGATGATTTACAGTTCCAAGAAACACGTGGACTTGTACGTGGCTGGGAGGAGGTAGCTGCGGATCATGTTGTCCTTAGTGACCCAGAGGACTCCGGACCGAATGCCTCAGCTAACCTACGCTGCATGGCCTCCCTGATCCTGCAAAGCCTGCGGAAGGATCCTCGTATTCTTCGGATCAAGGAGAGGGACCATTACTGGCTGGCCACTCTCCTTGATCCACGGTACAAGGGTAAGGTTGCCGACCTTATCTTGCCATCGCAGAGGGAGCAGAGGATGAGAGATCTCCGGGAGGCCTTGCAGAAAGCTCTGTGCAACGCGTTCCCAGAGACTGGGAGGTTACAAACTCCTGGTCCTGGACAACGTGTTGCTGAGGCATCGGTCAGAAGGAGCGGTGGAGAAGGTGGCCGTCTGACTGATGCTTTCAGACAATTTTTTAGTCCGCAGCCCCAAGGTATGATTGGTTCCAGCACCCATCGCCAGCGTCTGATTTACATGGTGCAGGAAAACCTAGGGGCAAGGTCAGACTTGGACACCTTTCCCATCGAAAATCCTCTGGCTTACTGGGTCTTGAGGATGGATCACTGGCCAGAGCTTGCACAGTATGCAATTGAGCTACTGGCCTGTCCTGCATCCAGCGTTCTTTCGGAACGCACCTTCAGTGCTGCTGGTGGCTTTGTTACCGATCACAGGGTGCGCCTGTCCACCGAATCAGTTGATCGACTGACCTTCATCAAGATGAATCAGTCTTGGATCACCCACAGCTACCAAGCACCTGAAGCTGATGTAACCGAATAATTTTTTTTGAAATACCACATCCCTTCAAGACTGCCTATGCTGATGCTGAGTGACTGTCCTGTTATGTTGATTGTCTATCCTCTTCCTCCTCCGCTGATATGTTGGAAGAACATTTTTGGTTCTGGGTGATGCCAGCAGCCCAATTTTTCTGCCCCTGTTTAACAGGGGCGTTTAATTACAATTTTTGATGCAATGCTTTGCAGCAGGGCTAATTCCTGCAATAAAACTAGAGTATATGGCAGAGGTTGCAGTGTGGTGGCACCAGCACCAGTGCCTAAGGCCCAATTTTTCTGCCCCTGTTTAACAGGGGCGTTTAAGTACAATTTTTGATGCAATGCTTTGCAGCAGGGCTAATTCCTGCAATAAAACTAGAGTATATGGCAGAGGTTGCAGTGTGGTGGCACCAGCACCAGTGCCTAAGGCCCAATTTTTCTGCCCCTGTTTAACAGGGGCGTTTAAGTACAATTTTTGATGCAATGCTTTGCAGCAGGGCTAATTCCTGCAATAAAACTAGAGTATATGGCAGAGGTTGCAGTCTGGTGGCACCAGCACCAGTGCCTAAGGCCCAATTTTTCTGCCCCTGTTTAACAGGGGCGTTTAAGTACAATTTTTGATGTAATGCTTTGCAGCAGGGCTAATTCCAGCAAAAAAACTAGAGTATATGGAAGAGGTTGCAGTGTGGTGGCACCAGCAGCAGTGCCTAAGGCCAAATTTTTCTGCCCCTGTTTAACAGGGACATGTAATTACAATTCTTGATATAATATTTCACAGGAGGGCCCCTTCCTGTGCCCACCCAGAGTAACGGTGAGGACTTATAGTGTTGTGGCACCAGCACCACAACCACCAAAGGTCAATTTTTCTACCACTGTTCAACAATGGCATGTAATTACAATTCTTGATATAATCGTTCACAGCAGGGCGCTCCAGCACCCACCAAGAGTCACTTTGAGGGCTTACAATGTGGCAAAACCAACACCTTGTTCCGCCATTTCTGCAGAGCATATAGGGCAGGCCCCTACTTTCAAACATCCAACTTACAAACATCTCCTACTTGCAAACGCAAGGAGACAGCAGCAAGTGAGATGAAAAAAGATGGACGACAAAACAAATTATACAGGGGTGATAACCCTTCCCTATGTTTTCCAAAAAGCTTAAAAATAGTTTTTTTGACTGGAGCTACACTTTAAAAATGTACCAGTTGAAAATTACAAACAGATTCAACTTAACACAACAAACCTACACAGTCCCTGTCTTGTTTGCACCGCCTGTATACTGCTGTTCTGAGTATATAGGGCCTGGGGGCCACACGCATTTCCTTTTTTTAATATGGGTACAGGGTTCCCCTTAATATGCGTACAAGACCCAAATAGGCTGGTAATGGGCAGGGAGGGCTACCCATGCCATTTTTCTCAATGATTTTCAACCATATTGCAGGAACCAGATATAACATTAAAACCGCAAGCAGTTTTAAATGGTGTTATTTCCGTTTAATGTCATTTTGTGCAGGGACTGTTCTAAACACGGGAAACACGTGGCACTTCACAGGCATACTACAGACACCCCCCAAGCACCATATTTAAAGGAATATTTCACTTTTTTTTTTCACTTTAATCGTCAGTAAAATCAGTGCTCCTGCCAAAACGGCCATTTTTAAAAACATTTTAGGCATTGACCCATGTCCCCTGGGGCAGGAGCCAGGTCCCCAAACCCTTTTTAGGATAGTATCTTGCATATTAGCCGTTAAAATTAGCACTTTCCATTTCGAACGTTCGAGTCCCATAGACTTCAATGGGGTTCTAACGTTCGTAACGAACGCGGGGTCCGTTCGAAAGTTCTGGTGCGAACCGAACCGGGGGGTGTTCGGCTCATCCCTAGTGGCTAACACCCCTCAATTTGACAGTTGGTAAAGTGGTGTGTGACAACGGTGCCAATCTGCTTAGCACATTGAAACAGGGCAAAATTACACACGTGCCATGCATGGCACACGTCTTAAACTTGGTCATGCAGTGATTCCTTGTCAAATACCCTGGGGTCCAGGACATCTTGTGGCAGGCAAGGAAAATCTCGGCCCATTTCAGAAGATCTTACACGGCCATGGCTCGCCTTGCTGACATTCAGCGGCAACACAATCTGCCGGTCAGACGTCTTATTTGCGATTGCCCGATGCGATGGAACTCAACCTTCTATTTACTTGATAGGCTGCTCCAGCAGAAACGTGCAGTTAACAACTACCTGTACGAACTCTGCGTCAAAACAGGTTCTGGGAGCTTGGTTTTTTTTCACCGCGCCAGTGGCTGCTCATGCGCGACGCATGCAGACTTCTGCGGCCATTTGATGAGATCACCAAACTGGTCAGTCGCAGCCATGGCGCCATCAGTGACATCGTACCTTGTGCCTTCTTTATGGAGAGTGCATTGCGTCGTGTCATTGAACAAGCCGTGGAGGAGCAGGAAGATGAGGAAGTCGCAATGCTGGATGAATTCCCAGGGGGGGGCTACTCTATCTGAGACAAGTCAACAACAGCAGTCTGAAGAGGAGTCAGAGGAGGATGGTGCTGGGGCGGATGAGGAGGAGCAAGAAGAGCATGCTTTAAACCTTTCTGGGATCCCTTTTGTTGTGCGTGGATGGGGAGAGGAGAACGAGGAGGACGATATTATCCTGGATGATGAGCAGGAGCCAGGCCACCACACCGCTTCCATTTTAGTGCAAATGGGGGCCTTCCTTCTCCAGTGTTTTAACAGGGACCCCCTTATAAAAATCATAAAGGTCAAGGACCAGTACTGGGTGGCAATGTACTTAGACCCCCGGTATAAACACAAAATGGCGGAAATGTTACCACCATCACAGAGGCCTGTCAGAATGGAGCACTTACAGGCCTTGCTTTGCTATGAGGTCATTCTTTCAGCTGACCCATCAACAGGTATCACCCGGGTCCAGCATCAGGGAACGCCTAGACCGACAGGTGTCCGACTACATCGGGTTAACGGCCGATGTGGATGCTCTGAGAAGTGATGAACCCCTGGACTACTGGGTGGGCAGGCTTGACCTCTGGCCAGAGCTTGCCCAATTTGCAATGGAACTGTTGGCTTGCCTCTCATCCAGTGTCCTGTCCGAAAGGACGTTCAGCGCAGCAGGGGGGATTGTGACCAATAAGTGCACCTGTCTAGCTCACGACAGTGTTGACTACCTCACATTTATAAAAATGAATGAGGCATGGATCTCAGAGGAATTCAACACATGTGACCAGTAGACCATGTATATGCATAACTCTATAAACGATTTATTTAATCGAGCACACTGACCTTTTTTCTACTTTTGGCTCACTTCCTTGTACAAAAAAAGCACACGTACTATATGCCCGTACCCTCCTGTTTGAAGAGGTTAAGCTGTGTCATGTTTTTGGGTCCCGCAACGAGTTGCTGGTATCAGTGCTGGTGTCAGTGCTCTCTATCTCGGTGCTGGTGTGGTGTCAGTGCTCTCTATCTCGGTGCTGGTGTGGTGTCAGTGCTCTATCTCGGTGCTGGTGTGGGGTGTCAGTGCTCTCTCTATCACGGTGCTGGTGTCAGTGCTCTCTATCACGGTGCTGGTTTCAGTGCTCTCTATCACGCTGCTGGTGTCAGTGCTCTCTATCTCGGTGCTGGTGTGGTCTCAGTGCTCTCTATCACGGTGCTGGTGTGAGTGTTCTCACGGTGCTGGTGTCAGTGCTCTTTATCACGGTGCTGGTGTCAGTGCTCTCTATCTCGGAGCTGTTGTGGTCTCATTGCTCTCTATCACAGTGCTGGTGTCAGTGCTCTCACAGTGCTGGTGTCAGTGCTCTCTATCTTGGTGCTGGTGTCAGTGCTCTCTATCACGATGCTGGTTAGTGATGGACGAACTTCCAATGGGATGTTTCGCGAACACAGCCAAAAGTTTGTGAACCGCAAAGTTCGCGGCGGACCCCATTGACTTTAATGGCAGGCGAACCTTAAAAACCTGCAGGTCATATTTTCTGCCACAAAATACTTACTAGCTGTGCACACATAGTCCCACAACATGGACACTGACATAACAAAAGTATTAAGTGAATCTGGGATCGACAACGACAAGCATTCTTTTTTTATCTGTGAAATTTTGAAAATTCAGGAGCGCATGAAGGCCATGGAGGAGAGGCAAGGTCAAGCGAGGCTATGAAGGGGGTGCAGGAGATGATCAGTGCAACAGTCAGGGCAACGCAGTCCTGTGCCAGTTTCCCAGTGTGCCAACCTGTGCTTGAGCCCCTCCCTCTGCCTGGCCCTTACCCCCACCTATGCAGGGCTCCACTGTGGTGGTCCGGAGGTGCCAGTCCAGTGCTGATCCTCAGCCATGGTGCTGGCACTGAATGCTGATTGACTTCTCCGCTGCTATCTCCCTCACTGATACCAGCACTGAGACTGAGCACTGACACCAGAACCGTGATAGAGAGCACTGACACCAGCACCGTGATAGAGAGCACTGAGACCACACCAGCATAGAGATAGAGAGCACTGAGACCACACCAGCACCGAGATAGAGAGCAATGACACCACACCAGCACCGTGATAGAGAGCAATGACACCAGTACCGTGATAGAGAGCACTGAGACCATACCAGCACCGAGATAGAGGGCACTGACACCAAACCAGCACCGTGATAGAGAGCAGTGACACCAGCACCGTGATAGAGAGCACTGAGACCACATCAGCACCGAGATAGAGAGCACTGAGACCGCACCAGCCCCGAGATAGAGAGCACTGACACCACACCAGCACCGTGATAGAGAACACTGAGACCACACCAGCACTGAGATAGAGGGCACTGACACCACACCAGCACCGTGATAGAGAGCACTGAGACCCCACCAGCACCGAGATAGAGGGCACTGACACCACACCAGCACCGTGATATAGAGCACTGAGACCACAACAGCAACGAGAAAGAGAGCACTGACACCAGCACCATGATAGAGATCATTGAGACCACACCATCACCGAGAAAGGGGGCACTGACACCACACCAGCACTGTGATAGCACCGTGATAGAGAGCACTGCGACCACACCAGTCTGCACCAGTCTGTAGTGAGCAGCCACTGGCGCGGTGAAAAAAAACCAAGCTCCCAGAACCTGTTCTGTCACAGAGTTCGTACAGGTAGTCGTTAGCTGCATGTTTCTGCTGGAGCAGCCTATCAAGCAAATAGAAGGTTGAGTTCCATCGCATCGCAAATAAGATGTCTGACCGGCAGATTGTGTCGCCGCTGCATTTCAGCAAGGCGAGCCATGGCCGTGTAAGATCTTCTGAAATGGGCCGAGATTTTCCTTGCCTGCCACAAGATGTCCTGGACCCCAGGGTATTTGACAACGAATCACTGCATGACCATGTTTAAGACGTGTGCCATGCATGGCACGTGTGTAATTTTGCCCTGTTTCAATGCGCTAAGCAGATTGGCACCGTTGTCACACACCACTTTACCAACTGTCAAATTGAGCGGTGTTAGCCACTGATCTGCCTGTGAACGCAAAGCTGAAAGGAGTGCAGGGCCAGGTGGCTCTTGGCTTCCAGGCACAACCGACGCAGCACACCATGGCAACGTCTCACCTGGCATGTCGAATAGGTTCTGGGCATCCTGGGCAGCTCAGCGTAAGAGACGCTAGCAGCGCAAAAGGAGGAGCCAGCCGAGGAGGAGAGGGAGGAGGATGGAGTAGGAGGAGGAGAAGAAAAGGCAGGCCTGCATACAATCCGTGGCGGTAAAACCAAATCTACATGGGTGCCACGGGTTACATGCTTCACGGCCATCAGAAGGTTCACCCAGTGGGCAGTAAAAGTTATATACCTTCCCTGCCCATGTTTGCTAGACCACGTGTCTGTGGTCAGATGTATCTTGGCACCGACACTGTGTGCCAGAGATACATTCACTTGTCGCTGAACATGGCCATATAGCTCTGGGATGCCCTTCTGTGAGAAATACTTCCTTCCTGGGACCTTCCATTGTGGTGTTCCAATGGCCACAAATTTTCGAAAGGCCTCCAAGTCCACCAGTTTATATGGCAGTAGTTGGCGGGCTATCAGTTCTGACAAGCCAGCTGTCAATCGTTGGGCAAGAGGGTTATCCGGCTTCATCATTTTTTTATGCTCAAACATTTGGCCCACGGAAGCCTGCTTTTTTGCAGAAAAACATGAGGACGGCATGATGGAAGGTGGAGTGGAGGACAATTGTGAGGAGAGAGTAGAAGGAGAAGTAGAAGACGAGGCTGGACGGTGAGAGCCTGGAGTGTGGCTTTGTGGGTTCCGTTGCTCCCACTGGGCTCGTGATGGCAGCTCATGTGCCTTCTTAAGGTGGTCGTCCCTAGGTGAGTGTTGGGCTTACCACGACTTATGCATTGACTGCAAAGATTGCAGATGGCAACACTATTGTCAGCAGCGGACACGTTAAAAAAAGCCCACACTGCGGAGCCATGTGCCGTTGTCCTGGGAGCGCCAGATGTGACCGTACATGGTTGATGCCTCGCTCTTGATACATTGGCAGTCTGCTTTGTCCCTCCTGTGCAATCTAAGTTCCGCCTGCTTCTCCTCCCTATCTGCTGGTCCATATCTCCCTCTGAACTCCCCTCCTCTTCCTCTCTTGTGGGCACCCAAGTGACATCACTAGACACGTCATCATCGACTTCACCTTCCACACCGCTATAATTATAGATCTCGGAGTAGACAGCAACAGCGGGGACCAACCTTCTTGGGCTGATCTGGGTGCTGTCGTCAGACTACTGAGTGGAGGTTGTTGCTACCTCCTCTTCCTGATCCAATGCCAAGAATGGCTGCGCATCGGAAATGTCTTGTGATGGATTGGAAAATAATTCCTGTGACTCAAGCGGAAGGTATATGGTGGTGGTGGTGTTGGTGGTAGTGTCTTTGGGGGTGCACACAGCAGAGAGTGAAGAGGGTGCAGATCGAGAGGATGAGGAGGGTGCAGAAGAGTAAGGCTGAGTGAGCCACTGAACCAAGTCTGGTGTGCCTTTTGACGGAATCGCATGCACCTTCTGCAATTTGACACTTTGGCTCAAGCCTGTTGCTCCTGCCCTACCCCTACCACCCCTGCGGAAGGGCCTGGTTCTTCCTCTGCCTGTAATTTTTTTAAATGACCCTGTGACAAAAGTCTCTAGAGAAGTGCAGTATGTATGTGGAAGAAGGTATATAACACCCTGCTTCAATCTGTCATTTTTGGGGGCCACTGGTCTATCACACCAGTTATAATACTTTTTTTTATATTGCATTTGTCACTCTTTGTAGTATCACTGCAGAACCGCTCAGCAGTCACAATGCTGCACTATACTATGCTTTCTATATGTGCAAGTATTTTATACGTGTATTACACCCCTATATACTGCACAACAAATAGTACATCTATACCAGTCCTTGAAAGGACCTTTGTGGACCTAATAGTAGCTAGCTAGTAGCTAGTGAATTGCAGACTGTCCCTGCTCCAAAAACCAAGCTGTCCCTCCCTACACTGAGAAATGACAGCTGCAGAATCGGTCAGCAGCACAGCAGTGCAGTGCACTATATATGCTTTCTATATTTGAAAGAAAGTATATTATACGTGTACAACCCTACAGTATATACTGTACACCTATAAAAGGACCTTTGTGGACCTAGTAACTAGTGATTTGCAGACTGTCCTTGCTCCAAACCCCAAACTGTCCCTCAGTCCCTACACTGATAAAAGACAGCTGCAGAATCGGGCAGCAATCAGCTCAGCAGCACAGCAGTCTAGTATAATATGTTTTCTATATTTGAAAGAAAGTATATTATACGTGTACAACCCTATATACTGTACACCTATACCAGTCCTTAAAAGGACCCTTGTGGACCTAGTAGCTAGTGATTTGCAGACTGTCCCTCAGTCCCTACACTGATAAAAGACAGCTGCAGAATCGGTCAGCACTCAGCTCAGCAGTCAAGTATAATAGGCTTTCTATATTTGAAAGAAAGTATATTATACGTGTATAACCCTATATACTGTACACCTATACCAGTCTTTAAAAGGACTTTTGTGGACCTAATAGTAATAGCTAGTGATTAAACTGACTGTCCCTGCTCCACACAGTGTCCTGTCCCTACACTGACAAAAGACAGAATGTAAAATGGCCGCCAGATCAGGTCTATTTATAAGGTAGGGGGAATGTCCAATTGTCCATGTGCTGAAATGTCTCAATTGGCTGTCCTGTACCCCATGATGGATGTGTCATCATGGGTCAAAGTTCTTTCACAATGTAAACGCATATGTCTACAGCGCAAACAGCGTCAGAAGTCTGCTGGTTTGGCAATTCGCAAACGAGCAAAGTTCGCCACGAACTGACTGCCGGGCGAACCGCAAGGTCATCCCTAGTGAAGTATAACAGCTTCAAATTATGAGGTCCACTTGGGTGCCACTATCATGATTCTGCATAAAGCCATGTGTTTTTCTATTACCTTGTATACCAAAAATGTATATATCTTGTGTGCCTTGGCTGTGAGGGCGGAACTAGCAAAATAATTTGTAGCAATGAACCATGTCTAGGAAATCCATGTAACAACGCATTTCCATATTATCTTTCATCCTTTTTCCTCGAATGACTTAGAGGGGAGAGCTTTACTATATGATGTGCTTAATTTCTATACATGGGGGACCCAATGCTCATGTCATCCAATATTTTACGATAATACATCACCAGACAGAGTTGTGCTACACTTTCCTTCTGCATCTGTCATGACAAAAACAATGTTGACCTACTTACGTCTCAGTTGACCCACTATCTTCAATAATTTTTGCATGACTGACCTGTTTTCTGATACATACACGCATGCTGGGACCTGCAGTTCCACAAGGCTGGCAAATTTCTCCATATCTGCTATACACTTGGAATCACTATGACTTTTGAGCTGGAAGGATGCAAAGTGGCATGCGAGTCCACTCATGGGGGCCACATACCCGGGACCCACCAGTGTTTTTATACACCCCTGCAGGCTAAAGAACAGGTATTCCTTTTGTAATATAAGGCTGTGGGTAAACTTATCATGACTTAAAATTCCCTTTTCAGAAGACAAAACCTTTATACATACCAGTTTAAGGTGTGAGAATAGCCAAATCAGTTTTCTTGTTATGTGCTTTTCTCTGTGCACCTCACAGTTTCTTGCCATGTTTCAATGGTTCCAATTGTTTTGTGCAGTTTAATGATGACAATCACCCTGAGAACCAGCATCAATTCCCAGCCGTAGTGTGAGCAAATGAACTGAAAAGCCACTACAAAGTGTTTTAAACAGACCATTCCTGATTTAATTGTAGCTGTTCTAGTAAATAGCGTGTGATATGAAAGATTAAAATAGAGATGATTGCACTTTAGAGAAATAGTTTTTGTAATTAGTGGTATTTCTGTCAATTTCATCAAGCAGCACACTTAGAAGTATGCTGCTACCCAACAGCTACCCCTGTGATGAATATAGTTTTAGAGTAATGGCACATTTGTTCAGTCAGTTGGATAAAAGTATCTTTATAGTGAAGTTCTTTTACACAGTTCAAGCATCATTTGGCAGATCTTTTAGTTTCTATAGTCATTGAAATTTATTTTAAAGTACTTCATAATTTTTAATTTAGATATACAAAGAAAAGCAAATGATAGCATAATCCCATATTTGACAGCTTACTGCATTCAACGGTGACAACCCAAAAGTTACTTTTGAGTTTTAAATGAGCAGACCCACTTAGCGGCATGCCTTAAAGTAAACCTGCCACAATGCCCAAATTAGCATTGCTAATGCTACCTGAGCCCTATCTCTATCCAGCGATGTCCATGAGTGCCTTGGCCACCCGGGACCTCCCTCCTGATTGGCTGAGACACAGCAGTGGTGACATTGGCTCCCGCTGCTGTCAATCAAAGTCAGTTAGCCATTCAGGAGAGAAAGGGGGTGGGGGCGAAGAACAGTTTGGTGTCTGAATGGACACAGGGAGCTATGGCTCGGCTCAGGTGCCCCTATAACAAGCTGCTTGCTGTGGGGGCACTCAACAGGAGGGAGGGGCCAGGAGAGCTAAAGAAGGACCTGAGAAGAGGAGGACCTGGGCTGCCCTGTGCAAAATCATTTCATAGCTCAGGTAAGTATGAAATGTTTGTTATTTTTATAGAAAAAAAAAGAAACTTTACAATCACTTGAACAGGGCCCCAACTTCTGCATGTTTTTAGGTTTAGCCTTGTCAAAGTATTAGTCAACATTGGCACACAAGCATAGTCACCATTAAATACCATCCATACAACTCATTTTATAGGCTGACCCTGCAGACAGCTCACTGAATGTCCTAGGCAAAAGCAAGTATTTAAAGCTGAACTCAAGGTATGATCTTTATTGAATACTTAGCTTGGTCCAGCTTGACACAATGAGGTTGATTTACATAAGGCAAATATACTGTGCACTAGAAGTGAACTGCAAGTTGCAGTTTCTCTAGATCTGACAAGACACTCTGAAATGAGGGGAAGCTCTGCTGATTTCTATCATCCAATCATGTGCAACCAAAAATGCTGTTTTTTATTTTCAACCCAAATGTAAGGCCAGCAATACACGGTTCGAATCTCGGCTGGTTCAGCAGGAACCGAGATTCGAACCATTAATGGGCAGGCTGAATGTTTTGATCAATCAACTTGGGTACAACCAGCCTGCCAGATTCGCTTGCGATTATTGCTATAGGCTGCTATAGCCACTAGTGATAATTACTGTCTTCTTCAAGCTGGGACAACTTCTCACAGGTGGGATTCCCGCATCAACACTATGTTGATGGGGGAATCGAGTGAATTTCTTTCCCGCAACCCATGTTTACAGGAAAGAAATTTGCTACGTGTATGGCCGGCCTAAGTATTTGTATAGCATACCTGGGAGGTTGCTAGGGAAGCTGACAATTACATTAGTACTCAGTCAGCACTACTACAGTGATAGCCGCAATCCCTCACACTAACCACAGGGGGCAACTTTCTTGGCACTGTTGCTATCCTTAGAACACCTTTTATTTTTTACATAGAATACAAGGCACTCCCTAATTAGATAAGGTAACGCTAATTATGTCACAGCTCCTCCTTTCGACTTCATCCAGTCAGAGAATGCATTGTATTCACTGGGATAAATACAATGGGGGTTATTTACGAATGACAAATCCACTTTGCACTAAAAGTGCACTTGGAAATGCACTTGGAAGTGCAGTCACTGTAGATCTGAGGGGGACATGCAAGGAAAATAAAAAACAGCATTTTAGCTTGCACAGGATTGGATGATAAAAGCAGCGAAGCTTCCCCTCATTTCAGATCTTCCCCTCAGATCTACAGTGACTGCACTTCCAAGTGCACTTACAAGTGCATTTGTAGTGCAAAGTGGATTTGCCTTTCTTAAATAACCCCCAATGTGTTCTATAATTAGCAATAATGAGCGAGTGACCGCCCTGGTCAGTGTGCAATAGGGAAGCAGATCCCACAGGGCCCAAAATATCATGGCTATTATTGCAGAAGAGTAAATACTACAGTGATTTCCATCTTCTTCAGCTGCCCCTCAAGTATAAGATTTGCACTCTTATGCCGTGTACACACGAACCAGACTTTCCGGCAGAAAAGGTCTTCCCGACTGACTTTTGGCGGAGTTCCGATGGACTTATGAACGAACGGACTTGCCCACACACGAACGGACTAAGTCCGTTTTGAACGTGATGACATAAGATGGGACTAAAAACGAAAGTTCAATAGCCAGTAGCCAATAGCTGCCCTTGCGTCGTATTTGGTCTGTCGGACCAGCACACAGAACAGTTTTCCCGATAGAAATTGAACATCGGACAGATTTGAAACATGTTCTATTTCTAGGTCCATCAGATTTTTTTTAAAGAAAAACAATCGGACTATTCCACACACGATTGGACTATCCAACCTAATGATTCAGACCTAGTCTGCCGGAAAGTCCGGTCGTGTGTACGCGGCATTACATTATGCCAAGCTATACTAATGTAAGTATGCAGTTATTTGTTATTTACGAAAGGCAAATCCACTTTGCACTTTCAGTGCACTAAGACTCCTTTCACACTGCCAGCGTTTTTCAGGCGCTACAGCGCTGAAATTAGCACCTGCCTAGCGCCTGAAAAAAGCGGCTCCATTCACTCCAGTGTGAAAGCCCGAGGGCTTTCACACTGAAGCGGTACGCTGGCAGGGCATCTCAAAAAGTCCTGCCAGCAGTTTCTTTGGAGCGGTGAAGGAGCGGTGAACTCTCCACTCCTCCACCACTCCTCCACCGCTACTTCCCATTGAAATCAATGGGGCAGCGCTGCGATGCCACCAGCAAAACGCCACTCCGGCTGTGTTTTGCGGGTGGATTTAACCCTTTTTGGTGTAAAAGGGGTCTGAAAGTACACTCGGAAGTGCAGTCGCACTTAAGTTTTTATGTATTTTGTATGTTCTTTGATATGTATACATGTGCAATTTTTATCATGTAATAAACATTTTTTGATACTTTTTACAAAAATTGGGTACCGTTATAGTCCTTTCATTTAGTTTGTTAGGGTCCATTATTTTGTATATCACTAATTAGGATGAGGTACCAGACCTACATGGTCTACCAAATGAGGGTCTCTCATTGAGGCCTTCCTCCAAATTTCCTATTTTTCATATAAATATATACAATGATGTAAAAATCTGAAAAAAAAGTGCCTCAAAATGGGAGTTGTATTTGCTACCCAATTTGCTGCCCGATTGCTTCCACACACCCCCGGTAACGGCCCCCTATGTGACAAAAACATTTAAAACATTAAAGTTACACCCAAGCACATAACATCCCCCTCCCCCACATATATTCTGTATGAACGTAAACGTCTGGCGCCTATGCATGAAAAAGTTACATATTGTCACACACATTGGAGCGAGAGCAATAATTCTAGTACCAGACCTCCCCTGTAACATTAATCTGATGACCTATAGGGGGCTTTTAAAGTATAATCTATGGAAAATATAAGGTAATGAAGTTTGTTGCCATTTCAAAGGTACACGTAAATTTAAGATTTGGCATGTTCGGTATCTATTTACTCGGTGCAACCTTGTGTTTTATATTTTACGAAAATAAATTGGTAATTCAGTGCATTTGTGTGCCCCAAAATTAACTTTAGTGTATTTTTTACTGAATTTTTTGCGATAATATAGTGTGACATAAAAATTTGGAACTACCACTATTTTTTTATTGTTATTTATTTATAGGCTGTTTGCTTTTGGAAAAAAATATAATGTTTTGGGGGTTTTACGTAATCTTGAGGGCTAAAATGATTTTTTTAAGCATGTGTGCAAAAAATGCAAAAACAACTCTGGCAGCAGAAGGGTTAAGCACCGATGATGACACTGACTCAAGGTCCCTTTAAGCACTGATAATGTCCCTGACTCTGTGATACTTACAGCCAACAATGTCCTTCTGTCATTTGGATTTGGCCAGCAGACACTTATCAACATCTTATGTTAGCAAGTGGTATTCCGCTGGATACCAGGTGAAACGCAGCTGTTCTGTGTCTACAATGTCCTCCCCCTTGGTCAGGCAGCGGGCTCCACCAACATGCAGGCGTCACTCAAATGTCCTTATATGTCTGTCGCTACAGTGCCTTGAAAAAGTATTCACACCCCTTGAAATTTTACACATTTTGTCATGTTAAAACCAAAAACGTAAATGTGTTTTATTGGGATTTTATGTGATAGACCAACACAAAGTGGCACATAATTGTGAAGTGGAAAGAGAAAGATAACTGGTTTTCACTTTTTTTTTTTTACAAATAAATATGAAAAAAGCGTGCCGTCAATTCGCATTCAGCCCTCTTTACTTCGATACCCCCTATCTAAAATCTAGTGGAACCAATTGCCTTCAGAAGTCACCTAATTATTAAATTGAGTCCACCTATTTGTAATTTAATCTCAGTATAAATACAGCTGTTCTACTAAGTCCTCAGAAGTTTGTTAGGGAACCTTATTAAACAAACAGCATCATGAAGGCAAGGAACACACCAGACAGGTCACTGAAAAAGTTGTGGAGAAGTATAAAGCAGGGTTGGGTTATAAAAAAAATCCCAAGCTTTGAACATCTCACAGAGGACTGTTCAATCCATCAGCCGAAAATGAAAAGAGTATTGTACAACTGCAAACTTACCAAGACATAGCCGTCCACCTAACCTGACAGGACGGGCAAGGAGAGCATTAATCAATGAAGCAGCCAAAAACTCTGGCTCATGGTAACTCTGGAGGAGCTGCAGAGATCCACAGCTCAAGTGGGAGAATGTGTCCACAGGACAAATATTAGGCCTTTATGGAAGAGTGGCAAGAAGAAAGCCATTGTTGAAAGAAAGCTATAAGAAGTCATTTTTGCAGTTTGCGAGAAACCATGTGGGGGACACAGCAAACCCGTAAAAGAAGGTGCTCTGGTCAGATGAGACCAAAATTGAACTTTTTGGCCTAAAAGCAAAATGCTATGTGTGGTGGAAAACCAACACTGCGCATCACCCTGAACACACCATCCCCACTGTGAAACATGGTGGTGGCAGTATCATGTTGTGGGGATGCTTTTCTTCAGCAGGGGCAAGGAAGATGGTGAGAGATGATGGGAGGATGAGTGGAGCCGAATACAGGGCAATCTTAGAAGAAAGCCTGTTATGCCGCGTACACACAACCCGGACTTTCCGGCAGACAAGGTCCAACGGGATCAGTCCGTTGGACAATCCATTCGTGTGTGGGCTTATCCGATCGTTTTTTCTAAAAAAAAACAGCTGGGCCTAGAAATAGCACATGTTTCAAATCTATCCGACGGACTAAAAATCGGGAAAACCGTTCATCTGTGTGCTAGTTTGACAGACCAAATACGACGCAAGGGCAGCTATTGTCTACTGGCTATTGAACTTCCTTGTTTTGTCCCGTTTACATCATCACGTTCAAAATGAACGGACTTTCAAAGGACTTAGGCCGTGTGTGGCCAAGTCCGATCCTTCAGAAAGTCAGTCGGACCTCCACCGAAAGTCCGTCGGGAAGACCGTCAGACCTAGTCCGTCAAAAAGTCCGGTCATGTGTACGTGGCATTAGAGTCTGCAAAAGACTTGAGACTGGAGTGGAGGTTCACCTTCCAGCAGGACAATGACCATAAACATACAGCGAGAGCTACAATGGAATGCTTTAGATCAAGGCATATTCATGTGTTAGAATAGCCCAGTCAAAGTCCAGACCTAAATCCAATTGAGAATCTGTGGCGAGACTTGAAAATTGCTGTTCACAGACGCTCTCCATGCAATCTGACAGAGCTTGATCTATTTTGCAAAGAAGAATGGGCAAAAAAATCACTCTCTAGATGTGCAAAGCTGGTAGAGACATCCCCAAAAAGACTTGCAGCTGTAATTGCAGTGAAAGGTGGTTCTACAAAGTATTGCCTCAGAGTGGCTGAATACAAAATGCCCCCCACACTTTTCACATATTTATTTGTAAAAAATTTTGAAAACTATTTACCATTTTTCTTCCATTTCACAATTATGTGCCACTTTGTGTTGGTCTATTACATAAAATCCCAATAAAATACTTTTACGTTTTTAGTTGTAACTAGGGATGAGCTCAGGCGTGTTTGCATGGTCCACGTGCTAAGCCTGCCAGGAAGTCGGCGCAGCGCTAATCACAGGCATTGTCCCGATGTGTGGCTGCAGAGATCGGGCAATGTCTCACTGCCTGTGATTAGTGCAGCGATGTGCCGACCTCCTGGTGGGCTCAGCACGTGGACCATGGGAACACGCCTATTGTACCATTCCAAGGGGTATGAATACTTTTTCAAGGCGCTGTATGCCTCTCTCCCTCTCAGGTGCAGTGGTGAGCAGTTTGCCAGCAGCCAACTGTCCACACAGTCCTCTCAGAAACTCCACACCTACTCTCCTCTGCCTGGGAAAACAGCAGGGATGCATCTCCCCTCTTTGCCCCAATGCCATGTGGGATTTGCAATGAATTCCTTCCAGCTCACCACGCCAGCTCAGGCTGTCAGAACGACACCTCTCACATTCATTGCAGTGCTCATCCTGTGTGCTTATCTTTTGAGTAAAGGGTGGGCTTAACACTGACTTTACACAGCTGTACAATAAGGCTTGGTTCACACTGACCTGAAAGTCGCATGACTTATGGTGAGACTTTTCTGTAAAGTTCTCCATGCTTGTGTAAATTCCCTGCAACACCCAACGTGCAGATTCCTATCAGCGTGCGCACTCACCCGCAGGTGTGGACCCCCTGGCCTTATGCCGTGGTGGGTCAACAGGCCCTGGAAAAGATGTATATTCACCTGATGACTTCCAGACAACTTGACTACTACTTCGAGGCACAAGTCGGATAGAAGTCGCCTTGAAGTAGTACAGGAACCTTTTCTAAAGTCAGAGCGACTTCAGTAGTGCTAATTAAGACAGCTCTCAATGACTAACATGGAGTTTCACATGTCACGCGACTTGGGGTCTCACAAGTTGGATTCCAAGTCGTGGCAGTGTAAACCAAGCCTAAGAGTGCCCTCCTGTATGGAATGCTTTGCAGGGAAACAAAATCCAGCACATCCCTGCTGACAGAAAAAAATCTACATTGTTTAGATAGGCAGAGCTCTGTTCTGTGTTCCTCCTTGCCACTCATTCACCAGTCACCTCCTGATGACCTCTACCTGATGAAACGCGTAGGGACAGGCACATTGGTCACGTTTTTTGTTGTCACTTCTGCGGAATCGAACACACGCTGGCTCCAGGACCCATGGAGCAGCGATGATTGCATACATACAGCTGGCAGATCATTCTTAGTGCCGAGACATGGCACAAAAATATGTGCGTGACATTTTTAATAAATGGAATTACACTATGTCTGCTTTGTGATTGTTTTCCCTTCCATGATCTGAAGAGCATGAGAGGATTCCCATGCCATTGGGTGAATATACATCTATTCCAAAGCCTTGTTGACCCACCACGGCATAAGACCAGGGGTCCACACCTGCGGGTGAGTGCGCACTCTGATGGGAATCTGCACGTTGGGTGTTGCAGTGAATTTACACAAGCATGGAGCACTTTACAGTCTAATATTTGATGAACTTCACATGAATGAAACGTTAATGCACTTTTTTTTACTTGGCAGCATGCCTAATTTTTAAATCGTGGATTACACATATTTTTTTTTTGATTACACATTGATGAATTTCTTCTGATTGATCTTTGGATATTGATGCTTTTTGTGGTATATGTATTCATGCACAGGTTGATTTATGCATTAGCCCTTGTTCACACTGAACACGGCTTTGAAATCAGATAAAATCGCAAGATTTCAAAGCCGCATTTCAGTCCGACTTGAAAAACATCTATGGGGGTTCCTGCACAGATGCCCCCCCCCCCCCCCCCCCCGAAGTCGCCAAAAGTAGTAAAGGAACTACTTTCGGAAATCTATGCGGCGCCGTAGAGTTGCGGCCTCATCCCTTTAAACCCGAATAGTGTTTTGCGAACACCTTTGAATTACACAAGCTCTGAGGCTAATTAAATGCAGATAAGGCACCAAGTGAGTTTAACCACTTCAGCCTGGCCATTTGGCTGGCCAAAGATCAGAGCACTTTTTGTGATTCGGCACTGTGCCGCTTTAACTGACAATTGCGTGGTCGTGCGACGTGGCTCCCAAACAAAATTGACGCCCTTTTTCCCCACAAATAGAGCTTTCTTTTGGTGGTATTTGATCACCTCTGTGGTTTTTATTTTTTGCGCTATAAACAAAAAAAGAGCGTAAATTTTGAAAAAATATATTTTTTTTACTTTTTGCTATAATAAATAACCCCCAAAAATATATATAAAAAACATTTTTTCCCTCAGTTTAGGCCAATACGTATTCTTCTACATATTTTTGGTAAAAAAAAATAAAAAATCACAATAAGCGTTTATTGATTGGTTTGCGCAAAAGTTATAGCGTCTACAAAATAGGGGATGGTTTTATGCCATTTTTATTAATAATTTTTTTTTTATTAGTAATGGCAGCATTTTTATCGCGACTGTGACATTATGGCGGCTACATCGGACACTTTTGGCGCCATTTTGAGATCATTCACATTTATACAGCGATCAGTGCAATTAAAAATGCATTGATTACTGTGTAAATGTGACTGGCAGTGAGGGGGTTAATTACTAGGGGGCGCTGAAGGGGTTAAGTGTGTCCTAGGGAGTGATTCTAACTGTAGGGAGGGTGGGCTATGTGTCACCACACTGATCACGGCTCCTGATCGCAGGGATCGGTGATCAGTGTCCTGTCACTAGGGCAGAACGGAGAAATGCTTGTTTACATCATCATTTCTCGTTCTTCCTCTCCGTGAGACGATTGCGGGTATCTCCTCGGACATCGAGTCTGTGGGACCCGCAATCACAATGGCGTGTCTTAAAGCGGTAGTAAACCCGCTATTTATTTTTTTTTTAACACCTGCAAAGCAAAAGGCATAATGAGCTAGTATGCACCGCATACTAGCTCATTATGATATACTTACCTTAGAACGAGGCCCCGACATCTGCCACGATCCACGCCAAGGGAGCTGACATGCTCTCTCGGCGTTTCTTCCGGGTATCGCGGCTCCAGCGCTGTGAGTGGCCGGAGCCGCGATATCGTCACTCCCGCGCATGCGCGCGGGAGATTTCTTTCCGGCCGCCGTCCACTGCCGGATTTTCAGGCTGAGAATCCCCTCGTGCGCATGTGCCGCTGCAGTCAGCGGCGCATACCGAGGGGAATATCTCCTAAACTGTACAGGTTTAGGAGATATTTTTTTTACCTACAGGTAAGCCTTATTATAGGCTTTCCTGTAGGTAAAAGTTAAAAATTCGAGTATACAACCACTTTAAAGGGCAACGTACAGGTACCTTAATATGCCTGTACATGCCATTCTGCCAACGTATATCGGCGTGAGACGGTCGGCAAGTGAATTACCACCTTAATCAGCCACAGAACCTGTGTAATCAGTATGTGTTCGGGTTTAAAAGGATGAGGCGGCAACCATACCACAAAGTTGGCATTGCATCGAATGGGACGCCCCTATTGCCTGCAATAGGCTTCCATTTGACCTGTGAAATCGCACTTATGGCAACAGGGGCTTAGTAAGAGAATGACACCTTAGCGGTGTGTAAGCGTAGCTAAATACTATAATTTGGCATTCACCAGACCCTACCCTTTTCTTTGTATGGTGACTAAGAGCTCATATTTAGCAAGACAGCCAGGCTATGTTCATAGGAATACAATGCCGGAAGATGATGCCATTACATTTGTAGATGGGTTGGCATGACTGCATCAAACAGGTTACATAAAAACGAAGGCTGCGAGTGCGTACTCTCTGGTTACAAAAAAAACACGGGATGTGATTGGCTGTCACAGGCTATGCAGCGTGCACCTGTCTTAGTCAGCGTTGCTGTAATAACAGAATGTAATGTGAGCCCCGCCCCGCCTCTCCCAGTGTGTAAGCGCCCCGCCTCCTCCCATCCAGGAAGTGTGCAGTGTTTTGTGCGTGCTCAGCTGTCTTCGCACCGCCTGGAGAGAGCCTGCTCTTCTCTGGACACCTCCTGTCCTCAGTCTCAGGTATTTACTAATAAGAGAACCCCCTACACACCACAGGGATATGTACAAGCTCTATTGGGATGTATAGTGTCAGCTCAGCCTGTACAGGACCCCCATCACATGACAGCACGAGGTTTACTATGTGAGCTCATTGTACTGTACTATCACATCCCCTCATGTCCCATATGTGGAATCGGATGGCTCTGTCCCTCCTTTGTACCAATACATGTGCCTGCCTTAGTTATGTACATTACCCCAAGCTTTGCATTCCTTCTTGTACGTTACATTCTATTAGATGCCCCTTCCCTTTATGGTTGGTGTCACACTTGTGTATTGGCATAGCTCCCAACTGTCCCTGATTTTGAAGGACTGTCCCTGATTTCGAGCCATATCCCCGATTTCGAGGGACTGTCCTTCATTTGGAGCCATGTCCCCGATTTCGAGGGACTGTCTGTCATTTGGAGCCATGTCCCCGATTTGGAGCCATGCCCCCGATTTCGAGGGACTGTCCCCGATTTGGAGCCTTGCCCCCGATTTCGAGGGACTGTCCCCGATTTGGAGCCTTGCCCCCGATTTCGAGGGACTGTCCCCGATTTGGAGCCTTGCCCCCGATTTCGAGGGACTGTCCCCGATTTGGAGCCTTGCCCCCGATTTGGAGGGACTGTCCCCGATTTGGAGCCTTGCCCCCGATTTCGAGGGACTGTCCCCGATTTGGAGCCTTGCCCCCGATTTGGAGGGACTGTCCCCGATTTGGAGCCATGCCCCCGATTTGGAGGGACTGTCCCTGATTTGGAGCCATGCCCCCGATTTGGAGGGACTGTCCCTGATTTGGAGCCATGCCCTCGATTTGGAGGGACTGTCCCTGATTTGGAGCCTTGCCCCCGATTTGGAGGGACTGTCCCCGATTTGGAGCCTTGCCCCCGATTTGGAGGGACTGTCCCCGATTTGGAGCCATGCCCCCGATTTGGAGGGACTGTCCCTGATTTGGAGCCATGCCCCCGATTTGGAGGGACTGTCCCTGATTTGGAGCCATGCCCTCGATTTGGAGGGACTGTCCCCGATTTGGAGCCTTGCCCCCGATTTGGAGGGACTGTCCCCGATTTGGAGCCATGCCCCCGATTTGGAGGGACTGTCCCTGATTTGGAGCCATGCCCCCGATTTGGAGGGACTGTCCCTGATTTGGAGCCTTGCCCCCGATTTGGAGGGACTGTCCCTGATTTGGAGCCATGCCCCCGATTTGGAGGGACTGTCCCTGATTTGGAGCCATGCCCTCGATTTCAAGGGACTGTCCCTGATTTGGATTTGGATATCCCATTAAAAAAAAAATCAAAAATTTCCTCAGTTTAGGCCGATATGTATTCTTCTACATAGTTTTGGTAAAAAAACAAAACAAAAAAAACGCAATAAGCGTATATTGATTGGTTTGCGCAAAAGTTATAGTGTCTTCAAAATAGGGGATAGATTTATGGCTTTTTTTTATACTAGTAATGGCAGCGATCTGCAATTTTTCTCGTGACTGTGACATTGCAGTGGACATATCGGACACTTTTGACACCATTTTGGGACCATTCACATTTGTACAGAGATCAGTGCTATAAAAATGCACTGATTACTGTGTAAATGTCACTGGCAGGGAAGAGGTGAACACTAGGGGGCGATCAAGGGGTTAAGTGTGTTACCTAGGAAGTGATTCTAACTGTAGTGGGAGGGGACTCACAAGGGGAGGAGACCGATCGGTGTTCCTCTGTACTGAGAACACATGCTCGGTCTCCTCTCACCTGACAGGACTGTGGATCTGTGTGTTTACACACACACACACACATCCACAGTCCTGTTCTATTGGGCAATTGCAGCTGTCGGGTATGCGCATCGGCTCCTGAGTGACGTGGCCGGGAAGCCCAGGACATCATATGAAGCCTGCCCAGGATGGGAGATCCCTCCTGTGGACGTCATATGATAACCCCCCTTTTTTGGGGGGGGGGGGGGTTAATTCTCCTTTTAAGGGAGAGTGTCAGGGGGCGTTTCCTATGCCTTCATACATTTGCTAGTAGATGTCCCTCATTCCCATTTCAAAATGTTGGGAGGTATGTATTGGGGCAATGTGTGTGTATTCCTGTAATGCAGCTGCTCAACGTGTGGCATGTTCATTGTGAATATGACATCTCAAGGCAGCTCACAGTCCACATATACTATGCATTATTAAAAAGGGTCATGTGTGCTTTCCCCATCTGTTGTGTGTTGCATGTACGTTTGCAGCAGTAAAACTTTAACACACTCCGATGGATCACTAAAGTGTGACTCGGCCTTTATTATTCTGTACTTTACCCCAGACACTCCATGTATAAACAGAAGGTCCAACTTTTTTTTTTTTTTTTCTTTTGAGTAAACAGATTACTCAAAAAAAAAAAAAAAAAAAAAAGCTTGGCCCTGGCGTGTGACGCTTCCAGGATAGCTCCCATGAGAATGCGCTCTTGTTGTGAGCTGGAATGCATTCCTGTGGATTTGGGTCTCTCAGCTCTGCAGAAAAACATTGTGATGTCACCTGTGCCCAGGGCCACTGATAAGGCAGTACAGCCAGCCCTTCTGTACTGAGCGCAGGCCCCATCAGTTTAAAAGGGGGACCCGGGCACCTACTGTGCAGGGGGGCTGGCTGTACTGTTTACTGTCATCTTCTCCTCCTCTTTCTCCCTCTGGCTGCACTGCAGTTGGATTGGTTCTAGCACTTGCGTCACTTCCATCCTATGTCTGGACACCCCTTGTGTGCACCTTTTCCGAGCGGAAGTGGAAACAGGTACCTGTCAAAACTACTGCCCCCCCCCACAAAAAATGACATGCCAAATGTGGCATGTAAGGGGACAAGGAGCGCTTAAAGGGGAACTTCTACTTTTGGGTGGAACTCTGCTTTAATGGGTTGCTGGGAGGTGCTGTGAAGGGGTTATACCCATTTGTGTTGGGGGGGGGGGGGAATAGGGGGTTTGCAAAAAAGTGGACCTTCTGTTTGGCATGGAAGGTCCACTTTAAAGTTCTCCCTTTCCCATTCTAGAGGGTTGGGAGTTATGCAGTTTCTATAAGACTTTTATGTCTTTTGTGTACATATATAACTATACTGTATATGCTTAGGAATTTTTCTTTTTGTTTATAACATAAGATAGAGCTGCATGATTAATCGTTAAAGAATCAAGATCCCCCTCCCGATCTCAAAAAAACATTTCCTTGATTCAGTGTAGAGAGTTCTCTGCACAAGCCACAGCTATCAACAACAACAAAAAAAAACAGCCAGCCTGCTAAGTTTTTCACAACATCCTCAGATGGAGATGAAGAGAAACATTTGTAACGTATAGTTCCTTTAGATAAAAGGGATGAACTTCAGTCTGTAAATTAGGTCAGTTTAACCACTTAAAGTGGTTGTAAACCCTTTACAACCACTTTAAACTACAGGCAAGCCTATAAGTAGGCTTGCCTGTAGCCGCACTGGAGATCTCTGCACGGTCTAGGAGATATCCCTGTATATGCATGTGCCAACATCATGCGGCACATGTGAACTTAAGCCAACTGAGGCAATGGCAGTACGTGCTGTTGTTTCAATTGTACTGTGCTGTTCGCAGTGGCTCCCACGCGCATGCGTGAGAGGGACGTCATCGCGGCTCTGGCAAATCACAGCGCCGGGGCCGTGATACCCGGAAGCAACCCCCAGACGACATGTCGGCGGCCTGAGGGGTAGACAAGGATGGCTGCGGGGGATTCGTTCTTGGGTAAGTAATTCATAATGAGCTAGTTTGCTATGCATACTAGCTCATTATGCCTTTATCTTGCAGGGTGTGTTGTTATTTTTTGCAGGAGGGTTTACTTCCTCTTTAAAGACTAAACCTTTTTCTGACACTTGTTGCTTACAAGATAAAACCAGTATTTTTTACTAGAAAATCACTTGGAACCCCCAAACATAATATATAATTTTATTTATTTTTTGCAGAGACCCCAGAGAATAAAATGGTGGTTGTTGCAATATTTTACGTCCCACTGTATTTGCTCAGCGGTCTTTCAAATGCAATTTTTTTTTTGGGGGGGGGGGGATAGGTTTTTTTTTTTTATTTTTTTTTTTTTTTTTTTTTTTGGGATACGTTTTAATTATGAAAAAAAAATAAACAGTAAAGTTAGCACAATCTTTTTGTATAATGTGAAAGATGATGTTACATCACAGAAATCGCAATCTTTATTCTAAGCAAACCACAGTGTCTATAAAACTAAGTTAAAAGTTCTAGTAAACAGCTCTCACCATTGAGGTGACACATGGTTGTCTTTGATCATTAGCTGGTGCAAGAATTCTTTTGCATGACCTGTGATATGTCCCAAAAGGCTGTGGGCAAAGGATGGAGGGGGTGAACCTCCACTTAGATCTCTTCAGCGATCTCTCAAAACCAGGTACCTGCTTCCTCCCCAAAAAAACTAAGTGCCAAATGGTAAAAAGGAGGGGGGCGGGAGGGAAACGAACAGGACTTGGGTTTAAATTATGTGAGTGGCTAATGTTGTCTTTACTGTTGATAATGTCTGAAAACTTGTAAGGCATAGTAACCAATCAGCTTCTAACTTCTGCTTGTTTAATTAAACTGTGACAAGAAAACCTCGAAGCTGATTGGTTACTATGCACAGTGGCACCAGATCCAGTGTGCACCAGTTTTGGTCAGTTTTCCTCAAGGTGTTTTTATTACCTCTTGGCATCGGCTGCATGCATACATGCGGCGTCTCAGTTGGTGGGTCTTGGCACTAAGCTGCCGCATACAGTGGTGTGAAAAAGTGTTTGCCCCCTTCCTCATTTCCTGTTCCTTTGCATGTTTGTCACACTTAAGTGTTTCAGAACATCAAACCAATTTAAACAATAGTCAAGGACAACACAAGTAAACACAAAATGCAATTTGTAAATGAAGGTGTTTATTATTAAAGGTGAAAAAAAATCCAAACCATCATGGCCCTGTGTGAAAAAGTGATTGCCCCCTAAACCTAATAACTGGTTGGGCCACCCTTAGCAGCAACAACTGCAACCAAGCGTTTGCGATAACGTGCAATGAGGCTTTTACAGCGTCCTGGAGGAATTTTGGCCCACTCATCTTTGCAGAATTGTCCTAATTCAGTTACATTAGAGGGTTTTCGAGCATGAACGGCCTTTTTAAGGTCATACCACAACATCTCAATAGGATTCAGGCCAGGACTTTGGCTAGGCCATTCCAAAGTCTTCATTTTGTTTTTCTTCAGCCATTAGGTGGTGGACTTGCTGGTGTGTTTAGGATCATTGTCCTGCTGCAGAACCCAAGTTCGTTTCAGCTTGAGTACACGAACAGATGGTCGGACATTCTCCTTCAGGATCTCTTGGTAGACAGCAGAATTCATAGTTCCTTTTATCACGGCAAGTCTTTCAGGTCCTGAAGCAGCAAAACAGCCCCAGACCATCACACTACCACCACTATATTTTACTGTTGGTATAATGTTCTTTTTATGAAATGCAGTGTTCCTTCTACGCCAGATATACTTGGACACACACCTTCCAAAGAGTTCCACTTTTGTCTCATCGGTCCACAGAATGTTGTCCCAAAAGTCTTGGGGATCATCAAGATGTGTTGTGGAGAAATTGAGACGAGCTTTGATGTTCTTTTTGCTCAGCAGTGGTTTTCTCCTTGGAACTCTGCCATGCAGGCCATTTTTGCCCAGTCTTTTCCTGATGGTGGAGGCATGAACACTGACCTTAACTGAGGCAAGTGAGGCCTGCAGTTCCTTGGACGTTGTTGTGGGGTCTTTTGTGACCTCTTGGATGAGTCGTCGCTGCGCTCTTGGGGTAATTTTGGGCGGCCGGCCACTCCTGGGAAGGTTCACCACTGTTCCATGTCTTCGCCATTTGTGGATAATGGCTCTCACTGTGGTTTGCTGGATTCCCAAAGCTTTGGAAATGGCTTTATAACCCTTTCCAGACTGATAGATCTCAATTACTTTCTTTCTCAATTGTTCCTGAATTTCTTTGGGTCTCGGCATGATGTGTAGCTTTTAAGGATCTTCTGGTGGACCTTACTGTGTCAAGCAGCTCCTATTTAAGTGATGCCTTGATTGTGAACAGGTGTGGCAATAATCAGGCCTGGGTGTGGCTAGAGAAATTGAACTCAGGTGTGGACAGCCACAGTTATATTATGTTTTAACAAGGGGGGCAATCACTTTTTCACACAGGGCCATGATGGTTTGGATTTTTTTTCACCTTTAATAATAAACACCTTCATTTACAAATTGCATTTTGTGTTTACTTGTGTTGCCCTTGACTATTGTTTAAATTGGTTTGATGTTCCGAAACACTTAAGTGTGACAAACATGCAAAGGAACAGGAAATGAGGAAGGGGGCAAACACTTTTTCACACCACTGTATTTGTGTGCAGTAGTGCAAATACAGCTGTGCCGAGAGCGATTCCTGCACGCTTCCGACACAGTTACTGGCAGCTAGCAGAAAGCTCGCGATCGCTGCTTGTGATTGGGGGCTGCTGTGATTGGCTGTTACAGGATCGTAAACCCCACCCTGCCTCGCCTCTCAGAATCCTAAACCCCTTAAATGGCCAAGAGATGTCTGCTCCAAGGGGTTAACCAAAAAATGTAATGTTAGGAAGTAGTAGAAACAAGTTACTGATAAGCTACAGAAGTCTTTCACAAACTCCCCCATAGAAACCATTGCAATCATTTTCAGGTATCTGGGAAGCCTTGCTAAAACCAATTGTTTGGTGGTCAATCGGAAACGTGTACCTTACTTTGGTGGCTGGTAGGAAGAAAGCCATCCTTATAGACAGCTAAAATGAATATTGGTGTCATGCAGCTGGCTCTGCCAAGTGGAGTTGACCCCAGAACTCTGCAGGCACCGTCAAATGGGAGGTTAATAAGCCACAGTTTTCTGTCTTAGACAAGTATCTGCACCCCCTCCCCCCTGAAAGGTGCCAACTGTGACACTGGAGGGGGGGAGGGTTCCGATGAGCGGAAGTTCCACTTTAGGGTGGAACCCCACTTTAAAGTTGTATGCATTGGTTGGTAGTTCCCAAATAGATCCCCCTCTGGATAATGGGTAAGAGTTCTAGGACACCATGGAAGATATTCCTAACTAGTGCAGCAGAATATACTACAAGTATGTTAAGAATTGTACATGATATACAAATTGGTTTATGTAAGGGCTTTGTTCTGTAACACTTTTTGTAATTAAGCTGTAGAAGGAGCCAAGTACAAAGAGAAATGCTCATAACAAACAGCTCAGTCTCTCTGGTCTGGCTGAAGTGAACTCTGATCAGGTACATAGCTCGTGTATATCATTTAGCCAACAATCAGTCTAACTTTGGCTTGCAAAGTGAACTACAGACTACAGGCTGTAGGCGTGTGTCCTAGACTGTACAGGGCCCAGAGAGCAAGCATCCTAACGAATCCTAGGAAACCATCATGGAGCAATGAAACCCCCTGGGTAGGCTAGATTGGGATCCACCTTTACTTTCAGAGCTGCCTAGGATATGACTATACCAAATACATTGTGTCTGCCTTAGGTAACTGTGCTCTTATTAAGACTTTTCTACTCGTATTTTAAGGGTATTCTAGCCTGTTAAGAATGGTGTAAGTAAGAAGGTTGTAAATTCAGTTTTCTGATTCATGTGCAGCTCCTTATACAAATTCGGCAATGCGGAATAGAATGAACTCCTGCGCATGCGTGGGAGTGACATCTTATTGGCCAGCGATTGATACCTGGAAGCTTGAGGAAGCTGCATTGCTGGACTAAAGGGGAGTAGGGTTTCCCTTTCATGCTTTTTCCCCCTCCATCGCAAAAGTAGCTTTCCGGTATAAAAGAAAAAAAAAAACACCCACAAGAAAATAAATGAAGTATTCTTACCATAGACCTGACTTCCACCCTTAGATCATAGTTAAGAGTATCATCACCCTCATTCCAGCAAAATTCTAAGCAGTGCTGAGTAGTATCCCCAATCTGGCAAGCACATGACCCTGAGGCTGGCCTATTGTGATGAATTGCATCAGGTGGAGATTCTAGAATCTAGATACTGAAGTCATCATAGATGTTGTAAGTTACATTGGTAGCAATCTATTGGTGTCACTACTGGAGTGATATTTTTATTCCTCATGGATGCAGGTGATTTATTGCAGTATTGGTAGTGAATGGGGATTGTACCATGCTCATGCCTGTATTGACCTCTGTGCTTTTGAGGACCAGCCTTTTGGTAAGCTCTGGATTTAAACATGGTGGTGATTAGTTTGACATTCACAGAATTGTGATGCTGATGCTGTGGAAACTGGTGAGGTTGAATTGCGTAGTCACTTTGGCAACTTTCTGAATGCAGTGGTATAAGATTTAATGATAATGGATGTGGAGGAATCGCACTATTAGTGTAGCAGTAATTATGTAGACAACAGTATGAGCCAGCACTGTTGTACATCGTCTTCTTGCAAGATTTTGGGTAATCGGCATATTCAAGGATCTTGCTTGAAGCAGAGAAACACCACCCCCAACAGTATAGAAGCTAGTAACTCGTCAGGTTTTCTTCAGCCTAGGTTTACACTGCTAACCGCATGCGAATCACACATAATTCGCACTGCAAATTTCTGTGCAAATCACAGGCGATTCCGTGTGGTCCGATTTGAGCCCGTTCAATTTTGATAGGTGAAATCGCACCAAATCTGCATCAAAAAGGTGCAGGCACCCCTTTTTATTTTATTTTTTATTTTTGCCGCACTGGAATGGGATCACATAGGTGTTTATACCCATGCAACCTGGTTCAGGCAAACGCACTGCATTTGCAACCTGCTTTTGGGCGTTGTTAACTTTTAATTGACATTCTCAGCCGATTGCAAAACGCATGATTGCAGTGCAATGCTAGAAACACACAAGATTTTCTGTGTTTCCCACACTGCATCAGTGTGAACCGGGGCTCAAGAACAGGTTAGTGCATTTTCAGGTTTGGAGAAACACACGAGTCCATTCAACGTGATTTTCTATGGGTCACGTTCACATCTGTGCGTTTTCAACAGGTTTGCCTTTTGGATAAAGTCAGGGACTTTTTTGACCTCAGCAGGTTGTGTTTTTTTGTTCCGTAGACTTAAATGGAAATGCATCAAAATGCAAGCACTGTGCTTCCTGTGCGTTTTTACTGCTCTTGCATGACAACAGACACCTCCCAAAAAACGCATACAGCAAAACGCGTGTCAAAAAAACGCACTGCAAAATTGCATCAACTGTGACCTCCATAGGTGTGAACCTAGCCTAATTGTAGAGCAGCAATATGTCATGGGGGCGGGGACCTGATTTATTTTTACCCCCTTCTCTGCAAGGCCCTACGTCTCACTTTTAAACTCAGATGGCTGGACCATTTTTGCAATTTTCCCATTTTTTTATTTTTTTTATTGTCCCCTTTTATAGCTTTGAGAGTTTGAACGACCCGAAAAAACATATTTTTTCTGAAAGCGTAAGACCAGTAGAATAAAAAGTGGTACTGTTTTTTGAGAGCTCATGATAAAAATACATTAAATCTATTTTAGAGGATACAAATGCATCAAAACCTATATTTTTTTTTATATTGTGAAAGATAATGTTACGCCAAGTAAATTGATACCCAACATGTCACACTTCAAAATTGAGCCCGCTCGTAGAATGGCTTCAAACTTTTACCCTCAAAAATCTCCATAGGCGAAGTTTTAATAATTCTACAGGTTGCATGTTTTGCGTTAGAGGAGGTCCAGGGGGAAAATTATTGCTCTCGCTCTACCAATCGCAGCGATACCTCACATGTGTGGTTTGACCACCGTTTTCATATGCGGTCGCTACTCACGTATGTGTTCGCTTCTGCACACCAGCTCCTTGGGACAGATCGCTTAAAAAAAAAAAAAAAAAAAAAAAAATTTCTTATTTATTTTACTTCATTTTATAAAAAAATGTTTCACTGTTTTAAAAAAAAAAAAAATCTGGATCACTTTTATTCCTATTACAAGGAATGTAAACATCCATTGTAATAGAAAAAAAGCATGACAGGTCCTCTTAAATATGAGATCTGGGGTCAAAAAGTCCTCAGATCTCCTCATATTTGGACTAAAATGCAATAAAAAAAATAAAAAAATTGTCATTTGAAAAAATTACATTGAAAAAATGTGCCTTTTAAAAGCTATGGGAGGAAGTGACGTTTTGACGTCACTTCTGCCCTTCAATGGTATGGAGACAGGTGGGGGCCATCTTAGCCTCACTCGTCTCCATACCCATGCACTGAGAGGACCTGTTCACCTCCCCCGCTGCCGACGGCTCCGGTAAGCGCCAGGAGGGTGAGTGGCACCTCTCCTGTTGCTGATAACGGTGATCTTACAGCAAATCCGCTGCAGAGATCACCATTATCGTAAACATGACCAGCTCCTGAAAAGATGGATATCTCGGTTGTGGCTGCAGCTGCTTCAAAGTGCCGACGTATATGTACAGGAGCCGGTTCGTCAAGTGGTTACGACAGGGATTGATTTACTAAAGACAAATAGGCTATTCACTTTTGCAAGAGAATTTTCCCTTAAAGCGGTTGTACAGTCTCAATGTTTTTCATTTTATTGCATTCTATGCATTAAGGTGAAAAACCACCTGTGCTGCCGACCACCCCCTCCATTTTTCTTACCTGAGCCCAACCCGATTCCGCAATATGCACAAGCACAGCGGCTCCTCATTGGACAGATTGATAGCAACAGTAAAGCCATTAGCTCCCGCTTCTGTCAATCAAATCCAGTGACATGGGGGTGGTGCTGATTCGTGCTGTCTGTGGACAATGGACGCAACAGCGGGACTCGAGCGAGCACGCACAGGTGCCCCCAGGGAAAGCAGCTTTACATGGGGACATCCGATGAAGAGCAGGGGCCTGGAGCACTGGCAGGGCACCCCAGAAGAGGAGGATCAGGGGTGCTCTGTGCAAAACAGTTGCACAGAGCAGGTAGGTATAGGCATGTTTGTTTTATGTTTATTTTTAAAAAACTAGGGTTTACAATGCCTTTTTATACAAGCCATGAATTATGCAATTTTCTTTTCTTTGACCGTGGATGGAAGGAAAGAAAATTGCTTGATTTTTTTTTTTTTTCCTCCCATCAGCACAGACCTCATTGATGGGGGAATACCTCCCACTGAGCTATTGTATTCTGACAGCAGGAGGTTCCCCCACTGTCAGAATACAGTGATCACTGTTTGGGGCTATAGTTCCCAGTAGTAATTGCACGTGAAAAAGCCAACAGGCTGGTTGTACCAAAGCCAAATGATAGATTGACTTCAGTACATACATACATGCATGTCTGCACATAGATCAAAATCTGTCTGTTTCCTGCTGAACTGTCCAAATTTTGATCCATCTGTGCCTTAGCTTACTTAACCACTTGAGCCCCAGACCATTTTCCAGCTAAAGGACCAAGCCCCTTTTTGCGATTTGGCACTGCGTCGCTTTAACTGACAATTGCGCGGTCATGTGACGTGGCTCCGAAGTTGACTTCCTTTTTTTTCCCCCCACAAATAGAGCTTTCTTTTGTTTTATGGCATTTTTATTAATCTTTTTTTTTTTTTTTTTACTAGTAATGGCGGAGATCAGCGTTTTTTTTTTTTTTCTTTTATTGTTACTGCGACATTTTGGCGGACACGTCGGACAATTTTACCCATTTTTGGGACCATTGACATTAATACAGCAATATGTGCAATTAAAAATGCATTGATTACTGTAAAAATTTCACTGGCAGTGAAGGGGTTAACCACTAGGGGGCAGTGTAGGGGTTAAGTGTTTGTGTGTGTTTTTTAACTGTAGGGGGTGTGGCTTGGCGTCTGACGTCACTGATCGTCTTTCCCTATAACAGGGAACAGACAATCAGTGACAGCCTCAGTAAGAAGCACGAAGAGAGGTTTGTTTACACTTACCTCTCCTCGTTCTTCAGCTCTGTGACCCGATCCCGGGACCCGTGGAAATCGGGTCCGCGGGTTCCGCGGCCACAGTCACGGAGCTCAGGACCGGGTCACGAGTGCGCCGACGCTCGCATCCCATTGCTGGGCACTTAAAGAGCAACGTACCTGTACGTGCTTGTGCCCAGCCGTGCCATTCTACTGACGTACATCGGCATGAGGCGGTCCTTAACCACTTTAGGACCGCCGCATGTCAATGTATGTCAGCACAATGGAACCGACAGGCACAAGCATGTACATGTACGTGCTTGCCTTCCAGCGGGTGGGGTGTCCGATCGGACCCCCTCCCGCTGGCTGCGGCTTTCCGTTTCGCTTCAGGAGCGATCCGGGATGAGGGGATGGCCTTTGGAGGCCGATCCCCTCTCAATCGCTCCTGGCGAATGAGAAGCTTCCCCCGCCTGTCTAGTGTAAACACAGGCAGGGAGGAAGGGATGTTATTCTCCTCGGGGCGGTCTTTTAGACCAGACTGCGAGAAAACATAGTGAGTGCACCAAACACTACACTGACATGTAGGTACACACAGGCACCCAAATCACCCCCATGATCGCCCCCCCCCCAGTCACAGTGTCACTGATTGCAGTGATCATTTATTTACTGATCACTGCATTTACTGTCAGTTGTGACAGTAAAAAGTGTCAGGGCAGTTAGTGTTAGGTCCAGGGTAGCCCCTTACCCCCCAATAAAGGTTTAACCCCCTGATTGCCCCTAGAGTTAACCCTTTCACCCCCTTTTGCCAGTGTCACTAAGCCAGGGGTTGACAAATTTGCTTGGAATCTAGGAGCCAGCTAAAAAAGTTAGGAGCCAGGTCCGTGACAGCGATCTGGACCTGTCCCTGGCCTGACATGGAGATGAGTGAGGGGAAGATAGCCCCCAGCCCCCCCACCTGTCTCCAAGTCATTGCCCATAGCTCTTAGAGGGACTTTTTATTTTTTTCAAATGACAATTTTTTTTAAATTGCATTTTAGTGTAAATATGAGATGTGAGGTGTCTCTGACCCCAGATCTCATATATAAGAGGACCTGTCATGCTTTTTTCTATTACAAGGGATTTTTATATTCCTTGTAATAGGAATAAAAGTGACACGCATTTTTTTTTTTTTTTTAAAAGAACAGTGAAAAAAATAAAAAATAAAAGTTAAAATAAGAAAGAACATTTTTTTTTTAAACGCGCCCTGTCCCGCCAAGCTTGCGCGCAGAAGCGAACGCATATATGAAAGCGGTATTCAAACCACACATGTGAGGTATCACTGCGATTGGTAGAGTGAGAGTAATAATTAGCCCTAGACCTCCTCTGTAACTTAACCACTTGCCGACCGCCGCACGACGATATACGTCGGCAGAATGGCACGGGCAGGCATATTGGCGTATATATAAGTCCATGCCTGCCCGCGGGTGGGGGGCCCGATCGGGCCCCCCCCCGGTGCCTGCGGCGGTCGGCATTCGTTCGGGAGAGATCAGGGATGAGGGGACGGCCATTCATTCATGGCCACCCCCTCGCGATCGCTCTCGACGAATGGAAATCCCCCGTGACATCACTTCCTCTCCTGTAATGTAAACACAGGAGAGGAAGTGATGTATTCTCTCCTCCGTGTCGGTATTTTCCGTTCCGACACGGAGGAGAGCGGATCGGTGAGTTGCACCAACACTCTACACACACAGTAGAACATGCCAGGCACACTCACACCCCCCCTTTACCCCCCGATCACCCCCCCAATTACCCCTGCCCCCCAGTCACAGTGACACCAATGTCATTTTTTTTTTTTTTTTTTTTTTTTTTGCATTGGTGTCATTTGTGACTGTAATAACTGTTAGGGCAGTTAGAGTTAGCCCCCTTTAGTTCTAATGTACCCCCCTAACCCCCCCAATAAAGGTTTAACCCCGTGATCACCCCCCGTCGCCAGTGTCACTAAGGCTGGGTTCACATTGCAGCGGTTTATGAGAACGAATGTGATTCGCACCGCACTGCAGTGCAAATCACATCCGATCTCTGTGCGATTCGAGTTCAGCCATTCGCCGCACCCGCCGCACCCGCCACACCCGCCGCACCCGCCGCAAATTCGCACGGGACCCTTTTTTTGGCCCGCAGCAGAATCGGATCGCATGGGTGTTCACACCATGCGATCCGAGTTTGCAGATCGCACTGCGATATGCGAACTGATCTGGGGGTGTCAGTAACATTTCACTGACACTCCCAGCAGTTCGCATAGGGCAGTGTGAACTGCCGCCGGGAGGCATGCGATGCGGGAACCCGCCGCGGATTTGCGGCGTTTCCGCATCGCTCCAGTGTGAACCCAGCCTAATAAGCGATCATTTTTCTGATCGCCGTATTAGTGTCACAGGTGACGCTAGTTAGGCAGGTAGGTATTTAGGTTCGCCGCAGCTTTTTATAGCGCCAGGGACCCCCATATACTACCGCATAAAGCCCCCTGATTGCCCCCTAGTTAACCCTTTCACCAGTGATCACCATATAACTGTTACAGGTGACGCTGGTTGGTTAGTTATTTTTTTATAGTTTCAGGGCACCCGCCATTTATTACCTAATAAAGGTTTAACCCCCT
Source organism: Lithobates pipiens (assembly GCF_037356315.1). Taxonomy (NCBI): domain Eukaryota; kingdom Metazoa; phylum Chordata; class Amphibia; order Anura; family Ranidae; genus Lithobates; species Lithobates pipiens. The sequence goes on along the minus strand of NW_027507758.1, from coordinate 313,499,300 downwards.
GATCACCCGGCGGGTGTCATTTGTGACTAATAACTGTTAGGGCAGTTAGGGTTAGCCCCCTTTAGTTCTAAGGTACCCCCCTAACCCCCCCAATAAAGGTTTAACCCCGTGATCACCCCCCGTCGCCAGTGTCACTAAGGCTGGGTTCAGATTGCAGCGGTTTGAGAACGGATGTGATTCGCACCGCACTGCAGTGCAAATCACATCCGATCTCTGTGCGATTCGAGTTCAGCCATTCGCCGCACCCGCCACACCCGCCGCACCCGCCGCAAATTCGCACGGGACCCTTTTTTTGGCCCGCAGCAGAATCGGATCGCATGGGTGTTCACACCATGCGATCCGAGTTTTCAGATCGCACTGCGATATGCGAACTGATCTGGGGGTGTCAGTAACATTTCACTGACACTCCCAGCAGTTCGCATAGGGCAGTGTGAACTGCCGCCGGGAGGCATGCGATGCGGGAACCCGCCGCGCATTCGTGGCGTTCCCGCATCGCTCCAGTGTGAACCCAGCCTAATAAGCGATCGTTTTTCTGATCGCTGTATTAGTGTCACAGGTGACGCTAGTTAGGCAAGTAGGTATTTAGGTTCGCCGCAGCTTTTTATAGCGCCAGGGACCCCCATATACTACCGCATAAAGCCCCCTGATTGCCCCCTAGTTAACCCTTTCACCAGTGATCACCATATAACTGTTACAGGTGACGCTGGTTGGTTAGTTATTTTTTTATAGTTTCAGGGCACCCGCCATTTATTACCTAGTCTCACTAGTGTACCCCTAAATTTAGGGGTGTCTACTTTCCAAAATGGGGTCATTTGGGGGGGGTTTGTGCCATCTTGGCATTTTATGGCCTTCAAAACTGTAACGCCCTTAGAAAGCCTGAAGGCGGTGCTTGGTTTTCGGGGCCCCGTACGCGGCTAGGCTCCCAAAAAGTCCCACATATGTGGTATCCCCGTACTCAGGAGAAGCAGCAGAATTTATTTTGGGGTGTCATTTCACATATGCCCATGGCATGCGTGAGCAATATATCATTTAGTGACAACTTTGTGAAAAAAAAAAAAAAAAAAAAAAAGTTTGTAATTTTCCCGCAACTTGTGGCAAAATATAAAATATTCCATGGACTCAACATGCCTCTCAGCAAATAGCTTGGGGTGTCTACTTTCTAAAATGGGGTCATTTGTGGGGGTTTTGTGCCATCTTGGCATTTTATGGCCTTCAAAACTGTAATAGGTAGTGAGGAGTGAAGTCAAATATTTACGCCCTTAGAAAGCCTGAAGGCGGTGCTTGGTTTTCGGGGCCCCGTACGCGGCTAGGCTCCCAAAAAGTCCCACATATGTGGTATCCCCGTACTCAGGAGAAGCAGCAGAATTTATTTTGGGGTGTCATTTCACATATGCCCATGGCATGTGTGAGCAATATATCATTTAGTGACAACTTTGTGAAAAAAAAAAAAAAAAAAAAAAAGTTTGTAATTTTCCCGCAACTTGTGGCAAAATATAAAATATTCCATGAACTCAACATGCCTCTCAGCAAATAGCTTGGGGTGTCTACTTTCTAAAATGGGGTCATTTGTGGGGGTTTTGTGCCATCTTGGCATTTTATGGCCTTCAAAACTGTAATAGGTAGTGAGAAGTGAACTCAAAAATTTACGCCCTTAGAAAGCCTGAAGGCGGTGCTTGGTTTTCGGGGCCCCGTACGCGGCTAGGCTCCCAAAAAGTCCCACATATGTGGTATCCCCGTACTCAGGAGAAGCAGCAGAATTTATTTTGGGGTGTCATTTCACATACGCCCATAGCATGTGTGAGCAATATATCATTTAGTGACAACTTTGTGTAAAAAAAAAAAAAAAATTTTTTTTTTGTCATTATTCAATCGCTTGAGGCAAAAAAATAAAATATTCAATGGGCTCAACATGCCTCTTATCAATTTCCTTAGGGGGTCTACTTTCCAAAATGGGGTCATTTGGGGGGGTTTTGTACTGCCCTGCCATTTTAGCACCTCAAGAAATGAGATAGGCAGTCGTAAACTAAAAGCTGCGTAAATTCCAGAAAACGTACCTTAGTTTGTAGATGTGACAACTTTTGCGCAAACCAATAAATATACAATTATTGACTTTTTTTTTACCAAAGACATGTGGCTGAATACATTTTGGCCTAAATGTATGACTAAAATTGAGTTTATTGGATTTTTCTAATAACAAAAAGTAGAAAATATCATTTTTTTTCAAAATTTGCGGTCTTTTTACGTTTATATCGCAAAAAATAAAAATCGCAGAGGCAATCAAATACCATCAAAAGAAAGCTCTATTTGTGGGAAGAAAAGGACGCAAATTTTGTTTGGGTACAACATTGCATGACCGCGCAATTACCAGTTAAAGCAGCGCAGTGCCAAAGTGTAAAAAGACCTCTGGTCATTTACCAGCAAAATGGTCCGGTCTTAAAGTGGTTAAAACATGCAACCTGTAGAATTTTTTAAACGTCGCCTATGGAGATTTTAAAGGGTAAATGTTTGTCGCCATTCCATGAGCGGGCGCAATTTTGAAGCGTGACATGTTCGGTATTGATTTACTTGGCGTAACATTATCTTTCACAATATAAGAAAAATTGGGCTAACTTTACTGTTGTCTTATATTTTTTTTTTATTAAATAAATTATTTTTCCCCAAAAAAGTGCGCTTGTAAGTCCACTGTGCAAATACGGTGTGACAGACAGTATTGCAACAACCACCATTTTATTCTCTCTAGGGTGTTAGAATAAAATACATACATATATATAATGTTTAGGGGTTCTAAGTAAAAGGAAGGAGATAGGCTGGCAGGCAGGGGAAGCTCCATTAGCATTGCTGGTTGTCATTCCAACGGCCACCACAAGAGGGCGCCAGATTCCAGAAGGAACCATAGGACCGCAGTAGGCCTCAAAGCCGCGGGCTCAATTCTGGCCACCGGCAGCGCGGCCCGACGCAATCACGCCGGGGGGGGTCCACAGAGACAGGATACCCCCAGCTGTGCTGCCCCAGGCGCCAGGTCGCTAATTCTAGTCGCAAATGCGACCAGGCGCCTGGGTTTTGTCGAGCCCTGCACTAAGCGATCATTTTTCTGATCGCTGCATTAGTGTCACTAGTGCTGCTGGGTAGCTAGTTATTTTTTTAGGTTCACTGCCAGGTTTTTATAGCGTTAGGTACCCCCATATATTACTCAATAAAGGTTTCAACCCCCTGATTGCCCCTAGAGTTAACCCTTTCACCAGCAATCACTGTATAAGTGTCACTGGTGACGCTGGATAGCCAGTTAGTTATTTAGGTTCCCCGTCAGGTTTTTATATAGCGTCAGGGACCCCCATATACTACCTAATAAAGATTTTAACCCCCAGATTGCCCCTAGTTAACCCTTTCACCAGTGATCACCGTATAAGTGTTACGGGTGACTCTGGTTAGTTAGTTTGCTTTTTCATAGCATCAGGGCACCCACCATTTATTACCCAATAAAGGTTTAACCCCCTGATCACCCGGCGGGTGATATCAATTAGGTTTTAAGGTTGGGGTCTGCGTCGCCCCAGGCAGCGCTATGTTAGTGCCAGTACCGCTAACACCCACGCGCAAAGCATAAACCTCCCGTAGTCATATAGAATCTGAACAGATCAATATCTGATCTGATCGCCACTGGAGAACGGCCCCTAATACTGGAATCTCGTGAGACTTTACGAGATTACAGTACTAGAAATTCACTGATACACAGAGATGTAAATTTATTATATTATATAAAATAAAGAGTCCCCCTACATAATATATACATGTATACACATACAGACATATATACATGTATATACACACACATTATATATATATATATATATATATATATATATATATATATATATATATATATATATATATATATATATATATATATATATATACACATACACACAGGGGGACATGGTTACAGAGTTGGGGGGTCTGAACGAGGCATAAGGAAGTTAATTATCTTCCTCTTTCCTCCTCAGATCCCCCCACATTCTCTCTTCACTCCCCGATTCTCCACCTCTGAGCTGGTGAATTGGGGAGTGTGAATTCTGACACAGATCGCCAGTGAAGCGCTGAGATCGCAGCTTCATAAACTGTCCGTTAGTGTGTCATTCAATGAGTATTCTCAGTGTGTGGAGATAATCAGCGGGAGAACAAGTTCAAACACTTCTCCCCTGATTATCTCTGGTTTATAAACGGTTTATGGGCTGTGATCAGCGGCGATCCTCTGGATCTCCACTAATCACTGCTTCATAAACGGACACCTAAGCCATGAGGAAATTCAGTGAACAGCCTTTCGCCTTCAGTAAATCATCCCTTGTATACTCCAAAAGTCCTTCTGAAATGCTGTGTGGAATCTGAATACAGTGTATTGTATAGGACTCTTGATGAATGTAAATGACTGTAATAACCCATTCACACAGAAGACGGCGGGTCTATTAGCGGTAAAGCGCCGCTAGTTTTAGTGGCCCCTTACTGCTGTTACAGCAACACTTTTCGGCCACTAGTGAGGTGCTTTTAACCCCCGCTAGTGGCCAAGGAAAGGGTTAATAGCACCAGTTTTGCAGCGGGGCTGCCAAAGTGCTTTGCAGGTGTTTTGATAGTGCCGCCCATTCATTTCAATGGGCGGGGCAGTGGAGGAGTATACACCGCTCCCACACTGCCCCAAAGATGCCTCCAGGACTTGCAAGCACACCTCTCCAGTGTGAGAGCACTAGGGCTTTCACACTGAGGTGGCTTGAGAGGCCCTTTACAGGCACTATTTTTAATGCTAAAACACCTGAAAAGCACCCCAGTGTGAAAGAGGTCTTACTGATCTTTCTGATTTTAGCATGTCTGCTGGGTGTATACTGGCTAGTATTAGAAGCTTAGTAGTTAAATGAAAGAAATGGAGTAATGTGGAAGTGTATAGTACAGGGTAGAGCTGCACGATTAATCATTAAAAAAAAAGCAATCTGGATTCACCCCCCACAATCTCTACAAGTGGAGAGATTATCTGCTCACTCAACTGTCAAAAGAAAGCATCCTGGGCAATCTGCCAAGTGTAGAACTTGAAACATTGTAACTAACTGGAACTTCTTGTGTAAACAAAATATCTGGGCAGTCTGCCAGGCTTTCAGTGTAAATGCAGGAAGTTTAACCACTTAAAGTCTAAATCTTTTTCTGACACTTCTTTCTCAAGTAAAAATCAATATTTTTTGCTAGAAAATTACCCCCAAATATATATAACAGTAAAGTTAGCACAATATTTATTTTTTTGTTTTAATGTGAAAGATGATGTTACGCAGAGAGAATCGTGATCTATCCTCTAAGCAAAAAAATTGTGATTCTCATTTTAGCCAGAATCGTGCAGCTCTAGTGCAGGGTCTTCGAACTTTCTAAACAAAGGGCCAGTTTACCATCCCTTCAGCCTTTTTTGGAGGGGGGGTGTTGCCGACTGTGCCCAGTGGGAGTAAACCATGCCCCATCATTGGCGTCAGTGGGAGGAATGGTACCCCTGCGTTGGTGTCCATGGGAGGTATGATAAACATACAGATATTGCGGTGGCATATCTAAGAAGGAGCAGCTGGCAAAAAAAAAAATCAGATAATTTGTAAACCATCGTAAACATCTGTCAATGTCCTGAATCTAGCATGCGTGGGGATATCACAAACGTGATCTCTGACCTGGGCTCGCTGTGGCGGCAACTCTGGACATGCTCAGTTTTCAGTAAGTTTTTATGCTGAGCATTTCCTTTCCATTGAGTATGAATAACAAAAAAGCCTTAGCGCTGATATTAATAAATATGTAGGATTACCATGCATATATAGGAAACGCCCAAATGACTAGGCTGCAACCATGCTGGTGTTCTATCACCAAGAAAATATATAAATTTATGTATAATGGTGCACTCTGGTCAACTTCCTTTTACACAATGGAAAAAACAGGGCTAATGGTCCTGAGACTACTATAGAGGATATACACTGATCAACAGCCATGCAAAATTGTAATAATAGTATGTGAACAATAAAAAAGTTGTATAAGTATATGTGCACTAACCAAAAGATACAAAAAATACTCAGCACTAATCACAAAAGCATGTGCAAGTAAACCATAATGGATGTCACTGGCAAAAAACCTCCTTCACATCCAAGACAAAGTGCTATTTGTTCTAATTGCTATTCCACCTAGTTCATGAACAGCAAAACTCTCAATCCCGAAACTACTTCAGGGGAAGAGTATTGTGCAAAATTCTGATAGTGCCATATAAAATTGAGTAGAAAGTGCATAAAGGATTTAGTGTAATCAATTTAACAAAGTGCAAACCCACAATTGTGCACTTTTTCGCAAAGATGTGTAAATAAGCAATAAATAGAAAAATTAAAATAAAAGTGCTATTGTGCTTCTTGGCGTTCAGCTTGTTTCCCGAACACCCCAAAGATTCAAACAGGTGTCAGGAACATGTAGCAAACATGTAGCACCAACAGATAAAAACACTCCGATGAGAGTTAGTATGTAATAATCACAGAAAATATCATGGAGAAAAAAGTATGTGTGTGTGTGTATATGTGTGTATATGTATGTATGTATGTATGTTCAGTGTATATCCTCTATAGTAGTCTCAGGACCATTATTCCTGTTTTTTCCATTGTAGATTGTGTAAAAGGAAGTTGACCAGAGCGCACCATTATACATAAATTTATATATTTCTTTTCCATTACATCTGAGAAGCCCATGTGACTATAGAGGCACACGTGTGTATATATATATATATGCACAGTGGTAAATGACAGCCCGTGCCGTTCCTCCTCCTCCATGCCCACTAACCAGCTAAACGCAATGGGGTGGGATATTACATGAAGATTAATGGAGAAATCGCCTCCCTCTCATTCTAAGACACAGGCTGGAGGGGCGTGACACAGCCTGTGACTGGCGGAAATCTGCCTACGCCGTGTTGTTGCCAAAAAATAATAAAGATTTGATTACAAATATATATTTGTATGATCATTTAAAACCATTTTTTATATTATTAATTTTACTCTCTATTCCAAAGGCTGTTTGTTTGTTTTATTTTGAACATATGACCAGCAGCAGAGGGATATAAGCTCCCCCTGCTTATGTTTCCTTGCAGACAGGCTGGGGGGGAGCTGGGTCATGTAACAGCTGTATATTGATTTTATCATAACAAATTATAGGGCCATCATCCCTATACAGAAATAGAAGTAACAATGTCAATTAAACAGTGTGTTTAGTATAACTTTAATCGTATCTAGCACAATGAAACCCAAGTCGCACAGAAATATTGTAAGGTGTTAGTTGTGTTCAAATGTGAGTATATTGCATTAATGTGGAAGGTGATTTCCCATCTCCATAGAAATAAACGGCTTTATTTAATCACACTGGGGGCCAATTTCACGAGTCATGAACAGTTGCGGAGATTGTCCGGGAAAGTATTATACTTGTGATTGTGCCAGAAGATGAAGTTGACCATTTCTTCTGAGGGTGTATATCACTTTGATCTTCTCTCTCCTATTTATAAAATAGGCGTCATCAAATTGCCAACCTTTCTGACCCATAAAATACTGGCAGCTAACACTTTGTCAAAGCTGGCATTGGTGGGAAATACAAACACATTTGCGGAGAGAGAGAACAGAGAGAATTGGAGAGGTGTAGTTTAACCACTTGCTTACTGGACACTTAAACCTTACTCCTGCATTTTGCTTTAAGGTGAAAAACCTTCTGTGGTGCAGCTTCCACCCTTTTTCCTACCTGAGCCCAAGCCGATCCAGCAATGTGCATGAGCGCAGTGTTTCTAGCTGCTGTCCCTCTCCTCATTGGGCAGATTGATAGCAGCAGGAGCCATTGGCAAGCATCCTGTGACACGGAGGGCAGGGGCCACGGTCTGGATCAATGGACTTGGGAGCAAGCCTGCACAGGTGCCCCCCAGAGAAAGCGTCTGAAGAGGAGGTGCCTGGAGCGCTGGCGGGGGGACCCCAGAAGAGCAGGATAGGGGCTTCCCTTTGCAAAACCATTACACAGGTAAATAATAGGATGTTTTTTATTTTTAGTTTTAAAGAAAGGAAGGTTTACAACCACTTTAAAGCTAGTAGTTTTCATTTTGCTCTGACTGCCCTTTGTGGCCACAGGACCCCTGACTCTCTGACTAGACAGCTCTGACTGGCCCTCTGCTTATCACATGCACCCTCACAAGAAAATAAAAAACTCTCTAGCAATGCACACCAAACTGAGCATGTGCAGAGTGACTCCAAAGGTTCTCTCTATCAGCAGATGGATTGGGGACAGTGGAAGAAGGGGGGGGGGGGTGATCACAGAAGACAAGATCAAACAGCCTTTTTACACAATGTGGAGGATTAACCCCTTAGCTAATATAACAAGCATGTTTTACTGCATATACAGACAAATTTTACTGTTGTAGGTTTAGTAACACTTCAACTATAGAAGCATACAGTGTATGAAGCCAGAGGATTTATTGTAGAAAAGTGAATGTACTGACTTGTCCTGTAAAAAATAAAACTATATAATGATATGTATACAGTCATTGCTGTAGTATCACAGAGGATAAAAGGCATGTATTAGAGAACCGTCTTACATAAACTACACATAATGAAATTCCTTTTTAAAGGCTTTAACCATTTCAGCCCCGGAAGCCCCTGGTTGCTGAATGACCAGGCCATTATTTGCAATTCGGCAATGCAGCGTTTTAACCACTTGCCGCCCGCCCTATAGGCAATTGACGGTGGCAAAGTGGTTTCATAATCCTGATCGGACGTCATATGACGTGATCAGGATTATGCGCTGCGCGCCCCAGGGGCACGCATCGCGGCGATCGTTGTTGCGGGGTGTCAGTCTGACACCCGGCAACTACGATCTCGGTAAAGAGTCTCCGACAGGGACTCTTTACCACGTGATCAGCCGTGTCCAATCACGGCTGATCACAGTGTAAATGGGAAGAGCCGGTGATCGGCTTTTCCTCACTCGCGTCTGTCAGACGCGAGTAGAGGAGAGCCGATCGGCTACTCCTCTGGCAGGGGGGTCTGTGCTGATTGATTATCAGCACAGCCCCCCCCGAGGATGCCCACACTGGACCACCAGGGACGCCACCAGACCACCAGGGAAAAGGTAATCCTCCCTAGACCACCAGGGATGCCAGTCAGCACAATGGATGCCAATCAGTGCCCACAATGGGCATCACTGATTGGCATGCATTATTGTTTGGCACTGATTGGCATCCATTAGTACAACATAACACCTTTGCCGCCTATGAGTGCCCACCTGTGCCGCCTATGAGTGCCCACCTGTGCCGCCTATGAGTGCCCACCTGTGCCGCCTATGAGTGCCCACCTGTGCCGCCTATGAGTGCCCACCTGTGCCGCCTATGAGTGCCCACCTGTGCCGCCTGTGCCGCCCACCCGTGCCGCCCACCCGTGCCACCTCACCCGTGCCGCCCACCCGTGCCGCCCACCCGTGCCACCTCATCCGTGCCACCTCATCCGTGCCACCTCATCCGTGCCACCTCATCCGTGCCACATCATTGGTGCCCATCAGTGAAGGAGAAAACGTACTTATTTACAAAGTTTTAAAACTGAAACAAAAAAAAACATTTTTTTTTCTCAAAATTTTCGGTATTTTTTTATTTGTAGCGCAAAAAATAAAAACCATAGAGGTGATCAAATACCACCAAAAGAAAGCTCTATTTGTGGGGAAAAAATGATAAAAATTTCATTTGGGTACAGCGTAGCATGACCGCGCAATTGTCATTCAAAGTGCGACAGTGCTGAAAGCTCAAAATTGGTCTGGGCAGGAAGGTGTTTAAGTGCCCTGTATTGAAGTGGTTAACTGACAATAGGTGTGACGTTGCACCCAAACAAAATTGACGTCTTTTTTTCCCAACAAATAGAGCTTTCTTTTGCTGGTATTTGATAGCCTCTGCGTTTTTTTTAATTTTTTACGCTATAAACAAAAAAATAAAAATTTCAATTTTGAAAAAAAACACAATATTTTGTACTTGTATAATATCCCCATTTAAAATAAAAAATAAAAAATTTAAAAGCACATTTTTTCTCAGTTTAGGCTGATATGTATTCTTCTACATAATTTTGGTAAAATCGCAGTAAGCGTATATTGATTGGTTTACTCAAAAGTTATAGCGTCTAAAAAAAATAGGAGATTTATAGAATTTTTATTATTATTATTTTTTATTAGTAATGGAGATCTGCAATATATATCGGGACTGCGACATTATGGCGGACACATGGGACACATTTTTGGGACCATTGGCATATATACAGCAATCCGTGCTTTTAAAAATGCACCGATTACTGTAAAAATGTCACTGGCAGGGAAGGGGTTAACACTAGGGGCGATCAAGGGGTTAACTGTGTTTCTAACTGAAGGGGACTGACTAGAGGTCGACCGATATGGGTTTTTCTCTGGCCGATGCCGATATTTAGAAATCATGGCGGCCGATAGCCGATATATGATGCCGATTTTTTTTTTTTTTTTTTTTTTTTTTTTTTTGGGCCGATATGTTAGGCCGATTTTTATTTATTTTTTTTTTTCCTTATTTATTTTTTAATCCCCCCCTAACACACCTTTCCCACTGGGGCGTTTTTCAGGCGCTTTTGGGCTAAAAAAAGCGCCTGTAAAGTGCCTGCAAAATGGCTCCCCTGCAGTCTGTGTGAAAGACAGAGTGCTTTCACACTGAGGCGATGCGCTGGCAGGATCTTAAAAAAAAAAAAAGTCCTGCAAGCAGCACGTTTGGAGTGGTGTATACCGCTCCTCCACCACTCCTGCCCATTGATATGAATGGGCACCACTGCCGAAGCGCATGCACTGCGATTTGGCAGCGGTGCTTCATGGGCGCATTTAACCTCTTCCTTGGCCGCTAGCTGGGTTATATGTGCCCCACTAGCAGCCAAATAGCACCGCTAAAATGATGGTAAAGAGCCGCTAAAACTTGCGTTTTACCATCAACGCCTGCCCGCTCCAGTGTGAAAGCAGCCTTCATAAGTGATACAGAAAATTTCTTACATTTAAACATTTATTAAACAAAACAAACCTCCAATCAGTTTACTTGTATGTATGATTTAGATAAAAAAAAAACAAAAAACCTATATATTAAATAAAAACAGGTAGTCAAAACTTTTTGATGAAAAAAAAAAAATGGGCTAACTTTACTGTTTTTATTTTATTTTTATTTTTTAAATAGTGTATTTTTTTCCCCAAAAAATGCATTTGAAAGACCTCTGTGCAAATGCCGTGTGACATAAAATATTGCAACAACCGCTATTTTATTCCCTAGGATCTCTGCTAAAAAAATATATATAATTTTTGGGGGGTCTAAGTGATTTTCTGGCAGAAAATACAGGATTTTTACTTGTAAGCAACAAGTGTCAGAAAAGATTTAGTCTTTAAATGGTTAAATGGAGAACTTCTACACACAGAGATGACTTCATTCATTGAAGTGTAAACATTGTATCTTTCTGTTCTTTTCTTGGCAGCCTGCCCAGAGAGGAGACAAGTGTTTCTATGAGGACTCAGGCAACTTACACTGACTTCTATACAGAAGTAATTTCAAAGTCCCGCTGTAGTTCTAAATCGGCTTTTTATCAGCACAATCGGCCGATGCCGATTATTTAAAAAACTGCAAATATCGGCCGATATATCGGTCGACCTCTAGGACTGACCAGAGGAAGTGACGGATCGTGACTCCTAGCTAATAGGAACACACGATTTGTCACTCCTCTCAGAACAAGGAAGTGTGTGTTTACACACACTCGTACTTTTGTGCGTTCTGTCTCATGCTCGCGATCCCTCGTGGCTGGCGGTTATCGCGACCATCGGCCAAGAGCATCGACACCCCTGCTGTGCAGCGGGCATGCATTTGCTATCCCGATCCTGCAAGCCGACTAATAGCAAGGACGGTTCATGGGATCGTGCCAACCTGCTGCAGTAAAATGACAGTGGCTGCTCGGCAAGCGGTTAACATGTGCTATGTTCTTTGCTGTGCAGTATTGTTAACATTCGTGTAGAATCATTGAAATGGCTAATACGCAAAAGGGATCACCTGACATTATACTACATATAAAACATAATGCATGAGACCAGTATTGTGGTGCAACCATATGCTCTACGCAACTTGCATCGCTACTCATGATTTGAAGTATGCATTCGTGGAGCTTTGCTGCACAGCGGACAAATAGGGATGGCAAATATACATGCACATGAATATCATATCTGAGGCAACCTATGATGCATAGAGCAAAGAGAATACCTGTGGAGGATACAGCTGTTGGTAAACTAAGGTTGGTCACACAAGTGATGATAAGGCCTCATTCACACTGGACGTTTTTACAACAGCTGTTTTTGGCTTCAGGGGTTTTTTAAACTCCCCAGCATGTTATTCATGCGCACACATGCTGTTATCAGCGTTTGTTGGCAGGGGTGTTTTCTGGCTGGAAAAAAAAAACCCAGAACTAGTGGGTTGAGAGGAGTTTTTCATCTGTAAAAACACTATAATGCCCTGTTCACGCGGTCGGACTTTCCAATGGAAAATGTACGATTGAACTGTGTTGTCGGAAATTTCGATAGTGTGTGGGCTCCATCAGACTTTTTCCGTCAGAATTTCCGACACACAAAGTTTGAGATCTGGATGTAAAATTTTCCGACAACAAAATCCGATTAGTGCACACTTAACGCCGTATAGTTCAGTGAATTACTGCACGTTTGACGCAGTATATTATAGTGTATCTGTGGAGTGTCTGTGTAGTAAATACTCAAATTAAAGTGCACCAAACACCACTTTCCATTGATTAAAGTGCATCCACGTACACATTTACACATCTTTTTATTACATTTTGTTAATAAGCTCCCCTCATCATGTCTGGGAGGACATCAAGGAGAGGCAAAACAAAATGCATTATAGCGCACACATACAAAAATGACATTTCAGTCCTGCCTATTTAAAAGCACCTGAATATATAAAAAAATATGGGGATTTTGTCACACTATATGGTCATATCGTGCTAAGCCCACTTACTGTGTCAAACTACCCCATTATCAGTGGGTCCTACACTAATAATAGAATGAAAGATTCTGCAACTCAACCATGGGAGACAAACTTCTCTTTATGGGAGAACTGAAAGGACTCCTATAACATAGGTGGACACTAATAAGAGGTAATTAAGGGGAGGTGGGGTGCTCTGACCCATGGGACCTGCTCAGGATCCATACAAAAAGCCTGGGGGGGGGGCACACCCTAAAATGCATTTACATTCAAAGAGTTCCCATGGCACTGTAAGGGGGCCAGCAGCTTATGTGTCCACAGGCAAAGGTGGACGTGGTCATTCCTCAGGCAGGGCATAGTTTCCTCTGTTTAGTGACATTGCCTGTGCTATACAGCCACAGCATAGCACAGCTGCAAAACTGCAAAACCTACCTCCTTGTCCATCGCTATTCCTGCATCAGGCAAAGAGGAGTCAGTTTACTTTTTTGAACACAGTGTCAGCCACTTCTTGATGATGCACAGCCATTACTCAATTCAGAGGTTGAGGAAGGCAGGAACACGAGCCTACAGAGAGGGGAGAACACTGGTACACAAATTGACATTCATGTTCCCCCAGCCGCAGCATATTACCAGGTTGTCTCCAGTGGTAATGAGGATGGAGGAGATGATGAGAGGTCACTGACTTGACTTGGGTGCCGGATAGAGCAGAGGAGGAAAGTGAGGGTGAGGCACAACCCCAATGAGGCAGCCGTCATGAGAGTAGAGAGCAGCCACCCTATTCCATCACATTGTGGAGCTGTTATCTCCCAGCCCACTTCCCACAGCTCAGCTGTCTGGGCCTTTTTTTACTAGATGTACAGCCGATAGCAACAGTGCAGTTTGCATACTTTTTCTAAAGCAGGTCAAGTGTGGCAAAAACAGCAACCATTTGGCTACCACATGCTGGACAATGCATTTAACCACTCTGCAATTAGCCCGTTGGCAAGAGCACCTAAAAGCCGTACACAAGGGGCACAAATTTGTCCCTCAACCCCAGTCTGTCCCTGCTATACCTCATGACCTCTCAGCAGTCCTCTGACAGGTCTTTGCAGTACATCTGCCAGCAGCATACCACCAGCTGTAGATTATAGCCGGCAAATTTCTCTGCCCCATCTTTTTCAGAGGAAAAAAAATACAGTCCCTGTCAAATAGGTGCGGAAAAATTGGTCTTTGGATAATAATTTTGCCCCTGAAGCCTACACCAAAAACATTTTTTCAGATGAAATTAACACATGCAACACTAGGCAGCCTGTAAGTCCTGCAGAGATTCCACCTCCCAAAAACACTTAATCTGCGACATTGGCACCAGGGGCTTCATAACTGCTGTTAATCCAGGGCTGATTCATTTTGATGAAGTCAGATGGTCCACGGAGTCTGTGGACAAACATGTTCTATGATCAGTAACAAAACTTCCAGCAGCACTGGAGGCCCTTTCAGAAAGAACACTGGATGCAGAGCAGCTCAATAGCATACTGGGCAAGTTCTGGCCAGTGGTCTATTCTCGTGACCCAGTAAGCCAGTGGATCGTCGACTGGAAAACTCTCCATCTCAGTTTTCTCCCCTAGATAATCGTACACCATGTGATGCAGATGCTGCCGATGGGATGTGGAAGTTGACAGCCCTTGGGGGGGGGGGGGGGGGGGCAAGGACTAAAAAAATTGAGAAATGCATCACTTAGACGGCTGCCTTCTCCACTGCTCTTCTCTTAACCAACAGAAACCTTATAACAACATTTTTCCACAACACTAACCTATTGGAGTCAAGAAAAACATTCAATAAACTCCTCTTTAAGATGTACTCAAGAGATTTCACCTTCTGCACTCTCTGTGGGGACAGAATGAGTTCTGAGACTTTACCCTTATAACGATGGTCAAGAAGGGTTGCCAACCAATAGTGATCCCTTCCCATTACACCATGTATTCTTGGGTCCTTTCGCTGGCTTTGAAACCTGAGGGAGCCCATGCACCGCAAATTTGTGGAGGCATGAAAAAGAAGATTCCTCTGAGTCACTGAGGATTATCTGGAACTGCCTCCTCAAAGCCATGTACTACTCCAAAGGGTTCTAGGGATGGAAAACCATCTCTTACTGTTTGACCTATGTCTTCCTCTGCTTCAATGCTTTTGAAACTGCAACCTCCCTCCTCCCTTCCTCCTTACCTCCCTTGTTTTTAAGTGATTGTTGGACCACAATCTTCTCGCCTGTATATCATACATCATACACTGCATGTTAATTTCTGTACATTCTTATTTTCTACCCACCATGGTCCGTGGGTACATTTTAGCCCTGAGTGTTCCTTTATAATTACCTGTCCTTGCTCCTCAGGCTCACTTACCGCATACACTTCTGCCACGTACACACGATCGGAATTCTCGTTGGAAAAAGCTCTGATGGTTTTCCCAACGGAATTCGGCTCAAGCTGTTTTGCCTACACACGGTCACATCAAATTCAGATAGTTTATAACGCGGTGACGTACAACACGTATGACAGGACTAGAAAAAGGAAGTTCAATAGCCAGTAGCCAATAGCTTCTGTCTCGTAGTTGAATCTGAGCATGCGTGATTTTTGGCGTGTTGGAATTGCATACACACAATCGGAATTACAGATAGCATGTTCTCAATTTTCCCAATGGAAAAACTTTCTATCAATTTTTGGCTGGCGGAAATTCGAACAGCTAAATTCCGATGGAACATACACACTCGCATTTTCCGATGAAAAGCTCTCATCTGTCTTTTTCTGGCCAGATTTCCGATCATGTGTACGCGGCATTAGGGGTCCATACTAGGTCCATATTCGTGCGCTGTTGTTGTTTGTCATATTATTGCTCCCACATTAATACACTTGGGCATAAAGGGCTGTTATTGTTTTTCATGTACTGGTTGGTTGTTCTTATATTTCTCTGGTTGTCTTTTTCCCATAGATCTTAACAAGTCGCATATTTTGGAAACTGATGAATTTGCATTTATCACTCCAACCCTGCTTAGGAGTTTGGAGTATGGAAACGCCTCGTTAGGGATTGGACTATACCTAGGCTCACAGCAGAGCTTTGCTGCAGGGGCATTCCTTTCCCGGCCACAGCCAGGAAGGCAAAACTGTTCAGATTGTTCCTTAGTCCATCCCAACCACTCCCATCAACCAGTGCAGAACCTGTTTCTCTTCATACTTCTCTGACACAGATGCATGCTGTGCTAAACACACTCTCCACGTCCATGTCAGTTGCAAGACAGGATGGAGATGATCCAAGCCAACTCAGCTAGAATGCAGGTGTCGGTTGCACCTCCTTGCTCTTACCAGTGCTTCTGTAGGTAGTGTCAGTATTTCTTTACCTGTTGTAGTTCCTTCTCCTTTGCCTTCTGTGTCCCCGGCCCATTTTGTCCCTGCTAATATTAAGGACATTCTTAAGGGGAAAGATATTAACATAGCCTCCCTTCTAATAGCATCTCAGGACATCACGTAGAAGATATCTTATGCTTACGGGGAGGTTTCATGGTGCTCAAAGTGAAGGATCTCAGGCTTAACCACAAGCTTGGCGTGACAGAATTCATGCTGGCGTTTGGTATTTTTAGAGACTTCATCTGTTCTGTCAGTCTGGGCAGGAGGGTGGCATTAGACTTGTATTTACACAAGGTGGTGGACTTGGTGCACAAGTACAGGGCTTTATTTATTATGACTATTCCCAGTCCTTTGCAGGGAAGGTAGCATCTCCTAGTGGTGACTTGTTGGAGCAATATTGACATGGAGCTGTTCTGCAGGCACTTCGCCAACAAGAAATCCCCAGTATGCACTAGTTGTCAATCATCAGCGTATATCTCAGCCTGGTGTCCCAATTTTGATCCCTCTAGTAATACGGGTACTACCAAGCAGACGGCTAGGGGGTTCCTCTGCAGGACTTTCAGGGCAGGTGGACAAGCTGTGTAGACCCATCCATTACCTGGGTAAGGCTCAATTGTGCAACATTTTACATTTACTCAGGCTGCAATTACAATCAATGCAGACTCCTGCACGTTTGTGCTAGTTGCTTCAGAGCAAGCCCTCTAGTTTATGACTAAGCCAAGTCAATGCTCCCTTGTTAGAGGCTTGTTTAGAACATCACCTGTCCCCTGCCTTCAGAAAGTTCCTGTTGGCAGGTTTTTCAATAGGTTTTCATACAGGTTGGCTCTATTGGGTTGGTCAAAGGCAAATTTTCTAATATAATTTGAGGAGCGGACAAATTGTAAATAATTTGTCTCACATTCCACATCTCAATTGTATAATTTCCTCATTAGGAATTCTCCTTTAACCACTTCAATACCGGGCACTTAAACACCTTCCTGCCCAGACCCATTTTGAGCTCTCAGCACTGTCGCACTTTGAATGACAATTGCGCGGTCATGCTACACTGTACCCAAATGAAATTTTTATCATTTTTTTTCCCACAAATAGAGCTTTCTTTTGGTGGTATTTGATCACCTCTGCGGTTTTTATTTTTTGCTAAACAAATAAAAAAATACCGAAAATTTTGAAAAAAAAAATATTTTTTTTTTGTTTCAGTTTCAAAACTTTGCAAATAAGTATGTTTTCTCCTTCACTGATGGGGTTACACTGATGGGCAATGATAAGGTGGCACCAATGAAGTGGCACTGATGAGGTGGCATTGATGGACACCGATATGTGGCACTGATGGGCGACACGGATGGGCACTGATAGGTGGCACGGATTGGCATGGATGGGCATGGGTAGGTGGCACAGGTGGGCATGGGTAGGTGGCACAGGTGGGCATGGGTAGGTGGCACAGGTGGGCATGGGTAGGTGGCACAGGTGGGCATGGGTAGGCGGCACAGGTGGGCATGGGTAGGCACTGATAGGCGGCACAGGTGAGAACTGATAGGCGGCATTGTATTATAATGTACTAATGGATGCCAATCAGTGCCAATCAATAATGCATGCCAATCAGTGATGCCCATTGTGGGCACTGATTGGCATCCATTGTGGCACTGACTGGAATCCCTGGTGGTCTAGGGTGGCATACCTTGTCCTTGGCATCCCTGGTGGTCTGGTGGCATCCCTGGTGGTCCAGTGTGGGCATCCTCGGGGGGGCTGTGTTGATAATCGATCAGCAAAGACCCCCCCTGTCAGAGGAGCAGCCGATCGGCTCTCCTCTACTCACGTCTGACAGATGCGAGTGAGGAAAAGCCGATCACCGGCTTTTCCTATTTACACTGTGATCAGCCGTGATTGGACACGGCTGATCACATGGTAAAGAGTCTCCGTCGGAGACTCTTTACCGAGATCGTAGTTGCCGGGTGTCAGACTGACACCCCGCAACAACGATCGCCGCGATGCGCGCCCCCGGGGGCGCGCAGCGGCTCATAATCCTGATCACGTCATATGACGTCCGGTCAGGATTATGCAACCACTTTGCCGCCGTCTATTTGCTATAGGGCGGGCGGCAAGTGGTTAAAGTACTCATTGGGGTTTTGGCTATCCAGCACATTCTGTGGTTAGGTAAGGGTACTTGGTTATCCAAAGCAGATATTTCAGATGATTTCAAATTACTTCCTATTAAACCTGCCCTCTAACAATTGCATGGTATTAAATGGCGTGAGCGTTATTTTGCCACCAGGTTGACGTTCAGGTCAAAAAGCAGTCCTTGCCTATTTGATACATTTGCCCAAGCATTTCATTGGATTTTGGCTAACTGCAGAGCTTGCTGATGGGTCATTTGTTAGCTAGATTATTTTCTGCTGTTAGAAAACCCTGGTCACCTGCCTAGGTATCTGTAGTCTCTCACAGGACTGTTCTCTGAGATGAAATTCCCCTTGGCTGCCCATAAAGTGGAAGGGCCGGTCAAAGTCATTGATTTTTTTTTTTTTTTTGGCATCACTTGATACTAATCTCATGGGGGCGAGTTTGCCCTTGAAGAAATTGGTCAGGATACGGCAGATTATTCATCTTTTTGTCAGGTCCCCAATCTGTTCCAAAAAATACTTTTTGCTGCTTTTGGGCATGCTTAATTGTGCCATGAGAATTATTCCACAGGGTGGGTCTTTTGTTTCTAGGTTACTGGCCCTCCTTGCCCTGTACCAGGACTCTGACTCAGTTAGTCTACAAGTGGATGCACAAGCTGACCTGATCATGTGGGACCAGTTTCTATGTGATCGAAATTACACTTCATGTTCATTCCACAAACTACTATTAGGTCCCCTAGAATGTTTTCATATGCCGCAGCCTCATTTGGTTTTGCAGCCTTTTTTGGACGTCAATGGTTGGCCCTCTGAAGTGTTGTTTGCCCATACTTCGGCATTGTTCAAAAT
Organism: Lithobates pipiens; assembly: GCF_037356315.1. Taxonomy (NCBI): domain Eukaryota; kingdom Metazoa; phylum Chordata; class Amphibia; order Anura; family Ranidae; genus Lithobates; species Lithobates pipiens. The sequence goes on along the minus strand of NW_027507758.1, from coordinate 313,479,945 downwards.
CTACCCAATATTGGCGGCAGCAGTCACGTGGGGGCCTGTTTGTTTGGGGAAATCTGTTTTTCTTTACGGCTAATTTGGTCACAGCAGAAATTATCAATAAAGGTTGATCTGGGTCCTTTCCCATCATGTCCGTGCGCAGGTTGAGGTGGCTAGGCCTGACTTTCATTTCATGGGAGAGTTTATCAGTGGTAATCACAATCGCGCAGCAGATGCCCACCTCTGTTTAATTTCCCACAATGTTTCCTACAGTATCTGAAAGCAGAGCTAGTGGGCAAGCCGGTTCCACATCATTCCCTTCTGATCATGGATTAGTCACAGTCTGGGCACAGGCGATCAATATTGTAAATAGTTTATCTAGGAATACCCTGAGCGTGTACACCACTGGTTTGGAAGTCTTTTCTCAGATTCAGGACCCTATACCCTGGCAGTTGCTCTGGAAACATCAACTATGTGATGGGCTTTCACTGCTTATTGAAATGGTGAACTGTCCTTGTCTGCCAATACCATCAAGTTATATCTTTCAGGTGTACAGCACTTTAGGTACCTGCATTATCCTGGCAGTCCATTTTTTGCAGTTCACCCTCTCAAAGCTATGATGAAGGGTATTCAGAGAACTCGAGGACAGTCACAGCTGTCACGTCTGCCAGTAACCGGACAGATTTTCTGGGGAATTTAAGACTTGTTATCCCTTTTGGCTTTGGTCCCAGTTTAGTAGTCAAGGCAGCCATCTACTTGAGTTTCTTTGGTTTCCTCAGACCCAGGGAGGTGTCTCAGGCTGGCCATCATGCACCTATACTGCTCAAAGGCAGTCTCGCCAGGTTCACTGACCATTACACTCTACAACTCCCCAACAACAAGAACAGACAAACAGGCCAGGGGTTCATAGTTAATTATTACTGTACCAACAGTAGCTGGTGTCCAGTGGTCGTGCTTGACCTCTGTAATCAACTCACAATGGCTCCCCTGGACAGTCTGTTACTTCCTTTTCCTGCACATCCTCACACTTCTTCAAAGCATATAATTTCTTGTTGCGGTTTTAGTCACTAAATTAGGCCTAAATCCATTCATTCAGTATCAGGGCAGCTTGTGCAGCTTCCAAACAGGGGTTCCCTTGACATATTATCAAGTTCATGGGGCACTGGAGTTCCTTGTCTTATAGTAGATATATACCTGAACCCCGTACTGAAGTCTTCATAAGTCAGCTTGCAAAAAAAAAAAATTCCACAAAACTGGTGGATGTAAGAGGCCCTGTGATGGATCTCTTCCCCCCCCCCCCCTTTTTTTTTCTGTGCAGTTCTTCTTAATAAAAAAAAAAAAAAAAAAAAAAAAAAAAGAGACTAGCAGTTAGGGCCCTTTCACGCTGCTGTGTAGCAATTTTGTGGTAAAAACACAAGTTTGCTTGTTTCAGATGCATTTCTTGTGCTTTTTCTTGGTTGCATGCACCTGTGAAAAATGGACATGTGACTCAAAAATGCAAAACGCTGTGTGTTTTACTGCGATTTTGATGTGTTTTCCATTCATTGCAATGGGTGTGGTTTTAAAAGCTGCACCAAAGATGTAGCATGCAGGACTTTCAAAATCCACCGCACCCATAACACATTTGTGTGAAGAGTCCCATAGGATAAAAAAAATGCTCAAAAGCTGCTGCTAGGAGCGTTTTTTTTTTTTTAAGCTGGCGTGCATTGAGTCCTAAATGTACAAAGTGACCCTTATACTGAAAAATGTGAAGACTTCTAATATAGACCAGTTGAAAGTATAAAATGATTTAATGGACAAAGATATTTTTTTAAAGCCTTAGCAAAAACGACCATCTTCTTAAAAGCATTTAACCGCTTCCGGGCCGCCCACCGTAATTTTACGTGATGACTTTGAAGGAGGATATTGTTGTTATGGCAGCAGCTAGCTGCCATAACCTCAGTATCCTCGTCTACAACGGGCGGTCCACAACAAGATAAAAGTGGTCTCTGCGGGGGATTCACTACGAGATCACTTTTATCGGCGGCGAGAGAGGGTCACCCCCCTCCCACCACAATCCGGTACCCTCCACCGCTTACCGGAGCCATCAGCAGCGGCGGAGGCAATTGCGCCTGTCCCCTGCCTGGGTAAGGAGACGAGTAAGGGGAAGATGGCCCTCGCAGTCTCCATATCACTGTAGCTCTTAAAAGGGCAATTTTTTATTCTAAATGCGCCCCGTCCCGACAAACTCGCATGCAGGAGCAAACGAATGCGTGACTAGTGCACGCATATGAAAACCACACATGTGAGGTATCACTGCGATCGGTAGAGCAATAATTCTAGCCCTAGACCTCCTCTGTAACTTAAAACATGCAGATTTTTAAAACGTCATCTCTGTAGATTTTTAAGGGTAAAAATTTGTCACCATTCCATGAGAAGGCGCAATTTTGAAGTGTTACGTGTTGGGTATCAATTTGCTCGGTATAACATTATCTTTCACAATATAAAAAAAAAATTGGGCTATCTTTACTGTTGTCCTATTTTTAATTCAAAAAACGTGTATTTTGTTCCAAAAAAACGTGTGCTTGTAAGACCTCTGTGCAAATACGGTGTGTTAGAAAAAAATGTATGTTTGGGGGTTCTAAGTAATTTTCTAGCAAAAAACTGTTTTTAACTTGTAAACAACAAATCTCAGAGGCTCGATCTTTAAGTGGTTAAAATGCTTTTAGATCTTTTTATCTAGTAAAGCTTTTTGTATTTTTCTACAATCTTTGGTCTATACCCTAAGCTTTTTTTTTTTTTCTTTGTCTCACACAGTAATCTATTGAAGTTGCTGTTTCCCAGTGATCCATAAAAAAACAACTTAAGGCAGAAATACATTTTCTCCCTTTTTGAATGTGTATAAAACCTTGCCATCGCCTACCGTGTTTTATACCAAGAGATAAATGATCTGTTTTTAGTTACAGGCCTTTTATGTCGACTAATCTCCTTTTAAACAGGATGAAAGCACCACCTCATCATAATGGCATTACAACTACCATTTATTACGCTTTGCTGGTGACTTGACTATGTGTAATCTTCATTAACTGTGTTTTCTCTCTTTCAGTATAAAATTAATGGAGCTATGTCATCATGACAAGATTTCGCAGAAGAACATGTATCACGTTAGGAATTGTCCTTTTTATTGTCTGTAGTCTTATGCTGGCCTTGAAATCGTTGAGACCTGAAACAGCTGCATTTGGAAGTCCTTTTGCATTAGGCCTTTTACCTGAACTTCAGAAAGTCTCAGATCATCATGAGAAGAATCGTGTAAAACACAATGTTCAATCAGAGCACAAAATTCAAGCTGACATGCTTGAGTCCCAGAAGCCTGACAATATAAAGATGGAAAACCTACCAGCTCCTAATTATAACCTTCATGTTTTTTATTATATGTGGTATGGAAACCCTCAGTTTGATGGTAAATACATTCACTGGAATCATGAACTATTGAAACACTGGGATGCTAAAATCGCTGGTAATTACCCCACTGGAAAACACAATCCACCTGAAGATATTGGAGCAAATTTTTATCCAGAACTTGGACCATACAGTTCCAAGGATCCTTCTGCTTTGGAAGCCCATATGAAGCAAATGCAATCCGCTGCAATAGGTAAAGATTTTTAAAACATATTACACAACTGGGTTATGCTCTCTGGCTACTGTAACTGTTAATTATTTTTGAGACTCCCTTATGCTAAAATACTATTCTTGCTCCAGTGAACAATGGCTATCCGGTGTTTAGACTTGATAAAATGCTTTTAATTGGCCAGCACACCCAACTAATGATAGTGCTGCTATTGCTATTCTGAATAATCTGTGTATGTAAATGTTCACACACCTGTAAATTAAGTGAACATTTAGACAAGGTCACGAATGTGGCAATTTTTTTTTCCATCAAAAGTTTTTATTATTCTATAACAAAACCAGGGGGAAGGTATCAGAAACAATTTAATACTTAAATATATGCTTTATGTATTAAACTAGCAGAAAATTCTGAGGTAAAGCTTATTATACTTTAGATACAAATATATGTTGACCATCAAACTGTGGTTCCCAAACCCTCAATGGGACCTCTTTTGTTACCTGGGGGACGGCAGTATCTTGTGTCTTTTTGTATAACACATGTTTTGGACATTACAAGAATTCTTGAACCTGACCTATTGCTGAACCATGACCAAACCAAGAGTAAGTTCTACTATGTTATAGGAACTTCGCTACTCCAGACCATTGTTCCCATGGTAACCACGCTCTTTAGCTAGAAAACCTCTGCTTGAGGCCATTGTTATTTCATAATTGTAATGTCAAGTGTGTGTGCAATGTAAAGGGGTCCTGTCTCTTTTACACCATCTCGTTATGCTCAATCTTGCAACTAACAGTATGTGTGTTGTAACACGTCTGATGAGCTGTGGTATGGAGCAGGGGGTGCATGTTTTGTGATGTCCGGTAGGACTTGGAAAATGGCTTTCCAGTTGTTTTGGATACGGTCACACTTCCAAAAGATGTGAAACATGTCTCCTTTGGCTGATTTCCATCTCCAGCACGTGTCTGGGGTATTTGAGCTAAACCTTGAAGGGGTTAAATGCCACCTGAGGGATAGTTTTTGGGTGAGTTCCAATAAAGCAGAGCATTTAGTTGCTTTGTATATTGTTTGTAAGGCTCATTGCCATTGGTGTTTTGTGTACTTTTGTCCCAGATCATTCTCCTAGTGAATGTGGGGGGATGATTTTGTGAATTGGCGTTTTTGGTGGAGAATATTGTAGAATAGTGAGATTCCTTTTTGTTTTGGAGGATGAAGTTGATAGAAATTCCCTTGCTTTTGGGTGTATCATATATAGATGAAGTTGGATTGCTTCAAGGCAGTTTTTGACACGTATATATGTGAAAAGGTCCATAGGGGGTAGCGTAAATTTGTGTTGAAGAATGGGGAAAGGTTTTGGACGAGAGCCCTGGATTACATTTTGGATGGATTTGATTCCCTGTCGGTACGACTGAGTCAAATCTGGTGATAGATGATGAAGAGATTCAATTGGTATTGGGATCAGTGGGGTGTTGGGGGTAATGTGACTATTTTGGGTCAATATTTTCCATGCATTAGCTGAGGTTTTCATGGTAGGGGATGACGGTATTTTTGATCCTAAAGGGGTGCTCGTCAACCACCATTGTAAATTTGGGCGCAGTAGTGACAAACTTTCTATTTTACCACAGATTTCTAGGACATGGATGGAAGAGGAGGCAGCATTGTTGAAGAGTTGTGTTAAGTGTGGGATTATTTGGCTGGAAAATTGCTTATAGTGCTCTCCAGCCAAACCGTCAGGTCTCTGTGCTTTCCCTGAGGGTAGTGACATTATTGTTAAGAGAATTTCCTGCTCAGTAAAGGGCTCATTCAAAGAAGACCTTTGTGTCTCTGTAAGCGTAGGGAGTTTAATTTGTTGCAGAAATGCATTAATGTCCTCGTTTGAGGGTTGAAATGTGGAAGGGTCTTGTCTGTTATAGAGGTCACTATAATAATTCCTAAACGTGTTTGCTATGTCCCGAGGATTAGTCAGATTCTCTTTAGTGTGTGGGCGCGGAATAAGTGAGTTATTTTAGATTTGGTCCTCTTCCCTTTTGAGGCGATGTGCTAATTTTTTGCCAGATTTGTTAGAAGTAGAGTAAGAGGTGGCTTTAATCTTACGCTGTACATGCTCGAAGGAATGGAGGAGTAGTGACCTCGGTTCCGGTCTGTCATCAGCTGGGCCTTTTGTGCTGGTTGTGGGTTGGCTTTGTGTTGGGTCTAAATACTAGCAATTTGTGAAGTAATCAATGGGCTTCGTCCTCTTCTTCTTGTTACATAGGGAACTTAATTTCAATATTATACTATGGATAACGGCTTTGTGCACCTTCCACACAACAAGGTCGTCCACTGATCCACTATTATGGCCGAACTATTCTTTTAGGTGGTCTTTAATTTCCTGAGAGTGGCTTGGATGATGTAGTATGGAAGTGTTGGTACGCCAGAGAAATGTATTCCGCTGGGGCTTAGTGTCGTCTATGGAGATTGGACTGGAGATTTATGATGTGGGGAGAAGTGTAGTCCTTTTCAGAACCATGCTGACAACTCCAGACATCAAATATATCTTGTGATGTGAGAAATTGTTTCGCGGAGGCTCTCTTCTCTTTGCTGCTGACGTGGTATTCATATGTATATCTGCTACCAGATTAAAGTCTCCGCACATGAGCAGATGTCCCTGTCGGACTGCTTGGGCTTTGCATATGGCCTTCCGGAGGAAACTTATCTGGTGGGTGTTAGGGGCATACACATTTAGCAGTGTACTTGGTTTTGTGGAGGGTACATACTGGAATTAAGTAGCGACCATTGGGGTCAGATATTTCTTGAAGCAGGTGAAAGTCTACATTATTCTTTATTGCTATTAAGACTCCTCTTTTTTTGGAAGTATAAGTAGCATTGTATTGAATGTTATGTGGCATTGAATGTTATGTGGCGCTACCTTATCTATACTATTATATAACACAATTATAATAAACAATAATCATTAACTTGTATAATAAAGTGCATATGGTGAGATAAAGTGCAGAAATGTGCAAAAACAGCTCAAAAATAGATGTGCACATACACAGAAAATACTGTGCAAATAGCTGATAATAAAGTGCAAAAATATGACAATAAAGTGCAAATACAAATATAATCAATGATATCAACTGGGTAAGCATGTCCACTATTTGATAAACCTTTTGCTTTGCAAAATCTAAAAATTCATATTGTGAATGGTAACCAATATAAATAACAAGTCCCAAATGTCTATTTGTGGTGCATTCCACTTCAAACCAGTGAAAAAAAACACCCGATGTACGTGTTCACAAGTGATCCGGGGTGCGCTCCTTGTTTCCCCCAGCCTCTCACCTCCAGAGAAGACCACCAAGGGTCATACAGCGCTGTATAAGAAAATGGGATAAGATCCACTCCTCCAATAACGCTCGGTAACAAGCTGGCTACTAATTTCTTATCCTCTGCTCCTGGGTTCAGCCTGTTATACACCAAAACAGATCATCCAAATTCATGTTCCCATTATCACCGGGGGAGATGGTGGCTTCATTCGCAGCAGTTCCCTAGGCTCCGTTTCATTCGAGACTGCTGCAAGACAGTATCCTATCGGCCTGGAGCAAGAAGATTCAGGCACTAGATTTTCCAAGGCATTTGTCGACAAAAAAGCACCAGAGCCTCAGTTGGTGGAGGATTTCCAAGAATCTGGAGGGCGGCAAATTCTTAACGGGCAGTCCTGAAAGAAGCATCTGTCCAAGGGAAATGGGGGCAGCGCGTCTAGCCCTAAGGGCCTGGACATTCAGGTTGCAGTATTCTCCTGTTGGGATTCAATCCAGCAATGCCACAGCAGTGGCTTATATCAATTACCAAGAGGGCAGCAGAAGTCGCGCAGCCCAGGCACATATCCTAGCCTGGGCAGAAAGACATGTGCCATGCATATCGGCAATCTTCATTCCAGGGGTAGAGAACTGGCAGGCAGACTACTTAAGTCGCCAGCAGTTGTTCCCGGGGGAATGGTTCCTTCACCCAGACGTCTTCCTGGCTATATGCCAAGATGGGTAATCCCGGATGTAGGTCTGTTTGCATCCAGACTCAACAACAAAGTCGACAACTTTGTGCAAAGAACAAGTGATCCACTCGCATGCGGGAAAGAAATGTGTTGGTGACCCAGTGGGATCATTTCTCACAGATTTTTGCATACCCTCCTATTCTGCTGCTACCTCAACTTCTTTTCAGGATCAAGCAGGAAAGGAAGTCGGTAGTTCTTGTGGCCCAGAAGGTCTTTGTATGCAGAAATAGGAAAGATGGTGGTAGGGGCCCCATGGACCCTACCACCACGTCCATACCTGCTATAGCAGGGATCAGTGTTCCACCCTACTTTACAAGCGCTAAATTTAACGGTTTGGCTATTGAAACCCACATCTTAAGGAATCGTGGGCTTTCAGGCTCAGTGATATCTACCTTGATTAATGCAAGGAAATCAGCTTCCAGATTCATTTATCATAGAGTCTGGAAAGCATATGTTTCTTGGTGTGAATCCAGGGGTTGGCATCCTCAAAAGTATGCCATAAGTAAAATTCTTGCCTTTCTGCAAATGGGGCTAGAGATGAAGCTGGCCTTGAGTACTATCAAGGGCCAGGTTTTGGCCTTATCAGTATTGTTTCAGCATCCGCTTGCATCACATTTTTTGTTTCAAATCTTTATGCAGGGGGTAACGCAGCTTAATCCACCAGTTAGAGCATCCCTGAACCCTTGGGGCTTGAATTTCGTTTTTTTTTTTTTAGTTTTTGAATTTAGGAAACAGCCTTTTGAGCCGATGCAACATATTCCTTTGGTCCTTTTTGACAAGGAAACACATTTTTCTGGTAGCCATTTCTTCTGCAAGAAGGGTATCAGAGTTTGTGGCTCCTTCTCCTAAAGAGCTATATTTAATCAGTCACAAGGATGTAGTAGTACTGCATCCACATCTTAGTTTTTTGCCAAAGGTGGTTTCAGGTTTTTACCTAAACCAGGATATTGTTTTACCTTCATTTTTTCCAGAAACCTGTTCTAAGGAAGAGAAGTCACTGCACTCTTTGGATGTAGTGGGGAAAGTCAAGATCTGTTTGAAGGCGACTGATCAGATTTGAAAAACCAATATCTTGTTCATGTTGCCTGTAGGTCCTAGGAAAGGACAGGCAGCATCAAAATCCACTATTGCTGAATGGATTTGTCAGGTAATTATTCAAGCTTATGGCATGAAGAAGGTTCCACCTTTTTTAGGTCAAAGCTCACTCCATCAGGGCCGTTAGTGCTTCATGGGCAGTGCATCACCAAGCCTCCATGGCTCAAATCTGCAAGGCCGCAACCTGGTCTTCAGTCCATACATTCACCAGATTCTATCAGGTCAATGTAAGAAGGCATGAGGATATCGCCTTTGGGCATAGTGTGCTGCAGGCAGCAGTATAGCTCCTCAGGTCTGATTGCACCCTACTTTTGTTTGTGTCCCCTCCCCTCAGGTGGAATTGCTCTGGGACATTCCAAAAATGTATTACTGTGGCTGTGTCCCATGATGTACGATAAAGAAAATAGCATTTTTATAACAGCTTACCTGTAAAATCCTTTTCTTGGAGTACATCATGGGACACAGAGGTCCCTCCCCTCTTTCTGGTTACATGTGTACTGCTTTGCTACAAAACTGAGGTACTGCCGGTAAGGGGAGGGGTTATATGGGGAATTTAACATCCTGTTTAGGGTGTGTCAGTGTCCATCACCTGAAAGTTCAATATAACCCATACAGTTATTACTGTGGCTCTGTGTCCCATGATGTGCTCCAAGAAAAGGATTTTACAGATAAGCTGTTATAAAAATCCTATTTTCTTTGACAGTTTAGGCCAATATGTATTCTGCTACATGTTTTTGATAAAAAAATAAAAATAAGCATATATTGGTGCGTAAAAATTATATAGTCTCCAAAATAGGGGCTAGTTTTATGACATTTTTATTATTTATTTATTTTTTACTAGTAATGGCGCTGATCAGTGTTTGTTTTTTTTTTTTTTTTTTAGCATGACTGCGAAGTTGCGGCAGACAAATCGGACACTTAACTGACATTTTTGACACTTTTGGGAACCAGTGACATTATTATAGTGATTAGGGCTAAAAAATTGCACTGACATTATACTAATGACACTGGCAGAGAATGGGTTAATATCAGTGGCGATCAAGGGGTTAACTGTTTCCTGGGTGTCTTTACTAACTGTATTGGGGATGGGCTGCCTGGGAGAACACAGAGATCCGTCTTCCTGCATAGCAGTAAGACAAGATCTCAGTGTAATTCCCTGTCGTTTACTTCGGCAGATCCCTGTTCTGTCTCTGCGGGGAACGATCGCGGGCAAATGTTGATTCTGCCGGACCTGCTGCTTGGCTCCCCCGCTGTCCAATCGGCACACCCAAAGAAACAAGTGCACGGAAAGCAGTACTGGTACAGCGATTCTCGCAGCCAAGCCACCTTGTGGCACTATAACTGCGACGGGTGGTCAGCAAGTGGTTAATGGGCACGAACATGTGCGAATTTGATAGATGCATGGGGGTGTCATGAAGAATTCATGGCACCCACGGGTGACTGCAAAAGGCTGCATATTTATGTGCGGTATGGGAAAACATGATTTTGCATGTGTTTACTGCACCTGGTGTGAACAAGCCCTAAAATGTTGTCTGTGAGGCAGGGTTCAGTGATCTTGGGTTGGAACTGTTTTCCCCCTCCTAGCACGAACCTGCTCCCAACCATGAAACAGTAAAGTAACTTTATCTTGCCAGAATTCTAACTTTTTGTCATAGATTTGGACCGACTGCTAGATGGGGCTGGATGCTGCACCTGTGATTCCCAGGCACCTGAAAATGCCATAATTTTATGCAAACCGCCTGTGTGCGCGTAGTCTTATATTGTAGGAGTCCTAATTTAGGTCTGCATTGCACTGTCCTGGACCTCTCTGCACCACGGTGCCTTCTGAGTCCATCTAATTCTAAACAATCCAGTAGTTATCTAAGTGTTTTTTTTTTTTTGTGTTTTTTTTTTAAAAACATAATACAGCACAGAAGGAAACCAATGATTATACTCATATACCTAAATAATGGCAATATACTACAGAATCTAAAGCAACCAAGGATATATTGCTTTTTTTATTAGCCCCTTTTAACTCTGAACATGTTTCCCATTAGTTTACATTAGCATGTGGAAGAATCCAGTTAGTTTTTTTTTTTCTATTGCTGGTCGGGGGACAGCTTACAGAAATTAAGGCGTAAGTGATATGATGACTGAATTTCATATTCTCTTGAGTAGGAAAGGATTATAATTTGAATGGCTATAAAACTTTCACGTTCGCACATAAAGGGCTTTGCAAGTAAATGGGTGACATTAAAGTCATTTTAAAATGTACATTATCCTTCTGCATTGCAGTGCACAATTTCTAGATTTTCCCATCGCTGCAAGAAGATGAGAAATTTTTATGACAATTGAACAGTGTATGGACTCACATTACACCTGTGTGAAATTATAAAGTACATTTTTAGTGCAAATGTGATGCATTGTTAAATTTAAAAGTGGTCCATGATCTGTAAGCATTATTGGCTCTTCCCTTTTATTTTTTATTTTCTTCTATTTTTTGACAAGTCAAAATGCCCGTTTAAAACAGGCAGCAAGAGCATTGGACTGTTTGTACATGCATGTGAGAAGTGCCATAAACGGGGAACAAACAATACTTTTTTTGTGATTGTGTCCTGAAACAAAGTTGTGTAACATCTGTCGTGCAGCCAGCTTGGTTTATTCCATGTGGGGAACACAGACAATCTTTATTAGCCAGCGCCTGCAATCACAGAGATGAGCTCATTGCTGGCTTTGAGCATGAGTTTCCTTTACAATTGTGATTGAGCATGACCTGTACTTTATTCTTGGGGAAATGTTAAAATTTTTCATCCCATTTGTACAGTATTTTTCGGTTCAGAGTGACCATGTTTCATGTTACACCTGTATTTAACATGAAACCTGGACAGTCTGCAAACCACCTACCCAACAACATCCCCCCCCCCCCCTTTCTACTTGCAGAAAACTTTTTTTTTCTCCCCACCATGTCCTGACATTATTTGAAATCTATTAATTTAAATACTACAAGTCCCATCTTTCACCACAGCAGAGGAATTTATAGTTCTCAATGAAGTACAGGTGTGATCATGACATAGAACAGGGGTCTTGAATTAAAATTCAAGGAGGTCCAGTTGCTAGAATTTTCTTTGGGCCGAGGTCCGAATCTCAAGTCCCCATTTGTCCCCATCAGAGTACCCCCTTATATAAGGTTCCCCCATCACAGTACCCCCTTACATAGGGTGTTCTTGTAAGAGTTCCCCTTAGAGTAGTTGTCACCATAAGAGTGCCTCCTTACATCAGGTGTCCCCGCATCAGGTGTGCCCATCAGAGTGCCCCTTTACACCAGGTGTCCCTATCACAGAGCCACCTTACATCAGGCATTCGCCTCAGTGTCCCCTTACATCATATGTCCTCATATGTTTCCCCCTTAACATAAATTGTGCCCATCAGCTTGCCCCTTAACATAAAATGTGCCCATCAACTTGCTACTTATTTTATGTTAAGGGTCATGCTGATGGGCATATTTTATGTTAAAGGGCACTCTGATGGGCACAACAAATTATGCCCATCAGTGTGCAGCTTAGGAAACATGTGCCCCACATACTTTGAGCTCAGGAGTAGTCAGCACAAGCTGCAGTGGAGCGGAAGCTGCAAGATATATCTCGCAAGTGAGAGTCGGGAGCTGCGAGTAGCAGGGGGTGGGGCGGAGCATGCACGTGAGGTTTTGCCCGGCCGGGCGCTCTTGTGACAGGAGCGAGACCCACGGTCACGAGGCGGGGCGCACACACGCAATGTCACTGGTTGCTGGGATACCCTCAGTCCCAGCAAGCCAGTGACTGCTACTACACTGGCGGATTGGCGGTCCGGGCAAGAACGTTGCTTGGTCCGTGCCCGGACGGCAGGCCTCCAATTAATGACTGCTGATGTAGAAGATACATTCTGGACACCAGATTTATAGTTTTCAATGAAGCATAAGTGTGATAATGTCTCCACACTTGTAGTCCAATGATACTTCCAGCCCCATAACTGAAGGTTCATACCTTGGCGCCGTCCTATGGCTGGGGGACTAATCTTCAAGAGGCAAAGCATAACAGATAAAATGCACTGGTTGCCATTGCAATGCTTTGCAGCCTCCAATGCAAAAAGAAAAATACAAAAATGCACTTTTTCTTAATGGGTGCATGTGTTGTTTTGTTGCAAAAGGTAGGCGTGGCCTTTAACTCCAGCAAAACTGTCGTACTTTTCTGTACTGGCAACACTTGTATAATTTCTTGTCTGTGTGCAATGAGGATAAATAGCAGAATCTCCTTTGCAAAGTCGCAGATAGTATTCTAACCCTGCGAGAAGTCTTACCCATGTAAACCTTTAAACACCTTATAAATATTTTTACCGATTACCTTTCTAATCCAGACCTTGCATATGCGAATGGCTTCTGCTTTCAGAATATACACACCACCATGTAAAAGAAAAAAGGAAACAGAAATGTATTATCCTTCCTACAGCAGGTAAAGATATCAATGGCATACAGTGATGTGTTTTCTATAAGAAATATATTTTTTGAATTGGTCACTAGATGGTATAGAGCTGACTCCACTGATGTTATCTTCTTAGTTTCAATGGAAATTACAAGCAGAGTTGGTTCTGTTTAACCTTGACAAATCAAAGCTTGGCCCCAGGATGTATGAACTTTGTTACTTTTTTGATCATAGCAGCTAAGATGATGATTCTGAGATATTTGAATCAATCCAAACTTCTCGATTTCAGAAAATGGAATAAAGAAATGGATACCTATGCCTTGTTTGAGAACACAAGATGATCTTCACTATTTGGACTGCATTGTTCAAATTCAAAAGTTCAAATATTTGTATATAAAATATATAGCAGTTGATTTACTAAAGATGAGTGAACTGTGCAGTTGCACTCATTTTCCCCAGAGCTTAGTGAATTTGCAGAAGCTCTGCTGAATTTTCATTGTCCAGTTCTGTACAAGCCAAAAGTGAAAGGTTCACCACATTTACTAAGCTCTGGGGAAAATGAGTGCAACTGCACTTGCAAAGTGCAGTCTATTTGCCTTTAGTAAATCAACCCTATATTCTTCTTGAACTAATCTATAGGTTTTTCTTGTCAACATGTGAATTATTTTATTCTTTCTGCAGGCGATCTGTATAGCTTTGAATATCAACTATGTATATCAATATTGATTACAGGTGTGCTATCTTTATCATGGTATCCACCGCAAATGAGTGATGACAGTGGTGTCCCTTCTGATGATTTGGTGCCACATGTTTTAGACATGGCTCATAAATATGGCCTGAAGGTAAGTTGAGATGTTTGTGTTTGCATGTATGTTTTAGTCTTCATTTTATTCTTTTTAATTATCTGAATGTTTTCGCATATACCCTGTGACAGTCGCTAAAAACGTATAGTTTGGTATGGTCTTGGCATGGAGGAGTAAAGCAGAATTGTAGCTGGGCCCCGAGCCTTCTACTTTTCTACTCTGCAGTCACCTACCAGTCCCAGTATACCTGCATATGGGGTTGACTAACAAGAAGAGACCAAAGAAGCTGCCGCAAAACTGCCCCACCAGCTATGCTTTCTGAAGCCAATATAGCTGGGTGTCTCCAAGAAAATGCTGCAAATGAGACCATCCCTAAACCTTTTCTGGACAAGCTTAGCTCTCAAGGCCTGCCTTACAATTTGGGTCACTCATGTCACCTCATTGTGCGTAATGGTAATAGCTCTTGTTCGCTGAAACCTCCCTTGGGGTTACCTATATAAATTACAATAGTCCCAAAAATGTCCGATTTGTCCGCCATAATGTCGCAGTCACAATAAAAATTGCTGATTGCCACCATTACTAGTAAAAAAAAAAAAGAAATTGGGGGATATTTATTATAGCAAAAAGTAAAAAATGTTTTTTTTTTTTTTTTTAAATTTGTCGCTTTTTTTTGTTTATAGAGCAAAAAATAAAAACCGCAGGGGTGATCAATTTTGTTTGGGAGCCACGTCGCACGACCGCGCAATTGTCAGTTAAAGCGATGCAGTGCCGAATCACAAAAAGGGGTCTGGTCTTAAGCCAGCAAAATGGTCCGTTCTGAAAGTGGTTAAACTTCTGCGGCTCAAGCACTGTCACAATGCAGTCCCCTTCTCCACATTACTAGATGCTGAAATTGCCAAGACCAGGGCACAACGCTGTACTCTTTCACTTTACAAGACAAAATGCCTGTTGCTACTTAACAGCAGGTTATGCCCTAAGATCTCATGGAACTCAAACCTATGTTTTAGCCATATCCTCCAACACAGGCACTAAATTGCATATTACGGCAGACATTGCAGCTGCATTCAGGTCCTATTACATGAGACGGTACAACTTAAGCTGCGTACACACGGGGCGGACTGTCTGGCCAACTTAGTCCTTCAGACAATCCGACGGACAGTCCGTCATACTTTCGAATGAACGGACTTGACCACACACACCACTTTTTGAGCGGACTAATACGGCGTACTAAGTCCGCCATACTATCCGCCCTACTTTTGAAATGAACGGACTCGCCCACACACGCAGAGGAAAGTCCGCTCATTTCGAGCGCGTCTCCAGGTAGGCGGGGCCCGCGAAGGAGACGTCGCTGGCCCGGCCGCCTGGTATGGACTTAAAGGGGAACCCCAACGCCGAAAAAAATCGGCGTGGGGGTCCCCCCCAAGTCCACAACAGACCCTTGTCCGAGCACGCTACCCGGCCGGCCAGGAAAGGGGGGCGAGCAAGCGCCCCCCCCCCCTCCTGAGCCGTACCAGGCCGCGTGCCCTCAACATGGGGGGGGGTGCCTTGGGGAAGGGGGGGCAGCACGGCCCCCCCATCCCAAAGCACCTTGTCCCCATGTTGATGAGGACAAGGGCCTCTTCCCGACAACCCTGGCCGTTGGTTGTCGGGGTCTGCGGGCGGGGGGCTTATCGGAATCTGGGAGCCTCCTTAAATAAGGGGGCCCCCGGATACCGCCCCCCCACCCTATGTGAATGAGTATGGGGTACAATGTACCCCTACCCATTCACCTGTAAAATAAAAGTACCAAAAAAAACACAACACACGAGATAAAATACTTTATTGCACAGCTCCGGGGGTCTTCCGTCTTCGGGGGTCTTCTCGCCGGACTCCTCCGCTATCTTCTTGTAGCTCTTTTGTTAGCGGAGGAGTCCGGCTTTCTTCCTCGCCGCCGGCCTCTTCTCCCGACTTCGGGGGTCTTGTCCCCCTCTTCGGTTCTTCTGCCGGGCCACCGCGCCTTCTTATAGCTCTTTTACAGGCGGTGGCCCGGTCTTCTGTCGCCGCTGCCGCCGCCTTCCGTTCTTCTTCTTCTTCTTCTCCAGGAGATGTTGCCTCGACGATCTCTCCGACCGGAATGCCAGGGACGCACTGCGCGGCCACTTATATAGGGACAAGGGGCGGTGTCACATGGCTTTATGTCACATGGGTTGGTGTCACATGGTGACCCCGCCCCTTACGATGTCATAGTCCCCATGTGACATCAACCCATGTGACATAAAGCCATGTGAATAATCACATTTCCTGTTCCTGTGAAGTCACGGCCAGCTGCTTCTTGTTTCCTGCCTCCTGGTTCCCAGCATTCTCTGGATCCCTGTAAGATCACACCTGTGTCGCAGGCTGCAAAGGGGAGACATTTATGAGACTCCAGGACTGGCGATTTTCACCACATACTGAACTCATCTAATTTAACCTGGATTGGTTGGAGCTGTGAGAAGTCCCCTTATCTTTTTATCCATCCTGAAATACCCTGGACTGGGGGAGTCAGTCAATCGCGCTTTACGGTTCTCTGTAACAAAGAACCATATACTTCTGGTAAGCGGCAGTGTTAATCGTGGTGGAGGTGTTCACAATTCACACTATTTTGGATGGTCTCTCATCACTTCATCACTGCGGAGCCACTATTCTTCTTTTTTTGATTTGGGACTTTTCTATATGGACTTTTAAAAGTTACTATTATCAAAGTGTTTCTTTTATATTGTTTATAATTGTGCCTTCTTTTTGAGTGTGACCAGTCAATATATATATATATATATATATATATATATATATATATATATATATATATATATATATATATATGTATGTATGTATTTTTTTGTATTTCCCATAACACATACACAGTTTAACAATTGTGTTTTTTTTGTCACATTACTGGTTAATCATTATTCTTTGTATTTTCTTTAATACATAGGAGTGATTTTTTTTTATTCTATTTATATAAGTATATTGATATTCTCACTGTAATTTTTTGCACATACTTCCGCATAGGATTGGTGTCAATATTCACTCATTTAATTTTTGGTGATATAGCATTTATAATATTTGATAAAAGCCTTTGCGTCTGTGGTCTGGTGATGTGAAAGTTGATGGCTGTTTTACCCCTTGATTGATATTGGATACAATAAGGACTATGAAGCTACCTACTTGTTTGGATCTGCTCTCTTTTCCCACCATTTTCCTGAAAACTGATAGTACCCATATTTTGGCACCGCAACTTTGACACCCTTCTGAACACCCCTCCTGAGGAAGCACATCTGCGAAACGCATAATTCAAATGGAACCCCTCCTTAGTCTACAAGTGAATTTTCTACTTTTTATGTTATATGTCAAAGTAGGCTGATTGATTATATCCAGGGGGTCGTATTTATGTATTCATATGTTTACTGTGGATGGGGGCCTAACAATACAGTATCTTACAAAAGTGAGTACACCCCTCACGTTTTTTGTCACATTAAAATATATAATATTTACAACACTGAAGACATCACACTTTGCTACAATGTAAAGTAGTGAGTGTACAGCTTGTATAACAGTGTAAATTTGCTGTCCCCTCAAAATAACTTGACACACAGCCATTAATGTCTAAACCACTAGCAACAAAGGTGAAAATGTCTAAATTGGTGTCAATACTTTGTTGGGACCCATTAGTTTCCTGCATTGCCTTAACCCTCTTGGGTATGGAGTTAACCAGAGCTTCACAGGTTGCCACTGGAGTCCTCTTCCACTCCTCCATGACAACATCATGGATCTGGTGGAAGTTAAAGACCTTGTGCTCCTCCACCTTCCGTTTGAGGATGCCCCACAGATGCTCAATAGGGTTTAGGTCTGGAGTTATTTTGAAGGAACAGTAAATTTACACTGTTATACAAGCTGTACTCTCGCTACTTTACATTGAAGCAAAGTGTAATTTCTTCAGTGTTGTCACATGAAAGGTATAGAAAAATATTTACAAAAATGTGAGGGGGTGTACTCACTTTTTTTTGAGATGCTGTATAAGGTGTTTTGTTCAGACTTGTGTTTTGATGTGTATTGTTGTGTAAAAAAAAAAAAAAAAAAAAAAAAAAAAAATTTCATGGTTATAATGTCCCAGCCAAGTGACAGATAAAACATAAAACCAAATCAGTGAAGAAATTATAGTGAACAAATATTTTCATATAAGTCCATAGAAGAATAATATGAAAAAAAGTCAAACTTCCAAATCTAAAGGTGTCTTCCAACAGAGATTTGTGATCCTTTTCCAAACTTAGGAAAACATGAACACCCAGACGTGATATGGATAAGTGATCTGCTTATCAGACCAATTTGACTTCTTTCCTAGGAAAGCTAGTCAAACAGCACTTTTGCAAGATAGTGCCTGCTCACATTAGATGGAATGGAGATTTGTGAGAACCTTCCTCCTCAATTGCAAAGAGGGGATATACAAAAAGAGCAAAGAACGTCCTTCGCATAATACCGACACTGGGGCTGCTGGCTTGTCGAATAGCAGTGATGTATGGAATCAACCAGCCAGTCCGAAAGTTGCGTAGGCAGAAAAAAGTCACTTTTCCAGTCTGTCTGGTTGTCAGTGTGAGCCGGTGGAATGCACGGCATCCACGGAGGTGGGAACGGAGGTGACTCCATACATCACTCCTATTTGACAATCCAGCAGCACTTTTAAATGTAAGGAGCCATTTGACCACTTTTTATATCACTTGATTTTATCATTTAAAATGGTATTATGTTATGAACATTCTTTGCTCTTTTTGTATATCCCGTCTTTGCCATTGAGGAGGAAGGTTCTCACAGATCTCTATTCCATCTAATGTGAGCTCTGATTCAGACTCTGGCCCCGTGGTGACAGGTGGCCCCTGTTCTGGCGTGTCACAGGATACGGACCAGGACCGTTCGGACAGCGAGAATGATGTGTCCGGGTTAGCACAGGAAAAATCGCTAGTAGGAGCATCAATTGCGGTGCGGGATACCCTGAAGATACAGGATGCAGCAGGGACATCTGCAGAGGTGGCGACCCCTTTTGGGTCCTGCAAACCAGCCCGAAAGCCTAAGGTGTTTCCGTATTTTACTTATTTTGATAAGTTCACCTACAAGGAATGGGGAGGCCCGCAACAGGCTTTTTCAGTCCCGAGAAGAATGGCGGTGTGTTACCCCTTTGAGGAGCGCCTCTTGAAAAAATGGGAGTATCCTCCGGTCGTTGACCCCCCAGTATCCAGGTTGAATAAAGTAACCACGATTCCGGTAGAAGGGACTCCTGCCTTCAAGGACCCTGCCCACAGGAGGGCCAAGGCAGTGGCTCGGTCCATGTTCACAGTGGTGCGGTCAGCATTACGACCTGTGCTGGCCACGGCCTTGGTGTCACAGACGCTTACTGAATGAGCAAAGTTGTTGCACCGTAAATTGGAGAAGCAACAGACTTCCCTGGTCTGCATAGAATTTGCAGATCAGTTGGTGCATGGCCTGAAGTATGTCTGTGATGCGGCCCTGCATACGGTCCCCCTGCTCTTTAGAGCATTGGTATTAGCGGTGCAACGGCGCCTGATGTGGCTGAAATGCTGGTCTGCAGAGCAGGCATCTAAAAAAGCACTGGCAGATTTGCCCTTCCAAGGTGAGAGGCTATTTGGAGCCTTTCTGGATGACCTTATTAAAAATGTTACCGATGGGAAGAGCATGTCCCACGGTCCAGAAATGGTAAGGAGCCGCCTTCGGGAATTTGCAGCTCGGTGGACCTCCCTTCTGTCTGACCAATGGGTCTGTGAACTGGTTTCATCGGGATACAAGATTCGTTTTTTTCTTGTCCACCAAACAGATTCTTTCCCTCCAATCTTCATCTGCTTCCGGGTCTTCGGGAAGCCCTGTTCGGGGCAGTACAGGACCTGCTGCTGCGAGGGATGATAGTACCTGTACCGACGCTGGAAAGGTTTCAGGGATTCTACTCCAATCTGTTTGTAGTCCCAAAGGAGGAAGGGGTACGTCCAATCCTGGACCTCAAGGCCCTCAACAGTTTTGTGAAAGTGCAAAGGTTCAGGATGGAATCAGTTCGCTCCGTGGTCACTGCACTCCATCAGGGGAACTTCCTGGCATCCTTGGATATCAAGGACGCATACTTACATGTACCCATATGCCTCAGGCATCAGTGGTTTCTGCAATTTGTATTTGGGGAAGAGCACTACCAATTTGGCTCTCCCTTTTGGCCTGGCGTCAGCACCCCGAGTCTTCACCAAAGTTTTAGCCCCCAATTCTGGCGTTGTTAAGGAAACGTGGGATCGCAATCGTGGGTTACCAAGCAACCTCCTTCTGAGGGCAGCTTCCGCCTCAGACTTAAGGGAGGATGTAGCGATAACCATACAGACTCTCCGGTAGTTTTGAACCTAAAAAAGTCGGTGTTCATACCGACTCAATGCCTGAAATACCTGGGCTTACTGCTGGACTCCTCAGAAGCGAGAGTTTTTCTCCCTTCAGACAAGCTGCAGACTCTTCAAGCTGCGGTGAAGTTGTTGGTGAACCTCAGGTGGCCGTTGCTGCGCTTCTGCATGAGAGTCCTGGGCCTCATTGTAGCCACTTTCAAAGCGGTACCATACGCTCAATTTCACACTTTAGTCTTGCAAAAAGATTTTGTCAAAATGGGACAAATCTCCGTTATCCCTGGATTGTCAAATTTGGGTGATCCAGCTAGTCAGGGATTCCCTTCTCTGGTGGCTGAGGTCTCCAGCCCTTTGGCCCGGGAGATCGTTCCTTCCTCTCCATTGGACGGTGATCACAATGGACGCCAGCCTGACCGGTTTGGGGGGGGGGAGGAGTTTTGGGCGTACAAGGCCTTTGGATGCCGGAAGAATCCCAACTGCTGATCAGTGTGCTCGAGCTTCGGACGATCAGGCGGTGCCTCTCCACATGGTCACAGAGGCTGCAGGGGCGTCCGGTCAGGATCTAGTCTGCCAACGCCACGGCAGTAGCGTACATCAACCATCAAGGAGGAATGGGGAGGTTGCTCACATCCTATAGTGGGCACAGCGTGTTGGCCATATGCATTCCAGGTGTAGAAAACTGGCTGGCGGACTAGATAAGTCATCAGATGCTGGACCAAGGGGAATGGTCGTTGGATACGGATGTATTCCGGCTCATTTGCCTAAAGTGGGGCACACCAGATGTGGATCTCTTGGCCTCTCGGCTCAATCGGAAGATGCAGAGGTTTGTGTCCAGGACAAGAGACCTCTGGGCAGACGTGTCAGAAGTGTTGATGGCTCCATGGGGGCATTATCGGCTGATTTACGCTACCCCCACTAAAGATCCTGCTACTGAGTGGAGGCCGACACATCCAAAAGAAGTTGCTTTGCATTCCCTGGACATGGTCCAGGGCTCTACAGGTGTATCTGTCTGCTACGGCTCCTTTCCGGAGGTCAGACTCTGTCTCGGTGGTTAGTCCGAAGAAAGTTCTGGCGGTCTCGTCGACCACCATCTCTCGGTGGATCAGATGGATCATGGTTCAGGACTATGCCTTAAAGGGGCGGGTGCCCCCTTTTCCTGTCATGGCTCATTCCACCAGGGCAATTGGAACCTCCTGGGCTTTCCGACATCAAGTATCTGTCTCCCAGGTGTGTAAGGTGGCGACTTGGTCGTCCGTTCTCACTTTAACTTAATTCTACAAAGTTGACATAAGCGCATCTTCAGATGCTTGCTTTGGCCGCAAGGTTTTTTCAGGCAGCTGTGTAAGGTGGCAGCTTCTCTGTTTGAGGAGTTCCTCTTGTTGTGGGTGAAGTTATTTCTTGCGGTTTCCACCCCTTGATTTTTTGACACTGCTTAAATCTTGACCTTAGGGACGTTTTCAAAGGAGCTGTGTCTGTCAATGAACGCAAGAGAAAATGGGATTTTTGTACTCACCATAATCCTTTTCTCTGAAGTTCATTAATGGACACAGCACCCACCCCTCCTAGTTATGTTTGTACTGCTTTTTGGCAAACTGAGCTGCAGGAAGCAGAGTGAGGGGTTATAGCCCGTGGGACTGCCCTCTGGGGGGTAATGTGCAGTCTTGCTGTTTTTTACATGTTTTACATGTTCTGCCTAGTCCTATCCTGAAGGTGGTGACATAACCCTAAGGTCAAGATTTAAAGGAGCGGTGTCCGTCAATGAACTTCAGAGAAAAGGATTTTTATGGTGAGTACAAAAATCCCATTTTTGCCAACTGCTCTAGGTCTCTCAGATTGCAAGGGTTCCTTTTTCCCAACTGCTATTTTGAGATCTCTCCACGGTGCTGTATGAGATTTAGATCTGGACTTATTGCTGGCCAGTTCAGTACTCTATAGTGCTTTGTCTTAAACCATTTCTGGGTGCTTTTTAATGTGTGCTTTGGGTCATTGTCCTGCTGTAAGAACCATGATCTCTGATGGAGACCCAACTTTCTGACACTGAGCCCTACATTGCACCCCAGAATGCTTTGGTAGTCTTCAAATTTCATAATGCCATGCACACGGCATCTTGTACCTGAAACAGCAAAGCAATCCCAAAACATCAGGGAACCTCCACCATTTGATTGTAGGGACTGTAGTCTTTTCTTTAAAGGCCTCATTTCTTTTTCTGATAAAAAGTAGAATGGTGAGCTTTACTAAAAAGATGTAGTTTTATTTTGTCTGTCCGCAGCACATTATCCCAAAAGGATTCCTCTGGTAAGTTTTGACAAATTCTAATCTGGCTTTGTTTCTGTGGGGTCTTCCTCTGTCTCCTATCATAGCGCCCCTTTTCATTCAGATGGTGATGTATAGTGTGAGCTGACACAGTTGTACCCTGTGCCTGAAGGCCGGCTTGAAGTTGATCAAGGTTCTATATTCGAACAATCCTTCATTGCAATCTTTGCTCTTTTTTTTTTTTCTTTTTCTTCCATGTCCAGGGAAATTAGCAGCTTCTTGACAATGTTGTGCACAGTGGACACAGAAACGTTAAGATCTCTGGAGATGGACTTGTAACTTTGAGATTGTCCATGCTTTATCACAATTTTTGCTCCATGTGGCACACAGACGCACAACAGGTTGAGGAAAGTTTGCATAATTTTAACTGGTTGCCGGTGTTTTTATATTTTCACCACCTGTTGATACAGGTGAGTTTAATTACAAATTACAGGAGCATCACAAACTTGGAATGCAATTATTTCCTACAATTTTGAGAAGGTGCAAATCATTTTGTCCAGTCCATTTTCTGAGTTTTGCGTGAAATGTGTCAGATTTTGCTTTTTTTTTTGTTCACTTTTGTGTCATATCATTACAAACAAAAAAAATAAACATGAGAATGCCTAAACATTTGTAATTGCAACAATTTCTGGGCGAAGTGATGCATTATCTGACAGAAATGCAGAGGTGCCAATATTTTTGACCATGACAATACTACAGGAATAATTGTGATGGCTTAATTTGTTGTAAGGTCTGGAGAAGCAACCCTATCTCCGCTTTACTTTTCCTGTATTTATTAGTATGCATAGCATGTGTGGTAAATGACCTTTAAATTATAGCCTCTAATGCATATGCATGTGTTGTTGATTATAATGACACTGCAGATATGTCCTACACTGTAATTTCAGCCTTGACTGACCTCTGTGAAAGATAAATGACTGCACGTTCTGTTTAAACCACTTTTTTTATTTTATTCCCCCCCCCCCTTGCTGAAAATTTTACTTGTATGTTTTTTGTTTTTTTTAATGCAGTTTTTACCCCCCCTTTTTTTTTTTTTTGTAGGTTAATTTTCATATTGAGCCATACAAAGACCGAGATGATGTTAATCTACGTGACAATATTAAATATATTGTTGATAAGTATGTTTGTTTTTTGTTTTTTTACTTAATTCTTGTGTGCCATGCTACCTACCGTATTTTTCCGTGTATAAGACGCCCCCATGTATAAGACGCCCCCCACTTTTGCAACCCAGAATTAAGAAATCCATATTTTAAACAGGTAAAACAGAACAGTTTTATTTAGTAATTAAAGTTTACATACCAGTATATTATGCATCATATCACTTTATTCAACCTCTGTTGCATCAATGTTCTCTTCTTCATCACTAGTTCCAGACAGAATTTCTTCAACTTCATTTGCATCACTGCTGTCTTCTGAGTCACTGTCTAAATATGTGAGATCATCCTCAGTTCCGTCCATTTCATTGCTGATTCCACATTTCTTGAAGGACTTCACAATCACCTCTTGTTTGACGCCATGCCATGAGTTTAGGACCCAATTGCAGACCTCGGTAATGGTTGGTTTTTTCACTCTTCCTGCCGGGGTCAAGTTATCACCTGCTTTTTGCATCCATCTGCTCCATTCTTCTCTCATCAGGACCTTAAATGGCTTGTTGATTGAAACATCGAGTGGCTGTAGCTGACCTGTAAGTCCACCAGGAATAACTGCTAGGTGTGTTCGTAAATCTGATGCAACCCTTTTAGTCTTTTCTGTTAAATGTGCTCGGAATTGATCAAAGACAAGCAGAGCTGGCTTCTTTAAGAGCCCTCCAGGTCTTCTGGACCAAACCTTTGCAAACCAAATGGCCATAATGTCTTCATTCATCCATCCCTTCTCTTGAACTTGCACAATAATGCCAGGTGGTATGGTCTCTTTAGGGTAGGTTTTCCTCTTGAAAATAAGCATAGGAGGCAGTTTAGTACCATCTGCACAGCATGAAAGCACAGCAGTATAGTGTGTCTTTTCATGGCCACTTGTTTTTATTGGCACTGTTTTGATTCCTTTCACATCAACAGTTCTGTTGGAAGGCACATCAAAATTGAGAGGGACCTCATCCATGTTTGCAATCTGACTTGGTTCAAAATCATATTTTTTCCGAAGTTTTATGACATAGGAGTGAAACTGTTGGATTTTATCCTCGTAAACTGGTGGCATTTTCTGAGCTAACTTTGTTCGTGTTCTCATGGCCAGCCCTTCTCTCCTCATGAAATTGAAGCACCATTTTGCCTTTCCTGTAAAATCAACAATGTTCATTTCGCCTGCAAACATTCTTGCCTGACATTGAATAAGTTTGGTTGACACACATAAGCCACTCTGGCGCTGCTCCAAAATCCAAGTTTTAAGCCTCTGCTCCAAATTTGGCCATTTTGCTGGTTTTCCCCTTAAGGCCTTCTTCTTTTTTGGCATCTTAAGGAGTTGCTCTTCCTGTTTTCTCCACTGTCTGATCATACTCTCAGTGGGGGGAGGTCCAAACTGTCTCTCTGCAGCTCTATTCCCATGCTCTTTTGCATAGCTAACTACACTGAGTTTGAATTTTGCAGAATAAGACAGTCTCTTACTTTTATTACCGGTATTCTGTGACATCTTGGGCTCAAAATGCTCCGCTCTCTGCATCTGCGCAGTCTCCACGTCGAACGGGATCGCATCTGCGCACTCTCCACCTCCGCCTCTACCTCCAGCTGACGTCACTAGCATACAGCTCGTGATTGGAGGAAGCCGTTCGTAAGCTACGCACTATCTACGCACCCGCGCGGCTCTCTCCCAGGCTGACTGACCGTGTATAAGACGCTGCTCGTATTTCAGCCTAACAATTTAAGGATAAAGTAGCGTCTTATACACGGAAAAATACGGTATTTGTTTTATTTTGCCCAGCACATTTTTTTTATTCATGTGACTTATGCTTCTATAATGCATTTCTACAAATGGGAAGATTGTGGTTGATGCACATTACCAAAAATATGCTACATTTCCCTGCTGGT
Source organism: Lithobates pipiens (assembly GCF_037356315.1). Taxonomy (NCBI): domain Eukaryota; kingdom Metazoa; phylum Chordata; class Amphibia; order Anura; family Ranidae; genus Lithobates; species Lithobates pipiens. The sequence continues at coordinate 313,454,282 of NW_027507758.1, read as the reverse complement.
TAGACCTAGACTTTATAAACAAATGTGGAGGAAGGACAAGTGGCTGCATAAGGTATAGAAAGCCAATTGGATATCTGCCTTGGTTTTACAATGTGTCCTAAAAAGGAATGTGTTGGCAGACTAGCCTAGCACCTAGGATAACAGAAGCCAAAATGGTTAACTATGCTGCATCACTATTTAACCCAGTATTAGCCGGTGGAGCCTGACATTCTTAGTTTGTTCCTCTAGACAGGAATAGGAAATGATCCTCTCCGGTGCTTGGCCAGCTTTATACTTTAATGCATAATGTCCTTCAAATACTTCCCTGACTACAGAGAGAATGCATGTGGAAAGCTAAATGATGAGCGCCACCTGAAAGATATGGCTCATTGCCTGTCTGACAGAGACTTTATCAACAAGTAATGAATATATGCAACATCCAGTTACGACATTTGTCTGCTGTCAAAAGTATTGGGAGACCTGCCTTTACAACCACGTGACGTTTTTAATGGCATTGCAGTCTTAGTCCGTAGTGTTCAATATTGAGTTGGCCCACCCTTTGCAGCTTTTAACAGCATCAACTCTTTTGGGTAGGCTGACCACAAGGTTTAGGAGTGTGTCTATGGAAATGTTTGACAATTCTTCCAAAAGCGCATTTGTAAGGTCAGGCACTGATGTTGGACGAGAAGGCCTGGCTCGTAGTCTCTGCTCTAATTCATTCCAACTGTATTCTATCGGGTTGAGGTCAGGACACTGTGCAGGCCAGTCAAGTTCTTCCACCCCAAACTTGCTCTTCCATGTCTTTTATAGACCTTGTTTGTGCATTGGTCCAAATCATTTGGTCGAGGGGGGATTATGGTGTGGGGTTGTTTTTCATTGGTTGGGCTTGGCCCCTTAGTTCCAGTGAAAGGAACTCTTATGGAGTCGGCATACCAAGACACTTTGGACAATTTTTAATGCTTCCAACTTTGGGAACAGTTTGGGGATGGATCCTTCAACATGACTGCACACCGGTACACAAAGCAAGGTCCATAAAGGCATGGGTAGGAGTGTTTGGGGTGGAGGAACTTGACTTGCCTGCACAGAGTCCTGATCTCAACCCGATAGAACACCTTTGGGATGAATTGGAGTGGAGATGCGAGCCAGGCCTTCTTTTCCAACATCAGTGCCTGAACTTTTCTCCGCTTACCGAAGCTGTCGGTAGCAGTGAAAAGGATCCAGTGTGCTGGACAGATGAGGAGGAAGTTAAGTGAGGGAAAGATTGCCCCCACTCAACTCTATGCCCTTGGAGGACCGGTGCGAAATCGAACGTCACTTCCACCTTCTGGTCTTAAAGGGTCCATTATTCATTTATTTTTTGTATAAAAGTAAAATTTACTTTTGTAAATGTGAGATCTGAGGTCTTTTTGACCTCAGATCTTGCATTAACCACTTCGCACCCAGGCCAATTCTGACATTTCTCTCCTACGTGTAAATTTCCAAATTTTTTTGCTAGAAAATTACATAGAACCCCCAAACATTATATATGTTTTTTTTTTTTTTAGCAAAGACCCTAGAGAATACAATGGCGCTCATTGCTCATTTTTATGTCGCACGGTATTTGCTCAGCAATTTTTCGAACGCGTTTTTTTTCAGAAAAAAACTGTTTCATGCTTAAAAAAAAAAAAACAGTAAAGTTAGCCCAATTTTTTTGCATAATGTGAAAGAGGAGGATACGCCGAGTAAATGGATACCCAACATGTCACGCTTCAAAATTGCACGCGCTCGTGGAATGGCGCCAAACTTTGGTATTTCAAAATCCCCATAGGCGACGCTTTAAAAATTTTTACTGATTACATATTTTGGGTTACAGAGGAGGTCTAGGGCTAGAATTATTGCTCTCGCTTTAACGTTCGCGGCGATACCTCACATGTGTGGTTTGAACACCGTTTTCATATGTGGGCGGGACTTACGTATGTGTTTGCTTCTGTGTGCGAGCTCATGGGGACGGGTGCTTTAAATAATTTTATTTTTTTTTGTTAATTTTATTTTTATTTTTTTAGTTTTACACTTAAAAAAATTAAAAATAAAAATTGACTTTTATTCCTATTACAAGGGATGTAAACATCCCTTGTAATAGGAATATGGCACGATCGGACATATTTACAGTAAGATATGGGGTCAATAAGACCCCATATCTCACCTCTAGGCTGGGAAGAATAAAAAAAAAAAAACGATCCTGGCTTCCTAGCCAGATCGGCGCCGTTAATTTGAATACCGAGGCCGGGCGTGACGTCATAACATCGCGCCCGGCATCCAAACGATCATAGAGACTTCGGGGACAATCTAGTCCGCCGGAAATCTCTGATTACTTGCTGGGGCTGGCGGATCCTGTGACCGACTCACCGATGGAAACGGTGAGTCGGTAGAAGCACCGAAGGGAGGGGGGGCGTCCCCTCCCGCCGCCCGTAAGAACGATCAAGCGGCGGAACAGCCGCTATGATCGTTCTTATGGTGTAGGGAATCGCCGGCTGAAAACGGCAATATCTGAATGATGTCTGTGGCCTCAGGCATCATTTAGATATAACCACCGAAACCCCATGACGTCAATAGACGTAGTGTGGGAACCAAGTGGTTAAAGAGGCCCTGTCCTGCTTTATATAAATAGGCTTGGCCTATTTAAGTTAAAGTGGTTCAAGTTCATGTACGTGTAAAGGCAGGCGTCGCAATACTTTATTTTTCTTTAATGGTCACATATCTCTATTTTCAGCTGCATAAGGGACTTAGAAACCTGGGGGGTGGAGAAACAGCATTACACTGATCTTCCCAGCGAATGGCTGTGCAGTGTGGGGGGTATCAACACAAATCTTTGCCATTGGAGGACATGCAGGATGTTCTCTCAGAACAGCCAGAAAGCAGACCATGCTGCAAAAGATGTGCTCTCGTGCCTAGTGTGTCTAGTTTGAAATAGGAAAGCAGAATAACTGGCAAGATCACTAGGTATTTAACACAACGGAAGCAAAGGGAACAGAATCATTTTTAACAAAAGTTCATGGTACACGTGTGACATCACTCCATAAAGAGGACCTGTCACAAATTATTTCTGTTACAAGGGATGATTACATTCCTTGTAATAGGAATAAAAGTAATCAAAAAAAAAATGTTGTAAAAGAAAGTAAAAAAAAAAAAAAAAAAAAAAAAGCAAAAACGCCCCTGTCCCTGGTAGCTCGAACTCAGAAGTGAACACCCACGCTAGTCCCGCTCACAAATACTGTTCAAACCACACATGTGAGATATTGCAGCATGCATTACAGCGCAAGCAACAATTCTAGCACTAGACCTCCTCTGCACTCTAAACGTGTAACCTGTAAAAAAAATAAAAATCTCTATAGGCGACGCTTTGAATTTTTAAGTACTGAAGTTTGGCGTCATTACATAAGTGTGCGCCATTTTAAAACGTGACATGTTGGGTATCTACTCGGCGTAATATCATCTTTCACATGATATAAAAAAAGTGGGATAACTTTACTGTTTTTTGTTATTTTTTTTAAATCCCCAAAAAATGTTTAAAAAATTGTTGCGCAAATACCGTGGGAGATAAAAAGTTGCAATGGCTGCCATTTTATTCCATAAGGTGTCTGCTAAAAAATATATATAGAATGTTTTGGGGTTCTGAGTAATTTTCTAGCAAAAAAAATCTTATTTTTACATGTAGGAGAGGAGTACCAGAATAGGCCCGGTATGAAAGTGGTTAATTTAACAACTAAACCTAGCCATTTACCAGTTCTTAGCCCTTGTACACACAGTTGGACATTCTGACAGCCAAATCCGTTGGATTTTGTCCGACAGATTTTGTCCGAAACTGTTGCATACACACGGTCGGACAAAGTTGTCGGAAAATCCGATTGTACATAACGTGATGACGTTATTTCGTTACAACGGGACTACGTTCAGGCTAGTAGCCAATAGCTTTGGTCTAGGAATTTGATCTGAGAATGCCTGGCACTTTGTCCGTCGGAGTAGGCTACACATGATCGGAGTATGTCCGATCGGAGCATTTTGTTGGAAAATTTTACGGACAAGTTGGAAAACTTGGTCCGTCGGATACTCAGATGGAGACAAGTCCGATGGAGACCACACACAGTCGGATTATCCGACAAAACGGTCCGATAGGACACATTCCGTCGGAATCTCTGACCGTGTGTACAAGGGCTTAGATGTGATATCTGCATTAGTTTCCCTTTTAGGCTTGCTTGCAGGCAAACTTTAGCCAGTATCTCCAAATGAATTTAATTTTGCATTTTGGGGTTTTTATTGGTAAATTGGTTTGTTTTGTTGACTTTGTGTTGCTAACTTTTTGTCTACCTTTTTTATTTCAGGTATGGAAACCATCCCGCATTTTACAGACATAAGACTAATTCTGGCAAAAATATGCCCATGTTTTACATTTATGATTCCTATATTACAAGTCCTGACAAGTGGGCTAATTTGTTCACAGCGTCAGGATCCCTAAGTATTCGGAATACACCATATGATGGAATTTTTATTGCTTTGCTTGTAGAAGAAAAACATAAATTTGATATAAAAAGTAGTGGTTTTGATGGGATTTATACATACTTTGCTACCAATGGTTTTACATATGGATCCTCGCATCAACACTGGCCAAGTTTGAAAGAGTTTTGCGATTCTAATAATTTGATATTTATTCCAAGTGTTGGACCTGGGTACATAGATACCAGCATACGCCCTTGGAATTTTAAAAATACAAGAAACAGAATTAATGGTAAATACTATGAGACTGCTCTTAATGCAGCATTATTGGTGCGACCAAGTATCGTTTCTATTACATCTTTCAATGAATGGCATGAAGGAACTCAGATTGAAGCAGCAGTTCCAAAAAAGAATCCACAGATGAAATATGAGGACTACTTGCCCCATAAACCTAGCATTTATCTGGATATCACCAGAAAATGGTCTGAAAAATACATGAAGGAACGTGAACAATGGCTTATATAAATAGTGGTTAGATTTATGTTGAGTTAAATGGTTTTCAATACATTGAAATTCCTCCTTATGAAACAGGTTTTCTCATTGATAACTGCTTTTGTATAGTTGCTGACAATTTGAAACACCTCTTAGAAACCTAAGTGGGTAAGCTTTTCTCTGCAGACATCACAGCACATTCCATTGGCTGCAGCCACTGGTCACCTTTTACTTGTGAGTTCTTCATATTGTAGAATAAATAACTGGAAACCATAGGTGCAAGAGTGATGCTTTTTGCTTTGACTGTGGGGAAATCTTCCCACCGGAACTCAAAATATGCTATCTATCAGTGCCTAACTATAAGAGTTGGCCTAGAACAAGAAAGTGCAGTTACTTTGTGCAGTAACCCCAAATAAGCAATCAGATTACGTTTTCTGGGAAAATTGGATTGGGAAAATCTGGGAAAAACTAAATGTGCACTTTGCCCATTGATTGCACGTTATACTTCCTCATTAAGCCTCTGTGATTGTATTATTTGCAGCAGGCAAAACTTCCATGTTACCACAATCAAAATTAGTGCTGACAATAGATTTTGCAAGCTTCAAAATTACAAGAAAATATCATTTATATTTAAAAACTATATTAAATTATAATTGTAAATTTAATTAATTTCTTGCACTATAATTTGCAAACCACTGTTGTACTGTATAGTTTTTGTATGTATGTTATACCTTGTTTGTTAAAGGTAGATGCATTGTAGACCAGGTGGAAACATTATGACATGCACTCTTGTCACTCTGATCCTAAGGCATTCATAAGTTCTAATAAACCATATTGACAACATTGGTGGAAGGCATGCAGTATCTGTTCATACATGTAAATGCTGATCTTTTTTCCCCAAACTATTTTAACTACACGTGTTTTTATGCTAATATTTATGATGGTAAAGTTGAAAGAAAACCACGTACATTGAAACGGTGAAACCTCAAAAATAAAATTTAGAACTTGCATCCTCTGAACCCTCAACCCATAGCTGAACCACAGAGAGGCAAACATCTTTAGTGTGTGGTCCAGTTTGCAGCTTTTGGAAATTTATAATATTTAAAAAAAATTCTCATCTGGGTATCATTTACAGTACGTTTGATTATAATTAAGCAAAATATGCAGAAGAGCCGCTGTGTGACCCATTGTAAATTAAGTGTTTTAGGTGCTGTACAGGCATTTTTTTGCAGCTGACATTCATTAAGCTGGTGAACAGGGTTTTATTAGCTTCAAATCACTGGGTGTACATACTGGACATTAAGATTATTATAAAAAAGGGGGTACAGCAGTGCAGAAAACTGACTTCATTTTACTTTTTATTCACAACGTTAAACATTACATTATGAACGTGTAGTAGACCTAAATGTGTTTGAGTTCATGATTACTGGGTCCCATGTATCTAAATGGCATACTTATAAGTGAATGTGGCTTTCATTTAACATCCACAGGTGGTGAATAAATCACTGTCACTTTAAAACACATGTACATAAAGTTTCACCTGCTATGAATGTTTGGTGAATGTTAGATTTATTGCTTTGTAAGTATTCACAAGTCCCCTGTGTGTCTTAAATTGTAACAGCACAAATATTTTGGTAGCCTATTTTTATATATTTAACCACTTATGGTGCACCCTCCATCGTCATATGTTGGCTGTTTGAAGAGGAATACCGTTGTTGCGGTAGCAGATAGCTACCATAACCCTGGCATCCTCTTCTTCAGCGGGCTGTCCACTTTCAGATAAAAGTGGTCTTTGCGGTGGGTTCGCCACAAGATCACTTTTATCAGGGGCGGGAGAGGGCCCCTCCAGCTGCTGTCCGGTGCTCTCCACCGCTTCCTGGAGCCGCCGGTAGTGGTGGAGACAATCGCATCCTCTCCCCTGTTTGGCTGGCTGCCAAGTGAGGGGAAGATGTCCCCCACTCGACTCCATAGGCCCCCATTCTGCTCCATGTACAAATTTTTAACGTCGCCTATGGAGATTTTTAAGGGTAAGTTTGTCGCCATTCCATGAACGGGTGCAATTTTGAAGCGTGATATGTAGGGTATGAATTTACTTGACATAAACATTATCTTTCACAATGTAAAAAAAATTGGGCTAACATTACGGTTTTATTTTTTAATTCACTAATGTGTATTTTCAAAAAAAAGTGCACTTGTAAAACCAAGCATGTGAAGCCCACTAGTGTATTCTTCTGGGATAAGGTGCTGCTGGTTACCCAGCATGCACTTCCCGATCTCACGCATGCGCATAAGACACAAGGCGCGGCACACAATTGTGTCTCTGGTTGGCAACAATCTGCCCTTTTTAAAAATGGTGCTTAGCACTGCCTTGCATCATGTCATTTCCTGTTTGGAAATAATGCGATAACAGGTTGAGATGCCCACTCACTCCTGGGAATGATGACGCACATCTCCAAGAAACCAAGGTGCCGCAGGATATGACTTATCTCGCCGTGGTACCCTAAGTAGGAAGAAAAAAGAATATACCATGGGAACCAGGTAAACAAAGTTAGGGGAAAAAAAACATCCAATGTTGTTTTACCTTGCTGTATTGAAGCAGATGATGTAAAGTTACAAATGTGGGTGGAACTCCGCTTTAATCACTCTAGTCCACAGCACTTTTTTAGCCACTCCAGCCCGGGAAGGTTTTACCCACTTCCTGACCAGGCTGTTTTTTGCAATGCGCCACTTAGTCGCTTTAATTGACAATTGCATGGTCGTGCAAATAAAATTGATGTCCTTTTTTTTTTTTTTTCCCACAAATAGAGTGGTGGTATTTTATCACCTCTGCAGTTTTTATTTTTGTGTGCTATAACCAAAAAAAAGTCTGACAATTTTGGAAAAAAAACAATATTTCTTAGTTCTATAATACACATCCAAAGAAATGTAAAAGGAAAAAAAAAATTCTCCATCAGTTTAGGCCAATATGTATTCTGCTACATATTTTTGGTAAAGCAAAATCCCAATAAGTATATATTGATTGGTTTGTGCAAAAGTTAGCTCGTTTATAGACTACGGGATAGATTTATGGACTTTTTATTTTCTTTACTGGTAATTGTGGTGATCTGGGATTTTTAGCAGGACTGCGGTGGACAAATCTGACACTCTGGCAACTTTTTTGGGACCAGTGACATCAGTACAGGGATCAATGCTAAAAAAAAATAAAAAAGAATGCACTGATCCCTGTATAAATGACACGGCGGGGGGGGGGGGGGGGAGGTTAACACTAGGGGGTGATCAAGGGGTTAAAGGTGATCTCTGGGGGGACTGTATTCACTGGAGGAAACAAGATCGTGATTCAGCTTCGCTGAAACATGATTTCTCACTTTTCCTCCCTGACAGATCAGCAGAGTGCTTTGTTTATATCGGCACACCGCTGATCTGACTCTCCTGTGAACGATCAGCGGGTCACAGCGGCTGGCGGACCCGCTGATTGGCTCCCACTGTTTCCAATCACAGTGGGAGCGGCGCACCGGGTACATAATTTTGTGCACCCAGGCTGCCCTGCCACAGTAAATGTACATTGGAGGGGTCCAGAAGCGGTTGAAACGGCACTCAGTGTCTACAGCACCGTTTTCATATGTACAAGTAAATGCTTAGCAGTATCCTTCCACGTACTGTTTACATCAGAACTGTAGTGACGACATGAGTCTTTGCTCTTCCTGTCAGTATTGAGGTTTGGCCGGAGCTGAGAATGAGGAACACCTATTAGCAAAAGTGTGTAGGCATTGGACACCCCCCCTATCACGCCCCCTTTAAATAAATATACAAAAAAAAATGGTTAATCCCACACTACTATTCCGTTGCATTTACATATGCAGCAATTTAGAAATTGGATGCAAGGTTTAGCACTGCAAAATATTCGGGATAGATAATTAGTGTATTTTTATATACAACTATATAGGTCAAAAATGAGGAGGAAAGGGGGACAGTCCCTCAAAATCAGGGACAGTTTGGAGCTATGGCGGCGCTGTTGCAGCTGTGTTTATCCTCTACCTTCAGTGGTAGTTTACTGCTATATAGGTCTATTGTTGGCTACTTGCAGCCAGCAATAGATCACTATTAGAAGTGGTCTGCTGCTGCATAGGGGGCTGGATCTGGTCTCCACTGCCCAGTTTTACAACATCCATAGAAAGAAAAGAATGAAAAAATACAAGAAAAGTGTAAAAACAATAAAATAAACTGGATTAAATACCATAATTTTTCCTTTCCTGACTCCAATCTGTGGCAACATACATATCAAAGAGCTCTTCTCCTACCTCCACCCAGGACCAGTTTAAATCTACAGAAGGAAAATGAGAAAACCCACCACAAGATTGATGTAGGTCCATACGCTGCCATGGATTGGTATCAGGAAAGGAAAAGTACTTAAGTATTTGATAGTATTTTCCTGATGCCAACATGGCAGCATACAATATAATAAAGAGCTGAACGGGGAGGGCTTTAGTGCATATTTACACTTTTTAACTACTTGACCTCCAGAAGGTTTTATCCCCTTCATGCCCAAACCATTTTTTGCTATTCAGCCTAATACTATTTTAACTTTACTTTAGCTTTCTTTTGGTGATATTTAATTATTTGAAAGTTTTTAGTTTTTTTTTGTATTCTATAAATTAAAACAGAAAAGACTGAACATTTAAAAACAAAATCAATATTTTCTACTTTATTATAAAAATTATCCAATAAAATATAATTTCTTCATACATTTAGCCCAAAATGTATTCTGCTACATGTCTTTTGGTAAAAAAAAAAAAATCCTAATGTATATTAATTTGGGTGAAAGTTAGTGTCTACAACCTATGGTGCGTGTGTATATACACTGAAATGTATGCAACTTTTAAGCAATTCTGACTGCCTATCACATTTCTTGAGGCGCTAAAATGCCAGAACAGTACAAACATCCCCCATTGACACCCTAAGGAATTTGCGGAGAGGCATGTTGAGTTAATGGAAGATTTTTTGCCACAACTTTTTGGAAAATGGCAAAAGTATTTATTTTTTTCTTCCCAATACCCCCCGAAAAGTTGTAATTTTACTGAGATTTCTCTCACACGTAATTGGTATATGTGGTATTACACCCCAAGACACATTCTGTTACTTCTCCTGAGTATGGGGATACCACATGTCAGACTATTTGGAAGCCTAGCTGCGTACGAGGACCCAAAATTCCCTAACCACCGTCAGGTTTTTAAAGGGCGTATCTTGCGCATTTGATTTCAGATGCCCTGAAATGCCAGGATAGTACACCTCCCAAATGACCCCTTTTTGGAAAGTAGATTCGCCAAGGTATTTGAGGCAGTGTGAGTATTTTGTAGATATCATTTTTTGAGGTTTTAAAAAATTATGAAAAAATTTTCATTTTCCAAAAAATTCAATTTTTCAAAAAGCTGCAAGATCCTGATGTTCTGATGGACAGTTAACTTTTGCATTGTATTGCCCTGAAAGGGGTATAAGTGGTGTGCAGGGCATTACATATCCTTGAATATCCAAAAGTGGCTGTGCTTTATTGTAGACAGGACCCATGGAGCCTGATACTGTGCTTTACAGATGTGCACAAAATTGATTAAACCGCCACCCCCACTTGGGCGGGCCTCCGGTCAACAATGCTTCTGGGAGTCCAACAAGGCAGATAGGACCTTTTTGATTTCTCTGTCTTAAGGAAGGTAGCCTGCGTACCTTTCTATTCTTTCCTGAAGTCTCTGATGAAAGTTGCTACTGTCTCTTGGCATGAGGCCCCTAGCCAAGTGAGCTCTCTGGTGTCTAGACTTCCTACCTTGCCACAGAAGGCCCAACCAACCATGTGATAGCCTGCTCCAAATTCTGGCCACTTCAAATGGTAACTTTGGCTTAAGCCATAGAGTTCTGTTTGCTGTCACAAAGTGCAGCATCGTCTTGGAGGTACATCTAATTACCTCAACAGCCTCTTTCCTCCTAGGCACTGGGACTTTGGTATGAGTTTAAATAAAGTAATGAGGGTAAAAAACATTTGAAGAGCCCACTGGTTTAGGTTAGGATGCTCGCACCAGGAAAGGCTGACCTACAGTGTTGCCTCCAGCAGGTCACCAGGAAAAGACATGCATAAATAGGATCGCCAGACCAAAAGGTAGGAGTCCACATTTATTAATGTGTTGCAATACAAGGAACCTGTTTCAGGGGTTAGAGGAACTCCCTCTTCAATAGAGCTTCAGTTAAAAATGAGAACCTAAGTTCCTGCCCCATGAGAGATCCCAGAGATGGTGCTCATAGACAAGTTTGTCTGGCATGGGATCTGTACCGCAGGCTCCGCCCTTTTCCCCTTTTGGTCACAGTGAGTGTTCAGGAGAGGTTGAGTGTGCATTTACTGGGACTTTTGCGGTATCAAGGGACTGGATGAGTCACTGTCCTCAGAGCATTCATGCTAGTAATCTCTCAGACTTTGTTTTTCCAAAAAGTATATATTAAGCTTTTATGGCTTTTACAAAAACAAAGTATAAATAAAAAGGAGAAATGAGGAACATAACGAATGCCACATGTCATATTAAAAAGTCATAGTACATCATTAGAACGATGCATTATGAGAAGATTTTTTACAGAACAGCGCAGCATGTGTGGACATTTGATAGAAATGGGTAAATAGAACATTGTAAAATACAATAAACTCAGAATAAGAACATTACATCATCTCTGAGAAGGGGGAGGGAAAAAAGAAAGAATGGTGAGGGATACCTAAGGGGTCATACTGGTCTGAATGGTATTAAGGTTTATTTAACCAGGTGATCCATAGGTTCGACATTTTGACAAAGCAAGGATATTTGTCATTCTGAATGGCTATCAGCTGTTCATTTAGTACAATTGGTCTTTATTATCTCAATGGTTTCTGTAGGACTAGGTGCTGTTTGAGGTTTACAGTATCTTGTAATTGTTGCCCTAGCAGCCAACAATATATGGAAAATGATAGAATGGAAGTGAAGAGGGCATTTCCAGGTTTAACAAGACTAGTGCCAGAGAAGGAGGGGGGAGAATGCCAGTTACTTTAGCTATAGTTTGGGAAACCTTTCTACAGAAGTTGCCTATGTGTTTTCAGTGCCATAATATATGTATTAGGGTACCCAGAGAGCCACACTCTCTCCAGCAGAGTTGAGCCTCAGATGGGTTAAATTTAGAGAGTTGATAGGGGGTGTAATAGAAGCGTAGGGTTATTTTGGTCATAAGCACCCAATGATTAATACAATTAGCTCTATGGATAGAGAAGGCTTTATGCCACTGTTGAAGGGAGAAATGTTCCATTAGATCTGACTCCCAATTAGAGAATAGGGATAGATTTGATGAAAAACAGTTTATCATGGAAGTTATTATAAAAGAAGGATGGTGCTGAGTTAGGCATCTTATTGTTTTAATAATATCTCCAAACAGCAGGAGGTGAACAGCGAATTTCAGTAGGAAGGGTTTGTAGTGCGAGAGATATTTGGAGAAATGTTGAAACGGTCAGTCTGTGGTATATCGAATTCTTTTGCTATCATTTCAAAATTTTGATGGCAGTACCTTCAAATAAGTCAGGAATTTGGGTTATTTCTTTGTGGACCCATGTTTTGAGAGATTTATGTGGGATAATTGGTTCTAGGACAGTTATCGGGATAGGTAGTAAGGAGATAGGGCTAATGTCATTGGATGAGGATAAAGGGTGTCTCCAGGCTATAATAGATTGGATGGTAGGCAGGAAAGTTTTAAGTGCTAATGGTTTTAAAGGGTCAGGTAATAAACAATGGTTCACTAGGTACTAAGGATTTCTCCAAGTCGAGCCATGGTATATTTAGGGATGCATGGAGTCAATGTTTGAGTTGAACTAAGCGGGTTGATATTGGATAACTGTAAAGATCAATAGTTCCAGCCCCTCCAGCTTTCCTATGTTTAAGAAGGTATGAATGGGCAACTCTAGCTTTCTTATTGTTCCATACAAACTATTGTATAACTTAGTCAATAATTTAAGGTATTTCATAGGGAAGTTGGACAGGTAGGGTTTGGAAATCATATAAGATTTGGGGTAAAATAGTCAGTCAGTCAGTCATTTTAAAGGGGGCTAGTCTTCCTGACCAGGATAGCTGAAGTTGCATTAAGCAGGTTGTTTTAGTTCAAAGTTTAGTAATCAGGGGGTGCGTAGTTAAGGTCTGCAATGAAGGCTAGATTGGGGAAAGTGTGACACCTAGATAAGGAATTCCTTTGATGGACCATGTATTGGGTAGTAAGGACTACCTCTACCAGATGGCATCTGGTAGAGGTGTCTAAGCAAGGATCAAGAATAGTGGACAAAAGGATAAAACTCTGTAGCATCTCATGTTTTTGGAAGGGAGGAATGCGGGTTTGTTGGTAATAATATAAAATTATCTGAAAACAATTGAATCTTGTGCAACTGTCAAACTCTGAAATCCGGTTATCTCGGGGTGAGCTCTAATTCAGCCAGAGGTTCTATAAGGAGGTTGAAGAAAGACGGAGATAGACAACCGCGAGTGCCATTAGAGATTAGAAAGGGTGTGGAAAGCCTTTCTGAAGTATAAACTTGTGCCGAGCAGCATGATTATAGTGCTAGGATGGAATTGTATATTTTTTTCACTAAATCCGAATCTCTTGAGCACAGGACATGTAGGACCAGTGGATACAGTCAAATGCCTTCTCTGAATCAATGGACAGCAATAGAGAAGGCATTCAAGTCTGTTTATCATGGTGAATATTATAAAATTCCCCATTTGAAGTTTGTGTGCCCCAAATGCATCCAGATTGACCTGGTTTGATCAGTTTAGGGAGAATGTTGATAAGATGGGTAGCTATCATTTTTTCAAAGTCAGGATAGTCACAATTTAGGCTTTCAACATGTCTGGGGGGAAAGAGGAGGCGTCAACTGCCTTACCGTAAACCATTGCTAGGTAAGAAGAGAGAATATGTTTAACCCTTGGTTTACCAGGTTTTTTTTGTACCACCTTGCACTGAGTCCAAAGGGCCCTGTACTATGTTTGGTACATATAATGAATAACAGTTTTAGTATAATTATTTTTTGTGAAACCGTGTAATTATGAATTTTGATTATAATTTTAGCTAGTAAAATATTGAATAGCCATATAATACTAAGCAATTCTTGGTAATTTGATGATGATAAAGTGTAATCTCCATATTTTGCGCACTAATTGTGTAGAGTATTTCATATTATAATATTTTGCACATAATTTTTACAGATAACGATAAAAATTAAGAAATTGTCAAGTGAGAGAAATTAAATTAACCACTTTCAGACCGGACCATTTTGCTGGTAAATGACCAGAGGTCTTTTTACAATTTGGCACTGCGCTGCTTTAACTGGTAATTGCGCGGTCATGCAATGTTGTACCCAACCAAAATTTGCGTCCTTTTCTTCCCACAAATAGAGCTTTCTTTTGATGGTATTTGATTGCCTCTGCGATTTTTATTTTTTGCGATATAAATGCAAATTTTGAAAAAAAATGATATTTTCTACTTTTTGTTAGAAAAATCCAATAAACTCAATTTTAGTCATACATTTAGGCCAAAATGTATTCAGCCACATGTCTTTGGTAAAAAAAAAGTCAATAACTGTATATTGGTTTGCGCAAAAGTTGTCACATCTACAAACTAAGGTACGTTTTCTGGAATTTACGCAGCTTTTAGTTTACGACTGCCTATCTCATTTCTTGAGGTGCTAAAATGGCAGGGCAGTACAAAACCCCCCCAAATGACCCCATTTTGGAAAGTAGACTCCCTAAGGAAATTGATAAGTGGCATGTTGAGCCCATTGAATATTTTATTTTTTTGCCTCAAGCGATTGAATAATGACAAAGTTGTCACTAAATGATATATTGCTCACACATGCTATGGGCATATGTGAAATGACACCTCAAAATAAATTCTGCTTCTCCTGAGTGCGGGGATACCACATATGTGGGACTTTTTGGGAGCCTAGCCGTGTACGGGGCCCCGAAAACCAAGCACCGCCTTCAGGCTTTCTAAGGGCGTAAATTTTTGATTTCACTTCTCACTACCTATTACAGTTTTGAAGGCCATAAAATGGCAAGATGGCACAAAACCCCCACAAATGACCCCATTTTAGAAAGTAGACACCCCAAGCTATTTGCTGAGAGGCATGTTGAGTCCATGGTTCATTTTATATTTTGCCACAAGTTGCGGGAAAATTACAAACTTTTTTATTTTATTTTATTTTTTCACAAAGTTGTCACTAAATGATATATTGCTCACGCATGCCATGGGCATATGTGAAATGACACCCCAAAATAAATTCTGCTGCTTCTTCTGAGTATGGGGATACCACATATGTGGGACTTTTTGGGAGCCTAGCCGCGTACGGGGCCCCGAAAACCAAGCACCGCCTTCAGGCTTTCTAAGGGCGTTACAGTTTTGAAGGCCATAAAATGCCAAGATGGCACAACCCCCCCCCCCCCCCAAATGACCCCATTTTGGAAAGTAGACACCCCTAAATTTAGGGGTACACTAGTGAGACTAGGTAATAAATGGCGGGTGCCCTGAAACTATAAAAAAATAACTAACCAACCAGCGTCACCTGTAACAGTTATATGGTGATCACTGGTGAAAGGGTTAACTAGGGGGCAATCAGGGGGCTTTATGCGGTAGTATATGGGGGTCCCTGGCGCTATAAAAAGCTGCGGCGAACCTAAATACCTACCTGCCTAACTAGCGTCACCTGTGACACTAATACAGCGATCAGAAAAACGATCGCTTATTAGGCTGGGTTCACACTGGAGCGATGCGGGAACGGCACGAATCCGCGGCGGGTTCCCGCATCGCATGCCTCCCGGCGGCAGTTCACACTGCCCTATGCGAACTGCTGGGAGTGTCAGTGAAATGTTAATGACACCCCCAGATCAGTTCGCATATCGCAGTGCGATCTGCAAACTCGGATCGCATGGTGTGAACACCCATGCGATCCGATTCTGCTGCGGACCAAAAAAAGGGTCCCGTGCGAATTTGCGGCGGGTGCGGCGCGAATTCAGCCATACTATCTGTATGGCTGAACTCAAATCGCACAGAGATCGGATGTGATTTGCACTGCAGTGCGGTGCGAATCACATCCGTTCTCATAAACCGCTGCAATGTGAACCCAGCCTTAGTGACACTGGCGACGGGGGGTGATCACGGGGTTAAACCTTTATTGGGGGGGTTAGGGGGGTACCCTAGAGCTAAAGGGGGCTAACCCTAACTGCCCTAACAGTTATTACAGTCACAAATGACACCAATGCAAAAAAAAAAAAATGCAATTGGTGTCACTGTGACTGGGGGGGCAGGGGTGATTGGGGGGGTGTGAGTGTGCCTGGCATGTTCTACTGTGAAGTGTCGTGTTGGTGCAACTCACCAATCCTCTCTCCTCGGTGCCGGATCGAAAAATACTGACACGGAGGAGAGATTACATCACTTCCTCTCCTGTGTTTACATTACAGGAGAGGAAGTGATGTCATGCCTCACTTCCATTCATCAGGAGCGATCGAGAGGGGGTGGCCATGAATGAATGGCCGCCCCCTCATCCCGGATCGCTTCTGAACGAAAACCGACCGCCGCTGGCACCGGGGGGGGGGGAGTCCGATCGGGCCCCCCACCCGCGGGAAGGCAGGGACGTACAGGTACGCCCATATGCCTGCCCGTGCCATTCTGTCGACGTATATCGTCATGCGGCGGTCGGAAAGTGGTTAAGATGGTTCACGAAACCATCACCTTGGTAACTTCAGAAATCATACAATTTGAACCAGCGCAATACCTTTTACACTACACAACCCCCAAAAAACTTTACCTAAAATCATTGACGATGTTTATGATAAATGCCGCAAGACACTGTATTCCATGCCACTGGTGTGAAAATATAACTCCATCAAAAAAAGAATGGTTTTGTAGGATCAACAATATTGAATCTATAGACGAACTCATAAGCATCTCACAAGAGAAAATTTCTAACTTTACTGCAACATGGTCCAACTGGATCGACTATAAAAACTCTCAGGCTTATAAAACCTCCATAGAGTAACAAAACTCTTCTTTTACGGTCTACTCCCTTACGATAAGGTACAAGAGAAGTGAGAATGAATAAACGACACAATCTGTCACCCCTCCACCTCCCCTTTCCAGACTAAATCCCTTTATCTTATTTTATTTATTTTTCTTCTTCTTGGAGAGTGAGTACCTTTCTACTGAATAAATTTAGTAATGTACAACGGTAATCCTGTATACCTCCTTGACATTATCTGACTACATCAAATTTTGTAATGTATGAAAACACCTTATGTAACAAATATGTGCAACTTAACCACTTGCTTACTGGGCACTTAAACACCATTCTGCCCAGACCAATTTTCAGCTTTCGGTGCTCTCACAATTTGAATGACAATTACTCAGTCATGCAACACTGTACCCAAATGAATTTTTTGTCCTTTTTTTTTCCCACAAATAGAGCTTTCTTTTGGTGGTATTTGATCACCTCTGGGGTTTTTATTTTTTGCGCTATAAATGAAAAAAGACCGAAAATTTTGAAAAAAAACGCATATTTCTTTGTTTCTGTGACAGAATTATGCAAATTATTAATTTTTCTTCATAAATTTTGGTCACAATTTATACTGCTACATGTCTTTGGTAAAAATAACCCAAATTAGTGGATATTATTTGGTCTTTGTGAAAGTTAGAGCGTCTACAAGCTGTGGTGCGAATCGCACAAAATTGATCACATCTGATGTACTGGTGGCCTATCTCGCTTCTTGTGACCCGAACAAGTCAGGAAAGTACAAATACCCCCCAAATGACCCCTTTTTGGAAAGTAGACATTCCAAGGTATTTAGTAAGAGGCGTAGTGAGCTTTTTGATGTTGTCATTTTTTTTCCCACAATTCTTTGCAAAATTTAAATTTTTCATTTTTTTTTCTCCACAAAATTGTCATTGTAATAGGTTATTTCTCTCACGTGGCATGTGTATACCACAAATGACACCCCCAAAAAATTCAGCTTCTTCTTCTGAGTATTACAATACCACATGTGTGGGACTTTTTCACAGCCTGGCCACATAGAGAGGCCGAACATGCAGGTAGCGCCATCATGTGTTCTAGGAGCATAAATTACACATCTAACTTGTTGACTATTACACTTTTGAAGCACCAGGACAATGACACGTGACACTGATGACAGATGGCACTGATACGTGGCAATGATGACAGGTGGCACTGATGACAGATGGCACTAATATGTGGCACTGATGACACGTGGCACTTATACGTGGCACTGATGACACGTGGCACTAATACATGGCACTGAAGACACGTGGCACTAATATGTGCCACCGATGACAGATGGCACTAATACGTGGCACTAATATGTGCCACCGATGACAGATAGCACTAATACATGATACCGATGACGCGTGACACTGATGACAGATGGCACTGATAAGTGGCATTGATGACACACGACACTGACAACAGATGGCACGTGACACTGACAGGTGGCACTGATGACAAATGGCACTGATACGTGGCACTGATGACAGATGGCACTGATGACACGTGGCACTGACGACACGTGGCACTGGGGGCACGTGGCACTGGGGGCAGGTGGCACTGGGGGCAGGTAGCACTGGGGGCAGGTAGCACTGGGGGCAGGTAGCACTGGGGTGGATGGCACTGGGGGGGATGGCACTGCTGGGGGCGGATGGCACTGCTGGGGGCGGATGGCACTGCTAGGGGAGGATGGCACTTTATTTTATTTTTTTACTTTTTTTTTTTTTTCACAGGCAGAAGGGCTGCCGCTGCAGCCGTTCATCTCTCCCCTCTCGCACTGTCTGTGCGAGGAAGGAGAGCGGCGCTGAGAGACGATCTCATATGTTTACATATGAGATCATCTCCCATTGGACACGCCGATCACGCTGTAAACGGCCGCTGCGATTGGCCGTTTACAGCGATCTGTGTTTGCCTGTCCCCGGGGGACACGGCGAACACAGAACTTCCGCGATGCGCGCCCGCGGCGGCGCGCATTGCGGAAGTAAACATCAGGCCGTCCAGGGACGACCGCCCGGACGAACGCGCCTGCTCTACGGCCGTCATTCGGCTATAGGGAGGGCGCGAGGAGGTTAATTACTGTAATGTCTCATCAGATTTTTTTTTTTGCTATTCAACCAATAAAAACCTTTGTGGAAAAAAAAAAAAAAAGAGAGATTAAATTATTGATGTGTAGGGCATTGGTAGTTAGAAAAGTTATGCTAATATGATGAAAAAGTTTCACTGTCCGCATTTCGAACACCACTTTCAGATGTTCTTGACATACTTTTGTTGTGCACACACAACACACTGTTCCAGTTTTTCTGTCTTCAATTCAAGAAAGCATAACAAATCTTCAAACGCTAAGAAAGCAAGTCCTAACATGCAGAAACATGACCTCTGTTGGGCTAGCCCCCTCATCAAAATTTTTGAAAAAATATGCAGTTTGTTAGATCAGGCTAGATCAACCATTGTTTTCGTTATATCTCACACTGAAGAAGCAATATTAACAGTCAAAAATTGACTAGTTAGATATTTTGGAAGCTATTTGTTTTAACGTTAGATCTCACATAATTTCAGAAATATTCCACATAAAAATAGAGATATTAGGTGGTACATAGGAACGGGTTGGCCCCCACTTATCAAATTTTTTTCTGGCCAAAAAACATTCAGGCTAATAGATATTCATTAGATTCAGTAAGATCAAGTAGTTTTAATGTTAGATCTCACATAATTTCAGACATAGTCCACATAAAAATTGAGATATTAGGTGGTACTTAAGGATAGGCTGGCCCCCTACATGCAATTTTCTGGCCAAAAATCTTTCAGGCTAATAGATATTCATTATATCTGGTAAGGTCAAGTGGTTTTAACATTTGATTATCCATAATTACAGGAATATTAGGGACATTTGGTAGGGATGCATGGATACCCACACTAGTATCTATATCAGAGCCAATACTGAGCATTTCCATGTGTAGCAGTGAGGAGTGTCATTGAGCATACCGGTATGCTGAAATGATGTGGGACATTATCGACGGGTGTGTCCAAGCCCAGTGAAGCCTGAAGCGCAGCATAAAAGGCCAGCGGGAAACTTCAGAGGGCCCCGGTGAAGGAGCCAACTGGGTGCCCATCTACAATAGCTGACTCTAGAACAAACGACATAAAGAGACCGCAGCAGTAGCCCAAACCCCTTGCAGAGGGCCCCTATTGTTGCCTTCAAGCAGCCCAGTGTCCCATTTCCTTTGACATGCTGCCTGGCGTCAGAGTCCATGCACACCAAACTCCCATATTAAAGTGGCTCTAAAGCCTAAACATTGTTAATGCTAATTCATTCCCTGCATTACAATAAAAAATGTTTAGATAACAGCATCACCCCCTGCCCCTCCCCAATCCTTATCTGAGCCCTCACTCAATCCAGCACAGTGCCAGTCTGTAGCAACTCTCCTTTTTCTTCTCTCTTAAAGGCTTTACTGAGGCAGTGGGAGCCGTTGACTCTTGATGTCAGTCAAATCCTGGGACAAGGTGGTGGGGCAGAGCCGCGCTGTCTGTGTCTATGAGCCTGCAGGTGGGCCATAATAGTAAGTGGCATGCCATTCTGTGCACTTCTTAGCACGGAGCTGGTAGGTAACAAAATCATTTTGGTTATTTAAAAACATTTTTTTTACTTTACAATCACATTCCCTCTGTTAACCACTATAGCCCCTTCCTGACCAGAGCACATTTTGCAATTTGGCACTGCATCTTTTAACCAGTTCCCGACCAGCGCATGCCGATGTACGTCGGCAGAATGGCACGGTCAGGCATATTGGCGTACAGGTATGTCCAATCTTTAATGCCGCCCTGCCATCGCAAGCGCGCCGGTGGCGGCGCGCTCGCATGCCAGTCGGGACCCCCGTGAGTCCGGTCGCGTGTCCCGCGGACTCGATCGCCACGGGCATACCCGCGATCTCCCCGTTCTGCCTAGCAACAAGTGACGCTGATCTCTGCTCCATGTGATTGGAGCAGAGATCAGTGTTCACTAAATGAAAGCCCAGCAACACTTAACCCCTACACTGCCACCCACTGGTTAACCCCTTCACTGCCAGTGTCATTTACACAGGAATCACTGCATTTGTACAGCAGTGATTGCTGTATAAATGACAATGGTCCCAAAAATGTGTCAAAAATGTCCGATGTGTCTGCCATAATGTCGCAGTCGCAATAAAAATCGCTGATCGCCGCCATTACTAGTAAAAAAAAAAAGATTAATTAAAATGGCATAAAAATATCCCCTATATTGTAAACGCTATAACATTTGCGCAAACCAATCAATAATCGCTTATTGCAATTTTTTTTACCAAAAATATGTAGAAGAATACGTATCAGCCTAAACTGAGGGAAAAAAGTTTTTTTATATATTTTTGGGGGATATTTATTATAACAAAGTAAAATAAAAATAGTTTTTTTCAAAATTGTTGCTCTATTTTTGTTTATAGCGCAAAAAATAAAAACCGCAAGGGTGATCAAATACCACCAAAAGAAAGCTCTATTTGTGGGGAAAAAAAGACGTCAATTTTGTTTGGGAGCCATGTCGCATGACCGCGCAATTGTCAGTTAAAACGATGCAGTGCCGAATCGCAAAAAGTGGTCTGGTCTTTGGCCAGCAAAATGGTCCGGAGCTGAAGTGGTTAACTGACAATTGCACAGTCAGGCGATGTTACACCAAAACAAAATTGACATCCCTTTTTCCCCACAAATAGAGCTTTCTTTTGATGGTATTTGATCACCCCTGCGGTTTTTATTTTTTGTGCTATAAACGAAAACAAAGCGACAATTTTGAAAAAAAACGCATTATTTTTTACGTTTTGCTATAATAAATATCCTCCAAAAATATATATATATATATATATATATATATATATATATATATATATATATATATATATATATATATATATATATATATATATAAAAAAAAAATTTTCCTCAGTTTAGGCCAATAAGTATTCTACACATTTTTGGTAAAAAAATAAGTTTATTGATTGGTTTGCGCAAAAGTTATAGCATTTACAAAATAGGGGATCGTTTTATGGCATTTTTACTAATACGTTTTTTTTGTTTTTTTTTTACTAGTAATTGCGACGATTAGCATTTTTTATCGTGACTGCGACATCGGACATTTTTGACACATTTTTGGGACCATTGTAATTTATACAGCAATCAGTGCTATACAAGTGCACTGATTCCTGTGTAAATGACACTGGCAGTGAAGGGGTTAACCACTAGGGGGCAGGGTAAGGGGGTTAAGTGTGTCCTGGGGCGTGTTTCTAACTGTGGGGGGGCGTGGCTACGTGTGTTTGTTTACATTTGCATCTCCCCGTTCTTCCTCCCATGAGATGATCGCGGATATCCCCGTAACGATCAAGTCCGTGGGACCAACGACCCGACTCATGGAGGTCCCGGTTGGAGCACACTTGATGGCATGGCAGCAAATTTAAAGGGACGTACAGGTACGCCCATTTGCCCAGCCGCGCCATTCTGCCGACATACATCGGCGTGCGCCGGTCGGGAACCGGTTAAACAACTATAAAGGTAAGACTATTTTTTTTATTATTTCTTTTTTTATAGTATGCTGAATGAATAGGATCACATAGAAAACATAGTGGTGGGTTCTAAAATATGACTGCTAAGGTGGAAATACACAGTAATGTCACGTACACACGATCGCACATTCCGACAACAAAATCCATGTTTTTTTTTACGATGGATTTTGGCTCAAACTTGTCTTGCATACACACAAATCTTGTTAGAAATTGACATACAACACGTACAATGGCACTATAAAAGGGAAGTTCAATAGCCAGTGCGCCACCCTTTGGACTCCTTCTGCTAATCTCGTGTTAGTAGAAGTTTGGTGAGAGACGATTCGCGTTTTTCAGCCTCGTGCTTTTCATATTGTTGCTGCTCTTCAGTTTGTGCTTGTGGGTTCTTATCTGGTTTTCAGTGCGTGGAGTCAGTTCGCATTTGTTTTTCAGTGCATATTATTATAGTACATATTTGTTCTTCAGTGCGCTCTTGTCCGCTTGTTTCTGATTTTCAGCTCACTCTTCTCAGGCCTCTCTGATTTTCAGTGCATTCTGTTAGTTTGCTTTCAAATTTCAATCCAATTCTCATGAGATTAGTAGTCAGAGGCAGCAGAGCAATAGAACCTACACAGCAGATACAGTATACACCTATGAGGCCGTGAGTTCAAGACCAGGAAAGTATAAAACTGTCAGGCTTGTTTCACATATATATATATGTGGTACGGGACACCACGTGATTCAGGTAGGAATCACAACGCATTCCTATTTAAATCACATGTAATGTCTATGCATCCGTACCTTATTTTTTTACCGCACTGGAATTGGATTGAATGGCTGTTCACACCTATGGGATCTGATTCTGTCAATTACACTGCATTTTGCAAACCATTTTAGGGTGTCGTTAACGTAACATTGACACCCCCTGTGGTTCACATGAATGGCATGCGATTTCAATGCGGTGCGGAAAATGCACATTCACTGCATTTGCCGAGCCTCAAGTTACTGCTTAGGCACAATTATTATTTCTATGTTTTCCCTTAAAATAGCAAATCTTTAAATTTTTTACTTAAGCTCTACTTTAACCTTTTCAAAACTAAAAAAATAAATAGTGGCTTTAACAGCCTACATTTTACTTTCAAAGGATTTTATTTTATATGAAAAGCATAACAACAAAACTCTTTCATATAGTAAAGTAAAACATTGAGAATACAGTAAGGATATGTGGAATAAAAGTCATGTATTATCGGTAGACTTATAATAGGTGGGACTTAACTAGAAGTCTGAGGACTGAGCAATGTTGTCCACCAGCCGTTGGAGTACTAAGAAAGATTTGTACATATAACATCCCGGCTGAGGTAGCTGCTAGGGGTGAGAGGTTCTTAGTTCTGAGGACCTGGCCCGTCCTCAGGGGATGCGAAGGGCAGGGAGATCCCACCTGGCACCCCAGTTGGGATCATGCTGTGCCGGAAAATGGGCCAATCCCCAACCCGCATCCCCCGGGTTGGACCCCCCCCCACAGAACTTCATGGGATGCTAGGGGTAAACCCTATTGTGACCCCTGAGTTTAGTTTAAGAGAAACCTAGAGTGGGAGAGGAAGAGGAGGGGAAGAAAAAAGGTTAGGAAAAGAAAGAGGGGGGAATGGAGATGTTGAGAAAACATTTATTCACCTATACCAGAGATATGCAATTAGCGGACCTCCAGCTGTTGCAAAACTACAAGTCCCATCATGCCTCTGCCTCTGGGTGTCATGCTTGTGGCTGTCTGAGTCTTGCAGTGCCTCATGGGATTTGTAGTTCTGCCACAGCTGGAGGTCCGCTAATTGCATATCCCTGACCTATACGATGGACTGAGTTATGGGGGGGGGGGGGGGGTAATGCCCGGGGTGATTGAAATTCCCATGAAATGGGCCCAAGGTTCCCAAGTAATCTCAAACTTGTGGGTTTGAGTCCGAAATGATGCTGACTATTTTTTCTTGGGCCATAATCCGTAACCCAGGAAGCAAGAGTGATTGCTGATGCAATCCCTTCACCTCAAACCCAAACTACTTCTCTCTCTGATACTACATTGCCACCTCCTCTTGTCAATTGTATTATAGACAGAACCCGAGGGGTTTTTCCCCAAGGAATAATAGCAGAAGATACCCCAATTTTCCCAATCAGAACCCTCATAGGAATCAGGGTAACTACTGTCAATAAAGTGTCCCTCATTACAATTATCCAAAAGAAACCTCTCATCAGACCCTTCCACGTGGTTCTTCTTATAATCATCATCTCTTTAAGAAGAATCCTCCCCCACGGAATGTATCATATAGAGATAATCCTTCTCATCATTGGGAGTCTAGAAGTGACCCAAGAGATTTTGTTAACAATCACGGTCCAGGTACAGGGACACATAGCCCCAGGAATAGACCACTGACTACACAAAATAGGTTTGCACCTTTGTCTAACTATCGGAATGATAGATCTGAAGATAATCAGGCCATTTTCAGACACCAACATAATTATAATGATTATCCTATTTCACAGAGGGAAAACTATCAAGATTCTCCATTGGAGGATATGCGTGATAATCAGTCTCTTTTTTTTTTTCCAATGGACAACATTCATACCAAAAGAGGATACGAAGAAAGAGAGGCACGGGGGGGTGGTTGATGGAGGTCGGATTAGGGCCAAGGAAAAGAAAGAAGTAGACATTAGTACTATTTTTAATCTCTGCTTAGTTCAACTCACTCAGGGTGAACGGAAAGTCCTCAGCCAAGGCCTAAAATTCGCTCCCCCCATATAAGTTGAATAAGTTTGAAACATTTATAGACGTGCACAAGTTTATTCGTAAATTAAATATTAAAAGACATTTCTTTCTGAAACCTATTGGTAATAGTAGCCAAATTGCTATGATTCCTTCAGTTCGGCCGATTGCCAACAATACGGATAGTTTGGGACCTCAGATTAATACTGGGGGAACAACTAATGTTGCAGTTCGACGTACTAATTTTTCCAATGCCTCTCTCTTCAGTCCCCCAGGTTTGGTGTCTCCCTCAGTGCAGGTCTTCAAAGATCTTGTACTGAAGGATCTGGTAGCTTTAAAAATTCCTAGGTCACATAATACTAGTGAATTTCAATTTAAGGTTCAACAAATTTGTAATCGTAATGATATAGTTATAGGTCCGGCTGATAAGGGAGGTGGGATTGTTATTTTAGACAAATCCCAGTATGTTGAGGAAATGAATAGGATACTATCAGATCAGAGTACCTATACACAATTGCCATCAAATCCTACTATAAAATTTCAAAAAGATCTTTCTGAGCTGATAGAATATGGCTTCCAAAATAAGATTCTAAACAAGAAAGAAAAGGCCTATTTGATACCTACTGTCCCACGAGAGCCTATTATGTATTATCTACCTAAAGTTCATAAGAATCTTACTAGACCACCTGGTCGCCCTATCATTAGTGGTATAGATTCAGTAACAGCGAGAATAGGTAGATATGTGGATAACTATCTTCAACCTCTAGTTGTCCAGACACCTTCATACTTGCGAGATACCACCCAAGTGATTAACCTTTTGGATGGTTTTGATATGAAGGAGGGCTGCATCTTAGCTACTGCGGATGTAGCCTCCCTTTATACCATTATTTCCCATCAACACGGTTTTGAAGCAGCTAATTTTTAT
The DNA here is from genome assembly GCF_037356315.1 of Lithobates pipiens. NCBI lineage: Eukaryota > Metazoa > Chordata > Amphibia > Anura > Ranidae > Lithobates > Lithobates pipiens. The sequence goes on along the minus strand of NW_027507758.1, from coordinate 313,428,042 downwards.
TTGGAACAAGATAAATCTTTGTCTGTGACACACAGCAAATTTATTATGGAACTTTTATGTTTTGCCACGAGCCATAATTATTTTTGGTTTGGAGGAGACTTCTTTTTACAAATTCGCGGTGTCGCTATGGGCGCTAAATTTGCGCCCAGTCTGGCGAATCGATTCATGGCTCGTTGGGAACAAGAATGTATAGATACCAATCGCCCTAGTGAGCTACGATTATGGAAAAGGTGCATTGATGAAGTGATAATTCTTTGGGGGGGTGATTTGTCATCATTGGAATCTTTCTTTCTTAAATTGAATACTAACAGAGGTATTAGTTTGGAATATGTGGTTAGTGACACTCAAATCCATTTTTTGGATTTGAATATTAACAGCAATGGACGTTTGATTACTAATTTTAAGGAGACGGATTGTAATGCATACATCCCACTATCTAGCTGTCACTATAAGTCATGGTTAGCAGCTGTCCCTAAAGGACAATTACAGCGGATTCGATGGAATTGTACAGAGATTACTGATTATTACTAACAGGCCTCTATTTTGAAACAGAGATTCTTAGATAAAGGATATATTGAGAGTGAGATTGATGCAATCATTAGGACTGTCACAAGCATGGACAGGACGGGCATGCTTAATAGGCCAACTAATAATATGAAGGAAGTAGATCAGCCCAATAATTTAGTTGGTCTATGATCACTAGATATTCAAACCAACATTTTTCCATAAAAAAAATTCTCAGTAGACATTGGGATATACTAAAAAATGATAGAGTACTAGGCCCCATTATTTCTAAACAACCTGTAGTCATCTATAGAGGAGCTTAGTCTCTCAGACAAAATCTAGCTCCAAATGTGATTGACCCTCCTAAAACGTTGTCATTCTTTCAATCTTTGAAAGGTTTTTTTCCATGTCGGAAATGCAGTATTTGTCAGATAAATACTTTTAGAGAACGGAGATGTGAAAATTTCCAGTCCACTGTAATGAATAGATCATATGACATCAAATCATTTATGACTTGCTCTACTCTATAGTTTATTTAATACAATGCCCTTGTTGAAAGCAATATATCGGACGTACTAAACGAGAATTACATGTGAGGATAGCTGAACATGTGGGGAACATTAAGCGTGGTTTTAAAAAACCTAATTTATCCAGACACTTTGATAAATACCATAACAGAAAACTAGAAGGTACTATTTTTTTAGCCTTAGATAAAGTCCAACCTCATTGGAGGGGGACCAATATGGTGAGATCCATCTCACAACTTGAAACGAGGTGGATTTTTGACATGCATTCTTATGTACCTTTTGGTTTAAACGTGGACTGGGACATAAATAGTTGTATTAGTAATTCATAATTTTCTATTTTTTTTTCCAAATTTTTTGGATTTTTATTGTATTTTATTGGAAATATATGAAATACTGCTATTTGTATATAGTAATATATATTACATAATTCTCTGTATATTTTTTTTAAATTTTTATGGAATTTTTTAATAATTCTTTGTTCCATAATGGTCATATATCCTTTGCAGTTTCTCCATAATCTCTCTCTACCCATTTTATTTGATTTTATATGTCCGATAACTATTCTCCACCTTCTTCTAAGGCTGGCTTTAATATATAAATAAATACTTCTTGTTAGATAATATTTTCTGTTAAATAACATTATTAGTTATGTTTTTATTTTCTATATTTATTTTCTGCCTTGCTTTGCGGTTCGTCACAAGTATGGCGGTGCTCTTTTTTATTCTGTTCCGGTTTTTCATCAGTTAAAATGGCGGCGCTGGGTATATATACCTAGCGTATGATGACAGTGTCACTGGCAAATCCCCAGACGACGTCCGTTTGATGAAAAGCATAGGGTGGAGCCTTGACGGTGACGTCATCATGCTAGCCGCAAGATGGTGGATGGATACAGCAACGAGGAAGTAGAGTGATTTTTCTGGTGAGACCAGATTGGAGATTTACATACTTGGATATATTTTTGCCCATTTGATGACTACTAATTTGTGAGTGCAAACTTTATCTTTAATAAAAACGTATTGATTTTACGGTATCACACTATGGAAGTCTCTCTTGTTTCCCGGTATTGAGTGTTTCATACGGAAGCTCTATGAACATCTAAAGGGTTGCAGGAGACCTATTTCCCAAACGCTAGGCGAGACTGTTCTTTTGGCAGTCATCGCCCTCTGGTAAGCAGGCAATCTATACATTATTTGTGGTGAAGAGGACGCACATTGCATGCTGTTTGAAGATAGATCTCGGAGATCATTATTATTAAATTATTGTGTGGACACTTTATATATTTTTTTTCACCATTGTTTCTAATGGGACTCTGCATTCGTTTTCTTTTTTCTTTATCACTTTTTTTCTTTTTTGATCATTTAATTGTATTCATTATTCACAAATTAATTATGTAATTCAGTCAAGTGTTGTTATTAGCGCTGCGTCTATATAGTTTTCATAATCCATGAGGCTTTCCGTTTGGCTGCCTTTAGTGTGCCTGTGATTTGGCACCCCCTAAAGCAAAGGGAGTCTGCTGAAGGGAAAATTGTAGCTAGTCTGGAGGGGGGTCATGTACCACCTGGTCATGACCTGAATGTTTGCTTCCAAAAGAGATGTGTTAAGGATGCCCTTGAAAGCAGAGGCCAGAGCCGAGTGCCAGGTCTCCAGGTTCTACTGAAATTGGAGGTCCTCCTCCCAAGCAATCATAATTGAAGATTTGCTCGATGGATGGAAAAGTGACGTATAGATGATCGAAATCCCACCCCTCTGCTCCATGGCCTGACCACACCACAGCTCATAGGTTGTGAATTTGGGGGGGATCTAGTTTATCCTTCCAGACGCAGTACAGAAAGTGAGAGATTTGGTAGAACCGAGAACATTCCGATTGTGGGAGGTCAAATTTGCTTACACATTGGGCAAGGGAGATGGGACCCCTTGATGTAAAGTATTGCCCTATTCGGTACAGCCCTTTATCCAGCCAGCACTGTAAGGCCTTGGACTCAAGCCCTGGGGGGTTATGAAAGATATGTGACAGAGGTTTCTTCCTGAAATAATGCGTGGGCCCTGTATTAATGTGTCCCATAAAGCAAAGGAGTGGGAAAGGGTGGGGGCTAGGATTGGTGGGCAGTTTCTGGGAGGACTCCAATGGAGAAAATCCAGCGTATAGTGTGGAAAAGCTTGGTGCTCCATCTGTACCCATTTGGGTTTTTCCCGTGGGTATAGATTGTAGAGAGTTGGGCTAGTCTGGCAACTTGATAGTATCTGTGTAGATGGGGGAGGCCTAGTCCGCCCTGTTTACAGGAGCAGTAAAGGTTTTTTTTTCTTATCCTGTATCCTGATGAGCCCGTATAAACTTGAGTATTTTGCTCTGGAATGACCTAAGGTGATCTCTTCTTGCTGGGATGGGTAGAGAGCGGAACAGGTAGAGTATTCTAGGCAGTAGTGTCATTTTCATGGCATTTATTCTCCCTAGCCAAGAGAGGTTTTGTTTGGACCAGGACTATAAATCTTGTTCTAGTTTGTGGTACATATAACAGCCTACATTTTATGTCTTCCTTTCCTACCTGCACATATTTTATGGATTAAAATTTTAGGAGGAAGTAAATTATTCTTTTACAGGACTAGGATTCTAACCAGGCACTGTGGGAGTGATTTACTAAACATGGAGAGTGCAAAATCTGGTGCAGCTGTGCATAGAAATCGGCTTCCATTTTTCGTTTTTTTTTTTTTTTTCCAAAGCTTAATTGAACAAGCTGATGTTAGAAACTGATTGGCTATCGTGTACAGTTGCACCAGATTTTGCACTCTTTAAATTTAGGCCCGGTTCACACTGATGCAACAATCGCTCTGACTTTGGAGCACTTGTCGCATCAGAAGTTAGACCCTAGTTAGACAACGTTCTGTGAAATGGAACTGTTCTAATTGATGCGACTTGAGTAGCTCTGACTTGGAAAAAGGTTCCTGCACTACTTTTGGTCCGACTTCAGTACGACTTGCATTGACTTCTGTTAAAGAAGTCGCATGCAAGTTGTGCTGAAGTTGCGCAATTTTAAAGTGAGGTGCAGTGTGAACCTGTAAATCACATGCACTGTGCCGAGAACAACTAGTGTGTGGAGGTTCTGGAGTTCCTAACCACAATCTTACAAATTTTTTTCATACATTTGGACCTGTGTAACTTTTATCCTGTGGGAAGCTATCCAGTCACCTTTTATACTCTGCAGCAAAAAGTATGTCTAATGTAATAATATAAACCACTCATTACTAGGAAAGTTATTCTTTTTAGTCCATTTACGTGTAGCATATACAGCATGTGGCTCAGGCACATGTGTTTGTGTATATATTTAATATGTTACAGACTAACAGAAAATAAATGAATATCCAAATATTCTTAAATTACTTAATTCAGTAAGCGGATGAACCACTTTATCAGAAAGCACAGCTGCTGGGGTTGCTGCAGCTCCATGAGTTTTCCTGACTGGGTCTTTTCTTTGCAACTTGTGGAAATGGGAAAAAAAAGAGGGAGCTTTTCAAGTTCTACTAATATTAAAAAAACAGTGCCAGAAGCCATTCATATCTTTCTCTTGCAGGCTGTGACTTTTTTGTCACAAAATTATAAAGTACTATATATTATGTATTTGGTCAAAAAGTGAACAAACGGCTACATTTTACATCCCTTTTTATTTGGTCTGCTCAAATTTGCTTCAGTATTACAATAAACTGAAACAATGTATTTATTGGAAAAAACATAACTTGTTCCACTACGTAAATAAAGTTATTGAAAATGCTACATATTTAATAAACCGTTGCCTAAAAAGATCAGATACATATTGCTGCCTCTTAGATTTTACTGTCTGTCTCCTAATATTATGCTTGCCTCGTTTACATATGTTTTTACTGGACACTAGGAGAAAAAGACTGCATAAATTTCAAATAGAGTTGGGCTAATGGTTCAACCCTGGTTCAACATTGGCTGTTTGCCCCCGTTTGGGGGGAACACCCGAATTTTCAGGGTGTTTGGAGGGTGTTTCCCCCCCCCTAAAAGCCCTGCAATACACTGCATTCTGCATTCTGCATAGTGCATTCTGCGCCCTGATTGGGCAAAGCTTTGCCCAATCAGGGCGCAGTAAAAGCTGGTTGTTAAGGAGCAGGGCTAGAAAGCCGGCTATGGCGTCCTTAACAACTGATGAGTCATCAGCTGTCAATGGGCTTCCCCCTCTTACAGTTGAATTAAAAAAAAAACATTTGCTGTTAACAAAAATTCTAAAAAAAAAACACGGTGTAGGGTCCCGCTTTGGATTTTAAGGGGAACCCCATGCCAAAACTTTTAAAAAATAAAACAAAATGGCGTGGGGGCCTTGCCAAAATCTATACCAGACCCATATCCGAGCAAGCAGATCAGGAAAGTTTGGGGACTAGCAAGCAACCCCCCCCCCCCCCACACTTGTACCATACCAGGCCACATGCCCTCAAGCTTGGCCCCTGCATCACACACACTGAGGTTCCTTCCTCCAACCTTTACATCACTACAGGACTCAGCTGCAAAGTAGGGGTCAGGTGATGGAACCACAGCTTGCGATGTGGAAATTGGGCATCCAACATTCCCAAAAGTGTCAAATGGTGCAGAGGTAGAAGACATAGGCTGAGGTATAATATATGATACTACCTCTTCTACAGTGAAGTTTTGACTGCATTGTTTTAGAATATGACAAGGTCGCTTTATCCTTTATTTTGTATATGATCCCCAAAAAAATAAATCGAATGAATGAAAAAAAATAATTTAATGGACATCGTCAGACTCCTATTTATGCGCCTTTAAAACTATTCTGCACAAATCTTTTTTAAGGCTGACCTAAGACTGTCTACAGTAGGGGTAGGCAACCTCGGACCTCCAGCTGTGGTGAAACTACAAATCCCATCATGCCTCTGCCTCTAGGAGTCATGCCTGTGATGGTCAGGGTCATGCAATGTCTCTTGGGACTTGTAGTTTCAAAACAGCTTGAGGGCTGAGGTTGCGTACCCCTGGTCTACAGTATATTTTCCTTTGAGTGTTTATATGATATTGGACTTTTTTTCATTCATGCACATTGAAATCTGATTTAATGTGTGCTGCTACCTTACCAAAAACACAAACAATTCATATTTGACATAGAACATATTATCATAAGCAATCTTTCAATGCAAAAATATACCGTACTTGATCAGAAAACAACGTTTAGGGACTTCATAAGAGCTTGTATGCAAACACGATCAAAAAGATATTAATATTAAAAGGCATGCACACTGGTAAGTTGGTTCACCATAAAACATTGAAATTAAAGGCTGTTAAATTATATATTCATATATAGTAATATACTGATAACTGTTGTTTATTCCAAAAATGTAAGAATTAAAGTGTATGTTACTCTGAGTATTTGTTTTTTCTATGTACGTGTTCACATTTTTATTGTATAAATCATAGTCTCTATCATTTTCATGCACTTCTTCCATCTGAAGTACCTAGTGGATCCTGCCAGTCACCTTTCTTCCATGTTCTAAACTGACCTCTTAAATACAGAAGCTATTGTGTGTTTGTGTAGTCAGTTTTTAACTTTTGGCTGGCCATTCAAAGGTACAGGACACTGTGCAGACACACAGCATGCGTGTATTGGATAGTTTGTTCAGCCACCACACCCCCCAACCAGTCACAGTCTGCCTCTTGAACATGTTCCCTGCTCAAGCACAGCCTGCAATTCACCTCAGGCTGAACAGGCTATGAAATACAGGATGTGATGATCTGGGGTAATTAGGTTCAAGTAGTGCATGCAGTTTTCCAGAAATGTGCCACTCCAGACAGTCTTTAGGGCATGACAGCCCACTTTTATTTAAAGGTAATGAAAACGTTCAAACAAACAATAATCTACCCTCGCAGGGGGGTTCCACCATCACTGTATACTACAAACTATAGCCTCCTGGTTTACTCACTGTCAGCTTCATGCTGTTTTGGTCGTGGGCCACATCTGCCTGCTACATACATGCACACACAGGCTGCCACCTGCAGCCTTAAGCCTCATACACACGGTCGGACTTTGTACAAACTTTTCCGTGGACTTTTGTACAAAGGGCGTGGTCCACAAGTTTGTATTGCATACACACGGTCGGACTTTTTGACAACAAACACGAATGTAATGACGTCACAACGTACTGACGCCGCTTCAAAAGAGGATGTTCAATGACTCCAGCGCCACCTTTGGTGAACTTCTGTATTGTAGTCTGATCTTTTGCATTGGTTCTGAGCATGCGTGTTTGTACCTTGTACAAAAGTCCGATGCTTTTGCGTACACACGGTCGGACTTTGCTCCATCGGACTTTTGTTGCCAGAAAATTTGTCCGTTCGCACAGCCAACAAAAGTCAGATGAAAACAGAAAAAGTTTGTCCGATGGAGCGTACACACAGTCGGATGTTGCTCCAAAACAGCTAATTTGCATGTTTGTTGTCAAAAAGTCCGACCGTGTGTACGGGCCTTTAGACTCCGAGACCTCCTGTCTCTTTCTCCTGGAGCAGTCTACTACTGGGACCCTCCTGACCTCCCAGACCAGACTTCCTGTCTGCTTGGTGGTGCTGTCTCCAAGTCTGAGCCCTGAGCTCTCTTCTGGAGGGGAATATAAAACTAGCCCACAGGTGTGCAATTAGCAAGCCTACCAAAATCAGGCATACACTGCTCATATACACCTGTGACATGGGGTCGCATCTCCACAAGGCATACTGTATGTCTGCACAGTGTCCTGTAACCCCACTATCAGAAAGAAGGGATGCATGGTCACATGACAGAACTTTGAGAGAACTTTGATAGTAAGAATGATTTCTGAAACTTGGCAAAAGCAGTTATGGTACCTGCAACTTTACAGCTGTAAAGTATCTATAAATTGTATGTTCACAATTACTTTAAGCGGTAGAGGTTGATCTCAATTGGGCTTTCTCTAATTCCCCCCTTGCCAGCCTCCTTCCAATGTGTTAAAAGCATGTCTGTGGCTGTTCCTTTTGTTTTTGTGGTAGTGCCACGCTGATCAGAGAAGCACTTTACATTTCAAGCTGATCAGAAGAAGGTCCATTGCAGTTCAAACATACCTGTAAATTAATTCTGAATGATATAAGAAGTGTCTCAGACTGATGCCAACCAAAGCCCAAAAGTCCATCGACACAGGCCCTAAGAGATATACTGTAAAGATTAGGACCTGTATAACAAAAGCAATACTGTCTCTGGGTGGATTTTCTGAATCACTGATGCAGGGCTGCTGATAGAAATCATGGGGCCCCGTACAGCCTACCTGATGGGGCCCCCTTTAGCCACATCCCTGGCCCCGCCCCTATACCGAGAGGCTAGGGTATACAGGCAGCACCCCCCACCAATTTAACACAACTAGAGGATGATCAAATGAAATGGAATCAGTATACAGAGGTTAACTTTTTCTGAGAGATATTAAAGGAACACTCTAACCACAATGACCACTTCAGTGATTTGAAGTGATCAAAGGTGGTAGGAGTCAGTATGTGGGATGGCATATGAATATACCAAGGTGGTATAATGATTGGCTTCTAACACGGAGGGCTACACATAGATCAAAATTTGTCCGATTACTGCTAAACTGAATTTTGATGTGTGTGTACCCAGCTTTACCCAATTTCTTGCTTTAGCTGGCTTCTTCCAGCGCTGAATGGTTCCCTACAGCGCTTGTGTATGTTTTCATATCCACCAGACCTGTCCTGCTGAGGTGCAGGGCAAGTTTACAGCACAGATTTGTACAGAGGCAGAACGGGGATCACAGGAGAAGAATGCAATCTGTCACCTGTTATCTTGCCTTGAGGAGAGCTCCGGTGTTCTGTCCTTCCCGAGGAGGGGGAGGGAGGCCCGGGTGCTGATAGGAATACACGTCCCCTCTTCTCTTATCCATAGACCCCTGTGTTATCTGAGATCCAGGCTCCTGGGGTGATGCTCTCCTCCTCCCTCGGTCAGCACTGTGCAGTCAGACTTTTTTCTTTTTTTTTTATTATTCTAAATGCTGTTAAGATTGCTCGGGCCCCCCCTACTGGCTGGGCCCGGTACAACAGTGTCAGCTGTACTGGCTTATCAGCAGCCCTGCACTGATGTGACCTTGTCCCCAAAGGGCGACTTGCATACAAGAGCATACCAATAAAAGAAGAAGCAATATATTTACATTTCTGTCAGTCTGTTGTTTGAAATGCAAGACATTCACTGATCCTTTATATTAGGTAGTTGCACTCACCCTTGTACCGTATAAAATATCCACCATTTTTTTTTGTTCAAATCAAAATTGTGCCATCAATATGCATATATATCATCTATTACTATCGAATACAGTGCTCCTACTGTATCTGTCTAGATCCAATAAAACAAAAAGTCAAAATTCAAAAAACAGAAAAACATTTGCAAAATTGTGTGTTCTACAACTCCCATGAATTGTGTTGTTTATATATTTATTTACCGTACTGAATCGATTGTGCATCCAAAACAATCGTGATACATGATTCACCACCACCATCCACTTTAACCGCTTACCAGAAAGCAGAAACGAAAAAAGAAACTGTGTTTAACAGCCAGTCTATCACGTTTCCACCAGATACAGAGTTAGTTCCTTAAGTTTCTTCAGTGTGGCTTCTTGTGTACTCATAGAAAACAAAATGCCCATCATTGTGCAAAATTCCATATTTATTTGGGTTTTTAAAAGGTTTAAAATTTACACTCACGTGTATATGTGCCGTAGACCAGCACTGAGTCTGAGTGTCCAGTGTTCCAGTAATGGCCTGTAATGGCCACTCTGTGCAGGGAACCCTGCACACAGGACACGCTGGTTTCCTGCACACAGAGCGGCCATTACTGGCCGTTACTGCTGCGTCGCAGTGAAGCTGAGATGTTTCTACACAAGGGCCACTGAAAAGGTAAGCATGTGTACCAAAAAAGGAAAAATTGGAATCCCACTGGTTAAAAAAAAGAGTAATGCTCACTCTATAAGTAAGGGGGGTGTTGCCTAGGGATAACTACTGATGAATAAAAAACAAATAGACACTGCACACCAGTATGATTTAACTACAAATTTATTGAGCAGAAGGCTCAGATAATACAAGCATAATCGCCCAAACTAGGAAAGTGACACTACTGTCTATTGATATGTAAACACTTTATTAAATCAGCAATTGATGATCAATAATAACATCAAGTTAACATCATTAATTTGTTGAACATTGCTATAACTGGCTCAAGCTGGGCTCCTCCACTTCTTCCTGGCTGGAAGGCCTAGGTTGGGCGTCGGAAGCCTCAGCTGAGTTAGAAGGAAGAGTGGAGAGTAGGGATGAGCTTCGTGTTCGAGTCGAACATACGTTCGACTCGAACATCGGCTGTTCGCCCTTTCGGCGAATTCCGAACGTTATGGGCCGTTCGCACCAAATTCGTATGGCGCTCACGGCCCACAATGCACTGCGATGGTGCAGTGCATTGCTGGCTCATGATTGGCCAAGCATGCACTGTGACCCCGCATGCTTGGCCAATCACAGTGCCGGCAGCGAGGAGAGCCATGATTGGCCACAGGCAGGATGCCTGTGGCCAATCATAGCTCAGGCTGTGTAGTACACGCCCCACACTATATAAGGCCGCCAGCGCGGCGGCCTTGTGTAGTGTGTTGGCATCTGTAGCAGTTAATGGGTGTTCTGTGTACCTTCAACACAGTATACACCGATCGTTACCAGCCGATTTTTCGTTCTTGCTCTTCTGTAGTGGTTGTTGTCTGCGTGCCCTGACCGCAGTATACACCGCTATATTCACCTATATATCTAGCGATATATCTATCTTTTATAATAGAGCTGTCAGTCAGTGTTAGGAGATTGTGCGTGCTGTCTGCGTGCTCTGAACGCAGTATACACCGCTATATCCACCTATATAGCTAAATATCTTGCTCGTTTTAAATAGAGCTCTCAGTCAGTGTTAGGAGATTGTGCGTGCTGTCTGCGTGCTCTGAAAAAGACGGACGGCAAAACAAATTATACAGGGGTGATAACCCTTCCCTATGTTTTCCAAAAAGCTTAAAAATAGTTTTTCTGACTGGAGCTACACTTTTAAAATGTACCAGTTGAAAATTACAAACCGATTCAACTTAATACAACAAACCTACACAGTCCCTGTCTTGTTTGCACCGCCTGTATCCTGCTGTTCTGAGTATATAGGGCCTGGGGGCCACACGCATTTCCTTTTTTTAATATGGGTATGGGGTTCCCCTTAATATGCGTACAAGACCCAAAGGGGCTGGTAATGGGCAGGGAGGGCTACCCATGCCATTTTTCTCAATGATTTTCAACCATATTGCAGGAACCAGACATAACATTAAAACCGCAAGCAGCTTTAAATGACGTTATTTCCGTTAAATGTCATTTTGTGCAGGGACTGTTCTAAACACGGGAAACACGTGGCACTTCACAGGCATACTACAGACACCCCCCAGGCACCATATTTAAAGGAATATTTCACTTTTTTTTTTTCATTTTAATCGTCATTAAAATCAGTGCTCCCGCTAAAACGGCCGTTTTTAAAAGTTTTTTTTTGCATTGACCCATGTCCCCTGGGGCAGGAGCCAGGTCCCCAAACCCTTTTTAGGACAGTATCTTGCATATTAGCCGTTAAAATTAACACTTTTAATTTTGAACGTTCGAGTCCCATAGACTTCAATGGGGTTCTAACGTTCGTACGAATTTGGGGTCCGTTCGAAAGTTCTGGCGCGAACCGAACAGGGGGGGTGTTCGGCTCATCCCTAGTGGAGAGTGATGGCTTGACTTCAGTCTGGTCTGACAGAAAATTCAGTCTCACAAATCGTACATACAACTAATGCATGTTACGCTTTATGTAGACTATGTATGCGCGAAACTCCGCCCACCCCTGATGTTATTTCTAGTCTATTCCCCCCCCCCCTTGTCTTTCGTGCAGTGGGGAGAGAGAGAGCACATGGCGGAGACACAGCAGGTGCATGATAATACCAGCAACGAGGACAACGAAAGTCCGGAGCTACGAATGTCCTGATGCAGGAGGAGATTTAAGGCCTCAAATATGCCCTTTGTAGAGATGGCGGACATCTTGAAGAGGGTGGACTATGATGGGAAGCATGGACCTTACCCAAACCCAAATGTCATAAAGGCCAAGATCATGACTAAAGTTGTAAAGAGTCTGCAGAAGAATTTTGGGGTACGGCCATTCAAGGATCAACTGGGGAATCGATGGCCAGACCTCAAATTGAGGGAGCAGGATCAGTACAGAAGGATCAAGAGATTGCTTCTAAAAAGTAAGTAGCTGTCCTGTGTTCCTATTATTATTATTATTATTATTATTATTTGCATGCTGCTCCATGTGCTTTTATTTACTGTTGTACAGTTTAAAATGGCAACTTTCATGGTCATGGGCACATTAATCGGTCGCAGGAAACATTGTTCGTTCGCCCACTAAAATACAATGTTTTTGGCACATGCAGGTTAACTACATTTGTTTTAAAACAAGTTTGTTGTCTAGATGGGTTTGTAACTAGAATGAAATGCAAACTTGTAAAGGAGAGGACACTTAGCAGCTGTTTACACATCTGGACGCAGGAGCACTAGTGTGGGACACCAGAAAAATCTTTTTAGGGCGTCCCACACAGGTGCTCCAGTGGATACTTGAGGTGTCTCCATGTGTGAAACTTGTCCAAAAAAGGGAAGTATTGCAGCATTGGAAAGGAGATAAAAATGTCTTCAGCTTGGAACTCTGCTAAAACACACAATTGTACGACACTTTCAAGCAATGTTTCATATTACTATTTATGGCCTCAAATATGTGTGTGCTAAGTATACCTATTTTTTTTTTCACATAGGGGAGAAAAGACTTGGGACATCTGAGGACACCAGAGACTCCCCACCTCCGAAAGAAGGGGAAGTCACCAAAATGCAAGCAGAGAAGGAGGAGAGAGAGACGTTTTGGAAGTGGGCAAAATTGTCACCACAACAGGTGAGTGTCTGAGACCACAGATTCACGTAATAGATGGATGCCTGCATATTTATAATACATGATGTGTTTTTTTTTTTTAGGTGATGTGGATGTTGTGGAAGAAGAATGTCATTTCACAAGTGAAAGTGCCCAGATCCTCATCGGGGAAATAATGGGATGCAATCGTGATTTAGAAAATCTTAAGCAAAACACACAAACATTTTACCCTTATTGTGTATTTTTGCTTTTAAAAAAAGTTTTAAAGTATTTTAAAAGCCACATTTTTTGAAGTTGCACATGTTCATGTTGCCATCACGGGAGATCAATGTACGCGTTTTGTAGGTGCAACCCCTTCCTACCAACTAAAGTAGCTGAGAGGAAGGGGTTGCACCCCCAAAACATGTCCATTGATCCCCCATGATGGGAGCTAGCACATGTTGACATTAGGCATGGGATCAGGAGGGAAATCCCCATTTTGACTCTCAATTTGTGTGCATCTTCAAAATTTGGCTTTTACAGTGGTGACATCATCCCATCTGATGAAAGCAAGATCAACACAGTTTTGACATACTAATGTCTGATATTGCTTTCACTTTATCAAAGTTGAACTTTGTAAGCTCCTGAGTTGTGTAAGTTATGCTTTGAAACATGCCTGTTTAATCAAAAAAGGCTATTTCTAATTAATGTGACAAAAATGTTATACAACAAAGATTTTGGTTTGTTCAAAAACCCTTTTTATAAACAAATGTGCTTTGAGTAAAAAGTTTTATACTCAACAATGTGTGGCTGCTTCTTTCAATACTCAAGAGCATTTTTTGGAGGTAATTGGTGTTTACAGTGACAATGGGGTTTAATTGCTAAAGGTAAATCCACTTTGCACTACAAGTGCACTTTCAGTGTAGTTTCAAGTGCACGTGTAGTGCAAAGTAGATTTTCCTTTAGAATATAACACCCACAGTGCTTTATAATTTGCAAAAATCGCGCCATTTTCGTGACTCCCAAAAATTACTTCATGGTGCTTACAATTATGAATATTTTTATTTGCATTAATTTTTTCGAAGAAAATTGTGCAGAATGCAACAGGCAAGCACAATATGGTTCCGTTTATATTCCACCATGTGGATTGGTGTCAGAAATAGGTGTAACCGGCTGGCCATTATCCCGGAAGCATTCTCCACCACTCTTCTGGTTCTGGCCAACCGGTAATTAAAAATGCTCTGGTCCATGGTGAGGTTCCTCATGGGATATGGCCTCATCAGATGTTTACCCAGCCCAAATGCTTCATCAGAAACAAAGACAAACGGGAGTCCTTCCATGTTCTCTTCCGGAGGTGGCAATCCCAAGCCACCACTCTGGAGACGTTTGTAGAAGTCCGTCTGGATGATGACTCCGACATCCGGCCATTTTTCCCCACGTCCTCACCACTCATATCTCGCCGACACCACCGCCAACATCACAATACCATTAAACCCCTTATAGTTCTAATAGTAGGATCCAGAGTTGGGGGGTGGAACTATGTTGACGTGTGTTCCCATCAATTGCCCCTCCACAGTTGGAAAAGTCCCAACAATCAGCAAAGATAAAAGAGCCTTGCATATGACAGTCATTGGACTATAACTGATAAAATGACCCATGATGGTATGTGTGAGAGACCATATATTCAGCAGTTGTATCAGCATTGAAGCATTACTGGGGAGCGTGCTGATAACAAAGGTTGGAGGGCTGACAGAGGAGAGTGATACAGCAGGGAGCTTCCCAACAACAACCGGGTAACCTCAACCTGTCAATAGTACCATCAGGGAACACTTAATCCCATGTCTGGATGTCATAAGTACTAACAGTCCACCGTTAATGCTCCCCTGCAGGTGAGTAATGTCCGCTCTGCTGTTCCCAACAAACACATGGTGTGCGCTGATTGTGTCCTGATGAAGTTTCGCCCCCTGGAATGAAACATGGAGATGCAGACACAGGGATTCCCCCCCCCCCCATTTGTCATCTGGCCTGACCACCCCATCTTCTCAGAGAGCTCAAGCATTTCCATCATGGCTCAGCTGACTGTGTATTGAAAAGACCAGCCACCTATGATTGGATTAGCAGGACTCAATCACACTCAGATGATTTGAGAGACCAGTGATACACGACTGGAACAGTTGATCAGTGCACAGCATGTGAATCCTGGTAGGATTTTATTACACAAAGGAAAGCTGGAGGGGAGCATTAACTTATATGCTTAAAACAAGGTGTTTCACATGACCACATCTTAACCATTTTATTCAAAGTGGGAGATGGAACCAAAAGGTACCTTGTACTCGGTCAATGCTAAGGTACCAAAAGACTTGGGGCACACGTTATTATCCATGGAGTCTGATCAGAATATGAGTTTCATTTAAGAAGATGAGGTACAATATAGCTTGACATTTTACACCATTTATCATAGCCACTGTGAACATATTTCATAGTCATTACACCAATATGTTATGTCCAGGCAGTTGTTTCAGAACTGTAATTAAGTGATGAATATTTGTCAGATCAGCCTGATGTTTGTTCAATAGATTAAGTTATTTTATAGAGGACACAAGAGGACCTCCAGTGACTCTCTACAAATGATTCTTAAACTGGGTACACACTACAGTTTTTTCTCACCAATGGTGTGCAGTACTGATCAGTGAATTCTGATGGCAGGGGAGCCCCATTATCATTATATAATGGAACAGTGGAGAGGATTCTTGCATCCACATTGAATGTGCGAATGGGGGAATCAATACAGTTTTATTTTGTTTTGTTCATTCAGCTTGCTGGCTGAACCTTACAAAAACTGTACAATGTGTGGTCAGCATTCAAATGACAATGGGATGCTTCATTATAACAGTGGCTCTCTCTTTGTCATCTGGCAGGATGGTTATGCTTGGATCCTTTATAAATGATATAAGAGCCTTCTTTTTTGGGGTGAAGCTGGAAGGAGATTATTTGCATGTACAGGAAAACATCAGGGTAGCAGTCTGGCTTGAAGCTTGATAAAAATTAGGTGATACAACTAGGCTGGCCCAAGACATTGTATGCTGACTGGGCCCAAGAATAAAATGCTGCCCCCCTGCAAAAAAAATAAAAAATCACACCCACCAAAAGGCCCCGACATCCATTATTTTATAGCATGATAATTAAAACTAAAATCAAATTTATCAGGAAGTCAGGTTTACAGCACCTTGTCTATATGCAAAATGATATGACATACCTTTATGCTCAATTCCAAGGGGCCGGCTAGGGTAGTATATGACATTGGTATCAGTGGCAGTGCTGGTGGGGGGATGGGATCAATGGCAGTGCTGAGGGGATGGGACCAGTGGCAGTGGTGGGGAGGGTGTGATCAGTGGCAGTGCTGTGGAGGGATGGGATCAGTGGCATTGCTGGGGAGGGATGGGATCAGTGGCAGTGCTGGGGAGAGTGTGATCAGTGGCAGTGCTGGGGAGGGTGCGATCAATGGCAGTGGTACTCACTTAGTCTCTGCCTCCTTGGTTTCTTTCAGCAGTGACACCTATGCCAAAATCAGGAGATGGGGTCTCCTTCAGCCCCTCCCACTTCAGTCCTCACAAGTCAACTGACCTCTGGTCTCCAACATCTGGCCATTCTGTGAACTGAATGGGCGGCCGTGGAGAGGCTGAGTGGGTGGCCGCAAGCTCCAGGGACAGTCCAGATGCTTTGTGCACCATATGCAGCCTGGAAGCCCACTCACTGGGATGCACCATCTGCCCGCCTGGATGGGGGAGACACAGAGCATCTCACGTCCAGAGGTCTTTCCTTCTGATGTCCCTAACCCACACAGCCGGCCAATGAGAAGGGGGCACCTCTGGCGCCCTTGACTGATGTGTACTGATAGCAACGGCCCTGCACACTTAACTCCTGGAAAGAAATTTGGGCGTCAATTTGCTGCTCCTCTCAAGGTTCCACCTGGGACCAATGGACCCAGCAGGACCCATGATATGGCCGGCCCTGGATGCAACAAGTTCCTGGAATTCAGGTGTACATGATGCAGGGCATCAGGATCTTTTTTGGCACTACATATAAAAAAACAGGAGAGACATTGTGTACAAAACTTTAGCACTGTGACTGCAGAGCTGTGAATGGCATAGTAATGTATAGTCATTGTGCCACCAATAAATTGTTGACAAGTGCTTTGTATCCGAATATATCAGGAGGAGCTAAGGACCAAGCGTTTAAATACTGATGTATCTTGGTGATATTGCCATGTACAATGTCATATTAACAATCAAGCACTGTCAAAGATCCTTAGGTCTAATACTGAACTTAAAAAAAAATAACATGGAATCCTTTACAAAAACAAGAACCTGACTGCGTGCCATTATATTACCAATTGTTCAATGTTGTATTTTATATTAATATTATTATTAGTGATAGCAGTAATTATAATAGATGTAGAAATAGCAGTAGTAGTATAAAAGTATATCTAAACCCAAAAGCAGAAATGTCATTCTAGTTTACTGATTCTTTGATGTGGTGGCTACATTACTTTTGTTTTCTATTCTTTTTTACCTTTAATTTCAGCAATTCTCTAACTAGTAAGTGTTATTTTTCAACTTTTTTCAACAGACCAAACTGTCCAGAAAAACTGTAAGTAGGAGGGTTAAAGTAAACAATTTAATTTTTATTTATTTATGAAAAGCCTTTATCCAAAAAAGGAAAAAAGATGCTGTTTCTGTAACTACTTAAAAAGTTTTAACTGGGGTTCAGCTTTTACTTGTTACTGTAAGGGCCATATAAATCTACTATTCCATCTAACAATACCTTATCCAGACACTCCTGCCATTTAAAAGTGTCTGTATTGCTCCTCTATTAATATAGCAGCCACCCTAGAACAGAAAGTGTTTTGCTAGATCACCAAGTAAAAATAATGGAGAAAGCCTAAAAACAGAAAAATAATGCAGACACCACATGAAGGTTTGGCAAGCTACAATATTTAACATTTTTGTTTTGGGGTTTAGATACACATTAAAGTGGATTTAACTTCCATGCATAACTTTTACCTATAAGTAAGCCTATAATACGGCTTACATTTAGGTAATATAAATATCTCCTAAATGTGCGGCGTTTAGGATATACTTACTGTACATGCAGCCGATGACATCACTGGAGCATGCAATCTGAAGAAGCTGTCAGCCATGCCGTTTCTTCAGAGCCCCCTGCCTGACATCATCGGGGCTCCAGCCATTCACAGAGCCGGAGTCCACAAACCCGGAAGCAAGATGAGTGAAGATGGAGGCGGCCTCCAGATCTAACATCTCAGGGCAGGAGGGCTTCAATTTAAGGTAAGTTTAACATGATGTGTTAGTATGCGATGCATATGCCTTTTACCTTGCAGAGTGAAAAATAAAAAGTCCAACGGTTTACTTTAATGTATTTAGTAAAACACTTATGAAAAGGAAACATTATCATTTAGAAAATTAAGTACATTAATGAAGGTTATTTATTACACATTATGGAACTTACTGATCTACTGCTAAAATCTGGCAATAAATCTTAAGTTGTTTATCATAACAGTTTTCTCTGCAAAAGTACTCCTTTCATAAATGTGTCTATAATATTAAAATGAGCAGAAAAATAAATTAGTGGCTGTGTGATTTAAAGCACTTGTGATTAGCTGAGCAGCACAAAAAATATAAAACTACTGAGATAAAACTTTTATTATATGAAACCAAATGACATTAATTACAAAATCCTCAAAGACTGCAGTGTGTAATTTGATTTAGATGAACAATGTATTATTCACTTCTTCTAAAGCACTGCTCCACATTGTTTGATAATTTGCTATCTATTTTTTTTTCATAAAATTTGCTATCTTACCATTATGCAATTACATTAATCTTTTTTCTTTTTTTTTTTTTTTTTATAATACAGCTTCAAAAATGGAAGAAAGGTGCATGATCTTTTACTAACAAGTAAATATAAAGCATTACTATAAAGATGGCACATACTTTCAGAAATATATATTTTTTTAAAGTTTTATTGTCTATTGTATAGTATTTCACCCATTCCATGTAATGTCCTGTATGCAGATATGAAACACACAGACCTAGTGGCCCATTTTCAAATAGATGTTCACTAAAACTTAAACAATTCAATGGTTATGCTAACTTGTGTATGCTAACTTGTGCGATGGGTCATTAAAATATATATTCGTTTTTATTCTTGCCAATAAATGTTCTCCTTGTTATAATGGAACAGACTACACAGGTAAGATTTTTATATTACATGGCTAGCTTCTGTAACAGGCCCACAGTCTTACCTATTTCCCAGGGTTGAGAGCAGTTCCAGTTTGATTATAGTTGTGTAACAGTTACTAGTTGGGTATACATCTTTCTGAAGAGCTATCTGACATACTGTGATTTTCTTCAAAGATATGTTCAGCATGTCTACTCCCTGCCAAGCTGCAGCATCTCAGCAAAGACTTGAATAAGGATCCGGTTTGCTCTACCTTTCTCACCCCAGACTGATTGAGAAGTCATCTATTCCCAGTAAAATCGGAAATTCTACAGTCAAACCAGCATGGGGAGAGAATAACTTTTTGTTAATATGTGGAGGAGTCACCAACAAGAAAAGCTTTCTAGTTTTCCTAAAAAAATGTCTCTTTATTACAGCAATAGACCACAGTACCGTGTATCAAACCAAGGGGCGCTCACAGGCAGTGTCACTTCCTACAGCAAATTTTGTAAAGCAAACAGCGCATCTTGTTTGCTTTCACTTACAGGACCGCTTGTCTAACATGTTTAACCCTTCCAGGCATAGTTATAGATATACAGTATCTCACAAAAGTGTGAGATACTGTACTCACTTTTGTTGCCAGTGGTTTAGACATGAATGGCTGTGCGTTGAGTTATTTTGAGGGGACAGCAGATTTACACTGTTATACAAGCTGTACATTCACTACTTTACATTGTAGCAAAGTGTCATTTCTTCAGTGTTGTCACATGAAAAGATATAATAAAATATTTACAAAAATTGGAGGGGTGTACTCACTTTTGTGAAATACTGTATGTGTAAAATTAGACCAGAGTAATGTATTAGCTGGGATAAGTAAATGTGGCAATAAAAATGAGATGATATTTTCTTATTTTGCTGATTTTGGCTAGATTTAGCAACAAGCCATGCGATGTATTGGGATGCTAGCCATGGGCATAGAATAAGGGGTCCCTGCCCATTCTCCAGGGGGTCTGTGCGGTCTGCCTGTCACTGTGTCACTGTAACAGGCCAAGCAGAATCCCAGTCAGAATGCAGACCAGGAGAGCTTTTGGTGCCTTTTTAACCACTTGACCACTGGGCACTTAAACACCCTTAATAACCAGACCAATTTTCAGCTTTCGGTGCTCTCACATTTTGAAGGACAATTACTCAGTCATGCAACACTGTACCCCCATATGATTTTTTTGTCCTTTTTTTCACACAAATAGAGCTTTCTTTTGGTATTTAATCACCAATGTTTTATTTTTAATTTTTTGTGCTATAAAAGAAAGAAGACAGAAAATTATGTAAAAAAAAATAATTTTTCTTCGTTTCTGTTATAAAATTTAGCAGATTAGTAATTTTTCTTCATAAATTTTGGGCAAAATTTATACCACTACATATCGTTGGTAAAAATAAGTACAAATTGGTGGATATTATTTGGTCTTTGTGAAAGTTCAGAGTCCACAAGCTATGGTGCCAATATCTGAAAATTTATCACACCTGAAGTACTGACGGCCTATTTCAATTCTTGAGACCCTAACATGCCATAAACGTACAAATACCCTCCAAATTACCCCTTTTTGGAAAGAAGACATTCCAAGGTATTTAGTAAGAGGCATGATGAGTTTTTTGAAGTTGTTATTTTTTCCCACAATTCTTTGCAAAATCAAGATTTGTTTACTTTTTTTTTTCACAAAATTGTCATATTATCAGGTTATTTCTCACACATATGCATACCACAAATTACACCCCAAAACACATTCTGCTATTACTCCAGAGTATGGCGATACCACATGTGTGAGACTTTTACACAGCGTGGCCACATACAGAGGCCCAACATGCAGGGAGCACCATCAGGCGTTCTGGAGCACCCAGGCCAATTCTGACATTTCTCTCCTACATGTAAAAATCATAATTTATTTGCTAGAAAATTACATAGAACCCCAAAACATTATATATGATTTTTTTAGCAAAGACCCTAGAGCATACAATGGTGGTCATTGCAACTTTTTATCACGCACGGTATTTGCGCAGCAATTTTGGAAAAAAACTGTTTTCTGCTTAAAAAAAAAAACAGTGAGGTTAGCCCAACGTTTTTGCATAATGTGAAAGATGATGTTACGCTGAGTAAATAGATACCTAACATGTCACTCTTCAAAATTGCACATGCTCGTGGAATGGCGCCAAATCTCGCTACTTAAAAATCCCCATAGGTGACACTTTAAATTTTTTTTACTGGTTACATGTTTTGAGTTACAGAGGAGGTCTAGGGCCAAAATTATTGCTCTCGCTCTAATGTTCGCAGTGATACCTCACATGTGTGGTTTGAACACCGTTTTCATGTGTGGGCGGGGCTTGCGTATGTGTTCGCTTCTGCATGCAAGCACATGGGGACAGGGCCGCTTTAAAAACCAAAATTTATTGTTCATTTTACTTTATTTTAGTTTGACTTTTTTTTCCCCAAAAATTTATTTTTTAATCACTTTTATTCCTATTACAAGGAATGTAAACATCCCTTGGAATAGGAATTTGGCATGAAAGGTCCTCTTTACAGTGAGATATTGGGTCAATAAGATCCCGCATCTCACCTCTAGGCTAGGAAGCCTGAAATAAAAAAAATAAAAAAAAGATTCTGGCTTGAGTCGGTAGAAGCACCGGAGGGCGGCGGGAGGGGGGAGTCCCCTCTCGCCTCCTGTAAGAATGATCAAGCAGCGGAACAGCCGCTGTGATTGTTTTATGGTGTAGGGAATCGCCGGCTGAAAAAGCTGATATCTGAATGATGCCTGTAGCTATAGGCATCATTCAGATATCCCCGCACAAAGTCAAGGACATCATATGACGGCCAGCGGGCGGGAAGTGGTTAAAATTGATTTTTTTTAGCACAAAGTTGTCAATTTATACAATATTTCTAACACAGCATGTACATACCAAAAATGACACCCCAAGATAGATTCTCCTACTCCTCCTGAGTACGGCGATACAACATGTGTGAGACTTCCACAGCCTGGCCACATACAGAGGCCGAGTACAGCCAAGCATGGCCGGGTATCACTGAGTATGGCTGAGCATGGCCGAGTATGGCTGGGTATTGCAGGGTATCAAAGAGTATGACTGAGCATGGTTGAGTATGGCTGGGTATTGCAGGGTATCAGAGTATGGCTGAGCATGGCCAAGTATGGCTGGGTATTGCAGAGTATTGGCAGGGTATTTCAGAGTATTGGCAGGGTATTGGGTATTGCAGAGTATTGGCAGGGTATTGGGTATTGCAGAGTATTGTCAGGGTATTGCAGAGTATTGGCAGGGTATTTCAGAGTATTGGCAGGGTATTGCAGGGTATTGGCAGGGTATTGCAGAGTATTGCAGAGTATTGCTAAGGTATTGCAGGGTATTGCAGGGTATTGCAGGGATTTGGCAGGGTATTGCAGGGTATTGGCAGGGAATTGAGGGGTTCATTTTTGGTGAGCAGCACTGTGGGCACTGCAGATCCAGCTCACAGTGCTGCTGACACTGATCCCTTCCCCCTCCGCTGTACCGATCGGTACAGAGAGGGGAGGGAGGAACCGGCGTCATAACATGACGCCAAATTGTTTACAAGTGATTGCTCCATCATTTGACGGAGCGATCACGTGGTAAACGGCCACGATGAGCGGCCATTTATCGTGATCCATGATGCGCCGGGTCCTGTGGACCCGGCAGTCACGGATACTCTGGAGTGGGCGCCCCAGGGGGCGCGCGAGAGCGGAATTCTAGGAGGACGTCATATCACGGCCTCTCAGAGTTAAACAACCGCCCTGTAGCCATCATTCGGCTATGGGCCGGTTGTTAAGTGGTTAAAGTCCTGAGCGGTGAGCCGGAGCATAGCTAGTTGAGGGAGACCGTCCCAACCCACCTGAGCTCATGAGTGACCAACACCTGTCCATAACTTCCCTGTGTACCTCCGGCCAGCAGATGCATCAGCTGAAGATATGGGGTGGGGAGGGGTGTCTATCCAGTGCAGACATCGGCTTCAATACATAAGCTGAGTGACTGTAGAGGTAGCTGCTCCACCTCCAGCATTTACTCCCACCTGGCTGCCAGCATCAGAGAACCACTGACTGACAGCCTGAGATATAGAGTGGTACCATGCACTGGTGGATGCACAGATGGGTGGCAATAGGATGTAAAATAGGTTACATTGATGTGCCAGGAGAAGGGGGAAGGGACACAGAGATGTCTTGGGGGTGCAGATGCAGGAGATGAGATAGGGGTGGGGTGCAGTGTGCAGAGAAGTCTTGAGGGGTACACAGGCTTTCTGGAGGTATGGGTGGAAGGGGGGTGCTGGGGTATGAAGGTACAGAGGTGTGGGGGTGCAGTGTTGCTCTGGGAGTACACAGTATGCTGTGGGTACAGAGGTGTGAGATGGGTATGGATGTGTGCTGGTGATATTACCTAGTGGGGGGAAGCAGGGGGGTCATCTTTCCTCACCTGGTGGAGGGGTGTCATCTGTCATTACCTGGTATGGGGAAGTGAGGGTCATTTGTCATTACCTGGTAGAGGGAAGGGGGCTCATCTGTCATTACCTGGTGGAGGGAAGGGGATCATCTGTCATTACCTGACGGAGAGGGGGGTCATTTGTCATTACCTGATGGATGGAAGAAGGTGTCATTTGTCATTACCTGGTGGGGGGCATGTGTCATTACCAGAAGAGGGAGTAATCTGTCTTTACAGGAGGAAAAGGCCATCTGCGATATATGAAGCAGGGGGTTCCCGAAGAAGGGGGTCATCTATCATCACCAGAAGGAGGCAGGAGGGCATGTGTCATTACCAGGAAGGGGGTTTTACCTTTCCCCAAAATCTGCACCTCCACATTACTGCAGCCTGGCCATGAGAGAGGTAACTGGGTGCTGTTTAACAATGTATAAAAGAAAGGTGTTATATCCCCAGTGGTGCACTCTCTGATCAGCCCCCTGCCCAGCCCAGTACAGTACCCTCCTCTCGTCCCTGCTCAGCCCAGGTCGTGAAAGCGGTGTGCTTGTAAGTGGGGGGGCCCCAGGTCAACTTTTGCATCGGGTCCACGTGCTTCAAGATACGCCTCTGGGGCTAGCAAAACATGGTAGATAACCCCAGCTGACTGATTGTGCAAGATATGCATGGTGTTTTTCTCATGTATACAGTCTTTATTTTTATGCCCAGGACTAATACATTTTTTCTTATTTTAGCTAGGTAAATATGAAATAATGCATATGAATATTTCATACCTATATTTACTGCTAGATGGTGGGGTTCTATGCTCCTATTCATTTAACTTTCTCTTTTTTTGTCTGTTGGGTGGGAAAAAAAGCCAATTTACAGATCTCAATAGGACAGTAGAACGTGGCTGCGTTTGATGCGTTTTTCAGGCATGTTTTTCAGTGCATTTTGCATTTTTAAACCAGTGTTTTTATGCGTTTGTGCATGCAGTTTTTATGCATTTTGCGTTTTAAATGCACTGTAAAACACACTGTATATAGCTGGTTGCTAAGGAGAGGGCCGGGAAGCTGGTCGCAGTGTCCTTAGCAACTGGTGAGTCTGATGACATCATTGTGACAAGGGACGGGCTCCTGATGATGTTGGATGATCGGAATGGCCATGTCCCATTGCTATATAAAAGTTGGCAGAGAGCGGGCGACAACAAAACAGATAAAGACATCAACAGAACAAGAGCGGCTTTTAATTTTTTTTTTTGCGGATAGAGACGGCGGCGGGAAGAGACAGCTCGGGGAGAAGATGGCGGAAAGAGACAGCTCGAGGAGAAGATGGTGGGAAGAGATGGAGGGAAGGAGAAGACAGGGGGAAGAAACAGCTTGAGGAGGAGACGGCGGGAAGAGATGGCTAGAAAAGACAGAGCCATTAATAAAGGAATTGTCAAAAACTGGCTCTTGTATTTTTATTACATTTCACTTCTTTTTTAGTGAATGGGTAGGGATATGATGTACCCGATACCCATTCACATGGGGGGCTGGGATCTGGGGGCTTCCTTCTTAAATGGGGGCTCAGAGCCCACCTGCCCCAAAGCACCCATCCTACCAATGTTTTTCGTGAGTTTTTTTGCCGGCAATGTTTTTATTTTTTTTACATTCAGCTTTCAGCAAGGAACTCTGCTGACACCTGATGACTCTGGTGCAGCTCCTTTGAAGTCTATTAGCTGCAAATCGTGGGAAAAAGTCCCTGACCCTTTCCAAAAATGCATCGCCGCAAAATGCCTAGACGTGAACTAGTACCATAGGAAACCATGTTAAATGGACTGTAGTGCATTTCTGCAAACTGCAAAATGCACAAAAAAATTAAAAAACGCACAGTGTGCACGCTCGGACTGTTGGAAAATACCAGTGAGACTATGATTTAAAAAGCCCCTTTTCCAGTTATGCATTCATTAAAAATGGTTGCATTCATTTTTATTTTTACATTCACCTAGGATAAATATATAAATACTATATATCAGCACTGAACCTCTACAGCAGTACTAATGAAGAGGGGAGAGCCAGCCAACCAGGGCTCAATTGTAGTTCTTTTGCTATATAGGGTGTGGCAGGGCGAGGCCATGCCACAATGTGAAATGGTAGTCTAGGCCAAGATTTTTGGAGAGTGGGCACACTCATGGTGCAGATGTGTGCTGGGTTTATGGTAGAATCAGAATTCAGAGCTCCACCCTCCTGGGAGTTAGTGTGTGTGCACGGGAGAAGAGAGGTGCGCGTCTACACTGTACTGTCCAGGATAGGACCTGCGTGGGGAAATTATGTCTTTTGTTGAACATTTTCTTTGATGTTTTAAATAAAGGGTGGGCAAAAAAAGCCCTGAAAAAGTTACTGAAGTGGTCTGGACTCACTGTTATGCACTATCATTGAGTTAAACAACCCTCAAGTTGTCACAAGGGCTAATAAGCATTGAGTAGGGGACACAAGGATGACATCATTGGGGTGCTTGCGCCTTCATTTTCAGCAGTTTGAAAAGGGAAAGGTGACTAAAGAAGCAGAGCTTCAGTAGCCATTTTTTCTATCGCCCTGCATCAGGTGGGTAAGTAACATTATCACATTTTCAGAGGGGGAGTGTTATTGAACTATGCATATACTCTAACTGAGATTATATTTTTAACAGATGGATTACTTCTTATAGCATTGATCGTATAGTAACATAGTCCAAGTTATTGACGCCCAGCCTTGAAATTAATTATAATAATTAAATTACTCCGCTAATTTTTTATCAATTAATTCAAATTTTCATTTTATTTTATATATAATTTTCAGAATTATTCCATGTTGTATGCTCCTGATGAGCGGTTGGAATACCGCGAAACGCGTAGAGCCGTTGGCCATTATCCTTTGTCTCAACCATGAAATATCAAGACTTATTTGATCTTCTCCGTCTTATAACTCATTACTTAGGCATGGTTATTCAAAAAACTTTTTTTAATCTATTATTCACTTATTATGGTTATCTTGACCATTGGGTTCAACTACAGTAGGATATGTTTATACATGTATGTATTGCTTTTTATGTTTTATATGAATTTGTATTCGATTGTAAATTATTGTGTAATACTAGTCCATGAGTTATCGTGTGGAGGCTGTATGCCCTTGGCATTTTTGAGGTTGATACCCGAAATGTTTGTATAACATATCATGGACTTTATATAATAAATATTATAGTCACTTGACCTACTTTTTTACTGATGTGTGCTTCATTTAAAGTCCCAATCTTGCTCTCTCTTTTAATATAGTCCAAGTTATGTATTATATTGTGTCAATAAAGTGGTTGTAAACCCTTACAACACACTTTGACCTACAGGTAAGCCTAGATTAAGGATTACCTGTAGGTCCAAGAAATATCTCCTAAACCTACACGGTTTAGGAGATATTAGCTGCAAGACAGGCACCGCTGTATACGGCGCGCAGGCGCACTGAGCGCGGCACCCGTCAAAGGCGATATGCCGCGCGTGGCGGCTCCCGTGCGCAGACGCGGGAGTGACGTCATCGCGGCTTCAGCGAATGACAGCAGCTGAGCAGCGAGACCCACCAAGAAGATGGATGCGCCGGACTACAGGGGACAGCGGTGACTTCGCTGGCTCCTGTGTCAGGTAAGTGACACAT
Organism: Lithobates pipiens; assembly: GCF_037356315.1. Lineage (NCBI taxonomy): Eukaryota > Metazoa > Chordata > Amphibia > Anura > Ranidae > Lithobates > Lithobates pipiens. Next base: position 313,400,700 of record NW_027507758.1, on the reverse strand, counting down.
AATGGACTACTATGTGATGCATAGTAGTCCATTATGCTTTACCATTGCAGGGAATGAAAGAGGAAGTAAACTCATCAGGGTTTACTTCCTCTTTAACACTTACATGCTTACAGTGCAATTAGTATGCGATATTCCACATTTGATTTGTAAGACCGTTACACTGCAGAATCAGACAAATTAAATTAAACTAATTATTTCAATGCAAAAATTAAATTGCAAATTATACTTTCATCCTCAAGAGAGTTGATGACATTACAGTTGCTAGAAGGGATTGAATGTGACCTAGATATGTCTATTCTGAAACATACTTTTGATTCTACTTGGAATTTAATTGAAGAAAGGACAGTGTACAAAATGTGTTAGCATTCAACTTATGCAGCAGATACCAATGTAAAATAAAAACATTACATTAACTCACTCTATTCTTTAGATTGTTTGTTAATAATATAGTGTAGATTTAGTTATAAATGTGTGACTCTATCAAGCTATAATTCGACAGAAAGTATACCAAACTTTCATCATTAGAGTTTTTATTGCCAGATATCACAGATGCACATTCTTACATATGACTCAATTGATTGGGTGCTGTGTTGACTCTAATTCTGTAATTCTTGATTTTATCTGGTTCCTATTTTGAAATCATTTCATTTTAGCTTCCCCAAAGCCATCCCCCTCCACAACCCCATAAATATTGATCATGTCTGTTTAGCGTCCCCTCTTCCTGTTAATACCACTGGTCTTAAGCTGGCCATACATGGATCGGAACTCGACAGTTGATCTACCAATAGTCTGCAACACTGATTTGAGTACAATGACTCAATGGGAAGGATCCCCCTAGCCTCATTGAGTGTAAGGATGGGAGAATCAAGTTTGTTTTTCATTCAACCTACGGTTGAACGAAAAAAAAAAAAACAATATTATCTATATATTCCTCCATAGGGTTGCAAATATTCACTTCAGGCACTAGATGGTGCTGTGCAAAATGCAAAGCTATATGGTATGATCTGCTGCAAGGAAAAACACCATAGGGATGTTGGGATCCTGAAAGTCATCTTCCTAGAGAGAAGCCAAGATTTAATTACTGACACCAAATTATTATGGTTATCAGGTTAAGGGGGGATTCATTTGAATATTAGAAGATACAAATATGTTATAGTAAATAATATTTTCACATATTTACAACATAATATATATTTAGAGGTACTGTCACCATTTAGAAGTGCTGACATTTGCTTTCTTATCACAAAAACAGAAATATTACACCTACTGATGGTGAGATAATTTTTTTCTTGAATGTGGCTCACTAATGTATAAGAATGCCTCCAAAACCTGGTCTGCCTCTTCCCCCCTCCTTTAGGTTTTTTCGACACTTTTTTTTTTGGGTGGGGGGGAGCAAGCACCTGGTTTTGACAGGTACCCACTCCCACAACTAGTTGGATCGCCACAGTGATCCGAGCAAAGTTTCTGCCACCTCATTCTTCCGCAGCCTTCTGTGATACCTCACAGGTCCCAAAAATCTGCGGGACCATTCATGAAGTGCAGCACGGCCAGCGCATGCACAGTGGGAAGCGAGCTGTCCTGGCTCCTGGACTCGAAGACGGTTAAAGAGCTGGCTCAGGTGAGGACTGCACTGGATCCCTGGTAAGTGCCTATTTATTAAAAGTCAGCAACTTAGTATTTGTAGCTGCTGACTTCATTTTGTCTCTCTATGGTGAAGAACTGCTTTAACCACTTGACTACTGGGCACTTAAACACCCTTAATAACCAGACCAATTTTCAGTTTTCGGTGCTCTCACATTTTGAATGCCAATTACTCAGTCATGCAACACTGTACCCATATGACATTTTTGGCCTTTTTTTTCACACAAATAGAGCGTTATTTTGGTGGTATTTAATCACCTCTGGGTTTTTTATTTTTTGTGCTATAAAAGAAAAAAGACCGAAAATTCTGTAAACAAAATGAAATTTTCTTTTGTTTCTGTTATAAAATTTAGCAGGTTAGTAATTTTTCTTCATAAATTTTGGCCAGAATTTATACTACTACATATCTTTGGTAAAAATAAGTACAAATCGGTCTGTATTATTTGGTCTGTGTGAAAGTTATAGAGTCCACAAGCTATGGTGCCAATATCTGAAAATTGATCACACCTGAAGTACTGATGGCCCATCTCATTTCTTGAGACCCTAACATGCCAGAAAAGTACAAATACCCCCCCTTTTTGGAAAGAAGACATTCCAAGGTATTTAGTAAGAGGCATGAAGAGTTTTTTTAAAGTTGTCATTTTTTCCAACAATTCTTTGCAAAATCAAGATTTTTTTTTTCCTTTTTTTTTTCCACAAAATTTGTCCTATTATCAAGTTATTTCTCACACACAGTATATGCATACCACAAATTACACCCCAAAACACATTCTGCTATTACTCCCGAGTATGGCAATACCACATGTGTGAGACTTTTACACAGCGTGGCCACATACAGATGCCCAACATGCAGGCAGCACCATCAGGCATTCTGGAGCACCCAGGCCAATTCTGACATTTCTCTCCTACATGTAAAAATCATAATTTATTTGCTAGAAATTGACATAGAACCCCAAAAGATTATATATGTTTTTTAGCAAAGACCCTAGAGAATACAATGGTGGTTGTTGCAACTTTTTATCTCGCACAGTATTTGTGCAGCAATTTTTCGAACATGTTTTTTTTGGAAAAAAAAAGTTTTGTGCTTTAAAAAAAAAAAAGTTAAGTTAGCCCAATATTTTTGCATAATGTGAGAGATGAAGTTACGCCGAGTAAATAGATACTTAACATGTCACCCTTCAAAATTGCACACGCTCATGGAATGGCGCCAAATGTCACTATTTAAAAATCCCCATAGGCAACGCTTTACATTTTTTTTACTGGTTACATATTTTGAGTTACAGAGGAGGTCAAGGGCAAAAATTATTGCTCTCACTCTAACGTCCGCAGTGATACCTCACATGTGTGGTTTGAACAACGTTTTCATATGTGGGCGGGACTTATGTATGCGTTCGCTTCTGCATGCGAGCACATGGGGACAGGGGCGCTTTAAATTATTTTTATTTTTTTCCATTTTACTTTATTTTAGTTTGACATTTTTTTCCCCAAAAATACATTTTTTGATCACATTTATTCCTATTACAAGGAATGTAAACATTTCTTGTAATAGGAATATGGCATGACAGGTCCTCTGTACAGTGAGATATGGGGTCAATAAGACCCCACATCTCACCTCTAGGCTGGGAAGACTGAAATTAATAAATAAATAAATGATTCTGGCTTTGACCTTATTGGCGAGTCAGTAGAAGCACTGGAGGGCGGCGTGAGGGGGGGACGTCCCCTCTCGCCTCCTGTAAGAACGATCAAGCAGTGGAACAGCCGCTATGATCATTCTTATGGTGTAAGGAATCGCTGTCTGAAAAAGCTGATATCTGAATGATGCCTGTAGCTTCACCCATCATTCAGATATCCCCGCACAAAGTCAAGGACGTCATATGATGGCCAGCGGGCAGGAAGTGGTTAAAATGCATTTTTTTTTAACACAAAGTTGTCCATTTATACAATATTTCTAACACATAGCATGTACATACCAAAAATGACACCCCAAAATAGATTCTCCTACTCCTGAGTACGGCGATACCACATGTGTGAGACTTCCACAGCCTAGCCACATACAGAGGCTGAGTACAGCCAAGCATGGCCGAGCATGGCTGGGTATCACTGAGTATGGCTGGGTATTGCAGGGTATCACTGAGTTTGGCTGGGTATTGCAGGGTATCACAGAGTATGGATGAGCATGGCCGAGTATGGCTGGGTATTGCAGAGTATCACCGATTATGGCTGGGTATTGCAGGGTATCACCAAGTATGGCTGGGTATTGCAGGGTATCACCGAGTATGGCTGGGTATTGCAGGGAATCACTGAGTATGGCTGGGTATTGCAGGGAATCACTGAGTATGGCTGGGTATTGCAGGGTATCACAGAGTATGGCTGGGTATTGCAGGGTATCACCGAGTATGGCTGGGTATTGCAGAGTATGGCTGGGTATTGCAGAGTATGGCTGGGTATTGCAAGGTATGGCTGTGTATTGCAGAAAATCACAGAGTATGGCTGGGTATCACCGAGTATGGCTGAGTATGGCAATTTATGGCAGAGTATTGGCAGGGTATTGCAGGGTATTGCAGGCTATTGCAGAGTATTGCTGGGTATTGCAGATTATTGCTAGGTATTGCAGAGTATTGGCAGGGCATTGCTGGGTATTGCAGAGTATTGGCAGGGCACCACAGAGTAATGGCAGAGTATTGGAAGGGCATTGCTGGGCATTGCGGAGTATTGGCAGGGCATTGCTGGGCATTGCAGAGTATTGGCAGGGCATTGCTGGATATTGCAGAGTATTGGCAGGGCATTGCAGAGTATTGGCAGGGAATTGAGGGGTTAATTGTCGGTGAGCAGCGCTGTGGGCACTACAGATCCAGCCCGCAGCGCTGCTGACACAGATCTCTCCCCTGCACTGTACCAATCGTCATTTGACGGAGCGATCACGTGGTAAACGGCTGCGATGAGCGGCTGTTTACCGTGATTCGTGATGCGCAGGGTCCTGTGGACCCAGCGGTCACAGATGCCCTTGAGTGCTTGCCCCAGGGGGGCGCACGACAGCGGAATTCTGGGAGGACGTCATATGACGGCCTCCCAGAGTTAAGCAACCGCCCTGTAGCCGTCATTCGGCTATGGGCCGGTTGTTAAGTGGTTAAGGGGTCACATAAGGACATAAGAATGGTTTTACCTAAACTGGCCTAATGCTAAAGAAATGTCATTATGAATTGACCAAATGCATTTTTTTAAATCTTTATTTGTCATTTCTTAACCACTTGCTTACTGGGCACTTAAACCCCCCTCAGTCCCAGACCAATTTTCAGCTTTCAGCGCTGATGCACTTTGAATGACAATTGCGCGGTTATACAACACTGTACCCAAATGAAATTTTTATCATTTTTTTCCCACAAATAGAGCTTTCTTTTGGTGGTATTTAATCACAGCTGGGAGTTTTATTTTTTGCTAAACAAATAAAAAAAGATGCAAAAAAAAAAATCATGTTTAATAGTTTGTTATAAAATTTTGCAAACAGGTCATTTTTCTCCTTTATTGAAGTGTGCTGATGAGGCGGCACTGATAGGCTGCACTGGTGGGCACTGATAGGCTGCATTGGTGGGCACTGATAGGCTGCACTGGTGGGCACTGATGGGCATAGTTAAGGCGGCACTAATAGGCACAGATAAGGCGGCACCAATGGGCACAGATAAGGCGGCACTGATGGGAAAAAGACGGGCACAGATAAGATGGCACGGATGGGTGGCACAGATGGGTGGCACGGATGGGTGGCACTAAGGGGCACTGATAGGTACCACTGATAGATGGGACTGATGGGCACTGATGGGCGGCACTGCTGGGCACGGATATGTGGCACTGGGGTGCAGCACCTTTGTTGAGGCAGACTGTGGGCACTGCTGGGTGGCACTGTGGGCACTGCTGGGTGGCACTGTGGGCACTGCTGGGTGGCACTATGGGCACTGCTGGGTGGCACTGACAGGGGGGGTCATTTTTTATTTAGGTAGGCAAAGCAGGGGGCAGGTGGGCACTGGCAGGGGGCAGGTGGGCACTGGCAGGGCTGGCCGTGATCGGGACTGATGTCCCGATCACGGCCGCGGTGATCGGCTTTTTTTTTCTCCTCGCGCTGTCAGCGCGAGGAGGAATAATAGCCGATTACCGGCTCCGTTCTATCACATGATCAGCTGTCATTGGCTGACAGCTGATCACGTGATAAGGGGTCGGGATCAACCCCTTGCACGGATCGGTGATCAGGCGAGTCTCGTAGACTCGCCAATCACAGGGCACGCCGCGCGCCCCTCAGGGGGCACGCAGGACGCTCGTGCACGGGACTACGTCAATAGACGTAGTCCCGGAAAAGGAGATCCGCGCTGTAGCCGTCATTCGGCTATAGCGCGGATCTCAAGTGGTTAATTAAATGTTACATACAGTTAGATTTTACCTGCACATATCGAAAAAAAAAACAATAATGTCAACTAGTGACAGATACTCTCGATGGAGAGATCTTGGGTCTATTAGACCCCAAATGTCTCCTCTTCCCTTAAAAGCATTTGATCACACCAAGATCGGTGTGATCACATGCTTTCCCTATTGCATCCAGGGAAACTGGAAGTTATGAATGCTCATCTCTTCCAGTTTCCTATACCAAAGAGGCGATCTGAGCCATTTTGGTCTCTGATTATCTCTATGGTCAGGCAGCAGAAGAGCCAGCTGGTTACTTGGGTCTCCTGGTGGGATGGGAGAGTTTGAGAAAGCTGCAGAAGTTGGCGCAGGGAGGTGTCCTCTCCTGCTTGTAAAAACAGTTCAGGAAAAACAGTTTGCTCTAAAAAGCAATATCAGGTTGATGCCTAAAGCTGTAGGCATCAACCCAGCAAAACCACGTAAGGTCCAGCAATGTACCTGTACGTCGCTGGAGCTAAAGTGGATATATTTTCAGTTACTGTATATCCGACCCTACGTGATCCTTTTGGCCATCCTGTTCAATACATTTGATTGAGTTAAGGTTTTTCATCAATCCTCACCGATTGATTGCGTTTTGGACTGGAATGTAGAGTATGGTGGGGTCACATAGGCAGTTTGTATTCACATACTGGGGTCAGTGCACACAAGAGCCATTTAGCCCTCCAAAATGTCTTTAGAATGTGGGAGGAGACCAGAGTACAAAGGGGAAATAAACTCATTAAGTAGTTTTTGCCATATTTATGATCATCTACTATATGAATAGTGTACCAATGTTTGGTATTGTTATACCAATAAGTTGGGCCTATAGTTTGAGCCAGTTTAGATGTAGAATAGTATAGAGTTCAGGTGGCAGATGGTTAATGTAAACGTAACAATACTTCACTTATCAACAAGGAAATCTGAGTTTCTTTGTTAGGCCAGGCCACTAGAGATCTTTGATTTACCTTATCAGAAATCTATAATGAGCTATATGGGCACTTGTTAATTATAAAATGTTGGATGGACAGTTTGAGTGACACCTGCCTTAATGCCAACCATAAGCATGTTGGAGGAGGAGACAAACACTCTTGACATCAGCAAGCAACTATAAAGACTTTACCACTTATTAGCAGATGAACTGTTTGTGCGAGTTCCATTTGCCTTGATGGTCAAGTACCTGCACATCTATGACTTGTTAACTGCAATAGTCCTGAGGATAAAATGGACTTATCTGCTGTCCATAACTGGATATTGGGAACTTTCATAAGCTTCTATGCTTCTGAACTCTTGAAAAGGAAAGTTTGGTGTTCATGTTGAATAGACATGTGCACAACAAAAACATTTGTTTTGTTTTGTTTCTTTACATTTCCTTTGCTTCGTAATGATTCCTAATTTCGTAAGACGTGAGTTTTCATATTCGGACTCGTTCGTATTTTCGTAAGTGTTTTATTTTCATTGATACGAAATGATTTGTAATTCCGTTAGTCTAATTTTCTTTGATTCGAAATTTGTCATTTTGTTAGATAATAATTTTTGTTTATTTGGTACACTACTCGTAATTAAGTAATTGTTACTTTTGTGAGATTGCCTTTTTCATTGATTCGTACTTTTGTAGGAAATAAAGAATAATAATCTTACGCTTGCTTTTCTAATAAGTCCTGTATTACTCCAGTCCACTCCCTCAGTCACGAGACCTGTCTCCTCCTCAATTGAATATAAAAAGATTCAGGAATGCAGTGTGACTCAGACACCAAAGGGATAACCTGATTGGCTAAAGATATTAAGTAAGATACATCACTCACTAATACACTGCCCATTTGAAAGAACGATTCGAAAACACAAAATTACGAACATGCAAATGAAAAATAAGAAATAAACATACATATTAAGATACACTTACACTGTCCATTCAAAAGAATGATTTGAGAACACAAACAAACAAAATTACGAACAGACAAAGAAACGACATTACAAACACATGAATGAAAATGTGAACATACGAAATTACAAACAGACAAAGCATTGAAAATATTAAATGCAAATAATTTTTCTTTCTTTTACTATTTTGGAGTTTCGTATTTTCGTAAGTTTGTCCATTCATGAGTTCGTATTTTCACATGTTCATTATTTTGCTTATTCGTAATTTTATAATTTTCGTATTTTGGTTCTTTCAGCTATTTAAATGTTTCAATTGATCCAAATGTACGAATACTAACAAATTTGTATGAAAATCTATTCATTACAAACCAAAACGCACATGTCTAATGTTGAAGTAGAATAATAACGTATTGAACCAGGCAGGACTTCAGTGATGTGGGTTTTCTTTATTTGACTCGTAGGAGCAGACAAGTTACAACAAAAGAACTGATATTTGCCCATTTGTTCTGACCTCTATGGCCCGTGTAATAGGGCAGCATGCATAGAGTTCAGCCTTATGAACTCCTATCTGACTTGTCTGTCTAACAATTGTAAAACTTGCATTTATATACATTTTACAAGCTTTATCTTAGCCATCTCTCCTAGATATGATTGGTTGCTAAGATCTACGTAAATGTAACTAACCATAAATCTGACACCTATTCTACAACCAGACAAACTTATTCTTTCCCAGAATTCCTATATGTTCATTAAAGTGATTTATAACTGGTTTTACCCAATTAAAAACACCTGTGTAGAGACAGTATGGCACCCAGCTGTGTTAAATCAAACCCTCCTCATCCTGATGTGTGTACCTTTCCTCCAATGAGATTTCTCACAGTGTCTAGCAATGATCTCCTCCTACAGATGAATGAGGAAGTGACAATCTAACAGGACGTGCATGTAAGACTTGTATAGGGAGATTTGTTTCATCTCTGTGTATCATTTGAGACTGTTCACTTCACTGGGTATATGTGGGGGTTTACATCCACTTTATAGTGATCCTTGCTATTTCTTATGCTTTAAAATGAACTTTTGGTTAACTGCATTGCCAGTGAACAGAAAGTCTACATTGATGCAATGGCATCATCCCTCCTTTCCTCATTGCCTGAAAATATTTTTTTTATTGCTCATGTGTGGCTGTTTAGTGGCATTTATAAAGGAGGAGCTAGCACACTGCATCAGGAAGCAGTGAATCAGAGGGTCTGATCTCCATATGTAGAGAGCAAAATGTCTTTCTATAAAAATGTTATACAGGAATTTGTAATGAGAAAAAAATCTTACAACACTGGCTTTTCTATTGTGAGCTATAAATTGTAATGTGCGGAAAAATATTTTTATACAAAAAAGCTTTAAACCATACATGAATGTAATGTTAAAAAATATCTGCTGAAGTTTTCCAGACTATTCACAAAAAACATTAAAATTATACAACTTTAGCCTTTGAAAAGCCTACAATTCTTCAGCTACAATTCAAAGTCATAATCATAGCACAATGTTACAGTGTTCATTGTGACCTGTTGAAAAAGGAATAAGACCTTTTTCTTACATAGTATTTTACTTTGGTATGATTAGTAGGCAACATGACTATAAAAGCATAAAAATCATAATAATTGTACATCACATTATGTGAGTGTTATATTTTCTTTTTTTTTTAAAGAGATTGTCCTAATTTGAAATTGTAAAATCTTTCTGTGAAAATGTGAGCTTGTGGTAAGTTTAGTCACTTGTTTTTTTTTTCTCTGTTAAGTTTACTACTGTTTGGCTTCATGTCATTTAAAAAGTGTGTGGCAAAAGAATGTTTACCTGCAAACATGGTCAACAAGGAATGTGTTATATACAGTTTTATTTTACGTACAAGTGTTTGTGTCTTGTCTTAGATTTAGCTTAGATAACAGTTATAGAGATATTTAGTGGTGTAGCAGCATATGTTATGTCACAATGAATCAACATAGATTGCTTTGTGTGGATTCTTCCAGAAGTGTGATGCTATGGTTCATGGGCAATAATGACTGTTATGTAGAAAGTGTTAGTACAACACAATAATTGAATGAGTGTGGGCAGGTAAAGGGACCTAAAACTAAAAAGCTGAGCTCTGTTTCCAAAAAAAAGGTTCTGAGAAGCTGTGTCACCTTCCATTAAATTTGGCACAAAGCAAAATGCATGGCCTTTAAAAATATATATTGGGACTAAAATTCTATTTCTGATGGGTTGTTAAATGTATGTGTCCCCACATTTATGAAGCTCTAGATGACTGTAACTAACTTGACATATCAGCTCGGTGTATGAATATGCCAGAAGCAGTTTTCCAGAATCTGCCAGCTAGGTAATAATGGTACAGTTTTTGAAGCTAAGTTTGTATGCAGACTGGTTGCTTTTCAAGCAGAAGATTGCTAGCTTAGCAGTAAGCAATTGGTATACATTTATAAAGCACAAATTACTATATTCTTTTGTCAGAAAACATGCTTAAAGGCTAAGTTCACCTTTTTTTCTTCCTAAATTTCAGCTCCTTGTCAGAAACCATGAAATCAGACTGAGACAGAAGTACAGTTAAATCACACTTGTTTAATAATAAAAGTAAAAAGAACAAATGTAGTCAAAACATTGCCAAAATTGAGTAACTAGAAAGGATAGTCAGCCAAGCCAGAAGTCAGGGATCAAAGTAGTTGAACAAAAAGCAGGATCCAGAGCCAGAAGGGATGTCAGCAAAGCCAGTCTTGAAACAGGAACGCAGGAAATGTTTCTTGTGATGTTGACCAAGGCGCAGGCAGAGCTCCTCTGGACTGGAAGGCTTAAGTAGGCAGGACTGACGGGCAGGATATCAACGACAGCTGAGTAACTGTGGAGAGAGATGGGGGCTGGCAATTAGCCAACAGCTGAGCTGCCAGCTCAGAGAAGGAAGGGCTGAGCACAGCCCAGACACTCTCATGTGTACCAATAATATTATTCATGTACCTCTGTTGCAGAAAAACTAAAGCTTTCTTTGATTTTTAGAACAAGCCCTTACCTTAGCCCCTGGTGTATTTCATAGAAAAGATAATGCCTTCCTGGTATTTAGATTTAGGACATAAAAATGATTTCCTGTACAATTTCCTTTAGATTTACCAAAACTATGGAATAGAAGGACCCACCTATCTATCCGTTCACTCTGTATCCAATCAGGCAGGCCCTTGCACTACATCTGTGGGGTCCAACCCATGGCCCCTGAGAGTTTAGCATGGAGATCGGGCCTGTCTGGGGGGATGCTGGGGATGCTGTGCAAACATAGCAGCTGTGGCAGCTTAAATTGACAAGCCAGGCAAACGCATACCCGGAGAGATGCCAAGGATGCCATGCAAACATAGTTGATGGGGGTAGGGTGTGTGTCCAATGAGGTCTGCTGGTGAACTGCTTTCTGTGTCCTATTGGTTATTTAATCATAAATATACATAGCAGGAAGTCATAAACATTTTTACGGAACACACCAGGGGCTAAGGTAAGTCCTTGTTCTAAAAATCAAAGAAAGCTTTTAATTTTCTGCAACAAAGGTACATTCATGGTGTATTGGTACATAGAGGAGCTGGAATTTGCAGGAAAAAAGTGAATATAGCCTAGTGCTCATTGAAAGCAAAATGGAATAGTGAACACATGCATGCTAGGCAGCGAGGCAGTGACCTAACATTAGCTTTTTCCATTCTAGCTGTATTTTTTGTTACCGTATATACTTGAGTATAAGCCGAGATTTTCAGCCTCTTTTTTGAAGCTGAAAGTGCCCCCCTCGGCTTATACTCGAGTCATCGCCGTCTGCCTGCCCGATCAGCGTGTCGAGCAGACAGACGGCGGCCATTCTACTATTCAAAAGCCGCGCCTCCCTGTCTGTGATAGGCGGAACACTCAATTTCCCAGCAGTCAGTGTTCCGCCTATCACGGACATCCGCTCATTCTCATACTACGGACGAGGATGAGAGGATGTCTGTGATAGGCGGAACACTGACTGCTGGGAAATTGAGTGTTCCGCCTATCACAGACAGGGAGGCGCGGCTTTTGAACAGAGGAATGGCCGCCATCTGTCAGACGAGGAGAGCATGGCACACAGAGGCTGCAGATTGGCACAGGTAGGCAGGGATGGACGGGACACAGCGACGGACGGGACACAGCGACGGACGGGACACAGCGACGGACGGGACACAGGGACGGACGGGACACAGGGATGGACACAGGGACGGACGGGACACAGGAATGGACACAGGGATGGACGGGACACAGGGATGGACACAGGGATGTCTCACCCTCGGCTTATACACGAGTCAATAAGTTTCCCAGTTTTTTTGTGGTAAATTGGGGGCCTCGGCTTATATTCGGGTCGGCCTATACTTGAGTATATACGGTAAATGTGCATTTGACCGCCACTGTGAAAGATTGTTGCTATGGCAGATATGATACTTTTTGAATGCTATATACACCGCTTGACCCTCACCATGTTCTTTTTGTATTGCAAAGAGAAGCATAGAGACCCAGTAATGACATCACTGGAGGGAAAGAGGAGGAGGAAGGATAGTTAATGAGCAGTGTCAGGTGGAAAATAATTTGGATGATGGAAAAGGGTTTGGGGGTGTTGTAAGGCATGGGTTGGGTAAAAATGGGAAAGGTTAGATGGAACAGGATATTGAAGATGGGTGGGGTTAAAGGGTAGTTGACCTGAAATAGATTTGGTTGAGGTGGCTGGGAGGGGGTTCAGGATGTGAATATTGTTGAGGGGGGAAGCAGTTGATGGAAGGTTGGTCTAAAAGTTTGGGTTTGGAGTGACGAGTAATGAGTAGGTCGGGGAGTGTACAAATTGTTGCATTTCAATATAAATTTTGAAGGTTTAGGGTCTTGTGAAGGTACTTGTTATCCATTCTCTTTGTGCTCTTGTAATGGTGGAATCTGAATAAGCACACCTATAGCTTGAAAAAAGCATTGTTGAACAGGCTACATATTGCATATAGTTGAACTGTATATTTTAAACAAATATCAAACAATCAAATATCAAAAATAGGTGTTCCACAGTTCTATAAAATACTGTTTCATTGTGAAAGTCACAATTGAGAGTTATTAGACAACACCATACACCTAACATAACAAACACTAGGTGGGCCTACTTCTCCTAAATTTCAGATTATCCCACACACCCCATCATCCTAATTTTCCAGCTACATCCAGAGAACAATAATGTAGCCTCATCTTCCCCCAAATTGATTAAGGACAGGTGGGAGTATTTTGTCAATATTTGGGAGCTTTTAGGTTCCATGCACACTGGAGCTCAAAAAAGCAGTTTCTGGACGCCAGATGTTGACACAGCGCTCTCTCCCACTGAAATGCTACGACTTATATTGGTCACGGGAGAGAGCGTCGCGTCAACATCGGAAGAAGAGAAGAGGGAAGAAGGTGATGGAGAAGACCGGGCCACCGCTAGAAAAAGAGTGGGCAAAAGAGCAGAAGATAGTGGAAGAGCCAGAGAGCACGGAGAAGAAGAAAGAGACCCCCGGAGCTGCCTTATAAATTACTTTAAAAACCTGTGTAGTGTGTTTTATTTTTGACACTTTTCAAGGTGAATGGGTAGGGGTACAATGTACCCCATACCTATTTCACATAGGGTGGGGGCCCCCTTATTAAAGGGGGCTCCCAGATTCCGATAAGTCCCCCGCCCACAGACCCTGACAACTAACTGCCAGGGTTGTCAGGAAGAGGCCCTTGTCCTTATCAACATGGGGACAAGGTGCTTTGGGGTGGGGGGGGCTCAGGGCCCCCCTGCCTGAAGCACCTACCCCAATGTAGCGGCCTGGTATGGTTCAGGAGGGGGGAGTGCTCGCTCGTCCCTCACCCCCTTTCCTGACCGGTCGGGCTGCGTGCTCGGATAAGGGTTTGGTATGGATTTTTGGGGGGAACCCATGCCATTTTTTCGGCACAGAGGGTTCCCCTTAAAATCCATACCAGACTGAAGGGTCTAGTATTGTCCGAGGGGGGAACACCACGCCAATTTTTTTTTCATTTTGGTGGGGGTTCCCCTTCATCCTCAGCACACAAGTCGCACCGCATGTCGGATCATGATGATCCAACTTCTGGTGCGACTTCTATTCAAAACAATAGGCTCCCATAGGGAACCATTGATTTTGAATAGAGGCAGAGAAACGCTGCCAAAAGCTAGCGCTGCTTAACGTGCATTAATGGCAATGCAAAACTCTGATAAAATAATTTTTTTCAACCAGCATTTTCTGCCGGTTATCTGGCATCCAGAAACAGCTTTTTTGAGTTCCAGTGTGCATGGAGCCTTAGCAGTTCCAGGATTTGGTTTGAGGAACTACGATATCATACCCAGCTGAGCACCGATGACAATACAGGAGTGTTTTTTTAATTTTGGGGTACACATCCAGACTTAAAATGTATGTAAATGCAAAATGTGTAGTTGTTCTTTGAAGTAGAGTGATTAAGGATTCTAACTCCTTATTGCTAACAACGTACAAAATTTCTCATCAATTTTTGTTGTGCTGTCTAGTTTCACCATGCAAGACACAGGACATACGGCAATAACAATCTTAACAGGGGTTCTGCCTTTCCCCTACTTTGCTTAAACATGTTGTTTTTGGCTCTGCTTGTGTCGCTATTGGAAAGTTTCCTTCTTTTCCTGCATGATACAACATTGTCAAGTAGACCTGACAGTAATAAAGTCCCAGTGAGGAGAAAAAAACCTAGACACTGGTTCTAAGTAGGGATGAGCTTGGTGTTCGAGTCAAATGCATGTTTGACTCGAAAACCATCTGTTCACCCGTTCGTCAAAGCCAGAACTCTGTGCCATCGCAGTGCATTGCTGGCTTATGATTGGCCAAGCATGCATTGTGACCCCGCATGCTTAGCCAATCACAGCGCCGGCAGCGAGGAGAGCCATAATTGGCCACATGCAGGATGCCTGTGGCCAATTATAGCTCAGGGGGTTTAGTACACGCCCCACACTATATAAGACTGCCATTGCGGCAGCCTTGTGTAGTGTGTTGTGGCGTTCAGGGAGAGAGCAGGATAGGCAGGGACAATGTGTTCTTTTTTTGTGAACCTAGCGCTGTTGGGTGTTGTGTGCCTCCAGCACAGTATACACCTGAAGCTACCCTTTATTTCTGGTGTTCTGTAATACAGGCATCTGCAGCAGTTAAATTGGGTGTTGTGTGCCTCCAGCGCAATATACACCTGAAGCTACCCTTTATTACTGGTGTTCTGTACAGGCTTCTGCAGCAGTTAAAGTGGGTGTTGTGTGCCTCCAGCACAGTATACACCTGAAGATACCCCTTATTGCTGGTGTTCTGTAATACAGGCATCTGCAGCAGTTAAATTGGGTGTTGTGTGCCTCCAGCATAGTATACACCTGAAGATACCCCTTATTGCTGGTGTTCTGTAATATAGGCATCTGCAGCATTTACAGTGGGTGTTGTGTGCCTCCTGCACAGTATACACCTGAAGCTACACCTTATTGATGGTGTTGTTCTGTTTCTGTAACACAGGCAGGCAGCTGCAGTAATTACAGTCGGTGTACTGTGTCATCTGCTCAGTGTGCACCTAAAGCTACCCAATTGCTGGTTTTCCCATCTCCCTGTAGGCCATAACTATGTCTGGAAGGCCAACAAGGAGAGGCAGACAGTCACGAGTCAATAAAAGAGGGCAAGCAGGTTCTGTCTAGAGACAACAGTGCTGATCGTGGACGCAGTGCATCGTAATTAGCACGTGGCCATGGGACACGCTTGTCCTTATTTTCGGCAGCTGGACGCGTTGAGCCACATCATGCCGAAGACTTGGTAGAGTGGATGACCAAGCCCTCCTCATCCTCTCTCACCCAGGCTGAGGGTACTAGCAAAGCAGCTGCCAACGCGTCCTCTTCCCTCGTCTCAATGTCATCAGTCACTCCTTCCCTAGACCCACCATGTCCTCCTGAGGAGTCCCCTGAACTGTTTGAGCACAGTGTTGGGTACATGCTCCAGGAGGATGCCCAGTGTTTTGAAGGCTCTGATGATGATACCCAGCTAGAGGAAGGCAGTAGCGTGAGCGCAGAGAGAGGGGATGCTCAAGAAGGACAGCAATCTGGCAATCATATTCCACCAGCTGCAGCATACTGCCAGGTTTGCTCCAGTGATGAAGAGGGAGGGGATGATGAGGTCACTGACTCCACGTGGGTGCCTGATAGGAGAGAGGAGGAGGAGGAGGCACATCTCCAATGAGGCAGGATGCCCTCCGGGGGCCAGCTTAGGGGCAGCACACCGACTGAATCACACCGCAGAGCTCCGCCTGTGCAGGGCGCTGCCTCTGCGCGTTATTCCAAAAGTTCTTTGGTGTGGGCCTTTTTTGAGATGAGTTCATCAGATCGCACCGCTGCTATCTGCAACATATGTCTCAAGCGTATCTCGCATGGCCAAAACATCAGCCGCTTGGGCACCACATGCTTGACCAGACATGCAGCTCGTTGGCAAGCGTACCTTAAAGACCCACACCAAAGAACAAAGCGGACCTCTCATCAGCTGTGATCTCCAACCCCACTAGACCTTCAGTCCTCTCTGAAACCTGCACTGAGAGGAATGAAGGTGTAGAATTAGGTGTGCCACAGCCAAGTACTTGTGGGCACTCTGCTAGCAGTACACTCACGTCCGATTGTACCAGGCAAATTTCCCTGCCCCAGCTGCTGGACCGTCGAAAAAGAAGTTCACTCCCAGCCATCCACATGCCCAGCGGTTTAATGCTAGTTTGGCTAAATTGCTAGCACTTCAGCTGCTGCCTTTTCATTTGGTAGACTCGGCCCCCGTGCGTGAGTTTGTGCAATGTGCGGTTCCTCAGTGGCAGGTCCCCAAACGCCACTTTTTCTCACAGAAGACGATTCCGGCTCTCTACCAGCATGTAGAAGGTAATGTCCATGCCTCGGACTTTACCTATCATTCAGGGCCCATTGGGTCACTCTTCTGGCAGCTGGGAAGGATGCAGGACAAGGTGTAGTAGTGTTGGAGCTTGTTCCGCCACGACGCCTCCAAAATGCTACTACTGGTTGTGACACACCTCTCTCCTCCACCTCCTCCTCTTCTTCTTCCTCCATGGCCTCTTCCAGTTCTTTGTCTTTTCTTTTTTTTTTTTTTATTCTTTATTTAAATTTTTCATTTAAGTTGCGTACAAAACATAATCAAGTATTAAAAGAAAACCATAGGACCAAAATACATTCATGCCCTTCAGTTTTTCACATTATCCTGGTTTTCTTTCTTTACTTCTCGAGTTCTTCTAAAATATCTCCCTCCCACCCCTCTCCCCACCCCTACCGACCCATTACCTCGTTAAAAATCATAGATTGTCTAAAGATTTTCCAGTATTTCCATTTCACATGGAATCTCTTTCTTTCTCTTTCTTCCTCCATTCCCAGCCCTTCAATACTATACATTTCCTCAACTTTTCCTAACCATTCCTTTACTTTGGGTGCTTCTATTTCTTTCCATTTTTTCGGAATCAGACTTTTTGCCACGTTTATTAATGAGCTTGTAAGGGAATTCCTATACTCCTTAATTGGGGTATCTACTGCATGGAATAGGCATAACCATGGGTTCTCAGGTAACTGTATTTTAGCTATTACTTCTATATATCTTATTATTTCTCTCCAATATTCTTTAATCTTGGGACAGTCCCACCATATATGGGCCAAACTTCCCGTTTGTCCACAATTCCTCCAACATTTCCCAGATTGTCCCTCCTGGTACTTTGCCATTATATCTGGGGTCCTATACCATCTTACTAAAATTTTATAATTTGTTTCTATCATCTTACTATTTTCCGTGGATCTGTGCACCATCTTCAATATTTTTTCTATATTTTGGTTTTCACCCCGTGCTCCCTTCTTCCCATTTTTTAATGAAAGTTGGTACCTCCGCTTCACATTCCCCTCTCAAGACCTTATAAAACTGGGCAATACCTGCCCTTGGGGTTTTCCCCTCACATATCCGCTCCAAGGCAGTCAAATTTTCTCCATCTCTAAGCGGTTGTGGTAGTCTTGAGACGAAATGTCTAAGCTGCAGGTATCGCCACTCATTCAAATCCATCCAATCATTTTCTTTCTGTAATATTGCTAGTGTTTTCAATTTCCCCTCTTTAATTATGTGTCGTAATTGCATATTATCTTGTTTTATCCATTTCCCTCCTATTGTACTTTTACCAGGTGCAAAAAAATCATTATCTTTTAAATAAATTAAAGGGGAATTATATTTCCACTTGTTATGTTTGTGTATTCCCTCCCATACTCTAAACACATTTTTTGTGACCAAAGGTGTTGTCTTCCCTAGTGATCTATATTTTAAAGGAGTCCAGATTTCTCTACCTAGATTTGTGCCTGATAAACTGTGTTCTATTTTTCCCCATCTTTTTTTACTTTCTAATTTTGCCCATTCCACCACCCGTGTTAACACTGCTGCTTCGTAATATTTTCTAAAATCTGGGACATTCAGACCCCCTTCATCTTTTCCCTTTTGCAAAGTCTTCAGTGGGGTTATAGGTTTCTTGTTGTTCCAGATAAATTTAGAAATTAAAGAATTTATCATTTTAAAATATAGAGGGGGGATATATATTGGTAATAGCTGAAATTTATAAAGGATTTTAGGTTGAATAATCATTTTTAAGGCATTAATTCTTCCTAACCATGACAGGGGCTTTGTTCTCATTCTCCTTATTTCTTCTCTCAATTCTTCTAGAAGGGGGATATAGTTTATTTGATATATTTTTTCTATTGATGCAGTCAGTTTAATCCCTAAATATTTAATTTCTTTTTGCCATAGAAATGGGAATTCTCTCTTAATGTCAAGTTCTTCTCTCAAATTTATATTTACATTTAAGATTTCTGACTTGCTTGGGTTAATTTTAAAGTTAGATAATTCCCCGTACTCCTGTAAAGCCTTTAACAAGTTTGGCATGGAGATTCGTGGGCTAGATACGTAAAACAGAATATCATCCGCGAATGCGGCTGTCTTATGTATTTCCCCCTCTATCTCAACCCCCTTTATATCTGGGTTTCTCCTTATCGTCTCCAGGAGTGGCTCCAATGCCAGAACGAACAATAGGGGGGACAGCGGACACCCCTGTCTAGTCCCATTGTTCATTCTGAAGGCTGTTGATAGTACCCCATTAACTCTTACCACTGCCTTGGGGCTGTTATATAGTGCCTTTATCCACTTCAAAATTTTGGGTCCAAACCCCATTCCCCTTAGGGTACCCATCATGAATCCCCAGTCTACTCGATCAAAAGCTTTCTCAGCATCTATTGATAGGAGTAGACTGGGGATTCTACTCTCCTTCATCCTCTGAAGCAGTAATATTGACCTTACTCCATTATCTTTTCCTTCTCGCCCCTCAATGAATCCCACCTGATCTGCATGGACTAAGCTAGGAATTAACTTCTTTATTCTAGCGGCCAATATTTTTGCGAACAATTTAACGTCCATATTGAGTAGTGAGATCGGTCTATAGTTTGAGCATATTGTATTCTCTTTTCCCTCTTTCAATATCGTGGAGATTGTCGCCGTGGAGGCCTCCTCGCTCAGTCCATATTTTGTACCTAGTCCATTATAATATGCACATAAAATTGGGGCTAGTATGTCTCCAAACTTTTTTAGATATTCTATTATATAGCCATCAGGCCCTGGACTCTTTCCTCCTTTGGTCTCTTTTATTGCCTGTATTACTTCTTGGACTGAGATTGGATTCTCCAATTCCTGCGCCAATTCCCCTGGTATTTTAGGGATATTTGCTTGAAATATATAGTTTTTGATTTCTCCCCTTCTCTTCATCTCTTGTTTTTCTGTCTCTTTTTTTCTCACGGAATATAACTGCCCATAATATTCTCTAAAAACTTCTGCTATTTCCTTAGTTTTATAGACCGACTCTCCCTCTTTATTTAATATTTTCTCTATATAATTCTTCGATCTTTTTTTCCTCAATATCTTTGCTAAGATCTTACTATTTTTAATGCCGCTATAATATCTCTCTTTAGTAATCCTATTACTGTATATATTGTCCTCATTTCCTGTTCCATTAATTCCCCAAGTTCCTCTCTTTTCATAGCCAGTTTATGTAATAGGTCCACTACCTGTCCACTTTCCCTGCCATTTGCCTTTTTATGTTCTTGCTCTAATCCATGGATTTCCTCCCTCAACTCCCTACTCTTTTTAATACCTTCTCTCTTCCTATTTGTACCTAGTGAAATATATATCCCTCTTATATAAGCTTTATGTGTCTCCCAAATAATATTTTCCATATTCTCTTCATTTAAATTAGTGGTAAAAAAAAACTCCAATTCCTTTCTAATTATTTCCTCTCCCTTCTCGTCCAACAATTCCCTATTCAATTTCCAGGAAAAAGGAGATTTCTGAAATCCTGGGATTTTGATCTTCAGGCATATTGGAGAATGATCAGACAATGTTCTAATTCCTATATCTGTGGATATCACCTCGTCCAGAACCCTATGTTCCACTAACCAGTAGTCGATCCTTGTGTACGTCCCGTGTACAGGGGAATAGAACGAGTAAGTTCTTTGTCCTTTCTAACCAGCAGTGCTCCGTAGGCGTTCAAGGGGCTACACAAGTACGCAGGCAAAAAGATGCCATGCCTGCTTTCGCTGGTTTGTTTGGGGGACAGGAGCCACACTGGGGCAGATATTTTGACAGCTCTGCAGGGACAGGCTGAGAGGTGGTTGATGTCACAACAGCTTAAGCCAGGAATGGTGGTTTGCGACAATGGCACCAACCTCCTCTCCGCCCTCCGACAGGGACAACTGACCCATGTGCCCTGTGTGGCTCACGTCCTTAACCTGGTGGCGCAGCAGTTCTTGGGCAGGTACCCGGGCTTACAGGATGTCCTGAGGCAGGCCAGGAAAGTCTGTGTGCATTTCTGCCGATCATTTAATGCCAGTGCTCGGCTGGCTGAACTCCAAAAGGAGTTGAACCTGCTCAAGAACTGCCTTATATGTGACATGCCCACCAGGTGGAACTCAACGTTGGCCATGCTGCAGCCGCTTCACATGCAGCAGAGGGCCATCAATGAGTACCTGTGCGACTACGGCACCAGGACAGGGTCAGGGGAGCTCGTTTTTTTTTCACCACGCCAGTGGGGCATGATCAGGGATGCATGCACTGTCCTGTGACCATTTGAGGAGGCCACAAGGATGGTGAGCAGTAACAGTGCATGCTTCAGTGACACTTTACCTCTTGTCCACCTGTTGGAGCATACGCTGCGTGGAATAATGGACAGGGCACTTGAGGCAGAACAGAGGCAGGAAGAGGAAGACTTCCTTGCCTCTCAAGGCCCCCTTTATCCAGACAGTGTTCTTGCTGTGCCACCCATCACACAGGAAGAAGAGGAGGAGGAGGAGGAGGCTTGTGTAAGCATAGAGGTGGAGCCTGGCACTCAGCATCAGCAGCAGCAGTCTTTTAGGGATGATTTACAGTCCAGAGAAACACGTGGACTTGTACGTGGCTGGGAGGAGGTGCCTGCGGATCATGTTGTCCTTAGTGACCCAGAGGACTCCGGACCGAATGCCACAGCTAACCTATGCTGCATGGCCTCCCTGATCCTGCAAAGCCTGCGGAAGGATCCTCATGTTCTTCGGATCATAGAGAGGGACCATTACTGGCTGGCCACTCTCCTTGATCCACGGTACAAGGGTAAGGTTGCCGACCTTATCTTGCCATTGCAGAGGGAGCAGAGGATGAAACATCTCTGGGAGGCCTTGCAGAAAGGTCTGTGCAACGCGTTCACAGAGATGGGAGGTTAAAAACTCCTGGTCCCTGACAACGTGTTGCTGAGGCTTCGGTCAGTCATAGAAGGAGCGGTGGAGAAGGTGGCCGTCTGACCAATGCGTTCAGATAATTTTTTTAGTCCGCAGCCTCAAGGTATAATCGGTTCCAGCAACCATCGCCAGCGTCTGATTTGCAGGAATACCTAGGGGCCAGGTCAGACTTGGACACCTTTCCCACCGAAAATCCTCTGGCTTACTGGGTCTTGAGGATGGATCACTGGCCAGAGCTTGCACAGTATGCAATTGAGCTACTGGCCTGTCCTGCATCCAGCGTTCTTTCGGAACGCACCTTCAGTGCTGCTGGAGGCTTTGTAACCGATCACAGGGTGTGAGTGACTGTCCTGTTATGTTGCTGATAGCTTGGAAGAACATTTTTAGTTCTCGGTGATGCCACCAGTGGCTAAGGCCCAATTTTTCAGCTCCTGTTTAACAGGGGCATGTAATTACAATATTTGATGCAATGCTTTGCAGCAGGGCTCATTCCTGAACTCCAACTAGAGTATCTGGGAGATGTTGCAGTGTCGTGGCACCAGTGCCTAAGGCCCAATTTTTCAGCCCCTGTGATTACAGTTTTTGATGCAATGCTTTACTGCACTCCAACTAGAGTATCTGGGAGAGGTTCCAGTGTTGTGGCACCAGCACCAGTGCGTAAGGCCCAATTTTCAGCCCCTGTTTAACAGGGGCATGTAATTACAATTCTTGAGATAATATTTCACAGCAGGGCCCGTTCCGGCGCCCACCGAAAGTAACTGTGAGGACTTATAGTGTTGTGGCACCAGCACCAACACCACAACCACCAAAGGCCTAATTTTCCTACCACTGTTCAACAATGGCATGTATTTACAATTCTTGATATAATCGTTCACAGCAGGGTGCTCCAGCGCCCACCAAGAGTCACTTTGAGGGCTTACAGTGTTGTGGCAACACCAACACCTTAGGCCCACATTTCTGCAGAGCATATAGGGCAGGCCCCTACTTTCAAACATCCAACTTACAAACAACTCCTACTTGCAAATGGAAGGAGACAACAGGAAAGGAGATGAAAAAACAGGGGTGATAACCCTTCCCTATGTTTTTCAAAAAGCTTAAAAATAGATTTTTTGACTGGAGCTAAACTTTAAAAATTATAAACAGATTCTACTTAACACAACAAACCTACACAGTCCCTATCTTGTTTGCACCGCCTGTATACTGCTGTTCTGAGTATAAAGGGCCTGGTTGCCCCACGCCTTTACTTTTTAAATTTGGTTATGGAGTTCCCCTTAATATCTGTACAAGACCCAAAGGGGCTGGTAATGGGCAGGGGGGCTACCCATGCCATTTTTTCTCAATGATTTTCATCTGTATTGCCGGAACCAGATATTACATTAAAACCGCAAGCAGTTTTAAATGACTTTTTTTCTATTAAATGTCATTTTGTGCAGGGACTGTTCTAAACATGGGAAACACGTGCCACTTCACAGGCATACTATAGACACCCCCAGGCATGATATTTAAAGGAATATTTCACAGTTTTTTTTCAATTTAATCGTCATTAAAATTAGTGCTCCCGAAAAAAACTGCCATTTTTTAAAAAAATGTTGGCGTTGATCCATGTCCCCTTGGGCAGGAGCCGTGTCCCCAAACCCTGTTTAGGACAATATCTTGCATATTAGCCATTAAAATTAACACTTTTTATTTTGAACGTTCGAGTCCCATAGACTTCAATGGGGTTCTAAAGTTCGTACGAATTTTCGGTCCGTTCGAAAGTTCTGGTGCAAATCGAACAGGGGGGTGTTCGGCTCATCCCTAGTTCTAAGCCTCCTGCACACCATCTTAAAAAAAGGCAGACATATTTAGGAATGGTTTGGTTTGAGCCTGTGTTCTCAATTATGAGATCAAGGGTGGTGGCATTTGCACAGAAATTGAAAATTACACCTTGCTTTAGTTTTAAGTATACAAGAGAAAGCTGAGGACAAAGTTTTTGTGGAGAAACAATACTGAAACAGGAAATGCATGTGTCTTGAAATGAGTAATAGAGATCAGAAAGCTGAAAGTAGAAAACAATTAAAATTTACAAAACTTTCAGGCAAGTCTACTTCAAGTTTTGTTGTTGATTGCAACTGTGGGCTGCCTGAAGGCCCCTGAAAAAAAAGGCATTACAAAGAAGCCAAAAATCATGTATTTCACAAACAAAGGAAATCTTTGTAACGTAAAATTAATATACATACTCCAACATTGGATGCAGAGGCACACATGGCTACAGGAGCAAGATTCAGTGAGAGTTACCTTTTGCATATTTATGAGGAGTAAATTACCCAATTTGGTAACATTTAGAAGAATCAAACACATCTTGATTAATATACCTATAGTCTCTTGCAGGCTTCTCTGCGGGAGAACAACTCTCCATCTGATGTTGTGCTGTGAATCAAGGAAAAGTGATTGTGAGGAACTATTGTGCAGCAATATTAACTTAACTTACAAAATGGAAAAAAAAAAAGAAAATGATGCCAGGAGGGAAGCCAATCTCCTTGCGCATGTGCATTGGCACCACATTCACAGCAAGTGTTACTCTGTCCGGAGTACACCAGACTGCAAACACTCAGGTAAAAATAAAATTGAAATTAAATACATTTTGAAAAGAGACAATTTTAATGTTAATCTAAGCCCTTGTACCCATGGTTGGAAATTCTGACCACAAAATCTATCTGATGTTTTCCGTCGGATTTTGTCCAAAACTGGTGTTGCATACACACGGTTGGACAAAGTTGTCGGAAAATCCGATAGTTCGGAGCATGATGACATTTGTTCGTTCCGATGGGACTACGTTCAGCCTAGTAGCGAATATCTTTGCTCTCGTACTTTGATCTGAGCATGGGTGACACTTTGTCCGATCTGAATTCTCTACAAACGATCGGAAAAAGTCAGATCGGATTTTGTTGTCGGAAAATTTGAGATCCTGCTCTCAAATTTTTTTTATGTCGGAATTACAGATGGAAAAAGTCCAATAGAGCCCTCACGCGAACAGATTTTCCGACAATATAATCTGATCGGACCGTTTCCGTCAGTATTTCCGACCATGTGTACAAGGGCTTATTCTAAAAAAATTTTTTGTTTCAATAGGACCATGATCAGCTACCGAACAAAAAAAATCAAATGGATCAAAGCCCTGTGTGTGATTTTTACTGGGTTACCAATCATTCATATCATCCTGATTATCAATATTGGAGACTGTTTCCACGCTAATAATTGGCAATACTGTTGGTTTGTACTCCCTGAGTCATTGCAGGCAGTAAGGTGAATAGTCTTCTCTCTTTAAGGCTTTAGGGCCAAGCACCTCCGTAACATGATGCACAATATATGATGCATAATTCTTATGCTGGTCAGCAGTCCATGGACCCTAGCCTATTACATTGTTAGTTCTTCAACTTTCTCCTACAGCCTTTTCCTCACAGCTGAAGAGGTCTGGGAGTAGGAAGTACAATCCCCTGATTCTTGTTCAGTAGTGAATAAAGATCTTCATAAGCACCTTGTTCTTCTGAGGGTCCACTTGCCACTTGTCAGTTCCTACCTAGGGCTCCAAGGAGGCATATTTTAAGGGCCAGAGTTGGTGTTCTATTGTCAAAACCACCAGAAACCATCACTTGCTTGAAGGTGTCTCTATCCAAGAATGCCCTACTGGAGCATTCTTGGATAGAGATCTTGGGTGCCTCTGCCCTGAAGTCAGGGAACTATGGGGATGCTCTTTCTGGATTTGCCACTACAATTTTTTTTTTTTTTTTTTCTTTTGCTTATTTTTTTTAATAAGTTAATCAGTGTTATCTGTTCAGCTGCAATCAAGATAAAAAATGCAGTAAACAGCTTTTATTGGGGCCATGCTTATTAGTTAATTAGTTAGGGTCCAAGCAAACTTCCAGCATCCTTTGTGTATTAATAAGCTATGTTTGTTTAATGGTTTGCGATGATAACACTGTATTAATTTGTAGATATAATAGATTAAGCAGTCACAGAATATTCAAAAATAAAACTGTGTAACTGTGCAAAAAAGGATTTAGCAGTGTTTTACAAATTCGTTATACCTGGAATTATTAAATGTCCTGTCAGTTTCTTCTGAAAGCAAGGTAAATTAATTTCTTTGCCAATTTTGTCAAATGTCTGCTGCTTACAAACAGTATAGAAAAAAAACATTATCTATATATATTTAATCTAAAAACACAATCATTTCTTACAAAAATGAATACAGATTAAGCTCAGAATTTATGCCTTTTTTTCAGTATTATATCTAATCTGTGTATGTACTGGACCTTACTCTGTTTCAGCATTGATTTTCTATCACCCCCCTCCTAGGTTTGGCTATGTGATGTCCATATATTTCAGCTGATCAACTAAATAGGAATATTCAAAAAAAATGCCTAGCAAGAGGTTTCTTGACTTTCATATTCTCAGTGGAGTATTTGTGTTGTGCTTTTTTTCACTTTTTAAGTAGTTTCACCCACATACAATAAACCACATGGGCATTTTATAATATAAATTACATAAGAGGTCTGACGTGTGTAATATTCATTGATATGAATCAGATATTCCCCGTGTGGGCGATTAAGATCCTTTAATCATGTTCAGATAGTGAATATAATTTAAACAGTGGAAAGACTACTGTTTAAATTGTGTCTACCAAAAGAGATGTAGGAGTTTGCGGAGTTGGGAGAACTTATCAGAATCTGGGATCCCCATCATAGTAGGGAGACCCAAGATATTTGGCTAAAGCTCTTGGGGAATGACTAAAGAGTACTCAGTATCCTTTATTACTCATTTTCAAATATATAGTGGCATAAAAAACTGTGTGAACAGAATTAACTGGTTTTCTGCAGTAGGCTTCCATAAAATTCGATCTGATCCTAATCTAAAGTTGAGCAGTGATGGGCCAAACATCCCCCAGTTTGGTTCGCACAAGAATTTCCGAACATGGAAAAAGTTTGAACCCGAACCTATTAAAGTCTATGGGACCTGAAGTTGAAAAATCAAAAGTCATTGGCCATTAAAAGGGTATGGAGGCCTGAGTACTGCCCTGGGGACATGTATCAATGCAAAGAAATGTTTGTTTAAATATAATTTTAAACCACTTGACCCCCAGAAGATTTACCCTTCTTCATGACCAGGCCATTATTTGTGATACAGCACTGCGTTATTTTAATTAACAATTGTGTGGTCGTGTGACGCTGTACCTAAACAAAATTTGTCCTTTTTTTCCCCCATAAATAGAGCTTTCTTTTGGTGGTGATCACCTCTGCAGCTTTCTTTTGATTTGATCACCTCTGCAGTTTTTATTTTGCGCTATAAACCAAAAAAGACCGACAATTTAAAAATTTAAAAAATATTTATTACACTCTACTATAAAACACATCCAATAAAAAAAATGAAAAAAATCTAATTTCTTCATCAGGTTAGGCCAATATGTATTTTACTACATATTTCTGGTAAAAAAAATCCCAATTGGTTGGTTTGTGCAGAAGGTATAGCATCTACAAACTATGGGATATTAAAAAAAAAAATCTTAATAATAATGGTGGCGATCAGTGACTTATAGCAGGACTGCAATATTGTGGCAGACAGTCGAGACACTGACAACGTTTTGACACTTTTTTGGGGACCGGTGACACTAATACAGTGATCAGTGCTAAATAATATGCACTGTCCCCGTACTAATGAGACTGGCAGGGAAGGAGTTAACATCAAGGATTTATCAAAGGGTTAATTGTGTGCCTGACTGGTGCTTTACTACTGTGGTGGAGGTGCTTGTACTAGGAGAAGGCATGGATCGATGCCCCTGCTTAGCAGAGACACGGGATCCATGCCTTCTGTAGTGACAGAAGGGCAGTTACGCTGACCTGTACTGCCGCAATCTCTGGTTCTAATCTCTGGTATATCAGCGTCAGGAGCCCAGGGCTTAGAAATCCTCCCAGAATCCACACGGCATCTTCATTGCTGACAGGACGGGCTATGTGGCTGTGATTAGGGAAAAAATAAAGAACTGCGCAATCCCTAATATTTCTTATTGGGATAAGAAACCACCCCACAATGGAAAAGAGTGCTTGATCTGACTTAAAATTCAAAAATCAAATCTATTAACTGAATATGACATATGAAATTACCTACAACATATGAAATAAACATGCGTTATCACCCGTTTAGTGTGAACCTGGAAATATAGACATAATATGCTGAGTCTATGTGTGCCAGGTGTTCAAAAAGAACCAAATGAAATTAAATAAAGCAAAATATAATAAAAGTGAATAAAAATGAATATGACAATAATGTAAAGTCCTTGTGAATTCAGCTGGAAAACACCTCGTGTCCAAGGGAATTGGTCCAAATTAAGACCCTTTGTTGACGTGAAGCAAAATAAGGTGCACCTCCACCAAACAGATAACAATGGCCCCTTACCAGATGCCCCAGTAAGGAGCGCTTTATCGTAAATCAGGTCAGGAAATACGTCAGTCATGAGCCATCCGAGAGGAGCACTTTATCGTAAATCAGGTCAGGGAATACGCCAGTCTTGAACCATCCGAAACAGGGAAAAAACTTTTTGGAGCAAGACTCAAGTATATTCTGATGGAAAATCACCCCAGGACGACGTGATCTTTTCACGAAACGCGTTGGGTGGCGTGACACGCTTCTATGCCTCATTTGAACTGTTACTGAATGGGATATCGATTGGAGTTCGCGATCGGCCGACGCTTGCCCATTTGATGATATGCCCTGTGTTCTCTTACTTTTGTAAGTGTATTTCTTTTTATATTTGTTTTTATTAAATGATTTTACACTATTTGGAGTATCTTTTTCTTCCTATGGTGGACCTTTTTGATTTTCCATCGGAATATACTTGAGTCCTGCTCCAAAAAGTTTTTTCCCTGTTTCGGATGGTTCAAGACTGGCGTATTCCCTGACCTGATTTACGATAAAGTGCTCCTCTCGGATGGCTCATGACTGACGTATTTCCTGACCTGATTTACGATAAAGCGCTCCTTACTGGGGCATCTGGTAAGGGGCCATTGTTATCTGTTTGGTGGAGGTGCACCTTATTTTGCTTCACGTCAACAAAGGGTCTTAATTTGGACCAATTCCCTTGGACACGAGGTGTTTTCCAGCTGAATTCACAAGGACTTTACATTATTGTCATATTCATTTTTATTCACTTTTATTATATTTTGCTTTATTTAATTTCATTTGGTTCTTTTTGAACACCTGGCACACATAGACTCAGCATATTATGTCTATATTTCCAGGTTCACACTAAACGGGTGATAACGCATGTTTATTTCATATGTTGTAGGTAATTTCATATGTCATATTCAGTTAATAGATTTGATTTTTGAATTTTAAGTCAGATCAAGCACTCTTTTCCATTGTGGGGTGGTTTCTTATCCCAATAAGAAATATTAGGGATTGCGCAGTTCTTTCTTTTTTCCCTTTTTACACGTATATAGCATTTTTGGTATGTATTATGCCCCGTACACACGAGAGGGATTAAGTCTGACAGACCTCCAAAGGAGTTCCGCCGGAGTTCCGACGGAGTTCTGGCGGACTTTTCGACCGAACGGACTTGACCACACACCATCACACCAAACTCCGACGGAGTCGAACGTGATGACGTACGACTGGATTCGACGTAGGAAGTTCATAGACAGTAGCCAATAGCTGCCCTAGCGTCGGTTTTAGTCCGTCGGAGTAGCACACACACGAGCGAATTTTTCGAAGGGGACCGGGTCCGGCGGAGTTCCGTCGGGAAAATTTGAAGCATGCTTCATTTCTAAAGTCCGTCAGACTTTAGCGAAGCTAAAGTCCGTTGCAGCCCACACACGATCGGATAGTCTGACGGACTCAGTCCGTCGGAGTTTGGATGTCGAAAAGTCCGCTCGTGTGTACGGGGCTTTAGAATTGCTGCATCACATTAATTTGGTTATACACTGTAGCGCAGATTTCCTTTCTTTTTTATCTATGTGGCTGTGATTGCCCAGCACTGCCCATGTGACCAGTTAGAATGTTCCAAAACGTCATCCTACCAGGGAAGTTTTGGACATTCAGCTGAAAGGATTTCTAAGGCCCGGACACCTAACGTGGATATAACAGGGCTTAGAACTGGAGGTCCTGTGTAAGTTCCCCTTACAGAGTTTTCTGTAAAGGTGAACTTACCCTTTAAAGTGGAACATTAAAAATGAAAAATTCCTTTAAATATAGTGCTTGAGTGTCCCCTTAGTCTACCAGTAAAATGGCACACCTGTACCCTGTATAGAACCTGCTGCAGCAAAACTGACATATATATCATCTGTATGATGAGGCCACATTTTAGTGCATGTGCTTGTGAATAGCTGGTTGTTAAGGAGCGGTCCGGGAAACTGGCCATTGCATCCTGAACAATGGATGAGTCATCAGCTGTCAGCGGGCGCCTGGTATGAATTTTGGGGGGGATCCTACACATTTAAAATAAAAATTTTGTGGGGATCCCCGGAGGGTCTGATTTGGAATGGGGGGATCCCCACGCTGTTTTTTTTCACATTTTTGTATTGTGGTCAGCCCACTGACAGCTGATCTGTTGTTAAGGATGTGGCTTAACAACCCGAACGGGTGCTGTTCAGGGCCGAACCAATGCTCCAACAGTTCACCCATCTCTAAAGCCAAGTAAACACTAGCCGAAAATGTTGGTTCAGCAGGAACTAGACAACTTTCAGTCAGTGTGTAAAGCTGTCTTTAGAATATAGAACTATCAGAAGTTTAAGGGCTCTCCTCCATGACCATCTTTACAATATTGATAAGCGAAATTCTACCAATGTCGCTCGACACTGCCATTCTGGGAAACTTTTTGTGGTGTCAATTCAGATTGTGGAGAAGGTGCAATCTCCTAAAAAAGCGGAGATGTGTTTCATCTCCTATGTTGAAGGGATATTTCAAATCCATAAACTGGATGGACTCAATTTTGAGTGGGATGTCACCCAGGATCTCCCTTCTAAATGGGATGGGTTTCCCTTTATTTTTTCCCCTTTTCATATTTCTCTTTGCTTTTCCTGCATTTGTTTTTTTTTAATTTTATTTATTCTTTTGTTTTCTTGTATTTGTTTTCTTGCCCAGTTTCTGCCCATAAGATTTGGATTTTTTTATATATCTTATGTGTCTTTTAATATAAATTGGTACACTGAAGGGGTTAACCGACTGATGGAGTCAGGTTCCACTTGTTGATATGTGTGTGTATTTAAGATACAAGATCTTAGCTGACCTGTGTTATGAGTAAGCGCTATCCAATGTGAAGGGCGTCAACTTCAACCCTCTGTGTATTTGACGCTGTTATCTTTTTATTTTTGATATTTATCAATAAAGGATTTGGAAGTGTCCACTCTTCTTTATCCAAAACCCCCCAATAAAATGTCCCTTGCTGTAACTCCATCATGAATCATGTCGTCAAGATATGCAGATCCAGGTTTATTATGATGCTGATAACCGCTGACCCACCAGAAAAGAAAAAATGCTGCTGCTGAGTCACTTCCTGAGCACTTGGCTGTCCCCCACAAAAAGTTCAGTGGCTTACAGCTGTTTTACATGTATAAGGGGGCATGGTCTCCCGTGTGAGATATTTGACCATATATGGGCATGAGCATATATGTTCAATGACATTACAGCCCCACCGAACCCAGAACAGTTTGACTCATCACTAGTCTAAACCAGTCCGATTGAAAAGAACTGGTAAAGCCGCGTACACACGGGCGGATTGTATGGCCTACTTAGTCCGCCATACAATCCGACGGACAGTCCGTCCTACTTTCGAATGAACGGACTTGACCACACACGGATGCACAAACAGTCCATCGAAAGCTTGCGTGATGACGTGTACAGCACGTACGACGGGACTAGAAATAGGAAGTCCAATACACAGCAATGCAACCTTTCGCCGTGTAAATCTTTTCTGAGCATGCGCCATTCTTAGTCCGTCGAACTAGCCTACTGACGAGCGGATTGTCCGCTGAAACCAAAGTATGACGGACAGTATTTTGAAAAATCCAAAATACTTAGTACGCCAGACTGCACGCTGAAAAAGTCCGCTGAAGCCCACACACGAGCGGACTGTCCGCTGAAATGTGTTTCGACGGACTAAGTAGGCCATACAGTCCGCCCGTGTGTACGCGGCCTAAGACATTAGCAAATGTTTGGTGCATATTATCCCTGCACAGGTAAAAATAGGTTAGCTTTCACTTTTTTGACTAGCTTATTTTTTACTAGCAGTTGTGCATAACTGGTTTCTTTCAGCACCTGAACATTTTTCAAACATGGCTGTTATCCACTTGTGCTGTACTGTAATGCGAGGGGATGAAGACCACCATGCAGCATGTTGATGCATTGTCCTAAGTGTTTGCATTTAAGTCTGCTGAAATAAAATACAGTACAACACAAGACAGCCCTTGGTAATGTGGGCTTTAAACTGTGACCAAGCCCTTAATGCAAATTGCATACCTCTACTACAAGTGCTTCCAAACAAAATAGAGCTGACAGTTGAATTGCCTTGTTTTGAAGCAAATTTTTTCTTTGTAAAAAAAAATAGCATGGATCCCCCTCCACCCTTAACCACTTCAATACCAGGCACATTCGCCCCTTCCTGCCCAGGACAATTTTCAGCTTTCAGCACTGTCGCAATTTGAATGACAATTGCGCAGTCATGCTACACTGTACCCAAACAAAATTTTTCTAATTTTGTTCCCATAAATAGAGCTTTATTTTGGTCATGTTTGATTACCTCTGCTTTTTTTATTTTTTGCCAAATAAACTTAAAAAAAAAAAAAAAAAAGAAACGTTTTTCTTCGCTTCGGTTAAAAATTTTGTTTTCTCCTTTACTGATGGGCACTGATAAGGCGGCACTGACGGGTTGGCACTGATAAGGTGGCACTGATGGGCACCGATGAGGAGGCACTGATACGTAGAATTGATGTGCACTGATATGTAGCACTGATGGGAACCAATAGGAAACACAGATATGCAGAACTGATGGGCACTGATAGGTGGCACCGATGGGTACTGACTGGCGGCTGTAATGGGCCCTGACTAGTGGCTGTGATGGGCACTGACAGGCGGCACTGATTGCCACTTATAGGCAGTACTTATTGGCACTGACAGGTGGCTCTGATGGGCAGCACTGATAATGAGGTACTGACAGATTTTACTGCTGGGCACTGATTGGCACTGTGATGGGCACTGACTGGCACTGTGGTGGGCACTAATTGGCACTGATATGGGCAATGATTGGCACTGATCTGGGCACTGACTGGCAGCTGTGGTAGCACATCTGATGGGGATGGGCTGATTATCAATGTGCTGATTATCAGCACAGCCCCCCCCCTCTGACAGGGAGAGCTGCCAATTGGCTCTCCCTGTCAGCGCGAAACGAGGAATGCCGTTTACGTGATGATCAGCTGTGATTGATCTGATACGTCGCATCTCCGATTGTGGTAAGAAGCCTCTGACAGAGGCTTCTTACCCTGATCGCAGATACGGCGTGTCAGACTGACACGCCACACTCGTGATCGCCGGCATGTTATCCTGCTGAATGTCATATGAAGCCCAGTTGGGATAACTGAACCACCTCCTTGCCGTCATTCTGCTATAGGCCGGGCAAGAAGTGGTTATTGGTCTGGTAAGTATTTTCGGGGGACCTTTGGGGTCCTCCATGCCATTTTATCAAACCCTGTCCTCATGTTGGGAAGGACAGGAGCCTCTTCCCTATACCTCTGGCACAATGGTTGTGGGGGTCTGTGGGCAAGGGGGCTTATCACAATCTTGAAGTTCCCTTTAACAATAAGAGAGCACCCAGATACCACCCTCCATGTGAATAGGTAAAAGGATTCTCTTCCTTGTAAGCAAAGGGGACTGTGTGACATCAGTGGGTGCTAACATTTCCAGGTTCACTGGTTGTCAGTGATTGTTAAAGAAGCAGAGGGTGCTTGCAACCACAGTGTCCTTAGAAGCCACTGGCATCAGACCTGCCTAAAGCCTTCTGTTGGCTGACATCACTCAGCCAGACCAGGCTCTGGAAAGATCACGACTTTACAGTTGGGATCCACCCAGATGCCTGAACTGGCAGCTGGATCAACAAGCGGCTGAGAGCCTGAGCCAGCCACTTCTGCCTCCCTCCACAGCCCAACATTCCAGTGAATGCTGGAGGGGCAGAGCAGAAAGCCAGTGACAGTCACTTTGATCTACAAGTTCTCTGTCTTAGAAGCTCGGGGGACAGATGCAGCATGGCATTAAAGTATATTATTTACCAATGAGCTATATTAAAGAAGATCTATCTTTAGAATTTTTACTTTCCATTTCTGTCCCTGTTGTGTAACTTTTAGGAAAATGTATTTAATATGTATTGTCATAGTTTCTCCCAGTGTTAGTTCTCCTGCAACCTGCTCTAAAGAGCTGACTGAGGCAGACTGATGCTGGTTGAGATCCGTTTGGTGGTGAAAAGCTCCTTGGGGATGTAAAGAAGTGTTTGCAGTGTGGGGATATGTCCGCCAGCGTAGGGCCCCTGTGCGATGCAGAGAACAATCGTCTGGGGAGGATGTGTTCGTTCTGCAAAGACATTATCAGTTTAACGGATGTATTTTCGTATCACCTCTGTGTGCTTGATCAACATATTTGGGGGATCCGTGGCATTCCCCTGCAGATAATCTCCCACCCACAGGGACTGTAGTATAATCCGGGTATGCTTTGTTCTCTGAACAATGCAGAATAAGGATTTACGTCAATGGTAAAAACGTGAGTCTTTGAATTGTTATGATCGGGGGGACAGCGTTTATGATTTCAAGCCATACAGAGACAGGGGGAGAGAAATCGTACAGGCTGCCCCTGCCCAGACACGCCCATAACACTCCCCCAGTCATTGTTCATTGGTTTTTGTATAACCCTTCCTGTTTGAAGGAATGCCTGTGCTTGATTGGTTGATTGTGAAACCATCAGGCTCTGTTTGTTATAAGAATAAAGATTGCTCCAAGGTTCAGGTCAGTTGGTCCAGCGATGGAGCTAAGAACATCAGGATGGTGACTATGTCTGTTTACTTGGGGAAATGAGGGAGACAAAGGTTGTTTAAAGATGCATTATACCAAAAGGCTGGAAGGGCGCTTAATAGCGCAAGAGTATAGTGGTTTTTCCACGACATCCCCTATGGGACAAAATACATGTAGTAATTTGTCCCATATTTGTTTCCTAGTCTGTGGAAAGTGTTCACAGCCACACTGTTCACAGAGGGTCAAAAAGCACTTCGAAGCATGGGACAGAATACTACATGTACTTTGCCCCATAGCAGAAAGAAATGGAAAGTAAAAATTTGAATGATAGATCTTCTTCTCCATTAAAGTTTTGTATTTTTGAGACCTTAATCAATGTATTTGTTGTTACATTCAGTTTTTACTGAAGGTAGACTTTGTTTATATATTTTTTAATATATGCTTAGTTTGAATTGCTTGGGTTGTAAAAGGTGTAGTATAATAATAATAATATACAGTATAAAAGGTAAAGCTTTTTTTTTAATTGTATGTACTGCTTAGCTCTTGTGTTTAAATGATAACAGTAAATATAGCTTATATTGCATAAAACATAATTGCTCCTGAGACCTTTGGAGAAAAATGGGAAACCTGAGCCAGTAGCATTTAATCAGTCTTGTATCGAGACAGCCTTTACGGACACATGATCTCCTTGGAGGATGAAAGAATCAGTGGAGAGGAACAATTGCTGATGTTAAAGACAAACAATTATTGTTATCATGTAATGCTTACATTTAACATCTAATCTATTGCTGTCTGTAAACTGCCAATTATCTATTGTATTATTTTTAACTACAAATGAAATGCTAATTGTATTTGTTATTTAACTTAAATGCATCAGAGGCAACCTTTTTATTTGATGGCTTAAAATAACACAATCAGACTTTTATTATTATTTTACGTATTATTATTTTCAAAACATATGTAATATTAATACATTCTGGTTTTATCATCTGACCCCTACGTCACTAACAGGCACAGCAGTGACGTAGGGGTCAGAGGATGGAACCACAGTGTGCAACAAGCGTCACAGGCACCTGTCACTCCCAAAAATGTTAAAGTTGGAAAGCGGCTGCAGTGCTCATACAGAGTAAATGTATGGGACACAGACAACCATAAAGGTAGCTTTAGAAGTAATAAGGCAGATTTACCCGTTTCCAAATTAATTCTACCAAAAAGCATAAAGTCTGATGAAAAATCTTTAAACAAACACACAGGTGCTATTGCTGCTATAAGCTTGTTTACAGCTATTTCCTGCCATTATTGCAGCTGCCTGTCATAGTTAACCCCTTAATACTGGAAGATTTTGTCATGTGTTTGTAAAACTGGCCCAAAACTGTAAAAAAAAAAAAAAAAACTCTCTAAATTTTTTTTGTAAATGTAATTGTAATTGTCTTGACATAACCATGACCCACCACAAAAAAAAATCCTAAATAAATTCTGCTACTCCTAAGGTGATATTGTTGTTGGTATCTATAGTAGAGCCAACGACAATTAGATGCATTTTTTTATCCTACCTACACGTTGTATGCACACTGATACTAAATCATTTTTTTTTTTTTATCCTACCTACAGGTTGTATGCACACTGATACTAAATAAAAAAAGTTTTTTTTTAATAGTACCTAAAACATACTCACCCTGATCTTTTGGCCATGAATTTTGACCTCCAACATTTGACTCTAACTCTGACACTTACCTAGTTCAAGCCCTTATCTAATTATTTTTATTATTATTATATGTTTTTAATTATATTCTTCTTGTACTACCATGTATCTTTTTCTCCATTCAAGGGAGAAAGAGAGTCAGGACCAGGCTTTACTGTGGTAGCCAATCACAGTAATCACATGATCAAGTGCCTGTCTTCCCAGTTCGTTAGTACAAGACACAGAACTGTCAGCTATAGCTCAGTTTTCATGATGGGAGCACACTGTGAAACACGCTTCCAGCACATACATTAGTGCACATATATGCAGCATCTCAGATGAAGGCTTACTCCCACATTGCCACATATACAGTATGTGAAATGCCAGTAGCAATGATATATGGCTGCAGCAGTAAATGGATTTATCTGAGTTCTGTGTGACGCTCCACAGAATAATTAAACACATCTATAGTCAGTAGGAGGCAGTAGAAAAGTATTTCATGAAGTCTGTGCTGTGTAATTTCCCCTCTCATTGCACCCTGCATCACTAATCACAGTCAGACTTCCAAACGTGATTTAAATTTGATTGGTGGCCTAAAGAAACGTTTTAACGTTTTAGGTTTCTCTGAGTCAGAGACAGTAAGGAAGGTCTTCCAGCATCTCATTGGTGTGTTCCAGAATCACCAGATTACTGACAAAAAGGAGTGGAGTGGCCTGGTATAGTCTGGGCCCAAACTAAACTATAAAAAAGGAAAAGAAGTTCTGACTTTATATGAGGCCATGACCATCCGGTACACAGGTCTCCATACCTATTGATATGGAAACATTAAAGAGAAAAGGGGAGAAATATAAGGGACATTGGGACTTTATATGAAGCTAAACTATAAAAGAAAATAAGATAAAACCTGAAAATAAAATTATACAGACACAGATGAAGCATAATCCTGACTCCAACTATTAATAGAAGATCTAAAAAATAAACTACTCATAGGTAAACTATGCTCCCTGTATGCATGTAATCATTGTATTGAAGAGAGTGACAACTTTTATTGAGACTGAAAGCGAGGGAAAAAGTTGTCCACAAAGTCGGCTTTACCTTTTCTCTATTTTATCCAAAATAAAAATAAAAAAAGTAATTTTCAAAACATTGTTGGGCTACTTACTAAGTAGTATTTACCAGTTGATGAGTTTAAACTATTATTTATTCATCTACCTATTGTTGTTAACTAAAAGAACACATGATGTTCAGTAAACCTTGGCAATGGTGACTAGTTCAGAGCAACAAAATGAAATCATATGTGGATCTGTCAGGAATTGTTAGCCTGGCAGAATTTTTTTTTTAACTACTTAAGGACCGAAAGGATTTGCCCCCTTTAACTGACAATTGCGCGGTCATGCGACGCTGTACCCAAAGAAAATTGATGTCCTTTTTTTCCACAAATAGAGATTTCTTTTGGTGGTATTTGATCACCTGTGTGGGTTTTATGTTTTGCGCTATAAACAAAAAAAGAGAGACAATTTATTTTTTTAAAAAGCAATATTTTTTTACTTTTTGCTATAATCAATATCCTCCAAAAAATATAAAAAACATTTCTTCCTCAGTTTAGGCCGATATATAGTCTTCTACATATTTGTAATTAAAAAAAATCGCAATAAGCGTATATTGATTGGTTTGCCAAAAAGTTATAGTGTCTTCAAAATAGGGAATAGATTTATGGCATTTTTATTTCTAGTATTTTTTTTTACTAGTAATGGTGGTGATCAGAGATTTTTATCAGGACTGCGAAATTGCTGCAGACAGATTGGAAACTTTTGACACATTTTTGGGACCACTGACATTTATACAGCGATCAGTGCTATAAAAATGCACTGATTATTGTGTAAATGTTACTGGTAGG
Organism: Lithobates pipiens; assembly: GCF_037356315.1. NCBI lineage: Eukaryota > Metazoa > Chordata > Amphibia > Anura > Ranidae > Lithobates > Lithobates pipiens. The sequence continues at coordinate 313,362,316 of NW_027507758.1, read as the reverse complement.
AAAGGGGTTAACACTAGAGGGCAATCAAGGGGTTAAATGTTTTCCCTGCTAGGCGATTCTAACTGTGTGGAGATGTGATTTACTAGAGGAGGCGCCAGATCGCTGCACCTACTTAGTAGGAGCAGACGATCTATCTATCCTCAACTGACAGAATGGGGATGTGTGTGTTTACGCACACACACATCCCCGTTCTCTCTCTCATGCCAGCGATCACGCGTAGCCGGCCGACAACACGCACCGTGTTCCCCACTGTGCAGGGGGCACGCACGTGCCTTTTATGTCTCTTAAAGGAGCTGACGTACAATGATGGCGATTCGCAGGAACGTGCCAACCTGCCGCAATATGATGACAACTGGTGGGCAAGTGGTTAAATAACAACAATGGCCTCTTATAACATAACAAAAAGTACCTCAATTTACCATTGAACTCTATCTCCTCATAGTGGCTCTGTGTATTTGATGGCCATTTGCCATGTGGTGATTAAAGCACTTTTCATTTTGAGCACTTATTTTATTGTATACACCCCCCACAAAGCTCGCTCTAAGCCCTTGTACACACGGTCAGACATTCCGATGTAAAATGTCCGATCGGCCCGTGTTGTCGGATAATCCGACTGTGTGCGGGCTCCATCGGACTGTTTGCGTCTGAATATCCGACAGACAAAGTTTTAGAGCTGGGCTATAAAACTTTCCAACAACATGATCCGATCGGACTTTGTCCGATTGTGTGTAGAGAATTCCGATCGGACAAAGTGCCACGCATGCTCAGATCAAATTCCTAGACCAAAGCTATTGGCTACTAGCCTGAATGTAGTCCCGTCGTAACGAAATAACGTTGTCACGTTACGTACGATAGGATTTTCCGACAACTTTGTCCGACCGTGTGTATGCAACACAAGTTTTGGACAAAATCCGACGGATTTTGTTGTCGGAATTTCCGACCGTGTGTACAAGGGCTTAGAGTGAAACATGTAGGGTATTTTGCTTTTCTTAGTGAGTTTTGGGTGCACTATCATGTAGATATGGTATTTTAGGCGGTGGGGAGGAGTTTTATTTCTAAGTTGCTCTCATATCTCTTAGTTATCAGTGGCCAGGAGTCAGTATTTTGTAGCATATTTTATTGTCAGGATGTTTTTTAAGTCCAGGAAGAATGGAGGTAATAGACTGAATTTAGGAGCATTGAGTTAGGTGATTTCTATCAGTTGATTAGAACCCCTATGCTTCCTTTATGTACTTCCTTTAGAAGTTTACTGCTGTATAGACAGAGTCACTCAGAAGAGATAGAGTTCAATGGTAAATTGAGATAGAGAGGTATCTTAGTTCATCCCTTCCTATAAGTAAAAAACACACACATCAAACAATCTACTAATAAAGTCATAAACAATTTTATGCATCGTCCCTAGGTTTCCTGGTGCATGGGCAGGCACACCCTGTGAGAGTTGAGAAAAAAGAATTTCACTAAAAATATTTTTGTAGTCATTCATTTTGTTAACTAAAACATATACAATTAATATAAGTTATTAATATGTGCAGTAACCAAACTTAAATTATACACATAACAATTATAGTTAAACTGTGATGGTAGGGTTTAAAAATATGGGGAGTAGAAATAATTTTTTTCCTACCCTGGGGAGGGGGGGGGGGGGGGGATTTATGATGCATACTTTGCAAGGAGAAAAGTTATATGTTAACCACTTGCCGACCGCCGCACGACGATATACGTCGGCAGAATGGCACGGGCAGGCATATGGGCGTATATATAAGTCCCTGCCTGCCCGCGGGTGGGGGGCCCGATCGGGCCCCCCCCCGGTGCCTGCGGCGGTCGGCATTCGTTCGGGAGAGATCAGGGATGAGGGGACGGCCATTCATTCATGGCCACCCCCTCGCGATCGCTCCCGACGAATGAAAATCCTCCGTGACATCACTTCCTCTCCTGTATTGTAAACACAGGCAGAGGAAGTGATGTAATCTCTCCTCGTGTCAGTCTTTTTCGTTCCGGCACCGAGGAGAGAGGATCGGTGAGTTGCACCTAACACTACACTAACAGTAGAACACGCCAGGCACACTTTTCACCCCCCCATCACCCCCCAATCACCCCCCCAATCACCCCTGCCCCCCCAGTCACAGTGACACCAAGTGCATTTTTTTTTTTTTTTTATTTTTTTTTTTTTTTTGCATTGGTGTCATTTGTGACTGTAATAACTGTTAGGGCAGTTAGGGTTAGCCCCCTTTAGCTCTAGGGTGCCCCCCTAACCCCCCCAATAAAGGTTTAACCCCGTGATCACCCCCCGTCGCCAGTGTCACTAATAAGCGATTTTTTTCTGATCGCTGTATTAGTGTCACAGGTGACGCTAGTTAGGCAGGTAAGTATTTAGGTTCGCCGCAGCTTTTTATAGCGTCAGGGACCCCCATATACTACCGCATAGCCCCCTGATTGCCCCCCAGTTAACCCTTTCACCAGTGATCACCATATAACTGTTACAGGTGACGCTGGTTGGTTAGTTATTTTTTTTTTGTTTCAGGGCACCCGCCATTTATTACCTAATAAAGGTTTAACCCCCTGATCACCCGGCGGGTGATATAAGTTTGAGGGTCAGATAAGGCCTGCGTCGCCCCAGCGTCAGGTTAGTGCCAGTACCGCTAACACCCACGCGCAAAGCATACACCTCCCTTAGTAATATAGTATCTGATCAGATCTATATTAGCGTTGCCTTCATTTTAGGTTTCCCAAAACGCATTGTTAGCGGGATCAGCCCAGATACCCGCTAGCACCTGCGTTTAGCCCCTCCGCCAAGCCCAGCCCAGCCCACCCAAGTGCAGTATCGATCGATCACTGTCACTTACAAAACACAACACACATAACTGCAGCGTTCGCAGAGTCAGGCTTGATCCCTGCGATCGCTAACAGTTTTTTTTGTAGCGTTTTGAAACAGTCGCTGACAGGCTAGGTGCTTTTTTACCTGTGAGTCTCACTAGTGTACCCCTAAATTTAGAGCCCAAAATGGCAAAGCGAAGGTACACTAGTGAAGAGGCCTACACGTTTCTGAGCATGACAGATAGTGAAGAGGACGTCACTCATCTGTCAGATTCAGGCTCAGAATACGATCCTGTAGAGGACAGCGGCTCCATGACAGATAGCTCTGACGACGGAGATGAGGCCGCTGCTAAGAACAGGTGTGCCCAATCCCGTATGTATTCTGTTGTTGAGGTGCAGGAACCGCAGGTCACTCGTATGGAGCAGAGACGTACTAGAGCCGCTCATCCTTCTGGTGAACTGGCAAGCACCAGCGGCCTAGTACACCATGGACGTACATCCAGCACTGCAGTAACACGTGGTGACGTGGCGAGTCCCATAAGTGCAGTTCAAGCTGGCGAGGTGGCAAGCACAAGTAGTGTCCCGCTGCCACCAAGAAGAAGACAAAGACAGGCCCGTCGTACCCATAGTGCCCTTCCTGCAGAATTCGCCAATCCTATTTGGGTGCCCACATCTTCTGCAGAACCCGTACTTCCCCCATTCACTGGCCAACCTGGCATTAATGTGGAAACAGTTGATTTTAAGACACTTGACTTTTACTCACTGTTTTTCACCGAAGATCTCTATAGATCTATTGTGGACCAAACCAATTTGTACGCTGCTCAACACATCGCCACTATTCCCCAGTCCGCCCTTGCCAAACAATGGAAACCAGTTACGGTTTCCGAATTTAAAATCTTTCTGGGCCTCTCCCTCAACATGGGCATAACCAAAAAGAGTGAGTTGCGGTCATATTGGTCCACTGACCCAATTCACCATATGCGCGTGTTCTCTGCTTCCATGTCCAGGGCACGATACGAGATGATTTTGCGGTTCATGCACTTCAGCGACAATGAACTCTGTCGTCCTCGTGGAGACCCTGAATACGATCGGCTCTACAAAATTCGGCCCCTCATAAACCACTTCAACCAACGTTTTGCAGACATGTTTACTCCCCATCAAGTTGTCTGCGTTGATGAGTCCCTGATTAAGTTTTCTGGTCGCTTGTCATTCAAACAATACGTCCCCAACAAGCGTTCCAGATACGGGGTCAAGATGTATAAGCTCTGTGACAGGGCCACAGGCTATACACGTAGTTTCATGGTTTATAAGGGTAGAGATAGTCACGTAGAGCCGGAGATCTGCCCTGATTACATAGGAAGCGCTGGCAAGATAGTGTGGGACATGGTGTCACCCTTATTCGGAAAGGGGTACCACTTGTACGTGGACAATTATTACACAAGCGTGCCACTGTTTAGTCACTTGTTTGATCAGCAGATTGGAGCATGTGGCACCGTGCGACCTAATCGCCGGGGCTTTCCCCAGCGGCTTGTAGAGTCCCCTCTTAGGCTGGGGGAGAGAGCCTGCTTGCGCAGTAATAATTTGCTCGCTATGAAGTGGAGGGATAATAAGAATGTTTTCGTTCTTACCTCCCTTCATGCAGACACGACGGTCCAAATTCCTACGGCGACTGGTATTGTGGAGAAACCCCTCTGTGTCCACAAATATAACCTTAACATGGGAGGGGTGGACCTCAATGACCAGTTGTTGGCGCCGTATCTAGTTGCCCGTAAGGCCAGACGCTGGTACAAAAAAGTGTCTGTTTATTTATTCCAATTGGCTATACTGAATGCTTATGTACTACACAAAGCTTCAGGACGGACTGGATCCTTCCTTAAATTCCAGGAGGATATCGTCAGAGCCCTTCTGTATCCAGACGGTGCTCCACCTCACCTTCCCCTACCAGATGCAGTAAGCCGGCTGCATGAGAGGCATTATCTTTATGCCCTCCCGAGTACCCCTACCCAACGAGCCCCCCAAAGAAAATGTCGTGTCTGCAGAAAGCGCGGATTTAGGCGTGACACCCGTTATTGTTGTCCCCGCTGTCCTGACAATCCTGGTCTTTGCATTGGTGAATGTTTTGAACGCTACCATGAACTAGTTGAGTATTAGCGTAGGGTACAGCATTGCACAGGCTAGGCACACGTTCACAGGGTCTCCCAAGATGCCATCGCATTTTGAGAGACCCAAACCGCTGGAACCGTTACAACAGAAGTGTTAAAGTTACATAAAAAAGTGTTTAAAAAAAAAAAAAGTAAAAAAAACAAAAAAACAAAAAAAATATAAAATAAAAAAACCAAAAATAGTTGTCGTTTTATTGTTCTCTCTCTCTCTATTCTCTCTCTATTGTTCTGCTCCTTTGTACTGTATTCTATTCTGCAATGTTTTATTGTTAACCATTTTTTGTTTTCAGGTACGCCATTCAGCTGTAGCGTGGATTTATTTATCTTGACAGCAACAGCGTTTGCTCCCACGATACGTAAAGCCACGACTCCAGCGCTGTCGGAGGTGATTTCACCACCACAGTTAAAAAAAGAGCATATATGCCGAAGCATGGGGGCATAAGGGGTGGAGGAGCGATCTGCTCCTACCTTTTGCGGGAGGATGCCCCCATGCTTCGGCATATATATATTTTAGGCACAGATTGTGTTAAATGTGTTATTTTTTGCGATTTTTTTTGTATTTGCTTTGCAGGTATGGTAAGTCCTACTGTTATACTGTAATGTTACTTTGTTTTATTGTTAACCATCATTTGCTTAGCAGGTACGCCATTCTGCTGCAGAGCGGATTTATTTATCTTGACAGCAACAGCGTTTGCTCCCATGATACATAAAGCCGCGACTCCAGCACTGTCGGGGGTGATTTCACCACCACAGTTAAAAAAGAGCATATATGCCGAAGCATGGGGGCATAAGGGGTGGAGGAGCGATCTGCTCCTACCTTTTGCGGGAGGATGCCCCCATGCTTCGGCATATATAAATGGTGCATGTATGCCCACCATTAGAAAGTGGGTGGATGAAGGGTGGTATCTAATGGTGGGCATACCCACCGATCAATATTTTTTTTTCGTTCAGCCCACAGGCTGCATGAAAAAAAAATTACAATATATGCCCAACCAGTTCCAGCAACATACTGGTATGTTGCGGGACTTTGAGTGCTTATACCAGAATGATGCCTGCAGGTTTAGGTATCATCTTGGTATCATTCTTTTCAGCCAGCGGTCGGCTTTTATGTAAAAGCAATCCTAGCGGCTAATTAGCCTCTAGACTACTTTTACAAGCAGTGGGAGGGAATGTCCCCCCCCCGCACCATCTTCCATGGTTTTCTCAGGCTCTCCTGTCCCAACAGGGAACCTGAGAATGCAGCCGGTGGTTCCGCCAGCTGACCATAGAGCTGATCAGAGACCAGAATGGCTCCAATCATCTCTATGGCCTAAGACACCGGAAGCTACGAGCATTTCATGACTTAGATTTTGCGGGATGTAAACAGCGCCATTGGGAAATTGGGAAAGCATTTTATCACACCGATCTTGGTGTGGTCAGATGCTTTGAGGACAGAGGAGAGATCTAGGGTCTGATAGACCCTAATTTTTAAAAAAAAGAGTACCTGTCACTATCTATTGCAATCATAGGGGATATTTACATTCCCTGAGATAACAATAAAAATCATAAAAAAATATATATAAATGAAAGGAACAGTTTAAAAATAAAATAAAAAAGCAAAATAAATAATAAAAAAAATTAATAAAAAAAAACACCCCTGTACCCCCCTGCTAAGGCGCAACGTGGAACGCAAGCGTTGGTCTGGTGGCATATGTAAACAGCAATTGCACCATGCATGTGAGGTATCACCACGAAGGTCAGATCGAGGGTACTAATTTTAACAGTAGACCTCCTCCGTAAATCTAAAGTGGTCACCTGTAAAGGCATTTAAAGGCTTTTAAAAATGTACGTAGTTTGTCGCCGCTGCACGTTTCTGCGCAATTTTAAAGCATGTCATGTTTGGTATCCATGTACTCGGCCTAAGATCATATTTTTTATTTCATCAAACATTTGGGCAATATAGTGATTTTTAGTGCATTAAAATAAAAAAAAGTGTGTTTTTTCCCCAAAAAATGCGTTTGAAAAATCGCTGCGCAAATACCGTGTGAAAAGAAAAAATGAAACACCCACCATTTTAATCGGTAGGGCTTTTGCTTTAAAAAAACACTTCATGTTTGGGGGTTCAAAGTAATTTTCTTGCAAAAAAAAATATTTTTTCATGTAAACAAAAAGTGTCAGAAAGGGCTTTTTCTTCAAGTGGTTAGAAGAGTGGGTGATGTGTGACATAAGCTTCTAAATGTTGTGCATAAAATGCCAGGACAGTTCAAAACCTCCCCAAATGACCCCATTTTAGAAAGTAGACACCCCAAGCTATTTGCTGAGAGGCATGTCGAGCCCATGGAATATTTTATATTTTGACAAAAGTTGTGGAAAAAATACATTATTATTATTATTTTTTTTTTTTTTGCACAAAGTTGTCATTAAATGATATATTGCTCAAACATGCCATGGTTATATGTAAAATTACACCCCAAAATACATTCTGTTGCTTCTCCTGAGTACGGGGATACCACAAGTGTGAGACCTTTTGGGAGCCTAACCGCGTACGGTACCCCAAAATCCAAGCACCACCTTCAGGATTTCTAAGGGTGTAAATTTTAGATTTCATTCCTCACTGCCTATCACAATTTCGGAGGCCATGGAATGCCCAGATAGCACAAAATCCCCCCAAGTGACCCCATTTTGGAAAGGAGACACCCCAAGCTATTTGCCGAGAGGTATGGTTAGTATTTTGCAGACCTTCATTTTTGTCACAAAGTTTTGAAAATTGAAAAAAAGAAAAAAAATATACATAATTTTTTTTTTTCTTCATTTTCAAAAACAAATGAGAGCTGCAAAATACTCACCATGCCTCTCGGCAAATAGCTTGGGGTGTCTACTTTCCAAAATGGGGTCATTTTGGGGGGTTTTGTGCTATTTTGGCATTTTATGGCCTTCAAAACTGTGATAGGTAGTGAGGTGTAAAATCAAAAATTTACACCCTTAGAAATCCTGAAGGCGGTTCTTGGTTTTCGGGGCCCCGTACGCGACTAGGCTCCCAAAAAGTCCCACACATGTGGTATCCTCGTACTCAGGAGAAGCAGCAGAATTTATTTTGGGGTGTCATTTCACATATGCCCCTGGCATGTGTGAGCAATATATCATTTAGTGACAACTTTGTGAAAAAAAAATAAAAAAAAATAAAAGTTTGTAATATTCCCGCAACTTGTGGCAAAATATAAAATATTCCATGGACTCAACATGCCTCTCAGCAAATAGCTTGGGGTGTCTACTTTCTAAAATGGGGTCATTTGTGGGGGTTTTGTGCCATCTTGGCATTTTATGGCCTTCAAAACTGTGATAGGTAGTGAGGCGTGAAATCAAAAATGTACGCCCTTAGAAAGCCTGAAGGCGGTTTTTGGCTTTCGGGGCCCCGTACGCAGCTAGGCTCCCAAAAAATCCCACACATGTGGTATCCCCGTACTCAGGAGAAGCAGCAGAATTTATTTTGGGGTGTCATTTTACATATGCCCATGGCATGCGTGAGCAATATATCATTTAGTGACAACTTTGTGAAAAAAAAAAAAAAAAAAAAGTTTGTAATTTTCCCGCAAGTTGCGGCAAAATATAAAATATTCCATGGACTCAACATGCCTCTCAGCAAATAGCTTGGGGTGTCTACTTTCTAAAATGGGGTCATTTGTGGGGGTTTTGTGCCATCTTGGCATTTTATGGCCTTCAAAACTGTAATAGGTAGTGAGGCGTGAAATCAAAAATTTACGCCCTTAGAAAGCCTGAAGGCGGTTCTTGGCTTTCGGGGCCCCGTACGCAGCTAGGCTCCCAAAAAGTCCCACATATGTGGTATCCCCGTACTCAGGAGAAGCAGCAGAATTTATTTTGGGGTGTCATTTCACATATGCCCATGGCATGCGTGAGCAATATATCATTTAGTGACAACTTTGTGAAAAAAAATAAATAAAAAATAAAAAGTTTGTAATTTTCCCGCAACTTGCGGCAAAATATAAAATATTCCATGGACTCAACATGCCTCTCAGCAAATAGCTTGGGGTGTCTACTTTCTAAAATGGGGTCATTTGGGGGGGTTTTGTGCCATCTTGGCATTTTATGGCCTTCAAAACTGTAATAGGTAGTGAGGCGTGAAATTAAAAATTTACGCCCTTAGAAAGCCTGAAGGCGGTTCTTGGCTTTCGGGGCCCCGTACGCAGCTAGGCTCCCAAAAAGTCCCACATATGTGGTATCCCCGTACTCAGGAGAAGCAGCAGAATTTATTTTGGGGTGTAATTTCACATATGCCCATAGCATGTGTGAGCAATATATCATTTAGTGACAACTTTGTGAAAAATTTATAAAGTCTGTAATTTTCCCGCAACTTGTGGCAAAATATAAAATATTCCATGGACTCAACATGCCTCTCAGCAAATAGCTTGGGGTGTCTACTTTCGAAAATGGGGTCATTTGTGGGGGTTTTGTGCCATCTTGGCATTTTATGGCCTTCAAAACTGTGATAGGTAGTGAGGAGTAAAATGACATATGTATGCCCTTAGAAATCCTGAAGGCGGTGCTTGGCTTTCGGGGCCCCGTACGCGGCTAGGCTTCCAAAAAGTCGACCACATGTGGTATCCCCGTACTCAGGAGAAGCAGCAGAATGTATTTTGGGGTACAATTCCACATATAACCATGGCATGTGTGAGCAATATATCATTTAGTGACAACTTTGTGTAAAAAAAAAATAAAAAATTTTTTTTTGTCATTATTCAATCGCTTGCGGCAAAAAAATAAAATATTCAATGGGCTCAACATGCCTCTTATCAATTTCCTTAGGGTGTCTACTTTCCAAAATGGGGTCATTTGGGGGGGGTTTGTACTGCCCTGCCATTTTAGCACCTCAAGAAATGAGATAGGCAGTCATAAACTAAAAGCTGCGTAAATTCCAGAAAATGTACCTTAGTTTGTAGATGTGACAACTTTTGCGCAAACCAATAAATATACAATTATTGACTTTTTTTTAACCAAAGACATGTGGCTGAATGCATTTTGGCCTAAATGTATGACTAAAATTGAGTTTATTGAATTTTTCTAATAACAAAAAGTAGAAAATATCATTTTTTTTCAAAATTTGCGGTCTTTTTACGTTTATATCGCAAAAAATAAAAATCGCAGAGTCAGTAAAATACCTTTAAAAGAAAGCTCTATTTGTGGGAAGAAAAGGACGCAAATTTCGTTTGGGTACAACATTGCATGACCGCGCAATTACCAGTTAAAGCAGCGCAGTGCCAAAGTGTAAAAAGACCTCTGGTCATTTACCAGCAAAATGGTCCGGTCTGAAAGTGGTTAATTACAATATATTAACATATATGTTATATCTTAATAAGAATCTGCTTAACAAGTTAGAATTATTACAAATAATGAATATATAGAGGTTCAGTCTAATAATCCTGATTAGGAAGTACAAAAGTATGTGGTATTATGGTGTTAAACTGGCAGTAACGCACACAGAAGTAAATGGCGTTAAACTGGCAGTAACGCAATCAAATAGATGTGTTCAACTACACTGACCCTATATGAACTGTCTCTACTCTAGCTATACACTAATGTCACGGTCTCACTACAATACACTGAAACTATATAAGCTGTCCCTACTTCACACTAATGTATGTATGAATGACACAGTCTCACTACACTGCAGTGAAACTATCTGAGCTGTCACCTACTCTAGCTGCACACTATGCAAAGCTGAATGATGATCCCCCTCGCTACACTCACACTATCCCTAGACTGACACTAAACTAATATTCTGCACTGACAATTGAAGCAAAATAGCCCAGTATAGCACACTAACTAACTGATAGCACTGAACAGAGCCCTGTTCTATCTCTCTCCACTTCAAAATCACACTGAAAATGGCTGCCATTGAAAGAATACTTTTATACTGTGGGGTGGGAATGAGCCATAATTGGATAAAGTCATGATGACCATGTCCAATCATGACTCTGACAGTGCTCTGTGCCCTGATTGGCTGAAGCTTTCACTGCTTCAGCCAATCAGGGCTTGCAATGCACTGTTCAGCACTGCAATGCATTGTGGTCGGTTGGGGGGGGGGGGCAACAAACGGTTGAACTACCCGTTTGTTTGGTTGTTCGTAGAACATCTGAACAGCTAAAGTTAAGCCCGAACAAAACCAATCGCTCATTCCTAGTAAAGATGTGGCCCCGAAAACCAAATTATTGCATTGTCATGGCTAGGTACATCCAGTACATTCAACCCTGTTGAATGTCTTCTCTCCATACAGGCACAGGAGCAGAGAAGGCATTCCATAGCGCTCTGCGTGGTGGATGGCATTGATCATCCTACCAGTAGCGTCTGAAGTCTGGCGCCCTTTGGTAAAACCAGATTGGTCAGGATGGATGAGGTTCAGAAGCATATGTATCAGTCTATGTGCAATAACTTGTATAACAAATAAATTGGAAATACATTTTGTGGGGAAGTAAGCTCCTTGCCTGGCTTCGGCAGAGTAACAACGCTTTCAACATTTCCTGTGGAAAGGAAGCAATCGAGGCAGCAGCATTAAAGAGATGCATCAAATGATCCACTAGAAGGGTTTGAAATTGTTTGTAATATTCCCATACAAAGCCATCTGGGCCAGGAGACTTTTTATTCGGGAGGGAATCTATAGCTGCATCTACCTCTGAGTTTGAGTGTTTCTAATTGAGCCTCAGGTAAACACAGTAGCTGCACTGAATTCAGGAAAGATTTAATAGTGAAAGGGTCAGGCTGAGCTAACGGGACCTCGACCTTTAACCACTTGTCCACTGGGCACTTAAACACCCTTAATAACCAGACCAATTTTCAGCTTTCGGTGCTCTCACATTTTGAATGACAATTACTCAGTCATGCAACACTGGACCTATATGAAATTTTTGTCCTTTTTTTCACATAAATAGAGCTTTCTTTTGGTGGTATTTAATCACTGCTGGGTTTTTTATTTTTTGTGCTATAAAAGAAAAAATACAGAAAATTATGTAAAAAAATGAATTTTTCTTCGTTTCTGTTATAAAATTTAGCAGATTAGTAATTTTTTCTTCATAAATTTTGGCCAAAATTTATACTACTACATATCTTTGGTAAAAATAAGTACAAATTGGTGGATATTATTTGGTCTTTGTGAAAGTTATAGAGTCCACAAGCTATGGTGCCAATATCTGAAAATTGATCACACCTGAAGTACTGAAGGCCTATTTCAATTCTTGAGACCCTAACATGCCAGAAAAGTACAAATACCCCCCAAATGACCCCTTTTTGGAAAGAAGACATTCCAAGGTATTTAGTAAAAGGCATGATGGGTTTTTTGAAGTTGTCATTTTTTCCCACAATTCTTTGCAAAATCAAGATTTTTTTTACTTTTTTTTTTTTTTTTCACAAAATTGTCATATTATCAGTTTATTTCTCACACAGCATATGCATACCACAAATTACACCCCAAAACACATTCTGCTATTACTCCCGAGTATGGCGATACCACATGTGTGAGACTTTTACATAGTGTGGCCACATACAGAGGCCCAACATGCAGGGAGCGCCATCAGGCGTTCTGGAGCACCCAGGACAATGCTGACATTTCTCTCCTACATGTAAAAATCATCATTTATTTGCTAGAAAATTACATCGAATCCCAAAACATTATATATGTTTTTTTTTAGCAAACACCCTGGAGAATTCAATGATGGTCGTTGCAACTTTTTATCTCGCACGGTATTTGCGCAGCAATTTTTCGAATGCTTTTTTTGGAAAAAAAAACTGTTTTGTGCTTAAAAAAAAAAAATCACAGTAAAGTTAGCCCAATTTTTGCATAATGTGAAAGATGAAGTTACACCGAGTAAATCGATACCTAACATGTCACTCTTTAAAATTGCACAGGCTCGTGGAATGGCGCCAAACGTCGCTACTTAAAAATCCCCATAGGCGACGATTACATTTTTTTTTTACTGGTTATATGTTTTGAGTTACAGAGGAGTTCTAGGGCTAGAATTATTGCTCTCGCTCTAACGTTCGCAGCGATACCTCACATGTGTGGTTTGAACACCGTTTTCATATGTGGGCGGGACTTACGTATGCGTTCGCTTCTGCATGCGAGCACATGGGGACAGGGGCGCTTTAAAAAAAAAAAAATTTTATTGTTCATTTTACTTTATTTATTTTAGTTTGACATTTTTTTCCCCAAAAATAAATTTTTTGATCACTTTTATTCCTATTACAAGGAATGTAAACATCCCTTGTAATAGGTATATGGCATGACAGGTCCTCTTTACAGTGAGATATGGGGTCAATAAGACCCCGCATCTCACCTCTAAGCTGGGAAGCCTGAAAAAAAAAAAAAAAGATTCTGGATTTGATCGTATTGGCGAGTCGGTAGAAGCACCGGAGGGCGGCGGGAGGGGGGGGGGGTGTCTATGGCTGGGTATTGCAGGGTATCACCGACTATGGCTGGGTATGGCTGGGTATCTCAGAGTATGGCGTTGCAGAGTATTGCGTTGCAGAGCATTGCAGGATATTGGAGGGTGTTGCAGAGTGTTGCACGGTATTGGCAGGTGTTGCAGAGCATTGCAGAGTGTTGCAGGGTATTGGTGGGTGTTGCAGAGCATTGCAGAGTGTTGCACGGTATTGGCGGGTGTTGCAGAGCATTGCAGAGTGTTGCAGGGTATTGGTGGGTGTTGCAGAGCATTGCAGAGCATTGCAGAGTGTTGCACGGTATTGGCGGGTGTTGCAGAGCATTGCAGAGCATTGCAGGGTGTTGCAGGGTGTTGCAGAGTATTGCAGAGTATTGCAGCGTAATACAGGGTATTGCAGAGTATTGCAGGGTATTGCAGCGTAATGCAGCGTATTGCAGCGTAATGCAGCGTAATGCAGGGTATTGCAGGGTATTGCAGCGTAATGCAGGGTATTGCAGAGTATTGCAGAGTATTGCAGAGTATTGCAGAGTATTGCAGGGTAATGGCAGGGTATTGCAGAGTGTTTGCAGGGAATTGAGGGGTTAATTTTCGGTGAGCAGCGATGTGGGCACTGCAGATGCAGCCCACATCGCTGCTGACACCGATCTCTTCCCCCTCCGCTGTTCCGATCGGTACAGAGAGGGGGAGGGAGGAACGGTTTGTTTACAAGTGATCACTCCGTCATTCGACGGAGCGATCACGTGGTAAACGGCCGCTATGAGCGGCCGTTTACCGTGATCCGTGATGCGCCGGGTCCTGTGGACCCGGCGGTCACGGATGCTCTCGAGTGCGCGCCCCAGGGGGCGCGCGAGAGCGGAATTCTGGGAGGACGTCATATGACGGCCTCCCACAGTTAAGAAACCGCCCTGAAGCCGTCATTCGGCTATAGGGCGGTTATTAAGTGGTTAAGTTATAGGGGATGCTATAGTAGGTGCTGAATGTGCCAGCTATGGCCTGTGGGTTGAAATGGGGTGATGTAGGTAGGGAATGTGAGACTTAAGGCTTTTACCCTTCGCATTACTTGCTAGGCAATTCACTGCTTTATTACTTGAAGTATGAGAATACATTTTAAGCCTTTTTGCAGTTTGTCAAAATTGTCTAAGACAAGGAAATTTCAATTCTACGATTTGAATTCAGGGCAAGATTATTGCTTGTTGAGGGACTCGGTGGGCTGAATTTCAACTAACTAGTTGTCAATGTGCTTTGTCCTTTGTTTCTTGACCCTAGCCCCAAGCTGTATGAAGAGGCCACGCATAAAGGCCTTATATGTGACCCATAAAGTATGTAGATCAGCTACTGAGTCTTTTTTTTAGCTGGAAAGAGTCCTCTGTTGTCAGAGGGCATCTTCATAGGGGTCAGAAGGTGAGTGTTCACTCGCCACAAGTAGGTAGGAGAAGTATTTGGACTATCCTCGATAGTGATACACACTGGAGAGTGGTCTGACCACGTGATAGGTAGAATAGTAGAGTGTGATACTTTCTGCAGGGTCCAGTAGTTCATTTGGAAAAAGATAGATACGTGAGTAAGAATTGTGGCATGGCGAGAAGTATGTGTAGTCCTGGTCCTCGGCACGTTGGCGTCTCTACACATCATGGAGCTGTAAGATATGCAACAGAGGGCCCATAGCAGGTTTGAACCTCTTGGTGGCTGCTGAGGTGTCCAATTGTGGGATGTTGAAGTCCCCATACCATATAACTGAGCCGTGTTGAAACCGCACTTACTTTTTGTGAAGTTTCAGCAGAAAGTGCAGTTGGTGCATGTTTAGAGCATAAACTATGACATTGGTGTTATTAGCATCATTAATGGAACATAGAGGTATAAGGTACCATCCTTGATGCAAGCCTTGAGCTGGAATTTGGTGGTGTATTCAATGAAAACACCCTCTTTTTGGTGTACAAGAGGGTGGATTAGAGGTATACAAATGTGTTTTCTGCACGCATAGAATGTCCCACTGAGAATATCTGGGTGGTTAGGTGTCCATTTAATAAACTGTGATAAGCCAAGATCAGGATGATCACTGCTTATCTCAGAGCATTGTCGGTTTAATATACTGAGATGAGAACTGGAGAACTATTTTCCTCTTCTCATCTCAGTACACAGAATGGCTGCATTGAATGCAACAGAAACGGCCTGTTTAATAAACAGTGATGCCACTTTATCACTGTGCTTCTCTTTCAAGTTCTCCTTTCTGGCTTCTCCAGCCCAGAGGTGGAGTTAGCAGGAAAAAAGAAGAGATCTCTGCCAGAGAATAGCTCCTTCCTTCCTTCATCTGCCTACATGGTCAAAAGTGAAAGTAAAAACTTTCTCTACTGCAGTGGAAAATGCATCAACAGCAGGTTAGAATTACATTAACTATACAATTACCAATTACACATATTTATATCTGTTGTGTGTGTGTGTGTGTATATATATATATATATATATATATATATATATATATGTGTGTGTGTGTGTGTATGTATGTGTATACAGGGCTGCTGATAGAAATCATGGGGCCCCGTACAGCCTACCTGACGGGGCCCCCTTTAGCCACATCCCTGGCCCCGCCCCTATACCGAGAGGTTAGGGTATACAGGCAGCACCCCCCACCAATTTAACACAACTAGAGGATGATCAAATGAAATGGAATCAGTATACAGAGGTTAACTTTTTCTGAGAGATATTAAAGGAACACTCTAACCACAATGACCACTTCAGTGATTTGAAGTGATCAAAGGTGGTAGGAGTCAGTATGTGGGATGGCATATGAATATACCAAGGTGGTATAATGATTGGCTTCTAACACGGAGGGCTACACATAGATCAAAATTTGTCCGATTACTGCTAAACTGAATTTTGATGTGTGTGTACCCAGCTTTACCCAATTTCTTGCTTTAGCTGGCTTCTTCCAGCGCTGAATGGTTCCCTACAGTGCTTGTGTATGTTTTACTGACTATGGTGTCCTTTTATGAAGCAGTGAAATCTATTCACTACTTCATTCTCCGGCATTCACAGAGGAGATCTTTCTCCTCTGTATGTCAGTTTATAAAGCGGAGTAGATCGCTTCACCCTTGGAGGAGTGAAGCGATCTACAAACGCTTCTAACACTGGAGAACGGCCCCTAATACTGCAATCTCGTGAGACTTTACAAGATTACAGTACGAGAAATTCACCGGTACACAGAGATGTCAATTTATTAAGCAGTGGTAAATTATCACAGCTCAATACACTGACACGCGGTGTGATTAATGTTAGTAAAATAAAGAGCCCCCCTACATAATATATACATGTATACACACACACAGACATTATATATACATGTATATACACAAACATTATATATATACACATTATATATAAATATGACAGGGGGACATGGTTACAGTGTTGGGGGTCTGAACGAGGCATAAGGAAGTTAATCATCTTCCTCTTTCCTCCTCAGATCCCCCAGATTCTGTCTTCACTCCCCGATTCTCCACCTCTGAGTTGGTAAATCGGGGAGTGTGAATTCTGACACAGATCGCCAGTGAAGCGCTGAGATCGCAGCTTCATAAACTGGCCGTTTCTGTGTCATTCAATGAGTATTCTCAGTGTGTGGAGATAATCGGCGGGAGAACATATTCAAACACTTCTCCCCTGATTATCTCTGGTTCATAAACTGTTTATGGGCTGTGATCAGTGGCGATCCTCTGGATCACTGCTGATCACTGCTTCACAAACAGACACCTAAGCCCAGTTGCTCACACTTCAGCCCCCCTGTGATGTGATGAGGTTTGGTGGAGGAAGAGGGCTCTGCAGCTGGCTGGAGCATGGAAACAGGTAAGTGAAAGAGTCTATCCCCCCCCCATACACACACACACTGCAAGGTTGGACTTTATTTCATTTCCTGGAGATGGGCTGTATTATATATATATATGTATACACTTTCTTTGCTGTTAATACTCAATTTTTTGAATATGTTAGGAATATACTGGGACTTTTCAGGTGCTATATAAATATATTCAACATACAACTATATTAAAAGAATGATTTTGTGAAATGCATCTGTGTGTAGTACCTGAAAAGTCCCATTATTTTCCTAACATATTCATGAATTTAGCTTTCACTTCCACCAGACCGGTCCTGCTGAGGTACAGGGCAAGTTTACAGCACAGATTTGTACAGAGGCAGAACGGGGATCACAGGAGAAGAATGCAATCTGTCACCTGTTATCTTGCCTTGAGGAGAGCTCCGGTGTTCTGTCCTTCCCGAGGAGGGGGAGGGAGGCTCGGGTGCTGATAGGAATACACGTCCCCTCTTCTCTTATCCATAGACCCCTGTGTTATCTGAGATCCAGGCTCCTGGGGTGATGCTCTCCTCCTCCCTCGGTCAGCACTGTGCAGTCAGACTTTTTTCTTTTTTTTTTATTATTCTAAATGCTGTTAAGATTGCTCGGGCCCCCCCTACTGGCTGGGCCCGGTACAACAGGGTCAGCTGTACTGGCTTATCAGCGGCCCTGTGTATATATATATATATATATATATATATATATATATATATATATATATATATATATATATATATATATATATATATATATATACACCCCTGCAAAGGCAGTGTTGTGGCTACAGAAGTACAACCGATGCTGTGATTTTGACAGCTGCGAAGATGATGCATCGCTGATAATGCAAGGTGATGTGTACACGCATGGCTGTAAAATTAAGAGCATCAGATGAGTCCAGTACACACTGCGTTTTCAAGAGTATATATGTTAGTACGCCTGTGTGAAAAACCCCATATATACTGTACACACACATATAATACATTGTAAGCTCTAACGAGCAGGGCCCTCTGATTCCTCCCTGTATTGAATTGTATTTGTACTGTCTGCCCTAATGTTGTAAAGCACTGCATAAACTGTCGGCACTATAAAAATCCTGTATAATAATAATAATATACACACACATATATATATTTCTCTTTATTTAAAATTATTTATTTTAATTGTTAATTTAATATCTTTATTGTTATGCTTTTTTTAAAATTATTTAGAACTATTTAATATATATATTTATTGTTTTTATATGAATAGTGCATGTCTGCATGACAAATACAGTAAAATCATTTCAGAATACACCATTCACATAAATATGCACATGTGTTATGCTTATGTATTAATCATTATACTGTTTTACTGTTATGGGGTGTCTGTTTATTGGGTAGGGGGATTATATCTTTATTGTTTACTTAATATGTGCAGTGTATGTGGAGTGCTTCGTATTTCACTTTGGGGTTCTGATACTGAAATCTCCCTAGCTATCACAAGATTACAGAAACAGAAGCCGTTTAGGATTCTCAGAGCATTTGTAGATCACTTCTATTCTCAGTGGGAGAAGTGATCTACACTGTTTATTAAACTGCCACAAGGGGGAGAACAGATATCTCTGAGAAGAGCGGAGAACTCATGACATGTGAAATATCAAAGTATATTAAACAGACAAAGACCCTTGGCATAGATAGGATCTTTATGGTCATGTTGATAACCACCTACGCAGTGTTGGTAAAAACTGTGAGAAGGTTTAGGAAAGTTGCACGGGAGATTCAGATAATGCAGAAGTTACAAGCCCTTGGTGTTTGGGTTCTAGTTACAGGGACAAGTGGCATACTGCTTGATATAGCACGATCTGTGTACAATAGGTAGAAAAGAGAGCATAAACTTTTAGGCAACCAAATAAAAAGCAGGATAAAACAAAAAGAGGGCTTAATGCCCTAAAATACTTCCTGAGCAATAGCCACTGTCAGTGCCAATGAAGAAAAATCAGGGGGTAAGAATTCCAAAGAAGAAGGCCAATGCGTTCACACGCCAGACGTGGTAACATGTGCTCTAGAGGACCCGAAGAGCTGGATTAGAAGGACTAAACCATTGGGTGCATTGTGGTAGCTATTTATCCTGATACGCTGCTCTTATTCCGTGGTTTGTTTGCACAGAGGCAGAGGGGTTCGAGATAATGCCCGAGCCGTGTAGTATGCGCATATCATCCAGTAAAGAGGATACTATGTGCTTGGTGCCATTGTGATCGCCAGTTTGGTAGGTGAGGCCCATTGAAATTGAATGTGGTGATTCCGCATGGCTTTCGTTATGGTGTTGAGTTGCCTCCAGCGATGAAGGGTATGTTGAGATAAATCAGCAAATAGTTGCAGGTGCACATAGAGGTCAGATAAGGTTTCCAAGGATTTCACTTTTTGCATGAGTTGTTTACATGAAAAAAGTGGATGTGCATGATTACATCTCTAGGCACCGAGCCAGTCAGAAATGGAGGTTTGGGAAGCCTGTGGATGTAGTCAATAACCAATTCAATATTCTTCAGATCAGGTAATCTAGCTTTGATCATGCCACTGACGTATGTAGTTTGTTCAGGAGCCTGCACCAATTCTGGTATGCCACGTATTTGCATGTTACAGCAGAACCTATCCTCCAGGTCCACCAGTTTATCTTTGCTCCATCCATGTTTCTCTACGTCAGTGGTTCTCAAGCCTGTCCTCAAGTACCCACAACAGGCCATTTTTTTTGGAATTTCTTTTAGATAAAGTAGCTGTCCAAAATACCAAGCCATTGACTCTGATTTAAAGCACCTGTAAAAGATAAAGGAAAACCTGCAAACATGGCCTGTTAGGGGTACTTAAGAACAGGGTTGAGAACCACTGCTCTACATGAACATTGATAAGGTTGTTTACAGTGGTTTTATTGTCCCCCATATTAGCTTCTATGTATGTCACTCTGTCCCCTAAGGTTATAATATCATGGCTGAACCTCTGTTTAAGGGAGAGCATATCTTTCTGGATTTAGCCCCTAAGGGACATTAACATTTTCTTGAGTGTGGTGTCAATAACTGG
This sequence comes from Lithobates pipiens, assembly GCF_037356315.1. Classification (NCBI taxonomy): domain Eukaryota; kingdom Metazoa; phylum Chordata; class Amphibia; order Anura; family Ranidae; genus Lithobates; species Lithobates pipiens. The sequence goes on along the minus strand of NW_027507758.1, from coordinate 313,342,020 downwards.
TTGGCCCACAGTGGGATGGGAGGCTATGGCATCAGGCTGTGTCCTCGGTTCCCATAGGGAGCAAGTGTCTGGCTCACCATGTGGCTGTCAGGAAAGGCAAAATCAAGCTTCATCCAAGCCATTGTGGGGCTGCTGGAACCTGAAGTGCCCAGGGAAAAAGTAGGAGCACGAGCAGTGGCATACATGAGTGGCACAGTGGTGTAGTGGTTAGCACTCTCACCTAGCAGTAAGAAGGGTCTCTGGTTCAAATCCCAACCACGACACTACCTGCCTGGAGTTTGCATGTTCTCCCTGTGCCTGCGTGGGTTTCCTCCGGGTACTCTGGTTTCCTCCCACACTCCAAAGACATGCAGGTAGGCTAATTGGCTTCTGTCTAAAATTGGCCCTAGTATATAAATGGGGACCTTGGATTGTGGGCTCCTTGAGGGTAGGGACCGATGTGAGTGTGCAATGTACATTGATGGGGACAATTGTAGACACTCAGGTTGAACTGGATGGACTGGTGTCTTTTTTCAACCTTACTAACTATGTAACTATGTAACATGAGCACTGATTGCTCGTCTTGGGGGAGCCGTGTTCAGGGCAGGCTGTATGAGAGGCAGAGTAGCGGGCTTGGCTGTAAGAGTTGAAGCCGTGGTACCATCTTGAAGGCAGGTAATTTCCGTGGATGCCTGTCCTCTTTTCTTTTTGGTGACATGCCACTGTGAGAGAACGGGTGTGCGGGTGAGCACTGGGAGCTGTGTCGCACCGAGGGAAGCTTGTCACTTGTCTGTCCTGGTCCAGTGTATGGAGCTTGTGGATTAGCTGTCCATTTTATAAGTGCACAGTTACAAGAAATGGGGCAATACCAAATACATAAAGTTAAAAAGATGTATTTATTTAATGAAGATAAAAAAAACATACAAATGACCATGTCTACATATTACATATTACTACATATTAGAACCAGACATATTAACATATCCATCATACAAGGTGCATGTTAAAGAATAGAAGAGTCAACATAAGAAACTCAATGCGTTTCAAACACATTTGTCTTCTTTAGTAGAACATGTGGACAAAATATTCACATATGCGCTTTACCATTATAATCTTTTAAAATTGTAGTCTATGTGAACCATAGTCTATACAGCATCAAGCGATGAATAATATAATTTATAGCCACTAAAAGGTGAGCACAAGTGAAGCCAGAATTGCCACCACATAAACTCAAATTGTAAGCCTTAATAGTGGATACCATGTGTTAGAAAGTAGAGAAGGTGTACATCAGTGTGTATATTTATTCAAACAAGTATGCCTAAAGCCATAAAGTATTCAATCAGAAGAAAGAACACATCCTGCATATCTAGCAAAAGCTGCCAGACACTGACAATTAGGCCGCGTACACACGGGCGGACTGTTCGCCCAACTTTGTCCGCTGAACAGTGTTTGGGCGGACAGTCCGCTCGTGTGTGGGCTTTCAGCGGACAGTTTCAGCGGACAGTTTGACGAACAAGGTTTTACGGAATTTCCGAAAAACTGTCCGCTGAAACCTTGTTTCAGCGAACAGTCCACCCGTGTGTAGGCTTGTTCGTCAAACTAAGTTCCGCGCATGCTCAGAAAGGATTTACACGCCGAAAGTTATAATGCAGTGTATAGGACGTCGTATTTTTCGTCCCGTCGTACGTGCCGTTCACGTCATCGCGCACGGTTTCAGCAAACTGTTCGTTCGTCGTGTGTGGCCATGTCCGTCCATGCTAATTTTGAGCGGACTGTTTGCCGAAACTGTTTGATGAACAAGGTTGGGCGAACAGTCCGCGCGTGTGTACGCGGCCTTAGATTTTTTGTGGTGTCAATTCTGGCATCCTTTATACTCACCTTTTAGTGGCTATGGATTATAGGATGCTTTGATTGATGCTGTGGAGACGATGATTCACATAGGCTGCAATATTAAAGGATTAAGATTGATCTTAATGGTTACAGCACATATGTGAATATTGTTCACATGTGCGCCTAAATAAGTCAAATGTGTTTGAAGCGCATTGAGTTTGACCATGATGAGGAATGTTTTAAGAGGGGGAGTTTGTAGGAGTCATATAAGTCAGGTCAGTTATGTTTGGCAGAGTTTAAGATATAGCTTCAAAAAGCAGTATGACTGTATTATTATGATCTGCATTAAGGGTTTTGTAGAACAATCAATCACAGCACAGCTTCCTAACCACTTAAGCCCTGGACCATTTTACTGGCCAAAGACCAGAGCACTTTTTGCTATTTGGCACTGCATCGCTTTAACTGACAATTGCGCAGTCGGGCGACATGGCTCCCAAACAAAATTGACGTCCTTTTTTCCCCACAAATAGAGGTTTCTTTTGGTGGTATTTGATCACCTCTGCGTTTTTTATTGTTTGCGCTATAAAGAAAAAAACAGCGTCAATTTTGAAAAAAAACTAATTAATTTTGACTTTTTTTTTGCTATAATAAATATCCCCAAAAAATATATAAAAAATTTTTTTTTCCTCAGTTTAGGCCAATACATATTCTTCGACAAATGTTTGGTAAAAAAGAAATCGCAATAAGTGTTTATTGATTGGTTTGCACAAAAGTTATAGCATCTACAAAATAGGGCATAGTTTTATGGCATTTTTATTAATCATTTTTTTACTAGTAATGGCAGCGATCAGTGATTTTTATCGTGACTGCGACATTATGGCAGACACATCAGACAATTTTGACACATTTTGGGACCATTGGCATTAATACAGAGATCAATGCTATAAAATTCCATTGATTACTGTAAAAGTGCCACTGGCAATGAAGGGGTTAACCACTAGGGGGCGGGGGAGGAGTTAAGTGTGTCCTGGGAAGTGATTCTAACTGTGGGGGGATGGGCTAGCAGAGACACGACACTGATCGCTGCTCCCAATGACAGGGAGCAGATGATCACTGTCCTGTCAAGCGGCAGAACGGGGAGATTCTTCAACTCCATGACACGATTGCGGGCACCCACGGGCACAGTCACGGGGCTCGCGGCAGGCACGCGTGCACGGCAGGAAATCAAAGTAACATACAGGTACGTTACTTTGCCCAGCCGTGCCGTTGTGCCAACGTATAAGTACAGGAGGCGGTAAGAAAGCAGCTAAACAGAAGAAAGTCACATCATCACTTCAAACACAAAAAATAACTTTATTTCTTATTTTAGGACAGTTTACATAGAGGTAGGCAACCTTAAAGAGGCAGAGAACTACCTGGACAACATGGGAGATGTCAAATATCATCAGGTACAGTGTCGCCACATCACACCTGATCTAAACCTCTAATTACTGTACTACCACTTCGCAATCACGTGCATTCGAGTTTAAATCAGGTGGTGAGGATCAACATATTGCCTCCTTGCTACCTGTCAAACACACTCAGATTGCTTTTCAGGGAAACAGCAGTGCCTGCTGCAATTGTGAATAGGCCCATAGTTACATTTGGCAACGGCACCTTTAGGGCTTGTTCACACAAAAAGTCAAGGGGTTGTAAAACCTTGCGGTTAAATTGTTGTTTTACTGAGGCAGCCATTCTAGTAAATGGGGCCACTCTGCAAGTGCCTCGCAACTGCATGCTTCTGCAGAGACCAGGGGTAAAGCAGGTGGTGAGAAAGCAACACAACACTGCCTACTTTAACCACTTGTTTGCTGTACTGCACAAGGTTGCAGGGCACTTCCTGAGTGGCCTCATTTACTTGAATGGGTCATGCTTGGCAGGTGCTACATCCACCAACCATGACAGGGCATATAACTCTTGCTGTGGATGTGACATGTGTACACACCGGGCCACTGCAGCCAAAAAGAGTGCAGTGGGGGCGTGGGTGATAAAAACACATCTTAACTATGGGGTTTTGCCACCCCCCAGACTGCAAATGTAAATGAACCCTTACTGTTCTGAGCCCCCTATGAGGCTGCTTTGCAACTTTCCTGGGTTAGCTGCGCTTTGCCATAGACTTCTATTATATCCTGCAAGCATGGTGCGCTTTCAGAAAGTGCACCAAACCCATGAGATATAATACAGGTCTATGGCTAAACACAGCAAACCCGTAGAAAAGCTGCGGGTACCCTTCACTCCAATCGTGGTGTGGGTAAACTACAGCACATCAGTGTGACAGCAGCCTTATACTATTACGCCCAGTGTATTGCTTCACACTATCCTAAAGATCTGTTCTTTCCTGCTGCTGGCACCACTCTGGAGACTGCTAGCAGGGATAAGAAATGGAGCTCAGTTGGTATCACTCTACATGGGAGAGGAGGCATCAGCTTATGCCACTTTGCTCCCTACTACAGCTCCAACTTCACAAGTAGCCCCTCTGCATTGCACTCTGTTTGAGGCTCTGGAATGCCGGGTCAGCAAATCAAGACCGTGATATACCAGTCATCTGTCTGTGATCTACTGGTTGCTGACACTTGGTTTACAGGGTCAACCACAGATATAGCACAGATTTTACTATTTTTAAAGTAAAAGGAATTTCACAGAGGATCCCTTTTGCTCTGATCCACTCTGTATACATTTTCTAATAAATAACTGCCCAAATACAATTTTTCTTTAGTTTGTTGATGCAGTCATGTGATACTGTACAGCAGAGAGTGCAACAATGGTGTGGAATTCTCTGTCAATGTGACACCATCCTGTCAGTGTTTAAAGCCCCCAAGGCTGTCAAAGAGTTATTGGCCAGAAGAGTTCCCATCCAGCATGCTGGTGGGGGAGAGAATGGATCTCTGTGACTGTCAAAGGTCAGTGTTGTCAGCAATTCAGTATGTGTATCTACAATTCTTTTTTTTTGTTCCAAAAATTCTTTATTGAAAATAAAATAAAGGAACAGTACAATGTATAAACACTTATAAGTAGGGATGAACCAAACACCCCCCAGTTCGGTTCGCATCAGAACATGCGAACAGGCAATAAATTTGTTCGAACATCCGAACACTGTTAAAGTCTATGGGACTCAAACATGAAAAATCTAAATTGCTAATTTTAAAGGCTTATATGCAAGTTATTGTCATAAAAAGTGTTTGGGGACCCGGGTTAAAAAAAAAACAGGTGTGGAGTTCCCCCCAAAAATCCATACCAGATCCTTTATCTGAGCAGGCAACCTGGCAGGCTACAGGAAAAGAGGGGAGGACGAGGGTGCGCCCCCCCTTCTGAACCATACCAGGCCACATGCCCTCAACATGGGGAGGATGCTTTGGGGGTCTGTGACCCCTCAAAGCACCATGTCCTCATGTTGATGGGGACAAGGGCCTCATCCCCCACAACCCTTGCCCGGTGGTTGTGGTGGTCTGCAGGCAGGGAGCTTATTGGAATCTGGATTCCCCCTTTAATAAGGGAACTCCCAGATCCCGGCCCTCCCTGTTTGAAATGGTAACAGGTACATTGTATGCCTACCATTTCACAAAGAAAGTGTAAAAAATTGTAAAAAAAAACACACAGACACTGTTGGGATAAGTCCTTTATTAAAAATACAAAAAATAAAAAAAAATTCCAGCGGTGGTAATCCACTCTTGGTATCCTGTGATGGGTGATCTCTTCTACGGGGTCCAGCGATGGATGATCTCTCCTCTCCAGGTCCAGGGTCCAACGATGATGCCCAGCGCAGTGCATCCTGTCACCGTGGGAATCCCGGCAGCCTGACAGGTCTCTTAGCTGAGGACGGGGCCACCCGTCACGTGACCCCACCCCCCTCTGATGCAAGGGTAAACCCGGGCTTCCCCAGTGACGTGGGGGTGACCCTGCCCCCTCTGATGTAACGGAAACCTGCAGTACATCAGAGGGGGGCGGGGTCACCTGCACATCACTGGGGAAGCCCTTTGTGCAGGGACAGTTTAAAGCACAGGAAACAAGCGCTACTTTACAGGCATACTATATACACCCTCTAGGTACGAAATTTAAAGGAATATTTCACTTTCATTGTTTCACTTTAAGCATTATTAAAATCATTGCTCCCAAAAAAAATGGGCGTTTTAAAAAACCCAGGTCCCCAAACACTTTTTATGACAATAACTTGCATATAAGCCTTTAAAATTAGCACTTTAGCCCAACACTCTGAAATTGGCTCAAGGGTGGTTGTCAGCCTGGACGCCGCCAAGGCGTTTGATACGGTAGAGTGGGGTTACCTGTGGGAATGCTTGCGCAGATTTGGTATAGGTCCCAATTTTGTTAAATGGCTCCAACTGCTTTATTATGCTCCCATGGCACGTATTCTGGTAAACGGCAGGATCTCCCCTCCCTTCTCGCTCTCCAGGGGGACTCGTCAGGGCTGCCCCATCTCGCCGCTCCTATATGCTCTGGCGGTGGAGCCCCTGGCCACGGCCCTCAGGTCTCACCCTGACATCCGTGGTCTTCGCTGTGGCCGTCTGCATGAGGTGGTCAGCCTGTACGCGGACGATATGCTCCTTTATTTAGCGGACGCTGGCCCCTCATTGCAGGCTGCATTGCGAACCATCACGGCCTTTGGAGCCTTTTCTGGGCTCCAGATCAATTGGACCAAATCCCAAATTTTGCCACTTGACCTGGGGCCTCCCACCGCCGAGCAGGCGGCCTTCCCGCTTGCTAGGGCAAGCACCATCAAATATCTTGGAGTGCACGTCTCCAGGTCCCTCTCAGATTTCCTCGTCCTTAATGTTGAGCCCCTATTTGATACTCTAAAATCCAAAACGCAGGTGTGGTCCCGTCTTCCCCTGGGGGTGATGGGCCGAATAAATTTAGTTAAGATGATACTTCTCCCCAAGCTTTTATACGTTTTCTGGCAGGCACCACTACGCATCCCTCCCCGTATATTTAAATCTCTAGAATCGATCCTCAACACGTTCGTCTGGGGCTCGTCCCGACACAAACTGCCATGGCGGGTTTTGAAATGCCCCCCAGACTCTGGCGGGACTGCCCTTCCGGACCTGTTCCTTTATTACCTTGCATCACAGCTCTCCCACTTTTTTCACTTTCATCACACTGACAGGCCCCGATACACCGCCCTGGTATGTTCACAGGTACCTGGCCCGCTGACCCACCCTTTTCAACTTTTATTTTGCGGCCCCCCCCTCCCCCTCACCTCAGGACACGGGCACTCTATGCTTTTGCATCACCGCAAGGTCTGGCACCTTGCCACACAGCTGAGCCAGGCCCCATCCCCCCACTCTCACACTCCCCTATGGGATAACCCTGATATGTCAGAACTTGCCCTCATCCCGGATTCTGGGCTGTGGGCAAGTAGGGGGGTCATTTATCTCCATCAGGTGGTGTCCAATGGGATGGTTAAATTGTTCCAGGCCCTTAAAGACGAATTTGATCTCCCCAATTATATGCTATTCCGCTATCTCCAGCTCAGACACGCGCTCCACACCCAGTTCGCCAATCACGTCCCGAGACTTGGAACTCCGGTTTTGGTTGATACAGTATTGGGTCTGGAGCACGCACAGTTGATTTCACGGTTGTATACTTACCTGCTGACTCCCACTGCCTTGACTGTCGCCTCTCAGGTCCGTTCTCGGTGGGAGGGTGATCTTGGAGCAGTGTCGACTGAGGATTGGGACGAGGCTTTGGCGAACCACAAAATGGTGTCGCCTAGGCTCTCGGACCGCCTCACCCACCTATATGTCCTACACAGGTCCTACCTCACGCCCCATCGTATAGCCAAGTACAGGCCTGATTATGATCCCCGTTGCCCCCGCTGTACTTCTTCAGACGCCTCCTTCTACCACCTAATTTGGGCATGCCCGATCATACAGGGATACTGGGCACAAGTTGTCCAGTTCCTTCATGATCGCATGGGCTCCCCGCTGTCGTTATGCCCTAGACAATGCCTTCTGGGGCTCCTCTCTCTATCTGAAAGCGATAAATACCTTAACATCTTTCTACAAGAAACCTTATTTCAGGCCAGAATGCAGATAGCCAGAACATGGTTAAGGGGCAACCCCCCTACTCTACAACAATGGATAAGAGCGATTAATGTAACTCTCCCCCATAAGAAACTGCTATACTCTCACAGAGGGTGCCCCTATAAATTTAATAAAATTTGGGATGGGTGGTTGGAAGACCCAGCCACTTGTAGCGTCGAGGACTAGGTGCTCCTCTCTTGCTGCGTCAGCGGATTCCCCGTAGGGTCGATATCTCTCTCCTTCATGCCAACCTTTATTGTACAGTTATCTCATTGCCCTGTGTCTCATGTATTAATTTTGAAACTGCCCAAATGTTTCCAACCCTTGTATGTGAAATGCACTTTTTTGTGTTTGTGGCGCCTGTTGCGCCAGGCGATGCTGTTATTAACTTGTCTCTTATGCTCAATAAAGCCGCATTTTGAAGTAAAAAAAAATAAAAATTAGCACTTTAGGTCTCTCCCATAGACTTTTACAGGGTGTTCTGCGGCTTTTCGAATTTGCCACAAACACCCCAAATTGTTCGCTGTTCGGTAAACGGGCGAACAGGCAATGTTTGAGTTGAGCATGAGTTTGATTCGAACTCCAAGCTCATCCCTACTTATAAGGTACCTCGATACAAAATAAGTAGCATATGGTACGAAAAAGAAAGGATGTTTACCAGTCATGCTGAATAACACATTGTAAACAACCAATAACCTTTATGTTCAAAATGAACCTAATCATGACTTCTGATAGGAGGGCCCAGTTGTGATATGGCCCATCAAGGTATGTAGGAAGACGGTGCATATTACTGGTGCTGTGTTGGGTCATGCTAGGATAATAGGTCTATTTTATCATTGGGTTGTTATCTATAGGCTGGGTCCCATATGTGAAGTCTAACCATTTTACGAGTGGCTCATTAGACGCTACCTAATGGTGATAGTTATTGAAATACAGAGAAAGATAAAAATAAGTATTATAGGTAGGCCGGGGTAGTATGGAGAGAGGGGGTAATAAGAAAGAGAACAAGGAGAAAGGGGTAAGGTTAGAGGGTATATGGGGGAATGGAGATGGCAATACTGCCGCAGCCTCCACCAAAGACAATCACCATGTCTTCATATCTGTAACAAAAACATGTATTCAATCATTAGTGGTCTAAGGTCACAGCATTTATTAACAAGTAGTATTTTCCTTGACGAGGGTCTTCCCCTACTCATCCCTTGGTTAGGGGAGGGAAGTCCGTCATCACAGGTTGAAAACCAAATATAGGTATGGATGTAAACTGAATGGAATCAGAGTCTAATTTAAAGTGGTTGTAAACCCTTACAGAACACTTTGACCTACAGGTAAGCCTAGATTAAGGCTTACCTGTAGGTTCATGAAATATCTTCTAAACCTACATGGTTTAGGAGATATTTGCAAAAAGACAGGCTGCTAGCAGCGATATGCCGTTAGTGACGGCTCCCATGCCCATGCATAGGAGTGATGTCATCGCTGCTCCGGCCACTGACAGCGCCGGAGCCGCAATACCTGGAAGAAGATGGACGCTTCGTGCTACAGGGGACAGTGGTGGCATCGCTCGCTCCTGTGTCAGGTAAGTGACACATAATGGGCTACTATGTGGTAGTGTATAGTTTATAAAGTTCTGAAGAATACGTCCCACCTCTGTCCAAAAATGTTTTAATTTAAGACAATTCCAGAATATATGTAAAATAGTGCATTTACTTTCCTGACATCTCCAGCACAAGTCAGAGCATTCAGGGAATATTCTCTTCAGTCTCTCTGGTGTTCTGTAAAATTAGTCTTTTGTGAATTGTGCGTAAGCCTAATGCCGTGTACACACGGTCGGAATTCCGGCCAGAAAAAGACAGATGAGAGCTTTTCATCGGAAAATGTGACCGTGTGTATGCTACATTGGAATTTAGCTGTCCGAATTTCCGCCAGCCAAAAATTGATAGCATGTTCTCAATTTTCCCGACGGAAAAACTTCCGATCATGTGTATGCAATTCTGACACGCCAAAACTCACGCATGCTCAGATTCAACTACAAGACGGAAGCTATTGGCTACTGGCTATTGAACTTCCTTTTTCTAGTCCCGTCGTATGTGTTGTACGTCACTGCGTTCTAAACGATCGGAATTTGGTGTGACCATGTGCAGGCAAGACAACTTGAGCGGAATTCCGTCGGGAAAACCATCAGAGCTTTTTCCGACAAGAATTCCAATCGTGTGTACGCGGTAAACGAATAAGCTGCCGCTGTATTAAATTAAAGGTTTTCACCTAAATCCTGTTCCCATTCCCAAAAAAAATCCAAGGAGTGGTTTCTCGCAGGCCTAATTAATAGTTCATAGTTAGCCAATAATGTGTGAGGCATTGCTTCCGTCTCTGAACAATATTTCTCAAAAATAGGAGGAGGTCTGGTAAACAATCCAGGAGCTGGGAGAGTATTAAGAAAATGTGTAATCTGGAATCTCAATTTAAACACCCCTGATTGCAACGTCATCTCTGGGATTGTCAACCATCTCCTCTCTCTTACATCTCTTTCATATCCTCAATCCCCGGTGGGAAAAGAGGATTTCCAATATTGGATACAGAGGAGAGGTCTCAGGATCTACACCCATAGAGGGTAATAAGTCCAAGTAAAGTTTCACCGTATTCCCTATTAGAGGATGTTTAGTTATCACTCTTGGAAGAAAGGTATAACACTAAGGGGCTCTGTCCAAGGGTACAGGAGATTGAGCGTGTTCAATCTGCACCCATAGTTTAGTATATTTATGTCTATTCCAGTCAATTACTCTGCTCAAATGTATTGCTTGGTAATACTTGCGTATATATCCGGCACTGCCAATCCTCCATATTCTTTGGGAAGCATTAGTTGTTTACGTTGTATCCTGGGATGTTCATGCGCCCAGATAAAATCAAATATTAGCTTCTGACTCTTCTTAAATTAAGCAACCGGGATAAGAATCAGCAGTGCCTATAATAGGTAAATGAATTTTGATGATGTTACACCGTCCTTACCAAGAATGTAGACCTATATTCCATCTATCCAATAGTATCTTCACTTTTTGCAACAATGGGGGAAAATTTAGCTCAAAAATTGTAATCAATTATTTTCTAAGTGTACTGTTCACATCATAAATGTGCAGAGAAACACATCTCAATGTGTGAACAGCTAGAGCATCACAATGAAAGCCCAGTGATTTATAAATACACTTTAGCTAACCTGACGTTGAATTCTGGATGCTGGATTGAATTACACGTAGGGGCTTGTTATTGAAGTTTAGTTCTTGTAGTCAATCAACAGCATCAGTGATATTTTACATTAAAGTACTTACAAATATATGAAATAAGTACAAAAATGCTCTGGTGACACAGAGTCAGCAAAATCATTAATCAGTGTTGTGTTTTCTATATCTCTGGAAATGTATATTGTCATTTGTAATGTTTATTTAGTGTGAACAACAGTATGCGAAATCATCCATGGTTTGCACAAAGTCAAACTGTATTAATGAGCCTGATTATCTTGAAACCAACATTTTGTGTTGATTGTACATTGTTTTCTTGGTTATTTTCAGTTGCAGGCAGCTGTAATTTAACACGCTTTCAAGCAGAGCACCTGGCGACTAAAAATGTAAACGTCACTGCTTACATACAGAGAAACCAAACATCCAGTGCAAGATATGCCCATAGAAGAATTTAGAATGGTTTGATATGTTATGAAATATTAAGTCTAATAGGACATTAATAACCAATCACCTTATCTTTAATTTACATAAATAACCTATAGTTGAGAAATTACATTAATGACCTATAGCTTATCGAAGAGAGAAATTACATTTTTCTCTTACAGCTATTAACGGCTTACACAAAGTGTGCCCTTTTAACTGTGCTCTCCATGACAACCTGTACAAAAAATCCATACAGTACATCAATGGCATTGTTGCCATTACAGCCCTAGGGTAGGTCACTCCATTTATGTGCGTACATGTAATACAAGAGAATGGAAAAAAAATTGTACAATTGCTTTTTTGATGGGATTTAGATCTTCTGTAATTTTACTCTTCTAAAGCTGCTTAATGCCTTAACAAAGTATTATATCTGTATTTGGCAGGCATGTACCAAGCTCTTTTTAATGCATGTCTCCAATGTGCTCCGTTTTCCACATTGAGTGTGTCTCTAGCAAATGCTTTTGCCAATAAAAAGATATGTATTGCCCATACTTCTTTTGCCTTGTGCTTCTGTGTGCACCTCTTGTGATTATGATTCTTCCTTCAAACACTTAAAAACACTTCATTATTTCAGATTATTTGCCCCCTGGTGCACCATTATTTCACAAACTGCATGTTCCTTTCTCTTTTCTATGTATCATGTTTCTTTATTTTTTGTTATACCGGTTCTTTTTTATATTACATGTGCTTCATGTTTCTGCTCATCTAAATGTGTTAGTGTCAGGGTGTCATAACTAAGATATGTCATTGCATTCACAAAGCCGCCAATTTAGATTCAAACGTAAAAAGACAAAAATAACAAACATGGCTACTAGTAGACAACTTCCAATCAATCAATGTTTAACCACTTGCTTACTGGGCACTTAAACCCCCCTCAGTCCCAGACCAATTTTCAGCTTTCAGCGCTGATGCACTTTGAATGACAATTGCGCGGGCATACAACACTGTACCCAAATGAAATTTTTATCATTTTTTTCCCACAAATAGAGCTTTCTTTTGGTGGTATTTAGTTACAGCTCGGAGTTTTATTTTTTGCTAAACAAACAAAAAAAGATGCAAAAAAAAATAAAATAATAAATCATGTTTTAATAGTTTGTTATAAAATTTTGCAAACGGGTCATTTTTCTCCTTCATTGAAGTGCGCTGATTAGGCGGCACTGATGGGCTGCATTGGTGGGCACTGATGGGCTGCATTGGTGGGCACTGATGGGCTGCATTGGTGGGCACTGATAGGCTGCACTGGTGGGCACTGATAGGCATAGTTAAGGCGGCACTAATAGGCACAGATAAGGCGGCACCGATGGGCACAGATAAGGCGGCACTGATGGGCAAAGATGGGCACAGATAAGATGGCATGGATGGGTGGCACGGATAAGTGGCATGGATGGGTGGCACGGATGGGCACTGATAGGTACCACTGATAGATGGGACTGATGGGCACTGATAGGTGGCACTGATAGGTGGCTCTGATAGGTGGCACTGCTGGGCACTGATGGGCGGCACTGCTGGGCACTGATGGGCGGCACTGCTGGGCACTGATGGGCGGCACTGGGTCGCAGCACCTTTGAGGCAGATTGTGGGCACTGTGGGTGGCACTGTTGGTGGCACTGCTGGATGGCACTGTGGGTGGCATTGTGGGTGGCACTGTAGGTGGCACTGTGGGCACTATGGGCACTGATGGGGGCACTGATGGGGGCACTGATGGGGGGCACTGATGGGGGCACTTACTTTTATTCAGGATGGCACGGCGGTGGGCAGGTGGGCACTGGCAGGGGGCAGGTGGTCAGCTGTATTGCTGGCCGTGATCGGGACTGATGTCCCGATCACGGCCGCCGGTGATCGGCTTTTTTTTTCTCTCCTCGCGCTGTCAGCGCGAGGAGGAATAATAGCCGATTACCGGCTCCGTTCTATCACATGATCAGCTGTCATTGGCTGACAGCTGATCACGTGATAAGGGGTCGGGATCGACCCCTTGCATGGATCGGTGATCAGGCGAGTCTCACGGACTCGCCGATCACAGAGCGCGCCGCGCGCGCCCCTCAGGGGGCGCGCAGGCCGCTCGTATCCGGGACGACGTCAATAGACGTAGTCCCGGAAATGTGGGTCCGCGCTGTTGCCGTCATTTGGCAATAGCGCGGATCCCAAGTGGTTAATAAAAAATCTATTGTTTTATGATAATATGGGATACCTAAAGGGTACTTAACCAGTTGCCGACCACCCCACGTACATGTACTGCAGGGTGACGGCAGCTGTGTGCAGAATCCCGTATCTATACGTAATTTGCCCCCCCAGCCTGGCAATATCCTGATTTGATTCAGAACTGATCAATCTACAGGTCCAGATCAATGATTTATGGCCTGGACCTGTTGATCGGTTCTGACAAATGACAGAACCTCCCGTACCTGTATAATGTAAACACAGGCAGAGGAAATTATACAATCTTCTCTCCTGGAGATGTTTTTGGATCCAGCATCATTTAACATTTTACCCCTTGATTGCCCCCTCAGTTAACCCTTTCACTCTCTGTCATATTGTCACTAGGTACAGTGTACAGATTTTTTACTGATCACTGTATTGGTGTCACTGGCGACGCTGTATAGCGTTCGTGGCAGTTAGCATCAGTCCCAGATAGAGTCAGGGTACCCGCCATATATTCCCTAATAAAGTTTTAACCCCCGAGCACCCCCAGTTAACCTTTTCACTCCCTGTCAGTGTCATTAGTACAGTGTAAAGATCTTTTTTCTGATCACTGTATTAGTGTCACGGGTGATGCCAGATAGCGCTAGCGTCAGTTGGCATCAATCCCAGACAGCATCAGATTGCCTACCACATATTCACTAATACATTTTAACCCTTTGATTGCCAGTAACACTAATACACTCATACTATACACCTCCATTACTAGTATAGTCTGAATGGATCAATATCTTTGATCAGAACTATACTAGCGTCCCCAATAGTATAGTGTTCCCAAAAACACAGCATTAGCAGGATCAGCTCCAACACCTGCCAGCACTTGCATTTAGCCAATTCGCCCTCCTCCTCAACAAGTGCACTGTCAGTAGATCACTGCCACTTTTGATACACAACACAAAAAAACGCAGCATTAACAAAGTCAGGCCTGATCTCTGCTGGCGCTAGCACAGTTCTTTTTTTAGCAGTTCAAACAGTCCTTGACAACCAGGTGCTTTTTTACCTGTGTGTCACTATAGGTACATATACATTTATTGCCCAAAATGTCCAAAGAAAGATACACTAGTGAAGAGGCCTACAGGATCCTGAGTATGAGAGATGGGAGCGATGGGGAGTCCTCACTGTCAGAATCAGGCTCACTATTTGAACCTGTAGAGAGTGGCGGCTCACTGACAGAAAGCTCTGACAATGGAGTAGAAGGTCCTGCTAAGGTCAGGCATACCCAACCCCAGTCCCAGGTTGTTGAAGTGCTACAATCACATGATTCCCATATGCAGCAGAGTACTATTACTAGTGCTGTTCTACCTTCTGGTGAATTGGCGAGCGCCAGCGGCCTAGTACACCCTGATTGTAGACAAACCAGCACTGCAGTAACACTTGGTGATGTGGCGAGTCTCATAAGTGCAGTTCAAGCTGGTGTGGTGGCTAGCACAAGTAGTGTCCCGCAGCCACCAAGAATTCAAAGACAGGCCTGTAGAGCCCATAGTGCCTTTCCCACTGCATTTAGAAATCCTGATTGGGAGCCCACAGATTCTCCACTTCCCCCATTCACTGGCCAACCTGCAAGTCAGGTGGAAACAGCTCCCTTGGTATTTTTGAGCTGTTTTTCATGGAAAATCTGCAGGGATCTATTGTGGACCAAAGAAATTTATATGTCAATTCATTTATCGTTGAAACCCCAAATTCGAACCTTGCCAGACAATTTGCATGTAAACGTATCACTGTTTCCAAATTCAAGACTTTTCTGGGCCTATCCCTCAACATGGGTATTACTAAAAAGAATGAGTTCCGGTCATATTGGTCCACTGACCCAATTTATCATATGCCCGTGTTCTCTGCTGCCATGATCAGGGCTATATATGAGCAAATCATGCAGTTTATGCACTTCAACGACAATGAACTCTCTGGTCCTCAGGGTGACTCTGGATATGATTGGTTTCACAAAATTCAGCCCCTCGTAAATCACTTGAACCAAACATTTTCAGCCTTGTATACTGTATTCCCTAATAGCTGTTTGCATAGATAAGTCTCTGATTACGTTTTCTGGCTGCCTTTTTTTAAAACAGTTTCTCCCCAGCTAGCGTGCCAGATATGAAGTCAAAATCTATAAGCTCTGTGATAGTGCAACAGGCTATACATGGAGTTTCCTGGTTTATGAGGGGAAAAGATAGCAGCGTGGAACCCTGCAACTGCACAGACTACATAGGGAGCAGTTAGAAGATTGTTTGAGAATTGGTATCATCATTCAGAAAGGGGTACCACTTGTACGTGGACAGCTATTACACAAGTTTGCCACTTTTTAGACAACTTTTTGAATTTGGAATTGGTGCATGTGGCACTGCGCAACCTAATTTTAAGTCTTCCCCCAACGGCTTATAAATGCCCCACTAAGACGGGGGGGACAGAGCCTGCATGAAATGTAATGAATTGCCTGCAGTGAAGTGGAAGGACAACGGGACGTTTTCGTTCTGTCTTCCATTCATGCAGTTATGACAATCCAAACTGCAACGGGGACTGGTCCTGTTGAGAAGCCCCTCTATGTCCACGGCTACAACCTTAACATGGGTGGACAGACTTCAATGACCAGATGATGGGGCCGTACTTAATTTGCCATAAGGCAAGACAATGGTACAAGAAAGTGTCTGTATATTTATTCCAATTGGCTCTGTTCAACGCTTATGTACTATACAAAGCATCAGGAAGAAGCGGATCCTTCCTAAAATTTCAGGAAGAGATCATCACAGCCCTTTTGTTTCTAGAAGGTGCTGCTGCCCAATTTCCCAATTGAGATTCAGTGGACCAGCTGCATGAGAGGGATTTTCTGGATGTCCTCCCTGGCACCCCTACCCAAATAGCACCCCAAAGAAGATGTCGTGTCTATAGTAAACATGAATATAGAGGTGACAACTGCTATTTTTGTCCCTCCTGTCCTTGCCAACCTGGTCTCTGCATCCAGGACTGTTTCCATCACTACCACACACTAGTGGAGTGTTAGAATAAGGTACAGCATGGCACAGTCTAGGGCACACATTCACAGAGGGTCTCGAAAGATGTTAGATAGTTAGCAAACTGATTATCGCATTTTGAGAGACCCTAGCATTGAAAGTTTTTTTTATAGTTACAAAAAAGTGTAACAAAAAGTTTAAAAATACATCAAATAAAAAATAAAAAAGCCCAAAATAGTTATTGTTTTATCTTTATCTGTTCTTACTATTTTACTGTACTGTATACTATACTGCTATACTGTAATGTTTTATTGTTTTGCTTTCAGCATACATAAATCAGTGACTACAGTGCCGTAGGAGGTGATTTCACCACTGCAGTTTAAAAAAAGAGAATATAGGCCAAAGCATAGGGGCTGGGGTGGACAGAGGGCGGATCACTCCTATGCATCATAGCAAGGGATATGACCTATTATCGCCACCGTGACATGCCTCCATCTCTAAATTACTTTATATGTAAAAGGAAACAGTGGTATTGGGACTTTAAATGAGGCATTTTACTACCCAGAGTCAAAATAACATGACGTAAATGGTATAGAAAGTTTATTACAATCCAAGAATAAATTACATAATCGCAGAAAAACACAGTACATGGTAATGAATCACAAAAAAGTCATAAAAACCAGCTGACATATAAATACATAAATAGCTATTGCATTGATGCATGATGGTATATGCACAATAATGACACAAGCAAAAATAGGTATAAATTACAAGAATCAGACAGTCTTGGCATCCTTGGAAAATCATAATGGAACTCAACGCATTTTGTGGAACATGTCCACTCATCAGTGGTACAGTATAAGGAATATCTATAAAAGTGAAAAAAAATATATAATATAATAGTATACAGTGAAAATTATTGAACACTTTCCTATAACAGGAATGAAAGATATGATCTAGGAGAGACGAGCACTCTGGTACCTACTAGTCAGCGGGAAATTAGTCCGGTTCCCAAAGGGAGGGAGAGAAAGGGGGTGACAGCAATGCCTGATCAGGGGCTGAGGCAGGAATGACCTATCCATACCAAAGTAACAGCCAGAGGGGCAGGTCAGAGAACAGCAGAAAAGTCCATGGAATAGTTGGATGCAGGAACAGCTTGCGTACACACTAATCTAAAAATAAATAAATTATATATATATACACATGTGTGATGTATGTAAAATATACCAACGTGTAAGTATGTATGAATGCAAAAAACTGTGCAAGTGTCTAAAAACGATATCTAACAAAAAATAAAAAAATGAAATATAATAACCTCAGTTGACAAACCAACCATACACATATGCATTGAAGGAGCAGGTGTATGACGTGTAATAAGATCAGGCTGCTAAACTGTAAAAACTGCAAAAGTGAAAAGGGCTGAAAAGAGTGACTAGTGAAAAAAAATAAAAACAAGTGTATAGGTTGGGTCACCTAGGATCCCAAAGTGAATCCTACAGGTGTGGTTCTGTGGAATAGATTGCAGTTGCAATGCCTCTCAGGTGTAACGAGGCATATACTTACCAGCTCAGGCTGTGTACCCGAGATACAGGGCGGGACCCCACCAGTGCTATGCCATTAGCCAATGAGCGCAAGGGAGCGGGGACAGGACCACCTTCGGCGCACACCCACCACTTGGCATGAGATGGATGAAAGATGGTGCCACATTCTGGCGTCAATAAACCTCATGAGCAGGCAACATGTGCATAGCCCTGATGTGCGGGATAGAACTCCCCGCCCACACGCTGACGGGGATGAGTGAGGAGGGGAGACAGTGCCACACATATGTTTTTTACTCTTTTGTGGCACAGGTTGCAATAATAAAAAAGTTGCTTTATTGCGTTCATATTTTATTGTTACTGGGTTTTATTGTTAACCGTTGTTTGCTTTGCAGGTACGCCATTCAGCTGCAGCACTGATCTATGTATTCTGACAGCAATAGGGTTTGCTTTCAGCATATATTAATCAGCGACTACAGCGCTGTAGGAGGTGATTTCATCACTGCTGTTAAAAAAAGAGCATATATGCCGAAGAATAGGGGCTGAGGCAGACAGAGGGCGGATCTCCCCTATGCTTCGGCATATATGTTTTTTTCACTTTTCTTGGCAGAGATTTCTTCATCCACAATGATTGAAGTGAATGGAGGAATCTGTTAGGTTCTCTTTTTTTGTTCAGCCCACAGGCTGCATGAAAAAAAAAGAAAACATTACAATATATGCCCAACAAGGACCAACAACGCACTGGTATGTCGCTGAACTTTGAGTGGTTTTACCGGGATGATGCCTTCAGATTTAGGCATCATCTTGTATCGATCTTTTCAGCCGGCAGTTGGCTAATTAGCTGCTAGAATGTTTTTTCAAGCAGTGGGAAGGGACATCCCCTTCCCATCCTGCCACCTTTAAAGGTTTTCTTGGGCTCTCTTGTCCCCCCGTGTTTGTGAATGTTTCAATGCCACCACCGCACCAAAAAAAAGCAATAACCTACAACTAAATATCAGTGAAAAACAGCAGCTACTTTCGTGAAACAATATGCAAACAAAATAAATTATACCTAAACAATGTGTGCTGCAAATAATAATTAGGAAATAATTCTAGGAATCGCTAGGAAGAAGTCGGTATGAAGAAACATGTCGGGCTGAGATGGAAGAACTTATACACCAATCGAATGATTCTCCACTAGGCTTCTGGAAAATTTGGGCTTGTTGGCAGCATTTCCGAAACTCATCGGAATACTCATCATTACTTTCCTAAGTCCTGACATTTATATATTAACTTTCCCACTTTCTTAGGGCATGTACCTAAATGACTCACCCCTGTCTAGTAACATGTTTATCGGTGTCGTCCTTCTATTAGAACAATATTCCAGAATGTGAACATCTATTGTCCTTGATATTGGGTTAATCTACTTTTCTCCTCCTCTGGGTCTATATTTCTATAGAGTCTTCTAAGGATCTGAAATTAGTCAAGTTGTTTCATAGTACTGTACCATTATAGGGTATTTTTACACCTCATAGAACTGTCACGGTTGAATGACTTGTTGAGTACCTGATGTACTTTATTTCTGTTTAGCAATTTGTAAACTATTCATACCTTTTTCAATAAACCTTTTTTAAAAAAAAAAAAAAAAAAGAAAAAAAAAGAAACATGTCGGGGCGTGACCACACGGACATAGATTTCATTGCTATCGAACGGTACCGATCGGAGTGGTTCGGAAATGGTTGGAACAGGGACTAGACAAAGAAATACATAACTGATAATAATAATACTTGGTATTGATCAGTAGTGATGGCCGAACGGTTTGCCCGGCGGTCGTTTCGCTGCGAATTTTGGCTGTTCGCGGTCCGCCCGATCGGCGGACTATTGCCGCCGTTCGCCCGGCGGACTTCCGTGTTTACTGTGTAAAAGAACTTTGACCTATGATGACACATCCATCATGGGGTACAGGACAGCCAACTGAGACATTACAGCACATGGACACTTGGACATTCCCCCTAACTTATAAATACACCCGATCCGGCGGCCATTTTACATTCTTTCTTCTGTCACTATAGGGAGAGGTTGCTGTGTGGAGCAGGGAGAGATTGCAGTGACCCAAATCGCTAGCTATTTGGTACACAAAAGTTCTTTTCAGGACTGGTATAGGTGTTAGGTGTAGTTCAGGATATAGGTTTGCGGCAGTGCTGTGCTAGTGATTGTTGCAGCAGCCTGAGTGTCTTTTGTCAGTTTAGAGAAAGGGACAGGATGGTGTGTGCTGCAGAGACAGTCAGTTTAATCATTAGCTGTTACTATTAGGTCCACAAAAGTGCTATTCCAGTTATTGTTCCAGCAGCCTCTGTTTTGTCAGTTTATATATGGACAGGCAGGAAGCTGTGTGTGAGGCAGTGAGGGTCAGTTTAATCAGTAGCTGTTACTATATTAGGTCCACAAAGGTTCTTTTCAGGATTGGTATCAGTGGTATGGTAATAGGCTTGTACACGTATAATATTCTTTCTTCCAAATATAGAAAGAATATTATACTTGACTGCTGCCCTTCTGCTGCAGTCTGCTAATCAGTCACAACCTACTTGTTCCACAAAGGTCCTTATAAGGACTGGTAACCTGGTGTAGGGTGCTACAGTACATAGGGTTGAGTGAGGTACAGTCTGGTATTCCGTAAGGACTGGTATAGGTCCACAATACATAGGGTTGAGGTGCACTACTGCTGACTGCTGCCCTATACTGCAGCAGTCCTTCATCAGTATAGGGACTGATGTACAGTCTGCTAATCAGTCACACACAACCTACTTGTTCCACAAAGGTCCTTATAAGGACTGGTAACTTGGTCTAGGGTGCTACAGTACATAGGATTGAGTGAGGTACAGTCTGCTATTCCTTAAGGACTGGTATAGGTCCACAATACATAGGGTTGAGGTGCACTACTGCTGACCGCTGCCCTATACTGCAGCAATCCTTTATCAGTATAGGGACTGACGTACAGTCTGCTAATCAGTCACACACAACCTACTTGTTCCACAAAGGTCCTTATAAGGACTGGTAACTTGGTCTAGGGTGCTACAGTACATAGGATTGAGTGAGGTACAGTCTGCTATTCCTTAAGGACTGGTATAGGTCCACAATACATAGGGTTGAGGTGCACTACTGCTGACTGCTGCCCTATACTGCAGCAGTCCTTTATCAGTATAGGGACTGACGTACAGTCTGCTAATCAGTCACAACCTACTTGTTCCACAAAGGTCCTTATAAGGACTGGTAAGGTATAGGGTACTACAGTACATAGGGTTGAGTGAGGTACAGTCTGCTATTCCTTAAGGACTGGTATAGGTCCACAATACATAGGGTTGAGGTGCACTACTGCTGACCGCTGCCCTATACTGCAGCAGTCCTTCATCATTATAGGGACTGACGCACAGTCTGCTAATCAGTCACACACAACCTACTTGTTCCACAAAGGTCCTTATAAGGACTGGTAACTTGGTCTAGGGTGCTACAATACATAGGGTTGAGTTAGGTACAGTCTGCTATTCTGTAAGGACTGGTATAGGTCCACAATACATAGGGTTGAGGTGCACTACTGCTGACTGCTGCCCTATACTGCAGCAGTCCTTCATCAGTATAGGGACTGATGTACAGTCTGCTAATCAGTCACACACAACCTACTTGTTCCACAAAGGTCCTTATAAGGACTGGTAACTTGGTCTAGGGTGCTACAGTACATAGGATTGAGTGAGGTACAGTCTGCTATTCCTTAAGGACTGGTATAGGTCCACAATACATAGGGTTGAGGTGCACTACTGCTGACCGCTGCCCTATACTGCAGCAATCCTTTATCAGTATAGGGACTGACGTACAGTCTGCTAATCAGTCACACACAACCTACTTGTTCCACAAAGGTCCTTATAAGGACTGGTAACTTGGTCTAGGGTGCTACAGTACATAGGATTGAGTGAGGTACAGTCTGCTATTCCATAAGGACTGGTATAGGTCCACAATACATAGGGTTGAGGTGCACTACTGCTGACCGCTGCCCTATACTGCAGCAGTCCTTCATCAGTATAGGGACTGAGAGTTTTGTCACAGGGTAATTTAAAAAATGACAGGCAGAGGAAGAGACAGGCCCTTCCTCAGGGGTAGTAGGGGTAGGGCAGGAGCAACAGGCTTAAGCCAAAGTGGGAAGTTGCAGAAGGTGCGTTCAATTACTTTAAAGGACGCACCAGACATGGTTGAGTGGCTCACTCAGCCTTACTCTTCTGCACCCTCCTCATCCTCTCGATCTGCACCCTCTTCTTCACTCTCTGCTATGTGCACCCCCAAAGACACTACCACAAACAACACCACCACCACCACATACCTTCCGCTTGAGTCACAGGAATTATTTTCCGATCCATATCAAGACATTTCTGATGCGCAGCCACTCTTGGTATTGGATCAGGAAGAGGAGGTAGCAACAACCGCTACTCAGCAGTCTGACGACAGTACCCAGATCAGCCCAAGGAGGAGGTTGGTCCCCGGTGTTGCTGCCTACTCCGAGATCTCTACTTATAGCGGTGGGGAAGGTGACGTCGATGATGACGTGTCTAGGGATGTCACGTGGGTGCCCACAAGAGAGGAAGAGGAGGGGAGTTCAGAGGGAGATATGGACCAGTGGATAGGGAGGAGAAGCAGGAATAACTTACATTGCACAGGAGGGACAAAGCAGACTGCAAATGTATCAGGAGCGAGTCATCGACCATGTACGGTCACATCTGGCGCTCCCAGGACACCGGCACATGGCTCCGCAGTGTGGGCTTTTTTTAACGTGTCCGCTGCTGACAATAGCGTTGCCATCTGCAATCTTTGCAGTCAACGCATTAGTCGCGGTAAGCCCAACACTCACCTAGGGACGACCGCCTTAAAAAGGCACATGAGCAGCCATCACCGAGCCCAGTGGGAGCAACGGAACACACAAAGCCACACTCTAGGCTCTCACCGTCCAGCCTCGTCTTCTACTTCTCCTTCTCCTCTCTCCTCACAATTGTCCTCCACTCCACCTTCCATCACGCCAAGCTCACGTTTTTCTGCAAAAAGGCAGGCTTCCGTGGGCCTAATGTTCGAGCATAAAAAAATGATGATGTCGGATAACCCTCTTGCCCAACGGTTGACGGCTGGCTTGTCAGAACTCATAGCCCGCCAACTACTGCCATATAAACTGGTGGACTCAGAGGCCTTTCGAAAATTTGTGGCCATTGGAACACCACAATGGAAGGCCCCAGGAAGGAATTATTTCTCAGAGAAGGGCATCCCAGAGCTATATGGCCATGTTCAGTGGCAAGTGAATGTATCTCTGGCACACAGTGTCGGTGCCAAGATACCTCTGACCACAGACACGTGGTCTAGCAAACACGGGCAGGGAAGGTATATCACTTTTACTGCCCACTGGGTGAACCTTCTGATGGCCATCAAGCATGTAACCCGTGGCACCCGTGTAGATTTGGTTTTACCGCCACGGATTGCATGCAGGCCTAGCTCTTCTTCTCCTCCTCCTCCTACTCCATCCTCCTCCCTCTCCTCCTCGGCTGACTCCTCCTTTTCCGCTGCTAGCGTCTCTTCCGCTGCGCCGCCCAAGCTCCCCAGAACCTATTCGACATGCCAGGTGAGACGTTGCCATGCCGTGCTGCTGTTGTGCCTGGAAGCCAAGAGCCACACTGGCCCAGCACTCCTTTCAGCTTTGCTTTCACAGGCAGATCAGTGGCTAACACTGCTCAATTTGACAGTTGGTAAAGTGGTGTGTGACAACGGTGCCAATCTGCTTAGCGCATTGAAACAGGGCAAAATCACGCATGTGCCATGCATGGCACACGTCTTAAACTTGGTCGTGCAGCGATTCGTTGTCAAATACCCTGGGGTCCAGGACATCTTGCGGCAGGCAAGGAAAATCTCGGCCCATTTCAGAAGATCTTACACGGCCATGGCTCGCCTTGCTGACATTCAGCAGCGACACAATCTGCCGGTCAGACGTCTTATTTGCGATTGCCCGACGCAATGAAACTCATACTTCTATATGCTTGATAGGCTGCTCCAGCAGAACAGGTTCTGGGGAGCTGGGTTTTTTTTCACCGCACCAGTGGCTGCTCATGCGCGACGCATGCAGACTTCTGCAGCCATTTGAGGAGATCACCAAACTGGTCAGTCACAGCCATGGCGCCATCAGTGACATGGTACCTTATGCCTTCTTTATGGAGCGTCCATTGCGTCGTGTCATTGATCAAGCTGTGGAGGAGCAGGAGCGGGAAGATGAGGAAGTCGCAATGTTGGATGAATTCCCAGGGGGGGCTACTCTATCTGAGACAAGTCAACAACAGGAGTCTGAAGAGGAGTCAGAGGAGGATGGTGCCGGGGCGGATAAGGAGGAGCAAGAAGAGCATGCTTTAAACCTTTCTGGGACCCCTGTTGTTGTGCGTGGATGGGGAGAGGAGAATGAAGAGGACGACATTATCCTGGATGATGAGCAGGAGCCAGGCCACCACACCGCTTCCAGTTTAGTGCAAATGGGGGCCTTCATGCTCCAGTGTTTTAATAGGGACCTCCATATAAAAAGCATAAGGGTCAAGGACCAGTACTGGGTGGCAACGTACTTAGACCCCCGGTACAAACACAAAATGGCGGAAATGCTACCGCCGTCACAGAGGGCTGTCAGAATGCAGCACTTCCAGGCCTTGCTTCAAGAAATGCTGCATTCTGCTTTTGCGTGCGCTGGCAGAGGAGCAATTCCCACTCCCAGAGAAGGAGTTGCGGGTACCAATCCAACAGCGCCTGCAAGAAGAGGCCGGTTTGAAGATGTGTTGGTGACTTCGGATATGAGGTCATTCTTTCAGCCGACCCATCGACAGGTGTCATCCGGATCCAGCATCAGGGAACGCCTAGACCATCAGGTGTCCGACTACATCGGGTTAACGGCCGATGTGGACGCTCTGAGGAGTGATGAACCCCTGGACTACTGGGTGGGCAGGCTTGACCTCTGGCCAGAGCTTGCCCAATTTGCAATCGAACTGTTGGCTTGCCCATCGTCCAGTGTCCTGTCCGAAAGGACGTTCAGCGCAGCAGGGGGGATCATGACCGCCTAGCGTACTCGCCTAGCTCACGACAGTGTTAACTACCTCACATTTCTAAAAATGAATGAGCCATGGATCTCGGAGGAATTCAACAGATGTGACCAGTAGACCATGTATATGTCTATAAACAATTTTTTAAATCGAGCACACTGACCTTCTTTCTTCATTTGGCTCCCACCATCCCTGTGCTGTGCTGACTTCCTCCTGGGGCTGCTTATTATGAGGGACTCCCACCATCCCTGTGCTGTGCTGACATCCTCCTGGGGCTGCTTATTATGAGGGGCTCCCACCATCCCTGTGCTATGCTGACATCCTCCTGGGGCTGCTTATTATGAGGGGCTCCCACCATCCCTGTGCTGTGCTGACTTCCTCCTGGGGCTGTACTTCTGCTGTGCATATTATGAGGGGCTCCCACCATCCCTGTGCTATGCTCATTATGAGGGGCTCCCACCATCCCTGTGCTATGCTCATAATGAGGGGCTCCCACCATCCCTGTGCTATGCTCATTATGAGGGGCTCCCACCATCCCTGTGCTATGCTGACTTCCTCCTGGGGCTGCTTACGGTGCAGGTGTCAGTGCTGTATATCACGGTGCTAATGTCAGTACTCTCTATCACGGTGCTGCTGTCAGTGCTGTATATCACGGTGCTGGTGTTAGTGCTTTATGTCACGCTGCTGATGTCAGTGCTCTCTATCACAGTGCTGGTGTCAGATGACTCTATCATGGTGCAGGTGGCATTGCTGTATGTCACGCTGCTGATGTCAGTGCTCTCTATCACGGTGCTGCTGTCAGTGCTGTATATCACGGTGCTGGTGTTAGTGCTTTATGTCACGCTGCTGATGTCAGTGCTCTCTATCACGGTGCTGCTGTCAGTGCTGTATATCACGGTGCTGGTGTTAGTGCTTTATGTCACGCTGCTGATGTCAGTGCTCTCTATCACTGTGCTGTTGTCACATCACTCTATCACGGTGCAGGTGTCATTGCTGTATGTCACGCTGCTGATGTCAGTGCCCTCTATCACGGTGCTGTTGTCACATCACTCTATCACGGTGCAGGTGTCATTGCTGTATGTCACGCTGCTGGTGATCATCTCCTGCACCCTCTTCTTTGCCTACCCTGACCTTCCCTCTCCTCCATTGCCTTCATGCGCTCCACAGTCCTGAATTGTCACAACAATTTCCCATATAAAAAAAGAATGCTTGTAGTTGTCGATCCCAGATTCACCTCATACATGTGTTATGTCATTGGCCATGTGGTGGGACTATGTTTGCACAACTATTAATTATTTTGTGGCTGCAAATTTGACCTGTAGGTTTGAAAAGTTCGCCTCCCATTGAAGTCAATGGGGCCCGCAGCGAACGTTCCGGTTCGCGAACTATCGGCCGCGTTCGCGAAATGTCCCGTCGGAAGTTCGTCCATCACTATTGATCAGTTACTTCATTTGGCACCCCAGAAAGGCTTGTAGAAGGTATTTTTACACAGAATCCACAAAAACCTAATGTATTTTTGTTTCTGAGTCCCTGTAAGCACAGATCCTCAAAGACACCTAGAACTGGAAATCATCTCTAGTGTGGATAAGATTGGCGCTGGCTCGCGAATTCTGAAAGCACGCTTGGATGAGCATGAAAATTTTGTGAGATATTTCACCGGTGAAACTGACACGTAGAACCTGGTGAGAACTGTGGCTGATATATGTATGTACGTTAATGTTGTATTATGCTGCAGACCTATAACCAGAGGGCACGTTGGCGCACTGGCGAGTTAGGGACCGATCATCCCTGATTATGTGATATAACCGCAGATTGACAATCTAACCATACAACTTTGAGGGAAAAGTCGAAATCCCCACGTGAGTGTGAAAAAGCTCTCTGTCCCAATAGAAGTTCCATGTGACCTGCAATTGGAGAGGAGAGCATTGATTAAGAGTGTGTTCTCCTGAAGATATTCGTGGTTAAATGGATTTGTATTTGTTTTTTTTTGTTCTTTTTTCCTTTTGCGTTTTTTGTGTTTGTTGTGGGACTACAGGTAAAAGATAGCTTCTTAACAGCTTTATTTGTGTCTTTGTGTGTGCTTGGTATCTGTTCATCTAGTGTATTGCTAATGCAAAGTGTTGGTTAGAGATTGACAGGAATTACCATACATCTTTGAGGAAAAAAAGTGGGGGAAATATAGGTTTTTATTTCTACCCACGTGAGAGTGAAATAGCTCTGGTCCAATAGAAGATGGCCTGCAACCTAAGGCATTGATTAAGAGTGTGCCTTGTGTCTTGTATGCTGTAGAACCACAAGTCACTGTAGATTTAAACGGTTCGCTCTGTTTTTTTTTTTTGTTTTTTCTTGCTTGTTGGTGGGACTACAGGTGAAAGCTTGCTTTTATACAGCTTTATCTGTGTCTTTGTGGGTGTTATCTATCTGTTCGTCTGTGTCTATTGTCTAAGCAACTGGTTGAGAAACTTTAGTGTGGGTAGGCTAATTAGCATATCAATGGAAGCCATTGAAGGTTTCATTAGCAAGCATGGTGGTATTAGATCTCAATCTACACAAGAGAGTGATTTAACACACCAATTTAGTGAACTTTTGAGACAATGTAATACACATAACAATCTCATAAGTAATAAGTCAAAAAAAGGCATGAAACAGAGAATGGCCAATGCCTTATGCATGTTAGTGAGAATGAAAGAAATTGTGGAACAAAAAGAATTAGAATGGTTTGCTGAAAGAAAACAAGCAATGGAACAGGTTAGAAATATATTAATGGGGATTGAAAAGGCTGATGCAGGTGCTCGGAATCGGATTGAACAATTAGTGACTGAGAAATGTGTATTGCAACAGAGATGAGATTAGATGAATTAGAACAAACATGTAAATTAAGAGAAAGTTGCATTGTCTCTTTGAATCAAAGGGAGGCTGATAATTTGCAGGTTATCACAATGCTTAAGGCACACGCAGCCATAATGGAGTTATCCTCCAAATGTGCAATGGTGGAGGTACCCTCCGCGCATGCTCAGTGTACAGAAAAGCTAGAAGTGGAACATGAAGAAAACCCATATGCTATTATCACTGCAAATGATATTACTGTGATGGGAATCGATGTGGAAGAGGCAAATAAAGGTGCGATAACTGCACTTGAAATTGATTAAGGAGTTGAAACAATGGAAACTTCTGATGACTCCTCAGACGATGAAAGTGTAAAATCTGTTCATTCCAATCGCAGTAATATTATCCAGCAATGTGGGTTTCCAGCGCCATATGCTCAAAGAAGGGCCTATGCAGGGAAGCCAGAGCTAAAATGTTTTTTGTGTAAAAGGGGGGTCACAACTCAAAATATTGTCGGGCGGCGAATAATGATATCAAAAGGAGATCATACCTGAAAACGACCCCAAGGCATCATGTGTGTTATTCAGCCAGGTGGGGTAGCCATCCAAAGCATAGAACCCATAGTAATCAAACCCATTTCCCCTGTAAGACCCAAATGCGGAGTCTACAAGCTGAAAAGCAATATGTAGGTCAGTTGCGTAAAGTCAAAATGGAGGTAGCCGCATGGTTATTCAAATATAGCGCTGGAGGAAACAATGTTAGCAGAACTTAGTGAGCTGCAGGCATGGTAAGAATATTCTGGTCAATGTTTCCCTGCTATGAAAAAGGTTTGATATGAGTTTCAGGTTCAGAATATGATAGGGGACCTTGATATATATATTTTTTGTATTTTCAAGGATAAACCTCTGAATTGGTATTGTGTTTTTTTTTGTGGTTAAAAGATGTTTCTGTTATGAGTATTGTTTTTTTGTGTTTCTTTACTCTTCTCTTATTTTCAATTTTTGTAAACTTTTCCTGAGTAATATCCAATACTGCTGCTTAATATAAGAATTGTGTGTAATCACTGTCTGTGTGTTCCTTTTCCAGAGACCATGGAAGAAGTTAAACGGCTTTAGATACTAACATTTGCGTTTTTTGCAGGTCTGTCAAAGTGATCACAGTGGCAAAATATAGCAGAACAGGGGTTAGGTTATTGTAAATGCATAATCGATTATCACATGGTACCATGAGCTCATTAATTAGTAATTGTTTGCAAACAATGAAAAATAAATAGTACTGGTATAAGAGTTATAAATGAAGCTACAATGTTGTGATGAGATACATATGCTTTGTTTTGCTTTTGTTTTTTAGTTTTTTCCATTAACTAATTGTATTTCAGATCGGAATGAGCACTCTTCTCAGGAGAAAAGTCCATGGATGTTGATAACTAAAAGTTGAGTGTTTGTCAGTGTTTTATGGTGGTTGTCTTGTCATGTTGTTTGTGTGATAATGGGCAGATTTTTTTCTCAAATTTCTTTTTTTTATATTGTTTTAGTCGTCTATTTTATTTTTATTTTTGTTCAGGTGGAAAAATTTGTATGCTTAGTCCACCTGAAAGGGGGATAATTGACGATGCACTCAGTTAGCAGCTGGAAACCATTCTAAGCCACTGGAGCTTTGTGTTTTTTTTCTTTGTTTTATTTTCATTCAGGTGGAAAAGAGTTCCAAAAGGTTTAGGCTTTGTCCACCTGAAAGGGGGTAGTGCATACATCGTAAAGATACAGAAATGCATTGTCTTTTTTAGATTTTAGCTTGTTAAATTAAGAATTTTTGAGAGGCAACATTGACATCCAGTTTTAAACATTTTTGATCATACCATGGGGATCCATTTTAGAGTGGATTCAGCCTAAAGAGGTCATGGTTGTTTGGATAGTTTGGTCAGAGTTGCAGAAGCCAGGAATACTAAGGTCCTGGGTTCCAAGGAGGGAACTATAAGTAAACATGGTAAACAAGCAGATGTTATGCATAAGAGTTTGATGCTGCTCTTGTTTTTCACTTCCAGAATCCTGGTGGAGCGAGATTGGAGAGGGTTCTGGAACATGGATGACAGATGATCATCTGGTTGGCAGTTTGTCTGTGCCACACCACACCGCAAATTTGTTCTGAGAAACATCAGGAGAGAAAAAAAAAACTGAAAGATTCAGATTAATACTTGTGTTTTTCTTATGGACAATGTGGTGCAAATGCTGAATCTGAAACAACAGAACTTGTAAAATATTTTTGCTGAAGTCTCTCCTGATGAATGCAAACATGTTGTTAATACATGTGCAATGGGTTGGAGGTTGGGGAAGGAATATGACACATCCAATCCATCAGAACATGAAAATGCAAAATATGTGTTTTTGTTGGAAGGAGGAGTTGAAAGAAGAAAGGTTTTAATGTATGACATGTATTGATGTAACGGAGTTAATATGGTGCAGGTACCCAGGAGGCAGGTTGGCACTCATGCATAATAAGGTAGCTGTTGGCCAGACTAAAGGGTGCCAGGTGACACATCAATGGGGTGAAAACTTCCTCGTAGGGGTGGTGTCTCAATCCTAGTGGTCCTAGAGAGAAGCTCTCGGTTACTGGACATGTGGGACACCAGAACTAGACATGGGAAAGATACGCCTGGTTGATGTCTCACCTGAGAGGTCGAAACCCTGCACAGATAATGCCAGTGAATACACAAGGGAGCATGCTCTGTTAAATAAAGGGAACAAACGCTGGCTACCAGGGTACCGTATGACTTCACCACATGGCGCTGCAGCATCTCACGGTGGTTGATAAAGACCTATCACCCTATATGTGCTGAGTATACGCTGAATCAAGTGCAGTCATTGTACCAGTGACTTACTCCCAGAGATGCGATGAAGTCCATGCAGGATGCTTATTTCTGAGGAGTAACCCGAAAGAGGAGGGATGTATTCAGCACTATATTGGAGGGGAATAATAGCTGGGATGGGTTGGGAACAAACTCACAGCCATAGCTTCAGAGAAGGAGCGTGACTTTGTTACCCAGAGAGATTGGTGGCATCCTTGATAACATTCAACAAAGTCACAGAAACACCCAGGTTAGAGTGGCTCTGGATTTTGTCAACCATGTTGAGAGGTTGGTAGAGGGTGTGATGGTACAGGACAGAAACCTGTCATTGGCTCTGGCGTGCACTCTGTGGCAAATGGAAATATCAGCCAACATCAAGCTGATTGTACCATCTCTGTATGAGGGGCAGGGGCCTGATGAGTTAGCATCACCGCTCAGTAAGATTTTGCCAAAACACGTTGCTAACACTAATCCAAAGTAGTGGTCAAATGCCTGTAGGGGCTGTACTAATTTGGATTGTGAAAGGTGTTATGCTGTATGTTCCCATATACAGAAGTGTAGACTTGGTCTGTATATTTGGTGGCATCAATGGGCTTACTGACTGGGGATTCTATCTTGTTGCATTTGAGGCTATATCACACATGTGATCAGAGAAGATGGAAGCTGGAGGCAGGTTGATATTTCCCTCTGTCAGAAGCATGACCATGATGTCCTTTGTAGGCCAGGTCAATACATGGGGATGAACGAATAATGTTGGGGAGTTATTCCTCTCTGTGTTCTGGATGGAGAGATCATTGCTGTGAAGGAAGCACCTGGGTATTATTTGGGACGTAGACGAGTTTGTTTCTTTGTCCTAAAGAATACCGGTGTAGCATTCGTCATGGAACTAGAGGGTTCCTTGAACCTAACTATAGCTAGAGGTGCATGATATACCCTGGGCATGATCTCTGAAATCCAGGTACCGGGGTGGAATTGTGTGGGTTTTTTTTGTTGTTGTAGATTTGTATGTATGGTTAAACTCTATATTTATATAGAAGGGTCTCCCATTTGTCTATGCAAGTTGAGGGATGATTTGACAGTAAGGTCTCTGTGTACGAGTTAGAGACTTTGCTGCCAAGTCAGAGCCCTGCAACACCGCTGTGAGCAAGTTTGCCGAAGCCCGACCCATATTTGCAGTAAAAGATTATAGGAGGTGGGGAGCGGGGTGCATAATGGGAGGGGACACACATGTATGTATATATTATGGTAATAAGTGGATTTATGTTATGGTATAGTGTGACCTATGTGTATTGTAGGCTAGTAATATGGGCAAGAAAGGCCCTCATCGAAACTCAGTAGTTGAGAGCTGGGTGAAATATTGCTCTGAACGTATGCTGGTGAATGGTGAGTGAATGGACATCCCTTGCCTGTACTGCATCCTGTCCTGAAGATACTGGAAAGGAGAAGATACCAAAGATACAGAAGGGTGACAGGGAAGCTGTCACTGAAGAAGGATGGTGGTATGTCACTCAGTAGCAAAGCGGCACATGTTGGGGAGCACAACGCGGTAAGACCATTATGGACTGTTCCATGGGAGATGTCTCTGGAGCACATGTTGAAAACCACCACACGTTACACAAGCTAAAGACTGTGCCACAGGTACTGGTTCAGAAGCACATGTTGGGGAACCACACATGTTAAGACAGTTATGGACTGTTCAAAAGGAGCCGTGTCTGAAGAAGGGTGGTATGTGCCTTTTAGGGGCAAAGCGGCATATGTTGGAATTGAACATGAATTAATGTTATATTTCTAAAGTTCTACACATCTGTTTGTACAACGGAACTCAGCCATATTGATACTTGCAGTCCCACATGTTTAAAAGGTATAGAGGAATGTGGCACCAAACAGAATCTGCATAGCAAAGGAGTTATCTTCAGCCCACCTGGTGTGCACGAAGCTTCAAAGAGATTGATGATGAAGATGGCCCAGGGCACATCGACTGCAATACTGTTCCCAGAAGCCAAGTATGGCAGGACAGTCAGTAATATAAGGAGGGCTGTCATGTGAACACTGATTGGTCCAAACCAAATGGGACTGGCAGTAGGATGCGGTTTGGATGGTGTGTGTTTGTCAAAAAGGCATTCATCAAAGAGAGCTTTCTCTCACTCCACCATGAGGCTCAGTCACGAGGATCTGCTAAGTATTGTTTGTATTGTATTCTGATTGTATGCTATGTACTCTTGTAACTTCTGTTGATACCTTATGCAAGCTTTCTTATTTCCTTGGGAAATAAATGAGATTTGATTGATCTTAGACCGTGTATTTGGTTTCATAGCTAATTGTTATAGTATTGTGATATTAACGATAGCATGTGCCTAGAGTGTTAATAGACTAACTAATCTATAGGGACTAGACCAGTGATGGCACCCCAGATGTTTTGGAACTACATTTCCCATGATGCTCATGCACACTGTAGTGTAGTTGAGCTTCATGGGTAATGTCATTCCAAAACATCTGGGGAGCCAAGGTTCACCATCACTGGACTAGACAAAGTAATACATAACTGATAATAATAATAGTTGGTATTGATCAGTTACTTCAAGGTCGCAACTGGTCGGAGTGGAAGTTAGACTGCTTGGGACTCGTAGACCTTCCCAATGAACGGTGATCACGGAGTGGGTGAGAATTGAGGCACACTTCGGATCCGCCGTGACCGTAGTGCACTATTACAAGTTGTTTGCACACAGTTTGCTGTGAGAGTTTTTTTTTGCTGGCACCAAGTTTTAAAACATGTGAGTGGAAACATTGAAGTGTGGTTGTGGAATATTTTAATAAATCAATTTTACAGTATCATGCTATGTGGAACACTTTTTTTGTTTATTTTTCACATATGGATATCCTTGGTTGGAAGTAATTGTGGTACTTACCCAGGTGGGGTTTACCTGCTCCTTTGCCAAACATGAGAGTGGGAGGCAACATCAGCTGGTGAGTGCGTTTTCATTGGGAGAGGAATCACAGACACGTCAGTGGGGTGGAAGATTGAAGGATTGGATGAATATTCACTTCTATTTTTTTCTTGCACTTTATCAATGGACTTTATTTATATAGCATGTCATCATGGGATGTTATATGTTTAGTGTTGATTTTTGTCTAGATCGCTCATTAATGGTATTAAGCACTATTTAAATAATTTCCTAATCATTATTTGCAGCACACATTGTTTAGGTATAATTAATTTTGTTTGCATGTAGTTTGTTGCCGCTCCACGGGCGTGTGCAATTTTAAAGCGTGTCGTGTTTGGTATCTCTGTACTCCGCTTAAGATCATCTTTTATCATTTTGCCAATATATTGTGTTTTTGTGCATTAAAATTCAAAAGTGTTTTTTTTCCCCAAAAAAACGCTGCGCAAATGCTGTGTGACCAAAAAAATTGCAACATCCACCATTTTATCCTGTAGGACATCTGTTTAAAATAATATACAATGTTTGGGGGTTCAAAGTAATTTTCTAGCAAAAAAATTAAAAATGCTTTCATGTAAACAACGTTTTAGAAAAGGCTTGGTCTTCAAGTGGTTAGAAGAGTGGGTGATGTGTAGCATAAGCTTCTTATGTTGGGCATAAAATGCCAAGACAGTTCAAACACCCCCACCCCCATAACCCCTTTTTGTAAAGTAGACACCCCAAGCTATTTTCTGAGAGGCATGTTGAGTCCATGGAATATTTTATGTTTTGCCACAAGTTTCTGTAAAATTACATAAATATATATAGTTTCAGAGGCCATAAAAAGGCCAAGATAGCACAACCCCCCCCCCCCACCCCCAAATTACCCCTTTTCGGAAAGTAGATACACCATGGTACTTGCTAAGAAGCATGTGAGTATTTTGCATATTTCATATCTCATTTGGTGCCACACTTTTTTGGAAAATGAAGAAAGAAAAGGAAAATGTATTTGTGACAAAAGCGAGATCTGCAAAATACTCAACATGCCTCTCAGCAGATAGCTTGGGGTGTCTACTTTCCAAAAAGGGGTCATTTGTGTGTGTGTGGGGGGGGGGCGGGGGGGCTTGTGCTATCTTGGCATTTCATGGTATCTGAAACTGAGACAGGTAGTGAGGAAGTGAAATCAGCAATTTACGACCTATGAAATCCTCAAAGTGGTGATTGGTTTTTGACACCCGTATGCAACTAGGCTCCCAAAAAGTCTCACATGTGGTTTCCCCATACTCAGGAGAAGCAGCAGAATGTATTTTGGGGAGCAATTCCACATATACCCATGGCACGTGTGAGCAATATATGATTTAAGTGACAACTTTGTCATTTTTACACAGGTCCTGTGTAAAGGGGCTCTTCCAGAAAACATACAGTGCAGTTTTCTCCTTGATAATGCTGAAGGGGCAGTGCCTATATCTGTGCAGGTTTCTGGCATGCATAAATGTCCTAAATGACAACCCCCCTTGGATTTCCATCAATGCCAGATCATTGTGTCTGTTGATAAGTCTCTTTAAAGAAACATTCCTTCTCCTTGGCTCTTGTAGACAGTCTTTGGCTTCCTTAAGTCTGACTTGACTCTATGTGCCCCCTGCTCCTTGATAAATGTAAAAGTGTCCAACTAATAGCAAGAAGTGTCCCTGTTGTAGGGAATGAAACTGCCTCATTTGTCCCATCCAAGGGGCCTCCAGTGAGGCAGGAGATAGAAACGGGACATCAAGTTTCTACCAGAGTCCAATGTTCTGTCCACAAAAGCCCTGCAGGTCCAGTTGCAAGCAAAGATCGCCCTCAGCAGAGTAGCGATGTCGGGCCCACCCTTACCGCTATTAAGGGGCTCCTTGAACATGACTGCCCACTTGCCTCTGCCCTTCTTGGAGCCCCAGATGATAATGTAAAACACCGCCCTGGTGATGGTCTTGCAGGTGTCGACACAGGGTACTGGATGAGGTACTGTAACACAGGGAGAATCCTGCTGTGAATTACCAGTGTCTTTCCCTTGATGGTAAGTTCCCTGAGGCAACATAGTCCAAGCTTCTGGTTCATCTTGTACAGTCTCTCCTCTCAAGCATTCAGGGCTGCATCCTCAGCTCCAAAGAATTTTGATGAAGTCTGTCTTGACGCTGAATGGGATGGACGCAGAGGAAAGCAGGAACCACTTTACGCAGCGCATGACTTCTGACTTCCCGCAGTTGACTTTTGTCCATGAAGCTTTGCCGAAGTCTTCACAGTGGTGGACGAGTGAGTCAATGGAGCGCTGGTCAGCACCGAACAACATCACATCATCCATGTAGAGTGAGCACTTGACTTCCCTTCTGTCCAGACCAGGCACGGTGATCCCTCTGATCTCTGGATTCCAGTTGATGCTTTCGGTGAAGAGCTCTATACAACAAACAAAAAGCAGATGTAAGAGAGGGCAGCCTGCCTGACCCCGGAGAGAACAGGAAAGGGGTCAGTTTTCCAGCCACTCACAAACACCATGCTACAAATATCATGATACACAAGGTCTAAATGGGAACAAAAACATTTCCCCAAGACCAAACCTGCACAGGGCTCTGCACATAAACCCATGGGAGACACAGCCAAAGGCCTTTTCCTGGTCAATGAAATATTGTATATGAATGTTTTGTATTTTTATATACAGCCATCAGGTGAAGCTGCTGGCTCTTTTTCACATTTCACAATTTCTTCTTACTGCTTACATTATAGTAAAGCCTACCAACCATAATGCAGACTTTACATACAGTAAGTATAAAGAAAAACAACGCACCTCTCGCATGTTCATGAACCATCTTCTCTTCCTAATTGTGGCACAATTGTCCAAGTTCTTGACAGTTCTATATCTGGGATGAGCCTAACAACCCCCCCCGGTTCGGTTCGCAGCAGAACATGTGAACAGGCAAAAAAAAAAATGTTCGAACACACGAACACTGTTAAAGTCGATGGAACATGAACATGAATAATCAAAAGTGCTAATTTTAAAGGCTTATATGCAAGTTATTGTCATGAAAAGTTTGGGAACCTGGGCCCTGGCACAGGGGACATTTATCAATGCAAAACCCTTGCCCGGTGGTTTTGGGGGTCTGTGGGTGGGGGGCTTATTGAAATCTGGAAGCCCCATTAAACAAGGGGACACCCAGATCACAGCCTCCCTCCTTGTGTGAAATGGTAATGGGGTACAAATGTACCCCTACCATTTCACAAAATAAGTGTGAAAATTGTAAAAATGACAGGACACGGCTTGGGACAAGTCCTTTATTAAAAAATAAAAAATAAAAATGTCCTACGAAATTGTTCACTATTTGGCGAACATCCGCTGTTCGAGTCGAACATACATTCGACTCGAGCATCGGGCTCATCCCTACTGGTGACTGGTGACAGCAAATAATAACACATTTTAGTAATGACATCAATAAAAGAAGCTCTTCGAAAAATGGTATCAACATCATAATCTTGCCTAGTGAACTTCATTATGTTTAATGTACAGAAATGGTTTTCTGTATGTCCAATGTAGGTCTTGGCCTAAGGCATTAAAATCTAAACCCATAAACAAAAATGTAATATACTGCAGCTTACCAATCCTTAAATATGGTGGCTCCCTTAGTTTTCTATTTTTAGACCTTTTCCCTTATTTTCACTAGTTATCTGGCCAGTAGATCTGTTATTTTTTCAAAATTTCTTTAATAGACAAAGTTGTCCAGCAAAAGTGGCAGTTAGAAGGTTGAGACAAACCATTTAACACTGACGGGAAACTTACAAAGATCTTTCATCTTACAAAATTTTGTAAATAGGTAGTTATTCTTCTTCACTGAGGTGTGCTGATGAGGCTGCACTGATGTGCACAGATGGACTCTAATAAGAGTGCACTGATAAGCTACACTGCTGGGCACTGATGAGGAGGCACTGACGAGGCTGCACTGGTAGGCAGCAGTGATGGGAACTGATAAGCTGCACTGATGGGCACTGATAGGTTGCACAGATGGGGCTTCAACTTATCAGTGCCCTGATTATCAGTGTAAATGATGTACACACTGTGTCCCGATAGTTCGGCTCTCCTTTCCTCACACACTGCCTCTGTGTGAGAAAAGGAGAGCCAATAACCGGCAAGTTTGTTTACATGTGATCAGCTGTGATTAGACACAGCTGATTACATGGTAAAAGGCAACTGTGATTGGCCCTTTACCCTGATCTGTGATCCACTGTGTCTTGGCCCTTGGTCCAAGCACGGACTGAGTGATCGGCTTGTTCAGACCGTCAGGCCGCCAGTGTAGTGCCACATCTCTGCCGCTCAGCAGTCATTGATCGCATGTGTTCCTTGCCCCCTGCTGCTGACTACCTCATGCCTCCCGACTCTCACTCCCTACCACCCACAAGTTAAGGCGTGATGTCAGGTACGTGCCCTGCCCTCTGCTGCTCGCTATCTCGTGGCTCCCAGCTCTCACTCCTTGCATGCCATGAGGTAGGGTATCTCACATTTTATGTCCCCTGCAGCTTGCTACCTTTGCCGTCTCCTGCCCTCAAAGTATGTGGGGTGTGATATCTATGGGGGAACACTTTCTGTTAAGTGGCACACTTTCTGTTAAGGAAAAATTAAGGAGAAGGTAGGTGTATAATGTACTTGGTCTGTCCAATCCGATTGCAATTGCAAATGAATCCACTTCTCGATTCCATAATTCTTGGACAACTTGGTTCATTTCAAACTATCCGATCAATACCGAGATCTCATGAACAAATACAGCAACTTTTATTTTAACTCATGCCATGGGTACTCCCTCCATCCTTTTGGCCACTTGTTCATTGTACTTGCTTACAATCTCGGATCAAATGAAATTCCTCTTTTTTGGCCAACCCTTGTCCTCAGAGTACACTGACTCTCCCCTTCTTACCCTTCTTCATCCATTCAATCTCTGTCCTTTCTTTCTTCTCTTGTTCCCATAAGGGACACTTTAGTTCTACGTTGAGATAACAGAAGAGTTTAATTTCAGCTCCTCTTGCAATATTATAACACTTTAAAGGTAACCTCTCTATATACGCTATAGATTGATTAAAGGTTAATACCTAGTAGATGTATGATATTTAATACATCCGAAGTTCAGTTTTACATTATCTGTTCGCTATTAATACTACATTGTAGTCAACTTCTGTAACTTTGGCAAAGAAAAATGCTTTTTTGACTTTCTGTATGTCATAACAGCTTACAAGATGGATGTACCATATAATTTTTCAATAAACCTTATTGTTACAAAAAAATTAAAAAAAAATTACTTGGTGCCATTTGGCATGGTCTAACCCCTCAGAACTTTCAAAGACAGACCAAGTAAATAAGTTAAATAGATCACATTTATTACAAAAGATTCATAAAAATAGTAGCATCATAAAAAATACATCAATATAAAGATATTATTCTAAATATAATTTGAAACCCAAATAGATGTGTCTGTATGTGCAGCAAGCTGCCCCTAGAGGTAGGTAGGCTAGCAGAGTTGCATACTGGCAGATAAACCACAACAAAATGTGCCCATCAGCGTGCCCCCTAACATAAAATGTGCCCATCGGTGTGACCTTTAACATAAAATAAGGGGCACGCATATGGGCGCATTTTATGTTAAGATGCACGCTGATGGGCACATTTTATTTTAAGGGGCACACTGATGGTGACATCTGATATAAGGGGGCACTCTGATGGGAATGCCTGACATAAGGTGGCACTGTGATGGGGGACACATGATGTAAAGGAGCACTCTGATGAGCACACCTAATCTATAAGGCACTCTGATGGGCACACCTGATGTGATGGGGACACCAGATGTGAGGAGACACTCTGATGGTGACACCTAATGTAAGGGAACTCTGATGAGGATACCCCATGTAAGGGGGCACTATGATGGGGGATCCTGATATAATAGGGCACTCTGTTGGGGACATATGATGTAAGTGGGCACCTTGATGGGAGACACCAGATATAAGGGGGCCTTCCATTGCAGAAACCTGATGTAAGTGGGCACTGTGATGTAAATACCTGATTTAAGATGACACTCTGATGGGAACACATTACTTAAGGGGGACACCTGAAATAAGTGGTTCTTTGATGGTGGCAATTGATTTATGGGGATAGTCTGATGAGGGGAATCCAATGTAATGAATTACTCTTGTAGAGGCACCTGATGTAAGGGGGAACATCCAATTTACATTTATAGAGTATTACCAGAGTGTGTGGAGGAAACCGTAACAAATGCGCAGGAGAGTATGGCCTGCCCCAAAAAAAAGAAAGTAGACGCATACAATCTTTCATGGCACAGACTTGAGATTTGGACCTCGGCCGGAAGAAAATAGTTGTGACTGGACCTCCTTGAATTTTTATTCAATACCCCTGCTTTACAGAGTCCCAGGGACAATCTCTGTACAATCTTCTTAGATTTAAAGTAGTATACAATAAGACAGACCCTTGTACTACATAGTTGATTACAGATCTAAAGGAGGTGGTACATTCAGATTTCATACTGAGTTGCCAGCCTAACACAGTTATATGTATAATAACATTTTTGAGAATGTCATCCTGCCTGCCAGTGCAGTTTGGCTTGGTTCTAATTGTTGCGTTTATTTCATTTGTGTTACTTGTATAGTACACTGTGCATAATTCACTTTCTCTTCTTTTCTCATATATCTTTTTTCTTCATCATGCAACATTTCATGTCCTCGACCTAAAAAAATAATTAATCATTTGGATTTAAACAGCTATGCCTGCACACCTTTAAATGACATTATCGAGTAATTATTCTGACTTAATAATTATTCAGAATTTTATTCCAGAAATTAAATAGTGAAAATCTTAAATGTTTTTCAAAGTCTAAAATTAACCAATATTCCTAAATAAAGCTCAGAAGAGAAGCTGTGAATTTGAATCAGCTTGCAGCTTGGTGTCATTTCACGGCTGTGAGATAAAAAAAAAAGCAAGTATACCTGTGCCTTTTTATGAAAAATAAATGTATCACTAAGGCATCTTCAAATTAATGGGCTTCATAAGTCAAAAGAGTCTTTGTTGCTTGAAGCAACCAGGATCATTCTTCCAGCCTGCAACGGAAAGTTAAATCTTGGGCATTGTAGATACCTAATGCTGAATTCCAGGGAAAGTAAAAATCCCCCCTTGCAGTGGAGCTGCCTTGGAAGTGTAATGGTTAAATTAGTTATAATAGGCCTCTCTGGAGAATACACTGGATCTTAGAGGATTTTAGGTGTTACATAAAACTAAGGGGTTTGAAAACATCTTTAAATAGAATGTTCCTTTCTTTCTTATTAATGACCTTGTTGTTAGCCTTGCCTAATAAGGATGTTAGCTCTAATCTATATTGATCCAAGGGGTCTTAGGGAAGTCTCTGGTAAGTTTATTGTCGTTGCAACCTTCTCACCATACGTACCATCAGAGTCAGATTTGGAGACCACAGGAAGCTGACCGAGGAGGGTGATTTGGACCATAGTGCCCCAGGACACTTCACTTTGCACCACAGTCAGTTTACCAAGAGTCTTGGATTCTGAGTCACTAAGTATATTCACAGTGGCCTCCTGTTTGCAAAGAGGTTTCAAAAGCTCTGTTTGTATGAGACCATTTGGATCTTTTTTACGCTCAATACTTTGGCCCCCAACTTCAACACACCATGTTCGCGCATGATATTTTGGAACTGCACTGCCACCGGATCGTATGGTCCTTTTGTACCATGTGATCTGGTGCTGCAAAGTGCACTGCGTTTGAGACCTGCCTTGAGGGTGTTCTTAAGATTGAACTGATACCCGCAGCGGATCTCAAGGTCAGTGAAATTTGAATGTGTTGCAGGAAATGCACACAGATCACTGAGCATTTCCCACACAGCATTAATGTGAACCTAGACTTTGTCAATTCTAGGTGTACTACAACAGACTGAATACCTGTTTCTCTCAGTCTCTCCTTTCCAGCAACGGCTCATGTGGCTAAGATATCTGATTTTGTAAGCTTAATATTAAGGCTAGTCAGAGAGCACAGAAGGGAGATGAATATAGCAGGTCTAAGTGGGGCTGGAGGTTTAAAGCTTAGCTCCAGTATATTAGCAATCAGGATACCCAATGACATATTTTGACAGCTCTGATGCCACACAAAAAAACACTATAAACTGTGATGAATGCACACAGATAAAAGGGCCAGAATTGCTAGTGATTGTTATTTCCAAAGAATTTGCAGCCATTATATCTTTTTTCTACATCATGCAACATTTCATGTTCTCGACCTAAAAAATAATTAATCATTTGGATTTAAACAGGTATGTCTGCACACCTTTAAATGACATTAGCGAGTAATTATTCTGACTTAATAATTATTCTCACTTTTATTTCAGCAATTAATTAGTGAAAATCTTAAATGTTTTTCAAAGTCTATAATTACCGTAACCAATATTCCTAAATAAAGCTCAGCAGAGAAGCTGTGAATTTGAATCAGCTTGCAGCTTGGTGTCATTTCACTGCTGTGAGATAAAAAAAAGCAAGTATACCTGTGCCTTTTTATGAAAAATAAATGTATCAATAAGACATTTTCAAAAAAATGGGCTTCATAAGACATAACATATGTCATTGGACATAGTAGAAACCTAATTCTGAATTCCAGGAAAAGTAAAAATTCCCCCTTGCAGTGGAGCTGCCTTGGCAGTGTAATGGTTAAAATGGTTATAATAGGCCTCTCTGGAGAATACACTGAATCTTAGAGGATTTTAGGTGTTACATAAAACTAAGGGGTTTGAAAACATCTTTAAATAGAATGTTCCATTCTTTCTTATTAATGACCTTGTTGTTAGCTTTGCCTAATAAGGATGTTAGGCTAGCTATGAGTAAGCGCTGTTTGTAGAGTGAAACGCGTTAGTTATTTTATTCAAAAATACTTTTTTGTTCCCTTTTTGCTGTGACGTTTTGTTCAATGGAGTTTTGCACTTGCATTTTGAAGAAATAAAGGCATCTAATTTTTACACAATCCGGAGTGCGGCTATCCAGAGTTTTGTTCTGTTTCTACACATAATAAGGATGTTAGCTCTAATCTGTATTGATCCAGGGGGTCTTGGGGGAGTCTCTGGTAAGTTTGTTGTCGTTGCGACCTTCTCACCATACGTACCATCAGAGTCAGATTTGGAGACCACAGGAGGCTGACTGAGGAGGGTGATTTGGACCATAGTGTCCCAGGACACTTCACTTTGCACCACAGTCAGTTTACCAAGAGTCTTGGATTCTGGGTCACTAAGCAGATTCCCAGTGGCCTCCTGTTTGCAGAGAGGTTTCAAAAGCTGTTTGCGTGAGACCGTTTGGACCTTTACGCTCAATACCTTGGCCCCCAGAGGCTCAATGAGGAGCTGGTAAGCCACACTATACTACAGTCCAGTAGTATAGTGTGCAAGTGGAGCTTTGCCCTCCAGATGAAGCCACGTGGATGGTGGCATAGAGTTGGGGGCCTGGCAGTGAGTTCAATAGATGAAGCTGGGTGGTTGAGGTTTATTCCATTTAACACCTGGTACTGCACTATTGAAGGCACTTTATATTTTTGCTTGTCCGTCTGGAGTAGCTGGTGATCATCAAAGAGGCAACCTTTAAAGGAGAAGTATGCGAGGTGCAAAGCGTGTTTGATCCCTATAGGACCTTGGTGGGAACTGTTAAAGATCGGTGTGGAGCCTTTTTTCCTGATGGGAATCATCATAAGTTGTGAGCGAGTTTGGCTCTTTCAGGGTCTAAGAAGAAGGTGAGCAGCCATTTCACCTGGTGAAGGGAGCACTAGTCACAGATTGTTGGTTTATCTGAGAAGCATTTTTTTTCTCAAAGTGAAATTTGAAGCACACTCTATATAAGAAGATTTTGTGTTCCAATTAACTTTCATATGTATTTGATATTGGACTTCTCATTTTTTCAGCACATGTGTTTGTTGCACATTATCTACTTCCCAAATGGCACATGTACATATACGTTGGCAGGTTGGCAGCCCTGCGCAAAACGCTGTACAGGTATGTCGGCTCCTTTGAAATTCTTAGCAGGCGCCTCCGGTGGCATATGCCCACTACACAACAGGGGAACTGATTTGCATGGCGGGCGATCGCGATGACAGCCAGCCATCTGCGATCGCGGGGATGAAAGACAATAGGGGTATCTGTGTGTGTAAACACACAAATCCTGGTTCTGTCAGAAGAGAAGACACAGATCGTTAGGAACAGCGATATTTCTCCTCCTCTAGTCACTCCTATCCCCCCACAGTTAGAACAGACATCAAGGAAACACATTTAACCCCTTGAGCACTCCCTAGTGTTAATCCGTTCCCTGCCAGTGACATTTATGCAGTAATCAGTGCCTATTTTTATATATAGCTCTGATCGCTGTATAAATGTAAATGGTCCCAAAAAATGTGTCAAAAGTGTCCGATCTGTCCTCCACAATGTCGCAGTCCCGATAACAATCGCTGTTCGCCGATTAGTAAAAAAAAAAATGCCATAAATCTATCCCCTATTTTGTAGACACTATAACTTTTGCACAAACCAATCAATATACGCTTACTGCAATTTTTTTACCAAGAATATATTACCAAGAATATATATTGGCCTAAACTGATGAAAAAATTAGTTTTTTTTTAAAA
Source organism: Lithobates pipiens (assembly GCF_037356315.1). Lineage (NCBI taxonomy): Eukaryota > Metazoa > Chordata > Amphibia > Anura > Ranidae > Lithobates > Lithobates pipiens. The sequence goes on along the minus strand of NW_027507758.1, from coordinate 313,297,411 downwards.
TTGAGGATATTTATTATAGCAAAAACTAAAATATATATATATTTTTTCCAAAATTGCCACTCTTTTTTTGTTTATAGCATAAAAAATAAGGGTGACCAAATACCACAAGAAGAAAGCTCTATTTGTGGAAAAAAAAGGACTTCAATTTTGTTTGGGTACCGCTTCATATGACCGCAGTTAAAGCGACGCAGTGCCGTATCGCTAAAAATTGTCTGGTCAGGAAGGGGGCAAATCCTTCCGGGGCTGATGTGGGTAATATTGAATTTATTTACATTTTCTACTTGAGAAGCATTTTTTTTTCCTCACAGTGTAATTTGAAACACATTCTATATAAGAAGATTTTTTGTTTCAATCGACTTTTTTTATACATTTACTAGTGGATTGTATATTTATTGAGCACATGCGTTTATTGCTTATTATTTGATTTATGTATTAGTTGTCGGATTGCAGCAGCGCTAGCACATTTTTTAGATATACTACAGTCCAATTAGCTAATTTCTTTGGCCCTCCCAGGGATTTCTCTATTTGATCCCTATCCACCAAGTACAGTAAAAAGTACAGTAAAAAAAATCTAAAAAAATCATCTATTTAAAATTCATTATTTATCTACACACTGTTAACAATAAACTAGATGATTATAGATAATGTGCGGCCTCACATAAAGAAAGAACATATATAAAATATCAAATATCAATGTGCACCCTCATCCCAATTCAACTGGAAAAATAGAATCGAGATCTCTGGTCTCCAATCAGAGATTTCGAAAGGGTGTGAGCAAGGGGACTATCACTGGGTACGTACATCTATCAAATCAATATGAAAAAGAGCAATATTCCATAAAAAATTATTTATTAAAAGTACAAAATATTACAGCTTCGGGTAAATATCACATTCATAAGGGAAGGTGAGGTAAATCGACTAGTTTCGCTTCTCAGCTTCTTCAGGATATTACCTACATCTAAAAGATACATCAATTTAATAGTAAATATAGAAACGAGGAAAGCCATAATCACATAGCAATGCATATAACAAATCCATAAAGGAGACAATTTTATAACATACAGTGAGAGTGTGGTCTTACCTCTCTAACCCTAACCCTACGTCAACCAAAGCCCCGATTGGGGGAGAGGAAAAGAGATCTTTCTCGGCGACTGGGAGGAGAATTTTACCCCAAATGCCGACCTATATCCAAACAAGGTAATTTTAATTGTTTTTATTTTTCATTTAGTAAAAAAAAAAAAAAGAGAGAGAGAATTAAAAGTGAATGCAAAAATAGAAAAATAAATTTAAAAAACTAAAACCAAAAAAAAAAAAAAGGGGGATTGAAAAAAGTGAAACCAATCCCAAGAAAGGACTAGAGAGTGAAACAATACACGCCCAGCAACCAAGCTTGGAAAACCACCACTGTGATAAAAATCCTGCTCCAGGTTAGTATAATCCATATATTAGACCCATCACCATATCAGGGATTGCAAACCACCCCTCTAAAGGCAAAATTCAAGCTCAAATATAAATGTGAAAGAATAGTGCTGATACCAATATAGTGATTGAGAAAGAAAAGAAGGAAACATATTCTTGTGTAAATTCCTGCAAGGAAAACAGGAGAGAAAAACAGGGCCATCAATCAAGAAGAGTAGTTACCAGTACAATCAGTTGTTTGGACAAAGAATGGATCCCGGGGTTACGTAGCTACGTACAATTATAAACCCCTATAGGTAGCACAGGGCACATTGATGTGTAAGGAGTGAACATAACTCCCAATTGCAGTCAGTTGGTGAGTGGGAGCAACTATAGAAAATTGTGAAACAAGAATGGTAATACACCAAGGTTAGAGCTAAAACAATTTTCTATAATATTAATATTTAATGTATTTATTACTTTTAAAAATAATTCCTCTTGTCTAGTCTACAAATGAGTCACTAAGTTTACATATAAACATATAACTGATGTTGTTATATTGTTTTTAAACATCTTTTTATGGTCATAGTCTTTTAACTATAATCGTGGATATCCTTTTCCTAAAATTAACTACCGGTATATGTATAAGATATTTATGCTCAAAAATTAGTATGTTTTTTATTATATGAGTTTTATCATACGCTTGTTTTATACTGTATGAATTGATTTGTTTTCAAAATACCCTGTACAAATCGTTTGAGATATTAATCCTGTTCATAAGATAAAATGGCTACTGATATTGATCAGTAAAGTTCACTAAAAAAATAAAGCGGGTCATAGAGGGATTGACATTTAGCCATTTCAGCAGGGACTGGCTGAATTTTGATCCATGTATGGCCACTGTGGTTGAACAGAAGTTGATCTACTTATCGACTTATGTTCAATCGCCCTGTTTAAAAAAAAAACTTGAATCAGGGCTGAATTCTGATGGCAGGGAAGCCTGTCCGCTGTCAGAATACAAAGACATAGATGCCCTGGTAGCTGGTGTAACAGAAAAAATAAGAGAAGAAACAGTTTATTCTGATACATGAAAAGCAACATACAAAGAGCACTGAACAAAATCTGAACTAGCGTTGACTGGCTATGAAGTGGTCTGGTGGTTTAAATTATTGACAGTAGAAAAGCAACCCCAAAAGTGGCATAGCCACCATGGTAATGTGATACACCACAGACCAGACAAATAGGGGCTATTTAACCACTTGCCTACTGGGCACTAACCCCCCCCCCCCCCCTCCTGACCAGACCAATTTTCAGCTTTCGGTGCTCTCACATTTTGAATGACAATTACTCAGTCATGTAAGACTTTACCCAAAGTAATTTTTTGTCCTTTTTTTTAATACAAATAGAGCTTTCTTTTGGTGGTATTTGATCCCCTCTGGATTTTTTATTTTTTGCGCTATAAATGAAAAAAGAACGAAAATGTACAAAAAAAACAAATTTTTCTTTGTTTCTGTGATAAAATTTTGCAAATTATACATTTTTCTTCATGGTTTTTGGCCACAATTTATACTGCTATATATCTTTGGTAAAAAATAACCCAAATTAGTGGATATTATTTGGTCTGTGTGAAAGTTAGAGAGTTAGCTGTGGTGCAAATCAGAACAAATTGATCACACCTGATGTACTGGCGGCCTATTTCAATTCTTGTGACCCGAACAAGCCAGGAAAGTTCAAATACCCCCCAAATTACCCCTTTTGGGAAAGTAGACATTCCAAGGTATTTAGTAAGAGACATGGTGAGGTTTTTGGTGTTGTAATTTTTTCCCACAATTCTTTTCAAAATTAAGATTTTTTTATTTTTTATTTTTTTCCACAAAATTGTCATTGTAATAGGTTATTTCTCTCACATGGCATGTGTATACCATGAATAATGCCCCAAAATACATTCTGCTACTCCTCCTGAGTATTATGATACCACATGTGTGGGACTTTTTCACAGCCTGGCCACATAGAGGGGCCCAACATGCAGGGAGCGCCATCATGTGTTCTAGGAGTATAAATTACACATCTAACTTGTTGACTACCTATTACACTTTTGAAGGCCCTGGAGGACAATGACACGTGGCACTGATGGAAGATGGCACTGATACATGTCACTGATGGCATGTGACACTGATGACAGATGGCACTAATACGTGGTACTGGTGACACGTTGCACTGATGACATATGGCACGAATATGTGGCAATGATGACACGTGACACTGATGTGGCACTGATAACAGATGGCACTAATACATGGCACTGATGACAGATGGCACTGATACATGGCACTGATGACACGTGACACTGATAACAGATGGCACGCGACACTGACAGGGGGTACTGATGACAGATGGCACTGATACGTGGCACCGATGACACGTGGCGTGGCACTGATATGTGGTACTGGGGACAGATGGCACTGATAGGTGGCACTGGGGACAGATGGTACTGGGCATATATGGCACTAATAGGTGGCACTGGGGACAGATGGCACTGATAGGTGGCACTGGGGACAGATGGCACTGATACGTGGCACTGGGAACAGGTAGGCATGTGTGTTGTGTGTTAGTGTTAACTCACTTTCCACTGATGCTGCCAGCTGCTGGAAGCTCTCCTTCCTCACACTCTGCCTCTGTGTTTCTGAGCCGGCGATGAGAGATGATCTCATATGTTTACATATGAGATCACCTCACATTGGACATGCCGATCGAGTGCTCAATGGCCACTGTGATTGGCCATTTAGCACGATGTGTGATTGGCTGTGTCCAAGGGACACGGCCAACACAGAACTTCCCTGATGCGAAAGTAAACAGAAGGACGTCCAGGGACGTCCACCTGGCATTTGGCGTCCGCACTGTAGCTGTCTTTTGGCAATAGCACGGGCACGAAGTGGTTAAAGGTTGTGTAGCCACCAAAACAAATATGGAAAGGAATGTCATATTGAGAAAATTAAGTATGCATCAAAGATTTTGTGCCACTTAAAGAGGAAATTCACCCCCAGTTTGTTTGCACTTTAATTAGGGATGAGCCAAACACCCCCCAGTTCGGTTTGCACCAGAACATGCAAACAGGCAAAAAAAATTGTGCGAACACTGTTAAAGTCTATGGGACACGAACATGAAAAATCAAAAGTCCTAATTTTAAAGGCTTATATGCAAGTTATTACCATAAAAAGTCTATGGGGACCCAGGTACTGCCCCAGAAGACATGTATCAATGCAAAAAAAAGTTTTAAAAACAGGATAAAAAAGTAAAAAAAAATCAGGATCAGTGATTTTAAGAATGCTAAAAGTGAAACAATAAAGACAAAATATTCCTTTAAATATCGTACCTGGGGGATTCTCCTTAGTTGGCATGTAAAATAGCACATCTGTCTGATGTGTTTTACAGTCCCGCAGCAAAATTTAATTTCTAAAGGATAAAATGTAATTTAAAGTTATTTGTTATATACATAAAAATCTAGGGAAAAAACTGCGTGGGTTCCCCCCCTTAGTCCATACCAGGCCCTTTGGGTCTGGTATGGATATTAAGGGGAACTCCATGCCAATTTTTTTTAAAACAGCGGGGGGTCCCCTAAAATCTATACCAGGCCCTTCGGGTCTGGATTGGATTTTAAGGGGAACTCCATACCAAAATGTAAAAAAAAATTGGCCTGGGTCCCCCAAAAAAATCCATACCAGACCCTTATCCCAGCATGCAGCCTAGAGAACAGGATATGGGAGTTGAGCGAGCGCTCCCCCTCCTGAACTATACCAGGCCACATGCCCTCAACATAGGGAGGGTGCTTTGGGGTCCCCATGTTGATAGGGACAACAGCCTCATTCTCACAACCCTTTCCCGGTGGTTGTGGGGGTCTGCGAGTGGGGGGCTTATCCGAGTCTGGAAGCCCCATTAACAAGGGGGCCCCAGGTCCCACCCCCCATGTGAATGGGTATAGGGTACATTGTACCCCTACCCATTCAGGAAAAAAAAGTAAAAAACACAAAAGACAGTTTTTGACAATCCCTTTATTAAACATGAAAAAGAAAAAGTGTCCCACGGTGTCCCACGGTGTCCATCCTTCTTCAATCATGGCTGACGGATCCGTAAAAAAAAAAATGGGAGGTGTCCCACCGACTGCTGTCTTTTCGCGGTGACCGCTGTTATAAGCCAAACTGAGCTATAGGGGGAGAAGAGCCTTGCTGAGAGAGGTAAAGAAGAACTAAAAAATCACTCTGGCTTAGCTCCAGAGATGCAGTCGAGAGATGGCAGAAAGTTGTAGGAAGTCAACCATCACTGCAGCCCTCCACCAGTCGGGGCTTTATGGCAGAGTGGCCGGACGGAAGCCTCTCCTCAGTGCAAGATACATGAAAGCCCGCATGGAGTTTGCTAAACACCTGACGCACTCCAAGATGGTGAGAAATAAGATTCTCTGGTCTGATGAGACCAAGATAGAACTTTTTGGCCTTAATTCTAAGCCCTTGTACATACGGTCGGAGAATCCGTCGGAATGTGTCCTATCGGACCGTGTTGTCGGATAATCCGACTGTGTGTGGTATGCATCGGACTGATTCCGTCCGAATATTCGTCGGACCCATATTTCCATCTTGTTGGAAATATTTCCCGACCAACTGGGCCGGTCGGACATACTCCGATCATGTGTAGAGAATTTTGATCGGACCAAGTGCCACGCATGCTCAGATCAAATTCCTACATCAAAGCTATTGGCTACTAGCCTGGATTTAGTCCCATCGTAACGAAATTACGTCATCACGTTCTGAAAGATCGGATTTTTCACCAACTTTGTCCGACCGTGTGTATGCAACAGTTTCGGACAAAATCCGACGTATTTGGTTGTGGAAATCTCCAACCGTGTGTACAGGGGCTAAGAGGTATGTGTGGAGAAAACCAGGCACTGCTCATCCCCTGTCCAATACAGTCCCAACAGTGAAACATGGTGGTGGCAACATCATGCTGTGGGGGAGTTTTTCAGCTGCAGGGACAGGATGACTAGTTGCAATTGAGGGAAAGATGAATGCGGCCAAGTACAGGGATATCCTAGAGGAAAACCTTCTCCAGAGTGCTCTGGACCTCAGACTGGGCTGAAGGTTTATCTTCCAACAAGACAATGACCCTAAGCACACAGCTGAAATAATGAAGGAGTGACTTCACAACAACTCTGTGACTGTTCTTGAATGGCCCAGCCAGAGCCCTGACTTAAACCCAATTGAGCATCTCTGGAGAGACCTAAAAATGGCTGTCCACCAACATTTACCATCCAACCTGACAGGTCTGGAGAGGATCTACAAGGAGGAATGGCAGAGGATCCCCAAATCCAGGTGTGAAAAACTTGTTGCATCTTTCCCAAAAAGACTCATGGCTGTATTAGATCAAAAGGGTGCTTCTACTAAATACTGAGCAAAGAGTCTGAATACTTAGGACCATGTGCTATTTCAGTTTTTCTTTTTTAATAAATCTGCAAAAATGTCAACAATTTTGTGTTTTTCTGTCAATATGCTGTGCTGTGTGTACATTAATGAGGAAAAAAATTAACTTAAATGATTTTAGCAAATGGCTGCAATATAACAAAGAGTGAAAAAAAAAAAATATATATATATATATATATAATTAATATACAGTGGGGCAAAAAAGTATTTAGTCAGCCAACAATTGTGCAAGTTCTCCCATTTAAAAAAATGAGAGAGGCCTGTAATTGTCATCATAGGTAAACCTCAACTATGAGAGTCAAAATGTGGAAACAAATCCAGACAATCACATTGTCTGATTTGGAAATAATTTATTTGCAAATTATGGTGGAAAATAAGTATTTGGTCAATATCAAACGTTCAACTCAATAATTTGTTATATATCCTTTGTTGGCAATGACAGAGGTCAAACGTTTTCTGTAAGTCTTCACAAGGTTGTCACACACTGTTGCTGGTATGTTGGCCCATTCCTCCATGCAGATCTCCTCTAGAGCAGTAATGTTTTGGGGCTCTCGCTGGGCAACACAGACTTTCAACTCCCTCCAAAGGTTTTCTATGGGGTTGAGATCTGGAGACTGGCTAGGTCACTCCAGGACCTTGAAATACTTCTTACAAAGCCACTCCTTCGTGGCCTGGGTGGTGTGTTTTGGATCATTATCATGCTGAAAGACCCAGCCATGTTTCATCTTCAATGCCCTTGCTGATAGGAGGAGGTTTGCACTCAAAATCTTACGATACATGGCCCCATTAATTCATTCATGTACATGGATCAGTCGTCCTGTTCCCTTTGCAGAGAAACAGCCCCAATGTATGATGTTGCCACCCCCATGCTTCACAGTAGGTATGGTGTTCTTTGGTTGCAACTCAGCATTCTCACTGGTGGTTTTATCCTGAAACCAACAATGCGGCCACTGCCTTGGAGGCTGCTATACTTACCTCCTATGAGTCCCTTCAAAACCTGATTCATCTTATGACCCTTAGAGGAAGAGGGGGTACAACTATACTAGCAATGACCGTACGGATTTTTAGACTCACTAAAATGCTGCCACCCAACGAACGCACTACATACTCCCTGAATACCCCAATATGGGGTAATCCGAATTTGCAGGAATTCTACCGCAGAACTGATGGGGGATTCTGGTCTAAGCCGGGGGTTAAAACGATCATATACCTATTTTCAGATATGTTCCACCCTTTTGAGGCATTTCGTCGGGAATATAATCTACCCAATACAGCCTACTTCCTATATCTGCAGATACATCACACTGCTGCAACGCAGTTCGGCCTTCGTAACATAGTTGTTCAACTCTCTCCGCTAGAATGATTACTGAATGATTCTTCTCACACTAAACTAGTTTCATCATATTATAAATCCCTCCTACATTCTACAACTCATAGGCTCAACAGTACAGCTGATAAATGGAGCGCTGACATCCCAGAGTTGACAGAGGACATCTGGCAGGAAGTTCTTCCCCTCCAGGTCCCCTCAGTCATTTCTTCTCGTGACAAGGTGATACAGACAAAACTGCTTTACAGACCCTACTTTACACCATGTTTATTATACAAATTAAACAGATTACCCTCTGCATTATGCTCTCGATGTGGTACGGCAGATGCCACATTCTTTCATCTGATGTGGGAGTGGACCCCGATTAGGACGTTCTGGTCGGAGGTCACGGCCTTCATCAGCTCCTTAATTCAGATACCTAATATCTGTAATCCTCTACGGTGTTTACTGGGATATATTGATGATGAAGGTATATCTAAAAATGTACAAACCTTTCTGCGCATAGTATTGTTCTATGCTAAGAAATCGATAACCATCCACTGGAAGTCTCAATCCTCACCCACTATAGCTTTTTGGATCACTACCATTAACCATGCAATACCATTATATAAGTTGACGTAAAAAAAATTCCTTAAGATTTGGGGCTCTTGGGTCAGCTCCGAAAGTACCATACCATCGTCTCCTTGAAAGACTAAATGGAGCCCAATTAAGCAGAATAGTTCCAATTAAGCAGAATAGACATTTAACCTTTAATGTGTCACATATCCATTACAGTACATGTATACCAGATTGTGCAATGGTTTGAGCGATATTAACTCCATATACAGTTTTCTGTTTTTGTGGGTTTTTTTTGTTTTTTTTGTCGTTTTTCTTTATTGTTTGTCGTGTATGAAAATAAATAAAATTCTACTTAAAAAAAAAAAAAAACTCAGCATTCTCTCTCCTCCAAACATGATGAGTTGTGCTTCTACAAAACAGTTCTACTTTGGTTTCATCTGACCATATGACATTCTCCCAATCCTCTTCTTCATCATCCAAATGCTCTCTAGCAAACCTTGGACGGGCCCGGACATGTACTGGCTTAAGCAGGTGGACACGTCTGGCACTTCAGGATCTGAGTCCCTGGCGGTGTTATGTGTTACTGATGGTAGCCTTTGTTACGTTGGTCCCAGCTCTCTGCAGGTCATTCACTAGGTCCCACCATGTGGTTCTGGAATTTTTGCTCACTGTTCTTGTGATCATTTTGATCCCACGGGGTGAGATCTTGTGTGCAGCCCCAGATCAAGGGAGATTATCAGTGGTCTTGTATGTCTTCTATTTTGTAATTATTGCTCCCACAGTTGATTTTCGACAGCTCTTTGGTCTTCACCATAGTGGAGTTTGGAGTGTGACATTTTGAGGTTGTGGACAGGTGTCTTTTATACTGATAACAAGTTCAAACAGGTGCCATTAATACAGGTAATGAGTGGAGGACAGAGGAGCCTCTTAAAGAAGAAGATACAGGTCTGTGAGAGCCAGAAATTGTATTTGTTTGTAGGTGACCAAATACTTATTTTCCACCATAATTTGCAAAAAAATTCTTTCAAAAATCAGACAATGTGATTGGATTTGTTTCCACATTTTGTCTCTCATAGTTGAGGTATACCTATGATGGCAATTACAGGCCTCTCTCATCTTTTTAAATGGGAGAACTTACACAATTGGTGGCTGACTAAATAAATTTTGCCCCACTGTATGTATATATATATATATATATATATATATATATATATACTAGACTGTGTATATATATTAAATACACTGCCTGCACGCCACTAATTAACCTGCCTGGCTAATCTACCTCAATCTAGCTCCGTCCACACACTATACACGGCCGCTATGTAAGCAGCCTTATGTAGTGTGGGGTGTGGACTTAGTCCCCCTGAACCATGATTGGCTCACAAAGGCACTCTGCCTTTGGCCAATTATGGCTTTCTCAACAGAGTGCGCTGTGATTGGCCAAAGCATGCAGGTCAGGTGCATGCTTTGGCCAATCATCAGACGTCAATGCAATGTGATCTCACAGTGCATTTTGGGGCGTTCCACGGCGCACAAATTTCCCGCAAATGCCTCATATGTTTGGTTCATTTGTGAGCGAACTAACACCCAATGTTCGAGTCCAACTAGTTTTAATCTCCCTTACTTTTTTTTCTGGGGTTGACATTTTGAACATACAGAACGAGTGAGTCCAGCATTGATCTGCTGTGATTCCCTACTTCATTAGCAGCGACACAGGTAAAGCGCCACCATCACCACTTCCTACATCATATGGGATCAGCTGATTTAGGTAGCTGGCCACCCATTCCTAGGCCCACCCTACCTCGGGTGCTAGATGGATGTAGACACCTCCTGGCATATCTGACATGCATATCCCAGAAGGCTACTGGAGCAGGGAACACATTCTTGCCTAGGTGAGAATGAAGGCGGGGATGGGTTGGAGTGTGCACAGCAAAAAGGTTTTTAAACTAAAATTGGATAGATTGGTGAGGGGAAAGGGTTTTGCAAAGCAATTTTTCGGAGTGTGGGTCTGCTTTAAATAATATAATTATATACTGTTTGAGCTTATCATTGTGGGTTTGCTTAGTAACAACACTATTATACACTGGAATGTGGCTGTTTAATCTTTCATTTTCTGGGAACAGCCCATTTGGATAAAAATAATTACCGGTAATTTACACAGAAAAAATCTAACTATTAGCATATTTGGTAAACACCAGTGCTGAAAAGTTGTCTCTAAGTAGCTTCAGTGAAGATAATTGTTAATCTTCCCTGATCCTACCTGAATATATACTGGCTGGAGTCTGAAATGCTTAATTTTCATAAAGCTATGCATACAAACTGCCTGGATGCAAACGAATGACCTTGTTAGGCAGGATTTGCATAGTTTTGCCGAAATTGATTGACAAGATAAAATTTTAGGAAGAAAGTTTAGACTCTATGCTTTTGTAACAGATTATGTTTTAATTAATCTATAAATAGAGTTATAGATTTAAAGTAAAACAACTTCTTTAAGAGAAAAAAATAGAACTCTTTGCCACATGATCTTACCATTGATGTAAATATATATTGTAATTTAAATTTACCTCACACTTTTATACTTTTAATTTGAATTTCTATTTATCGTTCTCTGTCAGATGTTACATGCAAGACTTGACTAAAAATCAAGCAGAACAGTATTATTACTCTTCTAAGGCAAATGAAGAAAAAGACAAGGCGTGCCAATCTAAGTGCAGTATGTAAGAACAGTTTAATGAAGGTGAAATAAAAGGTGGTCGAATGGCTACTCACAACGTAGAAGTGAGACTCAGGCAAGTAATACATGTATAGGAGTCCATGTTCACTGGTGGAGTCCGCAGCAGAAACACTGGAGGCATCCCAGCAGGGTTTGGAGGAGATTGCCCAGATGGAGATACACAGCAGGGCGACCTGTAGGTCTTGCAGGTAGTTGGCGCCATCTATTTGCAAGGTGTGCAGGGGGACCTGGTTGTAGGGCTCGGCTAGCCGGCCGTTCATCCTCAGGGATACTGGAATCTGGAACCGGAAGTGCAACCAGTGTGGAACGCACACTCGGGGACACCGGAAACCGGACCGGAACTGCAAAGACAAACCAGCGTGGAACGCTCCCTCAGTGGATTTCGTATGGCGGAAGTGTCATATGGATGTGTCCTGACGTGTATCTCCATCTGGGCAATCTCCTCCAGACCCTGCTGGGATGCCTCCAGTTTTTCTGCTGCAGACTCCACTGGTGAACATGGACTCATATACATGTATTACATGCCTGATTCTCACTTCTAAGTTGTGATTTGTGTTTTATTTTACGTTCATTAAACTGTTCTTACATACTGCACTTAGATTGGCGCACCTTGTCTTTTTCTTCATTTGTCTTCCAGAGTACTTGCTTCTACTTCCATGGGAGCTGCCGCTAGTGCAAAGTAATTTTATTACCCCATCTCTCATTGCCGGGACTTTTTAACAATTTTTAACCACTTGAGACCCGTGCTATAGCCGAATGATGGCTACAGTGCGGACCTCCTTTGGCGGGACTACGTCTATTGACGTCGTCCCATGCACGAGCGGTCTGCGCGCCCCCTGAGGGGTGCGCGCGGCGCGCTCTGTGATCGACGAGTCTATGAGACTCGCCTGATCACCGATCCGAGCAAGGGGTCGATCCCGACCCCTTATCACGTGATCAGCTGTCAGCCAATGACAGCTGATCATGTGATACAACGGAGCCGGTAATCGGCTATTATTCCTCCTCGCGCTGACAGCGCGAGGAGAAAAAAAAAGAGCCGATCACAGGCGGTCGTGATCGGGACATCAGTCCCGATCACGGCCAGCCCTGCCAGTGCCCACTTGCCCCCTGCCAGTGCCACCTCATTAAAAAATAAGTGCCCCGTCAGTGCCACCCAGCAGTGCCCATAGTGCCACCCAGCAGTGCCCACAGTGCCACCCAGCAGTGCCCACAGTGCCACCCAGCAGTGCCCACAATCTGCCTCAACAAAGGTGCTGCACCCCAGTGCCACATATCTGTGCCCATCAGTGTCATCTACAAGTGCCCATCAGTGCCCATCAGTGCTGCCCATCAGGGCCCATCAGTGCCACCTATCAGAGCCACCTATCAGTGCCACCTATCAGTGCCCATCAGTCCCATCTATCAGTGGTACCTCTCAGTGCCCCTTAGTGACACCCATCCGTGCCACCCATCCGTGCCACCCATCCGTGCCATCTTATCTGTGCCCATCTTTGCCCATCAGTGCTACCTTATCTGTGCCCATCTGTGCCGCCTTATCTGTGCCTATTAGTGCCGCCTTAACTATGCCTATCAGTGATATATATGATATTGTCAAAAGTATTGGGACCTCTGCATTTACACACACATGAACATTAATGGCATCCCAGTCTTAGTCCATAGGGTTCAATATTGTGTTGGCCCACCCTGTCCACAAGGTTTAGGAGTGTGTCTATGGGAATGTTTGACCATTCTTCCAGAAGTGCATTTGTGAGGTCAGGCACTTATAGTTGGACAAGAAGGCCTGGCTCACAGTCTCCACTCTAATTCATCCCAAAGGTTTTCTGTCGGGTTGAGGTCAGGATTCTGTGCAGGCCAGTCAAGTTCCTCCACTCCAAACTTGCTCATCTATGTCTTTGCGCACCAGCACACAAAGCAAGGTCCATAATCATGTTGGAACAGGAAGGGGCCATCCCCAAACTGTTCCCACAAAGTTGGGAGCATGAAATTGTCCAAAATGTCTTGGTATGCTGACGCCTTAAGAATTCCCTTTACTGAAACTAAGGGGCCAAGCCCAACCCCTAAAGAACATCCCCACAATCCTCCCTCCACCAAATGATTTGGACCAGTTCACAAATCAAGGTCCATAAAGACATGGATGAGTGAGTTTGGGGTGGAGGAACTTGATTGGCCTGTCCTCAACTTTATAGAACACTTTTGGGATGAATTAGAGAGGAGACTGCGGTCCAGTCCTTATCATCCAACATCAGTGCCTGACCTCACAAACGTGCTTCTGGAAGAATGGTCAAACATTCCCATAGATACACTCCTATACCTTGTGGACAGCCTTCCCAGAAGAATTGAAGCTGTTATAGCTGCAAAGGGTGGGGCAACTCAATTTTGAACCCTATGGACTAAGACCGGGATGCCATTAAAGTTCATGTGCGTGTAAAGGCAGGCATTCCAATACTTTTGACAATATAGTATATATATATATATATATATATATATATATATACTGTATATATATATATATATATATATATATATATATATATATATATATATATATATACATACACACACAGACTGTATATGTTCCAGCATTTTGACTGCCAGTTAACCATGCTATAAAATTATTAAAGGGGAAAAATTGGAGCACTAGTTTTTAATGACTGTCTGTACACCTGCTGGGAGTACTTCCCCTTGCTTTCTATAGACACAAGAAGTATGGGGTTGTATGTACACCCCATTCACACTCAGCATACCCAAATATTTAATGAGACATGTGGATAGAGTATTGGGTGAAATTTTAATCCAAGACCCCTTTATTTGGCTTAAATAAAATGATTTAACCTTTGACTCTTAAAACCTATTAAAACCACTATTAACAGTCCACAATGCTTTGTCTATAAAGAAGAGCTATCACCAGAAGTAATAAAGACTTGTTAACCCCCCCCCCCCCGGATAACCACACTGTATAGAACTTGTACTCCTTATAATGGGTGCTGTGATGTGGAAAACAAATGCTGTTCTGTTTTTAGTGCTGTCAGTGCTCACTGTAGCTCTACCCCAGGTAGAAGCCCAAATTATGAGCATTCCTGTGCGAGAGGTACAGGCAACACTGAACCACAGCCCCATCTTAATTCTACAGCCTTCCCTGCCATATATCCTCTGCCTCCTCTTCTCCATTTGTACAAATTATGCCACGTACACACGACCAGACTTTTTGACAGCAAAGGTCCGACAGAGCGAATCCATCAGACAATTCGATCGTGTGTGGGCTCCATCGGACCTTTGCTGTCCACAAATCTGACGGACTTCGCCAGAACTCCGCCGGACCCAGTTCCTATCGAGAAATCCGCTCGTGTGTATGCTAGTCCGACGGATGAAAATCAACGCTAGGGCAGCTATTGGCTACTGGCTATGAACTTCCTTATTCTAGTCTGGTCGTACGTCATCACGTTCGAATCCGTCAGACTTTGGTGTGATTGTGTGTGGCCAAGACCGTTCATTCGGAAAGACCGTGGGACCTAGTCCATCGAAAAGTCCGCTCGTGTGTACGCGCCATACGAGTTCACAACCTCCCACTGCCACCAGTCACTTCAGAGGGGATTTCCACAGTAGTAGCTGGCAACTGGCAACTTGTGTTGTGTGAATGACAGTGGCTGGGGAGCAGTGCAGGACATAAAAAAAAACACAAGTCCAAAGCAGCATACACCAGAAGCTACTATACTACTCTATCTTGGACAGCTTACTGCGTGTACTAACTCTAGTCTTTGAGAGCCTCCATGTCAGAGCATATGTATATATAGGAATGGATAGTTTAAGGGCAGATATGCCTGGAAGGAGCTCATTCCTCCTTAAAGGTGCAGGGGGATAGCAGAGGCCCAGCAAAGCTAAATGGCAGCTGAAGAAATCCAGTGTGTTCAGTTATGGTCTTTCCTCACTTTATCTAAAACTAAAACAAAATCACTGACTGGAGTTAGGCCTTAAACATTTATGTATATTTATGGAAAATGGCAGAAAATGTACAAAAAGTGATTTACTGTTTCAGTATGTTACATAGCATATTGCCAAATAACGCCCAAAACATGCCATTCATTGTACCATATGGTTATATCCTCTGCCATTTAAAAAAATAAATAGTCTATAAAACACACAAAACCAACACAGTGCCATGGTAAATATTTCAAGCCAATCTCTGATACTTTTGAAATATCTCTGCTCTTTGACAGGTAACTGTTTGCTGCCATATCCACATGTACTTTCCCCTTGCTATGTATGACTGATAAATGACACTCCTAAGCTTATGCTAAATGTCTGCTTGCCATATCCTTCTAAACGTGTCTATATAATTGATGATTGATTCTTACCTCCTTTTGCCTTTAATGATCAAAGAATCAATTACTTGTTATGACTTTGGCCTGACTCACCTCTCTTTCAAGTGTCATAAATCAGATGCTTATTTGATCAATTGACAAATGCTTGCCTGCTTCATCTCCCTATAAATTTAGTTAAGCTTATGTGAAGGTGAAGTTGCAGATGGGGGTCAGTCGTGGACACCATGTTTCTTTCCTGAGTGTTTCTTTAATGAGTGTTGTAGCAGTTTCAACACAGAAAGGATAACTAAAGCTGTATGAATATACAACAAAAACTCTCGACTCTGGAAAGACAGCAAGCAGACCAACACATATCACCCTCACTCCTTCCCTTTCCCTATTACTGCACCCATTACCTCCTGCAAATACTGAACCCACATGCTGACCTAAACTCCAAGACAGAGATTATGTGCACTCATATACATTCCACTCCCATCTTACTTTCCTCACCCTCCTTCTTCTCATAAACTCTGGGGATATTTCCCCCAATCCTGTCCCTCTGTCCCTCTCCTGTCCCATTTTCTAACTACAACCCAGAAATCCAGCACCCTTCCTCCTCTGGCAATAGCTGCAATCCATGTGTCCTCTGGAATGCCTGCTCCTTCTGTAACAACTCACATCTGTGCATGACCTTTTTATCACCGATTGCTTTAACGTACTCACCATTACTGAAACCTGGCTTCAAGAATCTGACTATGCTTCTTCTGCTGCCCTCTGCCATGGTGGCCTTCCACTGAACTCACTTTAACCTTTCTCTTCTCTATTCTGCTACTGACCACCTCTATGACAACCCCCACCCCTTCCTGTCCTAACCTGGCCACCTCTGTCTATAAGTGCTCATGCACACGGACGTTTTAAAAAACTGGCTGCAAAGCTAGCTCCGATGCCTGGAAAAATTGTTGTTAAAAACGTGATTTTTACCGCGTTTTGCATTGGCGTTTTTGCGCGTTTTTTGCGCGTTTTTTAGCGTTAGCGTTAAGTAGCGTTTTTGGCTATATCTATCTCTTGGCTATAGCACTCAGAAAACAAAGAAAATATGTTGCGTGTTTATGCGCGTTTATGCGCGTTTTCCCGCGATTCGCGTTTTTACAGCTCTAGCTCCACGCCACGGAACGCACTGGTCCTGGGTTTTTTTTACAGCTTAAAAACGCCTATGCCATTTGCAGCTCAAAAACGCCTAGGTGGGCATGAAGCCATAGACTAACATGGACAGCTGTTTTTAAGCTGCAAAAAAAGCTCAAAAAAGTGGCTGTAAAAACGTCCGTGTGCATGAGGCCTAACAGTTCACTTTAATTTTTTTACTCACTGGAGTGGACACACTTGCTCCTCAATCTCTCTTAAAGAAGTTGTTTCACTTTAAATCTTTAACCCTATTTATAGTTTAAATAAAACATAATCTTTTACAAAAGCATAGAGTGTAAACTTTCTTCCTAAAACTTCATCTTGTCAATCAATTTCGGCAAAACTATGCAAATCCTGCCTAACAAGGTCATTTGTTTGCATCCAGGCAGGTTGTATGCATAGCTTTATGAAAATTAAGCATTTCAGACTCCAACCAGTATATATTCAGGTAGGATCAGGGAAGATTAACAATTATCTTCACTGAAGCTACTTAGAGACAACTTTTCAGCACTGGTGTTTACCAAATATGCTGATGGATAATCTTAAAAAGTATATAATTATATTATTTAAAGCAGACTCACACTCCAAAAAATTACTTTGCACTATCAAAACCCCTTTCCCTCACCAATTTATCCAATTTTAGTTTAATTACCTTTTTTTTGCACACACTCCAACCCATCCCCACCTTCATTCTCACCTAGGCAAGAATGATGTATTCCCAGCTCCAGCAGCCTCCTGGGATATGCACGTCAGATATGGCAGGGTGTGTTGACGTCCATCTAGCACCCGAAGTAGGGTGAGCCTAGCAATGGGTGGCCAGCTACGTAAATTAGCTGGTCCCAGATGATGTAGGAAGTGTTAAAGGTGGCACTTTACCTGTCTTGCTGCAACTAAAGTAGGGAATCACAGCAGATCAGCGCTGGATTCATTCTGTGAGTATGTTCAAAAAGTCAACCACAGAAAAAAGTAAGGAAGATTAAAACTAGGGATAAGCCCATGGTTCAAGTTGAACGTACGTTCGACTCGAACATCGGGTGTTAGTTTGCTCGCAAATAAACTGAACATATGGGGCATTCGTGGGAAATTCTCGCACCGCAGAACGCCTCATAATTCCCTGTGACATTGCATTGCATTGAAGTCTGATGATTAGCCAAAGCATGAACCTGACCTGCATGCTTTGGCCAATCCCAGCGTGCTCTGCTGATAGAGCCATAATTGGCCAAATTCAGGGGGCCTTTAGCCAATCATAGCTCAGAGGGACTAAGTCCATGCCCACACTATATAAGGCTACTTACATAGTGGCCCTGTATAGTGTGTGGAAGGAGATAGATTGAGCTAGATTAGGCAGGCAGGTTAGTTAGTGGCATGCAGGCTGGGTATTTAATAAAAAATGGCGTGTAGGTCCCCCCAAAATCCATATCAGACCCTTATCCAAGCAAGCAACCTGGCAGGCCAGGATAGGGAGAGACGAGCGAGTGCCTCCCCCTCCTGAACCATACCACACCGCTTGCCCTCATCTTCCTTTCACTTGTCTCCATGCCCAGCCATGGTGAAGATCCAATTGCCTCTGCCAATGCCGATGGACCAGGTAAGTGGCAGAGGGCACGGGAGCGTGGCAGGAGGGTGGGCCCTCTCCCACTGCCAATAAAAGTGATCTTGCTGTGAATCCGCCACAGAGACCACTCATCAGACCAGATCAGAATCACCACTTATCAGAAACCGGACCTCCGGCCGAACATGAGGATACAGGGGTTATGGCAGCTAGCTGCTGCCATAACAACGATATCCCCCATCAAAGTTAGGACGTATATCAGCATGCGGCAGTGTGGAAGTGGTTAACAAATAAAATTACATTGTTTAGAGCTAGCAAATACACTGACCCCTTCTGGTGTTTGTAAGCGTATATTATAAGCTTGTGGTTTCTGAGAAAAAATGTTGCCAGTTTTTTGGGACTGTTATGATGTCTATAAATGTGTAATGCAACCGTCCTTTTCTTAGAGAAATATAAAGCTAAAGTGACACTGGTGTATCCCAACAGTGGCTGCTGCAAATAGAAAACCCCTGGAATATGAGCTAGGATTGCTGGGGTCTTATTGTCTTTAGGGCTGATGGCAAACTCTTTACTTGCCTTGACAAGTCAGCCTGTAAACACAGGCATTCTAATGATTTCTAGCTTATTATCACTTTTATTTTTTTCATACTGGTCATACTGATATCGCAGTATTCAATTTAGAGTACTGTAAATATGACCATAAACAAACTATATGCTTCTCAGAGAACTATGAGAGACATTTGATATTAAGTAAAAACTCTTATTTAAATTCTCTCAAGGAAAAACATCCTTTCACTTCCTCTCTGACATGAATGTTGAAAATCAATTACATTTTTACCACTAAGTACAAAGTAAGTCACAAGAGGCTGGTTTCTGCTTCATCTGTTTAATGAAATTCAAATTATCATCCCTTTGGAGTGGTTTATTTTATGTGCATAAATCCATTTTAAGTAAAACATTACTTCTTGAACTTAATACGAACAGTAACAATTAAAAATCTGTATTCAAAGAGATTCTAGGGAAAATACATGCAAATATTACAGTTTATGTGTGCATGATTTGTCTTCCGCTTCTCTATTATCTGTATTATAAAGTTAAAGCCCAATTGAAGTCAAATGAATTGAAAGTCAGTGAGATAGACATTTTGCAAACAACCTTCATATTAATTAACTTGCCTTTACTCCTTTGTTTTAGGAGTTGTGCAGCATAGTCTAAATATGTCTGAACAGTGTAATAGGCACCACAGTTTGAACCCACTGCCCAGGGCACTGTGCAATCTAACAGACATGGTCAACTCTTTCCCTCAGTGCCTCAGTGACACATACAGTATCTGTGTGAGGTCAACCATGATAAGTTTGTTTTTCATCTATGCCAGCATAGAGCACTGGAGTTTGAGGGCAGGAAACATATTTCCACTTGAAGAAAAATGTATTTTAATGCAACGCTAAGAGAAGTAAAGTGTGACACTTCAAGGCTTTATTGTAGCTAGGAAACATAGATTTATTAGAAGAGGTTGGCTAACCCCACACGCAATCACCATATTTGAGACCTGAAGTACATGTAAAAGCTTGCAAAGAAACATTTAGTTTGCCAAAGCATGGTTTAATGTACATAACACCAACTACAACATAACCCCTGTAAGAGGGAGGCCGCGTACACACGGGCGGATTGTCTGCCCAACTAAGTTCGTCAGACAATCCGACAGACAGTCCGTTCAAATTTTGCATGAACGGACTTGACCACACACGATGAGCAGACAGTTCGCTGAAAGCGTGCGCGATGACGTGTACAGCACGTACGACGGGACTAGAAAAACAACGTCCTATACACTGCAATGCAACCTTCGGCCGTGTAAATCCTTTCTGAGCATGCGCCATACTTAGTTCGTCCAACTTGCCTACACACGAGCGGACTGTCCGCTGAAACCAAGTTTGAACGGACAAAATTTCGGAAATTCCGTAAGACTTTGTTCGTCAGACAGTCCGCTGAAAAAGTCCACTGAAGCCCACACACGAGCGGATTGTCCGCTGAAACACGGTTCAGCGGACTAAGTTGGACAGACAATCCGCCCGTGTGTACGCGGCCGGAGGGCCACATCCTAAAAAGAAGGAGGGGACCTCAACAACCACAGGGGAAGGGACTTTAATTGTGCCAAAACATGAGGGACAATAGAACCTTCAATAGTATAAAAACATAATATTATTGTCTCACTTAAAAAAGATGAGGTGCCATCAAAAGTAATATCATATCGTACAAAACCAATACAGTTTCCCCTCCTCCTTTTTAGAATGTTGACCTCCCTCTTACAGGGGTTATGTGGTTTGTTATGTACTTGAATGGGATGGAGCAAGAATGAGGATTCATTTTATACCTTTGTTTGGCTCACACCTTCATTTGCATTCATGGTGTAATGTACCCAATTCCATTCTTATTAGTGTTTATATGGTGGTGTTTAGGGATGAGCTTCGTGTTCGAGTCGAACATACGTTCGACTCGAACATCGGCTGTTCGCCCGTTCGGCGAATTCCGAACGTTATTGGCCGTTCGCGCCAAATTCGTGTGGCGCTCACGGCCCACAATGCACTGCGTCATCGCAGTGCATTGCTGGCTCATGATTGGCCAAGCATGCACTGTGACCCCGCATGCTTGGCCAATCACAGCACCAGCAGCGAGGAGAGCCATGATTGGCCACAGGCAGGATGCCTGTGGCCAATCATAGCTCAGGCTGTGTAGTACACGCCCCACACTATATAAGGCCGCCAGCGCTGCGGCCTTGTGTAGTGTGTTGGCGTCTGAAGCAGTTAGTGGGTGTTCTGTGTACCTTCAACACAGTATACACCGATTGTTATCGGCCGATTTTCGATCTTGCTGTTGTGTAGTGGTTGTTGTCTGCGTGCCCTGACCGCAGTATACACCGCTATATTCACCTCACCTATATAGCTAGTGATCTATCTTTTATATTAGAGCTTGCAGTCAGTAGTGTTAGGAGCTTGTGCGTGCTGTCTGCATGCTCTGTACCCAGTACACACCGCTATATCCACCTACATAGCTCTTCTCTATTTGAGCCCACTTGCCATCTGCAGGAGTTATTGGAAGTTGTGTGTGCCTCCAGCAAAGCACAGTATACATCTGTATATACCCCTTTATCTCTGGTGTTCTATAATAAAGGCATCTGCAGGAGTTAGTGGGTGTTTTGTGCCTCCAGCACAATATACACCTGTATCTACCCTTTATTGCTGTTCTCTAATAGAGCCATCTGCAGGGCTTAGTGGGTGTTGTGTGACTCCATTACAGTATACCCCTTTATCTCTGGTGTTCTATACTAAAGGCATCTGCAGGAGTTAGTGGGTGTTGTGTGCCTCTAGCACAATATACACTACCCAGCTGCTGTTTTACCCAACTCCCTTCAGGCCATTACCATGTCTGGAAGGCCAGCAAGGAGAGGCAGACAGGCACGAGCCGATAAAAGAGGGCAAGCAGGCTCTGTGTCTAGAGACAACAGTGCTGGTCGTGGACGCGGTGCATTGTCATCAGCACGTGGCCATGGGACACGCTTGTCCTTCTTTTCGGCAGCTGGACATGTTGAACCGCAACATGCCAACGACTTGGTAGAGTGGATGACCAAGCCCTCTTCATCCTCCTCATCCTCTCTCACCTAGTCTCAGGGTACTAGCAAAGCAGCTGCCAACGCATCGTCTTCCCTCGTCTCAATGTCATCATCAGTGACTCATTCCCTAGACCCACCATGTCCTCCTGAGGAGTCTCCAGAACTCTTTGAGCACAGTGTTGGGTACATGCTCCAGGAGGATGCCCAGTGTTTTGTAGGCTCTGATGATGACACTCAGTTAGAGGAAGGCAGTAGCGTGAATGCAGAGAGAGGGGATGCTCAAGAAGGACAGCAATCTGGCAGTCATGTTCCACAAGCTGCAGCATATTGCCAGGTTTGTAAAGAGTTTGCAACAGTGGCAAAAGGAAAATTGGGACTTTATATGAAGCATAGCTAAGAACAAAAAGGTTTGAAATCACGTGATCATGGGCTCCAAAAAATAAACATTAAATCAGAAAGATAACATGATAATATAATTCAATAAGATCTCAGCAATTTATTGTTACATGATAATGGCATAATTGATAAACAAAGAAAAAAATAAAATAATAAAAAATTAAATAATAATCTTGATACACAGTAATAAAGTAATAATAATTCATGAATAACATGATTCATTTGATAATAATAAAGTATAAAACCAATCTATGGGTAATAGAGACATTGGTACACGGTAATATAATTATACTGCTTCATAAACAACAGTCATGTAATCAATAAAAGAAAAAAAGAAAAAAATGAATAAAATATAAGATTTAATAAATAAATAGAATAAATAAATAAGAATATAAATGATAAATTAATATCACTAATTCGGAGTCTCAAGATCACATGATGTTGAAGGTGTAGCATAAGGCTAAGGCTCTACGCGTTTCGTGGGGACTCCCACACTTCAGGAGCAATAAGATGGGTGCAATAATCTATGATAAGAAGTAGAAAATTACCAGATGAACAGTTGCTGGACAAAAACGGAAAAAAGGGCAAGAATATGCTAGACGCTCTTACCTATAATTACATAAAAGTGTAAAAGTAATATTGTTCAGGGTAGATGATGCCATGGGGGAATCAATCCCCATTTGTGCGGCCTCAGCTCCGGGGGGGGGGGCTTTGATTACCCCATGGCATCCTTTACCCTGAACAATATTACTTTTACACTTTTATGTAATTATAGGTAAGAGCGTCTAGCATATTCTTGCCCTTTTTTTCCGTTTTTGTCCAGCAACTGTTCATCTGGTAATTTTCTACTTCTTATCATTATTGCACCCGTCTTATTGCTCCTGAAGAGTGGGAGTCCCCACGAAATGTGTAGAGCCTTAGAGCCGGTTCACACTGCGGGCGATGCGAGGCGACACGACTTGCCTCGCCTCGATCTGACAAGTCGCCCCCGTTCTGTACAATGAAACCGTTCTGAGAGGAGCGACTCGAGTCGCTCCGACTCAGAAAAAAGGTTCCTGTACTACTTTCGGGCGACCTCGGGGCGACTTGCATTGACTTCTATACAGAAGTCATCTGCAAGTTGCCGCTGAGGTCGCGGCAGGTCGCGGCGAGGCAAGTCGGTGTCGCCTCGCATCGCTTGCAGTGTGAACCGGCCCTTAGCCTTATGCTACACCTTCAACATCATGTGATCTTGAGACTCCGAATTAGTGATATTAATTTATCATTTATATTCTTATTTATTTATTCTATTTATTTATTTAATCTTATATTTTATTTATTTATTTATTTTTCTTTTATTGATTACATGACTGTTGTTTATGAAGCAGTATAATTACATTACCGTGTACCAATGTCTCTATTACCCATAGATTGGTTTTATACTTTATTATTATCAACTGAATCATGTTATTCATGAATTATTATTACTTTATTACTGTGTATCAAGATTATTATTTTATTTTTTATTATTTAATTTTTTTCTTTGTTTATCAATTATGCCATTATCATGTAACAATAAATTGCTGAGATCTTATTGAATTATATTATCATGTTATCTTTCTGATTTAATGTTTATTTTTTGGAGCCCATGATCACGTGATTTCAAACCTTTTTGTTCTTAGCTATGCTTCATATAAAGTCCCAATTTTCCTTTTGCCACTGTTGCAAACTCTTTACATATAACAGGGATGGAGGTAGATGAATCTACCCATTCGTTGCCTCATATAAAGTCCCAATAATTCCGTCCTCCCCCTTTTTCCGTCATATTGCCAGGTTTGCTACAGCGATGAAGAGGAAGGGGATGATGAGGGCACTGACTCCACGTGGGTGCCTGGTAGGAGAGAGGAGGAGGAGGCACATGTCCAACGAGGCAGGAGGCCCTCCGGGGGCCAGCTTAGGGGCAGCACACCGACTGAATCACACCGCAGAGCTCCGCCTGTGCAGGGCGCTGCCTCTGCGCGTTATTCTAAAAGTTCTTTGGTGTGGGCCTTTTTTGAGACGAGTGCATCAGATCGCACCGCTGCTATTTGCAACATATGTCTCAAGCGTATCTCGCGTGGCCAAAACATCAGCCGCTTGGGCACCATGCTTGACCAGACATATGTTGACCTGCCATGCAGCTCGTTGGCAAGCGTACCTCAAAGACCCACACCAAAGAACAAAGCTGACCTCTCCTTGCTCCTCATCAGCTGGCATCTCCAATCCCACTAGACATTCAGTCCTCTCTGAAACCTGCTCTGAGAGGAATGAAGGTGTAGAATTAGGTGTGTCACAGCCAAGTGCTTCCGGGCACTCTGCTAGCAGTACACCCACGTCCGATTATAGCAGGAAAATGTCCCTGCCCCAGCTGCTGGACCGGCGAAAGAAGTTCACTCCCAGCCATCCACATGCCCAGCGGTTGAATGCTAGCTTGGCTAAATTGCTAGCACTTCAACTGCTGCCTTTTAAGTTGGTAGACTCGGCCCCCTTCCGTGAGTTTGTACAATGTGCGGTTCCTCAGTGGCAGGTCCCCAAACACCACTTTTTCTCACGGAAGGCGATTCCGGCTCTCTACCGGCATGTGGAAGGCAATGTCCTTGCCTCGCTGGACAGGGCGGTCAGCGGTAAGGTGCATATTACCGCTGACTCATGGTCCAGCAGGCATGGACAGGGACGTTACCTGTCTTTCACAGCCCATTGGGTCACTCTTCTGGCAGCTCGGAAGGATGCAGGACAAGGTGCAGTAGTGTTGGAGGTTGTTCCGCCACCACGCCTCCAAAATGCTACTATTGGTTGTGACACACCTCTCTCCTCCACCCCCTGCTCTTCTTCTTCCTCCATGGCCTCTTCCAGTGCTCTGTCCTCAGAACCAGCGGTGCTCCGTAGGCGTTCCAGGGGTTACGCAAGTACGCAGGCAAAACTATGCCATGCCGTGCTTGCGCTGGTTTGTTTGGGGGACAGGAGCCACACTGGGGCGGATGTTTTGTCAGCTCTGCAGGGGCAGGCCGAGAGGTGGTTGACGCCACGCCAGCTTAAGCCAGGAATGGTGGTTTGCGACAATGGTACCAACCTCCTCTCTGCCCTCCGACAGGGACAACTGACCCATGTGCCCTGTGTAGCTCACGTCCTTAACCTGGTGGTGCAGCGGTTCTTGGGCAGGTACCCTGGCTTACAGGATGTCCTGAAGCAGGCCAGGAAAGTCTGTGTGCATTTCCGCCGATCATTTAATGCCTGTGCTCGGCTGGCTGAGCTCCAAAAGGAGTTGAACCTGCCCAAGAACCGCCTTATATGTGACATGCCCACCAGGTGGAACTCAACGTTGGCCATGCTGCAGTGGCTGCACATGCAGCAGAGGGCCATCAATGAGTACCTGTGCGACTACGGCACCAGGACAGGGTCAGGGGAGCTCGGTTTTTTCTCACCACGCCAGTGGAGCATGATGAGGGATGCATGCACTGTCTTGTCACCGTTTGAGGAGGCCACAAGGATGGTGAGCAGTGACAGTGCATGCATCAGTGACACTGTACCTCTTGTCCACCTCTTGGAGCATACGCTGCGTGGAATAATGGACAGGGCACTTGAGGCAGAACAGAGGCAGGAAGAGGAGGACTTCCTTGCCTCTCAAGGCCCCCTTTATCCAGACAGTGTTCCTACTGTGCCACCCATCACACAGGAAGAGGATGAGGAGGAGGAAGAGGAGGAGGAGGATGATTGTGTCAGCATGGAGGTGGAGGCTGGCACTCAGCATCAGCAGCAGCAGTCTTGTAGGGATGATTTACAGTCCCAAGAAACACGTGGACTTGTACGTGGCTGGGAGGAGGGAGCTGCGGATCATGTTGCCCTTAGTGACCCAGAGGACTCCGGACTGAATGCCTCAGCTAACCTACGCTGCATGGCCTCCCTGATCCTGCAAAGCCTGCGGAAGGATCCTCGTATTCTTCGGATCAAGGAGAGGGACCATTACTGGCTGGCCACTCTCCTTGATCCACGGTACAAGGGTAAGGTTGCCGACCTTATCTTGCCATCGCAGAGGGAGCAGAGGATGAGACATCTCCGGGAGGCCTTGCAGAAAGGTCTGTGCAATGCGTTCCCAGAGACTGGGAGGTTACAAACTCCTGGTCCTGGACAACGTGTTGCTGAGGCATCGGTCAGAAGGAGCGGTGGAGAAGGTGGCAGTCTGACTGATGCTTTCAGACAGTTTTTTAGTCCGCAGCCCCAAGGTATGATCGGTTCCAGCAACCATCGCCAGCGTCTGATTTACATGGTGCAGGAATACCTAGGGGCAAGGTCAGACTTGGACACCTTTCCCACCGAAAATCCTCTGGCTTACTGGGTCTTGAGGATGGATCACTGGCCAGAGCTTGCACAGTATGCAATTGAGCTACTGGCCTGTCCTGCATCCAGCGTTCTTTTGGAACGCACCTTCAGTGCTGCTGGTGGCTTTGTTACCGATCACAGGGTGCGCCTGTCCACCGAATCAGTTGATCGACTGACCTTCATCAAGATGAATCAGTCTTGGATCACCCACAGCTACCAAGCACCTGAAGCTGATGTAACCGAATAATTATTTTTGAAATATCACATCCCTTCAAGACTGCCTATGCTGATGCTGAGTGACTGTCCTGTTATATTGATTGTCTATCCACTTCCTCCTCCGCTGATATGTTGGAAGAACATTTCTGGTTCTGGGTGATGCCATCAGACCAATTTTTCAATGCTTTGCAGCAGGGCTAATTCCTGCAATAAAACTGGAGTATATGGGAGAGGTTGCAGTGTGGTGGCACCAGCACCAGTGCCTAAGGCCCAATTTTTCTGCCCCTGTTTAACAGGGGCGTTTAATTACAATTTTTGATGCAATGCTTTGCAGCAGGGCTAATTCCTGCAATAAAACTAGAGTATATGGGAGAGGTTGCAGCGTGGTGGCACCAGCACCAGTGCCTAAGGCCCAATTTTTCTGCCCTTGTTTAACAGGGGCGTTTAATTACAATTTTTGATGCAATGCTTTGCAGCAGGGCTAATTCCTGCAATAAAACTAGAGTATATGGGAGAGGTTGCAGTGTCGTGGCACCAGCACCAGTGCCTAAGGCCCAATTTTTCTGCCCCTGTTTAACAGGGACATGTAATTACAATTCTTGATATAATATTTCACAGAAGGGCCCGTTCCTGTGCCCACCCAGAGTAACTGTGAGGACTTATAGTGTTGTGGCACCAGCACCACAACCACCAAAGGTCAATTTTTCTACCACTGTTCAACAATGGCATGTAATTACAATTCTTGATATAATTGTTCACAGCAGGGCGCTCCAGCGCCCACCAAGAGTCACTTTGAGGGCTTACAATGTTGTGGCAAAACCAACACCTTGTTCCGCCATTTCTGCAGAGCATATAGGGCAGGCCCCTACTTTCAAACATCCAACTTACAAACATCTCCTACTTGCAAACGGAAGGAGACAACAGCAAGTGAGATGAAAAAAGATGTACGACAAAACAAATTATACAGGGGTGATAACCCTTCCCTATGTTTTCCAAAAAGCTTAAAAATAGTTTTTTTGACTGGAGCTACACTTTAAAAATGTACCAGTTGAAAATTACAAACAGATTCAAATTAACACAACAAATCTACACAGTCCCTGTCTTGTTTGCACCGCCTGTATACTGCTGTTCTGAGTATATAGGGCCTGGGGGCCACACGCATTTCCTTTTTTTAATATGGGTACGGGGTTCCCCTTAATATGCGTACAAGACCCAAAGGGGCTGGTAATGGGCAGCGAGGGCTACCCATGCCATTTTTCTCAATGATTTTTTCAACCATATTGCAGGAACCAGATATAACATTAAAACCGCAAGCAGTTTTAAATGATGTTATTTCCGTTTAATGTCATTTTGTGCAGGGACTGTTCTAAACACGGGAAACACGTGGCACTTCACAGGCATACTACAGACACCCCCCAGGCACCATATTTAAAGGAATATTTCACTTTTTTTTTCACTTTAATCGTCATTAAAATCAGTGTTCCCGCCAAAACGGCCATTTTTAAAAACATTTTAGGCATTGACCCATGTCCCCTGGGGCAGGAGCCAGGTCCCCAAACCCTTTTTAGGACAGTATCTTGCATATTAGCCGTTAAAATTAGCACTTTTAATTTCGAACATTCGAGTCCCATAGACTTCAATGGGGTTCTAAAGTTCGTACGAATTTGGAGTCCGTTCGAAAGTTCTGGTGCGAACCGAACCGGGGGGTGTTCGGCTCATCCCTAGTGGTGTTCCTCAAAAGATATACAGGAAAAGGAGGGGGCGAACTTCAAGAGAAAAATAAATTAGGAGGTGGGAGAGCCCTGATGGTGCAGTATGTAGTGTATATTGTTCATGAAGTTAAAAAATGATACAAACCAAAAAAAAAAAAATCAACTTACAATTGAGAAGTTGTATGGTAGACACAACCTTCTGAGTGCACATGTAGAGAATACCTCTGTCTCCATGCAGAGAAAGGCTAGGTCACCCTTTTGTTGCTAAAATACGTCCGCCCTAGTTTCTGTGCGCTCAGCACCATGGATGTTTGTGGAGCTCAGAAACCATGAACTACACCCTGTGTCTATATGACAGGAATGGCTGCTTGAAATGTCTCAGGGTGGGTTTCCTGATGGTGACAACAGTAGACCATATCTGCTACTTTTGGTTACATGGGAAGTCTGTATGACAGGGTGACGATGCACAACTGGGAGCAGGGCCAGATTAAGAACATCGTGGGCCTGGTGCTGAGGATTTTGGTGGGGCCTTTTATAAACAATAAATAAAAATGCAAACTATTTTTTGTTATAACAAATTAAAGAGAGAGAGAGAAAGAGAGAGAGAAAGGGGGTGAAAGAGGTGTGAGGGGTAAGGGAGGGAGGATGAGAGAGAAAGGGGGGGTGGGAGAGAGAGGATGCACATGAGCATGTGTGGGAATGACAGAAACGCAGCCTGGCCAAGGCAAATGACGGAAGGCACAGAACCCAGAAGGATGCCCGGGTGAAGATGGAAGTGCCCAGGCCCCGCCGGACTGATCACAGCACTGGAGGTCTCAGTCTGACAATTTATGTGTACCCTAATGTGCTATTATGCTGGGCATACTTGTACATTATGGCATAACCTACCCCAGGCCCTCTAAAAAGTAGTAATGTTAGAAAAGTTTACTACCGCTTTAATATCACAGGAGCCTCTCATGGGGCCCCTACTGACCCTGTGGCCCTTGGGCAGTGCCTAAGTACATGGTTGTCAACATTTCAAAAATATTTTCAGGGACGCTTTTTTTACAAGTGCTATATTTAGAGTAGCTGACATTCCCCTATGTTCCTCTATACATCACAATAGTAATTACAAAATGAAATAAGTACTAATAATGGGGCAGAACAAATATGTGGACTGTGAGATTTCCTTTAGTTGAACTGACATAAGTGTGCCCATTCTAGAGCTGGTAACATTGAGGATATTCAATATAATTTTAAAGAACAGTTTTTGTGGGTAAGAGGCATAGGGGAGGAGTATGGATGGTATAAAAGTGGGAAGTATGTGCAGGTGAGGGAGAGGAATGTGGAGGGTTTAACAGTGGGCACTATGTACATGAGAGGAGTGCAGAGGGTATGGCAGAAGGCACTATGTACAGGAGAGGAGTGTGAAGGATAAGACAGTGGGCAGTATGCACAGCAGAGGAGTGTAGAGTGTATGACATTGGGCACTAGAAGAGTGTGGAGGGTATGACATTGGGCACTATGTACAGGAGAGAAGAGTGGAGAGTAGGACAGTAAGCAGTAATTACAGGAGAGGAGTGTGGAGGGAGGGTATGACGGTGGGCACTATGTATAGGAGAGGAGTATGGGGGGTATGACAGTGAGTAGTATGTACAGGAGAGGAGTGTGGAGGGTATAACAGTGGGCACTAGGTATAGGAGAGGAGTGTGGAGGGTATGACAGTGGGCACTATGTATAGGAGAGGAGTGTGGAGGGTATGACAGTGGGCACTATGTATAGGAGAGGAGTGTGGAAGGTATGACAGTGAGTAGTATGTACAGGAGAGGAGTGTGGAGGGTATGACAGTGGGCACTATGTATAGGAGAGGAGTAGGGAGGGTATGGTGGTGGGCACTATGTATAGGAGAGGAGTATGGAGGGTATGGCGGTGGGCACTATGTATAGGAGAGGAGTATGGAGGGTATGGCGGTGCGTACTATGTATAGGAGAGGAGTGTGGAGGGTACGACAGTGGACACTATGTACAGGAGAGAAGTGTATGACAGCGGGCACTATGTACAGGTGAGGAGTGTGTAGGATATGACAGCGGGCATTATGTATAGGAGAGACGTGTGGAGGGTATGACAGTGAGCAGTATGTACAGGAGAGAAGTGTGGAGAGTATGACAGTGGGCACTATGTATAGGAGAGAAGTGTGGAGAGTATGACAGTGGGCACTATGTATAGGGGAGAAGTGTGGAGAGTTTGACAGTGGGCACTATGTATAGGAGAGAATTGTGGAGAGTATGACATTGGGCACTATGTATAGGAGAGAAGTGTGGAAGGTATGCCAGTGAGTAGTATGTACAGGAGAGGAGTGTGGAGGGTATGACAGTGGGCACTATGTACAGGAGAGAAGTGTAGAGAGTAGGACAGTAAGCAGTAATTACAGGAGAGGAGTATGGAGGGTATGGCGGTGGGCACTATGTATAGGAGAGGAGTGTGGAGGGTACGACAGTGGACACTATGTACAGGAGAGAAGTGTATGACAGCGGGCACTATGTACAGGTGAGGAGTGTGTAGGATATGACAGCGGGCGTTATGTATAGGAGAGAAGTGTGGAGGGTATGACAGTGAGCAGTATGTACAGGAGAGGAGTGTGGAGAATATGACAGTGGGCACTATGTATAGGAGAGGAGGATGAAGTAATCTGAGAAGGAAAAATGTTAAGGTTTGTGGAAGGATGTTTAGGGACTGCGTAGTGGTTAAGCGGGCCAGACATGGATTGAAATTACACCAATTAAGCAGAGACCAGCCATAGTCGATCTATGTATGGACTAGCTGGTTTTACACAAGTCAACCTATTAACCGACTTGAGTACAACCAGCCTGTCAGGTTTTCCCCAAAACAATCAGTGCTGCCAGCTATAGTTAGCAACACTAATCATTGTATTGACTGGCAGAACACAATAACACTGCGGAGTGATTGCCCCATTCCCAGGTCAGCAGGTGAGAGGGTGTGTGGGGACAGGCTGGGGAGAGATACTAGTCAGTCCCTGGATAAGCACTGGTTAGTATCAAAGCCAGATACACACAGGTTACATACGCCACCATCGTTAGAGCGAGAGCAATAATTCTAGCACTCTGTAACTCTAAACATGTAACCTGTAAAAAAAATTAAAACATCACTTAGTACACAACAAAAAATCGTGATAACTTTAGTGTTTTTTTTTATGAATGAAACATAAAACATAAAAAGTTGCAAAGACCACCATTTTATTCCATAGGGTCTCGGCTAAAACAATATATAATGCTTGAGGGTTCTGAGTAATTTTCTAGCATAAAAAAATGATGATTTTTACATGTAGGAGAGAAGTCTCAGAATGGGCCTGGGTGGCAAGGGGTTAATTATCATAAGTAATATACAAATAATTATTATAAGCTCTGTGAGTTCATCCTCTCAGTCTGCTGCAGAGTGTTCCAGCTTGTATTTATACTGCCGCTCTGTATGTAGCTTCTGACAGGCTGTGCATGCAGCCCTGTATCTCCAGAACCATAGATGATAGCAGCCCCATATTTTAACCAGGGCTGCAGCGGGTCTTTAGCTACCTACCCCCCAAATATGGGGTCTCTGTGACTCCTGATCGCTGAGCTACAATCCTCGAAGTCGATCTTTTTTTTTTTTTTTTTTTTTTTAGTATTTTTTTTTTTTTTTGGGCAAATGGGCCTATCTTGAGAAAGGGGCCTTGAGCTGCAGCTCCAATAGCCCCTATGTTAATCCGGGAGGCAGGAACAAGACCATTATTGCTACCGTATGTAACAGTTGCTGTACAGGACAATATTACTAGATAAAAATGTAATGAAAGTTGCAGATCTAAAAGATATTAAAAAGGACATTTGAAGTTGAAGTTTAACATGTTAAAGCTTATAAAGGATTTTTAGTGTTTGGGTTTACATAGTACAGCGTTTACTTTAAAGCAGTGTTCAACCTTTTACGGTGAAGTACCCCTGAAGGTCTAAATACATTTCCTAAGTACCCCTGCCTCGAGAAAGACACTGATGAGGCTGCACTGATAGGAGGCACTGATAGAAGGCACTGATGGGCACTACTGATAGGTGGCACACATAGGCAGCAATGATGAGGCGGCAGCGATAGGCGAGCATGCTGGGATGTGTAGTTTCTGAGCAGACACAGGGAGATGGGAAAGTGACAGGCAGGACTCACCTTCTTTTCTGTCTGCAGTGTGCTGGCTATGAGCAGGATTGCAGAGTGGAGGGGACATCAGGGAGCCGCAGCAAGCATCATCCGGATGGGTTCTTCACACATGGCAGAAGATCCATGGCGCTCTGGAGAGGGAAAGGAGATGGGAGGATATGGGGCCGCCTACTGACCCTGGTCAGTCAGCCCTGGCCAGGGGGAATCCTCTTGCGGGTAACACGATGGGCTCCATTACACTGACAGGTCCCTGAGCAGCTGCCACCAGCCTGACACCCCACCCCTCCCCCCGCACATGGAGCGGACCGCTTCCCTTGTTGGTACCACAGTGCCCCGATACAGCAAGCCGCTGGGCACTGTATGTGTGCGAGAGGCAGGACTCGGGAGGTACAGCACTGGGCGCACCCCCTGTCCTTGGTGTATGCACCCCCAGGGGTACGCGAACCATGGGTTGAGAAACCCTGCTTTAAAGTACTTTTTGCTGGAAGGGATAAAACCTCTGTCAAGATTGTATTGCTGTTTTTCTATACTAGGTGGAATCACGCTCACTTTTTGTCTTAGTGACTATTTTTACATCCAACTGAAATTTACAATCATATTTAAGACGAACTTCTCTCATCACTTCTTTGCTGTTGTTGTTTTGCTTATTTTTTTATTTTTTTTTATCTAGGTTCTGGGTTATGATCTAAATCATCACAAAAAGATGACAATTTTTAGGAAAAAATTTCTGGATGCCTGCTCTAAAATACTGGGAAAAAATTATTTTGTTTGAAATTATCCATTGAACCGAGTTCTCTCTAGCAGGAATGGCCATAGATAGATCAAAATGTGTCTAGTCCCTTCTGAAACTGGATGAATTTTGGTCCATCTATGGCCAAGATTACTTAATGTCCTTTATGTAGAAAAATGCTGGGTATTTTGGTGAACTTAGGGGTGGGGTAGGTAAGGGTTTTAACATCTTAATGCTAATGATATCCTGCAGCTTCTTACTAGCCTGTCCCTGGCCACATGCACTAAAGTCATAGCAGGCTACATGTGTTTTTTTATTTACGGGACATATTTTCTAATTTTTTCTGGTTGCAATGTTTTTTTGTTTTTTTTTGCAACCTGTTCTTTTTTACATGCACTAATAACTGGCTGCATGTGTTTTTGTACTAGGGTAAATTTTTCCCCACCTGTGTGCACAGTTCTGTACACCGAAACATGTAAGTACCAATATCTGTCCACAACAACTAATATAGCCAGCTCTTCACCAGTCCCTGTCCATTTTTAATAATTGGGGTTCCCCCCCCCTATTTTTTTATCATTTGAAGGAAAAAATGTGCAAGGACAGTTTGTACCTAAACTCCTTTATTTTACACCTACGAATGCACCCTGTCAGAAATTACATGGATGGGGTCCCTCGACTAGCTGTGAGTAGGCAGCCCTACTGGAAAAAATGGGAGGCTGCTGTCCTTCAGCTAATCATGCCCACTCGCATGTAATCTATCATCGGTCACCACATAATAATAACAATGACCATGGACACAGCCAACAGGCAGGGACTGGCCGAGATTCAAACCATGTATGGGCAAGCTGATTGTATGCAAGTTGATTGATTGATCAACTTGGGTACAACCAGCATGTTGGATTTTTCACACAATTATTGACGATTATTGCTAATGGCTAGCAATAATCACTGTGTGTTCTCCCGGAATGGATGGCTCCCCACTCCCCCTGGCCAGGAGAACACAATAGCCCCACGGCAGGGATTCCCCCATCAACACTGTCTGTAGCTCCCTCTATGGCCGGATGTTACCAGTCATAATACATTGACTGCACTACAAGCTTTCAGGGTGCCAGCCATCCACAGTGGTAAAACAATTACATTTGAACTCCAGGAAAACTGTTATATATACAGATGGAATGCATAAACTGTGTGTGAACTGTTTTACATCCTAAAACAGCACAGTCAGATGTTTGACCTATTACAGGAAGAACATAGCACATTTGTCAAACACACTTCAAATTCAACTCTTACAGTGTCTTCTAATTAAGAGTTTTAATTTGACATTGATTGAAAAAGTGAAGTAACCCAGGGAGTGCATTTTTATTGTAATTCCAGTTTTCAGAGAGTGGTCCAACCTGTCCCCTTCTTCACGAAACATTGATTCACACATACAAGCTGGTATCTGCATTGCAGGGATTCTGCATGGTCTCCGGCACACTGGGCTAATATCGCTTTGGAGGGTACATTTTTTTTTTTTAAGATTATGTATACACTACATTTTTTTACTTGTCTCTTGCATACATCAATGACTTTCTATATTGCAAAAAAAAAAGCCAATATAGAAAACAGAAATCAGTCACTGAATCAAAATTTGCTTTCATGGCTTCTGTTTGTAAAAAAAAAAAAAGCAAGCTGAACAAATTTAGGAGAAAGGGAAAAAAAAAAAAGCAGTATGTTAAATCATAAGTATTGATGCCAAAGCTTCACAGCTGCCATTCAGCTGAGTAAATCAGCTGGTCAAGAGGTTTTGCAGCTGCAGGGAGTAGATTGACCTCTGTTTGACAGAAAGTATCGCTTATTTCCTCCTAGTGTACTAAACATGCATTATCTTTATTTTGGTGCAGGTGATGCAGTGCAGCTAATGCCCCCATTTCAGCAGCAGTGTCGTTGTCCCACCCCAAGTCTCAGGCCGCGTACACACGGGCGGACTGTTCGCCCAACTTTGTCCGCTGAACAGTGTTTGGGCGGACAGTCCGCTCGTGTGTGGGCTTTCAGCGGACAGTTTCAGCGGACAGTTGGACGGACAAGGTTTTTCGGAAATTCCGAAAAACTGTCCGCTGAAACCTTGTTTCAGCGAACAGCCCGCTCGTGTGTAGGCTTGTTCGTCAAACAAAGTTGCGCGCATGCTCAGAAAGGATTTTCACGCCGAAAGCTATAATGCAGTGTATAGGACGTCGTATTTTTCGTCCCGTCGTACGTGCTGTTCACGTCATCGCGCACGGTTTCAGCAAACTGTTCGTTCGTCGTGTGTGGGCATGTCCGTCCATGCTAATTTTGAGCGGACTGTTTGCTGAAACTGTTGGACGGACAAAGTTGGGCGAACAGTCCGCGCGTGTGTACGCGGCCTCAGGCTTACTGTCTCCCAACGTTCCCTTGTATAATAATCAGTGCAACATAGTTACATAGTAGGTTGAAAAAAGACACAGGTCCATCAAGTCCAACCTATGTGTGTGATTATATGTCAGTATTACATTGTATACCCCTGTATGTTGTGGTCGTTCAAGTGCTTATCTAAACGTTTTTGAAACTACTGATGCCCCCCACTGAAACCACCACCTGTGGAAGGGAATTCCACATCCTTGCTGCTCTTACAGTAAAGACCCCTCTACGCAGTCTATGGTTAAACCACTTTTCTTCTAATCTTAATGAGTGGCCATGTGTCTTATTAAACTCCCTTCCACGGAAAAGTTTTATCCCTATTGTGGGGTCACCAGTATGGTATTTGTAAATTGAAATCATAACCCTTCTCAAGCGTCTCTTTTCCAGAGAGAATAAGTTCAGTGCTCGTAACCTTTCTTCATAGCCAATATCCTCCAGTCCCTTTATTAACTTTGTTGCCCTTCTCTGTATTCGCTACATTTTCAGTACATTCTTCCTGAGGACTGGTGCCCAGAACTGGACAGCATACTCAAGGTGAGGCCAGGCCAGAGTATTGTAGATAGGGAGACGTATCGCTTTATCTCTTATCTCTTTATTCCCTTTTTAATGCATGCCAATATTCTGCTTACTTTGTTAGCAGCAGCTTGTCATTGCATACCATTGCTGAGCCTATCATCTACTAGGACCCCCAGGTCCTTTTCCAGCCTTGATTCCTGCAGAGGTTCTCCCCCCAGTGAGTGGATTGCATTGATATTTTTGCCCCCCTAATGCGTTATGATACATTTTTCCACATTATACCTCATTTGCCATGTAGTTGCCCACCTCATTAATTTGCTCAGATCTTCTTGCAAGGTTTCCACATCTTGTGGAGAAGTTATTGCCTTGCTTAGCTAGTATTGTCCACAAATACAAAAATTTAACTGTTTACCCCATACTCCAGGTCATTTATGAACAAATTAAATAGGATTGGTCCCAGCATAGAACCCTGGGGGACCCCACTTTCCAGCCCTGACCATTCCGAGTACTCCCTATTTATCACCACCCGCTGAACTCACCCTTGTGGCCAGTTTTCGATCCATGTACTCACCCTATGGTCCATGCCAATGGACCTTACTGGAATCCATGCTGATTACTGATAATGATACTATTTCCATTACTAAAATCTTGTATATACTGGTAGTCCCTTATCATCCCCTCCAAGAGCTTACAGTATATACTATTAATGTTAGGCTAACTGGTCTGTAATTCCCAGGGATGTATTTTGGGCCTTTTTTAAATATTGGTGCTACATTGGCTTTTCTTCAATCTGCTGGTACCATTACAGTCAGTAGACTGTCAGTAAAAATTAGGAACAGTGGTCTGGGAATTACTTGACTGAGTTCCCTAAGGATCTACGTGTGCAAGCCATGACATCCCGGTGACTTATTAATGTTATGTTTTCCAAGTCTGTTTCTAATTCTGTCCTCTGTTAGCCATGAAGGTGCTTCCTGTGATGTGTCATGAGGATAAACACTGCAGTTTTGGTTACTGAAGCACCCAATTCCTTTGTGGAGACTGAGAAGAAGAATAAATTCAATACCTTTGCCATCTCCCCAACCTTTGTAACCAGATTTCCTTCCTCATTCTTTATGGGACCAATATGGTCTGTCCTCCTTTTTTATTGTTTATATGCTTAAAGAATTTCTTGGGATTTTGTTTGCTCTCCTCCACTATGTGTCTTTCATGTTCTATCTTAGCCTCCCTGATTGCACCCTTACATTTCTTGTTGCATTCTTTGTAAAGTCTGAATGCTGATGATGATCCCGCAGCCTTGCATTTTTACATTGGATTTAAGCCATCCAGACTTTTGTTCGCTCTTTTAAATGTATTTCCTGGTGGGATGCACTGGCTAATGCCCTTGTTTAATATGCTCTTAAAGGAAACCCATCTCTCCTCCGTGTTCTTTGTTCCTAAGATTTTATTCCAATTTATATTTTCTAGCAAGGTTCGTAGTTTAGGGAAGTTTGCTCTTTTGAAATTCAATGTCTTTGTATTCCCCTTATGTTTCTTATTTGTGTGAGTTATAATGAAGCTAATTGACCTGTGATCGCTGTTTCCTAAATGGCCCCTTATTTCCACATCCGTGATCAGGTCTGTATTGTTGGTAATCAGTAGGTTTAGTAACGCTTTGTTTCTAGTTGGTGTGTCTACCATCTGATCCATGAAATTGTCCTGCAAGACATTTAAGAACTGGCGAGCCTTAAACGAATGTGCGGTTCCTTCTGCCCAGTCTATGTCTGGATAATTAAAATCCTCCATTATGATGACACGTCCCATCCTTGCTGCTTATCCAAATTGTGGTAGGAGGTTCACCTCCCCCTCCTCCCTCAGTTTAGGGGGCCTATAGCATACTGCCAGTATTATTTTCCCCTTAGTTTCATCCCTTTGGATTCCACCTCCTCCCTAGCTCCCTTAGTGATGTCATCTCTCACATGCACTTGTACATTTTTCTTGATATACAGGCATACTCCCCCCCCCCTTTTTACCCTCTCTATCCCTGTGATAAAAGGAATACCCTTGAATGGTTGCCAGCCAATCATGAGAACTGTTGAACCAAGTCTCTGAAATTCCCACAAAATCGAAATCCTCCTTGTATAACAGTATCTCTAGTTCTCCCATCTTGATCTTGTCCACCAGGCTCTTGGCATTGGTGAGCATACCACATAGTTTAGACCAGTCGCATACTGTCCTCTTATTGAGTGTTCCGAGATTGCAAATAGGACTTATTAGTATACTTACCTCGGGTTTATGTGCTTTAGTCAACATATCACTAATGCCCCCAATACTACCCTCTGGAATATGTTCTGCACTGACTATCTCTATCTCTGGACCCCCCCACCGCCTAGTTTAAAAACAAAGCCCTTGTACACACGGTCGGACATTCCGACAACAAAATCCATCGGATTTTGTCCGAAACTTGTGTTGCATACACACGGTCGGACAAAGTTGTCGGAAAATCCGATCGTTCAGAATGTGATGACGTTATTTCGTTACAATGGGACTACGTTCAGGCTAGTAGCCAATAACTTTGGTCTAGGAATTTGATCTGAGCATGCGTGGCACTTTGTCCGATTGGAATTCTCTACACACAATCGGACAAAGTCCAATCGGATCATGTTGTTGGAAAGTTTTATAGCCCAGCTCTAAAACTTTGTCCACCGGATATTCCGACGGAAACAGTCCGATGGAGCCCACACACAGTCGGATTATCCGACAACACGGTCCAATCGGGCATTGTCCGTCGGAATGTCCAACCGTGTGTATAAGGGCTAAGAGATAATTAAATATTGCAGACTAGTCATCAGTTCTCAGCAATCAAGTGGTGCAAAATATTGTGCTGGGCAGTAACGATATTTTTAATGGCATACAATACCAATAACCAATAGCATGTTCCATTCTCATACAGATTTTTCCATTTATTTTACCTAACTTATTCTACGTCGCCCTTGCATCTTTTGCACCATATATTTACACTGAAACAATGATTTACTTGCAAGAGGATATGTTTAATAGTGTTTAATGGGGGTCCTTTTTTGAACTTATGATATTTTACTGTCACATTACTGCTGATAGGTGTTTTATTTGGTTACTGTACCGTAATGCCGCGTACACACGGGCGAACTGTATGGCGTACTTAGTCCGTCGAAACACATTTCAGCGGACAATCCGCTCGTGTGTGGGCTTCAACTGACTTTTTCAGCGTGCAGTCCGGTGTACTAAGTATTTCGGATTCTCCGTAATTCTGTCCGTCATACTTTGGTTTCAGCGGACAATACGGTCGTCAGTGTGCTAGTTGGACGGACTAAGAAT
This sequence comes from Lithobates pipiens, assembly GCF_037356315.1. Classification (NCBI taxonomy): domain Eukaryota; kingdom Metazoa; phylum Chordata; class Amphibia; order Anura; family Ranidae; genus Lithobates; species Lithobates pipiens. The sequence goes on along the minus strand of NW_027507758.1, from coordinate 313,257,458 downwards.
GGCGCATGCCCAGAAAGGATTTACAAGGCGGAAGCACTCGGTCTTGTAAAACTAGTGTTCGTATTGAAGCTAGCATATTCGTCATGCTGCTAATTTTGTGTTTTTTTAATATAGCACATTCTTTTCTTCTTCATAATGCAAGAAAAGTGAAGTAGCTTTGCTGCTTATATTCACACAGAGTTATCACAAATGTTTTTATTCATCCTCATCCTATGATTAATATTCCAATTTGAGAATAAATATATATATATATATATATATATATATATATATATATACAGTGGTGTGAAAAAGTGTTTGCCCCCTTCCTCATTTCCTGTTCCTTTGCATGTTTGTCACACTTAAGTGTTTCGGAACATCAAACCAATTTAAACAATAGTCAAGGACAACACAAGTAAACACAAAATGCAATTTGTAAATGAAGGTGTTTATTATTAAAGGTGAAAAAAAATCCAAACCATCATGGCCCTGTGTGAAATAGTGATTGCCCCCTAAACCTAATAACTGGTTGGGCCACCCTTAGCAGCAACAACTGCAACCAAGCGTTTGCGATAACGTGCAATGAGGCTTTTACAGCGTCCTGGAGGAATTTTGGCCCACTCATCTTTGCAGAATTGTCCTAATTCAGTTACCGTATATACTCGAGTATAGGCCGACCCGAATATAAGCCGAGGCCCCCAATTTACCCCCAAAAAAACTGGCAAACTTATTGACTCGTGTATAAGCCGAGGGTGAGACATGCCTGTCCATCCCTGTGTGTGTGTCCGTCCATCCCTGTGTGTCCGTCCATCCCTGTGTGTCCGTCCATCCCTGTGTGTCCGTCCATCCATCCCTGTGTGTGTGTGTGTCCATCCATCCATCCATCCCTGTGTGTGTGTGTCTCCATCCATCCATCCATCCCTGTGTGTGTGTGTCTCCATCCATCCATCCATCCATCCATCCCTGTGTGTGTGTGTCTCCATCCATCCATCCATCCCTGTGTGTGTGTGTATCCATCCATCCATCCATCCATCCATCCGTGTGTGTGTGTCTCCATCCGTGTGTGTGTGTGTGTGTGTGTGTGTGTGTGTGTGTGTCTCCATCCATCCATCCATCCATCCGTGTGTGTGTGTCTCCATCCGTGTGTGTGTGTGTGTGTGTGTGTGTGTCCAGCCTACCTGTGTTCGCCTTTGTCCCGAGCCTCCGTCCTGTGTCGTGCCTTGCCTTGCCTTGCCTTCGTCCCGTCCCGTCCCGTCCCGTCCCGTCCTGTCCCGTCCTGTCCCGTGCCGTGCCTTGCCTTGCCTCCGTCCCGTGCCCTCTTCGTCGGCGGCCATTGTAAAATTCAAAAGCCGCGCCTCCTCCTTCGCCTGTGATAGGCGGAACACTGAATTTCCCAGCAGCCTGTGTTCCGCCTATCACGGACGTCGTATCATCCTCGTCCGTAGTACGAGGATGAGAAGATGCCCGTGATAGGCGGAACACAGGCTGCTGGGAAATTCAGTGTTCCGCCTATCACAGGCGAAGGCGGAGCCGGAGGCGCGGCTTTTGAATCAGAATGGCCGCTGTCTGTCTGCTCGACACGCTGATCGAGCGGGCAGACAGCGATGACTCGAGTATAAGCCGAGGGGGGCACTTTCAGCCTCAAAAAAGAGGCTGAAAATCTCGGCTTATACTCGAGTATATACGGTACATTAGAGGGTTTTCGAGCATGAACGGCCTTTTTAAGGTCATACCACAACATCTCAATAGGATTCAGGTCAGGACTTTGGCTAGGCCACTCCAAAGTCTTCATTTTGTTTTTCTTCAGCCATTCGGTGGTGGACTTGCTGGTGTGTTTAGGATCATTGTCCTGCTGCAGAACCCAAGTTAGTTTCAGCTTGAGTACACGAACAGATGGTCGGACATTCTCCTTCAGGATCTCTTGGTAGACAGCAGAATTCATAGTTCCTTTTATCACGGCAAGTCTTCCAGGTCCTGAAGCAGCAAAACAGCCCCAGACCATCACACTACCACCACCATATTTTACTGTTGGTATAATGTTCTTTTTATGAAATGCAGTGTTCCTTCTAAGCCAGATATACTTGGACACACACCTTCCAAAGAGTTCCACTTTTGTCTCATCGGTCCACAGAATGTTGTCCCAAAAGTCTTGGGGATCATCAAGATGTGTTGTGGAGAAATTGAGACGAGCTTTGATGTTCTTTTTGCTCAGCAGTGGTTTTCTCCTTGGAACTCTGCCATGCAGGCCATTTTTGCCCAGTCTTTTCCTGATGGTGGAGGCATGAACGCTGACCTTAACTGAGGCAAGTGAGGCCTGCAGTTCCTTGGACGTTGTTGTGGGGTCTTTTGTGACCTCTTGGATGAGTCGTCGCTGCGCTCTTGGGGTAATTTTGGGCGGCCGGCCACTCCTGGGAAGGTTCACCACTGTTCCATGTCTTCGCCATTTGTGGATAATGGCTCTCACTGTGGTTCGCTGGATTCCCAAAGCTTTGGAAATGGCTTTATAACCCTTTCCAGACTGATAGATCTCAATTACTTTCTTTCTTAATTGTTCCTGAATTTCTTTGGGTCTCGGCATGATGTGTAGCTTTTAGGCTGGGTTCACACTATAGCGATGCGGGAACGCCGCGAATCCGCGGCGTTTACCCGCATCGCACACCTCCCGCCGGCAGTTCACAATGCCCTATGCGGATGGCTGGGAGTGTCAATGTTATGTTAATGACACCCCCAGATCCGTCGGCATATCGCAGTGCGATCTGCCGACTTGCACAGGAATCGGATCGCATGGTGTGAAGCCCCATGCGATCCGATTCTGTTGCGGACCCAAAAAAGGGTCCCGTGCGAGTTTGCTGCGGGAGCGCTGCGAATTCAGCCATACTATCTGTATGGCTGAACTCGCATCGCTACGGAGATCGGATGTGATTTGCTGTGCGAATCACATCCGGATCTCCCCCCGCAGCGGTGTGAACCGGGCCTTAAGGATCTTCTGGTGGACCTTACTGTGTCAAGCAGCTCCTATTTAAGTGATGCCTTGATTGTGAACAGGTGTGGCAATAATCAGGCCTGGGTGTGGCTAGAGAAATTGAACTCAGGTGTGGACAACCACAGTTATAATATGTTTTAACAAGGGGGGCAATCACTTTTTCACACAGGGCAATGATGGTTTGGATTTTTTTTCACCTTTAATAATAAACACCTTCATTTACAAATTGCATTTTGTGTTTACTTGTGTTGTCCTTGACTATTGTTTAAATTGGTTTGATGTTCCGAAACACTTAAGTGTGACAAACATGCAAAGGAACAGGAAATGAGGGAGGGGGCAAACACTTTTTCACACCACTGTATATATATATATATATATATATAATTTTATAATTTATCTGTTACTGTATATTTTTGGAACTACTATTGTTAGTTTAAAATTATTTATTTATTTTGCTTTTTTTTTGTGGGGGGGGGGGGGGGGGGTTTAAAATAGATTTTGTCCAAGCAGACTATGTAAGTAGAGATAGATAGATAGATAGATAGATAGATAGATAGATAGATAGATAGATAGATAGATAGATAGATAGATAGATAGATAGATACCTAAACCAGCATTTTAGCTTACACATGATTGAATGTTCAAAATCAGCAGAGCTTCCCCTCATTTCAAATGTTAGCCTCAAATTTACAGCGACTGCACTTCCAAGTGCACTTGCAGTGCTTTAAAAATTGCACTTGTAGTAGCATATTTATATTAACATGAACGTGTGTTTTGTAAATAACCCCCATAGTCTTTTGACATGTACCTGCCTACTCACAAATAAACTCTGTTTTTTTAAACCAAAATAAAAAAAATTACAATATTTTTGGAAATGATAAATCTTTATTTATAGTCTGTACAAAACAAAAACAAGAGGGAGGCAACACTGGAGACACTTTTGAAGTTTGTGAAGCCTTTTGTCCCCCAGGCACACATCAAGTCAGTGGCCACCAAAATTCAGATCCTGTGTAACATGAAAATAGGGAGCACAACATGGTCCTAGAATCCCACAGACCAGGAACAGCAGCAGATGACATCTATGTCCCCAGACTGTGGTACTACAACAGCCTGCGTCTTCTGTCAGAGCAGACTGAAGTCAGGCAGTCACTTCCGAATCTTCCGTCTAGCCTTCCCTCCACGCTTCGCTGGAGGCTGCGCCTCTGGTGGTGGACTTGTGGTAGGAAGAGGAGGAGGAGGAGGACAATTTTACAGTTCTCACTTGCAAATACATTTGTCTTGAAATACAAAAGGCTATCATTTTGACACCATCATTTTTCCATCAGTTCACCAAGATTTGAGCCACATTTGTGGAAACTACTGTATCCTTCTATCTAATTTAATTTGTGATGAAATCCTAGATTTGGAAGCAATTCAAACATTGAACTTTACATCATTAATATTTGAGCAATCCTAACTTTAGAAACTAAAATATACCTGGCTCCAGCTGGGCGCATCAACTTCGTCCAGCAAGGAAGGGTCTGGATCTTCCTGGGGTGGCTCACCTGAGGTGGAGGGAAGGGTGGAGGGACGGGTAGACGGAAGAGTGGAAAGTGACTGCCTGGCTTCTGACGTGTCATCCAGAAAACGCAGCCTGTTGTAATACCACAGCCTAGGTACATATATCTGATCTGCTGCTGCTCCTGATGTTTGGGACTCTAGGATCTTGTTGCGCTCCCGCCTATACATGTTACGCAGGCTCTGAATTTTGGAGCTCACAAACGTAATGTCTGCCTGGGGGAGTCGGGTTTTCACAAACTTCAAAATTGTCCCCAGTGTCTTCCTCCGGCCAGGACGGCTTGAATATAGTGGGTGCTTGGAATCCCACAGGTTCCTGTGCATCTCAAACATCTCAAGGAATGTTGACATGAATTCCTCCTCCTTAAAGGGGTCTGGAGTATACTTTTGCATTTTGAGTTCTGAACAAAAAAATAAATAAATAAATAAAAGAAAAAAAAAACATAAATACTAATGTCAGACCAAATGCACACTATTTATATTGTGACAATGTAGGCGAGACACACACTACACCCACACTACACCCACCCACACTACCCCCACACACCCACCCACCCCCACCCCCCCACACACACTACCACACACACTACCCCCCCCACACACACCCACCCCCACCCCCACCCACACACTACCACACACACTACCCCCCCCCACACACCCACCCCCACCCCCACACACACCCACACAAAACACCAACCCACATTAAAATCAACTAACCATCCACAAGGTAAAATCCCACTACATACATTCCTAACGCAGGCCTAAAACCCTAAAAATAAAAAGAGAACCATCTTACGTCGCGTGTATCACTCGCTGCTTCCGTTTGGACAAACGTACGGCCTCGCGGTAACGCTTTATATACAGCGCATGCGTTCAAGCTCCGCCTGCGTCGCCCACGTTGCCCGCCCCTGACGTTCCTTGTGACCGTATTTCCCCGCCCCTTTTCCCCTCGTTCCGCTGTGGGAGATTGAATCGATAAAAATGGCGGACGGATTTGCAGTTAGCAGCTTGGAGGAAAGCCCTGAACCCCATGCTTCCGGAGCAAGGAAGAGGTTTAAGGCCACAAACATGGCCTTTGAAGAGATGGTGGAGATGGTGGATATTTTTCGAAGGGAGGATTACGATGGGGAAAATGGCCCATATCCCAAACCCAATATCAGAAAAGATGGCATCATGGCGATAGTTGTGAGCACTTTGCAGAGCAAATTTGGGGTCCGAAGAGCCAAAGATCAGCTCCGGAAACGATGGTCCGACATCAAATCCAGGGAGCCGGACCAATACAGGAGAATCAAAAAGGCACTGAAAAAAAGTGAGTACTCTGCGCTTATTGTGACGGTCGGACATAATCGTTCATATAGGTGTATACGATATCTCTGTAAATCTGGCGAACCTGATCGTACGTGTGTTTAATCGTTCGTATAGGTAATGTTGGTAAATCTGGCAAATTTGATCGTTTGTGTGGTTAATCGTTCATGTAATGAGCGAATATGCTCGTTCGTATATGTGGACGTAAATAGCGTGAATTGGACTTCCGGTTCCGGCGCCACATGAGGAGGAGGTGATCACCCTCAGCTCCCGTGTCCCTCCTCGCCAATACTGCTCTAAATTCCGCTACGGACCTCGGAGAGAACCGACACCTTACCTGCGGCAGGGTGACCCCTCATGGATCGTTTTGTGGAGCGATCCTACGCTAAAGCAGCCTCGGCGGGGCTCCCGCCTGGGGGAGAGACACACGCGGCCAACATGGCGGCCGCGCCGCACCTGACTGAACAGGCCCCGATGCCTTCTGACTCGCCGATTGCCGCGGCGCCACCACAGGCAGACCCAGCATCACCGGAGGGCATAGCTCACGCCGTTGTCCTCCTACTGGGTCCCACGCTCACAGCCACAGTGGATGCAGCAGTCAATAGGGGGCTGGAGCAGCTTCACCTGGAAGTACGGGCCCAGGCTCAGAGACTCCAACAGGCTGAGGATCGTATTTCGGCCCTGGAGGATGAAGCTGCAGGTACCTCTGCTACGCTAAACAGGGTCCTTCATACCCAGAAGGAGATCTGGGAGAAGCTGGACGATTTGGAGAATAGATCCAGAAGGAACAATTTACGCATAATCGGCCTCCCGGAATCGGTTTCCTCGGCCCAATTATCAGCTTTATGCGCCATTATGATTCCCGAACAACTGGGCCTTCGTACGCCGTGCACAGTCGAACGAGCGCATCGTATCGGTCAGCCGTCTGAATCACGCTCCAAGCCCCGGCATGTCATCGTGAAATATCTCAATTACGCCGACAAGACGGCTATTATGCAGAAATTTCGTACTTCACGTTCGTTAGTGATCGACGGGGTCAAACTGCTCCTATTCGCTGACTATTCTGTGGATGTTATGCACAGACGCAAAGCCTTTTCACCGGTCTGTACGGCTCTCTACAACCTTCGTGTCAAGTTCTCTTTGGCGTATCCAGCCACGCTACGCCTCCAAAGCAACGAAGGAGAGCAGCTCACCTTTACTACGCCGGGAGCAGCCGAACGGTACGTTGAATCGTTGGGCTCTGCCATGGATCAATCGAACGTGTCAGACGCATCTTCTCCAAACTTAGGGAACAGGTCGACTGCATCTCCTAAGTCTCACCGCAGTACCATTAACCCTCCACACAAGCGCATCAGGGTCACACCCAAGGACGATCGTTCCGGAAACCGCTGACAAGTTCTTCGTTTCGCCGAATATGGGAGGACCTTATGGTGAGACTCTATGTTCAATTGAGCTCCCCCCCCTCTTTCTCTTCGACCCTTTTAAAAAGTCGTGGAACTAGCCTATGCATACGAAGGGATGCCGTCTGAACGCCTAGTGCCCCAATGACGGCTTCATGACTTCAGCCCGCCTTTGATTTTGGACTTGCACTTTTTCTTCTGCTTCTAGTTCTTTCTGTTTCCGCTCTGCTTGGACAAGCAGAGGCTGCATACACCACAGGTTGCCTTGTTGATTGCCACTTTTTACTGTCACTACTGTTTGCTAAAAAGTTGTACGTTTTATGTAAATGGGGATCGCAGTTTTCACCTCGGCTCCCTCACCCTCTACCCCTACCCTGCGAAATTGGGGTTTCATTGCTGGTATATTTGCCCTCCCTAGGGTTTTGCTTCTCCTCTCAATTCACTCAGTCTTGTGTCCCTGTGGGGTACTGGGTACACTCGCTACCCTGTTTATCTTTTGTTTTCTCTTTTTATCACCCTTAAATCCGGTTCATTCTCTCTGAGTTCCACTGTCTCCCTTTTTGGCCCCTTTACTGCCATCTGGGGAGGGACGGGACGGGGCTGGTAGCCGAGTCTGAAAGTTGTGACTCATGTGGAAAAAAGGAAAGTTCATATATGTTGGGATGTTACCACACACATTGTGTTCCTTATCGATGCATAGATACCTAGTTTTTGTAGTTGTACACCAGATGCTGACACCTGTTTTAGTTTCTAGACCTTTGAGGCCTGTTGATTGTATATTGAGACATACGAACGCGGGGACTCTTGAGCACAGCAAGACTGTCCTTGCACTAACCACTAGTATTTCTACCCGGCTATCTTTCCTGTCCCATCAATCACTGGTGGATGTGACGTGAAAGTTATCTCGTGGAATGTCAAGGGGCTTAGATCTCCGTGTAAGCGCATGGCTGTACTGAGGCACCTGAAACGCCTCCGAGCGGACATAGCTTTACTGCAGGAGACTCACCTCACGGTAGAGGATTTACAACGGCTACGTAAATTATGGGTGGGTGAGGTCTATGGCTCGCCTGCCACTGGACGTAAGGCTGGTGTAGCCATCCTAATACATAAACGTCTCCCGCACGAAATAGTATCTGTTAAAGCTGACAATGAGGGTCGTAAGGTGACAGTACAGTTGATCATTGACTCAACCCCCATGGCCATCACTAATATTTACGCACCTAACTCTCCGAGTTCGCCATTCTACCAGGATGTCATTCAATGGATTTTAGCCTTCCCTGACTCACAGCATCTGGTTGGAGGAGACTTCAACTCGGTGATGTCCGTCATAACTGACCGTTCTAAGACTGGCACCGGTAGTGGGACTGCACTGACTTCTACTGCACCCAAACCTACTCCATTAGCCCAAGCCCTGTCTTCCATAAGCTTCACTGATATATGGCGCTTACAACACCCTACGAGCCAAGAATATACCTTTTTCTCTCCTCCGCACCAGTCTTTCTCACGCATCGATTATTTCTTTGCATCACCCGCATTGACGCCATTCATTAGAGATTCAGAAATTCTAGATGCCAGGATATCGGATCACAGTCCGGTAGTAGTGCAGTTATCACTCACAGGTACCCTTCGAGGGCCGAAGTTATGGAGGTTTCCCTCCTATTTGGCTGACAGCCCGGACTTTCAAGACATGCTTAGGACTGCATGGACTGACTACTCGACCACGAATAGCGCGCACGTCTCGGATCCTAATCTTTTTTGGGACACGGGTAAAGCTTTCATGAGAGGCAGAATATTATCATACACTGCGCAACTGAAAAAACACAATCGACGCCAGTATGAGGCCTCTAGTAGAGTGCTTAAAGCAGCTCATGAGCGCCTGCTCACACACCGCACGCCGAAGCACATTCAGGACTGGACCCAAGCCAAAAGGGAATTTGACCTTTGGGCTGAGCAACAGGAGTTGTCTCAACTGGCATACTCCAAACTATACTTTCATAGATACGGGAACAAATCAGGCAAACTCCTTGCGAAATTATGCGCGGGACCCAGGAAAACCACTCGCATCCATTCTATGCGAGATTTAGACGGCTCAGTTACATCAGACGCGGATAGAATTAATGCCATTCTTACCAACTACTACTCTAATTTATACAAAGCTGACTTAACTAATATAGATATGGCCGACGCTTTTTTGTCCTCCGTTAATCTACCGACCATACAGGATGACCACCTTACTGAACTCAATGCCCCCATTACTCTCGAAGAGGTCAAACGCACTATATCGATCATGTCCGCGGGCAAGGCGCCTGGTCCGGATGGCTATTCGGTGGAATTTTACAAATCTACAGTGGAATACTTGCCGGATACCCTCCAGACTGTTTATGCGGGCATGTGGCAGGGAGGTCCTTATTTGCCCACGGGTTCGCATGCTCACATAAAACTGATCTCCAAAAAAGGCAAGGATCCCACTATGCCTGGCTCCTATCGGCCAATTTCACTTATAAATGTAGACGTGAAAATTTTATCTAAAATAATTGCCGCTAGACTAGCCAAATTTCTCCCTTCGCTGCTCCACTCGGCCCAATCAGGATTTGTGTCTGGACGTTCTGCTACCCTTAACATTCGCAAAGTCCTTCTAGCCCTTCACTATGCCAAAAATCACCCCACACAAGACGTAGCCATAATCTCTCTAGACGCGGAAAAAGCATTCGATAACGTGAGTCTACCTTGGCTGTTCAGGGTGCTAGAGCAATTTGGCTTTCGGGGCCCCGTCCTGCAATTTTTACGCCTGATGTATTTGTCCCCCACAGCACGGTTGGTTACCCCAGATTCCATGTCTGACTTCATACCTCTATCCAAGGGAACCAGACAGGGGTGCCCACTGTCACCACTACTGTTTAACTTGGCGATTGAACCTCTCTCTCGCTGGCTCAACTCGGAGGCTGGGATCAGTGGTCTACCGATAGGTCAGCACACACTGCGATCCGCTCTTTTTGCGGACGATGTCCTGTTGTTCACCACTGATCCCACTTCGGATTTTGACAAGCTGCAAAAAACCCTTGCCACCTTTCGGGAATGCTCGGGGTTTCGAGTTAATTTTGACAAGAGTGAAATATTACCCCTGAACCCCAGGATGTCCCATAAATGGATACATTACTCCCCGTTCACTATAGCCAAACATCACATCACATATCTCGGTATACACATTGGACGGGAACCGACGTCGTTATACGGGTTGAATTACCCTCCACTTATTTCCAAAATAGTGCAGGAATTAGATCTATGGACAGCTTTGCCTATATCACTCTTCGGGAGATGCCATTTGTTTAAAATGATATCATTTGCTAGACTGCTATACCCCATGCAAACTATACCCCTTCTGCTGAAACACACTGATGTCCAGAAAATTTACAAGGCACTGTCGGCCTTTTTGTGGTCTCGTAAAAGAGCACGTATAGCTCTCCGCAAACTGTGCCTCCCGAAGACTGATGGCGGGGCAGGGGTACCTAACCTTCGCTTTTATAACCTTGCATGCCTCCTACGTCAGGGTCTAGATTGGTTGTCAGGCAACTCTAGGTACTGCAATGTTAGACTGGAAGAGGCTATGACGGCACCATATTCATTGGCAGCAATTCTTCACTCCAAAATACAGGCTTTACCGTCTCATCTGAAATCTAACCTGCTGATTAGGGATACTGTTGTTGCCTGGAGGGAGATCCGCAAACTACTGGGATTGCCAACATCCGTGTCAAGTTATCTTCCTATTCAGGGGAATCCCATGTTTTTACCGTCCACGCTACATGTTATCTTTGAGCAGTGGAGAATAAAGGGTCTTACATCTACCAAAGCTGTCTTTAACACTGGTTCTCGCAAGTTTAAATCATTTGCAGTCCTATCTCGGGAATTTTCGCTTCCACCGACCCATCTTTTTTACTATTATCAGCTGATTGACTACTTGGGCTCCCTTTGCGGTCCGCAAACGGACCCCTTTCAGAAGTCTTTCATCGATACGGCGGTGGCCTCTGGAGACTACTCGATCACCAATCTTTACTCTCACCTCATTCAACATCAGGCTGACAAATATCATCTCACTCCATTCCGGCAGTGGGCGACCCTTCTGCAAGACGAAGATATTCCAGATAAATTATTGGAGGGATACAGACGGGTACGGAAACTTACCCTTTCTGAAACATGGCGTGAGACGCAATTTAAGCTGCTTCACAGAGCGTACTATCCTGTATACATAGATAAGGATAATGGCAATTTGAAAATTTGTCCTTGGTGTTCTGAGCCTCACCCAACGTTGTTGCATCGTCTTTGGGTCTGTCCTACCATTGATACCTACTGGACTGATGTTACTGACTATATTAGCTCTGTCTCTCACCAACGGATTCCGAGAGAGATTACACTATGCCTATTTGGTTATATTCCTCAAACTGCTCCGCCGGGGGATCAGAGTTGGACCCCAGTTTCAAAATGGGCCCAACTGAGCCTCCTTGTTGCCCGCAGAACCATAATGCAAACATGGATCTCCAAGACACCACCTTCACTATCAATGGTTCAAAAGGCCATTGAATCGCTTTTCTACATGGAGAGACTGGACACCATTACCAGAAATCCTAAACCCACCCGCCACTTTTTTGCGAGGTGGCGCAATTACATGGAAACCACGCTGTCCCACTCAGATCTTCAGGGGGCCATGCAACCGTTTCGCTACACGGAATGGTACCTCCGACACGACCTAACAGATTCTTTGGGTAGACTTAAATTACTTTCAAGCGGAGACCCGGCTATCTTCAAGCCTCCTTGAGGACTTCAACTTTCTACTGTGCTGATATTTGTTTTATTTTGACTATTTTCTATCATCTGTCTCACTTTCTATAACTGTATGTCTTCCAAGGGTTACTCTGTTAACATGTTGAACTGGTGTAGGGTATTGTCAGCTGCTTTATTGTGTAGATTTTTTTTTTTTTGTTTCTGTCAAGCAATCTGGTTATTTAATGTGATCTTTGTTTGTTTGTAAAACCGAATAAACATTTTTCAAAAAAAAAAAAAATAGCGTGAATTTGTATATGGTGTAAATTTATCTGGTGTTGGATTAGATTTTAATTAGTTATAAATTTTTTGGTATTGTTCATGATAAGCTGAATTGTCACACTCAGTTTCGGATATCCTTGTGTACATGTCTTTATAGCTGCAGCTGTTTCATAAATTTATTCAGTGTAATCTAGTCTAACTAAAAAAAAGAGATTAATAGATAGATAGGTAGATAAAATGCTGGTTCAACATCTGGACTGGGAATCATTTAGTGTAGTTTGGGACATCATAGAACATTTTTTGACATAATCACACACAGGTACTCCAGGGGATGATTCGAGTGTGTCCGTCTGTGAAACTTGGACAAAAGATATACAGTATCGCAGTTTGGTTAAAGGCTAGGTTCACATTGCTGCAATGTCCGAGGTTGAATGTGATTTGCACCGCACTGCAGTGCAAATCACATGTGATCTCTGTGTGATGCGATTTCAGCCATACATATAGTATGGCTGAATTTGCATCGCATCCGGCCCAAACTTGTACATGGCCCTTTTTTTAGTCCACAGCAGAATCGGATCACATGGGTGTTCACACCATGTGGTCCGATTCCTGTCCGAGTTTAAAGATTGCACTGTGATATGAGAAATAATTTGGAGGTGTCAATAAAACTTTACACTGACACTCCCAGCAGGTCACATAGGGCAGTGTGAACTGCCTCCGGGAGGCATGCGATGCGTGAAACCACAGTAGATTTGCAGCATTCGCACATCGCAGCAGTCTGAACACAGCCTAACTAAAAAAATGTCATTTAAATGATGTATTAAACTAGGATCTTGTAACAACCAGCTAATAATTGTACACCACTTCAAACCAATGTTTCATATTCCAATTTCTGAACTCAAATATCACTGTGCTTAAAAGTATACTTTTTTTTTTGGTTTTTCATTCTCATAGGGGAACAAAGACTCAGACAAGAGTCGGAGCAGCCCAGGACCCCCCGACCTCACCAGCCTGATTGGGCAGTTAGCCCAAGCCCAGTGTCAGAGCTGGAGCAGCCCAGCCCAGTGTCAGAGCTAGAGCAGCCCAGCCCAGGGCTAGATGTGGAGGAGGAAGAGGTGGTGGAGATACGTACCCCACAAAGTGAGTGTCTGACAACCCAGCTTAAGGTAAACAATTAATGGCTGTATATTTTAACAAAATTTTTTATCTACACATGTTTTTAGGTGATGATCTGGTTGTGGAAGGACAAGCCACGGAGCCATTTTCCACAGACAGTGCCCAGAGGCTGATTGGGCAGATCATGGCCTGGAATGGCAAGATTGATGAAATGCAGAGACAACTGGACACTATGAAGCAGGAAATGAAGAACATGATCGATGTTTTAGGGAGAATCTAAGCCCCTTTTCCCTAAAACTAAAGATCATGTTCTTCATTTCCTTGTAAAAAAGTTTTTTATGTTTTTAGAACATTGTTTTTAGGTATTTTTAGAGGCCAAATTTTGAAGATGCACACGGTGTGTCAACATGTGCTATGTGCCATCAGAGGATCGCAATGTACGCATTTTGTGTTTGCAACCCCTTCCTCATTCTAGTATGTGAGAGGAAGGGATTGCACCCACCAAACACGTCCATTGATCACTCATGATGGTAGATAGCACATGTTGACATTACCAATTTTTGGTGTGCATCTTCAAAATTTGGCTTTACCCCTTGTTTTCTGTAAATAGTTAAACATTTGATTTTATTTATTTTTTTATTTTATTATATATATATATATATATATATATATATATATATATATATATATATTTTTTTTTTTATATGTTTGCCAAAAAAATTTAACAAAAAAAAAAAAAAAAGAGGCACTTGTTGGAATGTGAACTATTAAAAATTTTAAAAAAAAGATGTGTGTGTGTGTGTGTGTCTCCTTCTTTCAATACTCAATACCAGTTTGGGAAGTCATTTTGTGTTTTCTGTCACAAAGGGCCTTATTTACTATTGGCAAAAACCACTTTGCAATACAAATGCACTAGGACAGGAATATGCAATTAGTGGAAATCCAGCTGTTGCAGAACTACAAGTCCCATGAAGCATAGCAAGACTGACAGCCACAAGCATGAGACCCAGAGGCATGATTGACTTGTAGTTTTGCACCAGCTGGAGGTCGGCCAATTGCATATCCCTGAATTAGGAGAATGTAGGAGACAACCACCTTGAAAAGCAAACAAGAACCAAACCTAAAAATTGGATCAGACAATATATATTTAAACAAAATGAAATCTTTATTGCTCAGCTGGCATTGGAATAGCCCTCCTACCATTAAAATAGGTGACATACTGGTCACGCACCTCACGTGCTGTTTGGGGGGCTAAGCCAGGATGGGCAGGATCCAGCCCTGTCAGTTCTGGCATTAGTCCGGCCTCAGGCCCAATTGGCTGCAGGTAATGGCTTCCAGACAGTTTTCGTAAAAAGTTGTGCAAAATGCAGCAGCATAGAATGACATAGTTCAGTTTGTACTGTGCCAAGTTTATTGCTGTCAAAAACAGACGGAACCGGCTGGCCATAATACCAAAGGCATTCTCCACAACCCTTCTTGCTCTGGCCATCCGGTAATTAAAAACCCTCCTCTCCGGGGTGAGGGTCCTTTGGGGGAAGGGCTTCATCAAATGGTTCATCAGACCGAACGCTTCATCAGCGATAAAAACAAAAGGTAGACCCTCCACATTATCAGCATCTGGTGGCAAGTCCAGGTCACCAGTGATGAGACGGTGGCAGAACTCGGTCTGCCTAAACACTCCTCCGTCAGACATCCGGCCGTTCTTCCCCACATCCACATACAGAAAGTCATATTGTGCTGACACCACCGCCATTAACACCACACTATGGAACCCCTTATAATTCCAATAGTAGGACCCCGAATGGGGTGGGGGCACAATCCGCACATGTTTCCCGTCGATCGCCCCTCCACAGTTGGGAAAGTCCCAACGGGCAGCGAACTGGGAAGCCACAGTCTGCCATTCCTGTGGCGTGGAAGGAAACTGGGGAGTCAAACACAGGGAAAAAAATAAATAAAAATTAGTCATTAAATCAAAACAATTCATAACAAATAAAACTCAAAAACATTTTGGAACAGCAGTTAAACATAAATATTGAAAATGTTTTGGTGAAAAAAAAACAAATAGACGGCCCAATTCCCAGATTACTCAGCCCTCTGATGGACCAGGGGACATAAGTTATGTGGGTGAGTGGGGTGGGGGCCTAATTAATGAGTATACAATCCCTGCAACCAATTTAAGTGGGGTGGGGGCCTAATTAATGAGTAGACAATCCCTGCAACCAATTTGAGTGGGGTGGGGGCCTAATTAATGAGTAGACAATCCCTGCAACCAATTTAAGTGGGGTGGGGGCCTAATTAATGAGTAGACAATCCCTGCAACCAATTTAAGTGGGGTGGGGGCCTAATTAATGAGTATACAATCCCTGCAACCAATTTAAGTGGGGTGGGGACCTAATTAATGAATATACAATCCCTGCAACCAATTTGAGTGGGGTGGGGGGCAGTAAAACAGTACAATGGAGCTGACAATATGAATTATAGAAAAACAGTCTCGGCTGTGGGTGTATAGGGGCCCAGGATTGCATGCTGGGGACGTTAGTGAAAGCAAATATGCACGTGGGACACAAAAAGGTAAAAGCTATAAAAAAATGACACAAAAAAAAAGAAAAATACATCAAAAAAACAATTGCATGTATTCATATAAAGGGGACATTCACAGCATATTCCTGTCATGGATATTAAAAGTCATGATGAAATTAATATAAACATACAATGCATATAATGCAATATTAAAAGAACAAACTTTTACCTTCATATATTCCTTCTGCAGGACCCGAATAATGGCAGAACAGGTCTCTGGAATAATGATTCCCAGAGCCTGGGGGGAGATGCCTGTAGAGAACTTGAGGTCCTGAAGGCTTCTCCCTGTCGCCAAGTAGCGCAACGTGGCGACGAGCCTCTGCTCCGGAGTGATGGCTTGCCGCATGCAGGTATCCTGCCTGCTGATATAAGGGGTCAGCAAAGCCAGCAGACGGTGAAAAACGGGGTCCGTCATCCTGAGATAATTCCTGAAATCATTAGGATTATTCTCACGGATCTCACGGAGTAAAGGCATATGCGAGAATTGGTCGCGCTGGCGCAACCAATTCTTTGTCCATGAACTCCTCCTCACCCTGTTCACAGACTGGGCTCGGGTCAAAGTATTAACCCCAACACCAAGCCCCAATATAGCACGAACTCATTCCCGAGTACGTCCACTCTCCATGGCTTTAAAATGGTCGGCTGGACAAACAAGCTTAACTGAACGCACTGAAGAACAGCCAGACCTATGAAGAACGACCTGAAACCCAGAAACGAGCAGACCAGAAGCGCCTAACAACAGGTACAACTGATCCACGCGTACCGAAAGACAGATACAAACCTCACAGGCAGACTGCGCCGCAGAAAACGGACAAATTAAGCTGAAGTCTGAAAAGCGCGAATGGTCTCTAACCAAACTTCTACTAACGCAAAGTCAGCAGAAGGAGCCCAAAGGGTGCTTTGCTGTGTCTTGGACTTCCTATTTCTAGTCCCGTCGTACGTGCTGTACGTCATCGCGCAAGCTTTCGTCGGACTGTTTGGGTATCCGTGTGTGGTCAAGTCCGTTCAGTGGAAAGTATGACGGACTGTCTGTCGGATTGTATGACGGACTAAGTACGCCATACAATCCGCTCGTGTGTACGCGGCATAAGACTCAAGTTTATTGATACCATTGGCAGACATATGGTTCACTAATGGCATCAATGAGATTGATTTGACATTGGAAGGATCTCTGTTAAGGTTGTTAAAGGCAACAAGTCTAGGAATAATCTCCAGCGATGGAGAGTAACACGTCAAGTAGCTTTCACACCAACTGGATTTTGTATGTTGCATCCTTAGTCTTTACAATAAATCTACATCAGCTTTTATGGCAATGGCTCTTTTTGGAAGATTTATATGTGGACATTTGGCAGCTCATAATCGTGAAGAGCCTGCTCCTGCAGCCTGGAGAGAGGAGAGAAATTCAGAAATGTAAAACACATGAACAATGAATGTAGTGTTGGTGAATATCACATTCACTTCTTTATAAATATACTCTATATACTAAATATATATAGTAAAAGCAGGTTCTGAGGGGCAGTAAAAAAATCATTTCTAGACTCTAGCGCAAATATATGTGCTACTGAATATACAGAAATAATGTACTAAAGAACAAAAATGTGTTATTTAGAGCTTTAGAACTGGCTTTCTTGTACGATATGCTGGCTCTCAGAAATTTGTTTTATATTGACAAGAGTTACGAAATTAAATTTATAAACTTTTCATTCACAGATCAGGCGACTCCACTTATCTAATACAAACATATATTCAATCTCTTTAGCAGAAAGAAACAGACTTTTAAATGGTAGAATTATGTCATTTGCAATTCAGTTACTCAGTATGCATAGATTTCGACTGCCTGAATACATTCTCTGCTTAAGTGCTCAAGTGTCTATGCAGGAAAACTTGTGTTGAAAATAAAACTACATATTTTCTGTAAAGCACTAATCATGACAGCAATAGTACATTTCAATTTAACATTTTATCTGAATATAACCATTTGGGAGCCTTGATTATTATGTTATACGGTTAGTTTAGAGTACTGCTTTATGACATGTTTAACTCTTTTTTTTTTGTTTAGTTTTTTTTATTTGCACTTTTACCTATACATAATAGAAGACCTATTATTAGTTAATATCCAATTCTAAGCAGTTTATAAAGGTTTTTCTCCGTCTATTAATTCTGATGGCTTTTTGTACCTATACAGAAAGTTTTTAACCTTTGTACCCTGTTTTAGACACTTTTAATAAGGATGCCATTTTGGTATGATATCTGTGCAGTGATAGGTAACTCTTTTAAGTTTTGTGATGTTTATCAAGAGATGGCAACTGCAAATGATTTTTGATGGGTGAATTATTTGAATAAATTGACTTTTATTTTGTATTTGTGTCATAAAAACTCCAGTGCATGGCTGTCTGGCGTTTAGCCACAAATGGAGAGCCTTTTGTGCCTCATCCAGCTCCACTGCCAGCAGCCTGTCAAAAGCTATGAGAGACTGACAGCTGTCGTGGCTGGACAGGGTGGGCTGTGCACCTAGCGGTACTGCTCCCAGGGATAAGTGCCTATAAAGCAAAAAGGCTGCGTTCTGGTTATTTGTCCCTCGGAACATACTATCCTAAACAGAAGTACTGCTGAGTGCACCACCTAGCCCCATCCAGGTGCAGCAAGTGTCAGCTTCTCATACAGTTTGACAGACTGGTATCAGCTGATCTGGACAGTTCTCCTGTACCCTCTGCCCAAGGCTAAACTCTGGACCCCTATGCACCTAGGCTAAATGCCCAGTGTTCATGGGGCCTAAAATACTCCAGTATAGTGGAAGTTATACCTATACTATGAAATCGTAGGCATTTGGCATACTACTGGCACTGACTGTCAGATAAAATCAAAACAGAAAATTATGGATTCAGCCTATTGTTGTCCTTTTGTAGTTGAATTCTGGTCATAAAAACACAGTCCTTGCTGAATACATTAACCACTTAAGGACCAGCCACCGCAGTTATACTAAGGCAAGTTGGCTCCCCTGGGCGTGTGGGGCCGGAGCCAATGCACGTGCCCGGCCGGTTTGATGCCCACGGACATCCGCGATCGCTCCTGACAGAGACAGAATGGAGACCTGTCAATGTAAATAGACAGATCTCCGTTCTGTCAGGTGAGTAGAGACAGATCTGTTGTTACAGCTGTTTAGGAACAGCGATCTGTCTCCTCCCCCAGGCAGTCTTAACACCCCACAGTAAGAAACACTCCCTAGGTAACACACTTAACCTTTTGATCGCCCCCCTAGTGTTAACCCCTTACCTGTCAGTGACATTTATACAGTAATCAGCAGCTATTTTTATCTCTGATTGCTGTATAAATGTCAGTGGTCCCAAATTTTGTCTGCTGCAATGTCACAGTTCTGCAAAAAATTGCAGATCACCATCATTACTAGTAAAAAAAAAAAAATATACAAAATGTCATAAATCTGTTTCCTATTTTGTAGACGCTATACCTTTTGTGCAAACCAATCAATATACTGCGTTTTTTTTATACCAAAAATATGTAGAAGAATATATATCAGCCTAACTGAGGAAGAATTTTTTTAGATATATATATTTTTTGGGGTATTTGGGGATATTTATTATAGCAAAAAGTTAAAAAAAAATTTTTCTAAATTGTCGCTCTTTTTTTGTTTATAGCGCAAAAAAAATAAAAACCGCAGAGGTGATCAAATACCACCAAAACAAAACTCTATTTGTGGGGAAAAAAAGGACATACATTTTGTTTGGGTACAACGTTGCATGACCGCGCAATTGTCAGTTAAAGCAACGCAGTGCCGTATCGCAAAAAAAATGCCCTGATTATTAAGGGCCAAATAATTATGGTCCTTAAAGCGGAGTTCCACCCTGAAATTTTTTTTTACATTTTCCAAGTCTTTGATCAATAATGACAAACATTTGGAGTGAAAAACATGTTTTCACTTACCCGAAGTTTCCTGTTGCTAGGTGGTTGCTCCTAATCTGCCACTTCCAGCTTCACGGCGCTCCACACCACTTCCTCCCTCACTTGTGCTCCTAAGAAATGTGAGTCATCATTTCCCAGGAGTCAGTGGGCAGGAGTGTGTAAAAAAAAAATCACATTATTTCCCAACAGGAAATAATGCGATTTAAGGTGGATCTATCTATCTAGGTTGCCACAACAATGGGGCGGGACCTTCCTCCTTCGCCGCCCGATTGGCAACTTGATAAACAATTGGCACTACGGCCACTGCAGCATCGCACATTCGCGAGTTTGAGAGGTGCATGCTGGTTACTCAGCATGGACCTCTCGATATGTTATCCAGGAGGTTGTGAGTGAACTTCATATGCCCACATTCATGGCAACGGCCAGAAGAGGATCAGATAAATTGTAAGTAAAAAAAAAAAAAAAATTGGATTACTATCCACTAGCATATAAACTATATACACATATAGTTTATGTGTATTATTAATGCAGTGGGAGGGGATGCCTTTAAAAAAAATAAAAAATTAGGTGGCTGGAACTCCGCTTTAAGTGGTTAAAACATTGTTGAATGCAAATAGTGTACATGCACAATTCTTTCTTTATCAAGGTCTGTACAATAGGACTAAATGCTATTGACCTAAAATAGCCATGTACGTATGCACCTTCCCGCCCAGGCCAATTTTCAGCTTTCAGCACTCTCACACTTTGAATGGCAATTAAATGACACATTAATATTTTATGCAGTTAAGATATAAAAATATTAACAACTTTATCCATGCCCGCCAATGCAGCCTGTGCCCACCATGCAACCTGTATCCCACCATGCAGCCTGTGTCCCACCGTGCAGCCTGTGTTCCCCATGTGCAGCCCGTGTCCCCCATTTGCAGCCTGTGTGCCATGTGCAGCCTGTGTCCCATGTGCAACCTGTGTACCATGTGCAGCCTGTGTCCCATGTGCAGCCTGTGTGCCATATGCAGTCTACCTGTGGAGGGGAAGAGAGGAGAACCACTGGCTGGATGATCAGAGCAGGGAACATCACAGCTTTGGTTTCAATAGCTGTGTATTCCCTAACCGTGCCGTCACATAAGCCCCTCCCCTTGTCCGGGAAACTTTGATACATGTCACCTGTCCTAGGATTGGACAGGTGATCTGTCTATCAAAGTCCCGGAAAAAGAGGAGGGCCTTATGTGACAGTGCGTGGCAGGGGAACATACAGCTATTGAAATGAAAGCTGTGATGTTCCCTGCTCTGATCATCCAGTTGGCGGCTCTCCTCTCTTCCCCTCTGTGATCAGCAGTGCTCACCCCCCCACCCCCGGCTCCCAGGCAGCCCTTCTCGCCAGCCCTCAAAATTCACTCGCAAAATGCGAAAATCCACTTTGCACTGCAAGTGCACTGAAAGTGAAATATATATATATATATATTGTGACAGCAGGCAGGTAAAATCACCTGGTTGCATCCAGGATGGAAAATATATATGTCCTAGATTCAGGCTTTATGCTGACTTATACCACTAGAGGGAGTGCTGGGAGTCCTACAGGGGAAGAGTTATTGATCCCAGCTGAAGTAAGTGGGCTCATTACGACTTCTAAAAAAAAAAAAACAGCATGCTTAGGGAGATGCTCCACCCTGGAACCAGTTCTGTGTTTGTGTAGACTGGGGAGTATGGTAACTGTCCATGTGCGGTGAGTCAACACCTGTGTGGCAAACTTCTAAAACAGGGAGACAGGGACTGGGGCAACACAAGGCTGCACCTAGTTGTTAGATAGGGTATCTATGTGTGTAGTAAGCGGTCAAGCTGACCAGGATTTCTTTTCATGTTTCTTTTTGTTTTGCTGTTATATTTTTCACTGCATATAGTAGTATAGCACCTTTGTTTTTTTTTCCACCTACAACGCTGTCTGCTGTGCCTGATTTTGTGCGGTGAACCCTTCCAGAGGGTCACACACACCCGTTGCTGAGCTAACCCCCTCACAGTTGGTGGAGAAGCTTTGCAGAAGAGCCTTGCAGCTCAACAACAGAGCCTTGCAGCCCAGCAACAAGCCCAGCAGCAATCTGAGGCCTGCTTCATAGACCTGTTACAGGAGCAAGAGCAGAGTCTCCAACAACAAATGGAGACATTAATGCAGCAACATCCGCAGAGCAGTGAGGCAAGTGGTTCCACTACAACATATCCAAATATGAAGTTTCTAGCACTAAGTGAACCAGAGATACATGGCCCTAAATTCGGGTCACAAAATATTTTCGAATGCGGTTGAAATAATGTCGAATCATGTTGAAATAATTTCGAATGCAGTTGAAATAATGTCGAATCATGTCGAATTCATTCGAATTCATTCGTTATATTTCTTTCGTATTCGTTGTAATTTGTTATTTTTTTATTCGGACATTTGGATGCATCCGAATGTCTGAAAGATGTAAAATTCGGCCGAATTTCGATTCGTTACGAAACGAATTGCACAAGCCTAATACTGTTAGCACATCCAAAGTACAGCCAAAGCACTGGTCCAGGTTGCAGGCAGAGGTGTCCAGGCAGACATACTGTTCATAGTCAGTAGAGGCAGCAGGCAGATATATGGTCAACACAGCCAAAGTATTAGTCCTAACATCAAATTTAACACACCTGCTCCCCATTCACACCTGAGACCTTGTAACACTAACGAGTTACATGACACCAGGGAGGGAAAATGGCTAAATGGGCCCAATTTGGACATTTTCACTTAGGGGCGTACTCACTTTTGCTTCCAGTTGTTTAGACATTAATGGCTGTGTGTTGAGTTATTTTGAGGGGACAGCAAATTTACACTGTTATACAAGCTGTACACTCACTAGTTTACATTGTAGAAAAGGGTAATTCCTTCAGTGTTGTCACATGAAAAGATATAATAAAATGTGTGTGTATGTATGTATACATATATACATACAGGGCTCAAAATATCAAGTCCTGAGCTACTAGCCAGGCCTCAAGGGTTACTCGTCAACACTTCCCCGCCCAACCCCTACCCTGCCCTGCCCCTAAACCCGCCCTCATAAATTATCTCTTGAAATGACACATTAATATTTTATGCAGTTAAGTTATAAAAATATTAACAACTTTATCCATGCCCGCCAATGCAGCCTGTGCCCACCATGCAACCTGTATCCCACCATGCAGCCTGTGTCCCACCGTGCAGCCTGTGTCCCCCATGTGCAGCCCGTGTCCCCCATTTGCAGCCTGTGTGCCATGTGCAGCCTGTGTCCCATGTGCAACCTGTGTACCATGTGCAGCCTGTGTCCCATGTGCAGCCTGTGTGCCATATGCAGTCTACCTGTGGAGGGGAAGAGAGGAGAACCACTGGCTGGATGATCAGAGCAGGGAACATCACAGCTTTGGTTTCAATAGCTGTGTATTCCCTAACCGTGCCGTCACATAAGCCCCTCCCCTTGTCCGGGAAACTTTGATACATGTCACCTGTCCTAGGATTGGACAGGTGATCTGTCTATCAAAGTCCCGGAAAAAGAGGAGGGCCTTATGTGACAGTGCGTGGCAGGGGAACATACAGCTATTGAAATGAAAGCTGTGATGTTCCCTGCTCTGATCATCCAGTTGGCGGCTCTCCTCTCTTCCCCTCTGTGATCAGCAGTGCTCACCCCCCCACCCCCGGCTCCCAGGCAGCCCTTCTTGCCAGCCCTCAAAATTCACTTGCAAAATGCGAAAATCCACTTTGCACTGCAAGTGCACTGAAAGTGAAATATATATATATATATATTGTGACAGCAGGCAGGTAAAATCACCTGGTTGCATCCAGGATGGAAAATATATATGTCCTAGATTCAGGCTTTATGCTGACTTATACCACTAGAGGGAGTGCTGGGAGTCCTACAGGGGAAGAGTTATTGATCCCAGCTGAAGTAAGTGGGCTCATTACGACTTCTAAAAAAAAAAACAGCATGCTTAGGGAGATGCTCCACCCTGGAACCAGTTCTGTGTTTGTGTAGACTGGGGAGTATGGTAACTGTCCATGTGCGGTGAGTCAACACCTGTGTGGCAAACTTCTAAAACAGGGAGACAGGGACTGGGGCAACACAAGGCTGCACCTAGTTGTTAGATAGGGTATCTATGTGTGTAGTAAGCGGTCAAGCTGACCAGGATTTCTTTTCATGTTTCTTTTTGTTTTGCTGTTATATTTTTCACTGCATATAGTAGTATAGCACCTTTGGTTTTTTTTCCCACCTACAACGCTGTCTGCTGTGCCTGATTTTGTGCGGTGAACCCTTCCAGAGGGTCACACACACCCGTTGCTGAGCTAACCCCCTCACAGGTGGTGGAGAAGCTTTGCAGAAGAGCCTTGCAGCTCAACAACAGAGCCTTGCAGCCCAGCAACAAGCCCAGCAGCAATCTGAGGCCTGCTTCATAGACCTGTTACAGGAGCAAGAGCAGAGTCTCCAACAACAAATGGAGACATTAATGCAGCAACATCCGCAGAGCAGTGAGGCAAGTGGTTCCACTAATACCGCATCATTTGGTGAGAGCCATTTACTGACAAAAATGACTGGAGAGGATGATCCGGAGGTATTTTTGACCACATTTGAAAGGACTGCTGAAAGGGAAAAGTGGCCTAAGGAGCAGTAGGCTGGACTGGTGGCCCTTCTGTTAACTGGGGAATCACAGAAAGCTTATTACGAACTAGAGCCTGAACAAGCAAAAGACTATGCATTACTAAAAACGTAAATATTGGCACGGCTGGGTGTCACCCTGGCTGTCCGGGCTCAGCGTGTACTTTCCGGCTTGGAACCCCCCCCCCCCCCCCCAGGTCTCAAATGTATGATCTCATTCACCTGAGCAGGAAGTGGCTGCAGCCTGAGACTTTGACCTCACCAAAGATTGTGGAACGTGTTGTTATGGATGGTTTCCTGAGAGCTCTTCCTACTGCCATCCAAAAGTGGGTAAGCCATGGAGACCCAGAAACTACAGATAAGCTTGTGGATCTGATTGAGAGGTACTTGGCTACTGAGAACCTTACCGCCTCTTCCAGGGACTCACAGACTTTCCACCCTAAGACCAGACCATCCCCAGTGGCGGGTAAGAGGACTTCAAGGGGTGAGGGTGGAGAGAGTGAGAGGGTGGGAGTTCTACCTAATGTCTGGCGGGAGCAGCCTGGGAAGCTAAGGTCACAAGAGGCAGCAAAAAAGATTATTTGCTGCTGACAAGAGGGACATATTGCAGCCACTTGCCCAGTTGTGGATGAGCCTATGCAATGTGACTTTATAAAGGACAGACGTCAGTCGCTTTTTGCGACAGTAGCTTGCACTGCCATTCGGGGACCTGAGAAAAATTTATGTAAAATGTGTATTAATGGTAGAAATGTGGTTGTGTTGCTGGTTTCAGGTAGCCTGGTGACATTGCTAAAAGCTGAATTAGTTACTACAGAGGACTCTGAGAATAACAAGGTGGCTGTTATTTGTGTGCATGGGGACACTCGAGAGTATCCTGTGACTACAGTGGTTTTTGAGACCCCCAAAGGTAACCTCTCTCTCATCAAGTGGGATTGTCTTGAGCCCCCCACTGGTGCCCCTATAGACCAGGAAGGTGATGACCAAAATTCCTCTGAGAGTGGTGAGGACTCTCCAGAATTTCCCTTGTTGGTATTGGCGGGGGAAACTCGAGAAACTGGGGAGGAGCCAACATCCTCAGATGAAAACACGCCGTCTGTGTGGAGTTTTCGGATCTCGAGGTTCAAAGGGAAAATTTTGGAACAGAACAGTTAAAAGACCACACCCTAATAAAGGCAGGAGATAATGTGGTGAAAATAGATGGTGAGTTAGTGAGCCAAGATAAGACTTGCACTTACCCATACTTCACTGTGGAAAGGGACCTGCTGTGTCGAGTGGCTCAAAGAGAAGAAGAAACCATTGAGCAACTTGTGATGCCCAAACCTTACAGGAAGTTGGTGTTAGAATTGGCCCATGGGCACATTCTTGGAGGTCATCTTGGGACAGAGAAAACCAGAGAGAGAGAGTATTGCAGAGATTCTATTGGCCTGGGGTCATGAAGGAAACAGAAAATTATTATTCTTCCTGCCCTGTGTGCCAGAAGTCGGCACCTATGCCACATTTCCGTAACCAGCTGGTACCTCTTCCTATCATGGAGGTCCCCTTTTTTAGAGGATCGCAATGGATTTGGTAGGTCCGATAATGAAGTCCGCTAGGGGGCACCAGTACATTTTGGTTATATTGGACTATGCCACCCGTTATCCGGAAGTGATTCCTCTTCGAAATACCTCGGCCAAAACATAGCCAAAGAGCTATCTCTTGTTTTTTTAGCCACGTGGGTATTTGTAAGGAACTGCTTACAGACCAAGGTACACCCTTTATGTCCCAGGTTATGAAAGAACTATGCAAGTTGTTCAAATTGACACAATTATGTACATCTGTGTATCACCCCCAAACAGATGGGTTGGTTGAAAGATTCAACAAAACCCTAAAACAAATGTTAAAGCAGCTGGTGGATAGAGATGGAAAGAATTGGGACTGTCTAATACTCTATTAGATATTTGCCATTAGGGAGGTACCTCAATCCTCTACGGATTTCTCACCCTTTGAGTTACTTTATGGGAGACACCCAAGAGGGCTGCTGGATATTGCCAAGGAAACTTGGGAAAATGAGAGTTCTCCCCACAGGAGTGTGATTGAGCATGTCGCCCTGTTGCAAGATAGAATTGCACAGGTAATGCCAATCGTAAAGGAACATTTGGCTCAAGCGCAGTTAGCACAGCAGAGAGTGTACAACTGTGGGGCCAAGACCGTCCTTTTTCCCCGGGGATAAGGTATTGGTGCTAGTCCCTATGATTGAAAGCAAATTCCTGGCCAAATGGCAAGGTCCATACGAAATAATTAAAAAAGTGAGTGAGGTGAACTACAGGGTCAGACAGCCAGGAAGACGAAAGCTGGAACAGGTATATTGCGTCAATCTGCTGAAAGACTGGAGGGATAGGGAATCCCTAGTCGCAGAGACTTTGTCACCAGCCCAGTCTGATTGCTTAGTTCCTGAGGTTGGAATCGCAGGCACCTTAGCAAAACCCCAACAACAGGAGGTTAAAGAGTTTGTACTTCACAACAAAGATTTTTTCTGAGCTGCAAACATCTGGCGTAGAGAATGACATTATCACCCCGCCAGGAGACAGGGTAAAACTAAAACCTTATAGAATACCAGAGGCCTGACAAGAGGCAATACGTGGGGAGGTTCAAAGGATGCTGGAATTGGGTGTGATATGGTCCAGTCCTATTGTACTACCTCGCCCCCTATGACATTATGTGATGTCACATGACGTCAGAAGGGGGAGGGTGCCTGGTTTTCTCCAGACAAGATGCTTTCTATTCAGGCTCAATCTTTGTTTCATCAGACCAGAGGATTTTGTTTCTCATGGTCTTAGAGACCTTCAGTTGCCTTTTGGCAAACTCCAGGTGGGTTGTCATGTGCCTTTTACTGAGGAGTAGCTTCTAGCTGGCCACTCTACCATACAGACCTGATTGGTAGAGTGCTGCAGAGATGGTTGTTCTCCTCTCTCCACAGAGAAATGCTGGAGCTTTGTCAGAGTGACTATCAGGTTTTGGTCACCTCCCTGACTATGACCCTTCTCCCCCAATCGCTCAGTTTGGTTGGGTGGCCCACTCTAGGAAAAGTCCTGGTGGTTCCAAACTTCTTCCATTTACGGATGATGGAGGCCACTGTGCTCATTGGGATCTTCAATTCTGCATAAATGTTTATGCACCCTTCCCCAGATCTGGAAAAATACAAACATTGCCTGTACATGCAAAAAAAATCCCTCTGGGACCTTCAGGTGGTTTAAAGATCAGAGTAAATAGGGTTTAAAAGGCTGACACCAATTTATTTGTATATAATAGTAAAGTGGACAATGGTCCATAAAAAAAAAAACATGGCATACAAGAATAAAAAAATACAGAGACTACAAAGCATCTATGAAAAAGAACCCTAGACTATGAGATACAACCTACAGTAGCTGCCTACATATAGTGGACCGGCTGGGGGGATCTCACAGTACAACCTTAGCCCCCAGCTGGTCCACTATATGTAGGTGTAGCCAAGTCCCAGGCCTCTCCAGGCTTAATGGTGACCTCTAGAGTTAGAGACAGCTGACACCCTTCTGTGTAGAATGGGTTACGAGGCATGGTGGGTGCAATTTAAGATAGATCAGTGGGCACCAGACACTTTTTGAATGCAAAGAGATTTATTGTCTCTTAAACAGAACTGTGGGAGAGAGGGTTTAGGGGCACAACACCCTTTAGTAGTTGCAATGTTAATTAGCAGAATCTGAGACTTCTATAGGTAGACAGCCATGCAGGGAAAGGCACCCAGCCAGACACCACATCTGCATGTGTAGACACACTGTCTCCTATGGCAACAATCTTGAAAAGTTTCTAAAACAAGTTGCAATGAACTCTTTCACTTCCTCTGCTGATCCACTGCCGCTGGATCTCCGGAGCTCTTCCAATCTTCTCACTGAGTATCTTCCTCAAGCGTCACCCCCGCGTCCCTGCTGGGTCCCTAGTTTGGCACTCACAGATACTCCTCAAGCATCACTGGCCTGCTCGGTCCCTGGCTTGGCACACAAGACTGTTCTGCAAGCGCCACCTGGCTGGGTCCCAGCCTTGACACCTGCTGAAGTTTCCCAATTCTTCTTTGTCCCCCGTTGGTGAGAATACTGCTCTTGTACTTGCTTCAGCTACTCAGTGGTCCCTGGTAATAAGGTGGATGGTCCTTTAGTGGTGACAGCTTCCCCTCTAAATGCGACCACAACGCATTCTCCAGCCGGCAGAACCGATACTTTTGGTTGGACTGCAAGCTGCAATCCCAACCCTGCGCTGCTCTCTTGCTTCTGGATAGGCCCTCAGACAGCCTAGCAGCCAGATGTCCCCAGGATAGACCTTGGTATCTGGCCTAGCAGCCTGGGGCAATACAACACACGTATACTCAGACAGCCATCCAGGTGGCACAGAACCCCGATCACCTGATCTCACCCAAATAAATAGGCTCTCCCAGCAGGCCAAAGGACTCAAGAAGATTCCTGCCCATTGGCTGAGATACCCCCATTCCTAATCTGTATACTCAGACAGCCATCCAGGTGGCACAGAACCCCGATCACCTGATCTCACCCAAATAAATAGGCTCTCCCAGCAGGCCAAAGGACTCAAGAAGATTCCTGCCCATTGGCTGAGATACCCCCATTCCTAATCTGTCCTTGCAATGCCCTTGTCTTATCTAGTTCCACCAGACACCTGGCCATATAGTGACAGAAGAGAGAAGTAAAGCAATTCCAGAATTAGGCTGGAATCAATTCAGCTCCTATCAATTGACCAACTTTAACTGGCAGTAAATTTACTAGCAACCCTGCCCAAACATCAGGGTGCTACATCGGCAACTGTTGGTTGTATCTCATAGTCTAGGGAACTTTTCATAGATGCTTTATAGTCTCTGCATTTTTGTATTCTTGTATGTTATGGTTTTTATGGGCCATTGTGCATTTTACTGTTGTATACACATAAATTGGCATCAGCCTTTTAAACCATATTTGCTCTGATCTTTAAACTGCCTGAAAGTCCTTGAGGGTGTTTTTATTGCATGTACATATATTTTTCCTGTAATTGGGATGCTGGCAGTCTCTAAGATATTCCATGTGGCTTCTCTTCTCTTCCCCAGATCTGTGCCTCAATACAATCCTGTCTCGGAGGTCTAAAGACAATTTCTTAGACTTCATGGCTTGGTTATGTTGTGGTTAATATTTTGAATTTAATTTGCTGGGTGATTGGGAGTCAGTGTAGGGATTGGAGGAGAGGGTTGGCAGACACTGAGCGGTTGGCAAGGTGGATAAGTCTGGCAGCAGCATTCGTGACAGACTGAAGAGGGGATAGCCTATGGAGAGGTAGGCCAATGAGAAGGGAGTTGCAACAGTCAAGGCGAGAGATAACAAGGGAGTGAATGAGGAGCTTAGGAGTGAATGAGGAACTTTTGACAACGATTGGATTTGAGGCTGAAATGACAAGTCGGAGTCTAGGATTACACCTTGTACCCTGGCATGAGGGGAGGGACTGATAGTTGCATTGTTGATTTTGATGGAAAAGTCATGGAGGGAGGCACGGGCGGGAGGAATATTAATAGCTCAGTTTTAGAGAGATTTCGTTTAAGGAAGTGGTGCGACATCCATGCTGATATGTCAGTTACAAGTCATAATAATAATAATTTTGAGTATCAGGGCAAAGACTGTGAATACTTATGTACATAAGTGTTTTTTTGTTTTTCTTTAATACATTTTGCAAAGATTTCAAACAAACTTTTTTCACATTGTCCTTATGGGGTATTGTTAGTAGAATTTTTAGGAAAATATTTAATTTAATCCGTTTTGGAATCCGGCTGTAACATAACAAAATGTGGAAAAAGTGAAGTGTTGAGAATACTTTTTGGATTCACAATAGGAAGAAACTAGATTGCATACATGAATGGAGCTAAAAATACCATTTTATCTCTGCATCTTTTCACAAAATACAATAAAATCCGACATGTTTGCGAACATTTTCCTATATGTATTGTATGTACTTCTAATCTTTTAATAGTAAATCTAATGGGAGGATTAAGACCTGACAATTTTCAGCATGTGAAAGCAATGTAGATCCTGATATGTTCCGATATCTTTGGTGATAGCACTGCATTTACTATATATTATTACATTCTATTCTCCTTGAAAAAACGTATTTGCATTTCATACAGTGAACATTATTTCTTCTTTTATATGTGCAAATTATTAGTTTGCCCAGCAAAGAAAAAAGTTCCCCTATCGCTAGGAGCAAAGAAGGAACAGATTAAATATGGAATATAATATGAATTATAATAGCAGCAGTGCGAAAGCCTGTTTTAATAAGCAGACACCCCCTGTCATTGTCAGTATAATTTATCAGGCTAATGTCTAAGCAATGTGAATCAGTGCTAAATTTCAAATTTACCTGGAGCTAGAGCCAAATTATTATATCTAGCAATTTCAGAAACATTGGATTAATTAAGCAAGTTGCTACTTCTTTTGCAGAGGCAAAAAAGTAAGGTCAGGTAGGAATACCAAAGGTGTGGTTGCACATGTCGCCATTCAGATTACTGACTAAATTGTGCTTTCTGTCTGACATATCAACTGCTCCTCGTATTCTGAAAATGATCTATATCAGGGTTGTACATGTTATACAGCAACTATAAGTTCAGCAAGCCAAGTTTTACTTTGATATGGATGAGGAATAAATATTCACAAAAAGTCCATCAAGGTTTTCTCTACCAAAATACATGCTAATGCATGTGTAGCAATGACCACCGAAGGAGCTGCTGGATTTATTTAGGCTCTTCTAGCTACCCTACTAATGTCCTGCCTTGTAGCTGCACCCAGGTACACACTAACCCCCTAACAGCGACAGGCAGTCTTCTTTAAGTGGTGTTAAAGGTTTGGCTTTAAAAAAACAAAACAAACATGTTATACTTACCTGTTGTGTGCAGTGGTTTTGCACAGAGCAGCCCCAATCCTCCACTTCCCGGGTTCCACGTCGGAGCTCCTCCCCCTTGACCAGTGCCCCCATAGCAAGCTGCTTGCTATGGGGGCACTGGTGCATGCTTGCTGCCGAGCCCTGCTCTATACATCCATAAGACTCAGAGCTATAACTCGGTCCCACACCCACTCTTTCCTCATTGGCTCACTGGCTGTGATTGACAGCAGTGGGAGCCAATGGTGCCCGCTGCTGTCTCAGCCAGTGAGGAGAGGGATTGCTGGGACAGCAAAGAATCTCGTGCACCTCACTGGATTGAGAGGGGGCTCTGGTGGCTATTAGGGGGGTCTGTGGGGGAGCAGCACAGCCTTTAAAACCACGTTAATGTTTTTCTTGCAAATTTATTGATTCATTTGTCTTGGAGAGAGAGGGTAAGGAGCACGGAAGCTCAAAAACAGTAGAAAAACATCTCTCTACTCTGTAGACTTCTCAGTGGACTCTTTAAGGCCAAAAAAGTACTATCTTCCAGTGATTTTGACCTCTGCCACAGGTCAGCCGTAGAACTCTTTATACCTCTGCTACAGGCTAATCTAGATTTTATAGGCTTGGGTGAGCAGCTACCTTTCAGTTTCTTCAGCATCTTTACAGGCCAGTTTAGGACACTCTTGATTCAGACAAGCATCCAGGAGAGCAAAACGCCATCTATTGGCTTTGGTTTCCTCCTCCGGGTCTGTCCACTGATCAACTTCTGTACAACTTTCCCCATCAGATTTTCCCTACTCAATCAAGCCAGTAGTGCTGATCAGTGTAGCCAACATGCTGGTTAAATGAAAAAAAAAAAACAGACTGATCTGTTGTCTGCCTTACTGTATAATTGTAAATAGAAATATTGTGTGAAATAGCCAGGTCAGAGTTCTATGGTCTGTGCCTTTGCTAGGCAATCATTGAGCTATGTAAATATGATGTTTTGGGCTGGAAAAACAGATGTCAAGATCTTGCTTCCAATTCCCCTAAAGATTCTGTTTGGTGGCTCAGTTCACTTCTGTTTTAAGGCCAACTAAAGTTTCATACCAATTTCTCTTTATAGACCTCTATCCCTGTATGATCTGTGATTAATTGGTGCTCGGAAATACCTTAAAGCAGAAGTTCAGGCAAATTCCAACTAAGGTTAAACCTACTCCCACCCCCATTTTAAAGCTTCTCTATCTAACCCTGTAAAGAAAAGATTTGTATACTTGCCTATTCTGAAGCCTCCCTGATCCGGTCACATGAGCCCTCCAGCAATAGCTTCTGTGTAATGGAGAGATCGCTGACAATGCCTGCAAATGTCTGAGCAATGACTGCACCCATAGTCCTATTTTGAGGCATCCATTGTTGACTGTCCCTCCTCTACACTGAAGCTGATGCTGGGACCCAATTATGTGCATGGACCAGAGCAGTTTCAGAATAGGTAAGTATACAGATATTTTCTTTACATGGTTAAATAGAATATTCTTAGAATGGGAGTGGGAGTAGATTTAGCCTCAGTTAGAATTAGCTTGAACTTCCATCTCTCTTAGTGGCTGTGACCACAATCTAATAAATTCCTAACACTGTGTACACACGATTGGATTATCTGAACGAGTGTGCAGTGGAGGTCCACCGGACTTTTTCCAAATGAGCGGACCTGCCCACACACGACCGGAGAAAACTATGTTCATTTTGAACGCGGCTCCAGGTAGACGGGACTAGCGAAGGAAGTCAATGTTGCTGCCTCCATCGGCGACATTGACACGTCGCTAGCCCCGTCACCTGCTATGGACTTAAAGGGGAAGCCCTACGCCGCAAAAACGGTGTGGGTGTCCCCCCAAAGTCCATATCAGACCCTTATCCGAGCACGCAGCCTGGCCGGTCAGGAAAGGGGTGGGGACGAGCGAGCGCCCCCCCTCCTGAGCCGTACCAGGCCGTGTGCCCTCAACATGGGGGGTTGCTTTGGGGAAGGGGGGCCCTGCGGCACCCCACCCCAAAGCATCTTGTCCCCATGTTGATAAGGGCCAGGGCCTCTTCCCAACAACCCTGGCCGTTGGTTGTCAGGGTCTGTGGGTGGGGGCTTATCGGAATCTGGGAGCCCCCTTATTAAAGATACCGGCCCCCCACTCTATGTGAATGAGTATGGGGTACAATGTACCCCTACCCATTCACCTGGTGAAAAAAGTGTAAATAAAAAAACACAACACAAGTTTTTAAAATAATTTATTGGACAGCTCCGGTGGTCTTCTCTTCTTCCGTCCTAGGGGGTCTTCTCGCCGGACTCCTCCTCTATCTTCTGCTAGCTTTTTTACTAGCAGAGGAGCCTGGTTTTCTTCTTCGTCGCCGCCGTCCAGGGGTCTTCTTTCAACTTTGGGGTCTTGTCCCGCTCTTCGGGGGTCTTGTCCCCCTCTTCGGTTCTTCTGCCGGGCCTCCGCTATCTTCTTATAACTCTTTTACTAGCTGGGCCTGGTCTTCTGTTGCCGCCGCCTTCTTCTCTTCTTCCTTGCGATGTTGATACAACGCTCTCTCTGGCCTCAATGGCAGGGACGCGTTGTAAGGGCGACTTATATAGGGACAAGGGGTGGGGTCACCGGGTGATGTCACATGGTGACCCCCCTTCTGATGTCACAGTCCCAGAGGATGCTGGGACTGTGACATCCTAAGGGGGTGGAGTCACCATGTGACATCACACGGTGACCCCGCCCATTGTCCCTATATAAGTCGACGCACAACGCGCCCCTGCCATTGCGGCCAGAGAGAGTGCCGTGTCAACATCGCAAGTAAGGAGGCGATGACAGAAGACCAGGCCAATGCTAGTAAAAGAGTTATAAGAATATAGCAGAAGAAGAACTGAAGAGCGGGACAAGACCCCGAAGTCGGAAGAAGACCCCGGACGGCAGCGACGACGAAGAAGAAAGCCGGGCTCCTCCGGTAGTAAAAGAGCTAGCAGAAGATAGCAGAGGAGTCTGGCGAGAAGGCCTCCCAAGACGGAAGAAGAGAAGACCATCGGAGCTGTCCAATAAATTATTTTAAAAACTTGTGTTGTGTTTTTTTATTTACACTTTTTTTCACCAGGTGAATGGGTAGGGGTACATCGTACCCCATACTCATTCACATAGGGTGGGGGGCTGGTATCTGGGGGACCCCTTATTAAAGGGGGCTCCCGGATTCCAATAACCCCCCGCCCGCAGACCCCGACTACCAATGGCCAAGGTTGTCGGGAAGAGGCCCTTGTCCTCATCAACATGGGGACACGCGGCACGCGGCCTGGTAAGGCTCAGGGGGGGGACGCTTGCTTGTCCCCACCCCCTTTCCTGGCCGGCTGGGCTGCATGCTTGGATAAGGATCTGATATGGACTTTTGGGGGACCCCATGCCATTTTTTTGGCGTAGGGCTTCCCCTTTAAGTCCATACCAAGTGACGGGGCTAGCGGCGTGTCAATCTTGCCAATGGAGGTGGCGACATTGACTTCCTTCATTAGACCTGTCTACCTGGAGCTGCGTTCAAAATTAATGGACTTTTCTCCGTGTGTGGGTAAGTCCGTTCATTTTAAAAGTCCAGCGGACCAGCACACAGGCGGGCGGATTGTCCGCCGGACTGCCGAGTCCGGCGGACAATTTTGAGTCAAAACTTCTTTCTAAGTGCGCCGGACTTTTGGGGAAAAAAAGGCAGCCGGAGCCCACACACGGCAGTTTTAAATCCACCTATTTTAATCTGAGACACACCAGCCATATTATAACCAGGGCATTTAAGAGGTCTGGTATCTCTTGGGGTATAGGGATCACCGTCAGAGAAATCGTATGCACAGTCAAGGACAAAGACATGCGCAAAGATGTGCACATGCTAATAATAATTCTTAAGGTGACAGAAAGACATTCCCTTACTTGCACAAATGCGTATGATTATTCTCAAGTGGCAAATAGGCATGTCCTAACTCGCGTGTGAGTCCATGCATGTGCGCATGTGCATTAGCGTGAGTGTGCGTGAATACTTTGCGCTCACTTGCCTATTTAAAGTGGCTCTAGAGACCAGCGGATTGCTGAGTGGTCAGCAGCTTCTTCCATTTGTGATCTGATCCTGTACTTCCCAGCTTGTCTTAACCCTGATTGTTCCTGATACCTCGTTGCTGATTCTGGTATGACCTGACCTTGCCTTCTGCCTGTTTCAGTACCTTCTCTGCTTGCCCGATATTGACTCTGACTGCTTTGGTTACTGATTCTTCACCTCTGCTGCCCAGCTGATACCGACTCTTGTCTGCCTGACCACCCAAGATCCTGCATTCACCTGCTTGAAAACCTGCTAGCTGGTTCCACACCTGCTGCTGTGTCTTAGCTTCAGCTAGCTCACCAGTCCACTAGCTGCTCAGCACCTGCTGAAGGGTTCTTACAGCCAGGATCTCCTACTAGGCACCTGTACCACTCTGTGCCCTGTTATATCCTGTCATCACCTGCAGGAGAAACAGGACAAGAGGTGTAAGGGGAAGCCCTCTCCAACTTGGCCTCAACAAGGTACGTCACAGCGACTCTTAAACTGTAACATCTTATTGTAAGCACTTCTAGCTATCTGGTGTTTTGGAGTATTGCAGTACCAAATGTTCACATGTGTCAATAGATCTTTGACTACCAGGGACCACTGGGACCACAAAGCTCATATTTGTATGTTTTCTCTACATCAATACTTTTACTTTCATTCGGTTTGTAGCACTACCCCGATAAGGGATGCTGGCTGATAATGGTCAAAGGCACAGTCACTGTACACTTCCAGCAAAGATGATGATGATGCCCAGAGGTCTTCTGCACTAATGCAGCAGCTGCCAGCACACACAGGGCACAGTCCAGGCACGCTGATACAGAAAGCAGTCTAAGGGATGTATTTTTGTGGTTCTAATTAAGTAACAAGGATGGGGTGTAGAGTAGTGGGGGATACTCCAGAACCAATAACACAAACAGGACACTATTTACTAAGTCACAAACTTTAATAACTGTTCTTCTGCTCAGCTCAAAATACAATCTTCCTGTGAGAGACTAGCAGAAGCCAGAGGTATGTACTTGTCAGTAGGTGTCCTAATTGACCGAATTGATCAAATCGCACCAACAAAAAGTAAATAAAAAATCAATATATGGTGTTGCGCTCTAGTGAAAAATACTACCATAAATAAAGTGCTAAATTAATTAAAGTGCTATACAAAGTGACATCACATGTGCAAAATTGCATATAAATAAAGTTGCTAATGCTGACACACTATGGGGTAAAGTCCAACAGTGCACATATATATCCAAAGAAAATTAAAAAATAATAAAATAAATAAAATGCAGTAAAGTGCTGTGCTCCAAGGTAGCCTTGGTAGCCTGATGTGTGATCCTCATATATAATGATAGGTTTTCTCTATATGCCTCAGTGACAGTAGACAGCCTCCCAGGTCCGTAAACATAGAGTAAAGAGGAGAAGGGAGATCCAAATTGTGAAGTATGTAATCACAGATATTTATTTGAGGTCACAAGTTTAAAAGTACTCACATAGTGAACAGATAAAAAAACTAGGTAAAAACGAGCAGCAAGCTTGTGGCCTGACGTCACTTCCGATGCCTGTGTAAGCCAATCCAATTTGTATCGCCACGGTCATGTGACTTCATCAGGGAGTCAATGGCACTTTATATGTGTTTATATGCAATTTTACACATGTGATATCACTTTATTTAGCACTTTCATTAATTTAGCACTTTATTTATGATAGTATTCTTCACTAGAGCACAACACTGTATATTGATTTTTTTTTATTAACTAGGAGGGTACTACAGGTTCTAAAAGGGTTACATTTTCAATAACTATGGCTGAAACAGGTATGGGCTATTCTAATTGGGGACCTACAGTAATTTCTTTTCTCTGTTACCACTAGAAACTCTTAGCCCTTGTACACACGGTTGGAGAATACGTCGGAATGTGTCCTATCGGACCGTGTTGTCGGATAATCCGACTGTGTGTGGTATGCATAGGACTGTTTCCGTCGGAATATCCGTCGGACCAAATTTTTCAACTTGCTGGAAATATTTTTCGACAAACTGGTCCGATCGGACATACTCTGATCAGGTGTAGCCTACTCTGATGGACAAGCTGCCACGCATGCTCACATTCAAATTCCAACACGGAAGCGCTCGTTCAGGTAAAACTACTGCTCGTAAGCGATATAGCACATTTGTCACGCTGCAATGTTAAAAATTCTTTCATGAAGCGCATTCTCTTGTTCTTTACAATGCTGCAAGAACGAACTTCTTTTGATGCTCATAGTCACACACACTTCTCCCGAACGTATTTCATTACTCTTTTTTAACCATTTCAGCAATACAATTTTCGTTTGCGTCACATCTACACAATTTTTGATTTTGTTTATTCTTTTTTGGATGTTTTGTTTTTTATGGATACCCTAAAAATCTCCTTTAAAGACAGTTTGCTCATTTCTCCTTTTTTTGGGGTGTTTTGTGTGTGTAAACTTACCACAACATTATTGTATTTTTGATATTTTGTTTTTATTTTTTAATCTACAGGAGGTTGTTTAGTGTTGGTACCCCTTGTTATTCATTTCACTTATTTTTTTTTTTAAATGTACCTGCCTGCTCACAAATAAACTGGCCTTTTGGAAGGAAAACACATACACAAGTATTTCATCAAACAAAAAAAACTTTATTTTGGTCACAATCAAATAAAAAGAGGAACGCAGCGCTGGAGAAACTTGTTACTTTGGTGTAGCCTTTGGCCCCCAGGGCAGACATGAACAAATTAGAATATAAAAAATTGGTGGCCTGAGGAGTACATATCTCAGGGAGAGAAGTCTGGTCCCAAAGTCCTAGAGAACAGGAAATTCAGATGCCATTTATGTCCCCAGGATGTGGATCTTCAAGAGGCTGCATCTTCTGGCAGACCAGACTGAACCCAGGCCATCACTCTCTCTTCTTCCTTGGGAACTTCCCACCAGGCATCCTTTGAGGCTGTGGCTGGGCTCCTGTAGTTGGGGCAGGAGGAGGAGGGCATTGTTCGACCTCCTGGCTGCCACTTGCCACAGCCTCCCCCCGACTGAGGTCTTCCTGTGTATGAAAAGGGGACATAGTTTTAGTTTTTTGATCATCAATCACACCATTTTGTGCTCCTGGCTTTTGATAATTGAATGTTACCAAATAGAACAGACTATCATTCTGAGCCCAGCATTTTTCTTTCCTGTCCCAATCATTTTTGGTCACTACTGTCTATTGAGATGTAAACCACTTTGTTAAATCACAACTTACTGATCAATAAGAACATCTAGTTAACATCATTAAATGTAACACAAGAAATATGTTCAACAATGCAATACCTGTCTCAAGCTGGGCCCCACCACATGTTGCTGCCTGGAAGGCCCAGGTTGGACGTTGGAAGCCTCAGCTGGGGGTGAAGGATGCCTTGAAGGAAGACTGGAGAGTGGTGGCCTGAGTGGTGGCCTGGGTACCCCCTGGTCTACCAGAAAATGCAGCCTGTCAAAGTGAACCATCCTGGGGTAATAAATGGCATCTGTATCTCCTGCTCTCAAGGACTCCAGGTGCTTCTTTCTCTCCCTGAAATATGTAATCCTCATGGCCCCAATTTTCCTATTCAGATAGGCCATGTCTGCCGTGGGGATCATGATCCGCCCCAAAGAAAGCAGTTTCTCCAGCGCTGCATTCCTCTTTGTTATGTCGGCATAAAACTCGTTGTGGAACTGCCACAGGCAGGGCATCTCCTTGTAGAGTTCTAGGAATAGCCCCATAAAATGTGGGTTTTGGAATGGATCCATATTGTCTGCAAGACACAACACAAGACAAACCCTCAAATACTAATAATGCCATTAAAAACCCTCCTAATCTTGTCCCAACATCGGCCTATATAGAAGCAGTCTAGTCTAGTGAAGCACCAAGTTAAAAATGTTACCTTCGTTTGCACGTTCGTCGCATCCGCGCCTCACTCTCTTCCCAGATCGTACGGACGATACACGCGTGTTGCGTTTTATATACAGTGTGCATGCGTGAAACTACGCCCGCCCCTGACGTTCTTTCTAGACTATTCCCCGCCCCTTTGCTTCTGGCACAGTGGGGAGAGCACATGGCGGAGAGAACGCAGGTGTGCACTAATAATAGTTCCACTAACGAGGAGGAGGGTGAGGAAAGCCCGAAGCCTGAAACGTCCCGATCCAGGAACGTTTAAAAAAAGTAAGTAGTTGTCGTGTGTTCATATGATTTTTCTTGCTTGCATACTGCTCCATGTGCTTTGATTTATGTTGTGCAGTTTAAAATGGCCACTTTCAAGTTCATGGTTTCATTCGTTCGTAAGAAACATTGTTTTGCAGGAAAGTATTCCAGCTTAACAAAGTGTCAACAATAATGTTCTCACCTTGGAACTCGGCCAAAAAACACAATTGTACAACACTTCCAAGCAATGTTTCAGATTCCTATTTCTGCCCTCTGTGTGCTAATTATTCTTTGTTTACATTCTCATAGGGGAGAGAAGACTCAGCAAGTATGAGGACACCAGGGACCACACCCCTCCCAAAGAAGGCCAACTTCCAAAAGCAGAAACAGAGGAGCAGAAGCAGTGAAAGGAGGAGGAAGGAGAGATCGTGGAGGCTAGGCAAATTGTCACCACAACAGGTGAGTGTCAGAGAACACAGCTTCCGGTAAGCTCATCAATGTATGTCACCATATTTTTATTACATGGTGTGTTTTTTTGCTTTGTTTTGTAGGTGATGTGGAAGAAGATTCCCGTTTTACCAGTGAAAGTGCCCAGATCCTGATTGGGGAGATAATGGGGTGCAATCTGGATTTGGAAAATATACAGCAAAACATCAATGATGTTAAAAATAAAATGAAGAACATCATTGATGTTTTGGGGAGAGTGTGAAACACAAAAAACTAGATAGGGTTTTATTTTTGCTATTTGAAACAAAAAATGTTGTATTTATCGAAATTACATATTTGGAAGATGCAGTGTAAACATGCGCTATCTCCCATCATGGGGGATCAATGTACGTGTTTTGTATAAAGTGTCTGAGATGAAGGGGTTGCAGCCACAAAGCATGTACATTGATCCCCCAGGATGGGAGATAGCACATGTTGACACACTCTTTGCATCTTCCAAATTTGGATTTTTCAGGGGTCACACCCCATGTGATGAAGGCAATATCAGCCCAGTTTGTACATACTCATGTCTGATATTGTCTTCACTTTTCAAAGTTGAACTTTGTAAGTTCCTGTGTTCTGTATTTTACGGTTTGATACATGCCTGTTTACACAAAAACAACAAGTAAACAAAATTCTGATTAAACTCTGTTTTTGATACACACAATTTCTTGGTTTGTTGTAAAAACCTTTTTTATACGCACATGTGAATGTGCTTGTATTAAAAAGTTTAATTATCAACAATGTGTGGCTTCCTTTTTCATTGTGCAAAAAATGTATTTGTAGTAAAATTTTAGTTTTTGCTGAGAAGGAGTGTGATTTACTAAAGGCAACTCCACTTTACACTCCAAGTGCAGTTTCCGGTGTACTTTTGCAGTGCACTTGTAGTGCATAGTGGATGTGCCTTTAGTAGAAAGCACCCACAGTGAGGTGTAAATTTGGGCAATCATGCCATTTTCCTGCCATGGTACTGAAAATGAGCACGATTTTGGTCAGTAATGCACTACATACATAAGTTACAAAAACAAGGTGTGTGTGTAGCAGACCCACAACATAATAAGATTATCTGAAGAAGAGACTGTCCCCTCATCTTGCTCTGAACTTGGGTTTGCACTGTTGGTGAAAAAGGCACAACTTGAAAAAAACTGGCAAAGTGGGAGGCCACAGTCTGCCATTCCTGTGGTGTTGAAGGACACTGTGTAGTGAAACAAGAACAACATTTAGTAATTTGACAAATCAACATTGCAAGCAGATTAGACACCAACATTTTTGGTCAAAATTAGTATAACATTTTGGGAACTGAGTATTTAAAGCCTAAAGTATAAGGTCCCCTTATGATAGTCATCACCCCCCCCCCCCCCCCATCTGATGTGCCCTTGCTAAAAAATGAGGGGGGATGTTTAGGACAGGTAACCCCTTGATTGAGAGCTGAATGCCTAAATAATGTGTGATACTATGGGAAGCCCCTCCTTACTTACACTATTGGCAGCCCACCAGACAGGTAAGAAGTGTCATAATAACAAAAGGAAAACAAAATGGAAGCACATTTTGACATTCTGCTATTACATATCAAGATAATAAATATGTTTAAAAAAAATAGCATTTGAAAGTATTGAGGCAGGCCCTTGCACTACATGCTTAGGTGAACTCGTCCATAAATGTGATCATCAAAAAGGTAGGTATAGTGTGTATTGGGTTTGGTCAAGTCATCATATAGAGGATTGCTATCAGCTGAGCTAGCAGTTGGGGGTAGGGGGGTTACTAATGAGTTTAGCACAACCCCGAAAATGTCACTCTGCATGAATTGAAGCACACACATAACATTTGTAGACATTTTAGGGAGTGTTTAGGGGAAAGCAATACTATGGAGCTGACAAAAGACATTGGTAAGTGACTAGACTATAGTTTTATGGGCCAAGAAGAGCATGGTGGGGAAGTTAGTGAAGCAAATATGCATGAGGACAAAGGGGCAGAGCATATGAATTAGAGCATATTGCAATGATGGTAATTAGGGAATGAGGAAAGAAATGCAAGACATTAGCAATCATGAAATACATAGAATGTGATGTTTAAGGATAAAACTTAGCTTCATATAGTCCTTCTGTAGGACCTGAATGATGGCAGAACAGGTCTCTGGAATAATGATCCCCAGAGCCTGGGGGGAGATGCCTGTAGAGAACTTGAGGTCCTGAAGGCTTCTCCCTGTCACCAAGTAGCGCAACGTGGCGAGGAGCCTCTGCTCCGGAGTGATGGCTTGCCGCATGCAGGTATCCTGCCTGGTGATATAAGGGGTCAGCAAAGCCAGCAGACGGTGAAAAATGGGGTCTGTCATCCGGAGATAATTCCTGAAATCATCAGGATTATTCTCGCGGATCTCACGGAGCAAAGGCATGTGCGAGAACTGGTCACGCTGGCGCAACCAATTCTTGGTCCACAAACGCCTGCCTTCCCTGTTCATGGACCGGGCTTGTGTCAAAGTAAGAACCCCAACATGAAGCCCCTGCACAGCACAAACTCTACGACGAGTACGTAGACAAAACATGGTTTCAAAATGGTCAGCTGGTCAGAACGGACACCAGAAAGCACCGATAAACAGCAAGGCCTGAAAGAACGAACTGAATAGCAGAAGCAAGCAGACAATAAAAAATGCCTTTCAAAGCGTACTATACCAAGATATAGTCCACAATGAGAAACAAATACTTAATGACTGCACGCACTGATTATCAGATACGCAAAGTCAAGCAGAAACAGAAGAGCAGTAGCGATCTGAATCACTAATGTGAAAAGCGCGAATCGTCTCTCCCCAAACTTCTACTAACACGAGATCAGCAGAAGGAGCCCAAAGGGTCCCGGACGTGGTGCTGAACTTCCCTTTTCTAGTCCCGCCGTACACGGCTTACGTCACCGCGTTCTTGG
This sequence comes from Lithobates pipiens, assembly GCF_037356315.1. Lineage (NCBI taxonomy): Eukaryota > Metazoa > Chordata > Amphibia > Anura > Ranidae > Lithobates > Lithobates pipiens. The sequence goes on along the minus strand of NW_027507758.1, from coordinate 313,214,429 downwards.
CAACCGCAAAATCTGACAACTTGGTCCGACCGTGTGTATGCAACAGTTTTGGACACAATCCGTCAGACAAAATCCGTCGGACAAAATCCAACGGATTTGGTTGGCAGAATGTCCGACCATGTGTACATGGGCTTAGGCTGGGTTTCACACATATGCAAATTGGATGCAGGTTTCCTCGCATCCAATTTGCATGACAGGCGAGTGTGATCGGCTCCCAATGGAGCCAGTTAGTATGTACCTGGCTGGAGGCCGAAGTGCTAAGACGGCTTCCCTTGCGTCTAAGTGCAGAGTACCCCTTGAAGGTAGTAACAGGGAGTGCTGTGGGATGTCCGCTGCATGGCTGCTGACAAGCAGGATGCATTGCTGGGCAGGAGTCCCTCAGGAGTACCAGGTGAGACTTGGCAGCCAGGAGCAGGGTCAGGGGCCAGGCCAGAGGTCATGCACAGAAGGTCATCCAGATGAAAGGCAGCAAGATGAGTCAGGAATCAGCCGGGATCATACACTGGTAATCATGAAGAAGCAGAGTCAGGATAGCAAGCCAGGGGTCAAACACGGATCAGCAGGCAGAAGCGAAGTCACAGGAACAAGCCAAGGGTCAAAGCCAGGAATGCAGACAAGACAGGTCAGGGCAAGCCAGTTCAGTAACAGGAAATCCAGTTATATCAGGAACAGGAACACAGGAACTCGCAAGGAAAGCTGAAGATCATCCAGCAGCTAATGGCTCACGCTGCTGGCTTTAAATAGGCCACTGGGCGCCAGAATCTGTCATGCATTGCATGCGCATTGGCATATGCGCATGTGCACCGACACATGAATTCTCCCAGACGTTCTTGCTTCTCCGGGCATGCACATTCGCATTGGTGAATTTCAAAGTGCCAATGGAGAATTCTTATGTGCTAATCTTCCATGAACAATTCTCTGACAGTGCCCCCCCCCAGGGGCAGCCTCCGCATGCCCAGGCAAGCTTTTTTCTCTGGGTATTTGCCAGGGAATTCACACAGGAGTCTTGGGGCATGTACATTACTTGCTGGCTGTCATGAACTTTCCTCAGGTGAGTACCCTTTCCATTTTCTGAGGTATTGGGCCTGTCTTCGCATATTTCGGCAGTCCAGGGTGGCTTCTACCCCAAACTCCATGTTCTCACCCACTGTGATGGGAAGTGGAGGTGGATCCTCTCGTCCTGCAAAGGAACCAGAAATGGCTGGCTTGAGCAAATAAACATGTAGGACTGAATGAATCTTATAAGAACTTGGCAAGGACAGTTCAAAGGCCACAGGATTAATCTCATTCTTAATCGCAAATGGGCCAATGAATCTTGGACCCAACTTCCGTGAAGGGCAGGATAATTTAACCACTTAAGGACCGGAAGGATTTACCCCCTTAATGACCAGGCCATTTTTTGCGATGCAGCACTGCGTCACTTTACCCCCAAAAAAGTATGTCCTTTTTTCCACAAATAGAGTGTTTTCTTTTGGTGGCATTTGATCACCTCTGCGATTTTTTATTTTTTTTTTATTATTTGCGCTATAAGCAAAAAAAGAGCGACAATTTTGAAAAAAAAAAAAGTATTTTTTGCTTTTTGTTATAATAAATATCCCCCAGAAAAACTTGAGAAAACAAAAGTCTTCCTCAGTTTAGACCAATATGTATTCTGCTACATATTTTTGGTAAAACAAATCCCAATAAGCGTATATTGATTGGTTTGTGAAGTTAGAGTGTCTACAAACCATGGGATAGATTTATGGCATTTTTTTTTTTTTTTACCAGCAATGGCAGTGATCTGTGATTTTTAGCGGGACTGTGACATTGCGGCAGATAGATCGGACACTTTTTACACTTTTTTGGCCACTGACATTTATACAGCGATCAGGGCTAAAAATAGCCACTGATTACTGTATAAATGTCACTGGTAGGGAAGGGGTTAAGTGTGTTCCCTGGCAGGTGTTGCTAACTGTATGGAGGCTGGGCTGACTGGAGGAGGAGAGAGATAATTTTTCCGAATTACTAGGAACAGACGATCTGTCTCTCCTCCCCTGAAAGAACAGGGATATGTTTGTTTACACTGATAGATCCCCATTCTGCCTGTCTCTGGCTGGCTCCCTTGCTTGTGAATGGGCGCCACAAATCGCTGTGTACGCGTCTGACGTACGATGACGGCGATTTGCACACAGCAGCCAACTTGCCGCAGTGCAACTGCGACCAGCGGTTGGTAACTAGCCACACTTTGTCGTCAACCTTCAGAGCTGGATTCTTTCTCTTTTTCTTGTATAATATTTCTTGTAATCCTCATGTGCCCTTTGCATAGTTTCCCGAAGAACTTGATAATTCTCCTAGATGAAGGTTAACCTGAACTGCAGGTACTGCTGCTTCTGGCACAGTATTGGGTAGAAAAGAAAGATGGATTCCATAATTTGCCCAAAATGGAGATTGACTAGTGGAAGCATGTACAGAATTGTATGCAAACTCCGCACAAGGAAGAAAAGTTACCCAGTTATCTTGTGGAGAAACAACGGAGCTATTGCTCCAAAGTTTGACTTGTTCTTTATGTGTGGCCATTACTCTGTGGGTGACAAGCTGATGACAAACAGACCTCAATATTCAAGGCTTTGCAGAAAGCCCTCCAAAATCTGGAGGTGAATTGCACCCCTCTGTCAGTGACAATGCTGTTTGGCAGGCCATGCAATCCTACAATCTCCTTGATAAAGGCGTGTGCTATATCCATGGGTGAGGGAATACCCCCCCAGAGGCAGAAAGTGGGCCATATTCAACAAGCAATCGACCACCACCAGGATAGTGGAAAAACCTTCAGAGAGGGGTAAATCTACTATGAAGTCCATGGACAGCATTTTCCAAGGGTGGTCTGGGACTGGCAATGGTCTTAACAGGCCCCAAGCTTGCGTGTGACTTCCTTTATTCCTGGTTCAGGTGATACATGAACCCACTTGTATTCACATGTAGTCTTTGCAATCCTTTCTCAGGTTAGGCCACCAGTAGAACCATTGAATAATCTAACATGTCTAATGAATCCCAAATGGCCGGCAAGATTCCAGATTCCGAGCATTGAGTAGTGGTCTGTTTGAGAGTTGACCTGTTTCCAGATCTTGTAGATAGCCAGCAGGTTGTGTGCCCAGGTGCACACATCCCATATTATGAGAGGCTGGTGAAAGCAGAAGTTAGAGGAAGGTGGAGTGTGAGCAGCTTGCTCCTGCTGCTGTATGAAGACAGACCTGTGTCAGAAGCTGTCTGTCCTGTGTGGGAGACTCCAGCCCATGTAAGGAGGATTCCATGCCCAGGGACTGCAAAAGCCTGGCAGCGCTTAGAGTCTGGGTGACTAAGGAAGCCAGGGAGTCCAGGGGGCTGGAAGGAATCAAGTCTGTTGGGAGCAAGCAGAATAACTGCTGATGAGAGCCAGGTGGCTCAGTATGTTTTCATTATTTTTGAGTGCTAAATTAACCTTGAACCCCTGCATAGGAATCCTGAATGGACCTTTGTTTTGTTTTTCCCTTTACTAAACATGGGCTACCAGGCCCTTAACTCTAAATGCCTGTCTGATGTGGACTCAGTGCACAAAAATGCATCTATCAACTTGAGCTAACAATCCCCCATGTGGTGGAGGATGCGGGCACAATACGGTGGAATCCGGATCCTTGCTCCACAGTAGTGAGTTGTGTCAGGAGCTGCTGCTAGCTGTGTGTGGCAGCCAGGCAAACAGCATTGTGCAAAAGTTCATTTGATGGACTGTGTTGCATGCAGATGGTATACCTGTGGAAGTGAGTGCTCAGCATGGCCTGAGACGATGTCTCCAACTAGGAGGGTCAGTCCAGAGGGCCTTGTGATGTATGAGACAGTGAATGGATGGTTCAAGAGGAACTGCAAAGAGTGGGGCACTGTGCAAGGGGCTGAGATCTTGGCCTCTGACTATCTGCAACCCATATTGCCTATAGAGTAGGTTGAGGACTTCCCTGTAAAATCTGAAAAAGTTGCTGTAAGGAGAAATGGCCTAGGGACCGGGGGTCAAAATTGCTGCAACCCTTATTACAGATAGAGTTCTGGTTGGTTCACGATTTGATGGATGGGGACCAGGATAACTACTGCAAGTTTAAAGTGGAAATCCTTCTTAGAGAAGTGTTCCAGCCTATCATGGTCCTCCAGCAATGCTCCAGGATGGGAGAGGTGTCACCGGAAAAGACCAAGGTTTGGAAATCAAGAGAAACCCAAAGTTTTTTGCAATGGACCCTAAGGGAAAGTAGTCAGCCCAGAAAGGAGGGCACAACAGCCAGCATCCTGCATGAGGTATAGCCAACAATCTTTGGAGTGCAAGTCTGTGGTTACCCCTAGCAACACAGATCTTGTGTTACCTGCAGAGGGTGTCAGTGGGTCCGAAAAGGCTGCAGTGTTGCTCCATGAGCACATGGGGGAGTCAGCCTGTGGAGACACCACACCTGTGAGACAGTGCACTCAAGTGAAGGCTATGACACCAGCTGCAGGAACTGGTAAGACTATTTCAGTTTATGTAACTGAACTCAGTGAAGGGGGAGCGGGGAGATCTGTAGTACAAATGAACATAGACTTGCTGCAGTGTGCTACCCAGAGGAGTGGGGAGGCACAGCGTAAAGCCCAACTGGCAGCAAGGTTAAAGACTCAAACGGACATGGGGGCTCTGTGTGTGCCTGCTATAATCCCACAGAGTGCTGGGAAAGTTGAAGTGTGACCAAAACTGTCCTTGTGCCATGTTCCCTAGTGACAAGTGCTGCAGATTTGCCCAGGGAAACTTCCAAGGAGCTGGCAGTGACAGAGCAGAGAGTTTCTCAGATCAGCTATGGAGCTGCCCATGGAGGAAAGGGTTCCCCTTTAAAGATAAAGGGTGCTATAAGAAGCCGCTCACAGGATGCGGTGGGTAACAGACAGAGACAGCCCACAAAAGCTGCAGGTATGTCTACAGGTAATGAGAATGCTGATGGTCATGTTGGTAAATGTAATGTTCTTGATGGTAATGACATTGAAAAATGTATTTCTGGATTGTCCATGGGAGTTTCATGGGGTCTCTATGTGTTGAATCCAGAGGCTGTCCAGGACAGCTGTGGTGCTACTCTGGTGGAACAAAGGGGGACTGCACCATGCAGTGAGAGTGTGTGGATGCAGCTCCATGACCTAAGTGTAACCCAGTTGGCAAGAGGTTAATTCAGCCTGCTAAAGCTGAAAGTACAAAACTGGATGTATCAGTAGCGGCACCAGAGGAGGCTGGTCAAAATTGGGTTTTGCAGCCTGCCTTGATGGATGATGTGTTATTCCAATCTGATATGCATAGAAGTGACAAATGTTCTGTTTTGGCTAATGAATCCCAGTTTCCTGTGTGGCCTTTCATGGCAGGTGATGCAACACTGTGGAGCACCCATGAGGGAACCACAATGCCTGGGACAATTGGGCCAAACAATTGCTAGCCATGCTGGACAAGGGGGTGGACACAACTGCTATGCCAGATGGGGGGATCACAGAATGGCTGGTGCTCAAGGACGCATTAGCCCTATGCGAAGGTTGAGGCCCTCCAGCCTGAAGGAAGGGTACAGGGTGCTGGCATGGCAGATGTGGTGTTCACAGCCCAACAGCTCAGGTGTCAAGATGACAATGTGAATAATGCTGACCTGCAGAGGCTCATTGTTGTTGAGTTAGACGGGAAGAGACGACGTGCATTTGACAGTTCTCCAGGGAAGCAACAGGCTGTGATGAATGCTACCTCCAAGGAAGTGGAGGTCTCTTCAAAGGTCTCAACCTCTCAAACTACAGTGGACGAGCCCCTCCATGTCTCAGACAAGGAAAAGGTCCCTAAAGAGGTCACACCTTTAGACATGGAATGGATAGAGGTGATGAAAACTTTACTTGAAATGCTGGAGTTGATAAAAACGTACTCACTGTACACTTGGGTTTCTCCACCGAGGTCGGACCAGGTGGTCTTGCGTAGTATCAATGGGTGGAGCCAGGTGGTACAGGCGGTTCTGGGAAACCTTGACCAAGAGTGGAATTGGTAGAACCAAAGTTTATTAAACGTTTGGCACAGGATCTCCCAATTCCCTGTGAGGGTACTTCCATTTATTGATTGTTATGGAAGACGCTCAGGGAAACTGTTGGACACATCAGAGGTCTCTGCTCCCAGTGTGGTGACTGGGAAAATTTCTGCTGGTGTGGTCTGAGGTGCGACGGAGCAGTGGTCAGTAGAGGTCACAGATACTGTCTCATCTGCTAGAACTCATGAAAAAAAAAGGCTTGGAATAGATACAGCAGTAGTGGAGATGTTTTCTGTCACTCATAAAGTGGTACAAGATATGGTACCCAGAGACGCTGTGGGAGAAAGTGCTGAAGGTATTGGTTGCAATGTAATGTGTACACCAATCAGCATTATCGCAGCTAGGTTGTGCTTGGATCAGTGTCATTTGTTAGGAAAGCCGCCCATGGAGTGTTGGACAACAGGTGAGGTGGAGCTGAGTGATGGTCCTGTGGAGTATAGTCTCTCGCCTGTGTCGTCCCTCCTCACAACTTATCCTAACAAACCCTAAAAAAGAATACACTGATGGTATCAGAAGTTATGAACTCCAGAACTTGTTGATCTGTTAACGATTGGGGTTGTTAACAATGATTTGGTTGCTGTGGATGACCAAAGAAAGGTATTCAATCCTGAAGGACCGATGGTGAAGGGTAAAACTTATAGCCATGATTTGAAAGAGAGATTTAGGGAGGGCAGACTTCCCCAAGAAAAGAGAGTAAGCCCAGGGACCCCAAGAGAAGAGGGAGAAGGCTGAGTATAGGGAACTCTAGGACCCTAGTGAGATTCAGGGTAGTTCTTACCTGGAAGCGCACCTGGAAAAAGGGTTGGGTCTACGTGGCTGACAGCCGGGACACAGAGGTGTTCCAACCGTGATGACAGGTGCTGGTGTTCCTCCCTCTGGATCAAAACAAAGGGAAATGGGGTTAAAATGGACACAGAGTCTGCATATTGGCAGACGGCAGAGCTACAGAACATAGCTTTGAAACTAAGAAAACTGCTCTGGCAGCTTTCTCTGGATTTTTCTATTTATGGATGGGGCTCTGTAGTTTGGAGATCCCTAAGAGTATTGGGTGGGATGGGATCTCCAACCCTGTGTCTGGGTCTTGTGGATAGCCAGCAGGTTGTGTGCCTAGGTGGTGCACACAGCTTGCTGCTGCTGCTGTATGAAGACAGACCTGTGTCAGAAGCTGTCTGCCCTGTGCGGGCGACTGCAGCCCATGTAAGGGGGATTCCATGCCCAGGGACTGGGAAAGTCTGAGTGACTAAGGAAACCAGTAAGTTCAGGGGGCTGGAAGGAATCAAGTGTGTTGGGAGCAAGCAGAGTAACTGCTGATGAGAGCCAGGTGGCTCGGTATGTTTTCATTATTTTTGAGTGCTAAATGAAGCTTGAACCCCTGTGTGGGAATCCCGAATGGACGTTTGTTTTGTTTTTCCCTGTAATAGTCCCTTAAAGGGGTTGTAAACCCTTGTTTAAGAAAAAAATAACAACATACGTATCATACTTACCCCCACAGTGCAGTACATTTTGCACAGAGTGGCACCTATAGTTGTCTTCTGGGGTCCCCTAACAGCGCTTTGCAACTCCTTCCCGCATCAGGAAATCACCTAGGAGAAACGCTCTCCCTGGGGGTAACCATGCAGGCATGCTCCTGAGTCCAACATTTGCGTCAATAGACACAAAATGCCGGACTCGGCCCCGTCCCCGATCATTGGATTTGATTGACAGCAGTGGGAGCCAATGGCTGCGCTGCTATCAATCTATCCAATCAAGAGCCAAGACAACGGGCAGAGAGGTAGATCACGTCTCAACCGTGGGAACGAACAGGCTCATGTGAGTAAAACCTGAGTCATTGATTCTGGCTTACTATAACGGTCACCCGATCAGAGTCGATCCCAGCTTTTTTGGCTGTCCAGCCAGCTGGCGGACATGATGGCTGTTCTCTCGGGTCTCCCACTGAGATGGGAGAGCCAGAGTAAGCGTCGGAAGGCAGCAGGAGGGGGCACCCCCTCCCGCTGCTTGTAGAAGCAGTCCAGTGGCTAGTTAGCCGCTAGGATTTCTTTGATTGCCGGCTCTAAAGAACGGTACCGGGCTGTACCAGTACCGGGCTGATGCCTGCAGGCATCATACCGGTATAACCATAGAAAGTCCAGGTACAGGTACATCACTGGTCGGGAAGCGGATAACATCTCCAGCTCTATTCATTCATCTCTACCATCCAACATCCCAACTCCGTGTCTGCTACTCCTCTTTGTCAATCTCTCCATTGGCTCCAGCTTACCCAACAAATTAAATTCAAAATACTAACAACAACTTACGAAGCCATCCACAATTCAGCCCCCAGCTACATCACTAACCGAGTTTCAAAATACCAACCTAATCATTCTCTTTGTTCCTCCCAAGGCCCCCTGGTCTCTAGCTCCCTCGTCACCACCTCCCATGCTTGCCTCCAGGACTTTTGTAGAGCCTCTCCCATCCTATGGAACTTCCTACCCCAATCTGTTTGATTATCTCCTACTCTTTTTGCTTTTAGATAATTATTAAAAACCTCCCTTTTCAGAGAAGCCTATTCTGCCTCCACCTAACAACTGTGCTTTGATTTCCCCAATATCTCATCCCCCAAAGTTATTACTTTTTGTATCACTTGACCCTCCCTCCTAGATTGTAAACGCTAACGAGCAAGACTCTCTGATTCCTCCTGTATTGAATTATATTGTAACTGTACTGTCTGCCCTTATGGTGTAAAGTGCTGCTCAAACTGTTGGCTCTATATAAATCTTGTATAATAATAATAATAATAATAATAATAATTAACTAGGGGTCCCCTATTTTTCTTTGTATACACAGAGCAGAAAGGGTATTTAATAAATTTGCCTTCTCTCTATCCCCACTCACCAACTCTAAATTATCTTGTATAAGGCCTATGTGCTAAGACCTGACCTTTCCTTTTTACATATTATTTTATATTTTTTGAAACTTTCAAATGAGGAAAGTTTTATATGTTTACGTTTTATATTTGTTAATGCCCTTCATGTATTTATTAAGGCTTTGGACATGAGCCACATAAAATGTACTTTTAGCCCTTTTAACTTATTGCCCGTGGAAATCTATTTTTCATTTGCATACAGTTGAATTAAAACATTCCTATTTCTGCTCCATGTTGTTTGTTGAAATATTCCCTCCCAGTTTAAGTCTTGGAGAGCAGTCACCAGCCCTGGAAAATGTGTTTTTATCTTTCCAGAATGCGTTTGATTATTACAGCTCACATTAAAGTGATACTAAAGTCTCGTTTTTTTTTTTTGTTTAAAAAAAACAAACATGTTATACTTACCTGCTCTGTGCAGTGGTTTTTCACAGAGCAGCCCAGATCCTCCTCTTCTTGGGTCCCTCTTCAGCGCTCCTGGCCCCTCCCTTCTGCCGAGTACCCGAGCCGCAGCTGTATGTGTTCATTCAGACATGGAGTCACAACCCCGCCCCCTATCTCTCCTCATTGGCTCACTGACTTTGATTGACACTGGCACTTCACTTGTGTCTCAGCCAATGAGGAGGGAGAGTTCCAGACAGCCGAGCCTCTCGTACAACATCACTGGATAGAGATTGAGCTCAGGTACGTATTAGGATGGCTGCTGCACACAGAAGGCTTTTTATCTTAATGCATAGAATGCAAAAACCTTCTGCCTTTACAATCACGTTATGGTCCCTGCTACCCAGATTATATGAACTTTAGTATAAACTATATGTAGTAAGCAATGCATTTTAGATTGTGAACAACAAACTACAAAATATGAATTACTACTACTATAATACTTTATTGGAAAATATGTGTACTTGAACATTAAAGCTTCAGGAAATCTTTTGACAAGTTCATCAGAACAGAGAGATAAAAATTGTCACTAGAGAGCAACGTAAGAAAATATATAAACGGTCTATTAACAGGTCAAGAACAAAAATTTTTTTATTAAAAGTGTCAATTTCGACTGAATAATTTACACATGAGAGAATTTCACACAAGCACATAATTACAGAGGCATTCTCATTAACACATTCTAACCAAATAAACTGTGGTATGTTTTAATTTTGCTACATTGCATGAATCAAATTTTCCTTCTGTTTAATTTACTTTAAAAAGAATGTGCTTTATAGTGCTGCATACTATGTTTTCTGCAGTCATTTTTTTTATTATAGTGATATATATATATATATATATATATATATATATATATATATATATATAAAGGTAAAATAGAAAAATGTAGGTAAATTGTTGAGTAAACAACAATCTTAGCTCTCAAAACCAGTCTTTTACATTTCTCTCCAATTAGCTATATAATGCCTCTATAATCTACAGTGTATCCATGCAATTTATTAATGTTTGCAGTTGGCAATATTATCTTTCATGTTTCTATCTGTTGGCTATCTCTAAATCTATTACTGTTTTCATGCTGCTCTGTAATGTTGGACTGAGTATCTTGTTTTTTTGTTTTATTTTTTTTCACTTCGTTTTTATTGAGTTTGTAAAAAGTACAGAGTAAAATAACAGTGAACATTCCAAACACTGGATAGTCTAAGATTCAAAGTGTAAACATATTATGCTTCTTAGCAGCGATAATACAATCAGGGAGTAACAGTACTTCATCAAATGTTACCAGTGAAGGTATATAATCGTATATATAAGGGGTGGGGGGGGAGGGAGATGTAAGGAGGGGGTAGGAAGGCAAGGGGAGGAAGAACACAAAGGCAGGGTATGCAGATTAAATTGATTAAGCCTGGTTATAGGGTATCTTACACAGTTGCAATAAAAAGTATGTGAGCCCTTTTGGAATGATATGTATTTCTGCACAAATTGGTCATGAAATGTGTTCTGATCTTCATCTAAGTCACAACAATAGACTATCACAGTCTTCTTAACCACTTGCCGACCAGCAACGACGATGTACGTCGACAGAATGGCACGGGCAGGCAAATGGGCGTACATGTACGTCCCTTTAAATTTGCCGCCCTTCAAACAATTCAACAACTGACAAGTCTATTGTACAGACTTTTTCAGGGAAGCCAGGAGTTTAGAGTATGCACATTTCTCATAAGTCATTAAACGTTCATAAGGGTAATCAGTGTGTACTAAACTTATCACATCCAGTATTGTTGGGAACTTTTTTGTCTTCCAGTGCCTAATAATTAGTCTGACTGCTAATAGTATGTGGGTAGTTATCATCCTAAAATGAGGTGGGATTGAGTTAATGTTTAGAATGGCTAATTGTGGGGTTATTGTATGTTGTAGTTGAGTAATGTCAGATAGTATATTAGATATGTCTGACCAAAGCTCGTTCAGATATGGACATGACCAAAATATGTGGTACAGAGTACCAGATTGGCCACAGGTCCTCTAGCATGTGGGTGTGGAGTGGCTTTGGAATTTTGCAAATCTCTGGGGTGTTAGATACTACCACAAAGTTAGTTTCTGGGTTAATTCTCATAGTGATGTACAGCTTGTGGTTTTGTATATTGAGCGTAGGGCCGCTTGCCATTGTTGATCAGTAAATTGTTGTGGTCTTCCTCCCTTCACCTGAAGGGAATTGATTTAGTAAATATTCTTTTTTCGTGTAGTATTGAGTACATTAAGGAGATGCCTTTGCATTTCCGTCTGTTGAAGAAGTAGTAGTTCCAAAGATCAGTAGGTATTGCTCCTTGGAGGTGAGGGTAAGAAGAGATACAATGGTGGATCCTTTGATAGATCAGGAAGTCTTTGGAGGGTGCGTTGTATAATTTTTGGATTTGTGCAAATGATTTATGAACCAGCTTGTCGCAAAGGTCTGAGGTGAGGGTTATTTGGACTGTTATCCAGCCAGGTATGACTTAATCTTGGGTTAACAAATGTAATGTTTCAAGGGGAATTGGAAGTGCTTCGGTGGTAAGGTAAGACTATTTAGAGAGGCATAGTCATTTCCAAGCATTAACAGAGGCCTAACTGGTTGGAGCGAGAAATTTGTAATAGGGAGGATTGACAGCTGTGCTAAAAGTTTAAGGTTATCTCCAGGAATCATAGTGGCTTCTATGTTCCCCCATAAAGTTGTAGGGTGCAAGGATCTTTCAATAGTATCTTTTTTTTTTTTAAACGTAAAGCATAGGAAAAGCAGAGGTGTTAAAGTTTATAATTTAACAGTACATTAATACAAGTAAGAAAATTAAAGTAAGTCATCCCCGCAGGGAGAACACCGTGATTTTTGCTAGTGGCTTAACAGCTAGCAACAATCGCATGCAAAATCTGACAGGCTGGTTGTACCCAAGTTGATTGGTCAATCGACTTGGGTACATTCAGCCTGCCCATACATGGGTCGAATCTCGGCTGGTTCCTGTTGAATCCTCTATGGCCGGCTTAAGAGTGATATCAAACAATGGAAGATCTACCAACCCAACTGGGGAGTGGAGATTCCTATAAATTGTTCAGAATTTCACACTTCCACAAAAGTAGTCCCTTATGCCGCGTACACACAGGCGGATTGTATGGCCTACTTAGTCCGCCGAAACACATTTCAGCGGACAGTCCACTCGTGTGTGGGCTTCAGCTGACTTTTTCAGCGTGCAGTCTGGCGTACTAAGTATTTCGGAATTTCCGTAATACTGTCCGTCATACTTTGGTTTCAGCGGACAATCCGCTCGTGAGTAGGCTAGTTCGACGGACTAAGAATGGCGCATGCTCAGAAAGGATTTACACGGCGGAAGGTTGCATTGCTGTGTATTGGACTTCCTATTTCTAGTCCCGTCGTACGTGCTGTACACGTCATCGCGCAAGCTTTCGACGGACTGTTTGTGCATCCGTGTGTGGTCAAGTCCGTTCATTCGAAAGTATGACGGACTGTCCGTCGGATTGTATGACGGACTAAGTAGGCCATACAATCCACCCGTGTGTATGCGGCTTAATAGTTACAAAGTTACATCCTTGTTACAACCTATTAAAACCTAATAAAAGGATTTAGCTCCAAGCCACAATTTGGAGAATTTTAAATACCTCCAAGAGGCACTCCAAAGGCATATTTTTTTTTTATGGATCAGGAGCTTTATACCTGTCATGAACAGGTGTGACCAGAACCGTGTGGATTGCAACAGAGGAAACCAAACACATTTAAAGTGAAAAAATTAAGATTATTAAGATAAGTGAATATTACCACATCTCCAATACCAAACAGTAAACAACAATCTAACAACCGAACCTACAAATAACAAAAGACTAAATATTATGTGCAATAGATGGGAAATACCAGAATTGTAAACGTGGCCAGGGTCATGCACAGGAGATCAGCAGATGGGGGCAAGGAGAAAGACAGGAGAGGGAGAAGGTGGACAGGATCGGGCTGCAGGGCAGGGGTACAAGATAACAGGGTCACAGGAGGGACAGATTCTGGTTCCAGGTTCATAGTTTCAGGTCAGGGCTCAAGGACAATACCAAGGCAAGTGTGTGTGCATCAGGTGACGCTTGATCGCAGGAGAAAATGTCGGCTCCACACTGCCAGGAGACACCCAAGGACCAGACAGTACCATCAGCAGGTGAAACCTGTCCTGACAGTTGCAGACTGCCAGGAGACACCCGCTGGTGGACATCAGTACTGCAAGCCAAAGGTCTGACAGTGCCACCAGCGGGTGAAACCTTTCCTGTCAATACCCCGCGTCAGTCCCCAGCAATGTGTAAGTTGGAAGAAGACCGTCAACATAGCTTTACGTTGAACAACGGTATCTAGCTATCCCAATCAATAGCAAATCTTCCCACTGTTTGAACCTTTAGGAACATTTTCTAAAAATATTACACTGCGGGTATTTAACCTCTTAATAGCTCTCTAAAATATGTAGAACCCAATTCCCTCTATGCTGTAGAGAGTGTCAAAGTGTTGGAACATGACAGCACATACTGTAGGGTTGTAGGGGGGTGAAGAGTTTTTGGAGAACGGTATCTACTGTGATGGCTGAAGTGGTATTTTGGCCTCTATATCTCCCCAGATGGCCCTCTTAAAGCGGAGTTCCACCCAAAAGTGGAACTTCCGCTGATTTGTCTCCCCACGTTCACACTTCCGGGAGTCTGGGCCGTAGCCCGTGACGTCACCGCTCGGCTTCCTCCTCCTCCCCCTGCCGCCGGGCCAATAGGACAGAGGAGGGGAGCCTTGCACATGCGCAGTAGGGTTCCTGGCGTGAAGTGCAGTAGGGTTCCTGGTGTTAAGTACTGGTTTGGTGCACTATTTTAATAACCATAGAATTATGATTGCCCATATACTATTTGCAGCCTATTTGTCTATTACCGCCAAATGGCAAACTTCTAGCTCTCCCAGGTTATCAAATGTAATCTCCAAAAATCAATTCCACTATGAATGGGTGCTAGCATATAATGAGAATTTCACTACCAAGTTCCTTAGACAATGGGCTAGCATTAATGACATGGTACTTCAACTCTTCAGCCTACCCAAGAGACCCTCTGGTATATTTGGACAAGCGTTTGCATGCAATTAAGGCTTATATTGCACTATTTTTTTTTTTTTTTTTACAGTTCCTGGTTGATTTTGTTTGTATTTAGTAATGTCTCACCAGATTTGGTGATACTCTTCTTTGCTACTTAAACATCGAATACACTTTTCTTGTAGGCTCAAAATGAGAGTAAGGATAAGTGGTTTGATTTCCTGAATGAAACTCTATTCTAAGAATTTGTATAACATTTGTATTTCTAGTTACCTGGTACGTTTGGGAAATTCCCCTGTGCTGTAAGTGCTTTTATTTGCATATGACTGATAATTGTGCATTCTCAATATCCAAATGCGTTTTTTTTATTTTTTATTTTTTTAGTTCCTGTATTGAATAACAAACATTGAACAAGTATGAGCTTAATATGAAGTGGTTATGAATAGTATGTAGTTCTCGATCCATCCAGTAGTTAGCGCTCTCGGCTCCTCTTCACACACTTTACACTCCTTAGCCCGTTAAATTGAATTGTTAAATAAAAGTGCAGCACTAGGGCAAAAAGTGCAATTCATACTAATCAAACAACACATGTGATATGCATATATCCAAATATGGTATACTAAACTGCAATAATTAATACAATGTGAAATGAAATAAATCATAACATATGTGCAATAAAATGACACAAGTGCAAAATCGTGCAAACAAAGGGATGAGAAAGGAAAAGTTCATATGCAGCTGATTTTCATCAGAAGAAATCCCATGAAGAGGAGGTATGCTGCAAAGGATGATCAAATGCTTGGCAGTGTGGTACCCATCGCCACAGATAAAATAAAGGCTTACCAGAAAACCAGCGACCCCCCCCCCCTTTTTCAGGGAGGATACAAAGTGCTTTGTTAGATCTGTGATCCACAGAAAAGATGTCCTGATGTATCTCTCCCTAGTAGCCTCAGAAGATATATACACCAGGAATTTCACAGCTGATCAGGGCTGGGTGTTTTAGAAAAGCCTCAGAACCAGAGAATATAGAGACAAAAGACTCCACATAGTGTATTATTGTGTCTTCCTGCTGAGCATACACACATACTGTAGGTAGCCTCACGGAAGTGGGTTTTTGACCATGGGCCTGTATATATGCATACTTCTGTTTGCATAGTGCACTCCCAACATAGGGACTCTGCTCTTCCTGAGAGCCCAGAGTCCCACAGAAATGATAGGGAACCAATCGGCCCAATTCTCAAGCACCTGATCTTTATGATTGCCTCTAATTGGCAATCACAGTGATCAGTCACACTATAGCCCCTGCCCCCCCCCCCCCTGTACATATCTTCTCCTCTTGAATGGGGAAAATATACATTGTATCACTGTATCACTTTATCCTTGCTAGAGGAGAAAAATGTAAACAAAGAAGTGTGTGTAAAAAAATAAATAAATAAAAATATTATAATAAAAAATTAAGAAAAAAATAGATCTGTTTGTTCTAGGTCAATGTTAGGGTCAAAGGTCATGGTCAGGGTAGGTAGGATTAAGACAATAATTTCTTATTTTAATATCCGTATCAGTGTGTTTTAGGTGGGATAAAAAACGTGAAATGTGCACTGTTGTTTCTGGGCCCTACTACGGGTACAAACACAACAAATTATATCCACACATTTGGTATTGCTGTGATCAGCAAGATCATTTATTTTGGGTTCTTTTTTAGCTGTAAGGTATGGTAATAGCAAGAAATAGACAGCTAAATTTAATTTTTTAATTTGTAATTTTTTTACTATTTTGCAACAGTTTTACTTTGATAAAAAAAAAAAAGAAATCAGGAGATATCCATTACCATGTACCACCAAATAAAGGCCCAATTTGTCCTGAAAAAAAAAGTTTTAAATTTCACCCGGATACACTAAGTAGTTGCAATGTTATTTACAGTTTTGCTAACATATGTCAAAGTTGCAAAACCATGTTCAGGTGCTAGGATTTGTTTTACCCTCTGTCATGAAGGGGTTAAGGACCATTGTTTTTTAAACCATGCTTTTGATATAAATTGATAATAATACTGACTTTGATATGAGTGTTACCCTCAGAATGTATCTTCTTTTTCCATATAGATGAAAGTATATAACAGTTCTGTTTTTTTCTTAGAGAATGCTGAATTACATTGTGGGAATATTTCTACTAGCCTAAATGTTAGCTTTAAAAAAAATAAAAAATAAACAATTATGTTTGATGGAAAGTCTATAGCATTTTCAGTAAGTACATATTTTGAGTTGTTATTGTTTTTGTTTTTAATAATTAGATATTATTATCTGATCAATTATCAATCAAAACGGACAAATCAGAAAACAATCAATAGCCATAACTTCCCTTTCAATCGATTCAGACTTGATTTAGAGTGGATTTGATCAAATTGAGTTGGCACATCGATCAAATGCGTTGTACACTATAGATTGATTATTTCTAGCAGAAGAGATTGCTCTGAAAATAAATCAATAATTTATTGAAGCATGTATGACCACCATCAGTCAATTTTTGTTTCTTAACACATCCTATAGGCTTTGCAAAGACCCCACAATGCTGTGTTGTTCTTCTTTTTTTTCACGTGAAGGGAACCTGTCAAGGCAAAAGAACATTCATTGTTTAGCTATCGCTGGAATCTATTCCAAAACAAGCATATGGCAGGTGAAAACAGAGCTACTGGGCTGCATTCTAGTTCTAGGTAAGTGACTCAGAAAATACTTAAGTCAAAGGACTAACATGACAATAGTAATTAACAGTTTCAGAAGAGGATATTACAGGCAGCCTCAGTATTTTTCTCTTGACAGGTTTCCTTTAAAACATGAAGTGGATTCGACTTCAGATCTGTCGTACAGACCTAATGCATTGCAAAGCTTCGCAATAGAGGTATTGTCCTCTTAAAACACATACAGTAGCTCTGAGCAGGGCTGGGCTTATAATCAAAATTAAAGAGATTTTTTTTAACAGACGGTGTTCTGCAATGGTGACGGAAATATGTTTTTAATTGCCACTAAATTTCCGTTGGTTTCTTTTGAATAAGACATGCATAAGTTCTTCAACATAACTCGAACTTATTGTTTCCAAGGCAACCAAATTGTGGAGCATTCAGTCAACATTTAAAACTGTTTGTAAACTGTTTTACATGCAGCAAAACTGTTCATCCAGAGAATGTGTCTTTGATCTAACATTATCCTAATTGTGATACAATATGCCCGGATTTTAAAGGAACAGGAATGCAGCTATCTAAAGAAGACATTTCAAGGACCATCGGTGCAGGATTAATAAGAATCTTTATGAAAGCATCAAACAGGTAGATAAAGCTGGGCTCTAGGCACATATAAAAGACACAAATTAATGCAGATCTGTAAACATTATTAACCACTTCCAGCCCCGGAAGATTTGGCTGCTCAATGACCAGGCCATTTTTTGCGATACGATACTGCGTCGCTTTAACGGACAATTGCTTTGTCGTGGGAAACGACACCCAAACAAAATGTATGTCCTTTTTTTTCCCCCACAAACAGAGCCTTCTTTTGGTGGTATTTGATCACCTCTGCGTTTTTTTTTTTTTTTTTTTGCGCTATAAACAAAAGAATAGTGACAATTTTGAAAACAAAAACAATTTTTTACTTTTTGCTATAATAAATATCCAATTTTTTAAATATATATATATATATATATATATATATATATATATATATATATATATATATATTTTCCTCAGTTTAGGCTGATATTTATTCTTCTACCTATTTTTGGTAAAAAATTGCAATCAGTGTATATTGATTGGTTTGCGTAAAAGTTATAGCGTCTACAAAATAAGGTATTTATTTTGCCTATATCTAGCTCCCCCAGACCTCTCTTGCCTTATGTCCCTTGTAGACATAGACTTTAGTCTTTGGATATTTTGGATATCGGTCCCTCTTTATCATATCCTCATAAGGACTGCCTGGCCCTACGGTGTCTATTGCCACATTGCACATTGCTCAGGCAGTGCTCTTTTACATGGTTCTAATTGTGGTGCACGTGCAGTGATGACGCTCTGTAAGTTTGTTTGTACCTGTATGTCTGTCGTCAACGTTGTCTTTAGATGGTGAACAGTGGAGGAGTCTTATACATTTTATGCTTTTGTGTATTTGGTTATTTTTTATCCAACATTTAATAAATTCTCAATTTGATTCGTATTTAGACACATATCTCTGTGGCTCTATATGTGGCATCTTCTTCTATGCCTGTCTTTCTGGTATAGATTTGTGTTTTTTCCAACAGATTCATGTACCTTTTGTTTGAAAGGAAAACTAATTTGGCACACGCATCAAAAACTTCGGTAAAGTGGCCTGATGGAGTTCTAAAAAAACCCATAGAAGATGTACAACATTAGAATCCTACTATAGCTTGTAGTTGAAATATTCGACCGGGAACGTATGATTGCAGCATCATAAGTGAGTTTCGCTGCTCCATCGAATCTTCTTTAAAACATTCGGCAGACACCATAAGCCTTCAATGACAAATTCGACCTTAATTCATTTGGATTTTCGGGAAGAATGCAATTTTTTTACGAAAAACTAAATAAATAAAAACGAATTTCGGGAGTAACTAAATAAATGTATTTTTCGGACGAAAACTAAATTCTGAAATGAAACATTTAAGTCTGCACATATCTAACCAATATACGCTTATTGCGATTTTTTTTCATTTCTTTTTCTTGATTTTTTTTTGCAAAAATATGTCGTTTTTTATATTTTTTTATATTTTATGTTTTTTTTATATATTTTTCGGGATATTTATTATAGCAAAAAATAAAAGATAATGCTTTTCTTTTTCAAAATTGACGCTCTTTTTTTGTTTATAGCGCAAAAAATAAAAGCCGTAGAGGTGATCAAATACCACCAAAAGAAAGTTCTATTCATGAAAAAAAAAGACGTCAATTTTGTTTGGGTGCAACATTGCACAACTGCGCAATTGCCAATTAAAGCGGCGCAGTGCTGAATTGAAAAAAGTGCTCTGTTTAGGAAGGTGGTAAAATCTTCTGGGGCTAAAGTGGTTGTATTCCCTTTTTTACATTTTTACCCACCCTGTACGGCTTAGGAGATTTTCACTTTGCATGCAGCCGCTAACATCAGCGGCGCATGCGTTGTGAAGGTCCTGCGGAAATCTTAATCTTACAGACTCCCTGACTTTGTGCAAATCTTGGGTTGTCATCAGAACTAGTGTCCTCATCTGAAGATTTCCTCCTCTGTTGTTTTTCTGATGTCAACCCAAAATTTGGGATTTTCTTTAACCACTTGCTTACTGGGCACTTAAACACCCTTCCTGCCCAGACCAATTTTCAGCTTTCGGTGCTCTCACATTTTGAATGACAATTACTCAGTCATGCAACACTGTACCCAAATGAATTTTTTGTCCTTTTTTTCCCACAAATAGAGCTTTCTTTTGGTGGTATTTGATCACCTCTGGGTTTTTATTTTTTGCGCTATAAATGAAAAAAGACCGAAAATTTTGAATAAAAACGCATATTTCTTTGTTTCTGTGACAGAATTATGCAAATTATTAATTTTTCTTCATAAATTTTGGCCACAATTTATACTGCTACATATCTTTGGTAAAAATAATCCAAATTAGTGGATATTATTTGGTCTTTGTGAAAGTTAGAGAGTCTACAAGCTGTGGTGTGAATCGCACAAAATGGATCACATCTGATGTACTGGTGGCCTATCTCGCTTCTTGTGACCCGAACAAGTCAGGAAAGTACAAATACCCCCCAAATGACCCCTTTTTGGAAAGTAGACATTCCAAGGTATTTAGTAAGAGGCATGGTGAGCTTTTTGATGTTGTTATTTTTTCCCACAATTCTTTGAAAAATTAAGATTTTTCATTTTTTTTTCTCCACAAAATTGTCATTGTAATAGGTTATTTCTCTCACATGGCATGTGTATACCACAAATGACACCCCCCAAAAAATTCTGCTACTTCTCCTGAGTATTACAATACCACATGTGTGGGACTTTTTCACAGCCTGGCCACATAGAGAGGCCCAACATGCAGGTAGCGCCATCATGTGTTCTAGGAACATAAATTACACACCTAACTTGTTGACTATTTATTACACTTTTGAAGCACCAGGACAATGACACATGACACTGATGACAGATGGCACTGATACGTGGCAATGATGACACTTATACGTGGCACTGATGACACGTGGCACTGATGACAGATGGTACTAATATGTGGCACTGATGACAGATGGCACTAATATGTGGCACTGATGACACGTGGCACTTATACGGGGCACTGATGACACGTGGCACTAATACGTGGCACCGATGACAGATGGCACTAATACGTGGCACTAATACGTGCCACCGATGACAGATGGCACTAATACATGGCACCGATGACGCGTGACACTGATGACAGATGGCACTGATAAGTGGCACTGATGACACGTGACACTGACAACAGATGGCACGTAACACTGACAGGTGGCACTGATGACAAATGGCACTGATACGTGGCACTGATGACAGATGGCACTAATACGTGGCACTGATGACAGATGGCACTATGTGGCACTGATGACAGATGGCACTGATGACAGATGGCACTTATACGTGGCACTGATGACAGATGGCACTGGGGACAAATGGCACTGACAACAGGTTGCACTGGGGGCAGGTGGCACTGGGGGCAGGTAGCACTGGGGGCAGGTAGCACTGGGGTGGGTGGCACTGGGGGCAGGTAGCACTGGGGTGGATGGCACTGGGGCGGATGGCACTGCTGCGGGCGGATGGCACTGCTGGGGGAGGATGGCACTGCTGGGGGAGGATGGCACTTTTTTTTTACTTTTTTATTACTTTTTTTTATCAACTCAAGGCAGAACGGCTGCCGCTGCAGCCGTTCATCTCTCCCCTCTCACACTCTGTCTGTGTGAGGAGGGAGAGCGGCGCTGAGAGATGATCTCATATGTTTACATATGAGATCATCTCCCATTGGACACGCCGATCACGCTGTAAATGGCCGCTGTGATTGGCCGTTTACAGCGATACGTGTTTGCCTGTCCCCGGGGGACACGGCGAACACAGAACTTCCGCGATGCGCGCCCACGGCGGCGCGCATTGCGGAAGTAAACATTAGGACGTCCAGGGACGGCCTCCTGGACGAACGCGCCTGCTCTACGGCCGTCATTCGGCTATAGGGCGGGCGCGAGGTGGTTAAATTTCATTCTCTGTGGTAACCGTACACAAAAACAGAGAGGGTGGATCTCCCTAACAGGGGCACAGACACTAACAGAAACCTGACAGGTGCCATAATTACTCTCTATTCAGTCTAAAACTATAAAAAAGAGCTTTTAGTTAAACTTTACTTCCATCTTAAAGGGGTTCTGAACCTTCGTGTTTTTTTCACCTTAAAGTGGATGTAAACCCAAATTTTTGTATTGTTTTGTAATGTAGAGTATAAGATTTCCTATCATTTGAGCCCAGTCTTGCCACAAAGAGTTAATCCAGCTCTGAGCAATCGTCTTTTATTGTTCAGTGAAATAAATCTTGACAGAGAAAAACTTTGTCAAATCCTCCCCCTTGCTGTGAGTGACAGGTGATTTACATATCTCATGTACTAGCCTAAGAGACATGCATTATTTTTTAATTCCCTCCTACTGCTTTCTTCTGCTGCTCTGCAAGGATTGGCTGTTGCACACCTCAGCATGATTTGGCATGCTGAAGTCATGTGGGGACTTTTCTGGGTTTTGACTGGATGTTAGAGATCATAGCAGAAGTTCAGTGTAAGAAATACACAGGAGAAAATGCATGTTGATAAGAGAGTGTAGAGGTGGGCGGGGAGTCTACAAACATCACGACTCCACCCACTAAGCCCTGGAAAACAGACCCACCCACAGAATCTGCAGTTTTTCGGGTCTCATAGCAGACAAAGGGGAGACATTTGACGGATAAGTATACATGCAGGAGGCATGTATATCCTTCTAGATAACCTATAGGGATGAGCTCAGGCGTGTTCGTATGGAACACGTGCAGAGCCTGCCAGGAAGACGGCGCAGCGCTGCGCTAATCACAGGCAGTGAGACATTGCCGATCTCTGCAGCCGCACATCGGGGCAATGCCTCACTGCCTGTGATTAGCGCAGCGCTGCCCCAAATTCCTGGCCGGCTCTGCAAGTGTTCGATGCGAACACGCCTGAGCTCATCCCTAATAACTAATATTGCAGTAGTTTAGAAAGGATGAGAGTGGGTTTACATCCACTTTAATGCATCCTAATGCATTAAGGTGAAAAAACACCTAGCAGTGACTGACCCTCCAGCCCCCCCACTTTACTTACCTGAGCCCTGGAATGTAACCCGACTGGGACGAGCTGTCTCTCTGTGTGGGGTTATCAGCTTTTTTTTTTTTTGAAAAATTATTTTTATTACATTTTTACATACAACACATAAACGACTTGGCACAACACCAAGTCGGACATTCGGCCAACATGACTGGAAAAATTATGCAACTATTTCCATCAATTGACGGCTACTAAACCAGTGTACCCCTCTCCCCTTACTCAGTTCCCTTCCCCCCCATTCAAGAATATAATCAACTCGGAGGAACAAAAACCTCTTCACTTTCATGGGTTGCACGGACAGCAGACATTCCGACTTCACCCAGTTCAGGAGCATGATATATGACACACAGGACCTATTCACAGCCTTAAGTCAATCCAGCACTAACCCACTGTTTGGTCAGACTCATACCATGCTCTCCATACTTTTTCAAATTTCTTGCCGCAGCCTCTAGATATATATGTTGCTTTGTATAGTGGGCATTTACCACTACTTCCAGAGCGCCTGTTTTTTTCCACATAAGCAAGGTGGACTTCTTCCCATAGAATAATAATATTGTAAGTAACGTTCTGTGAGCCCTTGAGGGGACCACCTCCGGGGTTTTCGGCTCTTGATTGGATAGATTGATAGTAGCGCAGCCATTGGTTCCCACTGCTGTCAATCAAGTCCAATGACGCAGGCACCGGGGGGCAGGGCAGAGTCATACATTCTGATGTGTAAATTTTTAAATGTAATATTTACATCAAGGAACTTTAAGGGAACCATTGTGAGGACTTTCTAATTAAAATACCATGTCCCATTTTGTGTATGTATATGTATGTGTGTGTGTGTGTGTGTGTGTGTGTATATATATAGATATAGATAGGTAGATAAAGAGATATTATATATATATATATATATATCTATGGACACCGAATGCTGGACTCGGGAGCATGCCTGCAAGGTAACCCCCTCAGGAGCGCGCTTCTCCAAGGGTGTTATCTGATGTGGGGAGTAGCCGCGAGAGCCGCAGGGGGACCCCAGAAGACAAGGTTCAGTACCACTCTGTGCAAACCGAGCTGCACAGTGGAAGTAAGTGTGATATGTTTATTTAAAAAAATTAATAATAAAAAAAAACTTTTATGCCGTGTACACACGTGCAGAATGTCGGACAGAAAAAGTCTGATGGAAGCTTTTCATCGTATATTCCGATCATGTGTATGCCTCATCTGACTTTTTTTTCCCAAAAATTCTGATGGACCTAGAAATGGAACATGTTCTAAATATTTCCGACGGAACCAATTCCTATCGGGAAAACCGCTCGTCTGTATGCTGTTCCAATGGACCAAAAACTATGCATGCTGTGAAGCAAGTATGAGATGGCAGCTATTGGCTACTGACTATTGAACTTCCTTTTTCTAGTCCCTCTGTACGTCTTGTACATCACTGCGTTCTTGACGGTCGGACTTTGGTGTGATTGTGTGTACACAAGACAGTTTCAGCGGAAAAACCTTCAGAGTTTATTCCGACGGGAAAACCGGTCGTGTGTACAGGGCATTACAATCACTTTAATGTTTTGCTGACAATTTTTGCAAACCATTTTTTTTCCCTGCGTGAGCTGTAATATAACTCTCCTGAAATAAAATGCATGCATTCACATTGAGTGTTAGCATTTCACTACATTACATAAAAGTCACAGCAATATGATATAATTTTAATAAGCAAACTTTTGTTGATTATAATTTTGAAATAAATATTTTGGACAGTACATTGGGGAAAAAGTAAAAGAAAATGTATCTTTTCAATTTTTTTCTGCTATTTATTCCCAATAAAAACAAATGTAACCAGATTTGCTGCTAACTTAAACCCCTATCTGTTCAGAAAGAAAAATGTTAAATAATACATTAGGGTAGACTATAAAATCTTAAATATTATGTGTAGAACAGAGAAACTAAAAACAATGTGAGACTCAAGGGGGTTTAGGCTGGATTCACACCTATGCATTTTTAGTGCTTTTTGCATTTTGCAGATTTGCACTACAGTCCATTTACCATTGTTTCCTATGGAACACGTTCTGTAGTGCAAATATACAAAAAGCACTAAAAATGCATAGGTATGAATCCAGGATTAGAGAGAGACAAAAAGGCGTGGAAGTGGTTAACAAAAACAAGCGACTGAGTGTTGAGTGTTGCAGAACCTCTCCTACAATATCAGGTAGTGAGAATTAAAGTGGCAGAAACTGACAAGCAATCAACCGCTGACATTCTGGTATATGACAAGTTCATAAAAACAGTATGGAAGGAGTAGAATATACAACCTCTGCAGTGCTGCAATCAACAAAACATCTATGAACCTCAGCATTGTGCTCAGTTCACTAAGATACATGAGTCATTTATTTGCATTGGAAGCAATTTAAATACAGTTTTGATGAAAACAACTATGCTAATTTTTTTTTTGTATAAATACACCTCATTACATTTTTACCATGAAATTTATACAGTATATACCTACTGAATTTCTCATCAATTAATACGTTATCACATAGGTCTCATTAGTCAGTATTGTACCTCCACATCTAATGGTGTCTGCTCCCCTCAATAGAAACCTCATACGATCATTGTCAAGCAGCTTGTGGGATCATTTTTCTCTTCCCGCTGCTGCCTCCCAGCCCTTTAAGAGCTTTGAAACGCTGGGAGGCAGGCATTCGGCTCATGCGAACGTTGTGATTGGCTGTCACAACGGTCACATGATTGGAAAAATTCCAGATCGCAAGTAAGCATCGAGAAATTTCCAGTCTCTGCCAATGACTGTGCTGGAAGCGCTCTCAGCACAGATAAGGGTTTGCATAGGGCTGCATATATACATTAAAGCCCACCCACTGAGGGGTCACATATTTGCGTACCATCAGCAGGAAGAGGTTAAAATATTTATTTAACATATTTTTGGTAGTTTGATTGGTTTAGTTATAGTGTCTACAAAATAGGGGATAGATTTGTCATTTTTATTAATTATTTTTTACTACTTATGGCGGCGATCTGCAATTTTCATCATGACTGTGACATCGGTCCGTGCCGGAAGTTGTGACGTCACGCCTCTGCATTTGAAAAAAATAAGCTAGGATACTTTTTTTTTTTTCAGGCTTCCCAGCCTAGAGGCGGGATGTGGGCACTTATTGGATCTTTACATTCCTTGTAATAGTGATAAAAAAAGTGTCAAAATAGAAAAATAAAAGTTAAATAAACAATAAAAATAAATGAAAGCACACCACCCCCTGTGTGCTCGTGTGCAGAAGCGAATGCATATGTAGATCGTGCCCATATATATAAAAGACGTGAGGTTCGAGGTATCACCACGAATGTTAGAGCGAGAGCAATAATTCTAGCACTGGGCCTCCTCTGTAACTCTAAATATGTAACCTGTAAAAAATGTTAAAGTGTCGCCTATGACGATTTTTAAGTACCCTAAATTTGGAGCCATTCCATGTGTGTGTGCAATTTCCAAGTGTGACAGGTTAAGTATTTATTTACTCGGCGTAACATCATCTTTCACATTATGCAAAACAATTGGGCTAACTTTACTGTTTTTTTTAAATGTATGTTTTTAAACGTTTAAAAAAAAAAAAGTTACTGCGCAAATACCTTGCAAGATAAAAAGTTGCAACAACCACCATTTTATTCCCTAGGGTCTCTGCTAAAAACACATATTTAATGTTTGGGGGTTCTGAGTAGTTTTGTAGCAAAAAAATATATGATTTTTACATGTAGGAGCGAAGTGTCAGAACTGGCCTGGGTAGCAAGTGGTTAAAGTGTATGTACAGCCCAAACATATTTTAGTTTCGGATAGAGCAGGGAGGGATTAAAACTCACGTAAATTTGTTTATGTCTATGTCTTGAAGAGATTTCCTTGGGAGTGAGCCTAGATTACACTAGTGTGATTCGGGAACCAGTGCGATTACATTGCCGGTTCCTGTATCGCTCCTCTGCCAGAGGCAGTTCACACTGTCTTCTGCGAAACGCTGCGGGTGTCATTAACTCCTAGTTTAGTTCACAAATTGCAGTGCGAACTGTGAACTCGCACAGTAATTGGATCGCATAGGTGAGAACACCCATGCAATCCGATTCTAGTGCAAGTCCCTGCAATTTTTTCTGTTGCGAATGAAATGCAAGTTCAGCCATACAACTGTATGGCTGAACTTGCATTGCTCAGGCATCGCATGTGATCGGTACCTGCAGTGCGGGTGCGAATCACATGCGATCTCTAAGACCCGGTTCACACTGAGGCAGCACGACTTGCAGCGCGACTGCTTCAGGCGACTGGGATCCGACTTTAGCAGTCGCTTGCAAAATTACTTCTGTATAGAAGTCAATGCAAGTCGCCCCAAAAGTCTATAGGAACCTTTTTCTAAGTTGGAGCGACTTGATTGCATTGAACAGAATGGGACGTGTCTTTTCAGGCGGCTAAGAACAGACGAGTTTCCCCTGTGTGAACCGGCCCTAAGTCCACGTGCACACGATCAGAGATTTTGGCAACCAAATCCGTCGGATTTTGCCCGTCGAATTTAGTCCGACGGATTGTGTCCGAAACTGTTGCATACACACGGTCGGGCCAAGTTGTCTGATTTAGCGGTTGCCAAGAACGCGGTGACGTAAGCCGTGTACGGCGGGACTAGAAAAAGGAAGTTCAGCACCACGTCCGGCACCCTTTGGGCTCCTTCTGCTGATCTCGTGTTTTAGTAGAAGTTTGGTGAGAGACGATTCGCGCTTTTCAGATTTGTGATTCAGATTGCTACCGCTCTTCAGTTTGTGCTTGTCTTTGCGTATCTGATAATGAGTGCGTGCAGTCATTAAGTATTTGCTTCTCACTGTGGACTATATCTTGGTATAGTATGCTTTGAAAGACATTTTTTATTGTCTGCTTGCTTCTGCTATTCAGGTCGTCCTTTCAGGCCTTGCTGCTTATCGGTGCTTTCTGGTGTCCGTTCTGACCAGCCGACTGTTTTCCAAACATGTTTCGTCTACGTACTCATCGTACAGTTTGTGCTGTGTAGGGGTTCTTACTTTGACTTTGACACAAGTCCAGTCCATGAACAGGGAGGGGAGGCGTTTGTTGACCAAGAATTGGTTGCGCCAGCGTCACCAGTTCTCCCACATTCCTTTGCTCCGTGAGATCCGCGAGAATAATCCTGATCATTTCTGGATTATTCTCAGGATGACGGACCCCGTTTTTCACTGTCTGCTGGCTTTGCTCACCCCTTATATCACCAGGCAGGATACCTGCATGCGGCAAGCCATCACTCCGGAGCAGAGGCTCATCGCCACGTTGCGCTACTTGGCGACAGGGAGAAGCCTTCAGGACCTCAAGTTCTCTACAGGCATCTCCCCCCAGGCTCTGGGGATCATTATTCCAGAGACCTGTTCTGCCATCATTCAGCTCCTGCAGAAGGACTATATTATGCTAAGTTTTAGCCTTAAACATCACATTCTATGTATTTCATGCTTGCTAATGTCTTGCATTTCTTTCCTCATTCCCTAATTACCATCATTGCAATATGCTCTAATTCATATGCTCTGCCCCTTTGTCCTCATGCAGATTTGCCTCACTAACTTCCCCACCATGCTCTTCTTGGCCCCTAAAACTATAGTCTAGTCACTTAACAATGTCTTTTGGCAGCTCCATAGTATTGCTTTCCCCTAAAATCTCTACAAATGTGATGTGTGTGCTTCAATTCATGCAAAGTGACCTTTTTTTGTTTTTTTGGAGTTGTGCCAAACTCATTAGGAACCCCCCTCTCCCCAACTGCTAGCTCAGCTGATAGCAATCCTCTATCTGATGACTTGACCCAACCCAATACACACTCTAAATACCTTTATCATGATCACATTTATAGACAAATTCACCAAAGTATTTAGTGTAAGGGCCTGCCTCAATACTTTCAAATGCTATTTTTATTTTTTAAACACATTAATTTTCTTGCTATGTAATAGCAGAATGTCAAAATGTCCTTCCATTTTGTTATTATGACACTTCTTACCTGTCCGGTGGGCTGCCAATAGTGTAACTAAGGAGGGGCTTCACAAAGTATCACACATTATTTAGGCATTCAGCTCTCAATCAAGTGGAGAGGGTTACCTGTCCTAAACATCCCCCCCTCATTTTTTAGCAAGGGCCCATCAGATGGGGGGGGGAAAGGGGTGATTATGACTCTCATAAGGGGACCTTATACTTTATGCTTTAAATACTCATTTCAAAAAATGTTATACTAATTTTGCCAAAAAATGTGGGTGTCTAATCTGCATGCAATGTTGATTTGTCAAATTACTCGTTTTTTTTCTTGTGTCACTACACAGTGTCCTTCAACGCCACAGGAATGGCAGACTGTGGCCTCCCACTTTGTCAGTTTTATTAAAAATTTGCCTTTTTCACCAACAGTGCAAACCCAAGTTCAGAGCGAGATGAGGGGACAGTCTCTTCTTCAGATAATCTTATTATGTTATGGGTCTGCTACACACACACCTTCTTTTTGTTAACTAATGTGTAGTGCATTACTGATCTAAATCATGCTCATTTTCAGCACCATGGCAGGAAAATGGCATGATTGTCCAAATTTACACCTCACTGTGGGTTCTTTTTACTAAAGGCACATCCACTATGCACTACAAGTGCACTGCAAAAGTACACCTGAAACTGCACTTGGAGTGCAAAGTGGAGTTGCCCTTATTAAATCGCACTCCTTCTCAGCACAAACTCAAATTTCACTACAAATACATTTTAAGCCCAATGAAAAAAGAAGGCCACACATTGTTGGGAATTCAACTTTTTAATACAAGCACATTCATATGTGCGTTTATTAAAGGTTTTTACAACAAACCAAGAGATTTTGTGTATCCAAAACCGAGTTTAATCATATTTATTTTTTACTTGTTTTTTTGTGTAAACAGGCATGTATCAAACCGTAAAATACAGAACACAGGAACTTACAAAGTTCAACTTGGAAAAGTGAAGACAATATCAGACATGAGTATGTACAAACTGGGCTGATATTGCCTTCATCACATGGGGTGTGACCCCTGAAAAATCCAAATTTGGAAGATGCACACAGTGTGTCAACATGTGCTAACTCCCATCATGGGGGATCAATTGTACATGCTTTGGGGCTGCAAACCCTTCATCTCAGACACTTTCCACAAAACATGTACATTGATCCCCCATGATGGGAGATAGCGCATGTTTACACACTCTGTGCATCTTCCAAAATTTTAATTATGCAAAATACAACATTTTTATGTTAAAAAGCAAAAATAAAACCCTATCTAGTTTTTTCGTTTTCACACTCTCCCCAAAACATCAATGATGTTCTTCATTTTATTTTTAACATCATTGATGTTTTGTTGTACAATTTCCAAATCCCTATTGCACCCCATTATCTCCCCGATCAAGATCTGGGAACTTTCACTGGTAAAACGGGAATCTTCCTCCACATCACCTAGAAAAAAAAAAAAAAAACACACCATGTAATCCAAATATGGTGATATACATTGATGAGCTTACCGGAAGCTGTGTTCTCCGACACTCACCTGTTGTGGTGACAATTTGGCCAACCTCCACAATCTCTCCTTCCTCCTCCTGCTCCTCTGTTTCTTCTTTTGGAAGTTGCCCTTCTTTGGGAGGGGTGTGGTCCCTGGTGTCCTCATACTTGCCGAGTCTTCTCTCCCCTATGAGAATGTAAACAAAGATTAATTAGCACACAGAGGGCAGAAATAGGAATCTGAAACATTGCTTGGAAGTGTTGTACAATTGTGTTTTTGGGCCGAGTTACAAGGTGAGAACATTATTGGGGCCACTTTGTTAAGCTGGAATACTTCCCTGCAGAACGATGTTTCCTACGAACGAACGAA
Source organism: Lithobates pipiens (assembly GCF_037356315.1). Taxonomy (NCBI): domain Eukaryota; kingdom Metazoa; phylum Chordata; class Amphibia; order Anura; family Ranidae; genus Lithobates; species Lithobates pipiens. The sequence continues at coordinate 313,183,737 of NW_027507758.1, read as the reverse complement.
ACCATGACCTTGAAAGTGGCCATTTTAAAATGCCCAACATGAAATCAAAGCACATGGAGCATGTATGCAAGCAAGAATAATCATATGAACACACGACAACTACTTACTTTTTTTAAGAACACACTTGATCCTTAGGTACTGCTCGTGCTCCCTCAGTTTCAGGTCTGACCAGCGTTTTCTCAGTTGATCCTTGGATCGGCGTATCCCAAAATTCTTCAGAAGACTCTTCACAACTTTATTCATGATCTTGGCCTTTCTGATATTTGGGTTTGGGTAAGGTCCATACTTCCCATCATAGTCGGTCCTGTTCAATATGTCCACCATCTCCAACATCTCTCCAAAATACATATTTGAGGCCTTAAATCTTGTCTTCCTGGATCGGGACGTTTCAGGCTCCGGGCTTTCCTCGTCCTCGTTAGTGGAACTATTAGTGCGCACCTGCATTCTCTCCGCCATGTGCTCTCCCCACTGCGCGGGAAGCGAAGGGGCGGGGAATAGTCTGGAAAGAACGTCAGGGGCGGGCGGAGTTTCACACATGCGCACTGTATATAAAACGCCACACATGTGTATCGTCCATACGATCTGGGAGGAGAGTGTGAGTCACGGATGCGGCGAACGTGGAAACGAAAGTAACATTTTTAACTTGGTGCTTCACTAGACTAGACTGCTTGTATATAGGCCGATGTTGGGACAAGATTAGGAGGGATTTTAATTGCATTATTAGTATTTGAGGGTTTGTCTTGTGTTGTGTCTTGCAGACAAAATGGACCCATTCAACAATGCCAACTTTATGGGGCTATTCCTCGAGCTCTACATGGAGATGCCCTGCCTGTGGCAGTTCCACAACAAGTTTTATAATGACAGATCAAAGAGGAACGCAGCACTGGAGAAACTGCTTGCTTTGGTGCAGATCAGGGTCCCCACGGCAGACATGACATATCTGAATCGCAAAATTGTGGCCATGAAGCTTACATATTTCAGGGAGAGAAAGAAGCACCTGGAGTCCTTGAGATCAGGAGATCCAGATGCTGTTTACTACCCCAGGATGGTGCACTTTGACAGGCTGCATTTTCTGGTAGACCAGGGGGTACCCAGGCCACCACTCAGGCCACCACTCTCCAGGCTTCCTCCAAGGCATCCTTCAGCCCCAGCTGAGGCTTCTGATGTCCAACCTGGGCCTTCCAGGCAGCACCATGTGGTGGGGCCCAGCTTGAGACAGATATTGCATTGTTGAACATATTTCTTGTGTTACATTTAATGATGATAACTAGATGTCCTTTTTGATCAGTAAGTTGAGATTTCTCCAAGTGGTTTACATCTCAATAGACAGTAGTGACCAAAAATGATTGGGACTGGAAAGAAAAATGCTGGTGTCAGAATGATAGTCTGTTCTATTTGGTAACATTCAATTAGCAAAAGCCAGGAGCACAAAATGTTGTGATTGATGATCAAAAAACTAAAACTATGTCCCCTTTTCATACACAGGGAGACCTCAGTCGGGGGGGAGGCTGTGGCAAGTGGCAGCCAGGAGGTCCACCAACGCCCTCCTTCTCCTGCCCCAGCTACAGGAGCCCAACCACAGCCTGGAAGGATGCCTGGTGGGAAGTCACAAAGGAAGACGAGAGAGTGATGGCCTGGGTTGAGTCTGGTGTGCCAGAAGATGCAGCCTCTTCAAGATCACCATCCTGGGGACAGAAATGACATCTGAATTTCCTGCTCTCTAGGACTTCAGGAGCAGACTTCTCTCCCTGAGATATCTACTCCTCAGGCCACCAATTTTTTTATATCTCATTTAGTCATGTCTGTCCTGGGGGCCAAAGGCTGCACCAAAGTTAAGAAGTTTCTCCAGTGCTGCGTTCCTAGTTTTATTTTCGAGCAAACAAAATAAATTTTATTTTTGTTTGATGAAATACTTGTGTAATGTGTTTTCCTTCAAAAAGTAGAGTTTATTTGTGAGCAGGCAGGTACATTTCCAAAATACAAAGTGAACTAAAGAACAAGGGGTACCAACACTAAACAACCTCCTGTAGATTAAAAAAGAAAAAGAAAATATAAAAAATACAATAATGTTGTTGTAAGTTTACACACAAAAAAATAAAAAATAAAATAAGGAGAAATGAGCAAAGTGTCTTTATAGGAGATTTTTAAGGAACCCCCCCCCCCCCCAAAAAAAACATCCAAAAAATAAAAAAACAAATCAAACATTGTGTAGATGTGACCAAACTAAAATTGTATTGCTGAAATGGTTAAAAAAGAGTAATGCGTTCGGGAGAAGTGTGTGTGACTATGAGCATCAAAAGAAGTTGGTTCTTGCAGCATTGTTAAAGATCAAGAGAATGCGCTTGATGAATGATTTTTGAACATTGCAGCGTGACGAATGTGCTATATCGCTTACGAGCAGTAGTTTTATCTGAACGAGCACTTCCGTGTCGGAATTTGAATGTGAGCATGCGTGGCACTTGGTCCGATCAAAATGCTCTACATATGATCGGAGTATGTCGGACGGAATCAGTCCGATGCATACCACACACAGTCGGATTATCTGACGTCACAGTCCGATAAGACGCATTCCGACAGATTCTCCGACCGTGTGTACGCGGCATAAGACCGCAGGAGTGTGAACCCAGGCTGAGAGGAATTCTCTTCAGCTTGATGAACCAGCTGAAATTCGCTTTATGACTGGCCCTGTTGGCCTCCTCCTAATTGGCATGGTTTGATTGAGAAGTCAAAGGAGCTGGGTGCAAAAATTGCCAGCTGAACAGCTGCATCCAATCAGACGCAGGTGCTGTTGGCAACTGTCACATACAGTAGTCTAGAACAGTGATGGCGAACCTTGGCACCCCAGATGTTTTGGAACTACATTTCCCATGATGCTCATGCACTCTGCAGTGTAGGTGAGCATAATGGGAAATGTAGTTCCAAAATATCTGGGGTGCCAAGGTTCACCATCACTGGTCTAGAAGGAGGATTTGTCTATCCGCACTGTATAGTGTGCAAGGAGGATTTTGTTCCAGAAAAAAAAATCTATCAGTGTGTGTCTAGCTGTAGGACAATTGCTCAAAGGTTTCCTAAATTGTATTGCTGTTTATGTGTAATTGCTGGGGAGATCTACCTCTCTCTATTTGTCCCGCTAACCATTGTCATTGAGGCAACAACTGTAACATTTTGGATTTTCCATCACTTTCTGTCTCAGCTGGACAAACAGGGTGGATCTCCCCTGCCAGGACACCTAGACAGCAATTAACCACTTCTCGACCAACCGCTGCAGTTATACTGCAGCAAGTTGGCTCCCCTGTGCGAGCCGTCGTAGCTATACATTGGCTTGCGGGGTCGGGATAGCAAGCGATGCACAGCAGGGGTGCTGATGCTCGTGGCCGACGGTCGCCATCACCGCCGACCACGAGCAATTGTGACCAGGAGACATAGAACAGGGACGAGTGTGTGTAAACACTTCCCTGTTCTGTTCTGACAGGAGTGACAGATTGCGTGTTCCTATTCCGATCCGTCAATTCCTCTAGTCAGTCCCCTCCCCCTTCAGTTAGAATCACCTCCCAGGGAACACAGTTACCCCCTTGATCGCCCCTAGTGTTAACCCCTTCACTGCCAGTGACATTTTTTATAGCACTGATAGCTACTATAGCACATAGCAATTTTATAGCACTGATCGCTGTATTCATGCCAATGGTCCCAAAATGTGTCAAAGTTGTCCAATGTGTCCGCCATAATGTCACAGTCATGATAAAAATTGCAGGTCACCGCCATTACTAGTAGAAAAAATATATAATAATAAAAATTGCAATAAATCTATCCCCTATTTTGTAGATGCTATACCTTTTGCACAAACCATTCAAATACGCTTATTGCGTTTTTGTTTTTTTACCAAAAAATATATTGAAGAATACATATCGGCCTAAACTGAGGAAATTTTTTTTTTACATTTTTGGGGGATATTTATTATAGCAAAAAGTAAACAATAATGCGTTTTTTGTTTCAAAATTGTTAGTCTTTTTTGGTTTATAGCGCAAAAAATAAAAACTGCAGAGGCAATCAAATACCACCAAAAAAAAGCTCTGTTTGTGGGGAAAAAAACCTGTAAAATGCCGACCCACTGTGCCGCAACCTTGGCGTTTCAGAGGGTGTTTGTCAGTCGCTGAGGAGGCGAAATGCCACCTCTTCACTGCCTGTTTTAACCCATAAAATGCTGACCCGCTGTGCCGCAACCTTGGGGTTTTACATGGTTTACGTTGCCTTCTTGCCAGCTGTTTTAACCCTCAAAATGCCAGCCCACTGTGCTGCACTGTGCATTTACTTGACTAAGTAGCGCCTGCTGAATGTGACACACTGTTTATTTTTGCAATGTATCAAAGCATCATGGTTGCACAGCCCTGAGTGGCTACATTTCTGTGTTTATGTGTGTTGGGGGGGTAAAATTGTGTTTTAAATGCTTGCTTTTACTACTGCCTGCATGAACTTGGCTGGACAAGAGTGTGGTCAGTCGGTGTCTGGATAGTATATGTATTACAGGGGTGCGAGATATATATATATATAGTGGTGTCCATGTAGTGGCAGTGTATCATGTGGAGGGTCTCCAGGGATGCCGGTCACATGACTCCTCTACCTGTACACTACACACACACACACACACACACACACACACACACACTCACCACACACGGCTCTCCTCCTCACAGCACATATACCAGCCATGTCTACACAACAACCCGGGAACCTGCCAGCACCGCTACTAGTATTCCCCTTCTAATTGCTCCATATTCCGAGCCAGCTGCCCCCTTCTACAACGTGCCATGGCACACGAGGGGGAGGGCTGGACCAATCATCACCGAGCCCCCCAGGTGCGTCCGTCCCCCCAGCCATCAGATAGAGGGGGAGATGCGCGTGCACGGTGTCAGTGCGCGCCCCCCGCGCCTCTCATCCCTCCTCCAGGTCCCGTGTTCTCTCCCCGTACTCCGGGCTGCAGCCTGCCGATGCTGAATAGGGGAGAGATGGAGGCAGCGCCGAGCACTGGGAGCTCCGAGCCCCGCTCCGCCGAGCCGTACATGTAGGAAGGGCAGTCCTCAGAGCCCTTCACCCGGGGTAAGTCATGGGGGCCACCCCCTCAATGTCATCCATTCCATCCATCCCTGACTGCAATCATCAGCCATCCTCTACATCCCAACAATGAATGGAGGATGGAGCTCTCCTCCGACACATTCCCTCATCCGAGGATGTCTACTACCCGTCATTACTACAGATACGGACCACTTACCTGTCTACTACCCAACCACTACAGATATGGACCACTTACCTGTCTACTACCCAACCACTACAGATATGGACCACTTACCTGTCTACTACCCAACCACTACAGATATGGACCACTTACCTGTCTACTACCCAACCACTACAGATATGGACCACTTACCTGTCTACTACCCAACCACTACAGATATGGACCACTTACCTGTCTACTACCCATCATAACTACAAATATGGACCACTTACCTGTCTACTACCCAACCACTACAGATATGGACCACTTACCTGTCTACTACCCATCATAACTACAAATATGGACCACTTACCTGTCTACTACCCAACCACTACAGATATGGACCACTTACCTGTCTACTACCCATCATAACTACAAATATGGACCACTTACCTGTCTACTACCCAACCACTACAGATATGGACCACTTACCTGTCTACTACCCATCATTACTACAGATATGGACCACTTACCTGTCTACTACCCAACAACTACAGATATGGACCACTTACCTGTCTACTACCCATTATTACTACAGATATGGACCACTTACCTGTCTACTACCAATCATTACTACAGATATGGACCACTTACCTGTCTACTACCCATCATTACTACAGATGTGGACCACTTACCTGTCTACTACCCATTATTACAACAGATATGGACCACTTACCTGTCTACAACCCATCATCACTACAAATATGGCCCACTTACCTGTCTACTACCCATCATTACTACAGCTATGAACCACTTACCTGTCTAATACCCAACCACTACAGATATGGCCCACTTACCTGTCTACTACTCATCATTACTACAGCTATGGACCACTTACCTGTCTACTACCCATCATCAATACAAATATGGACCACTAACCTGTCTACTACCCATTATCACTTCAGCTATGGCCCACTTACCTGTCTACTAACCATCATCAATACAAATATGGACCACTAACCTGTCTACTACCCATTATCACTTCAGCTATGGCCCACTTACCTGTCTACTAACCATCATTACTACAGTTATGGACCACTTACCTGACTACTACCCAACCACTACAGATATGGACCACTTACCTGTCTACTACCTGTCATTACTACAGATATGGACCACTTACATGTCTACTACTCATCATCACTACAGATATAGACCACTTACCTGTCTACTAACCATCATCAATACAAATATGGACCACTTACCTATCCACTACCCAACGACTACAGACATGAACCACTTTCCTGTCTACTACCCTTCATCACTACAAATATGGACCCCTTACCAGTCTATTACCTAACCACTACAGATATGGACCACTCGCCTGTCTACTAGCCATCATCACTACAAATTTGGACCAATTACCTGCCTACTACCCATCATTACTATAGATGTGGACCACTTACCTGTCTACTACCCATCATCACTACAGATATGGACCAATTACCTGTCTACTACCCAACCACTACAGATATGAACCACTTACCTGTCTACTACCCATCATCACTACAAATATGGACCACTTACCTGTCTGCTACCCATCATTACTACAGCTATGGACCACTTACCTGTCTACTACCCAACCACTACAGATTTGGACCACTTATCTGTCTACTACCCATCATCACTACAGATATGGACCACTTACTTGTCTACTACCCAACCACTACAGATATGGACCACTTACCTGTCTACTACCCATCATCACTGCAGATAAGGACCACTTACCTGTCTACTACACCACACCACCTGACACTGACCACTTACCTGTCTACTACCCATCATCACCGCGGACATGGACCACTCACCCTTCTTCTACACCACACCACCTGACACTGACCACTTACCTGTCTGCCTGCTACCCATCTATCTACCCATCTATCTATCTATCTATCTATCTATCTATCTATCTATCTATCTATCTATCTATCTAATCTATTCTTCCAGTATCTATGTATTTATCTTACACAATATAGTAGTACAAAGTATTTATCGATCTATTCTTTATCTTAGGCTGACCATACATTATACAATTTCCTTATTCAATTTCCTTAAGATTTACCTTCAACTATGTAGTATAAGGGCCTGCATGATTGCATACAAATTGAAAGTGTTTAGGTTTGACCTCATATTATATAGTTTTGGTAAATCTAAAGGAATGTTGTACAAGAAAATTGTATCATGTATGGCCAGCCTTAATTTCATCCTTTCTTTCAAATCTGTCTATCTATCTGTCTGTCTATCTATCTACAGCCTGAGATGAAGACAGACACAGTTTTTGTTCTATCCAGCTGAATTCAAAAACAGAATCAGTGAGTTGGAAAAAGGCTCACCCCCTTGTGTCAGTACTTTGTTGAACCCCCATTTGCTTTAATGACAGCCTTTAGTCTGTTGGGATATGTCTGTACTATCTTTGCACATCTGGATTTTGTAATATTTGCCCACTCTTCTTTGCAGAACTGCTCATGTTCAGTTAAATTTGGTGACCATTTGTGGACTGCATCAAGTCATTCCACAGATTTTCAATGGGGTTTAAGGCCTCATTCCCATGAGGCGGATTTGCTTGCACGGAGTCCGCCTCTTTCCACCAGCTCACTGGAGTTCTCTCCATTGATCTCCACTGACCCGCCAGATGACAGGTCCCTCTCTGCTCACTGAGCGTGGAGGGGCTTGTCGAGCGCCGCTGGTTTCTATGAAGAGATCGGATGAAAACGGACAGCATGTCCGTTTTCATCCAATCTCACCCGATCCAGCGATGGATCCAGACGTAGAGCCATCCGTCTGCTTTTGGCGGATCGGACCGGGTCAGATGTTAGCGGACATGTCACCACTGACATCTGTCGCTCCATAAACCAGCATGGAGCACCCGTTCGGGTCCACCATCAAAGCTGACAGGTGGACCTGAACGGTCCGACAGTGTGAAAGGGGCCTTAGTCTGGGCTCTGACTAAGCCATACAAGGACACAGTGACTGAACTATAGGGGTCGCTGCAGTTGCACTTGCAACTGGGCCCTGTCGTTCTCCTGCTGTGGGAGGGCCCCAAGACCCAGCATCTCCCCGTGCACCACTGGCTGTCCATTTAGCATGCATGGGGGGAGGTGGGTGGTGGCGATTGGCAGCTCTATGGTGCCCACGAGCCATGGGATCTCTCTGGGGCTTTTCTCTCTCCGAATGTATACAGTGGAGAAGGGAGGGGCCTCTGACCCAGGCATGTATCGGCTTCACTCTTCAGTGAGTCGCTCTGCTTCTACACTCTTGATGATACATGACTGGGTCAGAGGCCCCTCTCCAGTGCATGCAGTCGGAGAGAGAACTGCAAGCCCAAGGGAGATCCTGCCGCCCGTGGACACCATATAGCTGCAGATCTCCGCCTCCCATGTGGAGGTAGGGTACAGAGATGTGCTGGGTGTCCAAGGTGCACAGCTGAGACCAGACAGGTACAGGGAAACCTCTGGAAGGGGGTGAGGGGTGACCCTGATGTAAGGTGGGGCCCTTTGGTGACCCTGATGTAAGGGGGGCCCTTTGGTGACCCTGATGTAAGGGGGGCCCTTTGGGGACCCTGATGCATGGAAGGGGCTCTCTGGGGACCCTGAAGTAAGGGGGGCCCTCTGGGGATCCTGAAGTGAGGGGGGCCCTCTGGGGACCCTGAAGTGAGGGGGGCCCTCTGGGGACCCTGATGTAAGGGGGGGCTTTTTTTGGGACCCTGATGTAAGGAAGGGGCTCTTTAAGAACACTGATGTAAGGAGGGGCTCTCTGGGGACCCTGATGTAAGTGGAGGCTCTCTGGGGACCCTTATGTAAGGAGGGCCTCTTTGGGGACCCTGATGTAAGGAAGGGGCTCTCCAGGGACTCTGATGTAAGGAAAGTGCTCTCTAGGGACCCGGATGTAAGGGGGAGCACTCTGGGGAACCTGGATGTAAGGGGGAGCACTCTGGGGACCCTGATGTAAGGAGGGGTTCTCCGTGGACCCAATGTATGGGGGGGGGCTCTCTGGAGAAGCTTATGAAAGGGGGGGGACTCTGGGGATCCCAATGTAAGTAGGGAGGCTCTCTGAGGGTCCTGATGTTAGTGGAGGCTCTCTGGGGACCCTGATGTAAGGGGGAGCTCTCTGGGAACCCTGATGTAAGGAGGGGCTCTTTGGGGACCCTGATGTAAGAGGGGGGGCTCTTTGGGGACCCTGATGTAAGAGGGGGGCTCTCTGGGGACCCTGATGTAAGGAAAGGGCTCTCTGGGGACCTGAATGTAAGGGGGAGCGCTCTGGGAACCCTGATGTAAGAAGGGGTTCTCTGAGGACCCTTATGTACAGGGGGAGGGGCTCTCTGGGGACCCTGATGAAAGGAGGGGTCTCTCTTGGGATCCTAATGTAAGTAGGGAGGCTCTCTGAGGGTCCTGAAGTTAGAGGAGGCTCTCCGGGGACCCTGATGTAAGGGGGAGCTCTCTGGGGACCCTGATGTAATGAGGTGCTCTCTGAGGACCCTGATGTAAGGCGGGACTCTCTGGGGATCCTATTGTAAGTAGGAAGCCTCTCTGAGGATCCTGATGTTAGGGGAGGCTCTCTGGGGACCCTGATGTAAGGGGGGATCCGCACTATATATACACACACATGTATATTATATACATGTGTATCCCCACCCAAGCATATGACTTTCTATACTTCACTGCTATGGGCTCTAGCCTGAGATCTTTTATAGACCTAGCAATGCCCCTGGTGGTGGCCCCTCATGGTTTTTTGCACCGGGGCCTTGAAGAATCTAGTTACGCCTCTAATTGTGCTTTGGGTCATTGTCATGTTGGAAAGTAAACCTTCTTCCCATTGACAACTTTCTGTCCGAGGGGCAACAGAATTTCCTCAAGAATTTAATGGTATTTTGCTCCATCCATTTTTCCTTCTATCCTGACAAGTGCTCCAGTCCCTGCTGCATATAAACACACTTATAATAGGATATTACAACCTCCATGCTTTACTGTAGCAATGGTGTTAGTTGGATGGTGAGCTATATTGGTTTTCCACCAGAGTTATCTTTTGGTTTTGAGGCCAAATAATACAATTTTAGTCTCATCTTACCATGACACCTTTTTCCATGTGGCCTCAAAATCTTCAAGGTGCGTTTAAGGTGGTCAGATGAGACAAAAAAATTGGAATTATTCGGCCTCAACACCAAACGATATGTCTGGCAGAAATCCAATGCATTTCACCATCCAAATAAAACCAATTCTACAGTAAGACGCCTTTCACACTGAGATGCTCAAAAACTGGCCATAAAACGTTGGGCGTTTTTGTGGTGCTTTTGCGGCACTTTAGTGTCGTTTTTGCGGCATTAGTAGTGCACTTTTTTTTAAGGTCACGTGACAACATGACCTTAAAATAAAAGAATAAAGAAAAATACATTTTGGGATGCTTTTTAAACTCTTTCGAATAGATTGCCATTCATTTAGATGGACAGCAGCGTTTTGAGGTGCTTTTTAAAGTGCTCCAAACATGCCCCAAAGATGCTGTTTGCAGGACTTTTTGCACCACCTTGACAGTGCACTGCCCCAGTGTGAAAGCATCCATTGAAATGAATGGGAAGCAAAAACACCTGAAAAGGGGTCTAAAGCATGGAGGTGGTAATATCCTGTTAAGGGGGTGTTTCTCTGCAGCAGGAACTGGAGCACTAGTCAGGATAGAAGGAAACATGGATGGGGCAAAATACCAACCCAGTAATTCTGTGTTTTGTTTTTTTATGACATGTTTGTTTCACATGGATGTTATAAATTTCACTAGTAAATATACAGCTGGCTAAAACAAAAACCGTGTCTGTCTTCATTTAAGGCTGCATAGCAACAAAATGTAATTATTTTAAGGGGGGGTGATTATTTTCTATACTATCTTTCTATCTACCTGTCCAACTTTCTTCCTTTCTTTTAAATCAATCTACCTGTCCAACTCTCTCTTTCTCTCTTTCTTTCTTTTTCTTTCTTTCTAATCAATCTGCCTGTCCAACTTTCTTTCTTTCTTTCTTTCTTTCTATTCCTCTTTCTTCCTCTTTTTCTTTCTCTTTCTTTTTCTTTTCTCTCCCTTCCTTCCGTCCTCCCCTCTACTTCCTTCTTTGTCATCTATTTACTATTTATCATTTCTATTATTTATTATTCATTTTGATTGTTTGTCATTATTTTTAAGTTGATGCACTTTGATTAACACGTGTCATGTAATTTACAAAATCCATCACAGGTGGGTTCATTTAGTAATAGTGTGGTCTAAGGCCTCTTTCATATGGACTCTCCATAGACCTTTATGGAGCGACGGATGTCAGCGGTGACATGTCCGCTGACATCCGACCCGCTCTGATCCGAAAAGTGTGATGGAGGAAAACCCTATTTTTTCCATCTGTCTGCGGATCGGATGAAAACGGACTCTACATTCCGTCTTCATCCGATCCCCATAGAGGAGAGCGGTGCTCTGACAGATTGGTCCCTGCACAGTGTGCAGAGACGGACCTGTCTTCTTTCTTTCTTTCTTTCTTTCTTTCTTTCTTTCTTTCTTTCTTTCTTTCTTTCTTTCTTTCTTTCCCATATATCATGTAATTTACAAAATCCATCACAGGCAGGTTCAATAATACAGTGTGTATTTTAATGTCCAGATTTGGTAATTGTGTGGTGTATAGTATTTGTGTTTGTAACACAAGAAATCCAGGAGCATGGTTCTGTAGCACACTTTTTTGTTTGTTTTTGTTTTTTGCGGTTACTTTTCAATCCTTTGTATATGATTTGCTTGCAGATAGTATCAATTCTCCTATTTCTCATTGGGTGTTATACATAACTTTGGATATCTAAGTTTGATTTTACATTTTTTGGCTGATTTGACATCATGACAAGAAGGGAGATCTATTTAATAAATGTGAATATGACCTTTGCTGGAAATGGGATAATTCAATTGAGAGCTCTGACTTTCCTCTAATCAGCACAAACTTGGAATGTGTAATCATGGTACTCACTTGTATATAAATCAGAAAGCTTACAGCATCACTTGGAGTGTGGGCACACTGAATTTTTGAGGGCCTGTAAAGTATACAATAATGGAAAATATTATATACAGTAATACCTTGGATTGAGAGCATAATTTGCTCTGGAAACATGCTTGTAATCCAAAGCACTTGTATATAAAAGCAAATTTCCCCATAAGAAATAATGGAAACTCAGATGATTTGTTCCACAACCATTTATTCATAAGTCCTTTCGTTTATAGTCCATATAAAAAGATTATAGCGATGTGATGTAAAAATTCTCCACAAGGGGATTAGAAGCAAAATCCAGCAGGAGCTACAGAGTATAAAAGAGAAAAGAGCCACCTCTAAGTGTAGCAATATGGTTACATTTAATGAAGGTACAACATTTAGCAACTCACATGGTTGATGAATAAAAGAGGCACATCTAAGTATGCAGGCATTCGGGGAAAAGCTGTCCACATAGATGGTCCTCCTCACCGCCGTCTCTCACCGCTGTCAGTCTGCAATCATGACCAGGAAGACTACCCCGCAGTAGAGAAATTTGGAAACGAGGCTTGAATCGCTTGTGGAGCACAGAGTGGAAGCGATGATGGTGGTGTGGAGAATGGTCTATGTGCACAACTTTACTCCGGGCGCCTACATACTTAGATCTGCCTGTTTTAATCATCAACCATTTGACTTGCTGAATGTTGTACCTTCATCAAATGTAAGCATATTGGTACACTTCTTCTCTTTTATACTCAGTTGTGACATGACACTACTTGATACACAAGCGATGTCTTGATATACAAGTCAGAATTTATTTAAAAAAATTGCAAAACACTCTCAAACCAAGGTTTTACTGTACTGTATTAGAAAAAAAGACTAAGTTATGTTTTGTGGGCTTCAGTAAAACTTGCAACATCCCATGGCGAATATCCATATGTATGTGACGTGAACAGTGAGTGCAGACAAATCGTTCAACAAGCACTGTTAGATCTCACAGCTATGTATGTATATTAGATCTGAAAAGTTATTATAAATGTCCTTGTAGTATTCCACGTTTGTTGGACTAAGCTGATGTAGAACACAGCTGCATACTATGCAGCTCGAGCTGCAGAATAAGATAGGGAATATATTACTGTCACTTTGCAGCCCTAGCACATTTTTATCTTTTCTTTGCAGCCAAGAGATGTTGGACCTTCCTTAAATGAGTCCTTTGTTTGGTTGTGTTTGCTGTCATTGTTATTGTCCCCTTTGGTACTGATTGCTACTACATATGAATTGATCATTTTCTTCTAGTCTTAGAACAGTCTTCCTGAGCCCTGCTTCATTTTACTATGTCATACAGCAATGCATGATCGTACTGCAGCATTTGTAATATTACAGTTTGTGCTGTTTACAGGCTTTCTTTGGGATATCATATATTCAATAAGATTTTATTTTTTTAGGTGAAAAACTAAAATTGTAATTGATTACCTCATTGGTATACAAGTGTAGTAAACTAGTCTTGCAAAAAAGGATTGTAGCATGATTAAAATGCTTTTGTGTAATCTTGTGACACATTCAATTTGTAAGGAGCAGAAATGTTCAGCGTAACCATGAGCAGCACCATGCTTCCAAGGGATCCCTCTGCCCAGTAATTTAAACATTGTCTAATCAAATAGGGCCTCCCTGTTTTACTGAAAGATGATGTTTATGCTAAAGCTGAACTAACCCCATCGATTTCCCAATACAGTTACAAGCAGATCTTCCTTCACTGCACCTGAGCACCACAAACCAAAAACACTATTTAAATAGTTTTTAATATTCAAAGCACCCCCCCCCCCTCCCCCTTCCGCCAATCTATCCATGTCTCTATGCTTTATTTTGATGAAAAATCACTTTGTAAAACAACCCCCTAGAAATTCTGACCTTAGCCATCTTGAGTAAGTGCAGATGATTTATGTAGCATTTACTTCCTGGAATCCATCTGCCTTTAGCTTAACATGCATGCAGGAGAGAGAGTGTGCTTAGCTGAGAAAAACCCTCCTCTTCCCCTCCCCTTCTAAAGACTGCTGGGATGTATGACATCATTTGCCTAGGCAAGAAACCAGGAAGTAACTAAAGAAATGTAAAAAAAAAAAAAAAAAAGATATACTTTCCTATCTATTTACTAATGCTAGCAGCATGTGGATTAAAAATAATTAAAGTTGATTGGGAGAGTAAAGTTCCACTTTAAAGCACGTGTGAAGTCTTACCTTGTAAATCAACCTATTCAGTTTAAAGCAGTAGTAAACCATGGCAGTAAAAAAAAAACAACTAAAAAAAAAAAAAAACCTGTAAAGCAATTGCATAATGTGCTAGTATGTATCACATACTAGCACATTATGAAATACTTACGAAGCCCTCCAGCTGTGCGCTGTCACCGCTGAGAGGGCCGACATCTTCCCTCTGTCTTTCTTATGGGTTCGCAGGCTCCAGCAGTTTGAGTGGAAGGAGCCGCAATGATGTCACATGTGCAGCATGCATGCGGGAGCCCTTGGTTCCAGCACAAAGCTCTGAAGGTCCAGCACAGTATGCCAGACCTTCTGAGTGCATGCTGCATCCAGGGTGAATATCACCTAAATGGTGCACATTTAGGAGATATTCATTTTACCTAGAGGTAAGCCTTATTATAGACATACCTGTAGGTAAAAAACACAAAACGGGCTTTACTACCGCTTTAAAGTAGAAATGCAAGGCTACAAATTTGTCTATAGATATTAACTACATTCTAAATACCGTATATACTCGAGTATAGGCCGACCCGAATATAAGCCGAGGCCCCCAATTTACCCCCAAAAAAACTGGCAAACTTATTGACTCGTGTATAAGCCGAGGGTGAGACATGCCTGTCCATCCCTGTGTGTGTGTCCGTCCATCCCTGTGTGTCCGTCCATCCCTGTGTGTCCGTCCATCCCTGTGTGTCCGTCCATCCATCCCTGTGTGTGTGTGTGTCCATCCATCCATCCATCCCTGTGTGTGTGTGTCTCCATCCATCCATCCATCCATCCCTGTGTGTGTGTGTCTCCATCCATCCATCCATCCATCCCTGTGTGTGTCTCCATCCATGTGTGTGTGTGTGTGTGTGTGTGTGTGTGTGTGTGTGTGTGTGTGTGTGTGTGTGTGTGTGTGTGTGTCCAGCCTACCTTTGTCCCGAGCCTCCGTCCCGTGCCTTGCCTCCTTGCCTCCGTCCCGTGCCGTGCCTTGCCTCCTTGCATCCGTCCCGTGTCGTGCCTTGCCTCCTTGCATCCGTCCCGTCCCGTGCCGTGCCGTGCCGTGCCGTGCCTTGCCTTGCCTTGCCTCCGTCCCGTGCCCTCTTCGTCGGCGGCCATTGTAAAATTCAAAAGCTGCGCCGCCGCCTTCGCCTGTGATAGGCGGAACACTGAATTTCCCAGCAGCCTGTGTTCCGCCTATCACAGACGTCGTATCATCCTCGTCCGTAGTACGAGGATGATACGATGTCCGTGATAGGCGGAACACAGGCTGCTGGGAAATTCAGTGTTCCGCCTATCACAGGCGAAGGCGGAGCCGGAGGCGCGGCTTTTGAATAGAATGGCCGCTGTCTGTCTGCTCGACACGCTGATCGAGCGGGCAGACAGCGATGACTCGAGTATAAGCCGAGGGGGGCACTTTCAGCCTCAAAAAAGAGGCTGAAAATCTCGGCTTATACTCGAGTATATACGGTACCGTTTTCATTTTTTTAAATAAGTAATCATATGACCTCTGTTCTCAGCTACAGAAAGAGCTTAGAGAGGTGTGTGTGTTGGGGGGGGGGGGGAGGGGGGACTGAAGGAAGGCATGTCAGCAGGAGGCAGAGAAACAGCAGTACATTAATCTTTCTACTGAAGAGCTGTGCAGGGGGCATGTCAGCACAAGTCTGACCACTGGATAACAGGCGGGCTGTGCTACCAAGTAGAATGCAAAGAAGAAAACTGACCACACTGGGATAGATGTGTTCCAAAGCCTGCCATGATTGGTTTGAAATATGAAAAGTAGGGGGACTTGCAAGATCACCAGATATTTCACATGAAGCAAGCATTGCAGATAAAACAGGATACATTTAGCCCCTGTTCACAGCTATGCGAATTAGATGTGGGTTACACCGCATCCAAATCGCAGGAAATTTTCAAATACATTCAAATTAATGTATCTTGTTCACATATGTGCGTTGCATTCGCACTGCACATTGCACAAAAAACGTGTGCGTTTTCTGGGCATTGCGGTGCGAATTACAAGCACATTATCCTCTATGGGAATGCATCTGATTCGCAGATGCATTGGGTTCTGAACAAGAAATCTTTCCTTCTTCTCACTACACCTCCCCCTCCTCTCCCCCCTCTCCCTGCTCAGCTGATGTGCAGAGAGAACGGAGCGGCACCGCTGAACAGCTGCTTTTTCTCTTCACAGAGAAGATGTCGCTGGAATTCGCACTGCACTGGTGTGAACAAGGCTCAGAGTATATGGTAACGCAGACCTATATCAGGAATGTAAAATGCTGGGGGTAGCATAAACTTTAATGCTGGGGGTAACATAAACTTAAATTTTTGCCATGGAATGATAACAGTTAAAGTACAGTTGCTTGTTCTCTAAACCAAACTGTCAAGTCATTAAATGGCTGCTGTCATAGCTAATCAAACATTAAGCACTGGCAGCTGCATATCAAACAGAGACTAAAGTCAGCCACAGACAGTTCAAATCTCAGCCGGTGCAGCAGGGACCGTCCGAGATTCGAAGCATGTATGGGCAGACCAGGCCCGGATTGGCCATAGGGCAAACCGGGCACCTGCCCAGTGGGCCGTGGCCGCCAGGCGGCTAGTCCTTGCGGGGCTCATCCAGCCTCTCCTCGGCCACCCGGCTGGCAGTTAAACTCAGCCATCTGCGCCAGGGGGAGGAGCTAGATGAGACGCCTTCGGCGGCCTCTGCGTGGCTGCGCGGCCGCCCGTATGGGTCAGCCTTCAGTGCCGGGAGGAGGAGCCAGAGCAGAAACCTTCGGAAGTGCCTGAAAAGAAACCGTGAGCCCCCCTATAAACTGCATAGGAGGAGCGGTGGGGGTGGCTGCATATAGAAGAATAATTCTCTCCATCTTCCTCCTGCAGTAGCAGAATGCCTGCGAGAGGGAGAGGAGAAGCATTCAGAGACTGCAGGAGGAGGATGGAGAGAATTATTCTTCTATATGCAGCCACCCCCACCCCTCCTCCTACCCTGCTTCTCTCTGCTGCTCCCCCCTGGGCTCTCCACTGCACCCATACTCTCTGCCATCCCACCCCATGCTCTCTGCCATCCCCCCATGCTCTCCACCTCCCCCCCATGCTCTCCACCTCCCCCCCCATGCTCTCTGCCATCCTCCCATGCTCTCTGCCATCCCCCCATGCTCTGTGCCATCCCCCCATGCTCTGTGCCCCCCATGCTCTCCACTTCCCCCCATAGTCTTCACCTTCCCCCATGCTCTCTGCCATACTCTCTACCATCCCCCCATGCTCTCTGCCATCCCCCCATGCTCTCCACCTCCCCTCCATGCTCTCTGCCATCCCCCCATAATCTCCACCTCCCCCCATGTTCTCTGCCATCCCCCCATGCTCTCTGCCATCCCCCCATAGTCTCCACCTCCGCCATGCTCTCTGCCATCCCCCCATACTCTCAACCCCCCCCACCCCCATGCTCTCTGCCGCCCCGTACTCTCTGCCGCCCCCATGCTGTCCACCACCCCCGTGCTCTCCGCCAGCCTCCCTGTGCTCTCTGCCGCCCTCCCTGTGCTCTCCACCTCCCCACATGCTCTCCAATGCCCCCTTGTGCTCTATGCTGCCCCCCTGTGCTCTCCTCTTCCTCCCTGTGCTCTCGCCCCACCCCATGTACTCAAGATTCTTCCCTGTGCACTCCAACCCCCCCTGCTCTTTCCTGGTCCCACCTCACCCCTCCCCCACACCTCTGCTGGGTTCCCCCTCCCCCTCTCAGGGGATCTGTCAGGGAGGAGATTGGGGAAGAGGCCGGTTAACATGTCATGGGCTGCTCAATGCAAAATGCCTGGGCCTATTTTTTGTCCCAGTCAGGGCCTGGGGCAGACTGAATGTACCCAATTTATCCACTTGGGTACAACCAGCCTGTCAGAATATACATGTGATGGCTCTGCGGGAGGGAGGAAAGAAAATCGCTACATCTATGGCCGGCATAAGATGGCAGCTACTGTGATTGTAAGAGACGGGAGGGTTTAGTTCCATTTTAAGTCCTTTAGCCTGATTTTTAGTCCTATGAGCAGAAAACATCTGTGATGCGTGATAATTCCCTGTGACCAATCTCTCCAATCCCTTTTTCCTTGTATTGTAGTCATATGTTGACACCATAGTCCCAATCCATCATTCATGGCAGATCACACACGAGCATACAGCGCCACAATCCTGAATGAGCAGCTACCAATCATCACATCAACATGTGACCTTCTAAAAATCACTTTGTGATTGAGGACTGGAGTTTGTTAGGGAACAAATGATCTTGGGATTGCAGAAATGATCACAAGCGCTTCTGATCGTGAACTGACTTCATTATCGCCTGCATTCTACATATATTTTATAAAGCACACTATGGCAGTCATTTTTTTAAACCATGCTTCATCATATTGCCTTCTATCATGGTGATGTTTACGATAATGAAATACACATTGCCTTTTTACAGACCATTTCGTCCCTCTGTGGCTCTTTTGTGTTTTGGTTTAGATATGCTTATTCTATGGTGACACATGCTGGCTTAGGTAATAATATTTGCAAATAGTCATAAATCAAGCTTTAGCAACTTAGTATGGGATTTAATAGGTTATTGAAAACACGGATTTTAGTATTGCTTTGCAGAAAAACGTCTAAAGCCATTTTTTTTTGTTAGAGTAGGGAATGATTACATCATTGTCAGTTTTCTTTTTTCATATTGCTATCTAAGGAGTTGATTTATGAAAAATGGAGAGTGCAAAATCTGGTGCAGCTTTGCATAGAGACCAATCAGCTTCCAGTTTTTTTTTTTGTTTTTTTGTCAAAGCTTAAATAATTGAACAAGCTGAAGGTAGAAGCTGATTGGCTACCAGGCAAAGCTGCACGAAAGTTTGCAGTGTCAAGTTTTAGTAATTCAACCCCAATGTCCCTTCACTCTCTTTCCCAGGGACATAAAAGAAATGAGCAGAAAAATCTCCAAATGAGTGTTTATCTCTCTTGGACACTTGCCACTGGAACAGATTTCTATATTGGAGGATTACCCCTCTATTCCTATTTAGATAAGAACTATAACTTTTTGTGTAGGCTTGCTTGTGGATCCAGCATGATCAAAATTCACAGTCCTGGTGAAATAAAAAGCTTGTAAAGGCTAAAGGTCTTTTACCTTAATGGATTCTTAGCATTAAGGTAAAAAAAAACATTCTGAGTGCAGCTCCCCCCACCCCCAGTTCACCTTATACTTACCTGAGCCCAACCCATCCAGCAATGTGGATGAGAGCAATGGCTCTCTTGGATCTCACCCTCCTCATAGAGAAAGCAAGGGGAGCCATTGCTTCATCTGCTACCAATCACTGCCTGTAAAGAGAGAGCGGGGTGGGGCCAAACCTTGATGTCTGTGTCTGTAGATCGAGTCCACAGGTGTTCCACAATAGGAAGTGGCTTCCTATGGTGGTGCATCAAGAACAGGGGGAGCCAGGAGCGCCAGTGGGGGACCCAAGATGTGGAAGATCAGGGCTGCTCTGTGCAAAACCATTGTACAGAGCAGGTAAGTATAAAAAATAGCCTTTACAATCAATTCAATGCAGGGATTCCCCAGACCACATTATTTGTAACCATAATGCTCTGCCTGGGCTTTGAACAAAGGTCAGCTGCAGGGACGTGCGGTGAGGTCAGTAGCTGGTGAGTAACTGGCTAGTATCGGAGCCAGATACACACAGGTTACATCCCCTGGGACCATTGGAGTAAGAGCAATAATTCTAGCACTAGCCCTCCTCTGTAACTCTAAACATGTAACCTGTAAAAAAACTTCAAGCACCACCTATGGAGATTTTTAAGTACCGAAGTTTGGTGCCATTCCACAAGTGTGTGGCATTTTTGTCTTGTATTTTTTATATTCATGATAGCGTTTTATTTATTTTTTTTAAAACATGTTTGAAAAATTTCTGTGCAAATACTGTGCACTGTAAAAAGTTGCAACAACCATAATTTTATTCCCTAGGGTGTCTGCTAAATTTTTTTCATATATATATCTATATATATATAGATATATATAAATAATGTTGGGGGTTCTGAGTAATTTTCTAGCAAAAAAAAAATATATGATTTTTACATGTAGGAGAGAAGTGTCAGAATTGTCCTGGGTGGCAAGTGGTTAATTACCATATGTAAGTAATATACAAATAATTATTATATATTATTTTTAAGGTCATTTACTATATTTTCAAAAACTGTACTCAGTAGTGAAGTTTTGAAGTTATACCTTCAAACCTGTAATTTCACAGTAAATTGATAAATAATAAATGATTATGTTATAACATATAGCATAATAATATATGATTTAGCGTAATTAAAACAGTAACTTTTCAGCAGGCAGCAGATTCTAATTCTCCCTCTTAACTGTGTGAGAAAAACATGGGATTATGGGTAAATCTTATACTCATAAGCCCATGCTTTTTCCTTGTAGTTAATATTTTTATTGGACAGCTTGTTCCAATGGTGCTTTACCATTGGCCGAAGGCTCCAAGCTGTCCATTAAAGTGGTTGTAAACCCTTACAACCAACTTTTGACCTAGATTAAGGCTTACCTGTAGGTCCAAGAAATATCTCCTAAACCTATACGGTTTAGGAGATATTTACCCGAAGACAGCCACCACTGTCTACGGCGCATGCGCCGTAGACAGCGGCGCGCAGGCGCACTGGGCAGGCCGCAGATCGTGGTGATATGGCACGAGTGTCGGCTCCCGTGTGCATGTGCAGGAGTGACGTCATTGCTGCTCCGGCGAATCACAGCGCCAGAGCAGCGAGACCCGGAAGTCACTCTGGGATCCATGGCAGCGGCGGACATGAAGACGGAGGACCGCTTCAGGGGCTTCCTTCTCAGGCAAGTTATTCATAATGAGCTAGTATGCTATGCATACTAGCTCATTATGCCTTTGCCTTGCAGGGTGTGTTCTTTTTTTTTTTTTTTTTTGCCTTTACTTCCTCTTTAAGCTCAGTGTTCCTGACAAGAAGTGAGAGGCACTGTGAGCTCATTCTCTCAGTCTACTGCAAACAGTGTGTGCCAGCTTGTATAAACTGGCCGCTCTGTATGTAGCTTCTGACAACCTGCACAAGAAGCCCCATATCTATAGGTGGCAGGAGCCCCAAATTTTGACCAGTGGTGGGGTAGGACTTCAGCTACATACCCACCAAATTTTGGTCGCTAAGCTATGACCCTCGAAGCTCGATGTTTTTTTTTTTTTTTGTTTTTTGTTTATGTTCATGGCAGGTAAGGCTCTGCCTCACTTGCCTCCCCGAGTGCATGTCCCTTGTCAGCTGACTTAGAAGGGCCAATAAGGGAGATAAAATAAAGTATAGGTGAAGTGCTACAACTCAATAAGATGAGGGGATTTTCCAGAGCTTTTGGGTGTGCACAGCTGCAATAGCAATCATGAAAAGAGAGTCTTTGAACAAAGCCCACAAGGCTGAAACGCATTTACATCTAGACACTGTGTCTTTTATGGAGAACCAATAAAGTTTTAAAGATTTTAAAGAGCAGCAATCAGTTGTGGATTATCTTTTTTCACAATAAGAGAGATATTAGATAAGCTAGCCCCCTCACTATAAAAGGTCAAAGTCACAGCAGCCCTATTTACCATGTGCATTATCTTTTAGAGGGAAAGATAAGACGTGTTACTGACAAACTGCACAGGAAGAGATTAGTGTATGGCTTGTAGGCACTAGCAGGTCAGTTGATGTAGATATAAACTCAAATGTCTGGTAGGTAGCAAAAATTCAGTGTAAATGAGAGAATTGGGGGGAAGGGGAAGAGTTTTTACTGGTTTTATCCTTTGCTACATCTTAATGTTGCTGTTGTCCTGCAGCTTATTTAGAGTCCACATACACTACAGTGATAACAGGCCTCATGTGTTTTTTCATAGGGCATGCTTTTTAATTGTTGCTGGCTGCAAAAGTTTTTTCCACAGCCCATTTTTTTTTTAAAAAGTGACCCATGGAATATGCATGAGCAATGTGAATCAGCAGAACTTGCGACAAGTGAATTTATAGGCAGGAAATTGTGGGAGACAGAGCGTTATCACCCCATAACAAAAAGTGCCCAAACTAGGAGCTTAGTATCAGTATACTAGTAATAGTAACAAGTAGTTAAGTGAGTTTTCTACAATAAAATTTCCAGTGTAGTTTATCAAAATTTTTTGTGAAAAATATTAAGCTGAGGCAGGACAGTACATAGGCTGCTCAAAATGGTTAAGATGTTTAACCACTTCCTGCCTGGTCTATAGCAGAATGACGACTTGGTGGTTCCATTATCCTGACTCATATGATGTCTTTCAGGATAACAAGCTAGAGCACGCCCGCGGGGGCACTCAGAGCGGCGATCGGTGTTATGCTGTGTTACTCTGACACACCGCATCTCCGATCGTGTTAAAGGAGCCTCTGATCACAGCATGAACCAGGAAGTGCCGGTAATTGGCTTTTCCTCGGTTTGCGCTGACGGGGAGAGCCGATCGACTTCTCTCCTGTCGGAGGGGGGGTGTGCACTGATAATCAGCACATTGATTAACAGTGCAGTCCACATCAGAGGGCCCACCACAGCTGCAAATTAGTGCCTATCAGCTGCCAGTCAGTGCCCACCCAAATCACCAATCAGTGCCCATTAAAGTGCCAATTAGTGCTCTTCAGATGCCCATCAGTAATGCCTGTCAGTACATCCTCATCAGTGCTGCCTATCAGTGCCATCTATCAGTGCCGCCTATCAGTTCCCATGAGTGCTGCCTATCGGTGCCCATCTGTGCTGCATATCAGTGCCACTTATCAGTACCCATCAATTCTAAATTCAATTCTATATTCGTGCCGCCTCATCAGTGCCCACTAGTGCAGCCTCATCAGTGCCCTTCAGTGAAGGAGAAAACAAAATTTTATAACAGAAACAAAGAAAAACTTTTTTTTTTTAAATCAGTCTTTTTTAGTTTGTTTAGCAAGAAATAAAAAAAAACAGTGGTGATCAAATACCACCATGAGAAATCTCTATTTACAGGAAGAAAATGATAACAATTTAATTTGGGTACAGCATTGTATGACCATACAATTGTCATTGAAAGTGTGACCACGCTGAAAGCTGAAAATTGTCCTGGGCAGGAAGGAGGGAAGTGCCCTATATTGAAGTGGTTAAACACAAGATAGGTTTTTTGCCAGCCATTTCATTTTTGTAAGAATGCCAGTGTGAGTGTACAAGAGGGCCATAACCTAAGACAGGGGTAGGCAACCTTGGCCTTCCAGCTGTGGTGAAACAACAATTCCCATGAGACATTGCAAGACCCTGACAATCACCGGCATGACTCCTAGAGGCAGAGGCATGATGTGATTTGTAGTTTCACCACAGCTGGAGGGCCAAGGTTTCCTACTCCTGACCTAGGAGCTGTTCTGCACCAAAGTCCATCACTTCTTACAAGGTGGGCTGGTGTATACAAGGCAGCTCCTGAAACTTTCTGTCTTTGTTCTTGGGAATATTAGTCACTGGCACCACATTTTCAAGACAATACGCACAGGCCTAAATGTAGAGACAGAAGTCAGTAAGAACAGTGCCAAATGTTCAGACAGAAGGCACAGAATGTTCTCTTTCAAAAGAAAAAAAAGTAGAGCTTTAGTTCCGTTGGATTTGAGGGGGTAAACTGATTTTTATAGAGAGAGGAAAAGGACAAGATGGAGAGGAGGTGCCAGGAGGCAGAAATATTGGCAGCAGGGACAGCAACACTAATGCCACGTACACACAACCAGACTTTCCAGCAGACTAGGTCCGAAGGGATAAGTCCATTGGACAATCTGATCCTGTGTGAGCTAGTCCGATAATTTTTCGAAAAAAATAAATCTGACGGACCTAGAAATAGAACATATTTGAAATCTATCCGACAGACTCAATTTCCGACAGACTAAAATCGTGCAAACCGTTCGTCTGTGTACTGGTCCGACGGACCAAATACAATGCAAGGGAAGCTATTGACTACTGGCTATTGAACTTCCTTCTTTTGTCGAGTTTACGCCATCACGTTCAAAATAGACAGACTTGGGGCTCTTTCACGTGGGGCAGATCAGTGATGATCCGCCCCGTGGATATCCGCTTGCTCGAGCGATCCCCGCTGAGCAGGAAAATGACAGGTCTATCTCTGCACTCTGTGAAGGGACGGACCTGTCAGAGCGCCGCTCTCCTCTATGGGAGATCGGATGGCGACGGACAGCAGAGTACCTCATCACCCGATCCGATAACAGATGGAAAAGTAGGTTTTTCCTCCGTCACACTTTGTCGGATGTCAGCGGACATGTCACTGCTGACATCCGACGCTCCATAGACATCTATGGAACATCCGTTCAGGTCCGCCTGAACAACTGACAGGCAGACCTGAACGGATCAGCCATGTGAATGAGGCCTATGTCTGTTCGTGTGTGGCCAAGTCCGTTCGTTTGGAAAGTCAGTCGGAACTCTGCCGAAAGTCCATCAGGAAGCCCGTTGGACCTAGTCTGCCGGAAAGTCTGGTCGTGTGTGCGCGGCATAAGATTAACAGGGAAACTTCTTGTCTGGTCTTTTCTGAGTTAAATGTATTTAAAATATATGTATTGGTTTTATCAATAATATCTCCAGGGAGGGTTTAATAGATTTGTTTTATTAAAAGTCTGCTTCTCAGTCATAAAACCGACGCCCCACCCCCTGCTGTGTTAAAGACCCTCTCTGACATGATGTGAAACAGGGCAGGCTAGTACCCCCAGACAGTGGAATATCCTTGACATCCAATAGTCCGTAGTATGATCACTTGTCAGTGTTTTTGTTAGATTTGCTGTTCCTGACTCTTGTTTGTTTGACCAAGGCAGGGACAGCCTTACCAGGGGATTTTTTTTTTTTTAAGTATAAAAAAAAGTAAATATGTAAATAATGTTTAACAATAAAATACAAAGAAATAGTGATGGGGAAATGGTAATGTGGGATTCCCACACCATGAATTAGAAGAAGAGTTATTTTTTTATACAGCTAGTATGAAAGTAGTTTAAGTGTCAAGCTAGCATATAGTTGCAGGGTCTGTAGGGGTTTGGGGGCATTTTTTTTCTTCCATTCTAGAAAAAAACTTGACATGGAAAAAGTGGAAAGAGTAGGACTTGAGTGATGTTTTGAGCTTTATAACTTTACTCTGGGGAAAGGTTGGTAGCCTATGGCCATTGGATTGTATGGTCATAAAGTCCCGAAGGCCAATGAGTACCGAAGAGGTATTGAAATAATTCATATGTATGCAATGAAAATGTTACTGTGAGGCCCCCAAGGCCAGGAACTGAAGGAAGGGGGCTGTTTTAACCAGTTCTTTATGTAGCACCCTGCCCTAAGCTGTATAAATTTAGTTTCTGGCTCTGCTGTACTCAGTTAAGCAACAGTCTGTTTTTCAGGTCTGATCAGGTATCTTCTTAAGCTTGGGGGTTGATTACTCATGCTTGCCTTTGAAAGAAGCTTCCAGAAATAGAGTAGGAGGGTTAGTCACCAAGTTATAAATATTTATCTGATCTTGGTCAATCCCTGGATGGGGGACACCTTGAAGGTGTGGCTGGAGAGAAGATAAATGCTTTGGAGTGCCTGATCAGAGCTTTTCTCCTGGGGTCTCTTTCACTGGGAGGCAGTCTTTGTTACTGAAGATCTGTGGCTGCGAGGATCTGGAGGAATCTGGATTCAAAGACATTTGCTGTAGGACACTACATTAGGAAGTAGGTCTGGAGAAGGACCCCATTTCACTTAAGAGTGTCACAGGGAAGCTGGTTGGGAGCAGTCTCTGAACATTGTGAGTAGGACCTTGCCTAGATCTTCAGGTGTGTCTGTGCTTTGAGGGCTACATGGACTGTGAATGTACATACAAAGTCTCAGACTAGCTGGCTGTCTCCTCTAACTCTAGCAATACTTATGACAGCTACTGAAAAACTTTGCCTGAGAATTTGTCTTCTATGCTTGCATGTGTTTTGGAGTACAGGAAAAAATCTTCAAAAAGACACCCCTTTACCGAGTCAGAATTTTTTCTTGGCATGCTCTGAATCTGGTACCTGGGCTGGCAGCCTCTGGACAAATAAGAGAGACCTGAGTTATTTGCATTGGCCTCTCCATAGTTACATGGAGGAGGTAGAGAAGGAAGAAGTGAAAGGGGAAAAAAAAAGAGTACAGAAAGAAGGAGGAGGATGGGAAAGAAGAAGTAAAGGAGGAGTGGTAGAGGGAGGAGGAGGAAGTCACAGTAGCAATGTTAACCCTATCACTTACTACCTTCATATGGCAGCACCTCCACCTCTCCTTTTAGACTTTTTTTTTTTCTTGGATGAGCCTGATTTGGGGAAGGGTGGACATCCTATGGCCATAGGATTCTGCACATACGTTTTGCTGCTTCTTGTGCTTTTCCCTTCAAATACAATTTCTCCTTCCATTTGCTGCTGCCAGTCCTGCATTGAAATATAAAAATTAACAAAATTGAAATAAACACGAGCATAAAAAGGAAATTTTGGTTAAGACTCTGCCACCCTGGGGAAACCCAGACCAAGAAATTTCTACTAGATTATATAAGAGGTCTTAGAGTGCAAAAAGCCAAGGCAAGTTGGGTTCAGGCCATTGGACTTAGGTTTGGTTATATTGTAGCTTGTTTCTTAGAGCTCCAGAGGGCAGCTGATGCCCGCTACTATCTGGAATTGCATTGTGCAGCCATTGTACAATATTTGTGGCTATTGTCTCTCATGAAAGCAGCTTGGTTAGGCAGCATTTGGGAGGTAAAGACGGGGCAGGTGTTATCTATAAATAGCCATTAGAGTTTGTTTAAGAGACAATAGCCACACACATTTTTCAGTGCCAGGACACCAGAATAGGCCATATACGTTAAGGTGAAATGCAGGATTTACCAAAATGCTAAATCTTTGGCAGGTAAAACCGCTTATATATGGATTTTATATATTTAGCTGTTTGCCTGGTGTTCAACCGTTTAAAATTTGCACAATCTATCTTTAAAACATGATGCGTTTATTTATTTATTGGCATACACTATATTACCAAAAGCATTGGGACGCCTGTCTTTACACGCACATGAGCATTAATGGAATTCCAATCTTAGTCCGTAGGGTTCAATATTGAGTCGGCCCACCCTTTGCAGCTATAACAGCTTCATCTGTTCTGGAAAGGCTGTCCCCAATGTTCAGGAGTGTGTCTATGGGAATGTTTCCACAAAGTTGGGAGCATGAAATTGTCCAAAATGTCTTGGTACGCGGATACCTTAAGAGTTCCCTTCACTGGAACTAATGGGCCCCTGAATAGGCACACACCATAACCACCCTCCAAAAAACAATTTGGTCCAGTGCACAAAGCAAGGTCTATAAAGACATGGATGGCCGAGTTTGGGGGGGGGGGGGGGAACTTGACTGGTCTGCACAGAGTCCTGACCTCAACCCAATAGAACACCTTTGGGATGATTTAGAGCGGAGACTGTGAGCCAGGCCTTCTCGTCCAACATCAGTGCCTGAACTCACAGGTCATACATTCCGATAGACACTCCTAAACCTTGTGGACAGCCTTCACAGAAGAGTTGAGCTGTTATAACTACAAAGGGTGAGCCAACTTAATATTGAACCCTATCGACTAAGACTAGGATGCCATTAACGTTCATGTGCGTGTAAAGGCAGACAACCCAATACTTGTAATATAGTGTATGAGGAGAAAGAGGATAAACTGAAGGTGACTTATATGTAGGCAAAAGTGTTGGCATAGTTATACCCCATGAAAAAAAAAACAGCAGTCTCAATCTTGACTGTTTATAAATAGGCTCCACAGCATTTATGGTAAAGTGAAGCATTTGTGAGAGATGAATATAGCAAGGTTAACTTTTTCTAGTATGGAATGTGACAAAAGTACACGCAGTATATGTTATTTATGCAAACATTTGCAGACAACATTTTTTTTTCCTGTAAGAGTATTCAGTTGACATAGATACAAGTGGTTATGTTCAGATTTAACTAAGCATTCCTTTTTTTTTATACATATAATAAGAAGCATTAACACAGAAGAACTTGTTCTGTGTTAAATTGGATTTTTCAGTAACTTTACAAGTCTGTATCATGAATAGATTTTGTGGGAATTTCAGAGACTTGGTTCAACAGCACTCATGATTAGCTGGCAATCAAAGTTTGGAATGGGGATGGGAAGTGTCATTATGGGGATTTTAATTATCCAGACATAGACGCGCTTTCGTCTAAAGCTCACCATTTTTTAAAATGTCATGCAGGACAGTTTCATGGGTCAGATGGTAAATGCACCAACAAGAAACGCTAAAGCGTTAGTAGACCTACTGATTATTAACAATACAGACCTGATCACAGATGTGGAAATACGGGACAATTTAAGAAACAGCGACCACAGGTCAATTTGTTTCAGTATAACTCACACAAATAGGAAACACAAGGATAATACAAAGACACTAAATTTCAAAAGAACCAACTTCCCTAAACTGCGCTCTTTGCTAGAAGATATCAAATGGGATAAAATCCTAGGAAGAAAGAACACGGAGGAAAAATGGGAGTGCTGTAAGAGCATATTAAATAAAGGTGCATGCAAATGGGAAATAAATTTAAAAGTGCTAACAAAAGTCCTGGGTGTCTTAACTCCAACGTAAAAATGCATATAAAAGCAAAGGCCTTAAAACAATACAAGGCTGAGGGGTCATCGTCAGCATTCCCACTTTGCAAAGAATGTAGTAAGAAATTTAAGGGTGCAATCAGGGCGGCTAAGCTAGAACATGAAAGGCACATAGCAGAGGAGAGTAAAATAACAAGAAATTCTTTAAGTATATAAATACTGTAGCAAGAAAGGGAGGTCAGAACATATTTGCCCCATAAAGGATGATGAAGGGAATCTGGTTACAAAAGACGGAAAGTTTGCAAAGGTTTTGAATGTATACTTTTCCTCAGTCTTCACAAGGGAAATGGGGGGATTCGGTAACCAAGACTGTAATGTCTATCCTCATAACACGTCACAGGAAGGACCCTTATGGCTAACGGAGGATACAATTAGAAATACACTTGAAAAACATAACATTAATAAGTCACTGGGACCAGATGGCTTACACCCAAGGGTCCTTAACCACTTGCCGACCGCCGCACGACGATATACGTCGACAGAATGGCACGGGCAGGCATATGGGCGTATATATACGTCCCTGCCTTCCCGCGGGTGGGGGGCCCGATCGGGCCCCCCCCCGGTGCCTGCGGCGGTCGGTATTCATTCGGGAGCGATCCGGGATGAGGGGGCGGCCATTCATTCATGGCCACCCCCTCGCGATCGCTCCTGACGAATGGAAATGCTCCGTGACATCACTTCCTCTCCTGTAATGTAAACACAGGCAGAGGAAGTGATGTAATCTCTCCTCCGTGTCGGTATTTTTCGTTCCGGCACCGAGGAGAGAGGATCGGTGAGTTGCACCAACACGACACTACACAGTAGAACATGCCAGGCACACTCACACCCCCCCTTCACCCCCCGATCACCCCCCCCAATTACCCCTGCCCCCCCAGTCACAGTGACACCAATTGCATATTTTTTTTTGCATTGGTGTCATTTGTGACTGTAATAACTGTTAGGGCAGTTAGGGTTAGCCCCCTTTAGTTCTAAGGTACCCCCCTAACCCCCCCAATAAAGGTTTAACCCTGTGATCACCCCCCGTCGCCAGTGTCACTAAGGCTGGGTTCACATTGCAGCGGTTTATGAGAACGGATGTGATTCGCACCGCACTGCAGTGCAAATCATATCCGATCTCTGTGCGATTCGAGTTCAGCCATACAGATAGTATGGCTGAATTTGCGTCGCACCCGCCGCAAATTCGCACGGGACCCTTTTTTTGGTCCGCAGCAGAATCGGATCGCATGGGTGTTCACACCATGCGATCCGAGTTTGCAGATCTCACTGCGATATGCGAACTGATCTGGGGGTGTCATTAACATTTCACTGACACTCCCAGCAGTTCGCATAGGGCAGTGTGAACTGCCGCCGGGAGGCATGCAATGCGGGAACCCGCCGTGGATTCGTGGCGTTCCTGCATCGCTCCAGTGTGAACCCAGCCTAATAAGCGATCGTTTTTCTGATCGCTGTATTAGTGTCACAGGTGACGCAAGTTAGGCAGGTAGGTATTTAGGTTCGCCGCAGCTTTTTATAGCGCCAGGGACCCCCATATACTACCGCATAAAGCCCCCTGATTGCCCCCTAGTTAACCCTTTCACCAGTGATCACCATATAACTGTTACAGGTGACGCTGGTTGGTTAGTTATTTTTTTATAGTTTCAGGGCACCCGCCATTTATTACCTAATAAAGGTTTAACCCCCTGATCACCCGGCGGGTGATATAAGTTTGAGGGTCAGATAAGGTCTGCGTCGCCCCAGGCAGCGTCAGGTTAGTGCCAGTACCGCTAACACCCACGCACAAAGCATACACCTCCCTTAGTAATATAGTATCTGATTAGATCTATATTAGCGTCGCCAGCAGTTTAGGTTTCCCAAAAAGCATTGTTAGCGGGATCAGCCCAGATACCTGCTAGCACCTGCGTTTAGCCCCTCCGCCAAGCCCAGACCAGCCCACCCAAGTGCAGTATCGATCGATCACTGTCACTTACAAAACACAACACGCATAACTGCAGCGTTCGCAGAGTCAGGCCTGATCCCTGCGATCGCTAACAGTTTTTCTTGTAGCGTTTTGATACAGTCGCTGACAGCCTAGGTGCTTTTTTATCTGTGAGTCTCACTAGTGTACCCCTAAATTTAGGGGTGTCTACTTTCCAAAATGGGGTCATTTGGGGGAGGTTTGTGCCATCTTGGCATTTTATGGCCTTCAAAACTGTAATAGGTAGTGAGGAGTGAAGTCAAAAATTTACGCCCTTAGAAAGCCTGAAGGCGGTGCTTGGATTTCGGGGCCCCGTACGCGGCTAGGCTCCCAAAAAGTCCCACATATGTGGTATCCCCGTACTCAGGAGAAGCAGCAGAACTTATTTTGGGGTGTCATTTCACATATGCCCATAGCATGTGTGAGCAATATATCATTTAGTGACAACTTTGTGAAAAAAAAATAAAAAAAAATAAAAGTTTGTAATTTTCCCACAACTTGTGCCAAATATAAAATATTCCATGGACTCAACATGCCTCTCAGCAAATAGCTTGGGGTGTCTACTTTCTAAAATGGGGTCATTTGTGGGGGTTTTGTGCCACCTTGGCATTTTATGGCCTTCAAAACTGTAATAGGTAGTGAGTGAAGTCAAATATTTACGCCCTTAGAAAACCTGAAGGCGGTTCTTGGGTTTCGGGGCCCCGTACGCGGCTAGGCTCCCAAAAAGTCCCACACATGTGGTATCCCCGTACTCAGGAGAAGCAGCAGAATTTATTTTGGGGTGTCATTTCACATATGCCCATGGCATGTGTGAGCAATATATCATTTAGTGACAACTTTGTGAAAAAAAAAAAAAAAATTAAAGTTTGTAATTTTCCCGCAACTTGTGGCAAAATATAAAATATTCCATGGACTCAATATGCCTCTCACCAAATAGCTTGGGGTGTCTACTTTCTAAAATGGGGTCATTTGTGGGGGTTTTGTGCCATCTTGGCATTTTATGGCCTTCAAAACTGTAATAGGTAGTGAGAAGTGAAATCAAAAATTTACGCCCTTAGAAAGCCTGAAGGCGGTGCTTGGTTTTCGGGGTCCCGTACGCGGCTAGGCTCCCAAAAAGTCCCACATATGTGGTATCCCCGTACTCAGGAGAAGCAGCAGAATTTATTTTGGGGTGTCATTTCACATATGCCCATAGCATGTGTGAGCAATATATAATTTAGTGACAACTTTGTGAAAAAATAAAAATAAAAGTTTGTAATTTTCCCGCAACTTGTGGCAAAATATAAAATATTCCATGGACTCAACATGCCTCTCAGCAAATAGCTTGGGGTGTCTACTTTCTAAAATGGGGTCATTTGTGGGGGTTTTGTGCCATCTTGGCATTTTATGGCCTTCAAAACTGTAATAGGTAGTGAGAAGTGAAATCAAAAATTTACGCCCTTAGAAAGCCTGAAGGCGGTGCTTGGTTTTCGGGGCCCCGTACGCAGCTAGGCTCCCAAAAAGTCCCACATATGTGGTATCCCCGTACTCAGGACAAGCAGCAGAATTTATTTTGGGGTGTCATTTCACATATGCCCATAGCATGTGTGAGCAATATATCATTTAGTGACAACTTTGTGTAAAACTTTTTGTCATTATTCAATCGCTTGAGGCAAAAAAATAAAATATTCAATGGGCTCAACATGCCTCTTATCAATTTCCTTAGGGGGTCTACTTTCCAAAATGGGGTCATTTGGGGGGGTTTTGTACTGCCCTGCCATTTTAGCACCTCAAGAAATGAGATAGGCAGTTGTAAACTAAAAGCTGCGTAAATTCCAGAAAACGTACCTTAGTTTGTAGATGTGACAACTTTTGCGCAAACCAATAAATATGCAGTTATTGACTTTTTTTTTACCAAAGACATGTGGCTGAATACATTTTGGCCTAAATGTATGACTAAAATTGAGTTTATTGGATTTTTCTAATAACAAAAAGTAGAAAATATCATTTTTTTTCACAATTTGCAGTCTTTTTACGTTTATATCGCAAAAAATAAAAATCGCAGAGGCAATCAAATACCATCAAAAGAAAGCTCTATTTGTGAGAAGAAAAGGACGCAAATTTTGTTTGGGTACAACATTGCATGACCGCGCAATTACCAATTAAAGCAGCGCAGTGCCAAATTGTAAAAAGACCTCTGGTCATTGACCAGCAAAATGGTCCGGTCTGAAAGTGGTTAAGGAACTCAGTCAAGTGATTGCCAGACCATTTTTCTTATTTTTTATGAACAGTCTACTGACTGGAATGGTACCAGCTGATTGGAGAAAAGCCAATGTAGCACCAATATTTAAAAAAGGGCCAAAATATATCCTTGGGAACTACAGGTCAATTAGCCTAACATCAATAGTTTTTAAGCTCTTAGAGGGGATGATAAGGGACTATATAAAAGATTTTAATAAAAAATGGTATCATTAGCAGTAATGAGCATGGTTTCATGAAGGGTCATTTCTGCCAGACTAATCTATTAAAATGCAACTCCACTTTTGTTGAGAAAAAAAACATTCCCCTGTGGGTGATCTGTGTACATTGCAGAGATCATAACAAACTTTGTTGCAGATTCCTACCATTTTGTTATTCTGAAGAAATCCCTATATGTTCCTCTGTGCCTCTGTTATAAGTGGGTCTAATGGGAGTGGTTTCATCATTTTTTGCATCTCTCCTAAAATGAAATGTTTTTTTTTGCAGGGGATGCCTGAAATCTGACTTGTATTTTAGGCAGACTTCTGGGAAAATTGGTGTACCAATCACACAAGCAGGAAATTGTGTTTCTGGGGAGTGGTCAGTACACACTCGGTGTACAGAACAACTACATGTAGCCATATTGCAATGCATTCGCAGAAAATTACATCGGCTGCAGATTGAATAACATTCAATTACAATATGATTAGTGTTGCAATTATGTGCCCTATAATATTTTCTCTTTATTTGATATTTTTTTCCCCATGAAAGTGGAGTTACCCTTTAACCTTCTATGAGGAGATGAGCTGCCATCTAGATAAAGGAAGGCCCATAGACGTGGTGTATCTGTATTTTTTTTAAGGCATTCGACAGTTTCCCATAAACGTTTACTGTACAAACTAAGGTCTGTCAGCTTGGACCATGGGGTGAATGCATGTATTGAAAACTGGCTACGGGGGCAAATCCAGAGGGTGGTGGTAAATAGGGAGTACTAGGAATGGTCTGGTGTGGATAGCGGGGTCCCTCAGAGTTCTGTCCTGGGACCAATCCTATTTAATTTAGTCATAAATGATCTGGAGGATGGGATAAACAGCTCAATCTCAGTATTTGCAGGCAATACTAAGCTAAGCAGGGCAATAACTTCTACTCAGGATGTGAAAACCTTGCAAAAAGATCTAAACAAACTAATTAAAGAGGGATTCCGCCCAAAGAAAAAATATTAAAAGCCAGCAGCTATAAATACTACAGCTGCTGACTTTTAATAAATGGACACTCACCTGTCCCGGGTTCCAGCGATGCTGGCAGCCGAGGCCGATCGACCGCTCGGGCCTCGGCTGCTGCCGCCGCCATTCGAGGTGAGGGAATCAGGAAGTAAAGCGAATCGGCTTCACTTCACGGTTCCCTACTGCGCATGCGCGAGCTGCGCCGCGCAATAGGAAATCTCCGCGCTGTCACTGGGACCCATGTGTGTCCCAGCAGACAGCGCGGCAGGGCAGGAAATGGCGTAGACTCCCGTGGGAGTCTATGCCTGGAAGTGGGTGAAAATACCTGTCTTTGACAGGTATCTCCACCCCCCTCCCCCCTGAAAGGTGTCAATTGTGACACCGGAGGGGGGGGGGGGGGGGGGGTTCCGATCAGCGGAGGTTCCACTTTAGGGTGGAATCCCGCTTTAAGTTGGCAACTACATGGCAAATGAGATTTAATATCGAAAAATGTAAAATCATGCATTTGGGTGAATGCAATCTACTCACTAGGGGGAGAACCACTGGGGGAATCTAGGATGGAAAAGGATATGGGGTTCCTAGTAGATGAAAGGCATAGCAATGGCATGCAATGCCAGGCTGCTGCAAGCAAAGCCAACAGAATATTGGCATGCATTAAAAAGGGGATTAACTCCAGAGATAAAATTATAATTTTCCCGCTCTACAAGACTCTGGTCAGGCCGCATCTGGAGTATGCCATCCAGTTCTGGGCACCAGTCTTCAGGAAGAATGCACTGGAATAGGAGAGGGTCCAGAGAAGGGCAACAAAGCTAATAAAGGGTCTAGAGGATCTCGGCTATAGGGGAAGACAGCAAGCATTGAACTTATTCTATCTGGAGAGGAGACGCTTGAGAGGGGATATGATTTCAATATACAAATACCGTACTGGTGACCCCACAATAAGGAGAGAACTTTTACGTGCCAGGGAATTTAAAAAGACACGTGGCCATTCAGTAAAATTATACTGCATAGAGAGTTCTTTACTGTAAGAGCAGCAAAGATGTGGAATTCTCTTTCACAAGCAGTGGTTTGAGCGGGGAGCATCGATCATTTCAAAAAACTATTAGATGGGCACCTAAACTACCACGACATACAGGGGTATACAATATACTATTAACATAAAAGCACACACATAGGTTGCACCTGAGCTCCAGTCAGGTGACTTTGCCAAGCCTATATCAGGTAATCAGTCTGCTGTAAGCAGGAGAAAGTCTTTCTTTAGTTTTATAATCAGATGGCAACACTGCCACTTTATGAGGTGAGAGCCAAGTGCAGGCACCAAGATTTAGTCAGCAACTCCAGCCAGAAGTATATGCTGACCCAAGATAGTGCCACAACAAAGATGGCTGTATTCTTTTAAGCCTGGTACACGCAATCTGTTTTTTGTTAGTTCAGACCAGCGTGCTTAACGGAGAAAACTGAAGCGCTCAGGAGGAGCCGTTGTACTAACAATCTGATGTTAGTACAGCGACCTCCCCTGCTGAGCTATTGTGTTTTGATGGGGGGAGGGGGGAACCCCCTGCCAGAACCCGGAACACAGCGGTCAGTGCTCTCAGCCATTTGCTTTTTCAGCCATGCCCCTTCAACAAAAGCCATGCAGCCGGCTTCTGTCTTTCCAGCTGCCATACACATGGGCCAAATGTCTGCCAGTTGCTATTGAACCGGCCACTGCCGTCTGATATTCCGCCCACACCCACATGTATGGTCCTTTAGACAGTAAAGCAGATGGAGGCTTTGTCAGGGCGAGGTACTGTGTTCTCTGTGTTAATACATACATGTACTGTATTTATTGGCGTATAACACTCACTTTTTCACCATGAAAATCGGGTGCAAATAGCGTGTGCGTGTTATACGCCAATACTTAAATTTTAGCTGCCTTATTTAAAATGTAAGTTTTTTTTTCCTGAAACTTCCCTCTTAAAATGAATGTGCGTGTTATACACCTGTGCGTGTTATACGCCGATAAATACGGTAATTTGTACACTTTAATACTTAGCTTGCATGCACTTAACAAAAAAAAAAAAATATCTGATGCTAGCTCCACTTTATAGTCCCATTTTCATGCATACTGTATAAAATCTAAACAGGCAGTGTATGACTTTTACTAAAGGAATATACCAGTATGCTGTTTTGATGTTTTCTTATGATCATTGAAGAGTTTCATGGCTTGCAAGCTCACATTTGACCATTATTACTGTGACGGGTTGTTCTTGATTCTAAGAATTCCAACCCTTGCTACTAACGAGTACTAAATATATCCAAATTTTAAAATTGTATTGCTTGGCAATAAGGTTTTAATAATGGTTTAAAACAGGGCTCGACAAAACCCGGGCGCCAGGTCGCATTTGCGACTAGAATTAGCGAACTGGCGCCTGGGGCAGCACAGCTGGGGGCATGCTGTCTCCGCGGACCCCCCCCCCCGGCGCGATCGCGTCGGGCCGCGCCGCCGGCGGCCGGTAATTTAGCCCCCGGCTTTGAGGCCTTCTACGATCCTATGGTTCCTTCTGGAATCTGGCGCCCTCTTGTGGTGGCCGTTGGAATTACAACCAGCAATGCTAATGGATGCAATGCTAATTTTCCCTGCCTGCCAGCCTATCTTCCTTCACTTTACTCAGAACCCCTAAAAATGTATATATATATTTATATATATATATTTATATATATATATATATATATATATATATATAAATATATATATTATTCTAACACCCTAAAGAATAAAATGGTGGTCGTTGCAATACTGTCTGTCACACCGTATTTGCACAGCGGACTTACAAGCGCACTTTTTGGGGGAAAATGTATTTAATAAAAAAATAAAAAATAAGACAACAGTAAAGTTAGCCCAATTTTTTTAAATATTGTGAAAGATAATGTTGCGTCGAGTAAATCGATACCAAACATGTCATGCTTCAAAATTGCGCCCGCTCATGGAATGGCGACAAACTTTTACCCTTTAAAATCTCCATAGGCGCCGTTTAAAAAATTCTACAGGTTGCACTTTTTAAGTTACAGAGAAGGTCTGGGGCTAGAATTATTGCTCTCACTCTACTGATCGCAGCGATACCTCACATGTGTGATTTGAACACCGCTTTCATATATGCGTTCGCTTCTGCACGCAAGCTTGGCAGGACAGGGCGCGTTTAAAATATATATTTTTTTATTTTAACTTTTATTTTTTTCACTGTTCTTTAAAAAAAAAAAAAAAAAATGTGTGTCACTTTTATTCCTATTACAAGGAATGTAAAAATCCCTTGTAATAGAAAAAAACATGACAGGTCCTCTTATATATGAGATCTGGGGTCAGAGGCCTCACATCTCATATTTACACTAAAATGCAATTTAAAAAAAATTTGTCATTTGAAAAAAATAAATAAAATGTCCCTCTAAGAGCTATGGGCAATGACTTGGAGACAGGTGAGGGGCTTGGGGTTATCTTCCCCTCACTCGTCTCCATGTCAGGCCAGGGACAGGTCCGGATCGCCGTCACGGACCCGGCTCCTAACTTTTTTAGCTGGCTCCTAGATTCCAAGCAAATTTGTCAACCCCTGGTTTAAAATCTTGATTTATACTGCTTTTTTGCCTTTTAATTTAGTAAAATTTAGTAAAATTAGTTAAAGGCTATCTCTGGAGAAAGCAAAATCCTCCCTTGCGGTGGGGCTATCCCTGCACCATAAGGGTTAAATGCTTTGTTAGGTCTACAGTACCTAAAAAAATGCACATTTACTTACCCAATCCTCCACTCCCACAAGCATAATCTGCACTGCTAGACTGGTCCCTGTAGCATCTTTTCCCTTTCTCCAACATTCGCAGGTTCATAGCCCTGCTTTGTACATTAGAACACTAAGGGACAGTCCACAAGCCAAAGTGTAAGTAAGTAGATGAGAGCACCTGGTGCAGGGGGAGTGGGGGGATCAGGTAAGGATATCAGCTTTTTGCAGTACCCTGGACGTATAGTATCTCCCAAAATTGAGTACACCCCTCACATTTTTGTAAATATTTTATTATATCTTTTCATGTGACAACACTGAAGAAACTACACTTTGCTACAATGTAAAGTAGTGAGTGTACAGCTTGTATAACAGTGTAAATTTGCTGTCTAAACCGCTGGCAGCAAAAGCAAGTACACCCCTAAGTGAAAATGTCCAAATTGGGCCCAAAGTGTCAATATTTTGTGTGGCCGTCGTTAATTTCCAGCGTTACCTTAACCCACTTGGGCATGGAGTTCACCAGAGCTTCACAGATTGCCACTGGAGTCCTCTTCCACTCCTCCATGACGACATCACAGAGCTGGTGGATGTTAGAGACCTTGCGCTCCTCCACCTTCCATTTGAGGATGCCCCACAGATCCTCAATAGGGTTTAGGTCTGCAGACATGCTTGGCCAGTCCATCACCATTTCCCTCAGCATCTTTAGCAAGGCAGTGGTCTTTTTGGAGGTGTGTTTGGGGTCATTATCATGTTGGAATACTGCCCTCTAGCCCAGTCTCCGAAGGAAGGGGATCATACTCTGCTTCAGTATGTCACAGTACATGTTGGCATTCATGGTTCCCTCAATGAACTGTAGCTCCCCGGTATCGAAAGCAACCCTTGCAGCCCTAGACCATGAAACTTCCACCACCATGCTTGACTGTAGGCAAGACACACTTGTCTCTGTACCCATCACCTGGTTGCTGACACACATGCTTGACACCATCTGAACCAAATAGGTTTATCTTGGCCTCATCAGACCACAGGACATGGTTCCAGTAATCCATGTCCTTAGTCTGCTTGTCTTCAGCAAACTGTTTGTGGGCTTTCTTGTGCATCATCTTTAGAAGAGGCTTCCTTCTGGGATGACAGGCATGCAGACCAATTTTTGATACAGTGTACGGCGTATGGTCTGAGCACTGACAGGCTGACCCCCCCCCCCCCCCCCATACCTTCAACCTCTGCAGCAATGCTGGCAGCACTTATATGTCTATTTCCAATAGACAACCTCTAGATATGACGCTAAGCACATGCACTCAACTTCTTTGGCCAGCCATGACATGGCCTGTTCTGAGTGGAACCTGTCCTGTTAAACCATTGTATGGTCTTGACCACGGTGCTGCACCTCAGTTTCAGGGTCTTGGTAATCTTCTTATAGCCTAGGCCATCTTTATGTAGAGCAAAAAAATTTTTTTTCAGATGCTCAGCGAGTTCTTTGGCATAAAGGAGCCATGTTGAACTTCCAGTGACCAGTATGAAAGAATGAGAGCGATAACACCAAATTTAACACACCATCTCCCCATTCACACCTGAGACCTTGTAACACTAATGAGTCACATGACACCAGGGAGGGAAAATGCTTAATTGTGCCCAGTTTGGACATTTTCACTTAGAGGTGTACTCACTTTTGTTGCCAGCGGTTTAGACATTAATGGCTGTGTGTTGAGTTATTTTGAGGGGACAGCAAATTTACACTGTTATATAAGCTGTACACTCACTACTTTACATTGTAGCAAAGTGTAATTTTTTCAGTGTTGTCATATTAAAATATATAATAAAAAGTTTACAAAATATGTGAGGGGTGTACTCACTTTCGTGAGATATTGTATAATTATAAATATTATTATTGAATATAAACATTTAACCACTTCCGGACCGCCGCACAATGATATACGTCCCTACTTTGAAAGGGGATATCGTTGTTATGGCAACAGCTAACTGCCATAACCCCGGTATTCTCTTCTTCAGCCGGCGGTCCGGTTTTCAATAAGATTGGTGTCTGCAGCGGATTCGCCATGAGATCATGTTTATTGGCGGAGGGAGGTGGCCCCCCCTCCTGCCACGCCCCGGTGCAATCGGATCTTCACCCTTGCTGGGCATGGAGACGAGTGAGGGGAACTTCCGTTCATAGCTCTTAAAGGGCCGTTTTTTTTTTTAAATGACAATTTAAAAAAAAAAAAATTATTGTATTTTAGCGTAAAAATTAGATCTGAGGTCTTTTTTACCCCAGATTTTATATTTAAGAGGTCCTGTCATGCTTTTTTTCTATTACAAGGAATTTTTACATCCCTTGTTATAGGAATAAAAGTGCCACAATTTTTATTTTTTTTAAACAGTGTAAAAATAAAAGGTAAAATAAATAAGAAAAACGGGGTTCAAACCACACATGTGAGGTATCGCCACCATCGGTAGAGTGAGAGCAATAATTCTAGCCCTATCTCCTTCCTTAATTTAAAACATACAACCTGTAGAATTTTTAAAATGTCGCCTATGGAGATAGCTAAGGGTAAAAGTTTGTCACCATTCCACGAGTGGGTGCAATTTTGAAGCAAAAATCTGTTTTTAACTTGTAAACAACACATCTCAAAAAGAGGCCTTGGTCCTTAAGTGGTTAAAACAGTCTAACGCATGGTAGATATGGTGAGATTATCAGACTCATATCAAAAATGAAGAGTTTAGTAAAGTTACAAAAAAAATTCTGTACTACAGAATAAGAATTTGCAAGTGATGTACAGGGGGTTCCCGGGTTACGAACCCGTTAGGGACTTTCCTCCTCTTTGTAATCTGGAAATGTTCATAAGTCGGCCGAACGAATGCCGTTCGGCACATGCACGTCAAATTACGGACATTTACAACATTTTCCGAGTCTCCGTCTGGCCGCGCATGTGCAGAATGGCAGATGGTCCGCGCAGAACGGCAGAGGGTCCCCGCAGCGCCCTGTTCGTAAGTCGGGTGTTCGTAATTCGGGGACCCCCTGTAATATGTTGCAGTGTATTTATATTGTATTTTCATATTCCATATTGTATCTGGTATTGTACGAGAGAATTTTTCATGCTTGTCCCAATAGATAATTTTGCATGAATTGTCGTGATCGGCTCTTGAAAGCTGTGTACTAATTATCAAACTACCTTACGATCACTTTGAAAGCAGTAATTTTAATACAATTTTCTAATCGTGTGTAAGGGCCATAAGATAGAGTTCCCTGGATTTAGCTACAAACCTCTTATTTCAATTATAAGAGTTTAGCATTCCCCTGTTGATTTTATTTATTCATTTAAGAAAATTCTTATGGTAGAAAATCTACCAAAAGAGCCATTCCTAATATTACTTTTTCTTAATTGATCAGTCAGATAGTCAACATTCAGGGGTGATCATTATACTAAAGCATCTTCACATCTGCACCAGGCTCAGGCCGCGTACACACGGGCGGATTGTCTGTCCAACTTAGTCCGCTGAACCGTGTTTCAGCGGACAATCCGCTCGTGTGTGGGCTTCAGCGGACTTTTTCAGCGGACTGTCTGACGAACAAAGTCTTACGGAATTTCCGTCATTTTGTCCGTTCAAACTTGGTTTTGTCCGTCCAAACTTGGTTTCAGCGGACAGTCCGCTCGTGTGTAGGCAAGTTGGACGGACTAAGTATGGCGCATGCTCAGAAAGGATTTACACGGCCGAAGGTTGCATTGCAGTGTATAGGACGTCGTTTTTCTAGTCCCGTCGTACGTGCTGTACACGTCATCACGCACGCTTTCAGCGGACTGTCTGCTCATCGTGTGTGGTCAAGTCCGTTCATTCAAATTTTGAACGGACTGTCTGTCGGATTGTCTGACGAACTTAGTTGGGCAGACAATCCGCCCGTGTGTACGCGGCCTCAGATGCAAGTTAGCATTCTGTTACTGGCAGTGCTGAATGAGACCTTTTGCATTCAATCAAGATTGGGGCGTGGATACTTTTTTTTCTAGAGGAGTAGGGTCCGGCTTTGCCGCTCAGAAAACAATAATGCAGAGGTATGCCCAGTGGGTCTCATCGAATTGTCAGTGTGGCAAAACTGTGCTTAGAGTGGGAAGGGTTTAAAACTTACCAGCCTAGTCACTGTGTAAACACAGTAACATATGGCATAGTCCTTGTACCCACATAACATGTTTTAATGACTGTGCCACAAGCAAAGGTTTCAACAGACATGTACAAACCTCAGCACAATAATTTGAAAAAATGGAAATCTTCCATTACTCATGATTTTATGCAAGCAGCCTACTTTAAAGGAAAGCTTCATTGACAATCTCAATTGAGTACCTATCTGAGGTCTGGGCTGTTAATTTTCAGATCTGTCAAATGGGGCTTTCCAGTCCGTAATACTTATCACATAGCTGATGTGGCTGTGCAGCAAATGGGCTCTCTGGGAGGGTTCAGACCCTTATCACCCCATTTAATGTATTTTATTTATGCTTGAAATTGTAGAACTCTGTATATGAAATCATTTTTGTCTCACAAGTCTTCATTTACATTCTTCCTACATTAACATGCAGAACAAGCTGTTCAACAACAGTGATAGTTATAGAGGTACGGACAAACTAAAAAATAAAACAGACATCTTTTATTAACATGTTTTAAATCTTAAAAAATAATTGCTTATAACTGATCTAGCACCCCTGGCAGCATTATAATTTGCTCCAAGCCTAGTCACTTTTACTGGTCTGCTTGACCTACATATACATGCAGAGTAAAAATGTACATAATGGCAGGTTAAATAACAAAAAATTGGTAACGCTATCCCCATAAGAGTCGCGGGATAGGGTGGGTCCTCTATTCTTTGCCTCAACCTTCTCAAGAATCTCAGCCACTCTGACACACCAGGTTGAGTGTACAAACATACAATGTCACAGGAATTCGCTGAAAGTAATACTTAGTACCCAATACTAGTGCTTATCAGAGAAAACAGGCACCAAACCAGGTAGTAAAGGCAAACTTAATATTTTGCCACCCAATACAAGTGGTAGCTAGGCAAATATAAAATGGATTAACAATAGCAATAACACAATTTAGCAAACAAAGTGATTAACAGTGGGGACTAGGCACAAGATGACATTTGGTGTCCAGATCAGCATAAACAGTAGCAAGGCCACCTGAAGTGCAGCAGTGAGCAGTAGTAAAGTTTAATCTACTATAAAGCCAGAGCACATTTATGATAGCGATGCTAGTCCTAGACCAACTGAGTATGCACATTCCAAAAGAAAATGAGGAGGGCATCGGAGCAGGGGAACAAAGGGTACTTGCAGAATAATTATTATGGGAGGAGTAGTCCTTTGAGATGTTCTTCTGCCGGCTATGCTTGGGGCCCTTAAAGAACGTCGCTGCACTGAATTACATGCAGTGTATGTGCAGCATATGTATGGTATGTTCTCGACACAGGTGCAAGTTAGATGTGGTTCAGGTGAGGTAGAGGTTTGGTATGATGCAGTATAGAGTTGGGATAGGTGCAATCTAGGTGACGTATAGAGTGCAGTATGGGTGTAGTATGAATTGGGTATACTTGGTGTCTGGCTCTCATTGGATAATTCTCTGCTAGCAGTGTCAGCAATGGGTGAATAGCCCTCTCATCAGTCCCCAGGATGCTGCGGTGATCTCTTGCTGTAGACGGGGGGCTCCATCAGCCTCTCCCCGAAAGCCTCTGTTGATCAGTGGTGGAAAGCAGAGGGTGTCAGAGTGGATGTCTCAGTCTCCCTGCAGCAGCAGTGGAGATGTTGGTGGTGTTGTGCTGTTGTGTCCTCACTCTGTCTACAGCTCTGACCTCTGCTGGTATGGCCTCCCGCTGGGAGGTGAATATTCAGACAGAGGTGCTCCCTCTCTCACTCCCTTGATGCCAAGAGGAAGAACTTTCCTGGGGCACATACATACAAATCATTTCTCCACTCCTCTTACTTCACAGTGCTTATTGGATCTGTAATGTAAGAAGTCTATTTGTTCTATTGTATGGCTGCCATCTCATACTACAACTCCCAGGATTTTCAGACTTAATAAAATTCTATGGGCTTTAGATCTCCCCCTGCTGGCTGGAGGAGTGTGGTGCAGCATAACATCAGTACCCCAGTAAATCAAGAGAAGACTATAAGGCAATGGAGTTTATTTACTAAAGCCAGAGAATGCAAAATCAGGCTCACTTCTGTGTAGGAACCAATCGGCTTCTAACCTAAGCGTTTGCAATAGAACCTGGAAGTTTCTATGCCGAAGTGAGCCAGATTTTACACTCTCCAGCTTTAATAAATAAACCCCAATGTCTCTTTCATATTGCTGTAGCCCAGCACCTGGCTACACACATATATATAAATATATATGAACATATATACTGAATACTATTAAATGAACTAATCAAACATAGTTATCAAAATACAGTAATTTTCTAAATTAAAACTGACTATAAGAATTTCATAAAACAGTGAAAACACAGGCCTTTATCCACTATCTCAGTGCTGTGGAGCTTATAAATCTTAAAATCGTATAAACACTTCAGAAAAT
Source organism: Lithobates pipiens (assembly GCF_037356315.1). NCBI lineage: Eukaryota > Metazoa > Chordata > Amphibia > Anura > Ranidae > Lithobates > Lithobates pipiens. The sequence goes on along the minus strand of NW_027507758.1, from coordinate 313,138,913 downwards.
TCAGTCATTTCAATAACCACAATAATTCAATTAATAACTATTGATTCTAATGATTAGCTGCAACTTAAAATGCAAAAAGAGACTGCACATACAAAATAGTAAAACATCCACTGGCAATTCAATAAGTGCCTCTGAATACTATAGCAGCGCTACTGTCATTACTTAATATGACTAGCTTTCATACGATGATAGCATATGAGAAGAGTGAATGACAGATGGTAATAATAAGTCCAAAAGACACAGGTGGTGATCCTAGTGTAGTATTCATAAAGTGCACCTCACACCAATAGATCTTCAAACCGTGCATCACACTCCCCTTAGGGGTTCTCACTCACCAGGAAATGAAAAACATCGAGCCTTGAGGTGTCTCAAACGGCCATCCGCCATATCATGAAGGGTATCAGAGCTGTATATCGTCTCCAATAGATACTCCGATAAAGAAAACGGCTCAAAATTGCGTAATTCTGTTTTTATCCTTTATTGATCTCATTGACAAACCCTTTATAAAATCTGACAATAAAATAGTTCTTATATCATCATCAGTTAGCAGCGTTACCCACAGTGCAGGATGGGCATGAGACTCACCAACACAAGGAAGACAGCGTCCCCCACTTACTTCCGGTTGTCTCTTCCTGGCTGTGGAATGCAAATGGCACTTCCGGTCACTGTAACGGGTTTCGTCATCACGACTTCCTCTGAGGGTGTGACTATAAATAGACTAAAAATTGTCTCTGCTATTCACCTAATTCAAAATCTCTAATTACTGTACAAGTTTTACAGGGCAAATTTGAATCTAATTTGGAGTCTGAATGGAATATTTGCAGGTCAGACAGATCTTCATGAACATATTCCAGTGAATCAAAACTGTTGAATCCAAGATTCCTCTGATTTGATCATTTCTACTCTGATGTAAAATTACTTTATGCACAGCACAAGTTTTTTTAAAATATATTTGTAATCAACAAAAGAACAACAGATTATTATATAATAGTAATGCCCTTATTCAATTATGGGTTCCTATTCTTTAGAACAGTAATCAATTGCAACCAATCAGAATCAGTTTTCAAAAAAAATAAAATATTTGATTTAAAAAAAAAAAAAAAGCATGTTTAAGAAATCAGAATCCATCCTGTCCTGCTCAGACTTCAACACAATTCATTTTATTTGGTCAATATAGGTTACTGTACTTACAAATAAGCACTAACAAATGAAAATGCTACATTAAACAAGGCCAGAATATATTCTGTTTACAGACATTTTGAATAATTATCAGCCCACGGAGAGTGCTGATTAGTATGCAGAGACTTACTGGTAGTCGGAGCACATATTGAATATGTTTATTCCAAGGCTGCTGTAAACTCAGAATAACCATATGCACAGTATAGTCCAGGCTCCTTTTGTAAAGTCTCAGTGATTCACGCATTGTACTTGTAAATGTTTGCATGAATGGAAGGGTGATATATCACTACTATCCAATGTTGTTAGGACGTGAAAATGGATGGACAATCACCAAGAAGAAGGCAGGATGTAATCAACAAGAAGGCAGTATGTAAGGGTTGCTATCTAGGAGTTTTTTGACCAGGCCTCTGGGGAGGGTGAAGGGGCAAAATAAATTAATAAATAAGATTAACATTTTACAGAGCAGCACAATTTGGAATGTCCACTGGGGCTCCTCGACTGCATATGCTATTTTGTGGAAAAGATAAACTTAGCTTTTAAGTGCAGACAAAACAATATTATTTTAAGGACAGTCATGAAAACTAACAAATTATAAAATGTTGTTTGCATTTCTTCATGAATGCAGTTTGTTTTATGCCTTTGACTGTATTATAGAGCTAAGATCCAGTCTAGACCTATCAAGAATGTATACATATAATAATAATTTCGTTACTCACACATAAAGAAACCAATTGAGTTGCCATTATTTTGCCTTGTCCATTCATGGTTTTTTATTTTTAGAAAGTAATACTCTGTTTTTTGCAACTACAGAAATTTAAATTGATAACTGTACTTAGCAGGCTGTTGGTATGGACACAAACACTAAAGGGTTGATTTATTAAAAGTGGAGCGTGCAAAATCTGGTGCAGCTGTACATGGTAGCCAATCAGCTTCTAACTTTAGCTTGTTCAATTAAGCTTTGACAAAAAAAAAAAAAAAAACTGAATGCTGATTGGTTTCTATGCATATCTGCTCCAGATTTTGCACTCTACTTTGAGCAAATCAACCCTATTGCTTCTGGTATAGGAGTACAAGGTAGTGTAAATAAATGTTGCAAGTGGGCTTCATTATGGGTTAGGGAATCGTTTAGGGGATGGGTTAGTGTGACTCACTACTATATAATATGCTCTTCTATTCACTTCATCAGCCCTAAAGATATTTATTAAAATTAAATGTTCAGCGCTTGATTAGGGGTTACACATTGGAGAAGGGTTAAAGTGTAAGAAAATCTGTAAGGTGAACTTAGATGGGACCCCCTCCCCATCGCACCCAGCCCTGCTGACCTGGAGTCTGGCAATCACCCATTCAGACACATTTGTATAGTTGCATTACCAGTCCGAGGATTTTAAATCCCTGTGGCTTTCTCTCCTCTTCTCCAGCGCTGAGAGGAAGGGGTGTGCGGGTTCTGATTTGGAATTAGAATGCCTCCTATATGTACCTTTACAAGGTACATTTAGGTGACTAAGCCGAGGGGATTTCTAATCCCTGGATTGGTAAAGCGGCTATCCGATGTGTCAGTGCAGATGATCACCAGACTCCAGGTCAGCAGGACCGGGGGGGTCCAGGGTCAGTTTGCCTTACAGATTTTTCTGTAAAGGTGAACTTACCCTTTAAGTGTTAAAGTGTTTCTAAAAAACAAAATTTTAGAGTGTGTAGAGGCTGCATAGGTTTAATTTTTTTAGTTTGTTTTCTTTTTCACGTGAGGTTCTTGCCATTAAGACCCGTCCTGTCCTAGGGTGACTATAGAGGACACTTCCCCCTCTCCTTTTCTCCATTCATAAAGAGAATTGGGAACTATGCTATTGGAAAACAGACAGCACCAAGAGAGAACACAGGAATTTATAAGCTTACAACGTTTTGCACTTATCGAGCAGATATAATGAAACACTTTTAATGGGGTATTTATCTGATTAAAAATAAGCAAATAATAAAAGTACTTACACCTAAATGTATTATTTGGGGATGGTTAAAGAATATTTAACCCAAATATTTCATAGTCATGATATGTGAACCATGTACTTGTGTTAAAAAGTATAGTGTTCTCTTTGTAGTGCTTCCTCTGCTTTCCTATTTCAAACTGACCATGCTAGGCATTATATCACATCCGTCCCAGTATGGTCAGTTTTCTGGCTGTGCTGGGAAAACAGCCTGCCTGTCCTCCAATGGCCAAGTCTTGTGCTAACACGCCCCCACCCACTCCATGCCATTCAGTGGGAAGATCGGTGTGCTGCTGCTTCTCCACCCTCAGCTCTCTAATCCCCTTCTTGTAGCTGAGAGCGGATCAATTAAAAAAAAAAAGTATTTATAATGATATATGCACAAATGTTTTTCCTTTCATTACTATTTTAAAATGAATGGGTTATTTTACAAGGTAAGGGTTCAGAAGTATCTAATATACTAAGGTTTACAAAACTGTTCTGTACAATAGATTTTACGTCACTGAGATAGATGTAAAGCAGCATTAAACCCAAATGCAAAAATGTACTATATTGTAACTTAACAAATCTTAGATGTGGTAGCTGTATTAGTTTTCTTTTTTAGGCGTTGTTTCCTCTATTTTCACCTGGTGATTCAGACAGGAGATCTGTTCTTTTTAAACTTCTTTTAGCAGATCAAACTGTGCAGAAAAAGTGGCAGTTAGAGGGTTGGGACAAATCATTTACCACTAACAGGGGTGTTTACAATGGTCAGATTTTATTAATTTATGTAATACCTTTATCCCAAAGGTAAATAAACCGTTGCTATAATTGCTTAAAAAGCATTAGCTGGAGTTTAGCCTCCCCAGAGTGTGGCTCGAGGTTAATTTTCAGTACCAAAAGCGGTAACCCCGAGCCACACTCGGGATTACACCCCAGTATCCAGGTACAGGTACTTACCTTGTCCCTAGAATCCTGCAATGTTCTCCCGCTGTATCCTTCAGCTGGATCTTCCACCGATGTATCAGTGTTCTGGGCTCCGTTCCCTGCGAGCGTCAGGACGCTTTTCAAAAAAAGTACAAAAAATACACAATACATTTGTAATCTGCAGAATACATTATTTTATCACATCATTTCACCTCAGTTTTTTCTGATGACAAATTTCCCCACAAATTACTATCGCTAAATTCTGCTGATCTAAAACCGCTTTTGATGTAGAGGGACACTTTTCATTGTCCTGATTGGGACGTTGGACTTTGTGAAGTCCCATGTTTCCAAATTTTTCATACCCAGGATGTTTACTAAACCAATATGCAGTGTCTAGTATTACAGTGCCTAGTAATAGTGCACTCTTGTTTGGACAAATTTCAGTGTTTTTGATTACATTATTGAATAAAATGTATTATTATATTATTCTTTTTATAATTATTTATAGTTATTTATTATATTATAATTTACGATTTCATATTTCAAAATGTATCATACCTGCGATGACTACTAGACTCTTGTTTGGACAGATTTAAGTGAGTTAATCCTAAGAATTACAGGCCTACAATGTAAAACAATACATTTCTATGCAAAACAGTGCACCACCATCCAGGGTGGAGATACCCTAAAACGGGAAGTGTGTTACTGGCCAGCTCACCAGGTGAAAATAAAGCCCCATACACACTATCCGATTTTCTGCTGAGTTTTTCCTTCAGATTTACCAAAACCATGTAGTAGAAGGGCCTGCCTGATTGCATACACATCTAAACTCCTAAGGTTTGACCTCATATTATATTATATGGTTTTGGTAAATCTAAAGGAAAAGCTGAAAATCTGATAGTGTGTATGTGGCTTTAGGGGGAAAAAAGCCTGACAAAAGAAAACCAATGCTGCCATCACCTTTAGAGACTGGTATGCTGTAATACATTACATTTTTCTTTTTGGGTGTAATAGCATTTTAACTCTACCATATTATATCCAATTTGGGGGCCCCTCTGTTCCTGTCCTATATATTAAAGCTAATAAGTGTGGAATAGTAACCAGGATTGCAGCAGGAAACCAAACCCCTGTTCCTGAAAGGGCCTTGATTACTTCCTATGACACCTTTACTATCCACATACATGCCCTATGATTGGTCATACGATATAAGATCACAGGTCACAAGACCAAGCAAAGGGGGCTTGTTTAGGAGTGTCTCTAGACCTGGGCACAGCAGGCCAATAAGATGGGTAAGTATATCTGGCTAGATATGTATCATGTATGGAAGTCTTTATTTTGTTGTTTCAAAGATCCTACATCAAAATGAGTCAACACTAGCTGTTTATATAGTTAATAAAATCCATCTTGAACGTTTACAATGCACATCTTTCCAATATCTTAACAGTCTTTTATGCTACATCTAATTACATCGTATTTATTATCTTAGGTACCGCACTGAGTGATTATTTTATGGAATATTCTTTATTCATTTAGACATTTTCAGTAAATGTTTGCCATGATTAGAAATTCGTGACAAAGGATACTGTTTGCTCAAAATCTGTACCATAATTAAATCACCAGGTCAATGACATTGAAAGTCAGTGTGTGGTTAGAATTTACATTATGTGCAGTCAGAACACTTTCATTTAGTTACAAACATGCTTTTATTTAAACTTGAAACTTTAACTTTAAACTTAAAATTGTTAAACTTTTTGTATTCTTATTTTACTGTAGTTTACATTTTAAAGAATGTTTGAGTTACATTTCACTTAAATGCCTTAGCAAAAATACTGTACCTTGAGGCAGATTGTGATGTGCTAAACATGAAGAAGTGTTATTAAAGCGGATTCCACCATTTGTAGTTCAAATATATTATTTAGCAATCCCATCAACTGAGCTCTCATCCTTCTCAAATGCTTGTAATCATTTGCATCTGCTATTATCTTACCCCCACACGAGCAGAACACAGAATAATCACACCACTCTTTACATGAGTACTACAAATTTACTTTTTAAATATATCTAAAGGCCAATGCCAAGAACAATTCATAATCTCATTTATGTATATGCCCATTGAATTTGTGCCATCTTCTGCTATAGCTGCAAGCATCTTCCCCAGGAATCCTGGCAATGATACTACCCTATTTGATTGTTATTTTTAAGAAAATAAAAGGCTACAGAAGATACTTAGTTACCTTTCCTCGCTTGTCTAGTTGACTGAATATTGAAGGAAGAGTAGAACACCTGTGAGGTCAATCTTCCAATCAGAATGTTGATTTAGTTTTTTTACAGCGTTTACTTATATTGAGAAATTGTTAAGTCTGAAAAACTAACATTCATTATACTAACTCAAATGTCGTGGTTTAGGGATTATTTAATGAATTGTAAATAAGCATGTTTTTACTATGTTTTTACTATGTCAGAAAACTTCATACACAAAGGAAACAGTCAAACTCTTGGACTTGTACACTATTTGGTGCTTGTGGGTTGATCTCGCTTACTGTTTGTAACGCAGTAATGTGAAGTACCAAATTATGTTTATTCAGCTCCACTTTATCAGTACTAGTGAACAAATCATTGGGTAAAAATAATTACAGTCACCAGATTTCTACCAATGGCAGCAGTGATGCATAGTCATTTTGGGTGTTACGGTAAGGTGACTCTGGCATGTGTCATTTCCCATTCTCTAAGGGGAGGGATGAGCATGTGGGAATAAGGGTAACTAGATGTTCAACCAGATTGGTTGGGCCCAAGTTACTTAAGGCTTTAAAACTAAGAAAGTTTATTTTTAATTATATCCTCCGTTTAATTAGAAGTCAGTGAAGGGAGCAAAGAATTAGGGTGATGTGGCAGTGATGCAGAGTAATTCGACTGCTGCATTCATAACCATAATTGTTTGCAGGAAGCATATTGTCTGTAGGTCACAATATTACAGCCTTTCTAGTAGCTTTGTATATATTCTGTATTTCATATTAAATGCTGTGTTCATATATGTCCAGATATTCTTCTTTTGGCCTGTAGGTATATGCAGCAAGACAAAAGCTAAAAGTTCTATTAATCTGTTTTGCTGTAAATGTGCTTCAGTGAATTAATATTCAGCAAGTTTCTGACCTCACACTACTGCATGATTGCATTCTATTGTTTGTACTGCTTCTTTTTTAGCCTAATTACCCCTCTAGTTTAATGTTTTTTTTTGGGTTCCTCGTTCTATGAATATTACACTCTTGATGCACTTGTTAATCCCTTTTTTTTTCCACAGCCAAGTGTTGTACTCGGTTTTCACTTGCATCTCTACTTTCAGCTCTATACTGCTTCTGTCTTTCATTACAATGTTTCTACAAATTAAACATCTGTTTTCAATGTACCAATCCATTTCCACTATTAGGGGCACCAATGAGTACAACTCCTAGGTCTTGTGTGTCCGGATGAGCCTCTGTCATATTTCTTCCAATCCCTCTTTCAATCGTGTTACTTTTTAATCCTGTATTGGCAATGAATTTGGTAAAGCCAACATTTCTCTTCTGATCCTTGGCTTTCAACTCTGATGATCCATGTGCTGGTTTTGTTGTGTACCATACAGTAGAACCCCTGATTGCGCAGCAAGGAACTGCTTGCTACTGAGCACAACTGTCTGTTCTAGTTATTACATCAACTTTTTTGTTTGGCACATATATTGTTTAGTGAGTCATTTCGATAAATTTAAACCACTTTTCAGTGTGAATTCTTAGTTCATTTCTGCTTCCTATGTATATGGTCTTTAAGAGTATAAGCTTGGGGGTTTGAAATGTGAAAATCTCTTTGACTCTCTAGGTAAGGAGAATTTATAAACTGCACATTTTTCCTGTTGCATGGCTATGATTCAGTTTAAATTGACTGCAAACCATTTTAATATTCCATTAAGACTCATTAACACAAGAACAACACATTTAATATGGATTCTATGAAAATTACAATAATTCAGCTTCAAATAACAAAAGCCAGACCAGAATTTTTTAACCCTGGAAACACATATATGTCCTAAAAGGACTGCAAAGCACCATTTAAGTTTCAGCAATTGAGCCTTTATTCATATAATGCCCAATCTCAACTGAAATGTATCAGGTATGTGAAACTCTGATCTATGAGTAGGCAAGCTTCTGTCTTGCTTAAACATCCATCTCAGAACTTGGTTCTTGAATTAAATCACTTCTGTTGCACAGCATGAATCAGTAGGAACATTTCTCAAAATGATAGAGCTTTAAAGTGCCCATTAAATTATCAGGCAGAGCTGATAATGAACCCATTTATAGGTTGAAAATGACTCCATTTTATATTGAAAAGGAAAGAAAATTTGGTTGTATGGTGATATTTTTTGTGGCTACTTCTTTTGACCCCCTTTTGTACACTGAAAAACATAAATATATTAGATTTGGTTGTGTGTGTGCAATCTAATTCTAATAGAAAGATTTAAGAACGTATTAAAGACGGCTTCACTTTTAAAACATTTATAGCTTTAGTAGAAGTACACCCAAAAAAGGCATGATCACGCGGAAACAGGTACCCGCTCACCCACCCACCCCCCCTTCGTACACAGGATCAGAATATATACAAAAAATACCGCCTTCGAAGTGATTGTACGATAATATGATCGTTAGTACACAGCTTTCATCCAAAATTTTCTGAAGGGACGAACTAACATTTTTTATCATACAATACCAGATAGTATGATTTTTGATTAATCAATACAATTTCGTTATACATAAAATACAATACAAAAACATAATTACATCACTTCTGAATTTTTATTCTGTCTTAAAAGAATTTCGTACTTTAGTAACCTATTCATTTTCGTCATGGAGACTAGCATGCAAAAAAAAAAAAAGGACAATCATTCATTCGATAATCTCATCACGTGTACTAGGCTTTGGGGTAGATCAAATGTGCTAAAGATGCAAGTTTAAAGTGGTAACCTAAAGGTCCACATCAAAGTCTCTAATTTTGGTTTTTGTTTCAAATATTTTATTATGTTTTTTCATGGTTTAACAAAGGTCTTAAAATAACAACATTTGTGGCTATACAATGCATGGAAAAGAATGAAATAATAGTAATAAGGCCCCTTTCACACTGTCGGACCATTCAGGTCCGCCTGTCAGTTTTGATGGCAGACCTAAACAGGTGCTACATGCTAGTCTATGGAGCGTCGGTTGTCAGCGGTGACATGTTAGCTGACATCCGACCCAGTCCGATGCACTAAAATCAGATAGATGCCCCTACATTCGCATCCGTCCCTGGTGGATCGGATTGGGTGAGATCTGAGGAAGACGGACATGCTGTTCTCCATAGTAACTAGCAGCGCTCCACAAGCCCCTCCCCGCTCAGTGAGCAGAGAGGGACCTGTCATCCGCTGGCTCAGCGGAGATTAATGGAGCTGGTAGACAGAGGCAGACTCCGAGGCAGCAGATCCGCCTCGTGAGAATGAAGCCTAAAGCTTCTCTGATAATAAATACGAAACAAAAAGATGAAGTAAAAAGCATTTAACAATACAATATTTAATTTAACATGTATCTGAAGTTGTGATATAGTTATTATTAACAGTAAACATAAAAGAATAAAGATAATGAGGTAGGGTAGTGTAACCAAGGTATGGCGCCGAAGTTCAAGAGAGATTAAGATATGTATGAGATGGTGAGTCAAAAGTGATACAGGATAGTTAGGAGAAGTAAATAGGTTTTTCCAGGGCCAAGTTCCTGCAATATGGCTTGAAATTGTCTGGAGATACAAGCAATATTCTTGACTATCCCCAAAGACTCTTACTGTAATGGGATAAACTAGTATATAAAGAAGGGGAAACAAAGTAAATATTATGGTAGGGGATGAGAGGGTGGGGAATGGGGAATGTCTCCAGAGGGGGTCTTTCGTCTCAAAAATTTGAAAATGAATTGAGTAATATAAGTCCTCATGGAAGTAATAATGAGACATCAAAGCCCAGTGGTAGGAAATGTTCAACCAATGGGTTCCACAGGGCTTTGAATTTAGATATGTTATCAAAATAGATAGCTTCAGTTTTTTTTCATGAATCAAGGATTGAATAACTCTTTGTTTGACTGATAATATACTAAGCAAATCTGTTTTCCAAGCTTTCGCTATGGTTTGTTTTGCTGCTGTAGTTACAAAGAGTATGAGTTTAAATAGGTGGTGGGACAAGGCATTTGGTTTACTATTCAGGATTTCTGTACTTGGATCAGGTGGTAATATAACTTTGAACATAGTGGAAAGAATTTTAAACACTTCCAACCAAAAAGTTCTGACAATATTGCATTCCCACCAGATATGTACATGTGTTCCCACAGTAGAGCAGCCTCTAAAGCAATGCGAAGGGTATTGTGGAGAGAATTTAGTTATTTTGACTGGGACCAAGTACCATCTGGTGAGTGGTTTCAAGTGCCACTATATTCGGCGAGGCAGATTTGGTTGTTTGCCAGATTTTGGTCCAATTTATGTCTTCAGATTGTAGTTGAAGATCAATTTCCTATTTGTTTGTATAGGTTGGGAGGGGGAGAAGTGATTTGTGATAGTAATTGGGCATATAAGTTGGAGATGAGTCCTCGTCTGTGTGGATCAGAGTTACAGGCTTGTTCAAATATAGTGAAACTCAGGGATATTGAGTCAGAGGGTGCATTGTTATTCAAAAAGTTTTTAATTTGAAGATACCTAAAAGTTTTTGTAAGTGGGAGATCATGAGTTTCATGTAGTTGGAAATTATGTGATGGTAGAAGATTTTTAGAAATGATGAGCACATGTTAATCCAGCTTTTGACCATGCTGAGAATGATTTTGGGGAGGATCAGGCCGGGTAAAATGAGGGGTTATGGAGAAAGGAGAGAAGAGGATTATGTCTAGATTGTAGACCAAATCAGGTTTTTAACCTGTCCCAAATGGATAGGCTGTGTTTGGTAATGGGATTTGTAATTGTCCGATGTTGTGTAGGAGTTAGCCATAAAAGATTTGCAGTGGAAAGAGAGTCACAGTCAACCGACTCCAAAGTTACCCATAGTGGTATTTGGATAATTGTGACAATTGGGCTGCATAATAATATTTGGTAAAATCTGGAACACCTAAACCACCTTAAATTCTAGAAGCATATAAGGTATGTTTAGTTATTCAGAGTTTTCTTTTGCTCCAGATAAATTGTAAGGTTTTTAAATTGTGAAAACATAGGTGGGTAATTTGTTGCATAGAGCTTTATAGGGTTAGCTGCAAAAGTAATTCCCAGGCAGGAGATAAACGTCATAGACCAGATAAATGGTAGAGAATTAAGTTGTTGGGTTTGGATAGCAGGTGTCAATGAAGCATTTAGGGCTTTTGATTTGTGAGGATTTTTTGAGAGACCTAATATTTGTTCGAATTTGGAGGATGGCCAGAAGATTCAGTGCTGAAACTATGGGTGAAGTAAGGAATATTAGGACATCATCTGCAAACATACATCATTTATGATGATAAACACCAAGTTCTAGTCCTCTGATATTTGAATTGGATTGAATGAGTTGGGCTATGGGTTCAATTGCCAGAGAAAAATGGAGAGGGGAAAGGGGCCATCCCTGCCTGGTACCTCTCTTAATATTAAAAAGGTTAGATTTAAATCCCTAATAGTAGATATATGCTTTTGGATGTTGATATAAGGCAGCGATCCATTTCAGGAAATATGGTCCGAAACCTCATTGATTAAGGATGGAGTGTAGATAAGGCCACGATAATGAATCAAATGCTTTTCGTATGTCGAGGGGAAATATGCAGCGATATGACGTGAACGAGCGGCATGGGCCAGGAGTGTAGATCTGCGTATATTGTCGCCTGCTTGACTTGAGGGGATAAAATCCTGTTTGATCTTCATGGATTAGGGAGCCTATAATGGGATTAAGTCTGGAGGAAAGTGTTTGGCCAATATTTTAATATCAATATTAAGGATGGCTATCAGTCTATAATTAGATAAAGATGTGTCATCTGTGTTGGGTTTAGAGATCATGGAAAAAGAAGTTCTAAGTGATTCTGTACAAAAATAGAAACCTTTAAGAAGGGAGTTAAAAGCCTCAGCCATAAGGGGTGATAATAGTGATACAAATTGTTTGTAGTAAGTGGCTGAAAGGCCATCAATGCCTGGAAGATTTACAAGCTTTAAGTGATTTTAGCGGTTGGTAGTTCTAATTCAGTAATAGATTTATCTAGAATATATTGATGATATGGGGAGAGAGATGGGAGGTGAACTGTAGATAGGGGTGTGGTCAGACGAGATTGGTTGAAGATATTAGGGTCTTTGTATAATTCAGTTAGTTTTTCTGTGAAATTCTTTTAGGATTTTTAGTGGGCTGCTGGTGTAGGTGTTAATTTTTAGAGGGATAGTTTTTGGAATATAGCTGATCTTTCCTAATGCTAAGCCTAGGAATATGTCTGGTTTATTAGCTTTCATATAAAAAGTATGCTTGGATTTACAAATATTTTTTTCAGCTGATTCCATCAAAAAAGGTTGAGTTCTAAGCGTGTATTATCATATATACGTTTATTTGGCAGTGTGGGTTTGGTCTGAAAATTTTCAGAAGCCTTGTAGAATGCTTCTTCCAGACCTTTTTGAAGTTGTTGTTTTTCCCTAGGGTGGTAAGATGTGTGGCTGATACAAACCCCTCTAATATAAGGTTTTAGAGCTTCCCAACGTGTCAGGCAGTCCGTATAAGTGGAATTGTTTATAAGATAATCTTTTATGGCTTTTTCTAATTCCTGTAGAAATTAAGGATTTGTCAACATACTATTACCGATATAACAAGTGCGAAGATTGGATTGTTAGACCAAAGATGAAAGAGTTGTTATTACTGCGTTATGATCTCACCAGGTACATGGCATAATATGTGAGTCTAGAATGAGTGCTGAAGTGGTAACAGTAACAAAAAAGTGGTCAATATGGGAAAATTGTTTGTGGGGGTGTGAAGAGTAGACATGTGCATTAGTTTTCGTCCGAATGCATTTTCGTACAAACGATAACGAAAGCGCAGAATCCGAAAAACGAATGATCCGTCATAAATGCTTTATTTTCGTTGTTGCAACAGTTTGATATAGAATAGGAGAGCTGACGTGATTCTGACAATAACAATCTGTGTCTATTGAACCTGTGGTCGAATGTGCCTAACCTTACCTCTATTAGTCCAAGATTATATAGAAAAAAGATTTGACAGAGAGAAAATATTCGACATAGAGAGAAAAGATTCAACAGAGAGAAAAGATTCTGGAATTGGGTGGGGGAAGTAAAATAAAAATAATGATGATGATGAATGTTATTGGCTGATTGTAACCAAAGAGGAAGAGCAGTAAAATAGCTAGAACTAAGTACACACGTACAGCCAACTTACTTTCACTTACAATTGTTAGCAGAGAGAGACACACACACACACTGAATCATTTCAGAAGACAGTCAATCTTAGCTGGTCTGTTTGAATTGTCACTTGTCAGAGAACCCGAATTATTATTAAGCATAAGCACAGCAGCAGAACAATAGTGAAGCAAGCTACAGTTCAACTTTTTCCTAATAATCTGCTGCTATTGTGTTAGTGTGAGAACCTTATAGTAATATTGCTGCTAGTGTTGTTGTGATAGACTCAGAGGCTGCCTGTGTTGTGGGGGGGATTTATTATTATGGAATCTTGTTACCTGCCTGATCAGTGATCGCTATCACCAGTCCATTCATTTTTGTTTGAACGAGTATATAATATATATACAGAAACACTTGTAGATGGCCCAGGAACGTCCTCCAATGCCTCCATGTCGCTCTCAGAATGGGTTGCCGCCATATTCGTTATTATCAGTCACTCACTATCTGACACCTGACACTATGAGACTTAGACCATTCATTCAACATGAACAACGGAGATTCAACAAAGCAATGAAAAACACACACGTTTATAATATTCGACGGAGCATCGAAACTGTAGGACTCTCCAATTGTACATTTCCCGAGTCAAATGCTCCGCCTATAGGCTATATAGAGTTTAGCACCTCCGTCGAATCTTCTTTATACATTTCTACAGACACCATAAGCCTTCTAAGACAGATTTGATCGTAATTCATGTGGATTTTTGGACAAATGCAATTTTTTTATGAAAAAATAAATAAATACAAATTAATTTCGGGAGTAACTAAATACATGTATTTTTTGGACAAAAAACGAAATTCCGAAACAAAATATTTCACTCTGCACATGTCTAGTGAATAGTGAGTATATTGTTGTTTTGCAGGGTTGTGTTCCCGCCAAGTGTCAAGAAGAGAGTACTGATGTAGGAGTCATTGATAGGAAAGTTTAGGGGTAGTAGTTGGGGTTGAGGATTTGTCAAGGAATGGATATATTATTTGGTTTGAGTCACCACCAATTATAAGGGTACCTTGTTTTTGTGTTTCAACTACTGAGAATAAATGGGAAAGAAATGACAATGGGTTCTTGTTAGGAGCATAGTAAGAAACTATCGTAACAGCATTGTCTAGTAGTGGGCCGGAGAGAATCGGGTATCTACCCTCGGGGTCTTTAAGTTCTTTTTAACCCCCCTGACGGTACTCCCGAGTCTGGCTCAAGGTGAAAATTCAGTACCATTAGCGGTAACCCCGAGCCAGACTCGGGATCGCATCCCTGGATCCAGGATGAGCTTACTTTATCCCCTGGATCTGCCCAGTGCCCTGCATGCAGTTTTATATTATAAAAACTGCTCTTTCTGCCTGGAAACTGGAGATTGTCCATAGCAACCAAAACTGTTCCTTTACATCAAAAGAGGTTTTAGACCAGCTAGAAAACAACGATAATAAATTAAAATCACTCGCAGAATTGAGCTATAGCGATTTGTGGGGAGATCCGTCATCAAATACTGAAAAGTAATAACAGTGACAATTCTGCAACTGAGCAAATTTCAGTGTTTTTGATTTGATTACATTATTGAATCATTTGTATTATTATTATATTATTATTTGGTATAATTATTTCTAGTTATTTATTATATTATAATTTATGATTTAATTTTTCAAACTTTATCATACCGGGGATGTTTGCTAGACTCTGGTTTGGACAGATTTAAGTGAGTTATTCCTAAAGCCGCGTACACACGGACACACGGGCGGACTGTATGGCCAACTTAGTCCGTCAGACAGTCCGACGGACAGTCCGTCCTACTTTCGTCCTACCGTCGAACTAGCCTACTCACGAGCGTATTGTCCGCTGAAACCAAAGTCTGACGGACAATATTACGGAAATTCCGAAATACTTAGTCCGCCAGACTGCACGCTGAAAAAGTCCGCTGAAGCCCACACACGAGCGGACTGTCCGCTGAAATGTGTTTTGACGGACTAAGTTGGCCAGACAGTCCGCTCATGTGTACGCGGCTTAAGAATTACAGGACTACAATATAAAATGCCAAATTTTCATGCAAAACAATGGTACCACTTTCAGCACCTAAAATCTGAAATAATCATTCCACCAGGGAGGTTAATGCTAAACGGTGTTGTACGGTGGAATGCAAACAATACTCCCTGTTTTTTTTTGCTGTGGCGGAAGAAAATGTAAACTTAGGGGATCTTTACAGACAAAATATTTTGGTGAGGATTGTGAAATAAAGTGAGTCTCCTGTAGACAAACCACATGTGCCAATAGTTTTGAAAAAAAGTTGAAAGCTTTAGTTTGTTTCGGAGGAGAGTTGAGACCTTGTACATTACGTGTCAGTATATTTTAGGAGGACATTGTAGACTGTTGATAAGGTCTAAAAAAAGGGCTACTAAATGGTAATCAATAGGTTACCTCTCTGGAGAAAAGAAGGCTAAGAAGGAATGAATTATTCTGTAAAGTAGGAACAGTAGGGGAATTTCAATGGGGGTTGTGCAATGTATATAAACACAGATGAAAAATGTGTGTTTAAGAGAATTTCTAAAAAGGAAACAAATAATAAAAGGGAAAGGGCTCCTAATTGGAGCGAATATCCAGTGGGTGGTGAATAAACACCAACCAGTGGATATAAAAAAGTTCATAGAGCGTCCAAATCAAAGTTGGGCACTCAAGGAAGGTGCAGTGAGCCGTCTCCTGGATTACAACAGCTAGTAAACTTTAAAAGTGAGAATGCATATTATAATGCAAGGTGAGAGAATTCTGATTAGAATTGTGATATAGATTAATTAAAAGAAATTTGTAACTTTTTAAACTTTTGAATAAACAAGGGGTAATTCTTATAGTTGAATAATAGTCTTATAGTTTTATAGTCTTATAGTTTAATAACTATATAAAACAGACCATTAAGCCCTCACATAAAGGGGTAACTACCAGATCATGTGAGGTAAGGGAAATGGAAGATTTAAAGTCATAACTGTTTTTGGGTAAAACTAGCTAGGATCCAAGTACCTGTGTCTATCAGTCCAAAGAACGTGGTTGGTCAGGCTACATCAAGTCAGGTATTAGTGGATTGAATAATCCTAGGAAAGGATACATTTCTTTGGTATATTACCCTTGAGATAGATCCGATGTTTAGGTTTTTGGTGGTGTCACCCCTATGGTTTAAAGTATGTTGTGTAAATAGGGTAAAGCCCTAGGAAAAAGAATTAAAGCTGAAATCTTATGTATCACGCATGTAGAATATATCAGTCTGTAATGTCTTCTTCTTCAGGTGGTGGTGAAGCAAAGCAACCTCTTTTTGAGGGCTAAGAGGGGCTTGAACTGCCTGGGGATCCTGGATGTACTGGAGCTGTTGAGAGGATGTGGAATTAATTTGACATTTGGGTCCATCTGTTATTGTGACAGGTGTTGATGGGAAGAGATCTCTCATTGTAGTGAGAAGATCATTTGTTGATTTGCAGGTATAGGCAGTTCCTTTATAGGTAAAGCGAAGGGAGAAGGGAAAACCCCAATGATAAGATAAACAGTTATATTTGAGAACTTGCAGGTGTGGTTTCATTTCTTTGCATTTAACTAGTGTAAATTGAGACAGATCTTGGAAGACTTGGTACTTATGTCCATGAAAAATGAAGGAATTTTTATTTCTTGCAGCTTCCATCAGTTGCTCTTTTGTGAAAATAGTGCATTTTTATAATTATATCTCTAGGGGGTCCATCTTCTTTATGTGAAGTTGGGGCTCTATGAATTTGGTTCATTTCTAGACATTCTATTGGGATAGATGGAGCAAGTTCTTGAAAAAGTGATGTAGCTGTTGATTGTAGATCCTCAACTTCTTCAGGAATACGGCGGATACATAGATTTGATATCCTGGCCCTATTTTCAAAATCCTCAAGGCGAGTTTGAAGTGTAGAATAATCATCCTTAAGAGATTCCAGCTCTTCAGTATGAGTAGAGATAGTGATGTCGAATTACTTTACCTTCTATTCTAGGATAGAGGTGTGTCGGCCTACCTTACAAATCTCCCACGTTAGTTTGTCAGTAATGGCCTCTGAGGTGTTCTGTAATAATTTATATGGGGCCTGTTCAAATTTGGAAAGCAGGTCATAGCCAATTTGGGTACTGTGCAGAGTAATAGGAGTCATACTTAATTCAAAGTCTGGCTCTCCATGCTGTGCTGAAGAGGGAGACCTGTGATGCTGCTGGGTACCAGTCTGTGAGGAGAGGTAAGATGACACTGCCGCCATTTTAGTGGCAGCTCTTATCAGCATTTCCTGAATCTTTCAGTTTAGATTTTAACCCATTATACATGTCACCAATATGTGCCCACAGTCTTCAGTAAGTAATTTGGTGTTGTGGAGAGGCTATAGTCCAGTGTGACAGTGTGAAAAAGGCTGTCGGGTCCTGGTCGGTTTGCTGCTTAGCCAGCTTTGTGCATGTGCCTCCTAATTTAGTTTTTTAGGCACCTAAAAGTATGTTATGAATTGTACACATGATTAGTACTATGATCAGGGTGTAAAATTGTGCTTCTTTAAAAAGCAGACTCCTCAAACTAAATTGGGAAGGCCCTTTAAACTGTGTGAAAGTATAATTCCTTAAAAAAATTACCAAACCAAATTTACTTCACTTCACCTCTTTATAAATAGTACCTTAAATGACTCCACTAATTATTGATGTTCATCATGTATTATTTACATTCTGTTTGCAAAATCTATGCATAATAAGCCACTAGCTTATTTGCATAATTTTGAATATGTTAACAGGTTTAATGCAGATTATATATTTAGAAACATTGATTTGCAGTTGTTTTGAAGAGTTTTAAATGTGTGAAAAATATATACCGTATATCACATTGTAGTAAAATAGTAAATTGCATTACTGAGATGATGCATGCTTAGTACTGCTGCTATCAAAACTGCATTTTTACACTTTCTACAGATTATGGGAATATAGGTTATAATAGTGGCTACATCTTACTAAATTACTGGATATTACCTAGATCAATAGAGCATTCAGGAACTCAAGATTTCATTTGGATCGCACAATAATATACCTTATCCAATCAAATAAAATGACATCAATATAAATAGTTATTTTTCACAAACCAATATTACTTGAAAAATCTTATTTCATGCTGTGGGTACTGCTATCTGTTGGCCATCTTTTCCTTCCACAACTTCCTGGATTACCTTTATGCTCTACAGTTTCTCCTCTGCTCGATCCTTTGGGTTACTTTCTATTTCTAAAGGAATTCATATCCCATGGTACCTTGCTGTCATTGGCTTCTGCTGTTGTCAATCAAATGGTGTGAAGAGAGATTGGGGGCAGGGCCAAGCAGCGTTGTCTGTGTCAAGGACATAGGCAGCGTGGCTCGGCAGCAAGCCCGCAGCTGTGCCACCATGTGGCTTACTATATTGGCACACAGAGAAGAGGAAGAGCCTGGTGCCCTGGCAGGGGACCCCATAAGAGAAGGTTTAGGGCTGCTCGCAGGTAAGTATAACATGGTTGTAATTTTTCTAAAAAAAAAATATAAGCTTTACAGGCATTTATCAAGCAAATTAGAATCACGATTTGTCATAAATTTAACTATTAAATTTAGTAATAAATGTAATAGTTTCCTTCAACAAAGTCTTTGCGATAAGTTCACAGTCTGTATTCCTCTGCGGCAATGTGTGACAGATTGCAGTGTTCTTAAACAGATTCATTACTAAAGATAAGACAGATGTCCACTCTAAAGCCTGGTTCATACTAATGTGATTTCAAATGCGGCTTGAGTTGCACATGACAAAGATAAAGAACCTTCTCTGTGCAGCTGCCCCCTAGCCCCCCAATACTTACCCAAGCCCCATCGTGATCCAGCGATGTGCATGAGATTGGCTCTCTGGGGACTCTCACTTCTCATTGGCTGAGGCAGCAGCGGGAGCCATTGAAGCCAATGAAGAAAGAGAGGGGGCGGGGCCAAGCCACGGCTCTGTGTGTGAATGGAGTGAGCCTGCTCAGGTGCCCCCACAGCAAGCTGCCTGGTCTGGGGACACTCAGCAAGAGGGAAGGCCTAGGAGCGGCAGTGGGGATCCGGAAAGAGGAGGATCCAGGCTGCTCTGTGCAAAATCACTGCACAGAGCATGTAAGTATAATCACTTTAATGCGTTCTCTGCATTAGGGTAACAAACCTCCAAGATTAGCCCCAGCCCCCCTAAATACTCACGTGAGTCCAAATTGGATACAGGTCTGTATTTGCTGAATTTTCTTTGATGGAAGTTAAACAGGCATTTACAGTAAAGAAAAGTATAATCTGCTTTCAATCACTTTTGCTGGTCTCCAAAACATAGCAGTTATTCTAATGGAGAAATATAGTTCGGGAGGTTCCACCACTGGCAAGTCAGATGCATATGTATAAACTGACTGTTCCAGTTTGACTACTGTCAAAGTGCAGCCATATTGTTGTTGTTGCACCTATACATATATCCTCGCATCCATTTCTGTATGCCTGGGGGACACCTGGATCCATGAAACGCACTAAAGTTTTTTTTTTGGCACTCTTAAAGGGGTTGTAAAATCAATGGACACTGCAGAGGGACTTGGGTGCGATCACACACGATTGCCACTGGATGGAGAGGAGGGGCCAGGAGCGCCGCAGGGGACCAGAAACGAGCAGGTTTCTGGCCACTCTGTGCTATTCCATTGAGTAGGTACGTTTTTTTTTTATTTATTTTTTTTATTTACCTTTTAAGTTGCATTTCCACGGAAATACTTTAAATATCAATTAACTTATCTGCCCCTGCAGCCATATTCCCCAGAATGCAGACAATTACCAACAGTACAGTACAAAGTTTCTCCTTAGCTAAAATCTTATAGGATGGCTAAGGTTTGTAAATTTACAAAAATAAAAATAATTTAGGAAGTTTGTATTAGGGTTATAGAGTAATTGTGCGCAAGAGCATTACAACTTGTGTCATAATATAAAACATAATTATGGTTATTATTATTATTGTCACTACATTTATAACTTTTATGAAAATCACTTCACCTTAGTAGTGAATGTAATATGCTGATAGTGCTGGTGCTGCCTGTTCTTGGTTTAGGAACACCTTATGTTATGATCAGTCACATGTATGTAACAGCCAAAGCTCACTGCCAGCTGCTGCAGAAAGATCGACGACCCATCAAAAATGTGCTATGATCCTATTGATTCACTGTTACACCACCTTTCATATGATAAGCAGTGTTGATCCTCTACTGCAATGATGCTGGGTCAGCTACCTAACAGTTGAGAGCATCATTCATTACCAAGTAAAGGAAAGCAAACTAGAATACTGCTTCTATCAATATATAACAGGGCTCCATGCTCTATGTCCCTCTTTCTTTCTTCATGCCTAGGGCACCGAAGCGGTAATTCTGCAGGAACAAACACACCATTTATAAAAAAGAACAGGTGAATCAGCAGGTCGAAACACTGGGTTGATTTACTAAAACTGGAGAGTGCAAATTTATTTACTTTAATTCAATTATAGTGACCAGCATTTATCAAATATGTGCCCTTTACAAAGTAAAAAATATGTGCAATTTGTTCTTCAGATCATTCTATAGAAGGTCAAATTAGCATCCATACAGCTGTCTTCAGTTTGATTTGATAGTAACATGCTATTTACTTGTGGGTTGCTATGGAATTATCCAAATATTTAACTAAATGTGCTATTACTAAGTCATCCAAGGTGGTAGTTAATGCCAAAAAAGTAAAGAGTTTGAAAAATGGCCTCATTAGTTGCCCCTAACTAGAGCCACCACAAATTGATTTGGTGTATATGGATAAATCTGTTTTACATTTTATGCATGAAATTGCAAAATATTCAGCATGGACACTGAGGGAACCATTATAGCTTGTTCATGTAAGTAATTATTTTTTTTTTACCTACAATATATTAACACCAGTATGTGAGATTTATTAGAGAAGCAGATAAGCCAGCTATTTGTGACAGCTGAGATTTACTATGGTGCTCTGGCAAATAGGAAATTGTATTGCAGTTAATATTTACAAATGCAATATTATTTTAACTATGGCATACACAATTTCTAGTAACATATCTACTTTTGTCCCTTGTTATTATTATTTATTCTTTAGTCAACTAATGAGTGGTTTTATGCAGTGCCGTGAACATAAATTATTCCCACATTAAAATAGCTTACTTTTAAAGACTAGCATGCAGGCTGAGATGGGAAAGCTAAAAGGAGAAAATAATTTCCAGCACTGCTTCCCAGCCCTGTCCTTTTGGTATCACTTACTTCAGAGGGTGGAAATACAGATCACAGTGCATTCATTTATTATATTTAACTGATTCCCGCCTGGCCTATTGGCAAATGACATCTCTGGAACCTCTTGTTGATCCGGATGGACCTCATATGATGTCCTTCAGAATCGCGCACAGCGGCGCAAACTTTCAGCAGCTGCATCCACCAGATGCATCCAATGACTGATCACTGTACTGGCCCGCTGCTGGTACCATGTGACCCCTGTAACCAATCGCAGCAGATGACATGACAGTTCTATGCAATGGATGGCTTCCTTTCAAGTCATCAATTGTATACAATTGTGTTGCTAGCTGTGGTTGGTCAGTTTGATCACATGGTACAGACTGGGTTAATCACAGCCCATCTGTAGCATTTGATTAGCTCTGACCAATCACAGAGAATCACAACAAAAGTAACTGAATGAATCGATTCATTCAGTAAAATGCTTGCATATGGCAATGTAATGCACTGCTATATGCAAACATAATGTGTAAAAAAATAAAAATACGGATCACTTCTGCAGAGTAGTACAATGTTAGCGCTGTAACATTATATTGCTCTGGTCAAAGTGTGTTAAAAAAAAAATGTAAAGCATTTTAAAAATGTATAATTTTTTTTTGTACTGTCACCAGTCAGTGTCGCTGATTGACGCCACACCAGTTATATAATGACACTGCACTGATGACAGTGCACAGATTGAACTGATGACTGATAACTGCACTGATGACAGTATTTAAAAAAATAATAATACATGTCTTCATTTTCCAAGAACTTATGGCAAAAAATGACAACTTTAAAAAACTTACCGTGCCTCTTACTAAATACCTCAGACTGTCTACTTTTCAAAAAGGGGTAATTCAGGGGATATCTGTACTGTCCTGACATTTTTGGGCCTCAAGAAATTAGATAGGCCATCAGTACATCAGCATTGATCAATTTTCAGATATATATACCCCTTTCCCGCCGAGCGTACGCACATCTGCGTACTCGGCTTCCGGGGGTTATACCGGGATGATGCCCGCACCTGCAGGCATCATCCCGGTACCGATTTTTACAGCAGGCGATTGGCTATCCAGGCATAACAACCGATGCGGCTAAAAGCTGCTCGGCTGTTATGCCGGAGGAGCGGGAGGGGACGCCCCCCCCTCCCGCCGCCTCTCGCCGCTGTTACCGGTGCTCCCGCTCGATCGGGAGCACCGATTAAAGATCCGTCGGCTCTGGCTGCTGGGGAGGAACTGGAACGAAGCCGTAATCGGCTTCGTTCCAGTCTCCTCATCGTAAACACGGAAGCGACGTCATGACGTCACTTCCCGTTTACTCGGCTGCCAATGGCGCCGGTTTTAAAAAAATATCCGGTATTCAGAATCGCCGTTTTCGGCGATCTGAATACACTGAAGTGTAAAGGAGGGGTGGGGGGTCTTTTAGACCCCCGATCCCTCCATAAAGAGTACCTGTCACCACCTATTACTGTCACAAGGGATGTTTACATTCCTTGTGACAGCAATAAAAGTGATCAAATTTTTTATTTTTTTTTTTTAAACAATTTAGTCATTTAAAAATAAATAAAATAAATAAAAAAATAAAAAAAAAATTTTCAAAGCGCCCGCCGTCCCCGCGAGCTCGCGAAGCAAAGAAAACGCATGCGGAAGTCGCGCCCGCGTACGTAAACGGTGTTCAAGTCACACATGTGAGGTATCGCCGCGATCGTCAGAGCGAGAGCAATAATTCTAGCAGTAGACCTCCTCTGTAACGCTAACCTGGTAACCGTAAAAAATGTTTAAAGCGTCGCCTATTGAGATTTTTAGGTACCGTACTTTGTCGTCAATCTACAAGTGCGCGCAATTATAAAGTGTGACATGTTTGGTATCTATTTACTCGGCGTAACATTATCTTTCACATTTCGCAAAAAAATTGGGCTAATTTTACTGTTTTGTTTTTTTTTTTATTCATGAAAGTGTCCCTTTTCCCAAAAAGTTGCGTTTAAAACACCACTGCGCAAATACCGTGTGACATAAAATATTGCAACAATCGCCGTTTTATTCTCTAGAGCCTCTGCTAAAAAAATATATATAATGTTTGGGGGTTCCAAGTAATTTTCTAGCAAAAAATATGGATTTTAACTTGTAAACACCAAATTCCAAAAATAGGCTTAGTCATGAAAGGGATACCATAGTTTGTGGACTCTATAGCTTTCCTACAGACTAAATAATATACACCGATTTGGGTTATTTTCACCAAAGAAATGTAGCAGAATACATTTTGGCCTAAATTCATAAAGAAAGATTATTTATTTGCAAACATGTATATCAGAAACAAAGAAAAATGTTGTTTTCTTAAAAATTTTTGGTCTTTCATTTATTTAGCAAAAAATAAACAACCCAGTGGTGATTACATACCACCAAAAGAAAGCTCTATTTGTGTGAATAAAATTATAAAAATGTAGTTTGGGCACAGTGTTGCATGACAACGCAATCATCACTCAAAATGCAACAGCACTGAAAGCTGAAAATTGGCCTAGGCAGGAAAGGGGTAAAAGTGGCCTGTATTGAAGTGATAAATAAACTACACGTGTCATTGTTTGAAAAGACAACATGTATAAGTCATATGCTGTTAGCAGTGCATCAGAGCTGTTTTATAAAACACTGCATCCATAAATATGTACTAAATGAACAAGGTCATGGATGTAAGTTGTGGAAATTCAGTGCTTACTCTGTATGATGAATATGTCAGTAGTCTTTGTGCCAGTTGAGCTGGGTAAATAGCAGGCCCTTCAACATGACTCACTTCATACATGACCCACCTGCAAAATATTACACTCATGGGCTTCTTTTTACCTTACAGACTTACTGACAGACTTTAATCACCTGACAGATAAAGAAACTGTTTGCAATAGTTCATTAAGAGATGCTTAGAAAAACGTTGTACCTTATGCTGGAGTGGCTTTCTCAGGACTTGAAGAGGAATGTCCAACATGTTGATCCCAAACACATTGACAGCATTCTATCTCTCCTATAAGTGCCAGGCTTAGTCATTTCCTGTGCTTTGTACTGGTTCACATAGTTGAAAGCTAACATTTGTTATGAATTTTTTTATTGAAAATAGGAATACTGTGTTACCCATACCCATACTTACTGGCTACAATGCATTGCTGAATGTATAGTTTGGATGTAATGGGATTCATTTATTAAAACTGGAAAGTGCAAAATCTGGCGTGCTTCCAAGTGTTTGAGTTTGTCTAATAGGAGTCGGCGGGCTGCATTGATGTTTTCATTTTAGGGCAGTGGAGAGTGATATGCACTGACCTCTGAAGACCACCTTATGACCCTCCCACAGAGAGGAGTTAGAGACCTCAGAGGAGCTATTTTCTGCAAAGTACAGCTTCAGGGTGTGTTCCAGTTTGACTCTGGAAGGGTCATGTTTGAGTAAAAAGTACATTTAAGCGCCAGTGACATGTACGAAAGGATTCTGTGGAGAGTGCGAGGGAGAATTTAATCGGCGCATGGTCCGACCACGAGATTGCTTGAATATCTGAGCCAGTACAGGCTTTCAGGGTTGGAGAATTGGCAAAAAAGTAGTCCAGTCGCGAGTGGGACTTGTGGGGGTGGGATTAAAAAGTGAATTTTTAGCTGATGGGTATCGGTTAGGGCATACTTCCTGGTTAATTGGCAAAAGAGGGTGGATTTCCTATCAATGGCCGTGGGGTTTTTCCTGTGCCCTATGGAGTGTTTATGAAGGCATGGGGAATAGGCCAGGTTAAAGTCCCCTCCGATGACCAAATATTGGCGGGGAGCCACAAATAGTCGTTTATACACTTTTTACAGAAAGGAATTTTGGTTGGTGTTTCGGGGCATAGATGTTGCATAAAGTGTAGTAATAGTGTACATGTTGCACGCTTTTCTCATATTATCCTCCTTGAGGGTGTAGTTGTGTACCCTAAAGATCACATCTCGTGGTCTGGACCCCGGTCCTTGGGGCAGAGGGCGCGATGGGTCCGGTCTAATTTAACTCTTTGGTGTTCCGGGCAGCCCAGTACATTGTTGAAAATAGCTTGCAGAGTTGCCGGTAAATCTCCGTCCTGGGTCGCCTCTGGGAGACAGCGGACCCTGATGTTGTTACGCCTGCCCCTATTGTCGAGGTCCTCAAGATGGCATTGGAATTCCCTGAGAGTAGAGTCTTGTGAGGCCAGGCGATCGTGTATTTGTGAGGGTTCATGCTTAGTGTCCCAGGCTTCTTCCTCCAGAGATGTGTCTTTATTAAATAGCTGGTGGAGATCAGTGCATAGCATGTTAATCTTGGATCTGCAGGTTTTGCATTCTTCTTAAATGAGCATACAGAAGTCCTGCTTTTTGGGCATGCAGCGGACATAGTCTCGCCAGGAAGTATACGCCTCGAGTTCAGCATCAGAGTCCGTTGCGGTGTGGACATAAGTGCTCCGGATAGGGGCCGGATAGGGTGTTGGTAGGGGGTAGTCTCCCTGGGGTGGTTGGGGCGGGGTGGTAGTTTTGAGCTTTGTTTTCTTGGAGGATCCTTGCAGGCGCCCTGCATGTGAATGAGCCCCCTGGTGCCTGTGGGGCTTGGGGGGGTACTGGGACCTGGGGTGAATCCCTCTGATGCGGAGAGAGAGAGGGAGCTCTGTCCCTGTGAGCCTGAGATCACTGTGGGAGGGAGCAGGGGTCCCATTCAGAGATGGATGAGTCCCAGGAGGAGGATGGCTGGGCGGTGTAAGCAGAAGGAGATGGCGGGGGAACGGCTGTGAGAGGCTCTCCCGCAGGTGTCCTCCAGAGGGAGCAGGGGCCCCGATCAGGGAGCTAGCAGGGGGAGCTGGGACATGAGCAGCCAGGAGATCCCCCTCAGAACCATACCTGTCAGTCCTGTGTCCCAGAGAGGCTCGTGGTATTAGAGAGGAGAGGGCTGCTGTGCATGGAGCCGACGCCATCTTGGCTGCGTGTGATCCCGCCGGAGCTCCGTGGTCAATTTACTCTGTGATGAGCGGCGGGGAGCAGAGGAGGACCTGGTGGAATGTCCCCAAGGGTCAGCTTCTTTGTTTTTTCGCGGTTTGTCCATGGTTAGCGGTGCCGTTATGCAGGGATTAGCAGTGTGCAGGCAGGCCAGGCTGGGAGCTTCAGAGAGACATGTCTGTTCCAGAAGCCATCCAAGCCACACTCCCAAAGAAATGTGTTTTAAAAAAAATAAATGTGGGATATTTATTATAGCAAAAAGTAAAAAAAAATTTTTTTTCTAAATTGGTGGTCTTTTTTTGTTTATATCGCAAAAAATAAAAAACGCAGAGGTGATCACATACCACCAAAAGAAAGCTCTATTTGTGGGACTAAAAAGGATGTCAATTTTGTTTGGGTACACAAAGCAATTGTCATTTAAACCAATGCAGTGCCGAATCGCAAAAAATGCTCTGGTCATTAAGGGGGTAAAACCTTCCGGGGCTGAAGTGGTTAAGGACTAACTCCACTTTTGTTGAGAAACTCAGTCCCCTCAATGTACATTGCATGGATTTTAACAAACTTTACAGCAGATTCAAACGTTTTGTTGCTCTGAAGAAATAGTTCTTTGTTTCAATATGTCCATTGCAGACTGAATCTCAATGGAAGGGTCTGGTTCATTCTAATTAAACGCTGTACGTATCTGAATCCCTTTATTTAATCACTTGCCAACCACAGCACACTGATATATGTCGGCACAATCGCAGCAGTGGGCAAATGGGCATACCTGTATGTCCCCTTTAATTGGCGGGCTAGTGGGCGCGTGTGCTTGCCACGTACAGCGTGACCGCGCCTGTGGGTCCAGCTGACTCGATGTTTTCCGGTGTCCTGCGATTGTGTCACGGAGAGGCAGAACGGGGAGATGTAAACAAGGCATTTCCCTGTTCTGCCTAGTGAAATGACAGGGATCTACTAATTTCTGTCATCGAGAGCAGTGATCGCTGTTATGTCAGTGATAGTCCCCCCCCCCCCACAGTTAGAATCACTCGATAGGACACACTTAACCCCTTGATCGCCCCCTAGTGTTTAACACCTTCCCTGCCAGTGTCATTTATACAGAAATCAGTGCATTTTTATAACACTGATCGCTGTATAAATGACAATGGTCCCAAAATAGTGTCAAGTGTCAGATGTGTCCACCATAATGTTGCAATCATGACATGCCATTACTAATAAAAAAAAAATTAAGAACAAAAATGCCATAAATCTATTTTGTAGACGCTATAACCTTTGCGCAAACCAATCAATATACACTTATTGCAATTTTTTTTACCAAAAATATGTAGAATACATATCAGCCTAAACTAAAAAAATTTTTTTTTATATATTTTTGGGGGATATTTATTATAGCAAAAAGTAAAAAATATAGCTTTTTTTTTCCAAAATTGTCGCTCATTTTTGTTTATAGCGCAAAAAATAAAAACTGCAGAGGTGATCAAATACCTCCAAAACAAAGCTCTATTTGTGGGGAAAAAAAAGACATCAATTTTGTTTTGGTATAACGTCGCACGACCGCAATTGTCAGTTAAAGCGACGCAGTGCCAAATCGCAAAACATGCTCTGGTCAGGAAGGAGGTAAAATCTTCCAGGGCTGAAGCGGTTAATCCTTGGGTAGTAGGTCATCAAAACTGAAATTCCTTTTGCAGGGGTTCCTAAAATTTGACTTGTATCTTAGTGCAGACTTCTAGGAAAATTGGTGCGCCATAACACAAGCAGGAGATAAAACTCCTGGGGACATTCTGTACATCAACGGTCTACGGAACACCTTCAGGCTGCCGTATTGCAATTAATCTTATAGGAAATTGCAGCAGCTGCAGATTAAAAAGGAAAGGTAAACATTAAGCTACAACATGGCTTGTGTAGCAATTGTTCTGTATATTCTATATTTTTCCATGAAAGTGGAGTTAAATTTAAAAGAGAAGTATGGGATTTGTTTTGTTTTTATTCAGAATAATACTTACTTCCATGCTGCATCTGTCCCCCACCGTTTCTAATACTGAGAACCAAGCAATCAAACACTGCCGTTCGCTTGGTTCTCACAGCTCCATGAACAGAAAGCTGGTGACTGTCAGTCACCAGCTCTCTGCTCTGCCCCCCTGCCCCTCGCTCACTGGAGAGTTGGGTTGGGGGGGCGGGAGCGGCCGGTTCAGGTTCTCAGTGGCTCGCTGAGAGGCTGAGCCATGTTTTGGCTCATGCATGTAGGCAAATTCCAACCATATGGCCACGATCTTTCCTGAGCCTGGACCAGTTCTGTGACATCAGCCGACAGCGGGCTTCAGCCCACTGTCGGCTGAAAATGGGTTACAGGAGTGCAGAATGAGCTGCATTCTTGTGATCCACAGGAGGAGTAAAGCCAAATGAGCTTTGGCTGTACTTCTCCTTTAACTTTTTTTATAGGCAAAGGTGTAGAATAATTTTGTCAGCTGTAGGTTTGTCAAGCTAAACTTCGGTTTGGTTATCTTGCAAAGAATAAAACTTGGGTTGAACTTGCAGCTAGCATTTGTTTTGTAGTTTTCGATAGAATGAGGAAGGTTAGAAGCTCTGTTGGCTTTTTTTTGCTTTCTGTAATGCTGCTGAAAAATATTTCCTTTAATTTGAAATTTGCTGTTAACCTGATTATGCTAACAAATTGAACCCAGCTGTGCAGGGCTGTTATTTAAAATTATAGTGCCCTATAGTAATTATCTAACTGTCTAATATGGGTCTAGCGCCATTATGGAACTGGACAAAAGACAATATAAACAAAAGTGGAGTCACAGGCCCCTTTCGCATGGGCTTTCTGATCAGGTCCACCTGTCAGTTTTTCAGGCAGACCTGATTGGAGCCTCCATTCACTTTTATGGAGCGGCGGATGTCATCGGTGACATGTCCGCTGCTATCCGATCTGATCCTGTCTGTGAAATCCAGATGGATGGAGACCCTATTTTCCATCCGTCTGGTGGATTGGATGGGATCGGATGAAAATGGACAGGCTGTCCGTTTTCATCCGATCTCCCCATAGAGGAGAGTGAGACTCTGACAAGTCCATCTCAACAAAGTGAGCAGAGATGGACCTGTCACCCGCCTGCTCAGTAGGGATCAGCGGATCGATCCCCTGCTGAGTCGGCCAAGCAGATCACCCATGTGAAAGCCGCCAGTGACCAGTCATGTTTCATGTTTGAACCTTTGGGAGAATTAAATGAATAATCAGAATTTCTTATGTTTTGGTGTATTTAGGAATCGGATATAATGACCCTCAAACTCATTTTTTTGCAACCCCCCTCCCCTTCCCTCTTCCACCTTGTACTTTAGTATTTTTATTTTTTTTACAGTTTTTATAAATACAGTTACAGTATTACAGTTACAGTAGTACATTAATAGGCTGTTATGAAAAGGAATTCAAAGGTAACCAGCTATGTTATGTTAGCTACTTAATCCTTGCATCAGATAATCAAATTGCATGTATTTCTGTCATGAAAGTTGGTAGTGAAATCTGTTCATTACCAGTCATTAAGGATGAGTGATGTATTTAAAACAGCTATATATGGACTAATTAAGGTTGCTATTTCTGCAATGGTGTAGAAGCAGGGATCTCAGGTTTTCTATCTATCTAGAACCCACTTGGACTCCTAGCCAGCTGACAAATTTTATGCAAAGGTCCTGGTCACAGTGAATTTTAAAGTAAACTTATACTTTGCGTTCACTTGGCAAAGTAACAAATTACCTTTGCTGTAAGGGGGATAAGGCACTTATATTTACTTTCTGCTCACGCTACCAACATTCATGTCTGCTACCAGCCTGCCCTGTATGTATTTAGTAACTCCAGGTATTAAGAATCAAGTGACATTCTATACTTTAAGCTTTCCAGAATGTAGCTCACAGGTCCCAAATGGCCATTTATCATACTTAAACGCTGCCATGGTGTGGTAAATGCAGCAGCTGAAGTTCTCAATTTGTAAGGCAAGTCAAAGCTTTTCCAGCAATCTTGAGCATGGAGCAGCAGATCGAAGCAACAGGGACAATGAACTGTAGATTTGCACATGTACCTTACAGTAGAGTGAAGATTTATTGAAATATCACACATACACAATTTCACATTTATACCCACTTAATTCCTTGTAGTAATAAACCAACGATATAGTACTTGGATGTTAGGTTTGGGAAGTGGAGGTTGCTGTCTCTGGTAGAGGAATGGCTATGGCTCAGACAATAACACTACATCAAGCCCAGAGGGCTAGTCAATGACACGTCTCCATTTTTTACTAATTTTTGAAGCATTAAAGGATATGCAGGACTAAAGGAGGCACTCTTGTATTGCTGTAGTAACAGGTTCACCTAAAGTAATAGGTTCACCTAAATGCATATATTTACTGTTCTCCACCTCTGGTCTGTTTAGCTGTCAGAATTAAAGGAAAAGCCTGGTGTAAGCCCCTTACCTGGGGCTATGAACACCCTTTATCAGTGATGGCGAACCTTGGCACCCCAGATGTTTTAGAACTACATTTCCCATGATGTTCATGCACTTTGCAGTGTAGGTAGGCATCATGGGAAATGTAGTTCCAAAACATCTGGTGTGCCAAGGTTTGCCATCACTGCCCTATATGACTGCTCTGATTTGTCCATTGCTGTCACATGGAGTGAGTCACATGCTTCTCCATACTTAGAAGTACTGCAGCTCTTGACTCAAAGCATAAGACATTTTTTTCAGCGTCTTACCTGTTTTAGGATTTTTCTTTGTATTTTTGCACCTAGACTTTTGAATGACAAATATTAAACTAAAATGGTGGTAGGGATTATATACTGACACATACATGGCCAGCTTGAAACTTATATGTTTTGTCGTCACTGTTAGGTTCATTTATATATCTAGAAGCGTAAAATCCTGCCGCTAGAACATGCTGTCCTTTGGATTCAATTTACTACAAGCTAAATACCCCCTCATTTTTTCAGCACCTTAAAGCTGAACTCTAGACAAACAGCTACATTCACAGTTTAAATACATATAAGGAACCTATTTTATCTACCAAAGGATTTTTATTTATGTATGTAAACAAGGCATTTATGTATTTATGTAAACAAGGCATTTCCTCATTCTGCCTTGTGTCATGACAGAGATCACTCTTCCCTATCATCGGGAGCAGTGATCGCTGTCATGTGAGTTGAAGCCCACCCCCCCCCCCCCCCCCCACAGTTAGAATCACTCCCTAGGACACACTTAACCACTTGATTGCCCCCTAGTGGTTAATCCCTTCCCTGCCAGCGTAATTTACACAGTAATCAGTGCATTTTTAAAGCACTGATCGCTTTATAAATGACAATGACAATGGTCCCAAAATATTGTCAAAAGTGTCGGATGTGCCCACCGTAATGTCACCGTCCCAACCCATTACTAATAAAAAAATATATACACTTATTACGATTTATTTTTACCAAAAATATGTAGAAGAATACATATTGGCCTAAACTGAGGGAAAAAAAATATTTTTATATATTTTTGGGGGATATTTATTATAATAAAAATAAGTGCAAAATTGATGCCCTTCAGGTCTGGTATGGATCTTAAGGGGAACCCCACGCCAAAATTATCAAAAAATGGCGTGGAGTCCCCCCAAAATCCATACCAGAACCTTATCCAAGCATGCAACCTGGCAGGCAGCAGAAAACAGGGGGGGGGGGGGGGGGACATGGGGAGAAGGGCCTCATCCCCACAACCCTTGCCCGGTGGTTGTGGCAGTCTGTGGGTGGGGGGGGGCTTATCAAATCATTTCACATCTCTTTTGTCCCTAATACTTTGTCCAGTATCCTGCATGTAGTTTTATATTATATATACTAGGGCTGAAACAACTAATCGATTAATCGACAACAAATCGATTATTAAATTAATCGATTACTATTTTCATAATCGATTAATCGGCCAGTAACAAAATGGGGTTAAAGTTAATGAGTCTGATGATATTTACCAGATTGACCATTTAATAGTATATCTCTCCTCTAATAGTATATTGCCAGGTCACCTAGAGCCCAGGTGACAGATGCACACCGTAGGGCTTAGGAGTGCACTGCAAGGTTGTGGACCCTACGGCTGACTGCTGCAGACGGGGGACAGATCCCACTGGGGTTAGAGCGTAAGATTCCCTGGGGCGCGGAGTCTAAGAGCCAGCAGGTGTTCACCAGCGCCTCTGGTGGTGAGGATGGACTTGGCTGCAACTGGCTCCAGGTCGCGACCCCCAGGGTCCCCCAGCTCACACCCACAGTAGGCAACATGAGGATAGGGATGGTGAGGGACAAAGCCAAGGTCGGGGCCACAAGCAGACAAGAATAGTCGGGTACACGCCAAAAGGTCAGGATCACAGGCAAACAGGCATAGTCAAGACACGCCAAAGTCGGTAACGGAAAACAGTAGCAGAGCACACAGCAGGAAACAGGAAGCTAATACACAAAGGTTGATCAGCAGGATTGGCTAGCAGTGCACAGGTTAATATAGAGTAGTCTGATAGGAGCTAGGGTGGAGCCATGCCAGAGGATGGATTATAAAAGCAGACAGGTGAGGCTCGGCTGGTCTCTAGAATGAACACATGGAGACAGGTAAGCAGGCGAACTCTATTGCATAACCATGACATATATACAGTATATCTCTCCTCTAATGGTATATACAGTATTTCTCTCCTCTAATGGTATATACAGTATATCTCCTCTAATAGCATATGCAGTATATATCCCCTGTAATAGTATATACAGTTAATATCCCCTCTAATATTATATACAGTATATATCCCCTCTAATAGTATCTATAGTATATCTCTCCTCTAATAGTATATACAGTATATCTCTTCTAATAGTATTTACAGTATATATCCCCTCTAATATATACAGTATATCTCTTCTGTCTGTTATTCTCAGAGTGGATTAGATATTTTGCTCCTTAACCATATAGTTGGTTATTTATATTTACCACTGCATATAGAGATATTTAAGAATAAATTACCTTTTTTTAAAACTTTACATATTAACTAAATTATACACCACACCT
This sequence comes from Lithobates pipiens, assembly GCF_037356315.1. Classification (NCBI taxonomy): domain Eukaryota; kingdom Metazoa; phylum Chordata; class Amphibia; order Anura; family Ranidae; genus Lithobates; species Lithobates pipiens. Next base: position 313,105,143 of record NW_027507758.1, on the reverse strand, counting down.
TTTTTTTACGGTTATTACCCGATTAATCGAAACAATAATCGGCCAACTAATCAATTATGAAAATAATCGTTAGTTGCAGCCCTAATATATACTGTTCTTTCTGCCTGAAAACTGGAGATTGTCTATAGCAAAAAGTGTCCCTTTACGTCAAGTGGTTTTAGACCAGATAGAAAACAGTGATAATAAATTGGAATCACTTGTAGAATTGAGCGATAGTGATTTATGGGGATTTTAGTCATCAAACACTGAAAGTGATGACACCAACGATTCAACAACTGAGCAAATTTCAGTGTTTTTGATTTGATTAGATTATTGAACACATTTTTTTTATTATTATTTGTTATAATTATTTAGGCTGCTTTCACACTGGGGCGGTATTCAGGCGTTACAGCTCTAAAAATAGCGCCTGTGTAGCGCCTGAAAAAAGCCGGCCCCTTTCCCTCCAGTGGGAAAGCCGGAGGGCTTTCACACTGGAGCGATGCGCTGGCAGGACGGTGAAAAAAGTCCTGCTAGCCGCATCTTTGGAGCGGTGAAGGAGCGGTGTATTCACCGCTCCTATACCGCTCCTACCCATTGAAATCAATGGGACACCGCGGCAATACCGCCGGCAAAGCGCCGCTGCAGCGGCGCTTTGCGGGCGGGTTTAACCCTTTTTCGGCCGCTAGCGGGGTTAAAACCACCCCGCTAGCGCCCGCAGACCGCCGCTAAAACGACGGTAAAGCGCCGCTAAAAATAGCGGCGCTTTACCGCCGACGCCGCTCCTGCCCCAGTGTGAAAGCAGCCTTATAGTTATTTATTATATTATAATTTATGATTTTGTATTTCAAACTTTATCATACCCGGGATGTCTACTAGACTCTTGTTTGGACAGATTTAAGTGAGTTATTCCTAAGAATTACAGGCCTACAATATAAAGCACCAAATTTCTATGCAAAACAATGTACCGATTTGAAACTCAAAAATCTGGCATAATCATAACGATAGGGAGGTTAAGCATCTGTGGGGGGCTGTTTAAAATTCTTTTGCAAAATCCATATACACCACATCCACTGGCCTACCTTTGTCCAGATGGCAGCTCACTTCCTCATAGAAGGTTAATAGGTTGGTTTGGCAAGAGCGACCTTTCGTAAACTCATGCTGATTACTGCTAATGATACTGCAGGTGATCATTTTTCCTTTATTGGTCCTTTGATTGTAAGCTATGCAGACTTTGTTTTCCCCAAAGATAATGCTGAGTACATCTAATATAAGGTGAGCAGTTTCTACACTTTTAGTAAATTGACAGGTTCATAAATTATGAAGTGTAAGAAATGCCAACAGATCTTAGCTTTCACCCAAAGTTTTTATCACCTGAGAACTGTACACCGTGGCTTTGGACCCATCTTTGTAGCTTGCCCACTTTAAAGAAGTGCAGTAGAAGCAGAGGATTTTTGCCTAAAGTTATTTTAAAATTCTATATATTGTACTTTACTTTTATTTAACTAAGTTAAAGATCCCTTTTAAGTGATGTGAACCCAGGAATATGATTTAAGTATTGTCCTTTTGACAGATTTTCTGCTTTGTCTGTCAAAACTATCTAACACTGCATTTTAGATGTCAAGCACAAGAAATTAGCTGAAGGATTCATTCCCTACGTGCTATACTTGCAATTGATTCCAGTCAATTTGCAGTTTAACATGTGACAGTATAAGATTTAAAATACATTTTCTTTTAGTAGTAATATTGCACTCATTCTATAGATTGTTTTAAAGTTCCTCAATACATATGTAATAAATGCTGTTTCTTATTTATTTTAATATGAGGACCTACTGGGGACCTTGGATTGTGGGCTCCTTGAGGGAGGGACTGATGATACTCAGATTGAACTGGATGGACTCGTTTCTTTATTCAACCTTACTAACAATGTAACTATGTAACTATATGAGTTAGATTTCTTACATTTAATTTCTTTTATTTTTTTTAAAACTTGAAAAAAAAAAGTTGTATCTCCTAGTATACAATACTGCAGTTCTGACAACTTTGGACACCACTGAATTATATTTAAAGTCCTTGCTTGGGTCCTCAAATCACTAACTCCACACTTCCAAATGTATGGCATAAGGCTACTTTCACAATGGGGGGGGGGGGGGGGGCGTTAGCGGTAAAGCACCACTAATTTTAGTGTCGCTTTTTGGCCACTAGTGGGTCGCATTTATCCCCCGCTAGTGGCCAAATAAAGGGTTAAAAGCATCAGCAGCGGTGCCCATTGATTTTAATGGCAGGAACAGTGTATACACCGCTCCCACACTGCCCGAAAGATGCTGCTTGCAGGACTTTTTCTAACATCCTGAAAGCACACCACCCCAGTGTGAAAGCACTCGGGCTCTTACACTGGGGCTGCAGGGGAGGTGCTTTCCATCTGCTTTACAGATGCCATTTTTTAGCCTGAAAAATACCCCAGTGTGAAAGGGGTCTAAACACTGAGACAGAAATCTCATTCCATTGCACGTCCTTGCACTGCCTAAATTAGATATAAATAATTGGAACAGGACAATAAATAATACAATTGAAAATATAAGGAAAATATAAATGATCATGTGTAAATATTATCTAGTCCTCTATCCAGCCAGAACGTGGATTTCTAGTTTTCTTTCATTGCTGTTACTTCGCTTACCACCTATTGAAAAAGAATCAGAGCAATGAGTTGTCTCTTACAAGATGGTCAAAGCTTTAGTGATAGGCAGCTGTATCTGAAAGGCAGCTGTTTTTATTGTATTGTCTCTTCAACAAATCTTTAGTGTTCTCTAAATCTTTTGCAGTTATGATACCTACATAGTTATAACTGTATTAGAACATTTCATAACATTGTATGCTCACATCGACCTTTTTCTCACATCTTTTCCTGTGTTAAATTGCTAGATTTCTTTGCTAATCTGCTTTTTACAGCTTAACTGCGGGGTTTTGTTCATTTTTTTTTATTGTTGTGTGATAAATCTCAATTCAGGAAACCTGGTTCACTATGTATTTATAAGCCTCATTTATTTATAAGTGAAGGTGACCTTGAGGCTTAGGGACTGATGTGAATGTACAATATATATGTTTAAATTGACTGCACTATATAAGTACCTGTAATAAAAAAAAAAAAAAAAATATCTGCATTAACCACTTCAGCTCTGTAAGGTTTTACCCCCTTCCTTACCAGGCTATTTATTGCGATATGGCATTGTGTCGCTTTAACTGACAATTACATGGTTGTGCAACACTGTACCCAAATAAAATTGACGTCCTTTTTTTACACAAATAGAACTTTCTTTTGGTGGTCTTTGATCACCTCTGTGGTTTACTAGTAATGGTTGGCGATTTGTGGCAGACAAATCTGACACTAAGCCTAGGTTCACATTGGAGCGATTTGTTATGCAATTTGAGAGTTCAAATCGCATGACAAGTTGCAGCCTATTGTCGGCAATGGCACCATTCCAATCGGGGCAACACAGGTTTTGCGGCACTGCACAGATTTGTAAAAGTAGTTCCTGCACTACTTTTGCTGATTTCAGGTGCAACTTCAATATGCATCTGTGTATAAAGCCACACAGATGTCTATCAAGTAGTACCTGAAATTGCGCTAACCTTGTTACATTGGAATCTCGCTACTTCAAGTGAAGTAGTGATATTTCAAAGTAGCATCAATGTGAACCAGGGCTTAGTGACACTTTTCAGGGACCAGTGACAGCAACACAAGGATCAGTGCTAAAGAAATGCACTGTCACTTTATAAATGACACTGGCAGGGAAGGGGTTAACATCTGGGGAGAGCAAATGGTTAAATGTGCTCCTAGGAAGTGCTTTCTATCTGTGGGGGGAATGCTGTGACTTAATGAAAACAGAGATCTTTGTTTCTGCTCAGCAGAAACACAAGATCTCAATTTTTCTCTCTCGCAGAATGGTGGTCTGCCTCTCCTGTGAATGATCACGGGTGGCCGATGGCCATCGAGGCCATGAGACCCACTGATTGGCTGGGCTCCGGCAGCATGCGCGCGTGCCCCAGAGCCGATCACAGGAATCACATACATGTATGTAATTTTGTGCTTAAATGCCGGCCTGTCGCAGTATATGTACGTGGGGTGGTCCTTAAGTGGTTAAGGTGATTGTAAAGTCTTGGTTTTTTCCATAAAAATAACAAACATATTATACTTACCTGCTCTGAGCAGTGGTTTTGCACAGAGCAGCCCAGATCCTCCTCATCTTGGGTCTAATTTCTGTGTTCCTGGCCCCTCCCTCCTGTCAAGTGCCCCCATAGCAAGCAGCTTGTTATGGGGGCACCCACCCTTAGGCACAGCTCTCTATGTCCATTCAGGCATGGATCCCCAGCCCTGCCCCTCTCTCTCCTGATTGGCTGGTGACTTTGACATCAGCAGGAGTCAATGGCGCCGCTGCTATGTCTTAGCCAATAAAAGAGAAAGTCTCGGACAGCCAAGACGCTCGTGGACATTTCTGGACCGAAATGGGGCTCAGGTAAGTATTAGTGGGCCAGGGGTGGCTGCTGCATCTAGAAGGCTTTTTATCTTAATGAATAAAACTCCTTTAAGTATGAAAACATAGCCCTTAGAAATCCTAGTTTAGCAGTAACATTTGAGACGTCCATTGAAATCAGCTAAATATATTTTGGGTATGCAAAGTCTTACAGCTCATTTTCTTTCTAAAGCATGCAAAACCTGGGTGGAAAAGCCTGTCTCCTGCCTGCATGTTACAAAGCGGAAGCCTTGTTCTCTGTGGGAAAACAGTGATCTCCTTTCAGGGGTCTGAGTCAGAACCAGTGCTCTCTAGTCATCAGGAAGCGGGAAACAGGATTGTAGAGTTTTATGTCTGACCTAGTATGGGGTGTGTGAGACCCGATTCCACACAGAAAGCAAAGGGTATGACATTGAATACCTTTTGAGTTGATGCACCAGGAATGTATAAATGGCTAAATGAAACAAATTTTTTACTTGGGCTTTAACTCCAAAACAAGAACACAAGCAGGGGAATTAACTAAGCTATATGTGCCATTATAATGGTGCAGGGAACTGGCTTAAGTGGAATGTATCACATTAACCAGTTGCCGACCAGCGCACGCTGATGTACGTCGGCAGAATGGCACGGGCAGGCAAATGGGCGTACCTGTACATCCCTTTAAATTTGCCGCCCTGCCATTGGGAGCGTGGCCGGCGGCGCGCTCCCGCGCTGGTTGGGACCCCAGTGAGTCCAGTCGTGGGACCCGCGGACTCGATCGCCGCGGGCATACCTGCGATCGTCTCACGGAGCGGCCGAATGAAGAAATGCCGTTGTAAACAGCATTTCTCCATTCTGCCTAGCAACTAGTGACGCTGATCTCTGCTCCATGTGATTGGAGCAGAGATCAGTGTTCACTAAATTAAAGCCCAGCCCCCAACAGTTAGTAACACACCCCTAGGAACACTTAACCCCTACACTGCCACCCACTGCTGGTTAACCCCTTCACTGCCAGTGTCATTTACACAGGAATCACTGCATTTATATAGCAGTGATTGCGGTATAAATGACAATGGTCCCAAAAATGTGTCAAAAATGTCCGATATGTCCGCCATAATGTCGCAGTCACAATAAAAATCACTGATCGCCGCCATTACTAGTAAAAAAAAAATATTAATAAAAATGCCATAAAACTATCCCCTATTTTGTAAACGCTATAACTTTTGCGCAAACCAATCAATAATCGCTTATTGCGATTTTTTTACCAAAAATATGTAGAAGAATACGTATCGGCCTAAACTGAGGGAAAAAAATGTTTTTTTTATATATTTTTGGGGGATATTTATTATAAAATAAAGTAAAAAATAATGCGTTTTTTTCAAAATTGTCGCTCTATTTTTGTTTATAGCGCAAAAAAAAACGCAGAGGTGATCAAATACCACCAAAAGAAAGCTCTATTTGTGGGAAAAGAAGGACGTCAATTTTGTTTCGGAGCCACGTCGCACAACCGCGCAATTGTCAGTTAAAGCGAGGCAGTGCCGAATCGCTCAAAGTGGTCTGGTCTTCGACCAGCAAAATGGTCCGGTCTGTACGTGGTTAAGTAAGCAAATAGACCTGTTTTAAGTTGCTCTGCACCAATTGTGGCAGTTTCTATTTCAGAGCAAATAGAACTGGTGCCGGGTCTGCATCTAAAGGATTGTGGAAGGTTTCAATATAGAAAACTTACAGAGATTCCAACCAGGCCGTACCTGGTGTACAAAGTGGCCATCAGCTCACATTCTTTCTCTGTTCATACAGTGATTGCAAGCAGAACCTGAAGCGTTAGCTACCCTCCCTCTTCATTCCCACTCCCAGCATGGAGACAGCGGAGGGGGGGGGGGAAGAATGATCAGAGAATGCAGCTCAAGGTGAGCTAATCTGTGCTGTGTCTGTCATAGAGACATCATAGAACAGGCAGCAGGTCATTCTTCAAGTGTTACTAAACCCACAACAGTAGAATCAGTGTGTATATGCAGTAAAGCAGCATGTTATACTCACCGTGGAACCTAAGGGGTTAATTTGTGTATAAAGACTGTTTGATTCTGTCTTGTCTGATCCTCCCCTTTTTTTACTGGCCCTGATCCATCTTTTGATAGTACAGAACCCTAGGAAGAGAGTTTTTTTTTTTGGGGGGGGGGGGGTGCGATAAGGATAAGGTCAATCATAGGACAGTCAGAGGAGAATGAAAACTCCTACAAGCTTGGGCGGTGCTTAGCGGGACACTGATAGAATTCACAAGACTGATATATACTGCTGATGACAAAAGGTATTTAGCAGTTTATATTTACTAAAATAATTGAATTTTCATGTCCTGTGTACTGTGGGAGACCAGATATAGTGAATGCAGGGTCCTGGGTTTAGTAACACTTTAACCAAGGGCCAGTTTGCTCAATTTAAAGGAGTGGCGCAGGCTTTATGCCTGCACTGCTCTTTGTTAATTTCCCCCAAGGTGTCATTTTTTAGCATGAGAGCTGTTACCAAGGTAAACTTTGTTTTAAATCTTGATTAACTGATAAATGTAGTTCCAACGTTTGTCATCAGTGCTGTGCTGACATACAGTATATGCCATGTTAAATATACTACCTAAGGCAATGTTAACATATTTGCCATGCTGCCAATGCAGCATAAGATGTTATCTGATATCAAGGATGGCATTTTATTAGGTGTGCTATGTTAGTAGAAGGAACATTCAATGTAATGTATTGTACTACTGCTGGATGGTCATTGGGTTTATATGTGTGGTATAATCTCTTTATCAATACTCCCTCATTTTCTAGTTCATGGGGCCACAACACACACATTTTCATGCATTGAGATATGCGGCAGGTGCATTGGGGTACAAAGTGCTTAAGACATTCCCAATTTTGATGAATAAAGAGAGAACTTACTTAACCCAGGCAACTAAGTAAACACTCAGAAAATCTTAAAGTACTATATAGCACCTACTGTAGAGACAAAGCCATATAAATTAAGCCAAGCATAATGGCATATTAACTTTTTCATCCAATTCCAATTGTGACTATTCATAGATTGGCAGGTATCCTATCTGACCTTACCTATACCTGTCTGGTCCGTAATGATATTTTTTGCAACGTATCTAATAAATTAATGAAAAGTATTTTAACAAATAATTTTAACATTTTTCTTCCCGTTTTTAATTGAAAAGAAGTGGGTTTATAGCTTTGGCACAAAGATGTACAACATATTGGAAAATATCTATGCATGGTAAAAACCTATCCCCACCCAGTCATCGCTCATGTTTAAGCCGAACTGTGCAGGGTCACTTTAAAGTAAAGACCACATAGGTCCTACAGAAATGGTAAAAAAGAAAGTAGGATGAGCATAATGTATGTACATACTCGAATGTGTGGACTTTACTTCCCTGCAGCTCAGTACATCAATATATGATTTTGCAAAAAAAATAAAAAAAAATAAAAATAATGGAAGAGATTCTGTGCAAGTTGGCACATAAACTTATTTAAGATATAGCTTAGCCTAGGGCAAAGTCATTTCAAGTATGCCCATATAACCTTTCCAAAAACAATATTATATTTCAAAAAAATTACTCCTTGCGAATGTACCTAATCATTTTTAAAGAAAATCGTTTTGTAGCTTTGCATTACCCACCATTTCTAGCAAGGCTCAAATTGGTCACATCTTTACCAAAGGTCAGTTAGCTGATATCTTTCTTGGGATTACGAATCAGCAATGAATCAGAAAAAGTAAGTGGAGGAGAGAAGGGCTAATGTTAGACACACGCACACACATCGTTTTTTACAGTCTATGGGGCATAGTCATAAAGGAGGGAATATAACATTCGCTAAACATTTACAAATTCTTAATCATTACCTGTATTTAAAAACACATGTGCCAATAAAATTCAACTATAGAGAATATTTGGTGAATGTCATACTCACTATTTTATAAATATCCCCTTAAATTTTCGGATAGATATGGAATTATCATATGTTTTTATTGGCTTACAGGGTGGTTTTTCAGTATTTCAGTTTTTTGTTACAAAAAAAAAAAATAGAGAAAAATATGCATCATTACTAATGAATTGACTGTAAGATATATTTGAAAATATCAAAGCCTTGAATATGAAAAAAACAAATCTATCTATCTATCTATCTATCTATCTATCTATCTATCTATCTATCTATCTATTTCAAACTATATTTAAAAACACATGAAAATGTGGTGTTGGAGCTGCAGTGACTTTTTGTATATGAGTTGTGAAATTCGATTTTTTTTTTCCCGATCAGTTTCAGGCTGGGTTTACGCTATTATGAATTGGGTGCGGGTTTCCGTGCATCCAATTCGCATGTCAGGAGACTGTGACCTTCTCTCAATGGAGCTAGTTCACACAGTTCAGGAACAGCAGGTATAGAATGTACCTGTTGATCTTGCCAGAAATGCAGGATGTTTTTGTTTGTACTGGTATCTTCACCCCCATGTAATGGAGTTAAACAAAGGCAGACAAAGTCCTGGCTGTGTGACAATCTTGCTTTCCCCAAGAACACATTTATGGCTCCTGGCTCTTGTCCTTAAGAAAGCCTTGGATTGCATTGGCTTGCAATGCCACATTTTCTCACACTGACCTGGCATTTTGTACCTTATCTTTGCTCCCGCAGGTCCTTGATGTTAAATACCTCCCCATGAGCAAGTCTGATTTTACACTGGCATAAACCTTAAGATTCCCTGGATCGTGGCTCATATGCCTCTGGAGAATGGTTTTCTGATACTATAATTATAGAATAATGTTCACAAGACATTGCACACCACTAAAGGGACACATTCCTAAATGACATTTAAAGCTAACCTATGTGGCGCTTGGGGTTGATTTGCTAAATACAAATAGTCCGTTCACTTGTAAAGGAAGTTGCACTGTGCATGGTAATTTTCCCCGTGTGAATGAGAGGAAGCTTTACTGACTTCCATTAAAGGTATTAAAACTACCTTTAAATAAAAACAAATGTTCAGTTCTGTCTTGGAAGGCACATGTATGGCTTGTCAGTCATGTTTAGTATTTACCAAATGGATGTTTGTTTAAACCCAAAAGGGGTGGATATTTTCCAGGATGAAAGTAAAAAAAAACTGAAAGGTACACTCATCCTAAATTCCAGAGATATTTGCAGTATGCAAGTCTCCTTAACTCACTCCATTTTAGGGAAGGAAATGAGATACCCCCCCCCCCCCCCCCCAAACGCTGTTAAACTATTAGCTAGCACACACAATGACAGGGGAGGCCCTCCCCATTTGTTTCAGATTACCCAGAACAAGGGGATGATTTGTTTTCTGTGGCACTCAAAGGAACAGCCTGTAATTTCTAGTATGTTAAGAATTTATCATGCAGTAACATCTTTTATCTCAGATTAAACATTTCATACCAACAGGTACATGACTTGCTACTTTTAACTGCGGTGTAATTCAGTACGAACATATTTACCCATGATGGTCCTTTTTCAGACTTAAGTGCAGTAAACCATAGCAAACTATATGATTTTATTGTATACTGGGCTTACTTCAGTGCAGTGAACTCTGATTGCCTGGCATATAGCACTTAAGCACTCAAAAGTATGACTTTTTATTGAATAATGCTTATATTAGTGTTTGTCATTTTAGGTGATGAATTGGAATTGTTTAAAAAATGATATCGCAGATCTACAGGCATTAGCACTCTCTACCCTTTGGATCCTTCCCAACTAATTGCTATAATAGTTAGAAAATTCAGGACAGTTTTTTACTATTATCTGTTGGATGTGAGCTCTTCCTATTGACTTTCCAGTGGTGGGATCATTTTAGGCTCCAGAAGACTGCAGAGCTATGCCTTCATGAAGAGGTAACTGGTGGTGCAGGCACAGACTGCATCCTACCAACAAGAGATGTGGAAGTGGACTTAGATAAATAAAAAAACAACTTTGGAAATTAAAATGAAAAAAAAATGTATGAATGGGTAGAAGAGAGAGTTGAAAGACAATGATGGATAGGAAGAAAGGAAGGGTTTTTTAATAAGATATTAGTAATTTATAGTGGTCCACCCGAGAAGACCCAAACATTGCCTACATAGTAAGGTTGAATAAAGACACCAGTCCATCCAGTTCAACATGAGTACACACTCATATTGGTCCCTACCCTCAAGGAGCCCACAGTCCAAGGTCCCCAACTCACATTCATATACTAGGGCCAATTTTTGGACAGAAGCCAATTAACCTACCAGCATGTCTTTGGAAACAACGCAGGCACAGGGGGAACATGCAAACTCCAGGCAGGTAGTGTCGTGGTTGGGATTCAAACCAGCGACCCTTTTTACTGCTAGGTGAGAGTGCTAGCCACTACACCATTGTGCCACCCCCAATATCCCAAATTTGAACAATATATGAGGAGTAGCCCGAAAACGAGTACTAAGGAACTTTTAAGGCAACTGATCAACAATTGATGAAAAATATATAAAAATGTATTACACACAATATTAGGTGCATACAACACCAAACATATAATTAAATTAAATATGATATTAGGTAAAATAACAACTCATCATTTCTTAAAAATGTTTTATTTTAAAGTTTGATTGTTATTTTTAATTATTCCCCTGCTGTGTTTTTTTTTTAATTGATTTTTTTCTGTGACTTTTCCATGTACATTAAAAGATGCAATATCTGTTTAGCTCAAAGTCAAAGTAAACGTGATTATTTTCACATTTTAATAGCATTATTTCCCCAGCAACGATTTAATTTTTTCTTGCAACACTTGCTGTGTGCTAAGCTATTAGTGACAGAGTAATTTGTAATAATTCATTAATAATTAGAATTGTTCAATAATTTGTGTATACTGAATTTATACTTTGATTTGGATGCAATAACTACGTTGTCCAAGTCAAAGTAAACTAGATTATTTCAAGTTTAATAGCATTATTTCACCAGTAGCATTTTTTATGTTGCCTTAGATACTTGAACATCAAAAACTCTTCTGAACTAATACTAGATTAAAGAATTTTCTCAAGCAATCCCGTTAAGGATACTTTTAAGCTTTTCTGGAGAAACTGTCACACCACTAAAAAATAAACCCTTTAGGGCTGGAGCTAAATTATAGTTTGAATTTTCTGAATAAGTTCAATTTGAAATAGTTTTACTATTTGTTGGCTAAAAAAATTAGGTGGAAAAAGAAAAGAATGTTTTTAAAGTGCAATGTATTCAGCGAGATTCTAATGCTACACAATAAACACATCAACTTTGTTAAAGTCACAAAATTCACTCCATTTCTTTTGATCTGAGTTCTGTGTAACCCACCACAGAACAAGTGCACTTGCAGGTCCATAGAGGGACAAGGGATGACAGTATCAGTATTTGCAAGGTGTGGCTTCCTTTGTGTCTGCTAACTGCACCACAAATTAAAGTGATATTAAAGGCTCATTTTTTTTAATAGGAAACATGTCATACTTACTTGCTCTGTGTAATGGTTTTGCACAAATTAGCCCTGATTCTTCTCTTAGGTCCCCCACGGGGGCTCCTGGCTCCTCTCCCTTGCCGATTGCCCTCATTGCAAGCTGCTTGCTATGGTGTGTGTTCACACAGAGCGCAGCTCGGCCCCACCTCCCCTTACTGGCTGTGATTGATAGCAGGGGAAGTCAGTGAGTAGGGAGAAACCTGGGAGAGCCGCTGGTCTTGTTCACATCGCTGGATCAAGATGGGTAAGTATGGGGGGGGGGGTGATGCACACAGAATTTTTTTTACCGTCATGCACAGTATGCATGATGGTAAAATCTGTCAGCCTTTACAATCACTTTAAATTCAAACTTTCAAGGCCGGAATCTGTAAGGCGACTGTGAGAAATCTTAGTACTGGCATTTTTTTTACACCAGACTTTCTTTGTGGGAGGAAGTAAAAATGATCTTCCAGACATTTTTTACATTAGGCTTTCTGTGTGGGAAGCAGCATAGACAGTAATCCAGCATTACCAGCAGAGTTAAAAAGCTCTGTGTTTCAAGCTGGTCTGGCTCTTCTAAGATTGACTCCTTTTCTCCTACATGACAGCCCTTGAGCTTGTAGACTAGCTGCTCATGTGCTCAGTACTGTATTATTGATGTAAGGGGAGAAAGTCATAGTACTTACCTAGAAGTACAGAGTATTTCACTTCACAAAACTGGGCAAATGGATTGGTGTGGGAACAAATGGATATTACACATAAGAAAATGTGGCTTCTTATTAAACCCATTACATAACCCTGAAAGGGACAGCCCAAGCTTGTTTTAAATGTGTGTGTGTGTGTGTGTGTGTATATATATATATATATATATATATATATATATATATATATATATATATATATATATATATGCAACCCTGATTTATTTTATTTTTTGGGGGGGTGGGTGATCGTCTCCTGGTAGTTTGCAACCACCAGTGGGAGTTTGGGACTTTACCAAACTCTCTCTGTACGGCGCCTCCACTTAGAGGGACTTTTGGGCCCCCTTTTCCAAGAACACATTGTCCTAAGGAAAATGCACTTATTTAAATCTTGCAGTATTGCAGGTCCAGTCTATAAACACTTTGCAAAAACGTTATTTTGTATTTTTGTACCACCTTTTTGTACCTAATAAAAATAATTTGTAAGCAAAAACGCTTTTGTTGAAGATGATTTGGAAAGGAGAACATGGAATACCCAAGGATCTAGGTACCTACAGCTGCTTGGGGCTAACAGTCGCTGGGCGAGGTTCAGCTACAGGAGTATACAGCTACCAGTGGAGTTACTCACCACAAAACCTTGTGATGCCCAGCTCCAGCTAACTGCAGCTTAAGCACACTTCCAGCCTTAACCCACCCTCTAGGCCCAAGTTCCAGCACATGGCCTATCAGTCTCCCAGATAGGGAAAGACCCTTCAAGAACAGTGTTCAGCTGTTTTATTAGAACATGGTCCAGCCCCCTGATTGCAAATTCCTTAGGGATTGGCCAGCTAACATGACAGACAGAGCTTTCTGTGCCACCCTTGTTACAGCACGCTGGAGCCTACTCAATGGAGTCTGGCAGATAATGTTACACAGAGAATCTTTGAGCATAGCATTTTGAAAGAGGCCTTGCAAAATACAAACACAAATACAGGAATATAGATTATAAAGATAATAGAAAATCAGTGATCAATAGAAGATCAATGGATGTCTGATTACAGAATAATAATGAAAACAAATATGGATGCAATAACTACGTTGTCCAAGTCAAAGTAAACTAGATTATTTCAAGTTTAATAGCATTATTTCACCAGTAGCATTTTTTATGTTGCCTTAGATACTTGAACATCAAAAACTCTTCTGAACTAATACTAGATTAAAGAATTTTCTCAAGCAATCCCGTTAAGGATACTTTTGAGACCTGTTGTATGACTATTGCTTGCAGACACTTTTTGGAACATTTATTTTTACTTTTTTACTTTGCATTTTTTTGTTTTTGTTTTATGCCATCAATGCATGACAGTCTTGCATGTTCAATGTGTAAAGCTGTTCCAATTAAATCAAACAACCAGACATACAGTATTCAAACCAATTAAATTTTATAGCTAAAACTTTTTTAGTTTTGAATGGGATGGAAGGATTAGAACTCCTGCCAGGTTTTACTGCTTTCAGAAGAGATTCCTTAATTTCCTTTCTGTAAAAATGTTGTCCTCAGGACAGGGAGTGAGGGCATATCTCTCTAACAGAGACACAGGCAGAAGTAATGCTTTTTAAGGCTCCTTTCACAATTGTGCGATTTAGGATTTGACTTGTGAGACCCAAAGTTGCAGGACCTGTGAAATGTCATGGATCTCTATGAGAGCCATTTCAATTGACACTACTGAAGTCGCTGTGACTTCAAAAAATGTTTCTGCATTAATTTGATCCGACAGGACTTAAAAAAAACAGGCTTCTTTGTTGATTTCATTTATACAGGTAAGAAGACAAAAACAGCTCCAGGACAACCAGTAAACCAGTTTTACACATCAGTGCTTATCCATTATTGATACTCCAAAGTTTTTGTGATTACTATTCACTCCCATCTACAGCCCCTTCAGCCCCTATATGTTATTTAAATATCTTCCGGGTCCACAGTGATTTGATCTATGATTCATACTGGAAGTCAAACAATTGTACACTGTAAAACCCTATAAATTAAGTTGTATCTCATTTTTATTTACTGCTACCTGATCTGATTTGTATTTCAAAAAGTTTATTTAATCAGCATCCAGGCATTCGTTTTTACTGCCTAATAGTATTCGCCACCAATCTGCATGCTAAGCTAAGTTTAGCGTTGGTTTAAAATATATGTTGTGTCTCAGAGACAAGAAGTGAAAATAGATCTCCCTAATGGAATACAGACAGAAAAATATAATGCTTATCAGGGTTTTTAACCATTCCTTACTCTATAAAATTGAAAAAAAAAGAACAAAAACAAAAAGGTTTAGAGTATGTTTTTGCTTTTGTAGCCAAAATGGAATAACATCTTGTTACATGTTTCTATTCACCTAGAAGAACTAAAAAACATGCTGCTAATGCCGCGTACACACGACCGGACTTTCTGGCAGACTAGGTCCGACGGTCTTCCCGACTGACTTTTGGCAGAGTTCCGACGGGCTTTCCAAATGAACGAACTTGGCCACACACGAACGGACTAAGTTCGTTTTGAATGTGATAACGTAAGACGGGACTAAAAAAGGAAGTTCAATAGCCAGTAGCCAATAGCTTCCCTTGAGTCGTATTTGGTCCGTTGGACCAGCATACAGACGAACGGTTTTCCAGATAGGAATTGAGTCCTTCAGACAGATTTGAAACATGTTCTATTTCTAGGTCCGTCAGATTTTTAAGATGAAAAACGATCGGATTAGCCCACACATGATCGGATTGTCCGACGGACTGATTCTGTCGGACCTAGTCTGCCAGAAAGTCTGGTCGTGTGCACGCGACATTAGCCTTTTACTTTGCTTTAAAATCCTACTTAACTTTCCACTTCTGTTTCATTTTAAGGAGAGGGCTTATGTTTACTATAATTAAAGTGGTTGTAAAGGCAGAAGGTTTTTTTGACTTTAATGCATTTTATGCATTAAGATAAAAAAAAATTTGTGTGCAGCAGCCCCCCTCAGCCCTAATGCTTACCTGAGCCCCATCTCGATCCAGCAATCGGCACAAGTGCCTCTGCAATCCAGAACGATCCCTCCTGATTGGGAGACACAGCGTCGGCCCCATTGGCTCCCGCTGCTGTCAATCATAGTTATCCAATGAAGAGAGAGAGGGGGTGGGACCGAACCGTGGCTGCAGGTTTGAATGGACACAGAGAAGTTGCTCAGCTCAGGTGCCCTCATAGCAAGCTTCTTGCTGTGGAGACACTCGACAGGAGGGAGGAACCAGGAACGCCGGCAGGGTACCTGAGAATAGGAGGATCCAGACTGTGAAAAACCACTACACAGAGTTGGTAAGTATAACATGTTTGTTATTTTTAACCACTTCAATACCAGGCACTTAGACACCTTCCTGCCCAAGCCAATATTCAGCTTTCAGCTCTGTAGCAATTTGAATGACAATTGCGCGGTCATACAACACTATACCCAAATACATTTTTCATCATTTTGTTCCCACAAATAGTTTTCTTTTGGGGGTATTTGATCACGTCTGCGATTTTTATTTTTTGTGCAACAAATAAAAAAAGACAGAAAATTTTGAAAAAAAAACAAGTTTTTCTTTGTTTCTGTTAAGTTTTTTTGTAAATAAGTTTTTCTTCTTCAATGATGGGCACTGATATGGCTGCACTGACGGGCACTGATAAGGCGGCACTGATGGGCACCAATGAGGTGGTACTGATGAGGTGACACTGATGGGCACTGATAGGCAGCACTGATAGGTGGCAATGGTATGTAGCACTGATGGGCACTCATAGGTGGCACTGATGGGCACTCATAGGCGGCACTGATGGACACTCATAGGCGGCACTGATGGGTACTTTTGGGTGGCACTGATGGGTACTTTTGGGTGGCACGAATAGGTGGCATGGATGGGCACTGATAAGCACTGATAGGTGGGAACGGATGGGCATGGATGGGCACTGATAGGTGGCACTGCTGGACACTGATGGGTGGCACTGATGGGTGGCATTGCTGGGTGATGGGTGGCACTGATGACACTGATTGGTACATGATGGTGTCAGTCAGTGCCCATTTGTGGGCACTGACTGGCACAGATTGGGCATCATTTGCACACGTGGATGGCCAGGGGGTACATACCTGGCCATCCACATGTTGCTTACTTCCCTGGTGGTCCTAGTGGAGTCCCTGGTGGTCCAGTGTGGGCATCTGAGGGGGGCTGCGCTGATAAACAAGCAGTGCCGACCCCCCCTGTCAGGAGAGCTGCCGATCGGCTCTCCTCTACTGGCGTCTGTCGAGGAAAAGCCGGACACCGGCTTTTCCTGTTGACATTGTGATCAGCCGTGATTGGACACGGCTGATCACATGGTAAAGAGTCTCCGCCGGAGGCTCTCTACCGAGATCAGTGTAGCGGTGTGTCAAACTGACACACTGCTCCACCTATCGCCGCGATGCGCGCCCCCACAGGCACGTGACTGCATGTTATCCTGAAGGACGTCATATGATGCCCAGTCAGGATAACGAAACCAGAAGTGGTTAAAGAAAAATAAACAATACTTTAGTATCACTTTAACCGTGTCTGCATTGAGCTCACAGATCTTCATTATCAGTTGTAAAACAGATATGCATACTATCTGTCCTAACAAAGCATTAAAGATCTCAAGGTTTAGGTGGATCATTGTATGATGTTGCAATAAAAAATATGCCCCTACATTTGTCTCTTAATGGCAAATTGCAAGCTATTCTGAACAATATAAGGTGCTTATAGAATCCTATATATAAACCTGCTTCAAAGGAACAACTAGAAAGGTAGGACACATACAGTGTATTTTTTTATTATTATTTTGAGGTACGCTGTGTGAATGGGAACACATAACAAACATATACTGGGGTTTCTCAATTTTCACAGAAAAATTGTAAATACACTTTAAGCTGTAGGTATAATACTTTAATAATACCTGGTTATACACAGGACACTTGCATGCCTGCTGCTGAAATTCCAAGTGTTGCTAAGCACTTGTGTTATTGTGTTATAAACATACCAAAACTGAACATCACTGCATCTAATATATATACATTCCCTGATAGGGAAGACTCACAGAAAATCACTTGAAGGAAACCATGAGGTATTCAACTGTAAGTAGATATGTTGAGATGATTGATCCCCTTTTTTCTACCAGTTTAATTTGTCAACGTATGTAAAATAATATTGTGGTGGATATAATGTCTATTTCTAAAACAAAGTACAAATTTCCCAGCATTTTGGCAAAAAAAAAAAAAAAAAAGTCGCTATGGGAGTAATGAGTAACACTTTTGGTTACTGACAGTTTGTTATATGTGACATTTTGACAGATACTAAACCTGCCAGATCTTAGTTTTCTTTTATGGCTTCTGCAGAGTTCTGTTAATGTCAGGTTTGATTAGTTAGTATATGCTCATATTTGCAGCACGTTACTCCCTAATCGCAATTTTTTATAGTGTCAAGTGCTGTAACTTGTTCACATACTCCCTCACTTTAAAAAAAAAAAATAATGGCACTTCTAGTTTGATGAGATTCATATCCCTAAAGGATTAAAAATAACCTCAAAACATCCAATGTTATGACAGCAGAATAATTAGAAACCTAGTGTGATAGAATAAATGTTTTGAGACAAATGAAGGAAGTTATTCACAACTCTGCAGATCTCAGTCTTATCCCATCTTTCTTCACAAAACTTTTTAAAAATTGAATCTAAGGGCACTGTGTACCAGATGTCAGTAATCTGAGTGATATTCCCACTTGTAATTAATATTCAAGTTTGAGTACTAGTTAGTGCTTGATCATATAAAATATCAGTAATACAAAAATTGCAGGTAATGTTGAATGAGCACTGGGATTAAAATGAATGATAATAAGTGTTATCTATTTGCTGTGAAAGCAAAAGTGGTTTTAGAACCTGAAATTTGTTTTTTTTTCTCAGTGAAAATGCTTTATGAACTAGATTAAAATCATAACACTTCATGCAGTATGTGTTATGCCGCATACACACGTAGCGGACTATCCGGCGGACTTAGTCTGGCGGACTTCCCGCCGGACTGTCCATCGGACTTTCCGAACGGGCTACTTGCCCACACACAGCACTTTTTCAGCGGGCTAATACGGCGTACTAAGTCCGCCATACTATCCGCCGTACTTTTGAAATGAACGAACTCGCCCACACACACGGAGGAAAGACTTGCATTTCGGCGGACAATTCGGCCGTGCATATGCCAGTCCGCCGTACTCTTGAAATTAACGGACTTTTCCCGCCGGAGAAAAGTCCGCTTATTTTGAGCACGTCTCCAGGTAGGCGGGGCACGCGAAGTATGCGTCGCTGGCCCCGCCACCTGGTATGAACTTAAAGGGGAACCCCAACGCTGAAAAAAATCGGCGTGGGGGTCCCCCCAGGTCCACATCAGACCCTTTTTTGAGCACGCTACCCGACCGGCCAGGAAAGGGGGGGACGAGCGAGTGCCCCCCTCCTGAGCCGTACCAGGCCACATGCCCTCAACATGGGGGGCGCCTTGGGGAAGGGGGGGCCGCGCGCCCCCCACCCCAAAGCACCTTGTCCCCATGTTGATGAGGACAAGGGCCTCTTCCCGACAACCCTGGCCGTTGGTTGTCGGGGTCTGTGGGCGGGGGGCTTATGGGAATCCGGGGGCCCCCGGATACCGGCCCCCCACCCTATGTGAATGAGTGTGAAGCATCCTTCGCAGGCCCTGCCTACCTGGAGACGTGCTCAAAATGAGCGGACTTTTCTCCGGTGGGAAAAGTCCGTTCATTTCAAGAGTACGGCGGACTGGCATACGCACGGACGGATTGTCCGCCGAAATGCAAGTCCGGCAGGAAGATTGGAGTGCAAAACTACTTTCTATGTCCGCCGTACTTTAAAAAAAGTACAAAAAAGGCAGCAAAGGGGTTGTACTAAAGGAAAATGGGCTGTTCACTTTGCAAAGGAAGTTGCACTTTGCGAGGGGGTATAAGTTCTGGTGCGAATTCCTGTGCAAAGTGAACAGTATAATTTCCCTTAGTAAATTAACCCCAAAGAGTAAAGTATAGAGTTTTAGAAATATTATAATTAGTTTGGGTAATGATTGCAAAGAATTGTACCCAGTGGTTTCTGCATCAAATCTAAATGTCATTGTTGGTTTATCAATCTGTTTTTCCTGATGACAACTGTACCTGTGTGTGTGTGTACATACTGTATTACAATACATGTTCAAGCTGGCCCACCGCATCAATGTAATCCCTGGTTAGTCCCTACTCTACCTTACAGATTGCTAACCTCTTTCTAGTTAAATAGCATGTTCTTAAAGGAGAAGTATGCCACAACAACATTTTAGCTTTACTTCTCCTATGAATCACAGGAATGCAGTTAGTTATGCACTCCTGTGACCCATTTTCAGTCAACAGCTGGCTAAAGCTTGCTGTCAGATGACGTCACTCAGCCAAGCCAGGCTCATGAAAGATCCTGACCATATGGTCGGTATCTGCCCAGAAGCCTGGATCAGCACCATGCACAGTCTCTCAGCGGTCTGCTGAGAGCCTGAGTTAGCCCCCACCCCCTCCACAGCCCAGCTCTCCAATGGGTGCTGGAGGAGAGCCGCTGACTAAGAGTAACATGGTCTGACAGATTTGAGCGATTAGCAGTGTTTGATTGCTCAGTTCTCACTGCAGAGCACTGCTGCACACCATAGGTAACTATAGATGTTTTTTGTTTTTTTGAATCCCGAATTTATTTTAGGAACATGGCCATATAGTGCCAATATGGAGAAAACAGGAATAGCTGGAGGTGAGCCTCTCTACAAGATCTAGCAATGTATGTCCACAATGGAAAAGAAAAAAGCGGTTAGGGACCAACAGATAAAGATAGTTATCCATGTATGCAACCAGGGTGTCCCAAAAAGCAACAAAATTCAAGGGAGCTACAGCACAGACTGCATAATTTATTTCTTAGCTGAAGAATAACCAGTACCTTCAGGCATCCCTGCCTTTTTAATTACTGTCCTGTCCTATGCATTATAAATAGAATATGTCTGTGTTTAGGTCCTGAATAGCTTCCATAAATACAACACCTGAAATACTAAAGAGGTATAACCACATGTTAACCCCTATGTATTCATAACAACCTCTTGCTTAAAAAAGACAGAGATTCCTAGTTTTCATGTATTGAAATAAATGTTTAACTTGGATAAATACCTCAAAGTGATCCCTCTCTGGTCAGTCCCTATTCTACCTCGCCAATTCCCAATATCTTACTTGTAAAATACCATACTCATGTCATATGCATGGACATTTAGGGGTTGATTTCCTAAAACTAGAGAGTGCAAAATCTGGTGCTGCTGTGTATGATAGGCAATTAGCTTCTAACCTAAAGTGGTTGTCAAGCCACTGTGTACTTTTCATACAATCCTCTGTGTTTCCTAATTATAGGTGCCCCTGTGTATGTACTTTATAAAAAAAATGCTGTCTATACCTTATTTCAGAGCGCTGCCTGAATGGCCGCCTCTCTCCTCTCCCAGTCTCACAGCTACAGCAGGAGGGGCTAAGAATCCTCCGCTGACATCAGTCGGCGGTAGAGGAGAGAGGTAGTCAGTCACATGTGTGCCAAGCGGTGGTCTGAAATAAGGTGTTGAGGACATTTTTTTTATAAAGCACATACACAGTGGCACCTATCAGTAGGAAACAGAGGAGAGAGGAGAGGATTGTATGAAAATGTAAAAGTAATTTTAGCAGCAGTAGAAAGGGCCACATTACACGGTACAGGTACTGGGCTGTTGTTCATGCTTTTTAGTGTAACAAACGCTTTAAGCTTGTTCAATTAAGGTTTGGAAAAAAAAAAAACTCAAAGCTGATTGATTTCTATACAGAGCTGCACCAGATTTTGCACGCTCCAGTTTTATTAAATCAACCCCTTAGTGTCAAAATAGGACATAAAAGACACAGCTGGAGGTGAGCTATAGACGAAGATGCATGGACTATGTTTTGTCAAGTGTTTTGGAAAGCTTGCACGTCAAAATATTTTCAGTTAGCTAAGGTTATCACCTACACAGTTTTACTTTACTAAAGATATATTGGGCTCAATTCACTTTTTTGGCTCAAATGCACTTAGGGTGGTGCGGAGAATCTTCTCGGCCGCCAGAACGCAATGAATACTGCTAGTGGCTATAGCCACAGGCAGTAATTGATTGTAAAAGATCCAACAGGCTGATTTCTAAGTCAATCCATCGATCGACTTGGGTACAATAAACCTGCCCATACATGGCTCGAATCTCAATGCATGTATGGCCGGCTGGCCGGTTTAAGGAATAAAAATTGAGCTTATTACTTGTTTGCAAAAAAGGGGTTCTATGTATACAGCGTATATACCCCTTCAATTTTTACCATCAGCATTGTAATAACAAGTCAAACAATAGTTTTATTTGGCAATCCAATATAAGGTTACTAGACACATCTCCATTCATGTTTTCAGTTCTGCTGTCTACTGGCTATCTCCACACCTCCCTGAACCTCCCCAAAAATGCTTTGCAGCCTCACTTCTGCAGTTTACTTTCAATTTATAAGAACTGCACATGTGTACGGATCATAATGGATAAAGTTTATGAACTGCAAGATCATTGAGATTAATAGGAGTAGGCTATAAATAAATAAAAACAATGTCAAAACACACATGATTTTAAATTTTTACCATAGATATGCTTTCAAATTTAAATCCCAATTACCCACTGGGCAACCCCAGCCCATATTACTGCAGGTTATGATGCATATTACTTTGCAGATGTAATCAATCTGCATTAAGTGCATTAAAGCTCTACATTAAGGCATCTGCTTTTTTTTTTGATGCAGGAGAGATGTAGGGAAGGGGATCATGCAGAGTGTTCAGCAAATAATGTAAAAATAATGTACAGTCTAAGCTAAGAGAAGATGTAGCTATGGTGTGAGAGGCAGAGACTGCCAGAGAGGACACTTAAGGTGAATAGAGAAAATTGAGAAAAAAACTTTAGGAAGTACAGAGGAAAAGATTAGAAACTACAGTTATCATAACATATTGATTTCAGCAGAAAAAAACAGCATGTGGTCCTGTTATTTTTTTCATTGTTCTCCTTCACATGAAGGATCTTTTGCACGTTTTCTTTGCCATCATAAAATAATCACAATATTGCACACATGCAGTGACCTTTGTGACATTTCCTACACCTCGAGCATGATTTAAATGCTTTCCAGAACCGCCACATCATTATTATTTATTATTATACACGATTTATATAGCGCTAACAGTTTACTCAGCGCTTTACAATGTATGGGGGGGTGGGCAACACAATTACAGTACAGTTCAATGCAAAAGGTACAGGAGGGCCCTGCTCGTAGAGCTTACATTCTAAAGGGAGGGGGTGGTGGTACAAAAGGTAATAGCTGCAGAGAATGATTTGATGGGGGTCACATGACTGTATTGGAAGAGAAACTAATTTGAGTTTTCAGTTTGATTTTCCAAAGAAGCTCAGTGGGACCAAGTAGTTGCCACTAGTCTCACAAGCCATCATCTTGTTCATTTTTTTTTTTAATTTACATTTATTTACATTTCTTTACTAACAAAAAACATTGTTCTTTTTTTTCCCCCACCCAATGTGCATCTTTTATCATACCCCCTTTTGTCTCTACACTCTCTGTTGTAGAGAAAGAGAAAAAGATAAAACAGATAGGTGTCAAAAAAAAAAATCTATGTCTGTGAAAGTGAGAAGTAGGTTACAGGATTATTTTCAAGGTATGGTGATGTCCTTTAATGCTTGATGGGCAGGGGTTGCACCTTTTTAGATATATATACTGTATATCTTTTAATTTCTCTTTTATTGCTTATTTTTTGCAATCTAGAATTTTTGGCAGTCCCATCCATGACCAATAGAAATGCAAATGATTTGCATATAAATGTATTTTAAATAAGTAGCCGAAGTAATAATTAGGTTCAAATCCATATTGAAGTGTGTATCACAGGCATGTACTGTATATCACATATTGTGCATGTGAGTGTAGGAGGTGCATAGATGCCAGCTGTCTTTGATTTACAAGGACAGTCCTGTCTCGGCAAATTAATGTAGCTGATGTTCATTGCTCATCAGAACTATACCATTCGTTTCTGCACACTGAACTTGTTTTTTTGCCATTTGTTTTATGTGACTGTATACTTTACATTTTTAAATGTACTTTTATTGGATAACATTTAAAATGTTAAAGAATATTTCAAATGAATAAATGTGTGATAATGGGATATATAATGGTTTACAAAATGATATATCACATATGAAAAATGAAAAATACACATTAAATAAAAATGGCCACCTAGAAATGATTTTATGTTCTGATGGGGGCATTTAAACAGCATTTTCTTTCTTGTATTTTGCATTATACTCAACACAGGCATGGGAGAAAAGATGTTCACAGAAGTATCTGTGGCATGAGACTGTTTTAAACACACTTTCAATTATTGTGATATATTTTCTTTGTAATGTTTTGTGATCCAGATGTTATGATCATAAAGTACAAATCTTGCAACTGATCTGTCTAGAGAATGAAATGTACATTATTTCATTCTTATGCTGCAGGGATAGAAGAGATGTGATATTTTGATGAATAATTCTTTATCTCGTTCCTCAAATGTCTCCATAATGAGGCCTGGCTAGTAAAAAGTAACCAAAAATTTTTTTTCATCTGAGATACAAGGGGAAGACCCCTTTCTGGGTGCTCCTTGCAAGGAGCCACCTAAAATAAGACATTTGCAGGAGGAATGTTGTCCAAATATTTTTACGCAGGCCAGTCTACTGTCCAATTTTCAAATTTTTCATGGATCTTGGCAGGTCCAATACCAAATTTTCTAAAAATATTTCAGAGGCTTTGGGGGTGGGTTTGTTGGACATATAAGCAAATTTACATCCAGGCTTGATAAAGGGGAAAGAACCACAGAAATACATTGCCATGCCCACGTCTCCTCCCATAGCATGTGACATCACAGACCAGCCTTTCCCGATGTCCACCGAGCTGCTGTGAGATCTGACAGAGTTTGCCTTCAGGTATTGGAAAATCCATGTTTCTGACAAGCACTGGCTTAGGACTTATATTGTGAAATGGAATGACAGTATCATGAGGGATGATTCCTAATCCTTATATGCCTCCTTCATCTGAGAGTCATGTGAGTGGTCACTTTTTACTTTTACAGTATATATTTTTTAAAGGTTCTACACTACTGCTTAGATTGTCCCCTTTTTTTATCTATTTGTTTGGTGGGCAGTGCTGTTCTAAGTGGTGGGTAGAGAACAATTGGTCACAATAGAGAAGCTAAGGGAAGAACGTGATGACAACCACCTAATAACACAGTAGGTCACCACTCACTGGTGGAACATGCATACAGAGTTGGAATAGGAAGTCTAATATTACTGTCTTCCTCTACTATGCTGTGCATTAGATCATGTAATTAGTGGCGTGAGAGGCTCCTCATCCTAGCTTATTGGTATTGAAGATGTAGGTATCTCAGGCAAACTGGCTTGAGAACAAAGCAATGTTGTATATTCTTATGAGCAAAATTTAAAATGTTAAATAAAAACAACTTAGTTGAAATATGCATTTTTATTGAACTTAAAATAGGATCTGTTTTACTTTCTATATTCAGTTTTCTTATATAAATGTTTTTTTTTTGCCTTATTTAAGTATTTTAAAAGAATAAAAGAAAACTTGCTGTGGTTATAAACAGACCATATACTTATAAATGTGCTGTCAATGTTGTCCTGTAGTATTTTTCAATACTTTTAATCTTTAGAGGGGACACTGTAAATATTGAAATGAAGGCTCCACTTAGGGTTAGGCATTATTTATTAGAATTTTACAATTATTTTTTTTCTTTTATTGCAGCTTCCTAAATTAGAATTTCCCTATCTGGTGTCTACTTCCTATTTCCCATCCAGAGGTGATCCAGTATTCATAGTCCTCCTTTGATTTAATCCCCAGAAGGGATAAGGCCATTATGGGCACCATACACATATTTTCCTTGGTGATAAATATATGCCCAAAGGGGTTCTTTTTTAGGTGAATGACTTTCCTGCATTTGTTCTACTAAGAGAATGAGTGTGTTCTAAACAAGAAGGGCCCCTAATGATGATCAGATGATAGTGACATGATAGGGTGGTTGGTTATGGACCCTTTCAGCTTGGGGCTCACTTTTTTTTTTTTTTGCTTGACACAGTAATGATATTACACTTTAGTAATGACACTTACTATCATTACGGAATTATG
This sequence comes from Lithobates pipiens, assembly GCF_037356315.1. Lineage (NCBI taxonomy): Eukaryota > Metazoa > Chordata > Amphibia > Anura > Ranidae > Lithobates > Lithobates pipiens. Next base: position 313,079,240 of record NW_027507758.1, on the reverse strand, counting down.
GATATGGATTTCGCCAACATAGTTGGATAGAATATTTTTCAGGATATAACTTTGTTCTCCATCCTTGCTGATATGCTAAGACAAATACAGTGCAATAAAGTAAGTTGTTTAATTTCACACTAGGCTTTGATCAAATCCCACCTTCAATCCTTTAATACGTCACCCATACTGATTATGTTATGTTTACTATACATATATTTTCAGTAATATATATTTCATTTTTCTATGTACCGTAATTGTGTTCTGTATGCACTTACTCCTTGTATCCAATTTAAACAACGGGCTGCTTAAACATTTCTGACAAATTTTTGCATATATTGCTGCCCTACATCACTCTTTACAACAGATTAGTTAATCCTTATGCCATGCTTATTGTTGGAGTGTAGAGGTTCCTTTGGGTACACTTTGGCTGTGTGTTCCAGCATGGGGTGCAATGCTAATTTATTTACCGTCTTGTGGGTATAATTTTTTACTGCAGGTCCTGATGGTGTGGGCCATGCATTGAGTTTGTGGCAGCACTCCTACATGTCCACTATTCGGCACTTTCTTTGGATTATCCTTTGAAAATATGTTGGTAATTTATTTTGGCTAGTTATTTAAAATAATTTTAAATGATTTATTTGAATAAAACATGTTATTGTGATATTTTTCAAATGCATTACCTGATTGACTTGTAGCACCTGTCTATCATATACAGTATGTATAGGGCTTTGTCATGTAGGATATGTGTAACATGTATTCCAATTGCTAGCATGATTAATTTTTATACGTCTATGCATTATATCCTTTATTGGTTTTCGGCTATTTAAATGACATTATGTGTACACAAACATACTATTTGTCTTTTGGTTAGTTCCACAAATAAATAGGTAGCAAAATTAGAAATGTTCTGGCAAAGAGAAACATCCTTCTCCACAATTTGCACACTATACTCTAGAGCTGGTATATGGTGGATATTTATTTATGTTTAGGTTTATAAAGCTGGCAACTTTAGATATGCATGTGGATGAACCAAAATGAACAGCTTGTATAATATATTTCTTTTTACTTGAATTGAAGTTTGATCTACATCTTTCCACATATGCTAATCATTTAATCGTATAAAAGGATTAAAAGATTATACAAAAGTCAGCAACATTCCATAATGATCTATGATAAAAATCTAAATTAGCTGTTGAATTGATTTTAAGAGCCAAACAAAGGGAAAATAGCTACTTTGCAATGTAAATGTTGGTGATGTAACATTAAAGGAGTGACAATTGCGAAATTTACATTTGATTAAATTGTTTTTGATAGATATTCAGAAAGAAACATCAATTTATTAACAAGAGTCAATATGTATTTTCACAATCAACTAACTTGAAATTATAATTTAATTGGCAAAGTGCCAAAAGTTATGTACAGAAACATTAGTGTTCATGCTGACTTTAATATACTGTATACAAAAGAACTAAATATTGTAAGGCTGTGGGGACCTAAATTTTATGCTGAACAAGCTATAATTGTAAAATGTATGTAACCCTTAAGAACAACTTTTCCTATTTGCTTCCAATTTGGGCTGTTAAAAGTTCACCTTTTTTACACCTTTTGTACACCTTTTTCTTCTAAATTCCAGCTCCCCTATGCACCAATAGTATTCATGTACTTTTTTTGCAAAAATATCAAAGCTTTCCATTAAATCTACAGATACTTACTTACTTTTCTTGTCTAAATCCATGTTACCAGATGTTTCCATTAGTAATGTCTTCTTCCTGATCAAACTGTAGGTCATGACACAGGAAGCAGTGACCTTATTAGCACACACCCTGCATCATCCTCCCTCCCATTCCCAGGTGCATATTTTTTTTAATTAAATGCGATCAATCAGTGATCACTCTTCTCACAAAATACACTGTATACAATCATATTGCATGTGTGGCCATCTTTATACAAGTACATAGGAGGGAGTGGACAGAAACACTCAGCTGTCAGCATTTTCACTCATCACACATAGGGCAGCTCATCCATCTGAATGGACTTCCCTACACACAGCAATTGTCCCAAAGAAGCTTCAAAACTTTTTTTTTTTAGAGTGGAGCTTGGTGCATTTTTTTACTGCGATTTTTGGTGCAGTGCATTTCTGAACTGCACGGCAATGCACAGATGTGAATGGAGCCTCATTGTTCTTGTGTCAACACACCAATTTCACTTTCAGGCCCCATTCACATATAGTATAATGGGAACACACATTTTGTGTGTTGTCTTTCCTATGACACGCATAGGGCAGCCTGTTGATTTAAATTGGCTTCACTACATGTGGTTAATGGGACATTTTGGCATTTTGTGAGTTGTGGGTTTTTTACTGTGCGTTTTTCAGCATTTGCCCCTCGATTTTTTTACATGGCAAAATGTTTGTTTGTTTCTGTGTCTGCCCTTAACAATTAATGACACTGAAAGCGCAACTAGTAATTTTAGGTGTATCAACATGGCCATACACGATACAATCTGATTGTATATTGTGTATTTAGTGAGAAGGGTGATCACTGATTGATTGCATTTAATTTTAAAAACGTGCACCTGGAAATGGGAGGGTGGATGATGCAGGGTGTGTGCTAATGAGGTCAGTTGGTCAACTCCTTCCTGTGTCGTGATATATTATATCTATATATATATATATATATATATATATATATATATATATATAATATAATTTTTTATTTATTTTTTGATAAGAACAAAGAGGACAAAAAACTGTTGAACCTGCCAGAAATCTTGTAAGCTGATAATTTTCTATGGGTTCTGCCTGTACTACACTCTTATAATTTACATTGTTCCCAGTTCTCTATGTAGTCCTGTCCTAGGGTGTTAACGCTACTTCTTTATATATACAGTAAGTTGAAAAAAATAAATAAAAATTTAGCCACTACACCTAGGACTGGTGAACGGAGTTATATATACAAATTTTTTCTTGTGCTTTAGGCCCCTTTCACACTGGGATGGTTTTCAGGCGCTACAGCACTAAAAATAGCACCTGTGTAGCGCCTGAAAAAAACAGCCCCTTTCACTCCAGTGTGAAAGACTGCAAAGCGCCGCTACGGGGGTTAAAACTGCCCCGCTAGTGGCCGCATACTGCCGCTAAAACGACGGTAAAGTGCCGCTAAAAATAGTGCCGATTTACCGCCGACTCCGCACCGCCTCAGTGTGAAAGGGGCCTTAGATACTCTTTAAAGTTTATTGTAAAAATGACCAGAGCTTATTAACCACCTTCACTCAGGGCCTTTTTGGGCACTTTTTGTTCACATGTAACAATCACTATTTTTTGCTAGAAATTAGTTAGAACTCCCAAACATTATATATTTTTTAAAGCAGGGGCCCTAGAGAATAAATTGGTAAGTTTTGCAATTTTTTATGTTTCATATGGTATTTGCACAGACTTTAGATTTAAAGAGGAGGTCTGGTGCTAGAATTACTGCCCATGATGTAACGTTCATGGTGATGCCTCACATGTGTGGGGCGATCACTGTGTGCGTGCTTGTGGAACCAACATGCCTGTTCACCTTTGTGCATGAGCACAGGAGGACTAGGGCATGTGAAAAAAAATGTAATTCATTTATTTATTTATTTATTTTTTGCACTGTTGCTAAAAAAGTTTGTCACATTTATTGCTGTCACAAGGTATGTGAACATCCTTGTGACAGCAATAGGCATGTGACAGGTACTCTTTATGGAGGGATCTGTGGTGCTTAGATGCAGCAAAGTTCTGCTTCAAGTAAGAATAGTACTTAATAGATTATAGTCCGTAATAAAATAGTACTACTTCAAGTAGTAATACGCTTGAAAACCAAACCAGATTGTTCAGTGATGCCCTATGGTCAGCACCCAGGATCAATAGAAGAAACTCCTATTTCTTAGAAAGGTATTAGAACATAATTGATATGCAAACAACAAACTTTACATTTACTACCCCCAAAGAAGGGACGTAACTATATTGGTTGCAGGGGTCACAATTGTGGCCCAGCCCCATGCTCGGGGGACCCATGCAGCTCCCCTGTAAACTTGAATAGAAACGGGGTGGCATATAGAGGAACCAATGCTGTCTATTTTCCTCCTGCAGCTGCTGAAAGCCTGCTTATCCCCCTCTCCCTCTCACGGGCATTCTGCAGCTACAGAAGGAACATAGAAGGCACTGGTTCCTCTATATGCCACCCCTGCTCCTATCCAGGTTACTTCCTATCCAGGTTACTTCCTCTAGACCCCTGTGTACTCCCCTGGCCTCTCCTCCCCTGCAACAGCTGGCAGAAGAGGGGAGGGAGGAAGCTGGCAGCAGCTAATCCTGTCCATTTATTCTGTGCAGCTGAGGCTGCAGAGATGGAGATTGAGAGCTGTGTCCTCAATCTCCTTTCTCTGTCTCAAAGGTGAAACATCAGCGGTTTGTTTAGAGCCCTGATATTTCACCAAAGCCTCCCAACAGGGCTTCTAAATTTTTTTTTTAAATAATACAAAATAAAATAATAAAAAAAGAAAAAAAAAAACTACTGACACCAGTGGTGGTGCTACCAGGGTTGCAAAGGTCGCACAGGCGACCCAGCCCTGCAGTTTTACCACCATGGGGGGCCCGAAGACAGCAGGAAAAAGGCCCGCTGCAGAACATGTGAAAGCATTCCACTGCGGGACTGTAATAGAGGGCCCTGCAAGGGTGGTAAAGGTCCCTGAGCCCAGAGGGAAGGACCCCAGGCTCTGGGGTCAGGGGGGCCCTTCATGGTTTCTTGCTCCAGGGCCCTGAATGTCTAGTTACTCTTCTTTCTGATTACTGTTGTTATTAGCACTAATCCTGATAAATGATCTTTTAGACTGACATGATATCTAATGCCATGTACACACGATCGAATTGTCCGGCGTACTTAGTCCGGCAAACAATCCGGCGGATAGTCCGGCTGACTTTCTACTGAATGGACTTGGCCACACACGGACGCACGGAAAGTCCGGTGATTGCTAGCGCGATGACGTACAGCACGTACGACGGGACTAGAAAAGAAGTTCAACAGCCAGTAGCCAATAGCTTCCTTTTCATACTTGCTTCTGAGCATGCATAATTCTTAGTCTGCCGGACTAGCACACTGATGAACGTATTGTCCGCTGAAACCCACACACGATCGGATTGTCCGGTGAAATGCGGTCCGGCGGACTAAGTACGCCGGACAATTTGATAGTGTGTACGCGGCATAAGAAACAAGGTATGATCTAGTATGATCAGGGAACTGAAGTAAATTAAAGTATATTATGTCTGGGAATGTAGTCTATTGCAAACACTCTTCACCATTAACCACTTGCTTACTGGGCACTTAAAACCCCCTCATATCCAGACCAATTTTCAGCTTTCAGCACTGATGCACTTTGAAAAACAATTGCACGGTCATGTACCCAAATTACATTTTTATCATTTTTTTCCCCCAAGTAGAGCTTTCTTTTGGTGGTATTTGATCACCTGTGCGATTTTTATTTTTGTTAAAAAAAAATGTAAAGACCGAATTTAAAAAAAAATGTATTTTTATTTTGTTATAAAATTTTAAAACGGGTAATTTTTGTCCATCGTTGATGTACGCTGATGAGGTGGCAATGATGGGTGGTAGTGATTGGCACTAATGGGCGGTAGTGATTGGCACTGATGGGCGGTAGTGATGGGCACTGATGGGTGGCAGTGATGGGCACTGATTGGTTACACTGATAGGCAGCACTTCCAGGTGGCACTGATTGACACCAATGGTGGGCATTGATAGGTGGCACTTTTGGTCATTGATAGATGGCACTTGTGGGCATTGATAGGTGGCACTTGTGGGCACTGTCAGATGGCATAAATGAGGCACAATTGCCTCTTCCTTTTTGGGACCGTTGTCCCTTTAAGATGAGCTGGTGATCGCCTTTTTTTTTTCCTCCTCCGCTGTCAGCATGAGGAGAAAAAAAAGATCACGGAGCTTTTGTTTTGATCAACTGTCATTGGCTGGCAGCTGATCACATGGTAAGGGGCCCGGACTGGCCCCTTACTTGGGTCGGTGATCACAGCGCACTGTAGGGCGCGCACAGGGAGCATGCACAGGGGAGGCCGTCATATGACGGCCTCCCGGGAATTCAGATCCGTGCTGTGGCTGTCATTTGGTTATATCGCGGATGTCAAGTGGTTAAAGTGAAAAGAAAAAGTAATCAGACAAAAGCCTCCAAAAGCAGTCACCACAAAATGCCTACACATGCTTTTATTTTTTATTATTTATTATGATTTTTAATTTTCCATCAAGAGGGTTCCTGAGTTCATGGTTCCTGTTTTTAAAAGGCATATGTGGACAACTACTGGTACCTGCTATTGGGAATTATGTTATTTTGATGAGTTGTAACCTTATTGGCTTGACCGTTTTAATTTAATATCTTAATTTTTATAAATTGTCTTACCTATAAATACAAAATATATGATTACTTAACTTTCATTTGACCTTTCTCTGTTGTACTGATGTTAAAAAAAAGTATAATTGCCTCATCTTTTATAATGGCTAATCGATAATAATTCCATGATTCTATGAGATGAAAAGATCAATGAGGATAGCAAACCCTTATGGAGATTGATTCTACTGATCACTCAGGGCCCTTGCATTCTGTTGAAAGTATACCTATGGCCAATAAAGTGTTTATGTATTCTTAACAAAGTAAAAGAGCACATATCTTGGCATGCACCTATAATGTAAGTTGCAGTGCAGTTTTGCATGTGCTGCTATGTGTTTACCTATGCTGAAGTGTATTTTATTTAAAGATGATACTTTTAATTTAGTTAATGTGTGCTGCAAACCCTTTAATCATTTATATGGGGGTTATTCCACAGCCTTACAAATCCAAGCAATAGAAAAGGTAACAGCCCCATGAAGGGGTGGTGATACATTTAGTTGACTTTGCAAATGCAACTTTTTTTTTTTTTTTCATGTCCACATGAGGATTCCAGCAGGTTTAAACCTTGAATGGGATCCTACTCACATTTGTGAGTTCCCATTTGGGTATTTTGTTGTAATATGATTGTCTTTTATTTTTTGAGCTAAGGTATGTCAATTAGATTCTGTACCTGCACTATTGGTATTTGGCATCAGCATTTTTGGACTGCATGTTCATCGTATTATTTGTTCTTTTTTGTTTTTCTACATTCTTTTAAATTTATTAAGTATGCTTTGTTGGTGAGTTGAACATGTTAGAAGGCATTGACAGCCCAACTAATTAACACATCTGTTCTGGTAGTCAATCAGGTATTTAGGTGGACACAGTGGTTCTGTCAGTTTTGAGAAATAACTTTTGTAGTGTGAAACTCGTTAACCTCTCTGCCTCCCCTGTCTGCAAATCTGTGGTGCTTTTTATCTTTTGCTACAATAAATCCGATTTTTAGCAATTACATTAGAGTGTGAAAATCCATCTGAATTTTTTCCATGTGAAGTATCTTAGCTACAACTGGGCAAGCACCCCACATGATCCAATTTTTGCCGACCCACCTTAGAGCAGTGGGGGTATGTGTTGCTGCAGCCTGTTGTGATGTGCTGAAGTATGTTACAATGCCTTGCTGTACTATAAAATGCTGTTGACCTCATTTAGCTGACACCATCTCAGCACATTGTTGTAAACTGACAAAATATAAAACATGACTTTTTGCCTTGTTCTTGCTTTGGGATTGCATTGTCCAGTGCAGCCGACCCATATGATGTAAGCAAGTCCTTAAAACAAACCATTCCGGACCTGTTTATCTGCTTGTGCAATGAAGTATTTAATTTTCTAATATCTTTACAACAAAAGCTTAAGATTTGTTTCAGTTGCTTTCTAACAGCTTAGAAACATTTAAGAGCCTTAGAGCCAAGATCTTTGTTTAGAACGTTGAAGATGAATTTTTCCACAATGGCAATAGCTAAAAAGGTAAATAAAAGGGGGCTTGTTTTAAAGTGCCTTTACTGTGTGTTGAAAATATGTAATTATTTAGTGTATAGTCTGTGCACTTTACTTTAACATTTATATTTTTAAAATGTTACATTTTAAAAATATGTGGCAAAAAGCCAATTGTTTATTGTGACAATCTGGTAATGTACAGATATTCCATAAAGAAAGAAACTTGTATCATTCAATGATTCAATGGCAGTAAATGTTAAATTTAACTTGTAGTTATCTTGTTTCAGTTGCCATGTGTGCTATGGACTTGAACACTTTGTTGTATGCCAGTGAGTGATAGGGCTGGTCAGCTGCAATAAAATTACAAAGACTTGTGTTGGCCACATATAGATTTTTCTTCAAAGTTGAACAATCAGATGCACAAAATGTACTAACACCTGTGTGGTATGAGGATCTAACTGATTAAATATATTTGAATGGATTGTTTAGACAGTTTATACTGCATAACTACTGTAGATCTGACAGATCAAATCAGAAAGAAAGGCTGAATATGTGAGGCCAGGTTAACCAAAGTCAGAAAAGTCATAATGTACTCTATGTATACTGACTAAATTGAATTTAGCAATTGAAGCTACCTCTAATTATATACATCCATAGAACACATGTAATAATCTCTCGTCCTACTATGAGAGCTATTGGTCCCTTCTTGGTATTATTGTGTGCCAACGTATTTGAAAAATGTAACTTTTTAGACAGATATAAAAGACAAAATTAGTGCATCATTGTATTTTTAAATGTAAGCAGTATAAGTACCTAAATTTGTTCTGATGTCAGTCTCTTGCAGTCCCGGTACAGGAGGGCTAGAGTGTAAGAAGACAAATCAATACAAAGAGCCAATCAGTTCATGTACTGACTAGAAGTATGCTGATAGCAATGCAGAGAGAGCATTATAACTAAGAGTTGAGCTCATCAGTATTCTGCTTCTACTTTCACTGCCCAGTCACAGGCTGGGGCAAGTTCAGGATGACTTAGAGGTGGATTGAATGATGCTGTCCATCAGACAGAGAATAACTAGTAGCAGAAAAAAATACTGTAGGGAAATGGCTGGATTGAAGTTGAAATTTAAGCTTTCTTTTAAAAGTTTATTTATTTTTATCCTATTATTTTTGGCTCAAGTTCTGCTTCCAATTTACTATAATGTAATGTATATTGAACCAGTGTACTTCAAGTGAAGAAGTAATATTACACTTCTGATTGCTCTCATCCTTTAAAGTATAACACCCACTTATTCTTATATTTTAGAGCGCACTTGGTTGAAAAATGTTTACCTTTCCACTCTGTAATTATGTGGTTCTAAGTGATTAAATGAACATAATTCATACATGCTCCTTCCTTATCTAATCAATTGTCCACTTAAACTTTGCTTTCAGACTGTGTAAGCGCTTCAAACTGTAAGATATCTGCAGCTGGTTTAATTCAAATTCACTTTAACTAAACACCTATTGTAAATTAGAACCTCTGAAAAAGTGACAATATGAACAAATGCTATCACAACTGAGGCTAAACAACAGCTTCCTAATTTACTATATAATACATGAATACATTACTAGTAGTGATGTAATTAAAGTTGCCACCTCATACCTTTAAAACCTGACATAGGTTATGCAACTGATTAAACACACTGGCTAAATCTAATTAACACTTTAATCAGCCACTGAATCTGTATAATCCATATGTGTTTAAAGACATCCCTTAATGTAATCCTAAAAATGTGCTGATGCTATTATGAGGGAGATGTGTGGGGGGTGCAACTATGGTCAGCAGAGATATAAACTGAATGGCAATTATTAAGTGTCACAATAGTGTCACAAAACAATATTCCCCAATTGTTTAAGTGAAAAAACAATATTATACGTTTAAGGTTTGCTGCAGCTAAACTACTTCACTACTTATAGTGACAATTTAAAAAAAGCTATAGGTATAGATTGCTGTGCCAACCTTATTTTGTATTAGTGCTCCCATCAACATACTGGTAGTTAATAACCGATATATTCATCAATACTAAGTCTCTAATACCACTGAATTATGTGTTCATAATAATTTAAAATAATTTAAAAGTCCCAGTGATAGTCCTTTATAAAGTGATCCTTCATGCTAATAGTGGGTTTGTTGTAGTGCTATTATTCCAAAACACGCATGATTCACCGCCACCTTCCAAAGTTTGCACTCACCAGAAAGCAGTAATTAAAATGCCTGATTAATGCCTGGTTCTTTTGATCCTCTATGTAGGTGAATCAGAAATTTGCCCATCGGACACAGCGATATTCCTTTAAATGCCTTCACCAGATACCACTCTTAGATACTCATGTAAAATAAAAAATAATATAAATGGCCATCATTGCACAATATTCCACATGTTTGTTAAATTTAAATGTATCAAACAGGTTGTACACTCATATTTAATTGTGCCGTTAGACCGGCACTAAGTCTATCCATTGTTCCAACAATCAGCCTTTATTCGCCGCTCCTTTCCAGAAAGCCGGCGTGTGGTGCAAGTCAGGGACCGGATATGGAGTCAGCGACCGGATATGGAGTCAGCGTCAATCTGCTGGTCTAAATGCATTTTGCATATAATATGCGTCATCTGTGCAGCTGTGTGGTCATGTGTTCCCCCTGTGCTGGTTGGCCTCAATCTGTGGAGAGAAGCGGAAGGGGCCGAGATTCCCCTAAGATGGCCAATGGCTTACGGTGTAGCTGTGATCTATTAGTTAGGTCTGTTTAGTGTTGTCAATTGCTGACAGTCTGCCTGATAGCTTCCTTTGTATCTAGGAAACTTGAGAAGTTTCTGGACGATAGGTGTGGAGCTATGCAGATGGCAGCATGAATATGGATACAGCCCTTGCCAATCTCAGAGAGGTGGGCTATGATGTCATGCTAGGAGACTGTATACATTCTGTGAGAACACTGAGCTTGGGGTCTTTTTCTGCAGAGGATTAGTCCAGCTTGGAGGGCACCCTACCCTGCCAGACATTACTGCTATGTCTGCTGTTGTGAGGCTTCAGGTGAGTGATCTAAGGGCCTGGATACTGAGACCCTGGAGCTAAAGAGAGCTGACTGAGGTGGGGCTGTGCTCAGAAGATCTAGTCTGGTATCACTGGAGTAAAGATGTTGCTTAGAAGTTGGAAGGAGGCAACCAGCTGTTTCTTGGCCCTTGTGTAAGCACAGGTGCTTTGAGGAATCTTTAGGACCTTTGTGCTTTTGCTACTCCTCTGGTGCTATAGGAAGTCAGCTGTGGGTCTAGTTAAAGAGGACACCGGCTGGTGACCTTAAAATCTCTATCCATCAAATCTTTCACTTAAAGGGACCTTGCTGTTGTGGCTCTAAGAAAGAAGTTCACAATAACCACTACTACCATTAACTTAAAGCTGGAATCTACTGTCTTTTAATATAGATTATTCTGAAGAATACCTACATCCTCATGTGTACATAGTTCTTGTTTTTGGGGTATCCCACCTAATTCCTTCAACCCTGTCCAAGTTCTCCAAAAATAAAAACAACACCCCTAGACTAGTCATTGAAGAAACATGTGAATGAGCCTGTGTGCCTGGCTACGGGGCTAAGATTGTGGGGAGACCTGGACAGTATTCCTGCAGCTCCTACAGGAGTAGTGCTACATATATATATGCAATGGTGAGACACTGTAAGTGGAGCATGCATGAGTGAAGGAGAAACATTATTTAAAAAAAAGCTTTAATGCTATGCAGAACTTTATTTCACAAAGGAAATACAATATACAGAAAAAAACAGAGGTGGTTCTAGGTTATGAAGTTATTGAAGCTGAAGCTCCTTCAGATTTACTGCAAAATTGAAGTGTACTATGTCATGTCCATACACACAGTGTTCTTACAGAGTAAGAACAGATACTGAGAATTCCAGCCAACATACAAGACCACAATCAAGTGCTACACTGACTATACATACAGAACAAGAATACAGTATACTTAAAAAGAACACATACAGTACTAAGAATGCCACCCAACATAAAGAACAAAAGATATAGTACTGTGTAGAGTCAAATTATACATACAAAGAACACATACTAATAATGACACCCAACATGCAGAACAAGGGATATGGTACTGTGCAGAGTCCATTTTTACATATAAAGGACATTTACTAAGAGTGACACCCAATATACAGAACAAGAGATCTGGTACTGTGCAGTGTCCATACATACAGTAGAAGAACACATGCTGAAAATTTCACCCAGCATACAGAACAAGATAAGTTGTACTGCACAGAGTTTATACATAAAAAATAAGAACAGATACTAAGAAGGACACCCAGCATACAGAACAACAAATATGTGGTATTGTGCACCATCAATAATTATCCATTAAGGACAAATGCATTCAAAACAATAGAAGCGGTGCTCAAAGTGGAGTTCCAGTCCCCCCAAAAAAAATTTTTAAAGACTGCACTGTAACTGTCTCAACCTGTACATGAACATTTTTAACATGTTATATTTTTTGTGCTTTTACTTTCTTTAAAAATAGTTACTTACTGATCTTGTAAACAGGCAGGTTCCATTTTAGTTGTGGGCATCTGAAACCCTCTTGTGTTAATTTCCTGGATTTTTGTGCAGCTGTCTACCCCCCATGCACCACCAACACCAAATCTCGCACATGCTCAGTAATGCCCTTATATAATCTAATCTAATATATATATATATATATGTAGCCCATGCTGAGACCGTATAACATTGAGCAGGACTTGTAATGTAACTGTGTGCATGGACAGAGAGGAGTTGTCAGAATTCATCGGGACCGAGCAGCTATCGAACGCCAGACAATTATTGGGCTTCTTAAGAAAGGGGGTGGGGGCTGCATACACGTAGTACACATCTTATTGGCTGGTGTTCGATAGCTGCTCTGCCCCTCCCACCCCCGACATCACCGATGAATTCTGACAGCTCCTCTCTCTCCCTGCATATGCAAGTGTTTGGCAGTAGCCTATAAAAAAAAGGACATGCGATTTAAAAAGGCACAAAAAACTCAACTGTGGTTGCGCTTTTGATGTGTTTTCTATGCATTTCAATGCAGAGGTGCATTTTTTTTTCTTTTTACTGCACTAAGCATGCACCAAAAATGCAACTGATAGATGTGAAGAGTTCCATATGATTTAAAGGTCATGCATTCTAATTCCACTTTTTACCAGGAAAAAATTACGAAAAACTGACCAGTGTGAAAGGGCCCCTCCACCCAATACAAAGACGCTGTACCCATACATACAGAAAAAGACAGGTACTGAGAATTGCACCCAGCAGTGTCAATACATACAGAGTAAGCACTGATACTGAAAATTACTTCTAGCACACAGAAGAAGATTTACGTGCTAATGTGCTTTATTGTCACATGCTGAAATAAAACAGATACTGAGAACTGCACCCAGCTACAGAAAACAACAAAATAAAATGACATCTTCACTATCTATTCCTTCGTGAAAAAAGTAGATACTAGGAACTAGGCACCCAGAATACAGAGACGTGTTCTTCAACGTGACCATCTATACATAATAAAAACAGATCCTGAGAATTGCACTCAGCACTGAGAACAAGAGAAATCCTATTGTGCAATGCCCATACATACAGCATACGAGAAGATACTGAGGATAAAGCATTCCAAATGAGAGAAATTAAATCTGGTCCGTGTTATACATAAAAAAAGTGTATCCAACATGCAGAAGTAGAACAAATGTGCTCTTCAGAAAGAGGGTACATTTTTTAAGGACTCCAATAAGCACAGAGCAACTGAAGCCGTCTTCTAAATAAAGGGTTAAAGATTCAAGTATAGATATGAGGTTATCCAGAGAGCTATGAAACCCATTATCTAGAATGCTAGGGACCTGGTATTTACCAGATAAGGTTTTCTTGTGTCTTGGTAATATATATTAAATCACAATAAAAATGAATAGCACCCAATGGAGAATAAAAAGGTAAGGTATGCTTGCTGCACATAATCCTTCAAATAGGAATTATTTTTGACCATATTATCATTGTACTGATTTACTGTTAAGATTTATGCAACAGATGGCACAGTGCTTTCGATAGATCTTGCTTGTGCTTTTCAGAGCTAAATTGGCTTAGCCTTGCATTCAGCACCAGGCATTGAGCTGGCATACCTTTCCATGAGGTTTGCACAATTCCATGCTATTTGTTTTTTTTTAAATGCCTTTCCGTTTTCATTTGCAGTTAAAATCTGCAACATCCACAGAATAATTTGCATGTAAAGCACCGAATTAAAGGAAATTACCAGTTGTGGTCCAGTGACTCAGAATAAGACATCACTAGTTCTTTTATTTCAGAATACAGATGTCCAACATTGCATAAACATTTGATGAGTCATTTACTGCCATACATAAACATCAGTAGAATCAAATACAGCCCAATCAGTATAGCAATGGAGTTCAAAGCTGTAATGTCCATAGATCAACAAAGCAAATCATATTTCTATAGATACCATCTTATGTAAGCAAATATAAAAGACCAATAGAGGTCATAGAGGAATATAAGCAAACATAATTACACAGCTTATATTCTAATTTTGTTTTATTAGAGATAAATAAAATACACAATGATGGGCAATGCACTTTGTGACCTTCAACCCCATAAAACTCTCCCTCAGGGAAGATAGATTTGGGATTTATGGCCATCTAACCGTACACTATCAAAGAAGTCTTTTACTCTATGACTAGGTCATTACCCACAAAATTTCAGAATTATTAATAGAGTTCAATGCTGAATCCCAGATGGGATTTTCCAATTTCACCTGAACACAAAGAAAGGAAAACCGCTGACACTGGCGTTGGGGGAAGTTAATTGAAATAGATTTGCATCTCAGGCTAATGGATTATAGACAACTGAAGCCAATGACTAACAATTACAAATAATTTTTTCGTGGAAAACCACCTAAGTTTTAAATGGAGAGGAAGTAAAGATACATATAAGTTAAACAATTAGTGAAATAACAATATGCAAACAAAAATATATTTTGTAAATAATTATTAGCAAAGCAAGATCAAATACATGTTGCCAAGCATTATATCACTAACATATTCGGGTTGGGTTACTAAAGGAGTAGAGACTAAAAAAGGGGATGGGGTATTTAATGTCACTACAGATTTATCTTAGTTACTATTATAATTTAATATTTACTGTGCTAAGTGAACTAACTTTAGTTCATAATAAATCAATCCCACTCAGTTCAGTTAAAGTAGAATTCCAGCCAGTGGTGTAGCATGAGTTGTCAGCGCCCGGGACAAGGCAAGAAATTTGCATCCCTTAACTCGCAGACTTTTAGCAATCCCTGAGTCTAGTACAGTAGTACTGACCAACCTGATTCCTACACTGACCACTACACTATCCTACCTGATTCCTACACTGACCTACCTGACCACTGTTATAACCTACCTGATTCCTATACTGACCTATTTGACCACTACACTAACCTACCCGATTCCTACACTGTCCACTACACTGACCTACCTGGACACTGCACTGACCCACTTGATTCCTATACTGCCCAGTACACTACCTGATTACTACACTGTCCACTACACACATTGTTATTGCTTACTGATTGATTGCTTGACATTACTGCACATCATTACTGCTAATTGGTCGCTAGAGGCTCCTGCTAATTATTATTGCTCACTGATTGCTTGCTAGAGATTATAGCAGATCATTACTGTTTACTGATTGGTTGCTGAAGGTTACTGCGCATCATTACCACTCACTGGTTGTTAGAGGTTACTGCACATTATTATTGCTCCCTAATTGGTTCCTAAAGGTTACAGCACATTGTTACAGCTCACTGGTAGGCCAGTTATAGGTGTGGACAGTGGCCAGTTTTTTTGTTACTATTTGTGTATATGGTCCGGGGACACACTGGGCACCATACGCTGCCATTGTGCTCTTGCTGGGTGTCCAGTGTGCTCCGGTTCCTTTAAGGGGGCTCGGGCAGTCTCCAGGCTCACCTGTCCACATCTATGAATTTCATGCATGTGTTTCCACTGTGGAGACACTTATAAATTTGTAGTGTGTGCTAACTAATCCCCTGCTTTTAACAGACGGTTAGACAGGATAATTTGGTTGGTCAGCAGACTGGTTGGTGAGTTGAGCTATGGGATTGTCTTTGTTTTATATGGTTGCTAGAGATTACAGCACATCATTACAATCCACTGATTTGTTGCTTAAGGTTACAGCACATCATCTTACTGCATGCACACAACAGACTGCAGAGGTAACGGGACCCACCAATAGACAAAAAATTCTAGAATTAGTTATGAGCAATGAGGGTTGAGGGGTGCGCTGTGCATGGAGCGCAAGGTTGAGAGGTGTGCTTTGTATGAAATGCAGCATTCAGAGGTGCGATGTGTACGGAGTGCAGGATTGAGAGGTGTACAGAGTGCAGGGTTGAGGGTGTGTGTTGTGTATGGAGTGCAGGGTTGACGGGGTGTACTGTGTACAGTGCAGGGTTGAGGGGGTGTACTGTGTACAGAGTGCAGGGTTGAGGGGATGCACTGTGTATTGTGTGCAGGGTTGAGGGGGTGCGCTGTGTATAGCGTGCAGAGATGAGGCGGTGCACTGTGTACATTGTGCAGAGATGAGGGGTGTACTGTGTACAGTGCAGGGTTGAGGGGATGTACTGTGTACTGAGTGCAGGGTTGATGGGGTAAACTGTGTACAGCGTGCTGGATTGAGGGGTTGCGGTGCGCTGTGTATGGTGTGCAGGGTTGAGGGGGTGTGCTGTGTACAGTGTGCAGAGATGAGGGGGTGCACTGTGTACGGCATGCAGGGTTGAGGAGGTGCACTGTGTATAGCATGCAGGGTTGAGGGGGTGTGCTGTGCACGAAGTTTAGGGTTGAGAAGTTGCATCTGTGTACATCTCCACCCAAATACAAAGTCACATAATCCAGTTCAGAGCCCCCCCCAGCTGCCACTTTCCAGTACAGAGCTTTCCGCTGTAGAGGAGTACTTACAATGTCCATGCAGGCTGCCGGTGAGGAGGAGCTTCTGCCTGTGTGGATGCCTCATCCTCTTCCTCCTGGCCTGGGTTAACTCTAGTCCTGGGGTGGTGCAGGGTCAGAGTGCCAGGGCCCACATAGCAGCACACCAACAGACAGGACTCAGGAGGAGCAGCGGCAGAAGTCCGGGCTGTGGATTAAGAGAACGGTCAGAGCAGGAATCCTGGTGTTGGGAGTGTAATGGACAGGATGCTTCGTCTGCCTCCTCCGTATGCCGCACGGTCCCTGGGATCATGGATACTCTTTAGTGGTGTCACCGCCGGGCCCGGGACTCCACAACAACAGGTCTTCCTCTCCTGCACAGCGCAGTAGATGAGCTGCCAGTAACCTGCGCCCCTCTAGATCTTGCGCCTGGGGCAACGGACTCCCCTGCCCCCCCCATGCCACTGATTCCAGCCTAAGCCTAACTAGATTTAAAAATGTTCCCTCTTCCCTCCTGAAATGTACACAGACTAAGGCCCATTCACACCAGTGCATTGTAATATGCGATGTGTTCTTTTGAAAATGCATATTGTGTTTTAAATTCATTTTTTTATGCATTTTGTTAAACTTTAACGCAACACATAATGCGTTTTACAAGTGTTTTCATCCCTATTTTTCAAACAGGTCACTAAAGTTGCAGCAAGCAAGACTTTTCAAAATGACAGCACGTTGTATAAAAATGCAGTGCACCGATGGGAACAGTTAGGATTTAAAGGTGACTATTTTTCATGCACTTTTAGAAGGATCTTTTTAGTGTTACAAAAGCACAATGGTGTAAACAGACCCTGACCTTATTTTCAGCCCGCTCCTGTCCAGTCTCGTGATCCAGCATCCCTTTGTCAGCCATAGTTGACTACAGGGGAGAGGAGGTGTGACAACAGCAGATACATGGGAGCCTATGGGTGACGTCACCACTCCTGGATTTCCCAGCCATTGTCAAGCACTCTCCCCAGTAGCTGCTGCTGGCTGGTTGAAAATAGGTAAGTATATACATTTTTCAAATACAGGTTAGTCAGCATAGGTGTTAGCAGGGGGAGGTGACAGTTTTAAGACTAGTTTTTGGCTGTAATTCTGCTTTAAGGTATGAGGTTGTGTAATTGTCATTCATTCAAATATGATAACCCACCCTGAAAAGGGTACTAACAAACATCATATGCTTGGTATCCTTGTTTGCAACAATTTTAAAGGCCAGGGGAATACATTTTAAACAGTTATAGTTTTGTGCCAATAAGATTCAGCAAAGTACCGATATTGGAATATACTTTTCCAATATCACTAATGATTCATTTAAAGGGTGACTCCACTTTTGTAGGGAAAAAAATAGCTAATAAAGAAACAATAATCTAGTGTATACAATTGCAATACAAGTCATAGCCCTTCTTCACACGGTCGGAGATTCCGTCGGAATGTGTCAGATCGGAGCGGTTCGTCGGATATTCCGACTGTGTGTGGTATGCATCGGACTGTTTCCGTCGGACCAAATTTTCCAACTTGCTGGAAATATTTTCGGACAAACTGCTCCGATCGGACATACTCCGATCATGTGTATAGAATTCCGATCGGACAAAGTGCCACGCATGCTCAGATCAAATTCCTACACCAAAGCTATTGGCTACAAGGGCATATTGTGATTGCATCTTATTAAAAATGACCTTTCCTTTTTAATCAGCAGCCGCTGTAATTTTTTTGAAACTGCAAGCAATATGGCTACCTGGTAGCCAGTGGGGGGGTCCAAGGGATGGCAACGGGAAAACCAGCAGGGAGCTCCAAGATAACTGACAGGCCAGCCCACAATCAGTCTCAAAACACGAGGATCCCGGAAGTGACATCAGTGGCAGGAGACAATAACCAGCAACCAGCGTGGACCACAAACAGGAAGCAAAACAGGAAGCAGTCATCAAAGAGGGACACGTTTTTGGAACATCTCATTGGTTCCTTTATCAACCTTGTGTTTTGAGACTGTGATTGCGGGCTGGCCTGTCAGTTCTCTTGGAGCTCCCTGCTGGTTTTCCCGTTGGCATCCCTTGGACCCCGCCGCTACTGGATACACACAGCCTAAAGAACTTGTATATGCCAGTGACCACTGCTTTCATGCTGGGCCACCTACATGGATATTAATGATATGCTCTGCCAGTACATATCTTGTAAGTGTTTTTAACCCTTTTTAGGGAAATTAAACAGCTTTTAATTCTACACTTAGAGGCGCCTTTTCTTTGTTTTTGAGCCTCTCCGCATAGGCCTACATTAAAGATACAGTTCAAAGTGACAGCTTTCAGTGTTGTCACTTTGAATGACAATAGCGCGGTCATACAACACTGTACCCAAATTTCATTTTTATCATTTATTCCCCACAAATAGAGCTTTCTTTTGGTGGTATTTGAACACCTCTGCAGTTTTTATTTTTTGTCAAAAAAATTGAAAAGGACCACATTTTTTTTAAATGTTTTTTATTTTTATTTTCTATTTTGTTGTAAAATTGTGTAAACAGGTCATTACATATTTTCCTTCATTGATGTATGCTGATGAGGCAGCAGTGATGGGCACTGATGGGTGGCAGTGATTGGCGTTGATGGGTGGCAGTGATGGGCACTGATTGCTTACACTGACATGCAGCACTACTAGGTGGCACTGAATGGCACCACTGGTGGGCATTGATAGGTGACACTTGTGGGCATTAATAGGTGGCACTAGTGGGCACTGGCAGGTGACAATGACAGGTGGCACTGGCAGGGGGTACTGAATGGCACTTTACCTCCTTCCTCTTCGGGACCAATGTCCCTTTAACCTAAGCTGGTGATCCGATCACCGACTTTTGTTTGCATCATGTGATCAGCTGTCATTGGCTGACAGCTGATCACATAGTAAGGAGCCAGGATCGGCCCCTTACTAGGATCGTGATCAGCCGAGTCTCTGTGATTCAGTGATCACAGCGTGGGGCATGTGCACAGGGGAGGACGTCTTTTGACGACCTCCCGGAAATTGAGGTCCACACTGTAGCCGTCATTCGGCTATGGCCCGGACCTCAACTGGTTAATTTAATGTTATATTTTTTTAATTTAGCCCTATTCAACACAATAACATTTATGCACTTCTCCACTACTGCTTCTATCCAGATGGTTAGTGTTCTGCCCTCTATAGTAGTTACTTCCCCACTTTTCTCCCCACCAGAGCAGCCAGTGTAGACTGGGCCCAGGCATGAGGAGCAGCAGAGAAACAGAGAGGGAGAGAGATAGTGATCCTTCCGGTCCTGTAGTCAAACAACTGTATATGGAGACCTTCCTACATCTTCACTGTGACTGCAGATATACATCATCTGTCCTGTTACTATGTATATAGCTGTATACAGAACAGATGATGTATACCTGCAGTCACAGTGACGAGGGAGGAAGGTCTCTATATACAGGAAGGAAGATGGTGGGGTTGTGTGTGTATATATATATATATATATATATATATATATATATATATATATATATATATATATAGCTGTATACACTCACCTCCCTTCCTGTATATAGAGACCTTCCCCCATCATCACTGACTGCAGGTATATATCTGTTTCTCCATACTGTACAGGCCGCTGCATATTACAGGTACAGTGAGGCTGCATATTACGGGCACTGTGAGGCCACATATGGGCACAGTGAGGCTGCATATGATTGGCACTGTGAGGCTGCATATGATTGGCACTGTGATGCCACATATTTCGGACACAGTGAGGCCGCATATTACGGGCACATTGAGACTGCATATTACGGGCACAGTGAGGCCACATATGATGGGCACAGTGAGGCCGCATATGATTGACACAGTGAGGTCACATATGATTGTTACAGTGAAGCTGCATAATATGGGCACAGTGAGATGTATATTATGGGCACAGCGAGGCTGCATATGATTGGCACAGTGGGGCCGCACATGATTGACACAGTGAAGCTGCATATTATGGGCACAGTGAGACTGTATAATATGGGCACAGTGAGGCCACATATTATGGGCACACTGAGGCTGCATATGATTGGCACAGTGAAGCTGCATATGATTGGGAGGGTGGCTGCATTTTCTGGGGCACAGTGATTGCAATTGATGGCACAGTGGTTGCATTTGATGGCACAGTGAGGCTGCAGTTGATGTTGTTTTTTGTTTGTGCCCTCCCAAAAATTTTGAGCACCAGCCGCAACTGATCTAGGTGTAGCACGTTTAACGTAAACAATGCCCGAAAGCATGTACCCTTAAAATTACACCCTTTCCTTTAAAAAAATGGATTCTTCATCTGTGCACTGTTTCCTTCATGTTTGCAGTCACAAGAAGCAGCAATACGGTAGGAAACCTGCCTTACGCTTTTCCTTCACCTTGCACATAGCAATCTGATGACAAATCCCTGTACAGTCTGCTTTGAATTCACCAAAACTATATAATAAAAAGACCTACCATGACTCTCCATTCAATCTGTATTTAATCAGGTATGCCATCATAGTACATAGCTGTTGGTAGATCAAAAATCGACAATGTTTGGGCTTCATCAGACCTTTGCTGTCTAAAAATCTGATGGAATTTAGATTTAGAACATGTTTCAAATCTTTCCGATGGACTTGAGTCTGGTTGAAAAATCTGTTCGTGTGTCTGCTAGTCCGACAGATGAAAACCGACACAAGCGCAGCAATTGCCTACTGGCTATGAACTTCCTTGTTCTAGTCCGGTCGTGCGTCATCATGTCTGAATCCGTTGGACTTTGGTGTGCTTGTGTGTGGCCAAGTCTGTTCGTTCGGAAAGTCCGTTGGAACTTCGCCAAAATTCTGTCGGGAAGACCATCGGACCTAGTCCATCGAAAAGTATGGTCATGTGTACGCAGCATAACATGTATTGAGTGTTTTATTCTGCTTCCTTTGGACGCTACAAAGGAAATGTAACTCTACCGTAGCCAAGATTTTTTTGTTTTCTGTGACTGCTATAGGTGATTTTCCTTTATCTGGTCAGTGGGGCAGGAAACAGGCAGAATGTTTTCGAAGGTGACTCAAGCAGCAGTAATATCACCTTTGTTAGTATAGTTGGGAAGGACATGAGCTTCTTGAGGATTTTTTTGCTGTTTGTAATCCCTTGGAGGTATTCCATCTATCTCCTTTGTGGACAGAAATTTAGGGGAAATCTCCATAATTGGGGGACAGGTAGCAATAAAGAGCAGATAGAGGTTTTAAATATTACCAGCCCAATCTGCCAAAAATAAATAAAATGATGCATATTTGAAAAGTGAAACAAAACTAGTTGTTGAAATTTTGATTGCAGGTAGCAACAAAATGACATTTAAAAGCCACCCTGTGCGTTACTTAGCTCACGGTGCATAAAAACAAAACAAAAAAACAGACAGGAGTGTGGGATCCAATTAGAAAGTTTAGTATCTAGTTTGGATAAATACAAATACAGACTTGCATCACAGGAGCCAGGAGTCTGCTTTGGACAGCAAGAAATGAAGGCATCACAATCCAGGCAGAGAGCGTGATGTATAAACTCATCAATACTGGCTAGAGCTCACTGAATCAGGGAAATCTAAAACAGCGTTCCACGCTGCCGAATCAAGCTGCTGTCAACATGATACATGAGAAGGAGGGAGCAGTAAAGCGTTTTGAGGGTGTACCTCTTTTTTCAAGGTACACCCTAGAAAAACAGGTACACCCTCAAAATGCTTAAAATAAGCAGCCTGGAATGCTGTTTTGGTTTTCCTTGATTCAGTGAGCTCAAGTTGGCTTTGATGGGATTATACATTGCATTCTCTGCCTGGACTGTGGTACCTTGATTTCATGCTGTCCCACTTCTGGCTGCTGTGATGTCACTCTGCATTTGTTTTTATCCAATAAAGATACTCCGCTTTCTAATCGGATCCCATGCTCCTTTCCGTTTTTGTTTTTTGAGTGGCAGGTGCAACCAGCCTGGGTGTATTAAAGGAGCCTGCAGGACCAAATACAGAGTTTTCAAGAGTTCGTTGAGCTGACGACCACTAATTCTTCCTTCTTTGATGCATTTAGAATATTAGCATATTATCTGTGCACTTGTAGTTTGGTATATATTGCTCCTTGATGCTTAGTGACTGACAACAGCTCAGCAATCTACATTATTCCATGTCTTACTTCCTTTTTTTGTTTCTATTATGGAATAGCACTCTAGAGAATAAGCTGTAAGCAGCCCAGTTAAATCTGTTAACTGCCTGTTTGTAGAGATTTGTGCACCAATAAAGTGTCACTGCACATTAACCAAGAACTCATAAAAAGAGAATACAAAGGCTTGTAAAATGTAATTTCAAACCAGCATAAACAGATCTAAAACATTCACTTTGGTATTGGTCGGTACAGATAAAAACACAATATTTAAGAAAGTGTATACTGTTCATATATTTTTCTTTATTATGTTATTATGTTCAGCACTAAAATGCATTTTCATTTTTTTCAGTAAAATATGAAATATTGTATATAAATATTTCACTTGCCATTTCAGCCAGCAGTAATATAATTGAAGCTATTTTCATCATTGATACACAGTAATTTATTTCTGTGGTTTGCAAGGTTTTTTTGAATCGTTCTTGTAATGTTTTGTTTTTGCACCCACAGCTAAATGATTCAGAGGAGGGGCATGCTCCTTCCCTGCTTGGTATCTCAAAATGATTTTTAATTACTAAAAGAAGCCGCCAACAGGTTAGCAGGAAACGCTGAGCTTCTTTATCGGAAAGCCCAGTATGCTGTAAAAATTAAAGATGAACTCTTGATAAGCAGTTAAAAACACAGATGACATACACTATATTGCCAAAAGTATTGGGACACCTGTCTTTACATGAACTTCAGTGGCACCCCAGTCCTAATCTGTAGAGTCCAATATTGAGTTGGCCCACCCTTTGCAGCTGTAACAGCTTCAACTCTTCTGGGAAGGCTGTCCACAAGGTTCGGGAGTTTGTCTATGGCAGGGATATGCAATTAGCAGACCTCCAGCTGTTGCAAAACTACAAGTCCCATCATGCCTCTGCCTCTGGGTGTCATGCTTGTGGCTGTCAGAGTCTTGCTATGCCTAATGGGAATTGTAGTTCTGCAACAGCTGGAAGTCCGCTAATTGCATATCCCTGGTCTATGGGAATGTTTGACCATTCCTCCAGAAGTGCATTTGCGAAGTCAGGCACTGATGTGGATGAGGAGGCCTGGCTCTCAGTCTCTGCTCTGATTCATCCCAAATGTGTTCTATTGGGTTGAAGTCAGGACTCTGTGCTGGTCAGTCAAGGTCCTCCCCCAAAAACTTGCTCATCCATGTCTTTGTGGACATTGCTTTGTGCACTGGTGTGCAGTCATGTTAGAACAGGAAGAGGCCATCCCCAAACTGTTCCCACAAAGTTGGGAGC
Organism: Lithobates pipiens; assembly: GCF_037356315.1. Classification (NCBI taxonomy): domain Eukaryota; kingdom Metazoa; phylum Chordata; class Amphibia; order Anura; family Ranidae; genus Lithobates; species Lithobates pipiens. Next base: position 313,054,918 of record NW_027507758.1, on the reverse strand, counting down.
ATGAAATTGTCCAAAATGTCTTGGTATGCTGACGCCTTAAGAGTTCCCTTCACTGGAACTAAGGGGTCAAGCTCAAACCCTGAAAAACAACTCCACACCATAATCCCCCTCCACCAAATTATTTAATAAGTCTGTCATAATGTGGAAGTATGAGGTGCATATTAAGCAGGGGTCTTTTTCTTTTTTTTGCAGTTTACTACTGCTTTAAGTGAAAATGTTAAATTCTCCTAAATTCAGTTTGAATATATATTTACTTTATGTCATTATATACAGTATCTTACAAAAGTGAGTGTACCCCTCACATTTTTTTTTAAATCTTTTATTATATCTTTTCATGTGACAACACTGAAGACACTTTGCTACAATGTAAAGTAGTGAGTGTACAGTTTGTATAACAGTGTAAATTTGCTATCCCCTCAAAATAACTCAACACACAGCTATTAAAAAATGAGTACACCCCTAAGTGAAATGTCCAAATTAGGCCCAATTAGCCATTTTCCCTCCCCAGTGTCATGTGACTCGTTAGTGTTAAAAGGTATCGGGTGTGAATGGGGAGCAGGTGTGTTAAATTTGATGGTATCACTCTCACTCTCTCATACTGGCTACTGGAAGTTCAACATGACACCTCTGTGCAAAAAAACTCTCTGAGGATCTAAAAAAAAAGAATTGTTGCTCTACATAAAGATGGCCTAGGCTATAAGAACATTGTCAAACCCCTGAAACTGAGCTGCAGCACGGTGGCCAAGACCATACAATGGTTTAACAGGAGACGTTCCACTCAGAACAGGCCTCGCCATGGTTGACCAAAAAAGTGGAGTGCACGTGCTCAGCGTCATATCCAGAGGTTGTCTGTGGGAAATAGACGTATGAGTGGTGCCAGCATTGCTGCAGAGATTAAAGGGGTGGGGGATCAGCCTGTCAGTGCTCAAACCATACACTGAATACTGCATCAAATTGGTCTGCATGGCTGTCGTCCCAGAAGGAATCCTCTTCTAAAGATGATGCACAAGAAAGCCCGCAAACAGTTTGCTAAAAACAAGCAAACTAAGGCCGCGTACACACGGGCGGACTGTTCGCCCAACTTAGTCCGCTGAACAGTGTTTCAGCGGACAATCCGCTCGTGTGTGGGCTTCAGCGGACTTTTTCAGCGGACAGTCTGACGAACAAAGTCTTACGGAATTTCCGTAAGACAGTCCGTCCAAACTTGGTTTCAGCGGACAGTCCGCTCGTGTGTAGGCTAGTTCGACAGACTAAGTTTGGCGCATGCTCAGAAAGGATTTAAACGGCGAAGGTTGCATTGCAGTGTATTGGACGTCGAATTTCTCGTCCCGTCGTACGTGCCGTTCACGTCATCGCGCACGCTTTCAGCGGACTGTCTGCTCATCGTGTGTGGTCAAGTCCGTTCATGCAAATTTTGAACGGACTGTTTGTCGGATTGTCTGACGAACTTAGTTGGGCGAACAGTCCGCCCGTGTGTACGCGGCCTAAGGACATGGTTTACTGGAACCATGTCCTGTGGTCTGATGAGACCAAGATAAACGTATTTGTTTTGGATGGTGTCAAGTGTGTGTAGCAGCAACCAGGTGAGAACTACGAAGACAAGTGTGTCCTGGCTACAGTCAAGCATAGGGGTGGGAGTGTCATGGTCTGGGGCTGCATGAGTGCTGGTAGCTACAGTTCATTGAGGGAACCATGAATGCCAACATGTACTGTGACTTTAAGGGTGTACTCACTTTTCTGTATATATACTGTATATATTTAAAGTAGCAATATAAACTTTGCTATCGCATACAGTGCTGTCAACCTCCCACAGCAGTTTTTACTGACAAAACATGGCAAATTTACTGATGGAGCACATTTTTCTGGCAACCTAAAAAATTTCATGAAAATCTAATCAATATTTAAACAATATAAAAACTATATGGAAACACTGACAATACCTATAACAAGTCATTTAACTGGTTTACAAACATTACACTTACAAAAGTCAACACAGCATGACAAATTGTCAGCCCCTGATATTTACAGACAGTTGCAAAAATCACAGATTTTTACAAACTGTCCATAAATTTACTTACGGTTAGCAACTCTGATCCCATACCGCCTAGTGGTCTTAGATTTGGTGAGACAGGCTCTAATTTTTTCTTTTTTTTCTTTTTTGGACCCTGAAAGTGTTATGCACAGTTAGAAGGGGAGTTGAGATGAACTGTAATAAGGCCTAAAGCCCTATACAGTATATATATATATATATATTTTTTTTTTTTTACCATTTGTAATCACAGAGATGCTTCAGAAATGTGACTCCGCTTCCTGTGTCTAGTACACAGGCAATGAAACACTAAATATTCCTCACCTTCCAGCACATTTTTGCTAGTTTCAGGATTACAACCACTGTCAAACTTATGGTTGTCTGTAACTCCACTGGGAGGTTTCCATTTTGCAGGAAACAGGCAGAATCTTTCCAATGGAAACCTAGACAGCAGACCAAGGCAAGGAATACAGGAAACACGTATTCTTGAAACAGAAAGACAACAAAATGTTATAGAAATGCTAATACTTCCACACTTAGCTAAAAAAAATGTTTTTTTAAGAATGTATCTATTTACTACTATCTGGGACAGGAAGTGAGGGAAAATGTCCTTAATGGGCACACAAACAGCAGTTTTTCCTTCTGAAACAGCCACGTGCGTGTAACGAAATGTGTCAAGGGACGGAGTACAGTGACACCATTACTCTATCCAGGGAGTCTGAGGTGTTTTTAAACTACATGCAATTGACTGCCATTAAGCGCTTGAAGTTCCGCACTGCTTTTTTTTCGTGCGCTCTATTTGTAAGTAGTTTAATTTTGTTTTTTGATAAAGTATGACCCTTTTTTAACTTTATTACACTATGTGACATTTTCTCTTTGCCTTGAGTGAATGAGTCTGGTTATGCCCCTTATCCTATGGGCAGGGGCGGATTGACAACTTGTGTGGCCCCTGGGCAATAGGAGATTATGGGGCCCCCGGGCAATAGGAGAAGATTATGGGGCCCCTGGGCAATAGATTATGGGGCCACACAGTATACACACACACACACATACAGTATACACACAGTCACACAATATACACACACACAGTATACACACACAGAATACACATACACACACTGAAAGGGTACTGGAGAGGCGGGGCAGCTATAATCTTGGGATTTTTTTAAAAAACACAGATTTTTATATACTGTCCCTGGTTTTATTGAGGCTGGCAACCCTGATGGGGCCCCTTAGTGGCATTGGGCCCTCGGGCAATGCCCGAATGGTCAGTCCGCCCCTGCCTGTGGGAGAAGCTCGTGGATCATATTGCTAAGGCATCTGCTTATTCAGTGGCTGGGTGCAACTGCTTTATTCACCCTTCAGTGACAGGGAAAGGTGCTTGACCCATTAACATCAAATAGGTCCACGTTTCCCGGAGAGAGTGGAGTGAATGGTGCTGGAACCCTCTCCTTATGATGACACAATATAGGAACACTGAATTGCTCAAGTTTCACCTTATTTTCAGCTCAATTCACTGTGTTTTTATGGACTTTATAGTTTTGTCTCTTTTTCTTTATGGACTATGCATGCATTGACATATGCATTTATGATTCATGTTGGTATATTTTGAGTTATAATTTGGGTTTATCGCGTATTTATGCAATTCATGTGTTATATATATTACATATTTTATTGATTTTGGAAATTAATACACAGTCTATTAGTATATTATTATTTACATGCATTATGTGACATTTGATTTATCCCTCTCATGACTAAGCCTTTTTCTGACATTTGGTGTTTACAAGTTAAAATCCGTGTTTTTTGCTAGAAAATTACTTACATTATATACATATTTTTAGCAAAGAATCTAGAGACTAAAATGGCGATTGTTGCAATATTTTATGTCACACGGTATTTGTGCAGCGGTGTTTTAAACAAAACTTTTTGGGAAAGGGGACACTTTCATAAAAAAAAAAAGAAACCGTAAAGTTAGCCCAATTTTTTTGCATTATGTGAAAGATGATGTTACGCTGAGTAAATAGATACCAAACATGTCACGCTTTATATTGTACGCACTTGTGGAATGGTGACAAACTACGATACCTAAAAATCTCCATAGGTGACACTTTAAATTTGTTTTACGGTTACCGGGTTATAGTTACAGAGGAGGTCTAGTGATAGAATTATTGTTCCGCACTCTGACGATCATGGCGATACCTCACATGTGTGATTTGAACACCGTTTACATATGCGGGCGCGACTTCCATATGCGTTTTCTTTGCTGCTGGAGCTTGCAGGGACGGAGGCACTTTAAAAAAAAAACGTATTTATTTTATTTATTTTATATGATTAAATTGTGGTTAATGTCATGTAACAGTAATAGGTGGTGACGGGTACTCTTTATGGAGGGATCGGGGGTCTAAAAGACCCTCGATCCGTCCTTTACACTTCAAAGTATTCAGATCGCCGATTTCGGTGATTCTGAATACTGTATATTTTTTTTTAAACCGGAGCCATTGGCAGCCAAGTAAACAGGAAGTGACGTTGTGACGTATTTACAATCAGGAGACTGGAACAAAGCCGTTTCGAGCTTCTTTCCAGTCTGTCACCAGCTGCCGGCAGAGCCGGATCATTTATCCGGTTTCCCGGTGGGACGGGAGGCCCGATCAGAGTGGCGGGAGGCAGCGGGAGGGGGGACGTCCCCTCCCGCTCCTCCAGGATAACAGCCAAGTGGCTTTTAGCCACATTGATTGTTATCCCTGGAAAGCCAATCTCCTACTCTAAACAACGGTACCAGGAGGATGCCTGCAGCTGTGGGCATCATCCCTGTATAACCCCAAAAGCCAAGTACGCACATCTGCGTATGCTCGGCAGCAAGGGGTTAATATATGGTGGCTTGTGCTGCACTTTTTTTGTATATTTGCAGACATATTTACATGCGCCTACTCTATATAACTAGATTCAACATAGACCACACCAATTTGCATGATAGAGAGAGTGTGAATATCAGTTGATCCAACCTCGATCCATACATTTTCATTATTGGTAGGTTTTTCTAACTATTCCAAGGCAAAATTAATAAGGCATGTGTGGATGTTTAAAAATAAAGGCCCATCACAAATAAAGTCTACAAAGCCAGCGACTTTGGAGTCAGAGTATTTCTCACCCCTGTCAACAGTGAACTGTTTCATTTGATGCATAGAAAACAACACATTGGCACTGAATTAATAAAATAAAAAGACTGTTATAATGCATCATGTATTATAACAGTTTATTATTTGGATATGCAACACTTTAGGAAAAAAACATTTGCATGCATTGCATCAGGGTTTTCTTGTACTAGCCACCTTACATTGAGACTCGCCATCTATCAAAAACCCTGGCAAGGGTTAAAAACCAGAAAGAGAAACTCCTACATGTTTATAGTTTGTGATTTCCTGCTAACTAATGATTGAGCTAAATAAAGGTTCACATTAGTCTAGTTGCTACTATGAATCACGTTTAAATTCAGTCATTCTGGACCAAAGGCATGGGAAATGACAAATGAAGAACACTATAGAATTATTTTCTTTAAATAGGATCTTCACCCTAGAAAGTAAAAAATAAATAAGTCACCAGCTACAAATACTGTAGCTGCTGGCTTTTAATAAAAGTATACTTATCTGTCCAGGGATCCAGAGCTGTCCTCGCCTGGGCCGATTCTTTGATGGTCTTCTGCCATGTTTACTGTGGGAAGCTGGCTTCAAAGCCTTGTGGCCTCACAGCTCGCATCCTGCTAGGCACGGGGAAGTGTTTCAGAAGGCAGGGGGCAAAAACTGGGAGCATGGGAGCAGGCAACTATCAAAACTATGTACCCACTCCCCCCAAAGAAATATAATATGCCAAATGTGGTAGAGGGGGGGGGGGGGCAGAGGGACATAAAGTGTAACTTCCCCTTTTAGGTGGAGAAGTTAAACTTAAATAAAGTAATATGCTGCACTTAATCAACTCCCCTACCACCTCTCGCCAAAGAACCAGCTACCTGTCAACCTAGGGTTGATTTTTTAAAAATGGGGCTCTATGGAGAGCCTACTTGATTCTGAATGAAATGCTCACGTGGATGGATGTGCTGATTTATGGCCAGCTTATATGATTCAGAATATGTTATTCTTTTTTAAATAGGTATAATCACAATTTGTGGGTGGGAACCTTGAGAGTTAAAGCAGAGTTCTGCCCAAAAATGGAACTTCCGCCTATCTGATTCCTCCCCCCTTCGTTGCCACATTTGGCACCATTCTGGAGGGGGAGCGGGTACTTGTTTTTTACAGGTACCCTGTCCCCACTTCCGGGGGAAACCGGGGGCCACAATCGAATTATGTCAGCAGCTTGGCCCCCCTCCTCCCTCCCCTTCTGCCAGGCCAGTGAGAGCACGCAGCGCACAGTAGGGACCCGACCCTGAAGCCGAAAGGCAATACTGGCAGCTTCCCTTACATGCAGTGGTGGTGGCAGCACCCAACCATCGCTGGACTCCTGGACAGGTAAGTGTTCTAATGTTAAAAGTCAGCAGCTACATTATTAAGGCGGGACTCTGCTTTAAGTTCTTTGTGGAGTATTAGAGCTGAACCCTGACCTTAGCCTGAGGGGCAGGGAGATGAAGCGTTTCTGGGAGACAGAATGAGAGAGAAGGCTAGCTTGGGTTTTACTGCTCATTTGTAATAATGTCTGAACCATATTGTTGTAAAGTTATAAACACAAATAAGAGAACTACATTAATGGGTGGAACCAATTATTGTATGCAAACTCGGCCCAGTGTAAAGCTGGCTATAGATGGATCGAAATTTGGCCAGTTCAGCAGGGAATAGGCCATAGATTATGCAATTTGGTTTTCTTTAACCACTGACTGAATTCCTCCTGCAGCACTATTGTGTTCTCCTGGCGGGCATATTTCCCTGCCAGCAGAACACAATGATTAGTGTTGCCAGCTATAGTGAGCAGCACTAATCGTTTGGAGAAAAAAACTGGCTGGTTGTACACAAGTCAATCGATAGATCGACTTGTGTACTACCAGGGTGCCCATACACGGATGGAAATTCAGATAGTCCCTACTGAACTAGCCGGGATTTAATCCATGTATGGCCTGCTTTAGACAGAAGACCATTCCTGTGGACTGTCAAAGACAGAACAATGGAGATAAGACTCTAGGGATAGATTAGTGCACACATAGTGCACCTTTTGGTTTAAGTGTGATAAGCAGACGAGAAGGATAGATGAGAGAACAAAATGCTTTCCAAAACTTGGATACAAATTGCATACTTCTGAATCTAGCTAAAGAGTTCTGTAACAGTGGACATTTGTTGGATATAGTGATCTTATTTAGGCTGTGATACGCTATACATGGTATAAGATTGGGGTGATCAGACTCAAGCGGTAGGTGCGTTTTCAGTGAGGGCACCTGTCCAAAACTGTATTTTTTAAGGGCATGGTAGCCCACTTTTATTTAAAAGAACAAAAATGTTCACAAAGACATCAGTAGCCCACGCATGGTCTCACTGCCACATAGGGTATTGTGACTTATCTTTCTTTTTCACTAAAAATAACCCCCCCCCTGCAAGTGAAGTGGTTGGGCAGATGTAACTTCTCTCAAGGTCTTCCTTACAGAGGCTTTTGAGGTTAGTGTATCTGGTTCAGACAATAGGATGGCACATCTTCTGGAAGGAGAGGTTCCTTGCAAGCAATCAATAAAACATTTGTATGGTTGGTGAAGAGGACGTTCTGAGGCATATTTTAACAAAAAGGTCATTTAAATCTGCATAACAAGGAAGGAGAGGAAAAGTAGAAAGGTGGGCCAGTATCCTAGGTTGACTCAAGCAAACATGTGTGGGACCAGGATGAATTATGCCTGTGGACTAGTTGATGTGTGGGTTTAACAGTCTTAACCAGGGGTAGTCTAAGATGACTGGATATGTAGAGGACATTGTCAGGTAAAAGCTAGATTTTCTTGATGTAATACTCTGATTATCAGGGTAAAAGGGGAGGCACACTGAGTGACAGAGGGGATTAATCCATGGTGATAACGGAAAGGGACTCTAAGGTTAGCAAGAGGAATATAGAGGTGCTTCATAAGATCCTTACTGATAGACTTACTGACATAATCTGTAAAAGTCCAATGCATGGAAATCCAGGGTAAGCTGGGCATAGACGAATAGTTTACCCTGGTTTGGGCCTGGTACTGGGTTGTCTAGAGAAGTAGACCGGGACTGTAGATTTTGGCATCTCCTAACTTGCTCTGACCACCAAATTATAGGCAGAGTCTCTGCATCCTTTTTCTAGCATTTTCTTTGGGGGACGACTGTGTTTACATGTTTACATTGGTTCATCCAGATTCTAAGCACAGGGTCCTGACAGTGCCAGCGGAAGAGGTGCTGTGAGGATACTTGGAGATTGGGACTCTCGTTTTGCTGAAGGCTCTCACAGACATCTATATACCCTATTAGTTGGCTGCATGGCTACTTCCAAGATCGTGGGCTTGGAGTAATGCATCAGTGAATTTGTAATAGAATCAGCAACCCCAAACTGAACTGGTTCCTCGGAGTTGGGTCAGTCAACTGGAATCAGGAAGCCACAAATGGAACTTAAATGAGTACTGTTCTACTGTATGCCTACCTTACTACATAGCTCTGTTAGACAATTCAGTCATGTGAGTGCAAACAGAGTTGTCATAAAGCATGGGTGCTTAACCTGCCACAAATGGAACTTAAATGAGTACTGTTCTACTGTATGCCTACCTTACCACATAGCTCGGTTAGACAATTCAGCCACGTGAGTGCAAACAGAGTTGTCATAAAGCATGGGCGCTTAACCTATGGCCCTCCAGCTGTTGCCGAACTAAAATTCTCATGAGGCAATCGCAAGCCACCGACAGTTACAAGCATGATTCCCAAAGACAGAGGCACGATGGGACTTATAGCTTTAAAAAAAAAAAAACACTTATACACTGAGGTCAGGGCAGAGCTATCCAGGGGCAAGCTGAAGGCCTGGGACTGGGGGCCTCCTTGTAACAGAGATGAGAGACAATTATGTGTACCCATTGCGTATCAGAGCCAGTAGATCACAGCCTGAGCTGGAAGTACAGCTTACAGGTGTGGAAAAAGTTAGAGAACAAGTGACGGTCCCCCAAAAAGTGACCTGGTAAGTTAATTTTGGCTCAAGGTCTGGTTAAACAGGTGGGGAATGTTGCAAACAGCCTGATGCCTAGGTCAGGAAATATAGCTGGCGAGTGTTTCTTCTGCCTTAAGTCACACCCATTTTCTTAAGACAATTGGGCCTACCTTTACTTGGTTGCCCCCAGATCTTAGAAGAGTGCTATAGATCCTAGCCAGATTATACCAGGACTGAACCAATGAGACAAGGAAGGGTGTCTGTAGTCTCAGGGATGGTTAGTCAGATGACAGCGACTGGTGGCATAATCCTGGTAGAGTGCAAGGTCAGTACAAGCAGCGGCAGGTGTAATCCAGTAGTCAGTTCAGAGGTCATGGCAGGTCGCGAGCAAGCACAATTTGAGGTCAGGGATAGTAGCAGGCAAATATAACCCAGCAGACAATTCCAAGGTCAGGGCAGGTAGCAGGCATGCATAATGCATTAATCAATTTGAGATAAAATTCAAGTTGCAAAAGAGTTCCAAGAGTAGTCCAGGTACAAGGCAGGGGTCAGCAACAAGAAATCCAAATAAAGGATAACACAGCAGGCAGGGCACAACAGGAAGGAAGCTAGATATCTGAGGCTATCACAAAACCAGAGCCCTGGGCTTCTGATGCCTAAATGTGGCACCAGAGAAGTGCAACCAATCAGAGCAGGGCAGCCAGAGGCAAGGGTGTGTGGTTGGTGTCTTGCAGAGAAGGAAGGCTAGACAGACAGAGTGCTTAGCAATGAGGATGCCCAGCACAGGTCTGCCACTGCTAGACAATCAGCACAGAGTGGGCACTCTTCCTGTTGCCCGACAGTGAGAACATGAGTGTGGTCAAGCAGCTGCGGCAGAAGTAGGTGTGCAAGACTCACTCATTCTCCTAACAGACAGTTGGTAGAAAGTGATGGTGATGGCATTGGACCTCAAGGAAGGAAATTGTATAGGAATAATTATGAAACATTTGTGTTTATTAAAATATATTCGATTCCGTTATTGTATTGTAAAGCTTCCCATGACACTGTGTCAGTAATTGTAAATGATAAAATGTCATAGGCTTCAGGGTGTTTTTGTGAACTTTGGAACACAGCTGTGATGAATACGAATTTTCTTAACATTAAACTCACCTCAGAAATATTCAGCACCAATCATATATAACAATACCAATTGCGCACTGAGGCTATTTAGTCCACCATATTTTATCATTTGAACTTTAAAACTGCGTTGGTAAGCCCATCTGAGGAATTTATTAAAGATTGTGCCCACAGTTTTCTTTTGATTTTTCTGCAAATGTGAACATTAGTCTCCTTGCCAGAACTAACCAGTGTTTCTGTTTCTGACCTTTCAATATGCTGCACTGCAAAACCAATTCAAAGCAGGAAGATGGCTACAACAAAAAGGGTATTTCTCTGGAACAAAAATAAAAAATAAATAAGTATTTCATAGTATTATAGTATAAGTAGTATAAGTATTCATATTACTGCTTGATATATAATATAATATACTATAATATAATTTATGCAGTAATATAATATAATATTCACACTGGTGCACTTAGACTCTAGGACCTACTAGAAAAACTTAGAACATTAGGTCTAGGGGCCCACCTAACTGACCCTTCAAATGTTTCAACACTATTATTATTATTATTATTATTATACACAACTAAAGTCTTAATACAACAACATTGACAAACAAATCATGCAAATATATTTAGAAACGAAATTATACATTAGGTTGGATTTACTAAAGGCAAATAGCTTGTGCACTGAATATTTAAAAAACACATTTTTTTGCTTGCACGTGATTGAATGGTAGAAATCAGCAGAGCTTCCCCTTATTTAATAAGCTCTGGGGAAATTGAGCACAACTGCACTTATAACGTTCACAGTCTATTTGTGTTTAGCAAATCTACCCTATGCCTCTAATGCCGTGTACACACGATCGGACTCTCCGGCGGACAAACCGCCGGACTTTGCAGTGGAGGTCCGCTGGACTTTCCGAACTAGTGAACCTGCCCACACACGACCAGATCTTTTTCCGGTGGACAATCCGGGGAACTATGGCGGGAGTCCGCCGGACTTTTGAAACGAACGGACTTGCCCACACACGGAGAAAAGTCAGTTCATTTTGAACGCGGCTCCAGGTAGACGGGACTAGCGCAGGAAGTCAATGTCGCCGAGATTGAAACGTCGCTGGCCCCGTCACCTGGTATGGACTTAAAGGGGAAGCCCTATGCCGACCAAGTCCGCTGGATAGTCTGATCGTGTGTACGCGGCATAATGGGTATGGGGAGGGAGCAGTGGAACTGGGATATTTGTCTGGTTGTTTTATTGAGCTATAAAGACATTTTTTTGTTGAACAGAAGACATACAGTAGGAGTAGATTTATCAAGAATCATCAGCCAAACCTACTGATATCCCTCTCTTTGTTCAGTACAAAAGTAGCTCCTATCTAAGACCATAGGATGCTTTTGATCATTTTTTACATTCAAAAAACTCTTTTCCAAGACATTTGGATGCATGCAAGATTAATACGTACTTTACATACTGCAAAAAAGATTTGTATATGCAGCATAGTTATGGTCAAACAAAATCCTACAGGAAAAAATAAGACAGTTCTCACATGCTGCACATTTCACATCAGTAAGGTATTTGTTTTCAACTAAAGCATCACTGAGATTTAGAGAAAGAAGTTCAAGTTTGGGTTGAACAATATCATCTTTAGCCAAATGTGCTAGTCTGCAAAGCTTCTGTTGGAATGCCACATTATTTGATCAGACCATTTGGGGTCTAAATAGGGCATATCAAATATCAGAATTTCATTTTCTTGGGAATTTGTCCTCCTGGTTGGATGCCGCCTGATCACTGATTACATAGAAAAACAGCAATTACAACATTAAGATTATCCTCCAGAAGGGTACTTTTTTGCCAAATTATTCTGCCACTGCAATTAGGTTTGAAAATGAATTCTGGAGTATCATAATTTATATCTTTTTCACAAGTTGGCAGACACTTTGAAACTGAACAGGCATGATATAGGAAAGGTTTCACATCTTGTCTAAGGATAAAGCAGATTTTTTGGACTCGCACATCTTTATCGTCAAATCTAGTGGATTCAGCAGATGTGTTTCAAGCAATACAGAAGGAGAGTATACATTTCCTTTGATTGGTCTACAGTGAAACTATTGATGGTATGTGGGGCTCTTGTGTTGCTCCACCAAATATCACCAATGTTTTTAAGCTTAAAGTGTTTTTCATGGCCATGATCCTAAAAGCAAATCTGTTCAGTCCAAACAGAAGAGTGATGTAGGGCTCTAAGAAAATCACAACTATTTTTTTTCTAAGCAGCCAAAGAATGATTTCAAAGGAGTGGCACGCTGTGTGACATCAGTAATCACCAAATTAAGAATGTGAGCCTAGCGTCACGTGTATATGGAACATTTTAAAATAGATTGGTGGGGTTAGAAAGAATGCTTGGTTTTTTAGATTTAGCAAAATACAAATAAATGGCTGTGATTATTCAATCAAAGGTACTGCATTTAAAGCTGGATTCCAAATAACAGACACAAATAAATGCTCCACTGTAATCATTAATAAATCATGGCATGCATTGTTTACTTGTAACTAGTGTAAGTACCTGAATTTGATGTGACATTAGCCTGTTGCATGTTCCCTGTACAGCAGCATTCAGAGTGGTTGAGTACCGTCCTAATAAGAAATATTCCAATTGGAAGAAAGAATTGCATGAGCAAAGTGATGACCTAATCTACTGTTGCTTCTTCGCTGTCCAGTCAGCAGGAAATTGAGAAATGACATCACTGCATGCCTTAACCTTTTATATGCACAAGATCCTAGTAGATGACAGGCTTAGCAATGGCATGCAATGCTAAGCTGCTGCAAAGCCAACAGAATATTGGCATGCATCAAAAAGGTTTTTTTTCTCCAGAGATAAAATGATAATTCTGGCACTCTACGAGACTCTGGTCTAGCCACATCTTGAGTGTGCCATCCAGTTCTAGGAACCAGTCCTCCAGAAGGATGTGCTGGAACTGGAAAGAGTTCAGAGAAGAACAACAAAGTCAATAAAGGGACCGGAGGACGTTGGTTATGGGGAAAGACTACAAGTCATTAAACATATGCTCTCTAGAGAAGAGACACATTCGAGAGGAGATATGATAGCAATATTCGAATACCTTACTGGTGACCCTAGCATAGGGAAAACACTTTTCAGTGGGAGGGAGTTTAAAAAGACTCAATGAAATTGGAAGAGAAGCTGTTTAACCTTAAACTGCATAGAGGGTTCTTTACTGTCAGAGCAGTAAGGATGTGGAATTATTTTCCACAAGAAGTGGTATCAGCAGACGGCATCTATGAAAATATGTAATATATATGCAGTGGCAGGGCAGATTGGCCTTAGCACCCAGTCACTACACATGTAACTCTGAGGTTCTGTGTGACACTGTCACCAACAGCACACAGAACAGGCTCCTAATCATGTGACTGCTGTGACAGCCAATAACAGCAATCACACAACTGGGAACCTGCCTTCATCTATTCTGCCAGGGATTAAGGATAACGAGTAGGTTGACAGGGGAAACAGCTATTTTATATCCATTTCATATGTGTATTTAGATATTGAGATATTTCTCTGGAAATCAGCTGTAAGATCATTTAGCTTAGCTGTTTTGCTGCCTTCCTAGGACACAGTAGAATATGCATTAGACCTGATCTTAGCAATTGACCTTATTACAGTAGGAAGTAAGAATTGTCCTTCCTGGCAAATCAGTCAGATTTTCCCTTTCATTTACAATGTCATTGTGTCTAAGAATCAGTCTAATTGCTTTAGGAAAACAGAACAGGTTTGTTTTTCAGTCACATTGAAATAAAAGGCCAAAATATGGTAATGTTCTGTATATCTAAAACCAAAACCCTTTTTTTTTTATTTATATATATTTTTATATAATTTTCCCTGTAATCTGTTGCACAATTACTTAACCCCTTATACTCTCTACACTCTGGAAACAGTTCTCATTACAGTTCTCTCTCTTTTGTGCAGCATTTCTGAGCCAGTGCCGTTGGAGCTTGCACCAGTCTCCACCAGCCCAGTTATCGGTACCCTCATCCCACTGAGATTGCTTTGAATATTATACTTGAATCCCAGGAAACGAGACTGTACTTAACCTGTGCTTCTCTCCTGGGACCTCACTCCATCTTTTGTAACCTTACAGACTGGGTCCCTCAGATGCTTTATGCTACGAGTCAGACTGATATTGGGGTACTGGTCAATAGGGACGGAACTCTAAGCACAGAAGCTCCTTGCCTACCAGAGCCATCAATCACTTATGCCATGTCACCTCAGCTTCCCGACCAACTGGCTGCAATGCACTTAGACACTAGTACTGTAGTTATTATCAATGGCAACATAGTTTTCTCTAAGTTAGCTTTACCACACATCACACATTTGTACTTCATCTGCCTTGAAAGCTCTGTCTTGTCTCTGGTGTGAACCATGTTCTTGTGATATAAATTTGTAATCAAAGCTCTGTAACTGTGGTGCTTCCCTGCCCCATAATTTATCATATCTCCATGATGTCAAAGTCCTTAAAGTCCATAATATTTATTCCCTGGGAACCCCGACTGGGTTCCCATCAAGTGGAGCACATTTAGGCAGAGTTCAAACATATATAATGACAGCATCAGACACTCATTTCCAATGCACGGTGCTACCACAACCTCAGAGATTGCTGATCTCTTATTTATGCACTTCTCAGACGCTTGAACACCTAAGATCGGCATGATTCAGTATAATAAGCAGAAAGTGAGGGAAGTCCCTGCTTAGACAGTTGTCACTGGAACAAGTGTGCCTGTTGGAATATTTCCCTATCATTCCTATTCTGGTGGCAACTTTTTTTGATTTTTCCATCAATTTCAGCATCTGTGGCAATGGGGGGAATCTGCCTGACACAGACAGCAATAAAGCCTTGCAGGGAATTAGGACATTCTCACTCTTTCTGCATAGGTTTCATCCTGGAATATAAAGACATGCTCGTCTGGCAGGTCCACCCAAACTGATATTTCAGTTAAATGTGGAATCTGGTATGCTCAGTGAACCCATAGATCTCCAACGGAAGGATTTCCCTGCCAAAGTTTACCTGGAAGTTTCCACATTAGGCTCAGAAATTCTATCAAATATATCTTATCAATAGAGTCTTAAAGAGATATAAGAAAATGCCAGGTGGTTAACTCTCTAGCCTCTAACAAAAACTAAATTATCAGTTGTAGGTAAGTTAAAAGAGCTGAGAGACCACTGGTCAAGAGTGCCAACTATGCTTGCCATTTCCACCCACCTCCTCTATTTATTGATGCTGTAGTGTAACTTCTATGAGGACGTGGACCTTTCATTCATCCAACCAGAGGTGGCTGAATAGGACAGGCGTAGTCAGCACTCTTGATGAGTGTGGATAACATGTCCCTTGGCTTTATTAACTCTCGCAGCCCCGGAAGATTGGGGAGGAGGGGGCTGGAGACGAATTGGAGAACAGAAGATTTTTTCTAAAGTGACAAATCACATTGACTGTAAGTAATGTGACTTGAACTGACTAAACTAAGGCTTTATTGCAGCAATGCAGGTCTTATTTAAGAAAATATATAAGTTGCAGTGCATGGATGCCAACAAACTATAAAGGAATAAATGGATTTCTACTTGAAAAGCTCTTTCATATGTTAAAATGTATGTATCTTCATACAGTGAAATGGAAGTAAAATGGGTCCTAATATGCTAAACGTTATTTTAACTAGCTCTAAAAGCAGAAACATACTAGTTTGTGATGCATATTTTTACTGTCTTTTCCATATATTTTTTTTCTTTACAAAGGAAACAGGTTCTGATCTTCTATGTACAATAGATTAAAAAAATATAGCGTTTAAAGATTTCAGCTATAAGATAATATTGTTCTACTGCTACTTACCATTATCAACTCCATCTTCTATTTAACATACCAATTATAGAGATGGTGTTGAATCTTCAAAGAAGCAAGTCTTTCAGAGCTTCTGGAATGGTGTCTGTAAACCTGCTGCTCTTCAAGATTAATGCTCTGTCATTCTTGTCTCCAGCACTTTTTGAGGTGTGATTTGTGGCAGCAATTGAAAATGCAATGATGGCTTTCCCGACAGGTCCTGGGATGATTGAAAAGACATTAAAATAACATAGTCATAAATGATTCTGTTATTTTTGCTTATTCATGTATTGGATGCTTTGCAGATCTTGCCTTAGTGATATTGAAACTACTTTGCCCTGTGATGACTTTTATGCCAATTATTTATAGTATAACTATAGGCAAAAACGACAAAAATTACATATGTGATGCAGTTGTTTACTAGCATTAACACACTCTTCTTTAAAATGGTTTACCATTGATTTTACTAGGAGATCCATTATTGTTCCACTTCCTGTAACAAGGTGACAACACTGTTTGTTCTGTGGTAAAATCACACAGTAATGTTTTCATGGGCTTTAAGTAAGGCCGGGCATACACGGTTTGAATCTCCTCTTAACCGGCCAATATTCAAACTGTTAATGGGCAGGCTGAAAGTAGCAAGTTGATTGATCGATTAACTTGGGTACAACCAGTGTGATGGATTCTCTTGCAATTATCACTAGGAGCTGCTATAGTCACTAACGATAATCACTGTCTTCTCCTAGCGGGATACTCTTACCACAGGTGATGGACAAACACGCCGTATAGCGGTGAGTCAAACAGGGAACAATGATGGTATGATGATGTACCTCGATGACCTCATCTGGGGCGGTAAATGATGTATAATATAAACACCGCCAGGCTGACGTGCCAATGTAGGAAGCCAATCACCAGCTGGAAGAGGTGTATGGTACTCCAAACGGCATCCAATTAGATCATGGGAAAGGAAAAAATTGAAAAAAGGGCCTCCACATAGTGCATGAATCCAAGTAAAAAATATTTATTTAAAAGATAAAAAACTGTACAAACCAGCAATCATGATGGATGCATGAGTGATCACATAAAAGACAAAAATATTGCGTGGTATCAGAAGAACAATAGGCTAGCAACCCGACACGTTTCGGACAATAGTCCTTCTACTGGGACATATGACCTGTTGTTTATTACCACGCTAATATAACACTTCTAAAATTAGTTAAAATAGATCAGCTGTGTTGTGCTGACACCAGAAAACCCAGATGATCAATCACGAGTTACTGCTGCACACTGGCTCCTCCTCATTGTGTGATGCACCCATAAAGACCAATTGGTATACAGAACGTCATCTGTCTGTGGTCACATGATCGCGCTGTTGCCCCTGACGTCATCGCGCACCGGTATTTGCACTCCAAGCCTCATTCTCGTTTCCCATACAGGAAAGAACCTATTGACTGACAAGGTCAGGGATGAAGTAAACACCCCTATCATCCTATGATAGAGGAAATGTCATGGCGCATCGGTATATGTGCTCAAAGCCTCATAATGAAGAAAATAAGAAAATGCCTATAGGGTTGGCTAAGCAACGAATGTGGGGAATTTTAACCCCATACTTGCGACCACGGCCAGCCACTGAGAGCATCATCCAATAAGAAGTTGTCATGGGGGGGAAAAAAATTGTGTATCTGGGAAAAATCGCATGGCACAGTGAATGGAGTAGATCATATCAACTGCTGACACAACAACACAGTATATATCTAAAAAATTTAAAACAATAAAAAATGAATAAAAAAGCAATTCTAAAGTCATGGCAGAAATGACAATGAATGCTAAGAACTAAACAATACTAAAAACTGAACAAGCAGTGATGTAAATTTGAAGGCAGCAAAGGCAACAAATGTCTAAGTGAAGGCAAAAACTCCAATCCAGTCCTAGCATAAGTAATTCCGATCAATAACATATGGGCAATAGAGATGGTTGGAGTCCTAAATGACAGGTGCCCTAACAGATGTGAACGACAAGCCCCCCATAATAGCACAGTGGTGAATGATACTTCCATTATGCTAGAATCCTCTGTAAAAGGTCCTTCATACATTCACTATCGTGTATCGCTGTATAAGCAGTAAAGAGTGACAGCAAATATGGAAAAATTTCAGAACAATGTTGTAAAAGAAAGCCCATGGGGGTATCAGGACCAGAGACTGGGTATCAATTTAAGATTGATTGATGAACGCATTTATGTCCCACTATATGTTTAACTCATGGGGAGAGTAATACTTATCCAGAATGTCTTAAGTTTGGAGACCCCTCTGATACGTGACCCCTCTTTCAATGTGGGACAAGTTTGTCAATTATTTGGAATTTAGTGCCTCTAGGGTTTTTATCATGGACCTTTAAGTAATGCCTGGGAATGCTGTGATTAGTGAGACCTTGTTTGATAGCAGCAATGTGTTAGTTCACTCTGATTGAAAATGATCTGATTGTGCGTCCCACATATTGCTTTTTGCGATATGGATGTGGATGTGGGATCCTGATTGTGCTTCTCATTAAAATGAAGAGACACACTGTGTGTCAGGACTGGGCTCAGCTCTTCCTTCTCTGAGCTGGCCGCTCAGCTGTCGGCTATTTGCCAGCTCCTATCTCTCCACAGTGTCTCACCTGTTGATGATATCCTGCTCATCAGTCCTGCCTACTTAAGCCGTCCAGTCCAGATGATCTCTGCCTTCGCCTTGGTCACATCTCTAGAGACGCTTTCCTGTGTTCCTTTTAAAGACTTGCTTGGCTGACATTCGTTCTGGCTCCAGATCCTGCTTGCTGTTCTATTACACTCTTCTCTGGCTCCCTGACAATTTGGCTTGTCTGACCATCTGTTCCGGTTCCTGAACTCTGGCTATTTTTTGACTAGGTTCACTCTGTTTACCTTTTTTTATTATTAATAAACAAGTGAGATTTAATTGTACTTCTGTCTCAGTCTGATTCATGGTTTCTGACACTGTGATATTTGAATCCCTTTTTTAATATTGGCAAGGTGCTCTGCCACACATATTTTGAGGAGTCTCTTGGTCCCCCCCACATAAACTAACCTTCATGGGCACCATAGTAAATAGACCACATGTGAAGTATTGCATGTGATAAATTCTTCTATAGAAAAAGATTCACCTTTACTATTTGTGACACTACTTATGCCCCTGTTGCTGGTTTTGTTGACCAGGTGAATCTAAGATTTTCCTTACCACCTGGTCTCCAAAATTGGAGGCCCTTCTATATATGAATTTGAGGTGATTGAGTAACACTCCACCAAAATCCCTGTCCATACACAGAATGTGCCAATGTTTTTTAAAAATGTCTTAAATTTCCTTATACTGATAATGAAAATTGGATATAAACCCCCACTGGTGTTGATCAGAGGATGCTCTTTCATCCTTTTTAACAATACATTGGGCCCTAGGTATATTTGCCAACTCGCTAATCATCTTGTCCAGGACATCTGCTCTTTGTAAGAATTTTTATTTAAAAACATTTGCCTGCATGAGAAAATCTTCCTGTTTAGTACAATTACATTGTACCCTAAGAATTTGACCCTTAGTTATGTTCCTATTCCATGTTGGATGATGCTCCCTCCTGATAGATAAAAAAAACTGTTATGATTAGTTGGCTTAAAAAAAAAAGGGAAATAATTTCCAATGCAGATTCCCTTGATCCCCCCCAAATCATCAGGAGGTCATCAATAAATCTGCAATAAAATTTCAATTGTGGTCTATATCTATTAAAGGCATGCCTATCTTCCCATTCATCCATGAACAGGTTGGCTAAACTGGACGCAAATTTTGCACCCATAGCTACGTTAACTTGTTGAGAATAAAATTGGCCATAGTAACAAAAGTAAATGTGTGAAATACAAAAATCCAGTGCCTTGCCTAAAAAGCATTTTTGAGCATGTGGGATGTCATACCTCTTGGTCAGAGCCCAATTTAATGCTAATAGCGCATCATCATGTTGGATGATGGCGTAGAGTGAGGATACATAAGCAGTCACTAGATAGGTAGGTGTATCAGGATCCAACCTCACCGCATCCAGTGACTTCAGAAGATCTGTGGTGTCTTTCAAAAATGCTTAGTTAAGTTTCTTCACTAGGTTGAGGAAACTTGTCCAAATATGCTCCCAATCTGGATGTAACAGATCCAATCTCATTGACAATTGGTTGTGCAGGGGGTATTCATTTTTTTTAATGAATTTTAGGTAATCTGTAAATTACCGGAATTCTACAAGTACTCAGATTAAGATATTTATTTTCTTTGGGATTAATAGCTTTAGTTCTAAATACCAATTTAACCAAAGAACTGAGTTGATATTTATAAGATTCCATAGGGTCAAACACCAATCTCTTGTAAGTCGACCCTTCTCATTATAATTCCATTAATTGGTTGTGATAAAAGGATTTTTCTGTCACAACAACACCCTCCTTATCCGCTGGTCTTATAATGATATTCTTCCTCTCCTCCAGTAATTTGATACCATATTTAATAAATTCTGTATTAACAATTTTTTGGGGGTCACTAAATCAATATTCTTCAATACCAAATTTTTAAATACTTCCATATAATGATTGTTAAAATTCTAAGGATTAAAAATGTATTTATTTCATAAACCACTATCAATATTGTTAGTATTGGTGATTACTGTACTGGAGGATCCTACTGGTTGTCCAAAAATTTTTTTTTTTCATATTTAACCACTTCAGCCCCGGACCAATAAACACCCTAAGGACCAGAGGTCTTTTTACAATTTCGCACTGCGCTGTTTTAACTGGTAATTGCGCGGTCATGCAATATTGCACCCAAACGAAATTTGCGTCCTTTTCTTCCCACAAATAGAGCTTTCTTTTGATGGTATTTGATTGCCTCTGCGATTTTTATTTTTTGCGATATAAATGGAAAAAGATCGAAAATTTTGAGA
Source organism: Lithobates pipiens (assembly GCF_037356315.1). NCBI lineage: Eukaryota > Metazoa > Chordata > Amphibia > Anura > Ranidae > Lithobates > Lithobates pipiens. The sequence continues at coordinate 313,033,834 of NW_027507758.1, read as the reverse complement.
AAAAATTATATTTTCTACTTTTTGTTATAAGAAAAATCGAATAAACTCAATTTTAGTCATACATTTAGGGCAAAATTTATTCAGCCACATGTCTTTAGTAAAAAAAAAATGTCAATAAGCGTATATTTATTGGTTTGTGCAAAAGTTATTACGTCTACAAACTAGAGTACATTTTCTGGAATTTACACAGCTTTTAATTTACGACTGCCTATCTCATTTCTTGAGGTGCTAAAATGGCAGGGCAGTACAACCCCCCCCCCCCCAAATGACCCCATTTTGGAAAGTAGAGACCCCAAGGAAGTTGTGGAGAGGCATATTGAGCCCATTGAATATTTTTTTTTTGTCCCAAGTGATTGAATAATGACACGAAAAAAAAAAAAAGTTTACAAAAAGTTGTCACTAAATGATATATTGCTCACACATGCCATAGTTATATGTGGAATTGCACCCCAAAATATATTCTGCTGCTTCTCCTGAGTACGGGGATACCACATATGTGGGACTTTTTGGGAGTCTAGCCGCATACGGCACCCCGAAAACCAATCACTGCCTTCAGGATTTCTAAGGGTGCAAATTTTTGATTTCACTCCTCACTACCTATCACAGTTTCGAAGGCCATAAAATGCCAAAATAACACAAAACCCCCCCAAATGACCCCATTTTGGAAAGTAGACACCCCAAGGAAGTTGTGGAGAGGCATGTTGAGCCCATTGAATATTTTTTTTTTGTCCCAAGTGATTGAATAATGACACAAAAAAAAAAAAGTTTACAAAAAGTTGTCACTAAATGATATATTGCTCACACATGCCATAGTTATATGTGAAATTGCCCCCCAAAATAGATTCTGCTACTTCTCCTGAGTACGAGGATACCACATATGTGGGACTTTTTGGGAGTCTAGCCGCGTACGGCACCCCGAAAACCAATCACTGCCTTCAGGATTTCTAAGAGTGCAAATTTTTGATTTCACTCCTCACTACCTATCACAGTTTCGAAGGCCATAAAATGCCAAAATAGCACAAAACCCCCCCAAATGACCCCATTTTGGAAAGTAGACACCCCAAGCTATTAACTGAGAGGCATGTTGAGTCCATGAAATATTTTATATTTTGCCACAAGTTGCAGGAATTTTAAAAAAAAATTTTTTTTTTTGCACAAAGTTGTCACTAAATGATATATTGCTCACACATGCTATGGGCATAAGTCAAATTACACCCCAAAATAAATTCTGCTGCTTCTCCCGAGTACGGGGATACCACATGTGGGGGACTTTTTGGGAGCCTAGCCACGTACGGGACCCCGAAAACCAAGCACTACCTTCCGGATTTAAATATAAAATGCTACCAAAAAAAACTTAGCGATCGCAGGGATCAGGCCTGACTCTGTGATCGCTGCAGTTATGTGTTTAGTGTTTTGTAAGTGACAGTGATCGATCGATACTGCACTTGGGTGGGCTGGGCGGAGGGGCAAAACGCAGGTGCCAGCAGGTATCTGGGCTGATCCCGCTAACAATGCGTTTTTTTTGGAACCCTAAACTGCTGGGGACGCTAGTATAGATCTGATCAGATCAGATATTGATCTGTTCAGATTCTATACCACTACGGGAGGTTTATGCTTTGCGTGTGGGTGTTAGCGGTACTGGCACTAACCTAGCGCTGCCTGGGGCGACGCAGACCCTGACCCTAAAACCTAATTGATATCACCCGCCGGGTGATCAGGGGGTTAAACCTTTATTGGGTAATAAATGGTGGGTGCCCTGATGCTATAAAAAGCAAACTAACCAGAGTCACCCGTAACACTTATACGGTGATCACTGGTGAAAAGGTTAACTAGGGGCAATCAGGGGGTTCAAATTTTTATTAGGTAGTATATGGGGGTCCCTGGCACTATATAAAAACCTGACGGGGAACCTAAATAACGAACCGGCTAACCAACGTCACCAATGACACTTATACTGTGATCGCTGGTGAAAGGGTTAACTAGGGGCAATCAGGGGGTTAAAACCATTATTGGGTAGTATATGGGGGTACCTAGCGCTATAAAAACCTGGCGGTGAACCTAAAAAAATAACTAGCTACCTAGCGACACTAGTGACACTAATGCAGCGATCAGAAAAATGATCGCTTAGTGACACTGGCAAAAGGGGGTGAAAGGGTTAACTAGGGGCAATCAGGGGGTTCAAATTTTTATTAGGTAGTATATGGGGGTCCCTGGCACTATATAAAAACCTGACGGGGAACCTAAATAACTAACTGGCTAACCAGCGTCACCAGTGACACTTATACGGTGATCACTGGTGAAAAGGTTAACTAGGGGCAATCAGGGGGTTCAAATTTTTATTAGGTAGTATATGGGGGTCCCTGGCACTATATAAAAACCTGACGGGGAACCTAAATAACGAACTGGCTAACCAACGTCACCAATGACACTTATACTGTGATCGCTGGTGAAAGGGTTAACTAGGGGCAATCAGGGGGTTAAAACCATTATTGGGTAGTATATGGGGGTACCTAGCGCTATAAAAACCTGGCGGTGAACCTAAAAAAATAACTAGCTACCTAGCGACACTAGTGACACTAATGCAGCGATCAGAAAAATGATCGCTTAGTGACACTGGCAAAAGGGGGTGAAAGGGTTAACTAGGGGCAATCAGGGGATTCAAATTTTTATTAGGTAGTATATGGGGGTCCCTGGCACTATATAAAAACCTGACAGGGAACCTAAATAACTAACTGGCTAACCAGCGTCACCAGTGACACTTATACTGTGATCGCTGGTGAAAGGGTTAACTAGGGGCAATCAGGGGGTTAAAACCATTATTGGGTAGTATATCGGGGTACCTAGCGCTATAAAAACCTGGCGGTGAACCTAAAAAAATAACTAGCTACCTAGCGGCACTAATGCAGCGATCAGAAAAACGATCGCTTAGTGACACTGGCAAAAGGGGGTGAAAGGGTTAACTCTAGGGGCAATCAGGGGGTTAAACCTTTATTAGGGGGTGATAGGGGGCTACCCTGGACCTAACACTAACTGCCCTGACAGTTTTTACTTTTACAACTGATGAGTAAATAAATGATCACTGCAATCAGTGACACTGTGACTGGGGGGGGGGGGGGGGGGGAGGGGGGATCGTGGGGTTTGTGTGCCTGTGTGTACGTACATGTCAGTGTAGTGTTGATGCACACTTACTTTTTGTCTTCTCCTCGTAGTCCGGTCAAAAAGACCACCCCGAGGAGAATGACATGACTTCCTCCTTCCTGTGTATACAATACACAGTGGGAGGAAGCTTCTCATTGGCCAGGAGCGATCGAGAGGGGATGGCCAGAAACCAACGGCCATCCCCTCATCACGGATCGCTCCTGCAGCGAACCGGACTGCTGTATCCAGTGGTAGGGATCGGACCCCCCACCCGCTGGAAGGCAGGCACGTACATGTACGTGCTTGTGCCTGCCTGTGCCATTGTAATGACGTACATTGGTCCTCTTCTCCCACTCCCCTGATGACCTAAAAATGCTCCGGTTGATGGTAAATCTCATCATATCCATTATACTCTAAGGTTTAATACCTATTATATGTAGGTATCTGGAATCTCGGATCAGGGAATTCATTTGGATTTGATAGAGGGGGATATTGTTGCCATTGCTGATTGCCAGGCAGTGGGTCATACCCATGATGTTGATCACCCCTCCCCTGTGCAGTAGGTCTGGGGGATCAGTAGCCACCACCTTAATTAATATGTACCCCTATGTTAGGAATTCAAATATCACAGGGTGTCTCTCCATTTTAAGGAGAAACACAATCGGGATCCCACATTATTACAATTTTGTGGAATGGATTGTGTGCTTCCATCATGGAAGGGCTCTAATCGAGTGGGAGATCTATCACAAAGAGAAACTAAGTGGATATTTTTGTTAAAAAGTCTTACTCCTAGAGGGTTAAATATTGAGCTGGATCTCAATTGTTTTATTAACAATTTGTAATATGAGATGAGGGGTTTTATTATGTTAAATGGATCTTTTTTTCTCTGTATAATTGTTAATAAGTAGTAGTTTGCTATGTAATAATGTAAAGGTTAAAGGGTTTATATTTATATGAAAACATATTTAGATATATATACATAGATATATAATTTTTTTTAATTTATGATACAGATATTTACATTTATTGTTTAACAGTATATGCATATGCTTTTATTCAGTGATTATCAGTTGCGGAATTGCTTATGCTTTATACTGTGCGTATTTTATATGAATGTGCTGACTATTATTGGTGTTGTATCATGCAATATGAGTATAGACTGAGGAAGAGCTAGCTGTATTGTGATTGTGGGGACAAGCTGTCAGGACATGTGCTGCAGGTGCCTCTCGTTTAATCAACAAGGCACTATAGCTCAGTTGAGCTGGATCTCAATTGTCTAATATGAGATGATGTGTTCTACTATGTTAAATGGGTTTGTTTTTGTCTGTATAATCGACTAATAAGAAGTAGGTTGCTATGTTGTAATGTAAAAGTTAAAGGTTTTTTATTTATATGAAAACATGTTTTATATATATATATATATATATATATATATATATATATATATATATATATATATATATATATATATATATATATATATATATTTTATGATGCATATATTTACATTTGTTTAGTAGTATATGCATATGCATTGATTCAATAATTGGCAATGGCGGAATCGCTTATGCTTTACACCGTGTAGATTTTACATAAATGCGCTGACTAGGATTGTTGTATCTTGTAATTCTGAGTATAGACAGAGGAAGTGCTGGCTGTATTGTGGTTGCGGGGACACGCTGTTAGCACATCATGTCACGTATAGATATCGGTGAATATTTAACCCTGTAAGGGTTGATGCTGTTTTGCCGAGCATGAGAGTGCTAGGCATCGCCATTCGGTGAGTGTTTAACCAAAGGGGAGTGGAAACACGTGGTGTGGTGAAAGCTTTGAAGATTTCACATCAAGATATATCCAGCTTTCCTTGTTTGAAACAATCCAGTCTCATGTATGGACTATTTTTGCACAAACATTATTATTAATTGTTTATTGATGTTTTAGTGTTGATCACTATCACATGTCCCTGGGTTTATTTATTTATACTGTTTAGCGCTGCTGTTTATGCTAGCTTAAACTGTAAATGCTTATTTATATAGTATCATTTTATTATAACACATTTTTCTTAATAAATAACCATGATGATGGGAATGACATGAAAACAGGATTATAGACATTGCTTAAAAGTCCAGGCTTTAAAGCGTAATGACTACAGGCCTTTACTCTTCCAACATGTTGTACTATACATTTGAAGTCTTCCAGTGATTTCAATACCATAACCATGTGCACTGATAGCAATATACTTTTTAAATATATGTTGTGATAAAAGTTGATTGGAAAAAAAAAAAAAGATTTTTAAAACAATGTTTCATCTCAGGTGACCAAAGACCTGAAGTAAACTAGTGTACAATGACCAAGTGTAAGCAACTATTTACAGTGCCTGTAAAAAATATTTATACCCCTTAAAATTGTCCACATTTTGTCATGTTACAGCCAAAAATGCAAATCGATTTTATTGGGATTTTATGTGATAGACCAACAAAAAGTGGCACATACAGTGGTGTGAAAAAGTGTTTGCCCCCTTCCTCATTTCCTGTTCCTTTGCATGTTTGTCACACTTAAGTGTTTCGGAACATCAAACCAATTTAAACAATAGTCAAGGACAACACAAGTAAACACAAAATGCAATTTGTAAATGAAGGTGTTTATTATTAAAGGTGAAAAAAAATCCAAACCATCATGGCCCTGTGTGAAAAAGTGATTGCCCCCCTTGTTAAAACATACTATAACTGTGGTTGTCCACACCTGAGTTCGATTTCTCTAGCCACACCCAGGCCTGATTATTGCCACACCTGTTCACAATCAAGGCGTCACTTAAATAGGAGCTGCTTGACACAGTAAGGTCCACCAGAAGATCCTTAAAAGCTACACATCATGCCGAGACCCAAAGAAATTCAGGAACAATTGAGAAAGAAAGTAATTGAGATCTATCAGTCTGGAAAGGGTTATAAAGCCATTTCCAAAGCTTTGGGAATCCAGCGAACCACAGTGAGAGCCATTATCCACAAATGGTGAAGACATGGAACAGTGGTGAACCTTCCCAGGAGTGGCCGGCCGCCCCAAAATTACCCCAAGAGCGCAGCGACGACTCATCCAAGAGGTCACAAAAGACCCCACAACAACGTCCAAGGAACTGCAGGCCTCACTTGCCTCAGTTAAGGTCAGCGTTCATGCCTCCACCATCAGGAAAAGACTGGGCAAAAATGGCCTGCATGGCAGAGTTCCAAGGAGAAAACCACTGCTGAGCAAAAAGAACATCAAAGCTCGTCTCAATTTCTCCACAACACATCTTGATGATCCCCAAGACTTTTGGGACAACATTCTGTGGACCGATGAGACAAAAGTGGAACTCTTTGGAAGGTGTGTGTCCAAGTATATCTGGCGTAGAAGGAACACTGCATTTCATAAAAAGAACATTATACCAACAGTAAAATATGGTGGTGGTAGTGTGATGGTCTGGGGCTGTTTTGCTGCTTCAGGACCTGGAAGACTTGCCGTGATAAAAGGAACTATGAATTCTGCTGTCTACCAAGAGATCCTGAAGGAGAATGTCCGACCATCTGTTCGTGTACTCAAGCTGAAACGAACTTGGGTTCTGCAGCAGGACAATGATCCTAAACACACCAGCAAGCCCACCACCGAATGGCTGAAGAAAAACAAAATGAAGACTTTGGAGTGGCCTAGCCAAAGTCCTGACCTGAATCCTATTGAGATGTTGTGGTATGACCTTAAAAAGGCCGTTCATGCTCGAAAACCCTCTAATGTAACTGAATTAGGACAATTCTGCAAAGATGAGTGGGCCAAAATTCCTCCAGGACGCTGTAAAAGCCTCATTGCACGTTATCGCAAACGCTTGGTTGCAGTTGTTGCTGCTAAGGGTGGCCCAACCAGTTATTAGGTTTAGGGGGCAATCACTTTTTCACACAGGGCCATGATGGTTTGGATTTTTTTTCACCTTTAATAATAAACACCTTCATTTACAAATTGCATTTTGTGTTTACTTGTGTTGTCCTTGACTATTGTTTAAATTGGTTTGATGTTCCGAAACACTTAAGTGTGACAAACATGCAAAGGAACAGGAAATGAGGAAGGGGGCAAACACTTTTTCACACCACTGTAGTTGTGAAGTGGAAGTAAAATGATAAATGGTTTTCATTTTTTTTTACAAATATCCGAAAAGTGTGGCATGCATTTGTATTCAACCTACTTTACTTTGATCCCCCTAACTAAAATCTAGTGGAACCAATTGCCTTCAGCAGTCACCTAATTAGTAAATAGATTCCACCTGTGTGTAATTTAATCTCAGTATAAATACAACTGTTCTGTGACACCCTTGTAGGTTTGTTAGAGAACCTTAGTAAACAGACAGCATCATGAAGGCTAAGGAACACACGAGACAGGTCAGATATAACGTTGTGGAGAACTTTAAGGCAGGGTTGGGTTATTAAAAAATATCCCAAGCTTTGAACATCTCACAGAGCACTGTTCAATCCATAATCCGAAAATGCAAAGAGTATGGCACAACTGCAAAGCTACCTTGACATGTCTGTCCACATAAACTGACAGGCAAGGCAAGGTGAGCATTAATCAGAGAAGCAGCCAAAAATGGTAATTCTGGTCCATGGTAATTCTGGGGGGGGGGGGGGCTGCAGAGATCCACAACTTAGGTGGGAGAATCTGTCCACAGGACAACTATTAGTCGTGCACTCCACAAATCTGGCCTTTATGGAAAAGTGTCAAGAAGAAAGCCATTGTTGAAAGAAAGCCATAAGAAGTCCCATTTGAAGTTTGCGAGAAGCCATGTGGGGGACACGGAAAACATGTGGAAGAAGGTGCTCTGGTCAGATGAGACCAAAATTGAACTTTTTGGCCTAAAAGCAAAATGCTGTGTGTAAAGGAAAACTAACACTGCACATCACCCTGAACACACCATTCCATGAAACATGGTGGTGGCAGCATCATATTGTGGGGATGTTTTTTTCAACAGGGACAGGGAAGCTGGTCAGAGTTGATGGGAAGATGGAGCCAAATACATGACAAAGTTAGAAGAAAACCTCTTAGCGTCTGCAAAAGACTTGAGACTGGGATGGAGGTTTAACTTCCAGCAGGACAACAACCCTAAACATACAGCCAGATCTACATGGAATGGCTTAGATCAAAGCATATTCATATTGTTAGTATGGCCCAGTCAAAGTCCAGACCTAAATCCAATTGAGAATATGTGGCAAGACTTCAAAATTGCTGTTCATAGATGCTCTCCATCCAATCTGACAGAGCTTGAGCTATTTTGCAAACAACAATGGGCAAAAATTTCACTTTCCAGATATGCAAAGCTGATAAACACATACCCAAAAAGACTTGCAGATGTAATTGCAGCAAAAGGTGGTTTTAAAAAGTATATTGACTCGGGGGGCTGAAAAACAAATGCACGCCACACTTTTTCACATATTTATTTGTAAAAAATGTTGGAAACCATTTATCATTTTTCTTCCACTTCACAATTATGTGCCAATTTGTGTTGGTTTATCACATAAAATCCCAATAAAATACATTTACCTTTTTGGTTGTAACATGACATAATGTGGAAAATTTTAAGGGGTATGAATACTTCTTCAAGACACTGTAAATGATTTATGTTAAAAATGGTTTCTAGAATTCAAGCAATCTGAAATATGTTCTATAAAACACATAAACTCAAAGCTTTCATTCTGTTTGTATAATTGTAGTGGTAATGTGACTGAATATGCTGTAATTTAGCCATTAAAGGTATAAGTAAGGTATTTATAAAACAAAACAACTGTCAGAAAATAATAGCACTTCATATTCTTGTTTCCATTGAGCACAAAAAATGACATTGAAAGTTTAAATGATAGCTAATTAAGCAAAGGCTTTCTTCTGGCAGCAAGCATGTGAATACAAAAGATGTAAGAAAATGTAATTCATTAGTACAAATACCTTTTATATAATTCCGTTGTTTAAATAGTCATTGTTAAATCTTTTCTCCCTTGCTACCTGCACTTAAGTAATTCATTATTCCTGCTAAATTGAATAAAGTTTTTTTTGTGATCTTGAGATTAAAAAGCAAAGATACATACATTACTGGAATATATATTGATGTGGGTTTACAGGCCACTTTCTTCAGTAGATTAACAAGATCACATGTTTTCTCTAGCATATGTCTTTATAAACCCATACTTATGATCTTGCAGCATAATTCTTATCATATAATCTTCAAGCCTGATTAGGTAATTGTACCAGTTTTTTTATACATTTTAGGAAATTCAGACAAAAAAAGAAAAACAGCTTGATAAATATTAATGTATAGTGCCTTCAAAAAGTATTCATATCCCGTGCAATTGTCCACATTATGTCATGTTACAATCAAAAACGTAAATGTATTTTATTGGGATTTTATGTGATAGACTAAGGGTCCTTTCACACGGGGCGGATCAGTTCTGATCCGCCCCGTGGATATCCGTATGCTCAGCGGGGATCACTCTGCCGATCCCCGCTGAGCAGGGAGATGACAGGTCCGTCTCTGCATACTGCGCAGGGACGGACCTGTCACAGCGCCGCTCTCCCCTATGGGAGATCGGATGACGACGGACCGCAGTGCCCGTCGTCACCCGATCCGATCCGCAGACGGATGGAAAAATAGCTTTTTCCTCCGTTACACTTTTTCGGATCGGAGCGGGTCGGATGTCAGCAGACATGTCACCGCTGACATCCGACGCTCCATAGAGCTCTATGGAGCACCCATTCAGGTCCGCCTGAAAAACTGACAGGCGGGCCTGAACGGGACGTCAGTGTGAAAGGGGCCTAACACAAAGTGGCAGGAAAATGATAAATGGTTTTCAACATTTTGTACAAATAAATATGTGAAAGTGTGGGGGGCATTTGTATTCAGGCCCCTGAGTCAGTACTTTGTAGAACCACCTTTCGCTGCAATTACAGCTGCAAGTCTTTTTGGGGATGTCTCTACCAGCTTTGCAAATCTAGAGAGTGACATTTTTGCCCATCCTTGTTTGCAAAATAGCTCAAGCTCTGTCAGATTGGATGGAGAGCATCTGTGAACAGCAATTTTCAACCTTGCCACTGGTTCTTAATTAGATTAAGGTCTGGACTTTGACTGGGCCATTCTAATACATGAATATGCTTTTGATCTAAACCATTCCATTGTAGCACTGGCTGTACATTTAGGGTCGTTGTCCTGCTGGAAGGTGAACCTCTGCCCCAGTCTCAAGTCTTTTGCAGACTCTAACAGGTTTTCTTCTAAGATTGCCCTGTATTTGGCTCCATCCATCTTCTCTTCAATTCTGACCAGCTTCCCTGTTCTTGTTGAAGAAAAGCATCCCGACAACATGATGCTGCCACCACCATGTTTCACAGTGAGGATGGTGTGTTCAGGGTGAAGTGCAGCGTTAATTTTCCACCACACATAGCGTTTTGCTTTTAGGCAAAAAAGTAAAATTTTGGTGTGTCTCCCACATGGCTTCTCGCTAACTGCAAATGGGACTTCTTATGGCTTTCTTTCAACAATGGCTTTCTTCTTGCCACTTTTCCATAAAGGCCAGATTTGTGTAGTGCATGTCTAATAGTTGTCCTGTGGACAGATTCTCCCACCTGAGCTGTGTATCTCTGCAGCTCCTCCGCAGTTACCATGGGCCTCTTGGCTTCTTCTCTGATTAATGTTCTCCTTGTCCAGCCTGTCAGTTTAAGTGGACAGCCATGTCTTGGTAGGTTTGCAGTTGTGCCATACTCTTTCCATTTTCGGATGATGGGTTGAACAGTGCTCCGTGAGATTTTCAAAGCTTGGAATATATTTTTTTAACCTAACCCTGCTTTAAACTTCTCAACAACTTTATTCCTGACCTGTCTGGTGTGTTTCTTGGCCTTCGTGATTCTGTTTGTTCACTAAGGTTCTGTAACAAACCTCTGAGGGCTTCACAGAACAGTTGTATTTATACTGAGATTAAATTACACACAGGATGACTCTATTTACGAATTAGGTGACTTCTGAAGGCAATTGATTCGACTTAGGGGTATCAGAGTAAAGTGGGCTGAATACAAATGCACGCCACACTTTCACATGTTTATTTGTAACACATTTTGAAAAACATTTATCATTTCCTTCTACTTCAAAATTATGTGCCAATTGTGTTAGTCTATCACATAAAATGCAGATAAAATGCATTGACATTTGTAGAAAATTTCAAGGGCTGTGAATACTTTTTCAAGGCACTGTATAACTGAAATATTAGAAAAAACTCTATCCATCCCTTTCACCCCGCTCCCATTCATTCACTTAAAAAAAAAAAAAAAAATAAGGTTGACCTTACTGATCTGAATACACCCTCACATGACCTTCCTTAACACTTTATCTGGAAGTGAAGACCAGTGATCGACCACTGCAGTATGGGCCCGCTGCCAGCTGGTTTTTCCGCTGCTCCTCATTGTGACATCCCCACAAAACCACAGGAGTCTTAATAAACTTGTAAGGGCCCCTCTATTGAATATGCTATGGAACTATGCATATCAATAGGCAGTGATTTGGATATCTGGAAAAGGGCCCATCTACTCTTCAGATTCAAAACCTGGCAAATCACAGCACTACAGATTTCGGTAAGTATTTAGTATTTTTCTTATGAATAGGGTGATTTTCTTGGTGGGGTGGTATGTTTTTGGGGGGTAAGTGGGGACTTACCTGGCTTGGTGATGTTTAATGAAGTGAGCTTTAATAGCACTATGCACCTTTGTCATATACAGTGAGTGTCGCCGATATTGTGTCAATCTCACCGCTGCTACCTGCGAGCCCCGTCGTGGGAGCCAGCGCCGGGCTATGTCGCTCCTCCCGCTCAGCGCCCCAATACATTCCTATGGATGTGAGGCATCTGGTGGGGGCGGCGAGCGCGAGAAGCCCAGCTCGCAGCAGTGATTTCCAGCATGATCCCAACGCGCTTGATACACAATATCGGCGGCACCTACTGTATAGTAATAACATATTAAAGCCCCGCTTTGGGCACCAGAAATAATACATTTACAGTGTGATCTCTCTGCACTGCAAAGGTTTAAATGCTTGTAAAATATTGGAGTAGAGGAATATGCTGTATCACTTAACCCATTCCATGCTCCAGCAGGCTTTCTCAAAACTGTATGGTTGGTCCTTCAAAGCTTCTTCTCTAAGATGCTTCACCTGGCAGTCACATTCTGATGTCAATAGCCCTGCATTGTAGGTGGGGATGGCAAGAATGACAATAGATAAGTGTCAAAAGACTGCCAGAACATGGATTTAGGCAAGTATTACAGCTTATTACTCTACCTCTATACTTAAGAAACCTTCTTGCCGTTCCGGGGGGCCATTTCAATAGTATAAATTTTTATTATTTATTCCTTCAGTTCAGGTTTCCACATCCTATGTTTACTAAAAAATGCAACATTTGCCACAGTATTTCCCTATGACTGTGGCTGTACTCACAGTAGCCCAGTGGCCATTCAGAGAACAGGCAAACAGTAGGCACAAGACATGGCCAGGACATTTTTTGTGGAAGGCTTGAGCAGGGACTCACAGTAATGATCTTCAAAAGCGATCTGACAGTGAGTATTCCTCTATGTTTGTGACACTGAGGTAGGAGATGTGAACAAATAAAAGAAACTGTGCTTAGGTGTAAATGTGATAAAAGTAGCAGCCAGCACTACCGTTCTGGGTACCAACCCACAACACAATAAACTTAAAATAGGTGCAGCACTCTTGAAAAAGCAATCATTAACAAATACATACAAATATAGATGCAATATATACAGTGCCTTTGAAAAAGTATTCACACTCCTTTAAATTTTCCAAATTTTGTCATGTTACAACCAAAAACGTAAATGTATTTTATTGGGATTTTATGTGATAGACCAACACAAAGTGGCACAAAATTGTGAAGTGAAGGGAAGATGATAAAGGTTTTTTTTTTGCAAATTAATATGTGAAAAGTGTGGCGTGCATTTGTATTCAGCCCCCTTTACTCTGATACTCCTAACTAAAATCTAGTGAAACCAATTTCCTTCAGAAGTCACCTAATTAGTAAATAGAGTCCAACAATTTTGTAATTTAATCTCAGTATAAATACAGCTGCTCCATGAAGCCCTCAGAGGTTTGTTAGAGAACCTTAGTGAACAAACAGCATCATGAAGGCCAATGAACACACCAGACAGTTCAAAAAAAGTAGTGGAGAAGTTTAAAGCAGGATTAGGTTATAAAAATAAATATCCCATGCATGGCACAAACCTTGATGGAAGCAGGAGATGAGAGCTCCGTGAGCGAGGGAGATTAAAGCCAGTTCCCCTGACAACCTATTTACTCCAGGTGAGGCAGCAGAATAAGATATCCCAACATGGTGCCCACCCAGGAAGTGCTCCAGTATGCACACAGGCCGCATGCTCTTCACCAGTGAACTCCATGGGGGACAGTGAGTATTCAATGCAGCTCACAAAAGCTGACTTAGATGAAAGCCTCATGACCATGTATGAAAGATTGCTAGAAAATTTTAATCTGAACTGCACAAATCTACAAATACACTGTCCTAGGAGATTGCTACACTGGGCACTAGGACTGACTTGATAGAAACCAAGCATGATGAGCTAAGCCTAGCTCACTCTGACCTCAGAAAAGAATATGAGACCCTCTCTGAGTCAGTGCTGCAACTTTAAGCCCACCTGGAAGATCTGGACAACGGGAATATGTGTAACAACTTGAGGGTGCGGGGGAATCCCAAAAACAGTGACTGACCTGCTCCCTGCTATGCAGAAATTATCCCAGTCACTTCTCCCTGACTCTCCTATCTTAGCCTTCACCTGTGATAGGAGTCACAAAGAGTTATGCCCTAAACCGCCTCCAGAAAGACCCCCAAGGGATATTGTGATGTGCCTGAAACATTTCTTCAAAGAAGAGATCCTTCTTGCTTCACGCAATAACCCACATATCCAACTACATGGCTCTCTTGTTTAAATATTCCCCGATATTTCACCTACTACCCTGGATAAGCACAGGAGGATGAAAGAAATAACCACAGTTCTCCATTCGGCCAGGATCCACTACTGCTGGGGATCCCCTTTCACGTTACAAGTCCCCCACAATGGCACCACCTATACAGTTATTGCGATCCCTGAAGGCAAAGATTTTCTGGTAAACCTTGATCTGGCTGACCATCCAAGGATGCCATCCACTCCACATCCTTCGGCCATATGGGCTACACCCTCCCCCAGGAGAGATTGTTGCAGCCAACATTATGGCCTTCTGTTGTTTTTCATGTAACTATCAAGTTGGTCACCGACTACTTACTGCCGGCTTGCTCAGTAGTTCGTAGTTTGTCTCCACCCTGAGCAGAAGTTCTGTCACAGCCGTTTGTTTGTCCCCCTACTCTAATTAGGTTGGTACCCAACATTTGTTACCCTGAAGTCGGATTGCCTGGGACTGTCCCCTTCCATTTACTGGTTACACAATATTCACACGACTATCCTGACTGACTGCTCCACTATATTAGAGTATTGGACCTTCTGGTCCATTTTAAGATGGTTTCTTTGGTCAGGAGGATGACTACTACCCTGACCCCTTTAGATAGTATACTGCCAAGTTCTGGTATGTTTTGCAATATTGTTGTTTTACAAGTTATTCTGAATTTTATTTATTTTTTATTTTTTCTTGCTCTGCATATCACCTTTTCTGGTTCTTGCACCACAGTATTTAAGATACATAATAGATGGCGATGTGCCTCCTTTAAACGTCTATTATTGCTACTGATTGTTGACGGTTTGTTTAGCTACTGTGACAAACATTCTTCAACATGCGGGCCTCTGGGCTTGGAACTCTTCCCTATCCTTTTGCTGGTTCACTCTGATTTGGAATGAGTCTTAAGGTGATCACATAACCTTAAAGGCTTTAACTCACCACATAAATGGAGAAAGGCCTTCCATTCCAATTATTAAGAGCTGATGTTTTTCTTCAGAAGACTCATTTCTCCTCTCAAAACCGCCCATCGTACTTTGATAAAGGCTTTGAGCAAGGTTACTACACCGCTTATGAGTCCACGCCACGGGGTGTTGCTATATTCATCAAAAACTTGGTTATGTTTGATGTCCACCATACCCATAGAGACCCTGGTAGTCACTTTGTAATTGTTCAGGGCTCAATACAGGGAAAGGGAATCACCATGGCCTCTATGTACGCCCCAAATGAGTTAGATAAATATCACTCACCCCACCTGATGATAGGTGGTGATTTCAATCTGGTGGCTCACTCAGGTCTTGACAGAAGTCACACAGCGACTCCAACTAATGCCTTCCCAAAATCACTCTAATATCAACTTAGGTAACACTAATTGTTAGATACTTGGAGAGCTCACAATGTGGGGGCCCATGATTATACTTTTTACTCTCACCCTCACGAAAGCTACTCCCGGTTGACTACATTTATTTCTCCCTGTTTTGGTTGCAAACTCTACCTCAACCAAAATTCATGCCTGTCCTTGGTTGGATCATGAAATAGTATCCTGCAGTTTTTCACACATTGACCTTTCTCCGGCTCTGGGGGCTTGGCGTCCTAATGAGTCCCTACTCACAGATCCAGTGGTGCTTACCCAAATATCAGACTGCATTACAGATTGCTTCATTCCTAATGATGTAAAAAGGATCTATCCTGCATCCTTGTGGGTGGCCCACAAGCTGGGGTTGAGGAGCCAACTCATGACGATGGCTACCACGAGGAAACATCAAAAATTGAAAGACATACGTTGCCTTATGATAGACCTTGACAAACGTTACCACCAACATATTAGAACCTCTACTCAAGATTTGCTGAGTCAAATCAACCATAAGCAAAGTTCTCTGGATACCCTGTTTTCGGAGCAGATGGAAAAATCCCTCCGCTGGTCCAGGGCTTGTTTTCTTTTGCATAGTAATTCGTCCTTGGCTATGTTTGCGAGAAAGTTAAAACAATAGATTCAACCTACACTTTCATATAAACTCAGTGACACCAACGGAAACATCACCTCTCACCCCAACAAAGGTTTTAAAAATGTTCTATTATCAAAACTGCTTGCTGACCTGCAGACAACAACCGCTTCCACCCCCCAGACCTGGCTTGAAACCCTCTCACTGCTTAAGATCAGACAAACAATTACAATCCCTGAAAGCACTCTGTACAGAAGAAGAGATAGCCTCTATTATCTCTTCTTTGAAATTCTAAAAGCCCCAGGCCCTGATGGCTTCACAGCCATGTATTACAAAGAATTTGTGGGACTGGTAATCCCCACAAATGACAAAACTATTTAACTATTTTCTAAAGGGAGACCTGTTCCCAGCGGATATGCTCATGGCGAATGTCCCTGATCCCAAAACCGGGCAAAGACCATACCCTCCCCCAAACTATCACCCCATATTGGTTATTAATAATGACCTGAAGATTTTTGCCGTATCCTTGCAGACCACCTAGCATCAGTTATCACAACATTAATTTCCCAGACCAAACTGGCTTTATACCGACCAGGCAAATTACTGATAACATACGCCTAGCTTCAAACACTATTCAAGATACAGATATTAACTCCCATAAGGTCTTGTTTTTGAGCCTGGACATTAACAAGGCCTTCAATAACGTCCTTTGGCCTTATCTTGACACTATTTTGTCCAAATTCAGATTTTCCAGAGAGTTTGTCAGCAGTTTTCGAGCCCTGGATCATCAACCTCATACCCATATTAAGCTACCTGGTTGCACCTCAGATTATTTTTGCCTGGGTCAAGGCACAAGACAGGGATGTCCCCTATCCCCCCTCCTATTTGCCCTGGTAATAGAACCCTTTGGCCCGCTCTATCAACTGTAACCCTAATATTAGGGGATATGTTAAAAATAACCAAGAATTTAAGTTAAGCCTATATGCAGAAAACATCCTTCTATTCCTGATTGACCCCTTAATCTCTCTGCCCAACTTACTCACCACCTTAGACGCCTTCCATAACTTATCAGGCTTAGGAGTGAACCCATCTAAATGCATTGCCATGCCGATTAATATTTTGCATCCTTTGTTGACTTTCATCAAGGTCAGGTTTGAATTCTCCTGGAGATCGGGTACCCTACAATGTTTGGGACTTCATTTGGCCCTGTCTCTAAAACAGATGTACACACAATTACCTACAGGCTTTCTTCAACATCAAACGTTTGCTTACCCAATAGTCCTTATACCGAATATCATTCCTGGGTCGTATACAAGGTGTGAAAATGTCTATCCTCCCAAAGTTGTTATTTTATTTTAGATCTCTGCCATTATATGTACCCCTTTCAACAATAGAAGCGATACAGACAGAACTGGTAAAATTTATTTGGCAGAATAATAAGCCTTGTTTGAGCCACTTATTGATGAATAGGGCCCTGGCCAGGGGGGGCCTGGGTTGTTTGGACCTATGGAAATACTTCTTGGCGGCATGGCTAGTAGAATTTTACCTCTCGGACCTTCTATGGTCAAGCTCAGTTAGCCCAAGACATATTACTCTGCTTAATGGAATTGCGGGCCAGTCCCTCTACTTCCCCTTATAAAGAAAAGTTCAGGCTTTTCTCTAGACCTCCCCGGTTGGCCTCCTTTTTGGATGACCCTAAATTCCTATCAGCATTTAATGCGGATTTGGAATTTGACAGTTGGTCTTCACAAGGCCTGGTGACCTTGGATTCCTTACTACAGGGCACCGTATTTTGCTCTTTTGAACACTTCCATCACAATTATGCATTGCATAACTCTGAATTTTATAAATCTCTTCAGATTCGCCACTTCTTCACTACTATCCTCACTCAAGAAAGAGATGAAGCCAGGACACCCTTTGAAAACATATGTCATGAGGACTCTAACGATAGGGGGACTATTTCTACCCTTTACCAATACCTTAACGACCACCATACCACTGCAAAATCTTCAGCAATGCTGGGCTGGGTGGCTGAAACTGGCCAAGAGCATCCTGCGGAACATTGGCTTGATATGGTCACCAATATGCTGTGGTCAAACTTAATAACAAATGGTACTACACCCCTGTTAAGATATACATAATTTATCCATCTATTCCAAATACATGTTTCAGGGGATGTGGTGAAAGAGGTACACTCCTTCATACCTTCTGGTGCTGCACAGCTCTAGGATCTCTATGGCAACAGACCTCTAAGAAGCTGCTGCAGATAATTGGCACACCTATCAATTTGACCTACCAGATGTGTATTCTGTTTGCGGATTTCCCAAAGGTAAAAATCTGCTGCTGCAGATAATTGGCACACCTATCACTTTGACCTAACAGATGTGTATTCTGTTTGCGGATTTCCCAGAGGTCCCTTCCCTCTGAACAAAAACTGTCTCACACACTATTTATCACTAATCACTGGGCTATAGCTCTTAACTGTAGATCCCCAAGAGTTCCTTGGTCTCAGGTGCTTCTTCTAATGGAGTCTATCAAATTAATGGAAAGAATACACCATACTCTTATGGACTCCATGCAAATTTCCGACCGCAAATGGGCTTCATGGCCAGCTTATTAGGTAACCAATATGGGCAAGACTCTTCCTATCTTGCTCTTCCAAACCTGCTAGATCTGCTAATGGAAATTGGGCCTCTTATTCGTACTTTCACCCTCTAGGCAAACTCTGACAACACAGTTTATGGTGGCACACCAAACTATCAGGTATATGCAGATGTAATCTTGTTTTGCTCTATACACACTTTGTTATTTATGGTTTCTTTTCTGTTAACATTATGATTTTATTTTTCTTAATGTTTTATGAAGAGTGATGCTTACTAACTTCCTTGATTTTTACCTTTTGTATGGTAACAAAAAACATTGTTTTCTGTATATACAGCACACTCAACGCACATTATATTTGTGTAACTGCCTTAAAGCGGTTCTGCACTCATAATAATACATTTTCCCATTCTGTTGCCTCTAGACCGTACATTTGATAATGCCACATTTTTTTTATTTTTTTATTAATCTACCTTTTGTAATTTGCAGTATTTGATTTTCCTCCCCTGCGGCGATGGGCGGTCTCTTGCGGGGATCAGCATCACTTCCTGCTGAACCCCGCACTCGCGAGATTTAAGCTGTAATAGCCGAAATCACGCGAGATTTCGGCTGCATTAGCCGCAATGTCTCCTGGGATTACTTGGACGAGATCCCAGGAGACAGTGCGGGGTTCAGCAGGAAGTGATGCTGATCCCCGCAAGAGACCGCCATCGCCGCAGGGGAGGAAAATCAAATACTACAAATTACAAAAGGTAGATTAATAAAAAATAAAAAAATGTGGCTTTATCAAATGTACGGTCTAGAGGCAACAGAATGGGAAAATGTATTATTATGTGTGCAGAACCGCTTTAAACACCCTAATAAAAATGTTTGTAAACAAAAAATATCCCAAGCTTTGAACATCTCACAGAGCACTGTTCAATCCATTATCCAAAAATGGAAAAAGTATGGCACAACTGCAAACCTACCAAATAGAGCATTAATCAGAGAAGAAGCCAAGAGGCCCATGGTAACTCTGGAGGAGCTGCAGAGATCCACAGCCCAGGTGGGAAAACCTGTCCACAGGACAATTGTTACTTGTGCACTCCACAAATCTGGCCTTCATGGAAGAGTGGCAAGAAGAAAGTCAATGTTGAAAGAAAGCCATAAGAAGTCCAGTTTGCAAACCGAACCTTTTGAACCTTTTGGCTCACTGCACATCACCCTGAACACACCATCCCCACCGTGAAACATGGTGGTGGCAGCATCATGTTGTGGGAATGCTTTCCTTTAGAAGGGACAGGGAAGCTGGTCAGTTGGTGGAAATATGGATGGAGCCAAATACAGGGCAATCTTAGAAGAAAACCTGTCAGGCCGCGTACACACGCGGGGACTGTCTGCCGAAACTAAGTTCGTCAAACAGTCCGCTCAAACTTTTGAATGAACGAACACGCCCACACACGGCACTTTTTGAGCGGACAAATACGGCAAACTTTGTTCGTCGTACTAAGTCCGCGCAACTTTTGAAATGAACGGACTCGCCCACACACGAGGCAACAGTCCGCTCATTTCGAGCGAGTGTGCAGGTAGGCGGGGCCCGCGACGGAGACGCCTGGAATGCACTTAAAGGGGAACCCCAACGCCGAAAAAAATCGGCGTGGGGGTCCCCCCAAAGTCCACAACAGACCCTTGTCCGAGCACGCTACCCGGCCGGCCAGGAAAGGGAGGCAAGCGAGCGCACCCCCCCTCCCGAGCCGTACCAGGCCGCGTGCCCTCAACATGGGGGGTGCCTTGGGGAAGGGGGGGCCGCGCGGCCCCCCCACCCCAAAGCACCTTGTCCCCATGTTGATGAGGACAAGGGCCTCTTCCCGACAACCCTGGCCGTTGGTTGTCGGGGTCTGCGGGCGGGGGCTTATCGGAATCCGGGAGCCCCCTTTAATAAGGGGGCCCCCGGATACCGGCCCCCCACCCTATGTGAATGAGTATGGGGTACAATGTACCCCTACCCATTCACCTGTAAAATAAAAGTACCCAAAAAAAAAACACAACACACGAGATAAAATATTTTATTGCACAGCTCCGGGGGTCTTCCGTCTTCCGTCTTCGGAAGGCGACCGGAAGGCGACAGCGGCGACAGAAGACCGGGCCACCGCCTGTAAAAGAGCTATAAGAAGGCGCGGTGGCCCGGCAGAAGAACCGAAGAGGGGGACAAGACCCCCGAAGTCGGGAGAAGAGGCCGGCGGCGGGGAGGAAGAAAGCCGGACTCCTCCGCTAGCAAAAGAGCTACAAGAAGATAGCGGAGGAGTCCGGCGAGAAGACCCCCGAAGACGGAAGACCCCCGGAGCTGTGCAATAAAATATTTTATCTCGTGTGTTGTGTTTTTTTTTGGGTACTTTTATTTTACAGGTGAATGGGTAGGGGTACATTGTACCCCATACTCATTCACATAGGGTGGGGGGCCGGTATCCGGGGGCCCCCTTATTAAAGGGGGCTCCCGGATTCCGATAAGCCCCCCGCCCGCAGACCCCGACAACCAACGGCCAGGGTTGTCGGGAAGAGGCCCTTGTCCTCATCAACATGGGGACAAGGTGCTTTGGGGTGGGGGGGCCGCGCGGCCCCCCCCTTCCCCAAGGCACCCCCCATGTTGAGGGCACGCGGCCTGGTACGGCTCGGGAGGGGGGGCGCGCTCGCTCGCCCCCCTTTCCTGGCCGGCCGGGTAGCGTGCTCGGACAAGGGTCTGTTGTGGACTTTGGGGGGACCCCCACGCCGATTTTTTTCGGCGTTGGGGTTCCCCTTTAAGTACATTCCAGGCGGCGGAGCCCGCGACGTCTCCGTCGCGGGCCCCGCCTACCTGCACACGCGCTCGAAATGAGCAGACTTTCCTCCGAGCAGGAACAGTTTGCTCATTTCGAAAGTGGCCTACACACGGGCGGACTGTCCGCTCAAACCAAGTTTCAGCGGACAGTTTTTCGGAATTTCCCAAAAACTTTGTTCGTCAAACTGTCCGCTGAAACTGTCCACTGAAGCCCCACACACGAGCGGACTGTCCGCTGAAACACTGTTCAGCGGACAAAGTTGAGCGAACAGTCCGCCCGTGTGTACGCGGCCTCAGAGTCTGCAAAAGACTTGAGACTGGGGTGGAGATTAACCTTCCAGCAGGACAATGACCCTAAACATACAGCCAGAGCTACAGCGGAATGGTTTAGATCAAAGCATATTCATGTGTTAGAATGGCCCAATCAAAGTCCAGACCTAAATACAATTGAGAATCTGTGGCAAGACTTGAAAATTGCTGTTCACAGATGCTCTCCATCCAATCTGACAGAGCTTGAGCAATTTTGTAAAGTACAATGGGCAAAAATGTCACTCTCTAAATGTGCAAAGCTGGTAGAGAAATCCTCCAAAAAACTTGTAGCTGTGATTGCAGCAAAAGGTGATTCTACAAAGTATGGACTTGGGGGCTGAATACAAATGCACGCCA
Source organism: Lithobates pipiens (assembly GCF_037356315.1). Classification (NCBI taxonomy): domain Eukaryota; kingdom Metazoa; phylum Chordata; class Amphibia; order Anura; family Ranidae; genus Lithobates; species Lithobates pipiens. The sequence continues at coordinate 313,011,705 of NW_027507758.1, read as the reverse complement.
CACTTTTCATAAATTTGTTTGAATACATTTTGAAAACCATTTATCATGTTCCTTCCACTTCATAATTAAGTGCCACTGTGTGTTGGTCTTTCACATAAAATCCCAATAAAATACATTTACATTTTTGGTTGTAACATGACAAAATGTGGAAAATTTCAAGGGGTGTGAATACTTTTTCAAGGCACCGTACAAATGCTATAATATAACAAAAAATAGTGACTATCAAAAGAAAGTCCATATACTGTGTAAGAAGTAAGTATCTGTACAGATATAAATGAAATGTCCCAAAATCAAATAAGTGATGAATCCTCTGATAAAGATGAGTTCCCCTTTAATAGGATAAATAGCAGGAAAAACCTCCACCAAAGCAACACTCATGTATATAAATCCACCTTACCGAATGATGAGACCATCTATAACTGGTCAAGACATGCTCTGTGTATAATCACTGTGGCAAGAGAATCACTGGAGCTCCAACAAACCTTCCTTATAACACTCAAAGCCATCCACTAAAAAAGGTCAAAGAAAATGGAGAGAAACTCTCATAGTGTAGTAGGTGATAGGCCCAATTTAATGTAAAGAGGATTAAAACTACTCACAAAGCCATAAGTAAAACAAGCATGATCATGTAATCAAATAAACAAGCATCAGAACTTTCTCCACGTGCTGCTTATTCATCCACTTCCGAGTCCCAACTGATGTGATCACATCAACTTCACTGGTCACAGCGAATGTCGTCAGGGGGAGTGGCCATGAGAAGAGAAGTGAATGCAATAAAGGACAACTTTACTAAACTGAAGCTGCGCTTTAAACATTTTCACAGGTTTGCATTTGCAAATAGTCTGCTTTCGTTCAGTTCTGATATGTAGTTTCACCAATTTTTGATAAGAGAAGTATTGATAGTTTTAAAAAAAAAACTATTGGATCAGTATCTTACACGGTATACAGGGATACGGGAAATAATTTTTGACATGAACACACACACACACACCCACACAGGTTGAACTGGATGGACTGGTGTGTTTATTCAATCTTACCAACCATATAACTAGATATTCCTTTATGTGGCCTTGTTTGAAAAAGTGTCCCAATGGTGTGTTGAGTTTAATTGATTTTCAAGTGTTATTTCGCAACAACAATTTACTGTGTAAGTATTATTTTTTTGTCTGTGGTTCAAATAGCAATTCTCAATCTAATAATCTGAGTACAGTTGAAGTGTTAGCTGTCAAATATACTAAATGGAAATGTAGCTTTCTATTAAGTCGATAATAATTAAAATGTTAGCATTCTAAATAAAAAATTAATAGTCGCTCTAGACATATAAAAGTTTACATCTTGTAATTATCTATACCACTTTGCTGTAGTTGTTTTTCAAATTGACAATGTCACACAAAAAAGAAAAGGGCAAACAAAGACAGCCTTTAAAAAATGCATTTCAGTTTCACTTTAACAGCTTCCTGACCATCCGCTGGAGTTATACTGCAGCAGAATGGCTCCCCTGAGCGAGCCATCGTAGCTGTATATCGGCTCTTTAAGATGCTCTTTCAGGCACGCAGCATGTCCCCGGAGCCAATGACTGCTGGGCACCCGTTTGTGACAGAGCGAGAACCGACACAAACACACGCAAATCCCAGTTCTGTCAGGGGAGAGGGGAGATTGTGTGTTCCTACTACGTAGGAACAATGATCTGTCCTCCTCCTCTAGTTAGCCACAGTCTTCCCACAATTGGAATACATCTAGGGGACACCCCCGCGCAATTGTCAGTTAAAACGACACCGTGCCGTGTTGCAAAAAAATGGCCTAGTCAATAAGGGGCCAAATCTTCCGGGGCTGAAGTGGTTAAATACTTTGTTAGGGTACACATTACACAAGTGAATATTTGTCAGAATCAAAGGTACCAGAAGAAAGGTTTCAAACATTTACTGGTTTAGGCATTGTATTTAGTCATATTCCTTAAACAAAATCTCTCTAAAACTGAGCTATTAATATTCCCCCCTGCACATGCCCCCCTCCATGACTTTTCCATCAAAATCAACAATGCAACCATCAGGCCCTCCCCTCACGCAAGGGTACTAGGTGTAATCTTAGACTCTGACTTGTCATTTCAGCCCCACGTCCAATCGTTGTAAAAAGTTTGTAGAATTCCCCTCTGTAACATCTAAAATTCGCCCCTTTTTAACAAATGAAACCGCCAAGCTCCTCATTCACTCCCTCGTTATCTCTCGCCTTAACTATTGCAACTCCCTTCTCATTGGCCTGCCTCTCCTTAGGCTATCCCCTCTTCAGTCTATCATGAATGCTGTTGCCAGACTTATCCACCTTGCCAAATACTAACCACAACATACAAAGCCATTCACAACTCTGCCCCGAGCTACATCACCAATCTTGTCTCCAAATATCACCCAAATCGTCCCCTCCACTCTTCTCAAAACCTCCTATTGTCAAGCTCTCTCGTCCCCTCCACCCATATTCGTCTCCAGGATTTCTCCCATCCTCTGGAACTCACTACCTCCACTGGACCGGCTATCCCCTACTCTCGCTACCTTCAGGCAATCCCTGAAAACTCATATCTTCAGGGAAGCCTACCATGTCTCCAACTAATCTCCTACCACTTCCATCAGCTCATTCCCCACAGCTACAACCTTTTGTACCACCTGCCCCACTCTATTAGATTGAAAGCTCTTCTGAGCAGGGCCCTCTTAATCCTCTTGTATTTTATTGTATTGTAACTGTATTGTCTCCTATATTGTAAAGTGTTGCGTAAACTGTTGGCGCTATATAAATCCTGTATAATAATAATAATAATAATATTCAAACAAAATAAAAAAGCAAACAAAGACAGCCTTCAAAATACATTTCAGTATCACTTGAAATGCTTAGTTTAAATACTTTGTTTGGGTAGACATTACACAAGTAAAGATTTGTCAGAATCGGAGGTTCTAGAAGAAACGTTTTAAACATTTACCGATTTAGGCATTGTTTTTGGTTAAATTCAAACATAAAATTATCCCTTTGAGTGGCCCATAAATCTTCTAGGTGGTCCACATTAGGAGACCAAAACTTGTCCTGCTCTCCAATATACTTCTTTCTCTTTCCATAAAAGGTCATTTCCATTGAGCTTGAAAGGTAGTAGATTTCTCTACCCAGCCTCTTTGAATATTGTAGAAAACTTCATGCAGCTATATCTATTCATATTAGACAAACATAAAAATGAATACAATGTTGCCTGTGAAGGAAATGATTGGACTAACCCATCTGCTATGGAATGAGTCAACATGATGAATCATTTACTTATGAATGTAAATGTCTGCTTGAGCCATTGACTTTTGCAAACGTCAGGCAAAGAAGCAAAGAAATAACTCGGAAAACATTAACAGGAATCTAAAAGTCTACCCGCTGATTCAAAAGGAGAATGTAAAATATATTAATATGCATTTCATATTTATCTTGATAAAAAAATATATTTTTTTTAGTCCAGACCATAATAACTACATTAAGAAATGTTATACAAAATATTCTTTTTAACCTCCCCATTGTCATAACCCATACCACTGTTTTGTTATACAGCAAGATCAGCTTCCCTTCAAAGATACCAAAAGCTAATTTTCTTGTTCCAATTCTTGGCATACATTCTTAAGATCGGATGTATTTTCAAATGGCCAACCTAACTGGTACAAAATGCTGTAGCTATTTAAAGTGGTTGTAAAGCCTAAACATTTTTTACCTTAATGCATTCCTTGCATTAAGGTAAAACATTTTTAGGTGGCGGCATCCCCCTCACCCCCTCTTTTACTGACGTGAGCGCTCATTCCATCCAGCGCCGTGCACATCTGAGGCTCCTCTCTCCAGGTCTCGCTGGCTTTGCTGGGGCACTGGGAGCCATTGGCTCAGAGTGCTGTCAATCAAAGCCAGTGATGAGGGAGCGGGAAGTGGGGTCGAATCCTGCTGTCTGTGTCATTGGAAGCAGCAACGGGGCTGAGGTACGAGCACACAAAAGTGCCCCCATGGGAAGTGGCTTCCTATGGGGAACTGGATAGAGGAGAGGGGCCAAGAGCACCATCGGGGGACCTGAAAAGAGGTTTGCTATCCCACTGTGCAATTCCCTTGCACATAGCAGGTAAGTATAGACATGTTTGTTATTTATTTTTTTAAAACAACACCTTTACAATCACTTTAACCCTGTTCACAAGTGTATGCAGCAATTATGTATAGGACTTGCTTATCAGGAGAGTTTAACCAGAAAGGAGAACACAATATTTTGTACACTATGGAGAGAATTTCTTTGCAGGGTCTGCATTTAAATAAAAAAAAAACTTAAAAAATGTATTTGCACCTATACTACAATGTCAGTGAGTGTAGTTGCAGGGATGAACTGAATAAGGGGGGGAGGGGTCCAGGGAATGTTATCAGCTCATTAATTTTCTGGAGGGAACAATTAAATAAATATTGAAACTATAATTTAAAGACAAAATATTCAGTTACTAGATAAAGTGATTCAATTGGACAAAAGTCAAGAATTAAGAACTTTGTGACCCACAAGAGAGTGGTAAGATTAGCAGACATTGAGAGTGGATTAATTTCTTTAAATTATATATTCTCAGGCTTTTTTCTTAGTTCTTTTTAAAAAGTTAAATGCTCAATCAACAGGTGCTGCCAACATTCTGCCTTGTGCCTCCCCATCCTTCTTAACCATTTTCAGCCCAAGGCCGTCATATGATGTCCATAACTTTCAGTGGAACTGTCTAAATGATGCCTGTAGCTACAGTTCACCTGCTAGATTGTTCTTACAGGCGACAGGAGGAGGCAACCCCCTCCCACCACCCTCCGGTGCTTCTCCAGCCTCTCCTGTGCCATCGGGGACCCAAAGAAAGAATCGGCCACCACCAGATGATGATCATAGAGATTTATGGTGACCAGATGATCACCAGTCATCTCTATGACTGTCAGATGCCCTGGCGCATCGTTATGACGTCATGTCCGGGCCGCGCTTGTAAACAAAGCCCCGACCGTGGCTGGAAAGCATGGGATTTAGATTTTTTTTTATCTCATGCTTTTCAGCCTTGAGGAGAGATGGGGGGTCTTATTGCTTATTAACCCCACATCTCTCCATAAAGAGAACCTGTCACACATTATTCCTATTACAAGGGATATTTATATTCCTTGTAATAGGAATAAAAGGGATCAAAAATGTAAAAATAAAAGAGAAAGTGTAAAAATAAAAATAATAAAATAAAATAAGCAATAAAAAAAAATTATTAAAGCGCCCTGTCCCCGGTAGCTAATGCACAGAAGCGAACGCACACGTAAGTCCCGCCCACATATGTAAACACAGTTCAAACCACACATGTGATGCATCACCGCGGATGTTAGAGCAAGAGCAATAACTGTAGCACCTGACCTCTGTAACTCTAAGCTGGTAACCTGTAAAAAATGTTAAAGCGTCGCTATGGAGATTTTTAAGTACCGAAGTTTGGCGCCATTCCATGAGTGTGCGCAATTTTAAAACGTGACATGTTGGCTATCTATTTACTCAGCATAACTTCATCTTTCACATTATAGAAAAAAAGTGGGCTAACTTTACTGTTTTGTTATTTTTGAAATTCGTGAAACGTTTTTTGTTTTTTTTTAAAACGCGTTTGAAAAATTGTTGTGCAAATACAATGCAACATAAAAAGTTGCAATAACCGCCATTTTATTCCCTAGGGTGTCTGTCAAAAAAATATAATGTTTGGGGGTTCTGAGTAGTTTTATAGCAAAAAAATTATGATTTTTACATGTAGGAGAGGAGTGCCATAATAGGCCCTATATGGAAGTGGTTAAACCCTGGCAGAAAATATTTTATTGAACACATATCCCATGTGAAAGAGTTAGATGAGAATATGTTTGTTCATTTTTGGGTGCCTTCGGAACTGACCTCACTTCAGTGTTTTAGTACTGCTTATTTCCTTCACCACTGATCACAGGACTTCTTATTCCCACTAAACCTCATCCTTAGTACATCACCAACACATTGCACTATTTCATTCTAACAGCTATTTCTGACATTTATTTATTTTTTTCACACATACATACAGTCAAAGACAGGCATTTGAAAATATTGACAGTGATTGTCACAAACTCTTATTTTCATATCTTCTAACGGCTTAAGTTTGGTGACTTGTCTATTCCCAAGAGTTTGGCAGGTTTTGTTTTAATTTATGTTGGTTACTCTGAGCCAGGGTATTGAGCAGAAATAGAAATGATAGGTTATCTCATTTATTCAACAACTCTAAACAATGACAGTTACTCAAAGATTTAATTTCCCTAAAATCCCACTGTGGACTACTGTTAAAGTCACCCATGCAACAATGCTCATTTGGCAAGAGAGGAAAGAAGCAAGTACAAAGACTTAGCATATTCCTTTCTCTTCTGGCAGAAGGTTTTTTCCTCCACTGTCTGATGCTGTCTGACTTCTGTGATTTGGCCCTTGATGCCCTTGGATACAGTGCAGGAAGAGAAAGCGGCAGTCAGGCAGTAGAGTGGACCATCTTCTGGGAACCAGACTCACAGAGAGGAGGAAGCATGCAGGAGCAAGGATTAGAGTATTTGTTCTTATTAGTGAAAATGCACATGTACATATTTCAAGGCATGGAGTGTACAACACAAAATATGCCTGTGTTTTTGGTGACCAGGAGCCTCTGCTGCTACGTAATTTGCTTATAGGCATGATATGCAAAATATGCTATATGTGGGTAATAGCATGTAAAAAACGGTATTTGCATTTATAGGTGCTCATGCTATGTCCCCACTGGATGATTTCACCCTTATATCTTCTTCCAGTGATAACCATAATATTTAGAATTTCTCATCACTTTGACAAAATTTGTGCAGTAAGATTTTTTTTATTTCAAATAGCATATAACACAAACTTTATTTACTGACAGCTACAAGCAAATATAAATACATGCAAGGTCTCAATCAGTATATTCAGTAACATGTATTTACAGATATTAACATTCAATATAATCCTGAGCTTCCATTGCAGGGAACTGCTATTTATATTTTGTTAAAACATTTTGGAATTCTGTTTAGAGTTATTGAAGCAGGTTCTACGGGGAAGAGCATGCCGACAGTTTTTTTTTTTTTTTTTTTAGTAAAGTTCTCACTGATGCCCATTTCTAGCAGTGAGCCTGGATGGACCAAAATGCCCCATCAAGGTTTTGATGCATTAACTGCATGTAATGCTGCAAATATGTATACAGTATATACATTGGAGACGCTTGTTGCTGAATGCCGGTGGCCTATCCAACACCCCGATACATGGAGGAACCCTAAACCGATATGGGACAGAGAGATTGGCGGTGAGACTGTGGTGTCCTTCCGTTTGTACCAGAAATTTTCTTTTTTTTTCTTTTAGCCAAAGAAAGCTCTTTGAGTTTATTTGTTTTGAAGTTAATAAAAAGGACTGCTTGCCTTTACCAAGTCTCCTGTCCGATGTTCCAGGGCTACCTCATATCACACCTTATTTTAACAACTTATTTTAATTCAATTTTTTTTTTGTATTGAAGCAGCAGCTATGAAAATGTTATCTCCTCTTCTCCTTCGGTCTGTTTAATCATTTGCTTTCCTTATAAGTTATTTAACCACTTCCCCTCTGAAACATTGTTTTCATTTTTCACACACCTGTTAAAATCTGCATTTTTGGCTATAAACTTTAAATCCCCAGAACATTATATGTTGCATACCTGTAGTTGCATATATATATTCTAATTTCTAAATAATCTATATGTTTGGGGAAAAAAGACACAAAAATTAATTTTAGTGCACACAAACACAATTTAATCCAAAATTAATTTGTGCAAAATAAAAGTTGAGGTTGTATCAATTAAGCGGATTCCAAATATGTCAAACCTCAAACTGTATGCACCTGTGAAATGGCAAAAAAAAAATAATTAAACCATAAATGATCAATAGGTGACGCTTTGAATGTCTTTACAACATATACTGTAAGTCAGAAATCTAGAATTATTTATTTTACTCTGTTGTGTGTGCAGCGATATATACAGTATGTGCTGTGCAATCGTATGCATACACATGTGCACATTGCATTCATATGTGGGTGATGGGGGTGCTTTATATATTTTTTAAATAATTTTTTTTTATTTTAATATATTTAACATTTTACCACTTTTTTTATTAAAATTATTGCTATGTGATAGAACTGAGCAGTTGACAGGTTCTCTATCAGCACAGCGCTTCAATACATGCACAATTCCCCATGGTATCTCTCTTTACATATGCTGCAAGTATAGAAAAATATGAGTTGACCCTGGCAGAAAATCATTGAGCTAGAATGTAAGTCTTTGACAAAAAAACATTGAAACAGGTAGTGGTAGTATAATTGTCCATTGAGAATTCAGATGACTATTGACTCATAATATCTGGAAATGTAAGTCTTTATAAGGAGTTCATGGCAGCAGTGGAGTTGTTTTTATCCTGGGCACACTCCCTATTCTCCATTGATGAACCTCACCGCTACTAGTGTGAACAGTGCTGTAATGTCTGGTCACATGCTTGGCTGTATGCGTACTACAATTCCCATAGAGCTGAATGTACTCGCACATAAATGTGTAGTCCATCTCAGGGGTGAGCAGAAAGGTTGGCTATGTTCACATGCATAAAGGGGGGCATGGAGAATGAATGTAGCCATCCCAGAACAAAAGTCTGAAAAAAGCAGAATAAGCTTGCATTTCAGAGATAAACCAAAGGAAGATTATTTATAGACATTTTGCACTGATTTTATTTGATAAAAAAAATGGAATTTAGAGTCACTTTAAGCTAGCATACTTAGGTAGGTTTCCATTACAGTCTTTTAATCCACACGACATTCCCTTAATTACTGTAGCACTAACAGTTACATGCGCTTCAAGAGAAATAATCTGTTTAAAAATTAAATCCGTGCATTACTTATGCTTTTCTACACAAAGAATATAGACATAAAATTAACACATTGTCTAAATCCATTCTGCTCACTTTAAGCTAGCATGCTATAGCCAAGGTAGGTTTCCATTACAGTCTTTTAATCCACAGGACATACCTTAATTACTGTAACACTAACAGTTACATGCGCTTCAAGAGAAATAATCTGTTTAAAAATGAAATCCGTGCATTACTTATGTTTTTCTACACAAAGAATATAGACATAAAAATAACACATTGTCTGAGCCTATTATGCTAAAAGTTTCTGCTGGTGGTTGCTCAGCAGCAGCTATTGCAGAGACAATGAACAGTCTGTGATTGTGGGGCAACACATAATAAATTGGTGTACTATGCATAACAACCTACACAGAGGAGTTTAAAGATAAGATTAAAATAAACTTGTAGCTGTTTAACCACTTGCTTACTGGGCACTTAAACCCCCCTCCTATCTAGACCAATTTTCAGCTGTCAGCGCTGATGCACTTTGAATGACAATTGTGCGGTCATACAACACTGTACCCAAATGAATTTTTTATCATTTTTTCCCCCAAATAGAGCTTTCTTTTGGTGGTATTTGATCAACTGTGCGATTTTTATTTTTTGTTAAAAAATGTAAAAAGAGCGAATTTAAAAAAAAGATTTTTTTTTTATTTTGTTATAAAATTTTAAAACTGGTCATTTTTGTCCGTCATTGATGTACGCTGATGAGGTGGCAGTGATGGGCACAGATAGGTGGCAGTGATGGGCACTGATGGGTGGCAGTGATGGGCGATGATCGGTTAAACTGATAGGCAGCACTTCTAGGTGGCACTGATTGGCACCACTGGTGGGCATTGATAGGTGGCACTTGTGGGCATAGATAGGTGGCACTTGTGGGCATTGATAGGTGGCACTTGTGGGCACTTCCAGGTTGCAATTATGAGGCATAATTGCCTCTTCCGTTTCAGGACAGATGTCCCTTTAAGGTGAGCCGGTGATGTGCTTTTTTTTTCTCTCCTACGCTGTTAGCGTGAGGAGAAAAAAAGTGATCACTGAGCTTTTGTTTTGATCATTGGTCATTGGCTGACAGTTGGTCACATGGTAAGGAGCCGGGACCAGCCCCTTACTCAGATCGATGATCACCCGAGTCTCAGTGACTCAGTGATCACAGCACGCTGCGCACACGCCCTACAGGGAGCGTGCACAGGGGAGGCAATCATATGACGACCTCCTGGGAATTCACATCTGCGCTGTGGCCCTCATTCGGCCATAGTGCGGATGTCATGTGGGTAAACATGCCAGAAGAACTGTTTTTAAAAGCATGCTCTTTAATATTTTTAATTAGCCTCAGTTAGCCACACAAGATATCATCCACATTTTTACTTTCACATTGTAGTCCATGACTAACACAGTACAACACTTTAAAGCTGTTATAACACAGCACTCTAAATATACAGTTTTTAGTTCATCTCTAGAGGGATTGTGTGCCACCCCAAAATGCCTCTGGAGTCCTAATGTAAAAAATGACTTTCATAAATGCTATTAATTGCATTTTTAATTATTATTATACAAAATTTAGAGAGCAGGAGGTCTTGGGAGGAACGAAGAGAACAAGCAGGTTGGTATTTTGCGACTAGATTAGTGATGTAGCTGAGCGTTGATTTGTGGATGGCTTTGTAAGTTGTTGTTAGAATTTTGAATTGAATTCTTTGGGTGGAAGCCAATGGATGGATTGATACAGGGGAGTATCAGACACTGAACGGTTGGTAAGGTGGCTGAACCTATAATTTCTCTACTTAATTACATTTCCACTGTCTTTAAATAATTCTGACTGGATGACATTTTTAGAGCAAGAAGTATTTCTTGTTTTGAACTCTTATTATTTTGGTAAATCGGTAAATGCACTTTATACCTTATAATTTCGGCTCCCCTTCCCTGACCTAAACTGACCCACCCTCAGCCTCTCCAGATGTATATTAACCTCAGTCTGGTAGCCATGCCCCCCGTCATACAGAGAAAATGTTGGGAGAATTTGCTCTGCAAAGAGCTGTGATAGCATGTCAAATCAGCAAGCAGATAGCTCCCGCTAGTCCATTTATGTCCTGCTTCTCACAGTGCCTTGCCACCCATTCACATGCAGCCCTGGTTGAGACTACAAGCAATCGCTGACGCAAATCATTATCATGGTAAATTGTTGTTACAATCAAGAATCCAGTCAAATGCAATGATATTGAGCTGATGGTGAAGTACCGTATATACTCGAGTATAAGCCGAGATTTTCAGCCTCTTTTTTGAGGCTGAAAGTGCCCCCCTCGGCTTATACTCGAGTCATCGCTGTCTGCCCGCTCGATCAGCGTGTCGAGCAGACAGACAGCGGCCATTCTATAATTCAAAAGCCGCGCCTCCGGCTCCGCCTTCGCCTGTGATAGGCGGAACACTGAATTTCCCAGCAGCCTGTGTTCCGCCTATCACGGACATCGTATCATCCTCGTACTACGGACGAGGATGATACGATGTACGTGATAGGCGGAACACAGGCTGCTGGGAAATTCAGTGTTCCGCCTATCACAGGCGAAGGCGGCGGCGCAGCTTTTGAATTTTACAATGGCCGCCGAGGCGCCGACGAAGAGGGCATGGGACGGAGGCAAGGCAAGGCACGGCACGGGACGGGACGGGACGGGACGGGACGGAGGCAAGGCACGGCGGCGAGGCACGGAGGCAAGGAGGCAAGGCACGGGACGGAGGCTCGGGACAAAGGCTCGGGACACAGGTAGGCTGGACACACACACACACACACACACACACACACACACACACACACACACACACGGATGGATACACACACACACAGGGATGGATGGATGGATGGAGACACACACACACAGGGATGGATGGATGGATGGATGGAGACACACACACACAGGGATGGATGGATGGATGGACACACACACACACAGGGATGGATGGACGGACACACAGGGATGGACGGACACACAGGGATGGACGGACACACAGGGATGGACGGACACACACACAGGGATGGACAGGCATGTCTTACCCTCGGCTTATACACGAGTCAATAAGTTTGCCAGTTTTTTTGGGGGTAAATTGGGGGCCTCGGCTTATATTCGGGTCGGCCTATACTCGAGTATATACGGTAAGTGCTTAAAGACAGAAAGTAGCTGAGAAAAGCTGGATGCTCTTGTTGTTGAATGGTAAGAAAGAATAAAAAGAAAAGTTGAAAACATTCTTTTATGAAAATAAAAAAAGGAGCAATTTCTTATGATGCACATTGCTTTAGCAAAATAAATGTCATTAAGTTAGGGTTGGGCCTTAGATCTACTTTATAATCTACACATACTGTTTACCATACAGGTTAATTGCAAATGACATACAGGGAATTTACTACAATCAGCCTCTATCTTCAGCTTGTTCAGCTAAGCTTTGAAAATAAATGTTAGAAGGTGACTGGTTACCATGCACAGCTGTTCCAGGTTCTGGCTGCTTTAGTCTTAACCACTTTAGCCCCGGAAGATTTGCCTGCTCAATGACCAGGCCATTTTTTTGCGATACTGCACTGCGTTGATTTAACTGACAATTGCACGGTCGTGCGACGTTGTACCCAAACAAATTTGATGTGCTTTTTTTTACCACAAATAGAGCTTTCTTTTGGTGGTATTTGATCATCTGTGCGTTTTTTCTTTTTTGTGCTATAAACAAAAAAAGAGTGACAATTTTGAAAAAAAACGCAATATTTTGTACTTTTTGCTATAATAAATATCCACAATTTTTTTAAAAGCACATTTTTTCCTCAGTTTAGGCCGATATGTATTCTTCTACAAATTTTTGGTAATAAAAATTGCAATAAGTGTATATTGATTGTTTTGCTCAAAAGATATAGCGTCTACAAAATAGGGGATGGATTTATGGAATTTTTATTATTATATATTATTATATTATTATTATTTATTATTATTTTTTTACTAGTAATGGCAGTGATCTGCAATTTTTATTGGGACTGCAATATTACGGTGGACAAATTGGACACTTTTGACACATTTTTGGGACCATTGACAACTATACAGCAATCAGTGCTATAAAAATGCATGGATTACTATATAAATGTCACTTGCACTGAAGGTGTTAACACTAGGGGGCGATCAAGGGGTTTAACTGTGTTCCCTAGGTGTGTTCCTACTGTAGGGGGGATGGGACTGTCTAGGAGGAGAGACAAATCGGTGTTCATACTTAGTATGAACACATGATCTGTCTCTACTCCCCTGAAAGAATCGGCATTTGTGTGTTTACGCACACAGATCCCAGTTCTCGCTCTGTCAAAAGCGATTGCAGGTGCCTGGCAGTCATCACACCCGCTGGGCACTCACATCGGCTCCGGGCACATTCTCGCCCCTAATAGCCAAAAGGTGAAGCAACATAAAACTGAGACGGCTGATCAGCAAGCAGTTAAGCCCCATACACAAGATCCGAAAATTGGAGGACAGATCGTCCGTTTTTTTTTTTGTTTTTTTTTTTGCATGCTAGTCACATATCGAAAATGGAGAGGTTACTAAAGTAACGAAAATTCTCGTACGACAGAGAAAGAAAAACCAGAAGTGACGTCACATGTTGTAGTGTATTTCTATTGTATTTTCGGATGACAACTGTGCTGATTAAATGAAAATCGATCTGGTATCGTACCAGAAAAATGTTCATGTTTGTCCGATCAATTCATATCGGATGAACATGATTGGCTCTCAAAAACTCTGTACCAATGATCCGATTACTGTACGATTGCTTAGAAAGCGGTATTTTCTGTCCGATTTCCAGATCGTGTGTACGGGCCATTAGTAAATTCCTACCTCAGTATCAAAATGTATATCGAGAGCAGAAACAGTATTTTAAAGGTGCCAAAAAAAGTGAATATATCAAAATTCCAATTTTATTATAAACATATAAAATTGTAGAAATTTCATTTAAAACCATCAAGGAATATCCATACGGCTTTTACAATGATGATTCAGTAACTTCATCTCTGCATGTTTCGCCAGACTATGGCTTCTTCAGGAGAATTTACAAATACTGCATGCACAATCCCTAAAGATTAAGAAACAGTATATTAGTCAAGACAAACACAGAATTGCAAAAACACTTTATATATATATATATATATATATATATATATATATATATATATATATATATATATATATATATATACGGTATATGTATATATATATATATATATATATATATATATATATATATATATACAGTATCTCACAAACGTGAGTACACCCCTCACATTGAAGTAGTGAGTGTACAGCTTGTATAACAGTGTAAATTTGCTGTCCCCCCAAAATAACTCAACACACAGCCATTAATGTCTAAACTGCTGGCAACAAAAGTGAGTACACCCCTAATAATGAATTAATAAAGGGATGAACACCCTAAAAGGAATGGCTACCAGGATTTCTTCATCATTGCTTTGGGAAACAAGGCTGTTGGAGCTGTGACTTTGGTGCTCAACAACCATTGGTATATATTACATATACACACATATATATATATATATATATATATATATATATATATATATATATATATATATATATATATATATATGTATATATATGTATATATATATAGAGAGAGAGAGAGAGAGAGAGAGAGAGAGATCTATAGCTATATATATATATATATATATATAAATAGCTATATACAGTATATTGTATATGTATATAGTTTTTAGTTATTCTCACTTCCTAATTGGATATGGTAATTTTATTTCACATCATTAGAATCCATTTCAGAGTGCAAGAAATCTGTTGCCATCCAGACACAGAACTTCAGACACTTATAGAGCATATAAAATGTCATCACACTATGCTGGCTGTGGAAAAAGCATGGTGGGCAACAACAGCAAGCCTCCGTCTTCTTTTGTCCATTGTGGCCATTCTTTTTTGTGCCAAGATTTGCCGTCATCTACTTCAGCAATAATTTGGTTCCTGAAATATAGTATTGGCTGCACTCTGGTCACAGATAATGGAATATATGACCCCATGCCATTTTGGGAGTGCAGATACTGTAAAATCTGTGGTTTGATCTACTCCAGCATATCTGTATAGACTTTTGGACACTCTACATTGTACTTTGAGAGTAATTATCATACCTTTAAGACGAATATTACCTGCAGCATTTATGCTATGTATAGATATATTCTGCATAAACTATAAAGACAAATAACAATGCTTAAAAATGCAGAGCGCAAACTATCTATCTATCTATCTATCTATCTATCTATCTATCTATCTATCTATCTATCTATCTATCTATCTATCTATCTATCTATCTATCTATCTATCTATCTATCTTCTGATGTACATATACATATAAACTTGTATATATGCTGCACTGACTTTATTTTTCTAAAACTGTACACACCTAACAAGGAAGAGTTGAAATAGCTAACAGTGTTTGTTCTTTTCTCCACCCCAAGTATAATGATTTAGGTTTAGCTTTTTAAAATAGTGCTTAAAAAAGTGCTTGTTGGAAGGGTTAAAAAAATCTGAAATGTCTGCCATGAAATTGCATGGCTGTGAAACACACTTCAAGACAAGCTTAAGAGCCCTGTCCAAATCCAGAGATTTCCCTTAGCATTAGACGATTTATCCAATTAGGACGGGGCAATGCTGTAAGCTGATGGTTTTAGCATTCAGCTACTAGCACTGTGGAAGGATGGCACTGTATACATTTTGATCTGGTAGAAGCACAGTTGTGCTTTGACTGCATATCTCAGATCTTCTGGCTTCAGGTAGCATTCTCCCAAAATATAAAATCAATACTGCTTACAGAACAGACAGAAAGGTTTACAGCTAGTGAGATCTGTTTGCAGAGTGACAATACTTTTCAGAGTACATCATTTGATGGACTATAAATAGTACTGTATACTTGGTCAACTAAAATTCTTGAATATTAAAAAGCATTTCAAAGTGGAAATATACGCCTTCTTGGTCTTCCTCCTGTATGTTGTATATGCCTCAGAGAAACTTCAATTTTATGTGCTGTGCCTCGTACAAATAAATGGCTGATGTGCTCTTCACTAGCAATGCACAGTGTGTGTTTGTGCATTGGAGCCTGCAATGGAACTGAAATGTGTGTATACCCTACTGTAAAAAGGCTGTCATCAACTGCATTCAGTATGAACTGGCTGGTAGCTAATAGTATTGATTACCTATTGCTGATCACTGTTAGTGGACACAAATCTACTGACAAACTGAATATAAAACACTGCTTTACCATGAAAGCTTGTCCTATTATGTTTATTCCTGTGACTATCCTGTAAGAATGAAAAATGTCAAGTGTTTCCATTTACATCTCATCTGCACATGAGAATAAAAAGAACATTTTACAGTTCAGGTATATAAATATTTTGTTATATTGGTAAATATGTAAAAAAAAAGAGCTACTGACCATGTAAACCTGTGCTCAATTTTGTTTTATCCATTGTTTTCTTGAATAATTCATGTACTGTTCATAAGGTATAAAAAATTGATATGCCCTTCACTCAAAGATAACTGCATTCACAATTTCATATTGTACCTACTTTCACTTGTTAATGCATTGTAAAGGTCCCCTTCACTCAACTTGAATAGAAAAGTGCATGTCAACAAGATAGAAATCTGTGTGAACCTGCTCCATTTAGAAACATTGTCATATCAAATGTGTGCGGTCTTGTAGTGACCTTTCAGTGTAGATGGAGAGTTCCTGCTGATACTCAGACTCATTCGAGGTATGGCTTGAATCCTCTTACATTGCTTATTACTTCATTCGTGCATCCTTTGTGCCCTCTCTGGGCTGAAATATGTTTATATTTATTAAACACCATTTAATGAAACCTAAATGCAGGCAAAATCACAAACAGAAAAATTAACACAAGGAACATCACTTAAGCTAGCCATACATTTTACAATTTTCTTGTTCAATTTATTTTAGATTTACCATCAGCTCTGTAGTGCAAGGGCCTGCCTGATTGCATACAAATTTAAAGTGTTTAGGTATGACTTCATATTATATACTCATTTGGTTGCTGAACATGGACTCTTTATATAAAACACAGGTACACTGGTGATACTCTGGACAATCCCCCCACCTTTGCATTCCGGGTGGGGTAGACTGTCCAATCAGCAGTGAGAGCTGTTGGCTCTGTTGGCGGTTTGGCTAGCTGGTGGTGGAATCACGGATTTAGCCTGCACTATAAGGATATCTGCATGCATTTTTACCACCAAAGAGGAGAACTTCACTATCAATTGTCTCTATATCAATTTTTTTACCCAGATCTCTACGTTTTCTACTCTGTAAAGGACTTTGAATATTTATAGGGTTAATTATTAGCACTGCACTGTTATGTATCTAATATACAATATATATATATATATATATATATATATATATGTGTGTGTGTGTATGTATGTGTGTGTATATATATATATATATATATATATATATATATATATATATATATATATATATATATATATATATATAGTATCCCACAAAAGTGAGTAAACTCCTCACATTTTTGTAAATATTTTATTATATCTTTTCATGTGACAACAGTGAAGAAATTACACTTTGCTACAATGTAAAGTAGTGAGTGTACAGCTTGTATAATAGTGTACGATCGGATTTTCCGACAACTTTGTCCGACCGTGTGTATGCAACACAAGTTTCGGACAAAATCCATCGGACAAAATCCAACGGATTTTGTTGTTGGAATGTCCGACCATGTGTACAAGGGCTAACAGTGTAAATTTGCTGTCCCTTCAAAATAACTCAACACACAGCCATTAATGCCTAAACCGCTGGCAACAAAAGTGAGTACACCCCTAAGTGAAAATGTCAAAATTGGGCTCAATTAGCCATTTTCCCTTCCCGGTGTCATGTGACTCATTAGTGTTACAAGGTTTCAGGTGTGAATGGGGATCACGTGTGGTAAATTTGGTGTTATCGCTCTCACTCTCTCATACTGGCCACTGGAAGTTCAACATGGCACCTCATGGCAAATAACTCTCTGAGGATCTGAAAAAAAAGAATTGTTGCTCTACATAAGGATCGCCTAGGCTATAAGAAGATTGCCAAGACACTGAAACTGAGCTGCAGCACCGTGGCAAGACCATACAATGAAGCTTAGTGCACATGCTCAGCGTCATGTCCAGAGGTTGTCTTTGGGAAATAGACGTATGAGTATTGCCAGCATTTCTGCAGAGGTTAAAGGAGTGGTGGGTCAGCCTGTCAGGGCTAAAACCGTATGCTAAATACTGCATCAAATAAGTCTGCATGGCTGTCGTTCTAGAATGAAGCCTCTTCTAAAGATGATGCACAAGAAAACCCACAAACAGTTTGCTAAAAACAAGCAGACTAAGGACATGGATTACTGAAACCATGTCCCGTGGCCTAATGAGACCAAGATAAACGTATTTGGTCCAGATGGTGTCAAGTGTGTGTAGCGGCAACCAGGTGGGAAGTACAAAGACAAGTGTGTCTTGCCTACAGTCAAGCATGGTGGTGGGAGTGTCATGGTCTGGGGCTGCATGAGTGCTTCTGCCACTGGGGGGGAGCTACAGTTCACTGAGGGAACCATTAATGCCAACATGTACTGTGACACAATGAAGCAGAGCATTATCCCCTCCCTTCAGAGACTTTGGCACAGGGCAGTATTCCAACATGATAACGACCCCAAACACACCTTGCTAAAGAAGTCAAGGGTAAAGGTGACAGACTGGCCAATCATGTCTCCACCCTCCAGACCTAAACCCTCTTGAGCATCTTTGAGGCTTCCTCAAACAGAAAGTGGAAGAGTGCAAGGTCTCTAACATCCGCCAGCTCTGTGATGCCATCATGGAGGAGTGGAAGATGACTCCAGTGGCAACCTCTGAAGCTCTGGTGAACTCCATGCCCAAGTGGTTAAGGCAGTGCTGGAAAATAATGGTGGCCACACATAATTTTGACACTTTGGGCCCAATTTGGACATTTTCACTTAGGGGTGTACTCACTTTCGTTGCCAGCGGTTTAGACATTAATGGCTGCATGTTGAGTTATTTTGAAGGGACAGCAAATTTACACTGTTAGCCCTTGTACACATGGTCGGACATTCCAACAACAAAATCCGTTGGATTTTGTCCGATGGATTTTGTCCGAAACTTGTGTTGCATACACACGGTCGGACAAAGTTGTCGGAAAATCCAATCGTACGTAACGTGACGACATTATTTCGTTACGGCGGGACTACGTTCAGGCTAGTAGCCAATAGCTTTGGTCTAGGCTAATAGACTATAGGCTAATACAAGCTGCACACTCACTAATTGACATTGTAGCGAAGTGTAATTTCTTCAGTGTTGTCATATGAAAAGACAGAATAAAATATTTACAAAAATGTGAGGGTTGTACTCACTTGTGTGAGATACTGTGTGTAATATGTATATATATATATATATAATTTACACAACATTCTAGTGTGGCTGTACAGTGAGTCTGATTAGTACAGATCAGGCTGGATTTCTCAGTCACCCTGTGCCCCTATTAGAGACACAGGGTGACTTAGACATAGGAGGTGAATGGGGAGCAGAAACAAGGTTTTCCCAACCACCCCAAGGGATTCTGGGTTCCACGGACCTCTCCCCGCCCAGGTGTGATTTCAAATAAATAGAACCACAGAACAATTGTAGTATCTTGTAGTACCTTGTGTTACCTCAACACATGCGTGGGACCCCACTGCTGCACTTACTTTTAGGCCAAAAATACACTGTAAGTACATCAGTGGATAATATTGGACAGCACAGTGGTCAGTGGAAAAAAAACCTGGCTGGCTGCTGCCCCCTCGCCCACTCATGCAGGTTGGTTGATGGCAGGGAAGTCAGCAAGTATTTGCTGTGGCTACAGAGGAAAGTCTGCCTCTTAGTCCACAGCATCAGGCATTTGATAATAGGATTTTTATAACAGCTTACCTGTAAAATCCTTTTCTTTGAAGTACATCACGGGACACAGAGCCATAGTAGTTACTATGTGGGATGTCCCAGAGCAATGCCAACTGAAGGGGGGGAAACACAACAAAATTAGGTCACCATGAGATCAGAGGGCTTATACTGCTGCTTGCAGTACACTGTGCCTAAAGGCGATATCCTCCTGACCTTTTATATCTACTTGATAGAATCTGGTACATATATGGACAGAAGACCAAGTTGTGGATTTGAGGTATGGAGGCTTAGTGATGCATCCTGGTAGAGTGCACTTTAATTTGAAAAGGTGGAATTTTCCTCTTTAAACCATAAGCTTGAACAATTACTTGTCAAATCCATATAGAAATAGTAGATTTCGATGCTGCCTGCCCTCTTTTAGGACCTTCAGGCAACACAAACAAAACATCCGTTTTCCGAATCTGAGCAGTCACTTTCAAATAGATTTTGACAGCTCCCATGATATCAAGAGAATGTAGTAATTTTTTCTCCGCAGAACAGGGTTCTGGGAAAAAAAGAAGGCAGGCAATATCCTGGTTTAGATGAAAACCTGACACTAGCTTCGGTAGAAAATTAGTATGAGGACGCAATACAACCTTATCCTTGTGAATAATTAAATTTACAAGCAAGAGCAGCCAACTCTGATAACCTTCTTGCAGAAGATATGGCTACCAGAAAAACTAGTTTCCTTGTAAGGAGGACCAAGGGAATCTGTCGTATCGGCTCAAAAGGCTGTTGTAATGCTGATAGAACTAAATTCAAGTCCCAAGGGTTCAGGGTGACCTAATTGGAGGATTAAGCTGCGTTACCCCCTGAATAAAGCTACAAACCAAAGAATGCGAAGCAAGTGGTCATTGAAATAATACCGACAAGGCCAAAACCTGGCCTTTGATAGTACTCAATACCAGCTTCATTTATAACCCCATCTGTAGAAAGTTGAGGATTCTACCTTTGACATATTTTCTGGGTTGCCAACCCTTGGATTCACACCAGGAGACATATGCCTTCCAGATTATATAATATATGACTCTGGAGGCCGGCTTCCTTGCATTAACCAAGGTAGACACCACTGAAGCTGACAGCCCATGCTTCTTCAGAATGTGGGTCTCAATAGCCAAATTAAATTAAACTAAATTTAGCATTTGTAAGGTAAGATGGAATACCAGACCTTGTGAGAGAAGGTCTGGATGTGGCGGTAGTGTCCATGGGACTCCTACCACTATCTTTACAATCTCTGCATACCAAGATCTACTGGGCCACTCTGGGGCAACAAGAATCACCAACTTCCTTTCCTGCTTGATCCTGCAAAGAAGCCACAGAAGCAGCAGAACAGGAGGGAATGCATAAATCAGTGAAAATGGATTCCATGGGAATACCAAGGCATCTGTTCCGCATGCCAGCGGATCCTTTGTTCTTGACACAAAGTTGTTGATCTTTTTGTTGAATCTGAATGCAAACAGATCCATATCTGGAATTCCCCATTTTTGACATATTGTCAGAAAGATGCCGGGTTGAAGAGACCATTCCCCCATGAACAACTGCTGGCGACTCAAGTAGTCTGCCTGCCAAATCTCTATTCCTGGAATGAAGCCTGCCGATAGGCAAGGTATGTTGTCTTCTGCCCAAGTTAGGATATGACTCACCTCTCTCTGGGCCGCACGACTTCTCGTGCCTCCTTGGTGATTGATATAGGCCCCTTCTGTGGCATTGTCGGATTGGATCCTAACAGGCCTTCAGGGCCAGGCGTGCTGCCCGAATCTCTAGAATATTGATGGGCAGGGTGTTTTCTGATTTGGACCATTTCACTTGGACAGTCGCTTCTTCCAGGACTGCTCCCCAACCCAAAAGGCTGGCATCTGTTGTTACCACTTTTCAGGTAACTGGTAGGAAGGATTTTCCTTTCTGCAGATTCTTGGCTATCAATCACCAACTGAGGCTTTGGCGCACCTTTGGAGATAAACGCATTGGGAAATCCAGAGCTTGGACCTTCTTGTTCCAAGCCAATAGGATACTGTTTTGCAGTAGTCTCAAATGAAATTGAGCATAGGGAATGGCCTTGAATGAAGCCACCATCTTTCCCAACAATCTCATGCAAAGTCGAATGAAGAATTCTTCTTTGCTTTGACCACCTGACTCAGTTCCCTTATGGCACTAATCTTTGCCAGGGGCAAGAACATCCTCTTCTGAGCTGTAGCTATGATTAGACCCAAGTAGTAGTCTCCTTGATGGGTTTAAGGAAGATTTTTCTAGGTTGAGAATCCAACTCCAGGTAGCTGACTGGTGACCAATCTCTGGTCTAAGCGGGCTACTGACTGGTCTATCAAGAGCAGATCGTCTAAGTAAGCTAAAATCGTTATAATTTGAGCCCTTAATCTGGCTAGAGGAGGAGCCAGGATCTTTGTAAACACTTGAGGTGCAGTAGCTAGAACAAAAGGCAGAGCTACAAACTGAAAATGAAGATTTTCTATCTTGAAGCGTAGATATTTCTGATGAGCGGCAAAAATAGGTGCATGGAGGTAAACATCCTTAATGTCAATTGAGGCTAGAAGTTCTCCACCTTGTAGAATGGAGACTACTGATCGGATTGACTCCATGCGAAAAGAGCAGATATTCAGAAACCGATTTAGATCTTTGAGATCTAGAATGGATCTGAGATTCCCATTCGGTTTTGGTACCGTGAAAAGGTTTGATTAAAACCCCAATCCCTGCTCTTCCATGGGTACCACCGATATCACCTTTTGATACAAAAGATGGCCCAATGCTTGAAAGAGTGACTTTTTTTTCCCTGGATCCCTGGGAACGTTTGATCTGAGAAAACAAGGAGATGGGGACTCTTAGCCCTTGTACACACGGTCGGAGAATCTGTCGGAATGAGTCTTATCGGACCGCGTCATCAGATAATCCGACTGTGTGTGGTATGCATTGGACTGATTCCGTCTGAATCTCCGTCCGATCCAAATTTCCAACATGTTGGAAAGATTTCCCGACCATTTGGGCCGGACGGACCTAATCCGATCATGTGTACAGCATTTTCATCGGACCAAGTGCCACGCATGCTCACATTCAAATTCCGACACGGAAGTGCTCGTTCAGGTAAAACTACTGCTCGTAAGCGATATAGCACATTCGTCACGCTGCAATGTTAAAAAATCAGTCATCAAGCGCATTCTCTTGATCTTTAACAATGCTGCAAGAACGAACTTCTTTTGATGCTCATAGTCACACACACTTCTCCCGAACGAATTTCATTACTCTTTTTTAACCATTTCAGCAATACAATTTTAGTTTAAGTCACATCTACACAATGTTTGTTTTTTTATGTTTTTTTTGGGGGGGGGATTCCCTAAAAAACTCCTTTAAAGACACTGGTCATTTCTCCTTTTTTGAACTTTTTATTTTTGGGTGTAAACTTATAACAACAACATTATTGTATTTTTTAGATTTTATTTTTTAATCTACAGGAGGTTGTTTAGTGTTGGTACCCCTTGTTATTTATTTTACTTTGTATTTTGGAAATGTACCTGCCTGCTCACAAATAAACTCTACTTTTTGAAGGAAAACACATTACACAAGTATTTCATCAAACAAAAATAAAATGTATTTTTTTTTGCTTGAAAAGAAAACTAAGAACGCAGCACTGGAGAAACTTATTAACTTTGGTGCAGCCTTTGGCCCCCAGGGCAGACATGAATAAATGAGATATAAAAAAATTGGTGGCCTGAGGAGTAGATATCTCAGGGAGAGAAGTCCGCTCCTGAAGTCCTCGAGAGCAGGAAATTCAGATGCCCAGGATGGTGATCTTGAAGAGGCTGCATCTTCTGGCACACCAGACTCATCCCAGGCCATCACTCTCTGGTCTTCCTTTGGGACTTCCCACCAGGCATCCTTCCAGGCTGTGGCTGGGCTCCTCTAGCTGGGGCAGGAAGAGGAGGGCGTTGTTGGACCTCCTGGCTGCCACTTGCCACAGCCTCCCCCCGACTGAGGTCTTCCTGTGTATGAAAAGGGGACATAGTTTTATTTTTTTGATCATCAATCACAACATTTTGTGCTCCTGGCTTTTGCTATTTGACTGTTACCAAATAGAACAGACTATCATTCTGACACCAGCATTTTTCTTTCCCGTCCCAATCATTTTTGGTCACTACTGTCTATTGAGATGTAAACCACTTGGAGAAATCTCAACTTACTGATCAATAAGAACATCTAATCTAGTTAACATCATTAAATGTAACACAAGAAATATGTTCAACAATGCAATACCTGTCTCAAGCTGGGCCCCACCACATGGTGCTGCCTGGATGGCCCAGGTTGGTCATCAGAAGCCTCAGCTGGGGGTGAAGGGTGCCTTGGAGGAAGCATGGAGAGTGGTGGCCTGGGTACCCCCTGGTCTAACAGAAAATGCAGCCTGTCAAAGTGCACCATCCTGGGGTAGTAAACAGCATCTGGATCTCCTGCTCTCAAGGACTCCAGGTGCTTCTTCCTCTCCCTGAAATATGTAAGCTTCATGGTCACAATTTTGCGATTCAGATATGTCATGTCTGCCGTGGGGACCCTGATCTGCACCAAAGCAAGCAGTTTCTCCAGTGCTGCGTTCCTCTTGGATCTGTCATAATGAAATTTGTTATGGAACTGCCACAGGCAGGGCATCTCCATGTATAGCTCGAGGAAGAGCCCCATAAAGTTGGGATTGGTGAATGGGTCCATTTTCTCTGCAAGACACAACACAAGACAAACCCTCAAATACTAATAATGCAATTAAAATCCCTCCTAATCTTGTCCCAACAGCGGCCTAGATACAAGCAGTCTAGTCTAGTGAAGCACAAATTTAAAAATGTTACCTTCGTTTCGACGTTCGCCGCGTCCGTGCCTCACACTCTCCTCCCAGATCGTACGGACGATACACATGTGTGGCGTTTTATATACAGTGCGCATGCGTGAAACTCCGCCCGCCCCTGACGTTCTTTCCAGACTATTCCCCGCCCCTTCGCTTCCCGCGCAGTGGGGAGAGCACATGGCGGAGAGAACGCAGGTACACAATAATAGTTCCACTAACGAGGAGGAGGGTGAGGAAAGCCCGGAGCCAGAAACGTCCCGATCCAGGAAGACAAGATTTAAGGCCTCAAATATGTATTTTGGAGAGATGTTGGAGATGGTCGGCATACTGAACAGGACCGACTATGATGGGAAGTATGGACCTTACCCAAACCCAAATATCAGAAAGGCCAAGATCATGAATAAAGTTGTGAAGAGTCTTCTGAAGAATTTTGGGGTACGCCGATCCAAGGATCAACTGAGAAAACGCTGGTCAGACCTGAAACTGAGGGAGCACGAGCAGTACCTAAGGATCAAGCGTGTTCTTAAAATAAGTAAGTAGTTGTCGTGTGTTCATATCATTATTCTTGCTTGCATACATGCTCCATGTGCTTGGATTTCATGTTGTGCATTTTAAAATGGCCACTTTCAAGGTCATGGTTTCGTTCGTTCGTATGAAACATCGTTCTGCAGGGAAGTATTCCAGCTTAACAAAGTGGCACCAATAATGTTCTCACCTTGTAACTCGGCCCAAAAAAACAATTGGACAACACTTCCAAGGAATGTTTCATATTCCTATTTATGCCCTCTGTGTGCTAATTAATCTTTGTTTACATTCTCATAGGGGAGAGAAGACTCGGCAAGTATGAGGACACCAGGGACCATGAGGACACCAGGGACCACACCTCTCCCAAAGAAGGGCAACTTCCAAAAGCAGAAATGCAGGAGCAGGAGGAGGAGGAAGAAGGAGAGACTGTGGAGGTTGGCCAAATTGTCACCACAACAGGTGAGTGTCGGAGAACACAGCTTCCGGTAAGCTCATCAATGTATATCACCATATTTGGATTACATGGTGTGTTTGTTTGTTTTTTTTTCTAGGTCATGTGGAGGAAGATTCCCGTTTTACCAGTGAAAGTGCCCAGATCTTGATCGGGGAGATAATGGTGTGCAATAGGGATTAGGAAATTGTACAACAAAACATCAATGATGTTAAAAATAAAATGAAGAACATCATTGATGTTTTGGGGAGAGTGTGAAAACGAAAAAACTAGATAGGGTTTTATTTTTGTTTTAGAAAATAAAAAAGGTGGATTTAGCATAATTCCAAATTTGGAAGATGCACAGAGTGTGTAAACATGGGCTCAATGTACATGTTTTATGGAAAGTGTCTGAGATGAAGGGGTTGCAGCCCCAAAGCATGTACATTGATCCCCCATGATGGGAGTTAGCACATGTTGACACACTGTGTGCATCTTCCAAATTTGTATTTTTCAGGGGTCACACCCCATGTGATGAAGGCAATATCAGCCCAGTTTTGTACATACTCATGTCTGATATTGTCTTCACTTTTCCAAGTTGAACTTTGTAAGTTCCTGTGTTCTGTATTTTACGGTTTGATACATGCCTGTTTACACAAAAAAAAAACTCAAAAATAAATATTATTAAACTGGGTTTTGGATACCCAAAATATCTTGGTTGTGTTGTAAAAACCTTTACTAAACGCACATATGAATGTGCTTGTATTAAAAAGTTTCATTCTCAACAATGTGTGGCTTCCTTTTTCATTGGGATTACAGTGTATTTGTAGTCAAATTTGAGTTTGTGCTGAGGAGTGTGATTTACTAAAGGCAACTCCACTTTGCACTCCAAGTGCAGTTTCAGGTGTACTTTTGCAGTGCACTTGTAGTGCATAGTGGATGTGCCTTTATTAAAAAGCACCCACAGTAAGGTGTAAATTTGGACAATCATGCCATTTTCCTGCCATGGTGCTGAAAATGAGCATGATTTAGATCAGTAATGCACTACACATTAGTTAACAAAAAGAAGGTGTGTGTGCGTAGCAGACCCACAACATAATAAGATTATCTGAAGAAGAGACTGTCCCTTCATCTCACTCTGAACTTGGGTTTGCACTGTTGCTAAAAAAGGCACAACTTGTCAAAAAATGGCAAAGTGGGAGGCCACAGTCTGCCATTCCTAATGCATTGAAGGACACTGTGTAGTGACACAAGAAAACAAACTAGTAATTTGACAAATCAACATTGCATGCAGATTAGACACCCACATTTTTGAAGACAATTAGTATAACATTTTTTAAAATGAGTGTTTAAAGCCTAAAGTATAAGGTCCCCTTATGAGAGTCCTAACCCCCCCCATCCCCCCCATCTGATGGGCCCTTGATAAAAAAAATGAGGGGGGATGTTTAGGACAGGTAACCCTCTCCACTTGATTGAGAGCTGAATGGCTAAATAATGTGTGATACTTTGTGAAGCCCCTCCTTAGTCACACTATTGGCAGCCCACCGGACAGGTAAGAAGTGTCATAATAACAAAATGGAAGGACATTTTGACATTATGCTATTACATAGCAATAAAATTAATATGTTTAAAAAATAAAACTAGCATTTGAAAGTATTGAGGCAGGCCCTTACACTACATGCTTTGATGAATTTGTCCATAAATGTGATCATGAAAAAAGTATTTAGAGTGTGTATTGGGTTGGGTCAAGTCATGAGATAGAAGATTGCTATCAGCTGAGGTAACAGTTGGGGAGAGGGGGGTTACTAATGAGTTTGGCACAACTCCAAAAAACAATAAAAAGGTCACTTTGCATGAATTGAAGCACACACATCACATTTGTAGAGATTTTAGGGGGTGTTTAAGGAAAAGCAATACTATGGAGCTGCCAAAAGACATTGTCAAGTGACTAGACTCTAGTTTTAGTTGCCAAGAAGAGACATTAGCAATCATGAAATACATAGAATGTGATGTTTATGGTTAAAAATTAGCATAATATAGTCCTTCAGCAGGAGATGAATGATGGCAGAACAGGTCTCTGGAATAATGATCCCCAGAGCCTGGGGGGAGATGCCTGTAGAGAACTTGAGGTCCTGAAGGTTCGTCTACGTCCTCATCGTACAGTTTGTGCTGTGCAGGGGTTCTTACTTTGACTTTGACACAAGCCTTTTGGCTTGTGTCAAAGTCAAAGTAAGAACCCCTGCACAGCACAAGCTGTACGATGAGTACGTAGACGAAACATGTTTGGAAAACGGTCGGGTGGTCAGAACGGACACCAGAAAGCAACGCTAAACAGCAAGGCCTGAAAGGACGACCTGAATAGCAGAAGCAAGCAGACAATAAAAAATGCCTTTTAAAGCGTACTATACCAAGATAAAGTCCACAATGAGAAGCAAATACTTAATGACTGCACGCACTGATTATCAGAGCAGTAGCGATCTGAATCACTAATCTGAAAAGTGCAAATCCTCTTTCACCAAACTTCTACTAAAACACGAGATCAGCAGAAGGAGCACAAAGGGTGCCGGACGTGGTGCTGAACTTCCGGGCAACCGCAAAATCAGACAACTTGGCCCGACCGTGTGTATGCAACAGTTTCGGGCACAATCCGTCGGACTCAATCCGACTGGCAAAATCCGACGGATTTGGTTGCCGAAATCTCCGACCGTGTGTACGTGGGTTTAGAACTCTAATTTGTACCCTAGAGTTATTGAGGAGGTCATCCATTTGTCTCGACACTCTTCCTGTCAGATCCTTGAGAACTGCAGAAGTGTTCTCCCCACTCGAGCGAGCGGGGGCGTTCCTTCATAAGGAGGCCTTAGTATTGTGTTTTGTAGGCTTCCTTCCCCAGGACCCTTTTGTCCCTGGGGTTGACTCTGAGCTTTACCTCTTGAACTTGACGGTGGAGGCCGTCAAGACTGCC
Organism: Lithobates pipiens; assembly: GCF_037356315.1. Classification (NCBI taxonomy): domain Eukaryota; kingdom Metazoa; phylum Chordata; class Amphibia; order Anura; family Ranidae; genus Lithobates; species Lithobates pipiens. Next base: position 312,983,005 of record NW_027507758.1, on the reverse strand, counting down.
TGGAGTCTGATGTCCCTAGCACTGGAGAAGAAGCTTGTTTAAATGAAAAATGCTTATTCCTTTTCCTAACTAGCAAAATGGAACTCTTCCCATTAGAAATTCTTTGGATGTATTTATCCAGATCCCCAAACAGCCATTCACAGCGAAAGGGAAAACTATCCAGGAACTTTATGCATGGCACTTCGCCTGACCAATTTTTTGACCATAATATTCTACGCATATGCCCCAGCCCAAGCATAAGGTGTGAGGCCTGGAGAATAGAATCTCTCATAGCTTCTATTGCAAAACATAATGCCTCTGGTAGCTCGGCCAACTCCTGGACCTGCTGATCAGGAATAATCTTGAGCACCTGTTTAAAATGATCTCTTAATGATTGACATACACCAATTGCTGCCAGGGCAGGTTACTGAACCTGCCAGAGAAAAAGTGTTTTTTAACAGGAGTTCCAACTTCTTATCCGTTGGATCCTTAGCATTTGAGCATTGTCAACCGGACATCAAACTTTTATTCACAGAGCATATAGCAGCGTCATTGGCTGGGATTTCACATTTTTATTACATTTTTGGTCCATAGGATAAAGTGTTCAAAACTTTTTAGGAGGGAAAAACTGCTTATCTGGGTGATACCACTCAGAATACATAATCATTTCCAACAATGAATGGATAGGAAAAGCATAAACAGCTTGGGGAGGCTTTAGCAAACCCAAACAAGAAGTAGGCTTATCAACCAACTCGGTTAAAGGTAACATGAATGTGGAGCGGACCAATTCAGTAAGAGATTGTACCAACAATCTTTCAGGTTGTGAACCTGATCCTTCCACATTTGACCCCTCAGAAGAGGAGTCATCAGCCTGTTCCTGGTCCACTGAGATAAATTCATTATCTCCCGCCCCTGGTTCCTCAGTTTGAGGGTCCTGGATAAAAGAAGGGGACAAATCACAATTAGTCCTATTCTGGGATGTGATTAAAACTGTTATTTTCTGCTCTAACCCCAATATGGTTGAGGAAAAAACCTCTTCAGTAACATAGAAAGGGGCTGCAGAGTTGCAACACCTGATGGCCCAGATGGCTCACCCTGACCAGCCACCTCAGAACTCTCAGGGGAAGATGCCATTTTTTTAGAGATGGTTCTAGGCTTTTTTGAGGCTGAAGGAGTCCCTCTGAGCCCTTTTTTGGGGTGATTCTAGCCCCCCTTCTGACCATAGCCCGATGCACAAATGCAGAGGTACTACCAGAAGAATCACATCCACTGCTTGAGCAATAATCCAGCCACTGCCGCTGCTAATGGTCAGCCTGATGCTATAAGTAAATGTGTCAATGGGAATGCCTGTGTCACCAACCACTTACATGCCCCTCTTTGCTCTTGTGTCCCTTCGACATCTGCAGCCAGCAAAAAAGGAGCTTTTAAACATACTCCAAAGCTGGGCATTGCTGCACGTCATATTGTGCCCCCTCTCTCTTTTCAAAAGAGAATTTTCCCGCGTGAGCATGGGCCTCCGATCCGACAGGATCAGCGTTTGTGTGGGGAGGGGATGGCGAGGAGGAGCCTGAGACATGCTGCCATGAGAAACAGAGCGGCATTGCCGATCGTTTTTGACTTCCCCCTTTCTAAGAAGAGGGGAAGCTTGTGGGGTTGATTTAGTGGAAGAAAAATCCCCCCCAATCATACTGGAGGTCTGAGCTGCTCGCCGGAGGGAAGCCTGCTGTTTCTGCTGCACAGCGTGATCTATGAGGAAAGCATGGCAAGGTATGTGCTCTATACAGCCCCCAGTGATGACTCTTAGGCTTGACAACATTTACTTCATTTTTAAAGGAGACATTTCATACGAAAATTTAAAAAAATTCCTTAGAAACCTCCACTTATCTTTCCCACCGCAGGGTTTTCTGTGGTAAAAACCAACAGACCCAATCTTCACCCCTCAAGGTGGGCACCATTACTAAACTTTCAGGAACCTGGGACCCTCAGGGAACTCACACTCCTGGACCTGTAAAGCACTCCACCAGTAAAACTTTATGGTTGAAAAAACCAAAGCACTGGATCTCGGGGTCCAGGTCTCTAAAAAGAGAAGTTTTACAGGCAAGCCCTTGTTTCTTTACCCGTGACCAACACCTAAGACACTGGCAAAAAATCTGAGGTACTCCTAGTAGTGGGAGGGGTTATATAGGAAGTGGGCTTCCTGTTTTAGGGTGTGCCAGTGTCCTTCACCTGAAAGTGGCCTATAACCCACATAGTAACTGCTAAGGCTCTGTGTCCCGTGATGTATGATTAACAAATTTACTCACCGGCCCCTGCTGTGGAGAGGAAGTGTGTGTCATGTCCTGGTCAGCCTATCCTCAGGGCCGCCATGCTGCCGACTCTTGTGATCTGTTTGGGCTGTGCAGAGTTTGCAGAGGGACGGGAAGCATAGCTCCCTGTCATTTCGGCCCTTTGGGCACACAGTGTGGGCTGGCACAGTTGCTGGTGGCTGATCCCGGCTGGAGCTCCCCAGTCAAGCGCCCATACTGACTCGTGGCCAAGCTTGGACCCATCTCAGGAACTGCTTCCTGATTGACTGGGAGGGGATGCAGGAAGACAGTGAATTTGAATTTGCTAATGTCACACAAGTGGGTGGGCTCACCCATTTTGAAGCCAATTAGAGCCTCATACTCTAATCACATGCTTAAAATTTTTTTGAAATCCACGCGTCCAGTGCCCTCCATGGAGATTTGGGGCGGGACGCATAGATTAGGGAGATGGTGCCCCTAATGCATGGGCTGCCACTGACAGTGGCCAAGTGGTTAGCAGCACTAGGGTCGGTAATTCGAATCCCAACCATGGCACTCCCTGCTTGGAGTTTGCATGTTCTCTTGGTGCCTGCATGGGTTTCCTCCCACTCCCCAAAAGCATACTACTAGGTTAATTTGCTGCTGTCTAAATTGGTCCTAGTACTGTATGTGAATTAGGGACCTTAGATTGTAAGATCCTTGAAAGCAAGGACTGATGTGAATGTACAATGTACAGTATATGTAAAGAGCTGTGTAAATTGATAGTACCTGTAATAAAGTAAATACAAAATATTAGCTTTATAAAAGCACACAAATATTAGCTTTATAAAAGCACACAATCTTAACTTGCTGAATGCAGGTTTCTGTTTATAAAAGAAAAACTGTGCAGTGCTTAAATATAATTAGTGCAACAACATTTATTGTGCGCAATAAATCGAAAGTCCAATTTTTAAACTGTGATAGAAATCAGAATAAACTCATTAGTGTATCCAAAAGCTTGCTCCAATGTTTAGTGTGAAGTACCAGAACACTCACCAGAAAGCAGACAAATTTCAGCATAAAAAGAACATGCTTCACTGTAGGGAGGGGCCTACATGCTGATGTCATCGCCGCCGTCTCATTGTTTCACTAATTATGTTTAAGTGCTGCACAGTTTTTCTTTTATTATCATTTGGAGGTTGTATATTCACCTTTTTTGTGCCAGCTGCTATATTGTTATATAGCACTCACTTTACTTTGGTTTTGAAAGTTTCTGTAGATAACTATGTTCAGCAATGTATGAAATTATGTTTAACTTGTATACTGATCTCTGGATCCCCCCAAAAAAACAGTCCTTAAATAAATATGTTTGACCCTCTTTGCTTAAATTGAGAACAATGAAGCTTCCCTTGTCTTTTTTTGTAGCACTTGCTGACTAGTGCAATGTATCACTTTTTTCTTCATGGGACAAGGATTGCTTTAATGGAAAATGCAGCTGTAATTGCTGTTTTGTTCATACGTTTAATAATCAAATCAATTTTTTAAGAAGGCAGACTAGAATGCCATAAAATGCCATGCTCATCATTACAATTTTTTTATAATATAAACAGCTTCCTGAGTCTTACCTTTCAGATCATGAAACAAGTTCATTAAAGTCTAGCTACTGTGAGAACATTATTTTTTTTTTAAATTAACCACTTTTGCTGGTCAAAGACCAGACCACTTTTTGCGATTCGGCACTGCGTCGCTTTAACTGACAATTGCGTGGTCGTGCGACGTGGCTCCCAAACAAAATTGACGTCCTTTTTTACCCACAAAGAGAGCTTTCTTTTGGTGGTATTTGATCACCCCTGCGTTTTTTTTTTTTTGCGCTATAAACAAAAATAGAGCGACAATTTTGAAAAAAACGCATTATTTTTTACTTTTTGTTATAATAAATATCCCCCAAAAATATATAAAAAACATTTTTTTCCCTCAGTTTAGGCCGATACGTATTCTTCTAGATATTTTTGGTAAAAAAAATCGCAATAAGCGATTATTGATTGGTTTGCGCAAAAGTTATAGCGTTTACAAAATAGGGATAGTTTTATAGCATTTTTATTAATAATTTTTTATTATTATTTTTTTTTTTTACTAGTAATGGCGGCGATCAGCAATTTTAATTGTGACTGCGACTTTGTGGGGGACCCATCGGACATTTTTGACACATTTTTGGGACCATTGTCATTTATACAGTAATCACTGCTATATAAATGCAGTGATTCCTGTGTAAATGACACTGGCCGTGAAAGGGTTAACCAGTGGGTGGCAGTGTAGGGGTTAAGTGTTCCTAGGGATGTGTTACTAACTGTGGGGGGGTTGGGCTTTCATTTAGTGAACACTGATCTCTGCTCCAATCACATGGAGCAGAGATCAGCATCACTAGTGGCTAGGCAGAATGGAGAAATGCTGTTTACATGGCATTTCCTCCATTCAGCCGTCCCGTGAGACGATCGCGGGTATGCCCGCGACGATCGAGTCCGCGGGTCCCGCGACCGGACTCACGGGGGTCCCGACCAGCGCGGGAGTGCGCCGCCGGCGGCACGCTCCCGATGGCAGGGCGGCATTGAAGATTGGACGTACATGTACGCCAATATGCCTGCCCGTGCCATTCTGTCGACGTACATCGTCGTGCGCTGGTCGGGAACCGGTTAAAATGCATGTACAAGAATACTCAGCAGTGCTGAAAAGGAATATTGCCAGCAGCCTGTGTTCACTTCAAATAGCCAATAAGGTTTTGAAAATTAGAAAAAAAAATGGAAAACTCCCCTGAACATGATTGGATATTTCAAGTCAAACCAAGCTAGGATGAAAATGACTTCATAAGTAGAACAATGTGTATGTCAGAGATTGTGATCCCCTTAATAGATTACTGTCTTACCAGTATTGGTGTCACCGTGTCTGTACATATGATGGTATTTGGGGAGTACCGTCTATGGCAGTTGGATGGCCATGGATGGTGGTCACATTTAGGACACTATGATATTTGGGTTTGCACTGACTGTGGGGCTGGGGACATAATATGCCCTGTGATTTTTGATGAATGTACCCCATGTCACATTTCTCTTCCTTTTTCCTCCTTTTTTGTTTATATAATGTTCAGAATTAATGGCCTATAATTATTTTACTAAATTTTTTATGTTGTTTTTATTCTATCTATTCCCTATACCTCATACATGGTTTGATGAGGGGATATATGGGGATCTGAGGGTGATGTCCCCTGATCTTTATTGTATCCCACTTCCGCCATTGATGTATCGGTGTGGTTTCCAGTTGGCGTCCATAAGAATCTTGTCATGTGCCGACAACTTCTATTTGGTTACATGAAAGACCCCCATTTGGAAAGCTTAGTGTTTTTTTACAAATGTTTTTTTACAAATGTTTTTAACATATATTTTAGTGCAGATACATGCATTTGTTTGTACCATATACGGCCGATCAGCATTGACAGTGTCTTACCGGCAAGTATTGGCAAGTCTCACGATCAGTACATCGCGTTGGGTGGAGAAAGAGCTTGTTTACAATCGAGAGTGAGGCTTGGTTAGAGCGGAATCCACCAGCAGCTCAGAGCGAGGCTTGGTCGGGCGAGGACCGTATAAAGGGAGGTGACGCAGCATGCCGCCCGTGCCCCTGGATGACTTAATTTTATTACGAAACGCTTAGGGCGGAGCGACGCATTGACGTCACCTCGTGCTGAGTGGTTTGAGGATCCAGGAAGGATGGGTTTGTCTGCGTGTGTGCCCGCCGGCGCACCGGACTTAAGGCTCTTGATTTCTTACACATTGTAAGTGTATTTTTGTATTTTTATTGGAATGAATTAAAAATGTTTTACACTATTGGAGCTATTATATCCTTTTTACCATACCTATACGTACTCATGAGTCCTGAGTTCATGTGGGACAAACTGAAGAGGTCCGGTCTCATAATCTGCTTGGTGGAGAAGGTGGTTTAAGGAGATCAGCAGGATCGGTTCCAGAGTTGGGGAAACAGTTAAATTAACACGCGTTCTGCGACCCTCTGTAGTGGGGGGGTCACGGACTTCTGGTAAGAAGTACATCTTTACACATTGGTGGTGGATTGCGCACTGTTCACAAGTGGAAGAATTCGCTCTTCATCTTTGCCATCTTTATTGAAAAGACTTTTATTTCATGTTAATTTTATTTTTCATCCAATTATGATTTATTTTAATTTGCCTGTATCAGTACACATGGGTGTTAGTCACATTGCTGTCTCACTAGTAATTGGATTGTATTACAATAAGTAGTGTTCAATTGTGTTGCTTACATAGAGCTCATGTAAGTTTGTATTCATTACTACACATGTGTATGGGGTTAGTTTAGGGTGTGCATGTGATATTTGCATCACTTTGGCTACCTGGTGTAGCCTCTGTAACACAAACACGCAGGTGATTCTTCACAATTTTTTATGTCACGATTGTAGCATGGCTTATTTATTTTTTTATTTTACTTTTCTGTAGTTATGTGATACAGTTAAGCTGCAGCTTTAACGTCCTCAAACTTACCACCTACCACGCATTTTGCGTAGCACTTTTATATACCGTAACGCAGTTTCTTTTCTACTTTTCCACTAAACAATGTATTTAATACATACACATTGTTCAGGAACTATAATCAAAGTAGCAGTGCTTCTCCCAAAATGTAAAAATTCAGGTCTCTATAATGTGCAAACTTTTTTGCAAAAAATACACAAATATACAGGCTATTTAACGAGCATAAAGTGCTTGAGCATAAACAATGTGCTAAAGTCCACATCATTCCATAATTCTATATATAAACACGGTACATTTTTTATGCAAATGGAAATGAAATCAAATGAAAACCATTATGATTAGTACATACACTCAGAAACAGCAATAAACAAGTAATAATAGAATGTTCCACCTGAAAAAGTGCAGAAAAAGAGGAAAACCAGAGTATGTCTAATGCCGCGTACACACAACCGGACTTTTTGACGGACTAGGTCCGACGGTCTTCCCGACGGACTTTCGGGGGAGGTCCGAAGGACTTTCTGAATGAAACGGACTTGGCCACATACAACCTGACTAAGTCCATTCGTTTTGAACGTGATGACGTAAACGGGAATAAACAAGGAAGTTCAATAGCCAGTAGCCAATAGCTGCCCTTGCGTCGTATTTGGTGCATCGGACTAGCACACAGAGGAACGGCTTTCCCGATTTTTAGCTAGTCGGATAGATTTGAAACATGTGTTATTTGTAGGTCCATCAGACTTTTGGGGAAAAAAAGTCCGCTGGAGCCCACACACGATCGAATTGTCCGACGGATTACGGTCCGCCGGACCAAGTCTGCCGGAAAGTCCGATCGTGTGTATGCGGTATAAAAGTCTTATTGAATTTGAAAAAAATGAAAATATTGAAACTAAAAAAAATAACCAAAGAAAGAAGATAAAAGGGGTAGCTGACTTAAACAGCTATACTCATGGAGTTATAAAGTTAAAGCAGAAGTTCCGCAGCTAATACAAATACTACAGCTGCTGACTTTTAAAATATGGACACTTACCCGTCCAGCGTGCCCCCGATGTTGGCACTGGAAGCCGATTTGTCGCTCGGCTCTCGGGTGCTGCCACCACCATCTTGGGTATGGAAATCAGGAAGTGAAGCCTTGCTGTGAGTCGTACTATGCAATAAGGACGGTCCCTGCTGTCTCTGAGATCCATGTGTTTCCCAGCAGACAGCGGGGCCCCGCAGGAAGTGGAGTAAATACCTGCAGATTCTGCAGATATCTATGCCCGGAAGTGGGTGCAGATACCTGTATTATACAGGTACCTGTACCCCCTCCCCCCTGAAAGGTGCCAATTGTGGCACTGGAGGGGGGGAGGGTTCCGATGAGTGGAAGTTCCACTCTAGGGTGGAACTCCGCTTTAAGCACATCTGTGTAAAACACCCAGTGTATGTCAAGGTAATGCTATCACTCCATCAGGGGCTGGGAAGTGAAGGCACAAAGTTTACTTTAAGGCCTCATGCACACTGGACGTTTTTGGAAGTTTTTGGACATTTTTTACAGCAGCTGTTTTTGGCTTCAGGCATTTCTTTCTACAGTCAATAAACTCCCCATCATGTTATACTTTCAAGAAAAACACGGACAATATTGCAGAAAAACCCTAAAAACGCTAAGAAACGCTAAAAACCGCTATTGCAAAAAAACATTGAAAAACTCATCACAAAGCTACTGCCACTTTTATAATGTTATTTCCAGTGTCCATGAGGCCTAAAGTTGATAACGTTTTTATTTTCATGACATGTATATAATACATGTACTGTATCTGTATATAGCTTTATGGAATTATGTAAATACCAGCATATTGTTTATTGCCTAAGCATTTGCTGGTTATATAGCCTGTATTTGTATATTTTGCAAACATCCTGCACACTATATATAAACTTGAGTTTTTTACCTTTTGAGAGAAGCACTGCTTCTTTCATTAGAATTGCTGAACTATGTGTATGCATCAAATAAATTGTTTTGTGCATTAATAATGAAGTCATTTTCACCCTAGCTTGGTTTGACTTAAAATACCCAATCAGGTTCAGGGGAGTTTTCCGTTCTTTTCTACTTCAGTATGTTTATTGAGAAAAAATAAAACAAGACATAACACATTTCACGGTCCAGTGCATAAACTTCATGGCTTCATTCCAGCATTGAAAAGCAGGTAGAGAAATACAAAACATTTTAGGGAGGATAGCTGCCAATGACTTTGGATATCATGGCAATAGAGGGTTTTCAAATGGCTTAGTATTTTATATGAGCAACACGCAATATGTAGATAGGAGGTCTGCAATCTTAAAATATTCTAATTTTTCAGTCTATCAAACACTGAAAATAGCAAAACATCATTATGAGAAAAAACCCATAATCAGGAAGTGAAGGCACAAAGTTTACTTTTAAAGTTAGGGTGGACTGCAAAGTATATTCCCATGGGCAATATGTTTAAAAATAAAACCTATGTGGCTCATGGTTAGGGATGAGCCGAACACCCCCCGGTTCGGTTCGCACCAGAACTTGCGAACGACCCCCGCGTTCGGTACGAACGTTAGAACCCCATTGAAGTCTATGGATATCGAACGTTCGAATTGGAAAGTGCTCATTTTAACGGCTAATATGCAAGATAGTGTCCTAAAAAGGGTTTGGCGACCTGCCTCCTGCCTCAGGGGACATGGGTCACTGCAAAAAAAAGTTTTAAAAACTACCGTTTTGGCGGGAGCACTGATTTTAATGACGATTAAAGTGAAAAAAAAAAAGTGAAATATTCCTTTAAATATGGTGCCTGCGGGGTGTCTGTAGTATGCCTGTGAAGTGCCACGTGTTTCCCGTGTTTAGAACAGTCCCTGCACAAAATTACATTAAACGGAAATAACACCATTTAAAACTGCTTGCGGTTTTAATGTTATATCTGGTTCCTGCAATATGGTTGAAAATCATTGAGAAACATGGCATGGGTAGCCCTCCCTGCCCATTACCAGCCTATTTGGGTCTTGTACGCACATTAAGGGGAACCCCGTACCCATATTAAAAAAAGGAAATGTGTGTGGCCCCCAGGCCCTATATACTCAGAACAGCAGTATACAGGCGGTGCAAACAAGACAGGGACTGTGTAGGTTTGTTGTGTTAAGTTGAATCTGTTTGTCATTTTCAACCGGTACATTTTTAAAGTGTAGCTCCAGTCAAAAAAACTATCTTTAAGCTTTTTGGAAAACATAGGGAAGGGTTATCACCCCTGTATAATTTGTTTTGTCGTCCATCTTTTTTCATCTCACTTGCTGCTGTCTCCTTGCGTTTGCAAGTAGGAGATGTTTGTAAGTTGGATGTTTGAAAGTAGGGGCCTGCCCTATATTATAGCGGTATGTACTGGGTACAGAGCACGCAGACAGCACGCACTATCTCCTAACACTACTGACTGCAAGCTCTATTATTAACCACTTGTTAGCCCAATGTTTGCATAAAGTGAAAGATGAAGTTATGCTGAGTAAATAGATATCAAACATGTCACTCTTCAAAATTGCACATGCCCGTGGAATGGCGCCAAACGTCGCTACTTAAAAAATCCCCATAGGCGACGCTTTAAATATTTTTTTATTGGTTACATGTTTTGAGTTGCAGAGGAGGTCTAGGACTAGAATTATTGCTCTCGCTCTAACATTCTCGGCGATACCTCACATGTGTGGCACATGCGAGCACATGGGGACATGGGCGCTTTAATTTTTATTTTATTTTTTTATTGTTCATTTTACTTTATTTATTTTAGTTTGACATTTTTTTTCCCAAAAATATATTTTTGATCACTTTTATTCCTATTACAAGAAATGTAAACATCCCTTGTAATAGGAATATGGGGTGACAGGTCCTCTTTACAGTGAAATCTGGGGGGTCAATATGACCCCACATCTCACCTCTAGGCTGGGAAGCCTGAAATAAAAAAATAAAAAAAAGATTCTGGCTTTGATCGTACTGGCGAGTTGGTAGAAGCACCGGAGGGCGGTGAGGGGTGGGGGGCGTCTATGGCTGGGTATTTCAGGGTATCACCGAGTATGGCTGGGTATCTCTGAGTATGGCTGGGTATGGCAATTTATGGCAGGGTATTACAGAGTATTGGCGGGGTATTGGCGGGGTACTACAGAGTAATAGCAGGGTACTGCAGAGTATTGGGGGGTACTACAGAGTAATGGCAGGGTACTGCAGAGTATTGGGGGTACTGCAGAGTAATGGCGGGTACTGCAGAGTAATGGCGGGTACTGCAGAGTATTGGGGGGTACTGCAGAGTAATGGGGGTTACTGCAGAGTAATGGGGGGTACTGCAGAGTAATGGCAGGGTACTGCACTGCAGAGTAATGGCAGGGTACTGCACTGCAGAGTAATGGCGGGGTACTGCACTGCAGAGTAATGGCGGGGTACTGCAGAGTAATGGCGGGGTACTGCAGAGTAATGGCAGGGTACTGCACTGCAGAGTAATGGCAGGGTACTGCACTGCAGAGTAATGGCGGGGTACTGCACTGCAGAGTAATGGCAGGGTACTGCAGAGTATGCACTGGTATTGCAGAGTATTGGCAGGGAATTGAGGGGTTAAATTCGGTGAGCAGCGATGTGGGCACTGCAGATGCAGCCCACATCGCTGCTGACACCGATCTCTTTCCCCTCCGCTGTACCGATCGGTACAGAAAGGGGAGGGAGGAACAGGCGTCATAACATGACGCCGGTTTGTTTCCAAGTGATCACTCCGTCATTTGACGGAGCAATCACGTGGTAAACGGCCGCTATGAGCGGCCGTTTACCGTGATGCGCCGGGTCCTATGGACCCGGCGGTCACGGATGCTCTCGAGTGCGCACACCTCGGGGCGCGCGAGAGCTGAATTTTGGGAGGCCGTTAATTAACGGCCTCTCTGAGTTAAACAACCGCCCTGAAGCCGTTAATCGCCAATGGGCAGTTGTTAAGTGGTTAAAGCTAGATCACTAGCTATATAGGTGAGGTGAATATAGTGGTGTATACTGCAGTCAGGGCACAGACAACAACCACTACACAGCAGCAAGATAGGAAATCAGCCAAAAACGATTGGTGTGTACTGTGTTGAAGGTACACAGAACACCCACTGCTTCAGATGCAAAGTAACACACTACAGGAGGCCGCCTTAAAGGCGGCCTTATATAGTGTGGGGCGTGCACTACACAGCCTGAGCTATGATTGGCCACAGGCAGGATGCCTGTGGCCAATCATGGCTCTCCTCGCTGCCGGCGCTGCGATTGGCCAAGCATGCGGGGTCACAGTGCATGCTTGGCCAATCATCGGGCAGCAATGCACTGCGCCAACGCAGTGCATTGTGGTCCGCGCGTGCGCGTCACTCGAATTTTGACGCGAACGGCCAAAACGTTCGGAATTCGCCGAACGGCCGAACAGCCAATGTTCGAGTCGAACGTACGTTCGACTCGAACACGAAGCTCATCCCTACTCATGGTCATAGTTAAAAAAGCTATAAACAATAAGAAAAGAGCTTTTAAAAAAATATAAAAATGAAGGAACACTAGTGTCGTTTAAATGTTACAAAGAATTTAACAGAATATGTAAAAAGGAAATCAAGGATGAAAAAATTCAAAACGAATGGCAGATTGCAAAGGATAGTAGGACAAACCCCCAAAAATTCTTCAAATATATTTATATTAAAAAGGTCAAGTCTGAGCATGTAGGCCTTTAACAAAATAATCTAGAGTGGGTGAATGGGGACAAAGAGAAGGCTAATTTATTAAATACTTTCTTCAGCTCTGTGTGTACAAAAGAGCATGGGGGAGCTCATGTCCATAATGGGGGTGGTATTGACACAGCCCCGAATGATCCACAATGGCTCAAAAGTGATATGATCCAGAAATATTTAGACAGAATAAAGATGGATAAAGCACCTAGACCCGATGGCATCCACCCACAGGTCCTAAAAGAATTGGGCTCTCTAATTTCAAAGCCATTGTATCTAATTTTTAAGGACTCGTTAATGATGGGAATAGTACCACTGGATTGGCACAGGGCGAACGTGGTGCCTATATTTAAAAAGGGATCAAAGTCTTTACCAAGTAACTATAGACCTGTTAGTTTAACTTCGATAGTCGGGAAGATACTGGAGCATTTAATAAAAGACCGCATACAGGAGTTCTTGCTGGAAAAAAAAACATTTTAAGCAACAGACAGCATGGATTCATGAAAGACAGAAGTTGTCAGACAAACCTGATTTCTTTTTATGAGGAGGTAAGTAAAACCTTGGACAGAGGGGTGGCGGTGGATGTGGTATACTTGGATTTTGCAAAAGTGAGCCACGCATGGCTCATGTGTAAGGTAAAGTCTACAGGCTTAGAAATCTCAGTTTGTAAATGGATATAAAACTGGCTAAAAGACAGAATTCAGAGAGAAGTGGTTAATGATTGTTACTCTGAATGGTCTAAGGTTATCAGTGGTGTACCCCATGGTTCAGTGCTGGGATCCTTACTTTTTAATATCTTTATAAATGATATTGGGTCTGGGATCAAAAGTAAAATGTCTGTCTTGCACTGTCTAATTGGGCGACTATGTGGCAGATGAGCTTTAATGTTGATAAATGTAAAGCTATGCACTTGGGGCTAAGAATATGCATGCATCATACAGGCTAGGGGGAGTAAAACGGGGGGAATCCATAGTGGAGAAGGATCTGGGGGTTTTGGTAGACCATAAGCTCAATAATAGCATGCAATGCCAAGCTGTGGTTTCCAAAGCAAGCAAAGTCCTTTCTTGTATTAAGAGAGGCATGGACTCCAGAGAAAGAGATATCATTTTTCCCCTGTTCAAATCATTAGTAAGACCTCATCTGAAATATGCAGTTCAGTTTTGGGCACAAGTTCTCAAAAAGGATATAGGGAAACTGGAGAATGTGCAGAGAAGGGCAACCAAACTGATAAGAGGCATGGAAGAGCTCAGCTATGATTAGAGGAACTGAATTTATTCACTCTTGAGAAGAGGAGAATAAAGGGGGATATGATCAACATGTTCAGATATATTTATCGTGCCTGAATATAATATTGAGAGGTAGTAATAATGATTGTATGGTTGGTATCCTCATCCTCACAAATCACATAGAAGAAACGAAACATAGGGAAGGGGCGTATACATGGGTTACTCTAACCATGAAACAGCCATACATCACCTAATGGAATTAAGGACTATCTTGATACCCAGAAATATACAGCATATATAATAAAAGATAGTTTTTATTGAAAAAAATAAAATTTAAAATTTAAGAAGGACACAATTGTTGACAGACAGCATATTACATAGTTGCACAATTAGATAGTATCTGACCTTCTACAGTGAGGAAGTGCAGGGTACAGTAACTGTTATCCAGCTTGATCGTATATTTCAACTAGTTTTGCGACTTATTGTTGCTTCTTCAGGAAAAAATCTTGGTACAGATCTATAATTAAATACATAATGTCAACATTATTGGTACAATACAATAAACATCACAAGATCAAATTTAATAGAGTATTTTTTATATATAAGTTTTGTACATGTAAACACCTTTAGTATTGCAGAGCATGCGGCCTGCCTCCGGGAGCTCCATAAAGTGGACCAAAAATAGAGCACGGGTGGCTCCCACCATTTGGGGTTTACCACCCTCGGGGCGGACACGGGAGGTTAAATGGACAAAGCCAACTAAAAAGGAAAAAATAATAATAATAATGGTAGTACCATCATTCTAGTTATGTAAATTAATCAGAGTACTATAGATAAGCAGTTGGTATACCCACGTGATCAAGCTGGTATCTACGTTAACCACAGGCAGTTTAATGAAGGGGTTTATAATGCCCCGTACACACGTAGCCGACTATCCGACGGACTTAGTATAGCGGACTTCCCGCCAAACTGTCCGTCGGACTTTCCGAACGTCGAAGATGGAAAAATAAGGCCAGGAGAAATCTAATAAAAGGGGAAAGGATGTTCAGATATATAAGGGGTCCATATAGTGAACTTGGTGTTGAGTTATTCTCTTTACAGGCAACACAGATGACACGGAGGCACTCTTTACATCTAGAGAAAAAGAGATTTCATCTCCAAATACTGAAAGGTTTCTTCACAGTTAGAGCTGTGAAAATGTGGAATAGACTCCCACCAGAGGTGGTTCTGGCCAGCTCAGTAGATTGCTTTAAGAAAGGCCTGGATACTATCCTAAATGTACATAATATAACTGGGTACTAAAATTTATAGGTAAAGTTGATCCGGGGAAAATCCGATTGTCTTTGGGGATCAGGAAGGAATTTTTTCCCCTTCTGTAGCAAATTGGAGCATGCTCTGCTGTTTTTTTTTTTTGTCTTCCTCTGAATCAACTGTGGGTATAGAATTGGGTATATTGGATTGTACGATATTTTTTATTCAATTTTTTTTATGGTTGAACTGGATGGACTGGTGTCTTTTTTCAACCTAACTATGTAACAATGGACTGCACATGTACTGTATGTACTAAACTAGTTATAAAGTAATAAATGTACTGTATCTGTATATATAGTAGCTTTATGGAATTATGTAAACACTAGCACATTGTTTATTGCCTAAGCATTTGCTGGTTATATAGGGGTTGATTTACTAAAGTCAACTCCACTTTGCACTGCAAGTGCACTTGGAAGTGCAGTCCTTGTAGATCTGAGGGGGAGATCTGAAACGAAGGAAAAGTTTTTGTGATTTCTTTCATCCAATCATGTGCAAGCAAAAATGCATTTTTTTTTTTCCTTGCATGTCCACCTCAGATCTACAGCAACTGCACTTCCAAGTGCACTTGTAGCGCAAAGTGGATTTGCCTTTAGTAAATAAACCCCATAGCCTGCGTATTTGAGCATTGCTCCTTTCATTGGAATCACTGAACTATGTGTATGCATCAAATAAATTGTTTAGTGTATTACTAATGAAGTCATTTTCACCCTAGTATGGTTTGACTTGAAATACCCAATTAGGTTCAGGGGAGTTTTCCATTTTTTCTCCTTCAGTAGGTTTATTGAGAAAATATACAACAAGATATGACACATTTTGTGGTCCAGTGCATGCACTTTATGGCTTCATTCCAGCATTGAGAAGCAGATAGAGAAATACATAACATTTTAGGAAGGGTAGCTGCCAAATGACTTTGAATATGATGACAATAGAGGTTCTTCAAATGGCAAGTGTCCACTATGCAGGTGGATAAAAGATCTCCGGTTTGATCTCTGGAGCCAAGCATTTGCCTTTTACCAAATAAAACATATTTTTTTTTACAATTGTTAGAGGATATTTAAAATTAAATGTCCTTAGCTTGCAGAGTATGTAGTAAACATGCCAAAGTAATTTTGAAACATTAAACCGCCCCTAGGCCAATTCAAAGATTTACTTTTTGCCAACATGGAATGTCCCTGTGCTAACTGAGCACATATTTGTCATTATTTTTGGTCCACTGAATCTGGATATAGCTAAAATATTGCTGAGTCATATTCGATTTTTCATAATTAGATTTCAGAGCATGTGTTTCATAATACTATATTTTGATAAGTGTTTTTATTATTTTGGACTGTTTTTATTTCCTTGGGTTCCTGAGCATAAATGTTCTTTTTATCTTCTGAATGGTAAATGTTTCAAAGCTGAAACGAATTTTACATATTGCTGACAGGGAGTCTAGTGAATCAATAGCTCAGTGATTTTACAATATGATGTTAGTGCCTGAGTTACAAGCAGTTTAATTTTTTTCAAGGTTCCACAGTATCTTGTGATGAAACACAATCAAGGTTTTCTTGATGAGGATAAACTTGGAGGACATTGTTTTAACATGAAATTAATGGACATCACTACATAAAATAATGTTAAACAATGTAGGTACGCAGGTTGTTCTTTTAAAACATAAAGCCATGTACCATACTATGATTATAGTAACATATACATTTGTGTTCTAATTTTTATTAGACAATGCAATTATTTTAAAGAATAGAGTATCATATCATAAGTATACCACAATTTATTTTTTTCACAATTTCTACATAGTCATATTTTTGTTATACACTCTCTGCTGTTTTAGCTATTACAATAAAAACACACACACACTCAAATTATAGAGGTATGTTTGACAAAAATGTCATAATGCTTAGCCTATCAAATCAGTAACAGCTGGTATAACTATGGAATTTTGTTGTCCCACAAAACCAATGTTTCCATTGGGCATACTTTGGCAATACTGGAAATACCCAATAATATGCACATACAACCTATGGAATATATATGTATATATTATTGCTTATTTGTACACATTTTCTACAGTCCTTTCCTGGTATATCTGTAGGTTTAAAGGGTTTGTCTAACAAATTTTATTATTTGACTTTTGTTGGTGAATAAGGGTGAGTGAAATTACCATTAAGAGTCCAGAAGAGAGGTTCTAAAGCTTGTTAAGCATTAGTGTAGGCCAAACCACCATATTCTTAACTTAGGCTGTGGAGGGACAGCCTAACATTCTGGATTGGTTTAACATTGTAAGAAATAGCAAGTGTGGGTTATTCAGTTGTTCTATTCCTCCATTTACTTAATGCCTGATGATTCACTCTAATACATTAATGATGTTTAATACATTTTCCTATGTTCTTCTCTCTTTTTAGAACAGACCTCTAAATTCTACATGTACTCGTGCATCTTGACTTCACCATAACTGGAAATGTCCAGCTGTTCTGAAAGTATGAGGGACCAAGCTACTTAAATTCTTTGTTGTCCAGCTAAGCTTCACAACCCGATGAATCCAAAGTAAGGGCGTATTGTTAAGGTAATACTTTTTTGTGGCTTATCAATGGCATGCCAGTCTTTTAAAAGCAACTGATAACACGTAAATAGCTTTTGCAGGAGTATTTTAATTGAGTCTTTAGAAAGGAGTCAACAATGACAGGCTTACATGTTTTTCTGTGTACTGTTTTTCTTTAGAATCCTAACATGATACAATAAGCAGTATTTTATAGGCACACCAATCTAACACATTACATAGATTTATTATCCTGCTCTATGTTTACATTTGATATTAGAAGGCTGGAGGCTGCTGAAACACTACTGAGACAAAATAACACAGTGAGCTGAGCAGCTAAGAGAACAATTTAAAATACCACAGTGCTTCTGCTACAACCTTTATATAAGAATTGCAGCTACAGTAAATAGTGAGGCATAGTTATACTGCCTGTTTGGAATATGTAAAACTTGAAGGTCCATAGCCTAGCCAAAGGTTCACATGGGATGGCCTTAGACTTCCCTTTCTGTTTCATTTTGGATCTTGGTTCCTGGTTATATACTTTATATACAGTGGGCATAACATGTATTGAATGCATTTTTCTAGGCAAACATATTTCTATATATTTCTGCAATTGACATGACATTTTCACCACATGTCGGTAACAACAAAAGCAATCCATACATACAAAGAAACCAAAACAAATAAGTTCAAAAATTTAATTATGTGTAAAAAAATGAAAAAAGTATTGAACACATGAAATAAGGGGTGTGCAAAAAGGCATTGAAAGCCAATACACCAGCTGAAATCTATCAGTAATTAGAAATCAATCCTGTCTCTTGTCAATGCAAACTAATATCAGCTGGTTCAGTCTCAACTAATAGACTATAAAAGGTGTCTCATTACCAAGGTGTTACACAAGAAACATCTCATGATGGGTAAAGCCAAAGTGCTCTTTCAAGACCTTTACAACATATTGATGGCATTGTTTACAGAAGGATTTCTAAACTTCTGGATGTTCCAGTGAGCACTGTTGGGGCTATAATCCGGAAGTGGAAAGAATATAATTTCACCATAAACCAGCCACCACCTGGTGCTCTTTGCAAGATTTCTGACAGAGGAGTGAAAATAATTCTCAGAAGTGTTGTACAAGAGCCAAGGACCACTTGTGGAAAGCTTCAGAAAGTCCTAGAATTAGCAGGTACAATTGTTTCAAAGAAAACAATAAGTAATGAAATGTAGGCCTGTAATTCTTAGAAATAATTCACGTAAATCCATCCAAACAAGAGTCTAATAGACATCCCGGGTATGATAAAATTTGAAATATGAAATCATAAATTATAATATATATATATATATATATATATATATATATATATATATATATATAAAATAAATAACTATAAATAATTATAACAAATAATAATATAATAATAATAAAAATTATTCAATAATGTAATCAAATCAAAAACACTGAAATGTGCTGAGTTGCAGAATTGTCACTGTCATTACTTTTAGTGTTTGATGACGAATTTCCCCACAAATTACTATCGTTCAATTCTGCAAGCGTTTCTAATTTATTATCGCTGTTTTCTAGCTGGTCTATAACCACTTTTGATGTAAACGGACATTTTTTGGTTGTTATGGACAATCTCCAGTTTCCTGGCATAAAGAATAGTATTTATAATATAAAACTGCATGCAGGACAGTGGACAAACCACTAGGGACAAAAGGGATCTGTAATTATTTAATACAGTACTGTAATCTGTAAGATTACAGTATACTGTATCTATACTGTGTTTTTTACTTTTTGAATTTGGCGCTAAACTCTGTCCCTGTGCGTCGCAACACTCGCAGGGAACGGAGCTCTGCGCTTTCACAGATTGAGCGAGCGGGGAGACATCGCTGGATCCAGGGGACAAGGTAAGTAACCCCCTACATGGATCCAGCAATGCGATCCCAAGTCTGGCTTGGGAATACCGTTTATGGTAATTAAATCTCACCCCGAGCCAGACAAGGGAATACCGCCAGGGAGGCTACAGTTTGCTGCAAAACATAATACGCACCATGTTTGGAGATCAAATGGCACTGCAAATCACCCCAAAAACACTATACCAAACTGTGAAGATTGGAGGTGGGAACATCATGGTGTGGGGCTGTTTTTCAGCATATGGTACTGGCAAACTTAATTCCTTCATCATTGAAGGAAAGATGAATGGAAAAATGTACCAACACATTCTTAATAAAAATCTCCTGCCATCTGCCAGGATGATGAAGATAAAATGAGGGTGGACATTTCAGCAAGACAATGATCACAAACACAAAGCCAAGAAAACTCTCAATTCAAAGAAAGAAAGAAAGCTGCTAAAATGGCCCAGACAATCACCTGACCCATACAGAATCTATGGGAAGAACTAGATCAGAGTTCATAGAAGAGGCACACAGAGCCTTCAATATTTGAAGACTGTTTGTGTGGCAGAATGCGCCAAAATCACACCTGAGCAATGCATATGACTAGTTTCTCCATATAGGAGGTGTCTTGAAGCGTTTATTACCAACAAAGGATTTTGTATGAACTATTAACTATTAAATAAATGTTCAATACTTTTTACCTTTGTGTCATTCAATTTTATTACTCAGAACTTAAATTCTGGACGTATTTGTTTTGGTTTCTTTGTATATATGGATTGCATGGGTTGTTACCGACATGCAGTGAAAATGTCATGTCAATAGAACCTCTAGAAATATATTTACCTAGAAAAATGATGTTGTGTACTTATTTTACCTGCTAAAATATATATATATATATATATATATATATATATATATATATATATATATATATGAAACGGGAACCTAATATGCAACACCAATATGTGAGTAAAATGCATTTAAAGTTATACTTAAAATAATAACAAATAATGGTTAATGTATTACACCATCAAGACTACAATGGTTACAATATGATGCAAAGCTTCTTAACTTTACATGCACTATGCACATACTGTATATGTGGCATTTTGGTTATCATGACAAATAATGCTTATGGAGTTGTCAGTAGAAAAAGAAAGAAGATGTAGTACATCAGTCTTCACCCTGCTTATATGCTGGCTGAGTTGGATAAGTTGTATTGAATGTGAAAAATAATTTGATCTAATTTGTTGCTGCCAGCAGTGTTATAAGCTTCAGTGGTATTTACATAATCTTGCAGCAGAGATGAGGAAGGAGCTGTGAATACATATTCAGGAATGAGCTATCTCATGTATTCAATTTATCTTAGCTTGATGTTATTCTCAGATGCACATCTCCTGCTGACCTCTCTGGGATTAGCATATAGTACGTGCCTAAGCTAGCTTCATAAATAACCATACTTGTACTAGTGATATATCTACAGCCAGTCCAGATCACCACCTTATTATTCCTACAGAGTTGAAAATGCCATATATCACAGTAACAAAAATAACAAAAAAAATACTATTTGGGTATTCTTCCTGCTAGAAAAAAAAATCAATGTCGACTATGTGGTGGGCATGATGTTTTAAGGTCTTACATATGTGAGTAAAGGAACACACCAGCCAGTCATTAAAACGTATCATTTAATTTCACTCATTTAACCCACCTGCTGAATGGCTCTAATTTTCATCATGCCATTCATTCTGGAAGCTTGCACTAGTTTAGTCCTTATGGTTGTTGTCAAAGCCACTGTACCATTACAGGGAACCCACTGCTTCCCTACATGTAGGAGGATACCTTCACCTGGGGACATTGCTTGCCAAATTGTAGCCCTAACCATATTGAGATTTTGTTACGAAACCAGCTATCACCTCTTTCAACTTTATCCAGGTGGTCTGTACAACTCATTACATTTAATGAACAATGAGATGTCTATTAAGCAGTTTTAACTGTGGCTATGGATGGTATTGATCATTCAAAAACTGACATCACTCAGCACACATACAGTCATCCAATTGAGCACAACATATTGAACTGTTATAGCGGAAAGCAATGGATGAATTAAGACAGTAAAAATTAGACAGTTGTAACATTCTCAAATTTCAAAACTGGTGGTATGCTGCAAATAATCCAGTATAAATAATTAATATGTGAAAAGGTAATAGTTCCAGAAGAAATGTGAATAACTCCCACATTCAATCTTATAAAGTACAATGTGACATCAAAAAGTTAAACTCTTCCATTGTTCTCTTCCCATAAGCATGGTTTAGTTTGCATTTTCAGTTGTTGGGGCATCAGCAACATAATTTTTTGGCATGTGTGCCATATGAGGTCGTGAGGAACAGCATAGTTGTCAGATATCCTATTTCGGAAGGGACAGTCCCAGAATTTGGAGATTATACTTCAACTGCACAAAAGAAAAAAACAAAACTTTTCTCAAATGTCTTCAGTTGTTACTCTTGATTCTGCAACCCTTGAAACTTCAAGTTAATATACTATATGGTATATAACATTTTAACTAAGATAAATGTATCGACTCAGCAGAAAATTGTCTCTAGAAATTATTTAATAATGTTGGCAACCATTGACAGGAAAAATGATATCCACTCTTTTAGCATCATGTCTTTGACAGATCAACCTTATCCTATAGCACTCTTGCAGCACATGGCATGCTGTTGGTCATGGCTAAATGTCATCACTCTGAAAGCATCAAACCCTGGGTCCCCTAGAATGCTTTTGGCAACATGACATTACACTAGCTGCTAGTGATATAGCCCCTTTTTGGCCACGTCACCCACCTAAAAAACATGACTCCTTTGACGACATGTTGTTACTCCATTAGTTACACATCATTCCTCTGGCATTTCATTTAGGGATTATATAATTGCTTTGGATGGAAAGAGCACTTTTATTAACAGTACACTAAGCCATCTTTCCTAGCTCTTTTTGGCAAGGGTATAACATAACCATTACACCACAGCTGCTGACTTACCCCAGAATGACAGTTGTGACCTTCACAGCCTTTTTCTAATTTATCTCCAACATTGGTCAAGCCAGTAAGCAATCATGGGGTTGAATAGTACCTTTACCTAGGTATCTCCATTTTCATCTACCTAGACAGTCTTGTACAACCCTATGGCTTTGGGTGGGCTACAGCTGTCTTGTTTAGGTAAATGAGCAACAAGTTAGTTCACAGTTTTTTAACCTATTTTGTGTTTTTTGTTAAAGAGGGATTCCACCCAAAAAAAAAATATTAAAAGCCAGCAGCTATAAATACTACAGCTGCTGACTTTTAATAAATGGACACTCACCTGTCCCGGGTTCCAGCGATGCCGGCAGCCGAGGCCGATCGATCGCTCGGCCCTCGGCTGCTGCCGCCACCATTCTAGGTGAGGGAATCAGGAAGTGAAGCGAATCGGCTTCACTTCCCGGTTCCCTACTGCGCATGCACGAGTTGCACCGCACAATAGGAAATCTCCGAGCTGTCACTGGGACCCGTGTGTGTCCCAGCAGACAGCACGGCAGGGCAGGAAATGGCGTAGACTCCCACGGGAGTCTATGCCCGGAAGTGGGTGTAAATACCTGTCTTTGACAGGTATCTCCACCCCCTCCCCCCTGAAAGGTGTCAATTGTGACACCGGAGGGGGGGAGGGATCCGATCAGCGGAGGTTCCACTTTAGGGTGGAATCCCGCTTTAAATTCTTACTGTTTACAGTAATGTAACCATTTATAAAATTGCTTGTCCTTTTTTTGTCTCTGTTATCTTTTAGAAGAAAGTGTATTGGGGTTGGGAAGAGTAATCAAACAATGGTTGGCATTGCCTTCAGTAGTTGTTAAAGTGGAGCTCCACCCAAAAGGGGAAGCTCCTCTTGTTCGCACCCTCCACTGCCACATTTGGCACCTTTAGAGGGGGATGGGTACCTGGTTTTGACAAGTACCCACTCCCACTTCCCACTTCCGTGTAAGATTGCCACATGGCAATCTATTACATTTTTTGCCCCTCCTCCTACCCCCACTGCCTTCTGGGACACATAGAGGTCCCAGAAGATGACAGGACCATTCAGAAAGCAGAGCATGAGTCGCTCATGTGCAGTAAGAAACATGCTGTGAAGTTTCTACAGATGCCAGTGCCTGCACCCGAAGATGGTTGATGAATCGGCTAGGGGTGCCAACATCGCAGGATACCTGGACGGGTAAGTGTCCTTATATTAAAAGTCAGCAGCTACAGTATTTGTAGCTGCTGACTTTTAATTATGTTATTTTTTTACAGACTGGAACTCCTCTTTAAAGTGGTTGTAAACCCTTACAAATCACTTTGACCTACAGGTAAGCCTAGATTAAGGCTTGCCTGTAGGTCCAAGAAATATCTCCTAAACCTACACGGTGTAGGAGATATTTACAAAAAGACAGTCACCGCTGTCAGTAGACAGCGTCGCGCAGGCGCACTTACCATGCCGCTGCTAACAGCGATATGCTGTTAGTGGCGGCTTCCATGCGCACGTGCGGGAGTGACATTATCGCTGCTCCTGCGCTGTGAGTGGCTGGAGCAGCTATACCCAGAAGAAGATGGCCGCTTCATGCTACAGGGGACAGCGGTGACATCGCTGGCTCCTGTGTCAGGTAAGTGATGCATAGTAGCCCATTATGCTTTACCTTTGCAGGGAGACAAAGAGGAAGTAACACCCATCAGGGTTTACTTCCTCTTTAATTAAATTGTTTCTGTATGGCTGGCATTGCCTTGCATAGTTGTTAATGAAGATAAGTGCTGCAAACTGAAAAACGTTATATTCTGGTCCTGGCTGATTTCATCTGATGATTGGAACTTTTTTTTATCAAAAAATATGTTTTAGATGTGTTGCATGTGAAAAAGCAGCATAATATTCACCTGAATTTCAGTGGTATAAACCTTGTAAGCCTGTATTTAAATGAGGCTACTCAATATGCATTAGCTGCTGACATCCCCCCCTGGGAAGAAGATATCACCAGTTACAGAGTGTAATGCCAGTGGCCCCAAACACCCATAATAATTGACCTTTATATTCTCTTTAACATCCACAAACTGTCAGCAGCAGGTTCCAATGTGGTGATTAGGGATGAGCTTCGTATTCGAGTCGAACGTACGTTCGACTGGAACATTGGCTGTTCGTCTGTTCGGCGAAATCCGAACTCTTGGTCCGTTCGCGTCAAAATTCGTGTGGCGCGCACGGCCCACAATGCACTGCGATGGCGCAGTGCATTGCTGGCTCATGATTGGCCAAGCATGCACTGTGACCACGCATGCTTGGCCAATCGCAGCGCCAGCAGCGAGGAGAGCCATGATTGGCCACAGGCAGGATGCCTGTGGCCAATCATAGCTCAGGCTGTGTAGTGCACGCCCCACACTATATAAGGCCGCCTTTGAGGCGGCCTCGTGTAGTGTGTTGGCATCAGAAGCAGTGGGTGTTCTGTGTACCTTCAACACAGTTACACACCGATCGTTTTTGGCTGATTTCCTATCTTGCTCTTGTGTAGCGGTTATTGTCTGTGCCCTGACCGCAGTATACACCACTATATTCACCTCACCTATATAGCTAGTGATCTATCTTTAATAATAGAGCTTGCAGTCAGTAGTGTTAGGAGATATTGCGTGCTGTCTGCGTGCTCTGTACCCAGTACATACCGCTATAATCCACCTACATAGCTGTTCTCTATTTGAGCCCAATTGCCATCTGCAGGAGTTATTGGAAGTTGTGTGTGCCTCCAGCACAGCACAGTATACATCTGTATATACCCCTTTATCTCTGCTGTTTTCTGGTTATTGTCTGCGTGCCCTGACCGCAGTATACACCGTGATATTCACCTCACCTATATAGCTAGTGATCCATCTTTAATAATAGAGCTTGCAGTCAGTAGTGTTAAGAGATAGTGCGTGCTGTTTGCGTGCTCTGTACCCAGTACATACCGCTATAATCCACCTACATAGCTGTTCTCTATTTGAGCCCAATTGCCATCTGCAGGAGTTATTGGAAGTTGTGTGTGCCTCCAGCACAGCACAGTATACATCTGTATATACCCCTTTATCTCTGCTGTTTTCTGGTTATTGTCTGCGTGCCCTGACCGCAGTATACACTGCGATATTCACCTCAGCCTAAGGCCCAATTTTTCTGCCCCTGTTTAACAGGGGCGTTTAAGTACAATTTTTGATGCAATGCTTTGCAGCAGGGCTAATTCCAGCAAAAAAACTAGAGTATATGGAAGAGGTTGCAGTGTGGTGGCACCAGCAGCAGTGCCTAAGGCCAAATTTTTCTGCCCCTGTTTAACAGGGACATGTAATTACAATTCTTGATATAATATTTCACAGGAGGGCCCCTTCCTGTGCCCACCCAGAGTAACGGTGAGGACTTATAGTGTTGTGGCACCAGCACCACAACCACCAAAGGTCAATTTTTCTACCACTGTTCAACAATGGCATGTAATTACAATTCTTGATATAATCGTTCACAGCAGGGCGCTCCAGCGCCCACCAAGAGTCACTTTGAGGGCTTACAATGTTGTGGCAAAACCAACACCTTGTTCCGCCATTTCTGCAGAGCATATAGGGCAGGCCCCTACTTTCAAACATCCAACTTACAAACATCAGACAGCAGCAAGTGAGATGAAAAAAGATGGACGACAAAACAAATTATACAGGGGTGATAACCCTTCCCTATGTTTTCCAAAAAGCTTAAAAATTGTTTTTTTGACTGGAGCTACACTTTAAAAATGTACCAGTTGAAAATTACAAACAGATTCAACTTAACACAACAAACCTACACAGTCCCTGTCTTGTTTGCACCGCCTGTATACTGCTGTTCTGAGTATATAGGGCCTGGGGGCCACACGCATTTCCTTTTTTTAATATGGGTACAGGGTTCCCCTTAATATGCGTACAAGACCCAAATAGGCTGGTAATGGGCAGGGAGGGCTACCCATGCCATTTTTCTCAATGATTTTCAACCATATTGCAGGAACCAGATATAACATTAAAACCGCAAGCAGTTTTAAATTGTGTTATTTCCGTTTAATGTCATTTTGTGCAGGGACTGTTCTAAACACGGGAAACACGTGGCACTTCACAGGCATACTACAGACACCCCCCAGACACCATATTTAAAGGAATATTTCACTTTTTTTTTCACTTTAATCGTCATTAAAATCAGTGCTCCCGCCAAAACGGCCGTTTTTAAAACTTTTTTTTGCATTGACCCATGTCCCCTGAGGCAGGAGTCAGGTCCCCAAACCCTTTTTAGGACAGTATCTTGCATATTAGCCGTTAAAATTAGCACTTTCCATTTCGAACGTTCGAGTCCCATAGACTTCAATGGGGTTCTAACGTTCGTAACGAACGTGGGGTCCGTTCGAAAGTTCTGGTGCGAACCGAACCGGGGGGTGTTCGGCTCATCCCTAGTGGTGATAATGCTGTCATGAATTGCTCTACCTCTCTACATTTGGACTTTCTGTCCAAAGTAGAGGATTGTCTGGTCTGAAGTTATTCCACCATACATTTAAAGGGGTGCATGCATGCAAGGTGTATCACAGAACATGGGTCACACAAGAGGACAGGACAGTGTAAGAGTATATTGCAGTACAAGTGTCTGATGTGCAGTCAAGCTAACCAAGGCTATAGTGCTGTTGCTAATGACTACAGTACTAGCGTCTAAGTGCATAAGCAGCCAGCCATTAGGGAAGCTGAAGTGACATGACATAGCGGACAAAAAGCTCTGGTTAGAGGAGAAGCTTGTGTGCTTAAACGCCTTCCCTAGCAACCATAACCTCACCATTGGGCACTCACTCACCCACCCTACTCATGGCACAGAAAATCCCAGGCACCCAGCCAGTAATGTCACAGGAGAATGGAGTAAAGCCTCAAGAAAGAAGCATAAGTTATGTATAAGTCAAGCTTCTTAGGATTCAAATGCAACATATGGATCAGTGGCAATGGGATGAAAACTCCAGGGCACCGGCTCACAAATGGCGCACTAAAGATAGAAGTATAATAGGAACTGTTATCCATGTTGCACAGAGCATAATGAGATGCAGAACTAGGCTATTCCTTTTTAAGGAGTTAATTGTGACTGCGTGGAGAAGTGTTGCTTTTAAGATGGAGTGGTGCCTTAAGTACCATGCTTGCTTTAACTAACAGCCTCAGCCCATCTCTGGGAACACTGGTGGGCACTCACTGTTCATCCCTACATCGGCACCACCCACACACCAACTGGGGTAAGGCTCAAGAGAGAGACAATTTTCACAGTAGCATCCTCACCAGGCAGAAGTCCAGAAAGGAAGTCCCTTCTGTTTGAACCATACATTTATCAACTCCCCTCAGTCTGCACCACTCAAACAAAACCTCAACGATTGTCTAGGGTGGAAAATAATAACTCACACCCTGTTGAGTCAACTCAATGTATTTGAGAAGTGATCTCAAAGCGAGTGTGAAAGAGGACCTGGTGGATGGTGAGTGTGATGAGTCTGAAGCATTATGGGTGGAATATGTGCATAGTTCAAAGTTAATCATTGGAGTTTGTTATAGACCACCCAATGTTAATTAGGAGGTGGAGACTCAGCTCCTTGCACAGATGGAAAGGGCTGCAAGGGCTGGGACAGTGTTAATAATGGGGGATTTTAACTACTCATAAATTGACTGGAATAATGGTACTGCTGGGACAGTTAAAGGGCAAAGCCAGTTAAAGGGCAAAGGCCCCAGCTAGGAACGATGCTCTGTTGGACCTGGTAATCTCAAACCATGCAGAGCGTATTACTAATGTTCAGATAAAGGAACACCTAGGTAGCATAACATGATTTCATTTGATGTTAGCTGTAAACAAAAATCACATACAGGAAGGATAAAAACACTTAATTTCAAGAGAGCAAATTTTCCAAGGATGAAGGCTGCTCTCCAGGACTTAGACTAGGAGAAAATATTCATCAATGGGCACAGAACAGAAATGGGAATACTTCAAAAAGACTGTTTGTGAACTCACTGCAAAGTATATTCCCATGGGCAATACGTTTAAAAGGCTAAAAATAAAACCTATGTGGCTCACGGCCAAAGTTAAAAAAGCTATAAACTATAAGAAAAGAGCTTTTAAAAAATATAAAAATGAAGGAACACTAGTGTCATTTAAATGATACAAAGAATATAACAGAATATGTAAAAAGGAAATCAAGCATGCAAAAATTCTAAACAAAAGACAGATTGCAAAAGATAGTAGGACAAACCCCAAAAAATTCTTCAAATATATTAATAGTAAAAAGGACAGGTCTGAGCATGTAGGCCCTTTACAAAATAATCTAGAGTGGGTGCCTGGGGACAAAGAGAAGGCTAATTTATTAAATACTCTCTTCAGCTCTGTCTATACAAAGGAGCATGGGGGGAGCAAATGTCCATAATGGGGGTGTTAGTAACACAGCCCCAAATCCACAATGGCTCAAAAGTGATAAGGTCCAGAAATATTTGGACAGAATAAAGGTGGATAAAGAACCTGGACCTGATGGCATCCACCCACATGTATCTAATTTTTAGGGACTCATTAATGACAGGAATAGTACCACTTGATTGGTACAGAGCCAATGTGGTGCCTATATTTAAAAAGGGAACAAAGTCTTTACCAAGTAAGTATAGACCTGTTAGTTTAACTTCTATAGTTGGGAAGATACTGGATAGACTAATAAAAGACCACATAGACGAGTTCTTGCAAGAAAAAAATATGAGGAGGTAAGTAAATCCTTGGACAGAGGAGTGGACTTGGTATACTTGGATTTTGCAAAAGCATTCGATACAGTTCCGCACACACGACTCATGTGTAAGGTAAAGTCTACAGGTTTGGCCATTTGAGTTTGTAAATGGATAGAAAACTGTCTAAAAGACAGAATTCAGAGAGTAGTGGTTAATGATTCTTACTCTGAATGGTCTAAGGTTATCAGTGGTGTACCCCAAGGTTCAGTGCTGGGACCCTTACTTTTTAATACCTTTATAAATGATATTGGGTCTGGCATAAAAAGTAACATTTCCGTCTTTGCAGATGACACCAAGCTATGCAGTGGAATAACATCCTTACAGGATGTCTCTAATTTACAAGCCAACCTCAATGCTCTGTCTAATTGGGCGACTATGTGGCAGATAAGGTTTAATGTTGATAAATGTAAAGTTATACACTTGGGGGCTAAGAATATGCATACATCATACATACTAGGGGGAGTACAACTGGGAGGATCCATAGTGGAGAAGGATCTGCAGGTTTTGGTAGATCATAAGCTCAATAATGGCATGTAATGCCAAGCTGCAGTTTGCAAAGCAAGCAAAGTCCTTTCTTGTATTAAGAGAGGTATGGACTCCAGAGAGCGAGAGATATAATTTTGTCCCTGTTCAAATCATTAGTAAGACCTCATCTGGAATATGCAGTTCAGTTTTGGGCACCAGTTCTCAAAAAGGATATCGGGGAACTGGAGAAAGTGCAGAGAAGGTCAACCAAACTGATAAGACGCATGGAGGAGCTCAGCTATGAGGAAAGATTAGAGGAACTGAATTTTTTCACTCTTGAGGAGAATAAGGGGGGATATGATCAATGTGTTCAAATATATAAGGGAGCAAAGTCCCTTTGTATATTAAGAGAGGTATGGACTCCAGAGAGAGAGAGATATCATTTTGTCCCTGTTCAAATCATTAGTAAGACGTCATCTGGAATATGCAGTTCAGTTTTAGCATGGAGGAGCTCAGCTATGAGGAAAGATTAGAGGAACTGAATGTATTCACTCTTGATAAGAGGAGATTGGGGGGGGGGGGTATGATCAACATGTACAAATATATAAGGGGTCCATATAGTGAACAGTCAACAAAGAGGACAAGGGGGCACTCTTTATGTCTAGAGGAAAAGAGATTTCATCTCCAAATACGGAAAGGTTTCTTCACAGTAAGAGCTGTGAAAATGTGGAATAGACTCTCTGCAGAGGTGGTTCTCGCCAGCTCAGTAGATTGCTTTAAGAAAGGCCTGGATTATTTCCTAAATGTACATAATATAACTGGGTACTAACATTTATAGGTAAAGTTGATCCGGGGAAAATCCGATTGCCTCTCGGGGGATCAGGAAGGATTTTTTTCCTCTGCTTTAGCAAATTGGATCATGCTCTGCTGGGGTTTTTCACCTTCCTTTGGATCAACTGTGGGTATAGAATTGGAAATATGGGATTGTATGATATTATTATTATTTTTTTTTTGTGGTTGAACTGGATGGACTTGTGTCTTTTTTCAACCTGACTAACTATGTAACTATGTAACCAATGTCATGGGCTTAAAAGACACTTGACAAGCATAGAATAAATAAAGCTAAGACTGGCTATAGCCTAGCTGCAAAACACCACTGGATTTAACCAGGGACATGCCAGCTTAAAGTGGATGTAAACCCTCACATATACCCAGTGAAGTGAACAGCCTCAGATGATACACAGAGATTAAACAAATCTCTCTACATAAGTTTTACATGGATATCTTCTATTTTTGCCTTTCTATATTCTTCAGAATTCTTACATTGGGTTGGAATTTACACTTCCTCATTCAGCGGTATGAGTGTATCCTTGGCTTAAACTGGGAGACAGCTGATTGAAGGAAAGGCACACACCCCCACTCCACATACTTTCAGAGCTGTGCTGTAACAACACAAGCTCTCTGCTAATCTATTTATAGCAACCTACTACAAAACACATTTCCAGCTGCTTTCATCTCCCATCTCTGAGAACTTGTCAGAAGTTATCATGCTGATAACAGAGGAACCAAACAGCAGAAACACACAGGACGTAGGGCTTTGGAGAGAGAGAAGAAAACCTTACAGATATTTGTACCTAGGTCCAATTTCACGAATCAGTTTACGTCCACTTTAAGGCAGGATCCCTACATGTTTTTATTTGCTATGCTTAGTTTAGTAGTTATAAAAATGTTCGTTTTTTTTTTTTAATGTGTGACTTTTTGCCTTTAGTACATTAGTTTTGGATGTCATTAGTACAAATCGTTATCATGGGTTCATTTAAACATTAAAATGTCACATATCTGAATCACTGGATTAATATTACAGTACATTCGTTTTCCAGTTTAATGCAAAATTAAAGATCTGTAGGTTTACCTATGCTTTATGTGAAATCCAATGAAATCCCATCTGGATTTCTAATAAGAAAATATCTGGTTGATCTATGTGCAAGCCTAAAAATCAATGCAGCCGTCATTGTTGCTTCAACAGACCTGAACAACATTGCTGCTATCCTTCAGCTATTCTATGTGCACACCCACTATCTTAGAATGTCTACTATAAGGTTTTTTAAAAGCATCTATCAGGCAGTTGTCATTCATGGCCCTTGATTTATCTGAACATAAACATTTTGCTAATGGGTTGAAACCTACCACTATTCTCTCTTGACTTTATTACAATTATAATAAAAAATGAAAAAAAAATGGTTTTATTGGAATAGGTTTACTACTCTGCTGACTATACCTCTACTGTTGCCATTTCTTGAGTCCTGGTTTAATAGTCTCTGACAAACATATAGAGGGAATGGGCTGTTGACACTGAAAAAAGTCTTCCTCTCTCTCCACCTCCCTGAAACCTGTTTCTGTTCTACTTCCTTTTTTCTCAAAAAACAAAAATAATAACAAAGTCCAAGGAGAAATGTCCAAGGAAATCCTTCAGCAAAAGGGTTACTATCAAAAGACTATCTCACACCACTCTCCTTGCAGCTCTGTGATAAGCGGGGAACTGACAGCTGTAGAAACATAAAGGGAGATACGAGTGCACAGGCTCATGGTGCAAATAACGTTTGTTTATTTGATAAAGGAAATAAAATCAATACACTTACGAGTGTAGATAGAACATAAGTGTCTAGAATCCTCCTTTATGGAGCCCTGAACAGGGTAACATCCGAACCCCAAGATAGATGGATCGTCCACAGGATGGATGAGTACCTCCACAAGCAATGGCTTACCACGCACCTGCAGACAGGCTGCAAGCAAACCACTCACTGACTCCATGTGCTGCCCAGTCAGGAGCTTCTCATGGAACAGACTGACAGCGGACACTATGCGGTTGCCAGGACAATGCGTTTCAGAGAGCGTAGCCTCCTTCTCAGGTCCGCCCTGTGTTGTCCGAGCAGCCCTTATATAGCTATTGATAAATGTCCAGGGTATTAAAGGGGTTGTAAACCCTCTTTTAAAAAAAATAACAAACATGTCATACTTACCTCCACTGTGCAGTTTGTTTTGCACAGAGTGGCCCCATTCCACCTGTTCTTGGGTCCCCCTGGCAGCGCGATCAGTTCCTCACTGCATCGGTAAACCCCCTAGGAGAAGCACTCTCGCTGGGGGTTACCTGCTGCATGCTTCTGAGTCCTCTGAGTCCAGCAATTGCGTCCATAGACACAGAATGTCAGACTTGCCCGCATCATTGGATTTGATTGACAGCAGCGGGAGCTAATGACTGTACTGCTGTCAATGTATCCAATCAAGAGCCGAGACAATGGGCAGAGAGGTAGAGCGCGTCTCTGCCGAGGGAACAAACGGGCTCAGGTGATTAAAACAAGGGGCTGGGGGACTGGTCAGTAGACATGTGCAGAGTAAAATATTTCGTTTCGGAATTTCGTTTTCATCCGAAAACTTAATTTATTTAGTTACTCCCGAAATTCGTTTTTATTTATTTAGTTTTTCGTTCAAAAATTGCATATTCAAAGTCAGAGGCAATGGGGGTAGCCCTCCCCTGGGAAAAACAACAAATGTTACAACCCAACTTTAAATTTAAATGGGTAGGGACAGCCCTGAAATACCTGGGCACACAGATCCCAGTAAAAATAGAAGAGACATTTAAGTTGAATTTCCCCCCGCTTCTTAAGGCAGTTAAAATATTGTTAGAGAAATGGCAACAGGGACGTCATTCATGGTTTGGCCGCTGCAACTCTATTAAAATGAGTATTCTGCCAAAATTTCTATATCTACTACAGGCCCTACCAATAGAAATCCCATCTGCTTTTTTTCGTGAAATAGACACAGTGTTTACGAAATTTATTTGGGCAGGTAAACGACCGAGGATCAGTAGAAGCCGGATGACTATGCTAAAAAGAGATGGAGGCTTAGCAGTACCAGATTTACTTAAATACTATAAGGCAGTGCATATTGGGAGGATTATCGACTGGTGCCGACATACAGAATTTAAGATTTGGATAGAACTAGAACAAGAAATGTGTATAGTACCTCTCCGAAGAGCGATTTGGTGCTATACAAATCTACCAGATGCTATGAAAAAGCATCCGCTTATAGGCCCAACATTACAAATAGGATTTAGAATTAGTCAGAACCCTAAATTCTCGTCAGCGCATTCCCCATTAGTTCCGGTGCTAGGTAACCCCAGTTTTAAACCAGGAATGGAGAGGAGAGACTTTAAGAACCTGCGGGAAAAGGGGTATATGCAGGTATCACATTTTCTACAATCTAATGCCGGGCCAACAGTGACTACTTTGACTCAACAAGGGGGCCAATTTGAAGTGAAGGTGTGGCAGGCAATGCAGCTCCGGCACTTTTTTGAGTCATTAGGTCCAGCAATAAACTATAAACAAGATCTAACTAGATTTGAAATTTACTGTGAAGAGAAGGAACCTCTGTCTCGAACGATATCAAAGATATATACATTGCTTATAGCCCCCCCAGATAATTATGAGATGCCATGCTTTGTAAAGTGGGAAAGGGACTTGGATAGGACATTCTCATTAGATCAACGTCAGAGGATGATATACCTCTCGTTAAACACATCAATCTGTACTGGAATTCAGGAATTGAATTATAAACTGTTGACGAGGTGGTATTATACCCCATCGAAGCTCCAGAGGTTTTCCCCTGGAGCATCAGATCAATGTTGGAGGTGCAACGGGGGACGGGGGACTTTACTACATATTTTCTGGACATGTCCCAAGATCAAACAGTATTGGAAAGACGTGCAAAAAATTATGCAAAAATTTACAGAATATCCAATAACGGAGGACCCGGCTTTTTTCTTGTTGCACCTCTCACATATCCCAATAAGAAAATATAAGGGCTCGGTATTGTGTCACATGGTTAATGAGGCTAAGGGTTGCATTGCTCGTTCCTGGAAAGACTCTAAACCACCAACAATAACAATGTGGTTAAATAAAGTGAGGAAGGTGGCGGCTGTGGAAGATTTAATATACTCGGCCCAAGACAGAAGCGAGCAATATGCCAGGATATGGGCGGGATGGAATGTTTTCCTCTCTTCAGAAGAGGGAAAGAAACTGCTGGGGAATAGGGAAAGATAAGGAGATCACCATGTAGTGGGAATAAGTAAATCATATGGGCTGGAAGCAGAAGGGGTGTTTTTTTTTTTTTTTTTTTTTTTTTTTTTTTTTTTCCGGAGGGTGGGAGGGAAGGGGGGGAAGGAAAAAAAAAACTAAAATAAAAGGAGGGAAAGTGGAATACGTAAAAACAGTAGAGATAAATAAGAAATGGGCTCTCAGTTATGTAAACCAGGGAAATTATATTTTTGGTAGAGAATAAAAGGGACTGAGCACCGACGTATGTTTGTATGTATTTATGAAAATGTATGTAACTGGACTATGTAACCTCCTTGAAGTTTAAATAAAGAATATTTAAAAAAAAAAAAAATTGCATTCGTCCGAAAATCCACATGAATTAAGGTCGAATCTGTCTTTGAAGGCTTATGGTGTCTGTCAAATGTATAAAGAAGATTCGACGGAGCTAGTATATAGCATACTTTAGAACCCTATTAAAGTCTATGGGACTCCAACGTTCAAAATCTTAAGTGCTAATTTTAAAGGCTAATTTGCAAGTTACTGTCCTAAAAAGTGTTTGGGGACCCGGGTCCTGCCCCAGGGGACATGTATCAATGCAAACAAAGTTTTAAAAACGGACGTTTTTTCGGGAGCAGTTATTTTAATAATGATTAAAGTGAAACAATAAAAGTGTAATATTCCTTTAAATTTCGTAGGGGGGGGGGGGGTTGTCTATAGTATGCCTGTGAAGGGGCTCATGTTTCTGGTGCTTAGAACTGTCCCTTAAAAAGTCCTTTAAAATCACTCGCAGCTATTATGAATTGTCGACTCCCGTAATACAGAGAACACTCATTGAAAGTCATTGATAAAAAAATAAATAAATAAATAAAAAAGCGTGGGGGTCCCCCAAATTCAATTACCAGGCCCTTCAGGTCTGGTATGGATATTAAGGGGAACCCTGCCTCAAATTTAAGAAAAAAATTGACGTGGGGTTCCCCCTAAATATCCATAACCAGACCCTTCAGGTCTGGTATGAATATTAAGGGGAACCCCGCGTCAAATTTAAAAAAAAATTGACGTGGGGTTCCCCCTAAAAATCCATACCAGACCCTTTATCCGAGCACGCAACCTGGCAGGCCACAGGAAAAGAGGGGGGACGAGAGAGCGGCCCTCCCTCCCTCCTGAACCGTACCAGGCCACATGCCCTCAACATTGGGAGGATGCTTTGGGGGTCTGTGACCCCTCAAAGCACCTTGTCCCCATGTTGATGAGGACAAGGGCCTCATCCCCACAACCGTGGCCGGTGGTTGTGGAGGTCTGCGGGCGGGGACTTATCAGAATCTGGAAGCCCCCTTTAACAAGGGGACCCCCAGATCCCAGCCCCCCCCTGTTTGAAATGGTAAGGGGGTACAAAAGTACCCCTACCATTTCACAAAGAAAGTGTAAAAAATGGTTAAATAAAACAAACACACTTTTGAAAAATTCCTTTATTAAAAATAAAAAAAAGATTCCAGCGGCGGTAATCCACTCTTGCTATCCAGCGACGGACGGTCATCTCTCCAGCGATGGCTCATCTCATCCAGCGCAGCGAATCCATCCGTCGCTGGATAGCAAGAGTGGATTACCGCCGCTGGAATCTTTTTTTTATTTTTTTATTTTTAATAAAGGAATTTTTCAAAAGTGTGTTTGTTTTATTTAACCATTTTTTACACTTTCTTTGTGAAATGGTAGGGGTACTTTTGTACCCCCTTACCATTTCAAACAGGGGGGGGGGCGGGATCTGGGGGTCCCCTTGTTAAAGGGGGCTTCCAGATTCTGATAAGCCCCCCGCCCGCAGACCTCCACAACCACCGGCCACGGTTGTGGGGATGAGGCCCTTGTCCTCATCAACATGGGGACAAGGTGCTTTGAGGGGTCACAGACCCCCAAAGCATCCTCCCAATGTTGAGGGCATGTGGCCTGGTACAGTTCAGGAGGGAGGGGGGGCCGCTCTCTCGTCCCCCCCTCTTTTCCTGCGGCCTGCCAGGTTGCGTGCTCGGATAAAGGGTCTGGTATGGATTTTTAGGGGGAACCCCACGTCAATTTTTTTTTTTAATTTGACGCGGGGTTCCCCTTAATATCCATACCAGACCTGAAGGGTCTGGTTATGGATATTTAGGGGGAACCCCACGTCAAATTTTTTCTTAAATTTGAGGCAGGGTTCCCCTTAATATCCATACCAGACCTGAAGGGCCTGGTAATTGAATTTGGGGGACCCCCACGCTTTTTTTTAAATTTTTTTTTTTTTTTTTTATCAATGACTTTCAATGAGTGTTCTCTGTATTACGGGAGCCGACAATTCATAATAGCTGCGAGTGATTTTAAAGGACTTTTTTTCCTGCATAAATGACACTTTGTGCAGGGACAGTTCTAAGCACGGGAAACATGCGCCCCTTCACAGGCATACTATAGACACCCCCCCTACGAAATTTAAAGGAATATTACACTTTTATTGTTTCACTTTAATCATTATTAAAATCACTGCTCCCCGAAAAAACGGCCGTTTTTAAAACTTTTTTTTTGCATTGATACATGTCCCCTGGGGCAGGACCCGGGTCCCCAAACACTTTTTAGGACAGTAACTTGCAGAATCTTTTCTCTCTGTCAAATCTTTTTTCTCTGTCGAATATTTTCTCTATATAATCTTGGACTAATAGAGGTAAGGTTAGGCACATTCGACCACAGGTTCTATAGACACAGATTGTTGTCAGAGTCATGTCGAATCTCCTATTCTATATCGAACTGTTGTAACAATGAAAACGAAAATAAAGCATTTATTTATGTCGGATCTTTCGTTTTTCGGATTTTGTGCTTTCGTTATCGTTTGTCAAAACGAAAATTAAAATAGCTGAAATTCGGACGAAAATGCATTCGGACGAAAACGAATGCACATGTCTACTGGTCAGAAGTTTTTTTCACCCTTCTTTCTCAGGCCATTGGGCTTACATCGGAAACACACAGGGAATAATATGTGGCAACTACAAACCAATCATAAAAGGCTTTTTACTTTATATCGATGTTAAAAATGTTAAAATAAATATATATAGAAAAGTGTATTATATATACTTATATGGATAAACAAATTGGATAAAAGATATATACTTATATATATTTTTCATATATCCTTACTATGCAATTCGTTTGACCATTTTCTGTTTGATGATTTCCTTGTTTATTGGATTGTATTTAGCTTCAATGCTTTTTGGCAAATATCTCTTTTAAGGAGGAAATACATTTTAATCGCTGGAGGGATATGAATATGTATATCAGCATCTGTAGGTCTAGGCCTCACTCTCCTGGACTGATATCTCTAATATACTCAGCCTTGATCTCTATGAAGAAACCTCCGGTGCGGTTCTATCATCTGCAGTGGGAGAGGGAGCTGGGAAGGAGGCTGGATCCAGAGGACTGGCAGGCAATGACCCTGGCCTTATCCAAATGCTCGCGCAACGTAACTATTTTGGAAAATGCCTACAAGGTCCTGTATCGGGGGTATTATACCCCGATACGCTTGGCCCGCTTTGTCCCCACCTACTCCCCTCTCTGCTTCAGAGGGTGTGATCGGGAGGGCACCATGACCCATATTTGGTGGACGTGCCCACGGGTATGCAGACTATGGGTCAGGGTTTACGCGTTACTCCGTAGTCTACGTCGAGTAAACCTTAAAAAAGATCCCTTTGAGGCACTTCTTGGTAAATCAATCACAGCATTACTATGCCCAGAACAGCAATTAGTGCAACATCTCTTTACTGCGACTAAACTGACAATAGCGAGAGCATGGAGAACCCCAACCCTGAGTTTTGAGGCAGTCAAAAACCGACTGAACGATGTGATGGTCAATGAAAAATTGTCTTCTGTTCTTTCCGACACTCATACCAAATTTCTTAG
Source organism: Lithobates pipiens (assembly GCF_037356315.1). Lineage (NCBI taxonomy): Eukaryota > Metazoa > Chordata > Amphibia > Anura > Ranidae > Lithobates > Lithobates pipiens. The sequence goes on along the minus strand of NW_027507758.1, from coordinate 312,944,290 downwards.
GGTCTGGCAACCTTGGATTGAATATCATCACTCTCCTAGATTCGATGTCACTCTACTGTCACTGTAGGAGCTCGACTGAGCACACCCTGTGAACCCGTTCCCTTCTTCCTTCTCCCCCCTTCTTTCTCTGACTTCTTTTTCTTCTCTTCTGACCCTCGCTACTCCTCCCCTGCTTTCCAATCTCAACATCTCATCTAATCTATTCTTGACCCTTTGTACATCTCCTTCTTCCTTTCTCCTCCTCTCGTCTTACCAACTTTCTGGATATGATTACTATGGGCTTCCTGTATATTGAACGCCATGTTTGTGTTGCAGTTGTGCAAAACCCAGGGTCTGCTTGGATCCGGGAATTGTGTACATGGTTAGGCGACAGCCTGCTTGGATTATACTATACTGTGCAAGCCTATTGTATTGGAACATAAACTTATTACTTTATAATAAAAACCTTTGTAAAAGAATATGCATATCAATCAGGGGTTAAAATTTATTTTCCCCTTAAAAGAGATATTTGCCAAAAAGTATTGAAGCTAAATACAATCCAACAAACAAGGAATTCACCAAAAAGGAAATGGTTAAATGAATTGCATAATAAGGATATATGAATATTAAAAATATATATATGTATATATCTTTTATCCAATGATTTTATCCATATAGGTATATATAAAATACACTTTTTTATATATATTTTTTAATTTTTTTGACATAGATACAAAGTATGAAGCCTTTTATTATTGGTTTGTAGTTGCCACATATTATTCCCAGTGTGTTTCCCATGTAAGCCAAATGGCCTTAGAAAGAACGGTTAATAACCTGGACATTTATCAATAGCTATATAAGGGCTCCTTGGACAACACAGGGCGGACCTGAGGAAGGAGGCTATGCCCTCTGAAACGCATTGTCCTGGCAACCGCATAGAGTCCCCTGTCAGTCTGTTCCATCAGAAGGTCCCCCTGGATTACATGGTGGAGGCTTTCACAGCCTCGTCTTGACCGCCCGGCACCTGGAGTCAGTAAGTGGCTTGCTTGCAGCCTGTCGGCAGGTGCGTGGTAAACCATTGCTTGTGGTGGTACTCATCCATCCAGCCTGTGGACTATCCATCTTTCTTGGCTCTCCATAAAGGAGGATTCTAGATGCTTATGTTCTATCTATACTTGTAAGTGTATTGATTTTATTTCCTTTATCAAATAAACAAACATTATTTGCACCATGAGCCTGTGCGCTCATTCCTCCCTTTATGTCCTGGGGCAAGGAAGTTAGAATTGTTCGTCTTTTAATCCATTAATGCTTCAGGTATCTACACGACTGAAGTAGACTATATTCATCTACTGTGATGACGAAACTCTTGTTTATAAGACAGTGTCCTGAAATGTGATGCATCGTCCGGTTTCTGCTGATGTTAACTTGTATGTATAGATCGGAATGCTGTTTATTTACATGCTCGTAATGCCTTACTTTTTTTAATGAAAATAAATAAACTAGCTAAAAAAGCCAGCACCAACTGCTGTGCTTAAATGTTCCTTGATTAGACTGTGCAATACCTTATTACTTAGGACCTATTGAACCTATGTTTTAAGATCGTTTATCATGGAAAAAACAACATTTACAATACTTTTATAGGTATTTGCTATTTTTTGTAATTATAATTGAGTCAGAAGAACAGTTTTAAAAGAAAAAAAATCTTGTCAAATTAATTTTTTTCATTGGTTTCTACAATTATTCTTGCAATATGGTATAAGTATAACTTAGCTTCACATTTTTTCATTATGTCATCATTATTTAAACCAATGACTTTCTATTCTAATATCACATTGAACTCACATGAGTCCATTCAGCATTGGTCACAAAGGGGCATAATCAAGCTCATGTGTAACCATGTTCATAGTTACCCATGAGCTTGATTATGCACCTTTGTAGAGCTCCATGGCATTTGATGATGGGTAATTTTTAGTAAACTTGTGAGGAAGTCTGCTGCCAGTGGAAGGTATTGAACAGGCTCGGAAATCTCTCTTTAATGAAATGTGCAGTGGTTGCTGAAAATCCATTACAAATGTTTTAATCAATTACATTAAATCCACCATTACATGCATTTTATTATTACTGATTATTAATGTAAAGTACATGTAGCTAAATCTTTTCACAGAACACAATCTTCTATTTGATGACAGCCCAAAGATGAGACAAACAATTATAAATTAATGTTGAACTAAAGTATTCATTTAAATGCAAACACTCTGAAATTGCATGTTAAAAATTGTTAAAAACGCAGCCATTCTTGTGTAATGTTATTCTGTCTGATTTTCAATAGGTGTGACTTTCAGCTCTCTGGTGACTACATTATGAATGTTCCAGACCTACTTAGTGGCAAATAATTTCCTAGCTGAATATTTTCACTGCTTGGAATAATGGGCCCCAGTCCCATTGATAGAATTTTTTTGTAGATGTAATACACATGTGCAAGGCGATGAGGAAGTGGGGTGTGGTGAGCACATGATAACTGCAGGTTTCTACTTGAAGTGTTACTAAGCTCTAATTTGTTTTCACATTAAAATAACAAACATGTTATAAATAATTACCTGCTCTGTGTAGTGGTTTTGCACAGAGCAGCCGAGATCCTCCTCTTCTCGGATCCCATGCTGTTGCCCCTCTCTCCTGCCTGGTGCCCTTGCTCTGGGAGCACCTAAGCAAATGCATTAACGAGCCGCCGCTCTGTGTATCCATTCACATACGAAGCTGCAGCTCAGCCCCGCATCCTCCATCTTCTGATTGACTCACTGGCTGTGATTGACAGCAGTGGCTCCAATAGCTCTGACTGCTGCCAAAAGCCAATCAGGAGTGCAAGTCCCTGGAGAGCCAAGGTTCTCGTGGACATCGCTGGATTGAAAGGGGCTGAGGTAAGTATTGAGGGGCTGCTGCACACATATGGTTGTTTAAATTCATGCATAGAATGCATGAAGGTAGAAACCCCTAGTGCCTTTATGACCACTTTAAAACACAGTCATTGTTCTTCTGTATATCTTTCTAACCTAATATTCAAGATGGAACAGCTTGTTAAGGTTTCAGTGCTGCTTTTCTACTCATTCAGGCATTCACCACCTCTGTGTGGGAGACAACTGAAGTCTGCTTCTTTCAGGCCCAAAAGCAGCATTGCATGGCAGTCAGTATCTTCAAGGGGTGCTCCCCCGAGTGGAGATCCTTTCAGAACACCAGGTTCCTATGCTTCAAGGCTGAGGACAAGACAAGTGTTACACTTGTATCCTCACAGTGTGAAAGCCCAGGAGTGAAGACCATGTGCCAGGGAGTGCAGATATATAACAATACTCTAAGGATGCACCATCAGGTCCCCCAGGCCTGCTGATTGCCCAGGTATTAAACATCCTTAACAAAGAATGAGTCCTCTAGCACACCCTATTGGAGAATTCTCACATAGCAAGTGACTTAGATGTTACGCTGTTCTTACAGAACAACAGAAACACAGCTAAGCTGGCTAAAGTTCTCTACAAGATCGCAAAAAATGCAAAAATACTATATCTCTATATTGTGCAAATCTGTGTTAACTTATGTTATAGTAGATTCATAGTATCCATATGCCAAAATACCTGGTTTGTTCTTCATCATTAGTGTGAAGTGATGAAGGATTGCTACCATCTGGGGAAAATTATGTAATTATTCTCTCACAGGAAGTTCTCAGTGGAAACTTTTCTCTTTGTTTACGGTTTCTGTTTCCTATGATGACTTCTTCACTTCCTTGACATGTTTCGTCCCATTGGACTTTATCAAGAGGAGGAGATACTTCACTATTGTAAGCTCTTTTTTATGAAGTGGATTGATGACTCTGATAAAGGTAGTGGAGATGAAGAGAGTGGAGACTGGGTGCTTCCTAGACCGATTAGGGTCAATAGACTCTGATGAGGCTCTATTGCGTGAGGGGACAACTGATGGAGGAAGATTGTTAGGTGATAGAGTGTGAGATCACTACATGTTTATGTGAGCACAATAAATAAAGCTTGGGGAGTATGGTTTTGGTCTGACAGTATCATGCTATGATGGTTTTTGTTTTTATATGTCCATGAGGAATTATTGTGCAGAAGGCATGGCAAGCAATGGAGGCAAAAGGAGAGAGTAATGCCCTGTACACACGGTTGGACTTTCCGACGGAAAATGTGCAATCGGACTGTGTGTGGGCTCCATCTGACTTTTTCCATCAGAATTTCCAACACACAAAGTTTGAGATCTGGATCTAAAATTTTCCGACAACAAAATCCGATCATTTAAATTCCAATCATGTGTAGACAATTCCGACACACAAAGTGCCACGCATGCTCAGAATAAATTACGAGACGAAAGCTATTGGCTACTGGCCTCTTAATAGTCCAGTCGTAAGTGTTGTACGTTACCTCATTCTGAACGATCAGATTTTCCGACAACTTTGTGCGACCGTGTGTATGCAAGACAAGTTTGGGCCAAAATCCGTCAGAAAAAATCCGACGGATTTTGTTGTCTGAATGTCCGACCGTGTGTACAGGGCATAACACTGGATTGTTTTTGAGCACAAGTGTGATTTGACCCATTATACAAGAGGGGTTTTACTATCTGAACTTTGCACATATGGATATTCTAGCGCAGGGCATAAGGACTATCATTTTGAGACCTTTTTGAGGAAAGGAGGATTTTAGCAGCTGGGCTAATACACCTTTTTTGGGGAGAAATATATGTTTTCATAGATCCTAAGCGCTGATTTGCACAGTGTTATCAGTACCAGTACTGATGCATGCGTTGGATTCATGTAGTCCCTACTACCATGAGTTTTAGAACCTGTTGCTATGGCTGCAATAGATTCAAAAAGAATTATCACCTGTTCTCAGGTAACCAGATTGGCACTATTTAAGACCAGCATTCAGTCGGCACCCCCACCCCTTTGTTTACTTTTAGCTGCTGGCCTAGAAATCTGGGGCTAAACATGTACAGAGTATCTGTGGTATGGACAGTCCAGCCTCAGTGCCACACCCTCTGCATGTGATAGATTTGTGTACCTGCTCCCAACAGGTACATGAATATGTTGCCTACATCAACATTTGAATGAATGAGGGAATTCTAAAGAGTGTCTACAATACTGTTTATGAATTCCATTGATGGCTTATGGTTTGTACTGTTTATGAATTCTCTTGATGGTTTTCCAGGTGTGTGTGCATTCATTGTTTTTATTATGCAGATAAAAAAAAACCGTTATTTTATCTATATTTTGATAGCTGTCCCTTAATTACTGCAGGTGACTTTGACAGAGGCAGGGCCACACTGGCAGATTTTCGCTGGAGCCACAAGCCAGAGTTAACTTACTGTACTAGCCTGTCACAATGTAATATATTATGATGTTTTTTTCTGTACACCATGGGAATCTGGGAAACTTTAAAGGATAAGTTCACCTTTTTTTGGGTAGAATTTCACCTTTCATAATAATATAAACATTTTCCAATGCCATTTCTGGCCCAGCCATCCCAATGTGCCTTTCTCTCACTTTCCTTATCCACAGGAAGTTTAAAATCTCGTCAGGTTATTCGAATTTTTAAAATGATTTTCAGATTCCATCAATTCCCGTAGATCATCTCTTAGCATTAATTTCCTGTAGGTCATCTCCCAGAATCCTTCACTTCCTTGTTGCATCATAGAAGAGGACGTGATGGGGTGTGTTCACTATTCTGGACCATACATCCCTCATTGCAATATGATTGTGCAATCTCCTTTAGATCTTCCATCAGCCATGTAGTACAAGGGGCTGCCCAATTTGATACAAATTGAATAGATTGGTCAGGTGGGTCCTCCTATTCCATAGTTCTAATAACTCTTAAGGTATTTTACAGAGATTGTCCAATGATATTGCGTAGTGTATGACACTCAGTTGTCAAACCTCGTTCACACCTCTACGTAGTGTAAATCCACATTCCCACATGCGTTTTTGGGTGTTTTGGAGCGCTTTCACTCGTTACGCATAGGGCAGCCTCCTCACTTGAATGGGCTGCCCGGTGAATAGCAATTTCCCCAGAGAAGCTCCACAACTTTTTTGGAGTAGAGCATGGTGCGTTACTGCAGTTTTTGGTGCATTCGCTGCATTTGAGGAGCCTTTAGTAGTGACAACACAAAAACAATGCACATTTTCAGTTCTATTTAGTTTACCATGCATTTGGAAACACACAGATTTGAATCGAGTCTCATGTTCATGTTCTCATGTTCTCATGTTCTTATGTAAATGCACCAATTTCACTTTCAGGTCCCATTCAAACCTAGAGTAGTTGGAGAGCATGTTTTTTGGTTAATTTTTCCAGTGACACACATTTGATTACAATGGGCTGGACTACACATGGTAATGTAGCTCATGAGCTATTCTGGCATAGTTTTTAACTGCGCGTTTTCCTGCATTTGTTTTTTCATGTGTCAAAATGTGTGTGCTTCTGTGTTTGGTGTGCCATTAAAAATTAATGACACTGAAAGCACATCTAGGTAATTTTAGGTGTATAAATGTGGCCATATCCTATCCAATCTGATTGTACAATCTCTGTACAATCCCCTTTAGTTTCACCAAAACAATATAATAGGAGGAGACACCATCTATCTAATCACTCTGCATCCAATCGGGTAGACCCTTGCACTACATCGGGGTGTCCCGTGGGCTGCATGTGGCACCAGAGAGTTTAGCATGTGGCCTGAGCCCATCTGGAGGGACCCTGGGAAAGCCAGGCAAATGCACATGTGGAAAACGCAGAAGATGCTGTGCAGACTTGGTTGATGGGTGAAGGGTCTGTGCTAATGAAGTCAGCTAGTAAACTCCTTCATGTGTCTTACTGGTTTCAATGCTTTATCATATTTTATTTTTAGTATTCTTTAAAGGCTTATACTGAACAAAAAAACTGCCAAATGATCTAATGTTCATTTTATTTTTTTGATTGATCACCCACACAACTTACACCCAAGTGAGCATGCTATTATTGCCAGAACTGAGAGATACCTAACCAAAATTCCCTGCCAGCAAGCCTCCACACAAGTAAATCAGACTTGCATCGCTTTTGTTGTAGTTAATGCATATACAGTAATTGTTAGTAAGGGAACACAGTATGTTATCTTAGGCAGAGTTAAAAAGAAATATATACTTAGCAAAAGTGTTCTTAATCATTTACATTAAATTATATTCCTGAAATAATATTTCTTAGTTGTATGGTACAGGGCACAGGCTCTTTAGTCATTACTAGTGGGTTATATGCAACTACCCTCAGGTGAGTGGACATTGGCAAAAAGTAAGGCTGAAAGGATATTGCCCTATATAATCCCCCCACTATTTTTTAGTTTCCTGAGTTGATGGACCACCTTTCTCTACTATGGAGGTTTTCTCTGTATCTCTGTCTGATTATGATATTCCACCAAGACGGTTCTTCTATATGCCATGGCCAATGTGATTCCTGATGCAGTTTCCAGAATAGTTGACTCCTTGACAGAACCTTGAGGGACCATACCCAACCACGCTAGAGGGAAGAAGTTGGGCAGACTGTAATGTTGTTGCCAACCATTAGTCCTGCTGTAGATGCTCCTCTTGCAATGCATAGCCACAGGATGCTTTACAGGTCTAGTGATGTGGTCTGCCAGTGGCAGAGCTCTGTTCCTAAAAAACATCTACAAGGGTATGGGGCGTTCCCCCATTGAATCCTTCCTACACAGGCACCCAGGGTGCCTCTTTTGTTACTCAAGATCACCTTTTGGGTGTGTGGGAGCCACTGACCACCATTTCAGTGGTTGTGGCTGAGAACAGGGAACGCAGGGTTTATGTTTGTTAAGTACTATCAGGTGGATGTTCAGGCCTTCTCTGATGGCAGTTTCAGGTCTAGGGTGCAACAAGCTGTTCTCTGAGTTTGCCAAGCTTTTCTTGACCAGTTTGTTCTGTGGGCCTGTTAGTGTTGTTTGCTGTGTTGCCCACCCCTCAGTTGGACTGCTTTTGGACATCCAGTCATAACAGGGGTCAAGTCCTGGGGAAAAAAGTGTGGGAACTCCCATCCAAGATCCACTTCCCCACCAAAAAATAAATAAATGATACGCTCATATGCATGAATGCTTCAAAAGTGGTATTTTTAATCCAATTTTCGTATTGTGTGCATGAAGCTTAACTGTTAGTACATAAAAAAAAAACTCAATAAACATGAATACGGTAATTCTCTGAATAATCTGCATTCATTCAATTGTGCTTCCATGCAAATGTGAACATCGTGTTCTGATCTTTATTGGGGAATTTTATTTTGTATATAGAGTGTTTAGGCCGCGTACACACGCGGGGACTGTTCGCTCAACTTTGTCCGTCAAACAGTTTCAGCGAACAGTCCGCTCAAAATTAGCATGGACGGACTTGCCCACACACGACGAACGAACAGTTTGCTGAAACCGTGCGCGATGACGTGAACGGCACGTACGACGGGACGGAAAATACTACGTCCTATACACTGCATTACAACTTTCGGCGTGTAAATCCTTTCTGAGCATGCGCGGAACTTAGTTTGACGAACAAGCCTACACACGAGGGGACTGTTCGCTGAAACCAAGTTTCAGCGGACAGTTTTTCGGAATTTCCGAAAAACTTTGTTCAGCAGACTGTTCGCTGAAACTGTCCGCTGAAAGCCCACACATAGTGATGGACGAACTTCCGACGGGACGTTTCGCGAACGCGAAATGCGAACGGACCCAAACGTTCGCGAAACCGACCGTTCGCCGCGGGCCCCATTGACTTCAATGGGAGGCGAACTTTGCAAACCTTCATGTCGAATTTGCGGCCACGTGGTAATTATTAGGGGGTAAAACGTAGTCCCACCATCTGGACAATGACATAATACATGTATGAGGTGAATTTGGGATCGATAACTACAAGCATTTTTATTTTATTTGGGAAATTGTTCTAACAATTCAGGACTATGGAGTTAATGAAGGCAATGGAGGAGAGGGAAGGTCAGGGACCAGGGTAGGCAAAGAAGAGGGTGCAGGAGATGATCACCAGCAGCGTGACATACCGGAATGACACATGCACCGTGATAGAGGCATCTGACAGCAGCACCGTAATACAGAGCACTGACAGCAGCACCGTGACATACAGCGCTGACAGCAGCACCATGACATACAGCGCTGACAGCAGCACCGTGACATACAGCGCTGACAGCAGCACCGTGACATACAGCGCTGACAGCAGCACCGTGACATACAGCGCTGACAGCAGCACCGTGACATACAGCGCTGACAGCAGCACCGTGACATACAGCGCTGACAGCAGCACCGTGACATACAGCGCTGACAGCAGCACCGTGACATACAGCGCTGACAGCAGCACCGTGACATACAGCGCTGACAGCAGCACCGTGACATACAGCGCTGACAGCAGCACCGTGACATACAGCACTGACAGCAGCACCGTAAGCAGCCCCAGGAGGAAGTCAGCACAGCACAGGGATGGTGTGATCCCCTCATAATAAGAACCCCCAGGAGGAAGTCAGCACAGCACAGGGATAGTGTGATCCCTTCATAATAAGAACCCCCAGGAGGAAGTCAGCACAGCACAGGGATATCATAAGCAGCCCCAGTAGAAATATGACACCGCTCAACCTCTTCAAAGAGGAGGGTAGGGGCATATAGTACGGTGTGCTTTTTTGGGTCAAGGAAGTGAGCCAAATGAATTAAGAAGGTCTGTGTGCTTGATTAAAAAAATAGTTTATAGACATATACATGGTCTACTGGTCACATGTGTTGAATTCCTCCGAGATCCATGCCTCATTCATTTTTAGAAATGTGAGGTAGTTAACACTGTGGTGAGCTAGGCGAGTACGCTTATCGGTCACAATCCCCCCTGCTGCGCTGAACGTCCTTTCGGACAGGACACTGGATGAGGGGCAAGCCAACAGTTCGATTGCAAATTGGGCAAGCTCTGGCCAGAGGTCAAGCCTGCCCACCCAGTAGTCTAGGGGTTCATCACTCCTCAGAGCGTCCACATCGGCCGTTAACCCAATGTAGTCGGACACCTGACGGTCTAGGCGTTCCCTGATGCTGGATCCGGATGACACCTGTCGATGGGTCGGCTGAAAGAATGACCTCATATCCGAAGTCACCAACACATCTTCAAACCGGCCTCTTCTTGCAGGCGCTGTTGGATTGGTACCCGCAAATCCTTCTCTGGGAGTGGGAATTGCTCCTCTGCCAGCGCACGCAAAAGCAGAATGCAGCATTTCTCGAAGCAAGGCCTGGAAGTGCTGCATTCTGACAGCCCTCTGCGACGGCGGTAACATTTCCGCCATTTTGTGTTTGTACCGGGGGTCTAAGTACGTTGCCACCCAGTACTGGTCCTTGACCCTCATGCTTTTTATACGGGGGTCCCTATTAAAACACTGGAGCATGAAGGCCCCCATTTGCACTAAAGTGGAAGCGGTGTGGTGGCCTGGCTCCTGCTCATCATCCAGGATAATGTCGTCCTCTTCATTCTCCTCTCCCCATCCTCGCACAACAGGGATCCCAGAAAGGTTTAAAGCATGCTCTTCTTGCTCCTGCTCATCCGCCCCGGCACCATCCTCCTCTGACTCCTCATCAGACTCCTGTTGTTGACTTGTCTCAGATAGAGTAGCCCCCCCTGGGAATTCATCCAGCATTGCGACTTCCTCATCTTCCCGCTCCTGCTCCTCCACAGCCTGATCAATGACACGACGCAATGCACGCTCCAGAAAGAAGGCATAAGGTACCATGTCACTGATGGCGCCATGGCTGCGACTGACCAGTTTGGTGATCTCCTCAAATGGCCGCAGAAGTCTGCATGTGTCGCGCATGAGCAGCCACTGGCGCGGTGAAAAAAAACCCAGCTCCCCAGAACCGTTTCTTTCGCAGAGTTCATACAGGTAGACGTTAACTGCACGTTTCTGCTGGAGCAGCCTATCAAGCATATAGAAGGTTGAGTTCCATCGCGTCGGGCAATCGCAAATAAGACGTCTGACCGGCAGATGGTGTCGCCGCTGAATGTCAGCAAGGCGAGCCATGGCCGTGTAAGATCTTCTGAAATGGGCCGAGATTTTCCTTGCCTGCCGCAAGATGTCCTGGACCCCAGGGTATTTGACAAGGAATCGCTGCACGACCAAGTTTAAGACGTGTGCCATGCACGGCACGTGCGTGATTTTGCCCTGTTTCAATGCGCTAAGCAGATTGGCACCGTTGTCACACACCACTTTACCAACTGTCAAATTGAGCGGTGTTAGCCACTCATCTGCCTGTGAACGCAAAGCTGAAAGGAGTGCCGGGCCAGTGTGGCTCTTTGCTTCCAGGCACAACAGACGCAGCACGGCATGGCAACGTCTCACCTGGCATGTGGAATAGGTTCTGGGGAGCTTGGGCGGTGCAGTGGAAGAGACGCTAGCAGCGGAAAAGGAGGAGGCAGCTGAGGAGGAGAGGGAGGAGGATGGAGTAGGAGGAGGAGAAGAAGAGTCAGGCCTGCATGCAATCCGTGGCGGTAAAACCAAATCTACACGGGTGCCACGGGTTACATGCTTGACGGCCGTCAGAAGGTTCACCCAGTGGGCAGTAAAACTGATATACCTTCCCTGCCCGTGTTTGCTAGACCACGTGTCTGTGGTCAGATGTATCTTGGCACCGACACTGTGTGCCAGAGATACATTCACTTGCCGCTGAACATGGCCATATAGCTCTGGGATGCCCTTCTCTGAGAAATACTTCCTTCCTGGGACCTTCCATTGTGGTGTTCCAATGGCCACAAATTTGCGAAAGGCCTCCGAGTCCACCAGTTTATATGGCAGTAGTTGGCGGGCTATGAGTTCTGACAAGCCAGCCGCCAACCGTTGGGCAAGAGGGTTATCCGGCATCATCATTTTTTTACGCTCAAACATTAGGCCCACGGAAGCCTGCCTTTTTGCAGAAAAATGTGAGCTTGGCGTGATGGAAGGTGGAGTGGAGGACAATTGTGAGGAGAGAGGAGAAGGAGAAGTAGAAGACGAGGCTGGACGGTGAGAGCCTGCAGTGTGGCTTTGTGTGTTCCGTTGCTCCCACTGGGCTCGGTGATGGCTGCTCATGTGCCTTCTTAAGGCGGTCGTCCCTAGGTGAGTATTGGGCTTACCGCGACTAACGCGTTGACTGCAAAGATTGCAGATGGCAACGCTATTGTCAGCAGCGGACACGTTAAAAAAAGCCCACACTGCGGAGCCATGTGCCGGTGTCCTGGGAGCGCCAGATGTGACCGTACATGGTCGATGACTCGCTCCTGATACATTTGCAGTCTGCTTTGTCCCTGCTGTGCAATGTAAGTCATTGCTGCTTCTCCTCCCTATCTGCTGGTCCATATCTCCCTCTGAACTCCCCTCCTCTTCCTCTCTTGTGGGCACCCACGTGACATCACTAGACACGTCATCATCAACGTCACCTTCCCCACCGCTATAAGTAGAGATCTCGGAGTAGGCAGCAACACCGGGGACCAACCTCCTCCTTGGGCTGATCTGGGTACTGGCGTCAGACTGCTGAGTAGCGCTTGTTGCTACCTCCTCTTCCTGATCCAATACCAAGAGTGGCTGCGCATCAGAAATGTCCTCTTGATATGGATCGGAATATAATTCCAGTGACTCAAGCGGAAGGTATGTGGTGGTGGTGGTGGTGGTCGTGTTGTTGGTGGTAGTGTCTTTGGGGGTGCACATAGCAGAGAGTGAAGAAGAGGGTGCAGATCGAGAGGATGAGGAGGGTGCAGAAGAGTAAGGCTGAGCGAGCCACTCAACCAAGTCTGGTGCATCCTTTAAAGTAATTGAACGCACCTTCTGCAACTTCCCACTTTGGCTCAAGCCTGTTGCTCCTGCCCTACCCCTACCACCCCTGCGGAAGGGCCTGCCTCTTCCTCTGCATGTCATTTTTTAAATGACCCTGTGACAAAACTCTTAGTCCCTATACCGCTGAAGGACTGCTGCAGTATAGGTGAGCGGTCAGCAGTGGTGCACGTCAACCCTATCTATTGTGGACCTATAGCGGTCCTTACAGAACAGCAGACTGTACCGCACTCAAGCCTATGTACCGTAGCACCCTATACCAAGTTACCAGTCCTTATAAGAACTTTTGTGGACCAAGCAGGTTGTGTATTAGTGTTTAGCAGACTGTACGTCAGTCCCTATACCGCTGAAGGACTGCTGCAGTATAGGTGAGCGGTCAGCAGTGGTGCACGTCAACCCTATCTATTGTGGACCGATAGCGGTCCTTACAGAACAGCAGACTGTATCGCACTCAAGCCTATGTACCGTAGCACCCTATACCAAGTTACCAGTCCTTATAAGAACTTTTGTGGACCAAGCAGGTTGTGTATTAGTGTTTAGCAGACTGTACGTCAGTCCCTATACCGCTGAAGGACTGCTGCAGTATAGGGCAGCGGTCAGCAGTGGTGCACGTCAACCCTATCTATTGTGGACCGATAGCGGTCCTTACAGAACAGCAGACTGTACCGCACTCAAGCCTATGTACCGTAGCACCCTATACCAAGTTACCAGTCCTTATAAGAACTTTTGTGGACCAAGCAGGTTGTGTATTAGTGTTTAGCAGACTGTACGTCAGTCCCTATACCGCTGAAGGACTGCTGCAGTATAGGGCAGCGGTCAGCAGTGGTGCACGTCAACCCTATCTATTGTGGACCGATAGCGGTCCTTACAGAACAGCAGACTGTACCGCACTCAAGCCTATGTACCGTAGCACCCTATACCAAGTTACCAGTCCTTATAAGAACTTTTGTGGAACAAGCAGGTTGTGTGTTAGTGATTAGCAGACTGTACGTCAGTCCCTATACCGCTGAAGGACTGCTGCAGTATAGGTGAGCGGTCAGCAGTGGTGCACGTCAACCCTATCTATTGTGGACCGATAGCGGTCCTTACAGAACAGCAGACTGTACCGCACTCAAGCCTATGTACCGTAGCACCCTATACCAAGTTACTAGTCCTTATAAGAACTTTTGTGGACCAAGCAGGTTGTGTATTAGTGTTTAGCAGACTGTACGTCAGTCCCTATACCGCTGAAGGACTGCTGCAGTATAGGGCAGCGGTCAGCAGTGGTGCACGTCAACCCTATCTATTGTGGACCGATAGCGGTCCTTACAGAACAGCAGACTGTACCGCACTCAAGCCTATGTACCGTAGCACCCTATACCAAGTTACCAGTCCTTATAAGAACTTTTGTGGACCAAGCAGGTTGTGTATTAGTGTTTAGCAGACTGTACGTCAGTCCCTATACCGCTGAAGGACTGCTGCAGTATAGGGCAGCGGTCAGCAGTGGTGCACGTCAACCCTATCTATTGTGGACCGATAGCGGTCCTTACAGAACAGCAGACTGTACCGCACTCAAGCCTATGTACCGTAGCACCCTATACCAAGTTACCAGTCCTTATAAGAACTTTTGTGGAACAAGCAGGTTGTGTGTTAGTGATTAGCAGACTGTACGTCAGTCCCTATACCGCTGAAGGACTGCTGCAGTATAGGGCAGCGGTCAGCAGTGGTGCACGTCAACCCTATCTATTGTGGACCGATAGCGGTCCTTACAGAACAGCAGACTGTACCGCACTCAAGCCTATGTACCGTAGCACCCTATACCAAGTTACCAGTCCTTATAAGAACTTTTGTGGAACAAGTGAGTTGTGAATGTTTAGCAGACTGCAGCAGAAGGGCAGCAGTCAAGTATAATATCCTTTCTATATTTGGAAGAAAGAATATTATACATGTACAAGCCTATTACTGTACCACTGATACCAGTCCTGAAAAGAACCTTTGTGGAACTAATAATAACAGCAAGTCTTTAAAATTACCCTCACTGCCTGACAACACTGCTTCCTTCCTGTCCCTATACAAATTGGCAAAAAAAGAGAACGATTAGTGGTTACTGGAACAGCTCTTTTGTGGACCTTGATAGTAACAGCTAATGATGATGATGATGATGATGATGATGAAAGACTAATCTGGCTGTCCCTGTAGCATACACCGTCCTTTCCCTTTCTCTAAACTAACAAAAGACACTCAGGCTGCTGCAAGAATCAGCAGCACAGCAAACCTATCAACACCTAACACCTATACCAGTCCTGAAAAGAACTTTTGTGTACCAAATAGCTAGTGGTTTATCTCTCCCTACTCCACACAGGAACCTGTCCCTATCTTAACAGAAGAAAGAATGTAAAATGGCCACCGGATCGGGTGTATTTATAGGTTAGGGGGAATGTACAAGTGTCCATGTGCTGTCATGTCTCAATTGGCTGTCCTGTATCACATGATAAACGTGTCACCAAAGGTTAAAGCTCTTGTATACATTAAACACGTAAGTCCGCCGCGGCGAACGACGGAAAAAGGCGTTCGAACGTGCGGACCGCGAATGTCGGAAATTCGCCGCGAAACGACCGCCGGGCGAACCGTTCGGCCATCACTACCCACACACGGGCGGACTGTCCGCCGAAACACTGTTCAGCGGACAAAGTTGGGGCGAACAGTCCCCGCGTGTGTACGCGGCCTTATGTGGTGAGTTGACACTTTTCATTGAACAGAGTTTGGATAACACAGGGTTAAACGGAAAGGTCATAAATGAACTGCACATTATCTGGACAGAATACTTGGGGAGATAGTGATGTGTTCCTGCTTAGGAGATGTATGTTAGCTTGGGGGGCTGCAAACTCTGCAGGGCTCCAACACACACTCGCTGCTATTCCAACCCTTCACATATTTCCACATAAACTTCCCTCCTGGCATTAAACTGATGTTCCTCCCTTAGCTCACCTCTCTCCCTGCATGTCCTGTGAGCAGAATAGTTGATGTACCCGTCAGCTAGCTGTGATTGACAGGTAGATTGAAGCGGAGGCTGTCATGGGGCCCCCTACTGGCAATGCCTGACTGGTCAGTCCACCCCTGGTGTGCAGCACTTACTATTGCGAGCTGTGTTTGGCAGATGCTGGTGTAGCACCTGCCACACAGCTTGCATACTTGGCTGCTAACGGGAACTGAGTTCCTGTTGTGGAAAAAATACAGGAACTCCGTTCCCATGCGTTCCCGCAGGACTTGAGCCCTGAGTCATAATATATAAAGAGCCTGTGTCCTGTACTTACAAGTAAGAAAAATAGTACTTTTTCACAATAAAGTTTATTGTAAAGAAAAGACAAATACAAACATAAAATGGCGTATTAGAAAAATAGTACTTTTGACCTACCAGTAAAAGCTGTTTCTCAGCGTGCATGGACCCCTCCCCTCTGTTCTTATGATCTCCCTATTGCTTGATACAAAACTGAGGCTAGCTGGGAGTGTTTGGGGTTGTATTGGAGGATGTCCCTGCAGCCTTCTTTTTTTTTGCCACTATCCATTTAGATGAAGTTAGCTGCATATAACTCAATCATAACGATTCACGTGCCTGTCTACCATACTGTACTCAAAGAAATGGATTTTATTGGTAAGTCAAAAATCCTATTTTTCATGGTTTGTACAAAAATATATTTAATTTGTCATAGGTACGTTTTAGCTACTATGTATCTTAGAGAGTTGTGTTTAGTGTACGTCGATTGATGTACTTAAATAGGTATACTTACAGTGATGTGCCATCTGATATTTATTTGGATCCTTATGCTCCAGACTGGTGAAAAGATATCTCTTACTAAGTAGTTTCATACTATATAATGTATCGGCTTTCATTTTACCTATTTACATATTATTATTATTATTGTAGTGCTTTGTTTATTACCATAGGTGTGCGCAGCCTATGCATTAGAGTGTGCACCCCAAGGCTAAAACACATGTGTGTGTGCATGTGTATATACTGTATATACTTGTCAGTACGGCAGTGGACAGTGTCAGTAGTTTTTATTTTTATTATTTTATTATTTTTTACAATTTTATTTCTTTAATTGTTTTCGTTTACAAATTTTTTAGGAGCCCTGTTAGAGGGCTTTGGTCAAATATCAGGGGTCTAAACAGGGTGAATCACAGGGGGTGATTAGGGTGTGCCCAGGCACCCAATGCACACCCTGTGCGCATGCCTATGTTTATTACATCACCAGCCATGCTTTTTTATTTCACCATACTGGAATGCAGGCTATGATGCCTCTCAATTCACTTCCCCTCTTTAATGTTCAAATGTCGGTTGTCTTTTGTGATTAAAGTTAATAATACACTTGGGTTGTTTACCTTGGCTCTTTGTGTTTTCATTTTATATATTTTCATCAATATTTAGGTGCTGTACATTGAGTATGTAATATCTCCATCACATCACCATATCTTCACCAGCCTCTCCTGGACCCTTAAAGTGGAGCTCCCAGTTTGAATAAAGTTGAAAAAAAAACATTAAAACCCATTTCAGGGTATCATCAAACAGGAGTAAAAAGACAAATGAGGATGACAGATGAAATATGTTTCTGCTTAAATCCTGAACAATATATTTCCAAAGTTAGTGCTAAAACCTGCAATAGAGTCTTGCTTAACAAACTACCATTCCAAATTTATTTATGGGAGTTGATAAAATCTTTTCTGTAACCTCAGTGAACAGAATGCTGTACTCTTGTTGGAACAGAGGCTAGCGGCTAATATTAGACCCCTTTCACACTGGGGCAGTTTTCCCGCACTTTAGTGCTAGAAATAGCCTCTACTAAGCACCTGAAAACCGCCTCTCATTCATTCCAGTGTGATTTTTCACACTGGGGTGGTGCGCTTGCAGGACAGGAAAAAAGGTCCTGCAATCAGCATCTTTGGGGCGGGTTGGGAGTGCTGTATACAGCACTCCCAAAATGCCATGCCCATTGGAATGAATGGGCAGCGCATTCAAAGCGACTTAAAAGCGAGTTGAAAGCGCATCAAAATGGAAGTTTTTAAACCCCTGTTTTGCAAAAGCGCAGCTTAAACAGCAGTAAGACACCACTAAAACGAGTGTCGCTTTAGCGCGAAGGTGGCCGCGGCCCCAGTGTGAAAGGGGTCTTACTACTATTAGTCCAAGTGGCTGACAGTTTGTTTCTGACCAGTAGTATTTGTCATAGACACCCTTTAGAATTCTGTCCAAGGGGCACAGCAGCAAATACTGTGTTATTTTAGCTCAAGGAGCTGACAATTTATTCCTAACTCAAAATGCTTTAAAATATATGCAGACACCACCAAAACCTTTGTTGCCCCTAATCAACACTAAGGCCCCTTTCACAAGGGCACCATCAGTTTAGCCACGTTAAAAACGTATCAGTTCTTATCCGTTGCTTCATCCGTTGCTTCATCCGTCTTCATCCGTCTTCATCCGTCTTCTGTTCCATTAATCTCTGTTTTCATCCTTCTTCCGTTCCGTTATTATCCGTTTTCATCTGTTAATGTACACGTTTACATCTGTTTTTTCATCCGTTTTTGTATCCATTTTCATCCGTTTACCTCAGTTTCTGTGCCTTTAAGGAAATGACCTAGAAAGCATTGCTCCTCCCATCATACATTGACATGCATGAACAATTTGCCGACTACTTTCTATTTCCATCAGGAGAAGTTCCAAGGCAGTACCAATATATATATAAATAACGCAGTGCAAATTTAAATGTATTAATTACCATAATTAATTTGGTTATTTCATTGTGTTTTGATAGCATAAAAAGACACAAAAGCACATGATATGTTCAAAACTGTTTTAATTTTATTTTTCTGCATAATATTAGTTTAATATGAAGGTTTTTTCACTTAACTATTTTTTTATTTGTCAAAGTATGAACTTTGAATTATTTCTTCAAAACTGATCTTAACTGATCAGACGTTGATGGACATTGTCCGTTAACGTCAGTTAATATCCGTTTTGACAGATCTTGACAAAGCCTTGTATGTTAAAAAAAACAGATAAAAATGGAAGCGAAGGTTAACGGATGGTCATCCGTTTTGCCCATAGGAATGCATTGTCGTCCATTGACAGATGAAAGAAAAAACGGATAGATGGTCCGTCTGTGTGAAAGGGGCCTAACATCAGCTGCTTAACATTAATTAGATTCCATTGTCACAACCACCGCCACCTGAAGCTGAAGTATTAAAATATAAATTTGGGATAGGGTAAAGAAGACATAAAACCTTTGTTAACTTTTAACTGCTATTCAGGGGCTTCATTGAAGCGATTTCCCCTCACTTGCACTGTGACAATGGGCTGGCCAGAGAGGAAAAATCTCCAACAGAGAGATCAAATTCAGTTTATTCACTCAGCTTTAGGTAGCCGCTCCGGAAATGTGTGAACCAGCTCCATAGAGAGCCCGTCACAATCTCTTGTCATGCGAATTGGATGCGGAGAAAGCCTCATAATAGTGTGAACCCAGCCTTAGAGTTCTTCCCCAATACACTGTCTATCTTGATCAATAAAACATTGGCTGCCACAACTAAAAAGAACATACCACACATGCAAATCACCTTTAAATGCCTAATAACGCATTTTGAAGATATTGAAGGCCACAGGGCAAAGTAGTGCCTTAAGTTATCAGTATTATAATAGATGTATCCTGTTTTTCTTTTAATTAAGGAATTATTTGTAAAGGTAAACACTAATGTAAAAGCCATTGGTAGCCAACGTTCATGTTATAGGGGTGCTTAAGAGTGGTCTGACATTTATGGTTCCATAGAATTGTATTTTGTTCCTGGTTTATCTTGAGGTATTGTTAAAACTTGTAGAAAATTGTTTTAGTGTTTTACAAATTATTGAATAAAGTATAAAGTCAGTTAGTTTTTACTAGTTCTAACAATTCTCTTGCTCAAGAATCAGGGCTGACCCAGTT
Organism: Lithobates pipiens; assembly: GCF_037356315.1. Lineage (NCBI taxonomy): Eukaryota > Metazoa > Chordata > Amphibia > Anura > Ranidae > Lithobates > Lithobates pipiens. The sequence continues at coordinate 312,924,522 of NW_027507758.1, read as the reverse complement.
TTTTTAAGCAAGACATGTTTCATACGAAATTCTAATTTCCCCAGAAGATTGATGGATTGGGAGGAAAAGGATTCCATTAAGAGCTTACTGAATTCTATTCATTATTCAGTTCCTATTTCTTTAACTACTCTGCTACCTTTTCTGCTTTGTGGTTCACATTTTCATTCTGAACATCCAGATTTTCTGTAGGCACTGTACTTGTGTAATATTTTGGCATTAACACAAAGTGACAAACACAGAGATGTTGTTTAAATTGACGATAGATTATGACCAATGTCATGAATAAATAACTTCATGTCAAATTATCTATTTTTTCGAGGTAAAACTGTTGTTACCAGCAAAGCCCCATACACACTATCAGATTTTCTGCTAATTTCTTCCATCAGATTTACCAAAACCATATATGAGGTCAAACCTTAGGAGTTCCAATGTGTATGTAATCCGGCAGGCCCCTCTACTACATGGTTTTGGTAAATCTGAAGAAAAAAATCAGCAGAAAATCAGATAGTGTGTATGGGGCTTAAGGCCACTTTCACGCAGACTGATCGGGTCCACCTATTCGTTTTTTAGGTGGACCCGATCGGACCATCCATTGACCTCTACAAAGAGGCGGATGTCCATTGACACCAGCCGACATCTGATCCTATCTGCTAAAAACAGATTGATAGGGGATCCGTTCCCCATCTGTCAAAAAGACAAGCAGTCCATTTACATCCGACCGACCATAGCGTATATAATTATTTGTACATTACTTACCTATGGTAATTAACCCCTTGCCACCAAGACCAATTCTGACACTTCTCTCCTACACGTAAAAATTATCAATTTTTTGCTAGAAAATTACTCAGAACCCCCAAACATTATATATATTTCTTCTTTTAGCAGACACCCTAGAGAATAAAATGGTGGTTGTTGCAATATTTGTGCAGCAATTTTCAAACACGTTTTGTTTGGAAAGAAACTGTTTCCATAATAATAAAAAAAAAACACTAAGTTAGCCTGATTTTTTAGTATAATGTAAAAGATTATATTACGTCGAGTAAATAGATACCTCACATGTCACACTTTAAAATTGCGCATACTTGTGGAATGGCACCAAACTTCAGTACTTAAAAACTTCCATAGGCGATGCTGTGACATTTTTTTACGGGTTACATGTTTAGAGTTACAGAGGAGGTCCAGTGCTAGAATTATTGCTCTCGCTCTAACGATTGTGGCGTATGTAACTTGTGTGTATCTGGCTCTGGTACTAGCCAGTGCCTCACCAGCCACTGACCTCACAGCATGTCCCTAATATATATATATATATATATATAAATAATATCACATGTATGTCTAAGAAAATTTACTTTATTTAATATGTAGGTCTAAATGTGATAGCACACAACATCTGTTGAACTCCCACTGACAGGTCCAACTGTATTCTGGGGTCATTTATTAAAGCGGTAGAAGCTGTCACTCAGCAATGTAAATGCTCACCCGGCTTAGTAAATTACTTGAAGCCATGTTCACTTCGAATACCCAGTCATGTGCAATGAAATTTTAAAAAGTTTGATTTGAATAAAAACATCTTCACCTTGTTAATCAAGCTGAAGAGGGGTGTTTTATGAAATCAGAAGGCTTGTGTGCAAGATCATAAGTTGGGCCCTATTGCTTGAAAAGAATTGCAGTGTTCTTTATGCGCCACAGAGAAGGGTGGGCATGGTTTTCATTGCGCCAGGGACATCAGGGACTAGGACTGTAAAAGGGCATCTTTGGGCATAGGAAGTAGAAGAATAATACGAGCAGTGGTTGTGGCAAAATTGTCTTCACAGTGGGAGGGGCTTAAGGGGTGTGGTTAAATAAAACAAGGTCAGTCTGTCCCCAGTACGATCCTCCCCTCCAAAGTCAATGTGTCCCTCAGTATAATCCTTCCAAGATCTGTCGGTTCCAAAGTATAATCCTACCCCCCCACCCCTCAAGTCAATCTGCCCCCTTGTATAATCCCCCAGGTCAGTCTGTCCCCCAGTATAATCCTTTCCCCTTCATCCTCTAGGTCAATCTGTCCCTTAGTATAATCCTCCTGGTCAGTCTGTCCCTCAGTATAATACTTCCCCCCTCCATGTTCAATCTGTTCCTCAGTATAATCTTTCCCCCAGGTCAATCTGTCCCTTAGTATTATCCCCCCAGGTCAGTCTGTTCTCCAGTATGTTTCTTCCTCCTAGGTAAATCTGTCCCCCCAGTATAATTCCACCACAAGTTAGTCTGTCCTTCAGTACAATCACCCCAGGTCAGTTAGACTGACCTGGGGGGGGGATTGTATGGAGGGACAGACTGGCCCCCAATACAATCCCCTCAATAATTGATTTTTAGGCTCCACAATAGCAAAAATGTATCAACGCAGTAGAAAAACACTGATTTTTATTAGAACACAACGTAACTTACAAAATTCCTGTTAAATTCCTTCCAAGGCCTCATTCACATTGGGCATACTAAAGTGTATGCCCATCTGAGGGCCATGTTTATGTACATGGGGACGCACAGGTGTTCCATGCATTCCATTGCAGGTAGTCCCATTCATGTTAATTTGGATGCACAGACACAGCCGCTGCTCCTAATCTAACATCCATGTGGGTGCAGAGCTCTGACACAGACACTGTAAATTCAGGGACATGCACCTGCACCCACATAGATGTCAAATCACAGGGATGCACAGAATACGTTTGTGGCATGCCCTGTGTGATCAAGACCTCACTTTGTTTCTTTTTTTTTACAATGGTGGTTTTAATATATTTTGGGAGGGGAGGGACGTGCTTTGGTGAAACATCAGGGGTCCAAACAAACCCCTGATGTCTCTTTCTAAGGCAGAGAAATGGATTGAGGATGTAGAGTCCTCATTCCTTTTCTCTGCAGCCTCAGCTGCACTATAGATGAATGAATAGAAGTCTCTGTACAGTTGCTGCTATTCATTTACAAACGGAAGCATAGTAAACTCTTTAGTGATGACTGAACACAACAGTGATTGGTACCAATCGCTCATTGTGTGTTCATTCAGTAAGGGACTGGTAAACATGACGGCCCCCCTATCCCGCGGCTCTCCATCCTGACACAATCTCCCACCCCAGGAGCAGCTACAGCACCCAAATCTGATGGGAAAGGAGAGGAGGAGAAGCCGACAGCTGCAGGGGAGCCATGGGGGATTGGTGCTTGGGGGGAAATCAGCAGTGCTTTGGAGGGATCAATGTGCAGCGTGTAACAGGGCATATTAGGTCCCCCTTCCCTCTGGGGCCATGTGTCCCGCACACACTTGCACAGTGAATAATACACCACTGAAGCTATTATGTGAACGTTCTTTTACTACATTAATCACGATATTTCTTTAAATCTCACAAATAGGATACATCTGCTCTGCTGCAGTGAAATTTACTATAGCAGATCCTTCTAGCACTGAATCACAGTAAAACAGCTACCCACATAAAAACATGAAATATAAGCAGAAACAATGTAAACTGCTCAGCCTGTTAAAATTATTTTTGACATTAAGATTTATTACTAAGAAATAACGTCATAACAGTCATATAACAAAATGGCTAGCTGTGTGTGGCCACCACAGCTGCCAACTCATCCCTTTAATTACTTACATATAAGTACGTTATTCGAGTCTCTTAGCTAATTTTCTTCTCAGTGCCTTTCCTGCATTTAATAATCAACAAATATGTTAAACTAAGATGGAATTCTGCCAAAATGTTTTTTTTTTTCTATATACACACTGTACATAACGGAAAGGAAATTATTAATATTTGTACATTTGCTTGGACTTGGCTAGCTATTGCTGCTATACATAGACTACTAGGAAGAGTTTATGGAGCACAAATGAGTACATTGATTTAGTTAGTGCCTGGGCTAGGTCTGCTTCATCACTTTCAAATCAGGAAACCTCTGAGAAAAAATTTCGAATGTGAACACAATGCTGAAGAAATGTGATTCATATCTAGTCCTTGATTAATAATCCTGGAGGCAGAAGCTTTTCCAGCAGAGTGAGATTTCAGCACAGAGGTTCAAAGAGATTAATTGCAACAGGGTTGATTTAATCCATGTGCTGACAGTATCTGTTGAATCTAGGGCTGCTGTGTTGATGAAAGGTATATGTGGCCTTTCATCTAAAAACTCTTTCTTGATATTCTCATAGGTGCTGGAGACCTTTCAATAAAATGTACAATACAGATGTACATAACACTGACATAGTGATTTCCATAGCTATCTATATTGATTCGCCATTGCCAGCATTTGAAATAATCAATATAGTACTTTTTAAAACTCAGTATTGGAAAGAAAAAATAAGAATCCTATTCCATTTAATAGATGTTCATTTTGGTTTCCTTTCCTTCTTCCTGCCCACAGTGGCAAATTTTAACTCTTATGGGTTCTACATGGTATTTAGGTCATTGTCACCCAGTCTATACATTATTCCTGTCTAACTGCCCACTGAAACAGACATAATCAATACATACTGTACTTTTTCATTAAGTCTGCAATAATGGAATCGGTGATAAGCGATCCTCCCCCAGGTTCTCTGGCACATATATTAACCCCTTAATGCAACTGTGATTTTTCTTTTTGTTTTGTGAACGCCTGAGTGCTGATCATTTTAAACAGCCCATCCCAAATTTAAGCTGCCAGAGACAATATACTGTAGCTGTCCACTAGCTCCAAGCTGTGTCCGGGTCTCATGATATTGTCAAGTGATCCAAACAGGGAAATCTTGTGCAGTCTTACAAATAAGAGGTGAGAATGTGAAGGAGATGCCCCCTTGCCCCTGCAGCACATTCCACACATAGGCAGGTCAAACCTTAGGACAGTGGTCATCAACCCTGTCCTCGGAGCCCACTAACAGGCCAGGTTTGCAAGATAACTGAAATACATCACAGGTGATATCATTTGCTGCTCAGTGATTGCAGTATTCTAGTCTGCATCTCCCCAAGGTAATACATAAAACCTGGCCTGTTAGTGGGTCCTGAGGACAGGGTTGATGACCACTGCTTTAGGAGTTTCAATTTGCATGCAATCAGGCATGCCCTTGCACTAAATGGTTTTGGTAAATTTGAAGACAAAATCTGATAGTGTGTATGTGGCTTTACTGTGACTATGGTTATAACAGATTTACAAGGGTTTACTAATTTTACTTTATTTTGCAAGTGGTCTGTAATATAGTGCCTCATACTCACACTCTGTGTTATTTACAACAGATCCCTGAACTCCTTGTTTCTAATAACTGACCCCTGCCCATCCCGTTACTTACTTTTGATCCCTGCACTGTGCATTACTTACTACTGACCTCTGATTTAAGTGTTACTTATTTCTGTTATAACAATATGGTAAGACCCACCATTGCATGCCTGCCTCTTGCTTTGCCCCTGTCTCAGGTACATTGAAACTATATAATGCCCCCAGATTTTATTTTGAAAATCTGGTCACCTTACTATAAAAGAATTTCAAAGCTCACATGGAATACAATTATCCAAAGTAATAAGACCTCAGCTATGAAAGATTTCCAGAACTGAATTATCAACCCTTGAGAAGAGGCAGTAAGAGGTTTATGATCACTTTGTAAAAACCCATAAATGCTTCATAAAAAAATTTCACTGAGAATTTTATGGGGGAGTTACCTAGATTTCTGATAAAATAGTTGGACTGTAACATTCAGTGATTTTCATGCTGCTGAAAAATAAATAGAACCCCATAAAATTAAAGTGAAACATAGAATATACTGATCACGTAACTGTATGCTATGCTTTTTCTGTAGCATGATAAAACATTAGCTTGCTATTTGCTAATACATAATAATTTTCAGCTTCATACACAAAAAAACATTATAAGGTTTACCTCTTATTGGTTTTATACCATTCTATCTTGAAGGTCATATTACAATCTGAACATAAAATCAAATCTTTAGAACATTTGACCATGCCACTTGGAGAGGAAAAGTAATTTAATAGAGACGGTATACACATGCCATACTCTTTGTCTTATGTTGCTTTTGCAGTACTGTATAATAATTCCTCAAAGTCAACAATATGAACCATGAACTTCTTAGATTCCAACCAGAGACTACAGATTGAATGTAATAACCTAATTATTGTTATGATTTATTCAGTTCAGTTTCTTATCCTGTCAGCCATTAATTGATTTATGGCTCAGAATATAGGTTTATGAATTTTAGTGAACTAGTGAGGTTACAAATGAGAGAACTGGACTGAGGCCTGAAAAAGTCAGTCTCTGGACACTGGATATCTACAAACCTTGACATGTCTCACATAGCATTCTTTAGTTAAAAAAAAAAAAAAGAAAGCACCCTTTCCAAAAATAATCATTCCAGCTTTGAGTAGCAGTCTGTTATACCTATAGCTGGAGACATTGAGCGTGCAAGCCCCACGTTCTGCTAGAAACAGCCTATGTAAAGGTGAACTTGGGTCTTTCTGTACAGTTATGGGAATCACAGAAGTAGGGGACTTTCGTGCAGGTAAGACATATATATTGTGCATCCTCCATCCGATCAAGGTAAAATGCTAAAATGGTCCAAATGGTCATTGACCTATTCAGTAGACTGCAAATGTTAAATGTAAAAACACCCACACACCATAAAGCAAAATCTTTATTAATGCAGAAGTCAACTCTTCCATTCTTTTTCACCAACTTAAGTTAAAAAGAAATAAAGCAGAGGGTCTGCACATATGCACAGATTTTGCTACAGCTCCACTACAGGTACTACTGATCTCTCCTATAGTAAAATGCACAGAGCGAGGGATATTTTTCTATCTTCTGAATATAGCAGTTAAAGTCACGAGTGATACCATTGCAGCATTCCTTGTTATTTTTTTATTTATAACATATTTGTACACTTTGGTCCTTTATGTTTAACACTTTAATTTCAGTTAAAGTAGAAGTAACCCCTAACTGAAATACTAAATAACTAAAACACTAGAATAATAAACACTTGCTGTTTTTCAATAAAATACTTTTGACCTTTTGTTTTCAACCTTTGTTGTCCCTCAATGCTGCTTATCACTGCAGCCTCTTTGAAGCCTCTTCCTATCTACATGTGTATCCTCCAATGATGCCTGCATGTGTTGTGGTTTTGACAAAGCATGAATCTCGTGTGAAACTCGTCAACCTTCTTTTCCCCCCTGGCTCGTACTATTTGTTTTTATGATTTTTGACACAATAAAGCCGACATTGCATTGTATGGGTGTGCAGCCAATTATCTTTTTGTTTCACGTGCATGTGTTACGTGTTGTAAGCCTGTTACAGGCAGTGCCTACACATGGACCTTCATGGCAGGATCAGCAAGTATTTTTTTAATAAACGTTGCAAATACAACTTTTGAACTTATGCGATTACATTAACTTGCTAAGGCTTATATAAGATTTTATTGGTTGGTTTACATAAACATTAAGTAATTAGTTGCCTAGTATCATCATAAAAAAGTGTCCACACGCTCATAATTTCTTAAGCACTGGTGCTTATTTTTCCCAGTTTTTTTATTTTGTACAAGCCTGTAAAAAAAAATGAAAAAAATCTTGTGATGGAAGGGAAACTCCTAGTGGAACACAATTTCATTTAATTGCTCATCTCAGCTACAAGGAGAAAAAGAATATATAATTGGTTTCTTTGAAATTCAGTTCAAGGTTTATTAGTTTAGTGAAAATTGATAGATTGACCCCAAATTAATGCAGGACTGTATAGCCCCACTCCTCCACTGGTCTTGAATGGCCCTCAAAGTATAAAGCTAAGATTTCCAAATGCCCCAGACTTACTTTCCCGGGTGCATCTACTGTCAGGCTTTTCTCTGCTATAGCTGGTGATGCTTGGCCCCTTAAAAGCAGTCAGAATTAGCCCTATGACTCTGTAATAGTGTTTACAATTCAAATATATTACTCTGTAAGAGCAATCACAAAGAACATTTTTGCCACACAGTGGTTCTAAAGTCAAAAGTTTTTTTTATCTTAAAGCATTGCCTGCATTAAGGTAAAAAAAAATCTTTACCTTGCTGTGGATTCCACCCCTCCTCCCTAAATAATTACCTGGGCCCTTTCTTGATCAAGGCCTGTGGCCATCTGCAGCAGCACTAGTCTTTCCTTCAGCTATCAGAGGACAGACTGATAACAATGGGAGCCATTATCTCCTGCTGCTGTCAGTCAAAGCCAGTGATGAGGGAGCAGGGTTGTGGATGTGTGTGTGTCTATGGATGCATATAGCCCAGCACATGAATTCACGGCTCATGGGTTGCTATAGGGGCACACTCAGGAGAGGAGGAGGAGCAGACAGCACCGGTAGTGGACCCCAGAAGAGGAGGTAAGGGCTCACACTGTGCAATACCATTATGCAAAGCAGATAAGTTCAAACCTCTTTTTTTTGTCATCTTAGATATCACGTTGGGGGGTGAGCCTGACATAATGAGGAGAGCCTCTCTTACAGCTCCGGTTTAGGGTACCTTGTAGAGTGAACAGGTTGCACAAAAACATGAAGTGGCATATGGCATGAATGCCTGCTGGTGCCAAATAAATAGGCTGTTCAATTCAGAGTGGGAGGGAGCTGACAGTGGATAGTAGGATAACTGGCTGGTCAGCAGGCAGGTGGTGAGCAGGTTCTGCCTAGTAGCAGGTAGGTGCTTAAAGCAGATGGCTAGATAGTATGTGAAGGAATAGTGGAGTCAGACATGCCAAGTCAGAGACTGGTCATCAGATCAGGTACACGTACATAACTGGAGCATTGTCAGGCTGCAGGCCGGAGTCGGTAACTGATAAGCAGTACAGTAGCAACAGGAATAGGCTGAAGCAAAGGTCAGAGGCAAGCTAAAGTCCATGCAGTCAGAGTTCAGGGGATGGTCAAGACAAGCTGGGTCGGTAACAAGTAATCAGATACAGATAGCAGGTTGTAGGTCACACAGAAAATGCTGCCACAAACATTTGTGACAGATGTACGTGCATGCATATGCACCTTGTGTAGGTCAGCCTGTGTCTGCACTTATGCCGCGTAAACACGAGCGGATTGTATGGTGTACTTAGTCCGTCATACAATCCGACGGACTTGACCACACACGGATACACAAACAGTCCATCGAAAGCTTGCGCGATGACGTGTACAGCACGTACGACGGGACTAGAAATAGGAAGTCCAAGACACAGCAAAGCACCCTTCCGCCGTGTAAATCCTTTCTGGGCATGCGCCATTCTTAGTCCGTCGAACTAGCATACTGACGACCGTATTGTCCGCTGAAACCAAAGTACGACGGACAGAATTTAGAAGAAACCGAAATACTTACTACTCCGGACTGCACGCTGAAAAAGTCCGCTGAAGCCCACACACGAGCGGATTGTCCGCTGAAATGTGTTTCGACGGACTAAGTACGCCATACAATCCGCCCGTGTGTACGCGGCATTAGAGATTCATCTTGAGGTGACATCTTGCCTGTTGGCATGGTCTTCCTAACATTAGGTTAAAATGAACATTTTCAGTGGGGTTTGGGTTCGACATATGAATTTCATCAAGTTAGCCAAATCCTTTTCAAACCAAATCCAGGGTAGTTTGTCTCAACCCTGGTTAGGAGTGCTTAGCATATTTTCAAGTCCAAAACATGGAAATGCACGTAGAAATATTGCCAGCACATTGTAAAATTTTAAAAATGTGAAAAAACACACTGAAATATTGTCAGCACATTGAAAATTTCATGTTTGACTGCTGTATACCTAAAATATGCATAAGTGGCCAAGAAACAACACTGCTACCATGTTACCTTTTTTTTTTCAGGACGCCAGATGTGGGAGAGAAGGAATACGCATTTAGAATCATAGCATTTTGAAATTGCTCCTTAGAAAATAGACCAGTTTTGTACTGAGCAGCTTCTATCTAAATGTCTATCCAGTCTGGTGCTTCCCTTCAGGGACTTTATAGTGTGTCTCCATTAAATGGCAATAGAAGCACAGCTGAGCAGTTATTTTCAACTGTCTAGAAGTTTTGCAGTCTGTACATGTACATGGCTTTGCTTCAGCGTTACATTTATAAAGGAAAATTATTATAAATTGAATTACCTAATTTTTATTTATCTATTTTACATAAGGAAACACAAGACATTTATCTGCTCAGCTATATGATACAGTCTTTCATGTGATCAATACAAGTGGCACTGGACTCTGACACATTTATAAGGTCAAGCCCTATCCTAAAGTGTCATCTAAAGCATTATGCAGAGAACACTCTGAAGGACAGGAGGCTCTAAAGTAAATGTGAAATGCAGGTATAGTGTGGACTTTGGAGATCATTGCATTGTCCTTTGACAAGTGGTGTCTGCTCTCCGCTATAGGGTTGATATTCCTGGAGGATGTTTTTAACACGGAACATTATTTGGCATAGCTAGAAGATTGGTCAAACTGTTTTGGCGAGGCCTGTTCTGAGTGGAACCTGTCCTGTTAAATCGCTGTATGGTCTTGGCCACCATGCTGCAGCTCAGTTTCAGGGTCTTGGCAATCTTCTTATAGCCTAGGCCATCTTTGTGTAGAGCAACAATTCTTTTTTTCAGATCATCACAGAGTTCTTTGTCATGGGGTGCCATGTTGAACTTCCAGTGACCAGTATGAGAGAGTGAGAGCGATAACTCCAAATTTAACACACCTGCTCCCCATTCACACCTGAGACCTTGTAACACTAACAAGTCATATGACACCGGGAAGGGAAAATGGCTAATTGGGCACAGTTTGGACATTTTCCCTTAGGAGTGTACTCACTTTTGTTGCCAGCGGTTTAGACATTAATGGCTGTCTGTTGAGTTATCTTGAGGGGACAGCAAATTTACACTGTTATACAAGCTGTACACTCACTACTTTACATTGTAGCAAAGTATCATTTCTTCAGTGTTGTCACATGAAAAGATATAATAAAATATTTACAAAAATGTGAAGGGTGTACTCACTTTTGTGGGATACTGTATTTACCACAAAATATAATTGGCTAAGTCTGCTAACTTAAATGATATGACATTAGTGGAATTAGCTCAAATTGAACACATGCATTTTGCTTTAGGAGAGCTTTTTTCCCCTTTCAGTGATACACAATTTGCCTAAATTGTAAACATAGCATTATAATAAGCTTAAGTGGTTGTAAAGTAATGTTTTTTTTATAGTTAAAAATAACAAACATGTTATACTTACCTGCTCTGCTCATTGGATTTGCACAGAGCAGCTTGGATCCTCCTCTTCTCGGCTCCCACTTTGGTGCTTCTGGTCCCTCCCTCCTTTTGAGTGCCCCCACAGCAAGCTATGGGACACCCGAGTCAAGCCACAGCTCCCTGTGTTCATTCTGACACGGAGCCACGGCCAGGCCCCACTCCCTTTCTCTCCTCATTGACTGACTGGCTTTGATTGACAGCAGCAGGAGCCAATAGCCAAAACTGTCCATTTTGAAGGCTTGTATGCAAGTAATTGGCCATAAAAGGGGTATGACGGTCTGGGTACTGCACTGGGGGACATGTATCAATGCAAAACATTTATTTTAAACAATTGTTTTTTCAGGAGCAGTGATTAAATATGTTTTTTGGGGGGGGGGTCCCCTTTGTCTGCCTGTAAAGGGACGCATCTGTAGCATGTATAGAACATGCTGCAGCAAAAATGTAATTTCTAAACGAAAGAGAGTCAAATCACAATTAAATTGACTTACAATTGCAATTGCCGACACCCTGCTATTGAAAAAAAATACAGAAAAAATTCTGTTTGACAGTTCTTATATAGGTAAGGGGCGGGGCCACCTGACTACGTCACCTGGTGGCATCACCTACTTCTTACATCATGGACCAGTGAATGCTGGGTCAGTAAATTAACATTGCACTACCACATAAGAATATGTAGGGAGCATCTACTAAGCTGCTGAAAAAAAAAATTAAGAAAAAGGCTTTTCTTATTTTTTTTTTACCCCTTCATGGCCGTGCTATGGTGTGCATCGGCAATGATCTGTGGTCACTGCGTCCTTCAGATCGGGGTAAAGAGCCAATCACAGTAGCTCTGTGTCCAGTCACAGCTGATCACAATGTAAGCAGGATATGCTGATTATCTGCAATCCTTCCCTAACACTGACAATGTGTGAGGAAAGGAGAGACAAAAACTGGCAAATCCACACAGAGGACATCTGCACTGACAATCAGGGCACTGATCATCAGTGTCCTTATTATTAGTGCAGCCCCAACAGTACCCACCAGTGCTGCCAATCAGTGCCCATGAGTGATTCCTGTCAGTGCCAATCAATGCCACCTATCACTGAAATTCACTATTCGTTCTTTTTATCTGTTTAGCAAATAATGAAAAACCCAGTGGTAATTAAATACCACCAAAAGAAAGCTCTGTCTCAAAAAAAATGATAAAAATTTAGTTTAAGTGTTGCATGACCGCACAATTGTCATTTAAAGTGCGACAGCACTGAAAGCTGAAAATTTGCCTTTGCCGGAAGGGGTGGGGTGGGGAATGCCCAGTAGGCAAGTGGTTAATATTTGATGTTGTAATATATTCAGCTAATTTGTGCAATGGCATTACAGCCAATAGAATTTACAGTTTTTTTATTTTTTTATTTTAACCACATTTTAACCACATCCCGAATTTAGGTGGTTATACCGAGATGGTACCTGCAGCTGCAGGCATCACCCCAGTACCATTGTTTAGAGCCGACGGTTGGTTCTCTTGTAATACCAGTCAGAGCAGTTCACCAGCCACTCGATTGCTATTACAAGCAGCGGGAGGGAATGTGTCCCCCCCCTCCCCCCTCTCCAGTCACCTTTCGCAGCTCTCTCAAGCTCTCCCATCCCAGGAGGCCCGAGCAACCACCCGGTGCATCCACCAGCCAGCCGAACAAGGCCACGATCAGGTTTGATCGGCCATTCATAATAGTCACTTCCAGTTTACTCGGAAGCTATCAACCCCTTTTTTTAAAATCAACAGGCATTCAGATAAACAGATCTTGGTGTTTTTGAATGCTTTAAAGTGCAGAGGAGGGATCTGGGGTCTTATAAACCCCAGTTCTCTCCATAAAGAGGACCTGCCTCGATAGGAGGTGTCCCACGACTGCAGGCTTTTTGCAATGACAGCTGTTATAAAGCTGAAGGTGGGGCCACCCGGTGACGTAAATGGGTGACCTCGCCCCTTTCTGACATCAAGTTACATCGCAGGACACTTTTTTTTTTTAAATAAAGGACTTGTCCCAAACTGTCTCCTGTCATTTTTACCATTTTGACACTTTTTTTGGTGAATGTGTAGGTGCACAATGTACCTGATACCCATTCACATGGGAGGACAGGATCTGGAGGTCCCTTTGTTAAGGAAGGAGGTTTCCAGATTCCAATAAGCCCCCCGCCCGCATACCCCCACAACCACCGGGCAAGGGTTGTGGGGAAGAGGCCCTTGTCCCCATCAACATGGGGACAAGGTGTTTTGGGGGACCCCATAACACCCTCCCCATGATGAGGGCATAAGGCCTGGTACAGTTCAGGATTGGGGGCCGCTCTCTCTCCCCCCTTTTCCTGCAGCCTGCCAGGTTGCGTGCTCAGGATAAGGGTTTGGTATGGATTTTGGGGGAACCCCATGCCATTTTTTTTATTTTGGCACGGGGCTCCCCTTAAAATCCATAACAGACCTGAAGGAGGGTTCCCCTTAATATCCATGGCAGACCCAAAAGGACTGCTTTTTTTTTCAGTTATTTTTATCTATATTGCTGTTACCCGGCAATACATTACAGCCACAAGCAATTTTAAATGACATTTTTTTCCTTTGCAAATGTAATTTTGCTGCTCTCATTCATAAAAATATGTACAGCTGCCGTGTATGCATCCTTACATAATGTGGGGCATGCACTCATGGCTCTCACAGCAGAGCACACTGTGATTGGCCAAAGCATGCAGGTCAGGTGCAAGCTTTGGCCAATCAGCAGCCGTCAATGCACTGCGATCTCGCTGTTCATTATGGGGCGATCCGGAGGCGCTCAAATTTCCGGCAAATGTCCGGCAAACGCCCCATAATGTTCGGTATTTGGTGAAGGGCGAACAGCCGATGTTTGAGTCAAATTTACATTTGACACGAACATCGGGCTCATCCCTAGTGGCTAACAAAAAATTCATTGCAGATGATGAATCTTCATAGTGCATATGCGTTTGAAATGACAGTAATTTCTTTACTTGTAGTGAATGTTAGGGGATGTCATACATTTTATAAACACATCACAATGTATTTAACATGATATGCACTCATTATTAGTACACTCTTAAAGGGCATAAATAAAACCAAATGTAATAATAATTTTGCACAAAATCTAATCAATTGAGGATAAATTACATGTGTACATGAGTAAAAGAGTGATTTACCCTGCAGAGATAAAATATAATAAACATATATTTATGACTCTGACATTTGTCAGCTGTTTGACCATCTGTTTTATCTTAGTTCCAAATGTGGTGATGAGTCAGGGAAATCTGCATGCCTTCATTATCAATTGTTCTTCCTCTAGCAATTGTGTTATAATTTTTTTTCTGCACTATACAAAATATACTGTATATTCAACAAGAAAGATTTGTACATCAACTTTGCTGTAATATATGCCTAAGAAAGGGACTCTGTAGTTTGGTCTTTGGAAGTGTAGTAGGGCAAACTCGCATCGTTTGAGCAGCAGTAGCTGGATACAGTAAGTTAAAATTATTTCTAATTACATGAAAGTATTTATAATTGCTTTTCTTAAATTGTTATTGTGCTGCTGAGGTGTTGAATATTGGGTGTTATCAATTAGCATATGTAAGAGAGGTGAGCGATTGTCCTAATTGGGGCCGAATTAGTGTTGCATTTAAAGCTTAGTACATAGTACAATTTTTTTTTTTCATTCAACACCCATTCGTTCATTTCGGTTAAATGAGAAAAAAAACTGTCAGCTCCAGTCAGAGCTGCTGTACTAATGTTGAATCGAAAGATCTCCCCCCCCCCCACTGAGCTGTTGTATTCTGACAGGGGGACTGCCCCCCCCCCCAGAACAGAACACTCCAATTAGAGCTCTCAGCCATTGGGAGCCAGCTGGCTGCTAGTTTTCCAGAATGCTCATTCGACAAAGGCTAGCCAAACCACTAGCCTCTGTGGAACCAGCTGCCTTACACAGGGGCCAAATTTTATTGAATTGGCCGATATCATCCGGCATTCAACCCTTGTGTACGGGGCTTAAGAGGGGTAGCAACTCTGTAGATATTGCTCTTTGGAAGTGCAGCAGGACAAACGTGCATCATTTGAACAGCAGCATTTGGAGACAGCCAACTATCTTTGGTTAGTATCTGTGTTTGAATTTAAGTAAATCTCTTTTAAAATGTCTGATTTAGTTCAGTGCAGTATTTGTTTGGCATGCCTTTCAAGTTACTTTTTGGAAGCTGGGATGCTGTCCTATTGGTATGAAGATTTTAAGTCTATGTGATGACATTGCTTGTCTAAATTCCTTGGTTTGTGTCCTGCAGTCTAAAATTAGGAGGCTGTCTAAGCCAATTTGTTCTGTTGAGCTGCCCTGCAAAAAGCCACCTCTTCCTTAAAGAATGCGCATGAGAAGGGCAGCATGGACAATTGTGGGGTCAGGAAGAGTGATTCCTGTGGACCATAAACATATAGCTTTAGCACTAGCGCTCGTAGTTTAGGGCAACAAGCTTTGTGACCTGACAGTTCGTATGTCTAGGGACTACTTGGACCTTGTTGCAATTACAAAGACATGGTTCAACGATTCAGATGACTGGGAAATAGATATACCAGGGTATACACTATACAGGAATGACAGAGTAGGGAAGGGGAGGGGGGGGGGGGGGGGATGAAGTTGCCATATGTCAAAAATAGCATAACGCTAACATTAATTAAAAAAGTTATGAAAAACTTGAAACCCTTTGGGTCTGCCTTCCAACCAGGGAGAGATCGTCCCTTAGAAGTATAGTATACAGACCTCCAGGACAGACTGTATATTATGATAACTTGTTGATTGACAAAATAACTCAAATGGCAATAAAGGGAGAGACTTTGATTATGGGTGACTTCAACATGCCTGATATTAGCTGGAATTCTCAAACTGCTATCACAAGCAGGAGCAGGGGTGTGATGGAAGCACTGAATGGAGTTTCTCTAAAACAGTAAAAAACCCAACCTGAGGTGACCTTATTTCAGACCTAGTACGGACAAATGGGGATCGATTGTCTGAAGCTGAGGTGGGAGAAAATGTGGGTTTAGTAATCACCAAATGTCTTTGGTTTGTAAAAGAAAATGTCCTCAAAAAATTTGACTTTAAAGGACCATGAACACACAAAGAGAGTATATTTTGTAAAAATAAGTTCAATGTCTTTGTTTTGATATTAAAACAAGAACTGAAAAATCATATACAAGAACAAAAGTTTCAGATTTCAAAAGGACACATTTTGCTGAAATTAGGAAATTTCAAAAAAAAATATTGAAAGGTTGGAGTAAAATGACAGGAGCAAGTAATCAGTGGGCACTGTTAAAAGCGGGATTCCACCCTAAAGTGGAACCTCCGCTGATCGGGGGGGTGGATATACATGTCAAAGACAGGTATTTTCACCCACTTCCGGGCATAGACTCCCGTGGGAGTCTACGCCATTGTCTGCTTGGACACACACGAGTCGCGCATGCGCAGTAGGGAACCGGGAAGTGAAGCCGATTCGCTTCACTTCCTGATTCCCTCACCTAGAATGGTGACTACAGCAGCCGAGAGCCGAGCGATCGATCGGCCTCGGCTGCCGGCATCGCTGGAACCCGGGACAGGTGAGTGTCCATTTATTAAAAGTCAGCAGCTGTAGTATTTATAGCTGCTGGCTTTTAATATTTTTTTTTTTGGTGGAATCCCTCTTTAAGTCTAGCATCCTGGAGGCAACTCGATTGTATGTCAGACAAGTTAGTAAGAATAAATGGAAGAAAAAACAATATGGTTCACTTAAAGAGGTAAGCAGAATAAAGGAAACAAAAATCAGCATATAGAAGAGGCAAGGAAACAAGACGTGTAGCTGACAGAGAAGAGTATAAAAATTGACAAAAGGAGGCCAAACACCTTATCAGTGCTGTCAAAGCACAGAAAGGGGAGGAAATTGCTAAATGTATTAAGAAAGGAGATTTTTTTTACAATTTCTGCAGATAGAGGTAGCAGAAGAATTCATTTTGGTTAAACCTTAAATTGATACTAAAGTCTCGTTTTTTTTTTTCTTTCTTTAAAAATAACATACATGTTATTCTTATCTGCTCTGTGCAGTAGTTTTTCACAGAGCAGCTTGGATCCTCTTCTTTTCAGGTCCCTCATCGGCACTCTTGTCCCCTTCCTTCTGTCAAGTGCCCCTACATCAAACAGCTTGCTATCGGGGCACCCAAACCAAGTCACAGCTCTATGTGTCCATTTAGACCTGGAGCCAAGGTTCCACCCTGCCCCCTCTCTCTTTCCTCATTGACTAACTGACTTTGATTGAGAGCAGCAAAAGCCACTAGCACCGCTGCTGTGTCTTAGCCAATCAAGAGGGAGATTCCCCGATGGCCGTGGCACTTGTGCACATCGCTGGTTCGAGATAGGCTCTGGTAAGTATTAGGGGGGCTGAGAGGGGCTGCTGCACACTGAATTTTTTTTTATCTTAATGCATTAAGATAAAAAAAGTCCACCTTTACAACCACATTAACCACTTACAACCCAGTCAATAGCAGATTGACATCCGGGAAGTGGTTCTGTTATCCTGACTGGGCATCATATGACATCCTTCAGGATAACAGCCGCCGTGCGCCCGTGGGGGCACGCATTGCGGCGATAGGTGGAACAGTGTATCAGTTTGACACACCGCTCCACCGATCTTGGTAAAGAGCCTCCGATGGAGGCTCTTTACCACGTGATCAGCCGTGTCCAATCACAGCTGATCACGATAAACAGGAAATCACGTAAACAGGAAAAGCCATTGATCGGCTTTTCCTCACTCCCGTCTGACAGACACAAGTAGAGGAGAGCCAATCGGCGGCCGTCAGGACCACCAGGAAGGGGGGAAACATGTGGATGGCCAGGTATGTACCCCATGGCCATGCACATGTGCAAATGACAGTCCAGTCTGTGCCAATCAGTGCCCACAAATGGGCACTGACTGGCACCATCATGTAACAAATAAAATCAGTGAAGCCCAGCAATGCCACTTATCAGTGTCCAGCAGTGCCACCTATCAGTGTCCAGCAGTGCCACCTATCAGTGCCCATCTGTGCCCATCAATGCCCACCTATCAGTGCCCATCAGTGCCCACCCGTGCCACCTATCAGTGCCACCATTAAGTACTCATCAGTGCCACCCATAAGTACCAATCAGTGCCGCCTATGAATGCCCATCAGTGCCACTTATGAGTGCCTATCAGTGCCGCATAACAGTGCTACCTATCAGTGCCCATCAGTGCCACCTATCAGTGCCCGTCAATGCCACCTCATCAGTACCACCTCATTGGTGCCCATCAGTGCCGCCTTATCAGTGCCCATCAGTGTAGCCATATCAGTGCCCGTGATTGAAGAAGAAGACAGTTATTTACAAAAAAATTTACAGAAACCAAGAAAAACTTGTTTTTTTCAAAATTTTCAGTCATTTTTTATTTGTTGCGCAAAAAATAAAAATTGCAGAGGTGATCAAATACCACCAAAAGAAAGCTGTATTTATGGGAACAAAATGATAAAAAATTTGTTTGGGTACAATGTTACATGACCGCGCAATTGTCATTCAAATTGCTACAGCGCTGAAAGCTGAAAATTGGCTTGGGCAGGAAGGTGTCTAAGTGCCTGGTATTGAAGTGGTTAATAAAGAAATGGGCCCTCATGGTATTCATCCCAGAGTTCTAACAAAACTTTGAGATATAGTTGTTGGACCATTAATGGATCATTTTAATCAATCTCTTCTAACAGGACAAGGTCCCCATAATATTGTACCTATCTACAAGAAGAGCAGCAAGGTAGAAGTTGTTAATTACAGGCCAGTGATTTTAACATCGTTGTAGTCAAGTTAATGGAAGCTCTCCTGAAAAGAAAGATCATTGATCCCTTAAAAATATACAACTTTATGGACCCTAAGCAGCATGGCTTTACTGAGGGAAAATCATGTCAGACTAATCTGATTGAATTTTGTGACTATTTTACCAATGTTTTGGACCAGGGTGGTGCTGTGGACATTGCTTCTTGATTTCAGCAAGTCATTTGATACCGTTCTATTTAACAATCTAAAAGAAAAGTTGTACAAGCCAGGACTTAACCATTGGGTGGTTTAGTGGATATGCAGTTGGCTAAAGGATAGATACCAGAGTGTGGTTGTAAATGGGGTTCACTCTGGTGTACCACAAGGCTCTGTTCTAGGTTCTGTTCTATTTAATCTATATGTAAGTAATATAACTAAAGGTTTGGTGGGCAAGGTATGCCTTTTTGCTGATGACACAAAGTTGTGTAATAGGGTCGATATCCCTGGAGGTGTTTGTAACATGGAACATGATTTGACATTGCTGGAAGATTGGTCAAAGCAGTGAAAACTGCAGTTCAATGTTTCTAAATGTAAAATAATGCACCTAGGGAAAAAAAATCCCTTGAGAGAGTACAACATTGGGGGTACAGTGTTGGCCAGCACTATGAAAGAAATTTGGGGGTACTTATTTCAGATGATTGCAAAATAAGCAGTGTGACCAGGCAGTGGGAAAAGCAAATAGAATTTTAGGATGCATCACTAGAGGGATCATCATCAGGAGTAAGGAGGTCCTCCCATATATAGATATTTAGTGAGACCTCATTTAGAATACTGTGTCCAGTTCACTTACAAAAAAATATTGAAAAGACAGAATAAGTCCAGAGACAGGTAACAAAAATGGTGAAAGGTCTGGGGGATAAAATATATCGAGAGTGACTTCAGGTACTTAATGTGTACAGTCTGGAGGAAAGAAGGGAAAGGGGAGACACAATTGAAACCTTTAAATACATCAAGGGAGCGAATAGGTTCAAGAGGACAGTATTTTCAATATGAAACCAAAATCAAGAACATGGGGACATGACCTCAAACTAACTTGAAATCTTAGAAAGTATACCGTAATTTTACTGTAAGGATAGTTGATGCTTGGAATAAACTTCCAGCAGAGCTAGTGAGTCAGTCAGCAGTAGGTGGCTTCAAACATGTTTGGGACAAGCATAGATTTATACTCAGGGAAAAACAGGTTAACAAAAAAATAAATACAAAACACATATATAAAAACAAAAACAAAAAAAGGGCAGACTTGATGGACCACTTGGTCTTTTTTCTTCCGTCACCTTTCTATGTTTTGATATTTATGGCTTTTCTTTTTTTTTTCTGTAGAAAAACTTCAGTTGTGATTAGCTTACTGTAAGTAAGCTTATTTATGGCTTTTATTGCTTTAAAAATGTTGCTTCTGTGTACAATTTGTAAATATTTCTGTACATGGACCAACCGTATTAACTTGTTACAACTGCAGACTATAATTGCGATAGACTCTGAATGCAAATATTAAAGCAAACCTAAAGTAGGGAAAAAGATTTGAAACAGCAGAACATAGCAAGCACC
The DNA here is from genome assembly GCF_037356315.1 of Lithobates pipiens. Taxonomy (NCBI): domain Eukaryota; kingdom Metazoa; phylum Chordata; class Amphibia; order Anura; family Ranidae; genus Lithobates; species Lithobates pipiens. The sequence continues at coordinate 312,903,933 of NW_027507758.1, read as the reverse complement.
TCCAGTTGCCATCACGTGTGGTCCATTTTCAGGAGTGTCCGAGAACACCAAATTTAAGGGTGAAAGTATGACCCCCGCCCCCCTCTTTCCTACTATACCTCCTTACTAGCCTGTGAAGCCACCCATCACTATGAACAAACAACAGTGAATTTTAGCCAGCAAAAATAAAAACTTTTACCCCAAGAAGGGTTGATATATGTGTGACTTGAGTGTGGACTGGAGAATGAATTGGAAAATTGGCCTGATCTGCAGACACCTGCAAACAATTAAAAAAGTTGCATCAAACATTACTTTCAAGTTTGTTTTACAATAAAAATTCAAAATGTGTATTCACTAGGAATACAGTACACCGTAGTTCAGTTGTAATACAGGGCAGAAACAGCTTTCACTGCATTTTCATTTCTGGCACACCGCATGTCTGGTTGACTAGTGCTTGCTTTGTCTGGTCCAGTAGTCAAGGGATAAGAACATTTGTTTCACTGTGATTTTATCAGGGCATCAGGAGGTGTTTGATCTTCTTCCATAGCTGGTTCACTAAGCTGTAAGTAACATGAAGAGGCAGTGAAATGTACCGTAGCTCTCAACCTCTCAAGAGAGAGGAAATGCAGACAGAACATCAGCATCTCTCTACTGTAATGTGCATGTTTCACATTTTGTTAAGGTGGGTGAGAGGTCACTTTGTCAGTGACTAATCATTTTATTTTCTGTGAGCATCCTTTCCAAGTTACTTTATTTAAATGAACCGGAAACAGTTTCTGTGTCACAAAAAATAATAAATCTTAAAGGAATATCAAGTTATTTTGATACAAAAAGCCATTGTGTATTAATATTATTATTATATATAATATATCTTTACACTATGTTCAAAATAGTCAACATTGCTATCTTGCTAAATATTATAATGATTATGACGATCAGATGTAAGGAGTTGAACGCTTGCTGTAAATTATAAAAATAATAAAATTCACTAGGGAGAACTGTGACAATGTTAATGTATGAAGCTCTTGACTGAGTACATTTCTAAAGCCGCGTACACACGGGCGGACTGTCTGTCCAACTTAGTCCGCCGAAACACATTTCAGCGGACAGTCCGCTCGTGTGTGGGCTTCAGCGGACTTTTTCAGTGTGCAGTCTGGCGGACTAAGTATTTCGGAATTTCCGTAATATTGTCCGTCCAACTTTGGTTTCAGCGGACAGTCCGCTCGTGACTAGGCTAGTTCGACGGACTAAGTATGGCGCATGCTCAGAAAGGATTTACACGGCGAAAGGTTGCATTGCTGTGTATTGGACGTCCTATTTCTAGTCCCGTCGTACGTGCTGTACACGTCATCGCGCAAGCTTTCGACGGACTGTCTGTTCATCGTGTGTGGTCAAGTCCGTTCATTCGAAAGTAGGACGGACTGTCCGTCGGATTGTCTGACGGACTTAGTTGGCCAGACAGTCCGCCCGTGTGTACGCGGCTTAAAGGTCACTAATAGGGATGAGCCGAACACCCCACTTTCGAACGGACCCCATGTTCGTTACGAACGTTAGAACCCCATTGAAGTCTATGGGACTCGAACGTTCGAAATGGAAAGTGCTAATTTTAATGGCTAATATGCAAGATACTGTCCTAAAAAGGGTTTAGAGACCTGGCTCCTGCCCCAGGGGACATGGGTCAATGCAAAAAAAAGTTTTAAAAACGGCCGTTTTTGCGGGAGCACTGATTTTAATGACGATTAAAGTGAAAAAAAAAAGTGAAATATTCCTTTAAATATGGTGCCTGTGGGGTGTCTGTAGTATGCCTGTGAAGTGCCATGTGTTTCCCGTGTTTAGAACAGTCCCTGCACAAAATGACATTTAACGGAAATAACACCATTTAAAACTGCTTGCGGTTTTAATGTTATATCTGGTTCCTGCAATATGGTTGAAAATCATTCAGAAAAATGGCATGGGTAGCCCTCCCTGCCCATTACCAGCCTATTTGGGTCTTGTACGCATATTAAGGGGAACCCTGTACCCATATTAAAAAAAGGAAATGTGTGTGGCCCCCAGGCCCTATATACTCAGAACAGCAGTATACAGGCGGTGCAAACAAGACAGGGACTGTGTAGGTTTGTTGTGTTAAGTTGAATCTGTTTGTAATTTTCAACTGGTACATTTTTAAAGTGTAGCTCCAGTCAAAAAAAATATTTTTAAGCTTTTTGGAAAACATAAGGAAGGGTTATCACCCCTGTATAATTTGTTTTGTCGTCCATCTTTTTTCATCTCACTTGCTGCTGTCTCCTTGCGTTTGCAAGTAGGAGATGTTTGTAAGTTGGATGTTTGAAAGTAGGGGCCTGCCCTATATGCTCTGCAGAAATGGCGGAACAAGGTGTTGGTTTTGCCATAACATTGTAAGCCCTCAAAGTGACTCTTGGTGGGCGCTGGAGCACCCTGCTGTGAACGATTATATCAAGAATTGTAATTACATGCCATTGTTGAACAGTGGTAGAAAAATTGACCTTTGGTGGTTGTGGTGCTGGTGCCACAACACTATAAGTCCTCACCGTTACTCTGGGTGGGCACAGGAAGGGGCCCTCCTGTGAAATATTATATCAAGAATTGTAATTACATGTCCCTGTTAAACAGGGCCAGAAAAATTTGGCCTTAGGCACTGCTGCTGGTGCCACCACACTGCAACCTCTTCCATATACTCTATTTTTTTTGCTGGAATTAGCCCTGCTGCAAAGCATTGCATCAAAAATTGTACTTAAACGCCCCTGTTAAACAGGGGCAGAAAAATTGGGCCTTAGGCACTGGTGCTGGTGCCACCACACTGCAACCTCTGCCATATACTCTAGTTTTATTGCAGGAATTAGCCCTGCTGCAAAGCATTGCATCAAAAATTGTACTTAAACGCCCCTGTTAAACAGAGGCAGAAAAATTGGGCCTTAGGCACTGGTGCTGGTGCCACCACACTGCAACCTCTGCCATATACTCTAGTTTTATTGCAGGAATTAGCCCTGCTGCAAAGCATTGCATCAAAAATTGTAATTAAACGCCCCTGTTAAACAGGGGCAGAAAAATTGGGCCTTAGGCACTGGTGCTGGTGCCACCACACTGCAACCTCTGCCATATACTCTAGTTTTATTGCAGGAATTAGCCCTGCTGCAAAGCATTGCATCAAAAATTGTAATTAAACGCCCCTGTTAAACAGGGGCAGAAAAATTGGGCTGCTGGCATCACCCAGAACCAAAAATGTTCTTCCAACATATCAGCGGAGGAGGAAGAGGATAGACAATCAACATAACAGGACAGTCACTCAGCATCAGCATAGGCAGTCTTGAAGGGATGTGGTATTTCAAAAAAAATTATTCGGTTACATCAGCTTCAGGTGCTTGGTAGCTGTGGGTGATCCAAGACTGATTCATCTTGATGAAGGTCAGTCGATCAACTGATTCGGTGGACAGGCGCACCCTGTGATCGGTAACAAAGCCACCAGCAGCACTGAAGGTGCGTTCCGAAAGAACGCTGGATGCAGGACAGGCCAGTAGCTCAATTGCATACTGTGCAAGCTCTGGCCAGTGATCCATCCTCAAGACCCAGTAAGCCAGAGGATTTTCGGTGGGAAAGGTGTCCAAGTCTGACCTTGCCCCTAGGTATTCCTGCACCATGTAAATCAGACGCTGGCGATGGGTGCTGGAACCAATCATACCTTGGGGCTGCGGACTAAAAAATTGTCTGAAAGCATCAGTCAGACGGCCACCTTCTCCACCGCTCCTTCTGACCGATGCCTCAGCAACACGTTGTCCAGGACCAGGAGTTTGTAACCTCCCAGTCTCTGGGAACGCGTTGCACAGAGCTTTCTGCAAGGCCTCCCGGAGATGTCTCATCCTCTGCTCCCTCTGCGATGGCAAGATAAGATCGGCAACCTTACCCTTGTACCGTGGATCAAGGAGAGTGGCCAGCCAGTAATGGTCCCTCTCCTTGATCCGAAGAATACGAGGATCCTTCCGCAGGCTTTGCAGGATCAGGGAGGCCATGCAGCGTAGGTTAGCTGAGGCATTCGGTCCGGAGTCCTCTGGGTCACTAAGGACAACATGATCCGCAGCTACCTCCTCCCAGCCACGTACAAGTCCACGTGTTTCTTGGAACTGTAAATCATCCCTATAAGACTGCTGCTGCTGCTGCTGATGCTGAGTACCAGCCTCCACCTCCATGCTGACACAATCATCCTCCTCCTCCTCTTCCTCCTCCTCCTCATCCTCTTCCTGTGTGATGGGTGGCACAGCAGGAACACTGTCTGGATAAAGGGGGCCTTGAGAGGCAAGGAAGTCCTCCTCTTCCTGCCTCTGTTCTGCCTCAAGTGCCCTGTCCATTATTCCACGCAGCGTATGCTCCAAGAGGTGAACAAGAGGTACAGTGTCACTGATGCATGCACTGTCACTGCTCACCATCCTTGTGGCCTCCTCAAACGGTGACAGGACAGTGCATGCATCCCTGATCATGCCCCACTGGCGTGGTGAGAAAAAACCAAGCTCCCCTGACCCTGTCCTGGTGCCGTAGTCGCACAGGTACTCATTGATGGCCCTCTGCTGCGTGTGCAGCCGCTGCAGCATGGCCAATGTTGAGTTCCATCTGGTGGGCATGTCACATATAAGGCGGTTCTTGGGCAGGTTCAACTCCTTTTGGAGCTCAGCCAGCCGAGCACAGGCATTAAATGATCGGCGGAAATGCACACAGACTTTCCTGGCCTGCTTCAGGACATCCTGTAAGCCGGGGTACCTGCCCAAGAACCGCTGCACCACCAGGTTAAGGACGTGAGCTACACAGGGCACATGGGTCAGTTGTCCCTGTCGGAGGGCGGAGAGGAGGTTGGTGCCATTGTCGCAAACCACCATTCCTGGCTTAAGCTGGCGTGGCGTCAACCACCTCTCGGCCTGCCCCTACAGAGCTGACAAAACATCCGCCCCAGTGTGGCTCCTGTCCCCCAAACAAACCAGCGCAAGCACGGCATGGCATCGTTTTGCCTGCGTACTTGCATAGCCCCTGCAACGCCTACGGAGCACCGCTGGTTCTGAGGACAGAGCACTGGAAGAGGCCATGGAGGAAGAAGAAGAGGAGGGGGTGGAGGAGAGAGGTGTGTCACAACCAATAGTAGCATTTTGGAGGCGTGGTGGCGGAACAACCTCCAACACTACTGCACCTTGTCCTGCATCCTTCCCAGCAGCCAGAAGAGTGACCCAATGGGCCGTGAAAGACAGGTAACGTCCCTGTCCATGCCTGCTGGACCATGAGTCAGCGGTAATATGCACCTTACCGCTGACCGCCCTGTCCAGCGAGGCAAGGACATTGCCTTCCACATGCCGGTAGAGAGCCGGAATCGCCTTCCGTGAGAAAAAGTGGCGTTTGGGGACCTGCCACTGAGGAACCGCACATTGTACAAACTCACGGAAGGGGGCCGAGTCTACCAACTGAAAAGGCAGCAGTTGAAGTGCTAGCAATTTAGCCAAGCTAGCATTCAACCGCTGGGCATGTGGATGGCTGGGAGTAAACTTCTTCCGCCGGTCCAGCAGCTGGGGCAGGGACATTTGCCTGCTATAATCGGACGTGGGTGTACCGCTAGCAGAGTTCCCGGAAGCACTTGGCTGTGACACACCTAATTCTACACCTTCATTCCTCTCAGAGCAGGTTTCAGAGAGGACTGAAGGTCTAGTGGGGTTGGAGATGCCAGCTGATGAGGAGCAAGGAGAGGTCTGCTTTGCTCTTTGGTGTGGGTCTTTGAGGTACGCTTGCCAACGAGCTGCATGGCAGGTCAACATATGTCTGGTCAAGCATGTGGTGCCCAAGCGGCTGATGTTTTGGCCACGTGAGATACGCTTGAGACATATGTTGCAAATAGCAGCGGTGCGATCTGATGCACTCGTCTCAAAAAAGGCCCACACCAAAGACCTTTTAGAATAACGCGCAGAGGCAGCGCTCTGCACAGGCGGAGCTCTGCGGTGTGATTCAGTCGGTGTGCTGCCCCTAAGCTGGCCCCCGGAGGGCATCCTGCCTCGTTGAACATGTGCCTCCTCCTCCTCCTCCTCCTCCCTCCTTCCAGGCACCCACGTGGAGTCAGTGCCCTCATCATCCCCTCCCTCTTCATCGCTGTAGCAAACCTGGCAGTATGCTGCAGCTTGTGGAACATGACTGCCAGATTGCTGTCCTTCTTGAGCATCCCCTCTCTCTGCGCTCACGCTACTGCCTTCCTCTAGCTGAGTGTCATCATCAGAGCCCACCAAACACTGGGCATCCTCCTGGAGCATGTACCCAACACTGTGCTCAAAGAGTTCAGGAGACTCCTCAGGAGGACGTGGTGGGTCTAGGGAAGGAGTCACTGATAATGACATTGAGAGGAGGGAAGACGATGCGTTGGCAGCTGCTTTGCGACTACCCTGAGACTGGGTGAGAGAGGATGAGGAGGATGAAGAGGGCTTGGTCATCCACTCTACCAAGTCGTTGGCATGTTGCGGTTCAACATGTCCAGCTGCCGAAAAGAAGGACAAGCATGTCCCATGGCCACGTGCTGATGACAATGCACCGCGTCCACGACCAGCACTGTTGTCTCTAGACACAGAGCCTGCTTGCCCTCTTTTATCGGCTCGCGCCTGTCTGCCTCTCCTTGCTGGCCTTCCAGACATGGTAATGGCCTGAAGGGAGTTGGGTAAAACAGCAGTTGGGTAGTTTATATTGTGCTGGAGGCACACACAACTTCCAATAACTCCTGCAGATGGCAATTGGGCTCAAATAGAGAACAGCTATGTAGGTGGATTATAGTGGTATGTACTGGGTACAGAGCACGCAGACAGCACGCACTATCTCCTAACACTACTGACTGCAAGCTCTATTATTAACGATAGATCACTAGCTATATAGGTTAGGTGAATATCGCGATGTATACTGTGGTCAGGGCACGCAGACAATAACCAGAAAACAGCAGAGATAAAGGGGTATATACAGATGTATACTGTGCTGTGCTGGAGACACACACAACTTCCAATAAATCCTGCAGATGGCAATTGGGCTCAAATAGAGAACAGCTATGTAGGTGGATTATAGCGGTATGTACTGGGTACAGAGCACACAGACAGCACGCACTATCTCCTAACACTACTGACTGTAAGCTCTATTATTAAAGATATATAAATATAGTGAAGTGAATAGTGAATATAGTGGTGTATACTGCGGTCAGGGCACAGACAATAACCACTACACAACAGCAAGATAGGAAATCAGCCAAAAACGATCGGTGTGTACTGTGTTGAAGGTACACAGAACACCCACTGCTTCAGATGCTAACACACTACACGAGGCTGCCTCAATGGTGGCCTTATATAGTGTGGGGCGTGCACTACACAGCCTCAGCTATGATTGGCCACAGGCATCCTGCCTGTGGCCAATCATGGCTCTCCTCGCTGCTGGCGCTGCGATTGGCCAAGCATGCGGGGTCACAGTGCATGCTTGGCCAATCATGAGCCAGCAATGCACTGCGCCATCGCAGTGCATTGTGGGCCGTGAGCGCCATGCGAATTTTGACGCGAACGGACCGTCCGTTCGGCGAAATCCGAACACTTGAACAGCCAATGTTCGAGTCGAACGTACGTTCGACTCGAACACGAAGCTCATCCCTAGTCACTAATCTTCAAGGTGACTCGAATATCCTAAGACCCCTTTCACACTGAGGCATTTTTCAGGCGCTTTTGGGCTAAAAATAGCACCTGTAAAGCGCCTAAAAAACGCCTCCCCTGCAGCCCCAGTGTTAAAGTGGGGTACCCCCTAAAAAAAAAAAAATTAAAAGTCAGCAGCTACAAATACTGCAGCTGCTGGCTTTTAATAATCGGACACTTACCTGCCCCAGGGTCCAGCGATGCGGGGAACGAAGCCCCCCCTCGCTCCCCGCTCCGCTCGCGGCGCCGTCATGCATACTGTGGGCACCCGGCTGTGGCTTCACAGCCGGGCACCCACTGCGCATGCGCGAGCGGCGCAGGGCGCCGTGATACGCCGAACAGTCACCTGGGACACATGACAGGTCCCAGGTGAATGTGCGGCGCGAGGGGAAGTGATGTCACCAGCCCGGGCAATGAAGAAGGCAGATTACGAGGGACCCCCTAGCAACCGGTATTTAGAGGTGAGTAAAAAAATTTTTTTTTGCCAATTATTTTTTTATTTTTTTTTTTTACGAATTTGAAGTAGTTTTAATTTTTTGGTGGCAACACCACTTTAAAGCCTGAGTGCTTTCACACTGAGGCGATGCACTTTTGAAATGAATGGGCTGCACCGCTGAACCGCCAGTGGCCGCTAGCCGGGGTTAAAAGCACCACCCACTAGCAGCCTAAAACCTCTGCAAAAAACGACAGTAAAGCGCTGCTAACAATAGCGGTGCTTTACTGCCGATGCCTCGATGTGAAAGCAACCTTAGTGATAAATAATAAGTTAGTAAAGAAAGTAAGTTATTGCTTAAATGCACAAAGAACTCAGACAGGCTGACACAAACTGAATAGGAAAGACTGGGGTGGATAGATTTAAATGTTATGAATGCAGATTAACAGGATCTGATGGACAAGAATAGTTAGCCATGGACTGGTAGATAGACATTCCTTGGCCGCTTACAGGTTACTTTTCAGAGAGCAGAGGTTATTTAGGGCAATGGTGGAAATGCTTAGAAAGACACTAAATTTGCCATTTTGACAGATGTCAGAGCATTCAAACTATAAATTATGTGTTCTGACAACTGAACTTACAGGAAGTACCATAGGTGAATCTTTTTTAGACCCCTTTCACAGTGGGGCTGTCCGTGCAATAGTGGTAAAGTGACACTCTTTTTAGCGGGGCTTTACCGCTGTTTAAGCTGCGCTTTTTGGGCGCTAGCGGGGCACTTTTAACCCAAAAGAAGGGGTTAAAAATGCCAGTGTTGCGGCACTTCCGAATTGCTTTTCAGGCACTTTGGAAGCGCTGCCCATTCATTGCAATAGGCAGGGGCATTTTGGGAGCCAGGGGCTTTGCTAGGTCTGCAAAAGATCTGGGGCTAGAGCCCATAGCAGCGGTCACCAACCTTTTTGCAGGCCCGGGGGGGGAGGGGAGGGGATTGGCATGCTGGTGGTAAGTAATTTTTCGTGGGCAAAGGAAGGCTGGTGTTGTGGTTCAATCACCATGGCACCAGGGTGATCAGGGTGATCAAAGCGCATTGTTTCTATTGTTACATTCTATTATATAATGAAGTGGTTCAACTCACCACAATGCAGAATCAGTGGTAGCCATGGGCATGTCACTTGCCACATCTCCTGCCACCAGAGGCATCATGTCACCAGATGCAGCTTTTTAACTTGCCACCCTCACCTGCCACTAGATGTGGATTGTCACTTGCCACATCACCTGCCACTATTTGAAAATTGTCACTTGCCACATCACTTGCCACATCACTTGCCACCATTTGCAGATTGTCACTTGTCATGTCACCTGCCACCATTAGCAGATTGTCACTTGCCACATCACCTACCACTAGATGTGGGTTGTCACTTGCCATGCCAGCCAGTGCCACCAAATTTGCATTGTCACTGCATTGGTGGCAGGCTGGCAGCACTGGTCCATTTAGTGAGAGCAGGAGAGCGGAGATGCGGGGTGGGCAGTGAGAGATTATGTAATCTCTCTGCTCTCTGCCGCACATCAATCCCACATTGAAGGGGCCCGGCTGTGAGGGCAGAAAAGTGGTGACATGCGGGCGGAGAGAGATGATGTCATCTCTGCTCTTCCGTTCGCTCATCTCTCCTCCACCTCCAATGCCACCCGCCACAGCTGTGACCCGCTGGTTAGGCAGGGATGCCAGAGACTCGGGGCTATGGGCTCCAGATTTGGGGCTCCAGCCTCAATAGCTACCCCTTGCCAATGCCTATGTTGGGAGCGTGGTATACAGTGCTCCCAAACCGCCCCAAAGATACTGCGTGCAGGACTATTTCTAATGTCCCGCAAGCGCACCACCCGAGTGTGAAAGCACTCGGGCGGCATGGATGGAAGTTTTCAGGCACTTTACAGGTTCTATTTCTCGCTAAAATGCCTGAAAACTGCCTCAGCGTGAAAGGGATCTAGATAATATTTAAAAAGGAAGATGAGAGACACCAGACCCAACAATGCAGACAAGTTGAAGTCTGTTATCAAAGCAACCTGGGCTTCCATAAAACCAGAGCAGTGCCATAGGCCAATCACCCCCATGGCACACTGCATTGATGCAATAATTCATGCAAAAGGAAACCTGACCAAGTATTAAGTGCGTTCTACACTGTATATGGACATACTGTTCAATAAGCCAACATTTCTGTATTAAGAATCCTTTTTTTAATTGGTCTTTATTTCTTTTTCAATAATTTTTATTGGTCTTATGTAATATTCTAATTTTCTGAGATACTGAATTTTGGGTTTTCACTAGCTGTAAGCCGTAGATGTCAAAATTAAAACAAAAAAAATACTTGAAATATATCACTCTATATAATATATGAGTTTCACTTTTTAAAATGAATTACTGAAATAAAACTAAAATTTTGATGATATTAAATTTTTTTGAGATGCACTTGTAATTGCAAGAGGATAGTAAGGGATCAGCCAGCAAGGGACCATGCGCAGCACTGGATTAGTGGTCCCCTGCACTTTCAACAGCACCAACGAGGGACCTGGACAGGGGATTTAGGTGAGTATAACTTGCTTCACAAGATTGGGATAAATGAACACCCTGTGGGGATGTAGGGGTTGGGGGGTTATATATTGCCTGGAGTGGGGCTTAAATATAATTGTGTCGAACATTTTATGTACATTAAAAAGGAACTGAACTCTGGAAGTTGTTCTAAAAACTGGCAGGCAGTGAGCAAAGGACTAGTCACCAATATTGTCTGTGGTCTGCATGCAGCTAAGATTCCCCCCATCACTGACTCACCATGCCTTGTTCTGTGTCTCTGTGTAGGGACAGCCATCTTGGTAGAGGCATAGCTTTGCTTCCTCATGTCAGAGCCTCCAGCAAAGAGAACAGTAAGCAAATTAGTATATACGTTGCCAAACTCACTTCATATCCCCTGAAACTAGCAGTCAGAGTTAGTGGTGCCTTAAAACTCACCCTGCAGATATCAACTGTGAGTTTGTAGGCACAGAAGTGCCTAGGCCCTCTCAGATATTAGACTGCACTACTATTTTTTCAGAAGGAAATTAGGACAAAAGGTATATTTTTAGGGTAGAGACTCCATTAACATTTTTACATGTCCCCTGTAACATAGCAAATTTTTACTTTTTGAGCTTAGGTCCACCCTAAAAATATATTGTATAAAATGTACTGAACCACTTCAGTACCGGGCTATAGTCATATGACGTCCGCAGATGGGATCTCCCATCCTGGGCGGGCGTCATATGCTGTCCTTGGCTCCTTGGAACTCCTGCGGGCCCCCGGTGGCCTGCACCATGGCGATCGGGGATGAGGTTTGTCCCCTTGGACACAGCCCATTCCTGATCTGTATAAAGAGCCAATAAGAAATGGCTCTTTACCACATGATCGGCTGTGTCCAATCACAGTCGGTCACATGTACTGCCCACGTGCACGGCGCTCGTGCACGCCCCTAGGGCGTGCGCAAAGCAGTGATTGGGGATGAAGCTTGTCACCCTGACACAGCCCAACCCCCAGAATGTCAACAAACCACTGTAACGAGATGTTACCGGGTTCTCCTCCTCACACACCAATCGTATGTGAGAAGGAGATTGCGGTAACTGCTTGTTACCGCTTACAATGTGCACCAACCACACTGATTGTCCCCCAATAAAGAGGACCTGTCACCAGCCATCAAAGTGCCTGTCACCAGCCATCAAAGTACCTGTCACAGTTCATCTGAGTACCTGTCGCAGTTCATCTGAGTACCCGAGTACCTGAGTACTCTGCTGGTGCTTGCTGTTGTAGATGTGACAGGAAGTTACAAATCTTACTTTGTTTTTGCTGGCGACCATATACTGATTGGAATAGTTACTCCTATCAGTGGGAGTTCTGGCAACCATTTTGGGTCTGTCCTTGCCTTTCCTCACCTTGGCTTACCATCTCAGCCACACATCCTCAATTTCACACCGCAAGCCAACACCTGTACAGGCATCTTCCACACTGACGTCCCCTTCTGTCCTGGGTAGTGAACAGCTCAGCCATGTTTTACACTATTGGAGCATCTATGTTTTCTTCCCATGTCACATATACTTACCATTGAGGCCATTTGGAGAGTAGCTGGTGGGCGAGCAGATACGTTCGGTGCATTCTGAAGTTACAGCTGCGTTTAGAGTATACGCCTGTCCTGATCCTCTGTAGTGGGGGATCACGACCATTTGGTAAGAATAAATTCCCTCTACATGGTGGTGGATTGCACTTTTGGCTGAAGATACATCTCATCAGTGGATCGACTTTTTTCCTGATTTTTGCATGGGTGGATGTGACTGACACTCTATGGTTACTTTTACACGGTTTATTTCATTATGGACTAAACTTTGTACATTCTTGTTTTACATAAATGTTTATGATTTTTATCATAATTTTTATCAGCCATTTGCAGTCACTCACATTGTACTTTGAATGGTTTACATTTTTACATGTTTTAACATGGTTTACTAACATTCACATTTATAGGTTTAGCACAATTCAGATCTTTTCCATAACTTTTTACTATATTGGTGTTGTATAAGAGAATTGCTGCTTCCATTTTATTACTAATTTATCATTTTCAGACTTTATGATATTTATCTTAGTGCGGTTTCTTTTTCTTTTTTCTAGTACCTGAGTACCTGTCACAGCCCAACTGAGTACCTGTCACAGCCCATCTGAGTACCCGAGTACCTGAGTACCTGTTACAGCCCATCTGAGTACCCGAGTACCTGAGTACCTGTCACAGCCCATCTGAGTACCCGAGTACCTGTCACAGCCCATCTGAGTACCCAAGTACCTGAGTACCTGAGTACCTGTCACAGCCCATCTGAGTAGCTGAGTACCTGAGTACCTGTCACAGTTCATGAGTACCCGAGTACCTGAATACCTGTCACAGTCCATCTGAGTATTCGAGTACCTGTCACAGCCCATCTGAGTACCTGAGTACCTGTCACAGTTCATCTGAGTACCCAAGTACCTGTCACAGTTCATCTGAGTACCTGTCACAGTTCATCTGAGTACCCGGATACCTGAGTACCTGTCACAGTTCATCTGAGTACCCAAGTACCTGAGTACCTGTCACAGTCCATCTGAGTACCCGACTACCTGTCACAGTTCATCTGAGTACACGAGTACCTGAGTACCTGTCACAGTTCATCTGAGTACCTGTCACTGCCCATCAGAGTACCTGTCACCACCCATCAGAGTACACGAGTACCAGTCACCAGCCCATCAGAGTACCCGAGTACCTATCTGTAGCCCATCAGAGTACCCGAGTACCTGTCACCAGGCCATCAGAGTACCCGAGTACCTATCTCCAGCCCATCAGAGTACCCAAGTACCTGTCACCAGCCCATGATAGTAACCGAGCACCTGTCACCAGCCCATCAGAGTACCCGAGTACCTGTCACCAGCCCATCAGAGTAACCGAGTACCTATCTCCAGCCCATTAGAGTACCCGAATACCTATCTGCAGCCCATACCTCATAGAATATACGTTGGGCTGTTTGATTTCCAAAATGGGGTCATTTTGTGGATAATGCCACTGTCTTGGTGCTCAAGGACCTTCAAAATTGTGATAGGTAGGAATGAAATGAGATGTGTAATTTATGCTCCTAAAACGCCTGATGGGACTACTTCAATTTTGGGTCTCTGTATGTGGCCAGGCTGTGTAAAAGTCTTACACATGTGGTATCGCCATACTCCGGAGGAGTAGCAAAATGTGTTTTGGGGTGTATTTTTTACTATATACATGCTATATGTTAGTAGAAACATCTAACATATAGCATGGGACGGGAGGGAGGGAGGGAGGAGAATAACATATAGCTCAAAACCTCTGGTAAAAAGGGAATTTTTAGGGTTTCAGTATGATAATGGTTAACTGTGTGTTATATAACGTGAGAGGTCTGAATGTAGCAAACAAACGGTTTAGGATATTAAGAGAATTGGAGCAACTTAATGCAGAGGTTGTGTTCTTGCAGGAAATGCACTTAACTCATGAAAGTAAGATAAGACTATATTCCCCAAGATACCCAATTTGGTTCTATGGAGACTCAGTTTCAAGTAGAACAAAGGGGGTAGCGGTGGGACTAGGCCGGGATATAAAATTTAAGGTAGAGGGCAGGATGGGGGAATCAGAAGGGAGGTTCCTGTTTTTAAAAGGGAAACTTTGGGGAATAAAATAGACCCTGGCAAATATATACAGCCCAAATAAGAACCCAATAGTCTATCTGAGAAAGATACTGGGAAAACTCTGTCCCATGCACAGGAGACGGGGAGCGGACAAAGGAATGCAATTAAACAATGGATGGCTGAGTTACAGCTGATAGATGTGTGGAGGATGCAATACCCAAAGAAACGAGATTACTCGTTCTATTCCCCTGTGCATGGGACATACACCAGAATAGATTATTGGTTGGTGGAACATCAGTTAATGGAGGAAGTGGTGGATACGGACATCGGAATTAGGACCCTGACAGATCATGCACCCATAATTATGAGAATTAATATCCCAGAGATGAAAAAAACCCCATTTACTTGGAAACTCAATAAAGACCTACTAGACGCAGAAGGAGAGGAAACAATAAGAAAGGAATTGGATTTTTTTTTGCCTCAAATGAGAAGGAAGAGACGGCGGAGAATATATTGTGGGAGGCCCATAAGGCTTACATAAGAGGAATATATATCTCCCTTGGGGCAAAAAGAAAGAAAGAAAGGAATAATAAAGTAAAGGAACTAAGAGAAGAAATTAAAAGATTGGAATTAAAACATAAAATAGAGAAACAGAGGGGACAAGGACAGACACAGGTGTTACAACGACATCTAGCTATTAAAAAATCTGAGTTAGAGGAAATAATGGAGCAAGAAGCAAGGAGAGAACATTATAAAATAGCGAAAAAGCGATATATGTGGGGAAATAAGAACGGTAAGAGTCTAGCGAGGATATTGAGGAAAAAGAAAACAAAAAACTTTTTTGAGAAAATATTCGATAAAAACAGCAATACCAAGTATAAGCCCTTGTACACACGGTCTGAGAATCTGTTGGAATGAGTCTTATCGGACCGTGTCATCAGATAATCCGACTGTGTGTGGAATGCATCGGACTGATTCCATCCGAATCTCCATCCGACCCAATTTTCCAACATGTTGGAAATATTTCCCGATGAACTGGGCCGGACGGACCTAATCCGATCATGTGTAGAGCATTTTCATCGGACCAAGTGCCACGCATGCTCAGATCAAATTCCTACATCAAAGCTATTGGCTACTAGCCTGAGTGTAGTCCCATCGTAACGAAATTACGTCATCACGTTCTGAAAGATCGGATTTTTCGCCAACTTGGCCCGACCGTGTGTATGCAACAGTTTCGGACACAATCCGTCGGACTAAATCCGACGGATTTGGTTGGCAAAATCTCCGACCGTGTGTACGTGGGCTAAGACTAAAGATATAGCGGAGGTATATAGAGAATACTATGAGCAACTGTATTGGGTAAGGAAAAAGGAGACAGAAAAACAAGAGAATATTAGAAAGGAGAAAATTAAAGAATATATAATAAATGCCAAGGTCCCTAGATTACCAGTGGAAATAGCACAGGAATTGGAGTCCCCTATAACAGTATTTGAAGTAAAACAAGCAATAAAAGAATCTACAGGAGGGAAAAGCCCGGGCCCGGATGGTTATACAATAGAATATCTTAAGAAATTTGGGAAAATATTGTCACCAAGGTTATGCGCATACTTTAACGGTCTAGGTATAAACTATGGTCTGAGTAAGGAAGCCTCTTTAGCAATTATCACTACAATACTGAAAGAAGGAAGTGAGGGTTTGATATGCTCAAATTATAGACCAATCTCATTGTTAAATACTGACATAAAATTGTTTGCAAAAATATTGGCTACTAGAATGAAAAAATTAATCCCGAACTTGGTCCACCCAGACCAAGTGGGGTTTGTGGGGGGCAGAGAGGGAAGAGACAATGGTGTGAGGACACTATTGCTCCTCCAGAAAATGCAAGAGAACAGAATCGAGTAGACTGGGGATTCATGATAGGCACACTGAAGGAAGTGGGATTTGGTACCCGAATCCTGAGTTGGGTAAAGACACTTTATGAGTGCCCAATGGCAGTGGTAAGGGTAAACGGTAACCTGTCTGACCCTTTCAGGATGTATAACGGGACTAGACAGGGATGCCCACTCTCCCCCCTACTGTTCGTGTTGACGTTAGAACCATTGCTGGAGACAGTGAGGAAAAACCCAGATATAGGAGGAATCGAGGTCTGGGAAGAGACACATAAGGTAGCCGCATTCGCGGACGATGTCCTATTTTATGTGACGAAACCCAGAATCTCTATGCCAAATTTGGTAAAGACGATCGAGCAGAATGGAGAATTATCAAATTTTAAAATAAACTCAAAGAAAACGGAAGTGCTAAATGTCAACACGAGCAGTGGGGAAGAACAGAATATTAAGAGTAAATTCCCCTTTCAGTGGAGGAAGGAAATTAAATACCTCGGTATAAAATTGGTAGCCTCACTAAGGAAAATCTATGAAGATACATTGTCCTGGTTTGGCCGGATAAATGCCCTCAAGATGATCATACAACCAAAAATACTATATAAGCTACAGATGCTACCAATATATATCCCTCCAGTCTATTTCAATATTATCAAATCCTTAATAATTAAGCTTATTTGGAAAAATAAGAAACCTAGAATAGCTCTAAAGGTATTACAACTGGAAAAAGAGAGGGGAGGTCTAAAGGTCCTGGATTTTAAGAAATATTATGAATCCATAGTATTAACACGAGTGGTGGAGTGGATAAAATTAGATAATGAAAAGAGGTGGGTGGCAATAGAGCACAGTTCAGCAGAGATACGATTGGGAAGGGAAATCTGGATACCTCCAAAACACAGATCACTAGGACCAACAACACTTACACTTACAAAAAATGTTTTTCGAATATGGGATGGAATACACAAACATAATAAATGGAAATACAATTCCCCATTAATGGGGTTAAAAGAAAATAATTTATTCCCACCGGGGAAGAACACTATGGGAGCACTATGGGAGGGCACTATGGGAGGGCACTGGAATAAAAGAGAAGATACTCAATTGAGACACATAATAAAAGAGGGTAAAATAACTACCTTTACAAAGTAATATTACAAAGAGGGAAGGAATATATGGATATAGATGGATGGCGGTAACTCCAGCTCAGACATTTCGTCTCAGCGTTGCCGCAACCGCTGAGAAGCGGAGAAGATCTTAACGCCCTAGAACGGATGTGCGAAGGGAAAGAAACAAGGGTAAACATTTCACAGATATATAAGACGCTGGGAGGAATGGATGAGCTGGAAGTGCCTACATATATAAAAGAGTGGGAAGAAGAAATAGGACCACGAGGGGAGAAACAGAACATAGAAAAAATCCTGCACTTAATACACGGGACATCTAAAAATATTAGCACAATAGAAATTAATTTTAAAAGCCTTGCTAGGTGGTATAGGACACCAGACAGGATGAGGAGATATCAAGAAGATCAATCTGGGAACTGTTGGAGGGGGTGTGGACAACAAGGGAGTGCGGCACACATATGGTGGGAATGCCCAAAAATTATAAAGTTCTGGAGAGAAATATTAGATTTGATAAAAACAATAACAGGAGCTCAGATACCAGAAAACCCTTGGACATGCCTCTTCCACGGTATGGATACCTCAACCTAAAAGTATAAAGAGGCCCTCATAGGACACCTAATAAATGCGGCAAAGAGCCTGATTCCAAAAAATTGGAGGCAGGTAGGACCCCCAAAACTGAGGGAATGGATAGAAAGAGTAGAGGTTATGTATAGAATTGAGGGATGGGAAGAAGATGAGGAGAGTGGAAAAAATAAATTCCGAAAGAAATGGGAGCAATGGAAAGTGTTTAAATTAATGAAGAAATATAGCGAGGTGGTAGGGCTATAGGTGGGGGTAGGATGTTTTTCCATGTATGTTATGTTTTATACTTTGTGTATGGAAAAAATTATTAAATAAAGATAAAAAAAAAAAGAAACATCTTTGTGTCAAAAAAATAAATAAAAAATTCATTTTCTTTCCATGTTTTCTGAAGACTTGTGTAAAAAAAATAAACCATTCAAAGACTCATTATGCCTCATAGAATAGATGTTGGGGTGTTTGTTTTCCAAAATAGGTTGGTCATTTTGTGGGTTATTGCATTGTCCTGGTGCTCCAGGGCCTTCAAAAGTGTAATAGGTCGTTATGAAATTAGAGGAGTAATTTATTCTCCAAGAATGCCTGACGGTGCTTCCTGAATATTGGACCTCTCTATGTGGCCAGGCTGTGTAAAAGTCTCACACATGTGTTATCACCATACTCAGGAGGAGTAGCAGAATGTGTTTTGGGGGGTAATTTTTTACTATATACATGCTTTGAGTTAAAAATATCCTATAAACTGACCACTTTGTGTAAAAATAAATAAGTTTTCATTTTCTTTCCACGTTTTCTGAAGACTCATTATGCCTCATAGAATAGACATTGGGGTGCTTGTTTTTCAAAATGGGGTCATTTTGTGGGTAATTCCACTGTCCTGGTGCTCCAGGGCCTTCACAAATATAATAGGTTGTTAGGAAATTAGAGGTGTAATTTATGCTCCTAGAACCCCTCATGGTGCTCTCTGCATGTTGGACCTCTCTGTGTGGCCAGGCTGTGTAAAAGTCACACACATGTGGTATCGCCATACTTGTGAGGAGTAGCAGAATACATTTTGGGGTGTAATTGGAAGTATGCATATGCTGTGTGTGAGAAATAACTTGCTATTATGAAAATTTTGTGAAAAAAAATCTTAATTTTCCTAGGAATTGTGGGAAAAAATTACAACTTCAAAAAACTCACCATGCCTCTTACTAAATACCTTTGACTGTCTACTTTTCAAAAAGGGGTCATTTGGAGGTATTTGTACTTTCCTGAAATTTCAGGGCCTCGAGAAAAGGCCATCAGTGTATCAGGTGTGATCAATTTTAAATGATTTGCACCATAGCTTGTAGACTCTATAACTTTCACAGAGACTAAATTCTGGCCCAAAAATGACTTATTTGCAAAATTTTATCATAGAAACTAAAAAAAATTGTTTTTTTTTTAAATCAAAATTTACGCTCGTTTTTCACTTATGGCGCAAAAAAAAAAAAAACCCAGTGGTGATTTAATACCACCAAAAGAAATGTCTGTTGCTATGAAAAAAAATTATTAAAAAATTGTTTGGGTACAGTGTAGCATGACTGAGTAATTGGCATTCAAAGTGTGAGAGCGCTGAAAAAAATTGGTCTGGGCAGGAAGGGGGTATTGAAGTGGGTAAAATGTATGTTTAAGTTTTGCATGCTATATTTTGACTTGCATACCCATACAGTTGAGTTGACTTTGGTCTATGGCCATATTATTAAGTACAACAAAATGAAAAGATTACGGTAAAGCCCCATACACACTATCAGATTTTCTGCAGATTTTTCCTTTCAGATTTACCAAAGCCATAAAATGTGAGGTCTAACCTTAGGAGTTTCAATTTGTATGCAATCAGGCAGCTCCTTGCGCTACATGGTTTTGGTAAATCTGAAGACAAAAATCAGCAGAAAATCTGCTATGTGATATGTGTATGGGGCTTTAGATTTACTTACTTCCTGTTTTGTCACAGGGACAGGAATTGAGACAAAGAACTCACCAACGGGAGAAAAAAGCTGGGGAATAAAAATTGGATGGAGTTTTACTAATATAAGATAAGCCAAATCTATTGCCTTCCACATACCTTGTAATAAAGACAGAGAATAATATCTATGGATTTGAAAAAAACATTGACAAGACAAAAGGCTTGTTTCATGCAGGTTTCACCTTGTATAAGAGCAATGTAAACAGCAAGCTTTTACAAAGCCTTTGAGGAATTTTCAGCAAGCTTTGTTGAATCTTTTAAAATGCTATTCAGCTCCAGTTTGTAAATGTTGAACACAGAATTTAATGGGAGTGCTGATTGCCAGTTTAAACAAGCTGCTAGCAGGTTTCAGCACTAAGTGATTGTAAAGCCTCAAGGTTTTCACCTAATGCATTCTATGCATTAAGGTGAAAAACCTTCTCTGCTGGTCCTAGACCCCCCCTTTTTCTTACCTGAGCCCAATGCGATTCAGCTATGTGCACGAGCGCAGTGACTCCAGCTGTTGTCTCTTTCCTCATTGGATAAATTGATAGCAGCAGGAGTCATTGGCTCCCGCTGCTGTCAATCAAATCCAGTGACAGGAGAGCTGGGGGTGGGGCAGAGTCCTGCTGTTTGTGTCAATAGATGCAGCAAAAGGACTTGGGAGAGCACCCGCACGAGTGCCCCCCAAAGCATCTCTCCATGGAGGCACCCAATGAAGAGGAGGCGCCAAGAGAGCCACCAGGGGACCCCAGAAAAAGAGGATCTGGGCTGTTCTGTGCAATAACCTTGCTCAAAGTAGGTAGGTATAACATGTTTGTTTAAAAAAAAAACACAAACCTTTACAGTTACTTTAATGCTTGTTGAAAGCCTGTGGAAGTCTCCTAGCAGCTTGTTTAAAGTGACAATCGGCACTCCCATTAAGATCTGTGTATAACATTTCTAAACAGGATCTGAAGGGTGCTTTAAAAGCTTAGGGAAAGCTGCTTGAAGCTTGGCAGAAGCTTGATAGTTTGATAAAAGCTTGCTGTTCACACTACTCCTCTACAAGCTGAAGTCTGTCTGAATAAGGACAAATATAGTGTAGTCAATCAGCTACAGACTAACACAGAACCTGTTGATTGGTCACTAGGTGGATGTCCTGTGTTTCTTTAGGCTTGGTTCACACTAGTGCGTTTTAATTGTGGGTGCAGGAGACACACCAATTCCCGCACCTGCAACCACCCACAGCCAAATTGCACTGCTCTTGCAAAACCTGCGGGGCTTCCATTTATTCTAAATGGCACCCTCACGTATCTCAACCCGGAGTGTGATTGCGGGTGCGGGAACCACAGGGAAACCGCATGGTCAAAAAGACCATGCAGTTTCCCTGCAGCCGCATTTAAAAAAAAAAGTGAAGAAACAGCACACCAAGGATTCATCGAAAGGTACCAAAGCTTTATTTTCATGGTCACATGATAAACATACAGCAAGGTTTCAGAGCCACGCAGGGCCCCTTCTTCAGACAAAAGGCTCAGAAACGTTGCTGTATGTTTATAATTTTCTTCACTTTGATCATCCACAGTTTCCAGCCTATGATCATTACAGCAATCAGAATTACTGAATAGCCAGCTTCTTGAATGTGTGCATAGGGAATATTGCACTTGGGCTTTGTATTTTTTAAAAAGGTGCATGCACCTTTTTGTGTGTTTCATGTGGCACAGCAGTGCCATGCCCGAGCAAACACTGGACGCACGCATGGCCTGCTCTAGTGTGAACCAAGCCTTATATGTGGTTAATAATAGGTGCGTACAGTAGAGACCTAAGCTGCAGTGATAAGAAATGAATGCTAATCATTATAGCCTGCAATGTCTGGCATTGGGCACACAATGTAAACAAGATTTGGAGCGGCTACTGACATATATGGGAAGCTTCTGAAAGAGTTGTGATGCATTAAGACCTCCAGCTTAATACATTTCAAACATGTACTGTTGACATCTTTTTTGCACCTGCTTTAACTAGTTGATTATGATGATGTTTATTCTGCTTCATAGACAAATATTGTATACTGTGTAATTTTCTGTTGCAGTAGTTAATTGCTATAGGCTTTAACTTTCATATTGCGGTTAAAAAAAAATAGTTATCAGAAATTCAAAAAAGTCAATTTGAAGAACCATCTGAACGGTATGAAGATTGAAGTTAAGCAAATTTTAACACAAAGCCTATCTCTGGCTAATGCTATAGAACTTGATTAGTAATGATGATTGCACTTTCCTTTAAGATTGAAGTTAATGTTTCATTTGCTGAAGCTGAAAAGGACATTCTAATCGCCATTAGCATCACAGATAATATATAACAGCAGTAATGCCAGTTCACGTTGGCAGCTGTGCAAGAAACCTATAAATATTTGAAACATTACCATAACATTTTCAGATGTTATTTTATTATCTCCTTTTATCCTGACTTTACAGTCTAGAAGTCATTATGCAACTTTGCCACAACACAAGTTTACTGTGAAATCTTTACAGCTCTTCCCTGATAGTGGTTCAGTGCGGCGACAATAAAGGATGAGCTGCGACAACAACATAAAATTAATAATGCGCTCTCTGCACAGCAGAAGCTGATAGAGATTCCAGAGAGTTCTGCTGAGGACAGTGAGATCTTGAGTAGAAACATACCAAATGAGAATTAGAGAATTTAAAACCTTAAATATGAAATAACCTACCAAGCCACATATCTATTTAATGTAACTCATCCATAACTTGATTTTTTGGAACTAATGGCCTTTTACAAGGCATCATAGGAAGTAATTATAGCATTGTCATGGGATCTCATTAGAGCAGCTTGTCCTTTTATGTAAAAAGCAACTCTCCACTTCAGCACTATGGCAACAGTAAATCTGGCAGAAATGCAGACTCAGCGCACTTGCAATTTCAGGATTTAATGAAAAATGAGGAGGTACCATGGATGGAAAGCTCCATCATGAGTGCTGATTCTAACACACTCCCTCCCAACTAGGGATGAGCTCAGGCGTGTTCGCATGGAACATGTGCAGAGCCCGCCAGGAAGTCGGCATAGCGCTGCGCTAATCACAGGCAGTGAGACATTGCCTCGATGTGCGGCTGCAGATATCAGACAATGTCCCACTGCCTGTGATTAGCGCAGCACTGTGCCGACTTCCTGGCGGGCTCTGCACGTGTTCCATGCAAACATGCCTGAGCTCATCCCTACTCCCAACTTTCCTAAGCTTGCATAAGGAGATTTGACAGTGAGGAGCATTATATTGTAATACAACAGCTCAGTAGATCAGGATTGTGACAGTGAATCTACAGTGGGTACATGAAGAGAATATATTCCTGGGACATGATCTCCAAAAATAGGTGGTATTGAAGGGGTAAGACAGTGAACTGGAGGACTGCATGGCCCCCCTCAAGTTTGATACTAAACTGACTCCCAAAGGTTCAACCACAAAGGCCCTCAATTAATTTATTTTTTTGTTTCAATAGATTTTTATTGTTATTAAGTAAAATAACAGATTACAATACATGTCCATAATAAGTGATAGTAGGGCAAGACGCCCCCTAAAAGACATATAAATCATACTGGTAAGGCATATAAGGAGAACACAAGTAAGAATAACATATCCCCCCCCCAGACCAATGTTGCAATATAGGAGATAAGAGAATAGACCTGGACCAACCCGAAAATGAGAGCGCGTGTTAGCATAGATATGTTCGATAACAAAGGATCAACGAGGCCCCACCTCAAGTCACGGGGACCCGGAGATCCCTCCATAGCACCCTCCACCAGAGGCCGAGGCAGGCCCAGGGAAGATCGCCCTGCCGCCCCAAATGGGATCACACTGCGACTGGGCACCTCCCCAGGGCCCCCCCCACCCCCCAGCGAAAGGAACCGGCCAATGAACTTCATTGGTTCTGTAAACTAAATAGTACAAGTGAGAGTTTTGAATTATGCAACTGAATAAGGCTCACGCGATATATATTCAATTTCTGGGAGGGAGAGCAAAAGAACATAGTAAAACAAAAAAAAAAATTTCCTTGCAGTATATAGCCTAAGAGATCCAGTAAATGAAATATTAACTAATCACAACAAATATTGGTAATCCACGGGAGCATCCCCTACAGGAAGGGGAAAAGGGAGTATAGGAGGAAAAAAGGATAGACAGAGAAAAAAAGAGCAGGAGAGATAGAGGAAGGGTAAAGGAGAAGGACAAGTAGCGTAGAAGAGTATAGAAGGAGATAGAGGGCGGTGTAGAAGGTCATCTGGAGAAGTGAGCCACAGCCAGTAGTACAGCTATTTCAATGTGGAAGGGTGATCCCAACAAAAGATGCCCAAGGTTCCCAAGTGTGATAGAATTTCTCAGAACGATCCAGGATTACACCGGCCATTTTTTCCTGGTTCATGATCCAGGAAATTTTTTTCTTTGCTGCTCTGGGTGAAACATTAGGCGTTTTCCAGGCTTTTGCCAGGGTGAGTTTGGCACCTAGTAAAATAAAGTGGATGAGGCGTTGTGTAATCCTGGGCATTCCCGAGACTGGGAAGTTGAGAAGTGCAATGAGGGGGGATGGTACAATAGTCTGTGAGGTAATAGTGCTTATCCAGGAAAAAATTTTACGCCAGAAATGTCGCACTCTAGGACAGGACCACCAAACATGAAGCATATCACCTCTAAGTTCACAGCCCCTGAAACATAGAGGAGATGTGGACGGGAAGATGTGAGCAAGTTTCGTGGGTACTAAGTACCACCTAGTAAGCACTTTAATGCTCGCTTCTATGAGACCGGTATTCATGATGCCCTTGTATGAGTAGGAAAAATTCCTTTGCCAAGTCTCCAGGTCCCAAGCTTGGGCTAAGTCATCTTCCCAGGCCAACATGTAAGAGGTTTTGGACTGATTACCTGAGAGTGCTCTGTAAACCAGTGAGATCCCACCCCTCTGCTCGATGCCTTGCCCACACCATTGTTCATAAGGGGTAATTTGTGGAACGTCTGTGAAGGATTTATATTTTTTGTGAAGAAATGCGGATATCTGTGTAAATCTGAAAAATTCAGATCTGGGCATGTCCAGTTTACTGACACAATAGGCCTTCGTTAGGGGGCCTAAAGGTCTGAGAAAGTGACCTATTCTGTATAGCCCTTTGTCTAGCCACCACTGGAACGCTTTGATGTCTAGGCCCGGGTGGAAGTCTGGGTTGTGGAATAAGTGCTTCAGGGGTTCTAAAGAAGAAATGAGGTGTGCATTGCCTTTGAGGGAGTCCCACAAAGTGAATGAATGGGATAGCGTCGGTGACATGATCGGGGGTCTAGATTTTTTGGGGATCCATAGAAGGAAATCGAGGGTATGAAGCGGGACTGCCAATCTCTCAATGTGTATCCAATCAGGGTGTTCCCATCGGGAGTAGATTCTGGAGAGCTGAGAAAGTTGAGCTGCTTGGAAATACCAAAGCAAGTTTGGCAGACCCATTCCCCCCTCTGTTCTTAATCTATATAGGACCGATTTAGCCAGTCTGCGTCCACCCTTCCCCCAAATAAATTTGATGACTTTGGCTTGGAAGAGCCCAAGGTGGTTTTTATTTATTGGTATCGGAAGGGTTCTAAAATAGTAAAGGATACGCGGGAGTAATGTCATTTTGATGGCATTGATCCTTCCCAGCCAAGTCATGGGAAGACCCGACCACTTTAGGAGATCTTTCTCTAATGTTTTGTACAACGGCGGGTAATTGGCTTGGTAGAGGAGATCTATCCTTGGTGTTAGTTTAATTCCCAAATATGTAATATATGAGTTGGTCCATGAGAGTTTAAAGCTATCTCGAAGCCTAGAGATGAGTGAGTCTGCAAGATTAATGTTAAGTGCTTGAGATTTGCTGTAGTTAACCCTGAGGCCAGATACCAAGCCAAAGTCATCTAATAAGCGGCATAAGTTAGGGAGCGTTGTGAGGGGAGAGGATACAAAAAGTAGGATGTCATCCGCAAACAGTGCGCATTTGTGAGTTTGGGAGCCACAAGTAATACCTTTGATATTGGGGTCGTTTCTAATAGAAATCGCCAGAGATTCAATCGCTATAGCGAAGATAAGAGGGGATAGAGGACAGCCTTGTCTCGTCCCCCTTAAGATCGGGAAAGACTCAGAGTAAAATCCCTGCAGACGGACCTGGGCTGAAGGGGTTGAGTAGAGAGCCCTCAGAACATTGAGAAAGTGCTCACCAAAGCCCCAACGCTGTAAAGTGGAGAAGATGAACGACCAGTTAATAGAATCAAATGCTTTTTGTAGGTCCAAAGAAAGCAAACAGCCTTGTCGGGGAGCTCCTTTGTCCCAGTTGGAGTTTAGGATAGAAATCAGGTCAATGGCTCTGCGCGTCTGGTCAGAGCCCTCTCGGCCTGGGATAAAGCCTACCTGGTCTTTATGAATATACAGACTAATGAAAGAGGCCAGGCGGTCTGCAAGGATCTTAGTCAGAATCTTTAGATCATTGTTAATGAGGGAAATTGGTCTGTAGTTGGAGACAGCACTAGGGTCCTTGTCAGGTTTAGGAATAACCGTTACATATGCCATATTAGAAGAAGCTTCTAAGGTACCCCCTCTCCGGAGCTCATTGAAAAAACGAGCGAGGTATGGGGCTAGAGTGGAGGAAAAGGTTTTATAGTAAGGTATAGAGAAACCATCTGGGCCAGGAGCAGAGTGGGGTTTTAATTTTTTGATCACAGCACAAACTTCCTCCTGTGAGATAGGGGCATCTAAGATTTGACGATGGGAAGATTTCAAAATTGGGTTTTGTACCGTGTCAAGGAACCTATCGACCTGCGCTTGCGTTGGGCAGTCTTTATTACTATAGAGGGATTGGTAGAAAGAATGGAATTGTTCCATTATGCGTTGCGGATTTTGGGAGAGGGTACCACCCTTTATTTTGATTTTAGGGAGAGCAGTGTGTTTGAATTTTGGAGAAAGTCGACGAGCTAAAAGTGTACCTATCCGATCTCCCTGGCAGTAAAAACGGGATTGATTCCAGCGGATCCATTTCTCAGCTCTAGTAGTGAGTGCTAGATTCAAAGAAGTACGAGCTGCGTCCAGGTCCGAGATGGGAACCTCGGAGGGGCGAGCCTTGTGCCTTTTAGATAGGGCCGCAAAGTCCTGCTCCAATCTGACAATGTCAGATTTTTGTGCTTTGTTAATTTGAGAAGCAATTTGGATAAGGTGTCCCCTGAGAACCGCCTTATGAGCAGCCCAAAGGCACGAGGGTCCAACCTCCGGGGTGTCGTTGACTTGAAAATAAGCTTTAATTTTGGTTTCAATCTCCGCCTTCCTGCCCGGATCGTTCAAAATAGATTCATTGAGGCGCCATCTCCTACTGGGTCGAGCCACTCCAGAGCGGCGAAATACTATCACCACCATAGAGTGGTCCGACCAGACTACGTCTTTAATGAAAGCTCTGTTCGTTAAGGGTATGGTATGGGAGGTAACCCAGATGTGATCTATTCTCGAGAAAGATTGGTGGGGACTGGAGAAATGGGTATAATCCCTCAGGGATGGATTCATTTCCCTCCAGATATCAATCAGCCCATGTTGGGAGATTAGTTTGGCTATACGCAGACTTTGTTTAGTGGGTCGAATAAGGCGTTTACCCGGGGGACGTGCCTTGTCCATGCCCGCATCAAAGGCCGTATTCGAGTCACCCCCAAAGACTACAGTCCCCTCCAATAAAGGTGACACGGTGTCTAGAAGATTCTTAAAGAAGGCATATTGGCCTCTGTTGGGGGCGTAGTATGAGATGAATGAGTAGAGATGACCATCCAGCTCTCCAATCACTAGGATAAATCTGCCTTCTTGATCTTTAAGTTCTGACTTGAGAGCGAACGTACATCTGTTAGAAATAAAAATACCCACTCCCTTTGTTTTATCGTCTGCATTGGCCAGTGAAAAATTTGAGAATTTGGAATGGATAAAAGTAGGACGAAAGCTTTTAGGGAAATGAGTTTCTTGCAGGAGTGCTACATCAACTTTCTGGGAGTGAAAATGTTGAAACATTTTCCGACGCTTGGCCGGGGAATTTAGGCCTTGGGCATTATGAGTAATAAGCTTAAGGGGAATTTTGTCTGTATTAGTTACCGCCATCGAGCAGAGGAGTGGGAACACCCCGATACACAAAGGCACTTACCCGTAGAAGATTTACAAACCAGGGTAAAAGCAGACCGGTGAGTGACTCAACGAGCATGGATGAAATCCGTGTCTTCCCTCTCCAGATGACCTCTAGGGAAAAGAAAGAGTAGAGAATGAGTAAGAAGAGGAGATAGAGAGGAGCAGAGAAGGTAAGAAGGGGGACAAACATGAGTCCCGATGCGGGCGGAAAAAAAAAATTACCGCCTACAAATAAAAATTCAGACACCTCCCCAATCTCAATCCCAAAGGGGATGAAGATAGGGAGTAATCCTGACCAGTGAAGGGTCAATACCGAGTTCACTAGGCAGGAAGGGGTGCATGAGCACCGCCCTAGCAAGAAGGACCAACTAAACATTTAAACAATACATAACTGTCAAAAAGGGTCCCCAGAACCAACGCTAACAGTAGAAATCGTTTAAGTCTCCCCAAGGATCAGGGGAGAATAAAGAAATACAAATCAGGAGAAGTAAAATAGTTGAGTGTGGCAACATAAAATTGGTACAAAAGGGTTAGCTAGTTCCCCCCAACACAGATGAAGACCTTGAGTGTTGTTCCCACCCACATGGTGAGATATAATCTAGGCAAAGACCCTGCTCAAGGTCCCCCAGAGGGGACTAGTAACCCCTCAAAGTCCCAAAACTTGTACTGTAGGTAGATCATAGTGAGTCAAGGATGGACGTTGTCCTTCGATTTCTTGTGTCTTGCGGGTTTCCACAACGAGTTCAGTGGACTGGATGGACTGGGGGGAAGTTGCCTTTTAGCCGAGTGTGGAGAGGGCTCCTGTTGCATAGCGATTGGGTCATGAGAGATAAGGCCGAGTCGTAAGAATAGCTGTTCCCCTTCTGGAAGAGAACTAAAGGTGTAGGGTTTGCCATTGAATAACATCTTCAATTGAAATGGAAACAGCCACCAATATTTGATGTCCTTGTTCATAAGGATTTGAAGTAGCGGTTTTAAGGTGCGTCTCTTTTGAATGGTGGAGGGAGATATATCAGCAAAGACTTGTATTTGGTGACCCTGAAAAACGATTTTGGACATGGATCTGGATTTCTTCATGACTGCTTCTTTCACTGTATAGTGATGAGGCTTTACTACAATATCTCGAGGCAGGCCATCATCCCTGGGGGGCCTGAGGGCCCTGTGAGCCCTATCAAGCTCTAGATGGTGTTGGGGGGTGTCCGGGAGCAGATCTTTAATAAATGCCTGTATGGTCTCAGGAACATCTTTGTAGGATTCGGGGAGTCCCCGGACTCTAAAGTTGCACCTCCTATTTCTATTTTCAAGGTCATCTATTTTGGCAATGGCGGTGTCCAGTTGTTCTTGTAAGACTTGTAGGCAAGCAGAATTTTGATTTGTTCTGGAAATCGTCGCTTCCAGGTTAGATTCAATAGTTTCAATGCGAGATCCGATGTTCTGGAGGTCTGCTTTGATGTCATTTGTGATTTTGGTGGCCGTATTTTGTAGACCCCTGTCCAGAAGGTCTGCGAATTTAGCAAAGAGTTCAGTCATATTGACCGGTTGCAGTAGACCTAAGTCTCCAGGCTGAGCTGAAAGTTGGGGCTGAGGGAGGGTAGCTCCCAAGGGTGGAAAGTCCATGTCCGGGAATGATTGTTCCAGAAGGGAAACTGTGGAGGCTGGGGAAGCCATTGCAGGACAATCAAGGCTCGACTGTCGTTGCAGGGTAGAAGAGGAAGAGACTGCCCGCTGTGCCCCGTTCATGTGAGCCGCGTCCAAGTGGTGAGGCCCAGCCGCCATTTTCGCCTCTGTCTGGGAAGAACGGGTTGTCTCATAAGTCGGCTCTAGGTTTCTCCTGACAGCCCCGGCATACATTGGGGAGATCCCTGATGTAATTGTTATTCAGTGGGCAAGTTGTGAAGTAAGCGTTGGCTCTCTGGGCACCGTTATCAGTCCTGAACCGCCAGGGCGGGACGGAGCTCCAGGACTATGCTGCCATCCTTGGAGCTGCCGTGCATGCGCCCTCTGTGGACAGGGCTAGAAGATGGCCGGAGACTCCTTCCCCCCACCACACCAGCAGAGTATGAAAAGATGAATAGATGAACAATAGGCCATAGGGTGTAGTAAGATGGGTGTAGCAAGATGGCCGATTTCAGTCAGCACAGGCCTGGTTCTAGGCCAGGCCTGATCAAAGATGCAGTGTGGGAGTTCGGGAGGTAGGTGCTGTCCAGGGGGGGACCCTGCAGGCAGAGGAAGCGGGTAGGTGAGTAGCGGTCTGGATATGGTGCCCTTCCCTGGGCGTCCGCCTTAGGAAAGTCCGGGGATCCGCAGGCCTTACTAGGCCGCACTAGGCCGGAACCAGCTACGGCCTCCTCGTTCACCCCCGAGGTCCGAACGAGTCACCGGAGCGTTCAGGGAGGGAAGATCAGGCGAGTTAGAGGGTGGATAGCAGTCCCCTACCATTCGATGATGTGGGAAACTCAAAACTTCGTTAGGCCTCCGGAGCGGCAAGATGGCCGCCGCGAGCGCTCGTTGTCGGCCGTCCGGCGACCAAATGGAGGGGTATAAGCACCCGATATAGTCACCAGCAGCTGCAGTGTACTCCCGGGAGTATTGTGCCAAGAATTTGGGCGTCAATCGGTGCAGTATACAGGAGGATTGCGATGGATGGAGCTCGGGTTGTGTGGAGCTCCCTCAGAAAGCGTCCATCGCCGAGCACTTCCGGTCACGCCCCTCTAATTTATTTTTTTAACAAAACTGCACACTAGTAGTCAAAAATTATTGTGGTAGCCAATATATTTCAATACGTATATTTCTTTTAGAACTGACAGTGCTGGATCCTAATCAAGTTCTTTTTCTTTTCAAAAACTAATAGCATTTTCAGGGAACTCATTTGAGAGAAAGGACATCGAGAATACAATTACAGATGCTTCAGCTGGGAGCTCTCCATGTCTGACTGATCCATGCCAACTTTAAATTTAAGCCTGTGGCCAGGGTGAAAAGTGTGCGTGGCTACATTTTACTGAATTTTGGGCATGGCTTAAAGAGCAATTGTACAAAGAGTCTGAGCTTACTTGCAGTATATGCTGTACACTTTTACTTGACACAAAAAATGCCTTAAAGCTGTGGTAAAGCTCATAAATTCTCCCACTATGCCAAAATAAAGCACATTACCATTAATCAGTTTACAGAAGAAACATTTCACAATCAATAGTATAAATTATTGTAAAGTTTTATATTATAAACTATTGTGGAACAATAATTCGGAATGAGGTTCAGAGCCACCTTTTAATGGGCGAAAAATTGTGCTCAAACCTATAATGCACTGCATAACCTTTATCCCTTGCCAGATGGGACGTTGAGAGCCAATAATCTGTAAGCCCTTGTACACACGGTTGGAAATTCCGATGGAAAATGTCCGATCGGACCGCGTTGTCGGATAATCTGATCCTGTGTGGGCTCCATCTGACTTTTTCGTTGGAATGTCCGACCAACAAAGTTTGAGAGCTGGATATAAAATTTTCTGACAACATTATCCGATAGGACTTTGTCCGATCGCTTGTAGAGAATTACGATCGGACAAAGCGCCACGCATGCTCAGATCAAATTACGAGACCAAAGCTATTGGCTACTAGCTAGTTTTGGACAAAATCCGTTGGAAAAAATCCAACGGATTTTGTGGTCGGAATGTCCGACCGTGTGTACAAGGGCTAAGAATAGACATGCATTTTCCTTACTATAAAAGGGTGGGCTCCCAAAAGCCATATTATCAGAGTGTTGTAGCTGATTAGGTGAATCAGACAATCCTGTGTAGGCAGATATAGTGTCAGGAATCAACAGCAAGGATGGCCAGATCTGTGTGGCTACACTCGGGAGACTCAGAGCAGACTGTGTATGCTTTAAGGGAGATTTAAATACAGTGACACAAAATCTATACAAACACCAGCACACAACAAACCTAAAATATAAGTGAACCAAAAACTCAGTGACAGAATACCTAACTAATTAACCTAACAAACAGGAAGCCTAACTAAAATGAACTATATACAATATATACAAAATGGGGAACACAGAAAAGCAGGGGAAAACTGGAGGTGCAGGGAGAAAGTGGAAAGGGAGAACTAAAACTGGGATCAGGACTAAGAGGGGGGCAGGTATGAGGCAGCAGAGCACAGGACAGGAGCAAGATCAGGATCAATGGAAAGCAGAATCTGGCAGCAGCAAAACACTGCAGTGAGAGGCACTGGTAGGGGAGGACCTAAATACCCTCCCAGCAGCCAGCATCAGGTGGAAACTGATTACTGGGATCTGCTGGCTGATGGGAGACACCCACTGGAGGACACCGGAACTACAAGCTTCTGATCTGGGAAGCGTAGTGCCACCAGCAGGTGATCCAGGTCCTTACATATAGCGTGATACAGTGTTATACTATGCTGTTCAGTGTTTTACAGTGCTATACTGTTCCTCTTTAGGCTAAAAGCATGTTGTCTTGTTATTTTTATTTTAAAAGCCTTTTTTTAAATATGTTTTATTCTATAACCGACCCAAAGAAAATGAATATGTTACCAATACCAGCAATAACCATATTGTTTTTTTGCAACTATAATTTTTAACATATGTATAAAAATCCCCTTAGACTACTATAAACTGTAAATGTTCCTTACCCATCTGAAAGTATAACGTTATACTCAATGACAGTTGTTACTGATAAAACTACCCAAAATTACTAACTGGAATGAGAGAGGTTTTTTTTTTGTTCTTTTAATTTAATTTCACATGTTCACATGGTACATGTCCCCCATGGCAGTGGGCAGTTTTCTATGCCTCTTTTTTAACTACTTCAATACTGGGCAATTGCAATTGCGCAGTCATGTAACCATATTAGATTTGTATCATTTTGTTCACACAAATAGAGCTTTCTTTTGGTGGTATTGAATCACCACTGGGTTTTTTATTTTTTGCTAAATAAACAAAAAAATACAGCAAATGTTGGGGAAAAACATTTTTTTTTTCATTTCTGTTATATAATCTTGTAAATAAATAATATTTTTTTCATAAATTTAAGCCAAAATATGTTCTGCTACATTTCTTAGGTAAAAATAACCCATATAAGTGTATATTCTTTACACTATAGGGAGGTTATAGAGTCCACAACCTATGGTATATACTGAATATCTGAAATCGATCAGTCCTGATGTACTGATGGCCTTTCTCATTTCTTAAGGCCCAAAAATGCCAAGACATTACAATTTCTCCCAAATGACTCATTTTTGTAAAGTAGTACCTTCTTTGAATTTGTAATTTTTTGGTACAATTTTTGGTAAAATTAAGGTATAATAAAAATATTTTTTTTCTATTTTTTTTTTTTACATACTTTCACCAGTGCAGTACAGCATCATCTTATATCTGGCTCGGCAGTAATTAAGGACACTGACTAGTGATAGTATGTAAAAAAAAGAATAATAGATATCATTTTTTTTAATATTTATTTTTTATTCTTTTATGATTTTGTTACATACTGTGACCAGAGAAATACAGTGTTACCATAGTACTACTCTGGGGAGGTGATCAGGATTTTTTTATTTTTTTTGTTACGCATGAAATTGATTCAGTGTGTATTGTTCTGGTATAGTTGTGATTAGCCACAGATAATTATATAGTACAAATGGGTGTGATTGACCCTGTCTGTACCATGTGATCACTGTGACCAATCACAGCAAGTAACGCGATAGTACACAATGATTGGCATGAATAGAAGCCATCCATTGTGTGTAATTGTCATGTGATCTGGTGTGATTGGTCACAGCAATCACGCGGCCCCAGCAGTTGCCCCGTACAGTGATCTGTCATCTGTTGCGTCATATGACTTCGACCCAGAATGTCATCTATGCTATCAAGAAACTGGAAAAGTTGGCTAGAGCAGTCCCACTTTAAACTCATATAAGTACCATGCCAGCAGACTGGTAATCGATCTACATGAACATACCTTAGTATTTTGAGTTGTCACTGGAACAGGAATGGAGGGAAAATCACTTGTTCCCAAACAGATCTAACAAAATAAATAAAAAATGGCCACTTGATGGACCGCTTGGTCTTTTTCTGTTGTCCCTTTTCTGTATATGTATCTTAAAATAAAGTCTGTAACACACAACACTACTTTAATCCATGGTCTTACAACCTTACATCACAGCAGTTCCAGTTATAACAACCAGTCTGCTGAAGCTGATCTGCATGTCTCCAAAATTCTTGTCACCACCAATCTTATCTTCACACCAGTGGCCATGTCATCAGGATGGCACATAGGTTTTGCTAAAAATACCCAGCCATATTTTATTAGGAGACTAGTACGCATAGCGACTTCAGCAGAACAGTCATCAGAACCAGAACTGCCAAGGAGGAAAATCACAGCACTACAGATTAAAGAGATTGTAAACCTCCCTGTGTAATTTGTACCTATAGGTAAGCCTAGAATAAGGCTTACCTATAGGTACTGTAAATATCTCCTAAACATGTCCCCATGCTGATGGGGACAAGGGTATCTTCCCCACAACCCTGAACTGTGGTTGTGGGGGGTCTACGGGTCTACAAAGGCACCTCCACATCATGCCCCCTCCCCATGTGAATAAGTATGGAGTATTATGTACTTCTACCCGTTCACCAAAAAAGTGTAATTCACATGGGGGCAGGATCTGGGGGCCCCTTGTTAAAGAAGTCTTCCAGATTCTGATAAGCCCCCTGTCCGCAGACACCCAC
The DNA here is from genome assembly GCF_037356315.1 of Lithobates pipiens. Taxonomy (NCBI): domain Eukaryota; kingdom Metazoa; phylum Chordata; class Amphibia; order Anura; family Ranidae; genus Lithobates; species Lithobates pipiens. The sequence goes on along the minus strand of NW_027507758.1, from coordinate 312,869,242 downwards.
AGCCGGGATTGTGGAGAAGAGACCATTGTCCCCATCAATGTGGGGACAAGGTGCTTTGGGGTGAGGGGACAGAGCCCCCCACCCCAAAGCACCCACCTATGTTGAGGGCACTCCCTCGTCCCCCCATTTCCTGACATGCCAGGATGTACAGTATGCTTGGATATGGGTCTGGTATGAATTTTGGGGGGTGCCCACGCCATTTTTTTTTTTAAATCATGGCATGGGTTTTCCCTTAAAATCCATACCAGACTCAGGGGTCTAGTATAAACTGAGGGGGATCCCACTCCACTTTTTTTTTACAATTTTTTTTACCAGGAAATTTTTTTTTTATTATTCAGTTGTCAGGGGGAAGCCTTTTGACAGCTGATGACTCATCAGTTGTTAAGGACGCCACAGTTGGCTTCCTGGCTCCGCTCCTTAACAACCAGATTTTACTGCGCCGTGATTGAGCAAAGCTTTGCCCAATCAGGGCGCAGAATGTACTGTGCAGCGCGCAGTGCATTAAAGGGCCTTTGTCAGGGCTGACACCTGCTGAACACCCTGCAAATTTGGGTGTTCCCCTGAATGGGGCGATCAGCCAATGTTTTATCCAAACTCATGCTCAGGTTGAACCTCTCGCCCAAAACACTAATTGCTGGCTGTTACAAATTTTAGTTTTAAAAACACCTACAGATTGTTTGTGACAAGGGGAAATAGGGAGGTGATATTTATTTTTCTAAAGCGATCTGTAGCTTTAAATCAACATGAATGACAAAAATGAAAAAAAAAATACACACACAATTCTCATATAATGAACACATAAATGGTGTCAAAATATTGCAATGCTTACGCTAGACCCCATCACATTATCCTCATATTTGTTGGAGGTTTTTACTATAATGCTAAATAGGGAAAGCAGTAAATAATGTTTGACAAAGTTTTGCATACCTTTCCCAAAAATTCTAAAATGAAAAATACAGGGTTAGTTATTTTATTAACTTAGTATACTTTTATCTTTTAGAATTAGCAGAAAATGTTGGAGGTTTTGTTGTGTCTTTGTGTGCTAACAATGATTGTGGTGTATTTGTATTGAAAATATTGTTTTGATAAGCATATGCACAAATATGATGTGATGTACAACACAATCTTTTATTTTTACACATCCTGTTGTATAAATAATGGATAAAGAATTTGTGTTATTGTGGAAACAGGAGTGCACCGACAGGTAAAGAAAGCAAACTCCTCCAATCCAAACAAATCTCCGCAGCAACTTGGTTCTTTTCCAGAGATTAGCATTTATTGGGTCCCAGAACAAATGGCAAAGTAGATTAGAATATATTTTGGGGTGTTTTCTTTCCAAAATGGGGTCATTTTGTGGGCGTTTCCATTGTCCTGGTGCTCTAGGGCCTTCAAAAGTGTTATAGGTTGTCGGGAAATTATAAGTGTCATTTATGTCCCTAGAATGCCTGATGGTGCTCCCTGCATGTTGGGCCTCTGTATGTGGCCAGGCTGTGTAAATGTCTCACACATGTGGTATCGCCATAATCGGAAAGAGTAGCAGAATGTATGTTGAGGTGCAGTTGTAAGCATGCTTATGCCATGTGAGAAAAATAAATCTTCATTTTGCAAAAAGAATTGTGGGAAAAAAATAAAACCTCACCGTGCCTCTTACTAAATTCCATTGAATGTCTACTTTCCAAAAGGGGGTCATTTGGGGGATATTTGTACTTTCCTGGTTTGTTAGTGTCTCAAGAGATGAGTTAGGCCGTCAGTACATCAGGTGTGATCAAATTTCAATGATTGGTACCATAGTTTGTAGACTCCAACTTTCAAAAAGACCAAATAATATGCACTGATTTGAGTAATTTTTACCAAAGATATGTAGCAGTATAAATTTTGGCCAAAATATATGAAGAGAAATTACTAATTTGCAAAATGTCATAACAGAAACACACAACAGTAAAATCAGTCTTTTAGAAAAAAGGAGCAATTCTATGGCCTTTAACAGTATCAGAAAGAGACACAGCAATGACAAGTATATCAAAAATTATTTATTATTATTTTTTTTTAAATAACATAGATACAATCATTAAGAGCAAAAGCTCATGTATGAATATAAGCTATGTTGGCTTGTACTGTTCTGTCAAGAGGTTGGCATGTTTCGCAATCTGCTTCCTCAGGACCATTATATCTTAACAGACAACAGTAGGCCTATCCAAAAGAAACACAACAAAATTAATTGAATCCAAACATACAAGGTGAACAGCATTGGATGTATAACATAATCTCAAGGATTGAGAAGAGCGGGAAATCACCACTTACATTCCCTCCAGTATAGACCAAGTAATGACGCGCCATGCACAATGCAGATGCAGCTCATGAGTGATATGATACCATCAACAATTAATTGAGAATCTCTAAATCTTCCTAGCGACAAAAAACAGGAAAAAAATGGAATTCAGCTATCTTGTTCTATATATCTTCTATTTTTAGCTTGGTCAGAGCCATAAAAAGGAGAGGGGAGGGTCAGCAGGCAACACTGCGAATAAGGGTTTCTGATACCATTATAGCCCATAAAATTGTTCCTTTTTTTCTAAAATCTTTGTTTGGATGAGGTATCTATATATAACCTTCTACAATTTTTTTTTGTAAAATCAGTCTGTATATGCAGTAAAGCATGCTTGTTATACTCACTGTGGGGCCTAAGGGGTTAATCTTCTGCATTGTGTTTAAAGGCTGTTTGATCCTCCTCTTCTTAACTAACTCCAATCCATCTCATGATAGAACAGAGCCTTTGGAGTCAGTTCGATGTGTATTGATAGAGAGTTTTTATTTTTTCTTGGGAGGGTGCATGTGATCAGGACAGGGCCAATCAGCACTGTCCAGACAGAGGATCGGGGGAGAATGAAAACTCCTCTTACAAGCTTTACTAGGAACTGATAGAAGTCACAAGGCTGCTATATACTGCTGATGAGAAAAGGTATTTAGCAGTTTATATTTGCTAAAATAATTGCATTTCCATGTTCTGTGTACTGTGAGAGACCAGATACAGTGAATGTAGGCTCCTGGGTTTAGTAACACTATCTGTTCTAATTAACCACTACAATACAGGGCACTTTCGCCCTCTTCCTTCCCAGCCCAATTTTCAGCTTTCATCGCTCTCGCGCTTTCAGTGACAATTGCGCGGTCATGCTACACTGTACCCAAATGAAATTGTTATCATTTTGTTCGCACAAATAGAGCTTTATTTTGGTGTTATTTATTCACGACTCCGTTTTTTATTTTTTGCGATATAAGCGCAAAAAAAGCGGAAATTTGGAAAAAAAACAATATTTTCTTTTTTCTATTTGAAAAGAAATCCAATAAAATCAAATTTTGTCATAAATTTAAGCCAAAATGTATTCTGCTACATGTTTTTGGTAAAAAAAATTCCGTTAACTGTATAATAATTGGTTTGTGTGATCACGGACATATGTACGCAAATGATCATGTACATATGTGTGCAGGTGATCACGTACATATGTGTGCAGATAATCATTGGGACATGTGATTTTAGTGGGACATATGTGGGGGACATGTTTTTATTATTAGGGACATGTGTTTTTATTATTTGGGGACATGTATGTTTTGGGGACATGTGTGGTTTGGGGACATATGTGGGGACTGTGTTTGTACTGTGTGGTGTGTTGTGTGTTGACACTAGACTGATGATCAGTGAGTAAAAAGCTGTAAAAAGCAGCCCATACTCACTGATCATCAGCCGGCTGCAGCGTTCTGCTCTCCTCTCCTCAGCGATGACTTCCGTGTGAGGAGAGGAGAGCCGATTGCCTAGCAACCGGCTGTTTGTTTACATCACATGACGGCCATGATTGGACACGGCCGTCATGTGATCAGGAGGGCCAATCACAGAGCCCTCCTGCCGATCTCAGATGTGCCGTGTCCGGGTGACACGAGCACATCGGGATCGCGCCGCTGCGCGGGCACGCGCGCGCGCGATCCCGCTACTTCTGAATGACGTTCAGGAACGTCCTATCAGGAGTAGACGGCTCCCACCCGGCCGTATATATGCATTGGCCGGGTGGGAAGTGGTTAACCACTTAAGGATCGACCCTCTTTCTGAGATTTGGTGTTTACAAGTTAAAAACATTTTTTTGCTAGAAAATTTCTTAGAACCCCCAAACATTATATATATTTTTTCTAACACCCTAGAGAATAAAATGGCGGTTGTTGCATTACTTTCTGTCACACCGTATTTGCACAGCAGTCTTACAAGCGCACTTTTTTTTGGAAATTGGTTGGTGAACAAAACACCAGTCACGTTTCTGTAAATTTGGATCTGAAATTCTGAAATTTGTTAACGAAATTTCATATTTCGTATGAAATTCGTAAGCATAGAAATCCCCATAGGGTTCCCACCATCCCTGTGCTGACTTCCTGGGGTTTTAACTTTTAAGTTCATTAACTTTTCGTAACAATTACGAATGTTCGTTATGATGAATTTATCATTATGAGGGGTTCCCACCATCCCTGTGCTGTGCTGACTTCCTGGGTTTTTAACTTTTAAGTTCGTTAACTTTTTGTTAATTACAAATTTTCGTTATGAATTTGGATCAGAAATTCGTAAACGATATTTCATATTTCCTATGGAATTCATATGCATAAAAATTTGTATTTAGGATTTGTACGAATGTACAAATTTCTGGAAATTCATACGAATTTTCATTTCGTACTAAACGAATCACACATGTCTACTCCCTATACATAAATCACAGCACATTATGACCACTTGATTGAATAGAGTCCTGACATAGGCTCTGTTCCCTGGGTTTTGATGCATGGGTATGCGCATTCTCGTTGTATAGAGTGAAGCTTTTTGATTATACATACTGCTGTTAACAAAAGGCATAATACGATTTTGGTAAAACATTGGATTATTTTTTATCATTAATTATTTTAGCTTTGGGTTTGTGAGCACTGCACTGGTTACATACTATAGATATACTTATATTAGCCTTTAATTCTAATTTAAGGGGGATGTAAATCTGAGTCATGAAATTTGACCTAGTCTCATATATCTGCAGTGTTTTCTTATCTCTCTTTAAAGCCTTAAGTCATGTGTCTTTCTGCTGCTCCGCACTTCTGTTATCAGCATAATAACTACTGGCAAGTTCTATGACAACAGAGATAAAACCAGCCTGAAATTTGTGTTGGGAATGGTGCCATAAATAGATTAGCAGAGAGCTGGTCTATTTACAGCACAGCCCTGCATATTCCTTCCTCACTCTGCCTATGTGGAGGGGGGGGGGGGGGGTGCCTTTCCTCCAATCAGCTGTCACACGGTGTATGCCAAGACTTCACTCCCAGTCCTGAACAGAAAGAGAACATTTCTAACATGATCTGCACATTCTAAAGAATATATCAAGCTGAAGACAGCAGATGTGCATCTAAAACATATGTAGGGAGATTTGTTTAATCTCTGTATGTCATCTGAGGCTGTTAACTTTAGTGAGTATATGTGAGGGTTTACATCCACTTTAAGATAACAAAGTATTACAAATGTTGTGTTTTTAGGAGAAACACAGCTTTCTTTTGGCAATTACAGAAATTTGTATATTTTTATCCATATATTAACCTTTACTTCCGCTATAAATAATAGCAAAGTTGTTGCTGAATAAACAGGCCCAAGGCAAGTAATCTAAAATCTGCTTTGTTCATAGCAGGTGTATAGGCATGAGAGCTGATTTGGTTAAGATAGAACATTCCCTGTTATAAAGCAACCAGGCAGGATGTGCATGATTTAATTTTGTTGTTTCTGATCTTGTCGCCTGATAAAATGATACCGCTGGGATATGTACATGAAGTTCCATTTTTCCCAAACCAACATTCATTAGCTGATTTATCTGATTACTGCTCAAAACATCAACCATTAGTCCGCACTTTCTTTATGTGATGGGAATTGTCCGCTGACTGTATTAAGTGGCTTATTAGGCATACTGAAATGAGATGAGAAAGAATAACAGTGGATTTAATGAATGAAAGTTTAATTAGTACAGAGGCAGGTTAGTCAGAGGAGTCAGGAGTGGCAAGGTAATTGAAGCTTTAAAACTGGTTAGTTAGCCTCCTTCTACCCTGAGCACCATAGTTCTTCTTAAGCTATGTTTTGTTGAAATGAAGGGCTAAGAAGCTAAATGTAATTAAAATCTGTCTTGAAGAATACAGTGAGGTTTTTTTTTCAGAACTGCCTTCACACAGATCAGCTTCTAATATTGCAGGAAAACTCCATTTTTTTTTTTGCAAAAATTATATTGTATATAAATCATTTCTATATACAAAATGTGGTAACATAAAGTGGATATATTACCAGATATATGTTTTTCAATTTACATAGGCATGCTAAAGTTAAACTCCAGGCAGATATAAAGACACAATTTATTGCAGCTCTGTAATCCTTAAAGTTAATTGTAAACACTTTTTTTTTTAAATAACAAACATGTTATACTTACCTGCTCTGTGCAATAGTTTTGCACAGAGCAGCCCCAATTCTCCTCTTCTGGGGTCCCCTGCTGGTGCATCTAGTACCTGCCCCCCAAAGTGACCACCAAGCTGCTTGCTATGGGGGCACACATGTGAGCTCACTCTTAAACTGGTTCTGTGTACCAAAGGCTTAGCCTGCCCCCCTCCCCACTCCTGCCTCACTGGCTGTGATTGACAACAGCAGGAGCCACTGGTGTCTTGGGCCTTTAAGGAAGAGATCCAAGAGAGCTGCTGCTCTCCAGCACTGTAGGTGAGAAAATAGAAGCACAAGGAGAAAGTCAGCTTAAATGCTGACAAGAAGCATGCTAATAGGTGGAGAGTGATGAAAGAGATGAGTTCCTCACTGTGTGCATCTCCTTTCACCGTTGAATTACAGGTTGGCGTGGGTTCAGGACAACTTATGCTAAGAAGAAGTGGGTTGAATTATACTGGCCATCATACTGAGAACATCTAGCAGCAGAAAGATATTATTGTGGTGGAAAACTCAAAATTAAAGCTAAATATCGCAGTAAAGGCAATTTTCAGGCCGAACAGAAATAAAACATCAAGATGGCATATAGGCAGACATTATGCAATGCGTACAAACCAGAAAACCAGGAAACTATTACCGTATTCCAAGGGAGCCTATTCAAAGGTGATTAAGCTGATCTGTCAACAGACGCTGTGTACAGAAATTCATAAGAAAACATTCGAGGAGATTTACTAATACTGATGCACACAGAAACTGGTGCAGATGTGCATAGTAACCAATCAGCTTCCAGGTTTTATTGTCCAAACTTAATTGAACAAGCTGAAGTCAGAAGCGGATTGGCTACTGTGCACAGCTGCACCAGATTCTGAGTGCACCAGTTTTAATAAATCTCCCCATGTGATGCATATCTCCATCTTACATACCAGAATGATTCAAAGGATTAGATTCACCATAGGACCAGATTATAATAAGAGGTAATGAGGGAAAGGTTAGAAATGTAATAGTAATTTTATCTTGTTATGCTGGAGTTCTGCTTTACATAATATGTAACACTTACATATATTTATTACCTCTCTCAGAGTTCTCTGTTTGACACCCTCGTCTGCTTTTTTCTCCAGAACAGAGCAATCTTTTTCAAGCATTATTCAGGGTAAGTATCTGTTTCCTGGACTGAGATGCTGGCTCAGAGACTACATCATGTAAATTCTGGTGCCTGTACAGTACTTAGGCTAGCCATACAGTTTTTTGTTTTTGTTTGTTGTTTTAAATAAAAGGTAACTACTTTCTCACAAATGAGCTGGATGTAGTACTCCCCCCTCCCCTTCACCTGGACATTGCATTCTGACAGCTGCATTCCACCCCTGTCAGAATATACTGATCAGTGGCTACAGCTGTTAAACACTGAGTATTTTTCAACAGGCCCCTTCAACAGGAGTCGATCAAACAATAAACTTCTGTTAAAGTCAGAAGACAACCACAAACTGATGGTGCTGACTTGCACTAGCACCCCCCACCAAATGGCCCGCAATCAATCACAGAGGCAGTCCGGCAATCCATTTGCACTACACCCTCCACCTCCCCATGCAGCTCACGATCGATCACAACGGCAATCCACTCGCACTACACACCACCCCTTCCCATGGCTCCATAGACAGCAATCCTCACACTACTGCCACAACCTCCCTGCGATCCATGGCCTCCTTACCTTATACAGCGAGAGGTGTGGGGAGGCGGACAAACTCCAGGGTAGGGCTTTAGGAGAGACTGATGCTTCTCCTCCCATCCAAACAGGAGGCGGGTCCTGAGACCAGTCCCAAGACTCAGAGCCAATAGAGTCTGAGGAGCCGCTTCCTGATTGGCCGGGAGTAGAAGTAGGAGGACATTAGCGAATATTAATTTGCTAATATCAAACAAATGGGTGGGCTCACTGTGCCCTTGTTATGGTTATGCAGTGATCTTCCTGTGTTTGCTTACCTCCCCTCATGTGTTCAGACTAAGAGGTCAGCCACTTCCACCTGGTGGTTTTTATAACCTCTCCTCTAAGCATGGCTCCACCCCAGGCCCTATCAGGGAGCCCTATATTAACCTGTGCACTGCAGGCCATCAGTGCTGATCAACCATTGTGTATCCTTTGTGTGTTAGCTTCCTGTTTCCTGCCGAGTGCTCTTCTACTGTTTTCCGTTACCGACTTTGGCGTGTCTTTGACTATCCCTGTTTGCCTGTGATCCTGACCTTTTGGCGTGTCCCCGACTATTCTTGTCTGCTTGTGGCCCCGACCTTGGCTTTGTCCCTCACCATTCCTATCCTCCTGTTGCCTACTGTGGGTGTGAGTTAGGGGACCCTGGGGGTCGCGACCTGGAGCCAGTTGCAGCCAAGTCCATCCTCACCACTAGAGGCGCTGGTGAACACCTGCTGGCTCTTAGACTCCGCGCCCCAGGGAATCTTACGCTCTAACCCCAGTGGGATCTGTCCCCCGTCTGCAGCAGTCAGCCGTAGGGTCCACAACCTTGCGGTGCACTCCTGATCCCTACGGTGTGCATCTGTCTCCTCGCCTCAAGGTGACCTGACAGTTTGATTAGCCATGGACCCAGCTGACGTGCCGTTTCCTGCAGATGATCCATTGCAGAGCTTAGTTCGCAGACTTGAGACCCAAGATTCGCATCAGACCCAGGTGATGCGATTCCTTCAGGATTTGGCATTGCGTGTTGAACAGGTTCAGGCGTCATTAGGACCCCCGGTTCAACAACCTCAACCACTATCTGCTGCTGCACCTATCGCATCAGTCGCAGCCACACATTCATTACAACTACCAGCTCCAGTCCATTTCTCTGGGGACTCCAAGGCTTGCAGGGGGTTCCTTAGCCAGTGCACAATTCATTTTGAACTTCAGCCCCAAAACTTCCTGTCCAATCGGGCAAAAGTCGCATATGTCATATCCCTCCTGTCCGGCGAGGCGTTAGCTTGGGCCGCCCCTCTGTGGGAACGGAATGATCTAGTGGTTTTTAGCCTGTCTGATTTCTTGAAACTTTTTCGGAATATCTTCCAGGAACCGGGTTGTGTCTCCTCAGCGGCTAGCGCTCTTTTACGTCTCCGTCAAGAGTCTGTGTCTGTGGGACAGTATGCTCTTCAATTCCGTATCCTCACAGCTGAATTGAGCTGGAATAATGAGGCCCTAGTTGCAACCTTTTTGCATGGCCTCTCTGATAGAGTGAAGGATGAATTAGCAGGAAGATCCCTTCCTGCTGATCTGGACAGTGTCATCACCTTGTGTAACCAGATCGATATTCGCTTTCAGGAGAGGGCCCTGGAAAAAAGACGCCAGCACTCCCCGTTCTTTAGGCAGCCTGAGCTCCCAGTCTCTTCTCTTCAATCCGAGGAGCACCCCCTGCCTGCTGAGGAACCTATGCAGTTGGGCTGGACTCAATTATCTCCCAAAGAACGTGCTAGGCGCAGAACTCTGGGCCTGTGCCTCTATTGTGGGGCCAAAGGTCATTTCCTTGACACTTGTTCTCTTCGTCCAGAAAAATGCTCAGGGCTAATACATCTGGAAGGTGGAGTATTAGACCCTGAAATATCCCCTTCACCTTCTCGTTTTCTCCTTTCTGTGTTGCTTCATGTCGGTGCTTCCTCTCGTTCGGTCTCAGCACATCTGGATTCCGGAGCCGCTGCCAATTTCATGGATTGGGAAACTGCATCCTCCATGAGACTTACCCTTTTGCCCCTTACAACGCCATTGGTGGTCTTGGCGATTGATGGCACGGTTCTCCCAGGGGGCCCTATCTGCTTTCAGACTATTCCTGTTAAGATTTCAGTAGGCAAACTCCACCAGGAGTGGATATCCTTCCTTGTCTTACCTAAGGCTTCATCTCCTATCATAATAGGTCTTCCTTGGTTACGGCTCCATTCTCCACACATTGACTGGTCTGCTGGACAGATCCTGGCTTGGGGTTCCTCCTGTTCCTCTTCCTGCCTACTCAAGGGTACCCCAAAGGAGAAACTTCCTGTTACCACCATCCCAGTATCTTCTGCTCTTCCCGATGTATATAGCGATCTCTGGGATGCGTCCTGCAATAGTCGGACTGATGCACTCTCTAGGTCATGTGGTACTCTGGATGAAGGGCCCACCTATGAACCTGAGTCGATCATTCACTCCAGTTTGCATAACCGTTTACCTTTGTCTGTCCCTAATCTCCCTTGGATGCACAGCCAGGCTAACCTGTCTGCAAGTTCCACAGTTGCTATGCCCTGTGATGCGATTGAGATGGTCGCTACACCCGACAATACTATTCAGTCGACCTCTGCACCAGTTATGCCAGTCCAGCCCATGCCCAATGAGCTTCCTGCTTCTTGTTCAGCACCTTCGGTGACCTGGCTTCACCCTACTGCTACTATGTCCATTCAAACCCGTTTAAGAGGCTCAATCCATCCTTTGGATAGAATACCTCATTCGGCCAGGAGGGGTTTTCAATCTTTTTCTCAGGGTTCTCTGCATTCTGCTTGTGTTGCAGCTATCCAGCTTGACTCTTGTGACATGTCACTTTCTAACCAACCTGACCTCAGGGATCCACTGACCTCTGCCCAGTCTGGTGGTCCTGTTATGGATGCCCAGCTCATCTTTAAGAGTGTGGGGGACCCTGCTCAGACTCCTGATCTTCTCATGCCCTTACCCATTCCTAAAAAGCCTTTAGTCCTCAAGTCCTCTCGTCCTCTCCCTACCTCTGTTTCGGTCTCTGAGGATAATCTAAAATATGAGGTTAGTCAAGTTTTGGATTCCCGGCTCCGTAAAGGCATTCTTCAGTACCTCGTACTTTGGAAAGGGTTGGGTCCTGAGGAGAGGTCTTGGATCACTGCATCTGAGGTCTTTGCTTCCTGTCTGTTAAGGAGGTTCCATCTGGAGTTTCCCTTTAAGCCTGGACCCAGGTGGGGGAGGGGGAGGCCTCGTAATAGGGAGGGTACTGTCATGGTTATGCAGTGATCTTCCTGTGTTTGCTTACCTCCCCTCATGTGTTCAGACTAAGAGGTCAGCCACTTCCACCTGGTGGTTTTTATAACCTCTCCTCTAAGCATGGCTCCACCCCAGGCCCTATCAGGGAGCCCTATATTAACCTGTGCACTGCAGGCCATCAGTGCTGATCAACCATTGTGTATCCTTTGTGTGTTAGCTTCCTGTTTCCTGCCGTGTGCTCTTCTACTGTTTTCCGTTACCGACTTTGGCGTGTCTTTGACTATCCCTGTTTGCCTGTGATCCTGACCTTTTGGCATGTCCCCGACTATTCTTGTCTGCTTGTGGCCCTGACCTTGGCTTTGTCCCTCACCATCCCTATCCTCCTGTTGCCTACTGTGGATGTGAGCTGGGGGACCCTGGGGGTCGTGACCTGGAGCCAGTTGTAGCCAAGTCCATCCTCACCACTAGAGGCGCTGGTGAACACCTGCTGGCTCTTAGACTCCGCGCCCCAGGGAATCTTACGCTCTAACCCCAGTGGGATCTGTCCCCCATTTGCAGCAGTCAGCCGTAGGGTCCACAACCTTGCGGTGCACTCCTGATCCCTATGGTGTGCATCTGTTACCTCACCTCAAGGTGACCTGACAGCCCTGAGCCCACCCTTTTTTGAAGCCAATTAGAGCCTCCAGCTCTAATCAGTTGCTTCAAAAAAACATCCATGCATCCAGCGCCCTGCATGGAAATTAAGGGCCGGGTGTATGGATTAGGGGGGCGGTGCCCCTGTGCCCCTAATGGATGGGCCGCCACTGATCAGTGTAAAGCCAGCTTTTGTCTTACTCACAAATTTCTGACACAGATTAGCTCCAGGGGTGCTGTGCTGGTGCTGGGAGTACAAGATGGGGTGCTAATTTCTAATGTGGCAAAGTATACCTCCTACTGTGGTATACTGTGGCAGTGGTAGTTGGAACAATCATTAATTCACGACTGGACTACGCAAACTCGCTTTACATAGGATTACCACAATATCAACTTGCGCGATTACAACTGATCCAAAACACAGCGGCAAGGCTGATAACAGGAAAAAAAACCCTGGGAATCCATTTCTCCTTCACTGAGGAGCTTACATTGGCTAACCGTAAAAAATCGGATCACGTTCAAGACCCTTTGCCTCACCCACAAATGCGTGCATAGAGAAGCTCCGCAATACCTAATGGAGAAAATAAATCATTACACACCAAACCGCAGTCTTCGATCAGCCAACAAAAACCTCCTCCTCGTGCCCAAAGCCCGGTATAAATCCAAGGGGGATCGGAGATTCGCTGTCCAAGGGCCTCGGCTATGGAATGCTCTACCCATCAACATCCGCCTGGAAGAAAATCACCTGGCTTTTAGGAAAAAACTCAAGACCTTCCTCTTTTAGCAGATGATCAAAGCTCGCCACAGCGCCTAGAGGCGATTCAGTTCGCATTGTGCGCTATATAAGTATTTCATTCATTCATTCATACTGTGTGTTTGTGGGAATGGCCAAAACGTGCATATGACTAGCAAGTAGACTTGGCCAGCAAGTGGGTTTTTCCTCCTGGTCTATGGTTTGTAGTGTGGCAGTTTTCTTCCTTTGTATAGACCAAATAAGGCCTGGGGTAAACTGAAGAGACTGTAGGAAAAAATTATTAAGCCCAGTTGGGGTCAGCTTGTGTCAGGTTCAGCAATAATTCCAGCACAGAAAAAAATTCCCAGCATGTAACAATAATTAATACCCAGTAATACACAGTAATTGACCCTCAACACAACACAGTAACTAACCCCCAGCACAGTAATTGACCCAGGGCATGGCTCAATACTTAAACCTCAGCACAGCACAGTAATTAATTCCCAGCATTCGCACAGTGATTAACCCCCAACATTGCACAAAAATATCTCTGAGCATGCACAACAATTAACCCCAAGCAAAGCACCGTATTAAAATCCCAGCAAAACACAATAATAAACTCCCAGCATGACACAACAAGGCGGTCAAGACTCAGTGTGCCCTCTTGCATTAGTGGTTAGTGTGCATCTGCGAAATGGTGGTCAGTGAGCTTCCTATACAATTGTGGACAGTGAGGCACTGTATATTGATGGTCACTGGCCCTGCATACTGGTGGTCATTGCTCTGTATGCTAGTGGTCCATCCTCTGTATAATGATGGTCGTTCCCCCTACGTATTGGTGATCAGTTCTCTTGTATAACGGTGTTCATTTACCCTGTATAATGGTTGTCAGTCCTTTGTACTGTATACTGGTGGTCAGTTGTCCTGTATAATGGTGGTCAGACCTTTGTTATATTGGTGGTCAGTCCCCCTGTATACTGGTGGTCAGTTCCCCTGTATATTGGTGATAAGTTACCCTATATACTGGTGGTCAGTTCCCCAGTATACTGGTGGTCAGTTCTCCTGTATACTGGTGGTCAGTTCTATATACCGGTGGTCAGTTCTCCTATATACTAGTGGTCAGTCCCCCTGTATACTACCGGTCTGTCCTCCCAACACAGGTGGTCTGACACTATAGCTGACTACTGTGTTCTTTGCCTATAGCAGCCCCCTTTCCCATAAGGCAAGCAGGCCTACTGGAACTCGGTTGCCCCCATATCTTATACACAATGCTATAGTAACTAGCCACCATGCCAGGGAAAGCTCGAACTGAGCTAAGCAAACAGATACTTGTGGTTGGCAGACAGGGAGAGTTGTTCTATGACAGTCCAGATAAAGGGCAGGCTGAGTTCAGGGAATAGTCCAATATCCAGTCCAAGGTCATACACAGGTAAAACAAAACTAGCAGCGCAGACAGACAGACAGGGGGGCTTGATCAGGAATTACACACATATCACTCTCTATCACAAGTATATAAAGGAAAACTAGTGCGCTCCACCTAATAAATCATAGGAGGACTAAATAAATACAAAAATGTACACAGGAAGCAGCCAGCATAAAAACAGTGATCTCAGCACTGAAAATGAGTGTATAAATTGATATAAAAATGTGGCGCTACCTAAAAGTGCTTAAACAAATACAATAAATAATATTACCAAAAATAAAAATGAAAATATAGTGCAAATAAGATACTATCCACTACATGATAAATAAAACATATATAGTGCAAAAAATATATCTGCATAAATAATCCAAATGTAAATGAACGTACAGACAATATATATATATATATATGGAGTGAAAGTACGTAAAAAATCAATCAAGTGATTAAATAAAAATATTCTGCATTAATAATCCAAATATAAACGAACGTACAAAAAATATATGAAGAGTGAAAGTACGTGAAAAAAACAATCAAGTGATTAAATATATAATCAATATAAACTAGTGATTGTCCATAAAAAAACGTGCACTGATGACTGGTAAACTTGCAAAAATAAAGTTCATGCAGAAAGTGTAGAAATCATTTCCCAAAAGTGACAGTCCACTGCAAACTTCAGTGCTTAATGAGTGCACCACCTATTTCCCCCAGCCTCTCACCTCCAATAACTGGTAAATAGGCACTGTGTATACAGATAGCTGCTGGCTTCTTATTCATTCAGTCACACTGCTCCACCGCTGTCAGTATCTCACTGTATGGCTATGTAATACATGCCCTCCCAATAGCTCCAGGATGTCCAACCAATATAGAATAGAAGAACACAGAGGGGCTTTCATGTGTAGTATTTCGCTATTTTATTATATTAAAAGATAAAATCCACACTTACATCAACATAAACAGCAGAGTGTGCAGCAGACACGGACTTCCGGTTTCGGCCGTTCTCTCTATCACAAGCATTCAAGTGAGTATATGACTGGCTTATAACAGGTTTGGTTTCCACCCAGAGACTGGCCACATTAATCACCTTGCAGGTGGACAAACAAAGAGAGTGCCATAGCCAAAACCAGGATGCTGGAGTGAGGAGCACTAGATGCTCTTGACATCAATCCCCTTTGAGGAGGGGCCCTCGGGCCCCTTGGAGCAGATTTGTCAGGATTCTGATGATGGAAGTTGTGTACAAGTCTGTTAGCGTGAACAACAGTAGCTGGAACCCAAGAATTTTCTTCAGAACAAAAGCTCTTCCAGGCCTCCAGAAACTGGACAGAATTCCTCACTTTCCAGGAGTCCAGAATATGTTCTACCTCATATTCTTCCTGCCCATTGACCATGAGCAGTGGTGGAGATGAAACAATGGTATCCTTCTGAAGAAGTTTTAGAAGAGAAATGTGGACGACATTAGGAATCCACATAGAGGCAGGAAGTTGTAATCTAAAGGATACTGGGTCTTCCTGGTGAATAACTTTGTAAGACCCAATAAATCTAGGGGCCAATTTCTCTGAGGGAACTTTGAGAGGCAAATTTGGACAGCCAGACCCGATCCCTAACCTTAATCTGTGGAGCCGGAGTGCGGAGACAATCCACATAGATTTTTTAGGTAGTGGAGCTAGATGATGTTAGCCTGGGCTTTACACCAAATCTGAGAAAACCTGTAAACTGTGGTGTTAGCATCAGGAATGTCAGAATAAATGTCAGAGAACGAACAGGATTTAAGATGGAAACCATAAACGCAATAGAAAGGAGAAATTCCAGTAAAAGAATGAGGCCAGTTATTGTAGGCAAATTCAGCCCAGGGCCATGCTGAGGACCATTCCACTTGCTTATCAGAGACAAAACAGTGAAGGTAGATCTCCAGGGATTGGTTCATCCTCTCTGTCTGCCCATACATTTGAGGATAATAGGCAGACAAAAAAGAGAAGCTGGTTCCCAAGAGGTCACAAAAGCCTTTCCAGAACCTGGAAACAAATTATGTACCCTTGTCAGAGACAATGTTATGGGCACCCCATGGAGCCTAAGTATTTCTCGGACAAACAAGGAAGCCAGGAGTTTAACGGAGGGGAGTTTGGCAAGTGGAATGAAATGAACCATGTTACTAAAGCGGTCCACTACCATCCAGATAGCTGTGAGCCCATTTGAGGGAGGGTCTACAATAAAATCCATGGCTATGTACGTCCAAGGATGTTTCCCGAATTTTTAGAGCAGCTGGTAACAAAGTGGCCGTGGTTGCCACAGTATAAGCAGAGTCGCTGAGATCTTCCTTTAACCTTTTCCCCAGAGGATAAATGAGCAGTACCAATTTGCATAAGGTCCTCCTGGATAGGATGGGAGGACCCAGGGAGGACTGATAGAGAAGTGGCAGGCAGAGCACAGGGTGACAAAGGAACAAACCTCCCTGCATGCCTTTCCCATAAACACCTGTCTATACGGATGGATACTTGCATGACTTCATTCAACGGCTTTGGTTCAGGGTAGTGTACTAAGGAGTCCTTGATGGAGTCTGATAAACCTAACCTGAATTGGCTTCTTAGAGCAGGGTCTCTCCACCCTAAATCAGGTGCCCAGTGGCAGAAATAAGAACAGTATTGTTCAACAGTGTGTTTACCCTAACATAATGACCTAAGTTTAGCTTCTGGTGAGTAAACCCATTGCCTTGAAAAAAAATTTGGCTGACCCTCGGGCTGGATCATCTTTGGGGCCACTAAAAGCCCAAGACTGGGGGTCCCCCTGCAACCATGTAATAATCAGGTCAACCTGCTGTGCTTCAGAACCAGAGGAGCATGGCTTATGCTTACAGTATAATATACACAACAGTTTTTAAAGTTGGAAAACATACAATGGTCACCAGAAAAAAGGTCAGACTGGTTAACCTTGGGCTCTGGCTCCTACACACACACAGACAGTTCCTGGACTTGGCGTGTCAGTTTGCAAATTTTTTTAGCAAATAAACAAGCCTGTGCAGAGTCTATCTTCACCAATTTCTTTTTTTTAAAAGTCTTGTGATAATGTCACGCCTACTCCAACACAGGTGCTCAGACACTATAGCTGGCTACTGTGTTCTTCGCCTATAGCAGCCCCCTTTCCCATAAGGCAAGCAGGCCTACCGGTACTCAATTGCCCCCAGGTCTTATACACAATGCTATAGTGTCTGGCCACCATGCCAGGGCAGGTGTGAACATAGCAAAGCAACGTACAACTTGTAGTTGGCAGACAGGCTTGTCTGCTATGACCGCTATGACAATCCAGGTAAAAGGCCCGTTCAGTGAATAGTCCAATATCCGGTCCAAGGTCATACACAGGGAAATCCTAACTAGCAGAGCACGGCAGACAGACAGGGGGGGTTTGATCAAGAATTACACATGTATCACTCCCTATCACAAACATGGGAGTGATTGTTTGGCTGGCTTATAACAGGTTTAGTTTCCACCCAGAGATTGGCCACATCAATCACCTTGCAGGTGGACAGACAGACAAGGAAAGTGCCATAGCCAAAACCAGGATGCTGGAATGAGCAGTAGCGCTAGATGCTCCTGATAGGTTGTCAGTCCCTCTGCGTATTGATGGTAAGTTCTCCTGGATACTGGTGTTCAATCCCTTTATACAGTGATGGTCAGTGAATTTGATCTCTCACTCTCTCTGGTGATATTGTTTATCATCTATTAGGCGAATGGCAGCCTTATTCTCCCTCTATATCTCATTAGAAACACTGCCTCTCTCCTTCTTCACGCCCATAACAGCAGCCCAGCTCTCAGGAGCGTGTAATGCTCCTGTTTCATGGCAGCTGCTAGTCTCATTCCAGCATCCTGGTTTTGGCTGAGTTGCACTCTCCCTGTCTGACTGTCCACCTGCCGGGTGATTGGGGTAGATACAGCCTTTGGGTAGAGTCCAAACCTGTTCTAAGTCTGCCAAGCCTTTAGTATCGTGCTTGTGATAGTGTTTTTAACCCATGCTTCAAGTTCCCTGTTTGTCTGCCTTGTTCCCGTGCCTTTAACTTTACCTTTCGCCCAATCCCTGCCCTGCCAGCTAGTTTGGATTTCCTTGTTATAAACCTCAGATTTGACTTCAGACTACTCTCTGAACTCTGTCTGATTTTGACTAGGGATTTGACCCTGACTACTCTCTGAACATTGCCTGCCCTTAACCCAGACTGCTTTTAGACCACCCTGTCTACCTGCCAACCACAGGTACCGGTTTGATATGCTTAGCTCACGACTGCCCCAGCGTGGTGGCCAGGTGCTATAGAATTGTGTATAAGACCTAGGGGCAACCTAATACCAGTAGTCTTGCTTGCCTTATGGGAAAGGGGGCTGCTATAAGTGAAGAACACAGAGCCAGCTATAGTTCCTGGCCACCTACACTAGGGGTAGGTGTGACACTAGCTCAGGAATTATCAGTCCACTAGTGTGACAGCCCTAGAGCCTGTGAGAGCATGTGTAGCTGGAACTATAGGAACTCCCTGCTGCACAGAGACGCTGTATCACTGCACAAATGTCCTTGTCCACTCACAATGCTTTGCAAGTTTTCATTGGAATAGGGTGTATTAATGCAATTTTGCAAAGTAATGTGATTGGACCGAGCATGCACATTTATTGGGCAGCATTGGGAGTGCTGGAAGAATTTTAGAGGGTGCTTCAGCACACTCAAGCATGCCCATGATTAGCTCATGTTTTAGCATCTTGTGATACTAATTTACAATGGTACAGTGTAAAAGGTTGGGTATGTAGGCTGAGGAAATAGGAGCTCAAGGACGATTTAAAAAAAATATATATATAGCTATTTTAAATAGTTTACTATTGCTGTAAATAAGCATGTTGAGAATTTATTCATGCAGACTTTTAAAGTCTTGTAACCATTACAACACTTAGTTAAATTTTGTTCCTTTAAATTTTCAGATTTTATCATAGAGCTGCCTACTCCAGGAGAACTTTTACCTTCAATGTTCTCATCTGCAGTAAACTCATGCAATCTTGTAAGTCCAAGTCATCCCACGGCTCCTCCAGTTCTGACTCCCATGCTCAGACTCCAGTAACCATCTTGAATACCTTGCCCGTTTTAGCTACTGTCTCTGTCAAAACGCAGACCCTTTCTGAGATGAAGATCAATGAGGTGCAACCCTAGGGTGCTGATATCCTGGCAGCAATATAAATGATCACTAACTGCAAAAACTGAGCTCTCTTCAAAGTTCGGCTTTATCAGGCATGGCCTGGACCAGACTGAAGCCAAAGACGGCATCTCATGTGGAGGATATTCTGCTCGCTGATTCCACTGAGATACTTACACTAAAGGTAAAAATAAAAATTTTGACTACGCTGCAATAATTTCTGAATCCTGGGTTTACAACAGAGGGCTGAAGGGTTCTCACAAAACTATTGGGCCACGCTAACATGCAGCCTATATACCCTAACTATAGGTATTATGATATGGTCCTGGTGGAAGCAAGAAAACATCAAGCTTTAGCATCCAAATGGCTAATCTTAACCCCTGTCCCCTGAAGCTACCTCACCTATACATCTAGTATTAAATTTTGAAACCACAAGTATTACTTTCCTTTATCTGAGTGCATGTTATTTGTTTGTTATCTTCATTTGAGACTTCATCCCCTTTTTTTTCCAGATACCATCTCCGTATGCAGCTGGCTGTGGAGCTCAGTGGCCACCTCTACAAAAAGACTTGTACTCTATTGAGTGAACTATACAATAGGCTTTCAAAGCCTAAAAGGACCTGTTTCTCTAAGACTTTAGCCCATTGCAGACTGCCAATTGCCATTGTTTTAGTTACTGGGTATAAACAGCTCTAGCACATTTGTTTTGTTCCGGTTAGCTAAGTGCAGTGACAGCAGGGACATATTCTCAGGGATTGTTGTTTTAGTTATTGTATTTTTTTTAAATGCAGCAATATCTCTCACTTTATTATATATTAAGAAGATGCGATCCTCCACCTGGAAATATCAAATTGGTGTCAAAAGTAAGAAACATTTTTGGTATTTTTCCATTTATATAGCAAAAAATAAAAAACTCAATGGTGATTAAATACCACCAAAGAAAGCTTTTCACATCTGAAATGAGTTCATGAAAAAAAAAAAAAAAAATTACATGAGGTGCCCTCGAAAGTCTATCCCAGACCCTTCGAGTTTGGTATAGATTTTAAGTGGGAACCCCACACAAAAATCAAGAAAAAAATGTGGGGTCCCCCTAAAAAATCCACAGCAGACCCTTGTTCAAGCATGCAGCCGGGGAATACAGGAAAAAGAGGGGGGCGAGCATACATCCCCTACCCTTGAACCATACCAGGCTACAGGCCCTAAACATGGAATGGGGTACACTGTTGGAGGGAACCCCCAGCAAAGCATCTTGTTCCTATGTTACTGAGGACAAGGGCCTCTTCCGAACAATCCTGGCCTGGTGGATGTGGGAGTCTGTGAGCAGGGGCTTATCAAAACCTGAAAGGCTCTTTTAACAATAAGGGGGCACCCAGATACTGATGACCCCCCCCACACACACACACACACAGACACACACACATATACACACATATTGCCCCTAGTCATTCACAAAAAAACAGAAACAGTATAAAACACACCTAAAACATCCTGGCATGTAATTTGGGGGGGGGGGGGGGGCGGCATGCTCCTCAACAAGTATAATGTATTTTTAGTAGGAACCCCATTTCATTTTTTTCTTGCATATGTTATTATTATTATTGCCAATTGGCCTGGAAAATATCCAGAACTGATTTTTATTATTTAACTCCCATTGACTTCATATTCAGCAGATTCGAACCAAACTAGTGCATGTTTGACTACTCCCTATAAGAATGTATGTGAGATAGGAACCTTAGATTGTAAGCTACATGAGGGCGTACATTAACCCCGAACATCATGCCATACTTATTCACGTCACATCTCATCATGTCTCGTCACGTCTCATTCACACAGTGCACTTAAATGTACACCCATGCAAGGGACCTCTTTGCCTGCACAGGATGCCTAGGTGTTCCATGCATCCACGTGCAGGCAGTTCCATTCATGTCAATTGGGGTACAGCAGCTGGAGAGACACAGCCACTGCTCCCAATCTAATATCCCTATGGATGCGAGTGCTTGTGGGTGTGTCGGCATTCGGGGACACACACTTGCATGCACCTGCACCCACATGACCCACAGACATACTGTAGGTAAATCCTTGTTTTGCTGCACAAAACAGGCAGTAGTAAAAGTTTTTAATGGAAATAATCTTTTTACAGTTGTGAATTTTTTTTTACTTTATTTCCCTTTTTTTTATATATTTGTTATTTATTAACGTGAGCAATAGTTCATATTTTATATTCACCAGGAATTTTTATCTATTTATTAAAAATTTTCTATGTATTCTACAGAAAGACAAATCCAGGAATGCAGTAAAATAAATTCTGTGGCCAAATCATAACGTGTCAATTTCTATTTTAAAGATAAACCCCACGTAAACAACTAAAAACATAGGTAAAATACATACACATGAGTTGTTTACCTGACAGTTTATATTCCTATCCATTCAGTTCTGAGACGTACGTGGCTCTGCCACACAGCTCAGCCATTTTTGTGATCTGACTTTTTCTGCTGCAGTTAAGCAGTACATCAAAAAAAAAAAAAAAAGAAAAATCTATAATAAATTGAGCTTATATTATGTATTTCTGGTTTTATCTATTTAAACTATATTGTGTAGATCTAACATTTAGATTTTTTTTTTTCAGGGCAAAGTATGACATCAACATCTAAAGGCATCTTCCGACCATTTCTAGTTATCTGCATTGTGTTAATCTGTTTTATGGTATGTATATTGATATATGTGAAACCAACAAACAATTGGATCTCCAGCCCAATAGAATCAGCTAACTCTGTGCTTAAGATGAAGAGTTTTTTCTCCAGTAAAAGGGAGGATTATAATGAAACCATTGTTCTTATTTGGGTATGGCCTTTTGGACAAACTTTTGAACTCCAGTCTTGTGAAGCTCTTTTTAATATCCATGGGTGCCATTTAACTACTGACCGCACACTGTACAACAAATCTCATGCAGTTCTTATACATCACAGAGATATCACCTGGGATTTGACAAACCTACCACCGCAAGTAAGACCACCCTTTCAAAAGTGGATATGGATGAATCTAGAGTCACCAACCCATACACCACAAAAAAGTGGCATTGAACATTTATTTAATCTCACGCTGACCTACAGACGTGACTCAGACATTCAGGTGCCTTATGGCTTTATGGTCGTAAGCACTCAGGCCTTTGAATTTGAAGTGCCAAGCAAGGACAAACTGGTCTGCTGGGTCGTAAGCAACTGGAATCCTGATCATGTGAGAGTCAAATATTACAATGAACTCAACAAATACATTGAAATCTTGACTTATGGTCAAGCCTTTGGGGAATACTTGAGTGATAAAAGCTTGATTCCAACCATCTCTACTTGTAAATTTTATTTGTCATTTGAAAATTCTATCCACAAGGACTACATAACAGAAAAACTTTATAATGCACTATTGGCGGGATCAGTGCCCATTGTACTAGGTCCTCCAAGAGAAAACTATGAAAATTATATACCAGCAGACTCTTTCATCCATGTGGAAGATTTTCTTTCTCCAAGAGAGTTGGCAGATTATCTGTTAATGCTGAACAAAGATACTGAGCGCTATCTGGCATACTTCAACTGGAGGAAATACTACACAGTGAACTTGTCCCATTTCTGGGAGTCTCACGCTTGCCTAGCATGTGATCATGTTAAAAGACATCAGGAGTACAAATCTGTCAGTAATCTGGAGAAATGGTTTTGGAACTAAGCCTCTGCTTTCATGTTTGAGCACTTTCTGAAGACATTACAATGGTTACTCACATCAAGATAAAAGTTTAGTGCTTTGTCTCACCGTTTACCGCTGTGTTGAATGCATAATTTAACATAAACTTTGCCAGACATAAAAGAAACTCCTTTCAGCATCAGAGTTATCATTTGCTGACACTTACATGTAGCAAAAGTTCATGTGCATAGTGGGAAGATTGCTTAGTCTGAACTAATACGTTTTTTTATACATCTTTTTAGAGTCCGTCCTACATTATGTAGCAATTTGGTATCACCCACTTTTCTGTGTACTTGTTTGGCTGCCATCAATATCAATCTGCATATTGTAATGATGCCAGATATCAGATGGGCGTTGGGTATTATAAAAAATATATATGTCTATCGCCAGATGTTTAGTAACAAAAATCTGTATGGGGTGAGAAATGAGAAATAGAGAAGTCTTATTTATCAATGTTCTCTGTGATAAGTCATATTCACCTAGCTTCAGCTGAACCTGCAAGTTAACACTTTAAAGCCATTTCTCACCCTTTAAACAAGCTCACAGTGTATATCCATTTATACAGGTTTCACGTTTACGATCATATTGATCAAGTGTGATGCTATATTTGTTTATTTCAGAGTCACTGTTTCAAATATTTTTTTAAAGAAAGTATGACCTTTTAACTCATGTAAGTAATTAATGGCACCATTGTGATACGTGCAGTTACTTGTGGGGAGATGTAAATCTATTTTTCAGTCTTTTGGGGTATCCTGTGGGTATCTGCTTGTCAGTGAAAACAATACAGGTTTGTAAAATGACTTATACTTGGCCATTAGAGCTTTACAGACTTTCGGATGTACACTGGAAGTGTTTCACTACTTAGAGAAGATACTGCCTATATTGAAACTTTTGACTCATATTCTTTAGAGTTATTTTTGCAAGCCATGGTGATTTAAGGTCTATAATAGTTACAACAGGAATAGTATGTACCATATTGATAACCAAACAGGTTTTGTCACACATTTTTCATTTTCCAGTCACAAGATAAAACAGTAGGCACAGGTGGTGAATATTATATAACTGGGAATAAAGTATAACGACCAGATATTTCATAAATTGTATTAAGCAGTGATGATGCACAGTGTGCTTCGGCCTATATAGCAATCTATCTAAAGACAGATCTGTGAAAGATGTACCTGCACAATTGGCTTTTATTACTGCATTTCATACATTGTGCTTTGTTCTGTTGAATAGGCTTGTAGACATCCCTGAGTTTATTCCAAATGCCATATGTGCATCACCATTGCCATTTTAAGAGGTAGCTAAATGCAGCCCATAGAAACACTAGATCGAGTATCACTTGAGAAAAAGATTAGCAAATCCATCTGCATAACAGAATACTTCATTCATTTGAATTTTGATTTTAGTAGTCCACCAATTCAGTAGTCCTATTTTACTACTAAAGTATGTAAAGCCCCATACACACTATCAGATTGTCTGCTGATTTTTTCCTTCAGGTTTACCAAAACCATGTAGTACAAGGGCCTGCCTGAATGCATACACATTGAAACCCCTAAGGTTTGACCTCATATTATATGGTTTTGGTAAATCTGATGGAAAAAATCAGCAGACAATCTGATAGTGTGTATGGGGCTTAAGTTTCTACTACAGCAATACAATTAATCATATTTTAATTTGTAGACAAACCTGCTTATGTGTATAAGGGAGATATTAATCCTGAATTCTTATATTTATGAACTGTATTCTTTGCAGATTGGAAAAATCTTTAATCATTCAGGTACATTGAAAATTTGCATTTAATCAAAAAAAGAGGAGATTCAGCAAATCGCAAATCAAGTGATCTACAAGTCATGTAGTAATCCAATCATATATTATAACCTTCACACTATCATGTTATTCTTCTGAGGTTGCATGCTTCTATCTAAGGCACAAAGCCAGACTGCATGGTGGTCAGATTTCATCTTGTTATGAAAAAGACTCATAATTAAATTCCAGCTTTGAATTAGGCACACATTTGAACTAGGCATACACACACTCCGCTTTACCGCCAAACCCTAATATGAAATTTTAAGCTCTAGGGCAAGATATGCAAATGAGTATCATTGAAGACACTGTTTGTTGTGTCATATAGCCAATGCTGTGGCCAGCCCAGAGAAATCTATCATAGCTAAAATACTTGGTCTTGGATTGTAAACTGTTTACATTTTAAATGGAACACCCTTCCTTTTTTCATGTCCACTTATGGTGGGAAGCACATCCAAAGGCACAATTGTTACAATATAAAACAAATGTTGATATATGATAAAAGACAATGATAGAAAATACAGTGCTAATGTATTCACCCACCTGTCTTTTCTAAGGAAAAAATAAAGTAAAACAAGAAGCACTCTAAATATAAAAAACAATAAAAAATCAGCATAGCAACCGCACCCTTTACTGCCAGATTTAAGAGGCCTAACTAGACCCAAATATATAATACAGTATGGACTGGTAGCATAAGGAAATCATTTGCATAAAGTTGTTTAGATTTGCAATACTGCTGGTTCCCATAACTGCCCAAACATGTTGGCCAAATGGGCCTAGAACTGTGGTTTGAAGAGATCTTAGTACATACTTTCCATATGATGCCCAAGTGACTGGTTTAACATAATAAATTTGTTGTTTGGCAAACACACATGACATGTTACTATCATTGAAAATGTTACTGCATGTGTAATTCATCATAGGTCCAATGGACCTTATGGGTGCCCATTAGCAAATGCCTGACAGAAATAGTAACCTCTGCCATCCCTATTCTTACACAAAAGTCACAAACAATCTTATTCCAGACTAAACAGACTGTAAAGGTCCCTAATGAGAATAGCAGGGACAAAATGGATGAGGAGTTTTCTAAGTTGACATCTTTTCTGGAGTTGAAGGGTTTACCTGCTAGGTTTTGCATGTGCTTTCCCAAACATCAAAACTGCAATGTTCACTTAGTCTTTTCATATACTGTACTAGAGGTCGACCGAGTCGGTCGACTGGGTTTTTCTCTGGCCGATGCCGATGCCGATATTTAGAAATCATGGCGGCCGATAGCCGATATATGATGCCGATTTTTTAGGGCCGATATGTTAGGCCGATTTAATTTTATTTATTTATTTATTTTTAATCCCCCTTGATCTAACACACCTTTCCCACTGGGGCGTTTTAAGGCGCTTTTGGGCTAAAAATAGCGCCTGTAAAGTGCCTGTAAAATGGCTCCCCTGCAGTCTGTGTGAAAGACAGAGTGCTTTCACACTGAGGCAATGCGCTGGCAGGATCTTAAAAAAAAGTCCTGCAAGCAGCACGTTTGGAGTGGTGTATACCGCTCCTCCACCACTCCTGCCCATTGATATGAATGGGCACCACTGCCGAAGCGCATGCAATGCGATTTGGCAGCGGTGCTTCATGGGCGCATTTAACCTCTTCCTTGGCCGCTAGCTGGGTTATATGTGCCCCACTAGCAGCCAAATAGCACCGCTAAAATGATGGTAAAGAGCCGCTAAAACTTGCGTTTTACCATCAACGCCTGCCCGCTCCAGTGTGAAAGCAGTCTTCATAAGTGATACAGAAAATTTCTTACACTTAAACATTTATTAAACAAAACAAACCTCCAATCAGTTTACTTGTATGTATGATTTAGATAAAAAAAAAAAAAAATATATATATATATATATATTAAATAAAAACAGGTAGTCAAAACTTTTGGACAAAAAAAAAAAAAA
Source organism: Lithobates pipiens (assembly GCF_037356315.1). Classification (NCBI taxonomy): domain Eukaryota; kingdom Metazoa; phylum Chordata; class Amphibia; order Anura; family Ranidae; genus Lithobates; species Lithobates pipiens. The sequence continues at coordinate 312,842,394 of NW_027507758.1, read as the reverse complement.
TGGGCTAACTTTACTGTTTTTATTTTATTTTTATTTTTTAAATGGTGTATTTTTTTCCCAAAAAAATGCATTTGAAAGACCTCTGTGCAAATGCCGTGTGACATAAAATATTGCAACAACCGCTATTTTATTCCCTAGGATCTCTGCTAAAAAATATATATATCATTTTTGGGGGGTCTAAGTGATTTTCTGGCAGAAAATAAAGGATTTTTACTTGTAAGCAACAAGTGTCAGAAAAGATTTAGTCTTTAAATGGTTAAACTGAGAACTTCTACACACTGAGATGACTTCATTCATTCAAGTGTAAACATTGTATCATTTAGTTCTTTTCTTGGCAGTCTGCCCAGAGAGGAGGAAAGGGTTGCTATGACGACTCAGTCAACTTAGACTGACTTCTATACAGAATCCATTTCAAAGTCCCGCTGTAGTTCTAAATCGGCTTTTTATCAGCACAAATCGGCCGATGCCGATTATTTAAAAAACGGCAAATATCGGCCGATATATCGGCCGACCGATATATCGGTCGACCTCTATACTGTACATTATGAAATTAATGTTTAAAGGTTTAATTACTTTTGTGGCAAATACACTGGGTAAGTGCTGTTGAGGGGTTATTTGCAGTGATCAAAATGTGTCAATATGACCTAAACAAACTTAGTTTTATGGCCACTATTCTATTCATGATAAAAAAATACTGCACAATTTGTCCGCATTATAGTTGGTGCAAGCTGAAATAGTAAGAAGTAGTAAAAATTAGCAAAGCATTTATCACCAGAGTATTTTTCAATGTTTATATTGTTATATGTATTTTCAAAGCACAAAGTAAACTATGGTGGTATTTCTATTTTGTTGGCACTAGAATTGGAGGCTTTTAAAGGTTGTTTTAATTTACATTAATCAAAAAGTTTTTCTACAGAGAGTTTTGCTAAACTATGTTAACCGTATATTCACACGTAAACTTTCTAAAGAGAAAATGTAAAATCCCAAGAAGCAACGCAGTATTTTTACATGAGCCACCAAAGATAGTACAATCTGGTACAAGTTATGCTGTACAGAAAATTCAAAGTGTCCCTGTTAGATTTTTCAATAATTTACAAAGTCCCTATAATGCCGTGTACACACGACCAGACTTTCCAGCAGACTAGGTCCAACGGTCTTCCCAACTGACTTTTCAGCGGAGTTCCGATGGACTTTCTGAACTAACAGACTTGGCCACACACAATCACTCCAAAGTCCGACAGATTTGACCGTGATGACGTACAACTGGACTAGAATAAGGAAGTTCATAGCCAGTAGCCAATAGCTGGACTAGCGTTGGTTTTCGTCCATTGGAATAGCATACAGACGAACTGATTTTCTGACTAAACTCGAGTCCATCAGAAAGATTTGAAACATGTTCTAAATCTAAAGTCCATCTGATTTTTCAACAGCAAGGGTCCAATGAAGCCCACACATGGTCAAATTGTCAGATGGATTCGTTCCGTCGGACCTTTGCTGTTGAAAAGTCTGGCCATGTGTACACGGCATAAGAGAAGAGGTACTATACAGCAGACTGTGTATCCTACCTTATCTCCATTCCAATGCTAGAGCCTCCATAAATTCTTCATCATTCTACAGTTCTAGAAGTGATGGATGCATGTGTTCCGCCAACCCCTACATTACTACAGGAATCAGCAGTGATCTAGGGGTCATAGATAAGAACCAAGGGGACACAAGCATCCAAAGTTCTATAGTGGCAAATGCTGAAAATACTTATGAAGGCTGCAGACCAGGAAAAAAAAGAAGATGGGAGACATGTGCCCCCGGAAACATTAGTATGCTACCTCTTCTCTTACAGGTATTTCCTTTAGAAATGATTTACAGACCTGACAGGGTTGCATAAAAGGTTGAGCAGGGCAGGGCTTAAAGCCTTGCTGGGACCTCACTGCTATCCAGAATCTTGGTTAGGAGTTCCTGTTGTTGCCACAGTACAAATGTGAATGGCCAAGCTCTGCTTTTCAATGCAAAAGACTTATTGTAAAATATGCTTGTGTCTTGTTCTTCCACTTGAGTTCCCTATATGAAGCTGTGGAGGCTTTTGACATTGATAACCCAAGGGTAAAATAGGGGAAATGCGCCTTGTTGGGATCCAAAACCACACTAAAATTATGTAGTTATCTTTAATCTACTATAGGTATGGTCCTGTTTAATTTGCTCAGCTTTTTATAAATCGAAGAATAATTGAACTTTCATTTCAAGGACATGTTTGAAAGAAAAGCTATTAACCAGTTTGATATGTATCCTTTGTCTCAGTTGATTGACACACGTTTATTGCATTTTATTTTTAATATGCTCTTTCCTTTACCCAATATCTGTGAAATTGGAGCATTCAAAATATTCTTAGTTTTCTTTATTGTAGAAAACTGTGTGCCGGATGGTATCAAGTATGATTATATCATAAAATTATTTTACCTGAGAGAAATTAATACACAATTGGCAAGTAAAATTACTGCTGCCTGCAGTGCACTGTATATACACATGAGTAAGCAGCCCAATATGGTTCTTGCTATATCTAAACTAAGGCTCTTTTTTAGGAATGGATTTCAAAGCCTATGTACTGTATTTGACCTAGATTCATATGTGTGTATACGAGTAAATGGCTTCTCTAAAGTGTTATTTATTTCCAAATGATTTGTTGCAGTGCTGTTTAGAGCAGGGCTTGCCTTTCTGAATAAAACGGAGAAGGTATTAAATAATTCTTTAGAGCACAAAATAACAGCATGCCATCTGCCACCTAATTATGGTCACTCCTCGCTGCTCTCATGGTCTTTCTTCCAGATACCAGATTATACTGTAACTGCCAAATGATAGGGTTCATGGAAAATATATATGGTGAAAAAGGCAGGGTAACCTTTTTTATCCTAAATTGAGAGCCACTTCACATTATCATTAGTCATTTGAATTTATGAATTAGAGACAAAAATCTACATTGCAGAGAATTCTTTGTGCTTATGGAAATATTTTATTTTTACATAGATCCATTTCAGGGCCAAGAAGAAAAGGGATCCCTGTAAAAAATAAAAAGACCATTAAAAGTCTAAAACTTACTATATATAGTGGTAGATGTTTTTTTGTCAGTCCACACCAGTCTGAACTGTGGTTCAGGGCTTGCCAAACAAACAAAAATAAAGTTCACAAAATAGTTTTCTACGGAGGGGATTTTCACCAGTAAGAACTCTTAGTTCTTACTAGAGTCTAAGCCCTTGTACACACGGTCGGAGAATCTGTCGGAATGAGTCTTATCGGACCGTGTCGTCAGATAATCCGACTGTGTGTGGTATGCATCGGACTGATTCCGTCCGAATCTCCGTCCGACCCAATTTTCCAACATGTTGGAAATATTTCCCGACCAACTGGGCCGGACGTACCTAATCCGATCATGTGTAGAGCATTTTCATCGGACCAAGTGCCACGCATGCTCAGATCAAATTCCTACATCAAAGCTATTGGCTACAAGCCTGAATGTAGTCCCATCGTAACGAAATTACGTCATCACGTTCTGAAAGATCGGATTTTTCGCCAACTTGGCCCGACCGTGTGTATGCAACAGTTTCGGACACAATCCGTCAGACTAAATCCGACGGGCAAAATCCGACGGATTTGGTTGGCAAAATCTCCGACCGTGTGTACGTGGGCTTAGTCCAAAACCAACATTTTGTGAAGATTACAATACTTTAGCAGTGCTCCTGTCAATTAATTAAAATGTGACCGGCATTCATATGTGGATCATATGAGAAACATATAATATGACACTAGGTTGTGAAAAAGTTCTTATTGTTTGGTGAAGATTCTAGTTGATATTCAATAAGTGTGCACCAAACACCAAAGTCCACACCGTGTAAGTCACACTCCCCTAGGGGTTTAAATTCACCAGAAAGCAGTTAACCATATGCCTTGAATAATTAAGATGTCATCCAATTGGCAAGGTTAACTTAACAGCACATCAAAAGCATAAAGTTAAACAAGCATTTTAGGTAAAGATTGCTTATCACCAGTCCGTAGGAGTGGATAACCGTCTGCCATTCGCCGCACTAGCTGCGCTGATAATTCCTGGTTGTTCCTCCCTGGCCGTGACACACACACGTCTGGTCGCCGTATGGTCACATCCTGATGCATTTCATCATCATGACTTCATCTGACCCCTCAGGTGAAGTCGTAATGATAAAACGTGTCATTGTGTGACCATGTGTCAACCGGACAGGGAGCACACTTGTCTTCTAGCTGGAACCAATTGTCTCCTAATGGGAGCCCTGCACTATGGGCAGGCCTATGCTTATAATGAGTGTGCACACTCACACAGCCTCACAAAGCCTAAAGAACCTCACTTTGCATTTATGTGAACCCTGTTTTAATTGTACCTACTTTCACAGAGTTGCAGGGCCTAGCACTGTCACAATATATATTTAATAAAAGTATGTGGACATTCCTCCATGTGATTGGATTCAAGTGTTTCAATAGAATGGTACTTTTATTGCATACAATGGCATTTTATACAATTGTACACTTTCAAAACTCATTGTGGAGATGCTTAAGGAAAAGTAATTTTCTGTTCCAGTATGACTGTGTCCTTATGTTCAAATCTAGGTCCGTAAAGACAAGGTTTCTTGACTTTGGTGTGGAGGAACTTTGCATGAGCTCTAATTTCAACCCAATTGAACACCTTAAGCCCTTGTACACACGATTGGAGATTCCGACAACCAGATCCATCCGAAGTTGTCGGAAAATCCGATCGTTCAGAACGTGATGACGTTATTTCGTTACGACGGGACTATGTTCAGGCTAGTAGCCAATAGCTTTGATGTAGGAATTTGATCTGAGCATGCGTGGCACTTTGTCCGATCGGAATTCTCTACACATGATCGGAGTATGTCCGATCGGAGCATTTTGTCGGAAAATATTTCCGGCAAGTTGGAAAATTTGGTCCGACGGAAACAGTCCGATGCATACCACACACAGTCGGAATATCCGACAAAACTCTCCGATCGGACACATTCCGTCGGAATCTCCGATCGTGTGTACAAGGGCTTAGTATGAATTAAAAGGTCAACTGCAAGCTAGGTCTTCATCTACAACATCAATACCTGGCCTCATATATGCTTTTTTGGATACACCCCAAAGTCTTGTGTAAAGTCCTCCCAGAAGGGTGGAGGTTATTTGTAGCAGTAAATGGGGAAGGAGGTGGGCAACTCCATATAGTTTTGGAACAGGATGTGCAACACGTTCTTATAAGAGGGATATTCAGGAGTCCACAAATGCGTGCCCATATAATGTATGTTGTGAATGTTGAGCAAAGCAGAAACATAAACAATTGTTAGGTGTTATGCAATGATTTTAGTGGAAGTATATTTAAAAATAAGACTTTTTAATATGTATGCAAGAAGGGAGCTTTGATAACGTTCTTAGCAATAAGACAAAGTTGAAGACATTCTTAAAGTGTATGTCAGGGTACAATAAAAAAATACATGTGCAGTACGTCTCTGCAATACATGCTGATCTGTCAGAAATGCACTCAGCTCCCAATTCCCTAGTAAGGATTGACAGCACAATCTCGTTTTAGAATATAATCACAAGAAATGGTGCCAGCCCTACCCCGTTGTGGTTATCTAAACTACTAAATCCTCCCAGTCTCTCCAACTCTGCTCATGGAGGGTTATTGTTCCAAGATAATAACTGGGGCTCTAATTAGACTCTTTCAAATTGAGCACAAAACACAGGAAACTTTCTGACAGGCTTAGCACAGTAAATGTAAATGTCTTTAATAGTATATTTAAAGGGTAACTCTACTTTCGTGGGAAAAAAATATATAAAATAAAGAAAAAATTATATAGCGCATATGATTGTGACACTAATTATTTTGTAATTGAATGTTATTAAAAATTACCTTTACTTTTTAATCTGCAGCTAATGTAATTTTCTGAGAATACATTGCAATATTGCTGCCTGGAGTTTTCTGTACACAGAGTGTGTACTGACCACTCCCCAGAACACAATTTCCTGCTTGTGTGATTGGCTCATCAATTTTCCCAGAAGTCTGCCTTAGATACAAGTCAGATTTCATGCATCCCTTGCAACAAAAATGTAATTTTTTGAGACATACTTTCAATAGGAACCCGTCTAAAGGGATGCAGGCCCAGCAGGTTTCCTCATTAGTGCTCTGCAACTCCACACCTGACAAATAATTATGAAACCACTCCCATTAGACCTACTCAGAACAGAGGCACAGAGAAACACACACGGATTTCTTCAGAATAACAAATGGTAGGAATCTGCAACAAAGTTGTGCTGAAAGAGCTTGCCGACCAGCCGCCGTCATTATACTGCGGCAGGTTGGCACGATCCCACAAGCCGTCGTAGCTATACGTCTGCTCCTTTAAGTGGGATAGCAGGCACACACGCACCCGTGTGGTGCGCTGCAGGGGTGCCGATGCTCATGGCCAATGGTCACGATGACCGCTGGCCATGAGCGATTGCGGGCACGAGAGGCAGAACAGGGACGTGTGTGTGTAAACACACAAAAACCCTGTTCTGTTCTGTAAGGAGAGACAGATCATGAGTTCCTAATAGCTAGGAACCACAATCTATCATCCCCTCTAGTCAGTCCCCTCCCCCTACAGTTAGAACACACAGTCAGGGAATAAATTGAACTCCTTGATCGCCCCCTAGTGTTAACCCCTTCCCTGCCAGTGACATTTATACAGTAATCAGTGCATTTTTATAGCACTGATCGCTGTATAATTGTCAGTCGTCCCAAAAATGTGTCAGTGTCCGCCATAATGTCGCAGTCATGATAAAAATTGCAAATCGTCGCCATTACTAGTAAAAAAATATTAATAATAAAAATGCCATAAATCTATCCCCTATTTTGTAGACGCTATAACTTTTGCGCTAGCCAATCAATATACGCTTATTGTGATTTTTATTACCAAAAATACGTAGAAGAATACATATTGGCCTAAACTGAGAATAAAATTAGCAAAAAGTACAAAATATTGTGTTTTTTTTAATTGTTGCTCTTTTTTTGTTTATAGCACAAAAAATAAAAAATGCAGAGATGATCAAATACCACTAAAAACAAAGCTCTATTTGTGGAAAAAAAAGGACATCAATTTTGTTTGAGTATAGCGTTGTATGACCGCGCAATTGTCAGTTAAACCGACGCAGTGCCGAATCGCAGCCAAATCTTCCGGTGCTGAATTGGTTAAAAGATCAAAAGGGAGCAAGTAGGAAATGTTCACTGTTAGGGTTTATACACAACTTAAGGGGAGTTTCCACTTTCAGAGTTAAACTCCTTGTGTAGTGTTGCCCAGAGAATCTTTTATTATTATTATACAGGATTTATATAGCACCAGCAGTTTACACAGCGCTTTACAATGTAGAGGGGGGACAGTAAAATTACCATACAGTTCAATACAGAAGGAATAAGAGAGCCCTGCTCATGAAGTTTACACTAGGTTGGGGTAGGGGAAGCCAGTGAAGGGACTGGCAGAGAGGAGCAGCAGTGACGGATCTGTTAGTAAGGTATATTAGTCTAGCAGCAGCATTCATAATAGACTAAAGGCGTGATTGCCTGTGTAAAGGTATGCCAGTGAGAAGGGAGTTGCAGTAGTCAAAGTGGGAAATAACCAAAGAGTGAATAAGTTGTTTTGTGGTGTCATTAGTCAGGAAGGGGCGAATTCTTGGAATGTTGCGGAGATAGAGGCAGCAAGCTGTAGCCAGTGATTGGATGTGGGTGTGTGGGTGGTGTAGGAGAGGTCAGAGTCTAGGATGGCACTCAGCACCTTGGTCTGTGTGGAGATCCCAATGGTTATACCGCTGATCTCAAAGGGAAAGTCATGGGTAGGGGATCGGGGAGGAGGAAATATTATACTCCCAGTTTTACAAAGAAGATCCCACCTGCCTGGATTCCTGTATAATAGTTACAGTCTTAGCTCTGATAGTCTGGAAAAGCCTTCCATAGGTTTGTTAAAGTAGATAACCTTTCACTCATGAGACTTGCCTAGGTTTAAAATGTCAGGGATGCCACGATTTACTATTTTTTTTTCCAGATAGTTTGAAGATGATTTATTAAAACCCCTTTTTATGGTTTACAAAATACAAAAATAGGCAATTAGTTAAGGCATACAAAATAGCAGCTAAAAAAAATCCATCCCTCACATATATCAGAAAAGTTTAGAGATATCACAAAAACACCTACATATCACAGTGTGCGATAAATTGTGTAGAAAGGTACAATGTAAGTTTGGAAGTTGACCCAAAGAGTACAGAAATAAAGGCTTGACAATGTACAAAAGCAGTTCTCACCAGCATTACTTTAACAAATAACAGATTATTCAGTTAAACAAGTCCAATGAAGAGGTGGAAGAGCAGTCAACAGTAGCCAGGAGGGATTTCATAGACTTATTTGGACAACCCCTATGTTGATATCTTTTTCTCTTTCTAAAATGGCATTAACTGGTTTACGCCAATGTAAAAAGGTGGGAGAAGCAGGAAAAATCTAGTGCTGAGCAATGAGTTTACCTGTGAGAAACAATAAATGAACCAGTAGTAATTTAGATGATGGTGGTATTATACCCTCAGGGAGAATGCTCAGGAGGAGATTGATTGTTCATACTGCCTAGAGTTCTGTTGGGGGAAATTTCCACTCGCCTCGTATTTCAGTGCCCACTACCACTGGAACAGGAAGTAGGGGCAAGTCAAAAAATCTTGAGTTTCTAAGTCTTCCTCACTTTCTCCAAAACAACAAAATCATGAAAGGTCACTAACCATAACCTTTGGAAAAATCACAGTGATTCCCAATTGCAGAAAATTCAATTTGGTTGACCATTTTATGGTTGCTGGATGCTGAACTGAAGGGACAGACAGCAGTGTCTATGCAAGCACATGACAGGAAAATCAACAAACGTTCTTCTTTATGCAGAAGAAACAAATATTCATGTATAATATAAAAGTCTTTCAACAAGAGCAATGTTTTAGGGAAGTGCCTTGATCAAATGACTCCATGCAACCCCAAAGGATTGCTCTTGTGCGACTTTTACATTATGAACAAATAAATGGTGATACTACCTAAAACAATAAGTTGTAATGGTGACATATCCTATTAAAGCTATATTAAACCCAAAACAAAAAATGTTATATATTGCACCTTACCAATAATTAGATGTGGTAGCTGTGTTCGTTTTCTGAAGGAACCGAAAAAACTCTGGATAGCCGCACTCTGGATCAGGTAAAATAAGTTGTGCCTTTATTATTTCCACCAAAAAAACCTTCACATCATACGAATTGCAGCAGCAGAGGGAATGTAGAACAGGGAACAGGAAAGCATTCCCTGTTCTACATTCCCTCTGCTGCTGTAATTCGTATGATGTGAAGGTTTTTTTGGTGGAAATAATAAAGGCACAACTTATTTTACCTGATCCGGAGTGTGGCTATCCAGAGTTTTTTCGGATCCTTTATTTGGCTAGTGCAATCAGCCTGCACCTGGGAACCCTATTTGTTTCTAGTGGCCAGTTTCTTGGTGGATCAGCCTGGAGCGGTGGATTTTTTTTTTTTTTTTTTTTTTTTCATTGTGTTAGTTTTCTATTATAGGATTTCCCTCCCCCCCCCCTTAGTTTTCACAGAGCCTACAAAGAAAACAATTGCAGCCATCATATCTAATGCTGCGTACACACGATCAGAATTATGATCGGAAAAAGGTCTGATGGTTTTCCCGGAATTCCACTCAAGCTGTCTTGCCTACACACGGTCACACCAAATTCCGACCGCCAAGAATGCGGTGACGTACAACATGTACGACAGGACTAGAAAAAGGAAGTTCAATAGCCAGTAGCCAATAGCTTCCATCCGGTAGTTGAATCTGAGTTTTTGCGGAATTTCCGATAGAAAGTTTATCCATTGGGAAAATTGAGAACATGCTCTCAAATTTTGGATGGCGGGAATTCTGCCAGCTAAATTCCAATGGAGCATACACACGGTCACATTTTCCGATGAAAAGCTCTCATCGGTCTTTTGCTGGCCGAAAATTCTGATCATGTGTACACGGCATAAGAAATGATAAGCTGCAAAATGATAACTGTTGACTTTTGGGTTTAATACTAATTTAACTGTTGGGGAGATTTATACTATTTTCTTCTTCAAGTATCAGCTATACTCACTGAAAATAAAAGAAAAACTTTTAGTGAACTTTATTTAAAAAATTCAATGACTAATTCAGATCCAAAATATTTGTGTAATACTTTCTTAGGCCGCGTACACACGGGCGGATTGTCTGCCCAACTTAGTCCTTTTTCAGCGGACTTTTTCAGCGGACAATCTGACGGACTTAGTCTTTTGGAATTTCCGTAATTTTGTCCGTCCAAACTTGGTTTCAGCGGACAGTCCGCTCGTGAGTAGGCAAGTTGGACGGACTAAGTATGGCGCATGCTCAGAAAGGATTTACACGGCCGAAGGTTGCATTGCAGTGTATTGGACGTCGTTTTTCTAGTCCCGTCGTACGTGCTGTACACGTCATCGCACAAGTTTTCAGCGGACTGTCTGTTCATCGTGTGTGGTCAAGTCCGTTCATTCAAAAGTTGAACGGACTGTCTGTCGGATTGTCTGACGAACTTAGTTGGGCAGACAATCCGCCCGTGTGTACGCGGCCTTATTCTGTATAGCGACATAATGCCAGCACTTCAGGGTATGGGGAACTATATTATATAAGCACTAATTATGACCCGGTAAAATACAACTATGTCTATATAATTTATTCTCACTTATATTTTTGTATGAAGGAGAGTCTAGTGAAGATTATGTTTTGAGACCATGATACAGAAAAACTCTGTGTGCCAAACTGTTCAAGCACAAATGCTGTTACGAGTTAATGTATTGTTAAGACCATCTGTTATCATTTGTGTTTCTGTATTGTACTGTTGCACTACTTTGTAAAGCTATAAATACTTGCCAAATGCATACTATGTGAAACTCTATTTTTAGGTTTAAGCTACTGCACTATGGTCATGATACAGTTTCATGTCATTTGTAAAATATTGTGATGTCACTTATACAGCAGGTGACAATTAACAACACCTTTGATTAGCTGAATTTTGTTTTAAGAGAAAAAATGTTCTGTCATTTGTTCTATATTTTTAAGTTGTCTGCCACCTGTCATTTCTACAAGCCAAATTTAACTTGAAGGCACAGCAAGGAACCATTAAAATAATCTCTCCTGATGAATATAATAGCATGTGATGTTTCTTGTGTCAAAGAAGTTTACTTTTGTCCTACCCATCCCGCGCTCTACAAAGTAATGTACTATATGGGAAAAAAAATAATAAAATCAGACACTTGTTTTTTATTCTGTCAGATGTGCACACAATCAGAAACAGTTAGATGAAACCTATATTCAAAAGCCCCATACACACTATCAGATTTTCTGCTGATTTTGGTCTTCAGATTTACCAAAACAATGTAGTGCAAGGGCCTGCCTGATTACATATAAATTGAAACTCCTAAGGTTTGACCTCATATCATATGGTTTTGGTAAATCTGAAGACAAAAATCAGCACAAAATCTGATAATGTGTATGGGGCTTAAAGCTTCATACACACAGCCCCATGGGAAAAATACAGGAATGGACAGAAGTGGCAATTTGCAGCAATCTCTGTTAGGATCAGTGGCGGCCGCTCATGTAGGGTGCAGGGGCGCCACCCCCCTAATCAATGCGTCCGACCCCTAATATACATGCAGAGTGCTGGACACATTGATTCCAATGTTTTTTTTTTTTTCACATGATTAGAGCCAGAGGCTCCAATTGGCTTCAAAAAGGGTGGGCTCGGAGTCCACCCAGTTGTGTGACATGTTTCTCCTCCCGTCAAATTAGGTAGCGGGTCCTGAGACCCGATTGACTGGGAGTCTTAAGACCCAATTGGCCATGTGTCCTAAGTCCTGATCGGCCAGGAGGAGAATCAACTGCCAGGACTCAGGGACTAGCAGGGTGCCAGGTGGGCGACGGGTGAGTGATGCAGCGTTCGAGCGATGGTTGGGGAGTGGCGAGTGAACGCTACAGGGGGGGTGGTGGTTGTTTTGTTGGCTGGCTGGGGAGGCCGTTGGCCGCCCCCCCCCCCCCCCAAGAAAATTAAGCACCAGCCGCCACTGGTCAGGATTAATAGCTCTGAAATGGAAATAATTTGCTCTTTTTTTGCACTAAAAGACTGTCCCTGAACATGACATGGTGAACAGGGGGTCAAATAGCCGAAACCTAGGCACTGCGTGTCACTGAGGTCCAGTCCTTGCATTCCAATACAGAAACACCAGGTTGCATAGTCAAGGACTACAAAAGGGTGCTGGTGCCCTCTAGCAGACATCAGCAATGGGCTGACCAGATCCATAGCAACCCTTTTAAAAGGGACCTCAATTTTAGGTAAGCAGACTTTTAAAACCTAATCAGGATGCATTAATTTGACAATCAGGGTGAAATTTACAATACTTTACAACTGCTTTGTAAGTATGGAGGCAGAAATAAAACACAGCTCAGTCCATTTTTGTCTATACACAAATGATCATTAGACATACAGAGAGTGGGAATAAACTTGTGCCCCTTGTGAAGCACATACTGGTACTGAGAACTATCTGCAGGATATGCCCTCCAATTTACCCCTGAAAAAAGGAAAATATCAGATTCAGGTTTCCTTTTGTTTGCAGGAATCCAGTTCATGTTCCTTTTTGTCCAAGGGGTAAACAGGTTTCCAAGGAAATGGGTGTCAAGCCCATAGATGCCAGGTTTGGACAACCTCCTACTTGAAAAAGGAGATGTATGTTATTATATGCATTCATGCTGTGTAAACTCTAGAAACTGTAAAGCATGAACATTCTGATTGATCATCAGTTTCTTGGATGCTACAATCACCACATCTGGCACCTACAATCATTCCTTGTACAAAATTCTTTAGATGATGTCTGTTTTCCATTTTCATGTTGTATGGACAACTACATTTATTACAACAAACACGCAAGAACAGAGAGTGTCCCATAAGAATGAGTGTAGTAATAATATGTTAATAAATAAATCATAATGATATATAGAATAATCCCATACACTTCATATGTTACAAAAATGCAAACAATTAGTATTCAAGTTATTGCAACGACACAGGGGTGTCAAATTGCTATATTTTAATGCAATGTCCTATGCTTTGCTAAGCTTACGTATCATATCTTTGTCATTCAATTCAACTGGAAAATTACATAACCATGCAGTGTAGAAATTGTGGGAATGTGTTCCACATCATTAGCAATACTTATTAAAGTGGTAATAACCAGAGCAGCAGTATAGTTATGATTGCTGAATTCATTGTTACCACACTTATGCCTTAATTTTATAGGTTTGGCATATAAATTGCATAACCATATAGACCGGCCAGCACTCCAGTTCATTCTTACAAACAAGTATTAAATATTGTAATAGGTTTCAATACTTTGATATAACATATAACACTGGGAAAATGCATAACGGTACACAAACATTTTTTTGCTCTGAAGGAGTTACATGTTAACTATTCTTTTAAATAATTTGTGTGATACATTACTTACAATGTACTGATTTGAATGTATACTTTTAATAACAAAAACACAATGCTTGGATGAATTCCGAGCCAATACAATAACTTTGATTTTGAGGAATATTATGAACGTTAGTAAATAATTTGCTTGTTGAATTTTATTAAAGCAAATCTGGATAGATAAACAAAAATTACCAATTAATGCAATAATTGTTTTAATAAAAAAGGGTCTATTTAGCAACATTTTCAACCAAGTTTTACAGAATGTTTACTGAAGATTCAAACATTTTTGCATAAAATTCAGTTAGAAAAATGTATGAAAATTCAGTGAATCCTGGGTTAAAAACATTGATAAAAGATAACCTTTGCATATATTTTAAAATGCAACTGGTGCTTGTATTAGAATATGACTTGTAATACTTAGCGTAGAATGTAGACTGAGTGAGAGAGCAGGAAGATGAGCCCATGAGCCTATTGCTGCTCATATGCTGCTCATAAATTGTCCAGTCACATGCAGGGGGCAAGGAGGTAATCTGTTCTGGTCACATCTGGCCATTGACCACTCCTGCTTTACAGCAAATACGTTTTTGTAATTGCCAAAAGTATCTTAACTTAGAGTTCTCTACTCAGTACTGCTGTCAGCGGTAAAGTAAGTTGGATCCCAAGGACAAGAGAAGCTACCCCACTACTGAGGCTTCTCTATCTCAAGATCCACTAACAGCTCTGGGTGTTCCTCCTCAGGGTCCTGATATCAACAGCCTAGATCATTGTCCACTGCTTGAGTAAAGACACTCCCTTGACTCCAGCTTAGTTCCCATTGGGTGTAACCCCCTCCTCTGTCCTATCAAGAGAGTATTTCTCCACAACCATACTGAGTTAAATTAACAAGTTCCCACTATGATTGCGGGTTTTGAGCATAGAGGCTGCAAGAGATTTTCTAGGCCTTCCCCACCAAAATCTTTATCTGATGACATTGTAGTCAATGCAGAGTCTGAGCCTTCTTTTGCTAATAACCTGTATAACGAAGAGACTTAAAATGCCTTTTTGAAGAGTTTGCTCTTGAGGAACAGCTATCAACTGCCATTAGTCTTAGCCTTAAAGTGATTGAAAAGTCAAATTTTTTTCCTATAAAAAAAAACAAACATATTATATTTACCTGCTCTGTGCAGTGGATTTGCACAGAGCAGCCCAGAACTCTCCTCTTCTCGAGTCCCTTGCTATGGGGGCCCTCGAGCCGAGTTCTAGCTCCCTGTGTCCATTCAGACATGCCCCTCTTTCCCCAGATTGGCTAGCTGACTTTGATTGACTTTATTTCAAGTAAATTTGGATGATTGTACATGTTATATAAATTTTACATATTTAAAAATTTTCTGTGAGGCCACTCATTCTCTTTATTTTTAAGACTTTTCTGATACATTCCTAACTTGAAGATTTTATATATGGCAATTGTGAAAAGCCTAAAAAGCTCTTAATCCTCCTAAATGTTTTTCTGACCAATACCCATTTGAGGAATCGTTTATTAAAAAGTTGGCTGTTCTTACTTTGAGTCTGGTAAATGTTTGCCTCAATGAAACACTGACTGCTATTGAAAGTGCCTCAGTGTTTAAGGATTCAACTGACAAATATTTGAAAGTTCTTTTAAAATCCCTGTTTTCATTGGCAGATGCTGTTATGCAGCCTACTATTGCTGTGATGTCAGGATGTCATATCTTAGGGGAATGGGTTAAATTTATGTCCCAGGATTCAGCTGCTCTCCTCACTGATCCTTTGGCAATGTAATGCTTAGAGCTTACACCATCTGCCCTACACTACACTACACTACTACTGTTAACAGCTTACTCGACATCTATTTATCATCTATTTTCCAAAAAGAGTGTTTTTTTTCATGAATGAGTGGGGGACTCTGAATTGTTGGTCTGCAGAACAGGCATGGAAGAAGAGTTTAGCTCCTCTCTGGATAACTTCTACAATGTCACTGAAGATAAAAGTGCCAAATAACCCCTGCATAAAAAACCAAAGCCTCCCCCCGCTTCTGAGTCAAAAAAGGAGTTTCTTTCTTGTCTTTCAGGCATCAACTTCTAAACCCAGAATCAAGCCAAAAGCCTAGGGGGAGATAAAGGGGCATGCTTGAAAGTCCTGCCTGCAATTGTGTTCATTCAGCCTAAGGCTCGGTTCACACAGGGGCGACTCAGATCCGACTTCAGGTCGCCCCTAGTCGCCTCAGGTCGGACAACATTTAAAAATCAATGTAAGTGAATGAGAGCCGTCTTAATGCACGCTACTGAAGTCCCTCTGACTTCAAAAGAAGTTCCTGTACTACTTCAATCCGACTTGTAGGCGACTTGTACACATTGATTTCAATGGAGGTCGCCTCCAAGTCGGATCTCTGTCTATACGGAGGCGACTTTGACAGAATTATTAGCTCTGAAGGGGGAAGTTCACGGCAAATTTCTGAAAAAAATTAGGCGTGAGTTCCCCCTCCGAGAGCATACCAGGCCCTTAGGTCTGGTATGGATTCCAATGGGAACCCCCTACGCCGAAAAAACAGCGTGGGGGTCCCCCCAGATCCATACCAGACCCTTATCCGAGCACGCTACCCGGCCGGCCAGGAAAGGGGGTGGAGACGAGCGGACGGCTCCCCCTCCTGAGCCGTACCAGGCTGCGTGCCCTCAACATGGGGGGTGCCTTGGGGGAGGGGGGGCGTGCGGCCCCCCACCCCAAAGAACCTTGTCCCCATGTTGATGAGGACAAGGGCCTCTTCCCGACAACCCTGGCCGTTGGTTGTTGGGGTCTGCGGGCGGGGATCGGAATCCGGGAGCCCCCTTTAATAAGGTGGCCCACGGATACCGGCCCCCCACCCTATGTGAATGAGTATGGGGTACAATGTACCCCTACCCATTCACCTGTAAAATAAAGTACAAAAAAAACACAACACACAAGATAAAATAGTTTATTGCACAGCTCCGGGGGTCTTCCGTCTTCGGGGGTCTTCTCGCCAGACTCCTCCGCTATCTTCTTCTAGCTCTTTTGCTAGCGGAGAAGCCCGGCTTTCTTCCTCGCCGCCACCCTCTTCTTCCGAATTCAGACCCCCCCGCCCGCAGACCCCGACAACCAATGGCCAGGGTTGTCGGGAAGAGGCCCCCCCCCATGTTGAGGGCACGCGGCCTGGTACGCCCGCTCGTCCCCACCCCCTTTCCTGGCCGGCCAGGTATCGTGCTCGGATAAGGGTCTGGTATGGATCTGGGGGGACCCCCATGCCGTTTTTTCAGCGTAGGGGGTTCCCCTTGGAATCCATACCAGATCTAAGGGCCTGGTATGCTCTCGGAGGGGGAACCCATGCCAAATTTTTTTCAAAAATTTGGTGTGGAGTTCCCCCTTCAGAGCTCATTCTCTGATTGGCCACGGCAAAAGTCGCCTGGCCTGGGGTGACTTACAAGTCGCCCCAGGTCGTGTCTAAAAGTCGTGGTCAAGTCGTCTCTAAGTTGCCTCACAAAGTTGTCCTGAAGTCGTGTTGCCCCTGTGTGAACCGAGCCTAACATCAGCCTGTTCTGCAAAGGTAAGCAAATTGATGGGGGGAGGGGCGGTAGTGTGGAGTGTGCAGAGGTAGGCAGAGAAGGAATTACAGTTTGGGTGCACAGGTGAGCAAGGAGAGGATGTATAGAGGTAAGGAATGTGGGTGCAAAGATGAGCAGAGGAGGCAGGGAGAGTTAAAGAGATGGAGGGTTGGAGTGGAGAGGATGGGGGAGGTTTGGAGTGCAGAGGTTGGCAGGGGTTTTAAGATGCAAAAGTGTACTGACGGGGTGGATAAAGATGTAGGTCATGTATAGGGCAGCCCAATTATTTAAATGGTCTGCTCTATGCGCTAGAAAGTCCCTGACACTTTTTCAAAATCACACAGTTGCACAGCACATGACAACAGATGCGTGAGGGTGTCATTAACAATTAATGGCACTGCTGTGTATCTGTTAAAGGGCAGCACATTTCTGTGGTGTCAGGAAAGCGATTTTGCATGCATTCCCAACACACACAAATGTAAACGTAGGCTAAATGGCTCAGTTACATTGGTGATCAGTGCAAATCTTCTCATTACATTGGGGCTTGGTGTAGAATCCTTTCATTCACACTAGTGGACAGTGTGAAGGTCCCCCTTACATTAGTGGTCAGTGTAAATCCCCTTTGCATTAGTGGTCATTGTAAATCTTCTCATTACATTGGGGCTTGATGTACAATCCTTTTATTCACACTAGTAACCAGTGTGAAGGTCCCCCTCCTTACATTGGTGGTTATTTTGAATGTTTCTATTACATTAGTGGTCAGTGTAAAGACCTATTACATTGGTGGCCAATGTTGAAACTCCTCTTTATATTGGTAGTTGGTAAAAAAAAAAAAAAATCAGCATTGACATTAATAACACCCTCCCCTCCCCCCGACACTGCCACTGATACCAGGAGTTCTAGGAACCCTAGGAGTTTTCTGTCTATTGATGGGTCCCCTCACCACCCTAGTCCATGGTGTCCAGGCAGGTGGAGAGTGAAATTAAATGGGGGGGGGCAAGAAAATGGCCAGGGTCCAATTAATATTAAAGATGGCCCTGGTAATAGTGATAAGGGCACACCTTTCTCTTCTGCACTCAATCAGAAGGTATGTGAACTACATTGTATTGATTACAAGTTTCACACCTCCTATCACCTGCAATCTCCAGGACAAGTAGAAAGACCTAATAGAACCAGTATTGCTAAATTAAGAAAGGGTACAGGAGATACGTTCACAAATTGACCTGATCATTTACCCGCAGTGCTAGCTGAGATGAGAATGACACCTAATAAGAGGATAGGATTTTCACCCTTCGACAAATTGATGGGTAAAGCCATACCAAATTCCATGGGCAAGTAAAGGCACAAAGGTCCTAAGCACAGTAGACTCTGACAGCTTGAGAGAAATATAGGAAGACTATGTGATTAAACTGATTGAGAAATTGAATGGTATCTATACTGTATTTGTCTTTACCTCTACATGCGGGAGAGCCTACTATTCCTTTTAAGCCTGGTGATAAAGTCCTTGTGAAAAGGCTATTCAAGCACAAAACCTTGGATCCTCCTTTCAGTAAAACCAGAAACCATAATTGCAGTGACATGTACAGCAGCCTTGACTGACACCTTACTAACCATGATCTATGACAGTAGGATAAAGAGGGCTCCTGCTTCAGGAGAAGAGAGAAAGGTGCCAGAAGTACCAGAGGCATTATGATCACTAATCAACTAACTACATGAGGACTGATTGTCTTATCTGCAATAGTCATCGTCAATTTTATCACGGTTTACTTGTCCACAGTTTGGGCCGACATTCGTCCGTGTGTACATCAGCCTGTCCAACAAAAGCCAGCCTGAAGGCCGGCTTCTGTCGAAATGGGAATTCTGGAAAACCAGCATCCAATCAGAACTGACAGCCTATGGCTGTGAGCGCTGATCAGTGTGTTGTGGCAGGGGGGCAGCCCTCTGTCAGAACGCAATAGCTCAGCAGGGGAAAATCACTATACTAACATTGGATAGTTAGTACAGCGGCTCCTCGCGAGTTCCTCCGTTTTTTTTTTGTTCAGTCCCCTGAGTTGGACAAAAAAAATAGTGATCATGTGTACTGGGCATAAGGGAAGAGATCCCTCACTGATGGCATGCCATTCCTGCAATTCAAATACTGATATGCCCCAAGATCTAGTCACAAACAAAGTTAAACTTGCAGTAGACTTTATCTCAGTACTATGAGGATCCCACTAGTAGCGGCCTCCTGTGGATGTTTCTGCTTTTGTAAACTGTAGAGTAAAAATTCAGTTGCAAAATGTCACTAATGTATTCAGGCCCATTTCTTTTGAGGTAATAGATATATCATACCTTCCTTCATAGCGTATTTAATTGGATAATAGTGCTCTTAATCAGAGGGACTGTGCCCTATCTAGATTTATTGCTGCTTATGTGGCGCTGAATCAAGTGGTGCTGAATGGTACACTAGTAGATCCAATGGAAAATAAAATGACCCAGCCCTGAAAGGTTCTCTGCCAAAACCGTGCTTTAACAATTATTACGATACAATTCTCAATAAATGTTTTGCTGTTTACCTGCAAATCAAATGTAGTATTTGTTTTCCAGTGTCAATAGTAAGGACACCTATGCTTCTCTTAAGCTCAAGGTGACAACACTCAGCAGAGTGACACACCCCTATAATTTGATGCAAAAGGACAGATACATTTCCCAAAATATGCCTATAAAGTCCCAAAAATATGGGGAAATGTATCTGCTCTTTTGTTAGAAGAACTTAATCATCTATTCCTTCAGAATAAAAGGAGGGAATATTAGGGATAAAGTGAGCTTTGTGTTAACAAGTTTCTGGTTTCTGGTCAGAGTAACTCTAAGCTGTAACAAAACTGTTGAGTTTCGATTTACTGAGAAAAATATGTGATTTCTAAGACCCCTTTCACACTGTGGCGCCCATAGTGTCAGCAGTAGAACGCCACTATTTTTTGCGGCATTTTATCGTCGGATTTGCGGCGCATTTCAGTTAAAAGCTCCCCGCTAGCGGCCGAAAATGGGTTAAAACCACCGCAATAGCAGTGTTTTGACGGTGTTATGGCCACGCTGCCCCATTGATTTCAATGGGCAAGAGCGGTAAACACACCGCTCCTTCACCTCTCCAAAGAAGCTGCTGGCAGGATTTTTCCTGATTCCCTGCCAGCGCACTGCTCCAGTACGAAAGCCCTCGGGCTTTCACACTGGAGACAATGGAGCAGCTGTTTGACGGCGGATTGCAGGCGCTATTTTTAATGCTATAGCGACTGCAAAACACCCTCAGTGTGAAAGGGGTCTTAGAAATGAGAGTGTATTATCAGCTAGTTTCATTCTCACTATGCAAACCATTAATCTCTGATTGGCTACTGCCTAAGCCTTCTGCTTATATTTACTTTATAGAAATATGGAATGCGCAGAATAAACTTTTGATATTGAGCAATACAATACCTGCCTGTGTCTTGTGTCTTCTCATTATCCCCAGCTCGGAGTGACCTGACCAAGGAGAAGAGAAACAAAAGTCTGCAGAGTTAACCCATAGGGTGTTTCTGTGCCAGGACAAAGTCATTTAGATCCCGGGATGAACTGCCAAGCTGCACACCCCCCCCCCCCCCCAAGATTTATGAGCATTGTGTGTCAGCAAAAATTACCCCACAAAAACAGTGAGCACTTATTTTGCATGCTTACAACCTAAGCATAAATTCCCCCTTCTTCCATTACAAATCCACCCCCCACCCCGCTGTAATACACCCTCTCAGCACAAATCTTTGCCCCCCCCCCCCCCGATTAATTAATTTATTCTGCCCATTAGAATGCATAACGGAGCATAGGCGCAAACAAACATCAAGATGTCTACAATTTTTGCACGTTTTTTATGCTCAAATGCACCTCTCCTGAAGGTGCTGGTAATGGGGTGTTTTTTCCAGCCTGTAAATGTTCCTCTTATAAAATGTCTGTAAATGCCTATATGTGCAGGCTAACAGGCTAATATTGGCTAACATAATTTTTTTATTTTTTGCCCAGTGTACATGAGGTCTTAGAACAGTTCAGCTAGTACCATTCCAGTGATTATTTATTGCTACAGCTCTGCAAGCCATACCTTGCACCTGCCCCTAGTTATCATCCAAGCTATAGGGACAGGCTGGGTTGTTCTAAAACAAGGCTCCCTGCTTTCCCGTTGTAGCCCTGCATTCACAAATACATAGAATAAAATGTAATTCTGTGTTGGAAATATTTACATTAGTACAGCTGTCAAAGCTTTGTAGTTCTAACTCTGCATTTTAAATACTCCTCATGTGCTGCAAGTGTTTTTTTAACACTCTTTTCTGATTTTTAATGGCACTTACAAAATATGTTTAAATCTGTGCATGTCTTAAGCTTCATAGCATAAAAACCTGATTAAAAGAAAATAGTGTCAGATCTTTCCTCACCTCCAAAGAGAGACATCTGTACTGATCAAACAGAGATAAAACACCAATATATGTACAGTCAGGTCATCAGAATAAATCACAGAGAACACTTTAGAAAACAATAAAAGGATACTTTGAATACGCAAGAATAGAAATGTTTAATAGAAGGATAGCAGCAAAACAAGGAACTTGTTAAATAATTAAAGAGGAGCTCCAGTGCCCCCCAATAAAATGAAAAGTCAGCAGCTACAAATACTGTAGCTGCTGACTTTTAATATAAGGACACTTATCTGCCCCTGGATCCAACAATATCCTCACCTAAGCTGATTCTTCAATCGGCTTTGGGTGAAGGCACCAATATTTTCACTAAGAAATACCAGCTGTGAAGCCTCATGGCTTCGCAGCTGGCTTCCAACGTTGCATGCATGAGCCACGCTGCACTTTCTGATTAATCCTGCAAGCCTCTCGGACCTGTGATTTGCCCCAGAAGGCTGCAAAGGAATGAGGGAGCCAAACTTCCACTCAGGTCGCTGTGGTGATCTGACTAGAAGTAGGGGTGGGTACCTGTCAAAATTGTGTACCTGCTTCCTCCCCCAAAATAATGGGCCAAATGTAAAGGAGGAGAGGGGGGAGGAATTTACGAGTGAATTTACGCTTTAAATCCTTATGGGCAGGGCCAGGACATTGACACAGAAATTTGAGGAACAACACAAAGTCCAGGAAAAGCAATAAAGGGTTCTTGTACAGTATTGTAGATTTGCAAGTAAACAGATAACAAGGCAAACTACAACCTGCAAGCACTAGCACTAGTAAAATGGCTATGGTAACTGCGACACACACTAAGGTAACACCTCCAGATACTCTTCAGCTAGCAAACTCAGTAGCACTGGTGATACAGGTACAAATACAATGTACAGTAACGTTGGCGACCCAGTATCTTGGTACTGCATTTATCACACAAGCAGGGCCTACATTATAAAGGTGTTGCATCTGCAAGAGGGGTGGCTGACTGGCGAAGCAGCAGTGCAAGCAGTTCGTAAGGGGGGAAAACAGAACCTATCCAGCTAGTATTTCAACCGGTGGGCAGCAGAGCATACAGAGCATGTCCCTAAGCTTGTGCAGGAACCTTTCAGTGAGGCTGAGTCACTTTCCCTGACAAGCGTGGTTCCTCTCCCTACTATAGCCACTCACAAAATGTGCACCAACCCCAGCAGGGCACTGTTATTTATTAGCACTGCCCATAATAAAGATGGCTACCAAAGGTCACTAAGGGCTACAGTGTCCAATTGGACCACAGCTCCTCTGATGATGCCTACAGAGTCTGCAGAGGAACCATGTTCCTTTCAGCCTTCACTCCCACCTGCACAGCGTCACAGCAACACAGTCCACCTACAGCATGGAGGATAAACTATATCTGCCTGCATACTTATTATTTCATTTTTTTTCAAGTGGTCCGAAACTTTCTAAAGTTTTTTTTTACCCTAATGCATTCTATTCCCTAAACACTTACCTGAGCCTTCTCTTGATCCAGCGCTTTGTCTGTCTGCAGCAGCGCTGCTCTCTATTCCTGAATTCACAGGCCATAGGTTCCTGCTGCCCTCAGTCAAATCCTTTGAGGAGGGAGTAGGGGGCATGGCTGAGTCACACTGTGTGGCCCAATACGGCTTACTATGGGAGCATAGCCAGCATTGGAGGAGTGGAGAGTGTAGGCAGGGGAACTCCAGAAAAGGAGATAAGGGACTAATCTGTGTAATACCATTGCACAAAGCAGATAAGTATAGCATCTTCTTTATTTTAATTATATAAAAAAAATAGGGTTTACAATAACTTTAATTCTGCACAAGCTTTTCATGTAAATTCACTGGGAAGATCATCGTACTGCCGTCTCTCCACTCCCAGCTATCTAAGCCCCTTATGAGAATAGAGATTATGTGATCAAAAAGGTATTTATAATGTTTTTTATATGTATACACAAATGTTTTACCTTCCATTTACCTCCCAGCAGGGGTTGCTAGTCCCACTTCTTTGAGAGTAGAGTATATCTCTTATACAGCTCAGAGCCGATAGTTCTCCTTGCTCCTCTCTCTCTCCCTCCTTCCTGCCTCACATGGGATGACACAGCCAATCTGCTTATTCTCCCCTCTCCCCCTTCCTGTGTGTGCTTTGCGGGAAGTCAAGTGTGAAGCTAAGAAGCTCACACCTTCCGTGGTACACACAGGAGATCGGCGGGGAGAAGGAGCAGATCAGGTGTGTCTTTCTGTGCGAGAGAGGAAGGAGGGAGGGAGAGGGGAACAGGGAGAACTGTCGACTCTCAGCTGTATGAGAGACACTCTCTGCTCAGAGCCCTGCTGAGGAAGCAGGCGGCATTGATGAGCACTGATCGGCTGCACTGATATGCAGTGCTGATAGGAGGCATTGATGGGCACTGATAGGCTGCACTGATCCGCAGCACTGATAGGTGGCATTGATGATCAATGATCTGTGCTATGGATAGGCAGTGTGGCAGTGATGGGCTAAGATAAGCACCGATAGGCAGCATTGATGAGCACTGATAGGTGCACTGATGAGTACTGATAGGTGGAACTTATAGGCACTGGTAGGTGGCACTGATAGGTGGCATTGATGAGCAATGGTCTGTGACACGGATAGGCGGCAGGGCACTGATGGGCATTGATGATCACTGATAGGTGGCACCGATGGGCAATGATAGGTGGCATTGATGAGCAATGATAGGTGTCACTGATAGGCGGCACTGATGGGCATTAATGAGCACTTATAGGCAGCACTCATAGGCTAAACTAATGGACACTGATAGGTGGCACTTATAGGCACTGATAGACTGCATTGAAGGGCACAGATAGGTGGCACTGATAGGCATTGAGCACTGATAAGTGGCACTGATAGGCGCTGATAGGCAGCACTGATAGTGGCACTGATGGGTACTGATAAGCGGTATTGATAAGCTCTGATAGGGGGCACTGATAGGGATCAATGATGGGAATTGATGGGCACTGATAGGCAGCATTGATGAGCACTGATAAGCAGCACTGAAATGCAGCACTGATAGGTAGCATTGATGGGCACTCATAGGTGGTACTTATAGGCAGCATTGATGAGCAATGATAGGCAATGCTGAAATGCAGCAATGAACGGCGGCACTGGTAGGCAGCATTAATGGACACTAATAGGTGGCATTGATGAGCACAAATAGGTGGTACTGATAGGCAGCACTGATTATCAATGTAAACAATTTACTGACATTCTTGGCAGTTAATGCCTCTCCTTTCCTTACACAGACACAGCGTGGGAGGAAAGGGCTTCCGTCTG
Organism: Lithobates pipiens; assembly: GCF_037356315.1. Classification (NCBI taxonomy): domain Eukaryota; kingdom Metazoa; phylum Chordata; class Amphibia; order Anura; family Ranidae; genus Lithobates; species Lithobates pipiens. The sequence continues at coordinate 312,817,530 of NW_027507758.1, read as the reverse complement.
TTTACATGTGATCAGCTAATCACATGGTAAAGGTCTGCCGTGATTGCGCTGGATGCACATCCCAGGGAATATACAGGAGGCAGAGTTCTGGGAGGATATCCATGGACACCCTCCCAAAATTGGAAGCCCGGGGGTTGGATGAAAGGGGAGGGTCAGGGGGGCCCATCATGGTTTCTTGCCCTGGGGCCATGAAGTTTCTAGTTATGCCCCTGGGCCACATACTTTAATAAGAAAGTAGTATGAAGCAGCTCAATGCAACTTAGAATTAAGTAAAAAGACAGAAAGAATAAGGTCAACTGCAGGTTATCTACATTTGTGAATGGACTCAAACTGATTTGAAATGCAAGTAAAATGCATCTGAAAGCATAGTCCATTAGTCCATTCTCTCAGATACACAAGCCCTTAAAGCGGAAACGTCGCCCTGCAAAATTCACTTTAACTCTCTGCCTCCTCCCACCCCCCCCCCCCCCCTCCCAAATAACAGCCTGATTTTCTCTAGAGGGGCTATTTCTTGTTTTTTTTATTTTTTATGAAGCCTCCCTGAGAGACCCCATCACAAATCCCAGGAGCCCATTCACAGAGTGGCCTAGGGTGGAGCTTCCCAAGTCATCAGGAACCGGACTGCCTAAACCCAGAAAAGACAGTGAGCTGAGGAGGACCAAGATGGCAGTACGGGACACAGACAGCTGAACAGAGGATCACTGCAGGACAAGCCTGGATCCACTGGGAAGGTCAGTGCATATTTTTAAGAGAACACAACATTACAGGTAAGAGGGACAGAGGGGGGGAACAAAGCTGGGGAGAGTGAAACTCCTCTTTAAAATGAAGGTCTTACTTTTTTTCATATTTTGTTTGGTAACTTTTGGGGGCGATTATAGAATATATTTGTTGTAGTTTGAGTAGAATTTTTGCTTTAAATAAATTAACCCATTCCCAGTACAGGCAGAGCTAGTGACAGACAGACCTTTGCAACCCTATTAAATTTAAGATTTAAAATAAACATATTTAAATCACTCTTATGGAAGATCACGATATATAGAGCAGCCTCGCAGATTATAGTATATAGCTCATCATTACTAACCAGGGTTTACAGCTCTGGTGATCAGACTTAGAAAAGACAATTGGTTTGCAATGGCAGTGGTATGGTTCTATGATCAGACTCAGAACACAGATTTGGTTGGCACTTGTAGTGATATGGTGAACAGACAATTGGTTGGCACTGGCAGTAGTGTGGTTGTATGATGCTACCAGCCCTGTGTGCCTGAACATTCTGGATGAGATGAGTGGTCTGCCGATCAGATTGCTCCTGTCACCTGTCACCATGTTCATGTCACCACATCCCGGCAGCTTACAATCAATCTCTCCTGTCTGGATGGATATACTCCCTGTCCCTTTGCAGAGCTCACCTGGTAACAGCACACAGGACTTGGTTGGACAGGGGCAGCTGGGGGCTTGCGGCACTGACAGCAACCCCCCCATGGGGCTTGCAGTACTCTGAAAGCAACTACCCCCACACCCCCACTGCGGGGCTTGTGGTACTCTGAAGGCAAGCACCCCCCCCCCCCCCCCCGGAGGTCCGGCCCTTCACTTATCGGGCTGTGGTGTCCTCTCCTCCTGTGTCTCCTCAAGAGTGCGGACAGATTGGCGGGGAGGCACTGTAGTGTGAAAATGGAGAAAAATGTATTTGCTATGGTCACACAACTGGGCGGGATCAGGGCGCATTCTCTGCACCCTGTGCCCACCCTATTTTGAAGCCTATTAGAGCCTCTGGCTCTAATCAGGTACTTCAAAAAAAAAATCCCCTCCCATTCCGCCATAGGATTCCATACGTCCAGCATCCTAAAAGGGGCTGGGCGCATGGATAGGGAGGGCGGTAGCAGGTATAGGGGGGCGCCCATGCGCCCACAATACACGGGCCGCCACTGAGCCAGTATAACAGTGATCTCTGGCTGCAGTAGGAGACAGACCACAGCTTCTTCAACTCTGTTCTAGTGTCCCAACACACAGAAGGTGCCATAATGTCACACTACTTACTCTGTAAATACAATGCTCAAGCATTGAGTTTGCAGTGCCTGCTACAGAACACTTCTATGAAACACTGTGTAGTATAACCAGAAGCCCATGAGTTGATTGATGTAAATCTTGGGCTCAACACTGGATCCTAGCTCTCATTGACAGTGGTTCCAGCCCTAAAAGCTGCCAGGACCCACTTGAGCCATTCCCAGAGCCACCGTTTTAAAATGGTGCTGGAAAACAGCTGCTTTCCAATTGCCATTTAAATACAGCACCTAGGGCTTAAGTGGTTAAATGCTATTGATTAGACATTTCAAACTGAAGTTGGCTCTAACAGTCCTCAGGTCTGGATGAATTTTCTCAAGCAGAACTTTGGATAAACAATTTGCTGGTAATTATGCAAAAATCTTTATATCTGAAGATAACTGTTGAACCAGTCTATACAAACTACAAAGTGATGCATCTTTACTTTCTTAAAAATAAGCACAGTAAGAGCTGTAAACCCAAAGCGGAAAAGCTTAGCTTCTAAAGCGTAAATTAGGTAGATGACTTAAAAATATAATATTATTCCCAAGGCATTTTAGATGATTTTGTTTTAATAACTAAGCCTAAATACTTGAGATAATTCTTATGAAGTCATGCATCCTTCTGATATACACCAGTCTCATGTGGATAAATCAGTATTTTCTAAATAATGGTAATAGTGAGCTCCTAATGTTGGCTTACTTTATGACTAATCGGGTAGTGAAAGTATATATTCTAAGTCAAACCATTAGGCTGTTTCAACTGTTACTAAAAAATAATAACCTGGCCACCATAGCAATGCAGTAGTTGCACGTTATGGGAATTGAAAATGCACAAAACAGTTGAAGGCCCCTTGCACATGAGGGCATCTAGCTGCTGTGCATTCACCAGGGAGGTGAAGGTGGTGCACAGGTACAATGCCCAGCCCCACTGTCTGCAGCATGTCAAAGTCTATTGCAAGCTGTGGTTGGATGGGGCTGTATTCTGTACCAAGTGGTACTTGTGTGTAGTGCCCCATGCATTTATGGATAATGTATGGAATGCGGGTCTACCATTTTCACTATTTTCAGCATTTTATTTTAATTCTTAGTGCTGCTGATCTCCTTCAGCCTCAATCAACCACTTATGCCACGTACACACGAACAGACTTTCCAGCAGACTAGGTCCGGCGGTCTTCCCGACTGACTTTTGGCGGAGTTCCGATGGACTTTCCGAAGGAACAGACTTGGCCACACACAAATGAACTAAGTCCATTCGAAAGTCTGTTCGTTTAGAAGGTGCTGACGTAAGAAGGGGCTAAAAAAGGAAATTCAATAGCCAGTAGCCAATAGCTTCCATTGCATTGTATTTGGTCCATCAGCCGAATGGTTTTCCCGATAAGAATTGAGTCCGTCGGACAGATTTGAAACATGTTCTATTTCTAGGTCCATCTGATTTTTTTAGTGAAAAACGATTGGATTAGCGACACACGATCGGATTGTCCGACGGACTGATTCCATCAGACCTAGTCTGCCAGAAAGTCCAGTCATGTGTACGCAGTATTACAGTCTACATACACTTGCTCCTGCATCGTGTGCACAACTTTGCACAGGGCTGGCTTCCTGATGGTAACAGCGGTGGACCATGCCTGTTCAATTAGTACAGGTATTAATTTTAATGAAAGATGTATATATTAAATGGTTGCAATTATATTATATTGTTAAAGCTTATATGACATTTTAATGATTTCAGTGAATCAGCAGTTCAGTAGTTCAACACAAACCTTGGGGCTTCAAATCTTTCTGTATTCCCCACACCTTATCACTCCCTATCCTAAGTACAGCTTTTACAGCTCCTGTACACATCTGTTATTAGCAGAGGAACGACAGTAAATATCTAAATTGTGAACGTATAACAATACCAAAGATGCATGTACCAATGCCAGATGGATAAAAAGCATGTGGTCCTTAGTCCAGAAGCAAAATAATCCCTTAGTTAACAGCCAGAAAAGAAGCTGTGGAGCTGAAGCTGAAAAAAAGATGGAAAACTAGCATGAGTAGGAAGAAGACAGAGCTATATCAATGTGATCAGCAGTAATCCATGGTACCAGTTAGTTCAGGTAGGAAAATGTCGCTAATTTGAAATTGTGGATATATGTGTAATGTTTACAAGTATCTAAACAATTGAGACAGTTAGTTGTGTGGTGCAGGGTCCATTTGTTCAACATAAGTCAGAACAAATGGCCCCTGAGTTTTGAGAGTTTCTTCATCAGGGCTAAAAAACAAAACAAAAAAAACTAACGCTTATGCCCAGCGGAGCCGCTGGTTATATTTGGTTCTCTGCTCTGATTTCATAACTCTGCAAACAGCTTTGTCCCATCTGACACGCCTAGCTGAGTGGAGAATTGTTGCAAACACCTGCACATGCATAAATGCAAATATCATACACACAGGTAGAAGATGGAGTTAGTTGCTTTCCTTTGCTCCAAACACCTGTCAGCTATTTTTTGGGGCCCAGTCTGAGAGGTGGTGCATTTAATTACATCCCCTTAAGGTTCTGCATGCAGTGGTTAATGTGTCTTAGTAAAGATCAGCCCCCTTCTGCTAGCAGTGGTAATATGAACACAACAACTTGCTGCTCACCAGTCTTGTGCACTCGCCAGACCTTCCAGGTGGATCTGATACACCAGAAACCCAGGCAACTGCTTGCAGATGGTATAAGGCTAGGACTTCCACCTGTCAGCTAGCTTATGCTTCCCAGGGATACCCATATTTTTCAGTAACACCTGATCAACCTGCTGTAAGTTCTCAACTGTAAATCCTAGATAAAAGTTATTTTGTTTTGTTGACTTTGTGCTTCTGAGGCGGCTTCTGCCCTTTCTTAACCCATTTTCAAGCTCTTCTTCAAGCAATCCACATACCCTCTATAGCATGTCACAGATATCTGATCCACCAATGTACCAAATGTTAACTCAACCGGCAACCAGGCTTCTCTCTCGAACATGAGCATATATGTAGAGTACCCTGTGGCATTATTCTCAGTACTGTTGTGAGCATACACAACTGCTGCTGAGATGTGCCTGCTCCAGTGTTGAGCCTTTTTAGCTGTGAATCCCCCTGTGGATGGTAGGGAGTCCTTCTGCACTTCTGAACACCTAACAGATCCAGAAACTTCTTTATGAGTCTCCTTTCAAAGTCACTCTACTGATTAGAATGGATTCTTTGGGTGTAAGGAGACTAGCCTGGCACAGTGGCCAATTTCCAATATAGTCACGCTCGCATGAAAGCGTGCACGTGTATTGAGAATGCACGTTTGCCATGGTGAAGACGTGTGCGTGGCGGCGCATTCAATGCTTGTCATATCCTAGCACCCTCTGGCCTTTAAAATATATTAGGCAATTACCCCCTAGGATTGGGACAATGTAGGCACTTAGTAGTAGTCAAAATTAGGTCAGAAAATAACATTTATTGATACAAAAATTAAAACACATATCTGAGATATAGGTACAGATAACAATACTTTGACAGAAAAATGTATACAAGTATGTAAATTATATTCAATATACTTGTATACTTTTTTTTTGTCAAAGTATTTTTATATCTCTACCTATATGGCCGCAACTCGGATATGTGTTTTAATTTTTATATCAATAAATGTTATTTTTTAACCTATTTTTGACTACTACTAAGTGCTTACATAGTCTGAATCCTAAAGGGTAATTGTCTGATATATTTCATACCAGGGGTGATGGTACCCCACAAATGTTAGCCAGATATATCTTTAATTTGGCCTTTAAAAGAGTGACTGTAGCACATGGACATTAGTGACTGGTCTTCAGTTTCCCGTTCCTATGTGTGTGCTAATGCTTCTGGTCTGATTTTACCGACCCGGCCTGCCCTAGGATACCTCTTGGAACAAGAGAACAAAAGTACCCCCAGTACATTGGGACATTATAGGCAAGTTCACAGTATTAAATCGAGAATATTATAAAAATATAAAGAATTTATTAATATACATAACAAGATAAAAACACTGGTGCATACATCACCATACGATAATTATAACAAAACATAGTACTAATATGACCCAAGGAGGGCTACGTAATGTTGTGCACAGTACTCTTCTCATTATTCACATTGCGTTTCAGGAGCAAATATAAATCCCTTCTTTAGGCATATTTGTAAGAGAAGATCACAGCTTTAGAGCACTCTAAAATAGAACATAACATAACAAGGATCCCAGGTGTGACCCAAAATTGTAGCCTGAAGATATTGGAGTATGTGGATGGGGGAGGGGAGGGAGAAAAATAAGCGATCCTGAGGATTGAGGCATATATCGCCGATGAGGACAACCTATCCAACCTAGAATATAAATAGACAGTAATAAGACCTCAGAGCTGTCTATATCAGTGCTTCTGAACTCCAGTCCTCAAGGCGCCCCAACAGGTCATGTTTTCAGTATTTCCCTTAGATGAAACTGCTGTGGTAATTACTAAGGCAGTGAAACTGATCAAATCACCTGTTCAAAATAATGGAAAAGCTGCAAACATGACCTGTTGGGGCGCCTTGAGGACTGGAGTTGAGAAACACTGGTCTATATAAAGACATAGCAAAAGACCCCTGAAAGCCCATCCAGGTAGACACAGTAAACTTCATTGCTGGGAGTAAGTACCATGTCATATACTGCCTAGACTGTGACAAGATTGAAATAAATAAGCTAGGAAAGGGAGCTACAAGGGAATATTAATATCAGCTTAATACAGTATTATCAAATAGGGGAGCAGTGAGGCCTAAATCATATATAGAAGTCCACCCCCGATGAGTAAAATACATATATAGATAAGTAGTGGCAGTTCATAGTGCATACCTTTTAATGGTCAGCATAGATTATTCCCCTCAATTAGTTGTAAACCCCAAGTGGCAGCATCTGTCTGTGCAGACACGCCACTCTAAATAGCCATAAGGGCGCCTGCACACTGCATCTGCTACAAGTGAGTGCACACTCACCCCGTTATACCGATGCAATGGTACAGTGCAGAAAGCACGTTACACCATGTCATCCCAACACAATGGCGTGGGGAGGGGAACATGAAAACGGTGGGTGGGACAGAAGTACAGGCATGGGCAGAGGGTCAGACAAGATCCCCTGGACAACAAGTGCACGCTGCCCTCCCCCTTGCCACGAGCTGGAAGACATCATGTACCCACGATCCACCGATGCACAAGGAAAATGGGCAGCGCACCGAGGGAAGAGTGCCCGATGATCAAAGATCACAGGCATGGACCCCAGTAGCGCTAGGCCACATGGAGGCTGCCATGGTGCAGAAACAATGGCTCAAAAGAATGAGTAATCAGTGTGAAATGTGGAGGCATGAAAATTCACGTGTACATAAATGCACATATATAAGCAAAGCAGTATAGTACATGTACAATATATAGCAAATTAGGATGTTGGCAGAGAAGTATTGTATATAACATACAGTGCCTTGCGAAAGTATTCGGCCCCCTTGAAATTTTCAACCTTTTGCCACATTTCAGGCTTCAAACATAAAGATATAAAATTTTTATTTTTTGTGAAGAATCACCAACAAGTGGGACACAATTGTGAAGTGGAACAAAATCTATTGGATTTTTGAAACTTTTTTAACTAATAAAAAAATGAAAAGTGGGGCGTGCAAAATTATTCGGCCCCCTTGCGTTAATACTTTGTAGAGCCACCTTTTGCTGCGATTACAGCTGCAAGTCGCTTGGGGTATGTCTCTATCAGTTTTGCACATCGAGAGACTGAAATTCTTGCCCATTCTTCCTTGCAAAACAGCTCGAGCTCAGTGAGGTTGGATGGAGAGCGTTTCCACAGATTCTCGAATTGGATTCAGGTCTGGACTTTGACTTGGCCATTCTAACACCTGGATATGTTTATTTGTGAACCATTCCTTTGTAGATTTTGCTGTATGTTTGGGATCATTGTCTTGTTGGAAGATAAATCTCCGTCCCAGTTTCAGGTCTTTTGCAGACTCCAACAGGTTTTCATCCAGAATGGTCCTGTATTTGGCTGCATCCATCTTGCCCTCAATTTTAACCATCTTCCTTGTCCCTGCTGAAGAAAAGCAGGCCCAAACCATGATGCTGCCACCACCATGTTTGACAGTGGGGATGGTGTGTTGAGGGTGATGAGCTGTGTTGCTTTTACGCCAAACATATCGTTTTGCATTGTGGGCAAAAAGTTCAATTTTGGTTTCATCTGACCAGAGTACCTTCTTCCACATGTTTGGTGTGTCTCCCAGGTGGCTTGTGGCAAACTTTAGATGAGACTTTTTATGGATATCTTTGAGAAATGGCTTTCTTCTTGCCACTCTTCCATAAAGGCCAGATTTGTGCAGTGTACGACTGATTGTTGTCCTATGGACAGACTCTCCCACCTCAGCTGTAGTTCTCTGTAGTTCACCCAGAGTGATCATGGGCCTCTTGGCTGCATCTCTGATCAGTCTTCTCCTTGGCTGAGCTGAAAGTTTAGAGGGACGGCCAGGTTTTGGTAGATTTGCAGTGGTCTGATACTCCTTCCATTTCAAAATGATCGCTTGCACAGTGCTCCTTGGGATGTTTAAAGCTTGGGAAATCTTTTTGTATCCAAATCCGGCTTTAAACTTCTCCACAGCAGTATTACGGACCTGCCTGGTGTGTTCCTTGGTCTTCATGGTGCTCTCTGCGCTTTCAACAGAACGCTGAGACTATCACAGAGCAGGTGCATTTATACAGAGACTTGATTACACACAGGTGGATTCTATTTATCACCATCAGTCATTTAGGACAACATTGGATCATTCAGAGATCCTCGCTGAACTTCTGGAGTGAGTTTGCTGCACTGAAAGTAAAGGGGCCGAATAATTTTGCACGCACCACTTTTCAGTTTTTTATTTGCTAAAAAAGTTTAAAATATCCAATAGATTTCGTTCCACTTCACAATTGTGTCCCACTTGTTGGTGAAACTTCACAAAAAAATTTAATTTTATATCTTTATGTTTGAAGCCTGAAATGTGGCAAAAGGTTGAAAAGTTCAAGGGGGCCAAATACTTTCGCAAGGCACTGTAGTAATAGTAACATTAAGTGGGCAAACCAAACACTCACAAGAGTTGCCAAGCATACAAGCAAATAGATTGGGTGCAGGTAATAAACATAATCTGGGAGCTACCCAGGTCCTGCATATGATGACACATCAGACCAAATGAGAACCCTGTGTCACTTTTTTTTCACATACAGAAGAAGAAAACCTTCTAGAAAGGGACTTTAACTCAATTGTGTATTAAAGCCCAGGGGCAGAGTTGCCCCAAGTTATGCAATCCAACGTGCCTCACGTTGGAGTAGAAGCTTGTTCCAATCTACCCCCCCCCCAGAGTTAAGATGAACGCGTTTCAAAATAAGAAACTGGATACGGGGAATTGTACTGTGATGGTGATCTCTCATAAGTCTCTCCAAGGGGAGTTCAGGATTGGCAGTGGTCATGCTCAAGATGTAAAAAAGGTGGGTTGCGCTAAAAAATTACATAAATATTGGATCTGTGAAAATAAATAAATAAATATTACCTATGTAAAACAAGGACACACTTACTCTTTCCCCCCATCTATTGTGTATCACCACTGCGCTAAACAAAACACTATAAACTAAGCCGCCACTTTAAAAAAACAAAATGTGTACAATATTCCTTATCTAAACAATAGAATAAGCAGCGCTGAATATAAATCCACACCAGTGAATTCAAAAATATTAAAGATGATAGACCCAGTCCAGTGAACATGAATTACTAAATGTTACTACACTGTGCGTTTTAGATTGTTGGAATGATATTTATATATAATCTTTAAAAGCTTGTTAGATTGCATCATGGATTGACTTTGGATTAATGAGCAGTGTGAACTGAAGCATTGATGGAATTGGGGACACAGGTGATGTATTTATTTATTATCCCCAGCCTGGGATACTCAGATAAATAGGATGGTGAAAAGACCTCTCACTGCTTCGACCAGTCCCTCACATCAGCGACCATAAAAGAGATATAAGGCTCGCAATAGTGTAAAACCAAACACTTTAATAAAATAAATAAAAGCCAATTGCGCACTTATATAACACCAATGGAAAAATAGCATGTAAAACTCGAGCCGGCCGGTCTCGAAAACAACGCCCGATACTTCCGGGACAAGCACGTGAAGCGGTGACGTCAGTGCGTCGCTCCTCACCCCTACGCGTTTCGTCACTAACAGGACGTCGTCACGGGGTGCAATCGCGGTTTCTTTTTTCTTTTTACATGCTCAAGATGTGTCTTCAGGCCCTTTTATGAAATTCAAGTTTTGTTTTGTCCACATAGAAACCATTGCATTGGCATGTTAATAAATAAACCACTGCAATGGTCTTGCAATTAGCAAAATGTTTTAATTTGTATAAGTGCCCATTGGATAACAGAGTATTAGGTTGCATATTCATATATTGGCAATAAGGACAGCCCCCACATGTGAAAGTGCCCAAACATTTGCATGGATCAGTCCTAAAAGTTCCCACGTATTCACTCTGGACCAGCTGGCCCTTGAAGGATTTGGCTCTACGATAAGTGATCGCTGGAGCACTGCATATGTGGGTATTGAGAGTAGGGTCAATTAGTAATAAGTGCCAGTGTTTCTCAATGATTTTTTAAACTGCTTTGTGTTGATTATTGAATCTAGTAATGATCTGCGTGGGTTGTGGTTTAGCATGTTTTTTATTCACAAAAAATATGTCTTGTCTAGATTGCTCACTGGCTTGTCTGAAGGCCTTCTTTAGGCATGTAGAGGAACATCCTCATTTAGTAAGCTTTCTCTGAGGAGACCAGCCTCAGAACGAAAGGTTTCCTCTGTGGAACAGTTTCTTCTGGTGTTTCCTGCAGTGGGTTTGCAATAGAGACTACCATCTTGGTTTTTGGTGATGGTGACATCCAGAAATGTGATGACAGATTTGCTATAGGACATAGTGAAGCTCAGATTTAAGTTATTCCTGTTCATGGCCATGACACAGAAATTAAGAGCTTTGGGGGAACCCTCCCAGATCTAAAAAATGTTGTCTATATAACGAAACCATGATGTAATGTGACAGGTTACTGACAATAGACTTTCAGCAGAAATAAAGGAACGTTCCCACTCCCCTATGTACAGGTTGGCGTATGATGGGGCACAACACGTCCCCATTGCCATGTCCTGCACCTGGAGGAAGTGGGAACCATCAAAAGAAAACATGTTACCGACCACTATTGCTCAACTAGGTCCTGATTGTGAGGAGAGGCATCAGCTGGTTTCACCTTCCCGTTGGAAGGCAGTTAATTCAATCACAGTTCCCCTTTTTGTCTAGGAATATCAGTTTGTCAGATACATTGTTACCAACCTACTGGAGAAATACATGGAGCTAAAAGCAGTGACGGACAATTTTAATATAAGTATATTGTCAGAAATGTCATGACTAAGTTCCATGCTTTAGACCTACAACTGAATATAATCCTGTTGCTAATGTATACACTGTAGGTACTTTGATGTTCCTGTTTACAATGTAGATCTGTTTTTGTGACACAATAAAAAAAAATCTGATTAAAAAAAGAAAGAAAACATGTTGTGTAGTAAAATAAACTCTAGTGGCGATATAAATATCAGAAATCATGAATCAGACTGAGACAGATGTACAGTTAAATCTCACTTGTTTAATAATAATAAAAAAAGGTAAACAGAGTAAATGAATTCAGGAACCAGAACACGTAGTCAGACAAGCCAAAATGTCAGGGAGCCAGATTTGAGCGTAGTAGAACAGCAAGCAGGATCTGGAGCCAGAAGGAATGTCAGCCAAGCAAGTGTTTAGCAGGAACACAGGAGAGCGTCTTTATAGATGTGACTAAGGCGAAGGCAGAGATCATCTGGGCTGGACGTCTTAAGTAGGCAGGAATGATGAGCAGGATATCCTCAACAGGTGAGTCACTGTGGAGAGATAGGAGCTGGCAATTAGCTAACAGCTGAGCGCCCAGCTCAGAGAAGGAAGGGCTTTGGGCACCCTGGATCCAATTTAAATTTTCTGGTGCGTATGACGAATTGACCACTGGCTGAGATTTGCTCTGTTGTGTCCAGTGGAACTGGCGTCAACAGCCCCTTAACCAAGTTGTGTTGGGTTGCCTGCTTTAGACCCTGGTTCACCCTCCCCCTCCTCTCCCTTCCCCTCCACCCCCCTTTTCTTACTTCTCTTTTTTTTCTTTTCTTTTCTACCTTCCTCTTCTTCTCTTCTGTTTCTAAGTACTCTGCTCTGGGGCTTATCCCGGGAAGCAGGAATCGGGTTTACTCCAGTGGACCTAAACCTACAATGTCGTATTAAAAATGTTACTGTGGTTAATGCCCTAGTTATTACGTGAGGTATTGACCCACAATTGGTCCAAAGATTTGGGCGCATGCGCAATTATGCTCTCTTGCAGTAAGCGATTGCTGTCTCCCTTAAATGCAATGTATAACTAGATTCGTGTTACAAAAGTAATTTAAACCTCTGTTCATGGAGCAATTCCCCCTTTTTTTTTTTTTTCCTGGTTCTATATCTCCATGGTCGTGGTACAGTGTGATCCCAGGCGGGGTGCCGGGCCAGAGGAGTTTTTCTTTGCAACGTTACAGTGTATCAATAATAAACAAGGGTTTTTTTTTTTTTTTTTGTTTGCTTCAGGGGAATATAGAGGGTTTTTTTTTTTTGTTTTTTTTTTCAGTTTTTCTCTACTAATGGGAGATATAGATGGACATTCACTTTTACTGAGCATGACATTGTACTTGTCCTATCCTTTTGTTTCTCTATTATACTTGTTACTGTTCTAATTTCTTAAAGTGGTTGTATACCCACATTTTTAACTTTTACCTACAGGAAAGCCTATAATAAGGCTTACCTGTAGGTAAAAAAAATATCTCCTAAACCTGTACGGTTTAGGAGATATTCCCCTCGGTATGCGCCGCTGACTGCAGCGGCGCATGCGCACAAGGGGTTTCTCGCCGTCAAAATCCGGCAGCGTCCGAGCGGCCGGACTGAAATCTCCCGCGCGCATGCGCGGGAGTGACGATATCACGGCTCCGGCCACTCACAGCGCCGGAGCCGCGATACCCGGAAGAAACGCCGAGGGAGCATGTCAGCTCCCTCGGCGTGGATCGGGCCAGATGTCGGGGCCTCGTTCTAAGGTAAGTATTTCATAATGAGCTAGTATGCGGTGCATACTAGCTCATTATGCCTTTTTCTTTGCAGGTTTAAAAAAAAAAAATGTGCGGGTTTACTACCGCTTTAATAAATATATATTGTAAAAAAAGAGAATGAAGGGCTGAGCCCAGCCCAGACAGAATTCAAGGCACTATTGTGAGCAAACTCCGCCCACGGTAAGAGGTCTGACCAGTTGTTATGATGGCCAAAAATATACTAACGCAGGAATTGCTCCAAGGACTGATTGGCTCGTTCTGTGGCCCCATTAGACTGTGGGTGATACACAGAGGAGAAAGCAAGCTGAATTCCCAACTGTGCACGAAAGGCTCACCAGAACGGGGACACAAACTGACTACCCCTGTCTAAGACAATCATCTTGGGTAGCCCATGTAAGCGATCTCCCGAGCAAAAATGGAAGCCAGTTTTTTTATAAGTGGGCAACTTCTTAAGTGGGATACAATGAGACATTTTCGAGAACCGGTCAACCACCATAAGGATAACTGTGTTGCCCTGGGAGTTGGGTAACTCCACAATAAAATCCATAGACAGGTGTGTCCAGGTCCTCTCTCCATTGGGTATGGGTTGTAGGAGGCCCACTGTAAGATGTCGTGGAGTCTTACTCTGGCAGCTACAAAGGCAGTTACATCAGCACATAGACTAGGCCATCAGAATTGTTGGGAAATGGCCCAAAAGAGTTGATGCTTCCTAGGGTGGCCAGCAGCCTTGGGAGAATGGTAAGTCTGGAGCACAGCAGTACTGAGACTCTCTGGGACAAAGCAGCAGTCGCAAGGTTTCTCAGGAAGAGCATGAACCTGAGCAGCAAGACTTTTGTCACCTAAAGGAGAAGTGAGACTGGTGCGAACAGTAACCAGAATATGATCAGGAGGAATCACAGGAACGGGATCCGCCTCCAGGAGGAAAACTGTTGTGACAAAGCGCCAGCCCTTACATTCTTAGTACCGGGTAAGAATGAGACAATGGAATTGAAACTATATAAGAAAAGAGCCCATCATGCCCTTCAGGGAGAGAGGTGTTTAGCCTCAGACAAGAATGTGAGATTCTTATGGTCAGTAAGAATGAGAACTGGCACAGTGGTACCTTCGAGGAGATGTCTCCATTCTTTCATGGCTAAATTGATCGCTAACAGCTCTCTGTCACCAATCTCGCAAAAGCACTCCGCAGGTGACAATTTCTTGGAAAAGAGACGAGAAGTTACAAATAAAATAATAGTTGACAAAGCCAAGAAAATGCTGCAAAGGATGTAAACCCTTGGGTCGGGGCCACTGTAGGACTGCTAAAAGTTTCTCTGGGTCCATCGAAAAACCAGCAGTGGAAATTACATAACCCAAGAATTGAACCTGTTCATGATAGAATTCGCACTTCTCCAATTTACAATAGAGATTGTTCTCTCTTAGTATCTGAAGCACATCACAGACATCTGTGTGGTGGCTCTCCAGGGACTTGGAAAATATGAGGATACCATCAAGATAAACCACTACACATAACTGCAACAAATCTCAAAGGACATCATGAATAAATTCCTGGAAAACTGCCGGGGCGTTGCAAAGGCCAAAAGGCATTACAAGGTACTCATAATGGCCTGTTCTGGTATTAAATGCAGTTTTCCACTTGTCGCCCTCCTTAATCCTCACGAGATTGTATGCCCCGCTCAAATAAGCTTTGTGAAACCATTGCTCCCTTGAGGCGGTTAAATAACTCCATAATCAATGGAATCAGATAGGCATTCTTAATCATGAAATACTTGAGACCCCTATAATCAATACAAGGTCTCAGTTCACCACTCTTCTTCTTCACAAAGAAGAAACCAGCACCAGCAGGAGACAACCTTGAGAAAGTGCATCTGCAACATACTCCTCCATGGCCTTATCCTCCAAGACCGACAAAGGATAAACCCGGCCACAAGGGGGTATGGCACCAGGTTGAAGGTCAATTGTGCAATCAATCGCCGGCTTGACCTTTGTCAATGACATCGCAGTACTCCTCAGGGAGGAGAGAGAAGAACAGCAAAAGACCTTGGCTACCTTTTGGAAGCATGTCTTACTGCATTGTGGCGACCAGGAGAGAACCTCAGCACAGAGCCATTCAAAAGAGGGGTTGTGCCTCTGTAACCAATGATAACCAATAACCAGCAGAAACTTATGTGAGGAATTAACTTGGAATTGGATTATCTCATGGTGAATAGCCCCTACGGCCATAGACAACAAAATTGGAATTGTATTATCTCATGGTGAAGAGCCCCTACAGCTATGGACAACAGAACAGTCTCATAGGCAGGCTGTAGAGGTCTTCCATCAAAAGCCTCAATGGCAAGTGGAGTGTCACTCAGCTGCAGCAGAATCGAGTGCTTCAATACAAAGGCAGCATCAAAGAACAGGCCTGCAGCCCCAGAGTCGATTAGAGCCTGAGTCTCGATGAACGACTCAGCCCAAAAAAGGGTAACCAAAACCGGGGTTTGGCCTTCAAGATAACTGGGAATGAAACAAGGTTCGTGCGTTCCCTGGACGGGTAGGACAAGACTTCAAAAAGTGACCTGCCTGGCCACAATAAAGGCACAATCTCTCCCTCATTCTAAGGGTTCTCTCATCTGCAGAGAGACGCGTGAAGCCGAAGTGCATGGGTTCATCTTCACTGACTAGGCATGGGAGGTGAGAGAGGCAAGGGTGGGACTGCAAAGCCCGGAGACAAAAATACAGGAGGCTTCCACGAGCACTCCTTAAAAGAGAGTCATTCTCTGAGTCTGAAGTTAAGGAGGGTGGCAAACGTGATCAACTTCTCCAACTCAGTGGGTATATTTCGAGCTACTATCTTATCCTTGATGGTATCTGAGATACCATGAGAAAAAGCAGCCACGAGGACCTCATTGTTCCAAGCAACCTCTGCTGCCAGAGTACAGAATTCAATGGCGTAATCGGCAACAGTTCTCGTACTCTGCTTGATGGACATGAGGCACTCGGCAGCAGAAGCAGAGCATGTGGGAACATCAAATACCCTTTTAAAGGAAGCCACAAATTCAGGGTAACTCAAGACAACAGGTTTTTGCATCTCCCACAGAGGGTTTGCCCAGGCCAGGGCTCTCTCAGAAAGCAAAGATATCACAAAATCTACCTTGCTTCTGTCCGTGGGAAATGCCTGGGGCAGCATCTCAAAGTATATCTCAACCTGGTTGAGAAACCCTCTACATTGGACTGGATTGCCCCAAATCACTTGAGAAGTGAAGCAGAACCAGACATACCTCTTATAGAGGTAATACTCGAGGCGGGTGCCAGCACAGAGACTGCAGCAGCAGCAGCAGCAGGGATGGCCTGCAACACAGGTTGTACTGGAGCAGCCACAGTGGGAGATTTCAGGCGAGCCGTGTGACTCAGGAGCATTTGTAATGCCATGGTAAAATGATCCATGCGGTGATCCTGCTCATCCAATCTGGAAAAAATATTACCAACAAGTGGATTGACTGCATTTTCTGAATTCATTGCCTTTACCTACTGTCAGAAACCATGAATCAGACTGAGACAGAAGTACAGTTAAATCTCACTTATTTAATAATAATAAAAAAAGGTAAACAGAATAAACGTAGTCAAAACATAGCTAGAGTTCAGGAACCAGAACGGATAGTTAGACAAGCCAAAACGTCAGGGAGCCAGAGATGAGCGTAGTAGAACAGTAAGCAGGATGTAGAGCCAGAAGGAATGTCAGCCAAGCAGGTCTTTAACAGGAACACAGGAAAGCGTCTCTAGAAATGTTACCAAGGCAAAAGCAGAGATCATCTGGACTGGACATCTTAAGTAGGCAGACTGATGAGCAGGATATCATCAACAGGTAAGTCATTGTGGAGATATAGGAGCTGGCAATTAGCCGACAGCTGAGCGGCCAGCTCAGAGAAGGAAGGGCTCCCTTATCAGAAGGTTTTATAGTGAATGTCGTTCTTTCAAGGACTGTAGAGCATCTCTTTCGGTTGTAGAAAGGTTCCCCTTGGAGGAATATGTTTTTCGTTTTTTTATTTCTATAGTGGTAGAAAAGCGGTCAGATTGGGATTCCCTGACAGAGATTGAAATTTGTCAGATTTATTTTTAAATATAATAGTGTTTGACACTGGTTCTACTTTCGTTTTCAATGTGCTTTTTTTGTAAATTAGTACACTGAGGAAATTGAGCACATTCAAAGTGGAACCATTCTACAACCAAAAGAGATGCTCTACAGTCCTTTAAAGAACAACATTCACTTACTATAAAACCTTCCTAAGGTTCTTTCAAAAACCAGACAATGTGATTGTCTGGATTTGTCTGGATTTGTTTCCACATTTTGACTCTCATAGTTGAGGTATACCTATGATGACAATTACAGGCCTCTCTCATCTTTTTAAGTGGGAGAACTTGTACAATTGGTGGCTGACTAAATACTTTTTGGTAACAACAAAGTCTGGGGAATGCCCAGGGAAAAAACCAAAGCCTACTTACCACCAGCTCGCAGACAACCAAATTAACCTGTCTAACAGTATGCGTTAAAAACAGGGGTTTAGTCCGCACGCATTTGCAAACGCATGCGTGAGCCACGTCAAGGCACCCTGGTATCTGTGGTCCTAACACTAACATAGTGTCCCCACAGTGGAGGCACATGCATTCTGATGGTTAGATGAGGGCAGGTGGACTGAAGGGGAGCCACCCCTCCTTAAAGATACAGGAACACACCAAACACCCAGCAAGAGCACAATGGCAGCAAAGGTGTTGGTGCATTGCTGGACCAATGCAAACACTACCGTGTTATCAAGAACTTGCCCACCGCCCTCATCTATAGCTGGCTATCGCAGTAAGTGGCTTTGGAAGGCTAAACAACAGGTAACAACAAAGTCTGGGGAATGCCCAGGGAAAAAACCAAAGCCTACTTACCACCAGCTCGCAGACAACCAAATTAACCTGTCTAAATACTTTTTGCCCCACTGTAACCTCATTTTTTTATATTTTTTCCAAATATTATACAAAACTTACATTTTAGTGTATTTTTTCCTGTAAATATGTATTTGACAAAGATCTGCATAAATATCGTGTAAAAAATATTTTTTTAACAACCACCATTTTATTCTCCATGGCCTCTGCTTTCAGAAAACATATACTTTTGGGGGGATTTACATTCATTTCTTGCAAAAAATGCAGATTTTAACAAAAAAATGCCTAGGTAGACAAGTGGTTTAAGGAGCGTTAGACCATCTGTGGAGGGTTTTTTTGTTTTGTTTTTTTACAGTCTATGTTTCTATTTGTGAGATTCACCACTCTATACTGGTGGCAATTGTCCTTGAAAATGAAAGTGAAGGAAAATCCAAAAGTTTAAAGTTGTCCCCAGAACAAGAGGTAAGCGAAATCTTCCAATGGTCACTAATGAAAATTCCCCTCACTTTTTTAGAGAATTACTCTAAATTCCCGTTGCATCTCTAGGGCAGGATGTAAAGTAATAGTAAATGGTAATAGTAAAGTAATAGTAAAAAGACAAAAATAACCTGGCAGGAGGTTAACTCTTCCCTACTCTATCCAAAACATAACAAATTGCTATACATGCACTTTAAATTAGACAGTTGCAGGGATAAAGAGTTTAAGCCCCAAACTTTACAGGTAGAATCTGATCTATACCAGGGCACTACAGCAGCAGGATTAGAGGTACAGATGGAAAATGATGAATGGATAAAGGAAAATCCGCAAATCCATACATCCTCTTTAAATTAGTCCAAATTTATTATATCTCCATAAAGATAAAAGTACAGCAGAGGTAGATGCGTTTCAGCCGCAACAGCCTTGTTCATAACCCAGAACAAGATGGAGATGGAGGTGCCAGTGCAAGCAATCCAGTTTTTTTTTCACAGCACCTAGAAAAGTACTTACATGAATACATGATCATATATCAATGCTGAACGCTACAGCTAAAGCCAAAAAGACTAAAACCACCAGGGTAACAGAATGTATTCCGTAGATTCATCTTTGTAAATTAGAAATGAAAACACATGCAGAAATAACAAGAAATCAGATCATTGCTCCTACTCTGTGCCATGCATTATGAGGAACCTGGCCCAATGTTTTGGTTCATCATGGAGGACCCACTCTCAACAACTATGATCTGTTTTCTTCCACTGCAATTATTCTGATGATCTATATCACCAGTTCTATCCTCATTGCAACAATACCACCTATTACTCATCTCTGCTGTACTGTACAGTAAAACTACCAGCTACTTCTTTCACCATACTGAAAATCCATCAACCATATTTCTTTTTTATTTCATCTCTCCATCCTGTATCTTCCTCCAATATTTGGGTCTTCAATTAGCTTTTCATGCTTCCTTTTATGAGAATTTCAATCTCTACCCCTTTTTTCTTATATTAATAGCAGCTAAGCAACATCTGCTTTGGTTCTCCATTTCAATACTGGATTTTTCAACAGCTCTTTGTTGCATATCAGAGAAACTTCTGCCTTTTAATAAGTCTTTTTATCGTATCACCTTAGGTGTAGGACCTGTTTGTTGTACATCTGGGCATGAAAGTATGCTAATAACATCCATAGCTGCTCTTCTGATCAGTAGATGTCGACACACATTGGAGAAGATTTTCTAAAACTGAAGCACTTAGAATCTGGTGCAGCTGTGCAGGGTAGCCAATCAGCTTCTAACTTCAGCTTGTTCAATTAAGCTTTGGCAATGACATTTGGAAAATGATTGGTTTCTATGCAAAGTTGCACCAAGGTGTACACTCTCCCGTTTTAGTAAATATCCCCCACAGTCACAATGCAGATAACAAATACAGTGTCCTCAGAGAAGCATGTGACCAAGAGACATCAAGGTATCAATGAACTGTGATCAATGAAGTGTTAATGGCAACAGAGAAAACTACTATATCCTCCTAGCAGTGCTTTGTGGGGGGGGGGGGGGGCTGTATGACTCTGAATCTGCAAATGTTAATGCCAACCCTTATGTAAACTATTTAAAATTAAATTGACACTAATTTGCCATTCACACTAGTGCAACTTTGGACACAAAGTCACATGACAAGTCGTAGCCCCCTTGATTTCAATGGCACCCGTTCCAATCTATGCCACTTGAGGTCACAGCAACTTTGAAAAAGTTCCTGAACTACCTTGATGTGATTCTCTTGCAACTTGAGTGCCAGAGAGTGTAAAGTTGCATGAAAATCACATAAATGTTACATCAAAGTCCCATTCTAAATCATGTGACTTTGGAATTGCATATGTGTGAATGGGCCTTATGGTCTTTTTTCACCATTTATAAAACAATATAATGCTACCCAACTACATCTTTTTCTGAAAGAGAAAAACGAAGAGCAATAGAGAGAGACAAGAGTTAGGCCGCGTACACACGGGCGGATTGTCTGTCCAACTTAGTCCGCTGAACCGTGTTTCAGCGGACAATCCGCTCGTGTGTGGGCTTCAGCGGACTTTTTCAGCGGACTGTCTGACGAACAAAGTCTTACGGAATTTCCGAAATTTTGTCCGTTCAAACTTGGTTTTGTCCGTCCAAACTTGGTTTCAGCGGACAGTCCGCTCGTGTGTAGGCAAGTTGGATGAACTAAGTATGGCGCATGCTCAGAAAGGATTTACACGGCCGAAGGTTGCATTGCAGTGTATAGGACGTCGTTTTTCTAGTCCCGTCGTACGTGCTGTACACGTCATCGCGCACGCTTTCAGCGGACTGTCTGCTCATCGTGTGTGGTCAAGTCCGTTCATGCAAATTTTGAACGGACTGTCTGTCAGATTGTCTGCCGAACTTAGTTGGCCAGACAATCCGCCCGTGTGTACGCGGCCTAAGAAGGAAGATTCATACTTTTCAGAGCCTTTAGAATGCTGCAAGACAATTATTTAAAAAAAAGAATACTATGCAAACAAGTGTTCTTGCAAACTGCACATGTAGTATGGCCCATGTCAGTGGAGGATGTTTGGATATCTTCGGTCTAATAAATTGATTCATTAAAGTGATAGCCTTTTTCTCAGGTGATGATTGTATACATGACCAGGAGGGCTCACTGCGCAAGCACAGCCAGTGTTAAAGAGAACTGGAAGGGGTTCTAAACAAATCTGCAACAGAGAGAAGGGTGGGGGTCTCTAGCAAAGTTTAATTCATCAGGACTAGGCACATGGGTTAGTTTACTGTTTTAGTAAATGTAGACCCTTGACAAAGCATACCTAGTCTCAGAGATATTTTTAATGCTTAACTTATACATGCTAAGGTGTCCTTTTATGAAGCAGTGAAATCTATTCACTGCTTCATTCTCCGGCATTCACATAGGAGATCTTTCTCCTCTGTGTGCCACTATATGAAGCGGAGTAGATCGCTTCACACTTGGAGGTGTGAAGCGATCTACAAACGCTTCTAACACTGGAGAACGGCCCCTAATACTGTAATCTCGTGAGACTTTACGAGATTACAGTACTAGAAATTCACTCATACACACAGATGTCAATATATTAAGCAGTGATAAATTATCACAGCTCAATACACTGACACGCGGTGTGATTAATGTTAGTGAAATAAAGCGTCCCCCTACATAATATATACATGTATACACACACAGACATTATATATACATGTATATACACACACATTATATATATATACATATACACATTATATGTATATATGTATATATATGTATACACATACATATGACAGGGGGACATAGTTACAGTGTTGGGGGGTCTGAACGAGGCATAAGGAAGTTAATTATCTTCCTCTTTCCTCCTCAGATCCCCCTGATTCCCTCTTCACTACCCCGGTTCTCCACCTCTGAGTTGGTGAATCGGGGCGTGTGAATTCTGACACAGATCACAAGTGAAGCGCTGAGATCATAGCTTCATATAGTGACCGTTACTGTGTCAGTCTATGTGGATTCTCCATGTGCGGAGATAATCGGCGGGAGAACAAGTTCAAACACATCTCCCCCCGATTCTCTCTGGTTTATATACTGTTTATGGGCTGTGATCAGCGGCGATCCTCTGGATCTCCACTGATCATTGCTTCATAAACGGACACCATAGTAACTTAAAGTGTAACACTTGCATGTTTTTTTCTTCTCTTACAGAGGTCACAGTTCTCATTTTGGAATGTTTTAATCTTCCTTTCGACCAGGAAGAGCAGTGTCAGGATTTTTTTGTCCATGGATTACTTAACCACTTTCAGACCGGACCATTTTGCTGGTAAATGACCAGAGGTCTTTTTACACTTTGGCACTGCGCTGCTTTAACTGGTAATTGCGCGGTCATGCAATGTTGTACCCAAACAAAATTTGCGTCCTTTTCTTCCCACAAATAGAGCTTTCTTTTGATGGTATTTGATTGCCTCTGCGATTTTTATTTTTTGCGATATAAACGTAAAAAGACCGCAAATTTTGAAAAAAAATGATATTTTCTACTTTTTGTTATTAGAAAAATCCAATAAACTCAATTTTAGTCATACATTTAGGCCAAAATGTATTCAGCCACATGTCTTTGGTAAAAAAAAAGTCAATAATTGTATATTTATTGGTTTGCGCAAAAGTTGTCACATCTACAAACTAAGGTACGTTTTCTGGAATTTACGCAGCTTTTAGTTTACGACTGCCTATCTCATTTCTTGAGGTGCTAAAATGACAGGGCAGTACAAAACCCCCCCAAATGACCCCATTTTGGAAAGTAGACCCCCTAAGGAAATTGATAAGAGGCATGTTGAGCCCATTGAATATTTTATTTTTTTGCCTCAAGCGATTGAATAATGACAAAAAAAAAATTTTTTTTTTTTTTTTACACAAAGTTGTCACTAAATGATATATTGCTCACACATGCTATGGGCGTATGTGAAATGACACCCCAAAATAAATTCTGCTGCTTCTCCTGAGTACGGGGATACCACATATGTGGGACTTTTTGGGAGCCTAGCCGCGTACAGGGCCCCGAAAACCAAGCACCGCCTTCAGGCTTTCTAAGGGCGTAAATTTTTGATTTCACGCCTCACTACCTATTACAGTTTTGAAGGCCATAAAATGCCAAGATGGCACAAAACCCCCACAAATGACCCCATTTTAGAAAGTAGACACCCCAAGCTATTTGCTGAGAGGCATGTTGAGTCCATGGAATATTTTATATTTTGCCACAAGTTGCGGGAAAATTACAAACTTTTTTTTTTTTTTTTTTTTTTTTCACAAAGTTGTCACTAAATGATATATTGCTCATGCATGCCATGGGCATATGTGAAATGACACCCCAAAATAAATTCTGCTGCTTCTCCTGAGTACGGGGATACCACATATGTGGGACTTTTTGGGAGCCTAGCCGCGTACGGGGCCCCGAAAACCAAGCACCGCCTTCAGGCTTTCTAAGGGCGTAATTTTTTGAGTTCACTTCTCACTACCTATTACAGTTTTGAAGGCCATAAAATGCCAAGATGGCACAAAACCCCCACAAATGACCCCATTTTAGAAAGTAGACACCCCAAGCTATTTGCTGAGAGGCATGTTGAGTCCATGGAATATTTTATATTTTGCCACAAGTTGCGGGAAAATTACAAACTTTTTTTTTTTTTCACAAAGTTGTCACTAAATGATATATTGCTCACGCATGCCATGGGCATATGTGAAATGACACCCCAAAATAAATTCTGCTGCTTCTCCTGAGTACGGGGATACCACATATGTGGGACTTTTTGGGAGCCTAGCCGCGTACGGGGCCCCAAAAACCAAGCACCGCCTTCAGGCTTTCTAAGGGCGTTACAGTTTTGAAGGCCATAAAATGCCAAGATGGCACAAACCCCCCCCCCCCCAAATGACCCCATTTTAGAAAGTAGACACCCCTAAATTTAGGGGTACACTAGTGAGACTAGGTAATAAATGGCGGGTGCCCTGAAACTATAAAAAAATAACTAACCAACCAGCGTCACCTGTAACAGTTATATGGTGATCACTGGTGAAAGGGTTAACTAGGGGGCAATCAGGGGGCTTTATGCGGTAGTATATGGGGGTCCCTGGCGCTATAAAAAGCTGCGGCGAACCTAAATACCTACCTGCCTAACTAGCGTCACCTGTGACACTAATACAGCGATCAGAAAAACGATCGCTTATTAGGCTGGGTTCACACTGGAGCGATGCGGGAACGCCACGAATGCGCGGCGGGTTCCCGCATCGCATGCCTCCCGGCGGCAGTTCACACTGCCCTATGCGAACTGCTGGGAGTGTCAGTGAAATGTTAATGACACCCCCAGATCAGTTCGCATATCGCAGTGCGATCTGCAAACTTGGATCGCATGGTGTGAACACCCATGCGATCCGATTCTGCTGCGGACCAAAAAAAGGGTCCCGTGCGAGTTTGCGGCGGGTGCGGCGGGTGCGACACGAATTCAGCCATACTATCTGTATAGCTGAACTCGAATCGCACAGAGATCGGATGTGATTTGCACTGCAGTGCGGTGCGAATCACATCCGTTCTCATAAACCGCTGCAATGTGAACCCAGCCTTAGTGACACTGGCGACGGGGGGTGATCACGGGGTTAAACCTTTATTGGGGGGGTTAGGGGGGTACCTTAGAACTAAAGGGGGCTAACCCTAACTGCCCTAACAGTTATTAGTCACAAATGACACCTGCCGGGTGATCAGGGGGTTAAACCTTTATTAGGTAATAAATGGCGGGTGCCCTGAAACTATAAAAAAATAACTAACCAACCAGCGTCACCTGTAACAGTTATATGGTGATCACTGGTGAAAGGGTTAACTAGGGGGCAATCAGGGGGCTTTATGCGGTAGTATATGGGGGTCCCTAGCGCTATAAAAAGCTGCGGCGAACCTAAATACCTACCTGCCTAACTAGCGTCACCTGTGACACTAATACGGCGATCAGAAAAATGATCGCTTATTAGGCTGGGTTCACACTGGAGCGATGCGGGAACGCCACGAATCCGCGGCGGGTTCCCGCATCGCATGCCTCCCGGCGGCAGTTCACACTGCCCTATGCGAACTGCTGGGAGTGTCAGTGAAATGTTACTGACACCCCCAGATCAGTTCGCATATCGCAGTGCGATCTGCAAACTCGGATCGCATGGTGTGAACACCCATGCGATCCGATTCTGCTGCGGGCCAAAAAAAGGGTCCCGTGCGAATTTGCGGCGGGTGCGGCGGGTGTGGCGGGTGCGGCGGGTGCGGCGAATGGCTGAACTCGAATCGCACAGAGATCGGATGTGATTTGCACTGCAGTGCGGTGCGAATCACATTCGTTCTCATAAACCGCTGCAATGTGAACCCAGCCTTAGTGACACTGGCGACGGGGGGTGATCACGGGGTTAAACCTTTATTGGGGGGGTTAGGGGGGTACATTAGAACTAAAGGGGGCTAACCCTAACTGCCCTAACAGTTATTACAGTCACAAATGACACCAATGCAAAAAAAAAAAAAAAAAAAAAAAAATGACATTGGTGTCACTGTGACTGGGGGGCAGGGGTAATTGGGGGGGTGATCGGGGGGTAAAGGGGGGGTGTGAGTGTGCCTGGCATGTTCTACTGTGTGTGGGATGTGTTGGTGCAACTCACTGATCCGCTCTCCTCCGTGTCGGAACGAAAAATACCGACACGGAGGAGAGAATACATCACTTCCTCTCCTGTGTTTACATTACAGGAGAGGAAGTGATGTCACCGGGGATTTCCATTCGTCGGGAGCGATCGCGAGGGGGTGGCCATGAATGAATGGCCGTCCCCTCGTCCGGGATCGCTCCCGAACGAAAACCAACCGCCGCAGGCACCGGGCGGGGGCCCGATCGGGCCCCCGACCCGCGGGAGGCAAAGGACGTACATGTATGTGCTTATGCCTGCCCGTGCCATTCTGCCGACGTACATCGGCGTGCGGCGGTCGGCAAGTGGTTAAAGTGGTTGTAAACCCCTACAAACCACTTTGACCTACAGGTAAGCCTAGATTAAGGCGTACCTGTAGGTCCAAGAAATTTCTCTGTATGCTATGAGGAATGCTTTTGCCGAAACATGTTAACAGTTTGATGTTGTACTGCTGTTTGTGCTCAATAAAGAATTAAGAAGAAGTAATCGAGTTGCCGGCATTCTTTTTGCAATTTTGATGTATAGGACACAATAGCCTGAGCACAGTTTTTCAGCTCAGCATCCCATAAACATGCAGTAGAGCTTGGGTGAGTTTTTGTCTATATTAACAGGATATATATATATATTTATATATGTATATATATATATATATATATATATATTTTTTTTTTTTTTTAGGGTTACAAACACCTTAACTGCTTAATGACCGCCCCCTGCACATATACGTCGGCAGAATTGCACGGCTGGGCACAAGCACATACCTGTACGTTGCTCTTTAAGTGGTCCTAGACCGGTTCTGAGCTCCGTGACCGCGGGACCAGCAGACACGATCGCGGCTGGTGTCCCGCGATCGGGTCACAGAGCTGAAGAATGAGGAGAGGTCCGTGTAAACAAACCTCTCCTCGTGCTTCTTACTGAGCCTGTCACTGATCGTCTGTTCCCTGATATAGGGAAAGACAATCAGTGACGTCAGACACCAAGCCCCGCCCCCCTACAGTTAAAAAAAAACACACAGACACACTTAACCCCTCCCGCCCCCTAGTGGTTAACTTCTTCACTGCCAGTGTCATTTACACAGTATTTAAATAGCACTGATTGCTGTATAAATGACAATGGTCCCAAAAATATGTCAAAAATGTCCGATGTGTCCGCCATAATGTAGCAATCACAATAAAAATCGCTGATCGCCGCCATTACTAGTAAAAAAAAATATTAATAAAAATGCTATAAAACTATCCCCTATTTTGTAAACGCTATAACTTTTGCGCAAACCAAAATAATAATCGCTAATTGCGATTTTTTTTACCAAAAATATGTAGAAGAATACATATCAGCCTAAACATTTTGAAAAAATGTTTTTTATATATTTTTGGGGATATTTATTATAGCAAAGTAAAAAAATATTAAATTTTTTCCAAAATTGTCGCTCTATTTTTGTTTATAGCGCAAAAAATAAAAACCACAGAGGTGATCAAATACCACCAAAAGAAAGCTCTATTTGTGGGGAAAAGAGGACTTTTTTTTGGGAGCCACGTCGCACGACCGCGCAATTGTCAGTTAACCACTTGCCGACCGCCTCACGCCGATGTACGTCGGCAGAATGGCACGGGCAGGCATAAGCACGTACATGTACGTGCTTTGCCTCCCGCGGGTCGGGGGCCCGATCGGGCCCCCGCCCGGTGCCTGCGGCGGTCGGTTTTCGTTCGGGAGCGATCCCGGACGAGGGGACGGCCATTCATTCATGGCCACCCCCTCGCGATCGCTCCCGACGAATGGAAATCCCCGGTGACATCACTTCCTCTCCTGTAATGTAAACACAGGAGAGGAAGTGATGTATTCTCTCCTCCGTGTCGGTATTTTTCGTTCCGACACGGAGGAGAGCGGATCAGTGAGTTGCACCAACACATCCCACACACAGTAGAACATGCCAGGCACACTCACACCCCCCCTTTACCCCCCGATCACCCCCCCAATTACCCCTGCCCCCCAGTCACAGTGACACCAATGTCATTTTTTTTTTTTTTGCATTGGTGTCATTTGTGACTGTAATAACTGTTAGGGCAGTTAGGGTTAGCCCCCTTTAGTTCTAATGTACCCCCCTAACCCCCCCAATAAAGGTTTAACCCCGTGATCACCCCCCGTCGCCAGTGTCACTAAGGCTGGGTTCACATTGCAGCGGTTTATGAGAACGAATGTGATTCGCACCGCACTGCAGTGCAAATCACATCCGATCTCTGTGCGATTCGAGTTCAGCCATTCGCCGCACCCGCCGCACCCGCCGCACCCGCCGCAAATTCGCACGGGACCCTTTTTTTGGCCCGCAGCAGAATCGGATCGCATGGGTGTTCACACCATGCGATCCGAGTTTGCAGATCGCACTGCGATATGCGAACTGATCTGGGGGTGTCAGTAACATTTCACTGACACTCCCAGCAGTTCGCATAGGGCAGTGTGAACTGCCGCCGGGAGGCATGCGATGCGGGAACCCGCCGCGGATTCGCGGCGTTTCCGCATCGCTCCAGTGTGAACCCAGCCTAATAAGCGATCATTTTTCTGATCGCCGTATTAGTGTCACAGGTGACGCTAGTTAGGCAGGTAGGTATTTAGGTTCGCCGCAGCTTTTTATAGCGCTAGGGACCCCCATATACTACCGCATAAAGCCCCCTGATTGCCCCCTAGTTAACCCTTTCACCAGTGATCACCATATAACTGTTACAGGTGACGCTGGTTGGTTAGTTATTTTTTTATAGTTTCAGGGCACCCGCCATTTATTACCTAATAAAGGTTTAACCCCCTGATCACCCGGCAGGTGTCATTTGTGACTAATAACTGTTAGGGCAGTTAGGGTTAGCCCCCTTTAGTTCTAAGGTACCCCCCTAACCCCCCCAATAAAGGTTTAACCCCGTGATCACCCCCCGTCGCCAGTGTCACTAAGGCTGGGTTCACATTGCAGCGGTTTATGAGAACGGATGTGATTCGCACCGCACTGCAGTGCAAATCACATCCGATCTCTGTGCGATTCGAGTTCAGCTATACAGATAGTATGGCTGAATTCGTGTCGCACCCGCCGCACCCGCCGCAAACTCGCACGGGACCCTTTTTTTGGTCCGCAGCAGAATCGGATCGCATGGGTGTTCACACCATGCGATCCAAGTTTGCAGATCGCACTGCGATATGCGAACTGATCTGGGGGTGTCATTAACATTTCACTGACACTCCCAGCAGTTCGCATAGGGCAGTGTGAACTGCCGCCGGGAGGCATGCGATGCGGGAACCCGCCGCGCATTCGTGGCGTTCCCGCATCGCTCCAGTGTGAACCCAGCCTAATAAGCGATCGTTTTTCTGATCGCTGTATTAGTGTCACAGGTGACGCTAGTTAGGCAGGTAGGTATTTAGGTTCGCCGCAGCTTTTTATAGCGCCAGGGACCCCCATATACTACCGCATAAAGCCCCCTGATTGCCCCCTAGTTAACCCTTTCACCAGTGATCACCATATAACTGTTACAGGTGACGCTGGTTGGTTAGTTATTTTTTTATAGTTTCAGGGCACCCGCCATTTATTACCTAGTCTCACTAGTGTACCCCTAAATTTAGGGGTGTCTACTTTCTAAAATGGGGTCATTTGGGGGGGGGGGTTTGTGCCATCTTGGCATTTTATGGCCTTCAAAACTGTAACGCCCTTAGAAAGCCTGAAGGCGGTGCTTGGTTTTTGGGGCCCCGTACGCGGCTAGGCTCCCAAAAAGTCCCACATATGTGGTATCCCCGTACTCAGGAGAAGCAGCAGAATTTATTTTGGGGTGTCATTTCACATATGCCCATGGCATGCGTGAGCAATATATCATTTAGTGACAACTTTGTGAAAAAAAAAAAAAGTTTGTAATTTTCCCGCAACTTGTGGCAAAATATAAAATATTCCATGGACTCAACATGCCTCTCAGCAAATAGCTTGGGGTGTCTACTTTCTAAAATGGGGTCATTTGTGGGGGTTTTGTGCCATCTTGGCATTTTATGGCCTTCAAAACTGTAATAGGTAGTGAGAAGTGAACTCAAAAAATTACGCCCTTAGAAAGCCTGAAGGCGGTGCTTGGTTTTCGGGGCCCCGTACGCGGCTAGGCTCCCAAAAAGTCCCACATATGTGGTATCCCCGTACTCAGGAGAAGCAGCAGAATTTATTTTGGGGTGTCATTTCACATATGCCCATGGCATGCATGAGCAATATATCATTTAGTGACAACTTTGTGAAAAAAAAAAAAAAAAAAAAAAAGTTTGTAATTTTCCCGCAACTTGTGGCAAAATATAAAATATTCCATGGACTCAACATGCCTCTCAGCAAATAGCTTGGGGTGTCTACTTTCTAAAATGGGGTCATTTGTGGGGGTTTTGTGCCATCTTGGCATTTTATGGCCTTCAAAACTGTAATAGGTAGTGAGGCGTGAAATCAAAAATTTACGCCCTTAGAAAGCCTGAAGGCGGTGCTTGGTTTTCGGGGCCCTGTACGCGGCTAGGCTCCCAAAAAGTCCCACATATGTGGTATCCCCGTACTCAGGAGAAGCAGCAGAATTTATTTTGGGGTGTCATTTCACATACGCCCATAGCATGTGTGAGCAATATATCATTTAGTGACAACTTTGTGTAAAAAAAAAAAAAAATTTTTTTTTTGTCATTATTCAATCGCTTGAGGCAAAAAAATAAAATATTCAATGGGCTCAACATGCCTCTTATCAATTTCCTTAGGGGGTCTACTTTCCAAAATGGGGTCATTTGGGGGGGTTTTGTACTGCCCTGTCATTTTAGCACCTCAAGAAATGAGATAGACAGTCGTAAACTAAAAGCTGCGTAAATTCCAGAAAACGTACCTTAGTTTGTAGATGTGACAACTTTTGCGCAAACCAATAAATATACAATTATTGACTTTTTTTTTACCAAAGACATGTGGCTGAATACATTTTGGCCTAAATGTATGACTAAAATTGAGTTTATTGGATTTTTCTAATAACAAAAAGTAGAAAATATCATTTTTTTTCAAAATTTGCGGTCTTTTTACGTTTATATCGCAAAAAATAAAAATCGCAGAGGCAATCAAATACCATCAAAAGAAAGCTCTATTTGTGGGAAGAAAAGGACGCAAATTTTGTTTGGGTACAACATTGCATGACCGCGCAATTACCAGTTAAAGCAGCGCAGTGCCAAAGTGTAAAAAGACCTCTGGTCATTTACCAGCAAAATGGTCCGGTCTGAAAGTGGTTAAAGCGACGCAGTGCCGAATCGCAAAAAGGGGCCTGGTCCTTTGGCTGCAAATTGGTCTGGGGATTAAGTGGTTAAGTAATATACAGGTATCACTCGGGTGCATTTCTGGCACCAGTTTAGTTGCTTTTAAGTGTGTGGGCTCTACATTAAACTTTCTGTAGCATAGAATGTATAATATCAAAACCAACTGTGCTACAGCAAAGGATTTTATTCCTGTCATGTAGGGTTTGGAAAGCAATTATTTTGGTAATTCACATTTTTTTTGTTCATGTCCTTGTTTTATGTATGTGTTTTACCTTTTTGACCTTTTTTTTTACCTGTTTAATGTGACAGTCAAATAGGTCCTTCAAAAGCTCATTTATCAGAGTTTACTCTCCTTGAAACTTTTTGAATTGTTTATTATTGGATTTTATCAGATAGACTTGTTGATTGTCACCGTTGCTGTCTGCTCTCTGCCATTGTTCTCTGTCAGCTTCCAGCAGCTACTCTTTCCTAGCTTCAGTTTGCTGTCTTCTATACACCAAACTGTCAAAAATATTTTGCTAAATAAAAGGCAGCCTAATTTTTACTACAAGGGCAATTGATTCTGCTGGTAACTTGCTTGATAAATAACCCTCTTACCTGTATAGAACTACAATCTTTTATGAAATATATTACTATGCAAAAGTTTTAGGTAGGTGTGAAACAATCCTGTAAATTAAGAATACTTTCAGAAATAGAAGAGGATGCACCATGACCACCACTGTTGACTGTAGACACAGAGGCTGATTGCCATCTTTTAGTGGCCTGTGAGTGTCTGCCTCTCCTTGGTGGCCTTCTGGACATGATGTATTTTTTGTTTTGCAACACCACACTACACTGTATTATATACTGTATAAATCACCTGAAGTGTATAAGAAAGTAATCACCACCAAATGCACTGCATATATATGGTTACCCGGAATGCAGAAGTGTATTAGAAACTGTACACACTGTATTAGATACTGTGTTCACCGCCTGCACTGTAATAGAAACTGTATAAAGGCTGCACTGTATTGTATACTGTGTACACCACCAGAAGTGTATTAGAAACTGTACACACTGTATTAGATATTGTGCACACTGCCTGCACTGTATTAGAAAGTATACACCACTGAATGCACTGTATATATAGGCTACACTTAATGCAGTGTATGTGTGTGTGTATATATATATATATATATATATATATATATCTTTGTATATATATTAGAACACTGGCTGAAGTGTATTAGAAGTATATGTATGTATGTATATACATATATATATATATATTATTTTTCATTTTTCTTTATTTTTTTAATGTACTGCCTGAAGTGTATTAGAAACAGTACACCACCAAATGCACTGCATATATATATATATATATATATATATATATATATATATATATATATATATATATAGGCTACACTGGATGCAGAGTATATATATATATATACTATACTGCATGCTACAAGCAGAGTATGTGTGTATGTATATATATTTATATATAAATATAAATATATATATTTATATATATATATATATATATATATATATATATATATATATATATATATATATATATATATATATATACACCCTGTCCCCCCAAAATAAGACCTAGCGTGATTGTCGGTGATGGCTGTAATATAAGCCCTACCCCCCAAATAAGCCCTACCCTGTTTCTCTGAAAATAATCCCTACCCTGAAAATAAGACCTACAAGGACTTTAACTGGGGCTTATTTGTGGGATAGGGTTAATATTGCAGCCATCACCAACAGCAGCAATATATATATATATATATATATATATATATATATATATATATATATATCAAATACACTGCCACTAACTAAATAACCTGCCTGCTTAATCTAACTCAAGCTATCTCTCTGTCCATACCAACAACACTACACATGGCCACTATGTAAGCAACCTTATATAGTGTGGGGTGTGGCCTTAGTCCCCCTGACAGCAGAGCGTGCTGTATTTGGCCAAAGCATGCAGGTCAGGTGGCCAATCATCATACAGCAATGCACTGCTCGAATTTCCCATGAACGCCCCATAATGTTTGTTGTTCTGCGAACGGGAGAACTATGACCTAGTCTGCCGGAAAGTCCGGTCATGTGTACACAGCATAATGCTTACCTTATTACCTGATCCAGCAGTTTCCATCCAGTGGTGTAACTGCTCACATAAAGCCATCTTCTAGCTACAGTCAAGCTCCTGCTTCCTGCACGTACAATGCAGAAATAATACTACAGCATTTGTTATCTTATAGTATTTTTTGTACTTTTTGTGTCTAACTGACATTTTTACAAGATTACTCTTTAACATTTTTGTATTAACCACTTTCAGACCGGACCAATTTGCTGGTCAAAGACCAGACCACTTTTTGCGATTCGGCACTGCGTCGCTTTAACTGACAATTGCGCAGTCGTGCGACATGGCTCCCAAATAAAATTGACGTCCTTTTTTTCCCACAAATAGAGCTTTCTTTTGGTGGTATTTGATCACCCCTGCGGTTTTTATTTTTTGCGCTATAAACAAAAATAGAGCGACAATTTTGAAAAAAACGCATTATTTTTTACTTTTTAATAATAAATATCCCCCAAAAATATATAAAAAAACATTTTTTTCCCTCAGTTTAGGCCGATACGTATTCTTCTACATATTTTTGGTAAAAAAAATCGCAATAAGCAATTATTGATTGGTTTGCGCAAAAGTTATAGCGTTTACAAAATAGGGATAGTTTTATAGCATTTTTATTAATAATTTTGTATTATTTTTTTTTACTAGTAATGGCGGCGATCAGCGATTTTTATTGTGACTGCGACATTGTGGGGGACCCATCGGACATTTTTGACACATTTTTGGGACCATTGTCATTTATACAGTAATCACTGCTATATAAATGCAGTGATTCCTGTGTAAATGACACTGGCAGTGAAGGGGTTAACCAGTGGGTGGCAGTGTAGGGGTTAAGTGTTCCTAGGGGTGTGTTACTAACTGTGGGGGGGTTGGGCTTTCATTTAGTGAACACTGATCTCTGCTCCAATCACATGGAGCAGAGATCAGCGTCACTAGTTGCTAGGCAGAATGGAGAAATGCTGTTTACTCAGCATTTCCTCCATTCGGCCACTCCGTGAGACGATCGCGGGGATGCCCGCGGCAATCGAGTCTGCGGGTCCCGGGACCGGACTCACGGGGGTCCCGACCAGCGTGGGAGCGCGCCGCTGGCGGCACGCTCCCGATGGCAGGGCGGCATTGAATATTGGACGTACCTGTACGCCAATATGCCTGCCCGTGCCATTCTGTCGACGTATATCGTCGTGCGCTGGTCGGGAAGTGGTTAAGCATAGAAATTTGAAAATCAAAGAGCTCTGTAGTTGGATCGATCTCATTCAACCTTTCTTCCTAACTATTGGAATACAGTAAGTGACCTGTTTTAATAAAGGAGCTGAGAATCTTAATGATGTCAATTGTGTTAATATTCACTTGAGTTATCCAATCATATGAAAAGCAAATTCCTGTTTACTTTGAATACACAATCACATGCAAATGAAATAAGTAAAAAGGAATGTTCGTAGAATTTGATAACTCAGGTGGTTATTCACATAATTTTGTTTTAACTCAGATAACAGATATTAGTCATATAGCAAATAAATTGTTTTACATGAGTCAGCTGACTAATGGCCTTGCATTTTGACAAGGAGTAATGAAGAGCAACTATATGGGTTTATCTGTAATTTTTTTTTTACCCATGATTCACACATTTCTCTTGTTGAATTTAATGTGAATCCTGCGTGAAAACATTTATAAATAGACCACACTGTGTAGCATTGAAAGGAAAGAATTAAATATAGTAACATATCTAGTTACATTTTTATACAGGGAAATTTGATTTGAAAAATATTAACATTTTAACGCAAATCTGTTACATTTATAAAAGATATCCAGTGAGCACACAGCTGTAAAAATACAAATAATGAATACTTACCTTTCCCACTGCCTACACCTACGCCTACGCCAATAAACTCCCCTCCATTTCCATTGTTCTATGAGATATTATAGCCATAGCAAGTCACACATTTTTTATTTCGCTAGCTTCAAAATGGCTCAGTTATGTAACAAGGAGAGAATAATAAAGGAACAAAGATGTTTCAAACAAGATCAAGACAAAGTATTGTCAGCCTGCAGCAGGAAGAGCCTGAGCAAATACCTTCATGGCAGGATCTCTACTTATTATTTTAACAAAAGCTGTAAATGTGATGCTTAAAGTAATATAAAAGGCATTCTTTAAATACAAAATTGTTACACTTACTTGTTCTGTCCAACAATATTGCACAGAAAGGTCACTTCTCTCCTCTTCTGGCAGTCCCTGCTGGTGCTGTTAGCTGTTAGCTGTTAGCCTCTTGTAGCAAGCCGGTGCTAAAATGGCATGTGTGCATAGGTCTTGAACTGGGCTGTGTGCATCCATAGACATACACAGCGCCTGTAAGCCACACCCCAACTCCCTCCTCACAGAAGTTTGACTGACTGCAGAAGGATCCTATGTCTCTGCTGCCTCAGTTTCTCCTGTTAAAGCGCAAAGTGTGGGGAGCAGAGCTGGAGCACTGGAGGAGTGACACAGAGCCAGCTAAGTGTTTAGGGACACACACAGAGCCAGTCAGTTCATGTACTAACTGACAAGAAGCATACTGATAGGAAAAGAAAGCAGAATGACAGAGAATTTAGTTAATCGTTGTGTTGCTCCTCTTTTCATTTTCATGCTGGGGCAGGCCTAGGACTTCCTGTATTCACAGGAAGTAAATGTTAAATTATGCCAGCCATTAGACTCAAAACATCTAGTTGCAGAAAAAAGTACTTGGGAAATCTGGTTTTGTCATTTTTATGCCACATGATCGGACTTTCCCACAACAAAACCGTGAATTTTTGTTCATAGGATGTTGGCTCCAACTTGTCTTGCATACACACTGTCACACAAATGTTGGCCAACAATTATGAACGTGGTGACGTACAAGACATACGTGATATCTCTATTACAAACGCTAGTTTTACAAGAATGAGCGCTTCTGCTCCTACTTGATTCCGAGCATGCGTGGACCTTTCTCCAACAGACTTGTGTACACACGATCGGAAAGTCCAACAACAAACATTTGTTAGCAGAAAATTTGAGAACCTGCTAGCCAACATTTGTTGGCAGAAAGTCCGACAACAAATGTCTGATGGAGCATACACATGGTCGGACCGCCAACAAGCTCATATCCAACATTTCCCATCGGAAAATCCGATCGTGTGTACTGTTGCTGAGCTATTCATTTTAGAAACATAGAAAAGTGATGGAAGAAAAAAGACAGAGTAGTCCATTGAGTCTGCCCTTTTTTTTTGTTTTTTGTTAACTTTTTTTTTGTCTGAGTATAGATCTATGTTTTTCCCAAGCATGTTTAAAGCCACTTGCTGTTGACTGGCTCACTACCTCTGCTGGAAGTTAATTCCAACCATCAACTAACCTTTCATTAAAATAATACTTTCCCAAATTAGTTTTGAACTTTCCTCCAATTAGTTTGAGGTCATGTCCCCGTGTTCTTGATTTTGGTTTCATATTGAAAATCCCACCCACTTGAATCTTATTCGCTCCCTTGATGTATTTAAAGCTTTCAATCATGTCTCCTCTTTCCCTTCTTTTGTCCAGACTGTACATATTAAGTTCCTGAAGTCGCTCATGATATTTTTTATCCCCCAGACCTTTCACCATTTTTGTTACCCGTCTTTGGACTCGTTCTATCTTATCAATATCGTTTTGTAAGTGAGGTCTCAAGAACTGGACACAGTATTCTAATTGTTTTATTTTTGGCTTGAGCACTGGTTTAAAAATACTGAAAATTAATTTTGAAACTTCATTAACAAAACTTATATGATATTTTAGTGATTGCATTTACATATACTATACCATTTTTTTTAGAATAAGTCCATAAAGCCAGGTACAAACTACAACTTTTTTTTTTGTGCAGCCCCGTGGGCTGCATAAAAAAAGACATCTCCGATTGGGAGCCGCTGTACTAACCATGCAAGGTTATTCCAGTGATTTCCCCCCTGCTGGGCTGTTGTGTTCTGATAGAGGAATGTCCCGCCCAGACAGAATACTTCGATCAGCGAGAGCTGATCGGTAGTTGGTTGGCTGCTGGTTTTCCAGCATGCACGTCCAACAGAAGCCGACCGAACGGACAGACCGACATACACACAGGCTTAATGTTGGCCGTTTTATTTTTTAAACTTGCAAATGTCTCCCGGCATTCTGACGGTGTGTACGGGGCTTAAGAGTGAAGCTTCTGTGATATAACTATAAATTGAAATTTAGCACATCCACAAACGGCTTTTTAGAGTATTTGAACTGGTTGAGAAAGTCTTAAAAGCTGTGAAGGGGCATTAGGAGAAAGGAGAAAGGTATGTTTGAAAACACTCCCGATTTGCCTGCATATATTAAATAAATTGCATTTGCTGTTATTTTTGTATGTTATGTTATTTGTATTCTTGTTTTCAATATGTTTGAAATGTTTCAAGCTGACCATACCCAAGCATTAGATTTGGGGTTTAAGCTGTATGTGTAGCTTGGCTTTTTCCGTCTTGACAAAGATTTTGCTATATTTTAAATGTTTGCATCCTGATGCATAAAATTCAATTTTTATTACACACAAAGTCCTAGTGCAAGCATCACCTTCAAAGACAAGAACAATCAGAAGGTTTAATCCATCATTCCTAGATGTACGGTATATACAAAAGCAATTGTGCAGAAATAGATTGCTAGGGTTAAGACTTTCATTGGTCCCGACATAAAAAGTGTCAGAATAATTAAATATCTGATGCAGTGGCTATAAAACCCAGATACACATTATAACTATTTAAGATAATGATATCAATCTCATACATATGTACAGGAACCAAATTGCTACATTAAATTGACACTTTCTGCAGAGATTAGTACACCTATTTAAAAACCATATTCAAGTTATGCATCATCTAACGGAAATTTGGTAAGCAACTCTAAATGTGGAATGATTGTTGGTGCCAGATGAGGTCGTTTCTGCTTAACGGAATCTGCTGACCTCCTGGGATTATAAAAACGACATTCTTTTTGCTTACAAAGAATGATACAAGTAACATTAAGGCCATCTTCACACGGGTGATTACACGCAGACATTGGAATCCGGCAACAAAAATCATCAGATTCTTGCGACTGGAATGACAGGTGTATGCAAATAGCAATGGCCAATCAGACTGTGCAAAGTATGACTGCATCCAGGATCACTCATCCCTTCCTAACCGCAGGTAATTGCTTGGTGTGTGGTTACATACTGAATGAACCGTGATGGCTGCTGTGCTGTCAGCCTGTCATTTCTTTGTACAGGGTGAGGAGCCACTGCTATTCACATATACCTGTCATTCCAGCAGAAATAATCTGCTGATTCTTGCCGCTGAAATCCAGTGTCTGCAGGTGATCGCTAAAGTGAAGGAGGCCTAAATGAATGTGAATTTTGCGAAGAGAAACAACATGTTAATCAGAGAATTTAAAATAAATTGCAAGAAATTTTCAAATTGACATGAAGTCCATAAATATGTAAATAGTAAATTCACTTTTGGTCAGATTTTAACTTTGTTGCAGATTCCTACCTGTTTCTTCTCTGCAGGAATAACTGTCTGTTTTACCAGTGACTGACTTATTATAATCACCTGGTGCACTCTCAGTGCTCTGAATAGAAAAGCTGCAGTGTCTGCATTCCTTTATAAGTAATGAAACCTTAGGGAGGATATCACCAAAAATGAAATGTTGTTGCCTAAAGTCTGACATATCTTAGTGCAGAGTTCTAGGAAAATAAGTGAACCAATCACACAAGCTGGAAATGATGTTTTTTTCAAGGTGTTCTGTACACCAACTGTGTATAGAATGCCTCCAGGTTGCCATATTGCATTGAATTTTACAAAAAATTACAGCTCTGTAGATTGAAATGGAAAGGTCATGTTTATGAACATTACAGTGGTTGTAAACCTCAGTCATGAAATCTGAACAAAACACAAACAAAATATATCTGTAGTGTTTACTTGTCTCTCTCCAAAGCTCTAATTGTTGTTTCTCTTTGGTGCTTCGTTCCTCTGTTAGCAGCATGTGTCACTTATGAAATTTATCCTGACACCAGAGATAAAATGGCAACAGGGGAGGAGAGCTCAGTGCACTTCTTTCATTCCTGTACCATCACACACTGTACAAGAGCTTTATTTGCAGCTCACCGCCCCCTCCTCTGTGCTCCTGACAGGAGAAGAAGGATTTTATCTAAATTCAGCATTTTAAAGGGATGTAGAGAAGAGAAGACTACAGATGAACAAGTAAAACCTATGTAGGAGGATTTGTTTAATCTCTGTGTATCATCTGAGACCGCTCACTTCAATGGATATATGCGAGGGTTTACAACCACTTTAAATTACAATATGGCGTTTGTAAGAATCGCATATGCTTTATTAATTTTTATATTTGCTATATTTTTTTTCACAAAAGTGGAGTTACACTTTAAATAACCACAGTGGTATCAAGAAGGGCATTTCTGTAAAACAAAACATGAAAACCCTGAGGATGATGGGCTACAACAGAGAACTATGCCACATTTTTAAACAACAGAAAGATGAGGCTACAGAGAGAATGAGAACACCAAAACAGGCCCCATACACAACTGGACTGAAATCTGAAATACAGTGCCTTGAAAAAGTAAAACCAAAAATGTAAATGTATTTTATTGGGATGTTATGTGATAGACCAACACAAAATGGCAAATAATTGTAAAGTGAAAGGAAAATGATAAATGGTTTTCAACATTTTTTACAAATAAATATTTGAAAGTGTGGGGTGCATTTGTATTCAGCAACCCTGAATCAATACTTTGTAGAACCACCTTTCACTGCAATTACAGCTGCAAGTCTTTTTGGGGATAACTCTACCAGGTTTGCACATCTAGAAAGTGACATTTTTGCCCATTCTTCTTTGCAAAAAAGCTCAAACTCTGTCAGATTGGATGGAGAGCATCTGTGAACAGCAATTTTCAAGTCTTACCACAGATTCTCAATTGGATTTAGGTCTGGACTTTAACTGGTCCATTCTAACATATGAATTTTGCTTTGATCTAAACCATTCATTGTAACTCTGGCTGTATGTTTAGGGTCGTTGTCCTGCTGGAAGGTGAACCTTCCTTCGGAAAAAGATATGATGGCTTTTCCAACGGGATCCCACTCAAGTTTGCCTTGCATACACACGGTCGCTGAAATTCCTACCGTTAACAATGCGGTGACGTACAACACTACGACGAGCCAAGAAAATTAAGTTCAATGCTTCCGAGCATGTGTCGACTTGTTTCTGAGCATGCGTAGGAATTTTGCACGTCGGAATTGCCACAGACAATCGCATTTTCGGATAGGAACTTTTCCCGACCGAAAAATTGAGAGCATGCTTTCAATCTTTTGCTGGCTGGAATTTGGCAAGCAAAAGACCGATGGAACATACACACGGTAGCATTTTCCGACAAAAAACTCTCATCTGTCTTTTGCAGGCCGAAATTCCGATCATGTGTACGTAGCATAACATGTTTTCTTCAAAGATTGCCCTGTATTTGGCTCCATCCATCTTTTCATCAACTCTGACCAGCTTCCCTGTCCCTGCTTAACCACTTCAGCTCCGGAAGATTTGGCTGCTCAATGACCAGAGCATTTTTTGCGATACAGCACTGTGACGCTTTAACTGACAATTGCACAGTCCTGCGACGCTGCAACCTAACAAAGTTGACGTCCTTTTTTTCCCACAATTAGAGCTTTCTTTAGGTGGTATTTGATCATCTCTGTGGTTTTTATGTTTTGCTTTATAAACAAAAAAGGAGCGACAATTTTGAAAAAAAACTGAAACTTTTTGTACTTTTTGCTATAATAAATATCCCCAATATTTTTTAGAAAAAGCTAATTTTTTTTCTCAGTTCAGGCCGATATGTATTCTTCTACAAATGTTTGTAAGAAAAAACTGGGCATATAGCTCAGAACAACTAAAAGGAAAAACTCAAGAAATGAGTTTCCTATTAGTTCAGTGGGAACAGGGACTATTGCGGTATCATAAATTAAATTGAAACAATCATTAAAATACAATTACATTTTATTATAATTTGATCCACATAAAAAGTAATACATAGAGATTGCTGTAACAGAACCACATTATATTAAATCCAATCAAAGGACACAATTGGTTCAGATTCTAAACAAATGAGTTTTTTACGGAAGTACAGAGATGACGCATAAATCCGACCAGTTTCGCGGTACTAAGAACACCGCTTCCTCAGGGAACGTCACTTTATAAATCTAGTACAAAAAAATATATATAAATATTAAATAATACCATACAAAGTATCAATAAGATTTTAAAGAGAGAAAAGAATAACAGTGTAACAATAACAGAAGTTAATAATCAATACATCAAAAATTCATTAGAAAGACAGTGGTGGATCATGACTCACCCCTGGAGCTCCCAACCCACAGCAAACAAACGACCTACTCCGAGACACCCTCAAAACAGGGTGCCCCCCCTACGGGCGGACACGGGGGGCAGGGTGGAGAGACTCTAATCAACGCATAAAAGGACTGAAAAAGAAAAGTAGGTGCAAAAGTCCGTTTGAACGATGTTCAATAGGTCAAGAATATATATATATATCAGAGACCATGGGCTAATAAAATAGAGCAGGGTAGATTAGTTAGTGGAGAGATAGATAGATGAGATCTCTTACACCACAAAAGGCACCCAGTGAACCATGGTCAATGAAGCTGTGTGCACCTCAAAAAGTTATAATTGTTAGGCAGAAAGCATACCCCCAATCTGTCAAGTAATTAAACCAAGACTTGTAAAATGTTGATCCCAAAAGATTTTCTATAAGGGGTGTCCACGATTTCAATAATGAGTTTTTTCTGGTTTAGAGTAGGGGACAAAATATAGTTAATAAGCAACAGATCAAGTCTGCAATTGAAGGGATATATAGATCACATGTAAGGTCTAAAGGGGGGTATTACCTGCAGCTCAGTAGTTCTGTATATAGGTCATCTCCACAAAGGCGTCGCTCTAAGGATTCGGTTCCCGAGCGCGCCATTTAAACCCCCAACCCGGAAGTATTCAGGGCGCAGTTGTGCGCTCCTTGAAACTGTCCCTCCGTCACGGCGCATGCGCGAATCCGCTTGTGCGCACCACTAACGTGTCCCCTATGGAGGATGGACCGGGGGAAATGTCTGGAGGCGTGACTGGGCGGGGATTTGCATAACACGCAGTCCCCGTCCACCGTCACCTAATCCAGACAGGGGTCATTCCGGGTCAGGCAACCTGCGCATTGAATTGCGCTCACACATACAGCTGCACATAGTATCTGCAGCGGAGTGAGAGGTGTGGAAACCACACCAGGGTGCCACACGTCCGCCCAAGGGGGGGAGAATAAACTCCTCAAGTCTGTCTGGTTGCGGAGAGGGGAGGAACCAATTGGGGAAAAAGAAAAAAAGAGTCATGATCCAGAACTGTGTACGGTACAGAGTTTTATGTTATGGATAGACTGGGGAGTGTCACACCGCCACAGACCTCCGCCACCGAGCAGGGCAGCATCAAAGAGCCACCCTCACTCAATGGCCGAGGCCGTCCGCAGGTGACAGTCGCCAGCCCAAACCAACCAAGACATACAAATAGAAATAAATTTTAAAAGTCCGTCCTCAGAATGGCACCTGAATCAT
Organism: Lithobates pipiens; assembly: GCF_037356315.1. Taxonomy (NCBI): domain Eukaryota; kingdom Metazoa; phylum Chordata; class Amphibia; order Anura; family Ranidae; genus Lithobates; species Lithobates pipiens. Next base: position 312,774,674 of record NW_027507758.1, on the reverse strand, counting down.
AAAGGTTCCACATTGAAGGGAAAGCCAAAATTTGCTTTATATATAAATTTAAAAATTATTATAAGGTGTGATATGACAAAAAATGAATATAGCCAAACGGGTATTAGCGCCTGGTAGCGAGGAGTTCTAATACTAGATAAGACAGGGGAGGGGGGAGAAAAAACACAGGGAAACAAAGAGAGAGAAAAATAAAAAGAAAGAGGGGGGAAAGAGGCAAATGTTTCCTGCCTCAAAGGAACCCTCATCAATCAAATGCCCTCAAGACATGTATATGGTTTTGAATTGCTGCCTACATTTTTAAAGCACATAAATGTACAAATAGAACATATAGCATCTTCAAAGGAAGCACTTGTAGGAATGGGCTTCGTTTAAACCAGGGGGGGTAAGGGCATTCAGCCGCTCTATCCATAATGCTTCACGTCTCAAAATAGCCTGGTCCCAATTGCCCCCTCTGGGGTCCTGTGGGATAACTTCAAGAACAAGAAATTTTACTAGATCAAATTGAAATTTATGGTGTATGCCAACGTGGCGGCCTACCGTGGTCATTTTCCCATTGGTTGAATAGTAAAGGTGGTCACCCAAACGCTGACGTAGTTCCCTGATGGTCTTCCCTACATAGAATGCTTTGCAGGTGCAGACCATCAGGTAAACCAGTCCTCGGGTGCCACAATCGGCATGGTGTGGAGGCCGAAACATCTCTCCATTCGGTAAGATTAATGCCCCTCCTTCTTGAATCCATGGACATTTAGAACAATGACCACATTTATAAGTGCCTTTAGGTCTCTCCGAGGATCCAGAGGGCACTCGATAATGACTACTTGTTAGTTTGTCGCGGAGAGAAGTAGCTTTTTTAAAAACTAATTCGGGGGTAGATTTAACGTAGTTTCCTAATATGTGATGTTCAGTCAGTAAGTGCCAATGTTGGGACAAAATATACCGAAGTTGTTGATGGTGAGCAGAGTATTTTGTTATTATTTTGGTGGTGGAAGGCTGTTGTAAACGTGGAGGGCCATAGAGTAGTGATTGGCGACTACGAGAAGAGGCTTTATTGAAAGCCTTTCTAAGATTGGTGAGGCTGTAGCCTCTGACTAGCAGGCGGTCCCGCAATAAGTTAGCCTGTCTGTGGAAATCCCCGTCCTCTGAGCAGTTTCGCCTCAGCCTTAAATATTGGGCAAAGGGGATGCTGCGAACTAGAGGACGGGGATGTGCACTAGAGGCATGTAGAATCGTATTTCCAGCGGTGGGTTTACGATAGAGGTCTGTGGTGAGAGTACCCGAAGGGTGTTTCAAAATATTTAAATCTAGAAATGAGATGTTACTGTTATCCACCGTATAAGTAAACTGTAAATTAAATTGATTTATATTAAGGACATTAATGAAACTGTCAAGGTCTGGTCTGGTGCCGGCCCACACAATGAATAGGTCATCAATGTAGCGGTACCAGCACAAGACCGAGTCCAGAAAATATTGGAGAGTGTCCTCACCAAAAACATATCTTTCCCACGCACCTAGGTAAAGATTAGCATAAGAAGGAGCACAGGAGGTGCCCATGGCCACACCTTGCTTTTGTAAAAATAATTGATCATTAAATAGGAAATAATTCCTCGTAAGAATAAATTTAAGCAATTTCAAAATAAAGCAATTGAGCGGCCAGGAGGCAGAAACCTGCTCCTTTAAGAAGGTTTCAACCATCCTGACACCCTGCTCGTGGGGGATGCTCGAGTATAGAGCCTCGACATCAACTGCCACGAGCAGGGCGTCCGGAGGGATCTGGATACCTTCAATATGCCTCAACAGATCAGTCGTATCTTTGATATAGGACGGTAATCCTACAACATGAGGCATAAGAAAGGTATCCACGAAACGGCTGGCATTTTCCGTCAAGGAACCTAGGCCTGACACAATAGGTCGGCCTGGGGGGGTTCGTAAATTCTTATGGGTTTTTGGTAAAGTATAAAAGGTAGGGGTGCGTGGGGTCACAATATTAATGTATTTTAAAGTTGCTTCATCAATGAGGCCCTCACGGTATGCGCCAATTATCAATTGGTGAAATTCCAAAGTGAAGGACTCAATCAGGGAAAAATCAATAGGGGAATACCAAGATGTGTTATGTAGTACCAAATAGCACATTGTTTGGTACTGTAGATGTGTCATGAGAACTAGGTTTCCACCCTTGTCAGATTGTTTGATAATTAAATCTGGGTGTTTTTGAAGTGTCCTAATTGCTGTTTTTTGTCGGGGAGTTAAATTGGACGGCTGATCCGCCCATTTATATTTCTTGAGAGATTTGATCGACTCATGTAAAAAAGCCCAGATAGCGGGACAAGTCATCAAATCGGGGAATGCACGAGACTTGGCTTTGAGTTTTTGTTTCTTCTGTTCAGACACAGGTGGGCCTGATGGCACAGGTCCCTGGCCAAGAGCCGGGAGATCTTGTCCAAAGGTATTCACAGTGTCCTCATCTGTGGCACATGCTCCCTCATCATAGAGTAGCATCAGGTCACGCAAAGCCCTGAACTCTTCCATGGTGAATTGTTTGGTGCGCTCAGCTAGTTCTTTTTCTAAGTTTAGTTTTTTACGTTCAGGGTCATAGATGAATTTATAAGTGAGATTGCGAGCAAATAAATACAAGTCTTTAATCGTTTCAAAAATATCGATAGGTTCAGAAGGGCAAAAGCCAAGGCCGAGCTGTAAAACATATTCCTCCTCTGATGTTAATGTAATTGATGTCAGATTAATAATATTTAATGGGGGTGTCTGATCGGGGTGTGTTGCATTAGTATTAAGAGGGTACTTGGGATTTAGGTTTTGTGTACAAAGGCGTCTAGGCTGCCTTTTCTGGTGCCCTCTGGATTGGTTGAGGTTAAAAGATTGGAGGGAAAAAGGGATTGGATTTGGGGTTGCAAAAGTTTCGGAATCACACTATGTAGTGTGGAAGCCGCTATATCTGATTTATTGGAGGAAGGAGGAGGAGCTGTTGTGCGTGTGGCCTGTGAGGTTTTGACCGATTTCCCCAAGTTTCTATCTTTTTTGGGATCTTTATGGGGGTGCCCATTTCCAGTGAGTGATCTCTTACGTGGAAGGCTGGGGCCGTGGGAATAGGTATATTGAGATAGAGATTGTGAAGATAAAGAAGATAAGGAAGAATCCGATTCGGATAATTCCATTGATGGTCTAATTGAGGGTTGGCGAGCATATGAGGGATTTCTCCTGTTATAGGCTCGACCAGCCCATTTATATGCATATCCTTCAAGGAAGGCTTGTTTATCCAATGAAAATTTACCTTGTTTTTTAAAAATGATTTCCCTATTTAAAGTCTCTAAACGGTCCCTCAATTCCCTCCATTTCTCCGTAAAGGTAATGGAAGTGGTAATATCCGGATATTGCTGTAATAGTCTATCTATTTCCTCATCTAATGTGGACATATCAGTCAAGTGTTGAGCCATCAATTGCTTCATTAGTTCTATACTGCATGAGGTCAAGGTCTCTTCCCAGGTTTTTTTAAAATCAGTACTGGGATCTTTTAAAGTAGGAAATACTTGTATCCGAAGGCCCAGAGGGCATATCTTTTCCTGCACATAAAGTTTGAAATATTGCATATGCCAATGGAGATGGGATTTTCTTTTTAACAGCTTGAATATTTTTTCCAGAAAGGTTTTAATATCGTCATCTAATTTATGACTAGTTAGGCACTCAGCCTGTATAGTGGACATGAAATCACCCCAGCTTGATCCTAGAACATCCATAGTACCGGAAAAATAATAAAATATTTAACTCGTACTCACCAGCGCGCTATACCCGGAGGATATACAAAAAGAAACAGAAAACAAAAAGAAAAATGGAATAACTATAAATGATTAGTAAAGATTCAGGTTATAGTCCGAAGGACGAAAATTCAATATCCTTAAACAAATTATACCTATACAATTTTTGTAAATGAGGCATACAAGAGAAATTGGATCCCACAATCCAGGTGTGTTATCCACCCTAATATCAATAGATAATAGATAGCCTCCAAGATCACCAAGATACCATCGTCCCAATTGGTATGTAAGAAAAAACTGGGCATATAGCTCAGAACAACTAAAAGGAAAAACTCAAGAAATGAGTTTCCTATTAGTTCAGTGGGAACAGGGACTATTGCGGTATCATAAATTAAATTGAAACAATCATTAAAATACAATTACATTTTATTATAATTTGATCCACATAAAAAGTAATACATAGAGATTGCTGTAGCAGAACCACATTATATTAAATCCAATCAAAGGACACAATTGGTTCAGATTCTAAACAAATGAGTTTTTTACGGAAGTACAGAGATGACGCATAAATCCGACCAGTTTCGCGGTACTAAGAACACCGCTTCCTCAGGGAACGTCACTTTATAAATCTAGTACAAAAAAATATATATAAATATTAAATAATACCATACAAAGTATCAATAAGATTTTAAAGAGAGAAAAGAATAACAGTGTAACAATAACAGAAGTTAATAATCAATACATCAAAAATTCATTAGAAAGACAGTGGTGGATCATGACTCACCCCTGGAGCTCCCAACCCACAGCAAACAAACGACCTACTCCGAGACACCCTCAAAACAGGGTGCCCCCCCCTACGGGCGGACACGGGGGGCAGGGTGGAGAGACTCTAATCAACGCATAAAAGGACTGAAAAAGAAAAGTAGGTGCAAAAGTCCGTTTGAACGATGTTCAATAGGTCAAGAATATATATATATATCAGAGACCATGGGCTAATAAAATAGAGCAGGGTAGATTAGTTAGTGGAGAGATAGATAGATGAGATCTCTTACACCACAAAAGGCACCCAGTGAACCATGGTCAATGAAGCTGTGTGCACCTCAAAAAGTTATAATTGTTAGGCAGAAAGCATACCCCCAATCTGTCAAGTAATTAAACCAAGACTTGTAAAATGTTGATCCCAAAAGATTTTCTATAAGGGGTGTCCACGATTTCAATAATGAGTTTTTTCTGGTTTAGAGTAGGGGACAAAATATAGTTAATAAGCAACAGATCAAGTCTGCAATTGAAGGGATATATAGATCACATGTAAGGTCTAAAGGGGGGTATTACCTGCAGCTCAGTAGTTCTGTATATAGGTCATCTCCACAAAGGCGTCGCTCTAAGGATTCGGTTCCCGAGCGCGCCATTTAAACCCCCAACCCGGAAGTATTCAGGGCGCAGTTGTGCGCTCCTTGAAACTGTCCCTCCGTCACGGCGCATGCGCGAATCCGCTTGTGCGCACCACTAACGTGTCCCCTATGGAGGATGGACCGGGGGAAATGTCTGGAGGCGTGACTGGGCGGGGATTTGCATAACACGCAGTCCCCGTCCACCGTCACCTAATCCAGACAGGGGTCATTCCGGGTCAGGCAACCTGCGCATTGAATTGCGCTCACACATACAGCTGCACATAGTATCTGCAGCGGAGTGAGAGGTGTGGAAACCACACCAGGGTGCCACACGTCCGCCCAAGGGGGGGAGAATAAACTCCTCAAGTCTGTCTGGTTGCGGAGAGGGGAGGAACCAATTGGGGAAAAAGAAAAAAAGAGTCATGATCCAGAACTGTGTACGGTACAGAGTTTTATGTTATGGATAGACTGGGGAGTGTCACACCGCCACAGACCTCCGCCACCGAGCAGGGCAGCATCAAAGAGCCACCCTCACTCAATGGCCGAGGCCGTCCGCAGGTGACAGTCGCCAGCCCAAACCAACCAAGACATACAAATAGAAATAAATTTTAAAAGTCCGTCCTCAGAATGGCACCTGAATCATAAAGGTTCCACATTGAAGGGAAAGCCAAAATTTGCTTTATATATAAATTTAAAAATTATTATAAGGTGTGATATGACAAAAAATGAATATAGCCAAACGGGTATTAGCGCCTGGTAGCGAGGAGTTCTAATACTAGATAAGACAGGGGAGGGGGGAGAAAAAACACAGGGAAACAAAGAGAGAGAAAAATAAAAAGAAAGAGGGGGGAAAGAGGCAAATGTTTCCTGCCTCAAAGGAACCCTCATCAATCAAATGCCCTCAAGACATGTATATGGTTTTGAATTGCTGCCTACATTTTTAAAGCACATAAATGTACAAATAGAACATATAGCATCTTCAAAGGAAGCACTTGTAGGAATGGGCTTCGTTTAAACCAGGGGGGGTAAGGGCATTCAGCCGCTCTATCCATAATGCTTCACGTCTCAAAATAGCCTGGTCCCAATTGCCCCCTCTGGGGTCCTGTGGGATAACTTCAAGAACAAGAAATTTTACTAGATCAAATTGAAATTTATGGTGTATGCCAACGTGGCGGCCTACCGTGGTCATTTTCCCATTGGTTGAATAGTAAAGGTGGTCACCCAAACGCTGACGTAGTTCCCTGATGGTCTTCCCTACATAGAATGCTTTGCAGGTGCAGACCATCAGGTAAACCAGTCCTCGGGTGCCACAATCGGCATGGTGTGGAGGCCGAAACATCTCTCCATTCGGTAAGATTAATGCCCCTCCTTCTTGAATCCATGGACATTTAGAACAATGACCACATTTATAAGTGCCTTTAGGTCTCTCCGAGGATCCAGAGGGCACTCGATAATGACTACTTGTTAGTTTGTCGCGGAGAGAAGTAGCTTTTTTAAAAACTAATTCGGGGGTAGATTTAACGTAGTTTCCTAATATGTGATGTTCAGTCAGTAAGTGCCAATGTTGGGACAAAATATACCGAAGTTGTTGATGGTGAGCAGAGTATTTTGTTATTATTTTGGTGGTGGAAGGCTGTTGTAAACGTGGAGGGCCATAGAGTAGTGATTGGCGACTACGAGAAGAGGCTTTATTGAAAGCCTTTCTAAGATTGGTGAGGCTGTAGCCTCTGACTAGCAGGCGGTCCCGCAATAAGTTAGCCTGTCTGTGGAAATCCCCGTCCTCTGAGCAGTTTCGCCTCAGCCTTAAATATTGGGCAAAGGGGATGCTGCGAACTAGAGGACGGGGATGTGCACTAGAGGCATGTAGAATCGTATTTCCAGCGGTGGGTTTACGATAGAGGTCTGTGGTGAGAGTACCCGAAGGGTGTTTCAAAATATTTAAATCTAGAAATGAGATGTTACTGTTATCCACCGTATAAGTAAACTGTAAATTAAATTGATTTATATTAAGGACATTAATGAAACTGTCAAGGTCTGGTCTGGTGCCGGCCCACACAATGAATAGGTCATCAATGTAGCGGTACCAGCACAAGACCGAGTCCAGAAAATATTGGAGAGTGTCCTCACCAAAAACATATCTTTCCCACGCACCTAGGTAAAGATTAGCATAAGAAGGAGCACAGGAGGTGCCCATGGCCACACCTTGCTTTTGTAAAAATAATTGATCATTAAATAGGAAATAATTCCTCGTAAGAATAAATTTAAGCAATTTCAAAATAAAGCAATTGAGCGGCCAGGAGGCAGAAACCTGCTCCTTTAAGAAGGTTTCAACCATCCTGACACCCTGCTCGTGGGGGATGCTCGAGTATAGAGCCTCGACATCAACTGCCACGAGCAGGGCGTCCGGAGGGATCTGGATACCTTCAATATGCCTCAACAGATCAGTCGTATCTTTGATATAGGACGGTAATCCTACAACATGAGGCATAAGAAAGGTATCCACGAAACGGCTGGCATTTTCCGTCAAGGAACCTAGGCCTGACACAATAGGTCGGCCTGGGGGGGTTCGTAAATTCTTATGGGTTTTTGGTAAAGTATAAAAGGTAGGGGTGCGTGGGGTCACAATATTAATGTATTTTAAAGTTGCTTCATCAATGAGGCCCTCACGGTATGCGCCAATTATCAATTGGTGAAATTCCAAAGTGAAGGACTCAATCAGGGAAAAATCAATAGGGGAATACCAAGATGTGTTATGTAGTACCAAATAGCACATTGTTTGGTACTGTAGATGTGTCATGAGAACTAGGTTTCCACCCTTGTCAGATTGTTTGATAATTAAATCTGGGTGTTTTTGAAGTGTCCTAATTGCTGTTTTTTGTCGGGGAGTTAAATTGGACGGCTGATCCGCCCATTTATATTTCTTGAGAGATTTGATCGACTCATGTAAAAAAGCCCAGATAGCGGGACAAGTCATCAAATCGGGGAATGCACGAGACTTGGCTTTGAGTTTTTGTTTCTTCTGTTCAGACACAGGTGGGCCTGATGGCACAGGTCCCTGGCCAAGAGCCGGGAGATCTTGTCCAAAGGTATTCACAGTGTCCTCATCTGTGGCACATGCTCCCTCATCATAGAGTAGCATCAGGTCACGCAAAGCCCTGAACTCTTCCATGGTGAATTGTTTGGTGCGCTCAGCTAGTTCTTTTTCTAAGTTTAGTTTTTTACGTTCAGGGTCATAGATGAATTTATAAGTGAGATTGCGAGCAAATAAATACAAGTCTTTAATCGTTTCAAAAATATCGATAGGTTCAGAAGGGCAAAAGCCAAGGCCGAGCTGTAAAACATATTCCTCCTCTGATGTTAATGTAATTGATGTCAGATTAATAATATTTAATGGGGGTGTCTGATCGGGGTGTGTTGCATTAGTATTAAGAGGGTACTTGGGATTTAGGTTTTGTGTACAAAGGCGTCTAGGCTGCCTTTTCTGGTGCCCTCTGGATTGGTTGAGGTTAAAAGATTGGAGGGAAAAAGGGATTGGATTTGGGGTTGCAAAAGTTTCGGAATCACACTATGTAGTGTGGAAGCCGCTATATCTGATTTATTGGAGGAAGGAGGAGGAGCTGTTGTGCGTGTGGCCTGTGAGGTTTTGACCGATTTCCCCAAGTTTCTATCTTTTTTGGGATCTTTATGGGGGTGCCCATTTCCAGTGAGTGATCTCTTACGTGGAAGGCTGGGGCCGTGGGAATAGGTATATTGAGATAGAGATTGTGAAGATAAAGAAGATAAGGAAGAATCCGATTCGGATAATTCCATTGATGGTCTAATTGAGGGTTGGCGAGCATATGAGGGATTTCTCCTGTTATAGGCTCGACCAGCCCATTTATATGCATATCCTTCAAGGAAGGCTTGTTTATCCAATGAAAATTTACCTTGTTTTTTAAAAATGATTTCCCTATTTAAAGTCTCTAAACGGTCCCTCAATTCCCTCCATTTCTCCGTAAAGGTAATGGAAGTGGTAATATCCGGATATTGCTGTAATAGTCTATCTATTTCCTCATCTAATGTGGACATATCAGTCAAGTGTTGAGCCATCAATTGCTTCATTAGTTCTATACTGCATGAGGTCAAGGTCTCTTCCCAGGTTTTTTTAAAATCAGTACTGGGATCTTTTAAAGTAGGAAATACTTGTATCCGAAGGCCCAGAGGGCATATCTTTTCCTGCACATAAAGTTTGAAATATTGCATATGCCAATGGAGATGGGATTTTCTTTTTAACAGCTTGAATATTTTTTCCAGAAAGGTTTTAATATCGTCATCTAATTTATGACTAGTTAGGCACTCAGCCTGTATAGTGGACATGAAATCACCCCAGCTTGATCCTAGAACATCCATAGTACCGGAAAAATAATAAAATATTTAACTCGTACTCACCAGCGCGCTATACCCGGAGGATATACAAAAAGAAACAGAAAACAAAAAGAAAAATGGAATAACTATAAATGATTAGTAAAGATTCAGGTTATAGTCCGAAGGACGAAAATTCAATATCCTTAAACAAATTATACCTATACAATTTTTGTAAATGAGGCATACAAGAGAAATTGGATCCCACAATCCAGGTGTGTTATCCACCCTAATATCAATAGATAATAGATAGCCTCCAAGATCACCAAGATACCATCGTCCCAATTGGTATGTAAGAAAAAACTGGGCATATAGCTCAGAACAACTAAAAGGAAAAACTCAAGAAATGAGTTTCCTATTAGTTCAGTGGGAACAGGGACTATTGCGGTATCATAAATTAAATTGAAACAATCATTAAAATACAATTACATTTTATTATAATTTGATCCACATAAAAAGTAATACATAGAGATTGCTGTAGCAGAACCACATTATATTAAATCCAATCAAAGGACACAATTGGTTCAGATTCTAAACAAATGAGTTTTTTACGGAAGTACAGAGATGACGCATAAATCCGACCAGTTTCGCGGTACTAAGAACACCGCTTCCTCAGGGAACGTCACTTTATAAATCTAGTACAAAAAAATATATATAAATATTAAATAATACCATACAAAGTATCAATAAGATTTTAAAGAGAGAAAAGAATAACAGTGTAACAATAACAGAAGTTAATAATCAATACATCAAAAATTCATTAGAAAGACAGTGGTGGATCATGACTCACCCCTGGAGCTCCCAACCCACAGCAAACAAACGACCTACTCCGAGACACCCTCAAAACAGGGTGCCCCCCCCTACGGGCGGACACGGGGGGCAGGGTGGAGAGACTCTAATCAACGCATAAAAGGACTGAAAAAGAAAAGTAGGTGCAAAAGTCCGTTTGAACGATGTTCAATAGGTCAAGAATATATATATATATCAGAGACCATGGGCTAATAAAATAGAGCAGGGTAGATTAGTTAGTGGAGAGATAGATAGATGAGATCTCTTACACCACAAAAGGCACCCAGTGAACCATGGTCAATGAAGCTGTGTGCACCTCAAAAAGTTATAATTGTTAGGCAGAAAGCATACCCCCAATCTGTCAAGTAATTAAACCAAGACTTGTAAAATGTTGATCCCAAAAGATTTTCTATAAGGGGTGTCCACGATTTCAATAATGAGTTTTTTCTGGTTTAGAGTAGGGGACAAAATATAGTTAATAAGCAACAGATCAAGTCTGCAATTGAAGGGATATATAGATCACATGTAAGGTCTAAAGGGGGGTATTACCTGCAGCTCAGTAGTTCTGTATATAGGTCATCTCCACAAAGGCGTCGCTCTAAGGATTCGGTTCCCGAGCGCGCCATTTAAACCCCCAACCCGGAAGTATTCAGGGCGCAGTTGTGCGCTCCTTGAAACTGTCCCTCCGTCACGGCGCATGCGCGAATCCGCTTGTGCGCACCACTAACGTGTCCCCTATGGAGGATGGACCGGGGGAAATGTCTGGAGGCGTGACTGGGCGGGGATTTGCATAACACGCAGTCCCCGTCCACCGTCACCTAATCCAGACAGGGGTCATTCCGGGTCAGGCAACCTGCGCATTGAATTGCGCTCACACATACAGCTGCACATAGTATCTGCAGCGGAGTGAGAGGTGTGGAAACCACACCAGGGTGCCACACGTCCGCCCAAGGGGGGGAGAATAAACTCCTCAAGTCTGTCTGGTTGCGGAGAGGGGAGGAACCAATTGGGGAAAAAGAAAAAAAGAGTCATGATCCAGAACTGTGTACGGTACAGAGTTTTATGTTATGGATAGACTGGGGAGTGTCACACCGCCACAGACCTCCGCCACCGAGCAGGGCAGCATCAAAGAGCCACCCTCACTCAATGGCCGAGGCCGTCCGCAGGTGACAGTCGCCAGCCCAAACCAACCAAGACATACAAATAGAAATAAATTTTAAAAGTCCGTCCTCAGAATGGCACCTGAATCATAAAGGTTCCACATTGAAGGGAAAGCCAAAATTTGCTTTATATATAAATTTAAAAATTATTATAAGGTGTGATATGACAAAAAATGAATATAGCCAAACGGGTATTAGCGCCTGGTAGCGAGGAGTTCTAATACTAGATAAGACAGGGGAGGGGGGAGAAAAAACACAGGGAAACAAAGAGAGAGAAAAATAAAAAGAAAGAGGGGGGAAAGAGGCAAATGTTTCCTGCCTCAAAGGAACCCTCATCAATCAAATGCCCTCAAGACATGTATATGGTTTTGAATTGCTGCCTACATTTTTAAAGCACATAAATGTACAAATAGAACATATAGCATCTTCAAAGGAAGCACTTGTAGGAATGGGCTTCGTTTAAACCAGGGGGGGGTAAGGGCATTCAGCCGCTCTATCCATAATGCTTCACGTCTCAAAATAGCCTGGTCCCAATTGCCCCCTCTGGGGTCCTGTGGGATAACTTCAAGAACAAGAAATTTTACTAGATCAAATTGAAATTTATGGTGTATGCCAACGTGGCGGCCTACCGTGGTCATTTTCCCATTGGTTGAATAGTAAAGGTGGTCACCCAAACGCTGACGTAGTTCCCTGATGGTCTTCCCTACATAGAATGCTTTGCAGGTGCAGACCATCAGGTAAACCAGTCCTCGGGTGCCACAATCGGCATGGTGTGGAGGCCGAAACATCTCTCCATTCGGTAAGATTAATGCCCCTCCTTCTTGAATCCATGGACATTTAGAACAATGACCACATTTATAAGTGCCTTTAGGTCTCTCCGAGGATCCAGAGGGCACTCGATAATGACTACTTGTTAGTTTGTCGCGGAGAGAAGTAGCTTTTTTAAAAACTAATTCGGGGGTAGATTTAACGTAGTTTCCTAATATGTGATGTTCAGTCAGTAAGTGCCAATGTTGGGACAAAATATACCGAAGTTGTTGATGGTGAGCAGAGTATTTTGTTATTATTTTGGTGGTGGAAGGCTGTTGTAAACGTGGAGGGCCATAGAGTAGTGATTGGCGACTACGAGAAGAGGCTTTATTGAAAGCCTTTCTAAGATTGGTGAGGCTGTAGCCTCTGACTAGCAGGCGGTCCCGCAATAAGTTAGCCTGTCTGTGGAAATCCCCGTCCTCTGAGCAGTTTCGCCTCAGCCTTAAATATTGGGCAAAGGGGATGCTGCGAACTAGAGGATGGGGATGTGCACTAGAGGCATGTAGAATCGTATTTCCAGCGGTGGGTTTACGATAGAGGTCTGTGGTGAGAGTACCCGAAGGGTGTTTCAAAATATTTAAATCTAGAAATGAGATGTTACTGTTATCCACCGTATAAGTAAACTGTAAATTAAATTGATTTATATTAAGGACATTAATGAAACTGTCAAGGTCTGGTCTGGTGCCGGCCCACACAATGAATAGGTCATCAATGTAGCGGTACCAGCACAAGACCGAGTCCAGAAAATATTGGAGAGTGTCCTCACCAAAAACATATCTTTCCCACGCACCTAGGTAAAGATTAGCATAAGAAGGAGCACAGGAGGTGCCCATGGCCACACCTTGCTTTTGTAAAAATAATTGATCATTAAATAGGAAATAATTCCTCGTAAGAATAAATTTAAGCAATTTCAAAATAAAGCAATTGAGCGGCCAGGAGGCAGAAACCTGCTCCTTTAAGAAGGTTTCAACCATCCTGACACCCTGCTCGTGGGGGATGCTCGAGTATAGAGCCTCGACATCAACTGCCACGAGCAGGGCGTCCGGAGGGATCTGGATACCTTCAATATGCCTCAACAGATCAGTCGTATCTTTGATATAGGACGGTAATCCTACAACATGAGGCATAAGAAAGGTATCCACGAAACGGCTGGCATTTTCCGTCAAGGAACCTAGGCCTGACACAATAGGTCGGCCTGGGGGGGTTCGTAAATTCTTATGGGTTTTTGGTAAAGTATAAAAGGTAGGGGTGCGTGGGGTCACAATATTAATGTATTTTAAAGTTGCTTCATCAATGAGGCCCTCACGGTATGCGCCAATTATCAATTGGTGAAATTCCAAAGTGAAGGACTCAATCAGGGAAAAATCAATAGGGGAATACCAAGATGTGTTATGTAGTACCAAATAGCACATTGTTTGGTACTGTAGATGTGTCATGAGAACTAGGTTTCCACCCTTGTCAGATTGTTTGATAATTAAATCTGGGTGTTTTTGAAGTGTCCTAATTGCTGTTTTTTGTCGGGGAGTTAAATTGGACGGCTGATCCGCCCATTTATATTTCTTGAGAGATTTGATCGACTCATGTAAAAAAGCCCAGATAGCGGGACAAGTCATCAAATCGGGGAATGCACGAGACTTGGCTTTGAGTTTTTGTTTCTTCTGTTCAGACACAGGTGGGCCTGATGGCACAGGTCCCTGGCCAAGAGCCGGGAGATCTTGTCCAAAGGTATTCACAGTGTCCTCATCTGTGGCACATGCTCCCTCATCATAGAGTAGCATCAGGTCACGCAAAGCCCTGAACTCTTCCATGGTGAATTGTTTGGTGCGCTCAGCTAGTTCTTTTTCTAAGTTTAGTTTTTTACGTTCAGGGTCATAGATGAATTTATAAGTGAGATTGCGAGCAAATAAATACAAGTCTTTAATCGTTTCAAAAATATCGATAGGTTCAGAAGGGCAAAAGCCAAGGCCGAGCTGTAAAACATATTCCTCCTCTGATGTTAATGTAATTGATGTCAGATTAATAATATTTAATGGGGGTGTCTGATCGGGGTGTGTTGCATTAGTATTAAGAGGGTACTTGGGATTTAGGTTTTGTGTACAAAGGCGTCTAGGCTGCCTTTTCTGGTGCCCTCTGGATTGGTTGAGGTTAAAAGATTGGAGGGAAAAAGGGATTGGATTTGGGGTTGCAAAAGTTTCGGAATCACACTATGTAGTGTGGAAGCCGCTATATCTGATTTATTGGAGGAAGGAGGAGGAGCTGTTGTGCGTGTGGCCTGTGAGGTTTTGACCGATTTCCCCAATTTTCTATCTTTTTTGGGATCTTTATGGGGGGTGCCCATTTCCAGTGAGTGATCTCTTACGTGGAAGGCTGGGGCCGTGGGAATAGGTATATTGAGATAGAGATTGTGAAGATAAAGAAGATAAGGAAGAATCCGATTCGGATAATTCCGTTGATGGTCTAATTGAGGGTTGGCGAGCATATGAGGGATTTCTCCTGTTATAGTTTGGTAATAAAATTCACAATAAGCGTATATTGATTGGTTTGCGCAAAAGTTATAGCATCTACAAAATAGGGGATAGATTTATGGCATTTTTATTATTATCATTTTTTTACTAGTAATGGTGGCGATCTGCACTGATGCACTGATTACTGTATAAATGTCACTGGCAGGGACGTAATTAACACTAGGAGGCTATCAAGGGATTAGCTGTGTTCCCTGACTGTGTGTTCTAACTGTGTTCTAACTGTAGGGGGAGGGGACTGATTAGAGGTGATGACAGATCATGGTTCCTAGCGATCTGTCTCTCCTCACAGAACAGAATAGGGATGTGTGTGTTTACACACACACATCCCCGTTCTGCCTCTCGTGCCCGCGATTGCTCGTGGCCTGCAGTCATCGTGACCATCGGCCAGGAGCATCAGTACCCCTGCAGTGCGGCGGGCACATGCACACGCGCCTGCTATCCTGCTTTAAAGGAGCCGACGCACAGCTTTGGTGGTTCGCGGGAATGTGTCGACCTGATGCAGTATAATGGCAGCGGCTGGTCGGCAAGCGGTTAAGAAAAGCATCCTCACAACATGATGCTGCCACCACCATGCTTTCACGTTGGCGATGGTGAGTCCAGGGTGATGTGGAGGTTTTTGGGGGGGTTTTCCCACCACACATTTTGCTTTTAGGCCAAAAAGTACAATTTTGGTCTCATCTGATCAGAGCACCTTCTTCCAGATGTTTGTTGTATCCCCCACATGGCTTCTCGCAAACTGGAATTTTATGGCTTTTTTTCAACAATGGCTTTCTTCGTGCCACTCTTCCATAAACGCCAGATTTGAGGATTGTATTACTAATAGTTGCCCTGTGGACACCTGAGCTGTGGATCTCTGAAGTTCCTCCAGCGTTATCATAGACCTCTTATTTTTTAAGATATTTATTAGAACACAATGATTGAGGGTGACAACGAATGCAGATCCTTTCAATTAATGGTCAGTTTGATAAAAAAAATACTGGCAAGGCTCATTTTAATATCTCCAACACAGAAAAAGTTTTCTAAGCTCTCTCCAATATTTACCGTTCACTTGCAGAGGATTGTCTTCATTTTGCCACCAAACTGGAGTTTCACATAAATACCAGCTAAGTATCATTATAATGCCAGTGTGTAGCATTATTTTTGACTTTGCACAGTCTTTTATGAGAACAAGATAATGTACTTTTTATAAATGACTAATTGTAAATTGTAATAGTTAGGACCTGATTTGAACCAATGTCTTTTGAATCATTGGTGACAGAGAAGCTCTTCTTTATATCTTAATGAATTACATGAAAACCTCACCCTATTTTCTAGGTGAAATGTTTTCCTTTTACCTTTTTAGATGTGTTTTGAGAAAAGATTAACAAATTTATTTGCAGATTTCTACATTTAATACTGAGGCAGGAACATTGTGTCAATTTTAAAACCTGGTGATAGCTTGTGGGCTCCATCATGTTGTGGTGCTTACTATCATTTCTTGTGCCTTCATACTATTTCCCACAACTATTAAGAATAGCTTTTGTCAACCTCCAAATGAAAATGTTGCAAGAGCATTTTTTATATATACAGTATAAGATCTCAGGGTCTTCATGAACAATTAGAGGTGGGCATTATGGTGGAACACAGCATCTCCCCATTGACCTTCTCAATGGCAATGGAACTTATTATCAGAGTCTCTAAATAGGTGGCGGGAAGAGAATGAATAGAATTAGGTCAGCAGTTACCATCAATATGAGCCTTTATGAACAATATAATAACACTGACGATAACTTTCCCATGTACCAAAAGGCTTCTGGAAAAGCATCAAAACATCCCATGGGTGAGGATGAAGATCAAATCCAGTACGAACAAAGCATCTTCATTGTCAAAAGTCATGTTCTGGAATGAAAATTCTATAAAAGGGAACATTTGTCCCAACTATTTTAGAAATGCCAGTAAAGAGTTTGGACAGATAGTATGATACAAAGCCCAATGACATCAAGCTATTTTAACTTAAAGGGAGTGTTATCAACTAGATCCCACTGCCAGTAAAATGAAAACGGTAGCGCTTTTAGTTTGGCATGCTCCCAAGACCCACATGGCCTCTTACAGTGTATGAACTCTCCATCAATAACATTTAAAAGGTGGAAAGAGTAATCAGAACACATGTAAAAACATTAGCATGAACTTCCACAATGTTTATGCTCTGTCAGACTGTATAGGAACAAATTGGAGTTACCAATTGCGAATCTGGATGTGCAAGAATTCAAATGAACCAAAGCAAGGTTATTCATGGCCTTCATTAAAACTGAAGATAGTCTAATTCAAACAGTGTCCCTATGCATTGTAACATTAATAATATCATTAATAAAAAAGCATCTCATAATATAACTATCTGGTCTGTACAGCACAGCAGGATACTCTCTCATCGTTCCAAAGAAATATCATCCGTGATGATGCCCGGGTGGAGATCGTAGCAGCTGACAGATACAAGCCGTCTGGTCACGTCTAGATGCATTTCGTCATTACCTCTTTCTCAATAGGCAGGACTAGACGAGGCGGACGTATAAGGCCCCTTTCACACGGGCGGCTGTTCTGCTGCTGTTAAAAGCATGTTTTGTTATTTTGAAATTCAGAGAATCCTGGCACAGCGTTCACTTGCAGTTGTACATTGCGTTTAGCTGCATTTACATGCGGCTGCATTTAGCTGCGTTTGGAAAATTCTTGCCATTTCTGATGTGCTACCTATTGTTTTTCTTTCCTTGTTGCTGCTGCTATCTGCAGGAGAAATAATACACTGCGATTACCTGCAGCTCTGTGCAGATAGCTGCAGTAAATCATTCCTGGACGCAGTCAACTTTATTTTTTCTATCTGCACAAAACCGCATGTAACAAAACCGTCACTAAACGCAGTGTGTGAATGGGGCCATAAGAAAGCATTGTGTGCATTTAGCTGCGGTAGGTAACGTCATCTGTCCGCAGCTAAAAGCACAATTCTATCCACCCGTGTGAAAGGGGCCTAACTCTTATAGTCTGTGTGCTCAGGTAATTTAAACCATCATGCACACATCCCACAGCTCCTCCCTGGTTTTCACCGTGGGGTGCTAACATATATAAACCATATATCACATTACATCTCATCTACTAAAACACCACCTACACTATTATTAAATGCATATATAAAAACATTATAAAAACATTGCATTGTAAACTGGAATTTAATAATATAATTGCACTAAGCTCATTGAACCATTAATCCGCTCATGTGTCTCTCATGATGGGATGAAAACCCTTCTTAAAAAAAGTAATCATGGCATCAAATCGCAAGGCATAATCAAACTAACTGGTAAAAACTATTTATACAATAGGGGTTGTAAAAAAAAGGTAGACCATACTTCCCACATACAGTACTGTAGATGGGACTACTCAGATATGATCCAGATTTAGGAGTGTAGATGGGGGGCAGGGGATACAAATTTCCTTTCCCTGAGCACCCTGTCCAAATGTCAAGTGCCACTGCACCACTCATCAACAGCACACAGGGGCAGCACCGGGGGTATATGGGTATGCCATAGCACTCCCATAGCACCTCCATCTCACAGAGATCATTCTTTTTTTTTTCTTGCCACTGCTGAAGCTCCACCTCCTGCCAGCCATTATCAGCTATAATAGCTGGTTGCTAGGACCACTCGGCCTCCTATCAACCAACTTCATGCTTGCTTTACCCACAGCATTCAGAAGAGGAGCATGGAAATTCCTTTTCCAGACCTTCTGTTAGTGGTCCACCTCCTGGATTTCACCTGTAGTTGTGGGCTGCACTGAGAACATAACAGAATGGGTAGAGGGAACACTGCAGACCCTGATTTAATGTTGGGGGGAAGCTCTGGGGACCCTAATGTAAGCAGGAGGACTCTGGGGATTCTAATGTAAATGATGCTAGGGGGCAAGAGCCTGGGGACCATGATGTAAGGTAGAGGGGAGGTAACTCTTGGGATCCTGATGTAAGGTAGGGGTTGACTCTGAGGATTTTTATGTAAAGGGAGGTGGCTCTGGGGTCCCTGATGTTCTGAGGTTTATGTATATCTATGAGACTGTCACTTGTGGGTATGATTCTTTCTTTGATACAAAGGTTGTCGTATATGTGTGCAGTGTACAATGAAAGGCACATATTCTAGTCTGTAAGGTTGAATAAAGACACCAGTCCATCCAGTTCAACCTGAGTGAGTGTCCACAATTGTCCCTATCCCTGTACATTGCACATTCACATCAGTCCCTACCCTCAAGGAGCCCACAATCCCCATTCATATACTAGGGCCAATTTTGGACAGAAGCCAATTAACCTACCTGCATGTCTTTGGATTGTGGGAGGAAACCGGAGTACACGGAGGAAACCCATGCAGGCACAGGGAGAACATGCAAACTCCAGGCAGGTAGTGTCATGGTTGGGATTTGAACCAGCGACCCTTTTTACTGCTAGGTGAGAGTGCTAACCACTACACCACTGTGCTGCCCGCAATTATTTAAGCCCCTTCCACTGGAAGAAAAAATTGTCCTCTGTGTCACTTTCTACTGACCCCTGATCTCTGCCTCTCCTACTACTGACCTCTGAACTGTGCCTCACTTACTACTGACCCATGAACTCTGCCCCACTTACTACTGACATCTGAACGCTGCCTCTGTCATGTACCTGGTAGGAGCCTGAAATGACAAGGTTGGCCTCTCTTGTATCTCCAGCCAAGGCCCCACTGAGGGTGGAACAGATGGTGCCAAGGGACAGGAGGAGTGCCTGCAGGTGTTGATTTCAGAGCTTGTGGCTGGAATTGTAGACTCAGTGGGTCAGGCAGAACACCAGGACAGGAACCGAGACAATGCCGGATAGATCAGCCAAGGTTAAAGGGCCACTCCACAAGGACTTCAGGTTCAGGATGCATGGCTTGCCAGAGTACCCAGCAGGCTTGAGACAAGAGCACTCTTTGTCCACTGGAGCTTGGAAGAGGAGCAACCAGCACATGCACTCAGGGGTAACATGAAACCAAACAGGAGAAAGAAGCATAGTCAGAAGGATAGCCGTCAGCAGCAGAGTCAGCAACGAGCAGGCAAAGAGGTACCAAAGCATCAAACAGGAGCGAGGTCAGAGTAAGCTAGGAACCGAGAATCAGAAGTGTAAACAGGATCCAAGGTCAGGTCAAAAACAAACCAGGTCAGCAACAGATATCATACAGGATTGAAACAGGGCACAAGGAAACAGCTGAAGACCAGTCAGTGCTGAGCATGAGTCTGAGCGTCCTTTGAATAGGCCGTCTGGCGCCAACAGAGACTGTGGACGTATTCCCACAAGTGTGCACATTCATGCTGTGCCTCACTGAACCTTTGACTCACTTACTACTGAATCCTTTGCACTTTGTGTCCCATTACGCTACAGCCAATATTCAGTGCGATGAAAACCACACCCAATATTTGCTGTGGCAGGAGAGCCCAACTTATGATCTTGCACAAAGGCCCACTGTTTTCAGAAAATGCCCCCCATAGCCAACCTTACTGAGCAGACGCAAAGGGAAAAAGGAAAAAATCTTGTGTCACTCTTGCAATTTGAGAGAGCTGACCTTTCAAGAAAAAAAAAGATCTACAGCCCTGTCCAGATTTGATTGCAGTCTTCTATTTTGTACTTTACACATTAAAATAACAAAATAAAAGTACACAGGAGGACATAGAAGACAAACGCAAATGGGTACTCACAAAAATAGAAGACAAATCCACAAACCAGTCCAGCCCACTACAATTCCCAGCTTTCAACATTAAAAATACAATGCATCAATAGGGATTGGAGTATAGGACCTAGAGCCATGCTGAGAAGAATCCTGCAGTTACCAGATGAGTACCGGGGAGATCTGATGCAGCTTTTAATTGTTTCTGGAAACCCATCAACTACCTCCTCATTTTTTCCAGCCAGCTTTAGTTTCTCTATTGCCACATTATTTTATTCAAACCTTACTCAAAATGAGTTACCACCCACTAAAACTATCCAATTGGAAGGAAGCAGCTGGCCACTGCATATTACATTTAATAAACACAAATTGGCTTTTTGATATAACAATCTTCTAAACCTCATAACTGTTTCAAGTTATGAATTATAGATTTGCAAGTAAGAGCAACAGACGTTCTTGCTGTTTTGTTATGCATAGAGTGCAAACACTGATTCTTTACACCTACCAGAATCTGTAGCCGCAAAAAAAGACCCAAATGTTATTAACATCCACATATTTTACCGTAAAACCAGGCTGGATGCAATATTCTGCATTGTGACTAGAGCTTTTTTTTTATAGATCAACTTCAAACAATTCTGAACACACAGTAGTTTTTCCACATATACCTCAAATGTTATTTTCTTCTAAATCTGTATCACTTAAATAATTAAAAAGTTCAATTATCCCCTATATTGGAGTAGATTTTATGCTCATCAAGATTCTGTAGCCCTCCCCTGTGCCATTCTAGATTCTAACCTTTCCCCCCTTCCGTTGCCCTCCCTTATACAATAGTTGATGGTATGCTCTTCCCCTTCAATATTATTCCTTGCATCTAATGGACTTTAGGAACTTCTGCTTTCTGTAACCTCCCTTATGTCATTGTAGATTTTAAGTAATTCAACATTTCATACCTCCTTATACCACTCTTAGCTTCTTTCAAATGCAATCTCAGCTCACCGCTATCTGATTTCTTTCTCAATCTTTCTCTCTTTGTCTATCTCTTCCATATATTGCAAAACTTCAATCTACTAATTATATTGTTGAGCTGGCAACATCAACAGAACCAATTAAAAGTGGTTGTAAACCCTCCCCTACAACTTTGTCCCATGTGAATCAGCATAAAAAACCCTAATGAACACTGCTTGTAGATATCTCCCTACTTGCTTAGTATTGTTGTAATAATTTTTGTTCTTTAGAATGACGTCACTGAGCATGCCCAGATCTCCCCTGATTTACGGCACACTCTCTATGTCTTATCTATCTGTTATCAGGACTTAATACGGCACACAGCATTGAACTCCCAGCAGGTTGCTAATCACTGAGAGCTTCCTTCTACACACCATGTGACCATGTGACCTCACATACAGTGTAAAGCAGGGAATGGGACAGCAGTACTGCAGTCTTATCAGCTGAAGCTGATAGGACTCATACAAGCAAACACTAGGTAATCAGCATAAGTAAATACTATGAAATAAACAAGTCAGCTATGAACAGGGAAGCAGGGTTGCCATAAAAATGTTGGATTGAAAGGGTGGCTTGGTTAACAGTACAGGAAGTGCTCAATGTAAGAGCGGAAATACACTCCACTGTGGACTCAGAAAACAATACTTAAGATGGAGCTGCCTTACCCCTGGAAGCAAGTTTTTTAAAGTTTCTTTAGACAGTAAGTAATATGCAATTTGGGCTGGGTTATAGTGGCTATAGTTTGATAATTACTTATTATAATGGACAAAATGAAAAGATGCATCAGAGTGGGAGAGTTTACTTCCTCTTTAAGTAGATCTAAAGGCTGAAGGTGTACTCCTTAATGCATTGTCTGTATTAAGGAAAAAACCTTCAGTATGCAGCCCCCCCCCCCCCCCTTATAGTTACCTGAGTCCAATGTCGATCCAGCTCTGTGCATGACAGCAGAGGCTTGCTCTGCTCTTTTCTCATTGGCTTGGACACAAAAGCGGGGGTCAACAGCTGTGGAGGAGGGGGTGGGGGTGGGGCCAAGCAACAAAGCAACACTCTGCTGTCTATGGACACACAGAGCCCATACGAGTGCCCCATAGCAAGCTGCACTCAGCAGGGGGGAGGAGCCTGGAATGGCATCGGGGAGCCTGGGAAAAGAAGGTTCTGTGCTATTCTATGCAAAACCATTGCACAGAGCAGGTAAGTATAACATGTTTGTTATTTTATTATGTATTTCCAACAGATAAAACATGTTGAAATCTGTCATGCAGATTTTCATGTTTTACCTAGCAATACTTATTAGTTATGATGATGTTTCCGCATCAAGGATATATTTAATAGATTCGAGTCTTCCAAAAAGAAAACGTGCATAGCTTTCCAAAGTGTACTTTGTAAATGGATAATGCATATTGATGTCATGTAGATTTCCATAAAGGGTACCTATTACAAGGCTGTCATAATATCACCAGGCTTGTGTACAGCTATCTAGAGGGCTAGTACAACTTCATACACAGCAGAGAGAAGGCTCCTACTGTACCCAGTCCATGGAGGTAAGTGATGAGACAACCCTAAGTCCACACTCTGCCTTTCTGTTATTTAAACAGATAGTTCTGAGTTTTAATTCACATTCACCGCTGGCACATCTCTACATATAAAACTACACCATAGCAAATGTGCAGATCACAAGACCAGTTATTACAGTAACCTGAAATGTTTGGTTTATGGACTGTCCATAAATAATGGACAGTTGGCAAACCTGAAACTGACAGAGGTTCTAACCATACCCAACTTTATCCAAACCCTACATAATTGACTGGATTTAGATTGTAAGTGGAAAACCTACTTTTTATAAAAAGAAAACTTTATTGTTTGATGTTTTAGTGGAATCAGATTGTGTAGCTTATTGTTGTGTTCTGCATAAATTCACTTACTGGAAGTGCCATTCAGCCCAGACTATTATGACCTATTTTATACACTCAATGCAGCAAACATTGCTCATTATATTTATAAAAAGTGATAGTAATGGTATCCTACAGTAATAAATCATTTAAATGAATTTGTCGTGTATAGCACAAGATATCTCCAAAGTATAAAAGTATAAAAGCTTAGAAAATTTCACCCAGTACATCTCATCGACTTGATTAATTCATACCGTATATGTTATAGTATATTTGTTACAATGATATTCTTGAAGCTCTATTGCTAATCTCCAATGATGTTTTGTTTTTGAAGATGATATAAAGGAAATATAATACAACTTTTACCATACATAATGCATAGACAGTAGTTTCATAGTAAATTAGATTGACATTTATTAAGCTTCTTTATGGTGTCCTTATGTTTCTTTGAGAAATTGGCACATACAAGATCTTGTTGGTGGGTGAGTATATTGGAATTATGATCATTTAACAGCATTTAATTATGATGGAAAAAGTACTGCACTAATACGAGGCGATGGTTCTGATTCATGAAGCCTCACTAGTATGTAAGATTTACTGAACAAAGCTTAAAGCCAATGCCTACCTTATATTTTTTAAACCCATTGCCCATCATGGTAAAATTAAAAAAAAATCAACTTTCACTGAAATACTTGCCTTCTTCACAGCACTGTTCCCTGCAGACTCACCCCTCTACACCCTTACAGTGGCCCTCTTCCAGTCAGTTGATAAAGGATATAATGCTCTTTTTTTCTAGATGATGAGTGTTACTTGCTTTAATCTAGGACCATGGTTTTCCTCCCTGCCCAATCTGGTTGTGAAGGCCTGTCAACAGTGGCCAATATCCTTGACAGTCTCCAACCGGTCTTATCTCCTGCCTTGCGGACATCACCACGTTCAGAGCAGGACCTTTGCCCACCACTGGTCCTGCATTGTATGTGATCTTGTATGGATGCCCGCCCACATTCCAAAACCAAAAGAGAAGAGAGCCAGACTGCCGGCTGGACCGCCAGCTGGAGCCAGGATTAAGGATTAACACTCTGTTGTAACTCCCCTTCCCTTGAAAAATTAGGATTAAGATGTTTATTGGGTGGTGAGGAACATTTCAAACATTTTGTGAATACTCAAAGGACAGCTTTAAAGTAAGATATTAGCAAACTAGTTGTATGTTCTGCACTAGCTTGTGGCAACTTTGACTACGCAATTGTCTCTAAGTCACTGTTTTGAAGATGAGATGCGTTACCTTTCTCCACTGCATCATCATTTAAC
This sequence comes from Lithobates pipiens, assembly GCF_037356315.1. Taxonomy (NCBI): domain Eukaryota; kingdom Metazoa; phylum Chordata; class Amphibia; order Anura; family Ranidae; genus Lithobates; species Lithobates pipiens. Next base: position 312,749,951 of record NW_027507758.1, on the reverse strand, counting down.
CACCTCTGTTGCTTCTTCCTCTGACTTCATAGGACAAAACAGTGCTGCTAATATCCACAAAAGCATAAGTCAGTGCAGTTATTGGGAAACTATAGTGCAGGGGTTTCAAACCGGTGGCCCTCCAGCTGTTGCAAAACTACAAGTCCCATGAGGCATTGCAGGGCTCACAGTTACAATCATGACTCCCACAGACAGAGGCATGCTGGGACTTGGAGTTCCGCAACAGCTGGGGGGCCGTCAGTTTGAGACCCCTGCTATAGTGTTTTGTTTGTTTTATTATTATTGCACTGTATACTGTAAAATGATCTTTTACAAGAAATTATGATTTTTAAGACGGCCTCTCATATGTTTGTTTCTGTATTTAAAATAGAGATTTCTTTTTCGTTTTTTGTATAATCAGTATTTATTGCAAAATGACAGAAAACGAAACAGAAACATTAAAACAAGACAGGTTCAACATCTCGTATAAGTGCAAAACCCTTTTGGCCTCGTAAAGCCGCATAAGGATCATTTTAACAGTGTATGGGTTGAACAAACATACATACATACATAAGGAGGGAGATTCCTAAGATAAGGAGAGTGTCGTGGGTACACTTGTAGTGGGTAGACTGTTAGTGACCAAATAATTTCAAGGGCGACAAGAGTTTAGTAGGTGTTGGGACTGTTCTGGCGCGAAGAATTTATCTGAAGTGTGGGCCATATCCCGTCGCTGGGGGTAGGGGGGGGGCCCAACGGCCTCCAGCTAAACGCCCTCTACCTCCTGCGTATCCCGGGAGCCCCACCGTCACCACAGAGATCCGGCCAGAAGGTCTCAACTCTCCAAAAACAGAGATTCCTGCCCGAAAGCTCAGAGATTTCTTTATTAAAGCAGACCTTCACCCAAATTGGAAAAAAAATAAAGCAAAGCACCATTTACATCTTTCTTAAATAGAACAATAAAAATACATACCATATGTACTGTTACATGGGGTCTTTTGTTTTATTGATTGCCTTATGTCTTTTGATCCTCTGTGCTCTTATTACAGAAGCCATGTTAAAGTCCAGAGGAATCTTTTTCCCTTTACTAGTTTTCTGCACCACCCCCAAGATGCACCTGTGGACATATCACTCCACCAGAAATGTTTTTTATTTAAATGTTGACATAGTAATGGCAAAAAAAAAAAGTTTCCCCTAAGATCCAGCAAAATTAAATGATTGACAGATGTTGCAGTGTACATACAAGATCTCCCTGGAGGAAACTTGTGACATAGACCTCCAGGGGACATCTGTAACGGTCTACGGGTCAGTTTTACATTACTGTATCATCTGCGTTCTCTTAACTTAATAAGAGCTTAACAGAAATTGGCCAGCAGTAGGACAGCTTTGCATGGGCCAGAACAAGGACAACAGCAAGCTACTGGGCGATTTGTATATTCAGAAAACTCCTGGGAGCCTGTGTGAGTTTGGAAATAAGACAGGTATCTGAAAAAAAAATTGAGCTGCTGAATTGGAGAGCACTGCTGAGAGCTTGGTTTCCATTGGGTAGACCCAGGAGTCCTATGTTGATAATACTATACTATCTTGTTTTATTTGTCCTAAAGACAAGCTGACTTTGTTTTGCTTTTGTGATCAAGATTTCCTTTTTTTCTGCTGGAAGCATTTTTTATTTATTTTTTGCATTTGGAAAATATAGCCTTTTTCTGTTATTATATGGCTGTGTTGGTGATCCCTGACCCTCTCAACTTTACAATATGACATATAAAGTATACTGTAGATATCAGTCATTTTATATAAATGTAAAAAATCATATATATTACAAAATATAACATTTTGGATATGGATGTAGTGGCATTTTAATTCTGCACACAATTATCCACATTTATTTTTTATCTCACAGATACTCTACAGTTATCTGCTTTAATAGTTTAAATTAAATTCCACACTGCATGGTAGCATGGTAGTTTCTACCTTTCAGTCTGTATACAGCCTCTCACTTCCTGTGACCTGGAGACAAAATAAAGGCCAATTGGATGAGGTACAGTGGTTGAAATGCATTCTCTGCATATAGGGTAAAAAAAACTATTAAGTGCAGCTCCCCCATCTGTGCTCTGTAAATACTTACCCGAGATGGATCTCGATTCAGCACTGTGCCCAAGAGCAGCGTAGCTACTCTCTCTCTCCCTCCTCACCTGGACTCAGTGAAGGCAGTGTAAGCCATTGGCTCCTGCTGCTGTCAATCAAATCCAGTGGTGACGGAGCAGGGGCTGGGTCTAAGCCGCACCGCGTATGTCAATAGATGCACACTGTGTGGTAGGGATTGATCCCACGCGAGTGCACCCCTAGCAAGCAGCTTGCTGGGGGGGGTACCTGGCAATAAGGAGGATTCTCGAGTGCTGGTAGTTGCCAACCGTCAGTATTTTTACTGGCAGCCAGTAAAAAAACAGGCAGTTTTCGGAACCTATACGTCCCACATGTCCTGCCACTATCGCAATGGCAGGCAGCACTATCGCTACCGTCCAAATTTTCCCATTGCACCGCGCACTGGGAATCCGGACAAAAACTTTTTCACCGATGGTATTATACCCCTAGTAGACTTGCCAAAATTTACCCTACCTCGTCTAATCTCTGCTGGAGAAATTGTGGCCTTCCAGGATCCTTCATGCATATCTGGTGGGAATGCCCCATGCTTAAAGTTTTTTGGAATCAAATATCCGACCTGCTCAAAGTAAGCTTCCCCTCACATACCAATTTATCTGCGGTGGATCTCCTCATGGGCCTGATGATTCCTACGTGGCCCAAAAAATCCCAAACCGTCGCCACCCACATTCTCATCGCGGCAAGACTAGCATTAGCTAGAAACTGGAAAAAGACTCACCCCCCTTCTGTCCAAGACGTCATTACCATACTCAACGATAACTTCAAGATGGAATATAGCTTTGCCAAAGCTCATCTCCAAACAGGCAAATTCTTCCGGAATTGGAACCCGTGGATTAAGGACTCCAGATGTGTGCGGTCAATCAGTTCCCCCAATCCAACGACGTCCACATCCTCCTGTCTCACACCGTGACTTTTCACGTCCTGTCCCCTCCACTTGATACTTATCTTTCTCACACCGAAAAACCGGAGTATAGATGCAAAACAGCGACAGCGTAAAATGACTATGATATTAGATGTTAAAGAATATTGGTTTTACTGCGGTGACTGCTAACTTTACCCCTCCCTCCTTTTTCCCTTTTTTTTTTTTTTTTTTTTTTTTTTGTGTGCTCACCCCTACTTTTACAATTTGTTATACTTACTATAGCTCAGGACTGGGCAGCGCTGTCACTCTCCCCAGGACACAGTTAGTTCCCAGAAGGGGTGTTCAGGGGTGACTGATGGTGCTCTCATCCTCTCAGGATTTGTTCTTAACCACTAACATGTACATCTATGTTTTCAATGTACTTGCTTTTATTAGACTAAGCTTCCCAAATGGAAGCAACGACTACATCTACACGAAAATGTAAGTCCTATATTGCTGTTATTTTTTGTGCAAAATTTAATAAAAAATAAGATATAAAAAAAAAAAAAAAAACAGGCAGTTTTCTCCTGTCAGTAAATGCCAGTAAAAGTAAAAGGTTGCTAGTAAAAAATATGGCTCTGATGCTCAGTTTGGTCCGGAGTTGGCTGAGACCATCCCAGTGCCTGCTACAGTGTGATCGGACGGCTCTGGCGGAGGCGGTGCCTGAGCGTGTCGTGTGATGTCCTGGTGCAATGGAGCCAAGCAGAGCGGCAAGAGTCTCGTGTGCGGGTATTGGAGGAAGGCAAGCTGGGACCGGGACCTTCAGTGCTGTTTGGCTTGGAGAGAGATTGTCACTGTGACTGAGGAGGGGACATGTTGTGTCAGTGAGGTCTCATCATCATCTGTGTTGCTGCACACTGCTGTCCGTGTCATTGTGAGTCAATTTTATATGTGTGTGTGCGCCCATTCTAATTTCTTGCCCGAGTCCTGTCCTTGAGCTACTTACTTACTATATCGAAAATAAAATAAGAAATATGTTTTTTTGCCTTATCTACTTTAAACCATAGCTAATTGCATATTGTATTTGTAGCCTAAATACTCTCATTTGCACTTAAAACTGTACTTTTGTAACTTTTGGAAATATCAGTAAAAACAGTAAATTTTGGGGGTTTCATCAGTAAATTTCAATCTGGTAGGTTGGCAACACTGGTGGGGGACCCCAGAAAAGAAGGAGCAGGGCTGCTCTGTGTAAAACCAATGCACAGAGCGGATAAATATAGCATGTATGTTTAAAAAAAAAAAGATCCTTTACAATCACATTGCATTCATTTTTACTTTATTCAAATTATTTTATATGCTCTTTTTGCAGTCAAGATAAGTGTCTTAGCCATAACTATTCCTATTGAATATTTTTCTAAAGGATATTTTCATACCCAAATGTTTCTTGATTATGTGCCAACAGAGAGATGAATCAGGAATGTTTAACTGCATTTTGCTTTTGGCAAAATGCACACCGAAGACCATAAATCCAAAGCATATATAATAGAATTAAAAAAACAAAGATTTTGTTTTAATGGTGTTTACTTTTGAAGCAGCATGATATTCCAATGCATGTTACAGAAATCCCTATTTACCAGATATCTCCTTACAGCAGTCATGCAGTACATACTTTCTGGTACTAATCAAATGGAAGCAGTAATAAACCCTAAAGCAAATATATATATTATTATATTGCAGTTTACCTATTGTTAGATGTGATGCTGAATTTGTTTCATTTTTCAAGGCTTTCTTTCTTCTATTTTCATCTGGTGTTCTGGCCAGTAAGTCTGCTGTTTTCTACAGAAAAGCTCTCTTGCAGTTGCAGGGATGAGACAAATAATTTAACACTGACAGGGGTGCTTATAATAAACAGCTTTTAATACTTTTATGTCAAACCTTTAAAGTAAAGTAAAAAAAGGGTTTTCTTTCCTCCTCTCCTTCCGCTGCCACATTTGGCACGTTTTGAGGGGGGGGGGGGGCGGGTACCTGGTCTTGACAGGTACCCGCTTCCACTTCCCGATCAGTTCGCTATGACAAAGTAAGCTGGAAATTCAGCCCCCCCCTCCTTCCCCCCACAGCCAGCCCATTGACAAATCGATTTGCACATGCGCAGTAGGAAACCAGCTGTGAAGCTGCAAGGCTTCACTGCCGGTTTTCTTTAGCCAAGATACCCGAGAGCCCATTCAAGAATCGGTGAGATCGCTGGATGCCAGGACAGGTAAGTACCCTAATAGTAAAAGTCAGCAGCTACAGCATTAAAAAATGGGGGGGGGGGGGGGAGACGGACTTCTCTTTAAAAACAACAGGAAACAAAAATGGATGCATTGTAGCTTAGCAATGCATAAATGTGATGGCTACATTTGTTTTGTCTTCTGCTGTCTTTTTTTATATTCATCTGGTGTTCCTGCAAGCAACACACTTCCTGTGCTACAGTGAGAATGCTCAATCAATGTACATCAATGGAGAAGCTCACTCCATTTTGGACTACACTACTACACAATTTGGACTACACTACTTCTCCACAGATATGCACCCACCACTAGGACACAGGTGCATTAAGCCAAGGTCAGTAGAAACGTGCAGAATTCAAGAATCAAAAGGTATAACAATTGATTAAAAAGAAAAAAGCCTAACGTCAGAAAAAAATATTTTTTCTTGTGGATAGACTTTGGGAGAAAAAGTATTTCTGTGAAAAGGTTATTGTTGTTCATGACCCTTTTGGGGATATTTCACCTTACTTTCTGTCCCTGTGGTGGTCCCCATAGCAGGAGAAACAGTAAAAAAAATAAAAAATAAAGTTGCATTGCAAGAGTTAAATACTTGTTTGGGTTTCAGGGACTTTTTAACCAGGACGAGTTGAAAACCGAATGAAAATTCTTGTCGGTCATCGGGTCTTTCATTTTTTGCATCATTAATGTGCCAACATGCAATTTTTTTGTCGGAATCAAAAGCACCTGGTCCAGCATGCTGGATTTATTTTTATAAAAAAGAAACAAAGGATGGCACAATCATATGCGACATTTTTGTTTTTTGATGCACAGAACGTTCGATGTTCGACTCGCCAATGACCGGCCCTATTTACCTGTTCCTCTGCTCTTCCACACTGCTAGACTTGTCCACACAGCACCTAGTGGTCTAAGATCCTATAGCCCTGGTGGTGGTGGTGGTGAAGGACAGCCCACCACCAGAGTGTGCAGTGGCACAGACGGCAATAAAACTCTTCCACAATCTTGCCACAGCTAAAAAAAGTTTGGCCTCTAGCTATACATTAATTGTTTCAGTAAATAGTTATACATAATCCACAAACATCTTCACCACCCTGTGATGCTCTGTATTATTATTATTATTATTATTTTTATTATTATTATTATTTTTATTATTTTATTTATTTTATTTTATTTATTATATTTTTACAGTATATTTTGTCATAGAATGAATCCTTATAGTAACTGTACTTTTATAGTAAAAGTATCTTGTCTGGCATTATGTGCATTCAACACAGTCATTTTCAGCTTGGATGGTGCTTTTTATACAAGTTTCTCACGGAAAAACCTTTCAACATCATTTATAGGTTCAGACAATCTAACAGTTTTGTCCACCTGTAAGAAAATACAGCAAGGGTTTGAAAAGAACAAAAAAAGTAAGAATGTGAATTTCACAACGGTGTAAAGAAATTGCCGACAGGTTTTCTGCTGTCAGGAGACCGTACCCAACCATATTCATGATATCCTGTATAACCTGATATTTACCACTTCACAAGATAGGAAATTACAACCTTTTACTCATCGTTTTGTTGCTAACATTCAGCTTTTGGGAAAAATCTAACAAGTTTTATTTAGTGACAATAAACAGAGGTTTATTGGACGGGCAGAATGGATCTCTTGAAACAAATGCCACACAGAGCACTCTACTTCAAAGCCAAGCACACAGTGGCTGAATTCCTTTTATTTTGCCATCTGACATATGCATTGTTCTCTGTTAGTGACCATTTATTACATACAACTGCAGTGTGAAAGTGTTCTGAACCATGATTAGAAGGGTCACTCTTCCAATTACACAGTTTCCATCTATGCTCACAACAGGGTGACAATATTCCTGCTGTTATGTACATACAGAATTATCTTAATTAAAACGATTCCAAAGGTTGTAATAAAAAAAAAAAAAAACAAACAAACATGTTATGTTTACCTGCTCTGTACAATGGTTTTACACAAAGCAGCTGGATCCTCTTCTTTTTGGTCCCCCGCGGGTGGTCCTGGCTCCTCCCCCTGCTAAGTGTACCCAATGGCAGGCCTCTTGCTATGAGGGCACTTGAGCAGGCTCACTCAGAGAATTAAGGTTAAAAAACCTTCTGCCTTTAGAACCACTTTACTTATACATGTGGCACAATCGAATCATGCAAATATATTAAAAATAATGCCACAAAGAGCACCATGGAGTACATCAAAAATACTGAATGCTCAACACCACACTCTCATCAATGAAATATAGTCCACATCTAATATTTGTTCAAAACCTAAGGGTCTCTCTCAAGAACATATCCTTTATGAGAAATGTAATATACACTCACCGGCCACTTTATTAGGTACACCTTGCTAGTACCGGGCTGGACCCGTTTTGACTTCAGAACTGCCCTAATTCTTCATGGCATAAATTCAACAAGGTGTTGGAAACATTGTCCAGAGATTGCGGTCCATATTGACATGATAGCATCACTCTGCACATCCATAATGCAAATCTTCTGTTCTACAACATCCCAAAGGTGCTCTATTGAATTGAGATCTGATGACTGTGAAGGCCACTGGAGTACAGTGAACTTATTGTCATGTTCAAGAAACCAGTGGTGAGAGGATTTGAGCTTTGTGATGCATTATTCTGCTGGAAGGAGCCATCAGAAGATGGGTACACTGTAGTCATAAAGGGATGGACATGGTCAGCAACAATACTCAGGCAGGCCATGGTGTTTAACCACTTCAATATAGTGCATTTATACACCCTTCCTTCCCAGACCAATTTTTAGCTTTCAGTGCGCTCACACTTTGAATGCCAATTACTCAGTCATGCAACACTGTACCCAACAAAAACTAAATTTTTATCATTTTTTTCATACAAATAGAGCTTTCTTTTGGTGGTATTTAATCACCACTGGTTTTTTTTTTTTTTGCAACATAAGTGAAAAAATAGCGAACATTTTGAAAGAAAAACACTGTTTTCTAGTTTCTATGATACAATTTTTCAAATAAGTCATTTTTGTTCATAAATTTGGGCCGAAATTTATACGGCTACATCTCTTTGGTAAAAATAACCCAAATTAGTGGATATTATTTAGTCTACAAGCTATGGTGCAAATCATTGAAAATTGATGCACTACTGGCCTATCTAATTTATTGAGGCCCTGAAATGTCAGGAAAGTACAAATACCCCCCAAATGACCCCTTTTAGAAAAGTAGACAGTCAAAGGTATTTAGCAAGAGGCAATGTAAGTTTTTTGAAGTTTTAATTTTTTCCCACAATTCTTGGGAAAATTAAGATTTTTTTTTAACAAAATTGTCAAAATAACAAGTTATTTCTCACACACAGCATATGCACACTTCCAGTTACACCCCAAAATAAATTTTGCTACTCCTCCCGAGTATGGTGATACCACATGTGCGTGACTTTTACACAGCCTGGCCACACAGAGAGGTCCAACATGCAGGGAGCACCATCCGGGGTTCTAGGGGCATAAAATTAAACCTCTAATTTCCTAACCACCTATTATATTTGTGAAGGCCCTGGAGCCCCAGGACAGTGGAATTACCCAAAAAATTACCCAATTTTATAAATCAGACACCCCAACGTCTATTCTATGAGCCATAATGAGTCTTTTGAATGGTTCTTTTTTTCCACAAGTCTTCGGAACACGTGGAAAGAAAATCAAAACGTATTTTTTTTTTTTTTACACAAATGGGTCAGTTTATAAGATATATCTAACTTAAAGCATGTATATAGCAAAAATAACATCTCAAAATACATTCTGCTACTCCTCCTGAGTATGACGATACCACATGTGTGAGACTTTTACACAGCCTGGCCACATAGAGAGGCCCAACATGCAAGGAGCACCATCAGGTGTTCTAGGAGCATGCAGTAAATTACACCTCTAATTTCCTAACGACCTATTACATTCTGAAGGCCCTGGAGCACCAGGACAATGGAATTACCCACAAAATGACCCCATTTTGAAAAGCAAACACCCCAACGTCTATTCTATGAGGCATGATGAGTCTTTTGAATGGTTAATTTTTTTCCACAAGTCTTCGGAACACGTGGAAAGAAAATTTAAACTTTTTTATTTTTTTACACAAAGTGGTCAGTTTATAAGATATTTCTAACTCAAAGCATGTATATAGCAAAAATAACACCTCAAAATACATTGAATGAATGAATGAATGAAATACTTGTATAGCGCACAATGCGAACTGAATCGCCTCTAGGCGCCGTGGCGAGCTTTGATCATCTGCTAAAAGAGGAAGGTCTTGAGTTTTTTCCTAAAAGCCAGGTGATTTTCTTCCAGGCGGATGTTGATTGGTAGAGCATTCATAGCCGAGGACCTTGGACAGCGAATCTCCGATCCCACTTGGATTTATACCGGGCTTTGTGCACGAGGAGGAGGTTTTTGTTGGCTGATCGAAGACTGCGGTTTAGTGTGTAATGATTTATTTTCTCCATTAGGTATTGCGGAGCTTCTCTATGCACGCATTTGTGGGTGAGGCAAAGGGTCTTGAACGTGATCCGATTTTTTACGGTTAGCCAATGTAAGCTCCTCAGTGAAGGAGAGATGGATTCCCAGGGTTTTTTTTCCTGTTATCAGCCTTGCCGCCGTGTTTTGAATCAGTTGTAATCGCGCAAGTTGATATTGTGGTAATCCTATGTAAAGCGAGTTTGTGTAGTCCAGTTGTGAATTAATGATTGTTCCAACTACCACTGCTTTGTCATTCTTTGGGATAAAAGGGATGAGTCTGCTACTCCTCCTGAGTATGACGATACCACATGTGTGAGACTTTTACACAGCCTGGCCACATAGAGAGGCCCAACATGCAGGGGGCACCATCAGGTGTTCTAGGAGCATACAGTAAATTACACCTCTAATTTCCTAACGCCCTATTACATTTTGAAGGCCCTGGAGCACCAGGACAATGGAATTACCCACAAAATTACCCCATTTTGAAAAGCAAACACCCCAACAGCTATTCTATGAGGCAAAATGAGTCTTTTGAATGGTTAATTTTTTTACATAAGTCTTCAGAAAACGTGGAAAGAAAATGAAAATCTTTATTTTTATTTTTTTTACACAAAGTTGTCAATTTATAATATATTTCTAACACATAGCATGTATATAGCAAAAATTACACCCCAAAAAACATTCTGCTACTCGTCCTGAGTATGGCGATACCACATGTGTAAATTTTTACACAGCCAGTCCACATAGAGAGGACCAACATTGAAGTAGTACCTTCAGGCGTTCTAGGAGCATAAATTACAAATCTCATTTCATTCCTACCCATCACATTTTTGAAGGTCCTGGTGCACCAGGACAGTGGAATTGCCCACAAAATGACCCAATTTTGGAAAGCAAACACCCCAACGCATATTCTATGAGGCATGGGCTGCAGATAGGTACTCAGGTACTCTGTTGGGCTGGAGACAAGTACTTGGGTACTTTGATCAACTGGAGATAGATACTCGGGTACTCTGATGGCCTCATGACAGGTACTCGGGTACTCTGGTCTGGTGACAGCTACTTGGGTACTCTGATGGCCTGGTGATAGGTACTCGGGTATTCTGATGGCCTGGTGACAAGTACTCGGGTACCCTGATGGCCTGATGACAGGTACTTGGGTACTCTCATGGGCTACAGACAGGTACTCGGGTACTCTGATGGGTGCTGACATGTACTTAGATGGACAGTGACAGGTACTCAGATGGGCTGTGACAGGTACTCAAGTACTCAGATGGGCTGTGACAGGTACTCTGGTACTCAGATGAACTGTCACAGGTACTCAGGTACTCAGATGGACTGTAACAGGTACTCAGGTACTTGGGTACTCAGATGGACTGTGACAGGTACTCGGGTACTCAGATGAACTGTGACATGTTCTCGGGTCCTCAGATGGACTGCGACAGGTTCCCAGGTACTCAGATGGACTGCAACAGGTACTCAGGTACTTGGGTACTCAGATATACTGTGACAGGTACTCAGGTACTCATATATACTGTGACAGGTACTCAGGTACTCAAATATACTGTGACAGGTACTCAGGTACTCAGATGGGCTGCGACAGGTACTCAGGTAATCAGATGGGCTGTGACAGGTACTCAGGTACTCAGATGGGCTGTGACAGGTACTCAGGTACTCAGATGGACTGTAACAGGCACTCAGGTACTTGAGTACTCAGATGGACTGTTACAGGTACTCGGGTACTCAGATGAACTGTGACAGGTTCTCGGGTCCTCAGATGGACTGTGACAGGTTCCCAGGTACTCAGATGGACTGTAACAGGTACTCAGGTACTTGGGTACTCAGATATACTGTGACAGGTACTCAGGTACTCAGATGGGCTGTGACAGGTACTCAGGTACTCAGATATACTGTGACAGGTACTCAGGTACTTGAGTACTCAGATGGACTGTGACAGGTTTCCAGGTACTCAGATGGACTGTAACAGGTACTCAGGTACTTGGGTACTCAGATATACTGTGACAGGTACTCAGGTACTCAGATGGACTGTAACAGGTACTCAGGTACTTGAGTACTCAGATGGACTATGACAGGTACTCGGGTACTCAGATGGACTATGACAGGTTCCCAGGTACTCAGGTGGACTGTAACAGGTACTCAGGTACTTGGGTACTCAGATATACCGTGACAGGTACTCAGGTACTCAGATGGGCTGTGACAGGTACTCAGGTACTCAGATATACTGTGACAGGTACTCAGGTACTCGGGTACTCAGATGGGCTGAAACAGGTACTCAGGTACTCAGATATATTGTGACAGGTACTCAGATATACTGTGACAGGTACTCAGGTACTCAAATATACTGTGACAGGTACTCAGGTACTCAGATGGGCTGCGACAGGTACTCAGGTAATCAGATGGGCTGTGACAGGTACTCAGGTACTCAGATATACTGTGACAGGTACTCAGGTACTCAGATGGGCTGTAACAGGTACTCAGGTAATCAGATGGGCTGTGACAGGTACTCAGGTACTCGGGTACTCAGATATACTGTGACAGTTACTTGGGTACTCAGATATACTGTGACAGGTACTCGGGTACTTGGGTATTCAGATGGACTGTGACAGGTACTCTGGTACTCAGATAGACTGTAATTGGTACTCGAGCACTCAGATGGGCTGTGACTGTACTCGGTACTCAGATGGGCTGTGACAGGTACTGTTAGGGTGACAAGCCACGTCCCCGATCGCCGGTCTGTGGGCGCCCTAGGGTCGTGCATGAGCGCCATGCACGTGGGCAATACATGTGACCGGCTGTGATTGGATACAGACGGCCATGTGGTAAAGAGCCATTTTTATTGGCTCTTTACCCCGATCTGGGATGGGACACACCTCATCCTCATACACCTCATCCACGATCGGCGGTCTGTGGGGCCCGCAGGAGCGGCGAGATACCGAGGACGTCATGTGACTATAGCCCGGTATTGAAGTGGTTAAACAATGCTCAGCTGTTACTAAGGGGCCCTAAGTGTGCCAAGACAATATCTATCACACCATTACACCACCAGGCTGAACTATTGATACAAGGCAGGCTGGATCCATGCTTTCATGTTTTTTATGCCAAATTCTGACCCTTACCATCTCAATGTCGCAGCTGAAAATTAGGCTCATCAGACCAGGCAACACTTTTCCAATCTTCCAATTTTGGTTAGCCTGTGCAAATTGTAACTCAGTTTCCTGTTCTTAGCTAACAGGAGTGGCCCACAGTGTGGTCTTCTGCTGCTGTGGCCCATCTTTTTCAAGGTTCAATGCGTTGTGTGTTCAGATATGGTATTCTGCATAACTTAGTTGTAATGAGTGGTGGTATTTGATCATCTCTGCGGTTTTTATTTTTTGCGCTATGAACAAAAAAACAGTGACGATTTTGAAAAAAACACAATATTTTGTACTTTTTGCTATAATAAATATCCCCATTTTTTTTTTTAAAGCAAATTTTTTCTCAGTTTAGGCCGATATGTATTCTTCTACATATTTTTGGTAATAAAAATCGCAATAAGCGTATATTGATTGGTTTGTGCAAAAGTTATAGCGTCTACAGAATAGGGCATAGATTTATAGCATTTTCTTTTTTTTTACTAGTAATGGCGGCGATCTGCGATTTTTATCATGACTGCGACATTATGGCGGACACATCAGACAATTTTGACACATCCACACAGCGTCCTTTCCCTACACTGACAAAAGACAGAATGCAAAATGGCCGCCAGATCAGGTCTATTTAAAAGGTAGGGGGTATGTCCATCTGCTGAAATGTCTCAATTGGTTGTCCTGTACCCCATGATGGATGTGTCATGGGTCAAAGTTCTTCACAATGTAAACAAATATGTCTGCCGCGAACAGCGCCAGAAGTCCGCCGATTTGGCGAATCGCAAACGAGCAAAGATCGCCGCGAACCGACCGCCGGGCGAACCACAAGGCCATCCCTATTCGGCATAATGGTCAACCACTTTTGCATCTTCCAAACTACCATCAACTTTGCTTTGTATGAAATTGATTCTCTTATTCTATGTTGTTGCATATTGCATAATTACCAGAAGAGACATCACAGCTGTGCATTTTGAAAAGGATGTTGATAGATGTACATTTACCCAACATGTCTGAGGTGAAGGTAATAAGTGCATCAATCCACTTATGCCCTGTACACACGATAGGATTTTAGGACAAGAAAATCCATGCTTTTTTCCGACGGATGTTGGCTCAAACTTGTCTTGCATACACATGGTCACACAAAGTGGTTGGAAATTCCAAACGTCAAGAACGCAGTAACGTATAACATGTACAACAAGCCAAGCCCTGTACACACAATAGGATTTTCCGACAACAAAATCCATGTTTTTTTTTCAGACAGATGTTGGCTCAAACTTGCATATACACGGTTACACAAAGTTGGTCGGAAATTCCGAATGTCAAGAATGCGGTGACGTACAAAAATTAAGTTCAATAACCAGTGCTGCTCTTCTGCTTGATTCTGAGCATGCGTGGCACTTTGTGAGTCGGAATTGTGTACACACTATCGGAATTTATGTGAACGGATTTTGTTGTTGGAAAATTTGAGATCCAGATCTCAAATTTTGTATGACGGAAATTCCGATGAAAAATGTACGATGGAGCCTACACACAGTCGGAATTTCCGACAACAAGTGCCTATCATTGTGAAATGCTGTTGCTTTTCCAACATTACATGAGCTGTGGTCTGTATTCTTGTTAACTGTACTGTTCGGCTTGTATTTTACTTACCGATATAAGATTTGAAATACAAGTACAGTTTTGTTGGATTATTATTAAATAAATAGTTTTTCCTTGATGGTTTCTTTATCAATGATTCAAATGTTGTGCATTGTAATGACCTTGTGATTCTTTAACTCAGGAAAGTTCCTAAACAATAATAAACTTATCTAGGTCCGAAGGAAATGCTGCCTCCTTGGTTAGAAGTATCTGGTTCTGCCAAGGACAAAGCAACAGTATAGAAAAGAAAAGATTTTGTCATTGTTTAAATTTAATCAGTCAATAAATACATGCCAATTTTTATCTTAAACATTTTTTTTTTTTGCACAAAAGCCAAGTACAGTGAAATTTCACTTTGAGAAAGCAGCGTGGAAGTGCTATGCCTATAAAGTATGATCCATTACAAACTTTTTTTAAATGTGATTATAATCAGGTGTGCATTATTGCCATGAACAATGAGGAATATTGACTGATTTACGGACAGACGTTATTGTATACAGCAACAAGCCCTTAGTTACAAAAAGCTAATACTTTGTATTTTGCATATAAAGTTAATTTGCCACTATACTTTCATGTTAAACGTGAAAAAGCAAAGTATCCCCTAAAAGCAAAAAAGCTAGCGGAGCTTGAAAATTGGGAAATGTACATAATAGTGAGGGAACCATAAGACCCTTACTTCACCTTCATTCAAGAAATGTTTTCTATTCTACAGGCTTTTTGGTTTCAGGGGTAAAAAGCAAGTAGACTCTTAAAACCAAAAAGCAAGCAGAGCTCTAAAACTGTTAAATGTATATACTACCAAGAGAACTGCAAGGCCATTACTTTAAATGCACCAAGATCCAAGACGTGTTTTCAGGGCAGGACTTAGAGTGGTGGGGGCCCCTGGGCATGAGTCACTTTCGGGCCCTACCTTCTATACATTACCGTTTTTATCAGCCTATAACACGCGACCCAAGTTTAGTAGGGAAGTTTAAGGAAAAACGTACATTTAAATGCCCATCAATGCAGCCTTATCAGTGTCCATCTGCAGCTTTGCCCATCCATCTGCAGCCTTGTCCAGTGTCATTGCAGCCTTATTAGTGTCATTTGAAGCCTTGTCCCAGTGTCATTTTCAGCCTTGTGATTGCAGGCTTAATGTTTAAAAATGGCGCAGCCGAGATGCACAGTCCTGTGTATCTCGGCGGCTCTCTGGTCCTCTCGGCGGCTCTCTGGTCCTGTGTACTCGGCCCGGCTCTGGGGCAGGACTGGGCGTGCCTGTGAGCCGAGCCGAGTACACTCGGATATGTATCTCGGCGGGGCCAATGGGCTTGAGCCCAGTCAAGCCCAATGGTAAGTCCGGCTCTCCAACCAAAAAACAAATGAAACTGCAAAACTGTGAAATGTAGTACATAATAGCAAGAAAACTGTTAGGCCATTACTTCAAATACAACCAGGTACAAAGCAGTCCCTGCATTAGGCTCCATTCACACCTAGGCGATTTGAATTCCAGAAATCGTACCAAAATGCGAGATGCGTTTGTAATGCCATTATTTCTTAGTAGCAGCTTGCAAAATCGCATTTAATTTGCCATGATTGCAGTGCGATTTATCGCACAACAACTGCAGCAAAGTCGCACTGCAATTTCAAACATGTCCAACATTTTGCCATGATTTGGAATTGCGGGCAGAACTTTTCTGTACATGATTCAAATCACCTAAGTTTGAATGGAACCTTAGGTGTAGAAGCGTATCAATCTTTCCAAATGCTCTTTTGTTTAAAGGATAAGTTCACTTGAAAAAAAATAAATGCACTTTTTTTGCAGATAAAAAAATGTGCATTTATTATCTTTTGTTGCAGGAGCCTGTAAAGCAGATCACTGGTGCAAAGCAGGTCTCTTGCAGCTCTGTCAGTGTATCGGCTTGTTCGTACCTCGTACAAGCCAGCCAATACATTCTGACAGGAAGACTCAATGAACTACCACAGTGCTCACAGCGTTGGGTAGTTCATTGAAAACTACAAGCCAATGGCCACAAAGGCTGCAGGACCATAGTTTTTACTTGTCAAACATATTTTATTAAGTTCAATAAAATTAAGTACAATAAAATTAATATTGAGTATTGTACAATTCAGAATACTTATATAATAATCATATGGGGCTACAATTATAGAATTGATTATGAGGTAAGGCATTGTGAAAAATTGAAGTAATTAGTTAACAATTATGAACTAAACCAATATTGAAGGAGACATTCAAATATTGTGTAATACTTAAGATTATGAAAAAACTAAATAAAGATTTCCTGAATAATCTTGAGTTAATGAAATAAGTTACACTACTAATGATATCTTTGTAACCAAAGGTACAGCTAAATCATAAGGTGTAAAGAGAGACAGAGTAGAGAGAGGAAGAATAAGGTAGAGAGTGAAGAGTGAAAAAGATAAAAGAAAAGAAAAGAGGGGTCCACCGGGTCTATCCAGAAGTCACAGTCCAACCACTATTGTCAGCATGAGTTTAAATAATCTACCTTGGCCATAAAACATTGTCATTGCATTATAATGGCAAAAAAAGTTCTAACCAAGACTGCCATAGTTTACGAAATTTAGGTATTTGGTTTTGTTCAATAGCAGCCATTTTAGCATGTATCATAAAATTATTCATTCTTATTTTTGTCTTGGCCAGCGCCAAAGGGGGGGTTTTCCAACCAGTCGCCACAGTTTGTTTCGCTGCTGTGAGCAAAAATACAAATAGTTTAAATTGGGCATGAGTTAGACACTCTGGTTTTAGGCATAGTAATGTCATTGTAGGGTTAGGGTGAAGGGTAATATTGAACATTTTGGAGGCATATGTAAATATTTCTTTCCAAAATGTCTGTAGGACCTTCGTTTTTCATTCACAGGACACTCTGAATGAGTGATGCAGCCAGGTGGACTGAGCCCCGATCTACCACATTTTTTTTTTATTGTGACAGCTAGCAGGGAGGTAGAAGATCCTTGCTAGCTGTCAGATATGGAAGCAGGGAGGTGCGGGGGAAGGTCTGTTCATAACATGTTACATGTTACACCCTGAATATGAGCCACTGTGTACGATCAATCAACTTGAGTACATTCAGCTTGCCCCTACATGGTTAGAATCTTGGCCGGTCCCCGCTGAAACAGCCAAGATTTGAACCGTCTATGGCCAGCTTTAACACTATCAATTGGCCACACAAAATCTTCACTTAATGCAATGTTAAAAAAAGCTAGAAGGGACTGTAGCCATGTGTGACGGGAGGGCCCGTGGAATCCAGAATCCCTTGGAAAGGTTGGGAAACCCATGTTTCAGCTCCCCATGCACCTCTTATGTCTAAGTCACCCTATGCCATCCTGGCACAGGGTGAGTGAGAAAATATATCTTGGATTACTTAAAATGGGACAGTAATATTTATCCGCAATATCGGAGGGCATGGAGTCACATTGGCTGCTTTAAGGGATTAGTTACATGTTAATTAGGTTTCTGGTTACAGCAGTATTGTTAGAGTAATATGCGCAGGAGGGGGGACCTCCTCTTATACTGTATATAAGATTTGTATTTTGGTTCTAAAATAAAGAGTCCATGTTAAGCAACTAAACAAGCATCATCTTGCTTTGTGCTTGTGAGCAGTTGGAATATCTAATATCTATATCCAGACTGGGAGGAAGCGGTGTATATGACGAAAGCACTCATGCGTGTGTGACATTTTGGTAGACCATGCAACATAAGCTGTTAGAGATTTGGAACATGCTTCAGTAGATAATCATAGGCAGAAGATGTGTTTCGCCCACATTTGTACTATACACATGCATAAAATGAGATTATACTCAATTGAACTAAGAGATTTTGGTCTCGCTAGGTGTCATCTTATTTAAAGGAAACAAAGTGTACTGGCATACACAAAATTTCTGTGACTACAATGTTAACCACTTTCAGACCGGACCAATTTGCTGGTCAAAGACCAGACCACTTTTTGCGATTCGGCACTGCGTTGCTTTAACTGACAATTGCGCGGTCGTGCGACGTGGCTCCCAAACAAAATTAACGTCCTTTTTTTCCCACAAATAGAGCTTTCTTTTGGTGGTATTTGATCACCCCTGCGGTTTTTATTTTTTGCGCTATAAACAAAAATAGAGCGATAATTTTGAAAAAAACGCATTATTTTTTACTTTTTGTAATAATAAATATCCCCCAAAAATATATAAAAAAACATTTTTTTCCCTCAGTTTAGGCCGATACGTATTCTTCTACATATTTTTGGTAAAAAAAATCGCAATAAGCGATTATTGATTGGTTTGCGCAAAAGTTATAGCGTTTACAAAATAGGGATAGTTTTATAGCATTTTTATTAATAATTTTTTATAATTTTTTTTTTTACTAGTAATGGCGGCGATCTGCGATTTTTATTGTGACTGCGACATTGTGGGGGACCCATCGGACATTTTTGACACATTTTTGGGACCATTGTCATTTATACAGTAATCACTGCTATATAAATGCAGTGATTCCTGTGTAAATGACACTGGCAGTGAAAGGGTTAACCAGTGGGTGGCAGTGTAGGGGTTAAGTGTTCCTAGGGGTGTGTTACTAACTGTGGGGGGGTTGGGCTTTCATTTAGTGTACACTGATCTCTGCTCCAATCACATGGAGCAGAGATCAGCGTCACTAGTTGCTAGGCAGAATGGAAAAATGTTGTTTATACAGCATTTCCTCCATTCGGCTGCTCCGTGAGACGATCGCGGGGATGCCCGCGGCGATCGAGTCCGCGCGTCCCGCGACCGGACTCACGGGGGTCCCGACCAGCGCGGGAGCGCGCCGCCGGCGGCGCGCTCCCGATGGCACGGCGGCAATGAATATTGGACGTACATGTACGCCAATATGCCTGCCCGTGCCATTCTGTCGACGTACATCGTCGTGCGCTGGTCGGGAAGTGGTTAATTACCTCTAGATGGCGAATGTGTGCTTACTTGTTCATTTATTTCCCCCATCATGCATTATTACATACTAGTTTCCTGTTTTTCTTCTTGCTGACCTGAAAGGATGACATTGATTTCTATCCAAGGTTTAAAGTGTTTGTTTTTTGTGTGTGTAATGTAAACCATCTGACTAAGAATCTTCAAGATACAAACCCCCTCTCTTAGCTCACAAGCAGGCAAAAGTTATATCTAGATTTATCTGTGTCTAGTTATGAGTTTCAAGTCATGTGTGTTTTTAAATGTACAGTAATTCACTGTATGTCTGATGATTTGTCCTGCATATTTGTTTTCTTTATTTAGTTCTACGGTGTTGATGTGAGTGTTGGTGTAAGAACTTGGTATGTACATTAAACATCTGTGAGACAAGAACCTGAGCCTTCTCATTGTGACTAAGGGCGGTTTACAAAGGACAGCACCCAGCCCCAGCTAATGATTCATGGGGAAGTGGAGATTATTTTGATCTTTTTATTTTCCCCCATTCACTGCATAAAGCTCTGGGAATTCTTGCTGATACCCTGTTACAACTCACCCTCATGACAGAAAGGCAAGCTAAACTTATGAATTTGTACAGAGGTTGTAAAAAATCAGACAGTACTTTTTAAAACAATATGAACAACTGTTTTTTCCATTAAAACCTTGTGTTTTACCTATTCATATTCATCCACTTCTGTAGAGAAGCCTTTTCTATATATCTTTTTCTTTTTTGGCAATTGTCTTATTGGTATGGTGGGTGGTGGTGGAGACGATACAATCTGCTTTCTTCTGTAAGCAACTGCTGTCCTGTGTGCAAATAAGAGCAGAAAACAAAAGAATAAACGGGCTCATTGCCAACTATTAAAATGTTCCTCTTTTTAATTAACTTACTGCAAATATAAAATGGAGCATCGACAATAGTCATATTCTGTAAATAAACTTTAAAGCACCCACCACTATTATCATAAAAGCATAGGCAGTACTGCTCCTTGACTCCTAAATCCTAGCTAAAGCTATAATCAAGCTATAAACAAATATAACCATTGTAGAGCAACATCAGAAGCTGTAAGCATAGTATGTATAGTCACTAAGAGTGCTCAAAGCCCACTCTTATTGTTCATCTGTTAAAGTGTTAGTACATTTCTCCTGGGCATATCATAATATTCAAACAATGTGTGACCAGTCTATGTAGTTCGCAGTTCAAACTTGTCCTTAAAGTGCACCTGTGCCTAGACTATGGACCTTAAAGTTGTTGGGGAAAAAACTGCATGGGGAGCTGGGTCCTGCCCTGTAGCACATTTACCAATGTAAAGATTTAAAAAAATAACATTCAGCACATTTTTTGACAAGGCTTATCCCTGATGAGGGACTTGTTTGTATTTTCAGCGGGACCCCACACATACAAACACATTGGACATTCCACAAAATCCATGCTAGACCTTTATCTGAGCATGCATCCTGCCTAGCTTGTAGGGAGGTTGTCTTTTCACTGCTTTAGTTAGTATGTGTGCTCAGTTCCTGGGCTTTCTGGTCCCAGCCAGCCCACCTGTGATATAAAAAGAGGGAAGTTTGAGGTCCAGAATGCTCAGCCTGACTAGCGGTTTTGGCCCACGCTGTGAATGGGGGCTGCTGCGCCTCGCAGTCCATCAAAGGCATCAGCATTCTGGAGAACATCCAAGTCATTGTAAAGGCCAGCATGAACTACTACCTTGCAGAGGTATGCCTGGGCAGCCATACAGCTCTAGTTAGGGTTAGGGGTTGGACTCTATTCATATTGGACTGTAATGTTGGAATCTCTTCAGTAAAGTTGCATCAACTGTTCTAAGCCTGGTCAGAAGTTTTTCACATGTGGAATATAAAGTAACACCACTAAAAAATGGTTACCTCGGCAAAACAAGGATGAGCAGTGTAGTTGCTAAGATTAACCAAGCACAGTACAAGACACAAAGAAACCATAGTTAGGCATGGTACATGGTAAAGATGACAGGTGCTCCAGTAGCAAGGGGGTCGAAGTCTGGCTCCCTTCCTAGCCATTGGTTTTCAATAGCAACCGGAACATAATCTGCGTTATGGTGGTACATGAAGTGAAGGAAGTAATAAGTGCATGCCTAAGGTCCATGTTAGGTGCATGGCAGGACCCCATTCTGTTACTGGGAGGGAGGTAACAGAGGTACGCTGGACTGGAGGAGCGGGCACAGGCTCAACGCATGCCTCCTAATGCAACATATATCAAGTTACAGTATGTAGTGACACGGGACAAAACAATTCACAAAGGAACTGGTTATTTTACGGCATACAGTGAAGACACATCTCTAAGTTGGGGAACTGCCTTAATGTAAATGCTTCACATAACCACAGTCTCCACCCTGGTCCCTGACATTGTGAGCATGTTCCTCACGAAAGGTACTCCCGTGTTCAGGGCAAGTAGGCCCCTCCCACAAGCCTGGAAATTGAAGGACAGTAAGCGCCCTCCTTACCTTTTGAACCACACCAGGCTTATGCCCTCAATATGGGAAGGGTGCCTTGCCACAACGCCACCTAGCCAAGCACATTAACCCCATGTTGATGAGAACAAAGACCTCTTCCCTATATTCCTGTCCCAGGGGATGTGAGGGCCTGCTTGTATATCCTAGTGTCTTTTATCTCTTTACTTTGTTTTTAGAACTGGATTGTCTGCCTCTTCTTACAAAATGATGTAACCAATTGTTTTTGGGTCATTTAAAAATTGTGGCATGATTTTATGGGTTTGGCTACAAATATGGGCATGATTTCATGGATGTGATTTAAATGTGTGCATGGTTTAAGGGTGTCCCCATATTTCATTATGAACATATTGGTCACCTTAGCCTAATGGGGCTGTTCAGTTTCAAGCATTGCATTATACACTGACATATCTCTGCTAGACCTTGGTCCATGTGGTCAACATGATCATATGTTGAATCAGCGATTCCCCATTGACAGCTTAACTCTCCAATAAGACACATAGTTTTACTTGTGAAAATATAATACATGGATGTGTAGTGGTCATATTGAAGAGTAATATATCTTTTACACCCTCTCCACTATAAGGACTAGACAATAACTAACTGAAGAAGATGAAGAAGAAGGTAGGGGCCTAACTAAAGAATGCCTGATGAATGGGGTCCTGTGCGGCTCAGAAATGTTGCACTATGTCTTCTGTAATGTGATCATTCTTCAAAAAAGATTTGGATGTAATTGACGATCCGTGGTGTGCTGGCAAATATGTACATTTGATCTGTGATGTTTCCTGTTCCAGCTGGTTGTTGCTACAGCACTCGCTACTCCTAAAGCCTTGTCCAGGAAAGTGTACGATGGGAATATCGATACTACTAGCTGAAGAATAAATTCACAATCTAGACAGATAGGTTTTATACCATTTTATAAACATTGCATTGCAAGGTGTAGTTATACAAAATTACCACTAGGTGTCAGTACAAAGGTAATACTGTATGCATTATATAACCAAGTCCAGTGCAAGATCGATACAAGATAAGTGCTCCAAAACTGAGGCATAGACAGGCAGAAAAAAACATCCTACCCTGTTCAAAATGTAAAAAAAAAAAAAAAATTGACACTGATACAGAATGCTAAACAACTATTCAAAATGTATACACTGAAAATAACAGTTTTGGCTTAAAGTAATACTTAGGCCCCATTCACACATGCGGACAGTATGTCCGTATTTCATCCATCTGTTTGCGGATGAAATACGGACATACATGCATTCCTATGGGATAGTGGGTGTCTGCGGATGAACATCCGCTGACACCCGATAGCGTCCGTCTCCGCTATGGTCCGATTCTGCAGACGGAGGAAAATCCTACTTTTCTATCCATCTGCAGAGCGGATCAGATGAACACGGACAGACGGTCCGTGTTCATCCGATCCTCCATAGAGGAGAGCGGAGATCTGACACATGCTATACTTACCTGTTCTGTGCAGTGGTTTTGCACACAGTAGCCCATATCCTCTTCTTTTCGGCTCCCTCACCGGCGTTCCTGGCTCCCCCCCGCTTGCCCTGGGGTTATCGCTATGTGCTCACTCCCGAGCATTCATAAGACACATAGAACTGTGGCTCGCCCCACCCCAATGGGCCCCCACTGCTCTCTCAGCCAATGAACAAGGAGAGTCCCCATCCACCCAAAGCTATTGTGAACATCGCTGGATAAGATGTGGCTCGGGTAAGGATTGCAGGGGCCAGGGGAGCACTGCATACAAATGTCCCGTACACACGAGCGGATTTTCCGACCGAACTCCACTCAAGCTTGGCTTGCATACACACGGTCACACAAAAGTTTGCTGAACTTTCGACCGCCAAGAACGCAGTGACGTACAACACTATGGCGAGCCGAGAAAATAAAGTTCAATGTTTCAGAGCATGCGTAGGAATTTTGCGTGTCGGAATTTGTACAGATGATCGGAATTTCCGATCTGAACTTTTTCCGACCAAAAAATTGAGAACCTCTCAATCTTTTGCTGACCGAAATTTCGCCAGCAAATGTCCGTGTGTAAGAGGCAAAACGTTTTTTTTTTACCTTCATGGTTAGAATGCATGAAGGTAAAAAATTCTCAGCCTTTAGAATTACTTTAATACAAGTGTTTTCACTTTTAAAATTTAAGCAAACATTTTGGTAGTGTATTGTAGGTTATATAACTCCAATCACTAAAATCTTATATAAACATCAATGTTTTAATGTCATGTCAAATGTCATCTTCAATACTGTACTTTCAAATCTGCAGCTTTCATTTAAAAAAAATTCTTGACACCCTGCTTCATTGTTCGGGTAGTTCCTGTTATAGGGTGTCAGTGCTCCCTGTCTCCCAATTTTGATCACACTGCTTTATCCAACTAAATGCCATCAAATGAGGGATTCATCTACTTTAAAAGAGAAGTATGGGTTTGGGCTTTTTTTTTTTATAATAATACTTACCTAGGTGGATACAGCATCGGTCTGATGCTGCATCTGTCCCACGAGGCATCTGCACTAAGAACTGAGAGATCGAACACCGCCATTTGCTCGGTTCTGACAGTTCCCAGAGCAGAGAGCTGGTGACTGTCATTCACAACTCTCTGCTCTGCCCCCTCCTCGCTCACTGGAATGCTGGGCTGTGGAGGGGGCGGCCGGCTCAGTCTCTCATCGGCTTGCTTAGACAAACTGTACTCCTGTGATCCATAGGAGAAGTACAACCAAACGAGCTTTGGCTATACTTCTCCTTTAAGCACTTCATTATATTATTTATTTTATTGTGACTAAATATTTGGTTTCCAACAAATTTTTTTAACTGCATTGGACATGATGATGCCGAGGGACAGTCTACTGGTGAAGCATGGGGAGCACCATCTACTAAGAAACCAAAGGATTGGGTAATTAAAAGTGCTTTTACTCTCCCCTGGAATAAACAAGCTGCTAACCATTGCAGCGTGTCTAATTTTCGAGAGTTGGGCTTTAAAGTAAATCTGTGGCCAGCCTATAGATGTAGCACCCTTCCAGTTAGGTGCTAAGAGGTTTTAGGTAAATTTAGTTTTTTTTGTGCTCTGCTGTAGCCAGTCGAGTTGGGTTCAAATGATTTGGTCTGTTCGGGGCTCTGCAGCTGCAGTTGCAGAAAGTGTTGTATCATAGTGAGTGGAGAAGGTAGAGCCTGAGCTAATCATGGATACAACCCCAGCCAATCCCTGGTCAGTAGAGTGACTAGTAGGGGGTTGAGAGGATTATATAGGGTCCGGAGCATGGAATGGCAGACACCTTTGCCTGCTGAAGAGTGACCCAGTCTAGAAGAGCTGTTAAACCTTCCAAGGCTGAAAGTCTGCAAGAGATTATGGGTAGTTCTGCCTCAGGAGGGATCTGAAGGGTCATTCTGAGGCAGCATCCTGGGAGGATCTTGTCAGGAAGCTCATGGTGCAGTGTCAGCTGATAATGGAAGGAGGCATCCAGATAGCTTGTGACACAGTGAGTAGGCCTGAGAGAAATTCTGGGAGAGAGACTATTGCCATTGTGCTCCTTTTTGTTGGAAGGACTGTTCCAGATCTGCTGGCCAGGGTTGTTTCCACTGTGAGATTCCCCCTGTGCTGAATTGTTTGCAACTTTCTACATAGACTAGCCTATAAAAGTTAACTGTTTGCTAAATAGTGTCCTCAGTCACGTTAGTGTGTATCCCAAGGCCCAACCTAATCCCTATCCCAGTTCTTCAAACAATAGAAAACACAAAAAAAATGATCACTGTGAGAGAGATTAAGAGAAATTCTGTGCACCTGGCTGAAAATACCTTTTGACTAGCTGCTTTGCACTAAACTGGGATCAGAACCTGAGCTAAACAGCTGTAGAAGGTCTGTGCTACATACAGTCCTTGCAAAATATTCACCCCCCTTGGCTTTTTACCTATTTTCTTACATTACAGACTTTAGTTCAATGTTTTCTTAATCTGAATTATATGTGATGGATCAGAATACAATAGTCTAAGTTGGCAAAGTAAAATTAGAAAAATATATACACAAAACTATTTTTCAGAAATCAAAAACTGATAATTGGCATGTGCGAATGTATTCACCCTTTTTGTTATGAAGCCCATAAAAAGCTCTGGTGCCTTCAGAAGTCACATATTTAGTGAAATGATGTCCACCTGTGTGCAATCTAAGTCACATGATCTGTCATTACATATACACACCTTTTTGAAAGGCTCCAGAGGCTGCAACACCTAAGCAAGAGGCACCACTAACCAAACACTGCCATGAAGACCAAGGAACTCTCCAAACAAGTAAGGGACAATGTTGTTGAGAAGTACAAGTCAAGATTAGGTTATAAAAAAAAATCCAAATCTTTGATGATCCCTAGGGGCACCATCAAATCTATCATAACCAAATGGAAAAACATGGCACAACAGCAAACCTGTCAAGAGACGGCCGCACACCAAAACTCATGGGCCGAGAAACGAGGGCATTCATTAGAGAGGCACAGAGACCTAAGGTAACCCTGGAGGAGATGCAGAGTTCCACAGCAGAGACTGGAGTATCTGTAAATAGGACGACAATATATATATATAGACATACACTCCATAGAGTTTGGCTTTATGGCGGAGTGGCCAAAAGAAAGCCATTACTTTCAGCAAAAAACAAAATGGCATGTTTTGAGTTTGCGAAAAGGCATGTGGGAGACTCCCAAATGTATGGAGGAAGGTGCTCTGGTCTGATGAGACCAAAATTGAAAGTTTTGGCCATCAAAGAAAACTCTATGTCTGGTGCAAACCCAACAAATCACATCACCCAAAGAACACCATCCCCACAGTGAAACATGGTGGTGGCAGCAACTTGCTGTGGGGATGTTTATCAGCAGTCGTGGCTGGGAAACTGGTCAGAGTTGAGGGAAAGATGGATGGTGCTAAATACAGGGATATTCTTGAGCAAAACCTGTACCACTCTGTGTGTGATTTGAGGCTAAGATGGAGGTTGACCTTCCAGCAGGACAGTGATCCCAAACACACTGCTAAAACAACACTTGAGTGGTTTGAGGGGAAACATTTAAATGTGTTGGAATGGCTTAGTCAAAGCCCAGATCTCAATCCAATAGAAAATATGTGGCCAGACTTAAAGATTGCTGATCACAAGTGCAAACCATCCACTTGAAGGAGCTGGAGTAGTTTTGCAAGGATGAATGGGCTAAAATCCCAGTGGTAAGATGTGGCAAGCTCATAGAGACTTATCCAAAGCTACTTGGAGCTGTGATAGCCGCAAAAGGTGGCTCTACAAAGTATTGACTTTAGGGGGGGGTGAATAGTTATGCACATTGACTTTTTCTGTTATTTTGTCATATTTGTTGTTTGCATCACAATAAAAAAAAAACATCTTCAAAGTTGTGGGCATGTTCTGTAAATTAAATGATGCAAATCCTCAAACAATCCATGTTAATTCCAGGTTGTGAGGCAACAAAACACGAAAAATGTCAAGGGGGTGAATACTTTTGCAAGGCACTGTAGATATTCAATTATTCACATATTCTTAACAAGCAGTAAACGAGCTTTAAAAAATAAACAGCTCTCTCTTGAAATGTTTCTAAGATTTAGATAAAAATTTGAGTTTTTTTGCATATCATGCATTTGCAAATATAGTTGTGACACCTATCGGGTTTTTACTGCCACCTCTGCCCCTGTTAGGGAAAGTCATTCTCTCTAATTGCTCTGTTTACCGTGATCATCAAAAATGAAAGTAAAGAAAATCCCAAATTTTGGGTTGTCCCAAAATAGTAATAGAGGGAAAATGGGGACAGTAGTTCTGATGACCTGGGTGGCCCCACAGGAGTCCCTTAATTTGCAGGAATTTCCTATTACTTCCTGTTTTAGCTATAGCACACAGATGGAAAGAAAAACTGCCTGGGGTTAAACCCTCCATTACTCTATCCCAAATAATAATTGAAAAAATGTTTTTATAATAGTTCTAGTATAGAACTCCAGTCAAACAAAAATATACCATTAAAAAAAATTAAAAGGCTTCTTTTTTTTTGCTGCAATACCCACTTTCAGCCTAAAGTAGCTGTCCCCTGTAGTAGTTCTTTTTGGCCAATACATGTTCTAAGTCGTCCAGGTCGAAGGATAGCCAGCATTAGTCAACCCTTACCTCCCAACTTTTTAAGATGGGAACAAGGGACACCTATTAGCAAAAGTATGTATGCTTAGGACACACCCCCTGTCATGCCCCCTTAACCACTTCAGCCCTCGAAGATTTGCCACAACTTAACTTACGTCAGAATTTATTTATACTGGAAATTTTGAAGTTCTGTCTAACACATAATTACTTTGAATCAGAAGGAAACTTCTACATCCAAACACAGGGCACAGCTATGGGGGCCAACTTTGCCCCCAGCTACGCCAACCTCACGATGGGCCTCTGGGAACTACAACACATACATAACAATAATCCGTATGCTGCCAATATCATTTTCTACAGCCAGTATATAGATGATGAAGCCATCATCAGGGATGGCCCTGACACCCTTATTCCACCCTTCGTTCAACACTGCAATAATAATACCATGGGCCTCTCATTCACTTCAGTCACTGATAGTGACAAATTAACATTCTTAGATCTAGAAATTTTCCATCAAGAAAAAACTGTCTGTGCTCAAAATTACACTAAATCTACCTCAGAAAACACATATTTACATTTTGATAGCTGTCACCATCCACGATGGCTCAAAAATATTCCAAAAAGCCAATTCTGTCACCTGAAGCACAATTGCACATTGATACAGGACTACATCACCCATGGCAAAATGCTAAAAAATACATAAGGGCTATCCCGACCAAATTATCGATGATGCCTATTCACATTATCTTCATGATTATAGGAGTGAGACATGTCCTCCTCATTCTGCTGGTACACACATCACTAATACACTGGGCACTCACATCGGCGCACGTGCACGCCTCCTACAGCGTCTTAAAGGGACAACGTACAAGTAACGGCGGCTCACCCAGGGTAGCCAACCTTCGCAGTACAACTGCGCCGGCTGGTCCGGAACTGGTTAAAGGAGAATTATACAAAAAAATGATTAGTTAACCCCACGAGTGCTTTTTTTTACTACTATTATTCCTTTATACTGGCATTTGAAATTTTACAAATGTAGCAATTTAGAGATTGGATGAAAGGTTTAGGGCTGGAAAACACTTTTTCAAAGATAAAAAGTGCATTTTATATACAACCCTATAGATCAGACCAAAATGAAGGACAAATGAGGAGATAAGAATGACAGAGGGACTTTGTTCCAAATCAGGAACAGTCCCTTGAAATCAGGGACAGTTGGGAGCTATGGTCAACCTACTCCCTCGCCAAGCCCTCAACAGCCTTGAGCTGTTTAATCTTCCCCCACTTTGAGTTCTGCTGAGCAGGGACTGAGAGAGGTTGAGACCAGATCAGATTCAGGTACTTACCAATTATTGTTAAATACATAACTGCATTCATTTCTGTATTTATAAAATTAAACTATTAAAATAAAATATAAAACATTGTAAACTACATGGACTTAAAACAATTGTAGATTCTCTTTAAATAACCTGGAATGTTCTTTTAGCCCTATCAATAAGTTTCACTGCTGGAAGAGTTACTATGTCTGCAGCACCTGCCATGGTTGAGTGGGTGCGTTAACACTTTACTCCAGTGGGAAGGCCTCTGATAATTCCTCGGGGGAAAAAGAGTACACAGTTTTTCAATTGAATTACAAAAGAACAGTACTGCAGAATTCAGCATGATTATGTTATCCATCTACATGCAGAACAACATCATTACCTACAAGAACTGGGCTGCTCAAGGCACACCCCTGAGTCCTATCCCAAATTCACTACTTTTAATGAAACTTAAGAGGATGGTCATTATTGAGCTCTGCAGGCTGATTAATGCCTACAAATGGCCCTGCATTGCAGTGGAACAGATAGACTCAGCGTGTCTACACTATTTATCTCTCTTACCATTTTAGTATAATCCCATTTTGAGATCTTATAGTAGTGATAGTATTGCCTTGTCTTCCTGTGAGTATGAGAATTGTCTACTGTACCGGTAAACATCTTATTTAATCGCGGTGCAATTTAATGTGCATTTCTGCCATAAAAACACAGCTGTGTTCCCTGTAACTCAATTAAAGGAGAATTAAAGTGAAAATTACCAGTAACTATAGAATCCCCACGTGTGTGTTCCTAAAGTACACCTGACATTAGAGGATTGTGTAGGCTTCCATTGCTCTCCTTTTTGAGAACATCTGTTGCTTGGCTGTCGTTCTGATCTTTGCTTTTAAAACCATTTGAGTCACTTACTCAGGTCAAGTAAAGTTCTGACACTTTACTGACACCCATTTACAGCATGATTTTTTTCAGGTCTGGCATTCAAAATACTGAAGGTAGACAAAGCCAGGCAACTAGTATTTTCAGAAGGAGACCAGCAATAGCTGCCGCCACTCTTCTGTTATGACAGGTGTACGCTCCTATCCTGTGAATGAATGTTAGTGATTCCAATATGAGCATAATTTAAAGTGGTTGTAAACCCTTACAAACCACTTTGACCTACAGGTAAGCCTAGATTAAGGCTTACCTGTAGGTCCAAGAAATATCTCCTAAACCTACACAGTTTAGTAGGTATTTACTAAAAGACAGTCACCACTGTCTACGGCACATGTATGCAGGCACACTATCGATTTGCCATTAGTGGCGGCTCCCTTGCGCATATCCGGAAGAAGATGGACGCTCCGTACTACAGGGGACAGCGGTGACATTGCTGGCTCCTGTGTCAGGTAAGTGACACATAATGGGCTACTATGCGATGCATAGTAGCCCATTAGGCTTTACCTTTGCAGGGAGACAAAGAAGAAGTAAACCCATCAGGGTTTACTTCCTCTTTAAAACATTCATTGGCTAAGGCCCCTTTCACACGGGTTCAGGTCCGCCTGTCAGTTTTTTAGGCGGACCTGAACGGAAGCTCCATACAGGTCTATTGAGCGTCAGATGTCAGCAGTGGCATGTCCGCTGACATCCGACCCACTCCGTCTGGCAGATCGGATGAAAACGGATTCTACGGTCCATCTTCATCCGATTCCCCATACAGGAGAACTGTGCTCTGACAGGTCGGTCCCTGCACAGTGTGCAGAGACGGACCTGTCATCTGCCTGCTCAGCGGGTATCGACGGAGCAAAGCGGAGCCCGTACACGGACACGACCGTGTGAAAGGGCCCTCACTATCACTTTAAATATACGGCACATTTACTTTCGGTGTAAAAAAAAAAAAAAATTCTTTCTGCAAATCTAGATATCTTTACATAATTACATTGGCCCATCTTGGACCAATGTAACTATGCAAATACCCCTCTAGAAGCTAAAAATCCTCGTGGTGGATACTGCTACCTCCAATGATCTCCACTTGCTTCTGGGTCCCAAGCCAAGTGGCTGCTCTGCTGCATTGTGAATACGGGAGGTCTCTCAGCACAGGTGCCATTCAGAGATCCAGCATGGAAAAGAAGAAAGGTAACAGCGCTCTCTGCAGGAACATCTCAATCCATAAACCAGGTCCACTCACAGGTTCTGAGGCTCAATGTGTCCCAACACACTCCAATGCAACAGTAGTAAGAAGAGCCGGCAAAACTGTAGTCGTAGCTATGACTAATGCCCTGTACACAAGGTTGGACTTTCCGATGGAAAAGGTCCGATCGGATCATGTTGTTGGAAAATCCGATTGTGTGTGGGCTCTATCGGAAAAAGTTTGAGAGCTGGATCTAAAATTTTCCGACAACAAAATCCGATCAGACTTTTTCCAATCGTTTGTAGAGAATTGTGACAGACAAAGTGCCACGCATGCTCAGAATAAATTACAAGACCAAAGCTATTGGCTACTAGCCTCTATGTAGTCCCATCGTAGGCAGCGAACGTCACCTTGTTTTAAACGATCGGATTTTCCGACAACTTTGACCGACCATGTGTATGCAAGACAAGTTTGCCACAAAATCCGTCTGAAAAGAATCAGATGGATTTTGTTGTCGGAATGCCCGACCGTGTGTACAAGGCATTAGGCTATTGCCGAAACGCGTCAGTTTATTATTTTATTGTCACTCTTGTACCAATAATAGACACTTCAAGGATTACAGTTTTGCTCGCTATTCTTACTACTGCCATTCAGAGATCATTTTTTCATTTTTTTAATGAATGCAAAGCATTCTTTGATTGAATGAGGGGGAAAGGCAGGGCAGAGACATTCTCCTCTCATCCAACTAGGGAATGCTTTGAATTTGTTGAGAAAATGCAAAGTATTCTCTGAAAAGTCTTCTGTACCAAGTGAGCTTCTGTATTCACAATGCAGCAAGGCAGTTACTTAGCACAGGACCTGGAGGCTTGTGGAAATCACGGTGGTAGTGGTGCCTAGTACAGTGATTTCCATCTTCCACAAGTATGGAAGATGGAAATCACTGTACTAGGCACCGCTACTGGATTAATGTAACTGTGTAAAACCACCAAGCTGGATCAATGTAACTGTGTAAAATATCCATACCTGGAGTTCTTCTTTAATGGCATGCAAGCTGGTTGTGCAATAGCTCCCTACCCCCTTCATTCCATGCCTATGTAGCCCCCCATAGGGGCCGCTTGATCAAATAGCAATGTTTATCTGATTAAACAGTTAAGTGCAACTAGAAGCAACCACTCAAATGCAACATTGACAGAAGGGGGGGGGATTAATAGTTTGTCACCACCCTTTGAACCACTAGTGCACTCAGATATATGTGGATATAACTAGAGTGCCCTTATGGCGTTAATAATAGCCCACGGGGGAAAAAAATGCTTCCTTAACTACAGAAGCTGCGTTTGAGAGTCCTGTGTAGTAGATCAGTTGTCTTCTGCTAGCAACAGTGGGGCCTGTGGACAGTGTTGAATACTTGTAGACCAATGAGGTTAAATAGATAAATAATTGAACTACATACAGCAAAGATTCCTCTGTGAGGTATGTGGGCTAGTAACCATATGGTAGGGGACTCACTGCCCCTTGTCTATGGAGATATCTGGTCAAAATGATGAAAAATCATGATAAAACTACGCTTAAGTATCCAGCTCTTGTTTAAATTATGACTACTTTAAGAGGAACTGCAATCTGCTCACATAATTTGTAATAAAAACATCTTTGCTATTCTGGAGCTTCTTCCCAACCACTTTGCATATTATTTTATATATACTGTGATTTTGTACTTGCCAAATATGCTGCTAAAATCTCCCTCAGCTAAGTCTGGTTGTATCCATTTTAACTGTGGGCAGCTGAAGCTGCTGCCTGTTCACTTCCTGAATTTACACAGACACACAGAGGCACACCTCCAGCTCTGCAGCCCTGCAGCTCTCAGTGGCCCTCTTATGACTCATCCCCCCTCCCTTCCTGGCAGACTCTCACGAGAGAGAAAGCTGTGCATGATATCATAAGCCTAGGCTAATGACCAGACAAGAAAGAGGAAGTGGGCTCTATTAAGGTATTTACTTGCAGAAAAAAAAAATTACTATCCAAAGTTAAAACAAGAGCAGAAGATTTATTAGATGGATAGTTGAAAAAATTACTGAAGGTCCACTTTAAGCTGGTTATACATAGAGTGAATTTAGACCAGTTCCTGCTGCTCCAGACAAAATATAAAGTGTGAGTGACCATGCTGGCATCCGTACCCCACCCTCCCAAATACTTCAATCTGAAAATTGAAGGAGCAGGGAGGAAACTTGTTGCATGAACAGTGGCTGCATCCAATTGGCTGGCTGTCACAATACAATAGCTGGCAGGGGAGATTCCTCCATTTACGCTGTTTAGCATTGATGAGGGAATCAATAGATTGAACCTGTTCCCTTTACCTCCTGGCAGAACAGAACAGTTCTTCGCTCCGTCTCAAGGGCGATCATGAAAATGTCACCTGCCTGTGCCCCTGGACGTCTGTGTTGATGAAACGCACACACCTGAGTAGTGAGGGAACAGATAAGTACTAGATGGACTTGTGTCTTTCTTCAACCAGGTTACCTATGTAACTATGTACTTCATGTTCTCCATTTGGTGGCTGGGCCTCCATATTGGAGCCCACTGCAGTACAGGGTCAGCCTAGAGTCCATGTTTAGGGTCATGAGGTGCAAGGTCTTACAAGATGATGTATGCTGGCTTCCCTGTGTGTCCAAGGGCAGAATCTAATTAAAAATGCAAAGTGCAAACTGTAAAGTGATACAGGCTGGTGGAGGTAAGTACTGAACACATTTGTGTAATACTAAAACACGGACATTTATTGTATCAAATATAATATACTCACAAAAAGCAAAAGCAAATAGAACAGAACAGCTCTTCGCTCCGTGGGTGAGCATGAAAATAACACCCACCTGTGCCCCTGGATGATGTCTGTGTTGACGAAAAACACACATCAGACAGAGCAATAGCAGCGATGTTTTCATACTCGCTCATGAGTGAGCGTGAAAACGTCGCTGCTATAGCTTCGCCCAACACTCGCTTTAAATTCTTAAAAGCGAAAGATTACAGGGTCCACTATTTACCAATAAGGAACAGATGTTGGTAAATAACATCAAACACCATTTTGCCAATGTATCTAATGGGATTTATAAATAGTATGCATAAAACCTGGTGAATGTTCAGTGGATCTGATACAAATCTGAGAAACATGTGAACCTAGTATTTTCATTACATATGTTCAGGAGAGAAGGAAATATTTTTTTTTATTTTTTTTTATAGAAAATAAAGTAAGACTTCCTCTCGATTTTCAGTGGAATTTAAACTGCGCAGCACTTCAAGCCTTATGAAAATTAATGTTCCTTGTGTACACTACCTGTACAAAACAGTTTTTACGGGGTAATTGTAAACAATTATTGCTGGTTTTCAATAAACCAAAACTACAGATGTAAATATGTCTTGTGTGCACAGTGAGAATTTAATTGCTCGTTTTTATTCCCAGGTGCTATTGTAAACTCTCTATGAATAATAACATACTTGTGACAATGCAGCATGAAACATTCTTTTTATGGAAAGAGTAATAACTATTTCAAAACATTTTATGATTGTCATCAATTTTATTTTTATTATTCCAAGTAAATGCATAGACTTCAAAATAGTTATCAAGACCACAAAGGCAGGGGTAATATATATATATAGCAAATAATAGAAACAAATAAAAGAAAGAATGGTACAGTACTGTAAAGTTTTTGCTCAAGAGCTAATTGTTGCCACCTGGCATGGAGAGAGATGGTCGCTGGGACTCTCCATGCCAGGAGGGGACGGGTCATGTTGCCATCATCATCTGTGCTGCTGCACACTGCTGTCAGTGTCACTGTGAGAGTAAATTTCATGTGTGCACCGCCCATTCTAATTTCTTGCCCTCTCGATTCCTGTCCCTGAGCTACTTATTTGCTATATCGAAAATAAAATAAGAAATATGTTTTTGCCTTAATATCTACCTTAAATCACTTTGCTAATTGCATATTGTACTTGTTTGTAGATTAAATACTGAAATTTGCACTTAAAAATTAAATTTTGTAACTTTTAGATATGCCAGTAAAAACTTTACAGTGACAGTAAGTTTTGGGTGTCATGTCAGTAAATTCCAATCTGGTAGGTTGGCAACACTGCATTTGGGTGACATGGTAGCTCTGCCCCAGCTAGGTTAAGGGTACTCTGGGAGAGTAGGTAATAGAGAAAGCATCAGGAGAAGGAGAATTCCATACAGAGGGACAGTGTTAATGTATTCTTTGTCTGTGAGACAGAATTGAAACAACGTGTAGGTGGGAAGCCATTTTCACTTACCTGGAGGACATTTGCAATGTGGGATACCCTCCTTTGCCTAGGTAACACGGTGCTGCAACAGGTTCTCTGTTTCTGGACATCTCTGTGATATATAACTACTGTTCAAGCTATGGCACGCCGCCCTCTGGGAGGCTGAAGTGTTAAGTACTATTCACCAGTTTTAGGAAACGTAAAAAAAGCATATGTGCCTGGTCTGCTTGCTGATTTTAGCATTAAGGGGGTATCTCTTGGAACAGCACTATTCACCAGGATCACAGTGGGGTCTGTTACTAGAAAGGCCAGTAGTAGGTTGGAAGAGGGCCCTGAGGGTTCTGGTCACGTTGGGCCAGGTTGCTCTCAGGGAGTCACCTATATAGGAGAAATGGTGGAAACCCTAGGGAGCTCTGAGCAAGAAAATCTCAGCAGGCCGTGTGTATCCCCCAAGCTGGACGGTAACGTGTTAAAGAGCAGATGTGCTCCCCTGCTACAGAACACTGATATGTTTCTCAGGGATGAGAGCAATAGAAATGAACTTTCAAATGGAGGTTTCAGGTCATTAGAGCAACATCAAGAGAAGAGAATAATAGGTGTATTCCTGGCTGTATTGGCTTTTTTGCATTTAGTCGATGGAATTGGCTCCAATAAGCAGTGAAACAGCTGGGAAAACTAACATTACATTGCTAAAAAGACAAGACAAATCCACACGCACATTACAAAGCAGTGCGGTAGAATTTACAATTTCTAAAATGTTTTTTTTTTTTTTTTTTTTTTGAAGACAGCTTGCTTTACATGGCATGACATCTGTGCAGCAGGCAATAATCTTCTTATAGGTCTTTGAATAAAGTGTATAGTCTAACCTCCTGTGACTGTGTATAACACTCAGTGGTCTGGGATTAATCCAGCAACATTATGCTTCATTTTTTCCCCTATTGAGAAGCTTGTGACAAACCCAATCCAAGCCTACGGTTTCCATCTGTGCCATGTTCACTGGATATAAGACTTTCATAACCTGAGAGGTGAAAATGCAAGTGACAAAAACAAGTCAGAAATCAAATAAAGGACCCTCTGCAATGTGCATTTGCCAGCCCATTAAAAGTGAATGGGGCTGCAATGCACATTAATGCATTAAAATTGAGTTCATTCTAGATTGATTTTGGAAAAAAAAAAAAAAAGGTATTTGAACAACAGCAAACTGGTAATTAGATGAGAGGTGATGCAATGGGGCAAAATTAATAATAAATGGCCATGTGTGTGCAGGTTCTAGAGGAGCCCTCCAACATGTAGCACATTACTCATTATGCAATTATACATTCCCCCCCACTTTTGTAAATTCTCTACCCAATGATAGGCATCTCATATGTGCATTTATCTACTGTTTAATCACATAATAAATCCAATACTGTGTTTAATTGGTGGATGTTAGATAGCAATGAAGAGCATTATTTTAATTAAACTCTGATACGTAGGGTGAAAATGAAATGATAAATGCCTCCTTGGCAAATGTTTTCCTATAGTATATTACAAGTATGTATTAAAGATATGATTGTACCTATCAACAATTCCCAAGGTTACACTCAGTTTTTATGATTTACCTAAATGTTCATAGAGATACAATCTGTGTTCCTTTCCTTGGCAATGAAAAATAAATTGAATGTTATCCGGTGAATTTCTTCCCAGGCCATTCATGATCGCTCAACGCACGTTTTAATTTACAGAATGAACATAGGGTGTGACCTTTGTCATATTCCCCTTTCTGCTGAGAACACAAAGTTACCTTTGTTGAGATAAATAGATGGATTTTGGAAAAAGCTATTTGAACAACAGCAGCCTGGTAATTAGATGAGGTCATTTGTCATTCTGATATGTCTGCTGGTTGTTACTAGGATGATCCAGATCTTGCTGAATGTGCCATTCTCTGTGGGAATGAAAGTGACACTGTTGCTGTTATCTTCTCCTAATGAAAAAAATATCTATTTTAGCAGATTAGCGTTTGGTTTGTTGTGGTTTCTTTATTTTATTTTTATTTTTTTTGGGGCTTTTCACATGGGCATCATCAGTTCAGGTGCATAAAAACCGATGATGACTAAATCAATTCACTACATATTTAATCATATTGCACATCAGTTTTTCCTTCAATTTAAGTCAGTTCAGCTCCATTAATATCAGTTGTCTACCATTCGTTTTGCTCCTTTTTTTACACCCTCGTTTCGAAAGAAATTAAAGCAGAAATGTCTCCTGTACTCTGACAGCCAGTGCTCACGGCTGTCAGAATTTAATAGGACCACATGGGAGATTGTTCCACTCACAGCCCTTGTCAGGATTAAGGAATCGGTTCTTCCTTCCATTCAGCCCGCATTCACATTCCTTATAAACACACTTATTGCTCCAAAAAAGGATATTTATATTCAACCTTTTTTGTACAAAAAAAAAAAAAATAATTATATATATAGGAAAGGGGGGAGAGTAAGAACTATGGGAAGAGGTTGGGGGGAAACTAGACAGGGAGGATATTGTAGCGTTTGGGTTAGATTCAAACAAGCTAAGAGGTGCAGACATTGGTGCAGGTGGTTTCTGTGAGGAGGGTATCATTGCCTATGATAACTAGCAAAAAACGGTACTTCCCTGAGGGTTTTTTCACCAGAAAAATATGTGAGTAAAAACCCCTGCCCTGCTGGTTTACTGGGACTTGAATTAGAGCCACTTGCTGTATCAGCTCCTGTAATAAAAGCTTCATTGCAGAGGCCTTCTCCTGATCCCTTGGCAATGTTGTCACATAAAACCTGCTCGGGGGTGGTTCTGAAAATTCCAACCTGTACCCCTGATCGACAATGCTCTTCACTAACAGATTTGGAGACAGCCTGTCCCATTGTTCGTGAAAAGCTGACAGTCTCCCCCCCACTGGGGAGAGATTGTCACTTGCTCTTGGGGGACTGCTCTGGGGGAGATCTAAAGAGGACTCCGCCCTTGCCTTTGCCCTTCTGCGAACCCCATCTGCTCTTGCGATCCTGGTCTTTATGGGACTGCTGAAAAGCACGAAAATTCTTTTTGGCAACCTGCTTTTTCTTAGCTGGAAAAGCCTTCTTTTTATCGGCCGTCCTATCCAGCACAGACTCTAAATCGGGTCCAAAGAGCAAGTCACCCGAGAAGGGCAGACCACACAGTTTGACCTTAGAGGCCGTGTCCCCCAGACCATGTTTTCAGCCAAACTGCTCTCCTGGCTGAATTTACAAGAGCCGAGGACCTGGCGGCCAGTTTAACCGATTCTGCTGATGCATCTGCCATATATTTGACCGCATTCAGGATCAGTGAAAAGGACTCCAAGAGATCCTTGCGGGGTGTCCCCGCTTCAATATGGCTCTTCAGCTTCTCTACCCAACATTCCAGGTTCCTGGCCACTACCGTAGCTGCCTTAGCTGGCTTTAGACTGACTGATGCAGCATGCCAAGCCTTTTTTAGGATGGAGTCAGCTTTTTTTGTCCATTGGGTCTTTAAGGATCCCCATATCCTCAAAGGCTAGATCCGTTCGTCTGGATACCTGTGAGAAAGCTGCATCGACTCTGGGTTTTTGTTTCAAACCTCTGAGTCTTTATCGTCGAAGGGAAACCTTCTCTTGAGAGCTTTAGAGAAGAAAGGGGCTTTTTCTGGGTCCTTCCACTCCTTTCTCACCGAATCTGAGAGGACCCTGTGGACTGGAAAAACTCTCCGTTTTGTTTCGTCCAACCCCTGGTACATTTTGTCATGAATTGACAGCTGTACTTTTTCTTCTTGAATTTCTAGAGTAGTGTAGATTGCTTTAAGAATGTCATCTACTTCCTCTAGTGATAGCTTGTACTTAG
Organism: Lithobates pipiens; assembly: GCF_037356315.1. Lineage (NCBI taxonomy): Eukaryota > Metazoa > Chordata > Amphibia > Anura > Ranidae > Lithobates > Lithobates pipiens. The sequence goes on along the minus strand of NW_027507758.1, from coordinate 312,710,374 downwards.
AGCCCCTGCCATCTTCTTCCTCAGAATCCCTGAAGGAGATGAGAGTACTACCCCCTTCGTCTCCAGAATCCTCGGTCTCCACCTGTCTGGACGACAACGCCCTGGGGCTGGGCGGCAAGTTCTGAGGCTCGGTCTGTGCGGGAAGGTTTTGTATCAGGATGGACCTGACTGAACTCAAGGAGTTTGTCAGCTCTTTAACCGAAGAAAACAAATCCTTATATTGCTAGGATGTTTCCTCTTCCACCAATTCTCTGATACAATTTCTGCACATTGCCTTCTGCCACGAATCTCTGAGGGGGGTCTTGCAAGAAGGACATTTTCTCTGACCTGGTCTAGCTTTTCCTAGTGATTTTTCCTGAAACGACATGCAGGCTTAATTCACTATAAGCTCTCAACAGCCAGTCACTTAACACCAAGCCAGTGCAGAGACCCACCACCAAACAGACCACTAGTGAGACCCCAGAACTAGGCTGCAAAGGGTCAGAGCAAAGTCACCTCTGACCTGCAGCGACAGGCCCCCAAGAGGGGGGAACAGACAAAGACATAGCCCAACAGTGAAGCAGAGGGTGCCACTGCACCTTACATACCTGGGCTGGACCGGTGCTTGGGGCGCCTGTCTCCGCCATAGCTGGCTTACATTCCTCCAATCGCTGAGTAAGGCAGCTATACACAAACAGCTCCATCATTTTTTTTTTTTTTTACATTTTCCCGGCCGCCGCGTCATCAGGGCCGGCCAGAAGCGGAAGCACGCGGTCACCTGACCCGCCCCATGATCCCTGCGTTCCAGGCGCTTGAACCACGCCCCCTCAGAGCGCCCACGTGTCACCGTAAACGACGCTGTCGCCGCCCGGGACCCGACGCCGAAAACGGAGCCACGCCGCTGACCTGCAGCGACCTCCGCCAGCGACAGAGCTCTCCCTGCGCTAATCCAGCGGACACCGGCACTCCGAGGGTCCTTACTCCCCTGAGATGGCGAGACCAGGAGCTCCAGGAGTCCTCTCCCACTGGAGATGCTGCTGGGGGTCAAAAGAAACAAACAAACAACCAGTACCTGAGGTAAGCCTTACTCCCCTACAGAGAGTGTAGCTCTCCCCTAGTTCAGGCACATGCTTCCTCCATGGAGGAAACACAATAACTGAAGCCATGGAGGAAGAGGAGGTGTTTTAAAGTGGGCATGTGTTTGCTAATGACAAGGTGGAGCTACACTCTCTCCGGGGTTGTCCTGAAAGGCGATTTGAGAAAGTTAGTTTGACCCAGACACACTAATGTGAATTGTAACCTGGGATTCTGTTTAAGAGCCCCCCTACCTGTTGATAATCACCTCTGCCACCCTCCCTTGTTGCTGCTTGCTCTGTTGGAGTCCTTTGTAAATACCCAGTCCTTCTCCCACGATGCAGTGTTTGGGCCTGGGAAACCTATTGAAAAGCCAAAAAACACTAGCAGATGAGGAGCAGGAGCATGTAAAGGAGTACTAAAGTAGGATTTCTCCATTTTGGAGTAATTCAGAAAAAGAGCAAGAGCAAAAGATAAGCAAGGTTTAAAATGTTCTTGTGTTGTTATGCTATGTGAATGAGAATATAGAACTATAAATTAGGCGTTATCCCAGTTCAGGTGCAAAAGTAGAAATGCACCAAGTACTCGACAGGCCAAAAAAGTGCATTTTAAAAAAGGTATGTGCAAAAAAAAAAAAATAAAAAAAAAAAAACCCCCACACACCTCCCCAGCAGGAAAGGGGTTAATGGGTTTGTTTTCTCTCTGCTACCATAGACCAACTCTTAAATTGTATTTTTTTTTTTTTTTTTTTTTTTTTTAGAGGCTTATGCACTCATATTTTTCTCTATTAAAAATATATATTTTTTCACACTTTGACCATTTTTAATAAGCACACATATCTAGGCAGTTAAAAAGAAACTTTATTAATCCCAAAAGTTAAATATGCAAGGATAAAACCTCTTCAGAATTCCTACATTTTGCTACTTTGTAAAACGGATTTAAAATTTTAGATTTCAATATCCTGGAAGACAGCAGATTTATTGGCATTTCAAGGTATCCATGAAAATTGTTGATGCCCACTTACGATTCACCACTATGATGTGGCACATTTTAGGCTGCAAGACAAGGTAAATTAAATTATTGCTCAATACAAAATGTAAGAACTTTTTAATTATGGATTTTAAGGGCATTTACTGTATAAACAAATAAAACAATTTCCCTAGACTATTTCTAAATATTCAAAACAAAAAGCTTATCTGTCACTATGGGCAACATCTCCAAAATTTGTTTGGTGGTTTTTATAAGTTTAATTTTGATTGCCTGCACAACCAATGCAAGATCAAAAGCAGGGACAACACTACATCTTGGTCACTGACATTTTATCATGTGCTTCACATCACCCCCCCCTCCCCCGGATAAGGGCTTTAATGCTTTTTCTAAATGGAGGCATGATCACAAGGACTTGGAAAGGCATCAAGATAAAAAATCTTCTGTGCGTATCGGCTGCATTACAGGACACAGGCAGAATATTCATAGACCCTGGGTTAAAGGCTGCTACCTTCAGGTGATTGGACATGGCAAAGTTTTTTTGGACATTCCCCTGGGCGTACTTCTTTAACCGTACTCTACTTCATGAGACCTTTTTTTTAGCAAGCAATGCAGAGAATCGCAGGAACAAAAAAGGATGTGGTCTGTCCACTGTATTGAATTTCCAGATCTATAATTTACAGGTATGTCAAAAATCCTTTTGCACAGTACAGGACACAGATTGGATATCTATAGACCCTAGCACATCTCCAAGTGATCAGAAGGATGGGCAACATGCCAACAGGCCCAACAAAACATACAAGGGTCAGAGACAACTCAGAATATCGCTGAAAACCTTGCGGCTGAAAACTACAACCGCAGAGGCTTGAAAATCCACCTAGCAGAACTTGGATGAGGTATGGACTAAAGACCTAGCGGCAGCCTTACAAAGCTGTGCAACGGATGTTTGGTGTCGGAATGCCTGGGAAACCCCCACTCATCTGGTGTAATAAGTATGTAAGGGTACCGGAGGTACCTTATCCTTTAGAGTGCAAGCTCCTATAAAAAGGAGTTGTCTTATCAATCTAGCAATAGTGGACTTGAAAGCAGGGTGTCCCTTTCAAGACCCTGTTAGCAAGACAAAGTCAGTTTTCCAAATATAGGCTGTGGCTTTTAGATAGTTCTAACCAAGTCTAAACAATGGAGAGCAATTTTCTTTGGGCTACTTAGGAGCAGGGCATAAACAAGGAAGTGGAAGGTGTATTCTATATGGGGTAGTAAGGAGAGTCTTGGACACCGGACCATTTTATTTTTGTGAAGAATTATGAATGGCTCCTTAGAAAAGAGAGCACCTAACTCTGACAGATGTGATAGCCACCAATGACACTGTGCAGGGGGAATCACCCAAGGGGAATTCCCTTAATGCATGGGTGCTAAACCTGTGGCTCTCCAGCTCTTGCGGAACTACAAGTCTCATCATGCCTCTGCCTTTGGGAGTCGTTTTTAACTGTTAGACTTGCAATGCATCATGGGATTTGTAGCTCCACAACAGCTAGAGGGCCACAGGTTGAACACCCATGCCTTAAGGGGTTCATAGGGTCAGAGAGAACTAAAATTGAGATACCAAATAAGCACAAGGTGCTGTAATCAGAGTCTAAACTGCGAGACACCTTTAACAAAAGGTTTTATACAAGTGAAATAAAATGGACAAGGCTGAAACCTGTACCTCAGAAGTACTTACAGCCAAGCTGCGGTCAAGTCCCAACTGCAGAAAAGCCAGAATTTGAGGTACTAAGTAGTCTCTGGGGTTTAAATGCCCTTGTTCACACCAGGCAAAAAATAAAATAATAGCAGGGGGTCTTGAGACAGCAGGTCTGGCCCATTCACAACAGGCCAGGGTTCATGTCCTTAGTCTGGTGCTGAGCAGCCAGCCAATCTTCTGTTTAGAATTCAGCAGGGCAGCCACTCAGCACGGGACCCAGAAGCAAGTGGAGATCACTGGAGTAATGATACTGCAGTGACTTCAAGTGAGAATGGCCATGTATGGTATAAGCGGCGACATTAGTACAAGCTGGACCAATGTAAGCATATATAAAATATTCACACCTGGAATTCTTCAATGTTAACTTGCTTCACTTTTCCTTTTGGCCACTAGGGGCGCACATGCTCCCAGAGCCGATGCGAGTGCCCGGGGGGTGCAATGACCGCCAGGCACCCACAATTGCTCGTGGCAGAGCAAGTATCGGGATCTGTGTGTGTAAGCACACAAATCCCAGTTCTTTCAGGGGAGTAGAGACAGTTAAAGTACCAAAGCATTCAATTCCAGTGTTAGAGGATCCTTGGTCTGGGCTACAAACAAATAACTAGTTGATGAATCTGGATACCAGGATGTCCAGAGCTGGAGTGCGCCATTTCTGACATAAGAGATTGAAGATGTTGGGACAGACGGGATAAAGGACAGGGTGAAGGGACCATTCCCCCTCATTCAGGCTGTGATGGCTAAGGAAAACCACCTTCCAAATAACCAGAACCTGGATGTGAACAGTAAAGATCACAATATTTTTCTACCCAGGAGATGAGATGATCAGACTAACTTCCATCAAGGCTGTCTAATTCTTGGTATATACATTGCCTTGCAAAAATATTCACCCCCCTTGGCTTTTTTACCTATTTTGGTACATTACAGCCTTTAGTTCAATTTTTTTTTAGTCTGAATTATATGTGATGGATCACAACACAATAGTCTAAGTTGGTGAAGTAAAATTAGAAAAATATTTACATAAAACTATTTTTCAGAATGAAAAAAACTGATAATTGGCATGTGCGTATGTATTCGCCCCTTTGTTATGAAGCCCATACAAAGCTCTGGTGCAACCAATTACCTTCAGAAGTTACATAATTAGTGAAATTATGTCCACCTGTGTGCAATCCAAGTGTCACACGATCTGTCATTGCATACACACACACACACACACACACACACCTTTCTGAAAGGGCCCAGAGGCTGCAACACCTAAGCCAGGGGTTGACAAATTTGCTTGGAATCTAGGAGCCAGCTAAAAAAGTTAGGAGCCAGGTCCGTGACGGCGATCTGGACCTGTCCCTGGCCTGACATGGAGACAAGTGAGGGGAAGATAGCCCCAAGCCCCTCACCTGTCTCCAAGTCATTGCCCCCCATAGCTCTTAGAGGGACATTTTATTTATTTTTTTCAAATGACAATTTTTTTTTTAAATTGCATTTTAGTGTAAATTGAGATGTGAGGTCTCTCTGACCCCAGATCTCATATACAAGAGGACCTGTCATGCTTTTTTCTATTACAAGGGATTTTTACATTCCTTGTAATAGGAACAAAAGTGACACATTTTTTTTTTTGTAAAGAACAGTGAAAAAAATAAAAATAAAAAAAAAAAAAAATACAGAGACCTCCTCTGTAACTTAAAAAGTGCAACCTGTAGAATTTTTTAAATGTCGCCTATGGAGATTTTAAAGGGTAAAAGTTTGTCGCCATTCGATGAGCGGGCGCAATTTTGAAGCATGACATGTTTGGTATCGATTTACTCTACGCAACATTATCTTTCACAATATTAAAAAAAATTGGGCTAACTTTACTGTTTTTTTTTTTTTTTATTAAATACATTTTCCCCAAAAAAGTGCGCTTGTAAGTCCGCTGTGCAAATACGGTGTGACAGACAGTATTGCAACGACCACCATTTTATTCTCTAGGGTGTTAGAATAAAATATATATATAATTTTTAGGGGTTCTGAGTAAAGGGAAGGAAGATAGGCTGGCAGGCAGGGAAAATTAGCATTGCATCCATTAGCATTGCTGGTTGTAATTCCAACGGCCACCACAAGAGGGCGCCAGATTACAGAAGGAACCATAGGATCGTAGAAGGCCTCAAAGCCGGGGGCTAAATTACCGGCCGGCGGCGGCGCGGCCCGACGCGATCGCGCCGGGGGGGGGGGGGGGGGGGGGCGCGGAGACAGCATACCCCCAGCTGTGCTGCCCCAGGCGCCAGGTCTGGAATTCTAGTCGCAAATGCGACCGGGCGCCCGGGTTTTGTCGAGCCCTGACCTAAGCAAGAGGCACCACTAACCAAACACTGCCAGGAAGACCAAGGAACTCTTCAAACAAGTAAGGGACAATGTTGTTAAGTACAAGTCAGGGTTAGGTTATATAAAAAAAAAAAAAAAAAAAAATAAAAAATAAAAAAAAAAAAAAAAATAAAAAAAAAAAAATCAGCAAATCTATCATAACCAAATGGAAAGAACATGGCACAACAGCAAACCTGTCAAGTCGCACACCAAAACTCATGGGCCGGGAAACTAGGGTATTCAGAGAGGCAGTACAGAGACCTAAGGTAACCCTGGAGGAGCTGCAGAGTTCCATAGCAGAGACTGGAGTATCTGTACATAGGACGACAATAAGCCGTATGCTCCATAGTGTTGGGCTTTATGGCAGAGTGGCCAGAAGAAAGTCATTACTTTCAGCAAAAAAAAAAAAAAAATGGCACATTTTGAGTTTGCGAATAGGCATGTGGGAGACTCCCAAAATGTATAGAGGAGGAAGCTCTGGTCTGATGAGACTAAAATTGAATGTTTTGCCCATCAAAGAAAATGCTGTCTGGCGCAAACCCAACACATCAGCCAAAAACACCATCCCCACAGTGAAACATGGTGGTGGCAGCATCATGCTGTGGGGATATTTTTCAGCAGTCGGGACTGGGGAACTGGTCAGAGTTGAGGGAAAGATGGATGGTGCTAAATACAGGGATATTCTTGAGCAAAACCTGTACCACTCTGTGTGCGATTTGAGGCTAAGATGGAGGTTCACCTTCCAGCAGGACAATGACCCCAAACACACTGCTAAAGCAACACTTGAGTGGTTTAATGGGAAACACTTAAATGTGTTGGAATGGCTTAGTCAAAGCCCAGACCTCAATCCAATAGAAAATATGTGGTCAGACTTAAAGATTGCTGTTCATAAGCACAAATAATCCAACTTGAAGGAGCTGGAACACACACACACACCTTCAAAGTTGTGGGCATGTTCTGTAAATGAAATTATGCAAATCCTCAAACAATCCATGTCAATTCCAGGTTGTGAGGCAACAAAACATGAAAAATGGTTAGGGGGTGAATACTTTTTCAAGGCGCTGTAGGCAATTGCTGTAGCATTGTCCAATTGCACCCTAATTAAGTGTTCCTGAAGAAGGGGGGGGGGGGGGGGGATGTCGAATAGGATAGGTTAAAATCTCCCACCTGACTGGTTTTCATTGGATTTTGTACCTGTCCTTCAGTGGGACAAAAAACAACCACTCCTTGGGACATGAAAGGATTCAAACCAGTCTAAATCTTACTGTCCTTAGGCAGATTTTGGATGGTTTGAGTGAATATAATGATGAGGGGGTAGAGCTTGATACTCTTTTGTACCCCTTTGAAACCATACATGTTACATCTGTGACTCAGGGGAATGTCAACTCTTGGGACAGAGGGTGCTCTTCATCATGGTAGAGTTAGTGGGCTGGGTACTCAAGAAGTAGGGTGTGGAAAAATGGGACAAGCATGTCTGGAGAAAGATACACAGCAACCCTGGTGTTGACTGTCCATGTGGCAAAATGAAACACCTGAGTAACTTATAAAAACTTAGTGGACATGGTAATGATGTGGCCTTGTGTGTGCTGCAACACCTAGTCATTCACCTGAGACTCTGGACGGTAGAATTTTTACTGCCAAGTTTAAAACACATTGGTAGAGTCGAGTTTTTAAAGGTAAAATTAGAATACTATTCAGGAGACCCTAGTAAGTATATTGTAAGTAATGGAGATATTAAAGTGGAATTTTTGGCTTTACCTTAAATCCTCTTAGAACTGTCTCCTACCTCTTTCCCAACACCTATGCTTTCTAACCTGCGCTTGAAATATACATATACTTACCTATTTTCAGGCCGCTCTGGTCATGTGACACTCCCCTGTGTCAGCCAGCGCAGCTGCAGGGGAGAAGAAGAGTCCAGGCAATGGATGGGCCATTGAAGCCTATGGGTGATATAATAATTTCAAGCTTTAGGCTCGGTTCACACCTACGTGATTTGGATGTGGATTTCTCCTCATCCAATTTACATAAAAGGAGATTGTGACCGGCTTTTTATGGAGCCGGTTCACACATCTCTGCGACGGCTCGAATGCAAATTGCACCAGAGCCTTACGCACCTTTTGGTTCGTTTCAGATCCGAATTCAGTCCAAAATTCAGGCTGAAAAATCGGACCTGAAACAGTGAATGGAGACGCACTGGACTCCTGTTGTGAGTTGCTGCGTGTTCTAGTGTGAGCTCAGCCTCACTAGTCATCGTCAGAGCATTCCTTTATCTCCCCTGCAGTGAAAATAGGCAAGTACACAGATCTTTCTTACAAAGGTTAGAAATCATAGTTGTAAGGAGGCGTAGGGGACAGTTCTAGGAGAAGTTAGGATTAAGTCTGCAATTCCACTTTAAAGCCTCACATTTGCTATTAGGCTACAATATCAGTCCAATAACAGGACAAACTCATCTTGCCTTTATACACAGCTGGTCCGCATATGGGTCACAGCTTTGCTGTTAGAGAGGCCATACCCCTGGAGAGGTCTTCAGGGTCTAGGAACAATAGTAATCGACCACAGCCCTTTGCACTTACTGCCAGGGTGAGCACCCAAGCAGGTACCAGTGCCCAATGCAACATTATAGGTTGTCTCTACAGCATAAGGTCCAGGTATGGTTCCGAAGGTATTACGAGGCTGAACAAATCTGGATACACCGCTTTAATTGCTATCAAAAGCAGTGAAGACTTGATGAATTGAAGAATTTCAAAGAAATAAGAACCGGTTAAGCATAGAGACTTATAAGGGAAAAAAAATAAAATAAAAAAAGGTCTCAAAGTGGTGTAGTTATAGGGGAAGGCCAGAAAAATCACATACATAAAGCTTTGCCAGCTTTCAACTACCTGAAAGTAGCAAACTATAATCCAGGGTCTATGAATATCCAGTCTGTCTTGTACTAAACAATTCAGATAAATGCTTAGCCAAATAAATGTTTTAACATGTACAGCAAGTCTTATGTGAAGCGTATAAGATGGTTCCTCATCATCAGTGCACAATACCTCAGCAAGGGCGGGTTCTTCATGAAATGGACACTCATTAACATCCGTACTTGGTTTTCTGCATGTTGTTCGGCGAACTTCCACATTCATGTCATATTTGTATCCATTTACCAGCTTTAAGAACAGAAAACGTAGATGTCAGTTGTAACATATACATCAGACAGCTGAATACATTAGACAACTTAAAGGGGTTCTTCTCACCGTTTGAAAAACAAAATTATAGAAGTCAGCAGCTACAAATACTAGAGCTGCTGACCTATTTAAAAGGACATTCACCTGTCCAGGGTTCAGCGCCACCCTCATCTGGGCCAGTTCTTCAGGTCACTGACACCGGCATATTAACTGTGAGAAGTCAGCTGTGATCCTTTGCAGCTTTACAGTTGGCTTCCCACCATGCTGCGCTTTGTGAATGCCCCAGTTGCCTCCTGGGACCTATAAGGTGTCCAGAAGGTTTCAGGTTGGGGGGGGGGGGGGGGTCATTATGGTGGAATCGACCCCCCCCCCCCCCCCAAAAAAAACCAGAACTTCCCCTTTAGGGTGAAGTTCTGCCTTAAGTACCGTATGACAAAATGTATATAATAGCTCATACACATAGGCTTAAAATACTGATAGCCACAGTGGGTATAGAAAAAAAATAAATAAAAATCACCCCCCTTTAAAATAATGACATTTAATTGCTTTGCAGTCTGAAATGAAGACGGACAGTTTTTGTTTTGTTTTATCCAGCCATATTTACTTAATGCAGCTTATAACATCAAAGTGAAATATATAACCACCAACCTGTCAGAAAAAAATAAATTGAATCACAGAGTTGGAAAAAAAGCCACATTTTGCTTTAATTACAGCCTTTAGTCTGTTGGGATATGTCAAAAACGTTTTTTGCCTTTACATGCTGGTGGACATGGTGAACTCTGTCCTATCATGGATCCTTGCATATTATCTATGCACATACAGTACCTCACAAAAGTGAGCACACCCCTCACATTTTTGTAAATATTTTATTATGCCTTTTCATGTGACAACACTGAAGAAATTCCACTTTTCTACAATGTAAAGTAGTGAGTGTACAGCTTGTATAAAAGTGTGAATTTTCTGTCCCCTCAAAATAACTCACACAGCCATTAATGTCTAAACCGCTGGAAACAAAAGTGAGTACATCCCTAAAGTGAAAAAGTCCAAATTGGGCCCAAAGTGGCACTATTGTGTGTGGCCACCATTATTTTCCAGCCCTGCCTTAACCCTCTTTGGCATGGAGTTTACCAGAGCTTCATAGGTTGCCCCTGGAGCACTCTATGACGACATCACAGAGCTGGTGGATGTTAGAGACCTTGCGCTCTTCCACCTTCTGTTTGATTATGCCCCACAGATGCTCAATAGGGTTTAGGTCTGGAGACATGCTTGGCCAGTCCATCACCTTTACCCTCAGCTTCTTTATCAAGGCAGTGGTCGTCTTGGAGGTGTGTTTGGGGTCATAATTATGTTAGAATACTGCCCTGCAGCTCAGTCTCCAAAGGGAGGGGGTCATGCTCTGCTTCAGTATGTCACAGAACATGTTGGCATTTATGGTTCCCTCAATGAACTGTAACTCCCCAGTGCCAGCAGCACTCATGCAGCCCCAGACCATGACACTACCACCACCATGCTTGACTGTAGGCACTTGTCTTTGTACTCTTCACCTGGTTGCCGCCACAAACACTTGACACCATTTGAACAAAATAAGTTTATCTTGGTCTCAGACCAAAGGACATGGTTCCAGTAATCCAGTCTGCTTGTCTTCAGCAGACTTTCTTGTGCATCATCTTTAGAAGAGGCTTCCTTCTGAGACAACAGCCATGCAGACTAATTTGATGCAGTGTGTGGGGTATGGTCTGAGCACTGACAGGCTGACCCCCACCCCTTCAACCTCTGTAGCAATGCCGGTAGCACTCATACGTCTGTTTCCCAAAGAAAGCCTCTGGATATGAAGCTGAGCACGTGCGCTCAACTACTTTGGTCGACCATGGCGAGGCCTGTTCCGAGTGGAATCTGTCCTGTTAAACTGCTGTATGGTCTTGGCCACCACACTGCAGCTCAGTTTCAGGGTCTTGGCAATCTTTTTATAGCCTAGGCCATCTTTATGTAGAGCAACAATTTTTTTTTTTCAGATCCTCAGAGAGTTCTTTGCCATGAGGTGCCATGTTTAACTTCCAATGACCAGTAAGAGAGAGAGCGATAACACCAAATTTAACACATCTGCTCCCCATTCACACCCGAGACCGTGTAACACCAATGAGTCACATGATCCCGGGGAGGAAAAATGGCTAATTGGGCACAATTTGGACATTTTCACTTAGGAGTGTACTCACTTTTGTTTCCAGTGGTTTAGACATTAATGGCTGTGTGTTGAGTTATTATGAGGGGACAGCAAATTTACACTGTTATACAAGCTGTACACTCACTACTTTACATTGTAGCAAAGTGTCATTGCTTCAGTGCGGTCACATGAAAAGACATAATAAAATGTTTACAAAAATGTGAGGGGTGTACTCACTTTTGCGAGATACTGTATGTTATGGATTCACCTTGCTATGGTACCCTGGTCCACCCTGCATTTGTCCTCGAAGTCCATTTGGGTCATGTCTCCACAGCACCCGGGGCAGACATTCCCTGGTACTCCCCACTCACAGGGCTGCTAGGTTCCTTCTCCTTTCTTTTGAGTGAACCTATAATTTTCTTGCATCTACTCATGAGGAAGTGGCTATGAATCCATGAAATGCGTAGAGCTATAAGAGGTCAAGAAATTTGTGGATTGCTGTGCAACTTGCACCCATGTAATTCCATCTCACTACTTATGGACCGTCCTCCGCAGTTGTACATCGGGTCTTTGAAGGGGGAATACCATTGTATACCACTATCTTTTTCAGCGGGTGGTCCGCTTTCAGATAAAAGTGGTCTCTGCGGCGGATTTACCGTAAGATCACTTTTAATCGGGGGGTGGAAGAGGGCCCCCCCATCCATCGTGCTCAAGGGGTCTCTGCCGCTTACCAGATGAGCTGCATCCTTCCCTCTGGTGGCCTGGCTGCCAAGCAAGTGGAAGGTGGCCCCCACTCGGCTCCATAGCATTGACTGGCGGAAGCGACATCAATCGTCACTTCTGCCCAATGCTCTTAAAAAGGACAATTTTTATTATTGCATTTTAGTGTAAATATGAGATCTGAGGTCTTTTTTACCCCAGATCTCATATTTAAAAAGGTCCTCCTGTCATGCTTTTTTTTCTATTACAAGGGACATTTGCATTCCTTGTAATAGGAATAAAAGAGACCCAAAATAAATTTATTTTTTAAAGGGACCGTGTCAAAAAAAAAAAAAAAAGTAAAGAAAGAAAAAAAATTTAACGTGCCCCGTCCCGCTGAGCTTGTGCGCAGAAGCGAACGCATATGTGAGTAGCGCCTGCATATGAAAACGGTGTTCAAACCACAATTGAGTTATCGTTAGATCAAGAGCAATAATTCTATCCCTAGAACGCCTCTGTAGCTCAAAACTGGTAACCTGTAGAAATTTTCTATGAATATTTTTAAAGGGTAAAAAAGTTTGTCGTCATTCCACGAGCGGGCCCAATTTTGAAACATGACATGTTAGGTATCGGCGTAACATTATCTTTTGCAATATAACTTTACTGTTTTATTTTTTAATTAAAAAAATAGTTTTTAAAAAAAAACAAACAAACATACTTCTCTTTTAAAATTTCCACAACCAATGTTCTCGTTTCAGTCTTCAAGTCATTCCACTGATTTTTAATGGAGTTTAAAGCGTTTGTTACCCCAACACTTCATATTCCTGATATGTGCCTGCTGTATCATGTACTTGTATAAGAAAGTATCATTTTCTCTTTGTATTGCTTCCTTTATGAGAAAGCCCAAGTGTTCCAATCCTTTTGCTTTCCTATTAAAAGACTCAGTTAGACTTACCGGTGACGGTATTTCTAAGAGCCTTTCAGGACAACCCCGGAGAGAGTGTAGCTCCACCTTGTAATTAGGAAACACATGCCCACTTTAAAAACACCTCCTCTTCCTCCATGGCTTCAGTTATTGTGGCCTTCCGACGCTGGAAAACAAAGCACAGAAAGCACAACACCATGGTAGAACTTAATACATTTACTAAGCATAACCTAGGGAGGGAAGTAACGGTTGTCCTGAAAGGCTCTTAGAAATACCGTCACCGGTAAGTCTAACTGAGTCTTTCTCAAATCGCCTTTCAGGACAACCCCGGAGAGGATAACCGAGAAACTTACCCTAGGGCGGGACTACTGCCTGCAGTACCTTCCTGCCGAAGGCCTGATCTGCTGCAGACAGTAGATCTAACCGGTAGTGCCGGAGAAATGTCGAATAACTGGACCAAGTGGCAGCCTTGCAGATTTGTTCAGGCGTTGCACCGGCCCTTTCAGCCCAGGAAACTGCCGTGGATCTAGTAGAGTGGGCAGCAATACCTGAGGGAGGCATTTCTCCTTTTGCTTTATAGGCTTCTGTTATAGCCAACTTAAGCCACCTACCCAGCGTACTTTTAGAAGCTTTCTCCCCCTTGCGTGATCCAGAAAATATCACGAAGAGGGCGTTTGATTTTCTAAAATCTTTAGTAACTTTCAGAAACTGTAATAGACACCTTTTCACATCCAATGTGTGAAAAACTTCCTCTCCTGCATTTGCTGGGGTTGCAGAGAATGTAGGTAACACTATTTCCTGCGATCGATGGAAAGCTGAGGATACTTTCGGTAGGAATGCTGGATCCGTCCTCAGTACCACCCTGTCCTGATAAATTCTAAGGAAGGGTTCTGTAATAGCTAGAGCTTGGAGCTCGCTGACTCTCCTGGCCAAGGTGATGGCCACCAAAAAGATTGTTTTTAAAACCACCTTCTGTAAAGAAGCTTCCTGTAAGGGTTCAAACGGTGCTCCCGAGAGACCCTGTAAAACTGTAGACAAATCCCAACTGGGAAAGTCTTTAAGGGCTACTGGTCTATTTCGAGCAAGAGCCCTAAAAAATCTAGAAATTAAAGTTTCTTTAGATAAAGTCTTTTCAAAGAAAACTGATAAGGCAGCCACCCGAGTCTTCAGGGTACTGGCTGCGAGACCCTTCTCCATTCCTTCATGGAGAAACTCCAAGACGGACACCGTGCTCTTGACCTTGAGTTCTCTAGAACTGCACCAGGAGTTGAACTTTTTCCAGACCTTCATGTAGATTGCCTGTGTAACTGCCTTCCTACTAGACAGCAGGGTCTTTACTACTTTATCTGAGAGACCTTTGGCTTTTAATAGGTCCTCCTCAGAAACCAGGCGGTTAGCTGTAGGAGTTCCACCTCTGGATGACTTACTGTCCCCTGGGATAACAGATCTTTTCTGAGTGGTAACCTCCATGGGGGCTTCGAGGCTAGGTTTCGAAGACCCGCGAACCAGGGCCTTTTTGGCCAAAAAGGAGTGACTAGTATTAAGTCTGTCCTTTCTTCCCTGAATTTCCTCAGTACTAGTGGAATTAGAGGAAAGGGGGGAAAGGCGTAGCACAGCTGGTAATGCCAGGGGTGAGCAAATGCGTCCAACCCTATTGCTGCATCTCCTCGGTGAAGAGAAAAGAATCTGTCCACCTTTGAGTTCTGCTGGCTGGCAAAAAGGTCTACCTGTGGAACCCCCCAGGCCTCGGAGATCATCAGGAACACTTCCTGATTCAGACTCCATTCTGCCTCCAGCAATTTGCGCCTGCTTAGGAGGTCCGCAAACAAATTCTGAGAGCCCTTCAGATGCACTGCCGATAGTGAGGCTGTGTTCTGCTCTGCCCAGGCTAACAACAGATTGGCCAGCTCCATCAAGCTCCTGCTTCTGGTTCTGGTTCCCCCTTGCTTCATAATGTAGGTAACCGCTGTCGTGTTGTCTGACAACACCTGGACGTGGTGGCCTCTCAAACTCTGCTGAAAGGCCACTAAACCCAGAAAGATCGCCTTCAACTCCCTCCAGTTGGATGATCTTTGAGCTTCCTGTTTGGACCAGACCCCCTGAGATGTCTGACCATCCAGATGGGCTCCCCAGCCCCAGGCACTTGCGTCTGTAGTAAGGCGCTTGTCCACAGGAAAGGTCCACACCAGGCCCCTTGAGAGGTTTGCCTGGTCTCTCCACCACCAAAGAGCCCTTTTCGTCCTTGACGAAATTTTTAGCCGTTTTTCCAAAGGATCCTGATGGGACCAGCTTGACAGAACCTCCCTCTGAAGGGGTCTGGAATGGAACCTGGCCCACTGAACAGCCGGGATTGCTGCCGTAAGCAGGCCCAGAACTGCCATAGCCGTCCTGACTGAGACTGTCTGGTTGCTCTGTATCCGCTGTACAGCTAGCTGCAACTTTTCCTGTTTTTCCAACGGCAGGAAAACTTTCTGGAGAATCGAATTTAATGTATACCCCAGAAATTTCATTTCCTGTGAGGGGGGTCAGGATTGACTTCTCTAGATTTAGAAGCCATCCCAGGCCCTCGAGGTGAGACTGGGCCCTCTGGAGATTGACTAGGACCTGCTACCTGGAGTCTGCAAAAAACAAAAGGTCGTCCAGGTAAGGGACGACTGGAATCCCCTTCAATTTCAGGGGCTCCAAAGCCTCTGCCATAATCTTCGTAAAGACCCTGGGAGAGGACGAGAGTCCGAACGGCAGAGCCCTGAATTGGAGGTGCCATACCGAACTCCCCACCTTCAATGCCAGGCGCAGGAACTGCTGCGATGCCTGATGAATTGGTATATGAAGGTAGGCATCCCTCAGATCCAGGGATGCCATGAAGCATTATGGGGTCAACAGCTTTGTGATGGAGAAAATTGTATCCATCCTGAAATGTTTGTACCGAATGAACCTGTTCAGAAATTTCAGATTCAGGATTAGACGGTACTTCCCTGAGGGTTTTTTCACCAGAAAAATATGTGAGTAAAAACCCCCGCCCTGCTGATTTACTGGGACTTGAATCAGAACCTCTTGCTGTATCAGCTCCTGTAACAAAAGCTTCATTGCAGAGGCCTTCTCCTGATCCCTTGGCAATGTTGTCACGTAAAACCTGCTCGGGGGTAGTTCTGAAAACTCCAACCTGTACCCCTGATCGACAACGCTCTTCACGAACAGATTTGGAGACAGCCTGTCCCATTGTTCGCGAAAAGCTGACAGTCTCCCCCCCACTGGGGAGATATTGTCACTTGCTCTTAGGGGACTGCTCTGGGGGAGATCTAAAGAGGAATCCACCCTTGCCTTTGCCCTTCTGTGAACCCCATCTGCTGAAAAGCACGAAAATTCTTTTTGGCAATCTGCTTTTTCTTAACTGGAAAAGCCTTCTTTTTATCGGCTGTTCTATCCAGCACAGACTCTAAATCGGGACCAAAGAGCAAGTCACCCGAGAAGGGAAGACCACACAGCTTGACCTTAGAAGCAGTGTCCCCAGACCATGTTTTCAGCCAAACTGCTCTCCTGGCTGAATTTACAAGAGCCGAAGACCTAGCGGCCAGTTTAACCGATTCTGCTGATGCATCCGCCATGTATTTGACTGCATTCAGGATCAGTGGAAAGGACTCTAAGAAATCCTTGCGGGGTGTCCCTGCCTCAATATGGCTCTTCAGCTTCTCTACCCAACATTCCAGATTCCTGGCCACCACCGTAGCTGCCATTGCTGGTTTTAGACTGACTGACGCAGCATCCCAAGCTTTTTTAAGGATGGAGTCAGCTTTTTTGTCCATTGGGTCTTTAAGGATCCCCATATCCTCAAAGGCTAGATCCGTTCGTCTGGATACCTGCGAGAAAGCTGCATCGACTCTGGGTTTTTTGTTCCAAACCTCTGAGTCCTTATCTTCGAAGGGAAACCTTCTCTTGAGAGCTTTAGAGAAGAAAGGGGCTTTTTCTGGGTCCTTCCACTCCTTTCTCACTGAGTCTGAGAGGACCCTGTGGACTGGAAAAACTCTCCGTTTTGTTTCGTCCAACCCCTGGTACATTTTGTCATGAACTGACAGTTGTACTTTTTCTTCTTGAATTTCTAGAGTAGTGTAGATTACTTTTAGAATGTCATCTACTTCCTCTAGTGATAGCTTGAATTTGGAGCCCCTGCTATCTTCTTCCTCTTCCTCCTCCTCAGAATCCCTGAAGGAGATGAGAGTACTACCCCCTTCGTCTCCAGACTCCTCAGTTTCCACCTGTCTGGATGACGACGCCCTGGGGCTGGGCGGTAAGTTCTGAGGCTCGGTCTGTGCGGGAGGGTTTTGTATCAGGATGGACCTGACTGAACTCAAGGAGTTTGTCAGCTCTTTAACCGAAGAAAACAAATCCTTATATTGTTGAGATGTTTCCTCTTCCACCAATTCTCTGATACAATTTCTGCACATTGCCTTCTGCCATGAATCTCTGAGGGGGGTCTTGCAAGAAGGACATTTTCTCTGACCTGGTCTAGCTTTTCCTAGTGATTTTTCCTGAAACGACATACAGGTTTAACTCACTAAAAGCTCTCAACAACCAGTTGCTTAACACCAAGCCAGTGCAGAGACCCACCACCAAACAGACCACTAGTGAGACCCCAGAACTAGGCTGCAAAAGGTCAGAGCGAAGTCCACCTCTGACCTGCAGCGACAGGCCCCCCAAGAGGGGGGAACAGACAAAGACATAGCCCAACAGTAAAGCAGAGGGTGCCAGTGCACCTTACGTACCTGGGCTGGACCGGTGCTAGGGGCGCCTGTCTCCGCCATAGCTGGCTTACACTCTTCCATCGTTTGAGTGAGGCAGCTATCACAAACAGCTCTGTCGTTTTAAATTTTCCCGGCCGCCGCGTCATCAGGGCCGGCCGGAAGCGGAAGCACGCGGTCACCTGACCCGCCCCATGATCCCTGCGTTCCAGGCGCTTGAACCACGGCGCCACGCCCCCTCAGAGCGCCCGCGCGTCACCGTGAACGACGCCGTCGCCGCCCGGGACCCGGCGCCGAAAACGGAGCCATGCCGCTGACCTGCAGCGGCCTCCGCCCGCAACAGAGCCCTCCCTGCGCTAACCAGCGGACACCGGGCACCCGACGCCGGCACTCCGAGGGTCCTTACTCCCGTGAGATGGCGGGACCAGGAGCTCCAGGAGTCCTCTCCCTGTGGAGATGCTGCTGGGGGTCAAAAAGAAACAACCTGCAACGAAAGGTAAGCCTTACTCCCCTCAGAGAGTGTAGCTCTCCCTGGTTCAGGCACATGCTTCCTCCAAGGAGGAAACACAATAACTGAAGCCATGGAGGAAGAGGAGGTGTTTTTAAAGTGGGCATGTGTTTCCTAATTACAAGGTGGAGCTACACTCTCTCCGGGGTTGTCCTGAAAGGCGATTTGAGAAAATTGACCACACTAAGCATCAGAACAAACCATGGTCAGTTCTCTAGCTATGCTGGGAACTGCGCCTGCTCTCCTCCAATGATCTTGTCCTGACACGCTACCGCTGCACAGCCATTCACTGGGAAGCTCAGTGTACTGCCGCTTCTCCTCCCCATCAGCTCTTACTCAAATGGCTTTGTGTACCATTAAGAAGGCAATTAGCTACACCTGACAGTCATTTTTAGAAGGGGGTGATCCTTTTTCAAACTCAGCGATTCAGTTTTTGATTTTTTTTTTCCTGACATGTTGGAGTTATAGCTTTCACTTGGATGTTATAAGCTGCATTGAGTAAATACAGCTGGATAAAACAAAAACGGTGTCGGTCTTAATTTCAGGTTCTAAAGCAACAAAAATGTGATTATTTTAAGTGGGGTGATTCTTGTCTATAACTCACTGTATATAAAGATCTTGCTGGCGGAGGGCACCGGAGCATGTCGGGGATGGCCCTCTCCCGCCGCCAATAAAAGTGATTTCTGCGAATCCGCTGCAGAGACCACTTTTCTCTTGTAGCCAACCGCCGGCCAAACATGGGGATACCAGTGTTATAGCAGGTAGCTGCTGCCATAACAATATCCGTCCTCAAACTGAGGACGTATATCGGTGTTTGGCGGTCAGCAAGTGGTTAATGCATGTCAATATTCTGTTTGCTTTGTTAGCAGCAGCTTGCCATTGCTGAGCCTATCATCTACTAGGACCCCCAGGTCCTTTTCCATCCTAGATTCCCCCAGAGGTTCACCCCCTAGTGCAGTGATGGCAAACCTTGGCACCCCAGATGTTTTGGAACTACATTTTCCATGATGCTCCACTATGCTGCAGAGTGCCAGAGAATCATGGGAAATGTAGTTCCACAACATCTGGGGTGCCAAGGTTCGCCATCACTGCCCTAGTGTATAGATTGCATGCATATTTTGCCCCCCAAATGCATTATTTTACATTTTTCTTCATTAGACCTCGTTTGCCATGTAGTTGCCCACCCAATTTGTTCAGATCTTCTTGCAAGGTTTCCACATCCTGCAGAGAAGTTATTGCCCTGCTTAGCTTAGTGTCATCCGCAAATACAGATTCATCTTTTCACCATTTCTCGGGCACATGCAGTTTTAGGGCCTGACACATTTGGCATCTGTTTACACTACACTTTTTTTTTTTACAAAAAAATCAGGGATTAAAATGTGTTTGTGTGCACTAAAATTTATTATAGTGCATTTTATTTTTTTTAGAAGCAGAGGATCAGACGGATGCCTATGATTTTTCCTTGGTGCCCTCTTTCAAAAATATCAGCAAAACAGGCCATTTCCTGGGAGGAGGATCCATATGAACCTCTACAGAAGGTGAGGAAGTACTTTCCTAATTTGAAGAAGGTTCTGCCGACCTTGCCCATTATTTTGGTAATTAAAGAGATCATGGAAAAAGAATCCTCCAAAACAGGATATCAAAATGATTCACATAGAACAGTGCCTCCAGGGTGAATGTGTCTCTTCAGAGACTGGCCCTTGGGTGATTATGTGGCTTTCCGAGATGTAATAGAGAGAGAGAGAGAGACAGAAGAGAGGAGAGGGGGAGAGAAGAGAGACAGAAGAGAGGAGAGGGGGAGAGAAGAGAGACAGAAGAGAGGAGAGGGGGAGAGAAGAGAGACAGAAGAGAGGAGAGGGGGAGAGAAGAGAGACAGAAGAGAGGAGAGGGGGAGAGAAGAGAGACAGAAGAGAGGAGAGGGGGAGAGAAGAGAGGGGGAGAGAAGAGAGACAGAAGAGAGGAGAGGGGGAGAGAAGAGAGACAGAAGAGAGGAGAGGGGGAGAGAAGAGAGGGGGAGAGAAGAGAGACAGAAGAGAGGAGAGGGGGAGAGAAGAGAGACAGAAGAGAGGAGAGGGGGAGAGAAGAGAGACAGAAGAGAGACAGAGACGAGAGAGAGAGAGACAGAGAGACAGAGAGACAGAGAGACAGAGAGACAGAGAGACAGAGAGACAGAGAGAGACAGAGAGAGACAGAGACAGAGAGAGACAGAGAGAGACAGAGAGAGACAGAGAGAGACAGAGAGAGACAGAGAGAGACAGAGAGAGACAGAGAGAGACAGAGAGAGACAGAGAGAGACAGAGAGAGACAGAGAGAGACAGAGAGAGACAGAGAGAGACAGAGAGAGACAGACGAGAGACAGAGAGAGACAGACGAGAGACAGAGAGAGACAGAGACAGAGACAGAGACAGAGACAGAGACAGAGACAGAGACAGAGACAGAGACAGAGACAGAGACAGAGAGAGAGAGAGAGAGGAGAGAGAGAGAGAGAGAGAGAGACAGAGAGAGACGAGGGAGAGGGAGAGAGAGAGACGAGGGAGAGGGAGAGAGAGAGACGAGGGAGAGGGAGAGAGAGAGACGAGGGAGAGGGAGAGAGAGAGACGAGGGAGAGAGAGAGACGAGGGAGAGAGAGAGAGAGAGAGAGACGAGGGAGAGAGAGAGACGAGGGAGAGAGAGAGACGAGGGAGAGAGAGAGAGAGAGAGAGACGAGGGAGAGAGAGAGACGAGGGAGAGAGAGAGACGAGGAGAGAGAGAGAGAGAGAGAGACGAGGGAGAGAGAGAGACGAGGGAGAGAGAGAGACGAGGGAGAGAGAGAGAGAGACGAGGGAGAGAGAGAGAGAGAGGGAGAGACGAGGGAGAGGGAGAGGGAGAGAGAGAGACGAGGGAGAGAGAGAGAGAGAGAGAGGGAGAGACGAGGGAGAGGGAGAGGGAGAGAGAGAGAGAGAGAGACGAGGGAGAGAGAGAGACGAGGGAGAGAGAGAGAGATGAGGGAGAGACGAGGGAGAGAGAGAGAGAGAGAGAGAGAGAGACAGAGACGAGGGAGAGAGAGAGAGAGACGAGGGAGAGCGAGAGAGAGAGAGAGAGAGACGAGGGAGAGCGAGAGAGAGAGAGAGAGAGACGAGGGAGAGAGAGAGAGACGAGGGAGAGAGAGAGAGACGAGGGAGAGAGAGAGAGACGAGGGAGAGGGAGAGAGAGAGAGACGAGGGAGAGGGAGAGAGAGAGAGAGACGAGGGAGAGGGAGAGAGAGAGAGAGACGAGGGAGAGGGAGAGAGAGAGAGAGACGAGGGAGAGGGAGAGGGAGAGAGAGACGAGGGAGAGGGAGAGGGAGAGAGAGACGAGGGAGAGGGAGAGGGAGAGAGAGACGAGGGAGAGGGAGAGAGAGAGAGACGAGGGAGAGGGAGAGAGAGAGAGACGAGGGAGAGGGAGAGAGAGAGAGACGAGGGAGAGGGAGAGAGAGAGAGACGAGGGAGAGGGAGAGAGAGAGAGACGAGGGAGAGGGAGAGAGAGAGAGACGAGGGAGAGGGAGAGAGAGAGAGACGAGGGAGAGGGAGAGAGAGAGAGACGAGGGAGAGGGAGAGGGAGAGAGAGACGAGGGAGAGGGAGAGGGAGAGAGACGAGGGAGAGGGAGGGAGAGAGAGGAGAGAGGGAGAGAGAGGAGGGAGGGAGAGAGAGGAGGGAGGGAGAGAGAGAGACACAGAGAGAGAGAGACACAGAGAGAGAGAGACACAGAGAGAGAGACACAGAGAGAGAGACACAGAGAGAGAGACACAGAGAGAGAGACACAGAGAGAGAGACACAGAGAGAGAGACACAGAGAGAGAGACACAGAGAGAGAGACACAGAGAGAGAGACACAGAGAGAGAGACACAGAGAGAGAGACACAGAGAGAGAGACACAGAGAGAGAGACACAGAGAGAGAGACACAGAGAGAGAGACAGAGAGAGAGACAGAGAGAGAGACAGAGAGAGAGACAGAGAGAGAGACAGAGAGAGACAGAGAGAGACAGAGAGAGATTTATTTATTTTTAAGCGGAACTGCAAGCAGACAGGCTTTTATCGCAGAAGAAACATTCAACGTCTCTTCTGCAATAAAATATCCACACCTGCCTACTCTCTGCCTTCACCAGTGCTGGAAACTGAGCTGTGCTCAGCTCCAATCCCTGTGTGCTAGGATGGGTGGCACCTGCGCATGGGCAAGAGTGACATCATCCAGCACAGGCCAATGAAGACGAACAGAGACTGGTACACAGGAGAAGATGTCAGTGATGGACTGTTGGAAAGGCATTAACCCTTTAGTTCTGCTTTAGAGCTGAATTCCAGCTTTTGATACACTTTACATAGTTGGTTTGGGCCAAGCTGGCCCAAACAATGCCCCTCACTAACATGTGAGGCCACTGGATGTGCTGTATAAACTGTATGTAGCTGAGGCTACATACAACATACTGCACTCTGTTCCAGGTTTGAGCCAAGACATTCCGGTCTCATACCCGGAACACAATAGAGTCTATCTGATTGGTACTCAGCCATTTGGAGAAATACCCTTGATAAAGTTGCATGTGAGTGACGAAACGCATCAGGTCCCGGGCCTTGTGACATCGCGTTGTTGTAGGAAGTATACGATCACCCATGAGGACAGCAGGGACGAGGACTTGCAGACGATTTTGTGACCCCAGGGATAGATCTGTATATGTTCAAGTTCATCACCTGTATGCACCAGGGCTAGTGCATTCCTAAATGTGAGTGGAATAGTTGCTTGCGTTTGATGCGTTTGTGTACTGATCAAAGGAGAAGGTGCTACTTGGCCTAATTGGGAGCCGCTTTGGGAGGTGAGCGCATAGTGTGACTGGTGGAGGGTCCACTTGGTGTTATTCACTGCTGGTTTGTGTGTGGACAGCATTAGTCTACAGAAGATATTGCTGGATTTATGGACTTTGAGAATAATATACACACACCACTAGATGTCACTGGTTGCACACACTATTTTTATTGTTTCATGCAATATTATTTGTGCTATAATTAACATGCCCACTAGGGGCCCACCGGCACCTTTACACTGAGAATCGAGTGATCAAAAATCGCCGATCGCTCGGTTCTCTCAGCTCGCCAAGCAGATAACTGCTGACTGTCAATCAGCATCTCTCCGCTCTGCTCCTCCACGCTCACTGGATCGCTGAGCTGTGGAGGAGCAAAGAGTGGCCGACTCAGGATCTCATCGGCTCGCTGAGAGGCTGAGCAGGGTGTCAGTCCAGGGACCTAGCAGATCCAGACTCCCATTGTCGTGATGACACCGATTCCTGTGAGGTCAGCAGAGCACACAAAATGAATTGCACTCCTGTAACCCATAAGCTGGACTTCTTTATTATGTGTTTGGGTTTAAAGGAATGAGGTGGCAACAAGGGGTGCAACAGATCGTCACCAATCCGTGATCCGACGGGTCACCCTGTTTGGATCGGCACATGCCACGATCAGCGGCCTTAGAAAAGGCCACGGCTTCGCCTTAAATACGGAAGCGGCGACCATCTTTGTACACCCGGCGGCCGTTTACAATGTGATCGCTCCGTCAAATGACGGAGCGATCACTTGTAAACAAACCAGTGTCCTGTCATGATGCCGGTTCCTCTCTCCCCTCTGTGTACTGATCTGTACAGTGGAGGGGAGAGATTGGATGGCAGCAGCACTGTGGGCCGGATCTGTAGTGCCCACAGCGCTGCTCTGTGACAATTGCAGTCACAGCCATCCCTCCATACTCTGCAATACCCAGCCATACTCAGCCAATATTACAGTGGGGGAGATGACGTGGCTATTACAGTGGGGACTATATGGTGGTGGAATTTTTACAGGTTTTTGCAAACTCTATTATTTGCTGATCCGAAAAATGATCCAATCCGTGACTCTGATCCGAGGAACAATCGTGGGAGTCTCCTGGACACCCATGAGCGCCGGGCGATCTCTCGACTGGGTCTGTCACTCAGCCACAGACAGGAGCAGCACGAGTGGCCGAAAGGGAGTACGGCCGCAGTGGACTGCTCTGTCTTCTATCTGTGGCCAGGGTAGGGGGCGGGACAGAGGGGGAGTGCTCAGCTGGTGGACACTGAGGCTGCACTGATGAGGTGGTACGTTGCCAATAAGGCTGTCCATGACTGCGATCCACCCATCAATCACAGCTAGTTGATGGGTAGATCTGGTCCCATCAAAGTGGCTGTCATTAGACCTCTCGTGGCACGCTCCTCCCTCGCCGACCCCTCCCATCCACCCCAGAAGCACCTGGGAGGGAAGGAGGGCGTGCCACGAGAGGTCAAATGACAGCCACTTTGCAGGGACCAGATATGTTATTACCTAGGATAAATGAGAAGAGATGAGGGGCCGGCGGGGAGGAGCGTGCCAGGAAAGGTCTAATGACAGCCGCTTTCCACGCTACTCTGCAAGTAAACAGCATTTGCACTGCTTGGATTTTGCTGATGTGTTCCCCCCTTTGTGTGTCCCGTGGTGTGCCCAGTGCCTCGCTGCGTGTCCCGTGGTGTGCCCAGTGCCTCGCCGTGTACCCCGTGTCCTGATGTATGCCCCATGCCCTGCTGTGTGCTCCATGATGTGCCCTACGTCCTGATGTGTGCCCAGTACCCCATGTCCTGATGTGTGCCCAGTACCCCACTGTGTGCCCATATCCTGATGTGGGCCCAGTACCCCACTGTGTGCCCCATGTCCTGATGTGTGCCCAGTACCCCACTGTGTGCCCCATGTCCTGATGTGTGCCCAGTACCCCACTGTGTGCCCCATGTCCTGATGTGTGCCCAGTACCCCACTGTGTGCCCCATGTCCTGATGTGTGCCCCGTACCCCATATCCTGATGTGTGCCCAGTACCCCACTGTGTGCCCCATATCCTGATGTGTGCCCAGTACCCCACTGTGTGCCCCATATCCTGATGTGTGCCCAGTACCCCACTGTGTGCCCCATATCCTGATGTGTGCCCAGTACCCCACTGTGTGCCCCATATCCTGATGTGTGCCCAGTACCCCACTGTGTGCCCCATATCCTGATGTGTGCCCAGTACCCCACTGTGTGCCCCATATCCTGATGTGTGCCCAGTACCCCACTGTGTGCCCCATATCCTGATGTGTGCCCAGTACCCCACTGTGTGCCCCATATCCTGATGTGTGCCCAGTACCCCACTGTGTGCCCCATATCCTGATGTGTGCCCAGTACCCCACTGTGTGCCCCATATCCTGATGTGTGCCCAGTACCCCACTGTGTGCCCCATATCCTGATGTGTGCCCAGTACCCCACTGTGTGCCCCATATCCTGATGTGTGCCCAGTACCCCACTGTGTGCCCCATATCCTGATGTGTGCCCAGTACCCCACTGTGTGCCCCATATCCTGATGTGTGCCCAGTACCCCACTGTGTGCCCCATATCCTGATGTGTGCCCAGTACCCCACTGTGTGCCCCATATCCTGATGTGTGCCCAGTACCCCACTGTGTGCCCCATATCCTGATGTGTGCCCAGTACCCCACTGTGTGCCCCATATCCTGATGTGTGCCCAGTACCCCACTGTGTGCCCCATATCCTGATGTGTGCCCAGTACCCCACTGTGTGCCCCATATCCTGATGTGTGCCCAGTACCCCACTGTGTGCCCCATATCCTGATGTGTGCCCAGTACCCCACTGTGTGCCCCATATCCTGATGTGTGCCCAGTACCCCACTGTGTGCCCCATATCCTGATATGTGCCCAGTACCCCACTGTGTGCCCCATGTCCTGATGTGTGCCCAGTCGACAGGGTCGGCGCGAAGCGTCACCTCCCTCAAATTAGTTTTTACAGGTTGGGATGTTTGGCTTGGTCACACATACCGGAAACACCAAGTGTGAACTCGTTACGGGCTCATACTGGTTAACTATGATATAGAGATTTTATATTTACATACATTAATAAAAAAAGGGAAGTTGTGAGTGGAGATACATTTTAACAAAAAGTAGGAATGTTGAGGATTTGAGGAAGCAGGCAGCCTTTTGCTGCCTTGTAATTAGAGATAAGGGTCCCTCATGTCTTTATGGATCAGTTGTTTCCAGAATGATAAGGCTTAGGATGTGGGCACAGTACCGTTATGTCACTCACCTGCATGGTGGCGTTGTACACCTTCCCCAGGCGGCTCTGGTACATATCATTGCTGGCCTTGTTATACTCATACATGGCAAACTTCAGCGCTTCCATCACACCCTCATCATCAACGCTCAGCTCCCTCGGAGCCCCGACCAGCATCGCCCCATAACAGGCTGCAGAGAGCACCAACACCGCCGCCACAAACACAAGCTTCGCCATGACTAATAAAGATGCAGCGAGGAAATGCTTTTAAACCGCTAAGGGTTAACCATTGGAATGTCGGCGCCATCTTTCTTGTGGGCAAAGACAAACAATAAATAGTGCCGCGAGCTTATAAGAAGTAACTGTCGTGTGATGCTTATACGAAACTGTGTTTGATATATGTATGTTTTCGCAAAAAAATGTGTACTGTGAAATAAAAAATATTAATAACGACATCAGCCTTCCCAAAATAAACATGTCCGCTCAAGGCGTTGGCTTGAGTCACGTGAAGCGCTGGCTTGTTTTGCTGGGATAGCGGATTGTGTTTCTGTGGGATGGAAATGTGTGTACACAGTCATGATAGTGACACACTATATTTTCTGAAATTCGCCATTATTTATGTGACTGCTGTTTATTTGTCTGGTTAGGAAGAGATACATTGAGGGCCAGTTCACACCACATGCAGTCCAGTGCAATTTTCTTCTGCGTCATACTTAATGCATAGTTGCCAACATTGTAAAAAAAAAAAAAAATCGGGACACTTTTTTTGGCAGTAGGCAGGGTTATATTATAATTAGGGGGCGGGGCATGCGGTTATAGGTGTGGCATATAAAAAGGTGAAAATGCGGTGCGTTTTGCGCGCCGTGGAAAAATATGTCCGTGGTTTACGTGAAATAGTGGGTGTGGCTTACATGTGGGCTTTGTTTAAAGGGGTGTGGTTAGAGTCTGAGATGAATGGGGGGGGGAAAGGAGGGACAGCAGCCCCCCGATCCTACACCACAATAGCAATATGTGTTTGCCAGAGTTTGACAATCAGCAGATAAAGATACTCCAAATACCTGGTGTTAGCGCTTCAATCATCCCGGCGCCATGATTGTTATGGTGTCAGGATGATTGAAGCGCATTATTTCTAATATGAAATGAAATCATTCAACTCACCATAATGCCGAATCAATGGGAGCCATGAGCGCGTCACTAGCCACGTTGCCTGCCACCAGATGCCATCAGGTGTCCCAAGTGGAGTCTGTCCTTACATCATGTGCCCCATCAGAGGTACCTTCCTCACATCTGTGTCCATCAGCGGAGCCCCTCCTTACATCTGGTGTCCCTCTGACATCCAGACTGCCCCCCCCACATCTCCAGACCGGCCCCCACATCTCCACAGACTGGCCCCCACATCCCCAGACTGGCCCCCACATACACAGATTGGCCCCCACATCCCCAGACTGGCCCCCACATCCCCAGACTGGCGCCCACATCCCCAGACTGGCGCTTACATACACAGACTGGCCCCCACATCCCCAGACTGGCCCCCACATCCCCAGATTGGCCCCCCACATCCCCAGACTGGCCCCCACATCCCCAGACTGGCCCCCAGATACACAGATTGTCGCCCACATCCCCAGACTGGCCCCCACATCCCCAGACTGGCACCCACATCCACAGACTGGACCCCCACATCCCCAGACTGGTGCCCACATACTCACTGCACGGATTCCCCCGACAGGACATTACATCTCCTGGCCTCCAAGCGGCAGCCGTCATTGCCGCGCTGACTTTCAACTGTGGCGCCGCCCACTGCTCTTCACACACACTGGCAGCGGGGGTGGGGGGCGCCACATGTTCTCTATTGAAGACCAGCTTCTGGTCTTCTTAAAAATGGCGGCTGGCAGAGACATTGTCTCTGCCAGCCACGGACCTCTAGCGGCCAGCGGCAAAAAACAGGAAATTCAATTTCCCGGGACAAACCGAATTTGCCGGGACATTTCCTGGGACAAAATTAATTTGGGACAAATGTCCTAATCCCGGAAATGTCCCGGGAAAATTCTGGACAGTTGGCAACTATGTTTAATGTGATTGTAGCCGTATTAGTGCAATTGTGACAGAGAAAATTGAGTACTGTTCGTGATACTTTTTTTATGCGTCAAAAACGCATGGAAAGTAGGTTTTATGGTTTTCAATGGCATAGTTCCCACCAGTGCTTGCAGTTCCAAAAAAAAAGTCGAACATGCTGCATTTTTCTGCTGTAAAATGCATCAAAAACGCACTGGAATGCACCTAAAGCACAAAAAAAAACACTGGAATAAACATTATTTAAGGTTAAGAAAAAAGAGGGGGGAAAATGCATGGGACTACATCAAAAACGGACAGAAATGCACCAGAAACGCATCAAAAACATGCAGAAAAGCATCTAGAATGCATCCGGACTGCGTTTCCATGGTGAGAACCGGCCCTTAGTGTTTTAACCACTTGCCTATTAGGCACTTTTACCCCTTTCTTGCTGCTCAGGCCAATTTTCAGCTTTCAGCGCTGTCACACTGTGAATGACTATTGCCCAGTCATGCAGCACGCTACGCTGTCCTGAGGACACTGCGAACACAGAGTGCGCCACCCCAGAACTGGCCGGCTGAGCTGTAACTTTCATTTGGCTATAGCTAGGGTTCCACCTATCCAGGATTCAACCAGACAGTCCAGGTTTTGAATCATGTGTCCAGGTTTCAGTCTGCCTGAAACGCAGACACATACCTCCCAATTGTCCTTGGATTTCAAGTGAATCTGTCCCGCAGATCTGGACTGGAGTCCTGGATCCAGTGCAGAAGCAATTTCCGGCACTGGACTCCACTCAGTAAGGTATCCTCAATGAGTGCAACATGTGCTCTCACACAGTGCACCCAGTGAGAATTCCTGTTTGCAGTGCCTGCCTGTGCTCTGGCTTCTCCCCCGCCTCATTCACCTTTACAGTCATTGGTTGCTAGGACCCCGGGCATTCTAGCAACCAATGACGCACTTCACCACTGTGCACAGTGGGAGGAAAAAAGGAAAATAGCACTTTGTAGAGCTGCCGCACTTCCCAGCTCTGTACTCCAACTCCAGCGGTCACTTTCTGGCTTGCAGTGGCTGCCACATGGTAAGGCAACCTAATGGGATCTTCAACCACCTGACATCCGTGCTATAGCCAAAAGACGGTTACAGCGTGGACTTCAAATGCCTGCTGGGAGGGTGTCCATATACGTCCTCCCGTTCTCGCGCCACACTCTGTGATCGCAGAGCAGGGTAAGGGGGCACATCGTGCCCTTTACCATGTGATCAGCTTCCAGCCAATGCCAGCTGATCACGGAAGTAAACAGAAGCCGGTTACCGGCTTTTCTTTTTTTCTTCACACTGTTGGTGATGGTGAATAGTAGCTAGCAGCAGGAATCAGAAATCCTTGCTGTGGGTCTCAGCAGCTAGGTGACGCCACCGACCCTGTTCACTGTGAAGGTAATCGCTGGCTGTGCTGACAGCAGCGAATAGCAGAGACCGCCGGTGACCTGTTATTATAATGAATGGCTCTGGAGGTCGCACCTACCTACCTTCTATTTTCACTGGCCCCAATATGATTGTAGCCTGATGGGTGCTGATATAAGTAGACTTTTATCTAATGGGGAGGGGGGTTATAAGTGGGGTGCCTATATAGGGGGACCCTAATCTAAGGGGGTGGGGGCAAACAATTTTTTTCTATGTGTCAATAAAGTGTTTGGGTTTTTCTTAAAGAAAAGGTGACAACCCTAGCTGTTGTGCACTCAACAAATGGTTAATAACAATAGAAGAAATATCTACACAGCTTCTTGGCAGTTGCACTCCACACAGTTTACATCTACAATAGTTTAATTTAAAATTTTCATCTGCAACAAAATTAATTTCCTATTCTCTGATTGTATACAATGTCCTGGACTTGCATTGTATCTTCTTAGAAAACCCCTTTCTTTACATGTCTGGAATGTTATCAGCTTTTTAAGGCTAACAATACAGGAAATGTGTCATTTGGGACTCATTTACACATGCTGAAGAATGATCTGCAGTGGGTCGTTTTTCAGAGAGCATTTGCCAGGTGGCTGGAAGGCAATGTGTCACCTCCTCTCCACCTGTTTTAACCCTGTTAATTCCCTACCACAGCCATGTGTTGCTCATAGTTGTAGAGCAGCTCCATTTGTTTAAATGGGTTGTGTTCGGCAGCAGTACTGCAGGGTTTGCCGGAGGTGCCTAGGCACACCCTAATTACCCTTTGTTTAGACCAAGCATGAATTCTGTGAGTACTGGAGGTCCAGGAACCCTGAAAAACCTGATATGTATAGGTGAGCATTGAAGGTCCAAAGGATCCTGGAAGGCATGGCATGGATCCTGTGAGTACCAGAGATCTTAGGAATCCTAGAAGACCTGCCATAATTGTGTGAATACTGAAGGTCTTACAAATCCTGGAAGACCTGACATGGATCCAGTCAAGAGATCTTAGGAATCCTAGAAGACCTGGCATGTATCAGTGAGTACTGAAGGTCCCAGAAATGCTGGAAGACCTGGCATGGATCCTGTGGATACAAGAAATCTTAGGAATCCTAGAAGACCTGGCATGGATCTGTGAGTACTGAAGGTCCTAGGAATCCTGGAAGACCTGGCATAAAACTTTTGAACACTGGAGGTCCTAGGAATCCTCAAAGACCTGCGAAGGATCCTGGAGGCCCTAGGAGACCTGGAAAATCCAGAATGAACCCTGTGAGTATTGGAGGTCCTAGGAATCCTGAAAAATCTGTCATGGATCCTATTATTACTGTAACAGTTTGCATGAACTCAGAAGGCATTGAATCAGCATGACAACCAGGCAAATCGCCTTTTAAGAAGGCCAGTTCAGCAGGAGCAGCCATTGTTCTCTCAGTAGGGCCATTTACACTGTTTCATTTTACGCCATGCTTTTGGACATGCTAAAATGCATGAGTTGTGGTTCCCTATAATAAAAATAGTGTTTTTCCCATCTTCCATTTCTGCAGTGCAGTGCGTTTTGAAAAATATGACTGTTTTTTCTGCATATGTGTTGAGAAACCAATGGAAGGCCAATGATAGCACATCAACACATATAACATCCATTTTGATGCGTTAGCAACAGGTATTAACCAGTCTTGGTCAATGATTGTTAGTTCTATCCAATCCTAAAATTCTAGATTCAAAAAGTATTGGAAACATGCATCAACAAGCATTAAAACATAAATTCAGAAAGGAAACACATGCTGGCACATGAGAGGGCCTGTTTGGCTGTGGAGGACGGGTTGTAATGCTGAAGGGACCCCTCTGGATCGTTGAATAAGGTATTTCTCTATTCTGCCCCCCCCCCCCCCCCCCCCAAGACATAACAAGCATTTGACCTGTGAAGTGTGGGGGACCTACTGCAAAGGTTTTTGTTTTGTTGTACCCGAGTTGGGCTTTAGGGCTCGTTCACACTATGTATGGTGACTGGCAGTTTTCTGCACTGGATAATCAGTCACTGCAAGGCACATAGAAAACAATGGTTGGAGTGATGTGCAGTGCAGAAAAATGCAAACATGTTGCTTTTTTCTGCAGTGCACGAGTTGGTACCACGCCGCTGTGTGGAGGTATGAATGAATTGTCACTTTGTGCGCTTCAAATAAAGTTTAAAAAAAGTAAACAATGCCACCTGCTTCCATCTACCACCTCACTGAAGCTCACTGCAGCTTAAAATTGACAGCTACCTACACACTAAAACAGAGTGTTTAGCATACGGGTAGAGGAGGAAAAAGCCCTATAGGGTTTAAGACAGATTTTTTTTTCAATCAGGGTTACATCGAACCCTACGGTTCCTGTGGAGGTTACTAAGGGTTCTTTGAGCAATGAGCAATTTCTTCCTCTCAGATAAGTTCCCACCGACACCAATGATCTTTTTTAGCTATCTGTAAGGAGGCAATTCTTCTCAATGTCTACAAGTGTAAGGACCATTCTTCCCACTGACCATCACACAAATGTATCATAAATTGTAGATATAGTCATAGACATAGACATTTTTAGAAAGGGTTCCCTGTGTCCGGGAAAGTTATTTCAAGGGTTGCTCTGCGTTGAAAAGGTTGAGAAAGGTTGGTTCAGGCTCCATTCACATTAGCGCATCTCCAAAGTCGCATGATTTCCAGTGTGCCTTTGGAGCATGACTTTGATGCGATTTTTGGTGCGATTTTGAACTGACTTTACATTTTATGGATTAAAGTTACATCAAGTCTCACCAAAGTAGTGCAGGCACCTTCTCAAAGTCACTGCGCCTTTAACCACTTCAGCCCTGGCAGGATTTACCCCCTTCCTGACCAGAGCACTTTTTGCGATACGGCACTGTGTTGCTTTAACTGACAATTGCACGGTCGTTGCACCCAAACAAAATTGACATTCCCACAAATAGAGCTTTCTTTTGGTGGTATTTGATCACCTCTGCGTTTTTTTTTTTTTGCGCTATAAACAAAAAAAGAGCGACAATTTAGAAAAAAAAACAATATTATTTACTTTATGCTATAATAAATATCCCCAAAAAATATATAACAAAACTACTTTCTTTCTCAGTTTGGCTGATATGTATTCTTATACATAT
Source organism: Lithobates pipiens (assembly GCF_037356315.1). NCBI lineage: Eukaryota > Metazoa > Chordata > Amphibia > Anura > Ranidae > Lithobates > Lithobates pipiens. The sequence goes on along the minus strand of NW_027507758.1, from coordinate 312,677,374 downwards.
TTTTGGTAAAAAAAATCGCAATAAGCGTATATTGATTGGTTTGTGCAAAAGTTGCACCAAATGGGTGATAGATTTATGGCATTTTTATTATTATTTTTTTTATTATTAGTAATGGTGGCGATCTGCGATATTTATCATGACTGCAACATTATGGTGGACACATCAGATACTTTTGACACTAGGAGGCGATCAAGGGGTTAAGTATGTCCTAGGGAGTGATTCTAACTGTGGGGGTGATTGTCACACCAGAACATGACAGAGATCACTGTTCCCGATGACAGGGAGCAGTAGATCTCTGTCATGTTGCTAGGCAGAACAGGGGAATGCCTTGTTTACATAGGCATCTCCCTGTTCTGCCACTCCGTGACACGATCACGGGGTCCATGACACGACATAGAGTCCGCGGGACCCACGGTCACGGAGTAGGCAGCGTGTGCACGTTCCCGCCCACAATGCCGTCATTTAAAGGGGACGTACCTGTATGCCCATTTGCCCAGCCGTGTCATTGTGCCGATGTACATCGTAGTGCACTGGTCGGCATGGGGTTAAGTTGCACCCATTTGAACTGGTGCCTTTGAAAAGAATACAGTGTGACTTGTCATGCGATGGCCAAAGTCTGAATGGAACCATATGGTGTGTTAGATTTGTTAAGTCTTTTTGGTGATACAATCAATAAAAAACAGAGCTAGTGCTTCTTTCCTCTAACAACAAATGTTTTATTCTGCACTAATGAACAAATTAGTTATTACTTGAGAATACCAAAGTCTAAGTTATTGGAATATAATTGTTATTTATTTTAAGTATCAGAGGAATGTAATCGATCTCCAGCAAGGCATATTGATTCAGTAGCATTTACTTTCCTTCATTTCATTTTGTTTGAGCCATGGAATAGAAATGACTTCAAAATGGCAGAATGTAGTCTACAAGAAAGAAAAACACAGATTAAGCTTTAAATGTATGAAACAGAAACACACATACACAGATAAGTTAATAGATCAGTCTACAAAATCAAATTTTTCATATTTAGTGGCATCTAAAGAGTTAAACAACCCCATGGTTCCATATATCTTTTAGGGACATTATGGTAAAATATCTGTTGTTGTGTTCGGGGATTTGCACATTTGGATGGAGAAAGAGCATTGTTGCAGGGAGATCTTTCTGATGGAATACCCAAAGAATATAGGAAGCCAGGGCCTGAAAGCCAACATCACTTGGGTTCAAGAAGCTATGGCCTGAATATCACTTTAGAACTGACCAATTACAGTACCTTGCTTTTAAACATGTATGCAGATGAACACAAATATGTGTAATATATTGCAGCTTACTAGTCCTTAGTTGTAGAAGGTGCACTCGTTTCAAGCTCTTCTCCTTTATCCTGCCAGTAACATACTTTCTGTCTTTGGCCCCATTCACACAAGCAGACCCATCAGACCTACCTGTCAGTTTTTAAAGCAGACCCAATCGAACCCTCCATTCTCCTCTATGGAGCGGTGGGTGTAAACGCACATGTGTGTGTTTACAACACTGACATCCGATCCATTAAAAACAGACTGATGAGGATCCGTTCTCCTTCCATTTAGCAGATCAGATCGGATGGCAGTTGGGTATAAAAGGATAGGTGGGTTATATAACTCTGACTGCCCATAGAGGAGAGCGGGCTGTGTCTGTAAACCAGCCACCCCCCTGCTTGGCAGAGATCAGCGGACAGATCCTATGCTGAGCATGCGGACTCCTAGGGGAACCCACCTCTCTGTGCTGCCCACCCCCCATAATTTGGGCTTCAAAAGGGGATGGAACTACAGCCAGAATTAAAGAGAAAGTAAACCCTGATGGGTTTACTTCCTCTTTCATTCCCTGCAAAGGCAAAGCATAATGGACTACTATGGATCGCATAGTAGCCCATTATGTGTCATGTGTTACCTGACACAGGAGCCAGCGAAGTCGCCGCTGTCCCCTGTAGTCCGCCGCATCCATCTTGCTGGTGGCGTCTCGCAGCTCCGCCGCTGTCATTCGGCGAAGCCGCGATGACGTCACTCCCACGCATGCGCACGGGAGTCGACACGTGCGGCGGCTCCATTCTTGGAAATGCCGCGCTCAGTGCGCCTGCGCGCCGCTGTCTACGGCGCATGTGCCGTAGACAGCGGTGCCCGTTTTCGGGCAAATATCTCCTAAACCATATAGGTTTAGGAGATATTGCTTGGACCTACAGGTAAGCCTTAATCTAGGCTTACCTGTAGGTCAAAGTGGTTTGTAAGGGTTTACAACCACTTTAAGAGATACTGTATGTTTGACAATTTGACCACAAATCAGAACACTATATGCATTTGTTTCCCTGGTATGTTAAATAAAATAAAAAGTAACCATAGTTCTCCATTAATGGATCTCTGGTGGTGTGCCCTATCCTTATATAGTAGTTTTAAAGGAGAAGTATAGCCAAAGTTTTTAAGTTTTTTTTGGCCCTAATTCTTCTATGAACTAACTGCACTCCTGTGGCCCATTTGCAGCTGACAGCTGGCTAAAGCCCGCTTTCAGCTAATCTTACTCAGCTGGTAGAGGTGTGGGAAAAATCCTGACTTTACAGTCAGGATCCACCCAGATGCCTAGAACGTCAGCTGGCTCGGCCTCTGAGCCAGGTCCTCCTGCCCCCTCCACAGCCCAGTGCTCCAGTGAGCGCTGGAGGGGCAAGGCAGAGAGCCCTAGACTGACAATCACCATCTCTTTGCTCACTGAGCTTTGAGAACTGAGTGATCAGCAGTCTTTGATCACTCAGTTCTCAGTCTTAGAAGCAGTGGGGGACAGATGCAGCATCAGATTGATGCTGCATCCACCTAGGTGAGTATAAAGCCCATACCTTTATATAGATTTAAAACCACTTTAAGAAATGTAACTGGATGCTTTGGGCTTGGTGAAAACCAGTTGGAATAGGACATGCAGGTTGAAACTGAATCTGAGGGTAGTCTGAGATGAAGTAACCCCAGTTGGTAGAATGCATACATTGATATGTGCTCTGATGCATGTCAGTTTGTGCAGGAGAGCCACCATTCACACTAATGTCATGTGGGTGGCATTTTACACACAGCACAGGTTAGTGCTGCAACATACTTTTGTGGAAGAAAGGACACACACACTTCTATACATCACTGGAACTACACTGTGCCCTGTGTATATAATAAGTTCTATTTACCCATAGCAGTGATGGGTCATCATTTGCCACGTCTACACATAGACTGTCCAACTCTGCTCCCATACAACTGAATAAGAGTTTCTAAACAGAATGTAAGCATTAAGCAATATTTATTTCTAAGTACATATTTCACTTTGCAAAGTTCTACAGTACCTTGGAAATGTAAGGATCCGTATGAAAAGCACAGTCCTCAGGATTGGAGGTTGGTTTTGTACATTCAGTTCGACCAATATCAACTTCTATAATATATTTGATTCCAGTAACAGTCTTAAAAAACAGAGAGAGGATGCATGTAAATATTTATCCAAACACATATGAATTTGCACTGTATGCTAATATTCTCAGCAGCATTTACAGAATTAAAACAGGCAGTGAGGAGGCAACATATCGCCTCCTCACTGCCCATCAAATGCTTCTGAAAAGAGCTCACTCTCTGCCATGTCTCCCAACCTCTCCCCCTCATCTGCTCCCATCTACGTATTTCCCTGTCTGCCTAAACTCTCTCCAGACCTTCCACTTGTTTGCAAATCCATGCATTCCCTCCTCTCCAGAGAACCTAAGATAGTCCACATTATAAATTTTGTTTATTTTCTTACACCAACTCCCCGTCGTGGTGCTTTCTGTCTCCCGCCAATGTCGGGGTATTAAACTTTTGGCTGAATTCATTAGATGAGGCTCCAATGTTTTCATTTATTGTTTAGTTGGCATACTAACCCCATGAAACAAACACCTCCACGGTTCCTCTGATAACTATATTGGTGATCTCCTTAATTAACTGCAATGTGTCTCTCCAATATTTTTTGGACACATCCACCATATGTGGGCCATGGTTCCCACTGCACCGCATCCCTGCCAGCATAACCGTGAGACCTCTTTCTGACATTTATGTGCCTTATCAGGTGTTATATACCAGCATGCTAACCATGTGTAAGTCATTTCTGTGGTGTTACTATCTATTGCTGTGGTATGTGTCATCTTAAGTATTTTGCCAATGTCTTGATCTTTTTATCGCTTTCCCAGTGTTGCTCTTCCCACTTTACTATGAATGGCGGTATTTTCAGCCCCTTCAGTCCTACAAGCACTTTATAGATCCTAGAGATCCCCCTCTTTGTGCCTACTGCTGTACATAGCCGCTCAAACAGCCGTAGGTTCTCCTCGGATCTTACTGGTTGAGGCAGTGATGTAACAAAATGCTTCAGCTGGAATTACCGCCATTCATCAATTTCCATTAAGTCTTTTTGGTGTTTTAAACCCTGTAATGTGTGTATTTTACCTTTCACCATAATGTCTTTTAATTGTGCATTTTGTTTTTTTATCCATTCCCCGAACAGTTTCCCCTTCCCCAGAAACTGGTTTCTCTTAATGGTATCAGGGGTGAATTGAATTCTGATTTTTCCTTTGTGTGCATTAAATCCCATATTGCCAAAACCTTCTTTGTTATAACGTGTGTATTTTCACTCAATCCTCTCTACTCCAGTGGTATCCATATTTTCCCCAGTGCTACGTTACTAATTGTGTTTTCCAATTTAACCCATCTTTTCTCCTTATTCTTCTTTACCCATTCTGGCACCCATGAAAGTAATATTGCATTATAATAATTTTTGATATGGGCACCCCCAGCACCCCTTGCTTTTTATCTCTAATCAGTACCAGGCTTATTATAGGCTTCTTTTTCTGCCATATAAACCTTAATAATAGCGTTTTTAATGTCTTAAAGTATACTTGTGGGAGGGGAACTGGCAGCATTTGCATTTTATACATGATCTTTGGCAAAATTCCCATTTTAAAGACGTTTATTCTCCCTAGCCAAGAGAGGTATCCTGTTGCAATTTCAGTTTTTATTTCGTTTAGAAGCGGGATGAAATTTGATTGGTATGTTGTCTCCTCTGATGGTATTATTTATATTTCTAAATATTTTAGTTATTTTTCTCTTCATATAAATGGGAACTCTTCCTGAAATATCTGCACGTCCTGTTTCCTCCAATTGATATTAAGAATCTCTGATTTAGAGGGGGTTCATCTTAAAATTAGATATTTCTCCATATGATTTTAATAACTTCATTAAGTTGGGCAGAGTTACCCTAGGATTGGTAACGTAAAACAGTATGTCATCGGCATAAGCCGGTAGTTTATGCTCCTCGTCCCCTATCATGATTCCCTATATTTGAGTTCTGTCTGATCCCTGTCAAAAATGGTTCCAGCGACAGAACAAACAGTAAAGGGTACAGAGGGCAACCCTGTCTCGTTCCATTATGCATCTCAAAGGGCATAGATACTGTCCCGTTAACCTTTACCCTAGCTGTGGGGTGGTCATACAGGGCTTTAATCCAGTGGGTCATCTTTGGACCTACTCCCATTACCTCCAGTGTCTTCAACATAAATCCCCAGTCAACAATATCAAAGGCTTTCAGCATTTATTGAGAGTTGTAGCCCTGGGGACTTACCTTTTTTTATTTTCTGCACTAGTAGCATCGTTCTGACCCAGTTATCTGCATGTACCAAGTCGTTCATTACCCCTTTCATCCTACTAGCTAACACCTTGGCAAATAGTTTTGTATATGCGTTCAGCAATGAAATAGGTCTATAGCTTGAGCACAGTGTAGCGTATTTTCCTTCCTTTTGGAATAATGATAATGAGCTGCTAGAGCCTCCCTTCTCATCTCCCAGCTTGTTTATATCCCATTCATGTAGGTGCATAATCTAGGGATTAATATTTCCCTGAACCTCTTGTAGTAATATATCGTCAGCCCGTCTGGACCTGGGCTTTTCCCTGAAGCTGTATCTTTTAAGGTCCGACTAACCTCTTCCTCTGTTATGGGTTCTTCTAAAACACTTAGCTTATCTACTGAAATTTCCCTCAAAAAGGCTCTTATTTTTTTCTGTCCTCTCCTTTTCACCATGTGGTGTCTCCTTCTGTTTTACTGAGTACAGTTCTCCGTAGTATTTTTTGAATACTCCTGCTGCTTCCTTTGTTGTATATACCATTTCGCCGGTGCTATTTTGAATTTTCTGTATATAGTTTGCAGTTTTTTTCTTTAATATTTTTGCCAGGTACTTCCCTGTCTTATTTCCTCCAAGATACCTCTCTTATTTCTATTAAAGGTCTTACGGGTTTCCTGTTCTATTAATTCTTTTAATTCGTCCCTTTTTAGGGTGAGCGCATGATATATTTCTTGCTCGCCTTTTTTTTTTATGCTGCTGTTCTAGCTCGTGAATTTTCTTCGTTAGTTCTTCCCTTTTTCTTATTCTCTCCTTTTTTTTTTTTCACTCCCATAGCTATTTAGAATTACTGTTATGTAGGCCTTATGGGCCTCCCACAGCATTGTCTCTGATATTTCTCCGGTATCATTAGTTTTGAAGTATTACTCTAATGCCCTGTACACATGACTGGTTTTCCCATCGGAATAAACTCTGAAGGTTTCCCCCCGACGGAATTCCGTCTTGCGTACACATGATCACACCAAAGTTCAATCGTCAAGAAGGTGGTGATGTACAGCATGTACGACGGGACTAGAAAAAGGAAGTTCAATAGCCAGCAGCCAATAGCTTCTGTCTCGTACTTACTTCAGAGCATGCATCGTTTGTGGTCCGTCGGAACAGCATACAGACGAACGGTTTTCCCGATAGGAATTGGTTCCGTCGGAAATATTTAGAATGCTCTATTTCTAGGTCCATCAGAATTTTCGGAAAAAAAAAAAAGGCCGATGAGGCATACACACGATCGGAATATACGATGAAAAGCTTCCGTCTGACTTTTTCTGTCGGATATTCCGCTCGTGTGTAAGCGGCATCACTCTTTTTTTATTCTATCTTCCGCTTCTTTTCCCTGGATTAGTGTGTTTTGTCTCCATATATTTGCCCAATTTTGGGCCCCAGCTATCTTCATTTTCATAGTCATTGGGGCATGATCTGGGAGGGATGTGACTTCTACTATATTTGTACTAATCACTGATTCCAGTAGCCTCTGATCAATCAAAAAGTAATACATTCTTGAGTACATCTGTACAGGGGAGTGAAATGTATAGTCTCGTATTTTAGCATGCTGTAGTCTCCATACAACCATCAACCGGTTCTGGTATAACTTATTTTTTAGTATCTTTAATTGAGCATTCCAAGTCCTCCGTACCTGGGACGTACTATCTATCCCAGGATCCATACAGAGGTTAAAATCTCCTGCTATAATTACTCCTCCTTCCTTAAACTCCATTCGTTTCTTCATAACTGATTTTAGGTATTTTATTGGGTTCTTATTTTAGCAGTAAATATTTTCCATAATTTAGTCTTCCCCTCAGGAACAGGTAGCACCCATCAGGGTCCACTAACCTCTCCTCCAGGGTAAACCTTACCCCTCTGGCAAAACCGATGGCTACTCCCTTTGACTGTTTTGTTGTGGAATCTTTTGAGTTTAATTTCACATTTGTTTCATGGGAGATAAGATTCTCCCGCAGAAAGATTACCTCTCCGGAGAATTGATTAATTTCTCTTAATATATTATATCTTTTTATAGGTGTATTTAGCCTATATGCATTTCATTCAACGCAGCTGCCAAACGGCCTATTCCACCAGCTCCTTGTCCACAGTCACTCCTTCCGTAGCCCCACCATCATGCACGGAGGAGTCCCCAGAATTATTCAACCACAGTGTCGGGTACATGCTGCTGGTGAATGCCCAGCGATTTGAAGGCTCCAATGTTGATTCCCAGGTTGAGGAAGGGAGTAACGTGACCCTAGAGAGACGGGGTGCCACAGAAGGACAAGAAACTGTCAGTCATGTTCCCCCAGCTGCAGCATACTGCCAAGTTTGCTCCAGTGACGAGGGAGAGGATGATGAGGTCACTAACTGTACTTGGGTGCCTGAAAGACTAGAGGAGGAAAGTGAGGTGGAGGAGGCACAACTCTGAGGCAGAATGTCCACTAGTGGACAGCTTAAGGGCAGCCATCCTATTGCATCACACCGCAGAGCTCCGCAAGTGCAGGGCACTGCTGACTCCCCACTGACTTTTAAAAGTTCCTTTGTGTGGGCCTTTTTTGACACGTGTGCAGCAGATCTCACCTTTGCTGTTTGCAACCTATGTCTGAAGCGGATCAAGCATGGCCAGAACAGCAGCCACTTGGGAACCACATGCTTGACCAGACATATGATGATCTACCATGCAGTCTGTTGGCAACAGCCCTTGAAAGACCCACTTTAAAGAAAAAGGCAGACTTCTCAATGCTCCTCATCTGGGATCTCCAACCCTACTATACCTCCAGTCCTCTCAAAAACCTGCACTGAGAGGAATTAAGTTATAGCAATAGGTGTCCCAAGCACTTGCAGCCAATCTGCTAGAAGTACACCATCAATTGATTTTAGCAGGCAAATTTCCCTACCCCAGTTGCTGAACCGCAAAAAGAAATTTGGTCCCAGCCATCCACATACTCAGCATCTAAATGCTAGCCTGGCCAAATTGGTCGCACTGCTACTGCTGCCTTTTCAGCCGGTAGACTCTGCCCCCTTTCATGAATTTGTGGAATGTGCTGTACCTCAGTGGATGGTTCCCAAACGCCATTTCTTTTCATGGTAGGCCATTCCAGCTCTCTACCGGCATTTGGAATGTTTTGGCCTTGTTAGACAGGGCGGTCAGCAGCAAAGTTCATATTACCGCTGACTCATGGTCCAGCAGACATGGGCAGGGACGTTACCTTTCCTTCATGGCACACTGGGTAACTCTGGTGACAGCAGGGAAGGATGCAGGACAGGGTTCAGTGTTATTGGAGCTTGTTCCACCACCACGCCTCCAAAATGCTAGTGGTGATTCTGCCACAGCTCTCTCCTTCACCTCCTCCTTCTTCTTCCTGTATGGCCTCTTCGGCAGATTTGTCCTCTAAACCAGTGGTGCTCTGTAAGCGTGCAAGGGGCTACGCAAGCAGTCAGGCAAAGATGCCAAACGGTGCTTGAGTTGGTCTGCCTAGGGAACAGGAGCCACACTGGGGCAGAGATTTTGGGGCAGGCTCAGAGGTGGTTGATGCCACACCAGCTTCAGCCAGGAATGTGAGGGGGTACAGTGTTCTGGTACCACCAACATCTAAGTCCCAGTTTTTCTGCAGAGTATATAGGGCAGGCCATATAGTATATATACTGCTGTTCAGAGTATATAGTGCCTGGGGGACACAAACGCCATTTTTTTTTTTGGTGCAGGGTTCCCTTTAATATCCATACCAGATCTGAAGGGCCTGGTATGGATTTGGGGGGGGGGGGGGGGCATCCACGCCATTTTTTTCTCTGTATTTTTATCTATATTGCCGGGATCCGACAATACATTACAGCCGCGAGCAGTTTTAAATTAATTTTTTTCCTTTAGAATTGTAATTTTGCTGTGGTACTTTTATAAAAATGGGAAAGATGCACTACTTTACAGGCATACTAAGGACACCCCACAGGCACGATATATAAAGGAATATTTCATTTTTATTGTTTCACTTTAAGCATAATTTAAATCACTGCTCCCTAAAAAATCACCAGCTTTTCAAACAATTTTTTGCATTGATACATGTCCCCTGGGGCAGGCCCCATGTCCCCAAACACTTTTTATGGCAATAACTTGCATATAAGCCTTTTTAAATGAGCACTTTTGATTTTTCATGGTCACGTCTCATAGACTCCTGCGAACTGAACTGAACCGTGTTTGGCTCATCCCTATTCTCTATGATGCTCCGGGTTGTGAGGGGCCCTTATTGTCCTCACTTACAGTGTAGGTCTGCTGGTGTTGCATTGTACATGTTAACTTCAGTGGGCTGGTCTGCCAATATGCTGCCAAGACCTCCCCGTTAGCACCCCTCGGCGGATTTCCCTGGTTTACAACGGGAGAGGGTCTTTTCTCTTATGAGGAATTAACGGCATTACATCCTGTGCAAAATTCTCCACATTTAAGTCCATTCCTGTCAAACTTCCAGACTCTGAACACCTATTCTCACACACACATAAACCTCATGGTGCCTGGGACCAATGGGGTGCCAAAGAGAAGCAATTTGAGGGACTTGTTGCATGATATAGGGTAGGTCTCCTTTAAAAGGTACCCAAGAAAAAAATTAGCATTTAACCCTTTGTGTATGGGGTAGCCCTATTTCAAGGGTAGTTTTGAATATTTCCCAAAATCCAGCTTTAGGTTTTGAGCATAGATGATTATTCTGAAGCTGAATTTAGCTTGATTTGTTTATTCCTTTTTTTGGATGCCCCAGGTCCTACTGAGAACTAATAATGTTGCAGGCAAAGTATATACATTTGAGTAGCCCTGCATCTAAATGCAAAACTGCATTTGTAAGTGAAGCCCATTTACATGAGACAGTTCCAACATATTACCTCCATCATTTTAGAAAAACCATGGAAGGAAAGACAAGAGATCTCTGCAATTGCCTGCTGGCAAGAGCTTTTATATAAAAGTACTGTGCTCTTTTATTGTACATGTATAGTATCCCTGTACAAGGTATTTGTCATGCATCTCTGACTCTCAGTAATTGAATAATCCTTACTCGTTGTCCTGCACTGACCTGTTTCTGGACCCTGTGTATCTTGGACACTCGATTAACATATATGTCGTTACTGCCCTTATTGTATTCTCGTAGGGCAAATTCCAGGGCCTTCTGTGCTCCTTTATCCCGTGCATCCACATCCTTCGAACCTCCATGGGCTTTAACAGATACTGCTATCAGCAAAAGCACAGCCAACAAAGAGTGCAGCGTCGCCATTGTGGCACTGATTGTAATGGGAGGGGGAGAGGGAAAGAGAGAGAGAGAAAACGCAGCTCCACCACCCGACAACTAAAAACAACTGAATACATTTACTGAATTCAAAGTGCAGGTCATCAACCAAATGTTGATTTACCTAATTCCAGAAAGGGTTATTCACACCAGATACTATCTACGCAGTTTTCTGTTTTTTGCAACACAAGCAAGCTACATGGTACCGTACTTTAAAAATCCATTCAGTGGAGTTGTTTCTACCAGTGTTTCTACCAGTGTAGTGTGTCACCCTGTGTTTTAAAAATATCCTGAATTGTTTGCTGTCACCATAAGGGCTCATTCACATGGACGTAGAAAATGCTATGATGCTATAAACTGGTATGCATCTGAATGCAGCACTAATGAACCCTATAGGATGCACCATAAATTTGCACTATGTTTGGCATTGAGAAAAAAAAGACGCAAGTGTGTCTAGAGCCATATATTCGGTTGTAATTAAGGCTGGTTTACACCAGAATGAGCAAAAAGTAGAGTAGGCGCAATTTTTTAACTCACATCACACCAAACCACACAGTACTGGAGTACCATGCTTTTGGTGGGTGTAGGACCTGTGCATTTTCTAGATGCATTTGAGGTGCCATTAACAATTAATGGCACTCACGCGCATCTAGTAAGTGTGGTGCAGGGAAACGCGCACAAAAACCTGTTTACTGCACCGTAATTCGTGTGAATGGGCCCTTAATGAGGCATGTATGTAAACGTTTCTACAATATTTTACATCCCAGATAGCAAGGATAACTTGCCTCAAATTTGTTGCAGTGTTGAATTGTAAGTCTGTTAACCTGCTGCACATTTTCACTGGCCAGTTGTACTTTTGCAGAGCACTTAAAGCACAAGTTCTAGTTGACAATTTTCCAATTTGTATCAAATTTGTGTGGCAAGAGCAAAGTTGCAGTGGTAAGTCTACAGCAAGAGCGCTGCAAGTCTACAGCATAAAATTTCAGCCACAGTGACCCCTGTGGTGGGATGACTATTGCACAACATAACTGAACCAGAACTTGCAGCAGACTTGCAGAATGTTTGCAGAGAAAGTTGAACTGAAGTCATGCAATGCAAACTTGTGCAACAAACTTGTGAAGCCTGACAGGTCTAGCTATAGCTTAGCAAGTTGTTTTTAAACTTGAAGCACAATTGCTTGCTATCTGGGATGCATACTGGCTTAGGCCCCTTTCATACACTGTCCACTTTTCAGTTCCCCATCTGTCTAGTGGATAGGATGACAGTCAGTTGGAAAAGGACAGTCAGTTTGTTTCTGTCTGACTGCCCCTTGAGAACAGTGGGCTGTGTCCGTGTCCGCTCTGCATAATGGAGCAGACACAGACCTGTCATCCACCTGCTCAGCGGGGCTCAGCGGAGATATCCCCCGCTGGGCAGGTGGGTCCGCTTGACACTCTGTCGGAAATGGGCCTTACAGTGTGTTGCCTGCTGCCGGTGCTCAAGAGCCAAAAAGTAAATATCCACAATGTGAAATCAGCAATGCTGATTACACTAAAAACTGACATGTCAGCTGAATGAATGAGTCATTCATTCAGTGGCTATGGTGGGGGAGTTGTTAGTGGCTATCTATTTAGTGGAAGACCCTATCAGGTCTGCTGTGATGGCTCGGCCAATCAAATTTTACACATACATAATTTGCTCTTCCCACCTGCCATCAGGAGCAGACCTAATGGGGAACCGCAACACTGTCAAATGATTCTGGCTCCGACCCTAACGTATCCCAATCAGGTCCACTCTGACGGACAGTGGGAGAAGCCATTTCTGCCTGAACAGAATTTGATTGCCCAAAAAACGGTTCCTTCCATCAGCCATAAGAGCAGACCTAATGGGGAACTGACTGCCAGTTTAGTGGCAATATTGTGCCCTTCGTTGCTAGGATGCAAACAGCAGAAGCTTCTAGCATCTAGCTGAACAGCCGTGGTAGCGAATAGAAGGCTGTACCCATGTAAAAATTGATAAATCATAAGCACACAGCATATAGAGCACTATCATGTAAGATCCTAAGTAGAAAACTGCCATGTGCCATGTGAATGAACCCTAATACATGCCTTTTTACAGACTAGTGACTCAAAGTGTTAGAGCAAGGGGGTAAAAGGTTGAAAGTTGGGTAACTAGCATTTTGAGGAGTGGACAGCAATGATAGTCTAGGAATGAGATTCAAGTTTGTGGCCATGTAAATTTTGTCCTGAGCTTTATAGGTTTGTAATTCACTGAATGGGCAAACCAAATAGATAATTCGCTCACCAAAACTTAGGTGGATAAAGATGATTAACAACTTAACGATACTGGACACTTTCACCCCCTTCCTGCACAGGCCACTTTTCAGCTTTCAACACTGTCACACTTTGAATGACAATTCAAAGTCATGCAACACCGTGCCCAAATTAAATTTTTCCAATTTTTTTTGACACATGTAAAAAAGTCCCACAGACCAGTTCAGTCTGTTCACTAAAAGTTCCAGCTCTCAGAAATGTCAGGAATTTTAGCAAAATTCAAATGGAGTTATGCAACAGGGATCCTGCTGCTTCCAATGCTTCCAAAGCTCAAACAAAAAAAGTATATTAGCACGGGATCCCCATTAGCATAGTAAGAAACATTTATTGAACAATTAAAATAGCACATTTACATGCAGGATTTGGACCTTCAGCATAATGGCCCGTACTAGGTCTGACGGAATCAGTCCGTTGGACAATCCGATCTTGTGTGGGCTAATCCGATCGTTTTCTATTTAAAAAAATCAGACAGACCTAGAAATAGAACGTTTCAAATCTATCCGATGAACTCAATTCCTGTCGGGAAAACCGTCCGTCTGTATATTGGTCCGACAGACCAAATACGATGCAAGGGAAGCTATTGGCTACTGGCTATTGAACCTCCTTTTTAGTCCCGTCGTATGTCATCACGTTCAAGATTAATGAACTTTCAAATGGACTTAGTCCATTCGTGTGTGGGCAAGTCTATTAATTCGGAAGTCTGTTGGAACTCCGCCAAAAGTCTGTCGGGAAGACCGTCGGACCTAGTCTGCCAGAAAGTCTGGTCGTGTGTACGCGGCATAAGGATTGGATGTGGACACTGCAAAGCTGTTAATGTGCATCAGTAGCTGTTGCTTCCCAAGCTGGCATAATGAAGAGGTTTTTGCCAAAGAGGGATTGTTCCTTTGAAACATGTTACCGCCCCCTGTACCGCGCCCTCCTTTCATTATCATGTAGGGGTTGCCACGAGGCAGTGGATAGCGCTGTAGGATGCCGAGCATTGGTGACTTTTTGACAGCTGTCAAATCAGGTTCTCTATGGCGGTTTGGAAAGCAACAACTACCGTTGCACATTAACAGCTTTGCAGTGTTTACATCCAATCCTTATGTTGAATGTCAAGAATCCTACATGTAAATGTATAAAACAAACATGACGCTAGAAAATAAAATGTGAAGGTTGTAGTCACTGATGAATCACAACACCGCAGTGTGCATGCATAAACAGATAAAGTGCCAGACCACCGTAGCTGTCGATTATGCTTACCAAACAGCAAGCGTTAAAAGCAGGTGGCTTGAACCCAGCCTGGGCCTTTAAACTCACAGATGACCACAACCCAGAGATAATGGAATATCACTGCTCGCCTCGTTCGTCCCGATATCCGTAGCTTTCAGTAAATGCTCAGGAAGAGAAAAGGACTAGCCATAGTGTAATATATTCCAAACTATATTGTGTATTAAGTATATATTGCACTTACAATTGCGTAGTAATAAAATGCACAAAAAGGTTGCCGGCCGGGATACACGAACGGGGCCTGTCCTCCTAGTTAGATCGCGTGGTAACGTCACTATGTGCCTTCCTCCAGACGCGTTTCGTCATCAACAGACGTTTTCAATGGGGATTTTCTATTTTATTGATTTTGTGTTATCGCACTGTATGCTGCTGCTTGTTGTGTTTTCATTGCCTTCCTTTTATTATTCTAACGTGGTTACACCCCTGTTTTTCCCTACATGTAAATGTGCTATTTTAATTGTTAAATTAATGAGTCTAACTATGTTAATGAGGATCCCGCGTTACTATACTTTTGTCTTTTTTTTTTTTAAACAGATAGAACTTTCTTTGGGTGATATTTAATCACCACTGGGTTTTTTTCTTTTTTGCTATATAAACTAAACAATACTGAACATGTAGAACAAAAAAAACACATTATTCTTTGTTTGTGTTGTAATATTTTGAAAATAAATCTTTTATCTTCATAAATTTAGGCCAAAATGCAGTGTATATTATGCAGTTTGTGTGAAAGTTATAGTCTACAAAGTATGGTATATAAATATTTGAAAATTGATCAATCCTAATGTACTGACTGCCTATCTCATTTCTTGAAGCCCTAAAATGGCAGGACAGTACAAATACCCCAGAATTACCCCTTTTTGGAAAGTAGACAGTCCAAGGTATTTAATAAGAGGCATGGTGTCGTTTTTTTTAAGTTGTAATTTTCTTTCTTCTTTCTTTCTTCTTCTTTTCTTCTTTTTTTGAAAATTAAGACTTTTTTTTGAATCAAGTAATTTTTATTATCAAAGTTTTTTTTTTTTTTGACAATACAAATACAAATACACTCTAACAAAAAGCATATCATAAAGAAATATTTCAGATAACAAAACAATAAACTAAATCAAACATATACAGTGCCTTAAAAAAGTATTCATACTCCTTGAAATTTTCCAAATTTTTTCATGTTGCAACCAAAAACATAAATTTAATTTATTGGGATTTTATGTGATAGACCAACACAAAGTTGCACATAATTGTGAAGTGGAAGGAAAATAATAAATGTTTTTCAAAATGTTTACAAATAAATACCTGAAAAGTGTGGCATGCATTTGTATTCAATCTCTGGATCAATACTTTGTAGAACCACCTTTCTCTGCAATTACAGCTGTTAAGCTGTGTACACACAATCGGATTTTCCGACAGGAAATGTGTGATGACAGGCTGTTGGTGGAAAATCTGACCATTTGTATGCTCCATCGGACAATTGTTGACGGATTTTCCGTGGACAAATGTTGGGTGGCAGGTTTTAAAATTTTCCATCTGTCTGTTGTCAGATTTTCCGAGTGTGTGTACACAAGTCCGTCGGACAAAAGTCCCAAGTACAAACACCATGCTTGATCGGATTTGTAAACTAGCGCTCGTAAAGATGAATTAACATTTGTGATGTGGCAAATTATGAAATCTCAAAATGCAGTGCACATTCTCTTCTTCTTTAATGTGAAAATAATGAAGCTGCTTTGCTGGCGATACTGATGCCAGCTGTCCAGTACTGTTTGCACCGAAGGGCTTGGAATGCCCAGAGGGATGCTCCCTCCTCCACACCTCCTTCTGCCTGCATGACTTGATTGGTATAGGCGAGTCCTTGTCACAGTGCTGGAGGTGGGCACATAGTCAAATGTTGACATGCACTGTATCTCCACTGGAAAAGGGGGTACTACATGGATGGAATAATGGTGCTAGGGGATATCAAGGGTATTAGGGGGAAAACATTGCTGACGGGGATCTGGGGTGTATAGGGGGTAGCAATGCTTGGGGTATCTTGGGTGGCTATAGTGCTAGAGGTATCAGGGATGTAGAGAGGCCAAAGCTTAGGAGGTACCAGGGATGTAGTGGGGTTGCAATACAAGGGGTACCTTATGGCATATGGCAACAGAGTTGGGGGAATATCTAGGGCAGTGATGGCGAACCCATGGCACGCGTGCCGCTGCCGGCACGCTGAGCCGTCTCTGTGGGCACGCCGTGACAATTACACTGTCATCGTTAGTCCGCTCCCGTGAACTACATTTCCCACAGTCCTCTTGGGATAGCGGTGACGTGTCCGAGTGGGCATGGTGCATGCTCCGAACGCTGAAGCCACGCCCCCCGTTCTAAAACATCTGACGCACCTGTTGACGTGCCTGCGTGGGAAATCTGACATACGGACACCACCGGAGCCTGACCCCGCACGGATTTCAACAACTCAAATGTGAGTGTTATAACCAATTGCCGACCGGGCCATAGGCAAAAGATGGCTTATTCTGGTAGAGCGTCCATGGACGCCCTCCCAGAATCTTTCTCCCACGCGCCCTACAGTGCGAGGGGAGAGGGGAAGAGGGAGTGAGATGCAATGCTATGCCCATACTCTGCCCATACTCTGCAGTACCCTGCCCATACTCTGCAGTACCCTGCCAATACTATGCAATACTCTGCAGTACCCTGCCCATACTCTGCCAATACTATGCAATACTCTGCAGTACCCTGCCCATACTCTGCAGTACACTGCCCATACTCTGCCAATACTATGCAATTATCTGCAGTGCTCTGCCAATACTATGCAATACTCTGCAGTACTCTGCCAATACTATGCAATACTCTGCAGTACCCTGCCCTTACTCTGCCAATACTATGCAATGCTCTGCAGTACTCTGCCAATACTATGCAGTACTCTGCCAATACTATGCAGTACTCTGCAGTACCCTGCCCATACTCTGCCAATGCTATGCAATACCCTGCAGTACCCTGCCCATACTCTGCCAATACTATGCAATACTCTGCAGTACCCTGCCCATACTCTGCTAATACTATGCAATACTCAGCAGTACCCTGCCCATACTCTGCCAATACTATGCAATACTCTGCAGTACCCTGCCAATACTCTGCTAATACTATGCAATACTCAGCAGTACCCTGCCCATACTCTGCCAATACTATGCAATACTCTGCAGTACCCTGCCAATACTCTGCCAATACTATGCAATACTCTGCAATACCCTGCCCATACTATGACAATACTATGCAATACTCTGTAGTACTCTGCCCATACTCTGCCCATACTATGCAATACTCTGCCCATACTCTGCAATACCCTGCCCATACTATGCAATACTCTACAGTACTCTGCCCATACTATGCAATACTCTGCAGTACTCTGCCCATAAACTGAATAAAGCCTTTTTTAACTAACTTACTACTCTTAGAGCGGCACTGCTCTATCCAAAAAAAAGGGGGGGGGGATCATTATTAGTGTCATTGTGAAACGACTGTACGAATAGTTTTTTCTAAACTAAAACCTCGTTAGTCAGGTTTAATTGCAGTGTTGGCACTTTGAAAAAAATAAGTCGTTTTGGTTTGCAGTTTGGGCACTCGGGCTCAAAAAGGTTCGCCATCACTGATCTAGGGTGTAGAGGGGTCAAAGTGCTTGGGGGGATATATAGGGTGTAGAGGGGTCATTGTGCTTGGGGGAATATCTAGGGTGTAGAGGGGTCAGAGTGCTGGGGGGGATATATAGGGTGTAGAGGGGTCAGAGTGCTGGGGAGTTATTTATTGGGGGTTGAGAATCTATGGGTTTGGAGGTGGTAACAGCATAACAATGGTAAGAGGAAACCTGTGTGTGTGTGTGTGTGTGTGTGTGTGTGTGTGTGGGGGGGGGGGGGGGGGGTTGGTTGGGTGGTGTTAGGAGTGCTGGATGTACAGTATATAAGATGTAGAGGGGTTACAATGTTGCGGGTATCTGAGGCCCTGTCAGGCTGGATGGTGCCTCATGATTTTTATTGGCGGCTGTGTATATATCTGTTATAACTGTCCTGAGCATCATTCTAGCAGATATATTATATGCACAGGACAATAAAATAGGAAAATATTCAGCGCTGCCGCTGACACACACGAATATAAGTTGAACTGCCAGCAGACACTCAAGGTTAAAGAGGAGGTAAAGGCAAAAAAAAAACACCCTGTAAGGCAAAGACATAATGAGCTAGTATGCATAGCCATGCCACGCCGCATTGAGGCAGTAACTGCTGCACAAGGGGCCCAAACCAAGTACTAAGCACATATGCATGCTTATACTTTTCAGAGGTCCGATATTGTTCCATGTACAATCCTTGTTTTATTGATTGCATGTAATATTCAAATTTTCTGAGATTGTGGATTTGGGGATATCATGAGCTGTAAGCCATAATCATCACAATTATGACAAATCACGGCTTGAACTATCTTTCTTTGCATGTAATGAGTCTCATATATTAGTTTCACTTTTTAAGTTGCATTAGTGAAATAAATTAACTTTTGCATGATATTCTAATTTTTCGAGTATCACCTGTATAAATCCCAAAGAAGGCGTCCCATTGCGTAAAACCATACTGTATATTTATTAGAATACACATTTAAAGCAATTGCACTCACATAATCCAGTGCCACACATTCCAAACACTAAGAGATAAAAGCTTAATCTCTTGTGTCTGGAATGTGTGGCATTGGATTAGGTGGGTGCAATTGTTTTATATGTTTATTTCTGGTATGCGTTTTAAGGGGTACCCTATGAATGAAAAACAATAGGGCCCTACAATCCATAGCAGACCCTTTTCCAAGCATGCAGCCTTACTGGCCAGGATAGAGGTCAATGAGCACGTGGCCCCCTTCCTAAACCATATCAGGCCAAATGCCCTCAACATGCATGTTACCTCACATTGCATTTCAAATAAACTATAATGTCACAGCATATAAAGTTTTCAGGTATATATAGTAGTAGAAAATTTAAAAATCTTAGTTTTTTTGGCTCTCTGTATGGTTGGAAATTTCCTGATATCTCTCCCTTTATGTTTATAACTTTAAGGCCTCATGTAAAATGGAAGTTTTTGGATGTTTTTACAGTTGCTGTTTTTGGCTTCAGATGTTGTTTTTTTCTACAGTCAATAAACTCTCCAGCATGTTATCCTATGTGTCCATGCACACATAGGCTGTTATAAACAGTTTTTGGCTGAAAAAAAAACTCCAAAACTAGTGGGTGAGGAGTTTTTAAGCTGCTTTCAGCTGTAAAAACGCTCTGTCAAAAAAAAAAAATGCATAAAAAATGCCACAAAACACTGATAGACGCTCAAAATTGCGGCTCACCAGCATTTTTTAAATGTTTTTGATCCATTTGAGGAAAAAAAAAAGTGAAAAAATGCTAACGCTGAAAAACGCTATTGTAGAAACTTTGAAAAACTCACTGCAAAGCTGCATGTGTTTTTATAACGTTATTATAATGACCAGTGTGCACGAGGCCTTAAGGAGAAGTACAACCAAAGCTTGTTTGACTGTACTTCTCCTGTGGATCACAGGAGTGCAGTTTGTTCTGCACTCCTGTGACGCGTTTTCAGCAGACAGCGGGCTGAAGTCTGCTGTTGTCTGATGCCACAAAGCCAGTTTAGGCTGGTGAAAGATCACGACCATATGATCGGGGTCCACCCAGGAGCCTGGACCGGCACCTGATGAGCCGATTGGAGCCTCAGCCAGCTGCTCCTGTCCCCTCCATAGCCCAGCGCTCCAAGACATGTTTATATATTATTATTTTTTATGCAGACACCGGCCTGTCTACTGAACATCTCCTCCAATCGCCGGGGGAGGCTCTCCTGGGTGTCTTGTACGCCTTCATGATGCATTGAGTGGGGTAAGAACCTGTGTTGTATGAATTGTATTAACCTCCTCCCCTTGCCCCCGTCTTTTATATTATTTAATAAAGCTTTTGAGTTTTCTCTCTTTGTTACCATTGTTTATGTCTATACTCTTTTACAGATGTATGTATTTCCTGAAGAAGCTAAGATATAGCGAAACTAGTAGACATACTTCACCACCTGTACCTGTGTGTTATTGTCAATTGGTTTTATTGTATTAATAAAATTGATGTATGTTTTTATATAATGGTCTATCTAATTGTATTTACTATATTCTTAAAACGTACCATAATAGTCCGCTAGCTCCCCTCTTTTTTGGTAGTTCTGGATGGGGACCAGATCTCCAAGCCCTTATTCTATATATTTACGGATGATGGTACAGCATATGAGCACCACCAGTTTTTACAAATAGTGAGGCCATTCACATCTCCAATAGAAGAGGATGGATCTCAGTGGTGGCTGGTGCTCAATTTTTTACGGGGGACATAGCCAGCCAACCCCCCCCCCCCCACCCTACCTGTCACTCAATCTCCGTTTCACTCGCCCGTCGCCTGCCAGGCCCCCTGCCAATCCCACACTTATCCATACCTCCCAACTGTCCCTGATTTCGAGGGACTGTCCCTGATTTGGAGCAATGTCCCTCATTCTCTCTCATGTTGGTCTGATTTATATAGTTGGATATAAAATGCACTATTGATCTTTCAAAAAGTGTTTCCCAATGCTAAACCTTCCATCCAAATCCTAAATTGTTGCAACTGTAAATTACACAAGCCAATATAAAGGAATAGTAGTGGTAAGAAAAAAAAAAAAAAAAAATTATATATATATATATATATATATATATATATATATATTTTGTATAATTCTTCTTTAACCACTACAGCCCCGGACCAATAAACACCTTAAGGACCAGAGGTCTTTTTCCAATTTCGCACTGCGCTGCTTTAACTGGTAATTGCGCGGTCATGCAATATTGCACCCAAACGAAATTTGCGTCCTTTTCTTCCCACAAATAGAGCTTTCTTTTGATGGTATTTGATTGCCTCTGCGATTTATATTTTTTGCGATATAAATGGAAAAAGAGCGAAAATTTAGAAAAAAAAAGATATTTTCTTCTTTTTGTTATAAGAAAAATCGAATAAACGAAATTTTAGTCATACATTGAGGGCAAAATGTATTCAGCCACATGTCTTTAGTAAAAAAAATGTCAATAAGCATATATTTTTTGGTTTGCGCAAAAGTTATAGCGTCTACAAACTAGAGTACATTTTCTGGAATTTAAACAGCTTTTAATTTATGACTGCCTATCTCATTTCTTGAGGTGCTTAAATGGCAGGGCAGTACAAACCCCCCCCAAATGACCCCATTTTGGAAAGTAGACACCCCAAGGAAATTGCTGATGGGTATGTTGAGCCCATTGAATATTTATTTTTTTTGTCCTAAGGGATTGAATAATGACAAAAAAGAAAAAAAAATTTTTTACAAAAAGTTGTCACTAAATGATATATTGCTCACACATGCCATGGTTATATGTGGAATTGCACCCCAAAATATATTTCGCTACTTCTCCCGAGTATGGGGATACCACATGTGTGGGACTTTTTGGGAGTCTAGTCGCACACGGCACCCCGAAAACCAATCACCACCTTCAGGATTTCTAAGGGTGCAAATTTTTGATTTCACTCCTCACTACCTATCACAGTTTCGAAGGCCATAAAATGCCAAAATAGCACAAAACCCCCCAAAATGACCCCATTTTGGAAAGTAGACACCCCAAGCTATTTACTGAGAGGCATGTTGAGTCCATGGAATATTTTATATTTTGCCACAAGTTGCAGGAATATTACAAACTTTTTTTTTTTTTGCACAAAGTTGTCACTAAATGATATATTGCTCACACATGCTATGGGCATATGTGAAATGACTACCCCAAAATACATTCTGCTGCTTCTCCTGAGTACAGGGATACCACATGTGTGGGACTTTTTGGGAGCCTAGCCGCGTACGGGACCCCGAAATCCAAGCACCGCCTTCAGGATTTCTAAGGGCATACATTTTTTATTTTACTCCTCACTACCTATCACTACCTATCACAGTTTTGAAAGCCATAAAATGCCAAGATGGCACAAAACCCCCCCAAATGACCCCATTTTGGAAAGTAGACACCCCAAGCTATTTGCTGAGGGCCATGTTGAGACCATTGAATATTTTTTTTTTTGTCCCAAGGGATTGAATAATGACAAAAAATAAAAATGTTTATTTTTTTTACAAAAAGTTGTCACTAAATGATATATTGCTCACACATGCCATGGTTATATGTGGAATTGCACCCCAAAATATATTCCGCTACTTCTCCCGAGTATGGGGATACCACATCTACCTATCACAGTTTCGAAGGCCAGGAAATGCCAAAATAGTACAAAACCCCCCAAAATGACCCCATTTTGGAAAGTAGACACCCCAAGCTATTTACTGAGAGGCATGTTGAGTCCATGGAATATTTTATATTTTGCCACAAGTTGCGGGAATATTACAAACTTTTTTTTTTTTTGCACAAAGTTGTCACTAAATGATATATTGCTCACACATGCTATGGGCATAAGTCAAATTACACCCCAAAATAAATTCTGCTGCTTCTCCCGAGTACGGGGATACCACATGTGGGGGACTTTTTGGGAGCCTAGCCAATTAAATCTAAAATGCTACCAAAAAAACTGTTAGCGATCGCAGGGATCAGGCCTGACTCTGCGATCGCTGCAGTTATGTGTTTAGTGTTTTGTAAGTGACAGTGATCGATCGATACTGCACTTGGGTTGGCTGGGCAGAGGGGCAAAACGCAGGTGCTAGCAGGTATATGGGCTGATCCCGCTAACAATGCGTTTTTTTGGAACCCCGAACTGCTGGGGACACTAGTATAGATCTGATCAGATCAGATATTGATCTGTTCAGATTCTATACCACTACGGGAAGTTTATGCTTTGCGTGTGGGTGTTGGCGGTACTGGCACTAACCTAGCGCTGCCTGGGGCGACGCAGACCCTGACCCTAAAACCTAATTGATATCACCCGCCGGGTGATCAGGGGGTTAAACCTTTATTGGGTAATAAATGGTGGGTGCCCTGATGCTATAAAAAGCAAACTAACCAGAGTCACCCATAACACTTATACAGTGATCAGTGGTGAAAGGGTTAACTAGGGGCAATCAGGGGGTTCAAATTTTTATTAGGTAGTATATGGGGGTCCCTGGCGCTATATAAAAACCTGACGGGGAACCTAAATAACTAACTGGCTAACCAGCGTCACCAGTGACACTTATACTGTGATCGCTGGTGAAAGGGTTAACTAGGGGCAATAAGGGGGTTAAAACCATTATTGGGTAGTATATGGGGGTACCTAACGCTATAAAAACCTGGCGGTGAACCTAAAAAAATAACTAGCTACCTAGCGACACTAGTGACACTAATGCAGCGATCAGAAAAACGATCGCTTAGTGACACTAGCAAAAGGGGGTGAAAGGGTTAACTAGGGGCAATCAGGGGGTTAAAACCATTATTGGGTAGTATATCGGGGTTACTTGCGCTATAAAAACCTGGCGGTGAACCTAAAAAAATAACTAGCTACCTAGCGACAGTAGCGACACTAATGCAGCGATCAGAAAAACGATCGCTTAGTGACACTGGCAAAAGGGGGTGTAAGGGTTAACTAGTGGCAATCAGGGGGTTAAAACCATTATTGGGTAGTATATCGGGGTACCTAGCGCTATAAAAACCTGGCGGTGAACCTAAAAAAATAACTAGCTACCTAGCGACAGTAGCGACACTAATGCAGCGATCAGAAAAATGATCGCTTAGTGACAGTGGCAAAAGGGGGTGAAAGGGTTAACTAGGGGCAATCAGGGGGTTAAAACCATTATTGGGTAGTATATCGGGGTACCTAGCGCTATAAAAACCTGGCAGTGAACCTAAAAAAATAACTAGCTACCTAGCGACAGTAGCGACACTGATGCAGCGATCAGAAAAATGATCGCTTAGTGACACTGGCAAAAGGGGGTGAAAGGGTTAACTAGGGGCAATCAGGGGGTTAAAACCATTATTGGGTAGTATATCGGGGTACCTAGCGCTATAAAAACCTGGCGGTGAACCTAAAAAAATAACTAGCTACCTAGCGACAGTAGCGACACTGATGCAGCCATCAGAAAAATGATCGCTTAGTGACACTGGCAAAAGGGGGTGAAAGGGTTAACTAGGGGCAATCAGGGGGTTAAAACCATTATTGGGTAGTATATCGGGGTACCTAGCGCTATAAAAACCTGGCGGTGAACCTAAAAAAAATAACTAGCTACCTAGCGACAGTAGCGACACTGATGCAGCGATCAGAAAAATGATCGCTTAGTGACAGTGGCAAAAGGGGGTGAAAGGGTTAACTAGGGGCAATCAGGGGGTTAAAACCATTATTGGGTAGTATATCGGGGTACCTAGCGATATAAAAACCTGGCGGTGAACCTAAAAAAATAACTAGCTACCTAGCGACAGTAGCAACACTGATGCAGCGATCAGAAAAATGATCGCTTAGTGACACTGGCAAAAGGGGGTGAAAGGGTTAACTCTAGGGGCAATCAGGGGGTTAAATCTTTATTGGGGGGTGATAGGGGGCTACCCTGGACCTAACACTAACTGCCCTGACAGTTTTAACTGTTACAACTGACACTGAATGCAGTGATCAGTAAAGAAATGATCAATGCAATCAGTGACACTGTGACTGGGGAGGGGATCGGGGGGGGGGGGGGGGGTTGTGTACCTATGTGTCAGTGTAGTGTTTTGGTGCACTTACTTTTAGTCTTCTCCTCGTACTCCGGTCAAAAAGACCGCCCCGAGGAGAATGACATCACTTCCTCCTTCCTGTGTAAACAATACACAGTGGAAGGAAGCTTGTCATTGGCCAGGAGCGATCCAGAGGGGGTGGCCAGAAACCAACGGCCATTCCCTCATCACGGATCGCTTGTGAAGCGAACCGGACCGCCGTATCCAGCGGGAGGGGGTCCGATCGGACCCCCCACCCGCTGGAAGGCAGGCACGTACATGCTTGTGCCTGCCTGTGCCATTGTGATGACGTACAATGGCAATACGGCGGTCCTTTAGTGGTTAAGGGGGCATGGTGAAGGCGGGGGTGTCCTATGCCTACATACATTTGCTAATAGGTGTCCCTCGGACCCATCTTGAAAAGTTGGGAGGTATGCTTACCCCATCCAGGTTGCGGCTTTGGTGGCTCACCCCCCCCCCCCCATGCGTCTCCTCCTGAGTCCCGGTGGTCGCTTTGCAAATCAGGACTCCCGGGCCAATCGGGTCTCAGGACTAAGGATGAGCTCAGGTGTGTTTGCATGCTCCACGTGCAGAGCCCGCCTGGAAGTCGGTGTAGTGCTGCGCTAATCACAGGCAATGAGATATTGCCCGATCTCTGCAGCTGCACATCGGGGCAATGATCACTGCCTGTGATTAGCGCAGAGCTGCGCCGACTTCCTACAGCCTCTGCATGTGGACCATGCGAACACGCCTGAGCTCAACCTTACTCAGGACATGCTCCCTGATTGTCTGGGAGGAGAAACAGGAAGACATTAAGACACAAGTCTGTTTACACCTGCCTGTCCATAAGAATGCATGGACCTTCTGATCAGGTCTGCCTGAAAAACTATTTGCAATTGATCAGATTGTGTGTGTAGCACTAACCCCAGAAGGAGCTGCTGGTTATTTTTGGACTTACCATTATCTTCCTTTTTTCCTTGCAACATGTCTAGGGGATGTGGGGATGTCCCGTGGTAGATGACTCAGTAACTTGAGACTGACAATAGATCCACTTGAATGGATTTTATTTGCAAAAACTCAAAGCATTGAACAGTCTTTCAACTTGGGTTCAGAGGGTTGGCAAGAAGGTTCAGGTACTCTTATGTCAAAGACTATAAACGTTAAAGAACTTGCTTACTTTGACTGCATCCAGAGAATAGCCATTCGCAGCTGGATGAACACTCAGGTTGGCCAGTCCCTCTCTCAGAAGGCCTAGCAGCTAACAAGGTGCTTACTCGGGAACAAAGTCTTTGTCACAGACGTTGTTGCAGAACATGTAGGAAACTAAGCTTTAGAACACTTGTAGGATACCTGGATCTTTCAGCCTACTTGGCGATATCCACAAGACCGGATTCTCTTGGTTACTTCAGCCCTTCCAGGCTCTTGTTAAGAAAACCAAACTCACACGTGGTGTTCTTCTAAAGAGTCCTCCCCTTGTCAGGGAAATAAGTGCATCCCTATGCGCAATTTCGCAAGGTTAGTGAACCAACATAGGCACGGTCGTGCTAATGCGCGTCAGCACACACGGAGGCGCAATGTGCGTTCTAAAACGAACGCCTGCCATTGCGATCGGGCAAACGCGCGTACAGGATAATACTGTTTTTACGAACACGTGTGTGAAATGTCGCGGTCGTACAAACGCACGTACGCAACGGCGCATGTACGACGTGACACAGGCGCCTTGTCTATTTAAACACTCCTCTGACAGTGCTGCATTGCTGGATTATCGTCAGCTTCTCCTATATACCTGTGTCCGTGATTTCTGCTACCTGATCTCCTGTGTACCTACCCGGCTTGTTTGACCCGCCCCTGTTGATCTCCTGGCTCTTATTACTGGCTTGCACCCGACTTCTCTTTGACTGCTTCCTGCATCTGATCCCGGCTTGGCTTATGGACTCCGAATACTCCGGTCTCCTGTTCTGGACTTGTGGCTCCGATCTATGGACTCATTTACCATGTTTGACCCTACTGGAATGCCGTTTGTCCTTCCCGTGGACATCTTAAGCACGGTTGCCTCCAGAGACTTGCTTTACTCAGTTTCTGACACCAGCTGCTACTACCAGGCAACCCGTGCTTCTGTGGGCACTGCATCCCTGTGCCATCTTCAGGGTTGTGCTGCTCTCGGCCGCAAGGGGAGCCCTCTCAGCATCTCGGCCTCCCTCCAAGTCCGTGACACCCCTGGAATGCTTGAAGTAAAATGGGTCTCTCCGAACCGGAGACGGCACCAAACCACCTCAGAATCCTCCCTTAGTTTCCCTGCCTCAAGCTAGCCAGCCCTGAGACTTTAAAGTCGGGTGGATCCACACCCCAGGCCATAGCCTTCCTGGGGGCTGGTCAGTAGGACCAGGACTAAGTAGTCAGTACATAATACTGGACCGGAAACCCGAACCATGTGACGTCCATATCTTAAATACCCTCTCCCAGAGGGCACAGAGGGCCACTCCCACTGACCTGGCTCAAAGAAATAGTAACTTGAGCGCCTGACCAGACCATAGTTCCACGCCTGCCACAAGAGACAGTGCCCCCTGTGGCCAGGCAGAACATCTCGCAGCCCAGTCAGACTGACACAGAAGTCCATTTTAGACAAATGGACCCAAACCAAACTGTAGTTTGGGTAAAGTTTTATCTTTGAAAAACATAGCGCGTGCTCTTCAGGAGCCCGGCGCTACTTGTGAAAAAGGCCTAAGGCCCCGTTTACACTGAAATACACACCACAAAGTTGCAACAACTGCACATGTATAGATGCAAACCTAGCTTTGTGCTATATGGGCTGCACGTATTACTAATTATTATTGCTATTTATTTTTTTACTACTGAAAAGTAAAAAGTAATGGGGTTGTCACCAAAACAGGTAGAGAGAGGAAACCTTGTGACAGAGGCCCTGGTAACTAGCAGGGCATTCCCTTTGGAGCCCATGTAAATAACAATGTATATAGACTGCTGTGCACAATGACAGTGTGCAGCGCCTGAGCTCCTCTATTGGTGTCACACATGGTGCTATCACACATGGTGTCACGGTGCCCCGAGCTCCTCCCAGGAAGGTTGGTCTGGCCCGGTCTCCGTAGCCGGTGAGGTGACGTGTCTGTACGGAGGACGCTCACATCTTTCACAACACAGACATGTCTGCAGACTGGGAAGAAATACGGCGCCTGGCCGCTGACTTCCAGAGAGCTCAGCTCAGCGACAGCGTGCAGAGGTAACCCGGGCTGTGCAGCCGCCATAGCAATACACTGTCATATTATATGTACGGCCTGTATATTCCCTGCACCACACAGCCGAATGTGACGAAACACCGGCCTAGGCTTCTACAACTACATCTCCCAGCATGCCTTGTTACATCTCCCAGCATGCCGTGCTGCTCACTGCACCCACCTCAGGACTTCTCATTGTAGTGTTATATCTACTGCAGTGTGACTGGCATTTCTGCCCATAGTATGTGATGACAATGTCTGAAATGCAACTATGAGGGGTGAAACGCACTTTTGTGATTGCATGCGTTACCACAACATACATTGCATGCGTCAGGGCATTGTGGAGGCGTTCGCCTTGAATGGGGCCCCAATGCAGGGCACGGTAACACATTACTGCCTGTGTGCTTTTTGTGCCCATTCCAAAAAGTAGGAAGTCTAAGTTCACCATTCGCAACAAAAAAAAAAAAAGCTTTGTTCACACTGGAGCATACAATACCGTATGCCCGTGGAGGTTCGTGTCTTCCCACACAAGGTGTTCTGTAAATCCCTGTGCAGGACGTTGCTATGTGGGTGCGTGTTGCCAGCTGCTCACAAGTATGTGGGCACCCACACTGGTTGGATACAGCGGTTATGTCCCATAAAAAGGCAAAGGGACTTCCTACTAGGTATGAGCTCCGGCGTGTTTGCACAGCACACGTGCAGAGCCCGCCAGGAAGTCGGTGCTGCGCTAATGACAGGCAGAGAGACATTTCCCGATCTCTGCAGCCACGCATCGGGACATGTCTCTCCGCCTGTGATTAGCGCAGCGCCAACTTCCTGGCGGGCTCTGCACGTGGGCTGTGCGAACATGCCGGAGCTCATCCCTGCTTCCTACACAGAGATGTATGGAACACCTGAGCACCCCTGTGCAGGTAAACACAGCCCTGTACAGGTGTATGGTGTTGTATGCCTTGTGTAAACAAGGCCAAATAATACATGCAAGTACAACCACCCACCATTTTATTAGGTACACCTGTTCAATTGCTTGGTAACACTAATCAGCCAAACATATGGCAGCAGCTCAATGCATTTAGGCATCCAGACGTGAAGACAACTTGCTGAAGTTCAAAACGAGCATCAGAATAGGGAAGAAAGGGGATTTAAAAGAGAAGTATGGGTTTGGGGTTTTCTCCTCCATCATACTAACCTAGGTGGATGCATCATCGGTCCCCCAGTACCTCTGCACTGAGAATTGAGTGATCGAACATCGCCGATGGCTCTGTTCTCACAGCTCCCAGAGGAGAGGGATGCTGACTTTCAATCATCTCTCCATTTTGCTTCCTTCTCCCTCATTAGAGCGCTGAGCTGTGGAGGGGTGGGGAGCGTCCGTCTCAGGCTCTCAGTGGCTCACTGAGAGGCTGAGATGGGTATCAATCCAGGCACCTAGCAGATCCAGACTCCCATTGTCAGGATGACACGGTGCCTGGATTGATTTCTGTGACGTCAGCAGAGAGCGGACTTCAGTCCGCTCTCTGGTGAAAGTGGGTCACATGAGTGCAAAAATACAAGTTACAATCAAAAATATATCTTTCAGAGAATAAAATTATGTCTTGGCCAAGCATCAGAAGAGCAGAACCATACTCTGGAAACACATTAGGTAGTGTACGGTTAAATAAGTGCATCTCACGGTAATTGATCTCAGCCCTGGTATAGTAAAACATTGTCGGGAAGACCATAAGACCCCTTTCACACCACACCGCCCATAGCGTGGGCGGTAAAACGCCGCTATTTTTAGCAGCGTTTTACCGCCGGATTTGCGGCGCATTTCGGCCGCTAGCGGGGCGCTTTAACCCCCACTAGCGGCCGAGAAAGGGTTAAAAGCGAAAGGGTTAAAAGGGTATTACAGCGCTGCCCCATTGATCTCAATGGGGCAGCGGTGGAGGAGCGGTAAACACACCGCTCCAAAGAAGCTGCTGGCAGCGCACCGCTGTAGTGTGAAAGCCTGAGGGCTTTCACACTACAGACAATGGTGCAGCTTTTTTAGGGCGGATTGCAGGCCCTGTTTCTAACGCTATAGCGCCTGCAAAACGCCCTGGTGTGAAAGGGGTCTTACATTGAGTTATAACTGTGCAGGAGAGTCATAACAGCATTTTTCAGTCAGCGGGGGAAAAGAGGGTAGGTGAGGGTCCCTGCAGCCACCTCAAAAGGGATCACACTGCCTACTGGGATTTTCACACAAACCATCTCTAGGGTTTACAGAGAATTATCTGAAAAGATAAAAAAAATATCAATTGAGTGGCAGTTGTGTGGAGGAAAATGCCTTGTTGATGTCAGAGGAGATTGGGCAGACTGGTTTGAGATGATAGGCAACAGGAACTTAAATAAAAACTCATTACAAACAAGGTATGCAGAATACCATCTCTGAATGCACAACACATTAAACCTTGAAGCAGATGGGCTACAGTAGCAGAAGACCACACTGGGGGCCACTCCTATCGGCTAAGAAGAGGAAACTGAGGCTTTAATTTGCACAGCTTCACCAAAATTGGACAATAGGAGACTGGAAAAACGTTGCCTGGTCTGATGAGTCTTGATTTTGGATGCGACATTCACATGGTATGTCCGAATTTGGCGTAAACACGGTGAAAGCATGGATCCATCCTGCCTTGTATCAAAGGTTCAGAATTGGGGTGTAATGGTATGGGGATATCTTTTTGGCACACTTTGGGCCCCTTAGTACCAATTGAGCATCGTTTAACCACTTTCAGACCGGACCATTTTGCTGGTCAATGACCAGAGGCCTTTTTACACTTTGGCACTGCGCTGCTTTAACTGGTAATTGCGCGGTCATGCAATGTTGTACCCAAACAAAATTTGCGTCCTTTTCTTCCCACAAATAGAGCTTTCTTTTAAAGGTATTTGACTGACTCTGCGATTTTTATTTTTTGCGATATAAACGTAAAAAGACCGCAAATTTTGAAAAAAAATGATATTTTCTACTTTTTGTTATTAGAAAAATCCAATAAACTCAATTTTAGTCATACATTTAGGCCAAAATGTATTCAGCCACATGTCTTTGGTAAAAAAAAAAGTCAATAATTGTATATTTATTGGTTTGCGCAAAAGTTGTCACATCTACAAACTAAGGTACGTTTTCTGGAATTTACGCAGCTTTTAGTTTACGACTGCCTATCTCATTTCTTGAGGTGCTAAAATGGCAGGGCAGTACAAAACCCCCCCAAATGACTCCATTTTGGAAAGTAGACCCCCTAAGGAAATTGATAAGAGGCATGTTGAGCCCATTGAATATTTTATTTTTTTGCCTCAAGCGATTGAATAATGACAAAAAATTTTTTTTATTTTTTTTTTACACAAAGTTGTCACTAAATGATATATTGCTCACACATGCTATGGGCATATGTAAAATGACACCCCAAAATAAATTCTGCTGCTTCTCCTGAGTACGGGGATACCACATATGTGGGACTTTTTGGGAGCCTAGCCGCGTACGGGGCCCCGAAAGCCAAGAACCGCCTTCAGGCTTTCTAAGGGCGTAAATTTTTGATTTCACTTCTCACTACCTATTACAGTTTTGAAGGCCATAAAATGCCAAGATGGCACAAAACCCCCACAAATGACCCCATTTTAGAAAGTAGACACCCCAAGCTATTTGCTGAGAGGCATGTTGAGTCCATGGAATATTTTATATTTTGCCACAAGTTGCGGGAAAATTACAAACTTTTTTTTTTTTTTTTTTTCACAAAGTTGTCACTAAATTATATATTGCTCACGCATGCCATGGGCATATGTGAAATGACACCCCAAAATAAATTCTGCTGCTTCTCCTGAGTACGGGGATACCACATATGTGGGACTTTTTGGGAGCCTAGCCGCGCACGGGGCCCCGAAAACCAAGCACCGCCTTCAGGCTTTCTAAGGGCGTTACAGTTTTGAAGGCCATAAAATGCCAAGATGGCACAAACCCCCCCCCCAAATGACCCCATTTTGGAAAGTAGACACCCCTAAATTTAGGGGTACACTAGTGAGACTAGGTAATAAATGGCGGGTGCCCTGAAACTATAAAAAAATAACTAACCAACCAGCGTCACCTGTAACAGTTATATGGTGATCACTGGTGAAAGGGTTAACTAGGGGGCAATCAGGGGGCTTTATGCGGTAGTATATGGGGGTCCCTGGCGCTATAAAAAGTTGCGGCGAACCTAAATACCTACCTGCCTAACTAGCGTCACCTGTGACACTAATACAGCGATCAGAAAAATTATCGCTTATTAGGCTGGGTTCACACTGGAGCGATGCGGGAACGCCACGAATCCGCGGCGGGTTCCCGCATCGCATGCCTCCCGGCGGCAGTTCACGCTGCCCTATGCGAACTGCTGGGAGTGTCAGTGAAATGTTAATGACACCCCCAGATCAGTTCGCATATCGCAGTGCGATCTGCAAACTCGGATCGCATGGTGTGAACACCCATGCGATCCGATTCTGCTGCGGACCAAAAAAAGGGTCCCGTGCGAGTTTGCGGCGGGTGCGATGCGAATTCAGCCATACTATCTATATGGCTGAACTCGAATCGCACAGAGATCGGATGTGATTTGCACTGCAGTGCGGTGCGAATCACATCCGTTCTCATAAACCGCTGCAATGTGAACCCAGCCTTAGTGACACTGGCGACGGGGGGTGATCACGGGGTTAAACCTTTATTGGGGGGGTTAGGGGGGTACCTTAGAACTAAAGGGGGCTAACCCTAACTGCCCTAACAGTTATTACAGTCACAAATGACACCCGCCGGGTGATCAGGGGGTTAAACCTTTATTATTAGGTAATAAATGGCGGGTGCCCTGAAACTATAAAAAAATAACTAACCAACCAGCGTCACCTGTAACAGTTATATGGTGATCACTGGTGAAAGGGTTAACTAGGGGGCAATCAGGGGGCTTTATGCGGTAGTATATGGGGGTCCCTGGCGCTATAAAAATCTGCGGCGAACCTAAATACCTACCTGCCTAACTAGCGTCACCTGTGACACTAATACAGCGATCAGAAAAACGATCGCTTATTAGGCTGGGTTCACACTGGAGCGATGCGGGAACGCCACGAATCCGCGGCGGGTTTCCGCATCGCATGCCTCCCGGCGGCAGTTCACACTGCCCTATGCGAACTGCTGGGAGTGTCAGTGAAATGTTAATGACACCCCCAGATCAGTTCGCATATCGCAGTGCGATCTGCAAACTCGGATCGCATGGTGTGAACACCCATGCGATCCGATTCTGCTGCGGACCAAAAAAAGGGTCCCGTGCGAATTTGCGGCGGGTGCGGCGAATGGCTGAACTCGAATCGCACAGAGATCGGATGGGATTTGCACTGCAGTGCGGTGCGAATCACATTCGTTCTCATAAACCGCTGCAATGTGAACCCAGCCTTAGTGACACTGGCGAGGGGGGGTGATCACGGGGTTAAACCTTTATTGGGGGGGGTTAGGGGGGCACATTAGAACTAAAGGGGGCTAACCCTAACTGCCCTAACAGTTATTACAGTCACAAATGACACCAATGCAAAAAAAAAAAAAAAAAATGCAATTGGTGTCACTGTGACTGGGGGGGGGCAGGGGTAATTGGGGGTGATCGGGGGGTAAAGGGGGGGTGTGAGTGTGCCTGGCATGTTCTACTGTACGTGTGGTGTGTTGGTGCAACTCACCGATCCTCTCTCCTCGGTGCCGGAACGAAAAATACCGACACGGAGGAGAGATTACATCACTTCCTCTCCTGTGAGGAGAGGAAGTGATGTCGTGGAGCATTTCTATTCGTCGGGAGCGATCGCGAGGGGGTGGCCATGAATGAATGGCTGCCACCTCATCCCGGATTGCTCCCGAACGAATGCCGACCGCCGCAGGCACCGGGGGGGGCCCGATCGGGCCCCCCACCCGCGGGAAGGCAGGGACTTATATATACGCCCATATATGCCTGCCCGTGCCATTCTGCCGACGTATATCGTCGTGCGGCGGTCGGCAAGTGGTTAAACACCGCAACCCACCTGAGTAATGTTGCTGACCATGTCCATCCCTTTATGACTACAGAGTACCCATCTTCTGTGTCATAAAGCTCAGATCATCTCACTACTGGTCAATATGGACCAAACCCCTTGTTGAATATTTGCCATGAAGAATTAAGGTAGTTCTGAAGGTAAAAGGGGGTCTAACCTGGTACTAGCAAGGTGTACCTAATAAAGTGGCCTGTGAGTGTACATTGGCAGGAAGAAAATGCATTTCTAATTCCTATTATTATTATTTTACAAATGAGCCCGCAACACATTCCAGCCATGGTAAAGGGATTACAGGTGCAATGCCAGGCCCCTGCAGACTTCCCCCAGCTCTGTGTCCATATGAAGGTACAGGCTTTCAGTTATTGAGCTGGAGGGAGTGTCAATGGACTACAAGTGCAATGATTCACAGGGATGAGCTTAGCCATGTTTTGACACAAGTCTGAACCCACCTGAGCTATCTTGCCGGGAAGATGTCAAAGCCAACAGCCAATCATAGGCAAAGCATCGCTACTTTTAGTGGCGCTTTATCGCAGTTTAAAATGCGCTTTTCGGCCACTAGTGGGGTGCTTTTAACCTCCAAGGAGGGGTTAACAAGGGGTTAAAAGCACCTGTGTTGCGACACTTCCAAAGCGCTGCCCATTGATTTTAATGGGCAGGGGTGGTGCTGTATACAGCGCTCCTACACTGCCCCAAAGATGCTGCTTGCACGACTTTGTTCCTGTCCCGCAAGCGCACAGCCCCAGTGTGAGAGCACTTAGTGAGCTGAACGAAAAAATGGAGGAGCTTGAGAGGAGCTCGCTGTACTAACAATATTCGATGTTAGTACAATGATCTCCCCGCTGAGCTGTTGTGTTGCTGCCAGAACACAGTCAGCACACAGCCATTGGCTGAGAGCACTGATTGGATGCTGGCCGGCATATGTTTTTTGGGCATGCCTTCGACAAGCCGGACAGGCTGCCAAATTCATGGGCCAAATGTTGGCCAGTCTCTTTTGAACTGGCCGATATTCAGACCGTGTGTACTAGGCTTTAAGCTGGCCATAGATGTATCGAAATTCAGCCAGTTCAGCGGGGACTGGCAGAGTTTAGATCCAGCTTACTCCATTCCCAATCTAATGACTGTTAATACGTTTCTGTTTGATCACTGCTGCAGCCAATCAGCTGCAGCGCTAATCAGTGTGATTGGTGGAATTCTTTTGCATTTTAATTATCCTTTACATGTCAAAATTATCAGTAGATCCAGATACTGTATATAAGCAGATGAAATTATATGGAAATCTTGACTGTCAAAAATCAAACTTGACCTAACTCTTCCTCTTTGTGAACTTATACTGGATACTGTATACCAGAGGGAGGTACTGTTCCTCATTGAGGCTACCCAACAAACATGTCAGCGGATCCATAGTCAATTGAACCTGATATATCCTATTTATTGTTATAATAAATTGATTCCAATATCTCACAAGCTTCGGACATCTCCAGAGCATGTGAATAAGATCACCAGGTTGGGCTTGACATTTAGGGCATATGGGAGATTCTCTCCTGCCCCATTTGTGCAACTGTACTAGTGTGTGGTACACCCAATGCAAGATAAAAAGTTTTTGTTCCGCAGATACCGACACCAAAGTTCCTACTTGGAATAATCTGACCCCATTGTTCACAATCTATAGGGCCAACATCCCTCTCCCATTTTTCTCAGCAGGGCAGAAGATCAGGGGCTTGTATATGGGATAAGAGATGTGCATAAATCCAAGAGATAATAGCCT
Source organism: Lithobates pipiens (assembly GCF_037356315.1). Classification (NCBI taxonomy): domain Eukaryota; kingdom Metazoa; phylum Chordata; class Amphibia; order Anura; family Ranidae; genus Lithobates; species Lithobates pipiens. Next base: position 312,641,156 of record NW_027507758.1, on the reverse strand, counting down.
TCTTTTAGCTATAAGTGTATATTGACTCTCAGGGCCATTTGAAGGAATTTGGGGGCCCCAAGCAAAATGGACATGGAGGCCCCCCCCCCCGCATGCATGCACATAGTATATCTAATGAGAAGAACAAAAAAGAAAGATTTTATAGCTTTACCATAGAAACAATTACCATAGCTTTCTTTCCATTTTCTTTCTTTACCATCCCATTTCCATCTTATTGCTTCTTTTTTGAATCAGGTAATATTTATTAAAGCTTTTTTGCAAAAATTTACAAAGCAGAGAAAAGAGTGTACTATATAGTCTTTTCTCTGCTTTGTAAATTTTTGCAAAAAAGCTTTAATAAATATTACCTGATTCAAAAAAGAAGCAATAAGATGGAAATGGGATGGTAAAGAAAGCTATGGCAATTGTTTTTATTATGGTCAGCAAGCTACCATATTTTTATTACTAAATGGGTCTTGATGACTGCTCCCCCCCGGTGTCCCTTTTAAGCCCCTTCCCTGCCGCATACCGCGTGGCAGGAGATTCCGTTTTCTGTTCCGGGCTGGACTGAAAGGAAGTGAGCACTAAGTGTGTGCACTTCCTGTCAGTCCAGCCAGGAACAGGAAACTGAATCTCCTGTACCGCGAAGACTGCAGGAGGAGGGAAGAGAAGCTCGGCCACGCTATAGGCTGCCTGCAGCTTATAGGAAGCGACGGCTGGGGCCCCGGGCCAGCTCCGGGCCCCAAGCAATTGCTTGTTTTGCCTGTCCTGTTGTGACAGGCCTTTTGACTCCAAGAATGAGGAGTCCTCTAATTTTAGAGTAGTGTACCTGTCTTGACATCTGACAGCATGGTACAACTGGATATATTGATAGTAATGGCCTTTCAGCAGCAGAAATTACAGTACTATCTGGTTGTATTCATAACAGAGTTATTTAATACTTGAGAGATGTAGCTGATCCCCACCTTCTCTCATACCAGGTGTTTATCAATCTTAGCTAGGTCCTTATAGAATTGATTATGCCAAATAGGCATTTTTAACCCTGTTAATCCAAGCTGTACCTGACACTTCCCCATAGTTTCATCAGTAGCTGAACTGTGGGACAATCAGATGGTTCCGTAGGAAAACCCATTTCCATATGGGACAAAGCCGAATAGCCTGTGTTGGGTCTAATTAGTAAGTCTCTGGAAGAGTCTGCTACCGTAGCCAGATCCCATCCTGCAAAATTTTGCAGTGGTGCCGCAAAATAATACGTTTGTGGATGTGGGACAGCCAGTCCACCTCAAGCCTTAAGAAATTGCAAAGAAACCGCAGTGTCCCCCAGCTACAATAGAGTGTCATCTGCGTAGAGCGAAATTTTGTCTTCCCTCTGTCCCCCTTGAAAGCCCACAATAGTCGGAGAAGCGTGAACCACAGCAGCCAGGGGTTCCAATGCAAGGGGAAACAGCAGGGGGGACAGTGGACACTCCTGCCGTGTACCTCGAAACAAAGGAAAGGACTCTGACAAGGTATCATTAACCCTAATTCTTGCCGTACGTTCAGCATAGAAAAGTTGTATCCAGGAAATGAATAGCTCTCCCAGGCCAAATCTATGGAGCACCTCCCACAGATAAGTCCACTTGACGCTGTCAGAAGCTGTCAGCGTTGAGGAAGAAAATTGCTTTATTTCTCGCATTATCCACAGATTTGAATATTTAAGAAAAGCCTATGGATATTCAACGCAGTAAAACAGGTAGGGATAAAGCCAGACTGGTCTGCAATAGCGCCCGTGAGTCTAGTAGCCAATACCCATGCCAATAGTTTAACATCCGAGTTGAGCAACTAGATAGGCCTATATCAGGGTCTTTAAAAAGGCAGGCAAAAAAAGCATTTCCATACATTTTATACGTGTCAGTTGGCAACCCGTCGGGTCCCAGTGATTTACTATTGCCCATCTGCGCTACCGCCAAGAAGGGCTCCTCTAGATTAATTGGGGCATTGAGCACATTGCACTTGGAAGTGTATAAATCTTGGAAAAGTGCAAGAATATCTGCTCCTGATCAGTGACCATCCCCTCATCTAGGTTTTGGATGGCTTCTAGGTGGGGTACCCCCTGTTGGGCCCTAGCTATCACTGCTAACGTGTCCTGCGTTTTCCCCTTCATTAAAGTAACGTTGCTGCATAAAAAAATCTTGTATTTTCAGCTGCAGTAGTAGAAACCTGCTGATAAAGCGCCTGGGCTTTCAGCCACCTCCGATCAGAGTCTGAGTTGGGGGCATTAACATAGAGCTCTTCCTCCTTAGATGCTTCATTTAGCACAAGATTCTCCCACTCTATAGTTTTAATGGCAAATATTTGTGTAATAATTAGCCCCTGTAGATGAGCTTAAATTCTTACTAGACCCAGAACCTGCATTTACTATATCTGGTCTCCCACAATACACAGAACATGGAAATGCAATTATTTTAGTAAATATAAACTGCTAAATACCTTTTTGCCTTGTATCAGTTCATAGTAAAGCTTATAGGAGAAGTTTTCATTCTCTGGACAGTGCTGATTGGCCCTGTGCTGATCACATGCACTCTCCCTAGAAAAAAAGAAAAACTCTCTAGCAATACACACCAAACTGAGCATGTGCAGCTTGTCCCTGAGCTCCCTATTATCAGGAAATAATTAGGGGACAGTGGAAGAAGAGGAGGATCACACAGCCTTTATACACATTGCAGAGGATTAACCCCTTAGGTTCCACAGTGAGTATAACGAGCATGCTTTACTGCATATACAGACTGATTTTTACTGTTGTGGGTTTAGTAACACTTTAAAATCAGTCTAGCCTCAACATAAAATTTGTCTGCCCCAAACATGGGCAGGGAATAATGCTTGTTTTGTCTACGGGACATCAAATAGGGAGGAACTCTTAGCATTATCCAGGGTCCTTCCCCCGATTCCCATAATGGATCTCTGAAACCACTGTCCTTCAGTTGTATCATCACCCCTCTGACATCATAAAATACAATTTAGGATTAGTGGCCACAACTGGTCCTGCACGCCTTTACCCTCAGCTTCTTTAGCAAGGCAGTGGTCGCCTTGGAGGTCTGTTTGGTTGTTATGTTGGAATACTGCCCTGTTTTCCAGTCTCCGAATGGAGGGGAGTCATGCTCTGCTTCAGTATGTCAAAGTACATGTTGGCATTCATGGTTCCCTCAATGAGCTGTAGCTCTCCAGTGCTGGCAGCACTCATGCAGCCCCAGACCATGACCCTTCCACCACCATGCTTGACTGCAGGCAAGACACATTTGTCTTTGTACTCCTCACCTGGTTGCCACACATGCTTGACACCATCTGAACCAAATACGATTATCTTGGTTTCATTAGACCACAGGACATGATTCCAGTAATCCATGTCCTTATTCTGCTCGTCTTCAGCAAACTGATTGCAGGCTTTCTTGTGCATCATTTTTAGAAGAGGCTTCCTTCTGGGATGACAGCCATGCAGACCAATTTGATGCAGTGTGCGGCGTATGGTCTGAGCACTGACAGGCTGACCCTTCAACTTTTGCAGTAATGCTGGCAGCACTCATACCTCTATATCCCAAAGACAATCTCTGGATATGATGCTGAGCATGTGCACTCAACTTCTTTGGTTGACCATGGCGAGGCCTGTTCTGAGTGGAACCTGTCCTGGTAAACCGCTGTATGTTCTTGGCCACCATGCTGTAGCTCAGTTTCTGGGTCTTGGCAATCTTATTATAGCCTAGGCCATCTTGTAGAGCAACAATTATTTTTTTCAGATCCTCAGAGTTCTTTCCATGAGGTGCCATGTTGAACTTCCAGTGACCAGTATGAGAGAGTGAGAGCGATAACGGCAAATTTAACACACCTGCTCCCCATTCACACCTGAGACCTTGTAACACTAACAAGTCACATGACACCGGGGAGGGAAAATGGCTAATGGGCCCAATTTGGAAAATTTCACTTAGGGGTGTACTCACTTTTGTTGCCAACGGTTTAGACATTAATGGCTGTGTGTTGAGTTATCTTGAGGGGACAGCAAATTTACACTGTTAGACAAGCTGAACACTCACTACTTTACATTGTAGCAAAGTTTCATTCATTCAGTGTTGTCACATGAAAAGATATAATATATTTACAAAAATGTGAGGGGTGCACTCACCTATGTGAGATACTGTATATGTGGTGCAGCTGCAGTGCAAATTTAAAGAGTCCTGTTCATTTTCTGAGCACTGCGGTGTGGGTTAAGGTGCAAATTCCAGGCTTATTGAGTTTTATGGGAACACTTATGAATCGCACATGTGTTCAGGATTCAGTTCAGGATTTCAGCACGGATTACTCCCCTACTATAGGAGTTGACACCCTTTATCTGCTATGTATCGGCCACCACTGAAATCGCATCTGTAACAAAAATACGCTCCTGAGCCTTGCAGATTCGCATCACAAATGCACCTGAACCACTGAACAAACTTTTTTTTTTTTTTATTCTCTGTGAAAACGGACATAAAATTTGCACTGGTCATGTGTGAGAACCCAGCCTAAAGCTTAAATCAGAGAATTTGCCTGTGGATACACCTCCTTTTATTTACAATTGACAGTTCTACTGAGTGTCGGGAGTACAGCTATTGCTATATTCCTGGAACTCTGATAGGGGTAATGCTGCTTTCTCACACAGCATCCACTCTGCTCGCCTCTCCCCTCTGCTGTCCATTCACAGAAGGCTTTTATTTTGTGAATAGGTTCACATAATAGAAAGTGCTCAGGGATTGGGTAAGCGGGGAGAGGAGGGGTGGGCAGAGCGACTGCATACCATGCTGCAGCTGCAGGATCTGAGACCAGAAGGCCTAACGCCAGAGTGGCAAAAGTATACCAGCAGCTGTACTCCAGGTGCTCAGTAAAGATGTAATTTCTAAAAAAAAAAAAAATAATTGAAGTCCACAAGGTGGCATATGTTTCATTGGTCTTAACCTCAGTGGCGTCACTAGGGTTGGTGCACCCCCTCCTCAGTACAGACCCCCCTCCACTAACTGCAGACCCTCCTCTCGCAGTATCGATCCCCCTCCCTCAATACAGACCACCCTCCATCAATATAGACCCCCCTCCTTCAGTATAAACCTCCCCCCTCAGTACAGACACCCCTTCAGTGCAGACCCCTTCAGTGCAGACCCCTCCATCAGTACAGACACCCCCACCTCGGTGCAGACCCCCACTTCAGTACAGACACCCCCACCTCACTACAGACCCCCCCAGCATTAGACACCCCCCCTCAGTGCAGACCCCCCCAACAGTACAGACACCCCCCCTGTGTTGAACCCCATCAGTGCAGACCCCCAGTGTAGACCCCCCCCTCCTTGCAGACACCCCCCTCCGTGCAGACAACCCCCCTCAGCAGTACAGACACCTCAGCAGTACAGACACCCCCCCCAGCAGTACAGACACCCCCCCCAGCAGTACAGACACCCCCCCCAGCAGTACAGACACCCCCCCCCCCAGCAGTACAGACACCCCCCCCCCCAGCAGTACAGACACCCCCCCCCCCAGCAGTACAGACACCCCCCCCCCCAGCAGTACAGACACCCCCCCCCCAGCAGTACAGACACCCCCCCCCCCAGCAGTACAGACACCCCCCCCCAGCAGTACAGACACCCCCCCCCAGCAGTACAGACACCCCCCCCCCCAGCAGTACAGACACCCCCCCCCCCCAGCAGTACAGACACCCCCCCCCCCCAGCAGTACAGACACCCCCCAGCAGTACAGGCACCCCCCCCCCCCAGCAGTACAGGCACCCCCCAGCAGTACAGGCACCCCCCAGCAGTACAGGCAGACCCCCCCCAGCAGTGCAGACCCCCCTCTGTGCATACTCCCCCTGTGCAGACACCCCACCAGTACAGCCACCCCCCCCTTACAGACCTCAGAACAGCAGATAATCATACACACACACAGCGGTGTGTGTCCCTCTAGCTCGGGCTCCTCCTCTGTGGATGTAAACAGAGAGGAAGCGGAGGCGGTTTCGTCCCACACCGCTGAGGGACACAGCCGTGGCGCGGGACACAGTGCAGCGGGTGGTGTTAGCAGTGCCACTACCCACGGGTGTCATCCCTCTGGCAGGTGTCACCCAGGTGCGGCCCGCACCAGCCTAGCAATGCCACTGCTTAACTTGGCACATTTTAAAAAGTGACTAAATTCCTGGAGTTCAGCTTCAGTGAAGACCTTTTCCAGCAACAGGGATCTGTTGCTGGATTTAATCAGCCATGGTAGGTTTACAAATTCAGGAAGTCTAGTGCGATCTCGCCAATGGATACCTTACCACCTATACCCTCTAGAAATGGATTATAGGGGAAATCTGTGGGGGGGGGATTATATATAATCTTTGGTGCGAGAACTGCATATGTCAGATCAATTCCATATGTCCATGTAGCTGCCTTTTTTTGAGCAGCAGTTGTACTAGATTTTTTTTAAGGACATGATTTTAACCTAAGAAATGGGTTGTACCTGCTTTTCTTTTAAACGTATCCTTTTTTCCCTGCAGATTATCAGAACGTAACTGCATAGAGATTGTGTCTAAACTCATAGCCGAGAAGCAGTTGGATGTAGTTCATACTCTTGATGGAAAAGAATATATCACACCTTCGCAAATTTCTAAAGAAATAAGGGATGAGCTTCAAGTCAGAGGTGGTGAGTGAATCAAACAGAATTCATTTGGATTGGAAACAGTAAATTGCATTCTTCATTTGCTTTTCTTTTCTTTTTTTTTTTTTTTTTTCAGGGAGAGTAAACATAGTTGAGTTGCAACAGGTATGTTAATTTGCTATTTGCAGGGGCATGACCAGTGAATTTATCATTGACAGTAAAGTTTGTATTCCTTTTAGTTCCTTTAACCTCCATCATTGTTTACTTACATAGTAGGTGAGGTTGAAAAAAGACACAAGTCCATCAAGTCCAACCTGTGTGTGATTATATGTCAGTATTACATTGTATATCCCTGTATGTTGCAGTCGTTCAGGTGCTTATACTCAAAAGTTTTTTTAAACTATCGATGCTCCCCACTGAGACCACCGCCTGTGGAAGGTCACCAGTATATTTGTAAATTGAAATCATATCCCCTCTCAAGCGTCTCTTCAGAGAGAATAAGTTCAGTGCTCGCAATATTTCTTCATAACTAATACCCTCCAGACCCTTTATTAGTTTTGTTGCCCTTCTCTGTACTCGCTCCATTTCCAGTACATCCTTCCTGAGGACTGGTGCCCAGAACTGGACAGCATACTCCATATGCGGCCGGACCAGAGTCTTTGTAGAGTGGGAGAATTATCATTTTATCTCTGGAGTTGATCCCCTTTTTAATGCATGACAATATTGTTTGCTTTGTTAGCAGCAGCTTGGCATTGCGTGCCATTGCTGAGCCTATCATCTACTTGGACCCCCAGGTCCTTTTCCATCCTAGATTCCCCCAGAGGTTTCCCCCCAGTGTATAGATTGCATTTATATTTTTGCCACCCAAATGCATTTTCCATTTTTCTAAATGTGTACTTATGTTTGCAAAGCTATCTACAGACCCACAAACACAAATGTAATAGATTGCAATTTGCAGCTTACAATTTGGTGGCTGCATTTGTTGCTTTCCTTCTTTCTTCTTCTTCTTTTTTTTTTTTTTTTGTTTTTAAAACAAAAGTTTTCAACAATTACGACGCATACCAATCTAGCCATAAATGAAGCGCCTTTGTCGCTATATATGTGACCTGCACTGAAGTATATCATCCTTCCTAGCTATCCTACATTACAAGCAGCTTATGGTACAATCATTACTCCCTCCATAGATAAAGTGGAGGAGTGATGTAGCCACCCAGGAAAATAAATAAATGTTATTTGCAGGATTACCAGGTACAAATAAAACAAAAGAAGCTTGAAAAAAAGAAAACAAAAACAAATAGAATCACCGCACCAAGGACTAGTAAAATGCAATATAATACATTTTTGGTTTTGAGTCTGGATACACTTTAATTGCTTCCCTACCGACCACAGTATATATATATATATATGTTGCAGTAGGGAAGTGGTATACGGGGATCATGGTTGAGGCTACAACCATGACCCTGGTATAAATTTTTAGCCAGCGATTTCTCTTTCATGTAAAATTACAGAAGCTGGTTAGCCACTGGACTACTTTTACAGGTGGAGGAAGGGGGTCCTGCCCCCCTCCCATCACCGCCGCTTTTATCGGGCTCTCCTTAACGTTCGGCAAGCCCAGTAATGATGCCGAACTGAAGCTGTTCCTCCCACTGTGTGACATCAGAACCTAGAAGCGACTACTATTTTGTTGCTTCTGGTTCTGGCTCATGTCAACTGGCCGCATGGGAGGGTGGGGGTTATATCTCCATAAAGAATATCTGTCATTGCTATTGCTGTCAAAAGGGATATTTACATTCCTTTTGACAGCAATGAAAGTGATAAAAAAATATATATTTTTATAAAAAAAAAAAAAAATTTTTTTAAAGCGCCCCCATCACCCCGTGCTCACATGCAGTGGAGAATGCACATGTTGGTCCTGCACACATATGTTAACGGTGATCGCACCACACATATAACCGCATGCGTCAGAGTAAAAGCAAATAATTCTAGCACCAAACCTCCTCTGTAAATCTAAACTGGTAACCTATGGATAATTTAAAGCACTGTCGTTTGTTACCATTCCATAAGCATGCGCAATTTTAAAGCGTGACATGTTTGGTATCTATTTACTCGATGTAACATCATCTTTTATAATTTATCAAAACAATTGGTATTATATTGTGTTTATGTTCACTAAATTTCAATAATGTGTATGTTTTCCAAAACAGATGGCATTTAAATAACTCCTGCGTGTGACATAAAAAGTTGCAGCACTCACCATTTTATTCTCCAGGGCCTTTGCTTATTGTGTGTGTGTGTGTGTGTGTGTGTGTGTGTGTGTGTCACTTGGCGCCCAAGCTATGTCATATGACATTGTGGGCTTTATGGTGTTATATCCGAATGATGCTTGAGGCTACAGACATCATTCAGATATCGGGATTTTCAGCCGGCAATTCCCTGCACCATAAGAACGATCATATTGGCTGTTCCACCGCTTGATCGTTCTTATGGGTGGCGGGAGGGGTGCTTCTCCGGTGCTTCTACCTACTCACTGCTTCCATCGGTGAGTCGGTCACAGGATCTGCCGGCCCCTGGATGGTATCATAGAGATTTCTGGCTGACCAGATGGTCCCCTGAGTCTCTATGATCGTTCAGAGGCCGGGCGCGATGTTATGACGGCACGCCCAGCCTCTGCATTCAAAATAACGGCGCTACCTTGGCTGGGAAGCCGTGATCGTTTTTTTTGTTTGATTTTAGGCTTCTCAGCCTAGAGGTGAGATATGGGGTCTTATTGACCCTATATCTCACTGTAAATAGGTCCGATCATGCCATATTCCTATTACAAGGGATGTTTACATTACTTGTAATAGGAATAAAACTAATCAATTTTATTTATTTATTTTATTTTTTTTAAGTGTCAAACAAAAAAAAAGAAAGTAAAATTAACAATAATAAATTTTTTTTTTTAAAGCGCCCTGTCCCCGTGAGCTCGTACGCAGAAGCGAAAGTCCCTCCCACAAATGAAAACGGTGTTCAAACCACACATGTGAGGTATCCCCGCAAACGTTAGAGCGAGAGCAATAATTCTAGCCCTAGACCTCCTCTGTAACTCAAAACATGTAACCAGTAAAAAAATTTAAAGCGTCGCCTATGGGGATTTTTAAATACCAAAGTTTGACGCCATTCCACAAGCGCATGCAATTTTGAAGCGTGACATATTGGGTATCTATTTCCTCGGCGTATCTTCATCTTTCACATTATGCAAAAAAAATTGGGCTAACTTTACTGTTTTTTTGTTTTGTTTTTTAAAGCATGAAACTGTTTTTTTTTTATCGGAAAAAAACGTGTTCGAAAAATTGCTGCGCAAATACCGTGCGAGATAAAAAGTTGCAGTGACCGTCATTGTATTCTCTAGGGTCTTTGTTAAAAAAACATATATAATGTTTGGGGGTTCTATGTAATTTTCTAGCAAAGTGGTTTAAAAATCCTGACTGGACGTCATATGACGTGATCAGGATTTTGATACACATCGCGGCGATCTTTATTGCGGGGTGTCAGTCTGACACCCAGCAACTACGATCTTGGTAAAGAGTCTCCGACGGAGACTCTTTGCCACGCGATCAGCCGTGTCCAATCACGGCTGATCACAGTGTAAATAGGAAGAGCCGGTGATCGGCTTTTCCTCACTCGTGTCTGTCAGATGCGAGTAGAGGAGAGCCGATCGGCTGCTGCTCTGACGGGGGGGGTCTGTGTTGATTATCAGCGCAGCCCCCCCGAGGATGCCCACACTGGACCACCAGGGACGCCACCAGACCACCAGGGATGCCCAGCACAAGGTATGCCACCCTAGACCATCAGGGATTCCAGTCAGTGCCCACAATGGATGCCAATCAGTGTCCACAATGGGCATCACTGATTCGCATCCATCAGTACAGTTAATACAATACAATGCCGCCTATCAGTGCCCATCCGTGCCACCTATCAGTGCCCATCCGTGCCACCTATCTGTGCCGCCTATCCATGCCTATCTGTGCCGCCTATCCATGCCTATCTGTGCCGCCTATCCATGCCTATCTGTGCCGCCTATCCATGCCCATCTGTGCCGCCTATCCATGCCCATCCATGCCGTCTATCCATGCCAATTTGTGCCACCTATCAGTGCCAATCCGTGTTGCCTATCAGTGGCGCCTATCAGTGTCGCCTATCAGTGTCCATCAATGCCACTTCATCAGTGCCACTTCATTGGTGCCACCTCATCGGTGCCCATCAGTGCCGCCTTATCAGTGAAGGAGAAAACATACTTATTTACAAAGTTTTGAAACTGAAACAAAATTTTCGTTCTTTTTTTATTTGTTTAGCAAAAAATAAAAACTGTAGAGGTGATCAAATACCACCAAAAGAAAGCTCTATTTGTGGGAAAAAAATTATAAAAAATTCATTTGGGTACAGTGTAGCATGACCGCGCAATTGTCATTCAAAGTGCGACAGCGCTGAAACCTCAAAATTGGTCTGGGCAGGAAGGTGTTTAAGTGCCCCGGTATTGAAGTGGTTAATAAAAAAAAGAAAAAATTCTAAACTGTATGTCAGTGTCATACAATGTATGTACAAGTCTCTCCTGCAACAAATGGTTCTTAGGGCTTTTTCACACGAGGACCGCTTAGGTCCGTCTGTCAGTTTTTCAGGCAGACCTGAACGGACGCTCCATTCACCTCTATGGAGCGACGGATGTCACCGGTGACATGTCCGCTGACATCCGATCTGCTCCGATCCGCTAAATGCAGACAGATGGAAACCCTATTTTCCATCCGCCGATCAGATGAAAATGGACAGGCAGTCCATTTTTGTCCGATCCCCCATAGAGGATAGCGGGGCTCTGATGGGTCCGTCCCTGTACATTGAGCAGAGACAGACATGTCATCTACCGGCTGAGCAAGTGGAGTCTGTCGGAACGGACAGCCCCGTGTGAAAGGGGCCTTACTCTTTTTGCAAGCTTCTTCAGATAGAAAATATAGAGATACTAATTAACATTGTTACTTCTCTATCTACTCTGTTTCATTCATCTGCAGATCAAAGGAATGAGCTTAACCACTTGCTGACCAGCCGCCACAGTTTTACTGCGGCAGGTTGGCTCCGCTGCCCGAAATCACGTTAATGTACTCTCGAGGCTTGGATAGCAGGTGCACGTGCCCGCCGCGCGCTCTGTGAGTTCGAATGCGGGTCCCGCGGACTCGATGTCTGCGGGATACCCGCAATCGTCTCACGGAGAGGAAGAATAGGGAAATGCTGATGTAAACAAGCATTTTCCCTGTTCTGCCCTAGTGACTGTCACTGACCACAGCTCCCTGTAATTGGGAGTGGTGATCAGTGTTGTCACACACAGCTACACACACACAGTTAGAATCACTGCCTAGAACACACTTAAACTCTGCAGCGCCCCCTCCTGGCTAACCCCTTCACTGCCAGTCACATTTACACAGTAATGAGTACATTTTTAATCGCACTGATCGCTGTGTAAATGTGAATGGTCCCACAATAGCGCCAAAAGTGTCCGATGTGTCCACCATAATGTCGCAGTCACAATAAAAATCGATGATTGCCGCCATTACTAGTAAAAAAAAAAAAATTTTTTTTATAAAAATGCCATAAAACGATCCCCTATTTTGTAAATTTTACGCAAACCAATCAATAAACGCTTATTGCAATTTTTTTTTTTTTAACCAAAAATATGTAGAAGAATATGTATTGGCCTAAACTGAGGAAAAAAAAATATTTTTTTATATTTTTTTGGGGGGGATATTTATTATAGCAAAAAAGAATGCTTTTTTTCAGAATTGTCACTCTTTTTTTGTTTATAGCACAAAAAATACAAACCGCAGAGGCGATCAAATACCACCAAAAGAAAACTCTATTTGTGGGGAAAAAAGAGCCACGTCGCACGACACTGCAATTGTCAGTTAAAACGATGCAGTGCCTAATTGCAAAAAGTGCTCTGGTCTTTGGCCAGCCAAATGCTCTGGGGCTGAAGTGATTAAGGTTTGGTTCACACTACTGAGAAGCAACTTTGATGCGGTTTACAGTGCGATCATGTGGTGTAACTTTGATGTAATTTTGCATATTCTGTTGCACTGTAAATCGCACCAAAATAGTGCAGGAACCTTTTCAAAAATCGCAATGTTTTGAATCTCATTGATTAGTAATGCAATTCTGTGCGACTCAAGTCGCATCAGAATTTTCACTAGAGTAAACCAAGTCTTAATCTGCAGATTGTGTTAGTTTAAGCACCCTGACAAGTTTAAAAATTTAACTAAAAATGTGTCTCTATATAACTCCTTATTAACCCCTAGATTACCCTAATCAGCCCTAATTAAAGTGATTGTAAACGATCACCTTGTAAAACAAAGCATTCAGCGTAAAATAGAAATGAAAGGCGAAAGATTTGTGTATATATATACCTTACCCCCCCCCCCTTCTTTTTTTTTTTTCTTTTTTTTTAGCAAGTGATTACATTCCCTTTGTTCTCAGCTGCATAAAAAGCTGGGAATGAAGAAGCAGCAATGCACTGAGGTTCCCAGTGAAAGGCTGTGCAGGGGAGAGGTATATATGTATGTGTGTGTGTCAGGACAAGTCTGACCATTGGAGGAGAGCACACTGAGTTACCAGCATAGCTAGAGAACCATGCTATGCTCTCCTGCTTAGTGTGGTCAGTTTTTAATGGGAAAGCAGAGGGACTGGCAGGAACACCAGGAATTTCACATAAAGGAAGCAATACAAAGCGAATAGGAGACTTTTTCATACAAGTACACGGTACTGCAAACCCATATCATGAAAATGAAATGTTGGGTTTACATATTCTTTAACTCCTTCTTCCCCCTTCTCCCTCCAACTATTGTTTTTCTGTTGATTCTGATTGAACTATTGATTTTCTGTTGAAATCTGGAGCAGATTTGCATAGCAAAAAGTCAGTTTCTCTTTCATTTTCAAATCTTAAAGCAGAACCTAACACCCCATCCTCTCCCCCACCTATGTGAAAATAGCCCTGTAAAAATAAAATGAGCTTTCATACCTTTCCTGCAGGCAATCCGACCCGATCTCCAGCTGCGGAACCCTGGTAAATGTAACCTTTGCAGGGCAGATTGGTGGACATTTAAATAATGTGATAAGGAACAAAATATACTGAATACTATAATTATCACAGTACCCCATTTTTGGAAATGGAGTTCCTTTTAACCCTCTTGCTGCCGGAGCTGTTTTTACTTTTTTGTGCACACGTTTAGAAAATGGTTTTATGCCTGAAGATTACATAAAACCCCCAACACATTATATATTTTCTGAAAGCGGACCCCGTAGACTAGAGAAAAAAATTGTGGTAGTTCCAATTTTTTTATGTTCCAAGATGTTACGTCGAAGGCCTAGGAAATGCAAAATTTAAGTTGGTAAGTTAATTTTAGGGCACCCAGATGCAATACATTACCCAATTTATTGGTAAAGTATAAATTATTGGATGCACTATGCATGTAAATAGATACCAAACATGTTAAATTTGCGCGTGCCCAAGAAATGGCGACAAACTTTAGTACCCTATATTTCCTATACGTGGCACTTTAAAAGCCATCAGTTTAGCATTACAGAGGAGGTCTGGTGCTAGAAATATATTGCTGGCGTGTACAGTGAATTGTAACGTATCGCAATTTAAGTTTTTATGCTTAGTGTTTGTACGTGCGTGGAGGTGGGGGGATTTTATGTGCTTGGGTGTGACTTTTATTTTTTACAATTTACATTTTTTATTTTACTTTTATCCTTTTTTTCATCACATAGGGGACAAAAAGTCTCCCATGGGATGATTTTTGATGACCGCTTTTCTTTAATGAGACATTCACAGCTGAAAAGATTGCATTGCATTACAGTTATTCCTGGCCATACTATCCGGGGGAAAACGCAAGGGAAGTTGAACACACTTCTGCTTCACCTACAAGAAGGGGAGTAGAGTGTCCGCTCAGCTCCCTCTATGCTGATCCTGGGCCCGCAAATGGGCAAGCAGAACCCGGGATACATGGCGAAGGTGGGGGGGGGGTTGAAAGCAATCCGGCGCAGTCAGAGGTGCTAGACTGCTTTCATCTGACAGCTGCCTGCTTGTCAGATTTGCACAAAATCCTAGTGGCTGCAACCACCGGGAGTGTGTTTAAACCCCCCCGCTGTCAGGTCCTTACAATATACGGATTATAGGACCATAGATTTTTTTATTTATTTTTTTATTCATAAAGGTAGAAAAAAAAAGGAGGTATCTCTATATCTATCAAAGTATACATGCATATATTAGTGTGCACTGCACAACATTAATAAGGCTTTGGATTTATTTTTTTATTTTTTTTGGCAGGTGGTAAATGTTGATCTTACTCACATTGAAAGCAGAGCAAATGACCTTGTCAGGTCAGAAAAAAATGTACAGTTGGTACTTGGACAGCTTGTAGATGAGTAAGTACACAAACAATAACTCACAGGCTGGCCTGTAGACCGAAAACATTTGTCTGATCTGACCGTTAACTTGTATGACAGTTATTTTTATTCTTGAAAAATAAACTGTTCGATATCGGTTGGACTGATTGTGCATGATCATTGTCATGGTGACAGGTTATGAAGGCATTGTAACATCTGTGCAAAATCTTCTTCACCTCTAGCACAGAACAGTGTACAGGTTTCAGAAAAAGCCTTACATTTTAGTAATAGATTTTTTAAATGTCATTACAAATTTAAAACTGTTCCCATTATCTTTTAAAGATTGTTAAACTTTAGGCGTACATTTTTTAAATGTCATTACACATTTAAACCCGTTCTCATTACCTGTCCCCAAAACTTTTATCTTCATCTGTTCAGACAAAATGTCATTCTGCTTATTGCCACTCATATGTTTGGTTTTAATTAATATTATTATCATCATTATTATTACTAATAAAGTAACAGTGGTTTGGCTCAGTTCTTGGCTTCAGGTGCAATCATCTGCACTCTGGTACACTCTGGTAAATTTTTGTATATATATATATATATATATGCATGAATATGAAAGAAAAAACAAAAAACAAAATCGCACTAAATACATAATTAATCACTGAACTCATAGATCGTATATATATATATATATATATATATATATATATATATATATATATATATATATATATAATGAACAAACGGTAGAAAAGCCTTGAACCACAAATATAAATTCAAAATCTGCTAAACTAAATGAATAGCATAAATGAAAGTGAAGAAAACATAATGTCCAATCATGTGAATGGCTGAAATGTATGTAACATCTACCCGTGCAAATTAAATGGATAAGAGTTCATCAAAAAATAAAACTCCAAAATTGATGTGAGAAGAGTTGTGCTAAATCAACCACCACTGTGTAAGGAGTTACTTCTTACCAGAAGCCCATGATCCCCCCGTTACAGAGGATCTAGGGAAGCCTGTAGTGGTATGTTTCCTCCAAGGCTTGTCAGATGGAACCAAAACACTTCACATTGCCTGTGGTATTCATGCAACCTCCAAAGACACCCAGCAAAGCTATTACTTCTCAGATTGCCTTGTTGGATTCTGGCACACACTCAGACATACCCGTCCTTCTGGAAACACTGACATGAGGTGACACCAGCTCGTCGTTCCGCCCTATGCATTTCGTAATAGAATTACGTCGTCCAGGGGGCACCGGTCTGAGTGTACTTTGCTTTACAATTCAATAAATCTTAAAGGTTTTTTTTATACTATTGGAGCATTTATATCTTTTCATGCCACGCACATGCATATATGGGCTGGAATCCAACGAGGCAATCTGAGAAGTAATAGCATTACTGGGTGTCATGGGCTTCTGGTAAGAAGTAACTCCTTACACAGCGGTGTTGGATTTATCACAACTCTTCAATTTTGGAATTTTATTTTTTGATGAACTCTTATCCATTTAATTTGCACGGGTGGATGTTACATACACTTCAGCCATTCATATGATTGGACATTCTGTTTTCTTCACTTTCATTTATGCTATTCATTTCGTTTAGCAGATTTTGAATTTATATTTATTTGTGATTCAGGGCTTTTCTACGTTTGTTCATATATATTAGATCTATGAATTCAGTGATTATTTATGTATTTAGCACTATTTTTTTTTTTTTCTATTTTATTTACTGTATTGATGTTATGCTTTTATTTTTTTACACTTATTTTTAGTCATTTTTGTGATTTAGGCACATGTGCACAGTTGCATTGTCCGATCTTGGCACAGTTTTTTTCATTTTTTTATATATATATATATATATATATATATATATAACAAATGACTTAATTCTACTAAACTAAACTCGATTTTTGAACTTTTAATCAAATTATACTTCACAGGAATCAGTAGGCAGCTTACCATTAGTACAGCATTTTCGTGCCTTAATTTAAAAAATAAATAAACTGCTGTTCCCAGGCTCAATCATAAGACCTAAAGCTCAGGGAAAATATTGCATCGTCTTAGCACAGTATTATGGGAGTTTCATGATATTAATCTGCACAGTCTCTTGCTTTCATTAAGGCATACCTTGTCTTATAACTTGCAGTGGGAGAGGATCTCCAAGGCACAAGTGCTGTGTAACATTAATGTGCAGAACCCAACCCTTCATATGTAACAGGCAAATATGACTGTCCCTGTGTGCATATGTAGTTGCAAGCTATAAAAAAAAAAGGATTTGAAAACATTAACCCACATCAAAATAAGACTATTTACATTAGTTGTATCTCTAAAAACATGAGACCATGTTTCTCATATAAATCTTGACTTTGAATAATTTTGCAAGTGCCAAAACCCTAACCCATATTTCTTGCTTTATTAGCAACTATCTGGACCAAATAGCAGAAGAAGTTAATGATAAACTGCAGGAAGCCGGCCAAGTGACTATATCAGAACTCTGCAAGACATACGACCTCCCTGGAGACTTCCTGACAGAGGTGATAAAGGACTCAGCCAGAACCATATTTCAGTAGCGCTGCACTTTTCTTTCATTATTACTACTGCATTCGAACATAAATCGGCTAGACGTCCTGGTTTACTTTCACAGTAAATGTAAAACGAATCCTGAACATATTTAGTATATTAATTTCATCAAATCATTTAGATTTAAAGTGGACCTAAAGGTTTTTTTTTTTGTTTTTTTTTTACCTTAATACACTCTATGACAGACATGACATTCTCAGACAGGCTAGATCTGGCCCTTTCTTATATACTGTATTTACCATAAGAATCTTTTCCCGTTTTTCAGAAAATTTATGAGAAATTCCAGTAGTTGCTAAAATTTGTTTTGCTTTTTTAAAGAGTGCAGAAGGGTTGAAACCTCTGTCAGTATTTTAGTGCTGTCATTGACCCTAGTGTGATTCTGCTCACTATCTGTGTGGTCATTAGGATAGGAAGCAAGGAGAGGTCTTTCCTGTTGGTGAAACTTACAGCAATAAAAACCTGGCCAAGATTGTATGCCTATAAACCCTTGGTCAGGTTTAATGTCATCAATGTTTAGTTCTGTGCATCTGTGTGCTTGTTGGATCTAAATAGTTTTAATCTCATAGCTCCGGCTCTACTAGATACGGTATGTTAAGGAAAGTCATTTCATATGTTATTTTTAATCCATAGGCACTGTCACGGAGACTTGGCAGTATTGTTCAAGGGAAAATTGACCAAAGCAACAAGGGTGTGATTTATACAGAGGCCTTTGTATCTCGTCACAGAGCTCGTATTCGTGGTCTTTTTACAGCTATAACAAGGTAAGAATGTATTTAATTTTATATTCTGTTGATGGTTTTGGCTACAGCTATAATGTAGGTACAGGGTTTTTTTGATTTTTTTTGGGCATTTCTACATTTTTATTTGTTTTTAAAAATACATAGTGTACATTTTGTGATGTTTCCAGTCCATCTTTACAGGGACTCATTAAAGCATTTGTCTTTATTAAATATATATAAATGCCACGCTATACTAGTACTCCTTGATCAAATCAATATTAGTACAACTATTAATATATACAAACACACGTTGTGAAAATTATAAGTGAGTAAAGTGCTATAGTGCTTAAGACACGATGCAATATTACTGTTCAAAATAAATCAAAATTACATTTCTTTATCGTACATCATAGGACACAGAGCCTCAAGTAATTACTTAGGGGATTATGGGCCTACCTTCAGGTGTTGACACTGATATAACCACTGATTGACTCCCCTATATAACCCCTCCTTCTTCCAGGAGTACCTCAGTTTTTTCGGCAGTGTCTAAGGTGTTGGTCACAAGTGAAGGGGTGCTCTGAGGAGCTCCTAGAGGGATCCATGACAGCTTTAAAGAACCTCCACAACCAGATCCATCCTCGCCACTGAGGCCATAGGATGGTACCTGGACCTCGATTCAAGAACGAGGTTTTGCCTGTAACGCTTCTCTCTGAGAGCTGGACCCTAGGAACCAGGACTCTTTTTGGTCTTGTTACATTACCTAAAGTTGTCCTGAGGGGTGCTATACAAGGCCCAAAGGAGCGGAACCCCTATTAAAAGGGCCCCAGTCTGAGCGTGTTAAACGCAGCCTGCCGTGATGGGTGAAGTTTGGATCTGCTGTTTCAGCAGTATCCTGCAGCAAGGACAAGGTAAGGGAAAAGGCTATGCGTTTTCCTATAAAAAAAAAACCTTGTATGTCTAAATAATGTTACACCTATGCAATGTCATAGAACTGCGCTTTCTCAGAACATGTGTAGTCCCAGCGAGGGGGTTCTTACTTAACCACTTCAGACCCAGGCCAATTCTGACATTTCTCTCCTACATGTAAAATTCCTAATTTTTTTGCTAGAAAATTACATAGAACCCCCAAACATTATATATGTTTTTTTAGCAAAGACCCTAGAGAATACAATGGCGGTCATTGCAACTTTTTATCTCGCACGGTATTTGCGCAGCAATTTTTCGAACGCGTTTTTTTCAGAAAAAAAGTTTCATGCTTAAAAAAAAAAAACAGTAAAGTTAGCCCAATTTTTTTGCATAATGTGAAAGAGGAGGATACGCCGAGTAAATAGATACCCAACATGTCACGCTTCAAAATTGCACGCGCTCGTGGAATGGCGCCAAACTTTGGTATTTAAAAATCCCCATAGGCGACGCTTTAAATTTTTTTACTGGTTACATGTTTTGGGTTACAGAGGAGGTCTAGAGCTAGAATTATTGCTCTCGCTCTAACGTTCGCGGCGATACCTCACATGTGTGGTTTGAACACCGTTTTCATATGTGGGCGGGACTTACGTATGCGTTCGCTTCTGTGTGCGAGCTCACGGGGACAGGGGCGCTTACAATTTTTTTTTTTTTTTTTTTTTTTTTTTTTTTTTTTTTTTTAGTTTTACACTTAAAAAAATAAAAATAAAAAAAAATTGATTACTTTTATTCCTATTACAAGGAATGTAAACATCCCTTGTAATAGGAATATGGCACGATCGGACCTATTTACAGTGAAATATGGGGTCAATAAGACCCCATATCTCACCTCTAGGCTGGGAAGAATAAAAAAAAACAAAAAACGATCATGGCTTCCTAGCCAGATCGGCGCCGTTAATTTGAATACCGAGGCCGGGCGTGACGTCATAACATCACGCCCGGCCTCCGAACGATCATAGAGACTCCGGGGACAATCTAGTCCGCCGGAAATCTCTATGTTCACATGCTGGGGCCGGCGGATCCTGTGACCGACTCACCGATGGAAACGGTGAGTCGGTAGAAGCACCGGAGGGCGGCGGGAGGGGGGGCGTCCCTTCCCGCCGCCCGTAAGAACGATCAAGCGGCGGAACAGCCGCTATGATCGTTCTTATGGTGTAGGGAATCGCCGGCTGAAAACGGCAATATCTGAATGATGTCTGTGGACTCAGGCATCATTTAGATATAACCAGCGAAACCCCATGACGTCAATAGACGTAGTGCGGGTCTCAAGTGGTTAAAGATTGTTTAAGGGAATTAGTCAGCAGGCTGGATGGTTGGCACAGCTGCTTAGCAGCTGAAAGGTTATCCCAAATCATGCCTTAGCTCTGCAGGGTTCAGTAGTACTTAAAAAAAAAAAAGAAAAAAAAGTAATCTGCTGACAGAACCCTCCCCTCTCTTCCCCTCTCCTCTTACAGAGGTGCTTTCTGCGTCTTGTCCTCACTTTTGCATTGATAGAAGGTGCCTCAGCTACTGTTCAGCGGCATCTTTCAGTTCAGGCAGCGTCACTCTCCCTTCAGGTCTGCTAATAGCAGACCCAAATGCCGTTCGCGCATGAACTAGGCATATTAAAGCCTGAGGGCGGGTGTTGCCAGAGGAGGCAGAGGGGCGTGGCCGCAGGGCCACATGACGCTGTGTACGGGACATAACGTCCATTCACACAGCATTTGATTACTGAGGGGGAAATGCTGAGGATGCCAATCAGGTCCACCTGAGGCTTACACATAAAGACTCTCTCTTACAGAGAATCTTTCCAAGAGCAGAGTCTGTCACACTAGGAGACATCAGAGCTCTGGGCACGTAAGGGTGTAAAGCAGGCATTTCCAGTACAGGAAAAAGCTATTGTGTCATAGCAGTTAAAAAGAACTGTTGTTAGCATGACATTGTTTTGCTAGAATTATTCTCAAGCAGGTAATATTTGTATGTACCGCTGCTTTTGTACTTAGCATTATGTCTTCCAGATCTACCGTAAAGGTACCTAACGTGTCACCCCCGGGCGCTGGGAACCCCAGTAATGCCTCCATATTGTCATCCTCTTCAGAGAGATTAGACATGGCAAGCCAGGGTGAGTCATTGGAAGCTAGCGGTGGTGCAACTGCTTCACACACTTTAGCCCCTGTATACGTGACTGAAGAAGCACTTTCCTCTGCCCTGCAGGGCTTAGAAGGAAGATTAGCGACTTTAATCACATCCTCCATCCAAGTGGATAGGAAACGTTCTAGATCCCCCTCCCCACCTTAGACTCTTTACAGGCAGTGGAGAGACCAAAAGAACTATGGGGACAAGACAGATGATCGGAAAGAAAACAAGCTGGTTATTCCTCTGCAGAGGAAACAATACTTGAAGTTTCAGCTTCACAATCTGAAGTACAGAGCCTTACAGAGATGGTCCGCTCCACTTTCATGCTACCCCTAACAGAGTTGGCTGAAGGTCCGGTCTCCTCCTTGGGTTCCTTGAAACCTTTACAGCCTTTACATGCGTTTCTCGTACACGCATTACTAGAAAAGCTTATTTATTCCGAATGGGATCATCCGGATGAGCATTTTTCCCCTCCAAAGAGATTCTCAAGTCTCAATGCTATGGAAGAAAAGTTCACTAAAAGATGGAAAGTTCCAGCAGTGAACGCTGCGATTTCCAATGTGAATAAAAGTTTAACCTGTCCAGTGGACAATGCGCACATGCTTAAAGATCCAACAGATAAAAAGTTGTAAGGTCCGTTAAAATCCTCTTTTTCCTTAGCAGGGACCGTAACTCAGCCTGCAATCGCACCTATAGGCATCTGTCAGTCCTTAAAGGACCAGTTCACAGATGCTCTCAAAGAGCTCCCTGCACAACAAGCTCAGGAGTTGGCCGAGCTCCCTAAAGCATTGTGCTATGCCATAGATGCTATAAAGGATTCTATTCACCAGGCATCATGCCTGGCGCTTGTACTTGTACACATGCGAAGGACCCTTTGGTTAAAGGGTTGGTCAGCGGAAACGCCTTGTAAAAACCTTCTAACTAGTTTCCCCTTTAAGGGGGAACGACTATTTGGCGATAGTTTGGATAAATACATTCAAACTATTTCCAGCGGAAAGAGTACTCTTTTTTTTCCAGTCAAAAGAAAATATAAAAACAGACTTTTTCCCCCATGCCAAGGGCATCCACTTCTAGGCAGGGGCGATGGCCTATGTCGTCAGGCTCTACAGGAAGATCCCAGGGTCAAACCCAGGCACAAAGGAGGACCTGGAGCCGCAAGTCTGCAAAGCAGAATACCAAGGCTTCGTCATGAATAGGCATCTCCCCTCACCAAGGTGGGGGGAGGACTTCTGAGGTATGCAGAAGTCTGGCAAAAGGAAATTCAGGACAGATGGACTCTCTCCACTGTATCCCTAGGATACAAGCTAGAATTTCGAGAGTTTCCACTGTCCCGTTTTCTCAGATCAAACGTTCCCAGGGATCCAGGCAAAAGTCAATCCCTGTTGCAAGCATTAGACCGATTATTGGCTCAAGGGGTGATCATACAGATTCCCAAACGAGCAAGGTTTGGGGTTTTACTCAATCCTATTTACGGTGCCAAAACCAAATGGAGATATCAGACCAATTCTAGATCTACGGAATCTAAATTGGTTCCTGAAGATCCACTCCTTTCGCATGGAGTCAATCAAGTCAGTTGTTTCTATCCTACAAGGAGGAGAACTTCTGGCATCCAGTCGACATCAGAGATGCATATCTGCATGTCCCTATATTCCCTCCTCACCCAAGGTTTCTGCGTTTTGAAGTAGAAAAGACGCACTTTCAGTTTGTAGCCTTGCCCTTCGGGCTTGCTACAGCACCTCGGGTATTCACAAAGGTACTAGCCCCACCTCTAGCCAGGTTAAGGGCACAGGGCATAACTGTCTTGGCTTACTTAGATGAAGTCTTGTTAATAGACCAGTCAGTGGCTCACTTGAAGCAAGGTGTAGCTATTACAAGAAGTTACCTGGAAGGTTTGGGTTGGATTCTCAACCTAAAGAAGTCCTCCTTAAAGACACTAAAAAGGCTGGAGTATCTGGGCATAATAATAGACACGGCCCAGAAAAGGGTGTTCTTGCCTCCCGCAAAGATCAGCTCCATACAGGAGCTAGTGAGGATGATCAGGTGAAGGAGAAATCCTTCAATTCGCCTTTGCATGAGGTTGTTGGGGAACTCGTTTCCTGTCTGAACAAAACGATTTAAACTTTGGATTTGCCAATGCAGCTGTCCCCAAGAGTGTCCCAAAGCCTCAGTTGGTGGTTACTATCCTGGAACCTGCTGAAGGGAAAATCCTTCAGACCAATTATCTGGAAGATAGTAACGACATATGCCAGCCTTTCAGGCTGGGGAGCAGTATTAGAGAGGACAACGGTCCAAGAATAATGGTCAAGAACCTAAAGAACCTTGCCCAACAACATCCTAGAGATTCGGGCAGTGTATCTGGCTCTAAAAACCTGGACCTCCAGGTTTAAGAATTGTCCTGTCAGGATCCAATCCGACAATGCCACGGCTGTGGCATGTATCAATCACCAAGGGGGCACCAAAAGTCTCTCAGCTCAGAAAGAGGTGAACCAGATTCTAACTTGGGCAGAAAAGAATGTCCCATGCCTATCGGCAGTTTTCATTCCTGGAGTAAAGAATTGTCCGGCGGACTATTTAAGTCACCAGCAGTTATTCCTGGGGGAATGGTCTCTTCACCCCAAAGTGTTTCGGGCTGTTTATCAAAGATGGGGCACTCCGGACGTAGACCTTCTAGCGTCCAGATTTAACACAGAACTAGTCAATTTTGTGTCCAGGACAAGGGACCTACTCGCATACAGAACAGATGCATTGGTGACCCCGTGGGATCGGTTCTCACTGATCTATGCATTTCCCCCAATTCAGTTGCTGCCTTGACTTCTTTGCAGGATCAAGCTGAAAAGAAAGTCGGTAATACTGGTAGCACCAGCATGGCCCAGAAGGTCATGGTACGCAGAGAACGTAAAGATGGCAGTGGAGGGTCCATGGCACCTCCCACTAAGGCCAGACCTGCTATCTCAGGGGCCGATATTTCATCCTACTTTACGAACGCTAAATTTAACGGCTTGGCTATTGAGACCCACATTCTGAAGAAACGTGGGCTTTCCAGGTCAGTTATCTCTACTTTGATTAATGCTAGGAAGCCAGCTTCTAGAGCTATATATTATGGAGTCTGGAAAGCTTATGTTTCCTGGTGTGAATCCAAGGGTTGGCACCCTCGCAGATATCATAGGCAGAATTCTTGCTTTTCTACAGTTAGGCGTAGAGATGAAGTTGGCCCTGAGTACTATTAAGGGCCAAGTCTCAGTCTTATCAGTTTTATTTCAAAGACCGCTTGCTACGCATTCTTTAGTCTGGGGTTTCATGCTGCGGATTAATCTGCCATTTAAACCACCCTTAATCCCTTGGGACTTAAATTTAGTTTTGTCTGTGTTACAGAAACAGCCATTCTAACCTTTACAGCATGTTCCTTTAGTCACTTTGACAAGGAATCTGGTATTTTTGATTGCTATATCCTCAGCAAGGAGGGTGTCAGAATTGGCTGCTCTTTCTTGTCAAGTGCCATATTTGGTTATTCATGAAGATAGCGTGGTGTTACGCCCTCATCCAGGCTTTTTGCCAAAAGTGGTTTCAGGCTAGATATTGAAGATATTGTCCTGCCTTCATTTTTCCCAAGACCATGTTCCAGGGAAAAAGTAATTACATTGTTTTGATGTAGTTAGAGCAGGGAAGATCTATTTGAAGAAAACTGCTCAGATTTGTAAGACTGCCGTCTTGTTTATTCTGCCAGAGGGTCCTAAAAAAGGACAGGTGGCGTTGAAATCCATGGACGCCAAGTGGATTCGGGAAGTTTACAACTAAAAATTATGATTTAAAGGGAAAGAATCCCCCTTTTCAAGTTAAGGAGCACTGTACCAGAGCGGTTGATGTTTCTTGGGCAGTGCATCACCAGGCCTCCATGTCTCAGATCTGCAAGGCCGCAACTTGGTCTTCAGTACATACATTTGCAAAATTTTATCAAGTGGATGTAAGATGGAATGAGGATATTGCCCTCGGGCGCAGTGTGCTGCAGGCAAGCAGCAGTATAAGTCCTCAGGTCTGGGGGTTACCCTACAGGTTGTCTCACTCCCCTCAAGTAGCATTGCTATGGGACATCCCGCTAAGTAATTACTTGAGCCTCTGTGTCCTATGATGTACGATAAAGAAAATAGGATTTTTAAAACAGCTTACCTGTAAAATTCTTTTCTTGGAGTACATCATAGGACACAGAGCTCCCGCTCCTCTGTTTTATGGCGGGAGAGTATATTACTTATATTGCTTGGCTACAAAAACTGAGGTACTCCTGGAAGGAGGAGGGGTTATATAGGGGAGTCAGCTTCCTGTATTGGTTATACCCGTGTCAACACCTGAAGGTAGGCCCATAACCCACTAAGTAATTACTTGACTCTGTGTCCTATGATGTACTCCAAGAAAAGGATTTTACAGGTAAGCTGTTTTAAAAATCCTATAGCCGAATGACAGCTGCAGCGCGGTCGGATAACCCTGGGAGGCTGTACTATGAAGTCCTCCCACAATCCCGCTCTCGCACGCCCCCTGGGGCACACACTCAAAAACATCCATGACATCACAGTAACTGGCGCAGATATTGGCTGTTTACCACGTGATCGATCCGTCAAATGACAGAGTGATCACTTGTAAACAAACCAGCGTCGCGTCCGGTTCCTCTGTCCCTTCCCCATACCTATTGGTACAATGAGAGGGGAGAGAGATCGGTGGCAGCAGCGCCATGGGCTGGATGTGTAGTGTCCACATCGGTGATATGTGCCCATTCCAGCCATCCATACCCAGCCATCCTTACCCATCCATGCTCGGCATACTCATCCATCCATGCTCGGCATACTCATCCATCCATGCTCGGCATACTCATCCATCCATGCTCGGCATACTTATCCATCCATTGTCAGCATACTCATCCATCCATCCATGCTCACCCATCTTTGCTTAGCATACCCATCCATACACCGCTTACTTATCCATCCATTCATCCATCCATTCATCCATCCATTCATCCATCCATGCTCACACATACATACTCAGCATACCCATCCATCCATACTCGGCATACTCATCCATCCATTGTCAGCATACCCATCCATACTCGGCATACTCATCCATCCGTCCATGCACACCCATCCATGCTTAGCATACCCATCCATACTCAGCATACTCATCCATCCATCCATACTCAGCATACTTATCCATACTCGGCATACCCATCCATACTCAGCATGCTCACCCATACATACTCAGCATGCTCACCCATCCATACTCGGCATGCTCACCCATACTCAGTATACTCATCCATCCATGCTCAGCCATCCATACTGAGCATACACATCCATACTCATCCATCCATCCATCCATACTCAGCCATCCATACTCAGCATACTCGTCCATCCATCCATGCTCAGCCTTCCATATTCAGCATACTCATCCATCCATCCATCCTCAGCAATACTCATCTATCCATCCATGCTAAGCCATCCCATCCACCCCCATCCATATTTAGCCATACCCATCCATACTCAGCCGTACTCAGCCATACCCAGCCATACTCAACCGAACTAAGCCATCCCATCTATACCCAGCCATGCTCAGCTGTACCCGGCCATACTCAGCCATACTCATTCATGCTCAGCCATCCCCATCCACGGCTCATCCATTCCCATTCATGCTCATCCATGCCACATCCATGCCACCACAGTGCCTCACAAAAGTGTAATAGGTAGTCAAATTCGATTTGAAACTTATGTCCCTAGAACACCTGATGGTGCTCGCTGCATGTTGGTCCTCTGTATGTGGCCACCCTGTGGAAAAGTCTCACACATGTGGTATCGCCGTACTCAGGAGGACTAGGAGAATCTATTTTGGGGTGTAATTTTTGGTATGCACATGCTGTGTTACAAACATTGTGTAAATGACAACGTTGTGTTAAAAAAAAAAAAAATGCGTTTTCATTTTCTTTACACAGTTTCCAAAAACTTGTAGAAAAAAATGACATGGTCAAAAGACTTGATATGCCTCATAGATTATACATTGGATTGTTTTTTTTCCAAAATGGGGTAATTTTTGGTGCATTTCCATTGTCCTGGTGCTCCAGGGCCTTCAAAATGTAAGAGAGAGTCAAGAAATTATATGTGTAATTTTATGCTCCAAGAACGCCTGATGGCGCTCCCTGCACTCTGTCTGTGGCCACGCTGTGTAAAAGTCTCCACATGTGGTATTGTACTCAGAAGGCATGGTAGGATGTGTTTTGGAGTGTAATTTGTGCTATGCATATGCTGTGTGTGAGAAATAACCTGCTAATATAACAATTTATTGGGAAAAAAAGAAAAAAAAATCTTGATTTTGCAAAGAATTTTTGGAAAAAATACAACTTCAAAAAACTCACCATGCCTCTTACTAAATACATTGGAATGTCTATTTTCCAAAAATAGGTCACTTGGGGGGTATTTGTACTTTCCTGGCATGTTAGGGTCTCAAGAAATGACATAGGCCGTCAGTACATCAGGTGTGATCAATTTTCAGTGATTGGCACCATAGCTTGTGGACTTTATAACTTTCACACAAACCAAATAATATACACCAGTTTAGGTTATTTTTACCAAAGATATGTAGCGTTATGAATTTTGGCCAAAATATATGAAGAAAATTACTAATTTGCAAAATTTTATAACAGAAACCAAGAAAAATTCTTTTTTTTTTTTACAGAATTTTCAGTCTTTTTTTTTCTTTTATAGCGCAAAAAATAAAAAAAATCCAACGGTGATTAAATACCACTAAAAGAAAGCTCTATTTGTGTGAAAAAAAGGACAAAAAATTCATATAGGTACAGTGTTGCATGAGTAATTGTCATTCAAAATGTGAGAGCATCGAAAGCTGAAAATTGTGAAAATGTGTAAGTGGGTTAAATCATGAAGTCATGAAAATGTGTAAGTGGGTTAAATCATGAAGTCCATCAAACATGCACCAAAACTTGCAGTGGTTAATAATGCACTATAGTGCTTGTGACTCAATGCAATAATAATGTTCAAAATAAATCAAATCTCATATTAAATCATAAATTGCTTTACAAACATGATCGAAAACTTGCAGTGGTGTTCCAAATGTGTTAGTAGGAGGCAGCAGCTGGTCTGTTTGGATGCGGATGGACACACAATCTCAGCGATTTGTTGCTTGTATTAGAGTGGTACAATGAAGCACCCAGGGGCGGACTGACCATTGGGCCACTCGGGCACTGCCCGAGGGCCCCATGCCACTAGGGGGCCCCATCAAGGTTGCCAGCCTCAGTAAACCAGGGATAGTATGTAAAAATCAGTTTTGTTTTTTTACATCTCTCTGAAATGTCCCTTACTGACATCCTTTTGGTCTAAAAATCCTGAGATTATAGCTGCCCCACCTCTCCAGTACCTTCTCAGCCAATAGAAACATGTCTGTGTATACTGTGTGGCCCCATAATCCCTAATTGCTTGGGGGCCCCATAATCTCCTATTGCCCGGGGGCCCCATGAGTGGTCAGTCCGCCCCTGGAAGCACCTGTACCATGTGAGTTTGGGTCAGGTTTAAAAGGACTTTATGATTTAATATGCAATTTTCTGATTTATTTTGAACGTTATAATTGCATTGAGTCACAAGCACTATAGCACTTTATTAACCACAGCAAGTTTTGGAGCATGTTTGATGGACTTTATGATTTAATATGTACTTTTGATTTATTTTGAACAGTAATATTGCATTGTGTCAAAAGAACTATAGCACTTTACTCACTTATAATTTTCACATTGTATGTTTATATAATTAATAATTGTACTAATATTGATTTGACCAATTAGTACTAGTATAGTGTGGCATTTATATTTATATATATATATATATATATATATATATATATATATATATATGTGTATATATATATATATATTATATGTATATGTGTATATATATATATTATATGTATATGTATGTGTATGTATGTTTAATAAAGACACCTTTGCTTGGAGGAATAAACATGTAACGATTCCAATGCTTTGTATTGGTACTCGTAAAAAAAATGGTAAGTTATTTACAAATGAAATGAAATAGATTTTTTAAAAATGTTGCGCTTTTTCAATGTGAAATGTGTAAATATATATGTGTAAAAATATTCACTAACAAACCAAACAAAAAAAGTTTTTATTGTTTATAAAATAGACGTGAACAAAAAAAAAAGCAGGAACATTATTAAATGGAGGAGAATAGGGAGTTAATTAAGGCTGATTAGAGTAAATTAGGAGTTTATAAGGGGTTAAACAGAGGAACATTTGTTCATCCCTTTGATATGCAGATGAAGAAACAGAAAAATCCAAAAAGACACAATGTTTCTTTTTATTTTAGTGTTTCAGTGGCTGAGCAATGTTGTTAATAAACATTGCCGGTGTAGTGTCATATTTTGCTCCCCATCATAGAATGCTCCGGAAGTGACGTTGCGGGCAGAAATTTTGCACTGCGCATGCGCGATGCGTTCCAAATGCTTGCACCATGCGTTCCAGAGGATTTCCAACAATGTAGTTCAGTGAAACCGTCAGATAATGTCACGGGAGTGAGGGGAGGTAATCGTGACATTAACTTTAGACAGAGCAGAGAGCGGCGCAGAGAGAGCGGGTAACTGTGGCTCAGGGAGGGGATTATCTCCCCTCACTTCTCTGACATTATCTGACGGTTTCACTGGTCTGCATTGTCGCAAATCATTTAGAACGCATGGCGCAAGTGTTTGGAACGCATCGCGCATGCGCAGTGCTAAATTTCTGGCCGCAACGTCACTTCCGGAGCATTCTATGATGGGGAGCAAAATATGACACTACACCGGCTGCTTTTTTTTGACAGCTCCAATTACCGGACTTCTTTACCACTTCAGCTGTCAACAGGGGACACCCGCTGACAGCTCAAAGAACCAAGGCTGAAAGTATCGGTTTCAGGTATCGGTGCATTTGCACGAGTACCGATACTTGTGCAAATACTCTGTATCGGCACTGATACTATTATCGGTGCAAGCCTACATGTAACTGTTATCACTGACTTTATTTTCATATTGCTAGTTGCCTGGCTATTTTGCTAATCCTGTGGCATCAGTACCAGGAACAAACATACATTCTGTATCAGCAAAATCAGAGTGACGTCTAACCCCTTTATGACCACGCAACATATATGCTGCATCCAGGAAGTGGCCTCTAACCCTTTCGACAGTGGGGGTTATACACACAGCCACTGGGGTTATGTGTATATTTGACAAGCTGACTTCTGTCAGATGAAAGCAGACTGGTGCCTCTGCCAGCACTAGATTGCTAAAACAACCCCCCCCCCCCATGTATCCTTGGCCTTTGCCACCAGGTAGAGGGGAGGGAGCTGAGAAGACATGCTCCTTCACTTCTTACTGGCCCAGAAGCAATGTGTAAACCATCACTTCCAGGTCTCCATGTCCGTTTCCTCAGCCAGCCTGGCCGGGGAAGAAACTATTGCAGTGCAATCTGCACTGCATTCTATTCTTTAGAGCATAGGACAGACATCCGGGGCCTAAAACTCTCAATAAAAGTAATCTGTCACCCAAAAAATCCTTGCATACTTTTGTGATTTAAAAATCGTTTTTTTTTTTTTTTTTTTTTTTAACAACTTTTTTTCCAACTGTGAAAAAATGAAAGTTACACCCAAGCACCTAAACCCCCCCGTCTACGCACAAAAATGCCAACGACCCTTTCCATTTCGCCACTCACACTGGAGAGCAATATTTCTAGCACCAGACCCCCTCCGTAAAGTTCAGTGACAGCCCTGGGTCTTCTACTAATGATTGGGACCCAGGGTAACGAGATCCCAATTTCTGTCATAACATCTGATTATCCATTCTGTAGCCCGCCCCTGTGTTATGCTAAAGAGGGATATGCTTTGTTTATATTTCATGTCTGAGGTTTACAACCACTGTAATCTTTCATGCTGGTTGTTTCTGGTTTGGAAACCATTAATTCAGTATAATTTCCAATGGCCTAGCATTTTTAGGACCTTTTGTACTTCCCCAGTTGAAGACTGGTTTAAGTAAAACAAAAGTGTGCACTAACAAATTCAATCCCAACTGAGGGTGGCCATATATTTATACAATTTTCTTGTACAGTTTAGCTTTAGATTTACCCAAACCATATAATAGGAGGTCATAGCTAAACACTTCCAATTTGCTTGCACTACATAGTAGTTAAACAAAATTGAATAAGAAAATTGTACAATGTATGACCAGCTTAACACTGAATAATGTATTGTGTTTTTGTATGTATACTGTGCGCATTGTAGATCAACTCACTCAGCAAGTGCACACTCAAGAAGTTGTTAAAAAAAGTTATG
Source organism: Lithobates pipiens (assembly GCF_037356315.1). Lineage (NCBI taxonomy): Eukaryota > Metazoa > Chordata > Amphibia > Anura > Ranidae > Lithobates > Lithobates pipiens. Next base: position 312,609,405 of record NW_027507758.1, on the reverse strand, counting down.
GGCTGTATTTGAAAAGTAATAATCTGAACTGGAATCATTTGCTTTGTTAGTATTTGCCCAGGGTTAAAGTTGCTGTATACGTTTACTGAATTTCTGAAGGTTAGTATGATGATCTTTAGTATTATACTTTTTTTTACTTTTTTTTTTTTTAGACCCACTCCAGTCATCACTTTGATCACCCAGAATGGCTTTCAGGAGCATCTACTTTACTGTAAGTTTTTTTTTTTTGTTTATTTCTTTAACCACTTGCTTACTGGGCACTTAAACCCCCCTCAGTCCCAGACCAATTTTCAGCTTTCAGCGCTGATGCACTTTGAATGACAATTGCGCGGGCATACAACACTGTACCCAAATGAAATTTTTATCATTTTTTTCCCATAAATAGAGCTTTCTTTTGGTGGTATTTAGTTACAGCTCGGAGTTTTATTTTTTGCTAAACAAACAAAAAAAGATGCAAAAAAAATAAAAAAAATAAATCATGTTTTAATAGTTTGTTATAAAATTTTGCAAACGGGTCATTTTTCTCCTTCATTGAAGTGCGCTGATTAGGCGGCACTGATGGCTGCATTGGTGGGCACTGATGGCTGCATTGGTGGGCACTGATGGGCTGCATTGGTGGGCACTGATGGGCTGCATTGGTGGGCACTGATGGGCTGCACTGGTGGGCACTGATAGGCATAGTTAAGGCGGCACTAATAGGCACAGATAAGGTGGCACTGATGGGCAAAGATGGGCACAGATAAGATGGCATGGATGGGTGGCACGGATAAGTGGCACGGATGGGTGGCACGGATGGGCACTGATAGGTACCACTGATAGATGGGACTGATGGGCACTGATAGGTGGCACTGATAGGTGGCTCTGATAGGTGGCACTGCTGGGCACTGATGGGCGGCACTGCTGGGCACTGATGGGCGGCACTGCTGGGCACTGATGGGTGGCACTGGGTCGCAGCACCTTTGAGGCAGATTGTGGGCACTGTGGGTGGCACTGTTGGTGGCACTGCTGGATGGCACTGTGGGTGGCATTGTGGGTGGCACTGTAGGTGGCACTGTGGGCACTGATGGGGGGCACTTACTTTTATTCAGGATGGCACGGCGGTGGGCAGGTGGGCACTGGCAGGGGGCAGGTGGTCAGCTGTATTGCTGGCCGTGATCGGGACTGATGTCCCGATCACGGCCGCCGGTGATCGGCTTTTTTTTTCTCTCCTCGCGCTGTCAGCGCGAGGAGGAATAATAGCCGATTACCGGCTCCGTTCTATCACATGATCAGCTGTCATTGGCTGACAGCTGATCACGTGATAAGGGGTCGGGATCGACCCCTTGCACGGATCGGTGATCAGGCGAGTCTCACGGACTCGCCGATCACAGAGCGCGCGCCGCGCGCGCCCCTCAGGGGGCGCGCAGGCCGCTCGTATCCGGGACGACGTCAATAGACGTCGTCCCGGAAATGTAGGTCCGCGCTGTTGCCGTCATTTGGCAATAGCGCGGATCTGTAGTGGTTAAGTAGATGGGATTGCCACACAAAAATGGAGAATAACTGCTGCCTGTTTGGTAAAATAAAATGTAAAAAATACACATTGGGGGTTATTTACGAAAGGAAAATCCACTTTGCACTGAAAGTGCACTTGGAAATAAAGTTGCTGTAGATTTGAGGGGGACATGCAAGGAAAAATAAAAAACAGCATTTTAGCTTGAACATGATTGGATGATAAAATCAGCAGAGCTTCCCCTCATTTCATATCTACCCCTTAGATTTAGAAGAGATTTTCCAAGTGCAATTTCAGTGCAAAGTGGCTTTACCTTTCGTAAATAACCCCCATTGTCATGATTGTCCAGCATTTCCAGCTGTATTTTGTGCATTGTATTGGTTTTAAGTGGAGAGGAATGCTGGTGGACATGTGTGGAAGAAAGCCGTTATTCAAAAGCCCCATTTTAAAAAACAACTCCCATAGCCGTCTTCTAAACCTCATATTTACACATTATTAAGACCTCAAATGGAATTTTCTTGGATAAAATTTATGTAAATTATTGTTTTGTATGTGCATTATTTTATAAATAAATAATGGAAACAAAGTTTTTTTTAAAATATTAAATTGAGTATTAATATTTTGGATTCACGTTTTTCTCACCAGACAGTGGAGCTTTATGGCCCATACACACGATACGAAAATCGGACGAAAAATACCGCTTTCGATGCGATTGTACAATAATTGGATTGTTAGTACAGAGCTTTTTAACCACTTTCAGACCGGACCATTTTGCTGGTAAATGACCAGAGGTCTTTTTACACTTTGGCACTGCGCTGCTTTAACTGGTAATTGCGCGGTCATGCAATGTTGTACCCAAACAAAATTTGCGTCCTTTTCTTCCCACAAATAGAGCTTTCTTTTGATGGTATTTGATTGCCTCTGCGATTTTTATTTTTTGCGATATAAACGTAAAAAGACCGCAAATTTTGAAAAAAAATGATATTTTCTACTTTTTGTTATTAGAAAAATCCAATAAACTCAATTTTAGTCATACATTTAGGACAAAATGTATTCAGCCACATGTCTTTGGTAAAAAAAAAGTCAATAATTGTATATTTATTGGTTTGCGCAAAAGTTGTCACATCTACAAACTAAGGTACGTTTTCTGGAATTTACGCAGCTTTTAGTTTACGACTGCCTATCTCATTTCTTGAGGTGCTAAAATGACAGGGCAGTACAAAACCCCCCCAAATGACCCCATTTTGGAAAGTAGACCCCCTAAGGAAATTGATAAGAGGCATGTTGAGCCCATTGAATATTTTATTTTTTTGCCTCAAGCGATTGAATAATGACAAAAAAAAAATTTTTTTTTTTTTTTTACACAAAGTTGTCACTAAATGATATATTGCTCACACATGCTATGGGCGTATGTGAAATGACACCCCAAAATAAATTCTGCTGCTTCTCCTGAGTACGGGGATACCACATATGTGGGACTTTTTGGGAGCCTAGCCGCGTACAGGGCCCCGAAAACCAAGCACCGCCTTCAGGCTTTCTAAGGGCGTAAATTTTTGATTTCACGCCTCACTACCTATTACAGTTTTGAAGGCCATAAAATGCCAAGATGGCACAAAACCCCCACAAATGACCCCATTTTAGAAAGTAGACACCCCAAGCTATTTGCTGAGAGGCATGTTGAGTCCATGGAATATTTTATATTTTGCCACAAGTTGCGGGAAAATTACAAACTTTTTTTTTTTTTTTTTTTTTTTCACAAAGTTGTCACTAAATGATATATTGCTCATGCATGCCATGGGCATATGTGAAATGACACCCCAAAATAAATTCTGCTGCTTCTCCTGAGTACGGGGATACCACATATGTGGGACTTTTTGGGAGCCTAGCCGCGTACGGGGCCCCGAAAACCAAGCACCGCCTTCAGGCTTTCTAAGGGCGTAATTTTTTGAGTTCACTTCTCACTACCTATTACAGTTTTGAAGGCCATAAAATGCCAAGATGGCACAAAACCCCCACAAATGACCCCATTTTAGAAAGTAGACACCCCAAGCTATTTGCTGAGAGGCATGTTGAGTCCATGGAATATTTTATATTTTGCCACAAGTTGCGGGAAAATTACAAACTTTTTTTTTTTTTCACAAAGTTGTCACTAAATGATATATTGCTCACGCATGCCATGGGCATATGTGAAATGACACCCCAAAATAAATTCTGCTGCTTCTCCTGAGTACGGGGATACCACATATGTGGGACTTTTTGGGAGCCTAGCCGCGTACGGGGCCCCAAAAACCAAGCACCGCCTTCAGGCTTTCTAAGGGCGTTACAGTTTTGAAGGCCATAAAATGCCAAGATGGCACAAACCCCCCCCCCCAAATGACCCCATTTTAGAAAGTAGACACCCCTAAATTTAGGGGTACACTAGTGAGACTAGGTAATAAATGGCGGGTGCCCTGAAACTATAAAAAAATAACTAACCAACCAGCGTCACCTGTAACAGTTATATGGTGATCACTGGTGAAAGGGTTAACTAGGGGGCAATCAGGGGGCTTTATGCGGTAGTATATGGGGGTCCCTGGCGCTATAAAAAGCTGCGGCGAACCTAAATACCTACCTGCCTAACTAGCGTCACCTGTGACACTAATACAGCGATCAGAAAAACGATCGCTTATTAGGCTGGGTTCACACTGGAGCGATGCGGGAACGCCACGAATGCGCGGCGGGTTCCCGCATCGCATGCCTCCCGGCGGCAGTTCACACTGCCCTATGCGAACTGCTGGGAGTGTCAGTGAAATGTTAATGACACCCCCAGATCAGTTCGCATATCGCAGTGCGATCTGCAAACTTGGATCGCATGGTGTGAACACCCATGCGATCCGATTCTGCTGCGGACCAAAAAAAGGGTCCCGTGCGAGTTTGCGGCGGGTGCGGCGGGTGCGACACGAATTCAGCCATACTATCTGTATAGCTGAACTCGAATCGCACAGAGATCGGATGTGATTTGCACTGCAGTGCGGTGCGAATCACATCCGTTCTCATAAACCGCTGCAATGTGAACCCAGCCTTAGTGACACTGGCGACGGGGGGTGATCACGGGGTTAAACCTTTATTGGGGGGGTTAGGGGGGTACCTTAGAACTAAAGGGGGCTAACCCTAACTGCCCTAACAGTTATTAGTCACAAATGACACCTGCCGGGTGATCAGGGGGTTAAACCTTTATTAGGTAATAAATGGCGGGTGCCCTGAAACTATAAAAAAATAACTAACCAACCAGCGTCACCTGTAACAGTTATATGGTGATCACTGGTGAAAGGGTTAACTAGGGGGCAATCAGGGGGCTTTATGCGGTAGTATATGGGGGTCCCTAGCGCTATAAAAAGCTGCGGCGAACCTAAATACCTACCTGCCTAACTAGCGTCACCTGTGACACTAATACGGCGATCAGAAAAATGATCGCTTATTAGGCTGGGTTCACACTGGAGCGATGCGGAAACGCCGCGAATCCGCGGCGGGTTCCCGCATCGCATGCCTCCCGGCGGCAGTTCACACTGCCCTATGCGAACTGCTGGGAGTGTCAGTGAAATGTTACTGACACCCCCAGATCAGTTCGCATATCGCAGTGCGATCTGCAAACTCGGATCGCATGGTGTGAACACCCATGCGATCCGATTCTGCTGCGGGCCAAAAAAAGGGTCCCGTGCGAATTTGCGGCGGGTGCGGCGGGTGTGGCGGGTGCGGCGGGTGCGGCGAATGGCTGAACTCGAATCGCACAGAGATCGGATGTGATTTGCACTGCAGTGCGGTGCGAATCACATTCGTTCTCATAAACCGCTGCAATGTGAACCCAGCCTTAGTGACACTGGCGACGGGGGGTGATCACGGGGTTAAACCTTTATTGGGGGGGTTAGGGGGGTACATTAGAACTAAAGGGGGCTAACCCTAACTGCCCTAACAGTTATTACAGTCACAAATGACACCAATGCAAAAAAAAAAAAAAAAAAAAAAAAAATGACATTGGTGTCACTGTGACTGGGGGGCAGGGGTAATTGGGGGGGTGATCGGGGGGTAAAGGGGGGGTGTGAGTGTGCCTGGCATGTTCTACTGTGTGTGGGATGTGTTGGTGCAACTCACTGATCCGCTCTCCTCCGTGTCGGAACGAAAAATACCGACACGGAGGAGAGAATACATCACTTCCTCTCCTGTGTTTACATTACAGGAGAGGAAGTGATGTCACCGGGGATTTCCATTCGTCGGGAGCGATCGCGAGGGGGTGGCCATGAATGAATGGCCGTCCCCTCGTCCGGGATCGCTCCCGAACGAAAACCGACCGCCGCAGGCACCGGGCGGGGGCCCGATCGGGCCCCCGACCCGCGGGAGGCAAAACACGTACATCTACGTGCTTATGCCTGCCCGTGCCATTCTGATGACGTACATCGGCGTTAGGCGGTCGGCAAGTGGTTAAAGCCGATCATGACAGTTCATCTGATATTATCTGATGGGACAAGCATGAAAATTTTTCTCGTATGATACCAGATCGTACGATTCTGGTTTAATCAGTACAGTTGTCTTCTGAAAACACAATACAAATACACTGCAACACATGAAATCCCTTCCAATTTTTTTATTTTTATTTTTTTCATATTCTATCATACGAGAATTTTCATAACTTTAGTAAACTCTCCATTTTTGATATGCAACTAGAATGCGAAAAAAAAACAATCTGTAATCGGATTTTTGGATCGTGTGTACGGGCCATTGGGCACCTTTTTTACAAGTTTTCCAGTACATCTATTACTTCCTATTGTTAAGACTGTAGCTAAGTAGCTGAAGCTACATTTACACACTTCAATCTAATTCACACAATGTACTGATCAGTACGATCAGTACTCTTTTTATACCCAGTCATGTTACTTACCTGTTGCAGATTAACCTAATTAGTTGCAAAATGTTCCTCCAGTTCTTCTTGGTTAGTACCACTTACTTTGCCAGCTTTTTGTTGTCCTGTCCCAACTTTTTTGAGACCTGTTGCTGCTGTCAATTTAGAAATCACCTTATTTTTTTTTGTCCTTAAAGCGGAGCTCCACCCAAAAGGGGGAAGCTCTGCTTATTCGCACCCACCTCTACTGCCACATTTGCCACTTTATTTGGGGGGGGGGGGCGTTTACCTGGTTTTGACAGGTACCTGCTCCCACTTCTGAGTAAGATTGACGATCTACAACATGTTCAGCCTCTCCTCCCCCCTGCTGCCTTTTGGGTCCCAGAAGATGGCGGGACCATTCAGAAAGTACATCGCTACTCACGCATGCACAGTAGGAAACCGGCTTTCCCTTACTTACAATGCCGGCACCTGCACCCAAAGCCCATTGCCAAATCTGCTCATGGTGCCGATATCACGGGATCCCTGGACAGGTAAGTGTCCTTATATTAAAAGTCAGCAGCTGCAGTATTTTTTATAGACTAGAGCTTCTCTTTAAGGGAATAACATTCCAAACACAGACTCTCCCATTCTCAACATTTTGGTTCCATCAAAGGGTTTAGTAAAAAAAACAGTGCTTGAGGAGGCAACTTGAGCTGGGCTAAAGCTGTCTTGCCTGTGCCTTTTCATAGCACAGCACAATACTTCTATAATTCTATCTTATGTTGTATGTATTTTTCTACTTTTAGTGGAACTATACATGACATTGTTGACGCGCTGAGTTACCATATAAACTGTTAGTAAAAATAAAATGCTATACATAGTGGTAACATTGGTTGTGATGAATAAATTGGCCTAATTACTATTACCATATAACTTGTTGGATTTGTTTTCTGTTGGTGAGTGTTATCTTGATTTACCACAGACTGAATAGAGCTCAGCCTTTTTGGACTAAAGATTCATTAAAGTACTATAGTTGTGAACATACCATGTTATAGACACTTTTTCTAACACAGTTACAATGATGCAGGTACCATAACTGCTTTTGATTAGTTTCAGAAATTATCTATCTTCCTTTTTTATTTTTTTTTATTTTACAAAGTTCAGTCATGTGACCATGCAAAAATTGTCTTCTTTAAATACTCAGTCACCAACTTAAAAAATGCACATATAGGCATGGAAAAATAAAAAAATTAATTTTCCTTCACGTAAATGATTGGAATTGGCTTGAAATGTGCCTTTGAACTTGCTAGAACATTTGACCACCTGGAGCGTCCCTGGCAAATCACCTGCCTCCTTGTATGGCATAGTGTTTTTTTTCTTCTGAGTATGTCTATTCACTGTCGAGCTGGCCTAGCTCCTCTACCCCTCCCTTCACCTCCCTATATGACCTATTATTGCAGAAGGGAAATTGAGTAACCACTAAGAGGCTGCTGGCATCACATCTAAGATGTTAGCGCTGAACAGCTGTCTCAGGGCTTTTGGGTATCTACACCTTGGAGGCTTTACAGGTAAATGACATGTCTAAAATAATTGAAATGCACATATGTAGTTTTATGGGAACATTTTTCTTGAAATAAATGGTCTAGTGACAGGGTTTCTTTAAAAATATCTGCATTCTTCTTTAAAGTCTTCTAATCCAGTTCCCGAATGACTGGTCTTGAATACATAGCACATTTGTAAGCCGTGTGTTGCAAACTGTTCCGGCAATTAAGAAGTGCTATTTAACATTTTTTATTTTTTTTTAATCCTGATTTTTTTTTTTTCATCCTCTTTTTGCAGCTCTGTTGGAGGAGCTTGTTAACTGTGGACGTTTAAAGGGCACAGTGGTCGGCGGGAGACAGGATAAGGCTGTGTTTATTCCTGACATCTATGCCAGAACACAGAGCAATTGGATAGACGCATTTTTCAAGCAAAACGGTTACCTAGGTAACACACTTCTTTCTCTATGTTCAAGTAACAAGGAGGGCTTTGTCATTTCTTGTCTTTAGCTACATTAAGGTGATTTAGGAAATGCAGCTTCTGGCATGAAAAAGCTGGCTTTTTACTTATTGCTTTGAGATAGGCAATCATGCGTCTTTGTTGTTTTGTATGTTATTCAACATTTTGGTTTACCTTTTGTAGGCTTTGACTGAAATAAAAATGGAGGGGGAGAGGGAGATGGGCATAAAAAACGGGAAGTTTTACTAATTACAATGTATTCATTCTCGCATGATAAGATTCAGTCAACCTTGTGATGAGTTGTTATAAATAAAATATCTACCAGTACAAACACGCTTTCATGAATCCTAATACAAAGGCAAAATAGTCTTTTTTTTTTTTTCTTCACATCCTAATTGCCAACAACCAACTGCAAAGTGCACAAAAAGTGAGTTGCTTCTGACATTTGATGGTAAGGAGCCAAGCGAAAATGATGTACTGGATGCTTCCAGGCTGCACAACAGCAAACTTCAATGGTCAATGCAAGTATGCAGATAAAGAATTCTGACTCTGAATATTTGATCTGGATAAGTGACTTGGAAATCTTTTAAGCCACTAAATCAACACTGGACTAGGGCTACACTGATGATATTAATCTTTTGCTACTGAGAGATTTAACTTTTTTGCTGGCAGTCATCTGAACAGGCTAGAGCTATACTTGAGGTCTTAATTTCCCAATACTGCTGTTAAAATTAATAGCTATTTAATCGTTGGGTGTAGCAAATAGTCACTAAGCAAGGTAAAAGTAAGAGGAAGCTGCTTACTAGTACGATGTCTATCTGACTAAATAGCCATCCGTGTATTCAGCTTGGCTGTAAAGTAGATTAGTGGTCAGGTTATAGATGTTCAAACATTTACATTCTTAACAAGCAGTAAATGGGCTTTAAAACAAGCCTTTATGAACCTCTGTAGCTAAAGTAATTCAACCTCAAAGTTTAAAACATTCACAGCTGTTCCTGCACTCAGCAAGCTTACTGTTTTAGGGTACCTACCTCACTTGAGCCAGTTAACCTACTGACATGTCTTTATAGCATGGGAGGCAACCAGAGTACCCAGAGGAAACCCACAGAAGCACTGGGAGAACATGAAAACTTGCAGATAGGCGAATTTACAGCAGGTAAAATAAGTATTGAACACGTCACCATTTTTCTAGGTATATATATTTCTAAAGGTGCTAACGATAAAAAAAAGTATTGAACACGCTAACTGAAATGTATTTAATACTTTGTATAAAATCCTTTGTTGGTAATGAAAGCTTCAAAAGATGCCTCCTGTATGAAGAAACTAGTCATATGCATTGCTCAGGCGTGACTTTGGCCCATTCTTCTACACAAACAGTCTTCAAATCTTGAAGGTTCCGGAGGCCTCTTCTATGAACTCTAATCTTTAGTTCTTTCCATAGAATTTTTTTTTTATTATTATTCTTTATTTTCCAAGTTTTTCCAATTTTACACTCATTTACAAAAAAATACAATCAATACAAAATAATTTCTATGAGAAATACTTCCTTTTCCCCCCAGCCTTTCCCTCCCCCCCCTTTCCCTCTCCCCCCCTTTCCCTCTCCCCCCCTTTCCCTCTTCCCCCCTTTCCCTCTTCCCCCCCCCCCTTTCCCTCTTCCCCCCCCCCCTTTCCCTCTCCCCCCCCCCTTTCCCTCTCCCCCCCCCCTTTCCCTCTCCCCCCCCTTTCCCTCTCCCCCCCCTTTCCCTCTCCCCCCCCTTTTCCTCTTCCCCCCCTTTCCCCCCCCCCCCTCTCTCACTCGATCCTTCCACTAGTGTTTCTTACTAACATTCCAGGATCTTCAAGTAGCTTTCAGTTTTTCCAAATTGCAGCCATGGCCGCCACTTATTCCGATACCTCCCCTCTGAATGCTCCGATTTTTATATTGTCTCTTCCATGTTTCGTATCCTTTCTAATCTTTCTACCCACTCCTTCATTAAGGGAGGGTCCTGTTTTCTCCATCTTTGCTGTATCAATGCCTTAGCAGAGTTCAATAAACAAGGGATCAGAGAGTGGCCATAGAATTTCTATTGGATTCAAGTCAGGGAATTGACTGGGCCAGCTTTATTTGTTTTCTTTGAAACCAATTGAGAGTTTCCTTGGCTTTGTGTTTGGGGTCATTATATTGCTGAAATGTCAACCCTTGTTTCCTCTTCATCATCCTGGTAGATGGCAGCCGATTTTTATCAAGAATGTCTTGGTACATTTTTCCATTCATCCTTCCTTCAACAATATGAAGTTTGCCAGTACCGTATGCTGAAAAACAACCCCATAATGTTCCTACCTCCAAATTTCACTGTTGGTTACATAGTAGGTGAGGTTGAAAAAAGACAGTAAAATTTGTATTCCTTTCAGTTCCTGTACCCTCCATCATTGTTTACTTATATAGTCGGTGAAGTTGAAAAAAGACACAAGCCCATCAAGTCCAACCTATGTGTATGATTATAAGTCAGTATTACATTGTATATCCCTGTATGTTGCGTTCGTTAAGGTGCTTATCGATGACCCCCGCTGAGACCACCGCCTATAGAAGGGAATTCCACATCCTTGCCGCTCTTACAGTAAAGAACCCTCTTCGTAGTTTAAGGTTAAACCTCTTTTCTTCTAATTTTAATGAGTGGCCATGTGTCTTGTTAAACTCCCTTCCAGAAAAAAGTTTTATCCTTATTGTGGGGTCACCCGTGTGGTATTTGTAAATTGAAATCATCCCCTCTCAAGCGTCTCTTTTCCAGAGAGAATAAGTTCAATGCTTGCAACCTTTCTTCATAACTAATCTCCTCCAGACCCTTTATTAGCTTTGTTGTCCTTCTTTGTACTCGCTCCATTTCCAGTACATCCTTCCTGAGGACTGGTGCCCAGAATGGGACAGCATACTCCAGGTGTGGCTGGACCAGGGTCTTGTAGAGCGGGAGAATTATCGCTTAATCCCTTGAGTTAATCCCTTTTTTAATGCATGCCAATGTTCTGTTTGCTTTGTTAGCAGCAGTAATGGCATTGCATGCCATTGCTGAGCCTATCATATACTAGGACCCCCAGTTCCTTTTCCATCCTAGATTCCCCAGAGGTTCTCCCCTCGTGTATAGATTGCATTCATATTTTTGCCACCCAAATGCATTATTTTACATTTTTCTACATTAAACCTCATTTGCCATGTAGTTGCCCACCCCATTGATTTGTTCAGATCTTCTTGCAAGGTTTCCACATCCTGAGAAGAAGTTATCACCCTACTTAGCTTAGTATTGTCTGTAAATACAGAGATTGAACTGTTTACCCCATCCTCCAGGTCATTTATGAACAAATTAAATAGGATTGGTCCCAGCATAGAACCCTGTGGGACCCCACTACCCACCCCTGGCCATTCAGAGTATTCCCCATTTATCACCACCCTCTGAACTCACCCTTGTATCCAGTTTTCAATCCATGTACTCAACCAGTGGTCCATGCCAACGGACCTTATTTTTTACAGTAAATGTTTATGGGGAACTGTGTCAAATGCTTTTGCAAAATCCAGATACACCATGTCTACAGGCCTTCCTTTATCTAGATGGCAACTGACCTCATAAAAGGTTAATAGATTGGTTTGGCAAGAATGATTCTTCATAAAAACTCCAGGTATTCCAAAAATTTCCACTCTTTACCTAAATACCCACCTCTGCGCCTAGACAAAGCCTGCTCCCTCAACTAGAGCTGCCACTTGAAAAAATGTAAAGTGCAAATCGTATTGTACCTTTTAAAACTAAAATCAGAAAAAAGGAAAAATAGTGGCGCTTAACTATAAATTATAACTAACTCCAAGAAACGTGACAACAATTAAATGGTATGAAGAACATGTGTGAGAACAACAATTTTATCACCCTATGATAAGTGAACCAAATAAATGTGTCACAGAACTAGAAAAAAATTAAGATAAACTTCATGAGAGTGTCCAAAAGTATCCTTTGAAGGTAATGTCTCTTCTTATTCCATCCACCACACCAAAGTGATCAGTGATTCCACTCCCTTAAGAAATGCACTCACCGACTCCCAATGCCTGCACGTTCGTATCAGGCTTAAGCGCTTACCAGCCAAACGGCAAGTAGTGAACCGTTGCTCCGATCATCTATTGTGCAAATTCAAATATTCCACATGTAAAATAATAAAGGTGCTCCAATAGTGTAAAACCGTATGAATCGATTTATTAAAACACAAAAACACTTCAACCTTTACAGTCACATTTCACAGTTCAAAAGCCAGAAAATAGATATCAAAGTCACAGCAAGCCTCAGTCCTGAAGAGCACAAACTTTTGACTGTGGCCACGGCGGACCCGAGGTGTGCGAGCTTGTAAGCGTTGTTCTCACCCTCTCCTCGGTGCCCAGACACAGATGCGAATCACCACTTCCCTCTTCAGCTTCAAACACTGCACATTACTGGTGATGATTGCCACACAGCCACGCCCCCATTCTTCATAAATCCATGCTGATTACTGCTAATGATACAGTTTTCATTACTAAAATCTTGTATATAGTCCCTTATCATCCCCTCCAAGAGCTTGCATACTCTTGATGTTGAGCTAACTGGTCTGTAATTCCCAGGGATGTATTTTGGGCCTTTTTTAAATATTGGTGCTATATTGGCTTTTCTTCAATCTGCTGCTACCATTCCAGGCAGACTGTCAGTAAAAATTCGTTAAAAGTAAAAATTTGTAAAAATCATGGTCTGGCAATTACTTGACTGAGTTCCCCAAGTACCCTCTGGTGCAAGTCTCCCAAGTTTCCCAAGTCTAATTCTGCCCTCTGTTTCCTGTGATGCGTCACGGGGATAAACACTGCAGTTTTGGTTACTGAAGCCCCCCGATTCCCTCATGAAGACTGAATTCAATACCTTTGCCATCTCCCCATCCTTTGTAACCAGATGTCCTACCTCATTCTTTATGGGGCCAATATGGTCTGTCCCCCCTTTTTTTACTGATTACATACTTAAAGAATTTCTTTTTTTTTTTGCTCTCCTCCGCTATGTGTTATTCACGTTCTATCTTAGCCACCCTAATTGCACCCTTACATTTCTTGTTGCATTCTTTATAAAGTTTGAATAATGATGATCCCTCAACCTTGTATTTTTTGAAGGCCTTCTCTTTTGCTTTTATATGCGTTTTTACATTGGCGTTAAGCCATACAGACTTTTATTCGCTCTTTTAAATTTATTACCCAATGGAATGCACTGGCTAATGCCCTTTTTATATCTATATATAGCAAGGTTTGTAGTTTAGGGAGGTTGGCTCTTTTGAAATTCAGTGTCTTTGTATTTCCCTTATGTTTCCTATTTGTGTAATGTATACTGAAGCCAATTGACCTGTGAGCACAGTTTCCTAAATTTCCCCATATTTCCACATCCATGATCAGGTCTGTATTGTTGGCAATCAATAGATCTAGCAATGCTTTATTTCTAGTTGGCGTGTTCATGGTCTACTATCTGACACATGACATTGTCCTGCAAGACATTTAGGACCTGGCGAGCCTTAGACGAATGCATGGCTCCCTCCGCCCAGTCTATGTCTGGATAATTAACCACTTTCAGACCGGACCATTTTGCTGGTAAATGACCAGAGGTCTTTTTACAATTTGGCACTGCGCTGCTTTAACTGGTAATTGCGCGGTCATGCAATGTTGTACCCAAACAAAATTTGCGTCCTTTTCTTCCCACAAATAGAGCTTTCTTTTGATGGTATTTGATTGCCTCTGCGATTTTTATTTTTTGCGATATAAACGTAAAAAGACCGCAAATTTTGGAAAAAAATGATATTTTCTACTTTTTGTTATTAGAAAAATCCAATAAACTCAATTTTAGTCATACATTTAGGCCAAAATGTATTTAGCCACATGTCTTTGGTAAAAAAAAAGTCAATAACTGTATATTTATTGGTTTGCGCAAAAGTTGTCACATCTACAAACTAAGGTACGTTTTCTGGAATTTACGCAGCTTTTAGTTTACGACTGCCTATCTCAATTCTTGAGGTGCTAAAATGGCAGGGCAGTACAAAACCCCCCCAAATGACCCCATTTTGGAAAGTAGACCCCCTAAGGAAATTGATAAGTGGCATGTTGAGCCCATTGAATATTTTATTTTTTTGCCTCAAGCGATTGAATAATGACAAAAAAAAAATTTTTTTTTTTTTTTTTTACACAAAGTTGTCACTAAATGATATATTGCTCACACATGCTATGGGCATATGTGAAATGACACCCCAAAATAAATTCTGCTGCTTCTCCTGAGTACGGGGATACCACATGTGTGGGATTTTTTGGGAGCCTAGCTGCGTACGGGGCCCCGAAAACCAAGAACAGCCTTCAGGTTTTCTAAGGGCGTAAATATTTGACTTCACTCCTCACTACCTATTAAAGTTTTGAAGGCCATAAAATGCCAAGATGGCACAAAACCCCCACAAATGACCCCATTTTAGAAAGTAGACACCCCAAGCTATTTGCTGAGAGGCATGTTGAGTCCATGGAATATTTTATATTTTGCCACAAGTTGCGGGAAAATTACAAACTTTTTTTTTTTTTTTTTTTTTCACAAAGTTGTCACTAAATGATATATTGCTCACGCATGCCATGGGCATATGTGAAATGACACCCCAAAATAAATTCTGCTGCTTCTCCTGAGTACGGGGATACCACATATGTGGGACTTTTTGGGAGCCTAGCCACGTACGGGGCCCCGAAAACCAAGCACCGCCTTCAGGCTTTCTAAGGGCGTTACAGTTTTGAAGGCCATAAAATGCCAAGATGGCACAAACCCCCCCCAAATGACCCCATTTTGGAAAGTAGACACCCCTAAATTTAGGGGTACACTAGTGAGACTAGGTAATAAATGGCGGGTGCCCTGAAACTATAAAAAAATAACTAACCAACCAGCGTCACCTGTAACAGTTATATGGTGATCACTGGTGAAAGGGTTAACTAGGAGGCAATCAGGGGGCTTTATGCGGTAGTATATGGGGGTCCCTGGCGCTATAAAAAGCTGCAGCGAACCTAAATACCTACCTGCCTAACTAGCGTCACCTGTGACACTAGTACAGCGATCAGAAAAATGATCACTTATTAGGCTGGGTTCACACTGGAGCGATGCAGGAACGCCACAAATCCGCGGCGGGTTCCCGCATCGCATGCCTCCCGGCGGCAGTTCACACTGCCCTATGCGAACTGCTGGGAGTGTCAGTGAAATGTTAATGACACCCCCAGATCAGTTCGCATATCGCAGTGCGATCTGCAAACTCGGATCGCATGGTGTGAACACCCATGCGATCCGATTCTGCTGCGGGCCAAAAAAAGGGTCCCGTGCGAATTTGCGGCGGGTGCGACGCAAATTCAGCCATACTATCTGTATGGCTGAACTCGAATCGCACAGAGATCGGATGTAATTTGCACTGCAGTGCGGTGCGAATCACATTCGTTCTCATAAACCGCTGCAATGTGAACCCAGCCTTAGTGACACTGGCGACGGGGGGTGATCACGGGGTTAAACCTTTATTGGGGGGGTTAGGGGGGTACATTAGAACTAAAGGGGGCTAACCCTAACTGCCCTAACAGTTATTACAGTCACAAATGACACCAATGCAAAAAAATAAATAAATAAATAAAATGACATTGGTGTCACTGTGACTGGGGGGGCAGGGGTAATTGGGGGGGTGTTCGGGGGTTGTGAGTGTGCCTGGCATGTTCTACTGTGTAGTGTCGTGTTGGTGCAACTCACCGATCCTCTCTCCTCGGTGTCGGAACGAAAAATACCAACACGGAGGAGAGATTACATCACTTCCTCTCCTGTGTTTACATTACAGGAGAGGAAGTGATGTCACGAAGGATTTCTATTCGTCGGGAGCGATCGCGAGGGGGTGGCCATGAATGAATGGCCGCCCCCTCATCCCGGATCGCTCCGGAACGAATACCGACCGCCGCAGGCACCGGGGGGGGGGCCCGATCGGGCCCCCGACCCGCGGGAAGGCAGGGACGTATATATACGCCCATATGCCTGCCGTGCCATTCTGTCGACGTATATTGTCGTGCGGCGGTCGGCAAGTGGTTAAAATCCCCCACTAAAATGAAACTTCCCATCCTTGCTGCTAATCCAGATTATGATAGGAGGTCCGCCTCCCCCTCCTCCCTCAGGTTAGGGGGCCTATAGCATACTCCCAGTATTATTTTCCCCTTAGCTTCATCCCTTTTGGAACTCTACCCATAAGGATTCCACCTCTTCCTTAGCTCCCTTGGTGATGTTATCTCTCACATTCACTTGTACATTATTCTTGATATACAGGCATTCCCCTCCCCCTTTTTTACCCTCTCTATCCTGCGATAAAGGGTATACCCTTGAATGTCTGCCAGCCAATCATGAGAGCTGTTGAACCAAGTCTCTGAAATTCCCACAAAATCCAAATCCTCCTCGTACAGCAGTATCTCTAGTTCATCCATCTTGTCCACCAGGCTCCTGGCATTGGTGAACATGCCACGTAGTTTAGACCGGTTGCATACCATCCTCTTATTGGGTGTTCTGAGATTGTAAATGGGACTTGTTATAGGACTATACTTACCCTGGGTTTATGTGTTTTAGTCAACCTACCACTAATGCCCACAATACTACCCTCTGGACTATGTTCCACGCTGACTATCTTTACCTTTTGGAGCCTCCCCCCATCCCCTAGTTTTAAAAACCCCTCTAACTTTTTGGCCATCTTTACGCCCAGCACATCTGCACCCGCCTTATTTAGGTGCAGTCCTTCCCTTCTTTAGTACTGGTGACCAACTGAGAACCTGAGTGCCCGGTAGACAGCATACAGTTCGGCGCTTCAGGTCTTTGTCACAGATTGCCGTCTCTGTCCTAAGAATTAAATTCTCTACCACCAGAAACTGTCTATCCTTTTCCTTTGTTTCCTCCCCCACGCCCACTGGAAGAGTTCTTCCCCTGGCAGCTAGGAGAGTCCCTCAGCTCCAGCAGTGTTGGTCCCTGACTGGTTTCACCAATGTCACTCAATGGAGCATACTTATTGGGATGCTCCAGCCCAGGATCGGCCTCCCTGGCACTTCACCATATATCCTTCCTGACAGTCACCCATCTACTCTTTTCTGGTGCCTGCACCTCTTTGTCTCCACCTGCCTCTGTGCTGGCCCCTGCCGGGTGAGTTCCCGGCTCTCCTTTAGTATGGAGGGTCTTCTCAGTGCTGACAGTTGCTTCCCTAGATTCAGAACCTGGGCTTCCAGGGAAACAGTGTTTTTACATTTTGCACAGCAGTATTCTCCCTCGATCAGATAATCAAAGAACGCATACACCTTCCGGGCATCGTACTTACCAATTTAATGAGGATTGGGATTATACCTTGTCCAAATTACCTAACGACTAGCATCCTGACACTACTACTCAACAATACCATACACGTGCGCTCGCAGACCCACGTGCGCTCACAATACACAGGTACTAACCACACACTACTCCGACAACACTCAGGTACTCACACTGCACAAGTCCTTTGAACCCTGTTATAACCTCCTGTTTCTACTCTGGTTTTTAACTCGCCACATAGTCCAGTTCCACTTGGTCTAAGTTCCAGCAGGCCAATATAAGTTCTACAGAAAGTTATATAGGCTTCAAGCACCTGTGACCAATTAACCACTCCCCTTAATTGGTAGGCTGACTGAAGGAAAGAAAGAAAAAAAAAGGCTGTTTAAAAAGTGAGAGAGGGTGTTAAAAAAGCTACAAGGCACCCTTCCCCCTCCCCCCCCCCCCCAAAAAAAAAACAAAAACTAAAAATGCAACACAGTATTTACCAGCAGTTTTTGGGGTGATGTGCAGTTCAATTTGACCTCCAAACATGGTTGTGTTATGGCATTCAAAGAGTTACATTTTGGTTTAATCTGACCAGACTATATTCTCCCATTATTTCATAGGCTTGTCTAAATATTGTGCAGCAAATTTTAAATGAGCTTCATGCTTTTTCTTCATCGATGGAGTCTTGCTTGGTGAGCGTGCATATAGGCCATGGTGGTTGAGTGCATTACTTATTGTTTTCTTTGTAACAATTGTACCTGTTAATTCCAGGTCTTTCTGAAGTTCTCCACAAGTGGTCATTGGCTCTTGGAAAACTCTTCTGATAATTCATTTCACTTCTCTGTCAGAAATCTTGTTAAGGGGCACCTGGTTGTGGCCAGTTTGGTAAAATTATGTTCTTTCCACTCCTGGATTATGGCCCCAACAGTGCTCACTGGAACATTCAGAAGTTTAGAAATCCTTCTGTAACCAATGGTATCAGTATGTTTTGAGAGAGCTCTTTGCTGTTACCCATCATGAGTTGTTTCTTCTGGTAACAAGACACCTTTTTTTTATAGGCTATCAGTTGGGATTGAACAAGCTGATATTAATTTGCACTGACATAGGCAGGATTGCTTTCTAATTACAGATAGATTTCAGCTGGTGTTTTGGCTTTCCATGCCTTTTTGCACTTCCCTTTCTTCATGTGTTCAATACTTTTTTACTGTGTCATATTTTATTACACAACTTAATTTCGGAACTTTTGTTTTGCTTTCGTTGTATGCATGGGCTGTTACCTATATGTGGTGAAAGTTTCATGTCAATAGTACCTTGAGCAATATATTTATTTATACCTAGAAAAATGGTGACTTGTTTAATACTTATTTTACCCTCTGTTTCTGCAACTCACAACTTGTCAGCATTATCCTTATCTCTGCTATTTTCTTCTGTGATTTTTAAAGGAAATAATGCAGTGATTATTCAATTTCCACATTTTCACACTAGAGATTAGGCCGCTAGAGTGTGCGCTGTCAGTATCCCCACAGATCGAAAGAGATCTCATAATTACATTCTGCTGTCCCTCTGCCCTAAATACCATTTTGGGACTATGAAATCAGAGGTTTTGTTATAGTGCAAAGAGCAAGTTTTTTGTCATCTGTATCTCATTGAAGAAATTTTTCTTCAGATTTCACCTCCTATTACTTTTCTGGGGACAACCGAAAATTTGGGATTCAGTGATCATGGTAAACAGGACAAATAAGGTGAATCTCCTTAGTTGGGCCACATACTGCTATAAAAACTGATGTGGTCTACTCCCTCTCCCCTCTATCCAAAACCAATTTATTTATTTATTTTTTGGCCTTTTGCTTGCGTAGATGACATTCACCTTTAAAGCAGTTCCGTTAGCTCTTTTCCACTCCAGAACGTTGCCACAAAACCTTCCAGGGCATGGGACAAATCAATCTTTTTGGACAAGATAATCCTCGAACAAAAGTGTCTTTGTCATGGTGACATCACGTGCCGTGACTCCATAATTCTCAGAGGTCAGGATTTTTTTCCCTTAATTTGGAAAATTGTCTATGTGGATAACGTTTTTCCGAGTTGGGCCAGAGTTCTGGATCTTCTATCTTTTCGTGATAATTGTTGGTCTCAAGAAGGAGCAAACCTTCCAATCAACATTCTGGGAGCTACAAGCTATTTGTCTGTCATCATTTCACTGGACTCCCTTCTAACTGGTCATTTGGTCCGGGCTTATATAAATCATCAGGATGCCAGGTGTGTTGAATGAGTTTCATGTTCCTGCAATCTCCTGGTTTAGAAAATTGGTAGGCAGACATTGAGTAGACAATTTCTGCACCCAGGGGAATTGTTTCTCGATCCAGAGATTTTCTAGGACCGCCTTTTGCAACCAGGGTGTCTTGGCAAAATGGCTAAAAAATTTCCAGAAAATGTATACTAGCCAGTGGGTCAATGAAGCCTGCCTTTTAGTTCCACAAAGCCACGTGTTTTCATTGTGCACCATTACGGCCTTTAGCCACCGGCATCCTAACAACCAGTGATGTCATTGGTTAATAAGGAGAACGTTGGGCGCCTGCATAGCATCCTTTTTTGCCCCTCCCTTGCCCCCCTCCATTAGCATTGAGAGCATGTTAGCTCAATGAGTGAGAGAGAGAGACGGATGGAGAAGAACAACATTGGAAAACTAGTCAATAGCAATGTGCAAAGTTATGTTTACTTTGGAAAAATAAATCACCTCTCACATTGGGTGTCCTGTGTGTGTAGGTGTTTATGCATTATGTAAAACTATTTTATTTATTTTTTAATTTTTTTTTTTTTTTTAATGGGGTGTCTCAAGATTTTTCAGAATTGGGAAGGGTGCCTTGACTGAAAAAAGGTTGACAAACACTGTTCTAGAACATATGTTTTTCGTAGAGGGATGTGAATCTGTTTTTGGTTTAACAAGAAACCAGACAAATTTGTTTCCAGGGCACAGGAATCTGATGGAAGATGCATTCAGATGACCTGGTGACTCGATGGTTGAAATTTTCAGTTCAAGTTCAGTGATTACAGTGGGTTCCTCTAAAGCTTGCTATTGCTTAACATTCAAAAATCACATTTGTAGGAAGATTCTCCGTATGTTCAACAGCTTGACAAATGTTAATCAAGGGTACCTCATAATTTTTTTGCTTTTAACATCTGATTTAGTAATGTTTGAGAAAAATCTGCCCCCTTCCTGAAGGAAAACCTGTCTTGTGGACTAACGCAGTATAAAAATTAACTTGCATGCCTGCTGAAAATGGGGCGACATTCTTTAGTGTAATGGACAAATGCCTGCCAGAGCTCTAACTTGCCTAAACCCTCATGTATTGTACAGGACACCAAGGTTGGGTCCTATACGGGTGCTATATAGCACCGATATTTGGGTTATGGTCCCTTTTAAGGGAAGTGTGGTAGAATTCAGGGGGTCATCCAGGATGGGTGAGGAATTCCCGGGAATAGCCTTAGTCAGGAAAGGACTGACTCGCATTTCTTTGTATTACTAGAGAGATATTTGGAACCCGGAATTTCGGAGGCTCTAAAGTGATATTCGGGTGGGAAAGAGCCTCCATCCCTGACTACAGGGGTTCCAGCACACACAGGGTTAAGAGCCTCCAGGAAGCAGCTCTTAAAAGACAGGAAGTAGTTCTAGGTGGGGTGGCAAGGAATAGTTGCTAAATACACCTGTCTTGAAGAGTTGTGAGTCTGCTGGAGGCTCTTAAAAAGATCCAACAAGGACTGTTAGGCTGGGTTCACACTGCTACGGTTACGAGAACTGGATGTGATTCGCACCGCACTGCAGTGCAAATCACATCCGATCTCTGTGCGATGCGAGTTCAGCCATACAGATAGTATGGCTGAATTCGCATCGCACCCGCTCCAAACTCGCACAGGACCCTTTTTTTGGTCCGCAGCAGAATCGGATCGCATGGGTGTTCACACCATGCGATCCGATTCCTGTCCGAGTTTGCAGATCGCACTGTGATATGCAAACTGATCTGGGGGTGTCATTAAGGTTTCATTGACACTCCCAGCAGTCCGCATAGGGCAGTGTGAACTGCCGGCGGGAGGCATGCGATGCGGGAACCCGCCGCGGATTTGCGGCGTTCCCGCATCGCTTCAGTGTGAACCCAGCCTTAAACCCTTGGGACAAAGACCCATCCATGAACTGTATGTGCCTTTTTACTTTTATCTGAAGATAAGCAGACTTTATTTTGTGCTTGTGTGCTGCTGGAAGCCTTATTTTGATTTGCTTATGAAAATAAAAGCCCTTTTGTTTTAAAGTTTAACGGCTTTGCACTCAGTCCTGCGGAGCTACAACCCCCTCCCCCCCCCCCAACCTTGCTATAAATATATATATATATATATATATATATATATATATATATATATATATATATATATATATATATATATATATATATATATATAATATTCTATCTATCTTGAGATATAGCCAAGTCCATGAGATTGTCCAGAATAGGTTCAATTCCTGCTTGCGAGATGTTAGACTGTCACCAACACCACCACACGTGAAGAAGCAAGGGAATACTCACATCCCCCTTTGAATTAAACACTTACCAGATCTGATAAGGCTATATATGCAGAAAAACACACTGTTTTAATATCCTTGTATATAATCTCCCAGGACAGACCATCAGAAGAGAGTTGGGTCATACAGTGATAAGCTAGTTTCAGACCATAAAAAAGGAAAACAAACTCCATAGTGTAATCCCTATTACCACAACATCACCCCCTTTTAGAACTTGCACTATATTTAACATTTTAAAACAGCATAGGTTCAAACAAGGTTGCGTCGGCAAACCAGAGCGGGGATAGTGCAGTGTCTCCTACCACAGTAAGCTGCCTTTCCAGCGGTAGTAAGAGCTGTGTCTCCGAACGGCGTGCTGTAGTCACTGATGGTCATCGTAAAGCTACGCTCTGATGCATTTCATCATCAACTACATCATCTGACGGCCCTCAGAGGATGTCGTTGATGACATAGGTACCTGCAGAGTCAGTATTTATCTAATTAATTTTTAATTAAATGCTTCTGACATTTTACAATATGCTGTAATTGAAACCTATGCATTGAAATAAAAGGAAATTATGTTATTGAGAGCCCTAGAGGACAGGCTTGATGGTGCTGTCCAGCAAGTTAAAGTGGATGTAAATCCTCTCCTTTACTCAGTGAAGTGAACAGCCTCAGATTATACAGAGATGAAACAAATCTCCCTACATAAGTTTTACATGTATAACTGCTGTCTTCAGCTTTCTACATTAGAATTTAGGAATTGCACATCACGTTACATGTCTTTCTTCCTGTTTTTAGCACTGGGTGTGGAGTTGGGGCATACACTGTGTGAGAGCTGATTGGAGGAAAGGCACACCTCCACTCCACTCCAGGCTGAGAGACAAAGAAACTTGTACAGCTGTTCTGTGCATAGACAAGCTCCCTGCTTATCTACCGTATATACTCGAGTATAGGCCGACCCGAATATAAGCCGAGGCCCCCAATTTACCCCCAAAAAAACTGGCAAACTTATTGACTCGTGTATAAGCCGAGGGTAAGACATGCCTGTCCATCCCTGTGTGTGTGTCCGTCCATCCCTGTGTGTCCGTCCATCCCTGTGTGTCCGTCCATCCCTGTGTGTCCGTCCATCCCTGTGTGTGTGTGTCTCCATCCATCCATCCATCCCTGTGTGTGTGTGTGTATCCGTGTGTGTGTGTGTGTGTGTGTGTGTGTGTGTGTGTGTGTGTGTGTGTGTCCAGCCTACCTGTGTCCTGAGCCTTTGTCCCGAGCCTCCGTCCCGTGCCGAGCCTCCTTGCCTCCGTGCCTCGCCGCCGTGCCTCGCCGCCGTGCCTCGCCGCCGTGCCTTGCCTCCGGTCCCGTCCCGTCCCGTCCCGTGCCGTGCCGTCCTGTGCCTTGCCTCCGTCCCGTGCCCTCTTCGTTCGTCGGCGGCCATTGTAAAATTCAAAAGCTGCGCCGCCGCCTTCGCCTGTGATAGGCGGAACACTGAATTTCCCAGCAGCCTGTGTTCCGCCTATCACAGACGTCGTATCATCCTCGTCCGTAGTACGAGGATGATACGAAGTCCGTGATAGGCGGAACACAGGCTGCTGGGAAATTCAGTGTTCCGCCTATCACAGGCGAAGGGGGAGCCGGAGGCGCGGCTTTTGAATCAGAATGGCCGCTGTCTGTCTGCTCGACACGCTGATCGAGCGGGCAGACAGCGATGACTCGAGTATAAGCCGAGGGGGGCACTTTCAGCCTCAAAAAAGAGGCTGAAAATCTCGGCTTATACTCGAGTATATACGGTATCTCTAAGTTCCTTCCCCCACACACATTTCCAGCTGCTTTTATCTTCTGTGTGTTGCAGAACTTGTTAAAAGTTATCATGCTGATAGCAGAAGAATTGAGAAGCAGAAAGACAAGTGCCCAGAACTTTGGAGAGTGATAGGTAAACGCAACAGGTATACAAAAAAAAGTGTTTGACCCCCTGCTGATTTTGTACGTTTGCCCACTGACAAAGAAATGATCAGTCTATCATTTTAATGGTAGGTTTATTTTAACAGTGAGAGAAATAATAATAACAAAAATATCCAGAAAAACACATTTCAAAAGAAGTTATAAATTGATTTGCATTTTAATGATCAAAATAAGTATTTGACCCCTTCGCAAAGCATGACTTTGTACTTGGTGGAAAACCCTTTTTGGCAATTACAGAGGTCAAATGTATCTTGTAGTTAGCCTCCAGGTTTGCACGCATCTTGGGAGGGATTTTGTCCACTCCTCTTTGCAGTTGTTAAAAAATTCTACAGGTTGCATGTTTTAAGTTACAGAGGAGGTCTAGGGCTAGAATTATTGCTCTTGCTCTACCGATCTCGGCGATACCTCAAATGTGTGGTTTGAACACTGTTTTCATATACAGGTCCCTAGTCACGTATGCGTTGGCTTCTGCACGCAAGCTTGTCTGGACGGGGCGCGTTTAAAAAAATATATATATTGTTTTTCTTATTTTACCTTTTTTTTTTTTTTTTTTTTTTAAGTTGTCACTTGTATTCCTATTAAAAGGAATGTAAACATCCCTTGTAATAGAAAAAAGCACGACAGGACCTCTTAAATATGAGATCTGGGGTCAAAAAGACCTCCGATCTCATATTTACATTACAGTGCAATTAAAAAAACAAAAAAAAAAATTTTGTCATTTAAAATTTTTTTTTCAAAAAAATGGCCCTTTTAAGAGCTATGGGCGGAAGTGACATTTTGACGTTGCTTCTGCCTTGCAGTGATATGGATACGAATGGAGGCCATCTTCCCCTCACTCGTCTCTGTATACTGGCAGGGGACAGACTCAATTGCCTCCTGTAAGCGGCGGCAGGAGTGGGGGGCCTCTCTCCCGCTGCCAATAAGAGTGATCTTGCAGCGAATCTGCCGCAGAGACCACTTTTATCTTGTAGCGGACCGCCCACTGAAGAAGTGGATACCGGGGTTATGGCAGCTAGCTGCTACCATAACAATATCCTCCTTCAAAGTCATCACTTAAAACGACAGTGGGTCGGTCCGGAACTGGTTAAATGTGTTTTTCTGGATATTTTTGTTGTTTTTCTGTCTCTCACTGTTATAATAAACCTACTGTTAAAAATATAGACTGATCATTTCTTTCTTTGTCAGTGGGCAAATCAGCAGGGGATCAAATACTTTTTTTCCCTCACTGTATGTGCCTAGGCCAGATTTCATGAATGGAGTTTACAACCACTTTAAACACCTAGTAGTGCAGGGATGTTCCAGATATCATACAAAGTATAAAAGCAGTAGGTTGCTGCTGCATAGTGACAATCAGCAGGAACAAAATAGGCGGGGAAAGAACAAATACATGAACAGACCAAAGTTGTTGTAAAACCCTTCCCACCCCCTTTTTGCTGCTATGTAGTTATAGATACGTCTAGCAATTGCTTTGCTGTTTGAAATTTGGTCACCTTATCTTTAAAATGTAGACATTTAATAAGTGTATGTGGTGGTCAGGAGGCAGTGTTTTTTTCCATATAAAATTTCACTCATTCGTATAATTATGTTATAGGTAGTATATATATCACACTGTTAAAAAGGAGCTGGGTGAATTAACCATATACTAAAATTTAATATGTTTGAGTGAATAGCGAGGAGAAATTTTGAGCCTCAGCCATTTGAGTTAAAAAAAAATTTTCCAGAAATTCTTTGGGTTTACATCCTTCAAACCCCTCAAGGAAGCCCAACAGTCTCAGGTTGTTAAACCCTAGGCAGTCCTCCAAGTTGATCTGTTTAGCTACCTGGTCAGATTATTCTTCTCATTGCTCTGGATTAACCTCAGGGAGTGCGGTATGGCAGTATCGCTTGTCTGTTATCTGATGCCCATGGACTCTCATAGCCAGATCTACCATCTCAAGGACCAATCTTCTACCCTGTTTCTCAGTCTCTGGCTTGACAGCCTGGCAGTTGAAAAATCAAGTTCTGAGAAACCAAGGTGTTTTAAATTCCGGTAACCTGACCATGTTAAAAGTTCGGAAATCTTTTTCATGCAAGATCTATCAATGTGCAGGGAGGACTTATTTTAAGTGGTGTGAGAAGGTTTGTCCATGTGCCTTTTTGTAGGCCTGTGTCCTTTCTTCCCTCCAGTTGGCCCTTCAGCATCAAATGCGAGGTTTCTGCATTGTCTGTTCTTTTTCAACACCCTTTTACTAATCCATTTGCTAAATCAAACTTTTAAACAAAAGGGTTACATAAATTACTCCTCCTGATAGGCCTCCTTGCATCCTTGGGATTTAAAACTGTGCATACTTTTCCTGATAAAGCTCACTCCATTAGAGCAGTGAGGATGTCTTGAAACTCTGTCTCTCTGTAAGGCATGCAAGCTGGTCTTATATAAATACAGTATAGTCCCTAATTATTACAAAATCAATGTATCTGTCTCTGCAAATGCTAGCTTCGCACATGATTGGGTGTTTCACAACACATGGGTTGTGAAATATATTTCATTAGGCTACATTCACATGGGCATTTTGGCCTGGCGCAAATAGCAGCAGCAGGAATCTACTGAATGTAGCCTGACTAAATCAATGTTTCAGCTGAATGAAAGTATCTGATCATATTGCATTTCATACATATAATCTAATGAATTGGCACTCATAGAAATGTCCCAATATTTAATCAGAGTCCGTCAATTTAATATAAAATGAAGAGTTTTCTCATGGGATCCTCACCAGATGGATAGACCCTCCCTGAAACCGGGTCAAATAAAGCTTCCAATATCAAAGTTTTGGTTTTTGGTTATGTGTTTGACATATGGCACCTGAATGTGGCGAGATTACAAAGAAGATGAATCTGCTAAAATCAAAAGAAGGCATGTTGCCACGTTTTGATATTAGAAGCTTTATTGGACCCGGTTTCAGGAAGGGACTATCTATCTGGTGCGGATCTCGTGAGAAAACATTTTATTTTATATTCAATTAAGGGACTTTGAATATTGGGACATTTCTCTGAGTGCTGTTTTTTTTTTTAGATTATATGTTCAACCTGCCCAGGGGGACATTGTGCTGCTAGCTGCTGTGGATTGTATATGATATTGTCTCATGTGCGCTATTTTATTTGAGCTTGAAATTTCATGCCTGTGCTTTTGCTCTGATTAAGGCCGCGTACACACGCGGGGACTGTTCGCCCAACTTTGTCCGCTGAACAGTGTTTCGGCGGACAGTCCGCTCGTGTGTGGGCTTTCAGCGGACAGTTTCAGCGAACAGTCCGCTGAACAAGGTTTTTCGGAAATTCCGAAAAACTGTCCGCTGAAACTTTGTTTCAGCGAACAGTCCCCTCGTGTGTAGGCTTGTTCATCAAACTAAGTTCCGCGCATGCTCAGAAAGGATTTACACGCCGAAAGTTATAATGCAGTGTATAGGACGTCGTATTTTTCGTCCCGTCGTACGTGCCGTTCACGTCATCGCGCACGGTTTCAGCAAACTGTTCGTTCGTCGTGTGTGGCCATGTCCGTCCATGCTAATTTTGAGCGGACTGTTTATAATGCAGTGTATAGGACGTCGTATTTTTCGTCCCGTCGTACGTGCCGTTCACGTCATCGCGCACGGTTTCAGCAAACTGTTCGTTCGTCGTGTGTGGCCATGTCCGTCCATGCTAATTTTGAGCGGACTGTTTGCCGAAACTGTTTGACGGACAAAGTTGGGCGAACAGTCCCCGCGTGTGTACGCGGCCTGACTGTTGCACATTTGATCTTCAGCAGTACTCAATGCCAAAAGCTGCAGTGTTTTGTAATAGTGTTTTTATATATGTGGCAAGAGCAAGATCCTGAACTGCAATGACATGCATAATAATAAAGCAAGTGTAGAAACTAGAATGTTTCTCTTTTACCATTAGAAATACCAGTTCAGTCACCTAGCTCAATAAACACTGATTTATTGCATGTACTGCTGGTCATGGGACACCCCATGACTTTGTAGTTAATATGCTTGTGAAATGTTTTTTTTTCTCTAATTTACAGTGGATCTATGCCTTGGTTAATCTTATTGTTTTATAACTGTACATCATAATTTGTAATTTTTACTTTTAGATTTAGTTCTAACCTTAACACACTTTCAAATATATTTTTATTATTTCAGAATTTGATTCCTTATCCAGGCTTGGGATCCCTGACCCCTTGGGTTATGTCAGAAAACGCTATAAGTCCACCCAGTTAATTTTTCTGAAATCAGTTTGTGTTGGACAAAGTATAGTAGATCAAGTGGAGGCTTCAGCAGAAGAAGCTATTAGTTCTGGATCATGGCTGGATATCATGGTGAGTTTAGCGAGCTAAAAATGAAAAAAATGTAATTTTAGAATTAATGTGCAGAAGCTTAAGCATAAAACACTTATTATATATAAGGTAAGGTGACATTTCCACCACCTTGCACATCAGGAATCTAAATATAAGGAGGAAGCACTTACTGTTACCTTTCTTGTTTAGTTTGACTTGTGTAGTCTCTATCGTAAACAAGAACTATAGGCTAAACGCTTTTATCTGGATTCTAATAGCAGAGATGTTTTTGATATGTTAGCATATATATGGTCACTGTGGTTGTGTAGAAGTCCATCTACCGATCAACTTCTGTACAACAGCCCTGTAGCATTGAGCCGCAGACTATAGACTGCAGCACTAATCGGTGTATTCTGATGGTGGGGAAGTCTCCCCACTGTCAGAATACAGTACAATATCTCAGCAGGAGGATTCCCCCATCCACCTTGAATGCATGGATGGGGGAATTGAGTCAGATTTTGTTTTCATTCCAATGCATGGATTACCTTAGACTAGCAGTCAGGCAGGGGTGCCTAACATCTCATTGCATATTTACAGCTTTGAGGCTTTAGGCCTAGGAACCTTCACATACCAGGAAGTATTCAGAGGAATTGAAGACAAAAGGTATATATTTTTCTTGCTTAGGCATAATTAACACCTATAGATGTTCCCTATAAAAATAGCAAATATTGACTTTTTGAGTTCAGGTCTGTTTAAGCCTCCTATACAATTCATCTCTGGTCATTAGCTGTAAGGTATTTATATAAAAGACAAAAAGATTGGTTATCACTTAAGTGGTATGCTGACATACTAATTGACAGCTTGGGCTGGCCATACATTAAGCACTTTTCTTTCCTTCACCCCGTATATTGAGAAAATTCGCTTGATTTCCCATCAACACATTTAGTGTTGATGGAGGAACCCCCCCTCCCCCTCGCTCTTGTATTCTGACAGTGACAGGCTTCCCTGCTGTCCAGATACAATTACTGCTGCCGGCTATAGCAGACCACAGTAATTGTACAAAAAAAATAGGCTGGTTGTCTATCGAGCGACTATTTAAAGAGGCTGTAAACTTCCATTGGTAAGCTGTATCTATAGGTAAGCCTATAATAAGGCTTACCTATAGGTACTGCAAATATCTCCTAAACGTGCGCCGTTTAGGAGATATTTGCTGTACACTGCGCCAATGTTGTCAGAAGCAGCCGTCTGTGCCATTTTTTCAATAGCGAGTACGTTGAATGGCAGCTCCCGCGCTTATGCAATGTCACAGGAATCCGGCCAGTCACAGAGCTGGAGTCCACAGCCCCGGAAAAAGGGGCGAACATGGATGCGGTCTGCAGAGGGGACAACGCGGGCTTCGTTTGCAGGTAAGTGTCACATAATGTGCTAATATGCGATGCATACTAGCATATTATGCTTTTACTTTGCAGGGGGAAAAATAAGGAAGTAAAACCCATCAGGGTTTACTTAATCTCTAACTTCCTTTTATGAAGGTAACTCGCAAGTGATTTAGGGGGCGAGTTCACACTCTTGCTTTGCGGTAACTAGCGTTAAAATATTTTGATTGGCAATGCTAACACAGATTTACAGTTAAAGAAAAAATGCACGTGTTGCCTATAGCACACTAAGTAGATTGTGATATTGGTCCTATATTTTGTATTGCGCATCCTGCATCAGTAATTCACATAAATACATGTCACTGATGCAGAATCTAGCAGATGCAGTCCTACCTATCTTGTTTAGTGCACGTGTTCTGAAGTTTAGCACCTCCACAGCAATGCTTTCCCAGCTCCCTTCATGGAATGTAATAACTTCTCTGATATTCTTCATGGTGAGACAGGTAGGCCCTTGATGTCAAAGACCATCACACGCAAGGGTATTGAGAGAGATAAAATACCATTTAGCATTGACTCTAAATGCTTGGTATAATTTTATTGACGTACATTTGCTGAGGAGAGTGCAAGATGGCTACATAAAAGCCCTCTGTTCACTGGCTTTGGGCTTGTGTAGATGGCATCAGTTTCAGACACCTCTGAGATCATTCAGATTCCAAAAAGAAAGGACTTTAAAGGTTGACACTAGAGTCCCGAAATAGGAAAGAATAATGGTCTCAAATCATAACAAAAAACATTGAATTTATCATTATCACAATAAAAACATATAATATATGAAAAAACATGAACATGTCTGGAAAACACACTGTCACATGTAACAAAACAGATTAGATGCTGATATATGGAAATCGCATGGATGGCATAGAAATGGATTATAGAGTAGTCCTAGAAGGCCCCTTCTGGCTGAATGCCACACATACCAGATCACAGTGTCAGTGCCAATGGATCGCTACGCATTTCACTGATAGCTTTTTCAGGAGATCCTATTGGTACTAAAAAAAAGTACATTGGAATTACTATAAAGTTCAGATATTTTTAAACATATACATATGCACACACACACACACACATATATATATATATATATATATATATATATATATATATATATATATATAAAATCATGCTTAATTATACATTGTGTGGAGGCCATTATCTTAAAATATACAGTATATTTTGACCGTTTAACAATTTATCCATATTTTTGGAATTTTTACAAATAACCGTTATGCATAATGTTTAAGACATGAAAAGAAGAAATAGAGCACAGGAAAAATACTATGTAGTACATTCTTAATTATTGATGTTATTATAAATAAAAATTATTTGAATCCCAATGTACATACCATAGCAAAGAGGCGCATCCAAACACAGCACATAGGGCTTCGTCAATGAAGCAATGCACCATCACAGAAAAAAAAAGGGGGAGGGGTGATGGAGAATAGGCTGAGCAAACGAATAAATGATAAAACATGGAGCAAAAGCGCGAGCTCAAGACCTTGCACAGACAGCCAACGCGCAACTTCTTTTTTTTTTCTTTTGTGATGGTGCATTGCTTCATGGACTGAGCTCTGTGTGCTGTGTTTGGTTACTCCTCTTTGCTACGGTATGTACACTGGGATTCAAATTTATTTTCGGTATCCCAGCATTTATAATAACATCAATGATTAAGAATACACTACATAATATTTTTCTTGTGCTCTATTTCCTCTTTTTGTGTCTTGAACACTTTGCATAACTGTTATTTGTAAAAATTCCAAAAATATGGATAAATTGTTAAACAGTCAAAATGTACTGTATATTTTAAGATAACGGTCTCCATACAATGTATAATAATTAAGCATGATATTATAGTATATACAAGTGTGTGTATATATGTATACACATTTGCGATACATTGGCGCTGACACTGTGTTCTTGTATGTGTGGCTTCAGCCAGAAGGAAACTTCTAGGACTACTCTATAATCCATTACTAGGCCATCCATGTGATTTCCATATATTGGCATATAGATTGGCTTATCTGTTCTGTTGCATGGGACAGTGTTTTCCAGACATGTTCATGTTTTTTCATATATCGTGTGTTTTTAATGTGATTATAATAAATATTTTTATTATGATATGAAACCATTCTTTCCTATTTCGGGACTCTAGTGGCAACCTTTAACCACTTCAGCTCCGGACCAATAAACACCTTAAGGACCAGAGGTCTTTTTGCAATTTCGCACTGCGCTGCTTTAACTGGTAATTGCGCGGTCATGCAATATTGCACCCAAACGAAATTTGCGTCCTTTTCTTCCCACAAATAGAGCTTTCTTTTGATGGTATTTGATTGCCTCTGCGATTTTTTTTTTTTGCGATATAAATGGAAAAAGAGCGAAAATTTTGAAAAAAAAATATATTTTCTTCTTTTTGTTATAAGAAAAATCGAATAAACTAAATTTTAGTCATACATTGAGGGCAAAATTTATTCAGCCACATGTCTTTAGTAAAAAAAATGTCAATAAGCGTATATTTTTTGGTTTGCGCAAAAGTTATAGCGTCTACAAACTAGAGTACATTTTCTGGAATTTACACAGCTTTTAATTTATGACTGCCGATCTCATTTCTTGAGGTGCTAAAATGGCAGGGCAGTACAAATCCCCCCCAAATGACCCCATTTTGGAAAGTAGACACCCCAAGGAAATTGCTGATGGGTATGTTGAGCCCATTGAATATTTATTTTTTTTGTCCTAAGGGATTGAATAATGACAAAAAAAAAAAAAAAAAATTTTTTTTACAAAAAGTTGTCACTAAATGATATATTGCTCACACATGCCATAGTTATATGTGGAATTGCACCCCAAAATATATTCCGCTACTTCTCCCGAGTATGGCGATACCACGTGTGTGGGACTTTTTGGGAGTCTAGTCGCGCACGGCACCCCGAAAACCAATCACCACCTTCAGGATTTCTAAGGGTGCAAATTTTTGATTTAACTCCTCACTACCTATCACAGTTTCGAAGGCCATAAAATGCCAAAATAGCACAAAACCCCCCAAAATGACCCCATTTTGGAAAGTAGACACCCCAAGCTATTTACTGAGAGGCATGTTGAGTCCATGGAATATTTTATATTTTGCCACACGTTGCGGGAATATTACAAACTTTTTTTTTTTTGCACCAAGTTGTCACTAAATGATATATTGCTCACACATGCTATGGGCATATGTGAAATGACACCCCAAAATACATTCTGCTGCTTCTCCCGAGTACGGGGATACCACATGTGTGGGACTTTTTGGGAGTCTAGTCGCGCACGGCACCCCGAAAACCAATCACCACCTTCAGGATTTCTAAGGGTGCAAATTTTTGATTTAACTCCTCACTACCTATCACAGTTTCGAAGGCCATAAAATGCCAAAATAGCACAAAACCCCCCCAAATGACCCCATTTTGGAAAGTAGACACCCCAAGCTATTTACTGAGAGGCATGTTGAGTCCATGGAATATTTTATATTTTGCCAAAAGTTGCGGGAATATTACAAACTTTTTTTTTTTTTGCACAAAGTTGTCACTAAATGATATATTGCTCACACATGCTATGGGCAGAAGTCAAATTACACCCCAAAATAAATTCTGCTGCTTCTCCCGAGTACGGGGATACCACATGTGGGGGACTTTTTGGGAGCCTAGCCACGTACGGGACCCCGAAAACCAAGCACTGCCTTCCGGATTTGAATATAAAATGCTATAAAAAACAAACTAACCAGAGTCACCCGTAACACTTATACGGTGATCAGTGGTGAAAGGGTTAACTAGGGGCAATCAGGGGGTTCAAATTTTTATTAGGTAGTATATGGGGGTCCCTGGCACTATATAAAAACCTGACGGGGAACCTAAATAACTAACTGGCTAACCAGCGTCACCAGTGACACTTATACTGTGATCGCTGGTGAAAGGGGGTGAAAGGGTTAACTAGCAGCAATCAGGGGGTTAAAACCATTATTGGGTAGTATATCGGGGTACCTAGCGCTATAAAAACCTGGCGGTGAACCTAAAAAAATAACTAGCTACCTAGCGACACTAGCGACACTGATGCAGCGTTCAGAAAAATTATCGCTTAGTGACACTGGCAAAAGGGGGTGAAAGGGTTAACTAGCGGAAATCAGGGGGTTAAAACCATTATTGGGTAGTATATCGGGGTACCTAGCGCTATAAAAACCTGGCGGTGAACCTAAAAAAATAACTAGCTACCTAGCGACTGTAGCGACACTAATGCAGCGATCAGAAAAACGATCGCTTAGTGACACTGGCAAAAGGGGGTGAAAGGGTTAACTAGCGGCAATCAGGGGGTTAAAACCATTATTGGGTAGTATATCGGGGTACCTAGCGATATAAAAACCTGGCGGTGAACCTAAAAAAATAACTAGCTACCTAGCGACACATGCAGCGATCAGAAAAATGATCGCTTAGTGACACTGGCAAAAGGGGGTGAAAGGGTTAACTAGCGGCAATCAGGGGGTTAAAAACATTATTGGGTAGTATATCGGGGTACCTAGCGCTATAAAAACCTGGCGGTGAACCTAAAAAAATAACTAGCTACCTAGCGACTGTAGCGACACTAATGCAGCGATCAGAAAAACGATCGCTTAGTGACACTGGCAAAAGGGGGTGAAAGGGTTAACTAGCGGCAATCAGGGGGTTAAAAACATTATTGGGTAGTATATCGGGGTACCTAGTGATATAAAAACCTGGCGGTGAACCTAAAAAAATAACTAGCTACCTAGCGACACATGCAGCGATCAGAAAAATGATCGCTTAGTGACACTGGCAAAAGGGGGTGAAAGGGTTAACTCTAGGGGCAATCAGGGGGTTAAATCTTTATTGGGGGGTGATAGGGGGCTACCCTGGACCTAACACTAACTGTCCTGACAGTTTTTACTGTCACAACTGACACTGAATGCATTGATCAGTAAAGAAATGATCAATGCAATCAGTGACACTGTGACTGGGGGGGGAGGGGGGGCGGGGGGGGCGATCGGGGGGGGGATCGGGGGGGGTTTGTGTGCCTGTGTGTACCTACATGTCAGTGTAGTGTTGGTGCACACTTACTTTTACTCTTCTCCTCGTAGTCCGGTCAAAAAGACCGCCCCGAGGAGAATGACATCACTTCCTCCTTCCTGTGTAAACAATACACAGGGGAGGAAGCTTCTCATTGGCCAGGAGCGATCCAGAGGGGGTGGCCGAAAACCAACGGCCATCCCCTCATCACGGAGCGCTCCTGGACCGAATCGGACCGCCGTAAACAGCGGGAGGGGGTCCGATCGGACCCCCCACCCGCTGGAAGGCAATCACGTAGATGTACGTGATTGTGCCTGCCTGTGCCATTGTGCTGACGTACAATGGCAATACGGCGGTCCTCAAGTGGTTAAAGTCCTTTTTTCCTCTTCTTTTTTCTTTATTCTATTTTTGCTGAACTACCATCTGCAATATTTGTCTCGGTTTCTCCTGTAATTATTCAGATTTCATTGACAGGTGCATTGACCCGTGTCAAGTGGGTTTTGCTTTCACTTAGCTCTATTTGAATATACAAAACCCATTTGAATCGAATATATGACCAGCAATAAAGGCCTAATGCACTTTCAAAATACAGTAAAACTTAAATCACTGGAAGAACCAAGTACAGCGTCCATCTTCATTCACAACATTTTGCTTACTACTAACTCAAATTTCCATTCTAAATCCAGTTCCTTATCTGCTTGGCACCCACCACGATGCCAAGTGTTCCCACTTACCACAGCTACCTGGTAAACAGATTACATGGTACGGCTCCATTTTCTGGTACTGCCTGAGCGCTTAGAAATTACTGTATGCTACTGTACTGAGAGGGCTAACAAGAGAAGTGATTTTCTAAATGGACATTAGCCTAAATACCGCAGAGGTTCCAATGCAATATTTGAGAAATAAAATGAAAGGTTTATTTATGTCTTTTATTTACTGCTTTGAGAATCGCAGACCCGCTAAAAACATGATCAAATTACTGTGTCTCTTAAACTCTAGACGTTGTTACCGAGTTGTCTTTCGGTGGAAGATGCCTCCATCTTACTCCAGCAAGTGATGAGAAAGTTAAACAAAGGTTCATCTGCTCGGATCTTTGGTGACACCATTGTCATCAGTGAAAAATTTATAAGTGAATGTACCGGACTTTTTAATGATCTCATGCATCATAAAGCCGAAAAGGTATGCAATCATTATCTTTCATTAATTATAAATATACAGGTTTTATATAGCGCCAACAGTTTATGCAGCGAGATGCAGATTTACAACCTGATTTATTCATTATTTTGAATGGGAAGACTGCAGTGGTCTATACATACACACACACACACACACACACACACACACACACACACACACACACACACACACACACACACACACACACACACACACACACACAGTATCTCCCAAAAGCAAGTACACTGCTCGGCTAAATACGATTAAAATGAAAACAATCGCAGAAGACTAAAATGGGACTAAAACTAAAATGCCATTTTAGTCCTAAGACTAAAACTAAATTGATATGTGCTGCCAAAATTACACTGGTACACCTCTAAGGGAAAATGTCCAAATTGGACCCAATTAGCCATTTTTCCTCCTCTGTGTCATGTGACTCGTTAGTGTTACAGGTTTCAGGTCTGAATGGGGAGCAGGTGTGGTAAATTTGGTGTTATCACTCCCACTCTCATATTGGTCAGTGGAAGTTCAACATGGCACCTCATGGCAAAGAACTCCCAGTAAAAAATAAAAATAAAATAATTGTTGCTCTACATAAAGATAGGCTAGGCTATAAGAAGATTGCCAGACCCTGAAACTGAGCTGCAGCATGGTGGCCAGGACCATACTGCGGTTTAACAGGAAAGGTTCCACTCATAACAGGTCTCTCCGTGGTCGACAAAAGAAG
This sequence comes from Lithobates pipiens, assembly GCF_037356315.1. Classification (NCBI taxonomy): domain Eukaryota; kingdom Metazoa; phylum Chordata; class Amphibia; order Anura; family Ranidae; genus Lithobates; species Lithobates pipiens. The sequence goes on along the minus strand of NW_027507758.1, from coordinate 312,572,557 downwards.
TTGAGTGCACGTGCCCAGTATCATATCCAGAGGTTGTCTTTGGAAAATAGATGTATGAGTGCTGCCAGCATTACTGCAGAGGTTGAAGGGGTGGGGGGGTCGGCCTGTCAGTCCTCAGACCATGCGCCGCACACTGCATCAAGCTGGTCCGCATGGCTGTTTTCCCAGTAGGAAACCTCTTCTAAAGATGATGCACAAGAAAGCCTGCAAACAGTTTGGCAGACTAAGGGCATGTATTACTGGAACCATGTCATGTGGTCTAATGAGACCAAGATAAACTTATTTGGTTCAGATGATCTCAAGCATGTGTGTCGGCAACCAGGTGAGGAGTACAAAGACAATGTGTCTTGCCCGCAGTCAAGCATGGTGGTGGCTAAGCATGTCTCCAGACCTAAACCCTACTGAGCATCTGTGTGGCATCCTCAAATGGAAGGTGGGGCAGCACAAGGTCTCTGACATCCACCAGCTCTTTGATGTCATTATGGAGGAGTGGAAGAGGACTCCAGTGGCAACCTGTGAAGCTCTGGTGAACTCCATGCCCAAGAGGTGTAGTAAGGCAGTGCTGGAAAATAATGGTGGCCACACAAAATATTGTAACTTTGGGCCCAACGTGGACATTTTCACTTAGGGGTGTACTCACTTTTGTTGCCAGTGGTTTAGACATTAATTGTTGAGTTATTTTGAGGGGACAGCAAATTTACACTGTTATACAAGCTGTACACTCGCTACTTTACATTGTAGCAAAGTGTATTTTCTTCAGTGTTGTCACATGAAAAGAAATATAAAATATTTTGCAAAAATGTGAGGTGTGTACTCACTTTTGTGACATACAGTGTGTGTGTGTGTGTGTGTGTGTGTGTGTGTGTGTATGTGTATGTATGTAAATATATATATTTAAAAATATATATATATATATATATGTGTATATACACACACACACACACACACACACACACATTAAGTTTTGTTTAAACCACATTTGAAGGCTATTGATTGTCTGAAAATATTATAGTTATATCAACATTATTATTGTGTGTCTGTCCTTTAATTCCAGGAAATGAAGCACAGCCCTGTATTTCTGGTAACAGAAGAAGATCTCAAGCAAGCATCCTTATTAGAAAATGCCCTTGTGGGAAAAAAAGACAAAAGGGAGGAAAGGAGGAAGAAAGCTACAGGTTAGAAATAAAGACAGCAATCTATGGTGTCCATTTATGAAGCAGTAAACAGCGGTGATCCCGAGGATCTCCACTGATCACAGGCCATAAACAGTTTATGAAACAGAGATAATTGGGGGAGAACGTGTTTGAACATGTTCTCCTGCCAATGATCTCCGCACACTGAGAATCCTCATTGACTGACACAAAAGGCCAGTTTATGAAGCTGCGATCTCAGTGCTTCACTGGCGATTTGTGTCAGAATTAACCACCCCATTTTACCAGCTCAGAGGTGGAGAATCGGGTAGTGAAGAGAGAATCCCGGATTATCTGAAGAGGAAGGGGGAATATTAATAACTTCCTTTACTTCTACCTCTATTAGACCCCCCAAGACAGTAACCATGTCCCCCTGTCATATTTATGTGTGTGTGTGTAAAATTATATTTATATATATATATATATATATATATATATATAAAATATATATATATATATAGTATATATATATATATATATATATAATATTGTAGGGGGACTCTCTATTTTATTAGCATTAACATTAACCACGCTGTCTGTCTGTGTATTGAGCAGTGATAATTTATCACTGCTTTATAAACTTACATCTCAGCGTTTCTGCGTAAAGTATCATGAGATTCCAGTATCAGGGACCGTTCTCCACAGTTTGAAGCATTTGTAGATCACTTCACTCCTCCAAAGGAGAAGCGATCTACAAAGCTTCATAAACTGGCATCCAGAGGAGAACGATCTCCTTTGAGAATGCCGGAGAATGAAATTCTTTCACTGCTTTATAAACGGACACCTAAATCTTTGTGATATTCAAATAATAAAATACAAACAATATATAGTTGCACTACCAATGTAATAAAAGTAAAAAGTGAATAAGACAGCAGCCAGCATCAACAATGATAAAGTTGTGAAATCAAAACAAAAACTAAAAAAAGTCAGGGCTAAAGAAATGAGCAAGCCATTGGAAACCGATTTCCAAGGCGAGATAAATCCACTATACAAGTGCATAGATTTTTTTTTTTTTTTAATTAGTGTAAGTAGTGGTAATCTGATGCGTGACTGTAACCACACTATAAGACAAAGTGGAATCACCACAAATAAGTGCGAATGTCAAAATTACACTATAAAATAATAATATAATCTACATTCAAACAAAGTGAGTAATGAAAAATGTAACATGACAAACGTCAGTGAAACAATCGCTAAGGGTCCTTATTACAGTGACATGGATAGTAAAATGTATAGTTCAACACTGTCCATTAGACAATGAATGAGTTCCTCACAAGGAAATCGTCAGGAATTCATATAGGGGAATTCAAATATGTGGAAATAACTCAAATCATATATAGCTTATCATCCAATATACAGCAAGATGACATCAGATAAAGGTAATGGATACTCTTACCACAGAATATGGACTTACACACCATAGTGGTGAGTCAATCAGGCGTGAATATACTCGAGGACAACTCGAAGACAGATATAGTCATCCACCTAGGAGGTAATTTATGGAAGAAAAAAATATAAAGAAAAAAAGCCTCCACGTAGAGCAGGTCACTCCGGTAAAAAATGTATAAAAAAATAATAACAAACATCAATGAAGATGTATACACAAAATAGATACAAAAAGCATGGTAAATCCGGCCAGCAGGCTATGTACCCGACATGTTTCGTACAAGTGTACTTCAACAGCAGCATCGTGACGTCACTGACCTCTAAACTCCGCTCACCTGGTATGATGATCAGTTTTTTCTACAAAGGAAGGGTGTAGCGATGGGGGCAAAGTTTGCCTCCAGCCTTGCCAACCTCTTCATGGCCGTTTGGGAGGAGGATGTCATCTATGCCCTACAGCATCCAGATTTGACGCTGTGGGCGGGGTACATAGACTAAATCCTCCTCCTATGGAAAGGCGATGAGGAATCCTTACATGAGTTTTATGGTCACCCTTAACGACAATGATATGGGCATAGTTTTGACTTACGATATGAGTTCTATTAAGATACAGTTCCTTGATCTGGATATATCCGTTGTAGATCACCGTTTGGTCTTGAAGACCTTTTTCAAAGCAACAGGTATATCCCATTGTCATTATGCCCCGTGGCTTAAAGCTGTACCACAAAGTCAACTATTGCGCATTAGGAGAAATTGTACTGATCTTTCAGATTTTCTTCTACAAGCGGATACTTTAAAATCTAGATTTTTGGATAGGGGTTATCTTCCTAGTGCTATCGACGATGAGATGCGCCGAGTGATGGCACTGGATAGATTTACCCTTACTAATGTACAAACTGCACATAAATTAGATACTAGATCTAAATGGTCCATTGTTACTCAGTTTTCTATACAATCCAAACAGATAAAAAGTATATTTAATAGCCACTGGGATGTTTTGAGAGTCCAGTACTTCCGGAAAAGGCTGCTGTTAACTATAGGGGGACACCTTCTCTGAGAAATAGGATTGCCCCGAATGTGATCGATACTACATTGAAATTAAGGTTTTTTCAGGACTCGAAATGTTTTTTTATCCATGCAAAAAGTGTAATGTGTGTATACACAATGCGTTGTGTGGTAGCAAGATTGATACTTTTGAGTCTACCACTATTTCTGCAATCTATCATATGAAGTGTTTTGTCACTTGTGCCACACGGTTTATCGTTTACCTTATCACTTGCCCATGCAAGTTACAATATGTCGGACGCATAATTCGAACATTTTCGACTAGGGTGAACTAACATATTGCTAATATAAAACTAGGACTCACTAACCATAGTGTACCGAAACACTATTTACCTGTTTATAATAAAAACCCTTTCGGGACAAAATTTCAAGTTATTGATAGCTTCTCTCCACATTGTAGAAGTGAACCTAGAGTGAGGGAAGTTTCTAAGCTGTAAACATTCTGAATTTATCAACTGAAGTGTTATTCCCCTTGCGGGCTAAATCTCAACTGGGATAATAATGCATTTATTCATAAATCCTAATGGTAGATTGATTTGGTACTTGGCTTACTTTGAAGTTTTGAAGTAAGCTTTGAAGCATCCTTTTTTTCATTATTACTATGAGTGTTTAATTAATTTTATAATTATTTGAAATAGTGTTTAAAGGTATTGTTATTGATATATATTGCCATTTATTGGCTATTATTAATATCTATGAAGTATATCTAATAGCCCAGCAGTCCTATTTTGATATGTAGGTCTGCTGCTGCTGGCTCTGGTCTCTTTCCTCCCCCCCCCTTTTTTTTTTTTCGATATGTGTCATGTATTATTATCATTGATTTTTATTGCCATTCATTAACGGTATTATTATTGATATATATATCTTTAGTAGGTGTATTTGTTGGTAGTATCTAGTGAGGGTATACCAGCTTTTGTTTTTGCTATATTGATGATTTTTATAGGTATAATTTTGGTCCCCTAGGTGCCCATTATATGTTTGTGCAATACAGAGGGCTGGCATTTATTGCCTGCTGACCTATTGTTTACGACCCCTCTTGGTTACATTTCCGGTGAGTGGAGTTTAGAATGAGGCTTGGGGCGCTTCCGCTGATGGCTGTCGATGCGCAATGACACAGGGTCAGCGACATCACGACACTGTGACGTTCAGCTTAGCAAATGGGTTGATCCGCGGCGACTGGCCCCTCCCCGTTTCTCCTACCCGGGTGACGTTGACCTCTTATCACCGCCCTGTTCGGAATGCACTCCACTGATTAGAGTTCATTGCAAGGTTTGGAACACACGGGGGGTGATGACATTGTGGCGGCTGATGTGCTGATGTTCTTTTACACTGATTGGCTACACTCTTAGTGTCAGCAAGGTATGTCCGATTTTTTAAGTCTGCCGTTTTTATTGGACACGGTTTGGCGCCATACATTTAAACAGCTGGTACCTGTGTTGCTTATTTTAGAGGTAATATATATATATATATATATATATATAGTGTGGAATCTTATTAGCAGGTTTATACCCCAGTTCAAGTACACTTGTACGAAACATGTCGGGTACATAGCCTGCTGGCCGGATTTACCACGCTTTTTTGTATCTTTCGTGTATACATCTTCATTGATGTTTGTTATTATTTTTTTATAAATTTTTTACCAGAGTGACCTGCTCTATGTGGAGGCTTTTTTTCTTTAGATTTTTTTCCTCCATGAATTACCTTCTATGTGGATGGCTATATCTCTCTCCGAGTTGAAGTTTGGATGGAAATACTCTACCTCTGACACCCTTAATATTTGCATCACTGAACGCTGTTTTAGTGAGGAGTGGCACCGCTGAACGTTGTTTGATGTTGCATCATTCCAACTGGATGAGCGGACACAGCTGAGGATATTCACGCCTGATTGACTCACCACTACGGTGTGTGAGTCCATATACTGTAGTAAGAGTATCCATTACCTTTATCTGATGTCATCTTGCTGTATATTGGATGAGAAGCTATAAACGATTTGAGTCATTTCCACATATTTGAATTCCCCTATATGAATTCCTGGCGATTTCCTTGTGAGGAACTCCTCCATTGTCTAAGAGACAGTGTTGATCTATACATTTTACTATCCATGTCACTGTAATAAGGACCCTTAGCGATTGTTCCACTGACGTTTGTCATGTTACGTTTATTTTTCATTATTCACTTTATTTGTTTGAATGTAGATTATATTATTATTTTATAGTGTATTTTTGACATTCGCACTTATTTGTGGTGATTCCACTTTGTCTTAGTGTGGTTACTGTCGCGAGTCAGATTACCACTACTTACACTAATGAAAAAATGGATTTATCTCGCCTTGGAAAACGGTTTCCAGTGGCTTGTTAATTTCTGCATTTTTTTAGTTTTTATTCTTATAATAAATGTGACAAGCGCAGGGATTTGACTGATGAACAAATGAACAGATGGACTTATGAGACAAGTCTGCAGAATTTCTTAATTGTATTGTCCAGATTTCTCATAGAGCTCCACATATAACTGCAGCTTTCTCACTAGTCTTACTTAATTCCTAGTGGTACCGAGTACACGTAGTACTTTGTCCCATCTTCCTAGTTGCCTAAAACCATAATCAGCAACGCCATACAGGGCAGTCCTCCCTGGTGCATGGACGTCCAACAACGCAGCTAGCAAAGAAACATCTGCTAGATAGGGACTGCATGTCTCCAGCACCCAGCACTTGCCTGAGGCAGGCAAGATTGTAGAGAGATGGGAAAAGACAAGCGTAACCTTGGTAGTGTAGTAAACAAGGGGAACAATATTCATTAATGATTTAAAACGCACTTGCAAAAAAGAGATTGTGCAAATTGGAAAAAGTCAAAGCTGCTGCCTTTGAAGCTTGGAGCCCCTGTGGAATTCCCCTGCTTAGGCTGTGAGCAGAGGGAGAAGGGCACAGGTAGGAGAGAGACACTACTGCAGGGAGACAACCCAACCAAGAATGGAAGCCTGAGCCTGGATGGAGAGGATGTCTCGCACTGCTGGGAGTGTGTTGGGAGATAGAGATGCATTTCAAAGCATGTTGCTTCTTCCTCAACCTACCAAAAAGTGACTACCTGCCAAAAATAAATGCAGCACTAAGGATGGGCTCAGGCTTGTTCGCAGCTCCACATGCCCAAGCTCGCCAGGAAGCTTACACTGCACAGCGTTAATCACAGGCAGTGAGATATTTCCTGATCTGCGACTGCACAGATCGGGGAAAGTCTCACTGCCTGTAATTAGCACTGTGCAGTGTAAGCTTCCTGGCGGGCTCAGGCATGTGGAGCTGCAAACACGCCTGAGCCCATCCTTATACAGTACTATAGGGACTGGTCCAGGAATGACTGCAACAATGGCAGAGTGTAGGAGCAAAGAGTGAACTACTTAATTTATCGTATTAACTAATAATAGCAAATAAAAGTTGTGGCTGTCTCATTTTAAAATCATAAAATAAAAGTACCTACCAACAAAAAAACGTAAAAAACAGTTGTATTGGAATCAAAAGTTGTAATTGCATATACAGTGGTGTGAAAAAGTGTTTGCCCCCTTCCTCATTTCCTGTTCCTTTGCATGTTTGTCACACTTAAGTGTTTCGGAACATCAAAACAATTTAAACAATAGTCAAGGACAACACAAGTAAACACAAAATGCAATTTGTAAATGAAGGTGTTTATTATTAAAGGTGAAAAAAAATCCAAACCATCATGGCCCTGTGTGAAAAAGTGATTGCCCCCCTTGTTAAAACATACTATAACTGTGGTTGTCCACACCTGAGTTCAATTTCTCTAGCCACACCCAGGCCTGATTATTGCCACACCTGTTCACAATCAAGGCATCACTTAAATAGGAGCTGCTTGACACAGTAAGGTCCACCAGAAGATCCTTAAAAGCTACACATCATGCCGAGACCCAAAGAAATTCAGGAACAATTGAGAAAGAAAGTAATTGAGATCTATCAGTCTGGAAAGGGTTATAAAGCCATTTCCAAAGCTTTGGGAATCCAGCGAACCACAGTGAGAGCCATTATCCACAAATGGCGAAGACATGGAACAGTGGTGAACCTTCCCAGGAGTGGCCGGCCGCCCAAAATTACCCCAAGAGCACAGCGACGACTCATCCAAGAGGTCACAAAAGACCCCACAACAACGTCCAAGGAACTGCAGGCCTCACTTGCCTCAGTTAAGGTCAGCGTTCATGCCTCCACCATCAGGAAAAGACTGGGCAAAAATGGCCTGCATGGCAGAGTTCCAAGGAGAAAACCACTGCTGAGCAAAAAGAACATCAAAGCTCGTCTCAATTTCTCCACAACACATCTTGATGATCCCCAAGACTTTCGGGACAACATTCTGTGGACCGATGAGACAAAAGTGGAACTCTTTGGAAGGTGTGTGTCCAAGTATATCTGGCGTAGAAGGAACACTGCATTTCATAAAAAGAACATTATACCAACAGTAAAATATGGTGGTGGTAGTGTGATGGTCTGGGGCTGTTTTGCTGCTTCAGGACCTGGAAGACTTGCCGTGATAAAAGGAACTATGAATTCTGCTGTCTACCAAGAGATCCTGAAGGAGAATGTCCGACCATCTGTTCGTGTACTCAAGCTGAAACCAACTTGGGTTCTGCAGCAGGACAATGATCCTAAACACACCAGCAAGTCCACCACCGAATGGCTGAAGAAAAACAAAATGAAGACTTTGGAGTGGCCTAGCCAAAGTCCTGACCTGAATCCTATTGAGATGTTGTGGTATGACCTTAAAAAGGCCGTTCATGCTCGAAAACCCTCTAATGTAACTGAATTAGGACAATTCTGCAAAGATGAGTGGGCCAAAATTCCTCCAGGACGCTGTAAAAGCCTCATTGCACGTTATCGCAAACGCTTGGTTGCAGTTGTTGCTGCTAAGGGTGGCCCAACCAGTTATTAGGTTTAGGGGGCAATCACTTTTTCACACAGGGCCATGATGGTTTGGATTTTTTTTCACCTTTAATAATAAACACCTTCATTTACAAATTGCATTTTGTGTTTACTTGTGTTGTCCTTGACTATTGTTTAAATTGTTTTGATGTTCCGAAACACTTAAGTGTGACAAACATGCAAAGGAACAGGAAATGAGGAAGGGGGCAAACACTTTTTCACACCACTGTACAGTTGTGATCATGAGTTTACATACCCTGGCAGAATTTATAATTTCGATTTCTTGGCCATTTTTTAGAGAATATAAATAACACAAAAACTTTTCTTTCACTCATGGTTAGTGTTTGGCTGCAGCAATTTATTGTCAATCAACTGTGTTTACTCTTTTTAACAGTGGTGGTTGGTGCAAACAAACAAAAAAAATTAAACTCTTAGTGATGCAGGGCTGTAAATAGCTATTTATCAGGTGATTATGTATCATTACTGCTAGATAAACTGTGCCTATCATATGCAGCCTCGCTGTGCCCATCCATATGCAGCCTCGCTGTGCCCATCCATATGCAGCCTCGCTGTGCCCATCCATATGCAGCCTCGCTGTGCCCATCATATGCAGACCCACATTGCCCCAGCCATGTTCATTGCATGGACTTGCAGGGTAGTTGTGGTGCACCCTATTCATGGTGATATCCGATTAAATTTTTGCCATTGAACAGCACTGAGTGGCTGCATCTCTTTTCTGGTTAGGTGGTCGGGGTAATAAAACTTCAGCTCAACTTCCTGGTCTCAGATCTGGTCTCAGATTCCTTTCTTGGGGTCCACACACAGACTTGTCTGCCTGACACCCTTTCCATCCCAGATGACTTTTTATTTCTTTTACCTGTTCTCGGTACATTATCTGCAGTCATTTAAGGTTGCTGTAGAATAGATGATTCCTTTTATTTCATTCCCACTATGGCCACCTTAAATGACTTCAGAGAATGTACTGAGCTGCTGAAGAGTTTGGAGGAGATAAAAAGTAATGTGGGATGGAAAGGATGTCGGGCAGTGATTGGAATGGTCAGATCTGACATTGGAGGATGCAGGATGTGAGCAGTGAAGATACTATACATGTGAGGGGAGAGCAGACTGCAGAAAGTGAAGGGGGGTGGGGGGGTGGAGGAGGACTGGGGTGATTGGGAAGATCTACAGACTTATATTACACGGTGAGAGGGGGAAGTAAGGTGCTGCTGTAGCAGGAGTCAGGACTGTGAAAATAGCATAGCAGGCGCCCCCCCCCCCCCCCCCCCCCCCAGTCCTGACCCTACATGTACTGTACCTTTTCTGTGTGTACTGCTGGCTGCCGAGTCTGTCACAGGGAGATGGATGGAGGACATGGACTGCTGCCTTTGCCTCTCTCTTCTGCATGAGCCTACCACCATTATCCTGCTGCTGATTCCCTCAGTACTTACTTGCTGAAGGTGGCAGGCAGTGTGTGGGCCAAGTCACTCTTCCGCCAGCAGCACAGTGACTTTAAACTTGCTGTAAGCAAATGCGGCCAGTGTAAATCCGCATAGGAGCCGAAATAGAAAAAATAGTCCCTCCAGCTACAGGATTTCTGAATGAACTGATGCCCCCCACCCCGGCCCAGGGGTCCCTTTTATCAGCAGCCTAGGATAGAGCAGTGGATGGATGGCCAGTTGGCCACCTACCTGTATGCAGACCAGGCATCGATCGCCCTGAGCACTCCACTCTCCAATCCGTGGGTTCTCAGGGCTCAGCATCAGGCTGGGAGGTGTACAGGAGTGTCTGATGGCTGGCCATCCGACTCAGAGAGGCTCAATCCTTGTGTTCCACCACCATGGGACCAGGAAAAGTTGACCAGCGAGACCAGAAGTTCAGCTAAAAGCACTGCCCTATGTCCTCTATGGCTCCGCCAATCACAAAGAATATTTGTACAGTGGGAAGTGTTGGAAGTGCACGCTCTGTGCCCCGAGCAAATGCTAAAGAAAGCCAATCCAAAGTGTTGTTTTTTTTGACAGGCCGCCACTGCTTTTTGAATCATAATCACAACAGAAACTACCCAAATGACCCTGATCAAAAGTTTATATACCCCAGTTCTTGATATCATGTATTACCCCTTTTAACCACCTCAATACAGTGCACTTACACCCCCTTCCTGACCAGACCAATTTCCAGCTTTCAGCGCTCTCACGGTTTGAATGACAATTACTCAGTCATCCAACACTGTACCCATATGAAACTTGCGTCCTTTTTTCCACACAAATAGAGCTTTCTTTTAGTGGTATTTAATCACTAGTGGGTTTTTATTTTTTGTGCTATAAATAAAATAAAACGTAAATTTTGTGAAAAAAATGCCTTTTTCTTTGTTTCTGTCATAAATTTTTGCTAATTAGTAATTTTTCTTCATAAATTTTGGCCAAAATTTATACTGTTACCTATCTTTGGTAAAAATAACCCACATTAGTATATATTATTTGGTCTTTGTGAAAGTTATAGAGTCTACAAACTATGGTGCCAATCGCTGAAAATTGATCATATCTGAGCAGGCCTTCAGTACATCAGGTGTACCTCATTTCTTGAGACACTAACAAGTCAGGAAAGTACAAATACCCCCCAAATGACCCCTTTTTACAAAGTAGACATTCCAAGGTATTAACCACTTGCTTACTGGGCACTTAAACCCCCCTCAGTCCCAGACCAATTTTCAGCTTTCAGCGCTGATGCACTTTGAGTGACAATTGCGCGGCCATACAACACTGTACCCAAATGAAATTTTTATCATTTTTTTCCCACAAATAGAGCTTTCTTTTGGTGGTATTTAGTTACAGCTCGGAGTTTTATTTTTTACTAAACAAACAAAAAAAGATGCAAAAAAAAATAAAAAAAAAATCATGTTTTAATAGTTTGTTATAAAATTTTGCAAACGGGTCATTTTTCTCCTTCATTGAAGTGCGCTGATTAGGCGGCACTGATAGGCTGCATTGGTGGGCACTGATGGGCTGCATTGGTGGGCACTGATGGGCTGCATTGGTGGGCACTGATAGGCTGCACTGGTGGGCACTGATAGGCATAGTTAAGGCGGCACTAATAGGCACAGATAAGGCGGCACCGATGGGCACAGATAAGGCGGCACTGATGGGCAAAGATGGGCACAGATAAGATGGCACGGATGGGTGGCACGGATAAGTGGCACGGATGGGTGGCACGGATGGGCACTGATAGGTACCACAGATAGATGGGACTGATGGGCACTGATAGGTGGCACTGATAGGTGGCTCTGATAGGTGGCACTGCTGGGCACTGATGGGCGGCACTGCTGGGCACTGATGGGCGGCACTGCTGGGCACTGATGGGCGGCACTGGGGTGCAGCACCTGAGGCAGATTTTGGGTGGCACTGTGGGTGGCACTGCTGGGTGGCACTGTGGGTGGCACTGTGGGCACTGCTGGGTGGCACTGTGGGCACTGCTGGGTGGCACTGTGGGCACTATGGGCACTGCTGGGTGGCACTGACAGGGGGGCACTTACTTTATTTCAGGATGGCACTGCGGGTGGCAGGTGGGCACTGGCAGGGGGCAGGTGTCCTTTTAAATTGCTGGCCGTGATCGGGACTGATGTCCCGAACACGGCCGCCGGCGATCGGCTTTTTTTTTTTCTCCTCGCGCTGTCAGCGCGAGGAGGAATACTAGCCGATTACCGGCTCCGTTTTATCACATGATCAGCTGTCATTGGCTGACAGCTGATCACGTGATAAGGGGTCGGGATCGACCCCTTACACGGATCGGTGATCAGGCGAGTCTCACGGACTCGCCGATCACAGAGCGCGCCGCGCGCGCCCCTCAGGGGGCGCGCAGGCCGCTCGTAACCGGGACTACGTCAATAGACGTAGTCCCGAAAATGTGGGTCCGCGCTATTGCCGTCATTTTGCAATAGCGCGGATCCCAAGTGGTTAAGTAAGTAGCATGGTGATGTTTTTTAAGTTGTCATTTTTTCCCACAATTCTTTGCAAAATTAAGATTTTTTTTTTATTATTATTTTTTTTTACAAAATTGTCATATTATCAGGTTATTTCTCACACACAGCATATGCATAAAACAAATTACACCCCAAAATACATTCTGCTACTCTTCCTGAGTACGGCGATACCACACGTGTGAGACTTTTACACAGCCTGGCCACATACAGAGCACCAACATTGATGTAGTACCTTCAGACGTTCTACGAGCAAAAATGGCGCATCTCATTTCTCAACCACCTATTACATTTTTGAAGGCCCTGGAGTACCAGGACAATGGAATTTCCCATAAAATGACCCCATTTTGGAAAGCAAACACCCCAAAGTATAATCTGTGAGGCATAATGAGTCTTTTGAACGGTTAATTTTTTTCCAGAAGTTTTTGGAATATGTGGAAAAAAATTAAAACGCATTTTATTTTACACAAAATTGTCAATTTATAAGATATTTCTAACACAGCATGTATATAGCAAAAATGACAGCCCAAAATACATTCTGCTACTCTTCCCGAGTATAGCGATACCACATGTGTAGGACTTTTACACAGCGTGGTCACATAGAGAGGTCGAACATTGAAGTAGTACGTTCAGGCGTTCTAGGAGCATAAATGACACATCTCATTTCATTCCTACCCATCACACTTTTGAAGGTCCTGGACCACCAGGACAGTGAAATTACCCACAAAATGACCCCATTTTGGAAAGCAAACACCCCAACGTATATTCTATGAGACATGGGCTGCAAATAGGTACTCGGGTACTCTGATGGGCTGGAGATAGGTACTCTGGTACTCTGATGGCCTGGTGACAGGTACTCGGTTACTCTGATGGCCTGGTGGCACGTACTTGGGTATTCTGATGGCCTGGTGACAGGTACTCTGGTACTCTGGTACTCTGATGGCCTGGTGACAGGTACTCGGGTACTCTGATGGCCTGGTGACAGGTACTCGGGTACTCTGATGGCCTGGTGACAGGTACTCTGATGGCTTGGTGACTGGTATTTGGGTACTCTGAAGGGCGGTGACAGGTACTCATGGACTGTGACAGGTACTCGGGTACTCAGATGAACTGTGATAGGTACTCGGGTACTCAGATGGACCTGGACAGTTACTCTGGTATTCAGATGGACTGGGACAGGTATTTGGGTACTCGGATGGACTGGGACAGGTACTCGGGTACTCAGATGAACCGTGACGGGTACTCGGATGAACCGTGACAGGTACTTGGGTACTTTGATGGGCTGTGACAGCTACTCGGGTACTTTGATGGGCTGTGACAGCTACTCGGGTACTCGGATGAAACGTGACAGGTACTCGGGTACTTTGATGGGCTGTGACAGGTACTTGGGTACTTTGATGGGCCGTGACAGGTACTCGGGTACCCTGATATGGACCGTGACAGGTACTCGGGTACCCTGATGGACCATGACAGGTACTCGGGTACCCTGATGTGCCGTGACAGGTACTCTGGTACTCTGATGTGCCGTGACAGGTACTCTGGTACTCTGATGTGCCGTGACAGGTACTCTGATGGGCTGTGACAGGTACTCGGGTACTCTGATGGGCCGTGACAGGTACTCGGGTACTCTGATGGGCCGTGACAGGTACTCGGGTACTCTGATGGGCCGTGACAGGTACTCGGGTACTCTGATGGGCCGTGACAGGTACTCGGGTACTCTGATGGGCCGTGACAGGTACTCGGGTACTCTGATGGGCCGTGACAGGTACTCAGGTACTCGGGTACTCTGATGGGCCGTGACAGGTACTCAGGTACTCGGGTACTCTGATGGGCCGTGACAGGTACTCAGGTACTCGGGTACTCTGATGGGCCGTGACAGGTACTCGGGTACTCTGATGGGCCGTGACAGGTACTCGGGTACTCTGATGGGCCGTGACAGGTACTCGGGTACTCTGATGGGCCGTGACAGGTACTCAAATACTCTGATGGACTGTGACAGGTACTCTGATGGACTGTGATTGACAGGTACTATGAGGGGTGGTGACAGGTCCTCTTTATTGGGGGGGGGCAATCAGTGTGCTTGATGTGTACTGTAGCCGGTAACGAGATGTTACCGCAATCTCCTCCTCACACACGATCGGTGTGTGAGGAGGAGAACCCGGTAACATCTCGTTACCGCGGTTTGTTTACATTTTAGTGATTGGCTGTGAAAGGATCACAGCCGATCACGTGGGTAAAAAGCCGGCCAATGGCTGTTTACCAGCATCGGTGACGAGCAGTGTTCCCGGGGAACACGCCGCCACCGACGTTCGCGCGCATGCGCCGTACACAGTCGGGGTGTGACCATCTGTGATCGGCCGTGACTTCATCACGGCCGATCACGTGGTAAACAGCCATAACCAATGGCTGTTCACCCCCTTCGGTGGCGAGCGGTGTCTCCGTGACACGACGCCACCGAAGAAACAGGGGTGCGCGCGCACAATCGCGCGCATTCCCTGCTTAAATGGGAGGCCGTCATATGACGGCCTCCCGCCGCAATAGGTGCGCCGCCTGGCCGTCATTGGACGGCCAGCGGTCAGGAACTAGTTAATATCAATGACAGCTTGAAGTCTTTTGTGGTATTTGTGGATGAGGCTCTTTATCTTTTCAGATGGTAAAGCTGCCCAATCCTCTTGGCAAAAAGCCTCCAGTTCCTGTAAATTCTTGGGCTGTCTTGCATGAACTGCACATTCAAGATCTCCCCAGAGTGGCTGAATGATAATGAGGTCAGGAGACTGAGATGGCCACTGCAGAACCTTCACTTTATTCTGCTGTAGCCAATGACAGGTCAACTTGGCCTTGTGTTTTGGATCATTGTCATGTTGGAATGTCCAAGTACATCCCATGCACAGCTTCCTGGCTGATGAAGGCAAATGTTCCTCCAGTATTTTTTGATAACATACTGCATTCAACTTGCCATCAATTTTGACAAAATTTCCTGTGCCTTTGTAGCTCACACATCCCCAAAACATCAGTGATCCACCACCATGTTTAACAGTAGGAATGGGGTACCTTTCGTCATAGGCCTTGCTGAAGCTAAATTTTGTTCTCGTTGCTCCAAATTACTTTGTGGCAGAAGGTTTTAGGCTTGTCTCTGTGCTGTTTGGCGTATTGTAAGCAGGATACTTTGTGGCATTTGCATAGTAATGGCTTTCTTCTGGCGATTCGACCATGCAGCCCATATTTCTTCAAGTGCCTCCTTATTGTGCATCTTGTAACAGCCACACTACATGTTTTAAGAGAGTCCTGTATTTCACCTGAAGTTATTTGTGGGTTTTTCTTTGCTTCCCAAACAATTTTCCTGGCAGCCGTGGCTGAAATTTTAGTTGGTCTACCTGACCGTGGTTTGGTTTCAACAGAACCCCTAATTTTCCACTTCTTGATTAGAGTTTGAACACTGCTGATTGGCAATCTCAATTCCTTGGATAGATTTTTATATCCCTTTCCTGTTTTATACAGGTCAACTACCTTTTCCTGCAGATCATTTGACAATTCTTTTGCTTTCCCCATGACTCGGAATCCAGAAACGTCAGTGCAGCACTAGATGAAAGCTGCAAGGGTCTGTCAGGAGTCCAGAAACTCATTGACCTTTTTATTCCTCATGCACACTGGACAGTTTCTGATGTTTTTACAGCAGCTGTTTTTGGCTGTAGGCTTTTTTCTACAGTCATTAAACTCTCCATCATGCCATCCTATGTGTCCATGCACACATAGGCTGCGATCAGCAGTTTTGGGCAGTGGTGTTTTTTTAGCAGTAAAAAAAAAAAAAACTAGTGGGTTCTGAGAGCCGTTTTTCAGCTGTAAAAACACTCTAATACTGATGAACGTCAATAAATGCTGAAAAACTTCGCTCACCAGCATTTTTTTAATGTTTTTGATCCATTGAAAAAAAACACGGAAAATCGCTAATAAACGCTAAAAAACCTGCTATTGCAAAAACTTTTAAAAACTCATTGCAAAGCTGCTGATATTTTTATAACATTATTTTAATGTCCAGTGTGCATGAGACCTTATACACACACACACACACTAATTACAAACAAACAGATCACATGTGAGGATTGTTACCTTTAATAGCCGTTCAAACCCCATTGTGTCAACTTGCGTGCATGTTATCAGGCCAAAATCACCAGGGTATGTAAATATTTGATCATGGTCATTTGGGTAGTTTCTGTTGTGTGATTATGTTAAAAAAATAAAAATAAAGTGAACGCAGTTGATTGATAATAAATGGTTGCAGCCAAACACTAACCATGAAAGAAAAGTTTTCGTGTTCATTCATATTCTCTGAAAATGGCCAAGAAATCATAAATTCTGCCAGGGTATGTAAACTTAGGAGCACAACTGTACGTTATAAAAGTGCACAAATATATATATATGTGTGTGTATGTATATATATATATAATATCTCTATCTCTCTCTCTCTCTCAAGACCATGCAATATAAATCAATGTAAAACGAAACCAGAGTTGATGACTGGGTGCGATTGTCTGGAAATAAAACAAGTAGCATGTAATATAGTATATAAACTAAAAATTTTCCACCTGCATACACACATTTATGTATATCCATAACCACACACATAGGGATATAACCATATTTATATTTCTTTAGATCGTAAAGAGAGGTGTTGTGTAAAAGTCTCTGCATTCCTCTTGCTAGTGCTTGCCTTGGGAGCGCCAAAAGCCGGTGCTATCAAAGCAGCCACCTCTTTGCTAGTTGCATTGTTGGGCATCCATATGCCAAAGAGGGGGCCCTGTTGGACATCGCAGTGTTTTAGGGCACCTAGGAAAATTGGACAAAGTACTATTTGTAGATTGGCCCATCAGGAACGAAGTAAGGTAAAAAAAATAGTACTAATTCTACAGCTACATCTTTCTTACTGCCTTTACGTTTGCATTATTGACATTGCCTGGCTACTAAGTTGCTGGAATGTGTGATTTTTTGTAGATCTTCAGTTGCAAAACCAGGAGCCATATCAAGATCTGCTGCTTTTATAAGAAATATGATTATCCTTTGTGCCAGCAGAAAGGCCCTATATGTTATGATCAACAAACAGAATTGAAGGGCTTGCAGAAATATGGAGGCAACTCCTGTTTTCCAAAAAAAAAAAAAACTATCTACATTTTTTTTCCAACGACTATTTGCAGTATTTTACCCACTTTTTGTCCATGTATTAAAGTGCCACTAAAGGCAAAACTTTATTTTTAACTTTGGATAGTAAGGGAGGGTTATAATACCCCTTCTAGTTGTTTACCATTTGTGGAGATTTACCCTTTCTTCCTGTCCTGTAGCCAAAACCGAAAGTGAGAGAAATCCCTCAATTTTGCAGGAATCCCAGAGTGTAACCAGAACTAGTGTCCCCATTGGAAGATTTCCTCTCTCTTCTTGTTCTGATGTTAACCCACAATTTTGGGTTTTTCTTTTACTTTCACTTTTGATGACTGTTGCCATACATACCTATCTTTTCTATAAAGCAGGAGGAGTTTTTACATTTTGGCGTTTATTTTGTTCTCCTGTCCAGCAGGCAGTTCCATCTGTTCAGGAACATGGGAACTAACACTCAGAGTTGCCTCCCATCCAGATTTTTCTGAACAAGATAGGATACAGTGCCTTGAACTAGTATTCATACCCCTTGAAATTTTACACATTTTGCCATGTTACAACCAAAAAAACTTAAATGTATTCTATTGGGATTTTATGTGATAGACCAACACAAAGTGGCACATGATTGTGAAGTTGAAGGAAGATGATAAACGGTTTTAATTTTTTAATTTTTTTTACAAATAAATATGTGAAAAGTTTGGCATGCATTTGTATTCCGCTCCCTTTACTGATACCCCTAACTAAAAGCTAGTGGAACCAATTGCCTTCAGAAGTCACCTAATTGATAAATATTCCACCTGTGTGTAATTTAATCTCCGTAAAAATATAGCCGTTTTGTGAAGCCCTCAGAGGTTTGTTAGAGAACCTTAGTAAACAAACAGCATCATGAAGGCCAAGGAACACACCAGATAGGTCAGGGATAAAGTTGTGGAAGAGTTTAAAGCAGGGTTGGGTTATAAAAAAAAAAATCCCAAGCTTTGAACATCTCACAGGGCCCTGTTCAATCCATAATCCGGAAATGCAAAGAGTATGGCACAACTGCAAACCTACCAAGACATGGCCGTCCACCTAAACCAACAGGCTAGTCAAAGGAAAGCATTAAAGAGAAGCAGCCAAAAGGCCCATGGTAACTCTGCAGAGATCCACAGCTCAGGTGGGAGAATCTGTCCACAGGACAACTATTAGTTGTGCATTCCACAAATCTGGCGTTTATGGAAGAGTGCCTGAAAGATAGCCATAAGAAGTCCTATTTGCAGTTTGCAAGAAGCCATGTGGGGGACACAGCAAACACGTGGAAGAAGGTGCTCTGATCAGATGAGACCAAAATTTGGTCTAAAAGCAAAACTCTGTGTGGTGAAAAACTAACACTGCACATCACCCTGAACACAACATTCCCACCATGAATTGTGGTGGCAGCATCATGTTGTGGGGATGCTTTTCTTCAGCAGGGACAGGAAAGCTGGTCAGAGTTGTTTGGAAGATGGATGGAGCCAAATACAGTGCACAACCTTACAACCTTAGAAGAAAACCTGTTAGAGTCTGCAAAAGACTTGAGACTGGGGCGGAGGTTTTCCTTCCAGCAGGACAGCGACCCTAAACATACAACCAGAGCTACAATGGAATGGTTTAGATCAAAGCATATTCACGTGTTAGAATGGCCCAGTCAAAGTCCAGACCTAAATCCAATTGAGAATCTGTGGCAAGACTTGTAAATTGCTGTTCATAGATGCTCTCCACCCAGTCTGACAGAACTTGAGCTATTTTGCAAAGAAGAATGGGCAAAACTGTCACTCTCTAGATGTGCAAAACATCCCCAAAAAGACGTGCAGCTGTAATTTGCAGTGAAAGGTGGTTCTACAAAGTGTTGACTCGGGGGGGGGGGGGGTCTGAATACAAACGCACGCCGCCATTTATCATTTTCCTTTTACTTCACAATTATGTCCTACTTTGTGTTGGTCTATCACATAAAATCCCAATAAAATACATTTACGGTACGTTTTTGGTTGCAACATGACAAAATGTGGAAAATTTCAAGGGTTGTGAATACTTTTTTAAGGCAATGTAGATAACCGAAAAAGTGAAAAAAAAATGGAGCTGTCTCCTTCTTGCTGTAAACCTTTCAGTTGTTGCTAAACTGTTTTCTGGCAAGCAACCACTTCTGTGACATTTCAGAGATGGTCAAATTCCTTCAGTCTGTTCTGTTCTTTTTAGAAGAAGTCCATGACACTGTTCTTTTCTTTCAAAAACTACTTTTCATGGAGTGCATGTCCTGCATGTTGACCTGAAATAAATTATAATCTAAAGATAAACTACCCAATTTGGATGCAAATGGAGAACAGTTATTATCATCTAGTGTGATCGAAACAGGAAACTATATCTCCGGGAGGTTCGAATAATTTCAGCATGAGACTGTTTCAATCAGGGCAGCAATTAAACTAAGTGGTTCTGATATGAAATGATTTAAAATTTCCACTCTTTTAGTTTTAATAGTAAGTCTTAAAAAATGCATGTTATGTTTGATAGCTGTTAAAGGGAGCTCATCATCAATTTTAAATATTTAAAACCAAGAGCACTTCCTAAAAGGCAACACTACAGGATATTTTTTATTACCTCTGTTGGTAACAAAACTCTTTTCTGAAACTAGTATGTTTTGTTATAAGGGATCTGACTTTACAGCTATGTCCTTCTGCCCACCCTGAACATCAAAATCTTACATATAGACACCTCAGATTCAGGCCAGTGATGTCTAATGCTGCGCACACATGACCAGACTTTGAGGGACTAGGTCCGACAGACTTTCGACGGAGTTCTGACAGAGTTCTGACGGACTTTCCAAATGAACGGACTTGGCCACACACAATCGCACCAAAGTCCGACGGATTCAAACGTGATGACGTACGACCGGCCTAGAATAAGGAAGTTCATAGCCAGTAGCCAATAGCTGCCCTCGCGTCAGTTTTTGTCCGTCGGGCTAGCATACACACGAGCGGATTTCTTGGTAGGAACTGGGTCTGGCGGAGTTCCGGCGGAAAAATTTGAAACATGTTCCATTTCTAAAGTCTGTCAGACTTTTGCAAATCAAAAATCCGCTGCAGCCCACACACTATCAAATGGTCTGCCGGAATCGTTCCGTCTGACTTTTGATGTTGAAAAGTCCGGTCGTGTGTACGTGGCATTACAATGCCTGTGCCAGCTGAATATATTGTTGCTGTCTACATAATTCATGTAGCCTGTAAGGCCGTTTTCATGCAGGCCGTCCGTTCTGGTCCGCCTGTCTGTTTTTCAAGCGGACCTGATCAGATCCTAGATTCTCCTCCTATGGGCAGTCAGATGTAAATGGCTTTGTGTCCATTTATACCTGGCTACATCCGATCCGGTAAAAATAAACAGAAGGGGGAGTCGTTCCCCTTAATCTGATCTGGCCAGACGGGAGGGCATTCGGGTGCAAACAAGCAGCTGGTCTGCTTACATCTGACTGCCCATAGAGCAGAGCGGGCTGTGTCTGTCAATTCACCTAGCAGCTCTGTTCAGCTCAGCATGGGATCAGCAGACCTATCCCCCACTGAGCAAAACCAGATCTGGCCCTTACAAAAGGGGCCTTAAAGAGGAAGTAAACCCTGATGAGTTTACTTCCTCTTTTTTTCCCTGCAAAGGCAAAGCATAATGGACTACTATGCATCGCATAGTAGTCCATTATGTGTCACTTACCTGACACAGGAGGCAGCGAAATCGCGCTGTCCCCTGTAGTCCGCCGCATCCATCTTGCTTGTGGCGTCTCGCAGCTCCGCCGCTGTCATTCGGCGAAGCCGCGATGACGTCACTCCCCACATGCGCACGGGAGTCGACAAATGCGGCAGCTCCATTTTTGGAACTGCCGCGTTCAGTGCGCCTGCGCGCCGCTGTCTACGGCGCATGCGCCGTAGACAGCGGTGCCTGTCTTCAGGCAAATATCTCCTAAACCGTATAGGTTTAGGAGATATTTCTTGGACCTACAGGTAAGCCTTAATCTAGGCTTACCTGTAGGTCAAAGTGGTTTGTAAGGGTTTACAACCACTTTAATTGTAAAAATGTTAAACTCCTATGCTGCATACTTGCTCTGAGTCTTTGTTATGAAGCCATGATCAGGATGCCCACAGCAATAACAGTGGCAGCTCTCATCTATCTGAACTAGGTAAACTTTAAAGCTTGCTCATTGGAAGCACTCTGACCATGTATGAAAACATCAAATACTCCCAGTAATGAAGAGGTTATATAGTGTGTGTGTGTATTTTCCTTTATCTATATATATTAGAAACAAAAGAGGAACAGTTAAAAGAGAACTGGAACAGACCATTTTTAAATACTGTATCTCTTGAAAGAGGAACAGGTTGGATAAATGCTTTAGATTTTTATATTTAAGTCTTGGTAGGCCTACTTGAATTTGGATTAAAAGGCAGGATGTACAAAGGAAAAGAAACAGATATTGTATGTTTTTACATTAAAATATATTCTACTTCTATTCTCCACCAGAGGGCAGTGGAAGCACTAGGAGTGGTGGTGTAGGAAATGCCAGAGAAATAAAAATAAAAAAGACCAAGAAGAAGTCCAGAAAGGATGAAGACAGTGATGATGAGTCTCATACTACAAGCGCAAGTATAATGAACTTCTCATTATATATAATTGCATGTGACTGATGATTTCTAGACAATATGCGTCCTTCAAATCATATCGCATACCTACGTTTAGACAAATGTTGGTCTTTAACTAGGCTTAAGATTTTTTTTTTTGTAATTTGTCTTCTATTTTAGCTATTGAACATTATGCATAATTGTAGTTCCCAAATAATTGAAACTCCCCATGTTGAAGACTTAAAAGGGTAACTTGGGGTAGTGCAGTACCATTGGCTGAATGTTTCCAGTCTGTGCCCTTTCTTTTTTTTTTCTCTGCTATTTTCTGAATTAAATTACTGTAGTTGTGACAATGAAAATATTTGGGGCTGGAAGCACTGAGTTAACAGTACCACTGTGCTGGTATCCTCACAGAGGATGGGCATCTTTTCTTGAGCTCTGCAGAGAAGTTTTGCCAATTTGTTTGTTGGCTTTTTTTTTTCTCTCCAATCAAGATCTTTGTACAAAACCACAGGGGCTAGTCTCTACATGGCAGCTATCCAGATCGGCCTTTTCTCAGCCTATCTTTTAAGAGCCATAACCAGACCCTGCTGGGCTGGACATTGTGGAAATAGCTTGCAAGTGACCTTTGGGCACTTAGTTCCTCTTAAGGTGCTTTTGGTAACAGGTTAGCCACCAAGTGCTTTCCAGGCCCAAGCTGCTGGCATTGTTTTAGCAGTGCCCTATCTCCGAAGGCTCGCTTTGTGAGGCCTATCAGGCTGAGCACCAGGAGCCACCTGGTTATTGGACCATCTGCCACCTTTCAAAAAACCTGCTGCTATTAACTTGATCGCTGAAGAGGTTAGTGCTCACTTTATCCGCTAGCTGGAGTGTCATAGGCTTCATGCTTTCTTTCACACTATTCTGCAATGAGGAAGCGCATATCCCACTCCTGCTTCTGCTTGCAGGAACCACATGAAACTCCATTGCTGCTGCCCACCTACAGTGACTTGGTCACCTCAGGCCATCTAAACCACCTCAGCAGTTTGGTTTTGCAAGTACTTAAAGTGGATGTAAACCCACTCTTGTCCTTTCTAAACTACTGACATAATGGTTATCTATAAGGATATATACATGCTTCCTGCATGTATCCTTACCTGTCAAATGTCTCCCCTCTGTTATGAGACCCGAAAAAACTACAGATTGTGGGTGGATAGTTCTTAAACTGAACTTCTGCTAGTCTTGTGGATTATGCCCCATGATCACTAACATCCAGTCAAAACCCAGGAAAGTCACCACATGACTTCAGCATGCCCAATCATGCTGAGGTGTGGAGCGGTCAATCCTGGGAGAGCTGGAGAAGAAAGGAGCATGGGATCTGAAGTACACAGAATGTCTCTCTCAGGCTTGTGCATGAGATATGTAAATCACCTGGGGGAGAAATGGACATCTATTTTTGTGTCTGTTTTTATCTCACTAAAAAAAATAAATAGAGGATTGCTCAGAGCTGGATTAACTCTCTGTTGCAAGACTGGGCACAGATGAAATCCTATACTGTACAAGCAGTAATTAAAAAAAATAATAATTCAGGTTTACATCCACTTTAAGGCCTCAACTCATACTCCCGCTTATTCCCTGCAGATTCTTTATTTGATCTGTTTTAAAAAAATATATACACTGTAATGTCAAAAGTATTGGGACACCTGCCTTTTCATGCACATGAAATTTAATGACCTCCCAGTCTTAGTCCGTAGGGTTCAATATTGAGTTAGTCCACCCTTTGCAGCTATAACAGCTGTAAGTCTTGTAAGATGGTTGTCCACAAGGTTTAGAAGTGGGTCTATGGGAATGTTTGAACATTCTTCCAGGAGCGCATTTGTGCATTGCGTATTTGGTATTGATGTTGGACAGGAAGGCTTGGCTTGCTGTCTCTGCTCTAATTCATCCCAGAGGTGTTCTATCGGGTTGAGGTCAGGACTCTGTGCAAGCCAGTCAAGTTTCTCCACCCCAAACCTGCTCATCCATATCTTGCTTTGTGCACTGTTGCGCAGTCATTTTGGAACAGGAAGGGACCATCCCAAGACTATTCTCACAATGTTGGGAGCATGAAACTATCCAAAATGTCTTGGTATGCTGATACTTTAGGATTTCCCGTCACTGGAACTAAGGGGCCAAGCCCAAGCCCTGAAATTAATTTGGACAAAGCAAGGTCCATAAAAACATGGATGGGCGAGTTTGGGGTGGAGGAACTTGACTGGCCTGCATCAGTGCCTGACCTCACAAAAGCACTTCTAATAGAATGGTCAAACAGTCCCATAGACATACTCCCAAACCTTGTGGTTAGCCTTCCCAAAAGATTTGAAGTTGTTATACCTGTAAAGGGTAGGTCAAACTTAAAGGTCATAGTTACATATTTACATTGTTTCATAGTAAGTGAGGTTGAAAAAAGACCCAAGTCCATCAAGTCCAACCTATGTGTGTGATTATATGTCAGTATTACATTGTATATTCCTGTATGTTGCAGTCGTTCAGGTGCTTATCTATTCGTTTCTTGAAACTATTGATTGCCCCCTGCTGAGACCACTGCCTGTGGAAGGGAATTCCACATCCCTACCACTCTTACAGTAAAGAACCCTCTATGTAGTTTAAGGTTAAACCTCTTTTCTTTTCATTTTAATGAGTGGCCACGTGTCTTATTAATCTCCCTTCTGCAGAAAAGTTTCCTATTGTGGGGTCATCAGCATGGTATTTGTAAATTGAAATCATAACCCCTCTCAAGCGTCTCTTCTCCAGGGAGAATAAGTTCAGTGCTCGCAACCTTTCTTCAGAACTAATATCCTCCAGTCCCTTTATTAGCTTTGTTGCCCTTCCCTGTACTCGATTCCAGTACATCTTTCCTGAGGACTGGTGCCCAGAACTGGACAGGACAGCATACTCCAGATGAGGCCGGACCAGAGTCTTGTAGAGTGGGAGTATTATCGCTTTATCTCTTGAGTTAGTCCCCTTTTTAATGCATGCCAATATTCTGTTTGCTTTGTTAGCAGCAGCTTGGCATTGCATGCCATCGTTGACCTATCATCTACTAGGATCCCCAGGTCCTTTTCCATCCTTGCATTCATATTTTTGACACCCCACATGCATTATTTTACATTTTTCTACATTAAACCTGCCATGTAGTTGCCCACCCCATTAATTTGGTCAGATCTTCTTGTAAGGTTTCCACATCCTGGGTAGAAGTTATTGCCCTGCTTAGCTTAGTATTGTCCGCAAATACAGAGATTGAACTGTTTACCCCCGGGGGGCCCAACCAGTGGCCCTGGGGCCACGTGGCCCGCAGAGCCCTTTGATGTGGCCCGCGACCCCCTGCTCTGTGATGGAATAGAATACAGTTATTAATAGTAAGTTTATTACTAAAATCAGTGTATATATGGGCATATCTGTTCTGCAGTGGTTACTGAGCTGCTTTCAAACTGATCCGCAGGTGCAGAGCAGTGCACCTAAGGGTTACCTGCACTGAGCCATAGGCCCCTTTCACACGGTCTGTCCGACCCAATTGGACCCCTCACTTTCTGTCCCTGTGACCCCTGGATTTTGAAAACTGAGTTGTCGTGGAAAAAAGGATTGGTGATATTGGGGTCAATTCACTAAGAGCTAAATAATGGCTAATAAAATACTCCATTCACCTCTAAAGAGTAGCAGATGTAAATGGACTTGTGTCCGTTTACAAACGCCTACCTCCAATCCGATCCACAAAAAAAGGAAGTAGAGTGGACTGTCATGCACCCGCTACGCTCATTGTGGCCTGCAGCCAGTTACCAAGTCGCTTAGGTGGCCCTCGCTCTTCAAAAGGTTGGGCACCCCTGGTTTTACCCCATCCTCCAGGTTGTTTATGAACCAATTAAATAGGATTGGTCCCAACACAGACCCCTTGGGGACCCCACTACCCACCCCTGACCATTCAGAGTATTCCCCATTTATCACCAACCTCTGAACTCGCCCTTGTAGCCAGTTTTCAATCCATGCCCTCACCCTATGGTCCATGCCAACAGACCTTATTTTGTACAGTAAACGTTTATGGGGAATTGTGTCAAAGGATTTTGCAAAATCCAGATACACCACATCTATGGACCTTCCTTCTAGATGGAAGCTCACCACCTCATAGAAGGTTAATAGATTGGTTTGGCAAGAAGAATTCTTCATGAGTCCATGCTGATTACTGCTAATAATACCGTTTTCATTATGTCATCCTCTCCAAGTGCTTGCATACTATTAGGCTATCTGATCTGTAATTCCTAGGGTTGTATTTTGGTACTTTTTTAAATATTGGTGCTACATTGGCTTTTCTCCAATCAGCTGGTACCATTCCAGTCAGTAGACTGTCAGTAAAAATTAGGAACAATGGTCTGGCAATTACTTGAGTGATTTCCCTAAGGACCCTCAGGTGCAAGCCAACTGGTCCCGGTGACTTATTAATGTTTAATTTTCTATTTCTCATTCTGTCTTCTGTTGGCCATGAGGGTGCTTCCTGTGATGTGTCATGAGGATAAACGTGCATGTAAAGGCAGGCGTCACAATACTTTTGAAAATAAAGTGTACTGTATATATTATAGTGCTCCCGTGCGTCCACCCTAACCCAATTGGAGAGCTAGTTAGCACAAATTATGTGTTTCACTCACGTAAACATAAAATATATCAGAAACGTTTAGCGATCTATATAAGACAATCCGTGCCCTCTAATATACTGTACACCAGAAGAATATAACCTAAATAATGATAATTTACCAAATAAAATTTGCAAAACATCAGCGTCCAAATGGATGTTACATTCCAATAGTGCATAAATCAATGTCCACACAAATGGTACTTCCAACAGTGCATAAACCTCCACACCAACAATCTTCAGTGCCCAACGCTAGTGTATGATCACTATCCCCACTCAATCTGTAGGGCTCAAAGCCAACACCTTGAACTATACACTGTGTGCAAAATATATGCTCACATGGGTCCATACCCCTAGATTATAAGAGGTCTCATAAGCTCCAATGTGACCACACACCATCTACTGGTTGGTCAGTGTCTTCCACTCCATTCCCAGACAGCTCTCAACAGAAACCTGGTATACTCCAAAGCGGGACAGCTTTTACCTCACAACAACAGAGAAACAGACTGGGTCTAAATGCTCTCTGCATACCTTTATTTAAAATATGCAGCAGTCAACATACTAACAAGTACAACATTAGTGTAAGCTTCCATAAGAGAGTACTGCTGTGAGACAGATTCTAGTAGATCTTGTCATTCAAAATGTGATGACGTCCGCAAAAGGACAGAACCACATCTTTCGCGTTAAGTCACCGGGTGGGACTTCCTCAGAGATATGAGAGAGTCTTCTGCCATTACTCCCAAACTAGAAGAGATTTTCCTTAATGATGCAATTTGCAACATATTGAAGCCAAATAATCAGCCTGTCACAGGATTTTTACCTTTAAAATCCTTTTCTTGGAGTACATCATAGGACACACAGTCTTAAGTATTTACTTAGTGGGTTATAGCTACCTTCAGGTGTTGACACTGGCACACCCAATACAGGAACTTGACTCCCCTATATAACCCCTCCACCTTCCAGGAGTACCTCAGATTTTGTAGCCAAGCAATATACTTAAACCCCATAAAAGAATAGGGACGGGACCTCTGTGTCCTATGATGTAATCCAAGAAAAGGATTTTACAGGTAAGATATATAGATATATAATCTATATATCCTATTTTCTTTATCGTACATCATAGGACACAGAGCCTTAAGTATTTACTTAGTGGGATGTCCCATAGCAATGCTACTTGAAGGGAGGGAGATACAACCCGTAGGGCACCCCCAGACCTTGAGGACTTATACTGCTGTCTGTAGCACACTGCGCCCGAAGGCGATATCCTCATCCTCATTCCTTCTTACATCCACTTGGTAAAATTTTGTGAATGTATGGACCGA
Organism: Lithobates pipiens; assembly: GCF_037356315.1. NCBI lineage: Eukaryota > Metazoa > Chordata > Amphibia > Anura > Ranidae > Lithobates > Lithobates pipiens. The sequence goes on along the minus strand of NW_027507758.1, from coordinate 312,544,321 downwards.
AGACCAAGTTGCGGCCTTGCAGATCTGAGCAAAAGAGGCCTGGTGATGCACTAACCGCTCTGGTAGAGTGCGCCTTAACTTGAATAGGGGGAATCTTACCCCTTAAGTCATAAGTTTGAATTATAACTTGCCAAATCCACTTGGCAACAGTGGATGTCGATGCTGCCTGTCCTTTTTTTTTTAGGACCTTCTGGCAGAATAAATAAGACATCAGTCTCATGAATCTGAGCAGTTTTCTTTAAATAGATTTTTACTGCTCTCACTACATCAAGACAATGTAGTGATTTTTCTTCCCTGGAACATGGTTTTGGGAAAAACTATAGCAGGACAATATCTTCATTCAGATGAAAGCCTGAAACCAATTTTGGCAAAAAGCCTGAACGAGGGTGTAACACCACTCTGTCCTCATGAATAATCAAATATGGCTCTTTACAAGAAAGAGCAGCCAATTCTGAAATCCTCCGTGCTAAGGATATAGCAACCAAAAATATCAGCTTCCTAGTCAGAAGGACTAAGGGAACATGCTGTAATCGTTCAAATGGCACTTTTTGTAACACTGACAAAACTAAATTCAAGCCCCAAGGGGTTAAAGATGATTTAACTGGCGGATTAATCCACATCACCCCTTGCATAAAACCCCAGACTAAAGAATGCGTAGCAAGTGGTCTTTGAAATAAAACTGATAAGGCTGAGACTTGGCCCTTAATAGTACTTAGGGCCAATTTCATCTCTACGCCCAATTGTAGAAAGGCAAGGATTCTGCCTATAATATATCTCAGAGGGTGCCAACCCTTAGATTCACACCAGGAAATGTCAGCTTTCCAAATTCTATAATATACAGCTCTGGAAACTAGTTTCCTTGCATTGATTAAAGTTGAGATAACAGACCTGGAAAGCCCACTCTTCTTCAGAATGTGGGTTTCAATAGCCAAGCTGTTAAATTTAGCGTTCGTAAAGTAGGATGGAATATCGACCCCGCGATAGCAAGTCTGGCCTTAGTGGGAGAAGCCAAGGACCCTCCCCTGCCATCTTTACGATCTCTGCGTACCATGACCTTCTGGACCATGCTGGTGCTACCAGAATTACCGGCTTTCTTTACAGCTTGATCCTGCAAAGAAGTTGAGGCAGCAACTGAATCTGGGGGGAAAAGCGCAGATCAGTGAAAACTGATCCTATGGAGTTACCAGCACATCTGTTCTATCCGAGTGGATCCCTTGTTCTGGACACAATGTTGACTAACATCATGTTGAATCTGGAAGCTAGAAGATCTATATCCCGAGTACCCCATCTTTGGTAAACAGCCCGAAACACTTCGGGTTTGAAGAGACCATTCCCCTGGGAATAACTGCTGGCGACTTAGTCTGCCTGCCAATTTTCTACTCCCGGAATGAAAACTGCCGATAGGGATGGGACATCCCTTTCTGCCCAAGTTAGGATATGGTTCACCTTTCTCTGAGCTGAGAGACTCTTGGTGCCCCCTTGGTGATTGATAGGCCACAGCCGTGGCATTGTTGGATTGAATCCAGGCTGGGCAATTCTTTAACCTGGAGGTCCAGGTTTTCAGAGCCAGATACACTTCCCAAATCTCTAGGATTTTGATGGGCAGGGCTCTTTTGAGTTTTGACCACTGTCCCTGGACAGTTGCCTCCTCTAGTACCGTTCCCCAGCCTGAAAGGCTGACATCTGTCGTTACTACTTTCCTGATTATTGGTCTGAAGGATTTCCCCTTCAGCAATTTCTGGCTTCGCAACCACCAACTGAGGCTTTGAGACACTCTTTGGGACAACCGCATTGGCAAGTCTAAAGCTTGGATCATCTTGTTCCAAGCAGAGAGGATTCTGTTTTGCAACAGTCTTGAATGGAACTGGGCCTAGGGGACTGCTTCGAATGAAGCTAAAATCTTTCCTAACGCAAAGGCGAATTGAAGGATTTGCTTTTGACCTGACCATCCTTACCAGCTCTTGTATGGGGCTGATCTTTGCTGGGGGCAAGAATACCCTTTTCTGGGCTGTATCTATGATCAGGCCTAAGTAATCCAGCCTTCTTACTGGTTTTAAGGAAGACTTTAGGTTGAGGATCCAACTGTGACTTTCCAGGTAACTGGTTGTAATGCATACGCTTTGCCTTAAGCGAGTCACTGACTGGTCTATTAACAATAGACCATCTAGGTACACTAACACTGTTATGTCCTGTGCCCTCAACCTGGCTAGACGGGGAGCCAGTATTTTTGGGAATACCTGTGGTGCTGTGGCTAGCCCGAAGGGTAAGGCTGCAAACTGAAAGTGCCGTTGTTCCACTTCGAATCGCAGAAACCTTTGGTGAGTGGGAAATATAGGGACATGCAGATATGCGTCCCTGATGTCGATGGATGCCAAAAGTTCTCCACCATGTAGGATGGAGACCACTGACCTGATTGACTCCATTCGAAATGAGCAAATTTTTAGGATCCGATTTAGATTTTTTTAGATCCAGAATGGGCCTGACATCTCCATTCGGGTTTGGTATCGTAAATAGGTTTGAATAGAAACCTAAACCTTGTTCTTCTGTGGGGATCTGTATGATTACCCCTTGACTCAATAATCGGTCTAATGCTTGAAACAGGGACTGTCTTCCCTGGATCCTTGGCAACGTTTGATCTCAGAAAGTGAGATGGTGGAAACTCCCAAAACTCTAGTTTGTATCCTAGAGTCACTGTGGAGAGAGCCCATCTGTCCTGAGTTTCCCTCTGCCAGACTTTTGCGAAATGCAGAAGTTTCCCCCCCCCCACCTTGGTGAGGGGAGACGCCTCTTCATGGAGAGGTCTTGGTATTCTGCTTTGTAGTTTTGCGGCTCCAGGTCTTCCTTTTGAGCCTGGGCCTGACCCTGCGATTTTCCTCTGGAATCTGACTGTGGAAGCTGTCGTCACTGCCTAGAGGCGGATGCGCTTGGTGCAGGAGAGAAAGTCAGTTTAATCACTTCCCTCGCCACTGCATATGTATGGCCTGGTGGGCGCTCTCTCCTTCTGAGTGGACGTTCAGGAATGTCCCTCAGAAGGAGGGGGATCGCGCGCGTTCTCGCGCAGTGGCGCAATCCCGATGTGCGCGTGTCACCCGTATACGGTGCATCTTAGATCGGCAGGAGGGCTCTGTGATTGGCCCTCCTGATCACATGATGGCCATCATGGCATGTAAACAAACAGCCGGTTGCTAGGCAATCAGCTCTCCTTTCCTCACACGGAAGTTGTTGGTGAGGAGAGGAGAGTAGATCTCTGCAGCCAGCTGGTGTGATCAGTGAGTAGGAGCTGTTTTTACAGCTTTTTACTCACTGATCACCAACCTAGTGTCCCCATAGTGTAAAACACGCATGTCCCCATAATGTAAAATACACAGCGAACACAAACACACATGTCCCCACATAGTAATGATCCCCAAAACACATGTCCCCCACATATATAACAGTAAAGTCATATGTCCTAATGATCATTTGCACACATATCTCTGTTATCACCTGCGTACATCTGTACATGATCATATGCGTACATATGTCCGTGATCACATAAACCAATTATTATACACTTAACTGGATTTTTTTTACCAAAAACATGTAGCAGAATACATCTTGGCTTAAATTTATTTTAAATAGAATAAAGAAGATATTGTTTTTTTTTTTTCAAAATTTCCGCTCTTTTTTCGCTTATATCGCAAAAAATTGAAAACTGAGTCATGAATAAATATCACCAAAAGAAACCTCTATTTGTGTGAACAAAATGATAAAAAAATTTAATTTGGGTGCAGCGTAGCATGGCCACGCAACTCTTACTGAAAGTGCGGGAGCGCTGAAAGCTGAAAATTGGTCTGGGAAGGAAGGGGGAGAAAGTGCCTGGTATTGAAGTGGTTAAATGAAGGACGTTTATACTTTCTTTTGACTGGCAAAAGAGTACTTTTTCCACTGGAAATTGTCTGGATGTATTTATCCAAATCATCGCCAAATAGTCCCTCCCCATGAAATGGGAAAATAGACAGTAGGTTTTTGCAGGGTTTTTTTTCGGCAGACCAACCCTTTAGCTAAAGGGTCCTATGCATGTGTATTGGCACAAGTGCAAGGCGAGACGCCTGGTGAATAGAATCCTTTTATAGCATCTATGGCAAAAAATAATGCTTTTGGTAAATCGGCCAACTCACTGACCTGTTGTGCAGGGAGCTCGTTAAGGACCTCTGTGAACTGGTATTTTTAGGATGACAGATGCCTATAGCTGCAATTGCAGGCTGAGCAACAGTAGCTGCAGAAAAAGAGGATTTTAACAGGAATTCCAGCTTTTTATCTGTTGGATCCATTTGTGCATTGTCCACTGGACAAGTTAAACTTTTATTCACACTAGAAATCGCAGCATCTACTGCTGGAACTTTCCATTTTTTGGTGATTTTTTTCTCCATAGGATAGAGAACTGAGAATCTCTTTGAAGGGAGAAAATGCTTATCCAGATGATCCCATTCAGTATAAATAACCTTCTCTAGTAATGTGAGGCCTGGAAACGCATGCACTGGTTGTGAAGGTTTCAAGGAACCCAAAGAAGAAACCATTTGTACCTCACATTGCGAAGCTGAAACTTCAACTGTTGTTTCCTCTGCAGAGGAGTAATCGGTTTGTTTTTCCTGATCGTTTGAGTGTAATACCTTATCCTGTCCCCACTCTTCCCCTGGTAAATGGTTTGGAGTGGTAGAGGGATCTAGCATGCTTCCCTTTAATGGAGGATGCAAATAAAGCCGATAATCCTCCTTCTAAGCCCTGTAGGGCAGAGGAAAATGCATCTTCATTCACGTATACAGGGATTGAAGTGTGAGAAGTAGTTGCACCACCAATTGCTTCCAACAACTCACCCTGGCTTGCCATGTCGGGTATCTCCGGAGAGGATGACAATGTGGAGGCATGTCTGGAGTTCCCAGCACCTGGGGGTGGTTTTGGTGCCTTAGTAGTAAGCCTTGAAGCCATAGTACAAAGCACAAAAAGCAAAGGTACTCTAAGAACTTTTATATTTATTTGAACAATAGTAGGAAAAACAGTGGTAACATAGAATGATATAATTCTAAACAATACATTTTTTTCCTGTACTGAAAATGCCTGTGTAAACCCCTCACGTGCACTAGCGCTTCTGTGTCCTGTGGCAGCCTTGCTTCAGCTGCTCTGATAGACACTGTCTGTTTCCTAGAGTATAAGAGGATTTACACAGCCGTTTTATCAGCTTTTCGGATTTATGCTTGTTTAAACATAACGTGTATCCCTATCCATTCAGTTTCCCCATTTAGGGGGAGAGGAGCCCCCCCCCCCCCCCCCAGCTTCTGAGACGCACGCTGTATTAGCACAGATTTAAACGGGGTCTATACACTATTACTCCCTCTAGAGGAGTTTTTAAGGCATTTTACAATATAATTGAAAGAAAAGTCATAGGTGGACTTTGCAGTTCCTGTGCTTTCCTCTTACCTTTTCCTTACTGCAGGATACTGCTGTAAACAGACAGATCCAAACTTCACCCATCACAGCGGGCAGCATGGTTAAACCTTCAAAGATTTGGGCCCTTTTAATAGGGGTTCCACTCCTTTGGACCATGTATAGCACCCCTTGGGACAGCTTTAGGTAATGTAGCAAGACCAAAAAGAGTCCTGGTTCCTAGGGTCCAATCCTCAGAGGAGCGTTACAGGCAAAACCTTGTTCTTCTATGCAAGGCTCAGGTACCATCCTGGAGCCACAGTGGCGGGATGGATCCGGTTGTGGAGGCTTTTTAAATCCAGCATGGATCCCTCCTGGAGCTCCTCAGAGCACATCTTCACTCGTGCCAACACCTTTAGACACTGGCGAAAAAACTGATGTACTCCTGGAAGGAAGAGGGGTTATATAGGGGAGTCAACTTCCTGTATTGGGTGTGCCAGTGTCAACACCTGAAGGTAGCTATAACCCACTAAGTAAATACTTAAGGCTGTGTGTCCTAGGATGTACGATAAAGAAACTGTACCAGCACTGTCCCCAGCCTAGAGTTCTTTAGAGCTCCTGAAACCACCAAGACCTTTCTGGTGCACCCACTGTCCCAAGTGTTCTTTTGTGGACCATGGACACCTTTTGATAAGATGGTAGCCCCCTCTATGCATGGTCTGTCTTAACAAAGCATTGGCTATTTGGGCAGGGATGCACTTGTCTTTAAGGACTCTAGTGACAAGTGACTGTAGGCCCTCTTTAAAGCCTTGGTGTCTCTGGCAGTCCCTGCATCCTGTTTTGCCTGTGACCTTGATCTGTCAAACTTTGCCTAGCTGGTCTCAAATCTATGGCAGCTGATTACTTTGTTATGGAACGTTTGAAACAAATGGCTGTAGCCAGTGGTGTATTTAGGTTTTGTGCTGCCCTAGGCCTGACTAAACTTGTGCACCCCCTAATTTAAGTATGACCCACCTCTTTCTGTCAAGGCCACACCTCTTCTTGTTTAAGAACTGCCCTGTCCTCTGTAAACCACAGCCCTTCCTATTCAGGCTCCACCTTTTGTAACATGCATGGTGAGTTTTAAGCTGGCCATATTCTATACAATCTGATTGTACAACCTCCTTTTGAGCTATCATCAAATGGTAAGTGAATATATGTTTAGCTATATCGTTATACTGCATCAAAAGAAAGGGAAGGATGGATAGAGGGATGAATGGACGGATGGACAGATTTATGGGTGGAGAAATTAATGGAAGGAGGGATGGATGGATAAATGTAAGGAGGGAAGGGTGGATAGGGGGACAGATGTATAGAGTAGCTGTCATGCACTGATCTGGTTTTCTCAGGATTGGCTTCTTCCTCTCACTGCAGAAGTGGACTTTCGTGAACACCCATGACAGGCATTGTACAGGGACCAGTCGTCCGTGCTAGGGCTGCTGCGTCTCTTGGAGGTGCACACCTGGTCACTGTTGGATTTTCTGGCCTTTCTCTTCTGTCTGAGAAAGCTGGCTGTAGCCACAGCCATGGCCGGTGTGGGGAAGGCTGCAGCTGTGCTCCCTATAATCTTCTCCAGGATGATAGAGGGGAGGTGATGGGGATCAGGTCTTTCCCATCACTCCTAGTCCTGGAAGATCCCAAGAGGTCGCCACAGGCTGGAAGACAACCTGGAACATCCAGAAGGGAGGGGTTGTCACAGGGTATTATTCCTGGTAGGCAGAAGAGAGCCCATGTGGTATGGCAACACATCCCTGAGCCAGGCATCCTACATTCTTCTGCTATGGGGGGGGGGGGGGACACATCCTGGGTCACCCAGATAGTAACCCCCTGAGATCCATGTTAGTGGTGTCCATGTCAGATGAGGATGACTGATGGACGGGGTCCCAGGTAGGGAGCAGTAAGGATCATTCACTGTGTACACAGGACAGCCCTCCCCTCCTCTGCTGTCCTTGGATTTCAGCATTATATTAAAGTGGTTGTAAACCCTTACAAACCACTTTGACCTACAGGTAAGCCTAGATTAAGGCTTACCTGTAGGTCCAAGAAATATCTCCTAAACCTATACGGTTTAGGAGATATTTGCCCAAAGACAGGCACCGCTATGTACGGCGCATGCGCCGTAGACAGCGGCGCACAGGCACACTGAGCATGGCATCGTCAATGATGAAGATGGCGCACGTCTCGGCTCCCGTGCACATGCGCGGGAGTGACGGCTTCGCCGAATGACAGCGGTGGAGCTGCGAGACCCCACCGAGAAGATGGATGCGCCAGACTACAGGAGACAGTGGTGACTTCGCTGGCTCCTGTGTCAGGTAAGTGACACATAATGGGCTACTATGCGATGCATAGTAGTCCATTATGCTTTGCCTTTGCAGGGAATGAAAGAGGAAGCTTTCTTTTGGTTGTATGATCAGATCACCTTTGCATTTTTTTTTATTTTTTGCTCTAATAATTAAAAAAACAAAACAATATTTTTTACTTTCTGCTGATTACACATGCAATCAAATGTAAAAAAAATAAATCTAATTTCTTCATAATATTAGACCAATGTATTCTGCTACATGTTTTTGATAAAAAAATCCCTAATAAGCGTATATTGATTGGTTTACACAAATGTTATAGCGTTTACAAACTATGGGATATATTTATGGCATTTTTTTTTCCTTTTTTTTTATACTAGTAATGGCAACAATCGGCGACTTACTGTGTAGTGGGACTGCCATATTGCAGCGGACAGTTGGGCACTAACTGACACTTTTGGGAACCAATAACAATCCTACAGTTATCACTGCTAAAAAATATGCACTGCCACACTACTAATGACACTAGCAGGGAAAGGGGTTAAACATCTAGGGCGATCAAAGGTTAACTGTGCCCCATGAAGTCAGAAGTGCAGAATCGCACAGGAGAGCCACCCTGTAGCAGTAAAACTGCTATGAGGCGGACATTAAGTGGTTACCAGACCAAGTTTCCAGCAAAAAGTACCAGTTAGAGGGTTAACACAAACCATTAAACACTAAACTTAAACAATTTTATTCATTTAAGAAAAACCTTTATCCCAAAAGAAAAAAAATGTTTCTGTAACTGTTTAAAGAGTGTTAGATGGGGTTTTACTTTAATTTGTCAACCACTTATGTAACGTTCATCCAATTCTACTAGTCCATCTAACATTACCCTCTCCAGACAATGTTGCTGTCCAAGGGTGTCTCCTTTGCTCCTCGATAGATAAGGCAGGAAACATGTTACTGGCCAAATCACCAGTTGAAAGAAAGGAAAAAGAAGCTAAAAACAAATGCAGCCACAACACCTAAGGATTGGTAAACTGCAATATATATTACATTTTTTGTTTTGAGTTGAGATATGCTTTAGACCCCTTTCACACTGGAGGCGTTTTTCAGGCATTTTAGCTCTAAAAAATAGCGCCTGAAAAAATGCCTCATCTGCAGTCCCAGTCCCTGTGCTGGCAGGACGTTAAAAAAAGACATGCAAGCAACATCTTTGGGGCGCTTTTAGGTGCAGTATATACACTGCTCCTAAAGCGCCCCTGCCCATTGAAATCAGTGGGCAGCGCCGCCACAGCGCCTTGGCGGTGCGCTTTTCGGATGCCTTTAACCCTTTATTCAGCCACTAGCGGGTGTTAAACATGACCCGCTAGCAATTGAAAAGCTCCTCTAATATGACGGTAAAGCACTGCTAAAACTAGCAGCGCTTTACCGCTAATGCAGCCACGCTATGAGTTTGAAAAAGTTCTTAATGTCTTCATTTGAACCCAGAAATTCCACAAGGAGTCCACTGGGTCTGACATAGCCTTCCTCCATATTGGAGACTTTCTGTAGACTTTCTGGCCTCTGTGGACATAAATCCTATGTACCTGCATGTCCCCATGTTTCCAGCACATAGAGAATGCTTACATAAGGAAGTGAGTACAGGGTGATGTCATCACAGTTGGCTGCTGATCCTTTAACCACTTCAATACCAGGCACTCCCCCCCCCCCCCCCTTTCTGCCCAGGACAATTTTTCAGCTTTCAGCATTGTCACACTTTGAATGACAATTGTGCGGTCATGCAACACTGTACCCAAACTAAATCGTAAATCGTATTCTTTATTGTACATCACGGGACACAGAGCACCATAGTAATTACTATGTGGGTATATAGGCACCTTCAGGTGATGGACACTGGTATACCCAATGCAGGAAGTTCACACCTTATATAACCCCTCTTCCTACCAGGAGTACCTCAGTTTTTTCGCCAGTGTCTAAGGTGTTGGTCACAAGTGAAGATGTGCTCTGAAGAGCTCCGCTGGAGGGATCCTTGCTGGATTTAAACAGCCTCCACAGACCGGATGCATCCAAAGTGCCACTGAGGCCAAAGTGGATGGTACCCGGGCCTAGTATACAAAGAATGAGGTTTTGCCTGTGATGCCTCTCTTTGCAAGGCTGGACCCTGGGACCCAGGGCTTTTTGGTCATGCTTACATTACCTAAAGTTTTTCCTGGCAGGGTGCTAATACAGGTGCAAGAGAGTGGAACCCCGATAAAAAGGGACCCGGTCCTTGAAGGTTTGCTAACACAGCCCACCGTGATGGGCAAAGTTTGGCTCTGTCTGTCACAGCAATATCCTGTGGTGAGGATAAGGTAGATTCATTCTCAGTTCAGCTGCGTTTTTACTCCCCCCCCCCCCCCCGGGGGTGCGGTGGCTTCCCTATGCTGTTCTCTTATGTTCCCCCTCAGAAGCCCAGCAGTTTGATCCCGCCTCCCCAGCCTGCCTTTTTTCCCTCTCCTCTCAACTACTAGCAGTCCGCGCGGGCAGACTGCTGGTAGTTTAAACAGAGTGGGGGCGGGTTAATGAGCGGATGGGGCATGGCTTAGGCACGTCGCCGTGTGCGGGATGCAGCATCCACGAGCAGCACACAGTGCAGGTGCTGGGTACACCAAGCAGAGGTAAACCGACGCTTCTCAGCTAGGAGCTGGAGAATAAGGATGTCTGGTCACACAGCACACAGGAGCGCTGGGGAAAAGTAAGGCAATGCATACAGGCATTTCCAGTATAGGAAATACATATTACTCAGCACCAAGCTGAGCTTCATTAGCGGCATTGTATTGCTAGACTATTGCTCAGCAAATAGTGCATTTACTTAGTGCCTCTGCTTTTGTGCTTAGGACTATAGCTCTCAATAAAGACACCACAAAAAAGATTCCAAAGGTTTCATCCCCAGGCGCTGGGAACTCCAGTCTTGCCTCTACACTGTCATCCTCTCCTGAAATACCAGATGTGGCAAGCCAGGGTGAGTCATTGGAACCAATTGGTGGTGCAGCTGCTTCTCACATCTCAGCCCCTGTATAAGTGACTGAAGATGCCTTTTCCTCCGCCTTGCTGGGCCTAGAAGGAAGATTAGTGGCTTTAATCACATCCTCCATCTAAAAGGATAGGAAGCATTTTAGAGCCCCCTCCCCCACCTTAGACCCTTTACCAAGGGAACAGTGGCTAGAGGATGAGGTGTTACCCTCTGGCGATTAGGAAGAAAGACAAACCAATTACTCCTCTGCAGAGGAAACAAAGGTGGATGAACCTTTTTCAGCCTCTCAATCTGAGAAATTGCAGGTGCAATCTCTTACAGAGATGGTTCGTTCCACTTTCAAGCTACCCCTAACAGAGTCAGCTGCAAGTTCCGTTTGTTCTTTAGGTTCCTTAAAACCTTTGCATGCGTTTCCTGTCCATGCATTATTAGAACAGCTTTTTTATGCTGAATGGGATCACCCGGATAAGCATTTTCTCCCTTCAAAGAAATTCTCAGTTCTCTATCCCATGGAGGAGAAATTCACCAAAAGGTGGAATGTACCAGCAGTTTACGCTGCGATTTCCAGTGTGAATAAATGTCGTTCTTATCCAGCAGTCTGTGCACAAATGCGGATCAAACAGATAATAGGTTGGAATTATTGTTAAAATCCTCTTTTTCTTCAACAGATGTGGTTGCTCAGCCTGCAGTTGCTGCAATAGGCATCTGTCAATCCCTAAAGGACCAGTTTAGACAGCACAGGGCATAACAGCCTTGGCGTACCTAGTCGATCTATTGCTAATAGAGCAGTCAGTGACTCGTTTGGAGCAAAGCGTGCACATTACGACCAAATACCTGGAAAATCTTGGGTGGATTCTCAACCTAGAGAAGTCTTCCTTAAAACCACTACAAAGGCTGGAGTACTTGGGTCTGATCATACATACAGCCTAGAAAGAGTGTTCTTGCCTCAGGCAAAGATCAGCTCCATAATAGAGCTGGTACAGATGGTCAGGTCGAAAGGAGATCCATCTATTCACCTTTGCATGAGGTTGTTAGGAAAGATGGTGGCGTCATTCAAAGCGGTTCCCTATGCCCAGTTCCATTCTAGACTGTTGCAAAACAGTATCCTGTCTGCTTGGAACAAGACTGTTCAAGCTTTAGACTTGCCAGTGCGGGTGTCCCAAAGCCTCAGTTGGTGGTTGGTAACCCAGAATCTGCTGAAAGGAAATTCCTTCAGATCAGTTATCTGGAAGGTGGTAACAGATGCCAGCCTTTCAGGTTGGGGAGCAGTGCTAGAAAAGACAACTGGTGCGAGTCCAAGGGTCGGCACCCTCAGAGGTACAACATAGGCAGAATTCTTGCCTTTCTACAAATAGGGATAGAGATGAAGCTGGCCTTTAGTACTATCAAGGGCCAAGTCTCAGCTTTATCGGTCTTATTTCAAAGACCGCTTGCTTTGCATTCCTGGTCCGGGTTTTTATGCAAGGTGTGATGCAGCTTAATACGCCTGTCAGACCTCCTTTGAACCCTTGGGACTTGAACTTAGTTTTATCAGTGTTACAAAAATGTTACAAAAATGGCCATTTAAACCGATACAGAATATTCCCTTAGTCCTTCTGATAAGGAAGTTAATGTTCTTGGTTGCTATATCCTCAGCAAGAAGGGTTTCGGAACTGGCTGCTCTTTCTTGTAAAGAACCATGTTTGATTATTCATGAGGACAGGGTCATGTTGTGTCCTCGTTTTCTGCCAAAAGCAGTCTCAGGTTTTCACCTGAGCCAAGATATTGTCCTGCCATAATTTTTTCCAAAACCATGCTCTAGGGAAGAGAAGTCACTACATGAAATTACTATGGTGCTCTTTGTCCCGTTATGTACGATAAAGAAAATAGGATTTTTATAACAGCTTACCTGTAAAATACTTTTCTTGGAGTACATCATGGGATACAGAGGTCCCTCCCTTCTTTCTGGGGTTTAGATATATTGCTTTGCTACAAAAACTGAGGTACTCCTGGTAGGAGGAGGGGCTATATAGGGTGTGAACTTCCTGTATTGGGTATACCAGTGGCCATAACCTGAAGGTGCCTATATACCCACATAGTAATTACTATGGTGCTCTGTGTCCCGTGATGTATGCCAAGAAAAGGATTTTACAGGTAAGCTGTTATAAAAATACTGTTTTTTTTTTTTTTTTTTTTATCATTTTCTTCCCACAAATAGAGCTTTCTTTTGATGATATTTGATCACCACTGGTGATCAAAAACTTTTTCTTTGTTTCTGTTATAAAATGTAGTTTTGTCCTTCACTGACGGGCACTGATGAGGCCGCACTGATATGTAGAATTGATGGGCACTGAGAGGTGGCAATGATGGGCACCCATAGGCGGCACTGACAGGTGGCTCTAATGGGCACTAATAGATGGCACTGATGATGAGGTAGGTGTTACTGATGGGCACTGATTGGCACTGTTATGGGCACTGACAGGCGTTCCTGATGGGCACTGGCTGCCAGCTGATGGACACTGAGTGGCATTGTTGTGGCACCTCTCATGGGGGCTACGCTGATAATCTGTGTGCTGATTATCAGCGCAGACCCCCCCCCCCCCCCACAGGGAGGGCCACCGATTGGCTCTCCCTGTCGGCGCAAACCGAGGAATGACGTTTACGGGCACTTCCTGGTTCACGCTGTGATCATGTGGTAAGGAGCCTCCATCAGAGGTTCCCTACCACGATCGGAGCTGCAGTGTATCAGAGTGACACACAGCATCACTGATCGCCATGCGCCGGCATGTTATCCTGCTGGACATCATATGACACCCAGTCAGGATAACTGAACCACTGCCCATCCGTCATTCTGCTATAGGCCAAGCGGGAAGTAGTTAAAGAGAAGTGTGGAATAAAAAAATAAAAAAAAATCATATTCACATGGGTATATGCAGCATTGATCCAATGCTGCATCTGGCCCCCACCCCCTCTACACCGAGAACTGGGTGATCAGACAGCTGAGCAGTGACTGTGCATCACCATTCTGTGCTCTGCCCCCCATCTCTCACTGGCGCACCGAGCTGTGGATGGGTATGGAGCTGTCGGTCAGGTATCTGGGTAGATCCAACATTATTGTTTTGTATTGTTATTGTTGTGACCCACAATTAGAAGTAGGGCCATACTTCGTTAATTATCCAGTTACAAGCTGGGGTGGACCTTGAACCAGCTAGATTGCAGACTGCTTGTATCAGCTGCTTTAATTTAATTTGTTCAACTTTCTTGCATTAGTTACAGTCTCTTTGATCTAGAGTTCTATAATACAACTCTAATGCGCAGCTCAATGTATTCTTGTATTCCACAAAAGGGGAACATGTTGGCTAAAGTTTGTTTTAATGTTTTAATTTTTTCTGTGTTTCACTATGTTTAGTAAAGCCTTATGACCATTTAATAAAAAGAAGAATCCACAGCAGTGTTTCTAACAAATGTTCAGACATAATGAAGTTTTGTCTTCTAATTTATCCACACAGCTAAAATGAGTGCCTCCCTTTAGGTATAATAAATTTGACAAATAGCAGTCGTGCTGCTCTGGTATTGTTTAATGACAATGTACTTTACCTCCACATCAGATAAACCAAAGGACCGAGAGATCCCATTTCTGTCCTTAGAAGAAATTCAAGATGTTTTAAGAAAACATGTTGCAGATTCTCCAGATGAGCTGCTTGTTGAACTGTCTGAAAACCTAATAAGGTTAGTTTTATAAACAAATTCCTTTCTCATTTCTCCTCATTATTAGCATCAGCTTTAGAGTACAATAGATAGTTTACACCTGTGTGGCCAAGCTAGATGGCTGCCATTATTGGCCTTGAGCAGAAAAAGTCACTTTGTGTATAATAATGTTTTTTTAAAATCTAATCTATCCATCATGGATTTAAAATTACGGTGTCTTAAAGTAATTGTAAACGTTCATATTTTTTTTGTGTGTATTTAAAAAAAAAAATAACAAACATGTTACACTTACCCGCTCTGAGTAGCACTGTTCCTCCTCTTCTGGGGTCTTCCACCAGTGCTCTCTGCTCCTCCTCTTCAGTGTCTACCCACACAGCAAGCAATTGTGTGCTCGCTGCCGAGTTGTCTTTGTGTGTCAACAGACACGCGCAAGTGTGGCTTGGCCTTTTCCCCCACTATCTGCTCACTGGCTTTGACAGCAGCAGGAGCCAATGGATCGAGCTGCTGTCTTTGAGCCTGTGAGGGAGAGAACAGCGTTGGATTGAGATCGGCTCATTTAAGTATTCAGGGGGAGCAGCACATGAATCGTTTTTTTACATTAACATGGTTGTAAACCTCAGTCATGGAATGTGAGCAAAGCACATGTATCTGTAGTGTTAACTTATCTTTCTCCAAAGCTCTGAGTGTTGTTTCTGTCTGGTGCTTTGATCCTCTGTTATCAGCATGAGTCGTTTCTAACAAGTTTTCCCGAAACAACATGAGATTTGTGTCAGGAATGGCTTCATGCATCTTCCCACCAACTCTGACCAGCTTCCCTGTCCCAGCTGATGAAAAGCATCCCCACAACATGATGCTGCCACCACCATGCTTCACGGTGGGGATGGTGTATTCAGGGTGATGTGCAGTGTTAGGTTTTTGCCACACATAGCATTTTACTTTTAGGCCAAAAAGTTCAATTTTGGTCTCATCTGACCAGAGCACCTTCTTCCACATGTTTGCTGTGCCCCCCACATGGCTTTTTGCAAATTGCAAATGGGACTTTGTATGGCTTTCAATAATGGCTTTCTTCTTGCCACTCTTCCATAAAGATTTGTGGAGTGCACGACTAATAGTTGTCCTATGGACAGATTCTCTCACCTATCACTATCCTGTACTCTCCTGAGTGCATTTCAGTATTCACCCTTTTCACATAGATACGACCAGACTTTTTGCCTATTTTACATATATTCATTATTATTCCATGTTGTGATGTTTGCTGCCCCATTCCAGTGTGCATCTCTGTGCCCCAAGAGTGCACAAATACATCTACCATACATATGTCCAGCTCTTTGCCCTGCCTTCAGCTCTACAGCACGTTAGCATGCCATCCTAACTACTGCGTGTATTGCGAGATTAGAAATATGGTGGCTGTACAGAAAAATCATTATTGAGAATGTGTAGGTTCTTGCTGTTGTATTTCCAACATAACAATATGCATCATTTGGCAGTAGAGATTGTACACTAACCTGCATGAGTGTTGTAGTGCCGCTATATTACGTTCCTGCACATGCTTTTGGATTAAGGGGGCAATATGGCAACGGTAAAGAAACCATTATAATCATCTTCCCAAGCATCTCGGGTAACTGTAATGATGCAACCACTCATATTAGACTGCACCCAGACATCATTTTGAAGTTCAAGGTGGTAAAGTAATTTTCCTTAGTACAATTTTTACATTCAATTAAACATTATTCGTTTCAAAACAACAAATCTGTTTTATTTTTATGAATCTGAAATTTACATTTCAACATGAAATTAAGGGGAAAATAAAATGCCATTGTCTCCCACTGCTGTCGTTCAAGAGCAGGGGGTGGGGGCTGAGCCGTGGTCTGTGTGTCTTATGGAGACACAGAGGCGGCTCAGGAGTGAGCCTGCATGAGTGCATCCATAGCAAGTGGCTTTCCATGGAGGCCCTCGGCAAGGGGGAGAGGACAGGAGTGCCAGCAGAAGACCCTAGAAAAGGAGGAGTGGGGCAAAACCATTCCACAGAGCAGGTAAGTATAACTTTTTTTTTTTTTTTGTTTTTTACATGAGTTTTAACAATTATTTAATCTCCTTCCCCCTTAGCTATTATTTTCCTGATGATTTTTTTTATTTCAAATTTTAATCAAAAGCCTGCATTACATTTGTAAATAAATTTGTGCTGCTTTGTAGCAAAAATATAAATTTTAGTGTCCTTTTAAAAGAAGTCTTGGTTCACATGTATACAGTGCACCGCATTACTGTGCAAATCAAATGGGATGTCTGTGTGGTGTAATATGAGCCATTCATTTGTATGGCTCAAAAAAAATAAAAATAAAAAAATGGCCCCTGTTCACATCTGAGTGTTTTTTTTGTTTTTTCATTTTTCTTGTTTCTTTTTATTATTTAAGGCCCCTAACAAAAAGTTATCAGGAGGTGGTACGTTCAGTATTCATGTCCTCGACTTCATCAGCATCGGGCACAAGCAGAAAGCAAAACATGAAAGACTTTCAAGAAGAAGTTTCCAATCTTTATAACAATATTCGGTTGTTTGAAAAGGGAATCAAGCTTTTTGCAGGTTAGTCTTCATTTTGTTGTTGATGGCTTTTTATAATGATGCTGCTTTATTGGCCAGATCACTGGATGGAAATAGAAGAAAAAAGGAGCCTAAAAAAGAAAACAAATGCAGCCATCGCATCAAAGAAATAGTAACCTGCAATATATTTGCTTTTGTGTTTTTAATACTGCTTACTATGCATTGAAACATAGTTTAAACAAACAAAATGAAGGTTTCCGCAGTATACTGTCCAGATCTAACACAAACCAGTTAATAAACCTATCCAAAAACAGAAACGACCTCTAGTTAAATGTAATTTTACATGACACATCTGTAATAGAAGCCCCTCTGCAGATGTGTAGAGGCAGCACGGGTCATGTGATCTCAGAAATCCAGTGGGTAGAGTGTATATGTATATATATATATATATATATATATATATATAAAAAAAGTTATACAAACAATTCATCAATATATACGAGAATATCAGTATAAAAACAGCGCTTATTTCTAAAAAAAAAGTCCTTTGTAGAAGTCGTAATAAACAAAAAAATCAAAAAAATCACTAGACAGTTCCAAAATGTGCAGATAAGGTGCCTATAGTGATCTAATCAACGTTGTAAGGTGATCAAAGGTGCTGCCAAACTTTCTTCCACCAAAAACCGGGAGTGCTTCACCACATGCGATGCGTACCCCCCTCGGGGGTTAAACTCACCAGACACAGCTGATAAGATAAGCCTTAAGGAGTAATCACTTCAATGGATATAGTAATATTCATATATATCCCCCTTTAGCGTTGCAGTCACAAGTAGTCCTCCAAGTATATCATAGAAATGAAACAGAATATATACATAGCATAATACTGTTTTATTTTTTAAAAAGTTTGACACATATCAGTAAAATCACCCACTTCAATATATGCGTACATTAACAAAGAGTAACATCAGCGTTAAAATCGTGTACTTCACCGAATTAGCAATTCCAGAACCATTCACCAGTGTTCCCCTGTATACACTGGGTATCACTTCCTGGTCCGTGGTTAGCGGTGGAGCGCACACCTCACTTCCGGTAGCATCGTGTAGGCCACGCCCTGACGCGTTTCGTCACTTCCGACTTCAACCGAGGGCGTGGCTACACGACGCAACCGGCCAATATATATACAGCCCGCCCTCTCTCCGCAAGCCAATCAGGCAACAACACAATGTCCAGCCCACACGACGCTGCACATCGTCATGGAGACCGGACGTAAGCAGCCTGACAATACGATGCGGGGAGGAACTATAGCCAAAAGCAAAAACGATCGTAGCATACGTTGCGATCTGTTAATTGCAAAGGCAAGTCTGACATTATGAACATTGTAACATGAGCAGCACGTAGCACAAATATCCCTAAAAAATATATGAAATTACAGTTAAAAAAATATATCCTCAATTTATAAATAACTATAAAACACGCAATAAACAAGGATACCATAGGAGGAGGATAAAAAAGGACAAAAAAAAAAAAACTTCAATTAATCCCTATATGTGTATATAGTTTAAAGAAAGAAACTTTCTATACACATAAAGGTTTCTAGATTATCTCTCTAAAAAACGGCTCTCTCAGAGCCAGAATATATATTTTATGTATCATAAAAGATATATATGTATATGTATATACAACAATTCCTGCATATATAACAAAACTGTATCACATCTTATCCTGAGACCAACGCCCCAGTCAAAAATGGAATCTTAATTGTATTAGAAGGAGCCATCATCCCCATGGTGTTTATTAACACCATGGGGTGCCATATTGAGGGGCTTCATCCTAGTTAGAACTCCTTTCAATACCAAAGACAAATAAAATCACAGAAAACAACCGTAAGCGGAAAAGGAAACATAAAAACTAGAAATATTTAAAATAATCAACGTATTAAAACTGTTAAGAGTATTCCAAATATATTAGAAACTATTATGAATATTGCACATTTCCTTCTAACAGAGGTAATCATTCAATGCCACTCCCAATCCCCATAATCACCAGCCCTAATCCAAAAATGTAATGTTGCATAATGTGTCAGTCATGGGGTAAATACAGTGGCAAGACACCAATCGATGTCAGAAAGCCTCTCATAATAGTCTATAAGAGTGGGTGTGGGTAAATCAAGATACTTTATGGGGGTAATGTCGCAGCACATGCAATACCCTTCATATCATGGATATCTTTATTATTCAATTCGTTGTATCGAATTCCCTCCCAGCCCACTAGATAATATTCAACTAATAACATTAAAATATTATAACATTAAAGAAGCAGGCTCAGTCAAAGATTTAATAGTCACTGATAAAACAATTAATATCTAGGTCGACATTTAACCCCTTTGGTGTTAGAGTGTCAACCAAATATATCCATTCCGTTTCGTGTTTGGATAACTCTCGTACAAGGTTAGACCCTCTCCAGGAGGGTTTCATATGCTCTACTCCCCAGAATTTGAGCCCCGATGGGTCTTGATTATGGTAAATCTTAAAATGTAGGGACACATTATGGTCCTTAAAACCCAATTTAATATTAGCCACATGTTCCGCTATTCTTATCCTTAAGAGTCTTTTAGTGCGGCCTATATATATCAAACCGCATGGGCATTGTAAAGCGTACACAACATAGGATGTATTGCAGGTAATAAACCCTTTGATTGTAAATTCTTTATTATTACCAGTTGTTGTGAACCGTTCCAATGCTCTTATTGGTGCATCAACTTCTTTACACGCCCTACAACGTCTACAGGCATAAAACCCTTCTTTCTCCCAAAAAGAGGGTAGGTGGGTGGGAGGGTCTATCACTTTTTTAACTATCTTATCTGCATAGTTAGGAGCCCTCCTATAAATAAACCCAGGTTTTATAGGTAACACTGGTTGTAGTGTTTTATCCATCAAAAGGATATGCCAGTGTGTAAGAAATATATTCTCCACCTCCCTATATTGTGAATGATATCCTGAAATGAAATTCCATTCATGACTATTGGAAGTGCGAATAGCCTTATTGTTATTCAAGAGGATACCTCTTGATGTAGATGCTACTCCTTCAATCACTTTATCCAATTGTTTATCACAATAACCTTTTTCCAAGAATTTTTCTTTAATTATATTTGCCTGGGAGTAGAAGTCATTGTCATTGGAGCAGTTTCTTCTAATCCTGGTCACTTGGCCCTTTGGAATGTTCTTTAGCCAGGTCGGGTGATGCCCACTCTGCATTGGAAGGTAACTATTTGCATCTGTAGGTTTAAAATAAGCCTTGGTCTCGAGTCTCTCTCCGTGTCTGTGGATATTAACATCAAGAAAGTTGATGTTTTCAGCACTTATTTCACTCGTCAGATTAATGTGGCTAGTATTATTATTCAATTCTGCAAGGAAATCTGTGAGGGAAGATCTTGTTCCGGCCCAGATGAAAATCAGGTCATCTATGTACCGTCTGTATATCAATAATTCTTGTCTCTTGACAGAGAAGATCTTCTTATCTTCCCACTCACCCATAAAAAGGTTCGCTATGCTAGGTGCAAACTTGGCTCCCATCGCGACGCCACGTTTTTGGGAGTAGAATTTTCCTCCATACCAAAAATAGTTGTGTCCTAGGCAAAAATCAAGAGCATTTCTTAAGAAGACTTTTTGGTTATGTGTCAAGTCATCTCTCTGACTGAGTGCCCAATTCAGAGCCAAAATCGCATCATCGTGCTGGATGATGGTATATAGGGACGCAACATCAGCCGTGACTAAGTATACCTCTTCTTTATCAGTAAGATCTACCTCCTCCAATATTTGTAATAGGTTTTTTGTATCCTGCAGGTATGCTTTTGTTTGTATGACACTTTTTTGCAGATATAAGTCAAGATATTGTCCCATTCTGGCTGTGATGGACCCTATCCCATTAACAATTGGTCTGCCAGGTGGGCATTGTAAACTCTTGTGGATTTTAGGCAGAGTATAGATAGTAGGAATCCTACTACTACTAGGGGTCAAATATTTCATCTCTTTATTAGTTAAAACCCCAGTTGAAACGCCAAAATCAACGAATGCCTTCAGCTCTGCCTCATATTGTTTAGTAGGGTCCTTGTCCAATCGCTTGTACGTATCCTCTTCCATCAACATTTCTGATAGTTGGTTATGATAAAATTCTTTAGTCAATAGAACCACGCCGCCCCCTTTATCCGCGGGTCTTATGATCAGCTCCTTTCTCTTTTCCAAGCTCTTAATGCCTTCATGAATATATCGAGGATTAGCATTTTTTTGGGGTATTAGAGTTTCCAAATCACGTAGTACCAAATTTTTAAAAACATCTATTTGCTGATTGGCACTATTAGCTGGATTAAATAGTGACTTATTCCGTAGACCACTATCAGTCTGCACTGATGAGGTCGCAGTAGCGGGATGGGAATTTTTATTCAAAAAATATTTTTTCATATTAATTTTCCTCATAAACTTATGTACATCTATAAATACATTAAATTTATTTAATGGCCTCTTCAGGCCACATTTCAATCCCAAATTCAGTATATTGATTTCCTTATGTGTCAACGAGGCTCCAGCTAGATTAAAAATCCCTCCTAATCCTTTTCTCTTCTTCTTTTCCTGGACCCTTCGTCCAGCTCTGCTGCCTCTCGTTCGTTTCTCCTGTGGTCTGGGGAATAAATTTGATTCCTGTCCCATTGTGCCTGTTCCCTCCAATGGGGGTCTTGTGGTGGATAGGTTTGCATCGGGGGTCTCCCCCTCCTGGGGTACCCACGACCCCGTCCTCGCTTCTGCCAACCCCTCCCTCTCCCTAAAAAAGGACGCGGTGACTGTTGATATTCATCTTTTTCATATTGTAATGGATTATATCTATTCTGGACAGGGACATGATAATAATTATTCTGTGTTGATGGTCTTTGAGAGTTCTGGGATTTTCCTCTTACATTCTGACCTCTCCCATTGTTATTAGCCTTCCTCACTGGTGTAGATTGATATATCGGTTGGTGCACAGGTCCATCATTGGTAGGGCGAGTCCTAGTTGTATAGTTATAACTATCCACGTGTTGCAATTCCATCTGTGGATCCTCATCCTGTCTAATTATCTCTTTATTTTCCTCTAGTGGGCATCCATTAGTCTGCTGCCAAGCATAGATGGAATTGGTGTGGAAATCTCCCAAATCTCTATGGAATTTCTTTGTTTTCTTTCTTTGTGTATCCTTATCCACTTTCTCCAATTTCTTTTTTATACGTGTATTAAAATCTACCAATTGTTGTGAGTCTTTAATAGGGTCCAATTGTGTTTTTAGCTCGTTAATTCTGGCCTCTAATTTCATCATCTTCCTATGTTTCCTTTTTAAAACTAAATCCTGTAGTTTAAAACCCGCCCCATTAAAAAATTCCAGCCATTCCTTCATGGAATCTGGATCATCTAATCCATCTTGGGGAGTTACCTCCCACCGTAAGCTTCTAACTATAATTTTTTCTTTCATGTACTGCTCCAGGGTACAAATATCCCACCATGTTCTGACTTGTTTCTCTAGGGTGTTCCCTAGAGCCAGCATTAACCCATTATAGTTAGTTTGGGTAGAGGTGTGCTCATTAATTGAAAAAATATTGTTAATGTCTATGGTCCTATTTTTCAGAAAGTGCAGTGCGTCCATGGCAGCAAAGAAAAATCAATGTGAATAAACAAACAACAGCTGGTATAATATAAAACGGCCTATCATATACCTCTCTGCACCAAACTAAGACCTTCATACACCTCCCAAAATTATATATATATAATATCCTTGTTTATTGCGTGTTTTATAGTTATTTATAAATTGAGGATATATTTTTTTAACTGTAATTTCATATATTTTTTAGGGATATTTGTGCTACGTGCTGCTCATGTTACAATGTTCATAATGTCAGACTTGCCTTTGCAATTAACAGATCGCGACGTATGCTACGATCGTTTTTGCTTTTGGCTATAGTTCCTCCCCGCATCGTATTGTCAGGCTGCTTACGTCCGGTCTCCATGACGATGTGCAGCGTCGTGTGGGCTGGACATTGTGTTGTTGCCTGATTGGCTTGCGGAGAGAGGGCGGGCTGTATATATATTGGCCGGTTGCGTCGTGTAGCCACGCCCTCGGTTGAAGTCGGAAGTGACGAAACGCGTCAGGGCGTGGCCTACACGACGCTACCGGAAGTGAGGTGTGCGCTCCACCGCTAACCACGGACCAGGAAGTGATACCCAGTGTATACAGGGGAACACTGGTGAATGGTTCTGGAATTGCTAATTCGGTGAAGTACACGATTTTAACGCTGATGT
This sequence comes from Lithobates pipiens, assembly GCF_037356315.1. Classification (NCBI taxonomy): domain Eukaryota; kingdom Metazoa; phylum Chordata; class Amphibia; order Anura; family Ranidae; genus Lithobates; species Lithobates pipiens. Next base: position 312,521,040 of record NW_027507758.1, on the reverse strand, counting down.
TACTCTTTGTTAATGTACGCATATATTGAAGTGGGTGATTTTACTGATATGTGTCAAACTTTTTAAAAAATAAAACAGTATTATGCTATGTATATATTCTGTTTCATTTCTATGATATACTTGGAGGACTACTTGTGACTGCAACGCTAAAGGGGGATATATATGAATATTACTATATCCATTGAAGTGATTACTCCTTAAGGCTTATCTTATCAGCTGTGTCTGGTGAGTTTAACCCCCGAGGGGGGTACGCATCGCATGTGGTGAAGCACTCCCGGTTTTTGGTGGAAGAAAGTTTGGCAGCACCTTTGATCACCTTACAACGTTGATTAGATCACTATAGGCACCTTATCTGCACATTTTGGAACTGTCTAGTGATTTTTTTGATTTTTTTGTTTATTACGACTTCTACAAAGGACTTTTTTTTTAGAAATAAGCGCTGTTTTTATACTGATATTCTCGTATATATTGATGAATTGTTTGTATAACTTTTTTTATATATTTTTATAAATATTTTTAATGGCTGCTACTATTGTCCGCTCTGCTGGGTTTTAATATACTCAGCAGTTACTATTAAATATTGTGAGGTTCTAGCATTTATTATATATGCAGGTATCCGCTTGAAGGGAAGTGTATATGTGCATGTATATATGTATTTATATTTATACTCCTTTATTTACGTGTGTGCGTTCACTGGTTAAGAGGGCTCACATACGCGAGTATATATATATAATTTTGGGAGGTGTATGAAGGTCTTAGTTTGGCGCAGAGAGGTATATGATAGGCCGTTTTATATTATACCAGCTGTTGTTTATATATATATATATATATATATATATATATATATATATATATATATGTGTGTGTTTGCCATTTAAATGTAATTTTTTTTTAACTAACAGAGGCTTATTTGCCTAATTCCCTAGAGAATAATGCTGGGTCATTTTTTTGGGGTATTTTATTTATATATATATATGTGTGTGTGTATGTATGTGTGTGTGTGTGTGTGTGTGTGTATATATATATATATATATATATATATATATATATATATATATATATATATATATATATATATATATTGCGCTCCGGTGATTAATGTCACCAGAAGAGGAGGAAAATGTGTTTTTATTGCTCTTGGTGGCGAGTATCATCACTGGGGCAGGAAGTGAAGCAAAATCCTCTTGAATGAATACAATGATGACTTTACCCTTTTACTCCTTATTTTTAAATTGAAATGTTTCTTCTGAAGTTCAGTTTTCCATGCATCGTGTTGTTCTGTGCTAAATAACTTTTTCTATACCACCTTTATGTGAGAAGCAGTATAAATGACATTCTGTATTCTATAGATGAAACTCAGAGTAATCTTGCCAAACACCTACTGAAGACAGTTTGCACTGATATTACCAATCTCATCTTCAATTTTCTGGCTGGTGATGTAATGATGGCAGCTGAAGATCACACTACCATTACCAGTGAGGTATTAATACCTTTGTTTTATTCTCTGCATAATGAAACCACTGTTTTCCCCTTAATATTTTTTTCTAAAATGCAGCGTCTGGAAACATTTAGGATTATGTGTATTCAGTTTTACATAAATAAAATAGGTAATGGTTCTCACAGGAGCATTCTGGAAAACCGGGGCTGAAGTGAACATTTTTCCACTACAAGGTAGACAAAGGGGAAAAAAGGACCTGATGAGGTAAAATCAATTAACCTCCAGTTTTTTTTTTCCCTTCTGATTTTATAGACATCTCTATTAAGGTATTGTAACATTTTCAACACTTTATTGTAACTATTGGCATCTCTCAAATCATTGTAATACAGTCTCTGCTAAGCATATGACAACATGGTATGACAGTTCAAAATTGCATGACAAGTCGCACCCCATTGCCAGCAATAGAACTGTTCAAATCATTGCGCAACTTTGGAAAAGGTTCCTGCGCTACTTTTTTAAGATTTCATTGTGATTTGCATAGACTTCTGTTAAATGAAGTCGCAAGCCGCAATGAAATCGGAGGTGCAAATCGTGAAGTAGCACCATTTCAAAGCCACACTGGTTTGAAGCAGGGCTTAATGTAGCTTGAAAGTGAAATTGTGTACAAGGAGCTAGGTGTAGTCTGATCACTGTACATTAGCATCTGATAGGGAACTAGTAAATTGAGCTACTACATTGAAAGTCATAATGATTAGTATTTTTGTTTATGTTTTATCACTTCAGTTACTTGTAGGTTGATATATTACAAGATGGTGTCCTTTCATACTTGCCCTGTTTTTCAGGTTAGAAAGAAAATGTTAAATAAGTTCCAAGAAGAAGCCAAGGGCCCTTTGGTAAAACTTAACAGCTCCCTCTCTGGAAAAGTAAGTGTTGAGAATACATCCTTTTCACATAAAAATAGAATCTTATCTGGATAACCGCGTTTTGCTTCGATAATCACTCATTCACCAGCAACTCTGTTCAGCACCAGGAGCTGGAAGGAAATTGGTGGTTCTTAAAGCAGCATAAATTTAAAAATACAAAATGTAATATATTGCAGTTTAACAATCCATAGATGTAGCGGCTGCATTTGTTTTCTTTTTTAGCTTTTTCCCTCTGTTTTCACCTGGTGATCTGGCTAGTAATACACTTCCTATCTTAGGGTGTCCGCATTTTGGATGGAGTAGTATGGCAGACACATTTGGACAGCACATTTTTCAGTTTGTGGGAAGGGTAATGTAAGGCTGGTCATAGATTATGCTATTTTCTTGTACAATTTTCCTTTTAGATTTATCAAAAAACATTTAATATGAGGTCATAACTAAACACTTTCCATTTGTATGCAATCAGACAGGACCTTGCAATACATAGTTGAAGGTAAATCTAAAGGACATTGAATAATACAATTGTATACGCCTTGGACTAGCAGATTTCTAAGGTATTGACTAACAAATTGAAGCTGAATTTTAGCTTCATAAGTAACGAAATAAAAGTTTTACATAAATGAGTAAAAGCTGACCATTGTAATCACCCCTGTCTGTGTTAGGCTTGGTTTGTTAAAGTAAGTTGAAAAATTTGATTTACTGGCTGGATTACCAGGTGAAAATAAAGGTAAAATAGCTAATAAAAAAAAAAAAGAAAACTAGTTCAGCTACCTCATCGAATCTACCACTTGAAGGTATGAAGGAGCAAGTGACTCACTGGGCCAGTAATCATGGTCATACAGGGAGTCCATAGCAATACCCAACCTTCAACTCCCAACGACTCATAGCATACTGTATATGCATGGCTTTCTTTTTCATCCACGAGGGGACACAGTCTTTTTTAGTTTGTTGGATTATACTGCCACCTACAGGAGAAATGAACACTGGCAACAAAGAAAACAAAATGTCAGCCAGCATAGGAGAACCCTTCGATCTCTCATCGCGCCTCAGTTTTTTTTTGCTACTGTCCTTAGGATATGTGCATGTGTTTTCTTCAGCTCTTCTGTTTTCTGTGTGCTTTTTCTACAATCAACAGCTACTGGTAGATTCATTGATATCACTGATATCTTGGAAGTTTCTCCATTCAGCCAAGAGCACTGGTAGATTTATGCTGGATTGTAAAAATCCTGAAAGTCCTTCCAGTCAGCCAACAAGTGCAGGTTTTTCCTGTCTATACTGGTGTTCTTTATATAACAGCCCTACTTCCTTCTTGATCATGTGTTCTAGTTTCACAGGACTCTTATACATGCTAGGTCTGTATTCAGTGTTTGCTGCAGAGAGTTACTTCAGATCAGAGTCGTGGCAGTGCTCTGCCTGTCCCTGTTTGCTGGGTCAAGTGGATTTTTTTCTACCATTACTTATCTTTTCCTTTACCTTCCTGTCACCTTAGTAATGTCATGTGCATCGTTTAACCACTTGCCATCCAGCCGCCGTCATTCTATAGCGAACTGTCTTTGCTATACGTTGGCTCATGGATCGGGATAGCAGGCGCACTGCCACACTGTGGGGGTGCTGATGCTCGCGACTGAAGGTTGCGATGACCGTAAACACACAAATCTGTGTTCTGTTCCAAGAGGAGTTTCAGATTGTGTGTTCCTATTAGCTAGGAACCACGATCCATCACTTACTCTAGTCAATCCCCTCCCCCTTCAGTTAGAATCACCTCCCAGGGAACACAATCCCTTGATCGCCCTCTGGTGTTAACCCCTTCACTGCCAGTGACATTTTTACAGTAATCAATGCATTTTTATGGCACTGATCGCTGTATAAATGCCAGCGGTCCCAAGAACGTGTCAAAATTGCCCGCCATAATGTTGCAGTCATTAAAATCGCAGAACGCCGCCATTAATAGTACAAAAAAAAATTATAATATAAATGCTATAAATCTATCCCCTATTTTGTAGACACTATAACTTTTGTGCAAACCAATCAATATACACTTATTGCGAGTTTTTTTTTTTTTTTCCACTGAAAATATGTAGAAGTATACATATCGGCCTGAACTGAGAAAAATTTGCTTTTAAAAAAAAAAAAAAAATGGGGATATTTATTATTTAGTAAAAGTACAAACACATTTTTTATTTTTTTTCAAAATTGTTGCTCTTTTTTTGTTTATAATACAAAAAATAAAAACCAGAGAGATGATCAAATATGACCAAAAGAAAGCTCTATGTGTGGGAAAAAAAAGGACATAAATTTTGTTTGGGTGCAATGTCGCACGACCTTGCAAATTGTCAGTTAAAGCAACGCAGTGCCGAATGGCAAAAAATGGCCCAGTCATTCAGTAGCCAAATATTCCGGGGCTGAAGTGGTTAATTTTTTATTTTTTGCCCCAAACAACTTCCCAGTCACTTACGTTGCTCTTGAATCTGTTGCTGCCTTTGGACTTCTAAGCATTGTTAGGCTAAAACCTCCATGTTTAAAATTCGCACCGTGACACAGCTGCCTCTTGAACATGTGATCGTGTGTGCGAGCAAACGCACCTGACTATTTTGACAGTTAGCTGGTAGCTTGGAGGCAGTGAGTGCCACCCACCTGGTCATGATATGAACAGCATAGGTGAAAATAGCTTTTTCTTTCTTTCTTTTTTTAACCTTTTTTAGAAGTTAGCAACCAGTTAGCCATCGCACCTAACTTGTTTATATGTTTCTTGACTGTGCATTGTCCCTGGCTTCTTAAAGCGGGAGTCCACCGGGAGTCCGCATTTTTTTTTTTTTTAAAAGCCAGCAGCTACAAATACTGCAGCTGCTGACTTTTAAAATAGTGACACTTACCTGTCCAGCACGCCCGCGATGTCGGCACCCGAAGCCGATCTCTCGATCGTCTCTCGGGTGCTGCCGCCGCCATCTTTGGTATGGGAATCAGGAAGTGGAGCCTTTCGGCTTAATTTCCCGGTTCATTACTGCGCATGCGCGAGTCGCGCTGCGCAATAAGGATGGACCTGCTGCCTCTGGGATCTGTGTGTTTCCCAGCAGACACGTAGATTACGCCCCTTTCCGCAGAGAGCTATCCCGGAAGTGGGTGCAGATACCTGTACTGTACAGGTACCTGCACCCCCCTCCCCCCTGAAAGGTGCCAATTGTGGCGCCGGAGGGGGGGAGGATGCCAATGAGCGGAAGGTCCACTTTAGGGTGGACCTCTGCTTTAAAAGTGCTTGCAGGCTACCGGAATACACTAGCTGGCTTTGTCATTAATTTGTCCATTCCTGGTTTATGTACATTAAGTGTGTTCAGAGTACCATCGCCCCTATATTTGGGGCAGAGAGCTTTTCAAAGGGAGCATCACTGTAGGAACTACTGCACACACTAAAAAAATTTTTCATCTAAAGTGGCATTCCAGCGTTTTTTGTTTTTTTTAAACACCCCCTTGTTTGCCTATAATTCAATTACAATTTGCATTATTAGTAAATATAAATTTTATAAATATTATGTATTTAAAAAAACTAACTTCGTAGTCCCCCCCAGTGCATTCCTATTTTCAGTGTGGGCAGCTGAACCCCACTGGTATCTTGTTCCGGGAAACAGTGCTGCTGGATGCCCAGCATGCACCTCCTAATCTTGCGCATGAACAAAAAAGCATGGTACGTTGCTACAGGTGGCTATGGTGGAGGCGCTTTCACTTTTGGGATGGATGACACTCCTATCCCAAGAGCCAGTGGGTAACCGGACATGACATACCTTGCCAAGGTACTGCGTAAGTGGGGACAACAAAAAAGGTATCCAAATAAAATAAAAAATGCAATGAGAATACAGGAAATTATATAAACACAGGGAGTTTATAAAATGCCTGTAATTCCGTTTAAAATACTTTTTACAAGCAGAATTTTTAAAAGTTTTTTTAACCACTTCATGCAAAACGACCTACCCGTACGTCAGTACTTTGACGCTAAATACCGGGGTTATGGCAGCAGCTAACTAGCTGCCATAACCCCGGTATTTTCGGGAATGCAGTGCGTTTCTCTTTAAGATAAAAGTGGTCTTCATGGCAGATTTTCTGCGAGATCACTTTATCGGTAGCGGAAGAGGTGCCCACCCCCTCGCGCCGCGCTCCGGTCATCTCCGTCGCTTACCGAACCCACCGGTAGCAGCAGAGACTATCGCGTCCTCTCCCGTGGATGCCTGGCTAGAAGCTGAGGGAAAGATGGCCCCTGCTCAGCTCCATGGCATAGAGGGGGGAAGCAACTTCATACGTCACTTCCGCCCATTTCTTTTTTTTTTTTTGCATTGACTTTTTTTTCCCCTTGTTTTTGCATTATAGTTTAAATATGAGATCTGAGGTCTTTTTGACCCCAGATCTCATATTTAAGAGGTTCTACCATGCTTTTTTTTCTATTACAAGGGATCTTTATATTGCTTGTAATAGGAATAAAAGTGAGCCAAAAATATTTTCTTCCAAAAAAGTGTAAAAATAAAATTTTTTAAGTAAAATAAATGAAAAAATAATTATATTTTTTTTAAAGCAACCTGTTCTGGCGAGCTTGCGTGCAGATGCGAACGCATGTGTGCGTAGCGCCCGCATATGAAAACGGTGTTCAAACCACACATGTGAGCTATCGATTGTTGGAGCGAGAGCAATAATTTTATCCCTAGAACTCCGCTGTAACTCAAAACTGGTAACCTGTAGACATTTTTAAACCTCGCCTATGGAGCTTTTTAAGGTTAAAAGTTTGTCACCATTCCACCAGCAGACACAATTTTGAAGCATGACATGTTGGGTATCAATTTACTCGACATAACATTATCTTTCACAATATAAAAAGAAATTGGGCTAACTTTACTGTGGTCTTATTTTTTAATTTTTTTTATTTATTTATTTTAAATGCACTTGTAAGACCGCTGCGCAAATACGGTGTGACAGAAAGTATTTCAATGACCGCCATTTTATTCTCTAGGGTGTTAAAAAAAATATATATATATAATGTTTGGGGGTTCTAAGTAATTTTCTAGCAAAACAAAAATGATTTTAACTTGCAAACAACAAGAGTAAAAATAGTCTCGGCCCTTAAGTAGTTAAACATGTATGTGTATTTTTTTTTCCCCAGAATATAGAAGAATTTTTGGCCTGTCTGGATTCAGCAGCAGATGCATGTGGTATCCTAGTGAAGAAGGGAGATAAGAAGAAAGAAAGGTACTTACATCTTACATAGTTTCGCTATAATAGAGTTGGGGATGAGCACATCTTTATGTATCTAGTAGTTTATTTCACTCTCAGCCTTACGGCGCTAATTTACATACTCAGAAGGCTTCAAAGAAAGCTGGACTGAAAGAATATGGGTCTGCCATTGCTGATTTTTTTTTTTTTTCTGTTAGCTTTCATGTTGATCCTATGGCTATAATATTTTCTGAGGTACTGACGTAGAACAAGTATGCAGATCAGGCATTCCGACTTCACTCTGACTTTTGAATCCTTATACATGCGCCATGTTGTTAAATCATAAAGTATTGAAGCCAGACACAGTAAGGCAACTAGTATTCTCGGGAAGGCGTCCCCTCATATTTTCCTTCTGTACAGGTACCCTTAAAGAGCTTCAAAGCTGTTAAAAGATCGTTAAAGGTTTAGCAAGTGGTTTCTGAAGCTGATGCTGCTTAGACTAGCTTTTACAAGCTAAGGGTAAATAACATCTGTCCTAGGAAACAAATATTTGTCCACTTTGTATGGATAAAGTTTGATATTAATGCAGTAAAATTAGCTCCAAAGTACTCAAATCACCTTTAGCCAGCATTCGCATATGAGTGACGTGGGAATGTTGTTTTTTTCCCACTTTTTTTTGCGCGACTTGTAAACAGCCCACTTGAATGGGTGTTCTTTTGCTCCAAAAATGTGCCAAACTAGCTCTTGTACCACTTTTTTGGAGCTGGCACATCTTTGAATTGCAAGTTGTTTGCATGTTTTTCATATATTTTGTCACACGACAAAATGCCTATTTCTATAGCGCTTTTGACATGCCATCAACAACAAATGCGTTTTGGTGCATTTTTAGTGCGATCCAGAATCTGAGTTACTCAGATGTGAACTGGGCCATACAAAGCTTCAGTGATCGATAACGCCAAAAATACCAAAATACTGTTTTGTTAACTGCATGGGGCTAATACATTCAGTTATAGAATCAATTATATTTCAAGTTCCCCTGACTTTTAGTTCTTTTTTTTTTTTTTTCCTTTCTTACATACAGACTAAGCTACCCAGACAACATGATGGGACAGAGGTAGGGTCAGTGGGTTTGAGTTACTAAAACTGGAGGGTGCAAAATCTGGTGCAGCTCTCCATAGAAAGCTGCACCAGATTCTGAGTGCACCAGTTTTATTAAATCTCCCCCAATGTATAATACTTTCAGGAGTGTTTGAGCAGTTTACTTTTAAAAGAACATTTAACCTGTGTAAATAAAATATATTGTGAGCACTCCTAGTAGTGATAAAATTGTCCCACACCCTGTCACTTTTGGATAGTTTGCTCTGCATGTTAATGTGGAGAATGTTATAAAGGCATGTGAGATAAAAAATAATTCATATACAGATTTCTGTCATTACACTAATGCCGCGTACCGCGTACACACGATCAAACAATCTGGTGGAAAAGTCCGGCAAACTCAAGTCCGCCGGACAATCCCCCCGTGTGTAGCCTCCGGCGGACTTTTTTTACCCAAAAGTACGGCGGACTTAGAAAGTAGTTTTGCACTCCAATCTTACCGCCGGACTCGCATTTCGGCGGACAATCCGACCGTGCGTATGCCAGTCCGCCGTACTTTTGAAATGAACGGACTTTTCCCGCCCGGAGAAAAGTCCGCTCATTTTGAGCACATCTCCAGGTAGGCGAGGCCCGCGAAGGAGGCCTCGCTGGCCCCGCCACCTGGTATGGACTTAAAGGGGAACCCCAACGCCGGAAAAAATCGGCGTGGGGGTCCCCCTCAGGTCCACATCAGACCCTTGTCAGAGCACGCTACCCAGCCGGTCAGGAAAGGGGGGGGGACGAGCGAGCGCCCCCCCGTCCTGAGCCGTACCAGGCCGCGTGCCCTCAACATGGGGAGTGCCTTGGGGAAGGGGGGGCCGCGTGGCCCCCCCACCCCAAAGCACCTTGTCCCCATGTTGATGAGGACAAGGGCCTCTTCCCGACAACCCTGGCCGTTGGTTGTCGGGGTCCGCGGGCGGGGGGCTTATCGGAATCCGGGAGCCCCCTTTAATAAGGGGGCCCCCGGATACCGGGTCGCCACCCTATGTGAATGAGTATGGGGTACAATGTACCCCTATCCATTCACCTGTGGAAAAAAGTAAAAATAAAACACAACACACAAGGGTTAAAAAAGTTTATTGCACAGCTCCGGAGGTCTTCCGTCTTCGGGGGTCTTCTCGCCGGACTCCTCCGCTATCTTCTGCTAGCTCTTTTGCTAGCGGAGGAGCCCGGCTTTCTTCTTCGCCGCCGCCGCCCTCTTCTTCCGACTTCGGGGGTCTTGTCCTCCTCTTCGGTTCTTCTTGCCGGGCCACCGCGCCTTCTTCTAGCTCTTTTACAGGCGGTGGCCCAGTCTTCTGTCGCCGCCGTCTTCTGTTCTTCTCTTCTTCTCTTCAGATGTTGCTTCGTCGCTCTCTCTGCTCACAATGACAGGGACAAGGCTCGCAGCGACTTGTATAGGGACATCACCGGATGATGTCCCCGCCCAGTATGATGTCACAGTCCCAGAGGATGCTGGAACTGTGACATCATAATAGGCGGGGACATCATCCGGTGATGTCCCTATATAAGTCACTGCACGCCTTGTCCCCGTCATTGTGAGCAGAGAGAGCGACGAGGCAACATCTGAAGAGAAGAACAGAAGGCGGCGGCGGCAGAAGACCGCCTGTAAAAGAGCTAGAAGCAGGTGCGGTGGCCCGGCAAGAAGAACTGAAGAGGGGGACAAGACCCCTGAAGTCGGAAGAAGAGGGCGGCGGCAGCGAAGAAGAGAGTTCAGCGAGATGACCCCCGCAGACGGAAGACCCCCGGAGCGGTGCAATAAACTTTTTTAACCCTTGTGTGTTGTGTTTTATTTTTACTTTTTTCCACAGGTGAATGGGTAAGGGTACATTGTACCCCATACTCATTCACATAGGGTGGGGGGCCGGTATCCGGATTCCGATAAGCCCCCGCCCGCAGACCCCAACAACCAACGGCCAGGGTTGTCGGGAAGAGGCCCTTGTCCTCATCAACATGGGGACAATGTGCTTTGGGGTGGGGGGGCTGCGAGCTCGCTCGTCGTCGTCCCCCCCCCTTTCCTGGCCGGCCGGGTAGCGTGCTAGGACAAGGGTCTAATGTGGACCTGGGGGACCCCCTTGCTGATTTTTTTCGGTGTTGGGGTTCCCCTTTAAGTCCATACCAGGTGGCGGGGCCAGCGAGGCCTCCTTCGCGGGCCCCGCCTACCCGGAGACGCGCTCAAAATGAGCGGGCTTTCCTCCTCGTGTGTTGGCGAGTCCGTTCTTTTCAAAAGTACGGTGGATAGTCCGGCAGACTTAGTACGCCGTATTAGTCCGCTGAAAAAGTGCCGTGTGTGGGCAAGTAGCCCGTTCGGGAAGTCCGCCGGATAGTCCGCTACGTGTGTACGCGGCATAAGACATACATTTATCCGAATACAGTATTTTGATAGTTGCCTTGTAAGCCCAAATCCCAAAAGATTTTAGGGGATTACAATACAGTGTTAGTGGGGTTGCCGAGGCGTTGTATATTTTTGGTACTACGGACTAATTTGACATGTCTGTTTCTTTATCGTACATCATGGGACACAGAGCCTTAAGTAATTACTTAATGGGTTATAGGCCACCTTCAGGTGATGGACACTGGTTTACCCAATCCAGGAAGTTTACTCCCTATATAACCCCTCCTCCATCCAGGAGCACATCAGTTTTTTCACCAGCGTCTAAGGTGTTGGTCACGAGTGAAGATGTGCTCTGAGGAGCTCCAGGAGGGATCCATGCTGGATCTAAATAGCCTCCATAGACCAGATCTATCCAAAGTGCCACAGAGCCCTAAGCGGGTGGTACCTGGGGCCTCATATCCAAAGCACAAGCTTTTTGCCTATAACGCCTCTCTTTGTAGGTCTGGACCCCGGGACCCAGGGCTTAGGTCTTGCTAAGGGAAGAACTAAAAAGTCCACCTATTTATTCTTCTATTAGGGAAAAAATGTTGTCATGCCTTAATTCTCCACTAGAGAGAGTCTATGCACATGTCTTAATCTGTTGTCTTCACTGTAAAGCTCAGTCAGTCTCTGTGTGGCCGCAGTAGTGTGTGCAGGGGGATTTTCTCAGGTAAGGAAACATGAAAAATGCTTTCTTTCTCCTCCGTGAAGGGACGGGAGGGTATGGGGAACATCAGCGGTGTACCCCCCTTACATTACTTCCCTCCACTGGGGGTGCAAAGGTCCTGCGATTACTGTTTTCTGTTACTGATATATTGTTTTTTTTCTATGTCTACTGCTGACAGGGCTCTGCCTCTCTCCCTCCCCTCCCCCCCAGGCGCTAGGATCTCCAGTCACATTTCCACGCTGAATTACCAATTATGGCAAGCCAGGGTGAGCCATTGGAACAAATTGATTGTGCAACTGCTTCTCACATCTCAGCCCCTGTATAAGTGACTGAAGATGTCCTTTCCTCCACCCTGCAGGGTCTGGAAGGAAGATTAGCAGCGTTAATCGCATCCTCCATTCAAATGGATTGGAAGTATTCTAGATACCCCTCCCCCACTTCAGACCCCTTGCAAGGGGAACAGTGGGCACAGGATGAGGTGTTATCCTCAGGCGATCAGCAGGAAAAACAAACTGATGATTCCTCTGCAGAGGAAACAATGGTAGATGAACCTTTTTCAGCCTCACACTCTGAGAAATTGCTGATACAGTCTCTTACGGAGATGGTTCGCTCTACTTTAATGCTACCCCTTATGGAGTCTCCTGAAAGCTTGGTTTCTTCCTTGGGTTCCTTAAAACCTTCTTAGCCTTTGAATGCGTTTCCAGTCCATGCATTACTAGAACAGCTTATTTTTGCTGAATGGGATCACCCGGATGACCATTTTCTCCAAAAGAGTTTTTCAGTTCTCTATCACCTGGAGAAGAAATTCTCCAAAAAATGGAAAGTACCAGCAGTTGACATTGCGATTTCCAGTGTAAATAAAAGCCTAACCTGTCCTGTAGACAATGCACAAATGCTTAAGTTGGAATCCCTGTTAAAATCTACTTTTTCCATAGCAGGCGCCGTTACTCAGCCTGCAGTCGCTTTAATTGGAGTCTTTCAATCCCTAAAGGACCAATTTAGACAGGCCCTTAAAGAGGTTCCTGCACAACAAGCCTGGGAATTGGCTGAACTACCAAAGGCATTATGCTTTGCCATAGATGCCATTAAAGATTCTATTCAGCAGGCGTCCCGCCTTGCGCTTATGCTTGTACATATGCGTAGAATCCTGTGGTTAAAAAATTGGCCAGCCAAAGCACCAGGTAAAAAGCTCCTAACTGGGTTCCCTTTTCATGGGCAGCGGCTTTTTTGGAGAAGATTTTGACAAATATATCCAAACAATTTCTAGCGGGAAAAGTACTATTTTGCCAGTCAAAAGAAAGTATAAACGCCCTTCATTTAAACAGGCTCTTTCCCCTGCGCCAGAGGCTTCCACCTCTAGACAGTGGTGACTGCCTCTGCCATCAGACTCTAGAGGAAAACCTCAGGGTCAGATCCAGGCTCAAAAGAAGTCCTGGGGTCGGAAACCTGCAAAGCAGAATCCTAAAGCCTCATCATGAAGAGGCAAACCCCCTCACCAAGATGGGGGGGGTGACTTCTGCAGTTTTCATAAGTCTGGCAAGAGGAAATTCAGGACAGATGGGTCATCTCCACGGTAACGCTGGGGTACAAACTGGAATTTTGGGACTTTCCACCTTCTCGTTTACTGGGGTCAAGCATTCCCAAAGATCCAGAGAGAAGACAATCACTGTTTCAGGCACTAGACTGATTAATATCTCAAGGGGTGATAATACAGATCCATACAAAAGAGCAAGGTTTGGGGTTTTATTAAAATTTTTATGCTACCAAAATCAAATGGAGATGTCAGACCCATTCTAGATCTAAAAAATCTAAATCAGTTCCTGGAGATCTGCTCCTTTCGCAAGGAGACGATCAGGTCAGTAGTTTCTATCCTTCTAGGAGGAGAACTTCTGGCATCTATGGACATCAGGGATGCATATCTGCATGTTCCTATATTTCCTGCTCACCAAAAGTTTCTGCGGTTTGAGTTAGAACAGTAGCATTTCTAGTTTGTAGCCCTGCCCTTTGGGCTAGCCGCGGCACCCTGGGTGTTCACCAAAGTGCTGGCCCCACCTCTAGCCAGGTTAAGGGCACATGGCATAACAGTTGTAGTGTACCTAGACGATCTATTGCTAATAGACCAGTTGGTGGCTCGTTTGGAGCAAAGCATACACATTACAACCAGTTACAGTGCCTTGCGAAAGTATTCGGCCCCCTTGAACTTTTCAACCTTTTGCCACATTTCAGGCTTCAAACATAAAGATATAAAATTTTTATTTTTTGTGAAGAATCACCAACAAGTGGGACACAATTGTGAAGTAGAACGGCCCCTTTATTTTCAGTGCAGCAAACTCACTCCAGACGTTCAGCGAGGATCTCTGAATTATCCAATGTTGTCCTAAATGACTGATGGTGATAAATAGAATCCACCTGTGTGTAATCAAGTCTCTGTATAAATGCACCTGCTCTGTGATAGTCTCAGGGTTCTGTTGAAAGCGCAGAGAGCATCATGAAGACCAAGGAACACACCAGGCAGGTCCGTAATACTGTTGTGGAGAAGTTTAAAGCCGGATTTGGATACAAAAAGATTTCCCAAGCTTTAAACATCCCAAGGAGCACTGTGCAAGCGATCAGTATCAGACCACTGCAAATCTACCAAGACCTGGCCGTCCCTCTAAACTTTCAGCTCAGACAAGGAGAAGACTGATCAGAGATGCAGCCAAGAGGCCCATGATCACTCTGGATGAACTGCAGAGAACTACAGCTGAGGTGGGAGAGTCTGTCCATAGGACAACAATCAGTCGTACACTGCACAAATCTGGCCTTTATGGAAGAGTGGCAAGAAGAGAGCCATTTCTCAAAGATATCCATAAAAAGTCTCGTCTAAAGTTTGCCACAAGCCACCTGGGAGACACACCAAACATGTGGAAGAAGGTGCTCTGGTCAGATGAAACCAAAATCAAACTTTTTGCCCTCAATGCAAAACGATATGTTTGGCGTAAAAGCAACACAACTCATCACTCTCAACACACCATCCCCACTGTCAAACATGGTGGTGGCAGCATCATGGTTTGGGCCTGCTTTTCTTCAGCAGGGACAGGGAAGATGGTTAAAATTGAGGCGAAGATGGATGCAGCCAAATTCAGGACCATTCTGGATGAAAACCTGTTGGAGTCTGCAAAAGACCTGAAACTGGGACGGAGATTTATCTTCCAACAAGACAATGATCCCAAACATACAGCAAAATCTACAAAGGAATGGTTCACAAATAAACGTATCCAGGTGTTAGAATGGCCAAGTCAAAGTCCCTGAATCCAATCGAGAATCTGTGGAAAGAGCTGAAAACTGCTGTTCACAAACGCTCTCCATCCAACCAACGTTTCAAAAATCCAATAGATTTCGTTCCACTTCACAATTGTGTCCCACTTGTTGGTGATTCTTCACAAAAATTAAAATTTTATATCTTTATGTTTGAAGCCTGAAATGTGGCAAAAGGTTGAAAAGTTTAAGGGGGCCGAATACTTTCGCAAGGCACTGTACCTGGAAAGTTTGGGTTGGATTCTCAACCTAGAGAAATCCTCCTTAATACAGCTAAAAAGGCTGGAGTACTTGGGTCTGATCATAGACACAGCCCAGGAAAAGGTGTTTTTGCCTCAGGCAAAGATTAACTCCATAAGAGAGCTGGTGCAGATGGTCAGGTCAAAGGGCGATCCCTCCATTCGCCTTTGCATGAGGTTGCTAGGAACCATGGTGGCTTAATTCGAAGCAGTTCCCTATACCCAATTCCATTCAAGACTGTTGCAAAACAGTATCCTGTGCGCTTGGAACAAAACGATTCAAGCTTTAGACTTGCCAATGCGGCTGTCCCCAAGGGTGTCACAAAGCCTCAGTTGGTGGTTACTAACTCGGAATCTGCTGAAAATCCTTCAGACCAGTTATCTGGAAAGTGGTAACAACAGATGCCAGCCTTTCAGGCTGGGGAGCAGTACTAGAAAAGACATCTGTCCAGGGACAGTGGTCAAGAGCTGAAAGAACCTTGCCCATCAATATCCTAGAGATTCGGTGCAGTGTGTCTGGCTCTAAAGGCCTGGACTTTCAGGTTACAGGATTGCCCTGTCAGGATCCAATCTGACAGTGCCACAGCTGTGGCCTATATCTATCACCAAGGGGGCACCAAGAGTCTCTCAGCACAGAGAGAGGTGATCCATATTCTAACTTAGACAGAAGGGAAAGTTCCATGCCTATCGGCAGTATTCATTCCAGCGTAGGGAATTGGCAGGCAGACTACTTGAGTCACCAGCCTTAATTCTCAGGGGAATGGTCTCTTCACCCTGACATTTTTTGGGCTGTTTCTCAAAGATGGGGGACTCCGGATGTAGATCTTTTATCGTCCAGCTTCAACATAAAGTTAGTCAACTTTGTGGCCAGAACAAGGGATCCACTTGCATGCGGAACGGATGCATTGGTGACCCCGTGGGATCAGTTCTCACTGATCTATGCATTTCCCCCTATTCAGTTGCTGCCACAACTTCTTTGCAGGATCAAGCTGGAAAGAAAGCCCGTAATTCTGGTGGCACCAGCATGGCCCAGAAGGTCATGGTATGCAGAAATCGTAAAGATGGCAGTGGAGAGCCCATGGTCCCTCCCACTACAGCCAGATCTGCTCTCACAGGGACCGATATTCCATCCTACTTTACGGTCCCTAAATTTAATGGCTTGGCTATTGAAACCCACATTCTGAAGAAACGTGGGCTTTCCGATTCAGTTATCTCTATCCTGATTAATGCAAGGAAGCCAGCTTCCAGAACTATATAGGGTCTGGAGGGCTTATGTTTATGACAGAGTGGTTATACGCCCTCGTCCAGACTTTTTGCCAAAAGTGGTTTCAAGTTTTCACCTGAACCATGCCATAGTTTTTTACAAAACCATGTTCCAGGGAAGAAAAGTCACTACGATGTGGTGAGAGCAATGAAAATCTATTTCAAGGCAACTGCTCAGATTCGTAAGACTGATGTCTTAATTATTCTGCCAGAGGGTCCTAAGAAAGGACAGGCAGCATTGAAATCCACTATCTCTAAGTGGATTTGGCAATTTATCATTCAGACTTATAATTTAAGGGGTAAGATTCCCCCTTCAAGTTAAGGCGCACTCTACCAGGGCGGCTAGTGCTTCTTGGGCAGTGCGTCATCAGGCCTCCATGGCTCAGATATGTAAGGCTGCAACTTGGTCTTGAGCGCATACATTCACAAAATGTTATCAGGTGGATGTAAGAAGGAATGAGGATATCGCCTTTGGCGCAGTGTGCTGCAGGCAGCAGTATAAGTCTGGGGATACCTTCCAGATTTGTCTCCCTCCCCTCAAGTAGCATTACTATGGGACATCCCACTTAAGGCTCTGTGTCCCATGATGTATGATTAAGAAAATAGGATTTTTATAACAGCTTACCTATAAAAATCCTTTTCTTGATGTACATCATGGGACACGGGTCCCTCCCCTCTTTTTTGGGGGGATTTAAGTATATTGCTTTACTATAAAAACTGATGTGCTCCTGGAAGGAGGAGAGATTATATAGGGAGTGAACTTTTGGGAGTGAACTTTTGGGATTGGGTATACCAGTGTCCAAAACTGAAGGTGGCCTATAACCCATTAAGTAATTACTTAAAGCTCTGTGTCCCATGATGTGCTCCAAGAAAAGGATTTTACAGGTAAGCTGTAATAGAAATCCTATTTTTAGTGCTTTGTTCAAGGCCTCTTAAAAAGGGTTTATAGGTAGATAATGTTAACAAGAATGCACTGTAATTTAATGTTTTAAAATGCTTTAGTCTGTGGTGTTGCAGTCCCTGTGGCTGACCTTCTAACTCAGAAATGTAAATAAATGTAAGCTTTTGCTTAGCCTAAACTCTACAATCACAGCTATGACCAGGCTACTAGAGAGTACAGACCGGCTTGAATGTTTATCTCTCGCCCTGTACATTTTCGATTTGGAACATCCATATTTTGTAAAGATAGAAGGCTCATGGACTAGCCACAGAATGTGTGTTGAGTTGTAAACATGCCAGTAGGATGAATGTTTGTCTGTCCTTATAAAGACAGCTCTATTTATGGAGTTGGTGAATGTCGGAATATTTCTTTTGTGGTCTTCATAACCAATTTAAAACCCCTCCCGCAAGCACTTGTTTATTTTGTCTCTTACAAGTTAGTAATATTTATGTACATGCATTTCAAGGACAAACTCAGATGTGTGCACAGTCCATAGAGTTTATTTTTTAGCATGTTCATGTCAGGATTCATTAGGATTGAGTGACTAAAAACTATTGTTCCATATACTGCATTAAATACAGATCAGATGTTATAAACAGAAGTATGCATGTTCAGAACCTTCAGTTCTGGTTGCACAGTTTGAGCACCAGAGCACAAAGCATTGATTGGCATGTCTGCCCATCCAAGACTTGAAAAAACATTTCTTCTGGTTTGAAATTGTAAGGAAATAGGACAAATGAATGCCATCTATTCTAAAATGGTACTGCTGTACATATTGGTAACCGGGAATGAAAAACATATGGCCAAATTCAATAAAGAATACATATTTTTAAATGCTAAAGTAGAACTATGGGCAATGTTTTTTTCATTTTTTTCATTTCATGGATAGAGTAAGGGAGGGTCATTACACCTGACAGAGAATGTCGTCCCCCATTGGGAAGCATTGCCTTCACTTCCTGTCCCATAGCCAAAACAGGAAGTAAGAGGAAATCCCTGCATATTAAGGGATTCTCTTGGGGACCTCCAGGTCACCAGAACTAGTGTCCCTACTGGAAGATTTCCACTCCGTTTTGGGGATTTTCTTTTTACTTTCACTTTCAAATGATAATTGTATACAGGACAAATAGAAAGGGAGATTCTCCCTAATGGGGGCAAAGCCATTAATAAAAACTGACAGGGGTCAGTTGTACTTTAAGTACAGAATGCATGCTACTGAAGTCAGACCAGTACAAAATGAAATTTAATTAGCGGGTGTGGGAAACCACCTATGAATTCTAAATCTCATATACATTTTAATGGTTTTGGGTAGATTCTTTTGAATGCACATCTCTGGGGAAAAAAAGTAACCCCACACACTTCTCAGCCATTCCGTACCCATGTAGCACATTTTCTTTACTTTTTTTAAAGGGTTAGTACAGCCAAAGCTGTGAATCACAGGAGTCAGTTCATTTTGCACTCCTGTGACTCGTTTTCAGCAGAGAGTAGGCTGAAGTCCTCAGTAAGCCACTGAGAGCTTGAGCCGGCCACTTCCACCCCCTTCACAGCCCAGTGAGCAAGGAGCGGGGGGGGGGGGCAGAGCAGAGAAGCAGAGAGCTGCTGACCGACAGTCAGCAGCTCTCTGCTGGGGGAGCTGTTTGAAAGCGAACGGTTGGCATTGTTCGGACCAATGCTGCATCCACCTAGGTAAGTTTTGGAAAAAAATAAATAAAACATTCTCTTTCTTTATTCGTACATCACAGGACACAGAACGAGAAACCATAATAATGATTACAGGGGTTATAGCCACCTACTAGTGGGTGGACACTGACAGATAGTCAAACAGGCAGTCCAACCCTATATAACCCCTTCTACAGGAAGGACCTCCGTTTTTTCGCCAGTGTCTGTAAGGTGGAAGGTCACTGATGTGCTCTTGGAGCAAACTTGGAGGTCTGGATGGTTCTATTTAGAATTATGGACTTCATCCGGATCCATTTGAAAAAGCCATCAGCCAAAATGAATGGTACCCGAGCCTCATTGGAAGTAGAGAAGATTCCTTGAAATTTGCCTGCAATGCAGCCTTATGGTGCTGGACCCTGCGTAATGGAACCCTGTGCAGTGTTTGTTCTGACCAAGGTGCTTTCCTGCAGGGTGCTATACAGGTCCACGATGGGTGAATATTGGACTCCTATTATGTTTAGAGTCCTGTAGTGGGAATGGTAAGTTCTGCATCTTTGCTGTTTCTCTTTTTAACCACTTCAGCCCCGGAAGATTTGGCTGCTCAATGACCAGGATGTTTTTTGCAATACGGCACTGCGTTGCTTTAACTGACAATTGCGTGGTCGTGCGAAGCTGTACCCAAACAAAATTGATGTCCTTTTTAGAGCTTTATTTTCGTGGTATTTGATAACCTCTGCGGTTTTTTATTTTTTGCGTTATAAACAAAAGAAGAGCGACAATTTTGAAAAAAACTGTATATTTTTTACTTTTTGCTCTAATAAATAATTTTTTTCCTCTGTTTAGGCTGATATGTATTCTTCTACATATTTTTGGTAAAAAAATCGCAATAAGCGTATATTGATTGCTTTGCGCAAAAGTTATAGCACCTACAAAATGAGGGATAGATTTATGGCATTCTTATTATTATTATCCTTTTTTAGTAGTAATGGCGGCGATCAGCAATTTTTATCGGGACTGCGATATTGCGGCGGACAATTTGGACACTTTTGATACATTTTTGGGACCATTGACAATTATACAGCGATCAGTGCTATAAAAGTGCACTGATTACTGTGTAAATGTCACTGGCAGGGAAGGAGTTAATACTGGGGGGGGGGGGGGGGGAATCAAGGGATAACTGTGTTCCCTCACTGTGTTCTAACTGTAGGGGGCATGGGACTGTCTAGGAGGAGAGAGAGATCAGTGTTTATACATACTATGAACACACAATCTGTCTCCTCTCCCCTGAGAGAACCGGGATCTGTGTGTTTACACACACAAATCCCAGTTCTAGCTCTGTCACGAGCGATCGCAGGTGCCTGGTGGTCATCGCATCCGCTGGGCACACGCTGTGGTTGCCTGACCCTAGAGGCCAAAGGCGAAGCGACGTAAGGTATCTGCCGCAGTAATAAAAAAAAAAGAGAGACTTCTTAGTCGTGTGGGCTGCTGTTTCTTCTCCAGCCACTAGAGGGCGCAGGCTTGCTCAGTATGGCCTATTTTATATAGGCAGGAAGTGGAAGGGTGACTATGTTAAGAAAGCCATGTGGTCGACAACTTCCACAGGGTCTCTTGAGGATTTTACCTGTAAAAACCTTTTCTTGGAGTACATCACGGAACACAGAGGCCCCCCACACACACACACATATTTTTTGGGACATTCATTGATTTGCTCCAAAACTGAGGTCCTTCTGTGTAGGAGGTGTTATATAGGGGTGGACTTCCTGTTCGACTATCTGCCAGTGTCCATCCACCAGTAGGTGGCGTATAACCCATATAGTCTTTATTATGGTTGCTCTGTGTCCTGTGATGTACTCCAAGAAAAGGATTTCACAGGTAAGTATGCTGGAAAAATCCTAATTTTAAGCATTGTATTACTCACCTAAGTAACCTGATTGTATGCCAATACAGTTTCTGGGTTAAGGTGACCAATAATCCAGCAATGTAGATATGTTGGTGCTTGTCAGTTACCAACAGTCCCATCTTGCTGTCGTCATGAGGCTTGTCTTCTGGATCCTGAAAGGACCTTGCTGTTAGACAGCCAGTAAGTGTCCGTAATATGCAGGCAGTGACACAGACAACCAAATAAGGACCCTGCCTCCTGTGAACAAAATGGTGAAGACTTGAGAGCATCGCCTTATGGCGGAATTGGTACGAAAAGGTTTTAGATTTTTTTTTATTTTATTTTTTCAGTGCCAGCAATTTGTTGGAGGGCGGGGAACCTTGAGTTCAGCTTTAAATTTACATCTTTTTAAGCTCCTATTGTGTAAATATTTTTTTTTAAATTATATGTATAAAACCTTTATTTTACTAATGATATTTTTTTTACAGGGTGCACCCTTATTATTGGGTCCGCAGAATGTTCTGGGTTTTCTAAAGCAAGAGTAAAGCAGTCGTTTTTTTCTCTTTGTAACTCTCACTATAATTAAAACTCCATACAGAGACGGGGAATAAAGAAGTCTCTCCTCAGATATGTCCCGATGCTGTTAGTGAACCCATTCACATACTGCTTTTGTACGGTTGTTGAAACAGTCATTATTGAAAAAGCATTGCTTTTATCTTTTCAGAGCATTAAGTGACTAATAGTTTTTTTTTTTTTTTTTTTTAGGCAAGTTTTGTTCCAGCACAGGCTCGCTCTTATCGAGCAGCTCAAAGTCACGGAAGACGCAGCCCTAGTCCTGCATCTGACATCTGTCTTGCTGTTCCAATTCACAACACATTGTATGCTTCACGCACCAGGAAGATGTGTCCCACAGATTATTGCTTTTCTGAAATCCAAGATCCCTGAGGTATTGTCATGAACAAGTTGTAGTATATGTACTGCATAGCACAACTGTGAGTCATGAGAACCAGCATATAGATATGTTGTGTGAGTGACAGTGATGCAAAACATAAATAAATGTCATGAGAGATCATTTTTACAAATCTTTTCCTATTCCATTTTAGGTTACACCTACAAATAGTTATCCTACATTTAAAGGACCAGTACACCTGAAATATATTACCTTTTAGGTTTCCCATTACCTGAAGAAAATTTGATATCAGTGCGTTTATTGCTGAAAGTACTTATAGATAATAGGCATTGTCTGATATCTGCAGTTTCATTTACTCCCAGGATGAATTTCTAATTTCATTTTGTAAGGGAAAAAGGTTATCAGCTGGATTTGAAATGAGTGGTCTGTGTCTGTAGTTTATCTAAAGCAAGCCATTAAGCATTAAAGCGGGAGTTCCGCCGTTTTTTTTTTTTTTAAAGCCAGCAGCTACAAATACTGGAGCTGCTGACTTTTAAAATAGTGACACTTACCTCGATCGTCTCTCGGGTGCTGCCGCCGCCATCTTGGGTATGGGAATCAGGAAGTGGAGCCTTTCGGCTTCATTTCCCGGTTCCCTACTGCGCATGCGCGAGTCGCGCTGCGCAATGAGGATGGTCCCCGCTGTCTCTGGGATCCGTGTGTTTCCCAGCAGGCAGCGGGGGACTTTCGGAAAGGGGCGTAGATTCTGCGGAAAGGGGCGTACCTTCTGCAGAATCTACGCCGGAAGTGGGTGCAGATACCTGTACTGTACAGGTATCTGCACCCCCCCTCCCCCTTGAAAGGTGCCAATTGTGGTGCAGGAGGGGGGGAGGATTCCAATGAGCGGAAGGTTAGGGTGGACCTCCGCTTTAAGTGACAAATAGTTTTTCAACAGATTTGAAAAACGGAACAAAGAAAGCAACAGATTTTCCTAACTGCTTTCTTTCCCAGCTGCAGATACTCACCTTCACTTTATTCCCCCACTGCTTTAGCTGTTGGGGAGAAAAGAGAAATACCTAGTACTTTCCGGTGAAGAGAGCATGCCATTCGGGCACCCAGCACTTTCACAGGGGGCAGGTAGAGAGACTTCAGCCCCAAGTAAACTCTGCAGCGGGGGAGTAAAAGGAAGGCAGAAATTGCAGACCTTTCCTGAAAACCAAATAAGTCTGGCTGTCATGCTGATACTTTAGCTTCAGTTCATTCTGATCCACTGTCCTAGAACAAGTATGAAAAAAGAGCAACTGGCATTCTGAAATTCAGATTTTTCAAGACTGGTGACTGCCATCTTTTAAAATGAGACCACCAGTGACGGTCCACATATTTCTATTATCACAGATAAACTTTAGGGTGCAGTGATCAGAAGAGCACATATCAGTGGTTTATATGCTTGTACACACTCTATGGTGGAGCGAGCTATAAAAGTGAATGTGATGTTCAAAAAGTTGAAAAAAAATCCTTTTAAAGTGTTACAACAGTAAAATCAGTGTGTATATGCAGTAAAGCATGCTTGTTATACTCGCCGTGGAACCTAAGGGGTTAAACCTCTGCATTGTGTAAAAAAGGGTGTTTTGAACCGGTCTCCTGATCTGCACCTTCTTCCAGTGTCTCCAACTCCTCCTCCTCTGAATATTATAAATGGAAGGAGTCCAGCTGCACATCAGTTTGGTGTGTATTGCTAGAGTTTTTTTTGTTCTTGAGAGAGTGCATGTGATCAGCACAGGGTCAATAAGCATTGTCCAGACAGAGTATCGGGAGTCCTGAAGTTTTATAGGACAGTGAGAGTAGAATAAAAACTCTACAAGCTTTATCACACACTGATAGAAGTCATAAGACTGCTATATACTGCTGATGAGAAAAGGTATTTAGCAGTTAATATTTACTACAATAATTGCATTTCCATGTTCTGTGTACTGTCTAAACCAAGATATAATGAATGCAGGTTCCTGGGTTTAGTAACACTTTTTAAGGGTTAAACTGTCTAAGCAAAAAAATGTATATTTTTAAATGGGGGGTTGCTACATTCACTCCACTTTTTAATTCCTTTGGGGGGGGGGGGGGGTGTTGCTGTGATAGTCCAGACAGGTTAGACTGTAAATATGTGACTAGTAGGTCACAGAAGGAAGGTAACACTGGGCTTCATTTACTAAAACTGGAGAGTGCAAAATCTGGTGCAGCTGTGCATGGTAGCCAATCAGCTGCTAACTTTAGTTTGTTCAATTAAGCTTTAGATCCAGATTTTATACTCTGCAATTTTAGTAAATCAACCCCACAGTTTTGTGCTTTCTCAACATTTCAGGCAGAGTGACACTGGATTTTTGGTAAGATCAACAAGCATATTCCTTACTGGCTAAATCCGCTATTAGCTTGAAAAAACAAACGCAGCGAACAATCACAGAACTGATAATCTGCAATGGGTTACATTTTTGTTCTTGGGTTTAGTTATCCTTTAAATTGAGTTAAAATGATTCTGTTTTAAATATTTCTTTAATCACCAGGATGTTAATTTTTTTTCCCCCTCAATTTGAATATATCTGATATTGTTAATATAGTGGATGCGACCTAACACAACCTAATTGTAACAATGACAAGCCTCCATCCCTGATATGTATACAACAAAAGGAAGAAACTAATGTGATTTTATATGAGGCAAGTCACTGAATTCATACCTTATTCAATTCATTTATAAAATTATTTATTAATAAATCATTTTATAAATGAATTGAATAAGGTATGAATTCAGTGACTTGCCTCATATAAAGTCCCATTTCTTTCTTCCTTTTATCTGATATTGTTGTTTTTTTTTTTTTATTCCAGGATCAGCATAGCCTTTTGGTTAACTACCAAAGCCTTGTGGTAAAACAGCTTATAGGTCAGACAAAGCAAAAGGATGATGAAGATGTTGACACGTTGGGAGACCATGCAGAAGTGCCTGAAAAAGCATCAGAAGACGTTAGAAAGGAACTTCAGGAACTGTCCACCAAAATCAAAGATCTCGCTCTGCGTTCCAGAAAGTCCTCTGCATCTGAAGAGTAACAGAAAATTGGTTCATTTTTCCATCTCGCAACATACAAATAACGTCAAAATGGGAAAACCATATTAAAAATGCACAGTTTCACAAGAAGATGAGAATATGTATTTCCTAATTTAAATAAGGCTTATTTTGCCATTATTTTGTGATGAATTGTCTAAGAATAAGATTATATTGTTCTAATAAAAGTATCTTTTAATAATGGTCTATGTACAGAACCCCTTTTACATTTGTTTCTAGCTGTATCAGTCTTTTTGTCATTACAAAGTGACACCTGATCACTACAGTTCATTTTTTTGTTTGCGGACCCATGCACACAGGGCATTTATTTAACTCTCCTAGAAGCCAGCAGCGTTTTTGCAGAAAAAATTCCTGAGTGGTTAAAGCTTTTACAAGCTTAAGGAAGCTTTTAAAGCCATCAAGATCCTGGGAATTAATTTCATTAATTTATTCTGGCCATTAAAATGAATTAATGCTCAATAGCTAAATGGGCCTAGTGTTTAGGTGCGTTTAGCAGCTTTTAGTAGTGTCAAGCGTTTTTTATGCCCAAACTCCTTGATTTGCTGGCAGTGTTTTTTTTTTTTTTTTGTTTTTTTTTTTCCTGCCTCTAAAGGCTGCCAAAAGCCTGTGTGTGCATGGACAATTAGGCTAACATGCAGGGGGAAAAAAACACCAGATGACCCTAGGAGCACCTGTAAAAATGTCCAGTGTGCATGAGGCCTTAAAAAAGGATTTGGTGTGCATTTTTCTCCTTAACTGATTTTGGGCAGCATGATCTGCCAGCAATCTACAGAACTAACTGCCCATTTTTGTGTTATCAGACATTATTATTATTATTATTATTATTATACAGGATTTATATAGCGCCAACAGTTTACGCAGCTCTTTACAATATAAAAGGAGACAATACAGTTACAATAAAATACAAGAGGATTAAGAAGGCCCTGCTCAGAAGAGCTTACAATCTAATACATTATTGGAGAGAGTTCCCTTTACTTCTTACCATGGTGACACCCTTTTATTAGGGCAGTGTAAATATGACCAGAAATTAAATCTTACCAACAGGGACATGGAACAAAGAAAAAAAAAACTGTCAGAGGCTCTATCACTTTCCAAAACTTTAAGCACTGTTACAAAAGGTGACTCCAGTTTTGCGTTAAGGAGAAAAAAACAAATTGAAAGCATAGGGTGACATGAAAGACCAAAGAGCCCTCATCTTCAAAACCTTAAGGCTCCATGCACACTAGCATTTTTTTAAGCTTCTAGAAGCTGTTATTAGCATTTTTCTTTTTCTGCTCTTAGAAGCCAATTAGTGTTATCCTATGTGTCCATGCACACTACTTTAGGCTATTAGCGTATTTGAGCTTCCGCTTCTAGGAGCAGAAAAACATTTTTTGTAGTTTCTTGGAGCATTTTTCCAGCATAAAAATATGCTGAATGCACCGAACTGCTTCTAAACTCCACTTAAATGCTACTAACAGCTTTTTTTTTTAGCTTTTTATTTTTTTTTCTTCTTCATGTACTGCAAAAAACTAATTTACACATGTACTAACTGCTCCTAAAAGCTTCTAAAATGCTACTAGAAGCTGGCACAAAAATGCTATAATCAGCATTTTTCATCCAGTGTTTTTCTGAGCTGTTTTTAGCTTATAGTGTGCATGGAGCCTAATGCCCCATACACACTATCAAATTTTCTGCAGATTTTTTTTTTTCCTTCAGGTTTACCAAAACCATGTGGTTCAAGGGCCTGCCTGATTGCATACAAATCGAAACGCCTAAGTTTTGACCTCATATTATATGATTTTGATAAATCCTGCAGGAAAAACAGCAGAAAAAACTGATAGTGTGTATGGGGCTTTATTCATTTCATAAGCAAACCTAACTAATTAGTACAGATTTCATGCAGCTAGCATAATAATTGTGCATTCATTTTGATTCTCTAACATTGCCAGAGAGAAAGAAAGAGAGTTGCTGTAACAAAATCTTCCCAAACATTTTTGGACTGCTGAACATGGGGATGATTGGAATACAGATAAAATACATTACAAAGTTTACACCTCTATTTTGGATTTGTATTGATTCAATATGTTTTCTGAGCAGTGATACTCCCCTGTCATATGTTGTTACCCAACAGCCATTGCTCTGGAACACAAGTTGCCGGTTTTGTCTTTGTTCTCTGACTCCCAAATATATGGTTTGCAATATAAATTATTACAGCTGTTTATTCCGAGACCCCATATAGGCTTTCATAGCTAGATCTAAACAGGCATTGTTTTTTTTTCAAAATCTTGTGTAGTTATCATTTTGTTTGCATCATTAAAGTATTCGTTTTAATGAAAGCAGCTACACAAAGAGGTAAAAAATTTAAAGAATACTCTAGTCAAAACAGAAAATAAAGATTTGGCTAGCATAAAGGTAGCACAACCAACCTATGTTTACTTCAGTTTTCATTAAGACATTGCTGTAGTGCATCAATACACTTCAGTTTTTTGTCAGCAATCTGAAAGTCTTAGAAAATGCCTTTTTCTCATACCAGAACTCTCTGTCTTTCTTATATGGTAAGAAAAAAAAATCCTGTGAAGAAGTATCTCTCAGACTCCTATAAGATTCAGACCTTACATGAAAATTTGAATGTGGTTGGTAATGCACAGAGAAAGGAAATTACACCACACAGATTCTGCAAGTTTAATCCTAATTTTAAATGAGCTCTATACATTCCAGGTGCATCAAAACAATAGCTGTTTAGTGTCTTACAACTTGTTTTATTTCTGAAGCAGCTAACGCCTGAATAGAAAATGCCTGTTCAATGCCAGCATGCTCTTTGTGTGGAAGTAATGGTCTCTCTGCAGAGGTCTAACACACCCCCTTCTGAGTTGAAGCCAAAGCTCTCCTACCAGCAGGGAGCTTGATCTTTGCTTATTGCAGAGCTGTAGGTTTTAGCAGGTAGTGTGTAGCCCCTCTGCCAAGAGACCACTACTTTAGAAAAAAAAATACACTGTAAGATATTGAACACCTGATTTAAAGGGTTAGATTATATCTGTTTGGAGATAAAACAAGCTATGCAGTTCTGACTAAACTTGAAAAATGCCCTTGCTGTTGGTGTATGCCATTCACGTACCTCCTGAAGCCTGACTGGAATACTCGCAGAAATGAGCTAGAACATTATGTGAGGCCTAGTTGGTACTGCTCGCCTCCTCCATCAGAGGAGTGAGCTCTCAAACTCAGAACTACTGTATCAGAGGAAAGAATCAGCTCTCTCCTATTGTGGAGATGAACAGAAACTATTCATCTTCCTCTTCCCTACCAGAACCTGTATTCATATACCTTTTCTGTTGAGTCATTTATCTTCCCCCACCCCTGCTGACATTCTTGTTCTCCTGTCATTACACAGGAATGAGCATTAAGAGCACATTTCTTTGGGAGCAGCATGGTTGGCCAGTAGTGGGTGGAGGAGGGCATTAGCTCAGGATCAGGACCACCTGGAAAGGCAGGTGAAAGTTCTACATACAATTTTCCCCAGAGGGGACAGGAGTAACCAAGAAATGGTTTGGTGGGAGTACTTCTTTAGTTATTTATCCTCCTGAACCAGTTAGATGGTCTGTGGAATTTGGTGTTCGTGGATTACAGAATATAGAGATTTGGGTTAAACTGGGTGAAAGTTCTGATAATAAAACAATGCAGTACTGTACTTGATTGCATGGTACATTAGTTTACTGATTGCTTTCACCTGCTGCCTTGAATTGTCCTTTAATCATTTAACAGAAAGTAATCCCTGTTCTTTTCTTCTTCACCATAGACCTGAATAAGGAAGAAGATTACTAAAATATCTTTTTCTTTTTTTCTTTTTTTTTTTTTTAATAGTAAATCCATCCAATATTATTCTTAAAAGACTAGGCAGCATGAAGAATTTCATTCTAACCTGCTTCTGGCTCTGGTGCTTAGTGGAAAACTGTGTTGGTCTGCAATTTTCTCTCCCTCCTCACTGAATGGCATTGTAGCAGGCACACTTCCTGTCTGCAGGCACCTAGTCCCTCACAAGACCCCCACCGTCTTTGACTATTTTTGACGTTCCCTCAGGGCTTAAGAGGATGTCGATCACAGCTACTGTGTTTTATGTGGAGCACACAACTTCTATAGAGACCAGTTTTATCTGGGTGAGAAAGAGTTACTGCAGACCCTGCTCCCTCCACACTGAATCCTACCTAGTACTTAGGAACTGCAGCTAAGACTTCATGTACACTGCTGCTGGTAAACGGAAGTTTTAGGAGCAGTTGGGCATTTTTTTCAGCTGCCCATGAACTCTCCTCTGTTATCCTATCAGTTCATGTACACAGGGTCGTTTATAGTCATTTCTATTTAGCTGAGTTTAGAAGCATTTTTTGGAAAGTAATAAAATGCGTTCAGGACGGATGTTCATAGGCTTTTGAAATGCTAAGTGGCAGTCGTTTAGCCACTTTTTATTTACAGACGTTCATTTTTTACTATTTGGAAAAAAACGCTTCTAAATGTAAACACAGCAAAACGGACATCTTTAAACGTCATTTACTATCTGTCAAGTTAAATTGATTAGGGGAGGTTGTAAAACGTCCCGTGTACATTAAGCCTAAAGCTGTATGTTGTGTTACTCTCCATGTGTGAATTTAGCATTGAATCTTTTTATATAGGACAGACTTACCGTGTTCCTTTTTGTAATGGGTAATGTGCACCATATTAAACAGTACAACAATTCATTCATTCATTCATTCAACAATTGGTATTGCGCTACTCAACACTGACTAATGCAAAAAAAAAGTCCCATAAATTATGTAATCCAAGTGATAAGTCAATAAATAGTCTCAAAGATATCCATCCCATGAAACTTTTTTCAAATCCATGCTCCACCTCGAATGAAAGTGCTCCACCACCAGAAGAAATGGCCACTCACCTGAAATATAGGACCTAAAAGAGTTATAATTGCACATAGATCACTCAATCCATTGGATTCTCCCAAGATAATCTTAGGACCAGGCTGTAAGGTGGCAGGGTCCTTTGAATTTCTCCTTTATGGTGACAGCAGGTTCCCCTGAATTCCACACAAAGAGGAAGCCACATTTATAAATGTAATCACCAGTATTGATGTAAATACACTTCCAGTTTTGGGCCCCTAACCAGAAGTGACGTAATTTGGCGAGTTACACTAGAAAGTGTGTGTTCCATCAATGCTGGTGATTCGGTTTCTAAATGTGAGTCAGTTTTTTTACTGCTGTATGGATTCGTTTTTATTAAACATTTTACATGATTGGAGGCTTCCTCTCATTTCCCTTAGAGCCGGTTCACACAACGGGCGATGCGAGGCGACACGACTCGCCTCGCTCTCGCAAGTCGCCCCCGTTCTGTACAATGGAACCGTTCTGAGAGTCGCTCTGACTCAGAAAAAAGGTTCCTGTACTACTTTTGGGCGACCTCGGGGCGACTTGCATTGACTTCTATACAGAAGTCATCTGCAAGTTGCCGCTGAGGTGGCGGCAGGTCGCGGCGAGGCAAGTCGGAGTCGCCTCGCCTCGCCTGCAGTGTGAACCGGCCCTTAGGTGAGTCTATGTAGCAAACAAGTTGGTGAGTCAGCTGCCATGGATTTAAAGGGAACCTGCTGTTGCTATATAGGAGGATTTAAAGGGAACTTGCCGTCCCCATATAGGAGGATTTAAAGGGAGTCTGCCACCTTACAGTCCGGTGCTAAGATTAACTTGGTGGAATCATATGGATGGAGTGACCTATGTCAAATTGTAACGCTTTTAAAACCTGTATTTCAGGTAAGCGGACTTTTCTTCTGGTGGCGTAGCACTTTCATTTGAGCTGAAGGATGGATTTAAAATAAGTTTCACAGGGTGGATGGATATCTTTTATCTTTGAGACTATTTATTGAATTATCATTTGGATTGTATAGTTTATTGGATTTAATATTGCAATGATTTTGGTATTTGTTTTGACATTTATTATTGCACAATTTTGTTTTGCATTATTTAGTCAATATTAAGTAGCGCAACGCCATTTTTTGTACTTATAATTTGGTTCTGATGTGGGAACATGTAGGTTTTTTTCAGCAACTCTTATTTATTTACAGTTATTCATTGTTTTTGTATCCACTGATTAGTAGCGCACAGAGAATTTATTTAAATATTATATACATGTGCAGAAGTAGTAAGGAGTATACAAGGGATGCTTAAGCCTAGTACACACAGGCCAAATGTCACCTGACATTCCGTCTGTGTGTACTGCAGTCGGTCTGACAGAAGCCAGCCATTCGGCCGGCTTCTATCGAAGGGACATGAGTGAAAAAGGTCTGCCGATCAGCATTCGAAGATAATGGCTGAGAACATTGACCGTAATGTTCTGGCAAGGTGGGCAGAACACAATAGAACTTTGGGGGATATCTCTGTACTAACATTGCATAGTTAAGCGTTCCTCCTGAGCTGTTAGTTTTTTTTTTTTTGTTCAGCCCTACTGGGTTGAATGGAAAAAAAAACTACTAGCGTGTACTAGCTTTTAGAATAGTGTCTGTGCAGTGTGACCTGAGAAGAAATAAACACTTTTCTTGTACTGTTCACATTTGGGTAAAACTGTGTACATTAGTTTAGATAAGTATCATGTTTGCTGATATTCAATTGTTGAGTGGGTCTTACTGCAGTGATAGTCTGGCCCCATCTGACTCCTCCTAAAGGAGTAGAGCACAATGACAAGACCAAGGATGGCTTTGTTTCTATTTTAAGGCCGGAAACGTAAAGTAAATGTCAAGACAAATGGAAAAAGCTGCACTGCAGATAGATGAGGAGAGTACAAAGCTATAGATTGCTGCAGACTTAGGTTTTGGTTTAAGAGTTGATTTGGCATTGTAGTTCTAGACCAAGGGTCTCCAAACAAATTTTCCTGGGATCAGTGGGAATAAACATCACCACATTTGGTATTGGTGGAGGAATAATGCCCTGTTGTTGAAAACCAACCCTAGAAATTCATAGGTTAAATCAACGCTTGAAGGTGATAGGAAAAACACAAAATTGTGGTAATATAACTTGACCTCTGAGAAAAAGAATACTTACACTGAAGTAACAACATTTTATCAGTAGGGGAGTATGAGTCCTTTGGGCCCTCCACATTGGATTCCCTCCTTTGTCTAGTTATTGTTCCATTAGAAGGGGGGCTGCATATGGCCTTTAGGGTGCCCAAGTCCTCAGGATGATAAATACAGTTAGTGATGATCCATGTGGGCAGAAACACCATCAGTGTCAGGATAAAGAGTAGGCACGAGGCTTTTCCAAAAGTCTATTGTGAGAGAAGTGAGGTCATCTTTTTCAAGGATTTGCATCACCTGTTTGACCTCCTTTATCTGTGTCTTGCTTCGGGGTCCTTTGTGGTACTTCCTTTATCCTTTCGTCATGGATCCAGGCTCCGGATTATTCTGTGAGGACAGCGGTTCTGGTCACTGTGACTACACAAGTGGGCAGGCTAAAAGGGTAATCTTGCTTCTTGGGCCGATTCAGCTGGCGAATTATGACCACATCTCGGGGTTGGAACTCGTGTGTTGGTTCCTGTGAGGGTAATGGAAAAGAATACTTTACCGTAGATGCCATTCAACTTCATAATCAAGTTTCTACAATATTCTCCCTGTATCAAATTCAGACCTCCCTGCTCTATTACCATGTTTTTTTTTTAATCCAGGGCGTGGGAAAAGATTGACCCAGCGGGATCTCAAAAGGGTAAAAATGATTGGTCTTGGAAGGGGTCATTCTTATTTCAGCTAAAACTGCAGGCAGCACAGTTTTCCAATTGGCAAATGTGCCACCCGCAGCTTTCCTTATTTTATCTTTAATTGTTCGGTTCATTCTTTCCACTATACCTGAACTCTGTGGGTGATATGGAATTTCCACTCTATTTGCAAAGTCTTGTGTTAACACTTCAGCTGTAGCTTTCTATCCTTTATGTCCTATGCCATGGTACTGTGAGATGAATAAAGGTGCACTTGCTTTTGGTATGCCTGGTTTCCCCTCTTTGGCAATGAGTCCTGTCTCAAGACTCACTGTCAGACCCTGTTTATGCCAATAGGCCAGATTTTCTGGTGAAGCCATAGTTTATATGTCCTGCAAAACCTGTTCTCAGGGCAAAGTTGGGGGTGTAAGGGGGGGGCATTTGAATAAAAGCTGGGACTGTCAAAGCAGCTTGTTTAGCAGCAGCATCGGCCAGTGCATTTCCCTTTCAAATGTCAACAGTACTGTGTGTGTGTGTTTCTGTAGGGTGACCTAATTTAAATGATGTAGCCATTTCTACAGCCATGGCACAAAATGCCAAAGCCCTCAGACATACTGGCATGCCTTGTACCGGAACTGGGACTACTCTAAAAAATAAAAAAGGCTACAAGTCTCAGCTTTCCTCCATGCGCTTGTGCAAGGACCCCAGCCATGGTTTTACAGTTGTCTTTTGCAAACAAATTAAACATTTTACAATATTCAAGTGATCCCAGACCAGGAGCCATTACCATGGAAGTTTTAACATACACAAAAACATTAACCATTTAATTTCACAAGATAAGGACTGTTCGATAGAGCAGCTTGTCTCAGCAAGTTATCATAGTAGGAGCAATCAGATATCCATTGGTGGCAGTAACCAATCGTACCTAAGAAGGTTAACAATCCCTTCTTGGTATGTGCACGGGTCAAACCCATGGAGCCGCAGCTCACTTGTGACTGATTCTCTTTTCACCATGGTACAGAGTAAAATCAAGGCACTCAACAATTTCCTGACACCATTGCAACTTTTCATTAGACACTTTGTGACCTGTCTGTGCTAAATGTTATAACAGTAAAACAGAGTCTTGCTGACAGGCTTCCTGGGAGGGACCAAACAACAGTAGGTCATTGAAGAGGGACGGAACCACGGCTAGGTGCCCAAGGCTGTAAGGTGGCCTGGAGAGCTATTGAGTAGACTGCAGGTGAGTCTATATAGCCATAACGAGCGATTCCAGGATATCTGGCACCCTCTATAGGAAAAACGGTAGTTGTAGTAGTGTCTCATCGTCAACAGGGACGGAGAAAAAAAATCAATAACTGAAAAACGCACTGGGGATGGGTAGAGGACCTGGGGGAAAAAATAACAGAAGAACAGGGGAAAAGGATATTAAATCTGAGTTCCCAAGTGTCAGTTTCTCCCTCACAGAAAATGTTGCAACTATTCTTGTTACACAGAGCTTACTATACCCCAAAGAAACTTTTTCGGTATGGCTATAGACACGATGACAATTGTCTAAGGTGTCAAGGAACAGGTGACTTGATCCACATGATGTGGATATGTCCAAAATTATTTAGGTATTGGACAGAGATACTTGAGAACATTAATCGTACCTTTGGGCTCAAACTGACCCTGAACGTACTATATGTTTGTTGGGGAAGATAGAGGACAACAGTGTGTCAGTAAATAGTAAAGCCGCAGCAATTAGATGCCTATTCCAAGCACGAAAGATAATAGCCCAATCAATGAGACCTCTGACTTTAGAAGAATTGAATGAAGTGATAGACGCTACAGTATGGAGGGAAAAGGTGACATTTATTAGACGGAGGAACCTGGATAAATTCTTAAAAATCTGGAAGCCCTGTTTAGATAAAATGGGATGTCCTCCTTAAAAGAGATACTGGGGGGGAAGATCGTACCCAAAGACTAGGTGGATACGATTAGGGAATCATAGGGGGGAGCGGAGAGGGGGACCGGAAGTGGTAAATGAGAGAGAAATAAGTTAGGAATAAGAATATATAATACACTGGTAGTAAATAGATATGGTGTATCGTTGTGATGCTCGGAACCTTATTACAAGGGAGATTCTGGGGGATATGGGGGGAGGGAGGGATCATAAAAAGGTTAGTGGGGTTAAAAAAAAAAAGGCTAGAGAAGTACAGAGGAGAGGGAGTTGAGGCACTGGTAGTAGCTGAGTGAACCTTTTAACGTTTTTTCTTGGTCCCCACTTTTTGTTTTCTTTTTTTATTTATTATTTCTGTTGTTTTTTTTTTTTTTCTGTTTTCCTTTCTTTAAGGAAATAAGTACGTATGATGCAGAACAATGTAATGATGGTTATTTAAGAAAATTTATACACGACAATGTAATTAGATAACACTATGTATATGGCTTGAGGTGCTTCTTAAATGTTTGTATGGACTTTTGTAAAAAAAAAAAAAAAAAGACACCAGATGGATGAAAACTCAAATACAAAAAAAACACACTGCCGAGGCAGGTATGAAGGTAATGAGAGATGGCACATCAGGTACAAAAGGGCAATTGGAATCACAGGGTTATTTATGACTAAGAGATCCCGCACAAACCTGTATGATCCATCACTCTTTGACTGGGTTTATGGGAATGTTATAAGGTGATATGATGGGTCTTAAAATTCCTTGTTTCAGGAATTGCTCAATAATGGGTCTGATGCCTTCCTCCTTCTCTTTGGAGAGATGGTACTACTTGTGGTAAACTGGGGATACTCCTTGTTTTAGTCTGGCTTTGTAAGGGGTACATGAAATGTATCCTACATCAAGACAGTTTTTAGCCCAGAGTGGATGGTCCTGTGGAAATGGGGGAGGGACTTCAGTTTGCTATCATGGTGATGCTATGGCTTCTCCCCCTCTTTGAGTCAAGAAAATTTCAATTTCTAAAACTCCTATTAAATCTCTCCCAAAAGATTTACTTACTATACATTCAGTCCATGCGGCTAGATTGTCTATGTAAGGATTTATCAAAAAATAATCCGTTCCACATACTCTGACTAGTCTTTACATGTCTCTCCGGGATTAGGTGAGAGGTATTCTTTACTTTCTCCCTTACCCATTCTTAATTTGGTTACAAACAACTTATGCAAACTTACTAAAGGGTCGTTGTCTTACTTTACAAGACCCTCTTGCAATGTACAACAATTTAAGCTCTCAACAATAGTCTTATACAGTGCAATACAATATTCTGAGATAGAAAGAAGCAAAAGGTTGGTAGAATTCCACTGATTGTCCAGCTCCTTCCTTAAGAGCCTCTATTTTACTATATTCAAATTAGTCTCCCAAAGACTAAGGGCCGGTTCACATAGCGAGGCGCGGCGAGGTGTCTCCGACTTGCCTCGCCGCGACCTGCGGGGACCTCAGCGGCGACTTGCAGAGGACTTCTGTATAGAAGTCAATGCAAGTCGCCCCCGAAGTCGCCCCGAAGTAGTACAGGAACCTTTTTTCTGAGTCGGAGCGACTCGAGTCGCTCCTCTCAGAACGGTTCCATTGTACAGAACAGGGGCGACTTGCGGGAGCGAGGCGAGCCGTGTCGCCTCGCATCGCCTCGCTGTGTGAACCGGCCCTAATATTAATGTGCTTGCCAAAAGCACAGCAGTTTACAATTAACCTCGCTACAATTTTGTACTATCAGTCTACCAAACACTTTTGCCTTAATCTGCTTGCTAAAAGCATGGCAGTTTGCACTACACAAGGATGTGGTATTGTCAGAGCCAAGGCAAGAAGAACAGTGTCAAAAAAGCAGTCACATTCCTACATTACCTCAGATAAACACTGTATCCCACCACTGCAACCATGCTGTAAGGGTTAAATCTGTTTAGACCTGGACAATCAGTAGAATTCTTTTGGAGCTCCAGAAGCATCCAATGCAGACAAGAGAGTTGTTCAATGAATGCTTGGTTTTAATGGTAAGAATCGCATCTCTATGCAAATTATGGACAAAGAATATTGCACAACTTAAAGAGAAAGGAGGGAGGAGGAGGTTCATCACATGACACATAATTCCTATACAAACATAGCACCTAAGTCTAAACTAGTATTTTAGCTGACAGTTCTGACTTTGTCTGAAGACATCATTTCAAAACCAGTTCTTACCAGACCTTATCTATGCTGTGGTCATCGTAACAAACAAGACCCTAAAGTAACAGATATTCCTCTGTCAGCTACAGTATTTTAAAGTTTTAGGCATGTTAACTCTTTCTCCTCCTTCAGGAGTTCTCTTGGCTTTTAAATTTTAAAACAGGTTCATGCTATGAGGATTGTTTTTGTTTCCTTATGCCATTTTTCCAGCAATGAGCCATTAAGTGGAAATCCTATCTGATTGAAGATATGTCGGGAATGATGTACTAACTCTTTATGGGTACCGATAAGGATTTAAGGAAATGTGGTTGCTGCTTGCCCAACATCCATCTTTACATACCAAAGCTGTTTTATTAGATCCATTTGGGGAATGTTTAATTTGAGGGGGCGGTGTCACGTGGTTCGG
Organism: Lithobates pipiens; assembly: GCF_037356315.1. NCBI lineage: Eukaryota > Metazoa > Chordata > Amphibia > Anura > Ranidae > Lithobates > Lithobates pipiens. Next base: position 312,483,799 of record NW_027507758.1, on the reverse strand, counting down.
TGAAGGCCTGTCATCTCTTCTGACAAGATCCCATATGAACACTCTATAGGAATTATAAAATATATTTTTTGTGCCTGTTTGGACATACCCTTCATAGGGCACCTTAGCACAATTTGGTGTTTTTCCTATCACCTTCAAGCGCTGATTTAACCTATGAATTTCTAGGGTTGTTGGTTTTCATGAATTGTTCATTGTAGCAGCAGCTTATCCTTTTATACATAGTATTTTTGTTCATAAGCACCGGATCAGCTGTTCTTAGTTGCTTTTAACTGAAGTGCCCCATTGTTGATTTCATTGGAAGAAATAGTGCCTCATTGTTGGTATTATTGGGAGGAATAGTGCCCCATTGCTGGTATCATTAGGAGGAATAGTACATAGTACAACTACATCCTATGAAGACTACATTTCAAACTTAGGAAGCATATTCTATAATCATTACGTGCATGTTGATTAGGAAACCAGAGTGGTTCCCACAGTCATTCTAAGGTTCTTCAGATAACATACTAAATGCTATTTCTTTTATTGGGCTATATTCAGAGCCAAGCCTTTTGGGATTTCCTTAGTAAAATTACACCTGACATATGTATGTCAATGGCCTAAACCCATATTCTTGGAGAGTTGGCTGTATTTTCCTGTCCATCTAGGTTGCCCATGTGGTGTTCTGGAATTTAAGTAGACCTTGTAATAAAATACCCCCATCCCTTACAAAATTCTTTAAAAAGGATGCCAAAAATAAATCTTTTATAAAAAAATAAAATCACCATGCCTCATCATTCCTCTAAGAAGGTTCTCCAGCACATGGGAGGCTGCCAGTAAAATGAACCTTGCATTTTTATGAAAGGTCTACGTAAAACGCAGACTAGGTTTATTTAATACATTAGATTAGACCAACAACAAAGGTTTCTAGTCCTGATTGACTAAAGATGATTGGCGATTGACACCACAACACTATACAGCATTACCACAGACAAATGTTCTGTAATGTTCTTGTGGAAAATATCAGTGTTGTTAGATGGCTAACCTGGATCTAGCTGCTGACATTCTTACCCATGCATTCACCATTTCCAACCCTCAACCTCCCAGATTTCCATCATAGATAAATATTTTCCATAATAACAATACTGTATCAATGTTTTCTTTTCCAAACTTACTATGTATTTTTATGTTTACAACCTTGGAAAAACAAAGGCGTTTTTATTGTTTTACAGATTGCTAATGAAATCTATAAAGGAATGCTCTGTAGTTGTTTATATACGTGTTGTTTTGGGAAGGCTGATGCATGGAAATAATTTTACAGTATAAATAACAGTCAATCTAAATAAAAATATTTTTATTAATAAAATTGGCCCCCTAAAATAGATTTCAAACTGATGACTTTATTTTCTTCTGAGTGACTTTTGTATCTTTTCACCCTCCAGTGGCCTTAAGAATTCTTCAATGTTCATGAACTAATTAGAGCTCTTCACTTGATCTTTATTTATCTTGAAAGCATTCATGGGAAATTATACATACTGCAGACAGTCATAGTAATCTTAGAAGAAAATGTATTGTACGCCAGGCCTTGTGGAGTTCAGCTTCTTTTTTGGGGCAATGAGTGCGCTCGAGCTGCTTCCTCTTTGTTGATGTTCATGTCTGCCAACATGGCAACAAGAATGACATTCTGTCCCTACCATTCTGTTTATAAACTCCTAAACAGGTGCAGAGTGCCGACCTTCCATCCCACGCAAGACACCATGGTATCATGGCACTGCATAATTATCTATATGCACTGTACAATTATAGGCTTATTTTTCTCATATCAGTGGGAGGGTGTTAAAATTATTCAAAAACAGAATAAACACAACATGTAGAAAGTGGATTGTAGAACTATGAAAAAAGAGAAAGAAAAAAATGACAGTAACTCATAGCAACCAGCAGTCATCTTGTACTGTTCAACTGCTATAAACTGGTTACTTTAGGTTGCTGTTCACTGCTGTTGTTTCCGCTTCTTGCTTAAATAAGCCTGGTAGATGAAAAATATTCAACATTTATGGCCTACAAATTAAACCTCACAATGTAACTAACCTCTCTGGTATCTGAATGTGCAATTGTTATACACATGAACTCTTAAATGCCTTTTTTTAATGGATGTGCAACAGAATGCCACATTACCACATTCTACTTCTAAGGATTCATGTGGACAGATATTCCAGACAACATCATTTGACATGAAAAGGCTGTGTTTTGATCTTTGCCTGCAGTTCAAACATACCTGTAGAAATGCGTATACAGAAATGCAACATAAAGCAGGTCAAGCACAGCCTCTAAACTGCTGTGTGTACTGTGTCAATATGATTTTACACACCTGTGCTTGACATTTATTCCAAGCTCAGGAAAACAGCATCCATTGACATGAGCTTCGATAGTCACATAACTGGTGTGGGGTAGGAATTTGGTTTCCTGCAGTTACCAGAGCCCTCTGAGGACCAGGGCATGCATGTGTAGCTACTCAGATGCTGTAAATAACATCTGATGCACAGTCTGCAATATAACCCCTGGCAATCACCACTTTTGGAAAATGTTCGTTCGATTGTTGAATTGTGTAGAAAAAAAACTAATCACAGACATGCCTCAAAACTATTTTAATTTAACATTCCAACCTTCTGGCTTTAAGAAACACTTAAGAAAGAAAACTGCAAGTCAATTGCAACTGTTTTTGCAGATCAAGCAGAGGAAAAAAAAAATCAGAGGAAAATATTATGGAATCACCATGGACTTTGCAGTTCTAAAACAAACATCAGATTACATTATGAAAAATTATGTCATCATCACCAAACATCATTTCAATTGATGGAATAAGAAAAGTTTACAAAATCTCAATATAAACGTGTGCATTTATTGAAGTTTAAATGACTGTTATCTCCCCTGTACCTTTACCTGGCATGCAACCCCATATCATCAATGATTGTAGAAATTTGTTTTCTTCAGGCAGTCTGCCCAATGCAGATTGGTGATTCATTACTGAATTTCACTTTCATTCACAGTCCATAATTGCCCACTATAACCTTGTTTTTTTTTCTGTTTAGGTGTTAATGACTGTTTTAGTTTGGCTTTTCTGTATGTAAATCCCATTTTCTTTAGATGATGTCTTACTGTTTGGTCACAGACATTGACTCCAGTTTCTGACCATTTGTCCCTCATTTGTTTTGTTGTGCATTTTCTGTTTTCAAGGCATATTGCTTTAAGTTTTCTAACTTGACGCTTGATAGCTTCCTTGGTATACCAGTACACATTTATACAAGAGAATAGTTTGCGTCAGAGGTGTCAAACTCAATTTCATCACAGGTTGCATCTGCATTGTGGTTGCCCTTAAAAGACCAGTTCTCTTTGATATCAGATGATGCAGGTCTAAAAAGGGTCGCATCCCACTGCTATCACCCACATTAAAGTTTATTGGAAACTTCTCAGACAATACATGGTTCTGCCATGATGTCCTCTCTAAGCAGTCTCCAATAAGGTCTCATGTGAATTCTGTGGATGATACCAGTTGTGTGTGACCCTCCTTTTCAACTGGCATAGAATTGTATTATAATCCAATGTTCAGAGCACCCAAACCCCCCTCCCTTAAAGTGGTTGTAAACCCTTACAAACCACTTTGACCTACAGGTAAGCCTAGATTAAGGCTTACCTGTAGGTCCAAGAAATATCTCCCAAACCTATACGGTTTAGGAGATATTTCCCCGAAGACGGGCACCGCTATCTATGGCGCATGCGCCGTAGACAGCGGCGCGCAGGCGCACTGATCGGGGCATCGTCGATGATGAAGATGCTGCGCAATTCCGCACGTCTTGGCTCCCGTGCGCATGCGCGGGACTGACGTCATCGCTGCTCCAGCGAATCACAGCGCGGGAGCAGCGAGACCCACGGAGACCCACCAAGAAGATGGACGCTCGGAACTACAGGGGACATCGGTGACTTCGCTGGCTCCTGTGTCAGGTAAGTGACACATAATGGACTACTATGTGATGCATAGTAGTCCATTATGCTTTGCCTTTGCAGGGAATGAAAGAGGAAGTAAAGTCATCAGGGTTTACTTCCTCTTTAAATCACATGTCATGACACCCCCCCCCCCCCACAATTAGAAATCAAGAGTCCCTACCCTCCCTTACATCACAGTACACCCCCATTACTTTGTGCTGCTGTCGGGAAGAAGCTAGGGGCAGAGCTGGGAAGCAGAACATGCAGGTTCTGGAGGAGGGCTAGAGTCAGCTGCCGGAGTCTGTTAAATGCTGAGACCAGGGCAGTCAGAGATGAGTGACTATACAGAGGCACAGGATCTATAGGAGGAGTTCTGTCTTCCTTTCTGCTGCTGACTGCTAAAATGGGGGGGGGGGGGGGCAGAATTGAGCCTCTTCGTGGATGCACAGAGAAGCGCAGGATTTGGTGGAGAAGTTCTGTCCTCCTTTTTGCTGCTGACTGCTGAGAGAAGCTGGGGGTGGAGATGAGCGGGTGCCGCAGCTGTAGGAGAGGTGTGAGGGCCACATTAAATGGCCAGGCAGGGCAGATTTAGCCCATGGGCCTTGTGTTTGACACACATGGTTTAAGAGCACCAATTATATAAATAAAAACTCATCATCCAAAGACATAGCAGTATTTGAGATCTTCCTTGTACACAGCTCGTTGCAGTGCCTGTGTGCTGAGATGACTGCACTTTTGCACATGTGCGGAAGAGACATCACATGTTGGCCAATGAAGATGGCTGAAGACCAGCACCCAAAAAAAGCCAATGGGAAGATGCTGGGGCCAAGGGAGGGACCTCTCAAGTGTCGGACCGTTGAATCTAACGTGAGTATCTCTTTTAGTTCCACTTTAAAGTGTATATCAAGCCAAAAAGTTCTAGATAGAGTGGAGGTATATAAGAACGCCTGTTGAGTGTTATCTGCTGCCTGGGGCTCCGTTAAATAGATTTACCCTTATTCCCTGTCCTACTATTGGTTCACCAGACAGGAAGTAAGGGTAAATCTGCAATAGGGACACCATTCAGGCAGGGGTTCCAGCCTTCAAATACTCTACCAAAATGTATTTTCATTTTTTTTGTCTTTGTTCTTAAGGCTCGATTCACATCTATGCATGTTGCTTTTGAGTGGTTTTGCAGTGCTTTTTGTGGTGCTTGCCTTGTTTTTGAACACGCATTTTTTACTGTAATTTTACCACGATTTGCGTTTTTTTTCACACTCTATATAGCTGGTTGCTAAAGAGGGGGCCAGGAAGCTGGCCACCGTGTCCTTAACAACCAATGAATTATCAGCTATCTTCTTTGTCCGGTGTTCTACCTCAGCCGCAGTTCCTGCGGATGACCCTCCTCAGATGCTGCGTCCCGCTGATCTGTCCGCACCGATGTTCAGCACTTCTTAGATAACTATGAGGCGTGGCCATCAGATGATGTCATCCAGAGGCCTCATCCCCCTCGTGACGTCACAAACCCATCATGCCCCGGGCAATGAAGTCACAAGGGGCAGGGCACACAACCCCTCATGTTCATGGAATGCGGTCTGGTATGGGTCAGGAGGGCGGGCTCGCTTGTCCCCTCCCTTTGCTGAGCTGCATGCTCAAATAAGGGTCTGGTATGGATCTTGGGGGGTCCCCACACCATTTTTTTTTTCAATTTTGGCATGGGGGGGGGGGGTCCCATCTGAATCCATACTAGACCCAAGGAACTGGTATGAACCTGGGGGGGGCAATTTTTTTTTAGCTGGCAATTCTTTTTTTTTTACATTCAGTTCAGCTGTCTGTAGTGAAGCCCATTGGCAGCTGATGACTCGTCAGTTGCTAGGGCGTGGCTTCCCAGCCCCCTCCTTAGCAACCAGCTATATACAGTGTAAATACATGGTACTTGCATTTTGGATGCGGGTATGTTGAAGTCTATTACATTCAAAACGCTGCATTTTGTCGGAAAAAAACATCCTTGCCCCTTTCCAAAAATGCAGAGGCACAAAAATACATTGATGTGAACGTGTTCCAAAGAGACCCATGTTAAAAAATTCCCTGCATTTCTGCAAAACGCATCTAAAATGCATTAGCGTGAATTGAGCCTTATGGAGAGTTACTCTCAATTCTTGTCTGGTAGAACATTGTTAGCAGGGCAGGAAGCAAGGGTAAGTCTTTCTAATAAACCTTGCCTAGCACTGAAAACCTGGAAAAGGTTTTGAACCCTTCCTCAACTCGATCCCAAATTAAGAAATACAGTTTTGTCAGGACATATACTTAAAATTACTGTGGGCATGATCATATATATATATATATATATATATATATATATATATATATATATATACACACACACATACACACTGTTAACTTTACTACTGTTCCCCAACAACCTCCACTCTTTGTTTCATCTAGGTCACATTAGCATTGCAGAAGGCATAGAAAAGACTCTAATTAGAAATTCACCATAGATGGGCTTTGACATTTTAACATGTAAAAAAAAAAAAAAAACAACACTGACCATAGCAGCAAATGTGTTCTTGCTTTGTCTAAAAAAAATGTGATATATAGAGCCTTTTTGGTCAGCGGGAGATTTGTGAACAGATCCTCTGCAGAATTGGAGTTCACTTTTATGACATCTGTGCCTATTCATTTCCTGCTGCATATTAAAATGGAGCTTTCTGAACACATGTTAGATCAAGTAGTCAGATGTACAGACATTCTTTACATCAGACTACCTCCAATCCCTCATATTTATGTAGGTGAGAAAATACAGAAAAAGACACAGATGTTTTCTTTTTTTTAATCTGGATGGACTGGAGAAGTAGTACACCCCCTAAGGAGACACAGGTTATATGGGAATCCCCACCCTGCACAGCAAGGCACACCAAATCCCCACAGTCTCCCAGAGTCAGAGAACAGTCCAGCACTTTTGTTATTTTATTGAGGGGATAAAACTTGGATGGGGAGTAGGGGTATTATGGGATGCCCACTTGACTTAGGCAAAGTTGTCTCTGAAGTTCGTTCTATGTACAGTCTATATACACTCTTCAGCTTCCTCCAGCACACTTGCTTGCAGAACTCCGGCCCGTTTAGATGCGTAGCAAAAATCAGTGTCCGGTTTACATCCCTGTGGCTACTTATCCCAGCACCACCTCTGCAGGCACTGCCAGGCTGCAGCTGCCCCTTTTACTAGCTCCCCTGGCTACTTCTTCACAGTCCTCCCAGACTGAAACTCGCTCACCAGTCCACTCGGCTGACTCCTCTGGAGAACTCCTTGACCTGCTTCTGCTGTCCTCTCTTTGCTCCTGTGCCTCCAGGAAGGATTTCCTTTGTGTGTTGTAGAGGGTCTCTCCAGCACCCGAGCCCCAGGCCCGAGGTCACCCCTCCAGACTAGGGGGCACCCTCAAGGGCACTGACAACCCCCTCAGCACTTCTTCTCCATCTTCCATGCGACTGCACCTGCTGGCATGACCAATGAGTATTTATGAGGTGCCCACCCCCTGCCAGCCCATTTTGCTGGGGATTGGCTGAGGCCCTTATCAATACTCCAAGCAGCTCCTCCTAGACTCCACCCTCTATTTCTGGAAGCATCTCCAAGGTACCAGAGAACAGGAGGAGTTCCCAGAGATGCTGCTTGCTGAGTCATCCAGACAAATTTTCCTACACTCCAAACTATATATATCTAGCACACTAGAGAGTGCTTCATTAGGATGTAAACTGATGCAAGTTTGTTTACATCCAGCTGCCCATACACTAGACTAGCATGGAAGTTTGATCAGGCCCTCCTGAAAAACTGAAAGGGGCATTATGATTCTGAACTTTGAGGCTTGTGTTGCATCTGAGATATATATATATATATATATATATATATATATATATATATATATATATATATATATATATATATATATATATATATATATATATATATATAGTCATTTTCTCAGACTTAATTATACTATCCTTTTGTTGTTTTACCAGTAAGCATCAGGTTTCTTTGAGTGGACATTTTATAAACAAATGCCATTGGAAAGGTTTACACATGCTGCCCTCTAATACAAAGGGAAATATGTACTATTGCTGTATTGAATCAATCAGCAGCGTATATATTTTTAGCCATTTCCAGTGTTTTAGAGGAGTTCATGTCAAACAAAGCCACCAACAATAGCCTGACCTTTTGACATATTTGACCTATGGCATGTATGATACAACAGTGCCATCTAGAGTTTCAGTTGGGAAATTTTTCCCTCAAATATAGTAAAGTAGATAGAAAGCACCAACCAATATAGAAATGTTTAAACCTTCTAAATAAAAGGCCAGCGGCATAAGCTGAAAGGGGGGCTCCATAACAACAAGCAAGGTCTGTGCAGGAGGGCATCATAACCACAAGACGACCACATAACCACAAGAGGGAACTTCACTTGTGGATAATGCTAAAGTTACCTAATGAGAAAGAGCAATTTCTGCTATCGCTCAAATAGCCAATAAACCTGGTTCTACAGAGATTGTGACGCTGCTAAACACAGACAAAAGTGACTTTTAATATATTCTTGTTGTATGCAGACCATTGTTCATGCTCATATACTAAGAAATATAGTAGATTGTAAGCTCTAACAAACGGGGCCCTCTGATCCCTCTTGTACCAAATTGTAGTGTTTACCTTTATTTGTAAAGCACTGTACAAACTGTTGGCGCTATATAAATCCTGTATAGTAATAATAATTTGTAATGTTATATGTATATCTGTAATATTTTCTAAATCTTGTATTGTTTTCCATAAATGTACCTAGTTTGTATATACAGCACTCTTGTTTAGTAAAAGCACATAATATACTATAGAGGTTTATGCTTCCTTGGTTTTTACAGCAAAGTCACCTTAAAAGCAAAACGGGGCTTTGCTGATTATCTCCTTTATTTCAGTTTTTTACAAGATCTGCGAAAGCTGAACTTTAACGTTAGCATGTATCTGAGTGCACAATACACAATTTTCATTTTTAGTAAAAGTATCTGAGTTTTAGTTCTGCTCAGAATTTAAAAGTAACCTTACATCTCAAAGAAACCGCATGTAATATTTTGATTTGTGGTTGCATTAGTATGCATCAGGGAATAGCAATTTGCTTGACAATCTCTTCTTTATTTCATTTTATTCATGAGTCCATTAAGCTGTAAAGTAAAAAGATATTTAAAATTAAGCATTTGGATTTAAATATAACAACTCAAAATGTAAGGGTAGCAGCACTGAGTCATATGTGTGTTTTTCTTTGCATCCATTGCACCATCAGATACACATTCCAGTGGTTACTATGACCACTGACATTCCATCAGGTTAGCCCTTTGGGTCCTGGCCGTGGTTAAAAGGAAATGGGCTGAACTTCACATTCTTCATTAAATCTATGTTACTTTCTATCATTTGCAAGTTTAGGAGCTCTACATAAACATCCTTTATTGCTGTGTGAAAAGACAGACATGGACTTGGAGAAGCTTGAAGAAACCAAATCTGCGCAAGAGCCAAAATCTGACAAGAATTGAATTACAGAACCTCTGCTCGCAGACTTCAGTATGTGTCTGGGAAACATCCCTACAAGCTTTCAGCAGCTCAGCTGAGAGGAAGGACAGATGTGAGTATCTATCCTAAAAATGCTACTTGTTTATATTGAAAGAATAGATTGGAATACTATACCTTTAGACTGATTTCCTACATTTATATACATTTAGTGTTCTTTGACAACGTAATCTTCAAAAATATCATCCTTTGATTTAGAGGTATGAAAAGTGGTGAAGTTTTCTGTATGTTTGTTTAATGATCATACTTGTGGGGTTGTCCGAAAACTGGTATTTTTTTTTTTAGACAAAATAAAAGTTTATATCATGGCATTTCTTTTGTAATGTAAAAATGTATATTGCTTAAAATTAGTAGTTATTAAATCAATATTGATTTTATAGACTACAAATGTGGTTCTTTTTATTACTTCTTTTTATTTTTTTATTACATGTTTTTATATTCACTATTTAAATTGCATCTCTTGAACTAGGTACTTGACTTTCAGAATTTGTTCAGACCAGCAAACCCGCTGGCTGCATAGGACTGACTGTTGAGAGGAAAAGAGTCAATGCACCAATCCTGGTACATCACACGCCAGTATTGTTTTTCTTTTTAGCTCTTTTTATTTAATAAAGTATTTTTTTGTAATGCCGCGCACAAACGATCGGAATTCTCATCGGAAAAAGCTCTGATGGTTTTCCCGACGGAATTTAGACGGAATTCGGCTCAAGCTGTCTTGCCTACACACGGTCACATCAAATTCCGATCATTTATAACGAGGTGACGTACAACACGTACGACATGACTAGAAAAAGGAAGTTCAATAGCCAGTAGCCAATAGCTTCTGTCTCGTAGTTGAATCTGAGCATGCGTGATTTTTTGCGTGTCGGATTTGCATGCACACGATCAGAATTGCCTATAGAACGTTTTTCCGTCTGGAAAATTGAGAACATGCTATAAATTTTTGGCTGGTAGAAATTCGGACAGCTAAATTCCGATGGAGCATACACACGGTCGCATTTTCCAATGAAAAGCTCTCATCTGTCTTTTTCTGTCCGGAATTCCGATCGTGTGTACGTGGCATTAGAACTTTATTGAAATGTCACAATATAATTTTATTCAGTTTTATATGAAAAGGCCGCCGAAACTGATGGTATCAGTGGAGAAGAGGAATGGGGAAAGAGTTAGGTGGGAATAGAAGAGGAAAGGAGTATAGAAAGAGGAGACAGAGAGAGGAGATTTTCTTATGGTGTGATATGTTAGAAGCATAGAGCCATCAGGATCTACCCCCTTCTTTGTTCTGTTTTACCTTATGTGTCATGTCAGAATGAGAGAATATAGAGAATTGATGTTTAAATAAGGAATTGAGTGTGATTTTGTATTTATATGTGGAAAAACGTTGTCATTTTGTAAAAAATCATTTATTTTCACTGCAGGGGAGTTGGGATGCAGTAGTGCATGCAGTACTTATTTTCAACATAGTGGTGTGAACTGACTACATAGAAAACAAGGCAAACGTCCTTGTCTTTGCTGTGGGACTGTGCCGGGCAAGGCTACCTGGTGCAGCCAATGCAAATGGCATGAACGGGAGCTCAAACTTACATACAAGGATCATAATTGGTCTTAGGTTTTTTTTTTTTACGTTTAAACAGGTAATGTTTATTGAACATTATTGCAGAGATTACAATCACAGTGTCATACACCGAACATTCAAAAGGCGTTGCGTCATAACCATAACAGTAGATAAAAGACATTTTTCCATTACAGTAGCGATTATGTATCATAGTCAAGGAAAGTCCTAACATTGACATGTTATTTACTGTAACAGTACATCAAATTCCCTCATCACACGTGGCAACCTCCTGTAGCCATTTATCCCATATTCTATGATATTTAGCTGGGCAACCCCTATTTTTATATAAGAATTTTTTGTATGGGAGCGTAAGATTAACTTCCCGTTTCCAGTCCTCAACCCGGGGTGGAAGGGGCCTCATCCACTGTCTAGCTATCACTTTTCGAACAGAAAACAAGGTTTCCTGCAGGAAAGTGCCAGTAGTTTTATCTAATACGTCAGGAAATATCCCTAGTAGACAAGGTTTGGGGTCTAGAGCCAAGGGCGAGCCCATAACATCATGTATAAATGATACTACTTGTTTCCAAAGTTCCTGCAGTTTGGGGCAAGACCAGATAAGATGGAAGAACGTCCCAGTCTCAAGATTACACATCGGGCAAAGCACAGATTGATTCATATTATATTTGGCGGTCCTGAGTGGGGTGAGGTATGCTTTATGCACTATGTAAATCTGAGAAAGCCTGTCCTGGAGCCTAGGGGACACCAACTTGCACGTCTCCAGAGCCTCCTCCCATTCCTCGTCTGTCAGTTCACCCACATCACCCTCCCAGCGGGACTTCAGAGCATACGCTAGTCTCGCCGAGACGGGGGCCGTAAGCATACCATAAAAGCACGAGATAAGCTTTTTGGGATCAGTGTCCTTCACTATGGCGACAATAGGATTGGGAGCAGGCCGAGGCAATGACTGCGGGAATTGTGTTCTAAGTGCATGTTGAACCTGTAGGTACTGAAATAGCATAGTGTTTGGAATACCATATGCCTCCTGCAGCGCCTGAAACGTTTTAATAGTACCAAGGTGAATCAGGTGATGCAGGTAGTATATTCCCCTCGATACCCATAACTGAACACTGGATCTTTTGAAGTTCCGGCAATTGTTTGTTATGCCAAAGTGGGGTATAGTCATTTGGTGATGCAACATTCAGTTTAGTGGATGCCAGATCCCAAATCTTTCTGTAATGAAAAAGCATGGAGTGTTTACCTGGCTCCACGACGGAGCTCCCCGCCCCCGTCGAGATAGCAGCTATTGGATCATCTGCCATTTGTGCCCATGTAGGGGAGAGAAGGGTAAGAAAACGTTGTTTATCAGTCTTGTCTACATGGAAAAGCTGAGACAGTTGTGAGGCAACATAGTAATGATTTAGATCTGGAAGAGCCATGCCCCCCATATCAGTCGGGCTTTTCAAAGCCTGCCAAGCAAGCTTGTGTCTATTATTCCCCCATACAAAGGGTCTAAGGAGACTTTCAAGGAATTTAAAGTATTTCAGCGGCAAATATACCGGGGCATGCCACAACACATACAGTATTTTAGGTAATAGGACCATTTTAATCAGATTTACGCGCCCCCAAACCCCAGGGGGAGACGAGACCAGGCCTGAATCCTAGTACGCACCAGGGAGAATAATGGTTCTACATTCAGCGCAATGTAATCTGCTGGATTCCTAGAGACATATACCCCTAGATACTTAATAGTGCCGACTCGCTGAAGAGGCAGACTGGCCTGAGATTCTGACTGTGGAAAACTGTCAATAGGCAAAATGTGGGATTTTTCCCAATTTATACGAAGACCGGAAAAGCTACCGAACCACTCTATCTTTTGTAGGGCCTTCGCGAGGGAAGGGCCCGAGTCTGCCAGGTATAACAGCGTGTCGTCAGCATATTGACTGATTTTTTCGGTTAGTCGACCCATCGTCAGTCCCCTGATCGCTGGGTCCTCACGAATCGACACCGCTAAAAGTTCAGCAGCCAAGGCATATAGCAGCGGGGACAGTGGGCACCCCTGTCTGGTGCCTCTACTAAGGCCAAACTCCCGGGAGGACCACCCATTCGCCACCACCTTAGCCGTTGGGTGATGATACAGCAGCCTCACCCACCGGATAAAGTTCGGGCCAAAGCCGTATCCCGCTAGACACCTCCACAGATACTCCCATTCCACTGAGTCAAATGCCTTAGCCGTGTCAAGTGTCACCACCACACGCTCACCCACTGCCTCATGCGTTGCCTGTAGATTTATATAGAGCCTGCGTAGATTGAACGATGTATTCCGCCCCGGCATAATGCCCGCCTGGTCAGCCTGAATCAGGCTAAGGATCACTCCGTTCAATCTAGTAGCAAGTATTTTAGCTAAAATCTTAATATCTACCTGCAATAGGGAGATTGGGCGGTATGATTCCGGGAAACCCGGATCTTTGCCAGGTTTGGGAATCAAAACTATCGTTGCCTCCCTCATGGACGGAGGCAATGTCAGTGTATCAAAAAGACTCCCGTAGAGGGCAAGAAGCTTAGGCGCCAGCACGGCTTGGTAACGGGAATAAAATTCAATGGGAAGACCATCTGACCCCGGCGACTTGGATTTTGCAAATTCCGCAATAGCACCCACTATTTCATCGGTGGTCAGGGGGGCCTCCAGAGCCTGTACCTGTTCCTCCATAACCTGGGGGAGGGAAACCTGAGCCAAAAAGCTGTCCATCGGAGTGGTGTCGTCGGAGACTGTAGTGGTGTATAGGTCCGCGAAAAAGTCCCGAAATCTAGTTGTCACTTCAGAAGGGTCCGTGATCATTGTATCACCCTGACCCCGCAAAGAAATAACAACCGGGGGGCCTGTCTTCCCTGTGTACCAAATATGCTAGCAACTTACCAGCTCTTTCCCCAGATTCAAAGTATTTTTGTTTGGTAAAAAAAAGTTTCTGTCGGGCCTTGTCTTGGTGTAGCTGAGAAACCACCCTCGACTGTAATCTAAGTGCATCTGCGTTTGCCGTAGACGGGTCATCTATGTAGGTGCGTTCCCTGGAGCTCAAATCAGCCTCAGCCTCAATAATGACAGTGGCCGAGTCAGCTTTGAGCCTATTAATGTGGGCAGTCAGCACCGATCGAGCGTGTAATTTATATGTATCCCACACTGCTGGAACTGAGGCCGTGTGGTCATTATCCTCAAAAAATTTTATCCACTCCGCTTCAATAGTGTCGTCTTCAGGTAACAAAGTCAGCCAGAACGGATTTAGTCGCCACGTCCGCGGAGGCCTACCCAGGGGCACGTCAAGCACTACAGAGTAGGGGCTGTGGTCCGAAAGTAGTCTGGGGCAGAACAATACTTCCCTGAGTCTGGGAGTGAGTTGTTTAGATATTAGTATGAAGTCAATACGGGAGAGAGAACCATGTGTGGGTGAGAAGCATGAATACTCCTTCTTTTGAGGGAATTTGTGCCTCCAAGTGTCCACAAGGTGAATGGTGGTTATAAGCCTGGACAACCTAGTGGTCCCAGCTTGCCCCACCATCAACTCGGGGGGTTTGAGCCTATCTAGGGATGGGTTAAGCGTAGTGTTGAAATCCCCCAGCCAGATAACAGGAACCGCCCGATGTCTGGACATAAAAGACAGACCCTCAACAACCAGCGTCATGGTAAATGGAGGGGGGATATAGAAGGCCATAATAAGGTAGGGTTCCCCATACAATTTAGCATGTAGAAAAACAAACCTGCCCTGTGGGTCAGTAAGAATTTCGCAAAGTTCAAATTGGACAGACTTAGCTACAAGTACCGAAACCCCCTTGAATGAGACGTGTAGGTGGAATGAAATGCCCACCCTATCCAAGGGCATTTAAGGGCCATCTGCAGTCCACCCTCCACATGCGTCTCAACTAGCACCATCACTTCCGCCCTTTGCTTTTTGAGGAACGTGAAGGCTGCCGCGCGCTTAATTTTATCGCGCAGGCCCCTCACGTTCCAGGTAAGAAACCGTATAGATGCCATGAAGATTCATATAAAGCAATAGGTGCAGTCTGCTTACCCCCCAACAGCCCTCCTATAAACACACCCCAACACAGCCGTACTTGATCAAGCCCAAACAGGGGCTGTATAGGCAGTAGTGGTAAAAAACATTCAGTAAAAGTAACACTTAGTTCAGATACATACTTCGATATATTTATAGTGATCTTCTGCATAGAAACCCTAACCAAACCATCCCCCTCCCCCCACCCTACCCTGCACCAACCCCAACTTGTGCGGGTATGTTCCCTGAAAAACCAAACATGTCTGGCTGGGAAAACCAGTTTCATTAAATCAATAAAAAGGTTTAGAACAATAAGTCTGGAAGAGGGTCGCGGCCATCGGCACCAGACGGCACGGTAAAACAAAGCCCCCTGTATAACAGTACACAGTGGTGACCCGGGTAAATAGGCAAAAGTGCCGGTTGCCGTCCAGCTCCAGTGATCAGCTCCCTCTTGACAAGAAGAAGTCCCAGCAGACAATGGAGCAGTGTTCCGCTGCACCGTGCAATTAGCCCGTAGGCCTAACATGTCTCCCCTTGCTCCGGGAGAAAAAGAAAGAAAAAAGGGGGAAAACCAAAATTGTTGAAATAAAGCAAACAGGTATGTATTGCAGAAAAGGTCCCCCAACAGGGACACTAAGAAAAAAGGAAAAAAGTTGATCCATGAACGTTGACACCATCAGCCGGCGCAAATGTCCCAGAATCAGAAAGTTCAGCAGATCTCAAAGTAGAAAAGGGCATAAAGGTAACATACGCCACAGATGCAAGCACCCTGGCGATAATAGAGCAGCAAGTAGAAATCAGGCGACCTGCCACAGTTCCAGAACACCAGGGGAGAGACAAAAAAAAGTTTTTTGTTAGCTCACACGTCCCAATGGGTCTCAGGCAGCTCCATCTTGAGGCCCTCTGCGTTCCAACCATGCTATGACCTCTCTGCTATGGTCTGCTATGATCGCCCGGTCTCCTGCCTCCACCCTGAGGCGTGCTGGGAATAGCATAGAGTATTTCACTTGCTGTGTACGCAGTAATCGTTTGGCCTCCATGAAACTCTGTAGGCGTTTCTGGACGTCTGCGGAAAAATCAGGGAAGATTGCAACTTTAATATTGCCCACAGGAATATTACCCTTTTCCCGAGCCATGCGGAGGGCCGCGTCTCTGTCCTTATAGTTCAGGAGTTTTGCAATAAAGGTGCGTGGAGGTGCCCCCTGAGGTGGAGGCCTGGCAGGCATACGATGCGCGCGTTCAACCGCCAGCATGGGGGAAAAAGACTCTCGGCCATAGGTACTTATCAGCAATTGTTCCAGAAAAGTTGTGGGGTCCTTACCTTCAGCCCCCTCCGGGAGACCAATCAATCGGATGTTGCATCTGCGTATACGATTTTCCATTTCGTCCTGTTTAGCAATCAGGAGATCTATTTGCTTCTGCATGTGGTCAGCATCACTTTGCAGTGGTGGGAGAGCGTCTTCCACATTACTGATACGGGTCTCAGTCTCCCTCACCCGGTCGCGTAGTTTCTGAAAGTGTTGCCTCAATAAAGAGATGTCAGTTTGCACTTCCTCAATTTGGGATGTAAGGGACGTGCGGCACAATGTAATGGCTTCAAGAAGCCTGTCCGTGTCTCCCGCCACACGCGGCCCTCCCGACTCCTCCGCGCCGCCATTTTCCTCCCCCTCCTCACTCACATGTCGGCGGTATTGTGACAATCGCGCCGCCGCCGATTGTCGGGATTTCGAGGGAGACATACGTGCCGGAATGGAGGGACGCCTGCCAGACGTGGTTAGGTGAGTATCGGTGCTGTGGTGTCACAGGATCAGCGTGGGAGACAGGATTCCTCGGCGGAGCTCCGGAGACACGCGTCCTACTCCATGCAAGGTCAGGCCACGCCCCCGGTCTTAGGTTTTTAACTTATTTCTTTTAATCAAGGCTGTGGGGGTGATTTACGAAAGCCGTGTGCCATCAGTAGAGGCGCACGGCGAGGTGCAATGCACATTTCCATATTTACGAAATGGTGCACTGGTAACAGAGCTAGAATCCCCCATTTAATATAGCGATCTCGGCACACAGGAGAATGCAATCTATGCGCCACTATGGACATGGCGCATGGCATCTCCAATTTAATATTGACAAAAGATGGAGGTGTCAATATTATGGGGTGATGTGAGAAAGTTTAGTAACAACTGCCCAAGTAACAAATATTCCCAAAATAGAATGGGAAAATTTCCTATCAAATACTTACCTTAATTTTCCTTTTCTGACAGACTCCATGGCAGCAACATGTGGGTTAGCCCCGCCTCCATAACTACCCTATAGGACACCTCCCCCATAAATCTTTGCCTTGGACTATAGCCCATGTTCCGTAGCTAGCCTACTACAGACATTTGGAGGGAACTCCTGCTACCATGGAGTCTATTAAGAAAGAAAAATTACGGTAAGTATTTGATAGGAAATTTTACGTTTTCCTGACAGACTCCATACCTGCCTGAAGCGTTACATTTTTAGGATTTTAGCTTGCATGGAACGTGCAAGGAGAGAACAGGTCAGCTGGAGACAGAGGACCATAGGTTCCCACAGAATAGACCCCTTACCTGGGGAAGCAGTGTCAGAGACCTGGGGAAGTCACTGCATATACCCTCGATCATTCCTGAGGCTGTGTAGGCTTCCCCGGATTCACTGCTGGAGCCAGGTACAAGACACTCACACGCATGCGTGAAACCAGGCTTCATTTTCATTCCGGGTCCGAGCATGCACAGATTGTACGCTGGGAGGGAGAGAGAGTGGCGGCTGGAAGGAATGCAGGAGAACCAGCCCCCATGCTCAAAGAAAATGTTACCAGGGAAAAAACAAAGGTAAAACAGGAGTACAGAAGTTACCACATATAAAAACAAACACTCCTGCCATGGAAAGTGTTGTATTAGCTCACGACTCCACCGTGCAATCGCCTGGGCCGGGTGGACCACCCACACACACACACACACCAGACCTTTGTGGCAGATAATGGCCGCCTGCTGACAGCTAGACAATACGGCCCATGCTCGCTTGCCAGCCAGTGGCCAGGCTTTCAGCTCTTCTGCGCTACTGTGCTCATACACTCCATAGCCTGCTTAACAGTCAAGGCTTATCGGAGGGACATGACTCCTGGTCACTTGGCCAATCCTGATCGCAGGGAAATCATCTTCAGGTAGGAGAACCATCGACTTGGTCCTATGGAGGAGGACAAAAAAGGAACACGGCCTATAGTTCGGAGCAAAGATTTATGGGAAAGGTGTCCTATAGGGTAGTTATGGAGGTGGGGCTAACCCACACATTGCTGCCATGGAGTCTATCTGGAAAGTTTCTCTGTAAGGCTGCTGTGCCTGCAAGTATGTTTAGAACTGCATGAGATCAATGTAAGCAGTGTGCATGCACAAGCGGTCTTGCACTCGTTCACACGAGTTTGTTCACTGAGCAGCCAAAATCTTAGTAAATGTTAAGCAACGTACATGCAATTGCATGGGTCCTCTAAACGCTGGTTCACCTTTATGTATGTTTTTAAGGAGATTTGCATACAGGCCATGTTAGCATGTTACGTTGCCAACATGTGACATGCACCTTGTTAAAATTGTGTAAAAAGACTCTCGCTCCGCTAGCTCCTCCTAAAAGGGCATTTTACCTTCCCTTTCTAATGCATATGGTTTCCATGGGCTAACTTTTGCTTTTAAAGGGGGAACTCCACACTCTATTCTCCAATTCTCTTGTCTCCCCCTCTAACCCCTTGGATTTCCATGGGCTAACTTTTGCTTTTAAAAGGGAACTCCACACTCCACTCCATTCTCAAAAGGCTGTGAGCTGCCTTCACCAATCCAAACCACATCCTTTTTCAGAGCATACAACAGGGCCAGCTAGGAAAGGGGCGAGAAGAGTGATCACCCAACCCCCTTATGAACCATACTAGGCCACATGCACTCAACATAGCTGGCTGCCTTTGGGGCATGTTGGGCTCAGCCCAAAACCTACCACAAAGCACCTTGTAACCACTAGTTTGAAGGGGCTTTCCACATTCCGTAAACCCCCTGTCTGCTGTCCCCCACAACGTCAGCCTAGGGTTGTGTGGAAGAGGCCCTTGTCCCTCTGAATATGGGAACAAGGTGGTTGACTTTTGGGGTGCCCAAGCCCCTCCTGCCCCCAAGCATCCACCCCCCTTTCATGGGTTGGCTTGCTGTGTGTTGGGTTTGTTAGTGTGTGGGAGGGGTGCAATATTTTTTTAGTTTGGGGTGGTATTTTTCACATGGGTGTTCTCATTTTAAGCCTTAACAGACACAAATGGCCTTGTTTGTATTGGGGGAAGGGGGCAGGCTAAAATCTTGCAGCTGCAATGTAGATTTGTAAGTTTTATCTAAAGCCATACATCATTGAAGCAACATTTTGGATACATGCTATAGATACACCACTTTACAGGCAGAGTAAGCCCCCACCCCTTAGTTATTAGCTTTTTACGCAATTTTGCATTTTTAAAGGCACTTCTCTCTCATTTTTGGGGTTGTCCTTGTCCGTTGACATTGATATATGTCCCTCAGGGTGGGCCCCCATACCCATTTTAAGGCCTATAACTAGAATATAAGCTAGACAAGTGGGGACTAGCAAAATTAACAAGTCAGTTCCCATAGAATGCAATGGTATTCGTTGTATAACTTTTGCCCATGATAGGCTCTTTGTTTGCCCCCCTGGACTGGGGGGTGTTTGTCCCATCTGTAATTTGTAGCATGCAGGATGATGGTTGGTGTTTGTCCCATCTGTAATTTGTAGCATGCAGGATGATGTGCTTAATTTTGAACAGGGGGTTATTTTGTGCTAGCTGCATTTGGGTTGTTCTGGGCATGCTCATGGAAATGAGATTGTTTGTGCTTTTTGTGTATAGACAGCACTTAGATTTGTGTGTGTGTGTGTTTTAACACTTGTATTTTCTCTTTGTATTTTGTTTGTTATGTCTTTGCAAAACAAATGTGTTTTAGAGCAAATATTTTTTACTTTTGTTTATTTTCATGGGGTGGTGGGATATTTTACCCTGAAATATTTTTGATGTTGTCAGTGTGTGTTGTTTTTAGGTTGTTAGTTTCACTTTGATTTAATTATCTGTGCTGCATTCTTTTGCAAAATCTTCCTCAAGATGTTGTGACTAATAAATGTTTAAATCCTTAAGAGACTGTCTGTTTGTGGGTGCAGTCCTTTTAACTCCTGTTAATTTCCTCTGCAAAATGGTCAGACCTCAAAACCAAATTCTGTTAGTGTCTTTAGGTTGTATGTGTTTTGTTAATAATTTGTTTTGCAGATGCATGCACAATCCAAATAATGCATTTTATACCCCTCCACCCCAAACAATTTTCAAGCAAAAGATTTCCCTGCTGCAGCTTAACTAGGCTGATTGGCATGGCAAAAAAAAGGTGTGATTTGTCTAATAAGCTACTTTCCTGGTGCCTTCATGGTAGCATACATATGGATTATGTGTATGCTGCCATGGATAGGCACCAGGAAAGGAAAATTACAGCGAGGTAGTCAGGTAAGCTCAATTTCAAAATAATAATGACCCTCTATAATAAATTTGCTGGTACAGCAAGGCAATATATGTACTCTAAAGGGAAGGTAAAGCTTTGCTTAACCTCTTGAGATCCGCGCTATAGCCGAATGGCGGCTACAGCGCGGACCTCCTTTGCCGGGACTACGTCTATTGACGTTGTCCCGTGCACGAGCGGCCTGCGCGCCCCCTGAGGGGCGCACGCGGCGCGCTCTGTGACCGGCGAGTCTATGAGACTCGCCTGATCACGGATCCGAGCAAGGGGTCGATCCCGACCCCTTACCACGTGATCAGCTGTCAGCCAATGACAGCTGATCATGTGATACAACGGAGCCGGTAATCGCTGACAGCGCGAGGAGAGAAAAAAAAAGCCGATCACCGGCGGCCGTGATCGGGACATCAGTATAAGCGTATAAGTGCCCACCTGCCTCCTGCCAGTAACCCCCAGATGATTAAAAAAGTGCCACACAGCAGTGCCACCCATCAGTGCCCATAGTGCCACCCAGCAGTGCCATACATCAGTGCCCACAGTGCCATACATCAGTGCCATACATCAGTGCCCACAGTGCCACCTATCAGTGCCCACAATCTGCCTCAAAAACATTGCTGCACCTCAGTGCCACATATCCGTGCCCATCAGTGTCATCTACCAGTGCCCATCAGTGCCGCCCATCATTGCCCAGCAGTGCCCCCTATCAGAGCCACCTATCAGTGCCACCTATCAGGGCCCATCTATCAGTGGTACCCATCAGTGCCCCTTAGTGCCACCCATCCGTGCCACCCATCCGTGCCACCCATCAGTGCCACCTATCAGTGCCCATCTTTGCCCATCAGTGCCGCCTTATCTGTGCCCATCAGTACTGTCTTATCTGTGCCTATCGGTGCCACCTTATCTGTGCCTTTTAGTGTCACCTTACCTGTGCCTATCAATGCCCACCAGTGCCGCCTATCAGTGCCCACCAGTGCCGCCTCATCAGCGCATTTCAATGGAGGAGAAAAATTACCTGTTTGCAAAATTTTATAACAAACTATTAAACATGATTTTTTTTTTTTGCATCTTTTTTTGTTTGTTTAGCAAAAAATAAAACTCCCAGCTGTAATTAAATACCACCAAAAGAAAGCTCTATTTGTGGGGAAAAAATTATAAAAATTTCATTTGGGTACAGTGTTGTATGGCCGCGCAGTTGTCATTCAAAGTGCATCAGCACTGAAAGCTGAAAATTGGTCTGGGCAGGAGGGGGGTTTAAGTGCCCAGTAAGCAAGTGGTTAAAGAGTAACAGCTTTGTTGCGAAAAAAAATATTTCAAGCCATATTGTAATTTATTGTTATTAAAAATTGTTAGCTTTTTCAATCTGTAGCCAATGTACGTTTTTGTAAAATTACATTTAATATGGCAACCTGGAGGCGGTCCATACACAGTTGGTTTATGGCACACCCCAGAGATGTAATTTCCTGCTTGTGTGATTGGCTAATGCCGTGTACACACGGTCGGACTTTCCGGCAGAAAAAGTCAGACGGAATCATTTCATCGGATATTCCAATGGTGTGTGGGCTTCAGCGGACTTTTTTTTCGAAAATTCTGACATACCTAGAAATAGAACATGTTTTAAATCTTCCGAGGGAATCAATTTCTATCGGGAAAAATGTTCGTCTGTATGCTGTTCTGAAGGACTAAAAACGACGCAAGGGCAGCTATTGGCTAACGGCTATTGAACTTCCTTTTTCTAGTCCCGTCGTACGTGTTGTACATCACCACGTTCTAAACGATCGGACTTTGATGGGATTGTGTGTAGGCAAGTCCGTTTCAGCGGAACTCTGTTGTCACACATCCCTGCACCTGAATTGCATTGCATGGGTGTCCACACCAATGTGATGGGATTCTGGCAATTGCGCTGCATTTAGCAATCTGTTCTGGGTTGTTGTTAAGATAACTGACACTCGCAACAGATCTCATGGACGCCGTGCAATGGCTTTGGAGTGCGATGCGGGGAAACGCAGTGAATCTTGTGCGTTTCCTCCATTGCATTAGTGTGAACCAGGGCTGAAGGTTATCTGTAATAGAGTAAAATGGACACCAGAGGGTGCTTCTAAGTGTAGCAAGT
Source organism: Lithobates pipiens (assembly GCF_037356315.1). NCBI lineage: Eukaryota > Metazoa > Chordata > Amphibia > Anura > Ranidae > Lithobates > Lithobates pipiens. The sequence continues at coordinate 312,461,025 of NW_027507758.1, read as the reverse complement.
TAGTGTTACTCAGGCCGAACTGCAGCAAACCAGAGAGGTGTGGAGAAAAGCTATATACAGCATATAGTGCTATAACAACACCAAAGCCAGTTTGATAGCTACACGTTTCAATGCGGTAATGCCACTTTCTCAAGCCTGGCACCTTCCTAGATTGCTACAGTTCAGCCTGGGTCCCTGAGATGACGTCCCTTGATTTTAAGATATGTCTTCTTTCATCTTATTACATGTTTTTAATAATAAACACTAACTTGCTATATTTAGAAGTGCCCTCTGGTGCATATTATAATGCAAAATGCCAACATACCACTTTAATTTGCATTAAAGTGTTTGTAAAGGCAGAAAGTTTTATTTATCTTAATGCATTCTATGCATTAGGATAAAAAAACTGTGTGCAGCAGCCCTCCTCAGCCCCTAATACTTACCTGAGCCCCATCTCTGTCCAGCGATGTGCACGAGTGACTCACCCTCCTGATTGGCTGAGAGACAGTAGCGGTGCTATTAGCTCTCGCTGCTGTCAAAGTCATTTAGCCAATATGGAGAGAGAGGGGGTGGGGCTGAACCACGGCTCTGTGTCTGAATGGACAAACAGAGCTACGGCTCGGTTTGGGTGCCCCCATAGAAAGCTGCTTGCTGTTGGGGCAGGAGGCAGGGGCCAGGAATGCCGGTGAGGTACCCGAGAAGAGGAAGATTCAGGGTGCTCAGTGGAAAACCATTTCACAGAGCAGGTAAGTATAACATGTTTGTTATTTTTAAAGAAAAAAACAAAACTTTAGTATCACTTTAAATACAGTTTAAAGAAATAACCACATCTATTATAATAAATTTCAACGATCTGCTACAGAGCACCATTGAGAGTGTGAATAGTAAGAAAGCAATGAGGACAATCAGTCTATCATTGAAAATCCAGGCTGGAAAAGCACAGTGATGAGCTCGTCAAAGTGCTGTTGCTTCTTCCTTGTGCAGTTGGCAAGTTGAAGGATGCTACTACTAAGACTAAGGGAGGAAGCTATTTTCTCCCATAATCACCCATTACATTGATGATCACCATCACCAAGATTTCCAGGAAAGAAGGTTATTGAACTGTGTACATGGGTGAAGTAGGACAGATCCTTTGGATGCAATTTATTATCAAATAGCTAAATGCTCACGGATTTTGGCCGATGAGGCCTTTATCATAGCTATGATCGCTTTATTGGCCGAAACGTGTTAACTTCTTTGTCATGACCATATTTTCCCTGTTTGGTAGTAAATTGCATCCAAAGGATCTGCATCCGAGTGCCAGATCTTTCTATGGTATTTGCATTTATGATAGCCTGCAAAAGCTGTGCACCCATGTTCCATCTCATCTAAATTGGGTGGAGGGGGTTGACCACTTCCATTTGGTGTGTTACCTATAAAAGAAGCCCTGAGATTATGATTTCTGCTTGAAGTTCTGCAAGTTATTATATCTTAGTTTACTTTGAGCTTCAACTGCCTTTTTTTTTCTTCCAAAGTGATAATCCAATTATGTAAACTGCAAACTGGTCTTATTCCTTTTGTATAACATTCCTGAAGTGAGGCTGTGTTCCAATGGAAAACATGGCATGAGATAAGCAGGCATTTAGTCCTGTTTACTTGCCATAAAACTGATTTTTAATCAAACAAAATTGTTACAGGGATCTTTGTAGGATGCACATAGATTTCATCCTTTGGATGATAGTAATGTTGTATGTAGGAGCCCTTCTTCTGTTGCTGTTTTGATACTGCATGTTCCTTATATGATGTTGTCACCATCCTCATACACAGAGACAAATTCCTTAAGCATGTAAGAGAAGTTGTTAGTTAATAACATGCAAGATACATTTCATTACTTCTCAATTGGATTTTGCTAGGACCACACTGTAAAAATCTACTTATAGCTCAGCATTTGGCTCTGATGCAGAGAGATGATCTGTGTCAATTTCATTTACTTGTGATGTGTCACAGTCTATTTTATACCTAGGAGTTCCATTATGTACTGCAGTGACTGAGCAGGAAAATATGACAGGGAATGATGCGCTGGGCTTCTCAGTTCTGCACGCTCTACCTGTGATAACAGCTGCACTACAGATGTGTCAAGCTTGCCACTGAATATTTGCCATGGCTTACGGGGAAGCATATTCATAGACTGAACCGGGCATACTTTCCCAGCAGTTTATTATATGTCTTGCTGCAGTAGGTCTCAGAATGCATGGAATTTTCCCACCATATTTATTTTTCAGTGAGCAGTCTATGACTAGTGCCAACATTTTAACATATTGTCAGGGGACACTTCACATTGCAGGAGGTTTAGAGTATAGCAGCTTGTGCAGTACTGTGCAGTGGAAACATGCTGCACTACAGTTACAATGAAAAGATCAGAAAATACTGTATGCATTAAAAAAAAAAAATACGTTATCATAAAAAAGTTCTTATTTCATTTTATTTGCTAAAAATCCCACTAGCAATTATTTCATACCAAACCAGTCATAATTTGTTATTTTCTTGCCATATTTTGTTTTTTGCCACTGAAAATTTGCCGCTGGCAGTGTTTGGTGTGTGGCTTGCAATACCGAAAAAATAAACATTCTGAGCTTGCTCATGTACGAGAACAGATTCAAGAACACTCCTTATTTCAAGCCAAAAACAAACTCATAAAAGCCACAGATCATTTTATTAACTTGGAGATGAATGTAGCTGGCCGCTCCTGCTTTGTCTATACCTACGGTCTCAAAGATATATTCATCCTTGTAAATGGCCAACGCTTTCTGTGCCTTCTTTCGGGCCCTGTACAACTTTCAACCCGTGTCCCCTACCAGGTCTGCCACCGATAAATCTGCTGCAACTGCAACCTACCTCAGAGATGGTGCTTTGCCCTCTCTCACAGAAGAGGAAATTGACTCTCTCCCAACCCATTTCCGCTTACAATGGTAAATTTACATATGAGCCTATGATCCCGTTAAAGCACGCATGATCCAAACATGGATCATACATGCTTTAACAGATTTCTCACCCTGTTTGAAGACCTCTGTCTTGCTGAAGGACCTATACATAAATCCCTCTCTGCCTCTTAATGTATCCTGCTGGACTTATTTTCCCAGCAGGATCCTCCACACAAAAGGGTAAGGGGCCCAAACACAACATTTACCGAAGATCAAAAGTACTCTTTTTTGCTCACAAATCTTCCCTGTGTAGCAAATACCAAGAAACCACATATGAAATCCTGACATGGTGTCAGATACCCCCTTTCCTGACCTGTCTCTCCTGGCAGTCTTGTCTCCTTGACACATCCCTTTGTGCCGGAGATGCAGTGCCCATGTCAGCACAATACTCCACATTTTCTGGGAATGTCTCAATATCCGGCCTTTTTGGCAACAAGTCTTGCAGATTGTACACAAACTTACAGATTTCTCCCTTTTTGACAATCCTATGGCAGTGCTCCTCAACTTAACCCTTATTTCAAGTAAGAGATACCGTAAGTCGCTACTAAAACATTACTGAACAATCTCCACCCACCATTTTTCAATGGTTTGCCACGGTGAATGACATTCAACAAATGTAACACGTGACTGCTACCCTCAGAGACAAAATGGAGGAGCACAATACAGGATAATATTTAGAGTTGTATCATTATTCTGATGAATCCTACCCTGTGGTCATTCAATGCTGTGGAGCCAACTTGTGGTACTGCCTTGGTATCCCCCACCCTCTCCTTCCATGCACTCTGTCCCTCACCCCCCACTGTTTTTGTTCTCTGCCCCGCTCTCTTCTTCATCTCCCTCCTTGTTCCCCCACCCCACCTAGATGCCTTATGCTCTTTACACACAGTTGGACTTTCTGACGGAAAATGTGCAATCGAATCGTGTTGTCTGAAAATCCGATCGTGTGTGGGCTCCATCTGACTTTTTCCATCGGAATGTCGGTACACAAAGTTTGAGAGCTGGGTCTAAAATTTTCCAACAACAAAATCCGATCGTTTAAATTCTGATCGTGTGTAGACTAGTCCGACGGACAAAGTGCTACGCATGCTTAGAATAAATTACGAGATGAAAACTATTGGCTACTGCCCTCTTTATAGTCCCGTTGAATGTGGTTTACGTCACCTAGTTCCAAACGACGGGATTTTCTGCCAACTTTGTGCGACCGTGTGTATGCAAGACAAGTTTGGTCCAAAATCTGTCCGGAAAAAATCTGACGAACTTTGTTGTCGGAATGTCCGCCCGTGTGTATAGGGCATTCGATTCTTATTTTTCCTGTTAAAAATATTAAAAAAACGGTGAACCAAGTGCGTTGTTAACATGGGTATGACTGATCAGAGGCCCTATTTACACCTACTATCTCACTTATACCACCTGAACTACCAGCTACCATGGTGTTTAAAGACTTCCTGATGTCTAGTGGTCCTACATTGGGTGCAAGCCCCTAAGGTACTAGCTGTTACCTAATAGTGCTGCAAAGAATATTTTACCATTTATTTATTGTTTCTTGAAGATTTCTATCGATGGTCTACTTGTACCAGCATACATTGTCTTGTTACATTGTTATATCTTGATGCATACTAATAAATAGAGAATTAAAAAAAAACATTCCCCAACCCCTAACCTGAATATTACCCTTATGTTATGGACTTAGCAAGTAACCCTCTAACCCTAACATATAACCATATCTTTAACCCCTTATGGCAAGCCTACCTTATCAGCACAAAAAGTATTGTTAACAAATTCTTATATCCTTGCATTCACAGAATTTGAAATGTTATCGGACACTATACAATAAAATAATGATATGCTACATAGACCATCTTGCTTTCCTTACATGTGTTATATCCTACCTCTATTTTACTGCTAACTGATTTATTTAGGACAACATACAGTATTTCCTAGCAACCAGTCTGAAATCTAGTTGGTTACTGCACTGTGCCCATTCTCCAAGTCTTTGTACTGCCTTTGGAATAAATCTGCAATACGAGTATGTTTGGAGACTTTTACAATCTGTGCTTCATAACAGCAACATTCCACCTACAGATATTAAGACAACATTTGGCAACAGAACAAAGTAAAAGCATGAATCACCCAACAGGCTTGGATTTTTTTTTCTATCTGATTTTTAACAAGAAGGTCAATATCTTAAACAATGTTGCACATGTTGGTATCCCTTTGTCTCTGGCTGTGTTCATGTTTCATATTTACTCTATCATGTTAGGTTAATTTTAATAGAGACTGGGATATGTGTCTTCTGAGCACCACCACGTTATACCTGTTCTTTTTAGAGCCTTTAGCACTGGAGCTCTCCATATTTTCAGCAGAAGGATGAACTCTATAATCACTTATCACTACTGTGCATTTACCATTACTGAACCCAGGGCTTTTTTTCAGCGGAAACACAGTTCTGCACTGAATGTATGCAATGGCAAGGGGTGCTCGATTGTGTTACAGTGTCTATTGATGCTGGCTGCTGGGGGATCTATTGTTACTGGAGGTGCTATTTTTTTGCAGGGGTTTATTGTTGCTGGGGGGGGGGCTATTGCTGCTGCTGGGGAAACTATTGTGACTGGAAGCGATCTATTTTTGCAGGGGGGAGGTCTGTTGTTGTTGGCAGTTGATCTATTATTTCTGGGGGGGGGGGGCAATTGTTGTTGAGGGGATTTAATTTTGAGGGATCAGTCTATTGTAGCTGGCTGATGGAGGGTCTATTGATGCTGTCTGTGGGGGCGGGGGGGGGGGTGGGGGAGATCTGTTGTTGTTGCCAGGAGTCTATTGTTGCTGGAGAGGGGTATTTTTTGCAGCTGGTCCATTGTTGCTAGGGGGATGGGAGAGAAGGGGTCTATTGATCGCTGCAGGGGATTTTTTTTACTGTTTTTCTTGTTATCATTAACAAATCCCATACAAATTACTTAGTACCACAAATGTTACTTGGTTCTGTATTTCCTAAAAGGGGCAGTATTGGGAGTATTGGGAGGTGACTAGGGGGTAGAAGCAAGTAACAGTGCTTGGAAGTGGGTGGGAGCAGAGACAAGAGCGGACTCCGAAAGGAGTTCCTGCACCTATTCTCTGAGAGAAAACTTTCCGATGACAAAATCCGTCTGATTTTTTTCTGACGGATTTTGGCCCAAACTTGTCTTGCATACACACGGTCGCATAAAGTTATTGGAAAATCCGATCGTTCTGAACGAGGTGACGTAAAATATGTACGACGTGACTATAAAGAGGGCAGTAGCCAATAGCTTTCATCTCGTAATTTATTCTGAGCATGCTTGGCACTTTATCCATCGGAATTGTCTACACGCGATCGGAATTTAAACCATTGGATTTTGTTGTCTGAAAATTTTAGATCCTGCTCTCAAACTTTGTGTGTCGTAAATTCTGATGGAAAAATTCAGATGGAGCCTACACATGATCGGATTTTCTGACAACATGAGCCGATCGCACATTTTCTGTCGGAAAGTTTGACCGTGTGTACAGGGCATTCGTGTTTTCTTGTATTAGTAGAGGTGCTTTAAAAAAAAATGCTGATAACAGTCTCATTTTGTTTAGTAACAAAAAAACAACAACTAACCTTTAGTATTCTACATTTAAAAGCTGCTCAGGCATGCCACAGAGGAGAAATACCAAGATAGATATAAAGAAAACCTAGTTTGAGGATCAGCGCTGCAGTTTCACCAAAATCAGTGCAAAGTATCTGGTGCATGTCCTATTTTGATGATGTACACTGTGCTCAGTATAGTAAAGCCAAGTGCAGGTATAAAATGCTACTGGTCCTATTTAGACTGCATGTATACAGGCAAGTGGTGTTTCCTTTGGACATTGCTTGTAATGTAAATACTGGCCTATGAGGATGTGTGGGTATGTATGTATATATATATATATATATATATATATATGTGTGTATATATATATATGTGTGTATATATATATATATATACACACACACACACACACACACACACACACACACACACACACACACATATATATATATACTGTACACACACGCTGTATACATATCTTCTATTAGATGCATTTTCACATAAAGTAACTTGTTATGGGTCCTTCAAGATTGCTCATTTCTCTTAACACAGCAGGAAGTCTGGTGAAATGTTTTGCCTGTTCATTTTACTGGCTTATCTAAAAATAGACTTTAGAAAACATGACAAAGCTGGAAAAAGGGAATGCAATGGATAAGTAGTCCCTGGAGGTTTGTGGTTTTTGTAGCTTTTTTTTTTTTTTTTTTTTTTTTTGCTTTACCGTTTTATACATTAAACCTATACTTGTGCCTTAATGTTTTATGAAATATAATTGTATGATATTTTTTTCTGAAATCATGATAAGAAAAAGTTTAATATACAGTAAGATTACATTTACTCGTATCATTCATTTTATTACCTTCCTAAATGCTATTAGTAAAATAGTGCAGGAACAAGTGTTTTCTCATTGCACTGCCATATACTGCAGCAATTTAAACATAATATTTTTATTTTTTTTAATTCTTTGGTCTTGCATTTGAGTTTAATATTTATTTTATTTTTAAAATCAGATATATTTGTGATTGCAGCTAAAATCTGTCAGTTCTGATATCTATATATCATTCAATCCATACTTTTTGTTTTATACAAAAAACTATAGGTGGGTAAATGTTGGAATGTCTAATGCCTTGTACACACGGTCGGACATTCCGACCACAAAATCCGTCTGATTTTTTTTCGGATTTTGGTCGAAACTTGTTTTGCATACACACGGTCGCACAAAGTTGTCGGAAAATCCGATCGTTCTGAACGAGGTAACGTCAAATACGTACGTCGGGACTATAAACGGGCCAATAGCTTTAGTCTCTTAGTTTATTCTGAGCATGCACGGCACTGCACTTTGTCCGTCGGAATTGTCTACACATGATCGGAATTTAAACAATCGGATTTTGTCCGTCGGAATTGTCTACACATGATCGGAATTTAAACAATCGGATTTTGTCCGTCGGAATTGTCTACACATGATCGGAATTTAAACAATCGGATTTTGTCCATCGGAATTGTCTACACATGATCGGAATTTAAACAATCGGATTTTGTCCGTCGGAATTGTCTACACATGATCGGAATTTAAACAATCGGATTTTGTCCGTCGGAATTGTCTACACATGATCGGAATTTAAACAATCGGATTTTGTCCATCGGAATTGTCTACACATGATCGGAATTTAAACAATCGGATTTTGTTGTCGGAAAATTTTAGCTCCTGCTCTCAAACACTGTACGTCGGAAAATTAGATGGAAAAAGTCAGATGGAGCCCACACACGGTGGGATTTTCCAACAACATGATCCGATCGCCCATTTTCTGTCGGAAAATCCGACCGTGTCTATGGGGCATAACTTTTTATTTCTTTCATTGAAGAACTCCCTCCTCACATTTTATTCCTGTGACACCAGGACAAGATATATTGGGAATAGTACCAACAAAGGAAAGTACAGAGGGCAAAAAAGACACAAGTTGTAACATTTACCAATAGCTCCCAACTGTCCCTGATTTCGAGAGGCTGGCCCTGATTTGGAACAAATTCCCTCACAATTTATCCCTCATTTTGGTCTTATCTATATATAGTTGTATATAAAATGAACGTTTTCTATTTTAAAAAGTGTTTCAGTGCTAAACCTTTCATCCAATAAATAAATTGCTGCATCAGTAAATTTCAGAAGCCAAGGTAAAGGAATAGTAATGGTAAAGCACTTGTGGGTTTAACTAATAATTCTTTTTTATATAATTCTCCTTCAAGGGGGCGTATCAGAGGGTGTGTCCTAAGCCTATATACCTTTGCTAATACGTGTCCCTCGTTCCCATCTCAAAAAGTTGGGAGGTATGTTTACCTACTGAAAGAAAGTGTTATTGTTGCTTTGTCCATGACTATGGAGAAGATGTCCCCAAATTTCTTGTTGCTTTGTGTCCCTGTCAGGAGACATAAACTTCCCAAAATGGACACAGGTTTCAAAATTGACCCACTTTATCCAAAACAAAAAAAACCTTTGTCTAAAGTTAAGTCTTAATGTATACTATATTGTCAAAAGTATTGGGATGCCTGCCTTTACATAACCTTTAATGGCATCCCAGTCTTACTCCATAGGATTCAAAATTGAGTTGGCCCACCCTTTGCAGCTATAACAGTTTCAACTCTTCTGGGAAGGCTGTCCACAAGGTTTAGGAGTGTGTCTATGGGAATGTTTGACCATTCTTCCAGAAGCGCATTTGTGAGGTCAGGCACTGATGTTGGACAAGAAGGCCTGGCTCACAGTCACCACTCTAATTCATCCCAAAGGTGTTCTATCAGGTTGTGGTCAGGACTTTGTGCAGGCCAGTCAAGTTCCTCCACCAGAAACTCTTTCACCCATGTCTTTATGGACCTTGTTTGTGCACTGGTTCGCAGTCATGTTGGAACAGGAAGGGGCCATCACCAAACTGTTCCCACCAAGTTGGGAGCATTAAATTGTCGAAAATGTCTGGCTATGCTGACACCTTAAGTGTTCCCTTTACTGGAACTAAGGCGTCCAAGCCCAACCCCTGAAAAACAACCCCACGCCTTAATCCCCCCTCCACTAAATAATTTGGAGGGGTGACCCAATACTTTTGGTAATACAGTGTGGATGAGCAAGTTTGGGGTGGATGAACTTGACTGGCCTGCACAGAGTCCTGACCTCAACCTGATAGAACACCTTTGGGATGAATTAGAGCGAAGACTGTGAGCCAGGCCTTCTTGTCCACATCGGTGCGTGACCTCACAAATGTGCTTCTGGAAGAATGGTCAAACATTCCCATAAACACACTCCTAAACCTTGTGGACAGCCTTCTCAGAAGAGTTGAAGCTGTTATAGCTGCAAAGGGTGGGCCAACTCAATATTGAACCCTACAAACTAAGACTGGAATGTCAATAAAACTCATGTGCGTGTAAAGGCAGGCATCACAATACTTTTGGTAATATAGTTTATGTGGGCATATGTAAATATACATATATATATATATATATATATATATATATATATATATATATATATATATATATATATATATATATATATATTGGAAATTATCAGGTGCCATGTCCTATGATTTAGACAAAGAAATATAGAAAAAGAGGGCTTGGACTTTTTAGGCACGACCACATAGGTCTAATTATATAAAAAGCTATTTATTAAACATAGAAACAACAAAAATCAACATTGAATAAAGTCCATGTCACAGAGTAAGAAAATATGACCTGTACATAGCCAATGGATATAACATGAAAAAATTAATGGTGGATGACTACTCATTCCATGATCAGATATTAAATTCTAGATAGAGGCTATGAAAACAGATTGAAGATGGTGGTAAAATCTTGGGCTCTACATGTTACGTGCCTTGCGCCTCTTCAGGAGCGCAAGGCGCTGAATTGGAATTTAATATCTGATCATGGAATGAGTAGTCATCCACCATTAATTTTTTTCTTGTTATATCTGTGACATGGACTTTATTTAGTGTTGATTTTAATGTTGTTTCTATGTTTAATAAACAGCTTTTTATATCATTAGACCTATGTGGTCGTGCCTAAAAAGTCCAAGCCCTCTTTTTCTCTATTTCTAAGTCTTCTGTAATGTGTTTATGCACGTGTGTACAGTGCTGGGACTTTCTTACCTGAAGTCAGCCAATAAAAAAATGAATCTCACTAAATGGAAAAAGAGGGATTAAAAAAAGTAAAAAATCAAAGAGGGTTAACATGGATTTTTACACTGAGTTTTTACAGCTGCTATCTAGGCATTTCTAGAGAGCTGTGGCATGAGGAAGGGAAATTAAAACAGCCTCTACAGCAGTGATTCTCAACCAGGGTTCATTGGAACCCTAGGGTTCCTCTAGAGGTTGCTAGGGGTTCCTTCAGCATTGGGCAATTTCTGCCTCTCAGATAAGTTCCCACTGTTCCCAAGATCCCATTGATCCTTTTTAGCTATTTGTAAGGGGGTAATTCTTCCCAATGACCACATGTGTAAGGACCATTCTTCCCAACGACCATCACACCTATGTATCTTGAACTGTAGATTTCTAATTTTTAGCAGGGGTTCCCCCGAAACCGGAGAACTATTTCAAGGGTTCCTCTGTGTTGAAAAGGTTGAGAAAGGCTGCTTTACAGTATTTATATTTTATTTTTATATAATTGTTTTGTGTGGGAAATGTTTGAGAGTGAACTATTGTTTTTTTTTTTTTTTATTAGTAATTGCTCTCACATAAACCATATTACCTATACATTACAAACCAATACATTAAACACCATGCCCATGTAAACAAGCACATTTTGGTATGGCATGAATGAGAAGCACCCTTGCTTACAGTGTTTCCATTACTTTGTTCTTTGACATTTTATTTTCCAAATGACTTGTTCTCAGAAAAGAAGTTTACACCTTTTAACACTTTAATACATTTTATACACTTGGGTATAATACCATTCATCATCATGTTATTAGCTTTATAGCTAGACTGGTGTGTCAGTGTAAGATATGATAAACTTAGGTTTACAGGCAATGAAGCGTTCATGGAAAGTTAAAGTGACTTTTGGATAAGACTAGGGGAGGGCTTAGATTAGGTTTTTACTACTATCCAGAACTCTGTTAAGCCCCATACACACTATCAGATTTTCTGCTGAATTTTGTCTTCAGATTTACCAAAACCATGTAGTGCAAGGGCCTGCCTGATTATATACAAATTGAAACTCCTAAGGTTTCACCTCATATTATATGGTTTTGGTAAATCTGAAGGAATAAATCAGCAGAAAATCTGATAGTGTGTATGGTGCTTTAGTCTGCTGCTTCTCCATTCATCACCCAGGTAGCAAGTATAACTTGCCACACATTTGTGGCAGTGTTGAATTGTAAAGCCCCATACACACTATCAGATTTTCTGCAGATTTTTTCCTTCAGATTTACCAAAACCATATAATATGAGGTCAAACCTTAGTAGTTTCAATTTGTATACAATCAGGCAGGACCTGCACTACATGGCTTTGGTAAATGTGAAGGAAAGTATCAGCAGAGAATCTGATAGTGTGTATGGGGCTTTAGAGAGATTTTAGAGCACTTCCCTCCAGTCACAGGGACATTGATATCACCAGACAGAAAGAGAGGGAAATCTGAAACGAAGGTACAGACGAGGGCAGCCGACAAGGGCTCTAGCCTTACCCTACTCTAATAAAAAAGAAATCATTTCTTTCATTGTTGCTGTTGGTAAATGTGAAGAAGAATCCCTCTAACAGAGCCCTAGATAGCACTAAAAACTGGACAGATTCCAATCCTCCACCCTATTCAAAACGGAAAAAAAAAATAGCTCTGGTCGGACAAATACTTTAAGAAGTCCTCCAGTGTTAAGCCCCGCCCCTTTATAAACATAACTGTAGTGCCGCTTTGCGTTAGTCACTGCTCTATGGCACAAATCCAACAGTTGTGTATTATACTTTGGAAATAAGATACAAGAAAGTGGAGTCCTCTATCAGCTGTTCTGACTGCCAGTATAACACAGAAAATCTGGAAGCGTAAGGGAAAGAAGATCCATGTACAGGTCTGCACTTTTATATCTGATACACTGTATGTATTATTATTAATATTACTTACAGGGGACCGATGCATTGTTAAGTATTTTATACTACATTTGAATATTGGAGGTTATATTTAGGTACTAGGAGTCTGTATTCCTTTGTAGTGTGTTTGCATTCATTAACCACTAACAGAAATGGAAGCTTACAAATACAGTGTTGTCTTTATATAGAAACACTTCTGTTTCTCACGTATTAACATTGATTGCCAAATGTTCTTATCAGTGAACGGAGCAAGTTGTTCTTTTACTCAAGAGAACAGAATGTATAATGGCACTACAATTAAGCTTTTTTTATTTTACTATGCTGTGTTATTCTGGTAAATCAAATTTTTCTATTAAAGTAAGAAAGTGTGTGTGTGCATATGCATGTTCTTCATAATGTCTGCTTGTCTACCGTTTCTGATTTTTAGTCCCTCAAGGCTAGATTTAAGCATCCTTCCCTACTAGGCTAACTGTCTTGTGTTGCTCCTGTCCTACCACAATTTACTGGCTAGCCCTTGTATCACACCAACTAGATCACACAAGCAGGGCCGCTGTTAGAAATCACGGGGCCCCGTACAGCCTACCTTTTTTCTCAAAATTTCTATCCTAGCACAAATCTTCTCCCCCCCAATTCTTCCTATTAGCCCAAATCCCCATTACATTCCTCCTGCCACAAAATCCCCCCCCCCCCCCATCTCTCCTCTCAGTGCAAATCTTCTTTCTTCAATCCCCCTCCTAGGACAAATTTCCACAAATCCCCCTCCTAGCACGACCTCCTCTAAATTAACCCCCTCCCCAAAACCTTCTCCGAGAACATATCCTCCACTATTATGCCTCCTCACACATATCCCCCCATCCTTCCTCCTCACACATACCCCCCTATTCTTCCTCCTCACACAAATCCCCCCCCATTCTTCCTCCTCACACAAATCCCCCCATCCTTCCTCCTCACACAAATCCCCCCCATTCTTCCTCCTCACACATATCCCCCCATCCTTCCTCCTCACACATATCCCCCCCTATTCTTCCTCCTCACAAAAATCCCCCCCCATTCCCATTCTTCCTCCTCACACATATCCCCCCATCCTTCCTCCTCACACAGATCCCCCCCATTCTTCCCCCTCACACATATCCCCCCATCCTTCCTCCTCACACAAATCCCCCCCATTCTTCCTCCTCACACATACCCCCCATTCTTCCTCCTCACACATATCCCCCCTATTCTTCCTCCTCACACAATCCCCCCCATTCTTCCTCCTCACACATATCCCCCCATCCTTCCTCCTCACACATATCCCCCCATCCTTCCTCCTTACACATATCCCCCCATTCTTCCTCCTCACACATATCCCATTCCTCCTCCTCACACATATCCCCCCATTCTTCCTCCTCACACATATCCCCCCATTCGTCCTCCTCACACATATCCCCCCATTCTTCCTCCTCACACATATCCCCCCATTCTTCCTCCTCACACATATCCCCCCATTCTTCCTCCTCACACATATCCCCCTCCCCAAATCCCAAATACATTTGCCAATGACAACACAGAACATGTACTACCCTGTTTCCCCAAAAATAAGACCTAGCGTGATTGTTGGTGATAGTTAAAGTCCTTGTAGGTCTTTTTTTTGGGATAGGGCTTATTTTCAGGGAAAAGGGGTAGGGCTTATTTGGGGGGTAGGGCTTATATTGCAGCCATCACCGACAATCACGCCAGGTCTTATTTTTAGGGGAAACACTATCATACTACAACGCCACCTGTGACTTTACATTACACACTGTTGTTCTTTTCCAACACAGGAAACATGAAATTCTCTTCCCTTTCTCATGTTTGGTGGACAGCGTTCCAACTATCCAATGTCTTTTCAAACATAGTACCACAAACCAAAACATTGCAATGATATCACTAGAACAATTTGCTAAACTTTATAAATGTAATCATAGAATCATTTTACTCACCAAATGTTTATATCTGTATGCATTTAATAGTAACGTGTTTCTAGGTCAGTGTTATCTGCATAATTTTATTACAACATATACTTTTATATATATATATATATATATATATATATATATATATATATATATATATATATATATATATATAAAGAAGATACATTTGCCATCATTACAAAAACTAGAACATTCTTGAACATTTTGTAAAAAAATAAAGAATTATGAGATCACCCCATCAGCATCTGCTTCATATCAGAAATGTCCCTGTTCAAATTTGTCTCTAGGGAAAGTTGCAAGTTGACCTCTAGAGGAGGAATTGCTAGAACAAGAGAAAACTAATGAAAATGTACTCCAAAGGGGTGATTTAATGGAGAACACCAGGACATGTTCCACCTAATTTATGGAGCAGAAAGCCCTTCTTATGTACTTTACTGCAAATTGAGATAAAACAAAAGAACACCCTTTAAAAAGTTTTACTTTTTGATCTATAGCATCCATACTATTTGGCAATTGTTTGGCCCTGCTTATTGTCTGTAGTGGGAGTTGCATTGCATAATATTCTAATATTGTAATGGTGACAGATGGGTGTTTTTGATATATGTTCATTTTTCACAGTGGATGCTTTGTGATTTGCTGAAACTCTGCAAACCACACAATAAAAAGTTGTGAAAGGTAGCATCATAACAGAGCATTAAAGTACAATTTAACTTAAAGTTAAAATCACTTAAATACATTCCAGGTGCATAAAAATAAATTGGCATACAAAATCTTACAGCTATTTTCTGTAGAAAGCAGCCTTAAGCGTGTAGAAAAGCCTGTCCCTGGCCAGAATCCTTATACCTTGCATGAAAGCAGTGGTGGTCGTGCAGAGGTCTAAAAGAGCTAGAGCTCTCCAATCAGCAAAGTTCATTCTTCCTGCGGATAGTAACGCTCTAGTTTAGGGGGTGGTGCATTTTACTTTTGCAGAGAGACCACTGCTTACACTCAGATAGCAAGGGGCCTTCTTTTCAGCATGCTGGCAGGAAGCAGGCTTTTCTACTCAGGATCTTGTACCTTTGTTAAAGTGGAGCTCCACCCACAAGGGGAAGCTCCTCTTGTTTGATTCCTCCCCCCTATGCTGTGACATTTGGCACCTTTCGGGGGGAGTGGATACCCCCCCCCCAATGCCTTATAGGAGACACAGAAGCCCCAGAAGACACCAGGACTATTCAGAACACACAGTAGAAAACAGGCTGTGAAGCTGCAAGGCTTCACTTCCTGTTTTCCCTTAGTAAAGATGCCGGCGCCTGCACCCAGAGCCGATGGACAGATCGGCTTGGGGTGCCGACATCGTGGGCTCCCTGGAAAGGTAAGTGCCCTTATATTAAAAGCAAGCACTGTGTCAAGAACTGATGCAGACACTCTTAGCAGTGAGGACCCCATGGACTTTTGGGTGACCAGGCTGGACTATTGGCAGCAGTTTGCACAGCATATGCTAAAGCTTCTGGCTTGGCCTACAGCCAGTGTGCCGTTGGAGAAGGGCCTTCAGTGCAGCAGGAAGTTTTATTATAGAGAGTTGAATCCATCTGTCACCTGGCAGGGTGGACCAGCTCACGTTCAATAAAATGAACCAGTCTTGGATTACCAGTGACTATGAACCACTGCAGCTGTTGTTACACACTAAACTTTAACCTCTTGTCGATCAGCCACCATCGTTATATGGCGGCAGGTTGGCACAGCTGTGCTAACCGCCGTAGGTGTACGTTGGGCACTTTAAGAGGTGTAGGGGCGTGCATGCCCCCCGTGATGCTGAAGCCAATGCACAATGTCCGCTGGCCATGCACAATCGCTCCATAGAGAGTTCTGAAAAACTTGTTTTGCTCTTTTACATGTTGTCCATGGCAGTGCCTAGATCCCTATACAATCATTTTTTTCAATAGTTTGCCTATTAGCCCATAAATCTGAAGAATTTAACAGCAGGATGCACTCTGATAGACTTCTGTGAGATTCACCACAAAGTTTGGGTTCACTGAACTTTGAACCAGATTTGCCAAACCTTCAGTAAATTGACTTGCTCATCATTTGTCCTAATTGTCCTGTTTTTGCAAATGAATGTACCAGGATTTCTAGAAAGCATGACGAATATTGCCTCTAAACACTTAATTTAGATGTCAGACAGTATGAACTGTCTGCCCTAGATATGCCTATGAAGTCAGTCAGTTTAATTATCAGTTAACTGAATCAGCCAGACTTGTAATCAGTATATGTCAGCATCACTAAGTGTAATAAGTGGAGAAATTAGGAAAACAAATGAATTTCTCTATAAGAGAGGAAGCAGATTAACTGAGAAAAATCTACACTAAATTTTAAAGGACCCTTTTTAATGAACAAATAAATATAAAGGCTTTACTTTTAACATATGTTGCAGTTTAGCATCATACTTATACAAATAGTACTAATATACACCAATCAGCCATAACGTTATGATCACCCACCCAATATTGAGTAGGTCCCCCTTTTGCCACCAAAACAGGCCAGCCAGACCCGCCACAGCATGGCCACCACTTGACCTGGAAAGGTAGTATGTGGTGTCTGTCACCAAGCCGTCAGTAGCAGATCCTTTAAGTCCTGTACGTTGCATGGTGGGGCCTCCATGGATCAGACTTTTCTTTCTAGCACATTCCACAGATGCTCGATTGGATTGAGATCTGAGAGTATTTGAAGGACAAGTCAACATCTTGTTGTGTTCCACAAACCATTTTTGCCGTGTGACAGGGCACTTTCTCCTGCTGAAAGAGGCCACTGCCATCAGAGAATACGGTTTCCATGAAGGGGTGTACTTGGCCAGCAACAATGTTTAGGTTGGTGGTATGTGTCAAGTATGTCACGTAAATGACAAGACCAACATTTACCAATAGAACTCTGGCCAAAACATCACACTTTTTTCTATAGTGCAGCCTGGTGCCATCTCTTTCCTAGGTAAGTGACGCACATGTGATTCATTAGACCAGGCCACTGTTAGGCTCACCTGCCCATTGTAGTCTGCGGCTATGTAGTTCCATAAGCAATGATCTGCGATGCCCATTTTTCCTGCTCTTAACACATCAACTTCAGGAACAACATGTTCACTTGCTGCCTAATATATCCCACCCATTTTCAGAGGCCACTGCAATGAGATGTTATTTGCCTAACATGTCATGGGTCATAAAGTTATGACTGATGCATGTATAGTAATTTACAGTATGTGAACAGAACAAGCAAACCTAAAATGAATAAGGTATCTTATAATTGGTGAAACAAAGCAAAGCATTTACTGAAGTGTTCATTGGCACTATTATCTCTGTATATATATATATATATATATATATATATATATATATACCGTATATACTCGAGTATAGGCCGACCCGAATATAAGCCGAGGCCCCCAATTTACCCCCAAAAAAACTGGCAAACTTATTGACTCGTGTATAAGCCGAGGGTGAGACATGCCTGTCCATCCCTGTGTGTGTGTCCGTCCATCCCTGTGTGTCCGTCCATCCCTGTGTGTCCGTCCATCCCTGTGTGTCCGTCCATCCCTGTGTGTCCGTCCATCCATCCCTGTGTGTGTCTCCATCCGTGTGTGTGTGTGTGTGTGTGTGTGTGTGTGTGTGTGTGTGTGTGTGTGTGTGTGTGTGTGTGTGTGTGTGTGTGTGTGTGTGTGTGTCCAGCCTACCTTTGTCCCGAGCCTCCGTCCCGTGCCTTGCCTCCTTGCCTCCGTCCCGTGCCGTGACTTGCCTCCTTGCATCCGTCCCGTGTCGTGCCGTGCCTTGCCGCCGCCGTCCCGTCCCGTCCCGTGCCGTGCCTTCCCTTGCCTCCGTCCCGTGCCCTCTTCGTCGGCGGCCATTGTAAAGTTCAAAAGCTGCGCCGCCGCCTTCGCCTGTGATAGGCGGAACACTGAATTTCCCAGCAGCCTGTGTTCCGCCTATCACAGACGTCGTATCATCCTCGTCCGTAGTACGAGGATGATACGATGTCCGTGATAGGCGGAACACAGGCTGCTGGGAAATTCAGTGTTCCGCCTATCACAGGCGAAGGCGGAGCCGGAGGCGCGGCTTTTGAATAGAATGGCCGCTGTCTGTCTGCTCGACACGCTGATCGAGCGGGCAGACAGCGATGACTCGAGTATAAGCCGAGGGGGGCACTTTCAGCCTCAAAAAAGAGGCTGAAAATCTCGGCTTATACTCGAGTATATACGGTATATATATATATATATAATGAACACATACAGTTGAATATTATTCTTTAACAGAGTAACAATCCTACTGCTGAGCATTGTTAGCACATGACTGTCCTAAACTGTGCCAGGTACAAAGAAAGAAAAATACTGACACAGTGCCAATCTGCAAGCTGAACGGAAAATTTAGTTCTAAATATGAAAAGTTGTACTTTTTGTTTCTGGATGATCACATTGGAAGTAAATGACCTTTCACAAGGTGTCTGGCTTTGAGGGAAAAAAATGAAGCTCATCTCCAATGAAGTCCTGATTCTGTATGCCGTTATGTGAAATGTAGACTGATCTAGCACTGACCATCCTCTTCATCCATACACAGTGCTCTACTACAAATATGCAGGGCCTTCTTTAATATTGTTTGGACCCTAGGCAAACATTTTCTTGCCCCCCCCCCCCATGCAATATCACTCTCCACCTGCTTGCACACCATGGACTGGGGTGGTGAGGGGGCCCAGCAATAGACAGAAACTCCTAGAACTCCTGGGATCAGTGCCAGTGTTGGGGGGAGGGTGTTATCAATGGCAATGCTGATTTTTTTTTACTGTCTACCAATATAATGAGGAGTTTCAACACTGACCACCAATGTAATAGGGGTTTACACTGACCACTGATGTAATAGGGGTTTACACTGACCACTGATGTAATAGAAGCATTCACAGTAACCAACAATGTAAGGAGGGGGACCTTCACACTGGTCACTAGTGTGAATAAAAGGATTGTACACCAAGCCCCAATGTAATGAGAAAAGTTACAATGTCCACCGATGTAATGGGGATTTACACTGACCACTTATGTAACAGGAGCATTCACAGTAACCACCAATGTAAGGAGAAATTTACACTGACCAATAATGTAAGGGGGACCTTCAAACTGGCTACTAGTGTGAATGAACGGATTGTGCACCAAGCGCCAATGTAATGAGATGATTTACACTGACCAGCAATGTAACTGAGACATCCTGACACCACAGAAACATGCTGCCCTTTAGCAGATACACAGCAGTGCCATTAATTGTTAATGACACCATCTGCTGACATGTGCTGTGCAACCATGTGATTTTGAAAAAGCGTTAGGGACTTTCTTCCACATTTCTAGTGCATAGAGTAGCCCATTGAAATAATTGGGCTGCCCTTCATGCTACCTACATCTTAATCCACCATGTCAGTACTGCTTTGCAGCCTAAAACTCGTTTCAACCTCTGCACCCCAAACCTCCCCTATCTTCTCCACTCCAACCCTCCACCCCTTTAACGCTCCCTGCCTCCTCTGCTCATCTGTGCACCCAACTTCCTTACCTCCATACATCCCCTCCTTGCTCACCTGTGCACCCAAACTGTGATTCATTCTCTGCCTACCTCTGCACACCCCACACTACCCCCCACCCCCACACTAATTTGCTTACCTTTGCAGAACAGGCTGATAGTCTGAATGATCACAGTTGTATGCTGGACTTTCAAGCATGCCCCTTTATCTCCCCAGTGGGCAGCAATCAGTATAGGTGATGGTGGATATGACCTCATGGGGACATGATATACATATGAACGCTGCCTCTATTTACATATGGATGCTGCCGGTCTGCAGCTATTTACATATGAATGCAGCCATTATTTACATATCAATGCCGGTATTATGTAAACACAGGGTCTGCAGGTCAGTCAGCAGTCTTCTGTACACAACAATAGGGCAGAGCTGGGTAGCATTAGTAGCAGCACTTCACACTGAGATATTGGGACACAGCACGGGACTGAAACCTCAAAGGACAAGGGAATTTAAACTGGGATAGTTGGCAAGTATGAGGTAGCTGCTTTGGGTCCCACAACAATGAAAGGGCCCAGGAAAGCTGCCCGTTTTGCCCTGCCTTAAAGATGGCCCTGGAAATATCCACCTTGTGGGAACTACCTTCCATTCTTCTGAACAGGCAGCTCTGCAAGTTCTGCAATCGAAAATGATTTGGATATTCTCTTTTAGGTTTTCTTTAAACATGCCGCAAGCTATAATGTACTTCTAAAAAGCGAACTGAGTGTGGAATTTGACAGGCAGTGAGGGGGCAAAATGTCACCTTTTCAGTGCCCGTTTAACCCCCTAAATACCACACCACCATTCTGCAACTGCATGCATTGCACACAGTTGCAGGGCCGTTGCAGCATAGACCTATTCCTTTGAATGGGTCATGTTAAGTAGGCAGTATTGCCCGCTGAATTTGACGGGGTGTTTAATTCCTGACGCTATCATGAAGCAATACATGGTGGTCAAGACATGTGTGCAGCTCTAACCACTGCCTTTTCAGCTTAAGGGGGTGCAGATGGGGTGTGGTATAAAATGTAGCTTAACTATGGGGGTTATTTACTAAAGGCAAACCCACTTTGCCCTACAAGTGCACTTGGAAGTGCAGTCGCCGTAGATCTGAGGGGAAGATCTGAAATGAGGGGAAGCTCTGCTGATTTTATCATCCAATGATGTGCAAGCTAAAATGCTGTTTTTTATTTTCCTTGCATGTCCCTTTCAGATCTACAGTGTCTGCACTTCCAAGTGCACTTTCAGTGCAAAGTGGATTTGCCTTTTCGTAAATAACCCCCTATGTGTTTTTTTTTACAGAAAATGCAAACAAACCCTTAGATAAGGGATAGAAAAGATTAGGTGTACCAGGTTTGCAAATCTACAGGCTTCTTTTATGCTTCAATGTGACCCCATGATACTGGCTGTTATAGTTCCGGCAACACGTTGTGTATTGTCCATATCTGTGTATTTTTCTACATCGTTAACTGTATCTCAAATCTTTAATAAAAACGCAATGAAGCTGAAAAGATTTGGTGCACCAGATAAATAGAAAGCATATATTTTCTGTAGTATACCATATTCTATTAAAGTAGTTTCATAGCTCTCCAGTAATTTATACTATTAACTGAATATTTCCTTGTATTCAGCTGCCATTCCGCTATGGATAACGAGACCTTTGACTGCAAGAGCTGTAAGGAATCTCTCTATGGAAAGAAATACACTGTTAAGGATGACAATCCCTACTGCATCAAATGCTTTGAAAACCTTTTTGCAAATATATGTGAAGGATGTAAAAAACCTATTGAATGTGACTCCAAGGTAATACTGATATTTATGTACAACCTGTTTGCCTTATATATCCAACATAAGTGGAATTGGATCAAATATTGTAGAACAGACTAAAGCTGTTTGTTTACACATTATACAATTTATTGTACAAGTTTTCTTTAAATTTACCAAAACCATAGAATATGAGGTCATACCTAAACACTTTCAAATTGTATGCAATCAGGCAGGCCCCTGCATTACATAGTTGAAGGCAAATCTAAAGGAAATTGAAAAAAAAAAAAAGTATAATGTGTAGCCAGCTTAAGACAATGGAAAACATTTTTTTTAAAGTAGTTATGCTGACTAATGAGCAGTAGACAACCATTAGGCCCCTTTCACACTGGAGCGGGGGCTGCGTTGGCGCTAAAGCGCCGCCATTTTTGGCGGCACTTTACCGTCGTATTTGCAGAAGCATTTGGCCGCTAGCAGGGCACTTTCAGCCCCCGCTAACAACCGAAAAGGGTTAAAACCATCCGCACAGCACTTTGCCAGAGGGATAGCCGAGCTGTCCATTGATTTCAATGGGCAGGAGCGGTATACACACCGCTCCAAAGATGCTGCTAGCAGGACTTTTTTTAGTTTCCTGCCAGCGCACGCTCCAGTGTGAAAGCCCTCGGGGAGCGGCTCTTTCAGGGCGCTTTGCAGGCGATATTTTTCATGCTGTAGCGCCTGCAAAGCGCCCCAGTGTGAAAGGGGTCTTAGGTTGGTGTCTTTCATTTAGCTCTCCCAAACTTTTGCCCAGAGTCGTTTATCAGCTGTATACAAAAGCATGGACTTCAACTTCAAGAAGCTGTTCTGTGCCTGTATAACACAGAGAATAATTTGGGAAGGATTTTCCTAGATTGATTTTATTCAAATTGTAACATTAAACTGTACACTGACACTTTTTGTCAGAAACAAGTTATGTTAGCCAATTATTGAATTACTGAAAGTGAAAACATCTTGTAGTAGGTGACAGATTCTTTCTAAATGGAATCTAACTTTTACCCTACATACCTTTGTTTAAATGAATAGTTTCTATATATATTTATGCGCATAGGAATATCTGTATTTGCAAATTTGATTTTGTCTTCCTTCAGTTAAAGGAGTTGTAAAGGCAGAATGTTTTTAATGTTTATGCATTAAGATAAAAAACCTTCTGTGTGTAACAGCCACCAGGGCCAGTGTAAGACTATATAGTGCCCAAGGCAAGACCAGATACCCCCCCCCCCCCCCCAACCGCCCAAGAAAGAAAAAATATGAAAACAAAATGAATTCAATAATTCTAGCACCAGAACTCCTGCATATCACTAAACTGATGACCTATAAGGGGCTTTGCGTGTGTGCACCCATGAAGCGCCAAAAAACATTAGTACCCTATATTTCTTCATAGGCAACGCTTTAAAAGCCCCTGCAGGACATCAGGTTAGTATTATGCAGTAGTTCTAATGCTAGAATTATTTCTCTCACTCCAGCATGCATGGTGATGCATAACATGTGTAGGGCAATCACATGCATTTGTGTGTATGTATGTGTGTAGGGCAGGGTGGGCTCTAAAATGTTTTGTATTTTATGTGTCTTTTTAAATATTTTTATTCTCTATTTTTTTTTATGTAACTTTTATTGTCATTACATAGGGGACCAATAGCCCCCTATGTGATAGCATATAGGTAACAGGTACTCTTTTTGTAGACATTCAGGGTCAATTAGACCCTGGATGTCTCCTCTGTACTCCGCTACAGCTGATGGAACACAGGTGTGCAGTGGGGGGTGGGGCTGTAGAGCCAGGTGGACAGGGGAGGGGGGATGCAGCCAGGTGGACAGGGGAGGGGGGTGCAGCCAGGTGGAGTGGGGATGCAGCCAGGTGGACAGAGGAGGGGGGTGCAGCCAGGTGGGTGGTGCAGCCATGTGGAGGGGGGTGCAGCCAGGTGGACAGGAGAAGGTGGGCGGTTCTTACCTTGAGGGATGTTATCACTGGAACTTTTTTCCGGCTCCCTCCACAAGTCAGGCAGCAGCAGCCAGTGTCACCAGTCACAAGAGCAGGAGATGGGGACCTCCTCCAGCCCCTCCCCATGACAGGTCAGCTGATCTCTGGGTTCCGCCCCCCAGGCCCCGACGGGAGAGATGCTGGGTCAGCGGGGCGAGCTGCAGGAGCAGCTTAACTTTGGGCTCTATCAGGACAAGTGGCACTGTGGCCCTGGTCCAGGAAGATGCCCAGCGTGTGCTTTATGTGTCCAGTCTGGACCTGGGTGAATCCAATCCAGCTGTCTTCATGCACAAGGCCGCCCACCCTGCACCTGTAGTAGCTGTACGTAGCGCAGAGAGGGAGGTGGACAGAGAGCTGGCAGGGCAGCTGGACATGGCACCGCACAGATCCCAGGGACGGAGGACCAGGGGAGGCTGATTGAGTGACTACAAATTTCCTCCTCCTCAGTGAGTGATCATGGCTGCAGAGCCCTAAATACATCCTAGGTGGCAGTGCACCCTAGGCAGCTGCATAGCTTGTCTTGTGGAAGAACCGGCAGCCACTCAAGCACCCCCTAATTATTCACCTGAGCCCCATCTCTCTCCAGCGATGACCACGAGTGTCTAAGCCATCCAGGACACTCTTCTTTGATTGGCTGAGACACAGCAGTGGTGCCATTGGCTCCCGAGGTTGTCAATTAAAGTCAGTCAGCCAATCAGGGCAGAGAAGGGGCTGGGCCAGGTTGAAGTTCCGTGTTTGAATGGATACATGGAGCTCTGAGTCGCCTTGGGTGCCCTCATGGAGAGCTGCTGGCTGAGGGGCTACTTGATAGGAGGGGGCAGCCCAGGTGCAGCAAAGAGGGACACAAGAAGAGGAGGATCCGGGCTTCTCTGTGCAAAACCAGCTGCACAGAGGAGATAAGTATAACATGTTTGTTATTATTTATATATATTTTTAAGCAAACCTTTACAATCACTTTAAGGTCTGCCATTCTGCTTAGTCTTATGACAAACAGTGGCCTCTATGTAGCAGTGTGGTTTTATCTCAGCTTATGTACAGTGGGTATAGAAAATACCCCCCCTTAAAAAAATAACATTGGGGGTTATTTACGAAAGGCAAATACACTTTGCACTGCAAGTGCAGTCTTTCTAAATCTAAGGGGTAGATATGAAATGAGTGGAAGCTCTACTGATTTTATCATCCAATCATGTGCAAAAATGCTGTTTTTTATTTTCTTTGCATGTCCCCCTTGGATCTACAGCGACTTTACTTCCAAGTGCACTTGCAGTGCAAAGTGGATTTTCCATTAGTAAATAACCCCCATTATGTTACTTTGCAGCCTCAAATGAAGACAGAGGGGATTATTTACAAAAGGTAAATCCACTTTGCACTGCAAATGCACTTGAAAGTGCAGTCACGCTAAATCAAAAGGGCAGATCTGAAATGAGTGGAAGCTCTGCTGATTTTATTATCCAATCATGTGCAAGCTAAAATGCTGTTCTTTATTTTCCTTGCATGTCCCCCTCGGATCTACAGTGACTTTACTTCCAAGTGCACTTTCAGTTTAAAGTGGATTTGCCTTTAGTAAATAAACCCCAGAGTTTTTGTTTTACCCAACTGTACCTACTCAGTGCAACTTATAACAGCCAAGTAAAAGATCAAAATGACCAAAGTTGATCACAGTTGAAAGATAAATGGCTTTGTGTGCCATTGAGAAGGTGATTAGCTACAATGGATTGAGTTTACAAGTCATTTTTAGGAGGGGGTGATCCTTTTTCCAACTCAGAGATTCTGTCTTTGAATTTATTTTATTTTTTTCTGACTTGTTGGTGTTATATCTTTATCTTAGATGTTATAGGTTGCAGTAAATACAGCTGGATAAAACAAAAACGGTGTCTGCCTTGATTTCAGCCTGCAACGCAACAAAATGTGATTATTTTAAAGGGGGTGATTCTTTTCTATACCCACTGTAGCAAGGTTAAGGGCTGTACTGCTGACATCCATCTATGGCCAGATTTAGGGTGGCTCCACCCTATGGAGAAGCAGTGGAGCCACCCTTAGACGGAGCATTGTCAGTCTGGAGAGAGGGTAGTTTTAGATGGACTTGACTAACAATTAAAAATGAACTCCAGCTTAGCAGTAGTAGTAGTAGTAGTAGTAGTAGTAGTAGTACAGCAACAGTTTTTTTTCCTTTTGTAATAAAGAATTTACATTAATCAATAAACTAATACACCTAAGTGAATACCTGCACAGCTGAAACCAATCAAAACAATCTAATTTTAGAGCAGCTCTCACTATAATGTGCTTCACACATCAAAAGAAATCAAAATATATACATAAGTGGAGCACTTTCTCAAATATAACATTTCCACCAGAGAATATCACTATAAGATAAAATAGCTTCCTAAAAAGGTATATATTACATATATTATATGTATAAAATTTTCAAATCATGTGCAAATTCAAATAAATGTGAAAAAACAACATATTTCTCTCCTCATTTTAATTAAAAAAACACTAGTAAAGTCCCAGCCAGTGCCATATTTATATATGGTCCAAATCCTCTTGTGCATATACACCTCACACTCTACAATGCCTTCCTCCAGATCCATCTCATGCTCTTGGTAATGTCTTATGCAATGGACCTCTATTATCATAGGAGGTCAATAGAGCATAAACCACCAGTTAGCAGCCACTTCACCTGTTCTTTACTCCAAACAGCCTCCGCTCATGCAAAAACAATTAGGCAGACCATAGTACTCTCTATCCATATATGTATTTTATTAAAAACGTTAAAAGTACTCACATTCCATAAAACATCAAGTACAGTATACAAATAAGCATGTGCCGGTCTGACAGCTCCCTCCGTACAGTCTACCCCAGGGATCAAACTATGGCCTTCCAGCAGTTCAGGAGCTACAATTCCCATCATGCCTAGTCATGTCTGTGAATGTCAGAGTTTTACATTGCCTCATGGGATGTGTAGTTTACAACAGCTGGAGGGCCGTAGTTTGAAGATGCCTGGTCTACACTATCCAGCATCAGCTCCCGCCCAGATATTTTATGTTATAGTGAAGTTCTCTGGTGGGAATATTATATTGGGGAGAGTGCTGCACTTATTCATATATTTTGATATTGATGAATAAACTCTGACTATTGTAAGCACTCTTGTCAGTGGTAAATGGTTTGTCTCAACACCAGGGATGAGCTCCAGCATGTTTGGATCCTAATTTGAATCCACCTAAACTATCCCGCCAGAAAGCTATCACTGCACACTGCCAATCATAGATTCCCAAAGAATCCCCCACTAAGGGGTGTGTATATATGCAGCTGCAGGGCGTGGAATGCCTTGGTGGCTTATGATTGGCAGTGTTCAGTGACCGCTTCCTGCTGGAATAGCTCAAACAGGTTCACACTAGGATCCAAACATGTCTGAACTCATCCCTACTCAACACTAAACTCACAGTAGCAGTCACACTGGCCAGATCAGTGAAAATAAACAATAATGGCCTAAAAAAAGGAAGAAAACAAATGCAGCCACCATATCTAAGGATTAGTAATATATTACATTTTGTTTTGGGGTTTAAACTGCTTTTAAAGTGGAACTCCAGCCAAAGAGTTTCTTTCAGATTTGGATTGGGTTTAGACCTTTGTCAAATTTGCATTGCTCTCCAGTTTCCCATGGAATAGTATTCCCTTTTCTTTCTGCTGGGTAGAAACAGAGAAATCTTCCAAACAGGGCCAATAATAAAGAAATGATTCCTAATGACACCGTGAGATGTAAGGCAAATTTGCCCAACCAGGTAAAACATTATAATTGTTGTCAAGTTTTTATAGCTGTCCATGACCCGAAAAGAAGGTTCTCCCTACTTCCTGTTCCAGTAAAACAACGGGAGGAAGGAAATCTCCTCAATGGAGACACGGAGAGCAACCGAAACCAGTCAGATGGTTTAACCCTTCCATACACCACAAATTAAAATGCTTTTCTTTACATCTCTGTTCCTACTGGAGATATTCGTATAACTTCCTGTTTGAGTAGCACGACAACAAGTGAGGGTAAATCTTTAAAACAGGGAAATAGACGGCAATAAAACCCAGCAGATGTTCTAACATAAGACGTTGCTGACCTCCTTTAGAAAATCTGTCTGTAGTACTAGTGTGAACAGATAAAATACAAATACCTAGGTAGTCTTAAGACACTTCTTTTAGGAAACATGCCCTTTAAAAATTGAAGGGCTGCCAGACCTCCTTTTATAACTTCTGATTTATTGAGTCCAACCTTGCAGCAAGTGAAATTAGAAGCCTTCATCTGAATATTTATTTCATATCAGTGACTCAGAGGCATTAAGGCCACTGGATCGGCATAAGTGTTAGGTCACACTTAGCAGGTCACACTTAGCAGGTTCCCTTCAAAGTATGGTGGCTTACAGACCATAGACCATCCTCATGTTATGGGGATATATGGTCACTACACTAGAAGATGGCATGTAAACCACCCATATGTCACCACAGAGTATGATGGCACCAGTACAATTTATCTTTATGATAAGCTTTTGAAGCATCTCAAATATACTCAATGGGTGGCCCCATTGGCCTCTTAACATCTAACATCACTCAATTACAAAACTGAAGTTGCCAAGAAGACATTTTGGGCATCCAATCACATGCAGGCACTCTTCAGGTATGATGGGAGGGCAGTTGTCAAAGTACAATAGCTGCAGTGGGGGATTCATCTAGCGACACTCTCTAATGTAGATAGAAGAATCTGGTAGATGTTTCTCCATTCAGTCTGCAAAAAAATCTATGTATATGGCCAATTTAACTTTGTCCATAAGTAAAATAATTAACATTGCACCACCGCAGAAGATGAAAAATATAGTGGCAATTTTTCTTTTTCTGATAGAGATATTTACTTGCATGGCCCTGCCATCTTCCTCCCTGCCAGACAGTTCAAGTTATGATGTCTGCCCCCAAAGCTGCTCTTCTTGCTGTTCTCCTATTTATAGTATTGTACATGATGACATAGGCGTGCACACCCACATTCTGGTGCTGGCAAGTCGAGGAATGGACTGCTAGATCCAGTAAGATTACATAGACCCTAGAAAAACAAGAACTATATTCTTCATCCACTGGAGGAACAGGAACAATTGTATTGGTTAATCATTTCCAAAGGGAGCTGCAATACTTCTTATAAATAGTAATAAAATGATCAATCAACCACCACATCAAAATGAATAACCACTGTGGATCTTATGTCACATTTTAAGGTACAGTACAGCAATTTTTTTTTTTTTCATCAATGTTTATATGCATTTGTCTTTAAGGATCTTAACTACAAAGACAGTCACTGGCATGAAGTTTGTTTCAAGTGTGCCAAATGCACTTGCTCTTTGGTAGAGAAACCATTTGCTGCCAAGGATGAGCTGTTGCTGTGCATCGATTGCTACTCCAATGAGTATTCCTCCAAGTGCTTCAATTGCAAGGCCACCATAATGCCTGGTAAGACTTCTCCACTGCAATTTATTCATTTCTGGGACTGGAAACAATGGCAATATTAAGTAATGGCTAGCCCTGTAAATATATGTTTATCACCTTTTTATTAAATATATATTATAGAGTGTTCACTTTGTGAGTGAATGTTCACTTAGCACAGTGAATAAAGGAAATTTATGCCGACTTTTTGGGATAATACAAGTAAAAATAACTTCACCATATTAATGAAAGTGTATGTCAGAAAAAATTTAATAAATGCACATTTCCCAATGTTTTCTCTCTTAAAAGACCCTGCAGATACAGAAAAATACCTGTGGATCTGCCAGAAATGCATTCAGTTACTAAGGCTTGATTCACATCTATGCATTTTTAGTGCTTTTTGCATTTTGCAGATTTTCACTACAGCCCATTTAACATGGTTTCCTATTGAACACGTTCTGTAGAGCAAATCTACAAAATGCAAAAAGTACTAAAAATGCATTGGTGTGAATCCAGCCTAAAGCTGGATTCACACCTATGCATTTTTTGTGCTTTTTGCATTTTGCAGATTTGCTCTACAGAACGTGTTCCATAGGAAACCATGTTCCAGTCCTGTTGTGGCTGACAACAGACAGCATTTTTTGTGCACTGAGCTGTGTGAGTCCTGTCTAATTTTCTGTTGTCAACCTGCTCAGATCTCTTACCATTACGGATTCTCCCACCATTACAAGATAAAAGCTCATAATTCTGCAGAACTTGAGATCAATTGGTTCAAGCAGGATTTAGTGAACTTCAAAGAGATTCAGATGCTGAACCATATTAAAATCAATGGGACCTGAATCTGTCAAAACAAAAATGCCCATTTACTAGGCTAATAAGCATAGGGTTGTAACAAAAATAGCATGTGGGGAAAGGGGAGAAAAGGGGGGACGAGTCACTGCCCTGAAGATATGTACTGATGAAAATATTTTTATTTGAAATTCTATTCGGCAGTAATTTATTTTTTAAGCACTGACATTTACAAAGGAAAAAATGTGTAAAGTAAAACCTTGGATTGAGAGCATAATTCTTTCCAGAAACATACTTGTAATCCAAAGCACTTGTATATCAAAGCAAATTCCCTATAAGAAATTATGGAAACTCAAATGATTAGTTCCACAGCCATTTCTTCATAGGTCCTTCAGTTTATAGTCCATATAAAAAAAAAAAAAAGATTATAGCAATGCGACAGGTTGTGCAACCATAAAATGTCAATCCACCAATGGTAGCCTCCACAAGGGCATTAGAAGAAAAATCCAGCAGGAGCTACAGAGTATAAAAGAAAAGAGAAGCGCCTCTAAGTGTAGCAATATGTTGCTAAATGTTGTACCTTCATTAAATGTAACCATATTGCTACACTTAGAGGTGCCTCTCTTCTCTTTTATACTCAGTTTTGACATGACGCTACTTGTATATCAAGACGTCGCTTGTACATCAAGTCAAAATTTATTTAAAAATGTTGCATGTCTTGCACAACGCTTTTAAACCAAGTTACTCTCAAACCAAGGTTTTACTTTAGCTTATCTTTTTTTTTTTTTTAAGAAGCCAGCAATGAAATGTCATTTGTTAGCATTTTATACTGTATCATTTTTTTCTTACATCTACAGTCTTGTAAATGTGACTTGTGTTGTAGCACATCCTGCAGGAGAATGAAAAAAATTAGCATTGAGTCCCCAAAATGCATACTAGACCCTTTTGAGTCTGTTATGGATTATATGGGGTAACCCATGCAAAAAAAAATATGCACAAGGTCCCCCAGAAAATCCATACCAGACCCTTCCAGTTCAGTGTGGATTTTGAGAGGGATCCCAAAGACAAAAAAGGGAGGTTCCCTAATAGTCCAAAGCAGACCCTTAACCAAGCATGTAGCCTGGTTGGCCAGAAAAAGGTGGGGAGATGAGTGTGCACCTCCCTCCTCATGAACCATACCAGGCCACGTGCTCTCAACTTGGGGAGAACATTGCTATATAAATGCACAGTTGTGTTCTGACGTTTACATACCCTGGCAGAATTTATGATTTCTTGGACATTTTTTAGAGAATATGAATGACAACACAAAAACATTTCTTTCAATAATAGTCATTGTTTGGCTGAAGCCATTTATTATCAATCAACCGTGTTTACTCTTTTTAAATCATAAAGACAACATAAATTACCCTGATAATAAGATTTCAGACCCCATTTCTTAATACTGTGTATTGCCCCCTTTACCATCAATGACAGACTGAAGTATTTTGTGGTATTTGAGATTGAGGCTCTTTATCTTCTCAGATTGTAAAGCTGCCCATTCCTCTTGGCAAAAAGCCTCCAGTTCCTGTAAATTCTTGGGCTGTCTTGCATGAACTGCACGTTTGAGATCTCCGCAGAGTGGCTCAATGATATTGAGGTCAGGAGACTGAGATGGCCACTCCAGAACCTTCACTTTATTCTGCTGTAGCCAATAACAGGTTGACTTGACCTCGTGTTTTGGATCATTACCATGTTGGAATGTCCAAGTACAACCCATTCGCAGCTTCCTGTCTGGTGAATGCAAATGTTCCTCCAGTATTTTTTGATAACATACTGCATTCATCTTGCCATCAATTTTGACCAAATTTCCTGAGCTTTTGTAGCTCACACATCCACAAAAACATTAGCGATCTACCTCCGTGTTTCACAGTAGATATGGTGTACCTTTCATCATAGGCCTTGTTGACTCCTCTCCAAATGTAGCGTTTATGGTTGTGGACAAAAGCTCAATTTTGGTCTCATCACTTTAAATGGCTTTGTACAACAGTTTTATATCAACACAGAGTGGTGCTGTGGATATAGAAAAAGAAAAATACTCAGTGCCACATCCTGGATAATACGACAAAAATTGGAATTGGAGGGCTTGGACTTTATAGGCACGACCACATAAAAAAAATCAATATCTTAAAAAACGATAAATTTATTAAACATAGAAAAAACATCTAAAAACATAAAATATCAGCAGAGCAAGTCAGTGTAACACAGTTCCAATAATACATCCAGTGTATAGCCATATGAGGTAGCATAAATGTTATAGGTATGAGGTATCACCACTTCCGTATTTATATAAAGAGTCCCGACAGTAGGCTATGTCACTGATTAACAATGATGGCAACGTCTTGGCTGGTTTATTATGGCTGTTGAGCCCTGACACCGTGATCAGTTTACCTGCCTCTGTCATCCACAGCCCTGTTCTCTGCTCTTCTCTGTGCTCCTGTGTCCTCCCCCCCTCCCCTCCCTGTCTGTCATCTCGTACCAGTGCTCCCCCCTTTCCTGCTGGTATCATAAATTATTGTTGTTACTACAATCCCTTCTGTTATAATAAATGCTGTGCCCCACTGTATGTATTTTCTAAAAAATCAGCCGATAAAAAAACGTTTTTTTTTTGTGCCGCTCGGGGTCATGTGACCAGCCATCTCTCTCCTCCTCTCCTCTCCTCCTCCCAGCTTACTTCAGTGGGGGTTACTCAGCTCCGTCCACTTAGCTGTCAGACCTGGAGAGGAGATAGACAGCTGGTCACGTGACTGCCAATTGGCGCTATAAAATAAGGTATTTATCGGCATATTTTTTAGAAAACATATACAGTGGGGCACAGCATTTATTATAACAGAGGGGATTGTAGTAACAACAATAAGTAGATTAACAACCACTTTAAGGGCATCCCCCATGCTTATTTAAATAATTTAGCATTTTTAATCTTGCCCTTAAGCATTATTAAAATTGATGCTTTGGTACATGTTGCCCAGGGCAGTGCCCAGCCCCCACGCCATTTTGTTTGACAACCCCAAACCTATAAAGTGTCCATTACTGTTTTTTAACATTCCGTTCCTATTGACTTCAGTAGGGTACAGATTCAGCAACTGAACTTTCCTTAAGTATGTGAACTTACCCTGAATCTGAACCCGGGCATTTTGACTCATCCTTAATTCATGGATGCTCTTTACATTTTTACCCCAAAGGGTTTTATAAGCAATCCACTTTTGCCTAAAATTTCTCAAATATATACCAATCCACGGAGGAGTAGCTAGAAATTCTCTTCCCTGTGATCCCCAGTATGAGACCACTAGTCAGTTGAAAGTATACTTTGTGCACTGGTCATCCCCAGGACCAACTTAGGCATTGTAGACATCAAGTCTCGAAGATCACATCTTCCAATCATCTAGCATCATCATCTGCAGAACGTTTTCTGCAACAGACCCAGTGACCTAACCCCCCCCCCCCCCCCCCTGTATTTTACTCTTTTTATTATTTATTTTTATATCTTTTTTTCCTTATGTGTTCATGCGTCTCATGTAATGCTCAAGGTCCTCTTCTCTGGTGGTGGGTGATCCTTAAAACAGAAGTATGGACAAACTTTTTTTTGGCTATATTTCTCTTTGGGTCACAGGAGTATATTTACTAATATACTCCTGATACCCAAAATCAGCTGATACTCTGCTGTTGTTTGCTATCAACTGATGGACAGAGCCATACCTCATTGGATAAGATACTGACAATACTGTTTCAATCTACCTAGATGCCTGATAGACAGCAAGCTCTGCCTTTAAACTTATCTGAATCCAAACAGCCACTGGCATCCATTCAATATTTACATAGCACATTCAAAGCTCCAGTTTTGCCCTATAGAGAGGGAGAGGAAAGAACGTTCTCATGGTGCAGTATTCAAATAATTTATTTATAAATATACGTTTGTATCTGTCACCTGCGTTCCAGCTGACTGGAACTAATGTATCTCAAACACGACCCAACGCCGTTTCATCAGCCTACATCTGACATCAGATGGTGGATCACTAACTGGCATTTCCCAAACAAAATATGTGCATCCTTGTCATTTTTTATGTAAGTGCAATACAACCTTATTTTTAAATAAATGATTTGAATTACTGCACCATGAGAACGTTCTTTCCTCCCCCTCTCTATAGGGCAGAACTGGAGCTTTGAATAAGCTATCTATATAAATATTGAATGGATGACAGTAGCAGTTTGAATTCATTCCTGTGACCATTTTCCCATATGCCTAATTTGACTCCCTGTAATAGGGGTCAATTAAGTCTGGTGAGTGCATTGTGAATCTGCATGTGGGTGGAGAGGAACCTTTGCTATACTCACTGAGGATGTTATTCACATGTGGGATTTATACATGGACTTCCCAATTTTTATGTATTTGTATAATTCAAATGAAGATTTATTTGTTCATTGACTATGGTGATTTATGATATGTAATTTATGATATAAGAGCAGGATTTCTTTTCACGCTTTAGGTGTTTTTTACACTTTACAACACGCAGCTCTTAATTGTAGTTTATTTGTTTTTTGGTCATTGATTTGCGCGGGTTTGGAATCTATTGGCTCCTATACTTTGTTTAAGCTTATGGCTGAGAACCAGCTGCACCCACTCCTCTCCTAGCCTGCTACTCCAGACTAAGAATTACTGTCCTCCATTGCCAACAGACTGAGAGCTGACTAATCAGCAGACATGCGTTCTGTCAGCTTTCGATCTTGGAACCCTCATGGAACAGCTGCAGTGTCAAACAGATACTACAGCATGGAGGTACTTGTTTTTTTAGTAAGCCTATAATTCTAATTTAACCACTTACTGCCCAGCCTATGGCAGATTGATGGCCGGGGGTGTGTGATTCAATTATCCTGACTGAGCGTCATATGACGTCCAGCAGGATAACTGCTGGCGTGCACCCGTGGGGGCGTGCAGCGTTGCGATCGGTGGTGTGGTTTGTCAGTCTGACACACCGCTATACTGATCTCAGTAAAGGACGTCTGACTGAGGCTCTTTACCACATGATCAGCCATGTCCAATCACAACTGATCACAATGTAAACAGGAAAAGCCGTTTATCGGCTTTTCCTCAATCGCGTCTGACAGACACCAGTAGAGGAGAGACGATCGGCGGCTCTCCTGACAGGGGGGTCTGTGCTGATTTTTTATCAGCGCAGCCCCCCGTGGATGAACACACTGGACCACCAGGACCACCAGGGAAGCCCTCAACACGTGGATGGCCAGGTATATCCCCCATGGCCACCAGGGATGCCATAGTGTGCCGAATATATGCCAATCAGTGCCCACAAATGGTGCCAGTCAGTGCCCATTATGAATGCCTGCCAGATCAGTGATGCCCAGCAGTGCCACCCATAAGTGTCCATCAGTGCCACCCATCAGTGTCACCTATCAGTGCCCATCCATGCCCATCAGTGCCCACCTATCAGCACCCATCCAGGCCACCCAAAAGTACCCATCACTGCAGCCTATCAGTGCCCATCAGTGCCGCCTATCAGTGCCCATCAGTGCTGCATACCAGTGCCACCTATCAGTGCCGTCTATTAGTACAACCTCATCACTGCCACCTCATTGGGGCCACCTCATCAGTGTCCATCAGTGCCCATCAGTGCAGCCTCATTAGTGCCCATCATTGAAGGAGAAAACTTACTTATTTACAACATTTTATAACAGAAACAAAGAAAACATTACATTTTCTGTCTTTTTTTTTTATTTGTTAAAAACACCAGCAGTGATCAAATACCCCAAAAGAAAGCTCTATTTGTGGGAACAAAATGATACAAAAATGTGTTTGGGTACAGTGTTGCATGACTGCACAATTGTCATTCAAAGTGCAACAGCGCTGAAAGCTAAAAATTGGCTTGGGCAGGAAGGGGGTGTAAGTGCCTGGTATTGAAGTGGTTAATGTTGCAGAGAGAGGAGCTGGGATGATGATATTAGTTTTCAAAAATAAGTTGCGCTAATGATGAAAATTGTAAGTACAAAATATAGATGAGTGATAACAACTAATAAAGTCCATCCGGTGAAGTGACATCAACATGGCAATAAATTACAATACACCCAAGAAACGTTATGTGTAAAGGGATAACTACCACCACTGATTTCACTTCACTTATCAACTCCCTATGATCTCTTATTATAGGAGATCCCAAGCGCTTTCGGGTTTGTACCCATCCAGGGCCTTTCAATGGACATAGCAACAGCGTCTTCATAAGCTTCCATCCCCCATAGAGGGCATAATGGCACAGGATTACCAAAAAAAAAATTAAAGTTTCCATTCCCCTTTTGGTTATTTTAATATTAAAAAATGTAGTGCACTTACAATTAAGCAGATATAATCGAACATTAAAGCCAGCCGGAGGGCTCAAATCTGCAGCCCGTCGCTCTGGGACCTGTGTGAACGCAGTGAAGTCAGCACGTCGCTCCTTCCTATGCATTTCTTCACAAATGATGTCGTACTGGGCCATGTGTGTCGAAACACATAGGGAGGAGTGACGTGCTGACGTCACCGTATTCGCGCAGGTCCAGGAGTGACGGGCTGCAATTTTGAGCTGGCCAGCTTGCATTTATGTTCGATTATATCGGCTTAATTGCAAGTGTACTACATTTTTTTATATTAAAATATCCAAAATATTTTACATAATGGAAGCTTTCATTTCTTTTCACTTTTTTTTTGTTTAAAGTGTTTATTTGCTGTGCGTATCTCACAGGTAGTGGCTTCTTTTTATGTACTTATTTCAGACAGCGCAGTAATATCCCTTTCTTTTATATGATGATATTAGTTCCACTCTGAATCACTACCTTGTGCGTGCAAGGTGCTGTGGTTATGCATCCACAGTGCATACTTGCAGTATACATTCTCCCAGTACGTCCTCAACCTTGGGGTTGAATGATGCAGGGCGCTTAGGTGATGCACCCACAGGACATATTTACTGCTTACATATTCACAGTCATTCACAGGACAATAAAAAAATAGTGGGAGAACTGGGTTTTAATTAAGAGCTTTGTAAGAGTGCAGCTGATAATGAAATGAAAAGAAAGAGAAAGGCGCCTCTAAGGGCAGTGGTTAAAAGATTTATTACAGGCACAACGGGATTAAAAAATACTTACAAGATAGTAAGAGGTCATAGGCATATAGTGAAATGAAAGCCTACTATTGGGCTCCAGTATAGTTTACACTTTGAAGACGATTTCAGGTTGTGTGGCTGCTGATGTCTGATTGTTTTCAACCATTTTTCCCTGTTTCTGAGTCTATTAGCACCATAAGGAAAGTCCCAAGTCAGCAATAAAGTGAAACTAATACTCTTCCTTACTCCCTTTATTGCCTAATAAAATTAGAACTACTATAATGGACTATAGGAAATAATTGCTCAAAACCATGCAATGCTACAATGGTTGTTATAAGAATACTGTATGTGACTTTTCAGATTGAACAAAATCTTTCATTGTGTACATTACTTTAAACATGCCTAATATATTTCCTCTTGCAGGTTCTCGCAAAATGGACTACAAGGGGTGTAGCTGGCATGAAACGTGCTTTGTCTGTGAGAGCTGTCAGCAGCCCTTAGGAAGCAAGCCGTTTATTCCCAAACAATCCAGTTTATACTGCGTGCAGTGTTTTGAGAATCAGTTTGCAAGTCACTGCACATTTTGCAAAAAGGTAAAATGTTCAGGTACAATTTAAATATGATCAATGATGCCATAAAAAAAAAAATTCTGTAATTGCTCAGATTTTACTGAAAGAAGTTGTGTTGAGAAGACAATGAGCATTAGGGAGAATGTAGTAACCCACAGCAACCAATTGGCAGTTTCTAAATGATTAAAAGTGAGATATGATTGGCTGCTGTGCGTCATTGGCAACGTTGGTACTTTTGTCCCAGAAACGTATTAGAATGTTGATTTTTTTTTTTGTATAAAAGCTTCCCACAAAATCAGTAAAACATCTCTTTTATTTGCACTTGAGAATCAGGACTGTTATAGACAAGATAACTTTTTTTGCAAAGATTATATTGCCATGAATTTAAGATTATTCATTGTACCATAACCACTTGCCAACCAGACATCGCCCGACATCTTTTCGTAGAGCTGGCGGCTCTTTTTTTAAAGCAATCTCAGCAGCTAACTAGCTACAGGATTACTTGTACAAGTAGCCACCCTCCCGCCACCTTCCGTGGCTTGTTTGGGCTCTCCTGTCCCACCAGGAGCCCCAAGCGACCATTCGGCGCGTCCGTGGGAGGGCGGACAGCCCAACAAAGCCGGGGTCAGCTTTGATCGGCTCTCTGCTATGGTAAGTGATGACCTAACATTACTTCCAGTTTACCCGAGTGTCAACAGCGCCATTGTTAAAAAATCAAAAGTATTCAAAAACACAGATCTTGGTGTTTTGAATGCTTTTTAAGGGCAGAGGGGAGATTTAGGGTCTTTTAGACCCCAGATCTCTCCATAAAGAGTACCTGTCACATGCCTATTGCTGTTAAAAGAACGATTACATTCCTTGTGACAATGTAATGGAACCCTATTAAATCACATTATAAATCAAACAAGTGTGGATTTGCACCACTGAGAAGTGGGGTGTTTTGGTCAAGATTTGGATGTCTAATTCTGGTGTGATGCTGCACACATTTTAATTTTGTATGCTTATAATTTCCTGTTTTGAACCTTCCACATGCCCAACAACGTACAAGTTTGATTTGGAGATTTTTGGGATCACTGATCATGGGTAGAGCCTTGGACATGTGTTATTTTGAGCTTACCCTGCACAGATATATCTGCTGAGGCATTTTTTCATTTTTAAAGAGTGTGTATTCCTAATGAACAGGTGTGAGCACTCAAGAGACAGAAACAATTACACTGGGGGATGCGTTCTTTACTGGGTGGATGAGCAAGCTTAGCTAGGTTATTTAAAGGCCTGCATTTGTGGCGGGCGTTTGGTCTAAGAACAGGCCTGAATTTTTCTTACAAAGATGGCGTCTCAGCCTCCTGACTCAAGAGCGGGAGTCATGTACACCTAGGCTTTGGGTTGGGGGGTATTCTAGGGGCCACACTTCCCTAGATGGATCTGGGAGGGAACATGCTAAGAATATGGATATCAGTTTATTGTTTGATCCTGGATTGTAGATCATAATTGTACATTGTTATATGAAAGATATAAAGTATCTCACAAAAGTGAGTACACCCCTCACATTTTTGTAA
Organism: Lithobates pipiens; assembly: GCF_037356315.1. Taxonomy (NCBI): domain Eukaryota; kingdom Metazoa; phylum Chordata; class Amphibia; order Anura; family Ranidae; genus Lithobates; species Lithobates pipiens. The sequence continues at coordinate 312,421,685 of NW_027507758.1, read as the reverse complement.
ATATTTTATTATATCTTTTCATGTGACAACACTGAAGAAATTACACTTTGCTACAATGTAAAGTAGTGAGTGTACAGCTTGTATAACAGTGTAAATTTGCTGTCCCCTCAAAATAACTCAACAAACAGCCATTAATGTCTAAACCACTGGAAACAAAAGTGAGTACACCCCTAAGTGGAATTGTCCAAATTGGGCCCAAAGTGTCAATATTTTATGTGACCACCATTATTTTCCAGCACTGCCTTAACCCTAAAACGAATGCCTTGGGCATGGAGTTCACCAGAGCTTCACGGGTTGCCGGTAGAGTCCTCTCCCACACCTTCATGACATTACAGAGCTGGTGGATAGAGACCTTGTGCTCCTCCACCTTCCATTTGAGGATGCCCCACGGAAGCTCAATAGGGTTTAGGTCTGGAGACATGTTTGGCCAGTCCATCACCTGTACCATCAGCTTCCTGTACCATCAGCTTCTTTAGTAAGGTGGTGGCCAGCTTGGAGGTGTGTCTCATCAGACCACAGGACATGGTTCAGTGTAAGTAATCCATGTCCTTAGTCTGCTGGTCTTCAACAAACTGTTTGAGGGCTTTTTTATACATCATCTTTAGAAGAGGCTTCATTCTTGAACAAAAACCATGCAGACCAATTTGATGCCGTATGCTGCATATGGTCTGAGCACTGACAGGCTGACCCCCACCTTTCAACCCCTGCAGCAGTGCTGGCAGCACTCATAGGTGAGGCCTGTTCTGAATGGAACCTGTCCTGTTAAATCGCTGTATGGTCTTGGCCACTGTGCTGCAGCTCAGTTTCAGGGTCTTGGCAATCTTCTTATAGTTCTTTGCCATAGGGTGCTACGTTGAACTTCCAGTGACCAGTATGAGGGAATGAGAGCGATAACAGCAAATTTAACACACTTGGTCCCCATTCACACCTGAGACCTTGTAATACTAACAAGTCACATGACACCGGGGAGGGAAAATGGCTAATTGGGCCCAATTTGGACATTTTCACTTAGGGGTGTACTAACTTTTGTTGCCAGCGGTTTAGACATTAATAGCTGTACACTCACTAATTTACATTGTAGCAAAGTGTCATTTCTTCATTGCTGTCACATGAAAAGATAAAATATTTACAAAAATGCGAGGTGTGTACTCACTTTTGTGAGACATAGTTACATAGTTGGTGAGGTTGAAAAAAGACAAAAAAGTCCATCAAGTCCAACCTGTGTCTACGTTTTTATGTCAGTATTACATTGTATATCCCTGTAGGTTATGACCGCTCAGGTAATAGTTTTTTGAATTTATCTATGCTCCCTGCTGAAACCACTGCCTGTAGAAGAGAATTCCACATCTTCTTACCGTAAATAATCCTCTACGCAGTTTAAGGTTAAACCGCTCCTTTTCTAATTTTAGTGAATGGCCGTGTATCTTTCCCTTTCACTTTTTTGATCCTTATTGTGGAATCACCAGTGTGGTATTTGTACATTGAAATCATATCCCCTCTCAAGTGTCTCATCTGCAGAGAAAAGTTCAGTGCTTGCAGTCTTTTCCCATAGCTAAGATCCTCCAGTCCCTTATTAGTTTGTTGCCCTTCTTTGCACTCTCTCCAGTTCCAGCACATCCCTTCTGAGGACTGATGCCCAGAACTGGACGGCATACTCCAGGTGCAGCCAGACCAGAGTCTCATAGAGTGGGAGAATAATAGTTTTATCTCTGGAGTTAACCCGCTTTTTAATACATGCTAAAATTCTGTTGGCTTTGCTTGCAGCAGCTTGGCATTGCATGCCATTGCTGAGCCTGTCATCTACTAGGACCCCAGGTCCTTTTTCATCCTAGATTCCCCCAGAGCTTCACCCCTAGTGAGTAGATTGCATTCATGTTTTTGCTACCCATATGCATTATTTTACATTTTTTTTCTTCATTTCCACCTTAAAGCCAAACCTGAGCCCTAGTGGCGTATGGCATGGCAACCCAACCGCGGCACGGTTTTGCTGCGATTGTCAACCGAAAAATTGCAAAATCATGTAAACAGCATTGCGGAATGCCTGTCACCCAAAAGAAGTTTTGCTTCGCGATTGGGGTGCCATTATCCCTATTCCCTCCTATTGCAAATCTTCTTCCTCTACCAGCACAAGTCCTTGTCCCTCCAGAAAACCCATGGCAGCCAATAGGGGGTACCACGGGGGCCCTAGCACACAGGGGGGCCTGGACAGCAGGGGGATTGGAGCGGCGGGGAGCAATTACAGAGGAAGGGGGGCAATTACAGAGGAAGGGGGCAAATACAGAGGAGGGGAGGCAATTACAGAGGAGGGGGGCAATTATAGAGGGGAGGCAATTATAGAGGAGGGGGGCAATTACAGAGGAGTCAAAACATAAGGGAGGGAGAGAGGCAGCTGCAGGTGTGGTAGTTTTAATAAATTAAATTGTTTAAAAACAATCTACTCCATGTCAGAGCTGTAGGCATGTCAGTCTGTGAAGTCCACTGTCCTATTCTTCCAATCCACGCTGCTGTTATCACTGAATTACTGGAGGAAACAGAGAGTAGCGGGAATCTCATGTGAACTTTCAGCCTCTGATGATGTAGGAGTGGTTAAGCCTCCCGAATGCTCTGATTGGTCACAGCATCCCAGGCTATCTGACAGCTCACTGTAGTTTTCCCGCAGCTCTGTATCCTTGGCTTCCTCCAGTGATTCAGTGAAACAGCAGCATGGATAGGGAGAATGGGGCAGCGGACTTCACAGACTGGCATGCCTACAGTTCTGACATGGAAAGTAAGTGGATTGTTTTTAAACATATAATTTAATAAAAATTACCGCACCAGCAGCTGCCTGTCACCTCTCTCTCCCTTATGTTTTGACTCCTCTGTAATTGCCCCCCCGCCCACCGCTCCGATCCCACTGCTTCCTTGGTCCCCCTGTGTGCTGGGGCCCCTACAGGAAGCTCCATGGCACCCCCTGTCAGCGGCACTGATGTCTGGGTCTCAGGCAGGAAAAAACCCAGGCACAGCATTCTAAACCCGTACTGTCTGGGTCAAAACCGGACAGTTGGCAAACCTACTCATTTGTCATGTAGTTGCCCATCCCATTAATTTGTTCAGATCTTCTTGCAAGATCCACATCCTGCAGAGAAATGATTGCCATGTTTAGCTTAGTATCATCCACAAATACTGAGGTTGAGCTGCTTATCTCATCCGCCAGGTCGTTTATGAATAAATTAAATAGGATTGGTCCCAGGTCAGAACCCTGGGGATCCCACTTTCCACACCGGACCAGTCCGAGTACGCCCCATTTATCACTACTTTCTGAACTCGCCCTTGTAGCCAGTTTTCAATCCATTTACTCACCCTTTAATCCATGCTGACAGACCTTAGTTTGTACAGTAAACTTTATGGGGAACTGTATCAGATGCCTTTCCAAAATCCAGATACACCACGTCTACGAGCCTTCCTTTATCTAAATGACAGCTCACCTCCTCATAGATAGTTAATAGATTGGTTTGGCAAGAACGATTCTTCATGAACCCATGCTGATTACTGCTATATACACATATATAAAATTATAGTAAAATTATAAACGCAACACTTTTGTGTTTGCCTCTATTTATCATGAGCTGAATTTAAAGATCTACAACTTTTTTGGCCTATTTCTCTCAAATATTGCTCAAAAATCTGTCTAAATCTGTGTTAGTGAGCACGTCTCCTTTTCCAAGATCCACCTCACAGGTGTGGCATATCAAGATGCTGATAATTGCACAGGTGTGCCTTAGGCTGGCCACAATAAAAGACCACTCTAAAATGTGCAGTTTTATCACAGAGCACAATGCTACAGATGTCACAAGTTTTGAGGGAGTGTGAAATTGGCATGCTGATTGCAGGAATGTCCACCAGAGCTGTTACCCTTGAATTGAATGTTCACTTCTCTACCATAACCCCTCTCCAAAGGAGTTTCAAAGAATTTGGCAGTACATCCAACCGACCTCACAACCGCACACCACGTGTAACCACACTAGCCCATACACCATTTTAATGTATTTTTAAACCAATGGAAGTACCTGTATAACAGGCCTGGAGTGTGAGAGGAAGAAGGAGTACAAGGAGCCAGTTTGTGCTGACAAGAAGCATGCTGATAAAAGAAGAGAGCAGAAAGAGAGAGAGGGAGAGAACATAGTGACAGAGAGATGAGCTCATCACTGTGCAGCTTCTCCATTCACTGTCCGTTACAGCCTGGGGGTGAGTTTAGGATGACCTGGGTTCAGAGGAAGTGGGTTAAATGATGCTTTTCTTCAGACTGAGCACATCTAGTGGCAGAAAAAAGTACTGCGAGGACCATATCTGGGTTGGAGCTGAATGTTGAAGAAAAAGCAAATTGGTTTTACTATTTTATCTTTTAGAAGGCTTTTCATTTGTATCTTTCAGCAAGCCTTACATTTTTATCTTGTTACTTTTAGCTGAAGTTCTTCTTTATGTATATTTATATTTATTATTTGATCATCTAAAAGGGTAGCAAAGCACTGACATGTACCCTACATTTTAAAAACAGGCAATCATCACATCAGGAATATCTTTCCAAGATCAGCCATGGCACAGTGAATGCTTTCTATGTACAAACTGTAAGAAGAAGCTGGTGGGACAGGAGTTCACGGCGAATGATGAGGATCCATACTGTTTAGATTGCTTTGGTAATCTGTATGCCAAAAAGTGCACTGCATGTGCTAAACCTATTACTGGTAAGTTCCATATTGTTTTAGTAGGCAAAGACAGAGATTATGTGCATGTTATTTAATTTATTTAAAAAAATATATGCATTTTAATTTAACACACATTTTAATTATCATAGTTCCACTGTTATCTTACAGTGATTGTTGATTTTTTTTTATGTTTTCATCTTTTTGTATTGTATTAAATAAAGAGATTTGTAGATCAGCCTGTAGAGGGAGCTCTGTCTGGTTCAGACTATGTACTCTATCACTGTTTTAACAACTGTTGCATTCAGATATACAGTTGTCTACTGTTGTAGACAGGTATATTAATCTGGAGTGTGCCCCAAGTGTGGAGGTGCACTGACACCACTCCTTCCTCATTGCAACTGGGCATTCTCCCATGTCTTGCACTTCTCAGACAGTGCAGCAGCAGGGAGATTACGCTAGTTCTCCATCAGGTCAGCTCCCCCTGTGATTGACAGCTGGCAGTGGGTGGATTCTTGGCCAACAGACAGCCTGATATTGGCTTTCCACTTACTGCCTGTTTTCAGTTACAAGGCGAGAGCAGACCTGATGGGGAGCTAGTGTAGTCTTCACAGCCAACAGCCTCCCTAACAACCAGTGACAAGGAGAGTGAAGCAGTGGCAAATATCCTGCCCTGGTACACTGTGTACCGAGACAGGCACCATTCCTATTTCTGTATACCAAGTTAAAGTAGACCTTATTTTCCTCCAGTTTTATTATCTACAAACTGGAGGTAATCAGTTTAGAATTTGGTGCATTAATAGTGCTACTTTATAAAAGAACTACCTGCATCTGCCGCATCTCTTGATAACGTTACAGAAACAGGTGGTAATAGAAGAGAATCCTTCTAGGTGGGGCTTTATTGGCAACAGAGTTATATACAGCAATATATCACACATATAGTATAATGTAGCATAAAAGTAGCAAAGCTTTATTATTCACAAAATATTCAAGATAAAAACATTAAAGTACAAAAAGTACAAAGGCTATTCTTACATATTGATTATAAAGATAAAACCGCGCTGGTCAACACTGGGTACTGGACAGACAAAAAACCAACAAATCCAGGATGGGTACTCTATGTGTAAATAATTATAGGTTGCTGCCCCCCACAAAAAGAAAATCCCCACTAGGGGTTCTTCCACCAGTAAAAAGAATCTAATAACCGGGGTAACTGGCGCTACCTATTTAACATAAGCAAATATTGACTCTTATTGATGAAACAAATGAAAAAGAGAAAATGAGAAATGCCAAGAAAAAATAGGAGTAATCTATCTCACCAGTAATAGTATTCATATGTGTAATCGTACCTAAATAAAAATGAAGCCTCCCTAATAGGGATGAGCCGAACACCCCCCGGTTCGGTTCGCACCAGAACTTGCGAACGACCCCCGCGTTCGGTACGAACGTTAGAACCCCATTGAAGTCTATGGGACTCGAACGTTCGAATTGGAAAGTGCTAATTTTAACGGCTAATATGCAAGATAGTGTGCTAAAAAGGGTTTGGCGACCTGCCTCCTGCCTCAGGGGACATGGGTCACTGCAAAAAAAAGTTTTAAAAACTACCGTTTTGGCGGGAGCAGTGATTTTAATGACGATTAAAGTGAAAAAAAAAAAAGTGAAATATTCCTTTAAATATGGTGCCTGGGGGGTGTCTGTAGTATGCCTGTGAAGTGCCACGTGTTTCCCGTGTTTAGAACAGTCCCTGCACAAAATGACATTAAACGGAAATAACACCATTTAAAACTGCTTGCGGTTTTAATGTTATATCTGGTTCCTGCAATATGGTTGAAAATCATTCAGAAAAATGGCATGGGTAGCCCTCCCTGCCCATTACCAGCCTATTTGGGTCTTGTACACATATTAAGGGGAACCTCGTACCCATATTAAAAAAAGGAAATGCGTGTGGCCCCCAGGCCCTATATACTCAGAACAGCAGTATACAGGCGGTGCAAACAAGACAGGGACTGTGTAGGTTTGTTGTGTTAAGTTGAATCTGTTTGTCATTTTCAACCGGTACATTTTTAAAGTGTAGCTCCAGTCAAAAAAACTATCTTTAAGCTTTTTGGAAAACATAGGGAAGGGTTATCACCCCTGTATAATTTTGTTTTGTCGTCCATCTTTTTTCATCTCACTTGCTGCTGTCTCCTTGCGTTTGCAAGTAGGAGATGTTTGTAAGTTGGATGTTTGAAAGTAGGGGCCTGCCCTATATTATAGCGGTATGTACTGGGTACAGAGCACGCAGACAGCACGCACTATCTCCTAACACTACTGACTGCAAGCTCTATTATTAACCACTTGTTAGCCCAATGTTTGCATAAAGTGAAAGATGAAGTTATGCTGAGTAAATAGATATCAAACATGTCACTCTTCAAAATTGCACATGCCCGTGGAATGGCGCCAAACGTCGCTACTTAAAAAATCCCCATAGGCGACGCTTTAAATATTTTTTTACTGGTTACATGTTTTGAGTTGCAGAGGAGGTCTAGGACTAGAATTATTGCTCTCGCTCTAACATTCTCGGCGATACCTCACATGTGTGGCACATGCGAGCACATGGGGACATGGGCGCTTTAATTTTTATTTTATTTTTTTATTGTTCATTTTACTTTATTTTAGTTTGACATTTTTTTTCCCAAAAATATATTTTTGATCACTTTTATTCCTATTACAAGAAATGTAAACATCCCTTGTAATAGGAATATGGGATGACAGGTCCTCTTTACAGTGAAATCTGGGGGGTCAATATGACCCCACATCTCACCTCTAGGCTGGGAAGCCTGAAATAAAAAATTTAAAAAAAGATTCTGGCTTTGATCGTACTGGCGAGTTGGTAGAAGCACCAGAGGGCGGTGAGGGGTGGGGGGCGTCTATGGCTAGGGGACTTCAGGGTATCACCGAGTATGGCTGGGTATCTCTGAGTATGGCTGGGTATGGCAATTTATGGCAGGGTATTACAGAGTATTGGCGGGGTATTGGCGGGGTACTACAGAGTAATAGCAGGGTACTGCAGAGTATTGGGGGTACTGCAGAGTAATGGCGGGTACTGCAGAGTATTGGGGGGTACTGCAGAGTAATGGCGGGGTACTGCAGAGTAATGGCAGGGTACTGCAGAGTATTGGGGGGTACTGCAGAGTAATGGGGGGTACTGCAGAGTATTGGGGGTACTACAGAGTATTGGGGGTACTGCAGAGTATTGGGGGTTACTGCAGAGTAATGGGGGGTACTGCAGAGTAATGGCGGGGTACTGCAGAGTAATGGCAGGGTACTGCAGAGTATTGGGGGGTACTGCAGAGTAATGGGGGTTACTGCAGAGTAATGGGGGTACTGAAGAGTAATGGCAGGGTACTGCAGAGTAATGGCAGGGTACTGCACTGCAGAGTAATGGCAGGGTACTGCACTGCAGAGTAATGGCAGGGTACTGCACTGCAGAGTAATGGCGGGGTACTGCACTGCAGAGTAATGGCGGGGTACTGCACTGCAGAGTAATGGCGGGGTACTGCACTGCAGAGTAATGGCGGGGTACTGCAGAGTAATGGCGGGGTACTGCAGAGTAATGGCAGGGTACTGCACTGCAGAGTAATGGCGGGGTACTGCACTGCAGAGTAATGGCGGGGTACTGCAGAGTAATGGCGGGGTACTGCAGAGTAATGGCGGGGTACTGCAGAGTAATGGCGGGGTACTGCAGAGTAATGGCAGGGTACTGCACTGCAGAGTAATGGCAGGGTACTGCACTGCAGAGTAATGGCAGGGTACTGCACTGCAGAGTAATGGCGGGGTACTGCACTGCAGAGTAATGGCGGGGTACTGCACTGCAGAGTAATGGCGGGGTACTGCAGAGTAATGGCGGGGTACTGCAGAGTAATGGCAGGGTACTGCACTGCAGAGTAATGGCGGGGTACTGCACTGCAGAGTAATGGCGGGGTACTGCAGAGTAATGGCGGGGTACTGCAGAGTAATGGCGGGGTACTGCAGAGTAATGGCAGGGTACTGCACTGCAGAGTAATGGCGGGGTACTGCACTGCAGAGTAATGGCGGGGTACTGCAGAGTAATGGCGGGGTACTGCACTGCAGAGTAATGGCGGGGTACTGCAGAGTAATGGTGGGGTACTGCAGAGTAATGGCAGGGTACTGCACTGCAGAGTAATGGCGGGGTACTGCACTGCAGAGTAATGGCGGGGTACTGCAGAGTAATGGTGGGGTACTGCAGAGTAATGGCAGGGTACTGCAGAGTATGCACTGGTATTGCAGAGTATTGGCAGGGAATTGAGGGGTTAAATTCGGTGAGCAGCGATGTGGGCACTGCAGATGCAGCCCACATCGCTGCTGACACCGATCTCTTTCCCCTCCGCTGTACCGATCGGTACAGAAAGGGGAGGGAGGAACAGGCGTCATAACATGACGCCGGTTTGTTTCCAAGTGATCACTCCGTCATTTGACGGAGCAATCACGTGGTAAACGGCCGCTATGAGCGGCCGTTTACCGTGATGCGCCGGGTCCTATGGACCCGGCGGTCACGGATGCTCTCGAGTGCGCACACCTCGGGGCACGCGAGAGCAGAATTCTGGGAGGCCGTTAATTAACGGCCTCTCTGAGTTAAACAACCGCCCTGAAGCCGTTAATCGGCAATGGGCAGTTGTTAAGTGGTTAAAGCTAGATCACTAGCTATATAGGTGAGGTGAATATAGTGGTGTATACTGCAGTCAGGGCACAGACAACAACCACTACACAGCAGCAAGATAGCAAATCAGCCAAAAACGATTGGTGTGTACTGTGTTGAAGGTACACAGAACACCCACTGCTTCAGATGCAAAGTAACACACTACAGGAGGCCGCCTTAAAGGCGGCCTTATATAGTGTGGGGCGTGCACTACACAGTCTGAGCTATGATTGGCCACAGGCAGGATGCCTGTGGCCAATCATGGCTCTCCTCGCTGCCGGCGCTGCGATTGGCCAAGCATGCGGGGTCACAGTGCATGCTTGGCCAATCATCGGACAGCAATGCACTGCGCCAACGCAGTGCATTGTGGTCCGCGCGCGCGTCACTCGAATTTTGACGCGAACGGCCAAAACGTTCGGAATTCGCTGAACGCACGAACGGCCAATGTTCGAGTCGAACGTACGTTCGACTCGAACACGAAGCTCATCCCTACTCCCTAAGGAAAGTCCACTTATTTCAATCCAAGCCCAAAAAAAGACACATACAAGAGGCTACTTCCAGAGGTGACATACAATCGCACAGATTCCCTACTGCGACTCCAATGTGACAATAAGCAGTGTAATAATTTAGGACCTTATCCTGAGAACTTAGTATAATCTTGAACAAATCGTATATAAATTCTGTGAAAAAACACCAGATTAATATAGAAAAACTTGTACTGAATGCGACTTTTCCTTAAAATCGCATTAGTGTCACATTATGATAAACCCACCGATCTGTCGGCTGGGAAGAGAAAAATATAAAAATCTACTCCAATTACTACATGTGAAAAAAAAATATATGAATCTAAAAAATATATGAATATATAAAACAAACTCTAATAAGTATATGTGTAAGTGAGACGTGCAATTGAAAATACCGAATTAGATGACACAATTCAAATTCAAAAACAAAAAGTTCCAAACATATGTACTGGCAAAGCATCTATGAAAAAAAAATGATACAAAATAAAAAATGTGTTATAGTGACCCTTAGAAAAATTATAAAAATAAAAATAAAAAATAAAAAATAAAAATAAAAGTCCAACTCTCCAAAAAGTCTTCAATAGTGCAAATTCAACATTAAATGTTCATAAAGTGACTTTTGTGCTTCTTGTGTGATCTTCAAAGTGACTTCCGTGCTCCCCCGCAAGGTACCCCACTCACCAAAAAAATTCACCCCTACAGGGGTAGTTCGCCTTTAAATCCAATCTGCCGATATCCAGCTCTATGACCTTCTGACCTCTTTATTTATAATCAGGAGACACCTTACTGCTGACACGTGGTCCAGCAAGCATGGGCAGGGACAATATATTTCATTCACAGCACACTGGGTAGTATGCAGGACAGGGCTCGGTGTTGCAGCCTGTTGTACCCCGACGTCTCCATACAGCTGGTGGTGATGGTGCAAGACCTGTGAGCTCTACCCCCTTCTCCTCCTCTGCCACCTCCTTACCCTCATCTGCAGAATTGTCCTATGAACATCAGGTACCCCCTATGAACTCAAAGGGATATTCCCAGAGTCAGGCTAAAAGGTGCCATGCAGTGCTTCAGCTGGTGTGTTTAGGGGACAGGAGAGATTCTTGCAACTAATCATTAAGGATGCATGCACTGTATTGTCACCATTTGAGGAGGCCACATGGATGGTAAGCCATGACAGTGCATGCATCAGTGACACACTCCCTGTTGTGTTCCTGCTGGAGCAGACTCTACGTGGCATTATGGACAGGGCACTGGAGGCAGAGCAGCAGGACTTCCTTTCCTCTCAAGGCCCACTTTATCCAGACACCATCATTCCTTTGTCACAGAACACACAGGTGGAGAGAGGGGAGGAGGATGAGGAAGAGGATTCTGGCACTTTCATAGGCTTCAAAGAAGAGGAAGACATGCGTCAATTTGTAAGCGATGGCTTTCCAACCCCAGGACCCTTGGGAATAGTATGTGGCTTTGAGGAGGAAGTTCCAGATACTGTCATCCTGAGTGACCAGAAGGAGTCTGCTTCTCAAGCCTCAGCAAATTTGAGGCGAGGCGCATGAGCAACCTAATGCTTCAAAGCCTGCGAAAGGACCCAAGAATACGTGGCATAAAGGAAAAGGATGATTACTGGTTGGCAACCCTTCTTGACCACCGTTATAAGGTCTCAGAACTCATCCCATCCCCACATAGAGAGACATGGTACAGATCTGCCACTTTACAGGTAGACTGAGCCCTTGTACACACGGTCGGAGAATCTGTCGGAATGAGTCTTATCGGACCGCATTGTCAGATAATCCGACTGTGTGTGGTATGCATCGGACTGATTCCGTCCGAATCTCCGTCCGACCCAATTTTCCAACATGTTGGAAATATTTCCCGGCAAACTGGGCCGGACGGACCTTATCCGATCATGTGTAGAGCATTTTCATCGGACCAAGTGCCATGCATGCTCAGATCAAATTCCTACATCAAAGCTATTGGCTACTAGCCTGAATGTAGTCCCATCGTAACGAAATTACGTCATCACGTTCTGAAAGATCGGATTTTTTGCCAACTTGGCCCGACCGTGTGTATGCAACAGTTTCGGACACAATCCGTCGGACTAAATCCGACGGGCAAAATCCGATGGATTTGGTTGGAAAAATCTCCGACCGTGTGTACGTGGGCTAAGGGGACCCCCACCCCAGGCACTATATTGGAAGGAATTTTTCATTTTTATGCTTGCACTTTAAAACTCAAATAATCACTGCTCATTTAAACATTATGTTTTTCACAAACTTTTTTTTTTTATTGATACATGTCCCTCATGATGCCTCTCATTATACTGAAACAATTGTTCCTTTAAATTTACCAAAACCATATAATTTGAGGTCAAACTTAAATGCTCTCAATTTGCTCTCTCAATTTGCATGCAATCAGGCAGACCCTTGCACTACGTAGTTGAATGTAAATCTAAACTGAACTGAAACTGAATAAGAAAATTGTATAATGTATAGCCAGCTTAATTGGAACAAAGGGAGAAGTAAAGAGAGAGGGGAAGGGTGACTGCTCTGACTCTGCTAGCCTGTGTAAATGACAGTTTGAGCTATTAAGCTCCGAAAAGAACTGGCTTTTTCAGGAGCAGGTAAAAAAAAATAAAGGAAAAAGTTGAGTATAAAGTTTTAGCTGCTGGCTTGGATATAAGAATATGTAATATTCACATGCAATATATAATTTTATATATTTGTTTTTAGTCCTAACCTTAATAAATAAAAAAGTAAATATGTACAAACCCATTATTCATTTCCTTTGTAATCTCAAACAAGGTATATTTAGATATAGATACTGTATACTATCTAACTTACATAATTTTTTTACTGTGCCCTTGGAGTTTACCAGATTCAGATTTATATTTATGCTTGCAAAAATCTTCTAGTTGGTATAATGGGACCTTTGATTACCATTTAATATATTTTTTGTTAAAACTAAAACATCTGAAGGACATTTCCAGCTGTATTTATCATCATAGACCTGAACAGAATTAGTTCAATGTTGTCAACTTGACAACTACTATTAGGCACAGGACACCTCCAAATCAGTTCTCATATGTCTACCCGTTGTCAGATGCTTTGTGACTCACTGTTCATACTAAAATAAGTACTGAGCAAAATATTGTGCCGGTTGCTACGTGACAGTTCATTCTGGACACATATTGAGATAATGACTTCTTGACAACATTATATGGACCGTGTGCTTCCCTAACACTAATGTATCACCTCTAACATTTGCCACAGTAATCTGATATTTCTTTTCATTGCAGGTCAAGGAGGTGCCAAATACATCTCATTTGAGGATAATCACTGGCACACAGACTGCTTCAATTGTTCAAAATGTACTCATTCAATCATTGGCCAAAAATTTCTCCAAAGGGATAATGGTATACTGTGCCTCCAGTGTGGTCATGACTTATAAATACATAGATGTTTGATGTGTAGTTTTAAGCTTCTTTTAAGCAAATCACACATAATCATGCATGTCGTCCATGTGGGTCATACCATATGTGCTCTTAGTTTTATCACGGGTTGTCTTAAATTATCCTATTAGATATTACAGCATTCCACACTTTCACAAATTTATTGAAAAGTTCACAACAGCATAATAAAAACTATTTTGAAAATGTTAAAACTTTGTGTATAATTACAAGATTGTAAGGTGCTTGAAAAAGCAGCAGTCTATATAAATATTATAATGATGTATAAAATGTAAAAGAAGAAAAAATTCTTCTGCTTGCCAGTTTTCAGACAGGTAATGCCGGATTCACACAACTGGACTTTCTGGCAGAATAGGTCAGGCGGAATCATTTTGTTGGATAGTCCGATCGTGTGTGGGATCATTTTTCTTTAAAAAAATTCATACGGACCTAGAAATAGAACATGTTTCAAATCTGTCCGGGAAAACCTATCGGGAAAGTCTGTATGCTGGGCCGACGGAAAAAATACGATGCCAGGGCAGCTATTGGCTACTGGCTATTGAACTTCCTTTTCTAGTCCCGTCGTACTTCATCATGTTTAAAACTAACACACTTTCAAATAGACTTTAGTCCGTTCGTGTGTGGGCAAGTCTGTTTGTTTGGAAGTCCATCGTCAAAATTCCATCGGACCTTTTCTGCTGGAAAGTCCGGTCGCGTGTATGCAGCATAACAGTTATTTGTTAATGTACAACCAAATTGCTAATGAATCTGTGCTTTGCCAATGCAGAGTAAAGCAATAATTTCACTTTAATGGCAGGCCCTGCACCAGCTTATACAAATAGTATTTTCCTAGCCATCATTATGCTGCTGGAAGTGAGTGAACAATACCCAGTACATTTAACTATTGAACAACTGTGACTTGATCCCCTTCCTCCCACATGATTGCCCATTTAGACACCCAGTGTTGTCACATGGGGATAGATAGGGGAGTCCTCAGCCCTGTTGATGATTAGAACAGCAGGAAAGACAGGCATAGGCTTTTTCTTTCTAAAGAAGATCAAAATAATGATAAAGTCTGCGTCCAGTGGAAGTTGCTGAAATTTTGATTGTTGCTATTTGAAAATTGTAGACCCTTATAAAGCATTCTTTAGTCTTCTCTAGATAACTGTAGCACAATCCTCTTAGTGATAAGAAAAATCTGAGCTTGTCCCAATAGGCACAAAGTGTACTTTAAAGTAAATATGTCACAAGGGAAGTAAAGGGGCTGCCAATGTTGACCCCCCCCCCCCCCCCCCCCCCACCCTTACAGGAAAGTCTAGTATTGCAATCAGATGGTAAGCACTTTAAGAAGGAGAGATCAATGGCCAGCTGTATTTTCCCCACAGATAGATGTGGATGTTCAGAGCTTATGTGAACCCGCGGTTATGCCATAGACTCTACTTTACACACTTATGTTATGTGTTAACAAATGGTATTTGATGGCAAAACATTGTAGTAGGTGATGAGAAGGAGATCAGAAAGTTAAAGAGTTAGGCTAGAAGAGCTATCATGAAAGGTAACTAATAGCTGGAAAGTGATAGAACAAGGACTACATCAGATAGGAATCTTTTGAAATGTATGTTTTTTTGTTAACTGCACAGTAATATTCTATGTACTTGCATAATAAATATCAATAAAACATGCTATAACAGTAAACCATGCACAGAAATATTTTTTATACTATTCCACACGTAAACATTATTTTTACAACTTGAGGTTGATTTACTAAAACTGGAGAGTGCAAAATCTGGTGCAGCTGTGCATGGTAGCCAATCAGCTTCTAACTTCAGCTTGTTCAATTGGGCATTGACAATAAAACCTGGTAGCTGATTGGTTTCTATGTAGATCTGCACCAGATTTTGCACTCTCCAGTTTTACTATTGTGTATAGAAAAAATATGTATGAAAAACAAAAACCTTTTTTTTTATATATTTCGTTGAAGGTAGGAATGAGCTAAACTTCTATCTTTTTCTGTCTTGCGCCCAGCTGGGATATTCCTCTTCACTTCCTGTCCTGGACACGTAACAGGAAATTAGAGGAAATCTCTTCTAATTAAGCAGAATTCCAATCTTGGAGAGTTGTCGTAGGAATATGGCCCAATTTAAGAAATTTGTTCCACTGACAACTTTAAAATGTTGGATTTCCTATCACTTCCTGTCTTTGCGACAAGGGATACCAGGGCAAATAGAGGGATACATCTCCATAGCGAGGACACAGACAGCATTAAAAACATGACAGGGCTCCTAACCATTCTCTGTCCAAATCTACAAAACTTTGCCTTTACATAACCATTATAAGATATTATACTTAACCACTATGGATTGTCTAGTGTCCATTATATACAGTACTGTGTACTAAAGGAATTACTGGCTGTGCTTCATACCATATCATTCTGAAATGAAAACATATACCAGTATCCCCCTTGCAATTCACTTTATTAGTTGGATTAGCTGCTTAGCTTTTAGTTGACATCTCATGCACACTTTCGATGTTGTACATGACAATAATAATTCCATGCTGTATCTGACTAATATATATTTATATACTGTATATACACTCAGCGGCCACTTTATTAGGTACACCTTGCTAGTACTTGGTTGGACCCCCTTTTGCCTTCAGAACTGCCTTAATTCTTCGTGACATAGATTTAACAAGGTGTTGGAACATTCCCCAGGGATTTTGGTCCATATAGACATGGTAACATCACGCAGTTGCTGGAGATTTGTTGGCTGCCCATCCATGATGCAAATTTCCCGTTCCATCTCATCCCAAATATGCTCTATTGGATTGAGATCTGGTGATCCTGGGGGCCATTGGAGTACAGGGAACTTCTTGTCATGTTCAAGAAACCAGTGGTGAGATGATCTGAGCTTTGTGACACGGTGCATTATCCTGCTGGAAGTAGAAGATGGGTACATTGTAGTCATAAAGGGATGGACATGGTCAGCAACATTACTCAGGTAGGCCGTGGTGTTTTAAACAATGCTCAATTGGTACTAAGGGGCCCAAAGTGTGGCAGGAAAATATCCCCCACACCAATACAGCACCACAACCAGACTGAATTTATAGGAAGAAATGGAGAAGGGGATTTTAATGGTGCCACAAATATGACAAAAGGTTTGTAAAATAACAAATATTTTATTAATATGAAAATATTTAAAAAGAGTGAACATAAACAGACAAACATGTATACAAATTATCAAAGCATGATAGCGAACAATATAGTGCATATAAAGCTAAATAAAACTATATAAATGCCTGTTTGCTTCTTCAGAAGCTATAAGGCATATATTGGCTATCATGTATGTGATAAATTAATTTTAATCCTGTTTGTTCAGATGAAAGGAGCAGAGAGGGGAGCATCAAATCCAACAACGAGGATCACAGGGTGGGTAGTGGGCACCAGAAAAAAGGAAATCAATCCTTAAATCAATATCTGCATAATGCTCAGAGGAGATTGTAGCATCATCATATATATATATATATATATATATATATATATATATATATATATATAAAATGAGAAAATATATTCACAGCATTTGAGCAGCCAGATGGCAAAGAGACTTGCAGCTTCACATAATATAGCCCAGAGTAGATTCAGGCTGAAGGAAGCCTCTTCTAAGAATTGTGCACAAGAAAGCCCGCAAACCGTTTGCTGAAGACAAGCAGACTAAGGACATGGATTACTGGAACCATGTCCTGTGGTCTGATGAGACCAAGATAAACTAATTTGGTTCAGATAGTGTGGCGGCAACCAGGTGAGAAGTACAAGAACAAGTGTGTCTTGCCTACAGTCAAGCATGGTGGTGGGAGTGTCATGGTCTGGGGCTGCATGAGTGCTGCTGGCACTGGGGAGCTACAGTTCATTGAGGGAACCACGAATGCCAACATGTACTGTGACATATAGAAGCAGAGCATTATCCCCTTTGGAGACTGGGCTGCAGCGCAGTATTCCAATATGATAACGACCTCAAACACCTCCAAGACAACCACTGCCTTGCTAAAAAAGCTGAGGGTAAAGGTGATGGACTGGCTAAGCCTAAACCCTATTGAGTATCTGTGGAGTATCCTCAAATGGAAGATGGAGGAGCGCAAGGTCTCTAAAATCCACCAGCTCCGTGATTTTGTCATGGAGAGGTGGAAGAGGACTCCAGTGGAAACCTCTGAATCTCTGGTGAACTCCATGCCCAAGAGGGTTAAGGCAGTGCTGGAAAATAATGGTGAACACACAAAATATTGACACTTTGGGCCCAAGTTGGACATTTTAACTTAGGGATGAACTCACATTTGTTGCCAGCAGTTTAGACATTAATGGCTGTGTGTTGAGTTATTTTGTGGGGACAGCAAGTTGACACTTATACATGCTGTACACTCACTACTTCACATGCGTAAATTTCACAGTGTTGTCACATGAACAGATATAATAAAATATTTACAAAAATGTGAGGGTTGTGCTCATTTTTGTGAGATACTGTATATAGTACCAAAGTAGAGCTTTACTTTAAGGTGATTTATGATTGCTATTGCCTAGAGCCTGAATAAAAGCAATGAAAAAAACTATTGAACATTTGGTATCCTCCATCAGAACATTCAGAACATTGCAATAGACAGATTGTTTTCACTATCCCTTTTCATTTTAAGGAACATTATATGCTACATTTACTTACATTTGCTTAAAGTGTACCCGGTAATTTTGTATTACAATTCAGTTCTTGAAACCTTGATAATAACATGCCAGTAATATATTTTATTCCATATTCTTTCTAAACGACTTCATGGACTATAAGGAGATAACGTAATTAAAAAGGATTTCATGTTAAAAAGAAAATCTGTTTTATTATGAGACTTATAATAACAGATATTCACATTACATTGTTTAATATTTTATTAAAACATTTGACTGTTATATTTATTTTGAAACACTGCTCAACAGTGCACCCTGCTGATAACAATGGGATGTGGAGTCTAAACTAGGAGAATAGGAACCGCTGATAAGTCAAATGTGAGTTATTGTACTTTGGGCTGTATGGGGTGTGATAATTCAAATATACTGGAATCATTTTAAACCATTATGTTTTGCTCATAAAGAGTGAGAGTACAATGGTGAGTGCAAAAAAAATATATATTTTCAGAATTACAGCACAGATGTTTTGGATTCACTTCCATTTAAATATATAATCTCAACAGAGTTACTATTGTCTTCCTGGGTCTAAATGGCTCAATTTGTTCTAATTTTTTTCCCAAAATATTGATGACATAATCGGATCCTAGTTCTGGTGTCTTTTGGCATAGAAAAGTTTGGTCACAAGTGAAGCACAAATAAAGGAAGCCTTGGCTCAGTCCATGAGGCTTGCGCAACTCATTGTAACTGGATCTGGTACTTGTTTACACTGTCATTTGGAAATCTGAAAGGTAAGAGTATTACAGTCAGTGAGCTAAGTAGTGTGTGCTGTCATGGGTAATGTACAGTAGGAGGCTGCTTCAGCACTGTGGAGATATCTGCTCTAGTCATTCAGAGTTTGACCATGTTACTGTCAATACTACTTTGTGCACTGCTATCATCCTGAAGATATGAGGAACACTCATGCCATAGTGATATGAGTCCCTAAAGGTGTAACTAAAGTTGTCACAATTCACATACATACAAACATCCAGAAGTATGCTTATTGGGATTATCCCATTTACTATTGTTCTGTTTCAAATTCCGCTTTATGCGTTGACATACCTCCTTAGACCCAGTCTGTCCACACAGTATGGTCACCTGCTGACTTGGCACCATTCACGGGCAGCTTAACTCTTCAATAAGACACAGAAGTTGAATTCAACACATTTTTACTTCAGCTAAATGCAGTACAGAAGATGTTTTTCCAATCTTTTGAAGTGTTAGCCCTTGTACACACGGTCGGAGATTCCGACAACCAAATCCATCGGATTTTGTCCATCGGATTTTGTCCGACGGATCTTGTCCGAAACTGTTGCATACACACGGTCGGACAAAGTTGTCGGATAATCCGATCGTTCGGAACGTGATGACGTAATTTCATTACGATGGGACTACGTTCAGGCTAGTAGCCAATAGCTTTGATGTAGGAATTTGATCTGAGCATGCATGGCACTTTGTCCGATCGGAATTCTCTACACATGATCGGAGTATGTCCGATTGGAGCATTTTGTCGGAAAATATTTCTGGCAAGTTGAAAAATTTGGTCCAACGGATATTCCGACAGAAACAGTCCGATGCAGACCACACACAGTCGGAATATCCGACAAAACTCTCCGATCGGACACATTCCGTCGGAATCTCCGATCATGTGTACAAGGGCTAAGAAGACAATTACTTTCCTAAGCCCTGTCTCTGCAAAGTACACTGACTAGACATAGAAGATACAGAATAGGAGGGGGGTGGACAGAGGAAGAAACCAAAATCTTACAGTAAATCGCATTGTAAATCACATAATAAACAAGTTCTAGTGACGCAAAACTGTCACTGAATGCAAACATACTAAAGAACAATAACAACCTGATGTAGTTCAATACAACACAGAAAAAGAACATACAGTATCTCACAAAAGTGAGCACACCCCTCACATTTTTGTAAATATTTTATTATATCTTTTCATGTGACAACACTGAAGTAATTACACTTTGCTGCAATGTAAAGTAGTGAGTGTACAGCTTGTAGAACAGTGCAAATTTGCTATCCTCTCAAAATAACTCAACAAAAAGCCATTGATGTCTAAACAGCTGGCAACAAAAGTGAAAATGTCCAAATTGGGCGCAATTAGCCATTTTCCCCTTTCGGCGTCATGTGACTCGTTAGTGTTACAAGGTCTCAGTTGTGAATGGGGAGCAGGTGTGTTTGGGATCACTTAAATTTCAACGTGGTACCTCATGGCAAAGAACTCTCTGAGGATCTGAAAAGAAGAATTGTTGCTCTACATAAAGATGACCTAAGCTATAAGAAGATTGCCAAGACCCTGAAACTGAGCTGCAGCACAGTGGCCAAGACCATACAGTATTTAACAGGACAGGTTCCACTCAGAACAGGCCTCGCCATGGTCAACCAAACAAGTTGAGTGCACATGCTCAGCGTTATATCCAGAGGTTGTCTTTGAGAAATAGACATAGTACTGCCAGCATTGCTGCAGAGGTTGAAGGGGTGGGGGATCAGCTTGTCAGTGCTCAGACCATACGCTGCCCACTGCATCAAATTGGTCTGCATGGCTGTTGTCGCAGAAGGAAGCCTTTTCTAAAGATGATGCAGAAGAAAGACCACAAACAGTTTGCTGAAGACAAGTAGACTAAGGGCATGGATTACTAGAACCATATCCTGTGGTCTGATGAGACCAAGATAAACTTATTTGGTTCAGATAGTGTCAAGCGTGTGTGGCGGCAACCAGGTGAGGAGTACAAAGACAAATGTGTCTTGCCTACAGTCAAGCATGTTGGTGGTCTGGGGCTACATGAGTGCTGCTAGCACTGGGAAACTACAGTTCATTGAGGGAACCATGAATGCCAACATGTACTGTGACATATAGAAGCAGAGCATGACCCCCTCCCTTCGGAGACTGGGCCACAGGGCAGTATTCCAACATGATGCTGACCCCAAACACACCTCCAAGACATCCACTGCTTTGCTAAAGAAGCTGAGGGTAAAGGTGATGGACTGGCCAAGCATGTCTCCAGACCTAAACCCTATTGAGCATCTGTGGGGCACTCTCAAATGGAAGGTGGAGGAGCGCAAGGTCTCTAACATCCACCAGCTCTGTGATGTCATCAAGGAGGAGTGGAAGAGGACTCCAGTGGCAACCTGTAAAGCTCTGGTGAACTCCATGAGTTTTAAGGCAGTGCTGGAAAATAATGGTGGCCACACAAAATATTGACACTTTGGGCCCAAGTTGGACATTTTAATTTAGGGATGTACTCACATTTGTTGCCAGCAGTTTAGACATTAATGGCTGTGTGTTGAATTATTTTGAGGGGACAGCAAATTTACACTGTTATACAAGCTGTACACTCACTACTTTACATTGTAGTAAAGTGTCATTTCTTCAGTGTTGTCACATGAAAAGGTATAATAAAATATTTAAAAAATGTGAGGGGTGTACTCACTTTTGTGAGATACTATATATTTGGGGCAGAACAGCTTTATAGTCCCATACCATAGTGGTCCCATATTGATGCACAACCTTTCAGGCATGAATTTTTTTTCCCCTCGGTCGCTTAACAAAATGCATACTTACCAACTGAATTTGCTAGTTTAGGCCAGCTTTTCAGGCAGTTGTCACATGACAGCTGTATTCCGAGATATGGACCCTATCAGTACATATATATATATTTCTTGATCATACATCACGGGACACAGGAGCTTCATTAGTGGGTTATATAGGCACCTCTGGTGATTGGACACTGGTTAAACCCAATTAAGGAGAATTTCTCCCCTATATAACCCCTTCCATATGGGAGGCACCTCAGTTTTTTCGCCAGTGTCTATGGTGGTTGGTCACGTAAAACTTTAGCTCTGTGCAGATCCCTGCGGGGGCCTAAGGGCTACAACAAACCGGATCCATACCTCGGGCCGATATTTGACTCCCAAGATGGTATGGTACCCGGGCCTTGTCAGCCGAAGAAACGAGGTTTGGCCTGTAAGTCCTCTCCTGTTGGAAGACTGGGCTCTGGGAAAACCAGACTTGGTGTACTGTTTACACAGAGCGCACGAAAGTTTCTGGCAGAGTCTTTTACATAGTCCAGGTAGGAGGTTCTTCCAAGAAAGAGCCCCAGATAAACCTGAAGGTTGACTAACATTGCCCGCCGTGATGGGTGAAGGCTGTAACTTGTCTGTTTCAGCAATTCCTGCGGCGGGGACAGGTAAGGGAAGTTAATCCTATATATATATAATTATATGATGGATTTCTTCATTTTGAGTAGTTGTATGTCTTACCTGGTTTCCACCACTAGAGGGAGTAAGAGCAGCCTGATGCATACTTACATGCCTTTCAGTACACACACTCAGTGAAGCCTGGTTCTCCAGCTGTCTCACGTCTCCACTGCAGTCCCTGCCACAATAGAGGTAATACAGGGGTCCCTTGTAGTCTGGGGGTCCCACGCAGCTCCGATGGAGTTTTTCCTTCCCCCCTGGATTCCGTGGTCCTTGTGCACGCGCGCCGGGCGCGTCACGGCCTAATGGAGGAGGGGGAGTGTGGTTGTGAGCCGTGCACGTCAGTGTGCACGGCGCTGTACTGCGCAGGCGGCAGTTTTAAAAAGCCCAGAGCGTCAGGGGGCTGTAAGTGGAGACACAGGAGCTGTGGGCAGTAAGCATCCCAGGGGATTGGATCCAGGCAAACCTTAGACACCTACTCAGCATCAGGTTGTGCAGTTTAAGCATATATGTTTATTGTGAGACTTTAAGCACAACAGTGATTGCACTTTGTACTAGTACCTCTGCTTTGTAGCTTAGGACTATGTCTCCTCGTAAGAGGGTCACAGGGAGAGGTAACAAGAGCACTGGTAAATCACCGCCTAGGTCCAGGGGTTCTAAAAGTGCCTGTAAGTTACCATCCCCCCCCGCAAGACTGGAGCCAGCCTCTCAGGACGAGTCAGTGCCCCTGTCAGGTTTTGCAGCCTCTCCTAATGTCCCAGCCCTGGTTTATGTCACTGAGGACTCCCTTAGGGCTACATTGGAGGGTTTTGAAGGGAGAATAATGAATTTTATTTCTGCTTCCCTAAAAGATAGCAGGAAAAGGGGTAAGACCCCTCCCTCCCTCTGCTGAAATACCTCTCTCAGATAATTCTTCTGACAATGAGGAGAGATCCCTATCTTGAGCAGTCAGAGGAATCAGAGGAAGAGGAGAGAGTCCCCTCCTCCCAGGCGCTCAGAAAACAGGTGCAGTATTATACTGAATTGGTGCATACCACATTCAGAATGCCTGCTGCTGAAGTCGCTACGTCCTCTGTTTCTTCCCTGGGAATCAGGAAAGCCCCACAGACTGCCTATTCCTTCCCAATTCATCCCTTAATGGATAAATTGTTGTATGAGGATTGGGGACATCCCGATAAACTGTTTGCTCCTCCTAAAAGGTTTTCTATGCATTATCCTCTGGAGGAAAGTTTCACCAAGAAGTGGGGGGTCCTATCTGTTGATGCGGCTGTTTCTTGTGTGAATAAAAACCTGACTTGTCCCTTGGATAATGTGCAGGTATTTAAAGATCCAACTGATAAGAAGCTGGAAACTTTATTAAAAGCCTCCTTTTCCATGACTAGCGCTGTAGTGCAACCTACAGTCGCAGCCGTGGGGTTGTGTCAGTTCCTCAAGGAACAGGTTAAGCAGATGCTTGGGCTCCTTCCCAGTGAGGAAGTAGAGAATTATGCAGAAATGCCTCATATTCTGTGTTTCATGATTGATGCGATTTTGGATTCCGTCCAACAAGCATCACGTTTGTCTCTCATGTTGGTACACATGCGAAGGGCCCTATGGCTAAAGAATTGGGCAGCTGAGCTATCATGCAAGAAGCATTTGATTGGGTTCCCGTTTAAAGGGGAACGTTTGTTTGGAGAAGAATTAGACAAATTCGTCCAAAAAATTTCAGGAGGTAAATCTACTCTCCTTCCAGTCAAAAGGATCAAGCGTCCTTCATTCAGGCGTGCTCTCTCTCCCCGAGCATCAAGCTCTAAGCAGTGGCGACGGCCTTCTCAACCCTCCTCTACAGGAAAGGTTCAGGGCCAAGCCCAGGGGCAGAAAAAGACTTGGGGGCGAAAGCCTGCCAAGCAGAGCCCAAAAGCTTCCTTGTGAAGGGGCGCCCCCGCTCGGCCGAGTGGGGGGAAGGCTCCTGCAGTTTGCAGGAGCCTGGCGGGAAGAGATCCGGGACAAGTGGGTGATCTCTTTGGTATCTCTGGGCTACAGGCTAGAGTTTCAGGAGATTCCACCTTCTCGTTTCCTAAGGTCAAGGATCCCCAGGGATCCAGTAAAGCAAAAACCGCTATTTCTGGCCTTAGATCACTTACTATCCCAAGGGGTGATAGTAGAAGTGGACCCAAAAGAACAGGGTTCAGGGTTTTACTCGAATCTCTTCAGCGTTCCGAAGCCAAATGGAAGTGTCAGACATATCCTAGATCTGAAGGATCTAAACCGGTTTTTACGCATCCGGTCCTTTTGAATGCAGTCAATCTGCACTGTGGTCTCCTCCCTGCAAGGGGGAGAGTTTATGGCATTAATAGACATCAAAGATGCATATCTCCATGTGCCAATTTTTCCCGCACACCAAAAGTTTCTAATGCCGCGTACACACAGGAGGACTGTATGGCCTACTTAGTCCGCCGAAACACATTTCAGCGGACAGTCCGCTCGTGTGTGGGCTTCAGTGGACTTTTTCAGCGCGCAGTACGGCGGACTAAGTATTTCGGAATGTTCGAAATACTGTCCGTCGTACTCGCATTTCGGCGGACAATCCGCCCGTGTGTATGCCAGTCCGCCGTACTTTTGAAATGAGCGGACTTTTCCCGCCCGGAGAAAAGTCCGCTCATTTCGAGCGGGTATCCAGGTAGGCGGGGCCCGCGAAGGAGACGTCGCTGGCCCCGCCGCCTGGTATGGACTTAAAGGGGAACCCCAACGCCGAAAAAAATCGGCGTGGGGGTCCCCCCAAAGTCCACAACAGACCCTTGTCCGAGCACGCTACCCGGCCGGCCAGGAAAGGGGGGCGAGCGAGCGCCCCCCCTCCTGAGCCGTACCAGGCCGCGTGCCCTCAACATGGGGGGGTGCCTTGGGGAAGGGGGGGCCGCACGGCCCCCCCACCCCAAAGCACCTTGTCCCCATGTTGATGAGGACAAGGGCCTCTTGTCGACAACCCTGGCTGTTGGTTGTCGGGGTCTGCGGGCGGGGGGCTTATCGGAATCCGGGAGCCCCCTTTAATAAGGGGGCCCCCGGATACCGGCCCCCCACCCTATGTGAATGAGTATGGGGTACAATGTACCCCTACCCATTCACCTGTAAAATAAAAGTACCAAAAAAAACACAACACACGAGATAAAATACTTTATTGCACAGCTCTGGGGGTCTTCCGTCTTCGGGGGTCTTCTCACCGGACTCCTCCGCTAGCAAAAGAGCTACAAGAAGATAGCGGAGGAGTCCGGCGACCGCGCCTTCTTATAGCTCTTTTACAGGCGGTGGCCCGGTCTTCTGTCGCCGCCGCCGCCTTCCGTTCTTCTTTTTCTTCTTCTTCTTCTTCTTCTCCAGGAGATGTTGCCTCGACGATCTCTCCGGCCGGAATGCCAGGGACGCACTGCGCGGCCACTTATATAGGGACAAGGGGCGGTGTCACATGGCTTTATGTCACATGGGTTGGTCACATGGGTTGATGTCACATGGGGACTATGACATCGTAAGGGGGCGGGGTCACCATGTGACACCAACCCATGTGACATAAAGCCATGTGACACCGCCCCTTGTCCCTATATAAGTGGCCGCGCAGTGCGTCCCTGGCATTCCGGCCGGAGAGATCGTCGAGGCAACATCTCCTGGAGAAGACGAAGAAGAAGAAGAAAAAGAAGAACGGAAGCGGCGGCGGCGGCGTCAAAAGACCGGGCCACTGCCTGTAAAAGAGCTATAAGAAGGCACGGTGGCCTGGCAGAAGAACCGAAGAGGGGGACAAGACCCCCAAAGTCGGGAGAAGAGGCCGGCGGCGAGGAAGAAAGCCGGACTCCTCCGCTAGCAAAAGAGCTACAAGAAGATAGCGGAGGAGTCCGGCGAGAAGACCCCCGAAGACGGAAGACCCCCGGAGCTGTGCAATAAAGTATTTTATCTCGTGTGTTGTGTTTTTTTTGGTACTTTTATTTTACAGGTGAATGGGTAGGGGTACATTGTACCCCATACTCATTCACATAGGGTGGGGGGCCGGTATCCGGGGGCCCCCTTATTAAAGGGGGCGCCCGGATTCCGATAAGCCCCCCGCCCGCAGACCCCGACAACCAACGGCCAGGGTTGTCGGGAAGAGGCCCTTGTCCTCATCAACATGGGGACAAGGTGCTTTGGGGTGGGGGGGCCGCACGGCCCCCCCTTCCCCAAGGCACCCCCCCATGTTGAGGGCACGCGGCCTGGTACGGCTCAGGAGGGGGGGCGCTCGCTCGCCCCCCTTTCCTGGCCGGCTGGGTAGCGTGCTCGGACAAGGGTCTGTTGTGGACTTGGGGGGGACCCCCACTCCGATTTTTTTCGGCGTTGGGGTTCCCCTTTAAGTCCATACCAGGCGGCGGGGTCAGCGACGTCTCCTTCGCGGGCCCCGCCTACCTGGAGACGCGCTCGAAATGAGCGGACTTTCCTCCCCGTGTGTGGGCGAGTCCGTTCATTTCAAAAGTAGGGCGGATAGTATGGCGGACTTAGTACGCCGTATTAGTCCGCACAAAAAGTGGTGTGTGGTCAAGTCCGTTCATTCGAAAGTATGACGGACTGTCCGTCGGATTGTCTGACGGACTGAGTTGGCCAGACAGTCCGCCCGTGTGTACGCGGCTTAAGGTTCACGGTAGCCTTGCCGTTCGGGCTTGCTACGGCCCCTCGAGTCTTCACAAAGATTCTGGACCCTCTCTTGGCAAACCTAAGAGCTCAGGGTATATTATCTAGATGATTTACTTCTCATGGAGAAAACAGTAGCGTTCCTGAACCACAGCGTTACCAAAATGCTAGAACACCTGGAACGTCTAGGTTGGATTATAAACCTAGAAAAATCGTCCCTACAGCCTGCCACCAGGTTGGAATACCTGGGTATGATCATCAACACTGCTCAGGGCAAGGTGTTTCTTCCAAGGCCAAAAGCTTTGGCCATTGGGGATCTGGTGTGCCTAATTATGGGCAGGAGATCATCTCCCATTCGATTGTGCATGAGACTGCTAGGAAGAATGGTCGCCTCCTTCGAGGCCGTCCCATTTGCCCAGTTCCACTCAAGGCCTCTGCAAATATGCATCCTTGCGGCTTGGAATAGGAAGCTCCAATCCTTGAAACTTCCTATGCGTCTATCCCCAGGGACACGCAAGAGTCTCGTCTGGTGGTTACAAACCAAGAATTTGCTGAAGGGCAAAACTTTTCTTCCTCTTCCATGGAAGATTATCACGACAGATGCCAGCCTGACAGGCTGGGGAGCAGTGTTGGAGGAGACGTGCTCGCAGGGGAAATGGTCTGCGATCGAGAGGCCCATAAATGTCTTGGAGATCCGGGCAGTTTATATGGCTCTCATAAAGCGGTCTTACAGACTACGAGGTCTCCCTGTTCGGGTTCAGTCCGACAATGCCACAGCAGTGGCTTATATCAATCACCAGGGTGGTACCAGGAGTCTGGTTGCGCAAAAAGGGGTGAATCGCATACTTGTCTGGGCAGAAAAGCATGTTCCGTGTCTTTCTGCAGTCTTCATTCCAGGAGTGGAAAATTGGCAGGCAGATTTTCTGAGCCGCCAGCAGTTGTGCCCAGGAGAATGGGCTCTGCACCCCGACGTGTTCCGGAACATATGTCACAGGTGGGGTACTCCAGACGTAGATCTGTTTGCATCCAGGTTCAACAGGAAACTGGACAATTTTGTGTCAAGGACAAGAGATGCACTTGCTCAGGGGTCAGATGCTCTGACAGTTCCCTGGGATCAGTACAATCTGATCTATGCCTTCCCCCCGAGCCCGCTTCTGTCTCGGTTCCTGGGAAGAGTCAAGAGGGAGACAAAATTGGTCCTTTTAGTGGCCCCGGCTTGGCCCAAGCGACCGTGGTACGCAGAGATCATGAAGTTGGCAGTAGGCAGGCCATGGATACTCCCTCTCTGGCCAGATCTGCTCCCACAGGGTCCAATTTACCATCCTGCTTTACGCAGTCTAAATTTGACGGTTTGGCTGCTGAGACCCACATTCTGAGAGACCGTGGCCTTTCGGGGCCAGTCCTTTCTACTCTGGTCAATGCAAGAAAGCCGGCCTCCAGGCTTATTTATTACAAAATCTGGAGGGCATATGTTTCCTGGTGTGAACTCAGGAAATGGCATCCTAGAAAGTATGTCATTAGCAGGATCTTGGCCTTTCTCCAGTCAGGCCTAGAAATGAATTTGGCCATAAGCACTTGCAAGGTGCAGATTTCGGCCCTGTCAATGTTTTTTCAGAAGCCACTTGCATCGCATTCCCTGGTGCTGGCTTTCATCCAGGGGGCCATGCGGATAAGACCGCCAGTCAAACCTCCGGTATGCCCATGGGATCTGAATTTGGTTCTCTCGGCTTTGCAGGGGCAACCATTTGAACCTTTGCATCTGGCTTCATTAGTTCTCCTGACTAAAAAATTGGTTTTCTTGTTAGCCATATCCACGGCTAGAAGAGTGTCAGAACTAGCGGCTCTTTCCAGCAAGGAGCCGTATCTAATTATTCATAAGGACCGGGTGGTCATGCGTCCCAACAGGTCCTTTCTACCTAAGGTGGTTTCGGGATTACATTTGAATCAAGATGTAATCCTACCATCCTTTTTTCCGGACCCACAGTCCGCAGAAGAAGAATCTTTGCACACTTTGGATGTGGTTAAGGCAATCAGTATATATCTTCAAGCAACTGCTCGGATAAGGAAAACTGATTGCTTGTTTATTTTGCCGGAAGGCCCTAGGAAGGGCCAGGCGGAGTCAAAATCCACTCTCTCAAGGTGGATTAGACAGATTATTTCTCAGGCCTATAGTGTTAAGGGGAAAATCCCTCCTTTTCCAGTGAAAGCGCACTCTACTAGGGCTGTAAGTGCTTCTTGGGCAGTGCATCACCAGGCCTCCCTGGCTCAGATCTGTCAGGCTGCAACTTGGTCATCAGTCCACACATTCACCAGATTCTATCAGGTGGATGTCAGAGGGCAAGAGGATATCGCCTTTGGGCGCAGTGTACTGCAGGCTGCAGTTTAGGTCCTCCGGTCCCTGGCGGTCTATAATTATGATCTGTGTCTCCCTCCCCTCAATCTGAGCATTGCTTTGGGACATCCCACTATGTAATGAGCTCCTGTGTCCCATGATGTATGATCAAGAAAATTGGATTTTTATATACAGCTTACCTGTAAAATCTTTTTCTTGAGAGTACATCGCGGGATACAGGGCTCCCACCCCTCTTGGGTTTTTACGTGGTTTCTTATGGCTTTGCTACAAAACTGAGGTGCCTCCCATATGGGAGGGGTTATATAGGGGAGGAATTCTCCTTAATTGGGGTTAACCAGTGTCCAATCACCAGAGGTGCCTATGTAACCCACTATGTAATGAAGCTCCTGTGTCCCGTGATGTACTCTCAAGAAAAGGATTTAACAGGTAAGCTGTATATAAAAATCCCATTATATATGTCCCTATAGCACACTGTAGCTGAATTGGGGGTGCTGCTAGGGTCAGGATGCCCACAGAAGAGAGTGTGGTGGAGAGCTGCTCCTCTGGCAGATCCAAACCATTACCCATTGCTCCCTCTTCTGCACTGCATTGTAGGTGCCCAAATTCTGTAAATCTAGGGAATTGTGCTCATCACAGTGCTAGAGGGGTGCATAGCCAAACTTTTGCTTGGAGTATTTTTTAAAAGTTGTTTGAATAGGGTACTTACTGTATTGTGGTATCTGTACTAGAGGTATCAAGGGGTGTGGAGGGGGTAACAGTGCTGGCAGTATTTGGTGAGCAGAGGTAGGGCTCTGATAGGGGGCATAGGTGGGCCCCATCAGGTCAGTAGTGGGGCCCAGGCCTAGAAATGGCTGCCCTAAGGAGGAGGATGCCTGTCGAGTAGGCTGTACCATGCCCTGTCAAGTAGCCTACACAGGGTATCATGATTTCTAATTGCAGCCCTGCATTACTACTGTCCGTACTTAAGCAAGCACTGATAAAACAGGTATATTGTATGCACAGGACAGTTCTGCTACTTTATTTTTAATGGATGTAGTGTTTTTCCACCTTTTCTGTGTTCTTTAGGCCCATTTCACACTGGGCGGATCCATTTGGAAAGACTCCGCTTGCTCAGTGGGGCTCACTCCGCTGATCTCCTCTAACCAGGCGGATTACAGGTCCATCTCCACTCAGTGTGCAGAGATGGACCTGTCAGAGTCCCGCTCTCCTCTAAAGGGAGATCGGATGAAAACTGACAGCCTGTCTGCTTTCATCCGATCCGACCGGCTGGACAGATGGTGAATATATCGCCATCCGTCTGTTTGCAGTGGATTTTCTCTGAACATGTGTTGGCTGACATCCGCCTCCCCATAGGGGACAATGGGTGGTCTGCCTGAAAAATGGACAGGTGGACTCGATCGGTCTAATCATTTGAAAACAAGGCATTTCCCTGTTCTGTGACATGACAGAGATCTTCTGTTCCCTGCCATCGGGAACAGGGATCTCTGTCATGTTTCAGTAAGCCCATCCACCCAGTGTCATTTTTACATTGATCAGTGCATTTTTTTAGCGTATGTGTATTATAGCAAAGTAAAAAAAAAATTGTCTGTCTTTTTTTGTTTATAAGCCAAAACATAAACACTTGATCAAATACCACAAAAAGAAAGCTCTATTTGTGGGAAAAAAAGGACATCAATTTTTTTGGGTACATCGTCACACGACCACGCAATTGTCAGTTAAAGCAACGCAGTTCCATATTGCAAAAAATGTTCTGGTCATTAAGGGGGTAAAACCTTCCAGGGCCAAAGTGGTTAAACACTGTCCATTCTCTTCATTCCTGCCTTAGTGTTCTGTCTCCATGTGCCCCTGACCTGCGTTCCAGTGTTCCTGTATCCTGCTTCCTGTTCCTGATCCCAATTCTGACTCTGCAGCTTGATCCCTTCCCATCTGCTCTCTCTGATTCCTATAACTCTCTCCCTGTCCTGTCTTGCTCCCAGCTCCCTCTGCTTGATCTCCTATGTATGACCCTGGCTCTGCTACGATCATGCTTTGTATTCCCTGCTTACTGTATATACTTGGTTTGTGCAGTTGTGCATTGTTGTCACTATTTATTTGGTTATCGGGTTTGTTTTACACAGTTTGGTATACTGAAGGTGTGTTTACATTTATGTTCACTTATATTTAAATAAATTACATTCTTTTACACTGTATTTGTGCCTGATATTCTCTATGGCAGTCCACACATTTCTCGTCACATCAGGACCAGATCTGCAGCCTCTGATCAGCAAGAGGTACATGTGAAGTGCTGGGGACAGATCAGTGCTCGCCTCTTTTTCATCTCTATGAATCTATGACTGATGTGTGTCCCGTGCGGCTGCTGCTGTCCCTGGTTTACCACTGAGGCTTGGTCAAGGATAAGTGACGCTATTGATTTGATACCCAGAAGGTCTCTTGCTACACCGGCTATACCAAGGTGGTCCACAGAGGTGCCGTTGCTGGGTTGATACCTGGATAGGTATCTACTGTACAGGCTGTAGCAAAGCTTGCCCTTTGGTAAGCGTGATATCTATGTGGTGGTGGATCACGCGTTGGTGGTGTTTGTGCAATCTCCAGGAAGTGGGCCTGGCAGAGGACTAAGGAGTCTTTAAATAGGAATAAGCCATGCCAGTCAGGGAGTCAGGTGGAAGATGGAGAAGCAGTGCTTAGAGGGGTCTGTCGGTGGCCCTTGAGGGACCTCTGCCAGGTAGGGGTTTTACCTCAGGTTGGAGCTTGGGAAGCTGGCTTGGAAGGATACCACCACAGGAGGCAGTTGGAGGGACCCTAACTTGAGAGGCAGCAGAAGCAAGGAGAGACAGTGAGTAGATTAGCACCGTGCAGGGACAGACAAGGGGAGAGTCTGCCAGCTGTAGCCGGTCTCTCTTGAAGACAGTGGTGTGCCAAGTCTTCATCCAACCTTGCCCTGGCGAGTCTTCATTTGTATGTCAGTCAGGAGGACTGGGAAGAGAAAGCAGCCAGGTGGTATAGAATTTCTGCAAGCAGTAGAGCTGGGATCTGTGTCTACAGGGAAGCAGAAGGTGGTGCGAGATACTGTTCACTCCACATGTGCTACTTTTTGCTGAGCCAACGAGAGACTGTTAGTTCCTCCAGGGGAATCCAACAGTAGCTGTACAAAAAAGAAACCAAGCTTGTACAGGAGGAAAGAAGAAGGCTTATCCCTTGTTTTGTGTGTCATTTTCAAGTTGGGCATCCTATAATCCCTTGCCCTATCCAAACTATCGTCTCCTAATAAAACAACAAAAACAAGCCAAAGGACTGATTTTTGTGTCTGAATGCAAGAAGGAAATGCTATGCGACTGGTTGTGTAGCAGTGGGAACCCTGACATCAGAAACTCCTACGGGGATAGCGCTGCAAATATACCAATAGTAAAATGGCAAATCCGGAGCATATTGGCCCCAAAAAGGATAGTCAGGGGAATTTGGTTACACGTGACAAGGGGAAGGCAACTATATTATATACATTTTTGCATTATAAACACAGCACAAAATGTTCCCTTATAGCTAAAATAAGCCAGTGTTTAAAAAAGACTAGGAACACTTTAATGTAAATAAATTACCAGGACTAGATGGCTTACACCCAAAAGTGCTCAAAGAACCTAGCCAGGAATTTGCTAGACTGTTATTCCTAATCTATAAGGACAGCTTACTGACCAGGATGATACCAGCTGACTGGCGAAAAGCTAAAATTGTACCATTATTCGCAAAAGAGTCAAGATGTATACCTGAAAACTGCAGACCAGTCAGCCTAACATTAATAGTATGTAAACTATTGGACGGCATGATAAGGGACCATATTCCAAAATTTTCTGATGAAAATAGTATCATTAGTAGTAACCAGAATTCATTTATGAAGGTTTATTCTTGCCAGGCCAAACTTTTAACATTCTATGGGGAGGTAAGTTGTAATCTGGATAGAGGAATGCCTTCAGGCGTGGTGTTTATGGACTTCGCCAAAGCATTTGATACAATACTCCATAAATGCTTAATTTACAAACTGAGGTCTGTTAACATTGACAATAGTGTACGTACCTGGATATAAAACTGGTTACAGGAGCATGTCCAAAGATTGGTGATAAATATTCTGAACAGTCTAGAGTTGTGAGCGGGGTGCCCCAGGGCCCTGTCCTGGGACCAGTTCTGTTTACCTTGCACATAAATGATATAGAACTTGGATTAAATAGCTCAATTTTAGCAGGAGCTATGATTGCAATATACAAATAAGTAAATGGTGATCATAGCATAAGGAGAAATCTATTCAGTCTCAGGTTGCTTAACCACTTGCCGCCCGCCCTATAGGCAATTGACGGTGGCAAAGTGGTTGCATAATCCTGATCGGACGTCATATGACGTGATCAGGATTATGAGCCGCTGCGCGCCCCCGGGGGTGCGCATCGCGGCGATCGTTGTTGCAGGGTGTCAGTCTGACACCCGGCAACTACGATCTCGGTAAAGAGTCTCCGATGGAGACTCTTTACCACGTGATCAGCCGTGTCCAATCACGGCTGATCACAGTGTACATAGGAAGAGCCGGTGATCGGCTTTTCCTCACTCACGTCTGTCAGACGCGAGTAGAGGAGAGCCGATCGGCTGCTTCTCTGACGGGGGGGGGTCTGTGCTGATCGATTATCAGCACAGCCCCCCCGAGGATGCCCACACTGGACCACCAGGGATGCCACCAGACCACCAGGGATGCTCAGCAAAAGGTAATCCTCCCTAGACCACCAGGGATGCCAGTCAGTGCCACAATGGATGCCAATCAGTGCCCATAATGGATGCCAATCAGTGCCCACAATGGGCATCACTGATTGGCATGCATTATTGTTTGGCACTGATTGGCATCCATTAGTACAGTATAACAATACAATACCGTCTATGAGTGCCCACCTGTGCCGCCTATGAGTGCCCACCTGTGCCGCCTATCAGTGCCCATCTGTGCCACCTATCAGTGCCCACCCATGCCCATCTGTGCCACCTATCCATGCCCATCTTTGCTGCCTATCCATGCCCATCTGTGCCGCCCATCCATGCCAATCCGTGCCAGCTATCAGTGCCAATTTGTGCCACCTATCAGTGCCCATCCGTGTCGCCCATCAGTGCCACCCATCAGTGCCGCCTATCAGTGACCATCAGTGCCACCTATCAGTGCCACATATCTGTGTCCATCAATGCCACCTCATCAGTGTCACTTCATTGGTGCCACATCATTGGTGCCCATCAGTGCCGCCTTATCAGTGCCCATCATTGTAGCCCCATCAGTGCCCATCAGTGAAGGAGAAAACGTACTTATTTACAAAGTTTTGAAACTGAGACAAAAAAAAACATATTTTTTTTCAACATTTTCGGTATTTTTTTATTTGTAGCGCAAAAAATAAAAACCGTAGAGGTGATCAAATACCACCAAAAGAAAACTCTATTTGAGGGGAAAAAATGATGAAAATATCATTTGGGTACAGTGTAGCATGACCGCACAATTGTCATTCAAAGTGCGACAGCGCTGAAAGCTCAAAATTGGTCTGGG
Organism: Lithobates pipiens; assembly: GCF_037356315.1. Taxonomy (NCBI): domain Eukaryota; kingdom Metazoa; phylum Chordata; class Amphibia; order Anura; family Ranidae; genus Lithobates; species Lithobates pipiens. The sequence goes on along the minus strand of NW_027507758.1, from coordinate 312,386,897 downwards.
CAGGAAGGTGTTTAAGTGCCCTGTATTGAAGTGGTTAAGAAGACACATGGCCAGTAAATGAAGATGGATGAGAAGCAGTTTAACCTTAAACTACATAGAGGTTTCTTTACTGTTAAATTGGCAAGGATGTGGAACTCCCTTCCACAATTAATGGTGTCAGCGGGGAGTGTTGATAATTTAAAAAAACTCTTAGATGGGCATCCTAACAAACTAAATATACAGGGATAGGTGAAATGGTAGAGACATAAATACACACCCATACACCCACACAGGCTTATTCATCCTTACCAAGAAACTCCCTTCAATAAACATCTCAGAAAACTTTTAAAGGTGAAGTTGCATGTACATTTGATCTGTGTGAATTGGGTAAAAGACAAAAATAATTTAGGTTATTTTTTTTTTTTATGGACCCTAGATGGAACTGGTGAACATAGGCAATACGTATATCTTTGAAACATGAGATACTATGTAACATCGGTTGTAAACATTGGTTCCATAAATCTGTTAATTCCATTTAGTATTCTCTAGAATTGTTACATTGTATCTATTGATCTCTTTATATTTCTTATGCTCTTTTGCTCCATCTAGTGGCCATAAAATACAACATTCGTTCAGAAGAGAAAATATCCCATAGAACATTTGTTTTTCACATTAGTGGATGAACGGCTGTGCAAAGTTTTATTAATATCAAACGGCAGACCTACGCTAAGATCTCAGCTTTATTTGTATGTAAGCTGTTGGAGAACCTCTTATGAGTGATAATAAATGCAATTGTATTTGTATTGCAGTATTGGATAATACTACAATTTCAGGTTGAACTATATTTAGTTCTGGAGCACAGGTGGAAATTATTATTATTATACAAGATTTATATGGTGCCAACAGTTTGTGCAGCGCTATTTAACCATATAAAGACCAGTCGCAGCAGTTGTACTATGGCAGGTTGGCTCCCCAGGGCAAATTGTAGTCATTGTACGCCGGGCCCTATAAGACCATTAGGGGGTGCATGCACGCAACGCCGGAGCTGATGCTCGTGGCCGGGGGCTACGATGTCCGCCGGCCGTGATCCGTGATCACTCCTGAGAGAGACAGAATGTGGATCTGTCAATGTAAACTAAAAGATCCCTCCCCATCCTGTCAGGGGACGATAGACAGATCTGCTGTTCCTAGTGATTAGTAACAGTGATATGTCTACCCCTCCAGTCACTACACTGTCCCCACAGTTAAAAACACCTCCCTAGGGAACACTTGACCTCTTGATCGCCCCCTAGTTTTAGCCCCTTCCCTTCCAGTGACATTTATACAGTAATCAGTGGCTATTTTTTTTTTAGCACTGATCGCTGTATAAATGTCACTGGTCCCAAAAAAGTGTCAAAAGTGTCCGATCTGTCTGCAGCAATGTCGTAGTCCCGCTAAAAATCATTGATCACCGCCTTTACTAGTAAAAAAAAAATAATAAAAAATAATTCCATAAATATTTTCCCTATTTTGTAGACCCCATAACTTTTGCGCAAACCAATCAAGATACGCTTATTGCTATTTTTTTTTTTTTTTACCAAAAATATGTGGAAGAATACATATTGGCCTAAACTGATGAAGAAATTTGATTTATTTTGTGCACAGTTGGGAATTCAGCTTGCTCCGTATCCCCGCAGTCTAAGGGGGCTGCAGAATGAGCCAATCAGTCCTTGGAGCAATTCCTAAAGCCCCATACACACTATCAGTTTTTCTGCTTAGTTTTTCCTTCAGATTTACCAAAACCATATAATATGAGGTCAAACCCTAGGAGTTTCAATTTGTATGCAATCAGGCAGGCCCTTGCACTACATGCTTTTAGAGGAGCATCTCCATGGTCTTCGTTCCACTTGGGCACAAGTCCAGGAGGCTTTGCAACATGCTAATTATAGGTACAGACACCATGATGACCGCAGACGCCTGCCTGTGCCTTCCTACCAGGTTGGGGACAGGGTCTGGCTGTCATCTAGCAACCTACAACTTCGTGTTCCCTCTCTGAAGTTCGCACCTCCGTTTATTGGGCCTTCCCGTATTCTTCACAGGATTAACCAAGTGGCTTACGCATTAGACCTTCCTTCTAATATGCATATTTCGATTGTATTTCATGTCTACTTATTAAAACCTTTGGTCTGCAGCCGCTTTGGTGCCTCGTCCTTACCCTGTACAGGTTGAAAACCATGAGGAGTATGAAGTACAGTCCATTGTTAACTCCCGTAGGTTCCGTGGGTGCATACAGTACCTGGTGCATTGGAAAACGTACAGTCCAGAGGAATGCTCTTGGGTCTCATCCTCAGACATACATGTCCCTGTCCTCCTCCTTGATTTCCATAGACGTTTTCCACTCAGGTTGGTGGGCCACCGAAGGGGAGGGGGTACTGTCAGGGCTGGGCTCAGCCCTTCCTTCTCTGAGCTGGCTAATTGCCAGCTCCTATCTCTCCACAGTGACTCACCTGTTGATGATATCTTGCACGTCAGTCCTGCCTTCTTAAGCCTTCCAGTCCAGATGATCTCTGCCTTCACCTTGGTCACATCTCTAGAGACGCTCCCCTGTGTTCCTGTTAAAGACTTGCTTGGCTGACATTCCTTCTGGCTCTAGATACTGCTTGCTGTTCTACTACGCACATCTCTGGCTCCCTGGCATTTTGTCTTGTCTGACTATCTGTTCTGGTTCCTGAACTCTGGCTATATTTTGACTATGTTTACTCTACCTTTTTTTATTATTATTAAAAAAGTGCGATTTAACTGTACTTCTGTCTCAGTCTGATTCATGGTTTCTGCCAAAAGTTTACATACCCTGGTGATTTTGGTGTGATAACATGCACACAAGTTGACACAAAGGGGTTTGAATGGCTATTAAAGGTAACCATCCTCTTCTGTGATCTGTTTGCTTATAATTAGTGTGTGTGTATAAAAGGCCAATGAGTTTCTGGACTCCTGACAGACCCTTGCATCTTTCATACATTGCTGCACTGACGTTTCTGGATTCTGAATCATGGAAAAAGCAAAAGAATTGTCAAAGGATCTGCGGGAAAATGTAGTTGAACTGTATAAAACAGGAAAGAGATATAAAAAGATATCCAAGAAATTGAAAATGCCAATCAGTAGTGTTCAAACTCTAATCAAGAAGTGGAAAACTAGGGGTTCTGCTGAAACCAAACCACGGTCAGGCAGACCAACTAAAATCTCAGCCACAACTGCCAGGAAAATTGTTCCGGATGCAAAGAAAAACCCACAAATAACTTCAGGTGAAATACAGGACTCTCTGAAAACATGTGATGTGGCTGTTTCAAGATGCACAATAAGGAGGCACTTTAAGAAAGATGGGCTGCATGGTCGAGTCACTAGAAAAAAAGCCTTTACTATGCATATGCCACAAAGTATGCCACTTACATTAAGCCTCAAATCTTCTGGTACAAATTTGGAGTGATGAGTCCAAAATGTAGCTTTTTGGCCACAACCATAAACGCTACATTTGGAGAGGAGTCAACAAGGCCTATAATGAAAGGTACACTATTCCTACTGTAAAACACGGAGGTGGATCGCTGATGTTTTGGGGATGTGTGAGCTACAAAGGCTCAGCAAATTTGGTCAAAATTGATGGCACAGTAAATTTGGTCAAAATTGATGGCAAGATGAATGCAGTATGTTATCAAAAAATACTGGAGGAACATTTGCATTCATCAGCCAGAACGCTGCGCATGGGACGTATTTGAACATCCCAACATGAAAATGATCAAAAACACAAGGCCAAATCGACCTGTCATTGGCTACAGCAGAATAAAGTGAAGGTTCTGCAGTGGCCATCTCAGTCTCCTGACCTCAATATAATTGAGCCACTCTGGGGAGATCTCAAACGTGCAGTTCATGCAAGACAGCCCAAGAATTTTCAGGAACTGGAGGCTTTTTGCCAAGAGGAATGGGCAGCTTTACCATCTGAGAAGATAAAGAGCCTCATCCACAAATACCACAAAAGACTTCAAGCTGTCATTGATGTTAAAGGGAGCAATACATGGTATTAAGAACTGGGGTATGTAAAGTTTTAATGAGGATAATTTGGGTAGTCTCTGTTGCCATTATGATTTAAAAAAATAAGCACAGTTGATTGATAATAAATGGCTTCAGCCAAAAACTAACCATGAGTGAAAGAAAAGTTTTTGTGTTGTCATTCATATTCTCTGAAAAATGGTAAAGAAATCATAAATTCTGCCAGGGTATGTAAACTTATGAGCACAACTGTATTTAAAACTACTATTGTTGTGGCCTTCTTTGCAGCATTAACCACTTGAGGACCGCCGTATTGCCATTGTACGTCAGCACAATGGCACAGGCAGGCATAATCACGTACATCTACGTGATTGCCTTCCAGCGGGTGGGGGGTCCGATCGGACCCCCTCCCGCTGGTTACGGCGGTCCGATTCGGTCCAGGAGCGCTCCGTGATGAGGGGATGGCCGTTGGTTTTCGGCCACCCCCTCTGGATCGCTCCTGGCCAATGAGAAGCTTCCTCCCCTGTGTATTGTTTACACAGGAAGGAGGAAGTGATGTCATTCTCCTCGGGGCGGTCTTTTTGACCGGACTACGAGGAGAAGAGTAAAAGTAAGTGTGCACCAACACTACACTGACATGTAGGTACACACAGGCACACAAACCCCCCCCCCCCCCGATTTTTCTGATCGCTGCATTAGTGTCGCTACAGTCGCTAGGTAGCTAGTTATTTTTTTAGGTTCACCGCCAGGTTTTTATAGCGCTAGGTACCCCGATATACTACCCAATAATGTTTTTAACCCCCTGATTGCCGCTAGTTAACCCTTTCACCCCCTTTTGCCAGTGTCACTAAGCGATCATTTTTCTGATCGCTGCATGTGTCGCTAGGTAGCTAGTTATTTTTTTAGGTTCACCGCCAGGTTTTTATATCGCTAGGTACCCCGATATACTACCCAATAATGGTTTTAACCCCCTGATTGCCGCTAGTTAACCCTTTCACCCCCTTTTGCCAGTGTCACTAAGCGATCGTTTTTCTGATCGCTGCATTAGTGTCGCTACAGTCGCTAGGTAGCTAGTTATTTTTTTAGGTTCACCGCCAGGTTTTTATAGCGCTAGGTACCCCGATATACTACCCAATAATGGTTTTAACCCCCTGATTTCCGCTAGTTAACCCTTTCACCCCCTTTTGCCAGTGTCACTAAGCGATAATTTTTCTGAACGCTGCATTAGTGTCGCTAGTGTCGCTAGGTAGCTAGTTATTTTTTTAGGTTCACCGCCAGGTTTTTATAGCGCTAGGTACCCCGATATACTACCCAATAATGGTTTTAACCCCCTGATTGCTGCTAGTTAACCCTTTCACCCCCTTTCACCAGCGATCACAGTATAAGTGTCACTGGTGACGCTGGTTAGCCAGTTAGTTATTTAGGTTCCCCGTCAGGTTTTTATATAGCGCCAGGGACCCCCATATACTACCTAATAAAAATTTGAACCCCCTGATTGCCCCTAGTTAACCCTTTCACCACTGATCACCGTATAAGTGTTACGGGTGACTCTGGTTAGTTTGTTTTTTATAGCATTTTATATTCAAATCCGGAAGGCAGTGCTTGGTTTTCGGGGTCCCGTACGTGGCTAGGCTCCCAAAAAGTCCCCCACATGTGGTATCCCCGTACTCGGGAGAAGCAGCAGAATGTATTTTGGGGTGTCATTTCACATATGCCCATAGCATGTGTGAGCAATATATCATTTAGTGACAACTTGGTGCAAAAAAAAAAAAGTTTGTAATATTCCCGCAACTTGTGGCAAAATATAAAATATTCCATGGACTCAACATGCCTCTCAGTAAATAGCTTGGGGTGTCTACTTTCCAAAATGGGGTCATTTTGGGGGGTTTTGTGCTATTTTGGCATTTTATGGCCTTCGAAACTGTGATAGGTAGTGAGGAGTTAAATCAAAAATTTGCACCCTTAGAAATCCTGAAGGTGGTGATTGGTTTTCGGGGTGCCGTGCGCGACTAGACTCCCAAAAAGTCCCACACACGTAGTATCGCCATACTCGGGAGAAGTAGCGGAATATATTTTGGGGTGCAATTCCACATATAACCATGGCATGTGTGAGCAATATATCATTTAGTGACAACTTTTTGTAAAAAATTTTTTTTTTTTTTTTTTTTTGTCATTATTCAATCCCTTAGGACAAAAAAAATAAATATTCAATGGGCTCAACATACCCATCAGCAATTTCCTTGGGGTGTCTACTTTCCAAAATGGGGTCATTTGGGGGGGATTTGTACTGCCCTGCCATTTTAGCACCTCAAGAAATGAGATCGGCAGTCATAAACTAAAAGCTGTGTAAATTCCAGAAAATGTACTCTAGTTTGTAGACGCTATAACTTTTGCGCAAACCAAAAAATATACGCTTATTGACATTTTTTTTACTAAAGACATGTGGCTGAATAAATTTTGCCCTCAATGTATGACTAAAATTTAGTTTATTCGATTTTTCTTATAACAAAAAGAAGAAAATATCTTTTTTTTTCAAAATTTTCGCTCTTTTTCCATTTATATCGCAAAAAAAAAAAATCGCAGAGGCAATCAAATACCATCAAAAGAAAGCTCTATTTGTGGGAAGAAAAGGACGCAAATTTCGTTTGGGTGCAATATTGCATGACCGCGCAATTACCAGTTAAAGCAGCGCAGTGCGAAATTGCAAAAAGACCTCTGGTCCTTAAGGTGTTTATTGGTCCGGAGCTGAAGTGGTTAAAGTGGTTGTAAACCTCTGATTGCCACTTTTACCTATAGGTAAGCCTAGAATAAGGCTTACCTAAAGGTAGTGGAAATATCTCCTAAATGTGTGCTGTTTAGGAGATATTTACCTTATAGTGCGCCAATTGATGTCATCGGCACATGTGCTGTGAGGAAACGGACCTCCGTGCCGTTTCTTCACTCACAAGTGCCATGACTGAGAGCTTCCACGCACATGTGTGGGAATGATGTCACGCGGCTCTGGCAAATCACAGAGCCGGAGTCCACGGCTCTGGAAGGAAGAGGGCTGAAGATGGATGCAGCCACCAGTGGGGACATTGCGGGCTTCGTTTGCAGGTAAGTGCCAGATAATGGGCTAGTATGCAATGCATACTAGCCCAATATGCTTTTACTTTGCAGGGGAACAAAGAGGAAGTAAAACCCATCAGGGTTTACTTCCTCTTTAAGAATATCAGAATTGGTACCAAAGAACAAAAAAGGTGGGTCAGGATTGGGTTCTAATGATATAGTTCTTTTACCCTCTAGTGTTAATATTCTGATCAAAAAATCCACACTGGGATACTCCTTTAATTACTGGGCTCGTAAGAGAGCTTCCCAGTGATGCTATACTGAAAATCTTGGCTTGCATCCTGACCATTTTCAAGTTTTTTGGAGGGAAATAAGAGGTCTTCATGGTGTAATTTGCACTTACATTTATCTTAGTTATTTCAGTATTGGCCTGTTCCTTCTATTTTGGTAATACACTTAGGGGGGATGATATAGGTAGACTTAAAACCTTGGATCTACTATTTATGATAAAGCATGATCTGAAACATATTAAAATCGCATTTCCTGATACTATTGTTATTTTTTCTGAAATTATTCCCCGATTAATCTGGTATTCTCCTGATGTAAAACCATTTGAGAAGATCAGGGAACAAATTAACAGGTCCATCAAGAAATTCATTCCTATAATCAATAGTTTCTCCTTTTGGCATTTTGAATTGGGAAGAGGTATTTCAGACCTGTATAGACAGGATGGTATCCATCTGTCCAAAACTGGTCTCAATATTATTAATTCAGGGTTAGAATCCTGCATAGAAATGGCCACGCTTCTGGGATAAGCCAGTCCTTGTCTTGCAGAGCAATTCTGGCTAGGTGGGGGGACTGTTGTTTAATCATTTTGATTTATTTATCCATAAGGACAGAGCAGATTTACTGCTTCAAATACATATCTTGAAAGATTGTTATAAATTCATTTTGTTTATTATTTAGCCAATAAAGTGTTGCAGCCATGTCTACTCGATTCTATTGGTCTTTGTCTTGTTGGGATTTATGCAGCCTGCAATCCTATGGGAAAAAAGGGGGCTCAATTCATTTGGGCTCACTTTTCATGGGCTTATGGCTGCTTTCCTAATACTGTATTTTTCTATTGCCCCTTTTAAGTATGCTTCTTAATACTTAAGTGGCAACAGCTTCTGCCTCAGTTCTACTGTTTTTCCCCTTTTTAGAATGCTTCTAGTCTTTTACAGAATTTTTCTCTGAGTCTTCTTGGTCGGCAGCAACACTAAGAATTGCCATCCCTCCCACCCTTTGACGCTGGCACATTAAGAGAATTGTAACCTTGGTTCAAGGGGGGACTGTTGTTTAAGAATTTTGATTCATTTATTGGTGTGTTTGTCTTATTTGGAATATCGCAGACTACAATCTCATGGTATTTCTGACTTCATATCCTGAATATGATCAGTCACCAGAAGGTGCATTCTATTATCATTATTCGGCAGAAAAGCCTTGTCTGTGCCCCTCCGAGTCAGATTATTTTGTTACTGGGGTCTGAGTTTACTTGACTTAATTTATAAACTCCACAAACTGTATATCCCCTTTCCAATAAATATGTATTTAGTGGCCATCAAAACAATCTCATTATCACTTTCTCAATCAACATTGACTATTTTGAATCCTTATGCTGCTAGCATTAGTAAATTGATAGGAAAGTATATAATATTTACTTGTTTTAAACTTTTATTTTTACGTTTCTTCACTTACTTCCTGGTTTCCTGGCCTAGGAAAATGATGTTCTACATCTCAGGAGTCTTCAGAATGTGAGGAAGGATTTTCTCAGCTAAGCACGCCCTCCTGCCTGCTGAACTAAGGGTAGATGGATTCCAGGAATTAAATGCTACATGAATCATCTTCCTTTACTCAAGATGGCTACAGCCAGAACATCCGCCTACTCCACTCATTGTGGCCGGCGACTGGTTACTAAGTCGCTTAAGTGGCCCTCGCTCTTTAAAAGGTTGGGCACCCCTGGTTTATAGGTTCAATTTAAAGTAGTTCAAAACTTTTTTCTTACAATGTAACAAGTCGGTTTTAATTGAAGCCGCAGTATGGTTCAATTTTTTTATGAGATATACATGAATTGTATCCCATGTCCTGCTTCCTTAGTGTCCTGCAGTGATGACAAGTCCTCTTCACATTGTAGAACTTCCGGCACTGTTGGGGTTTACTGTCTCTGCCCTGCCATTGCAGTACATTAAAGAAGACTCTTCTGTCCTCTCCTCCATTTAGAAAATTCCTTGTATTTTTTTTACAGAGTGCAACATGTTCTGTGAAAGGAGGGAATATGGATGAATGACAGGATCCTCTCCCCCATCCACAGAACCTGTTGCATTGTGAGAAAACAATACAATAACTTTTCAAAATGAAAGGAGAGGACAGAAAATGGTGGATGGCCATCAGGACTTTAGCAATTTTAGAACCAAGGAATGGAATATACTAAACTAGAGGTAAGTACTGCGATAAACATAAATCCCATAAAAAAAAGTAAATTCAGCTTCAATATATCACAGGAGGCATTCAGCAGCTGCTTTTTTTTTTTTACCTAGGTCTGCTTTGCCCTCCAGTCCATGGTACTATGTGGTGTTGAAAATGCCACCATGCTACTGGAGACTCAAGCTATGAACTCCAGACAGTATAAAACATGGCCTTTGCAGTGAGGCTTTTTCCCTCATATTTGAGAAAATCCCACCATTAGTTTGTTATGTGTTCCTGTGATTTTGGAACAATGTCAGAATGGGTCTGTCTTAAAGAGGAAGTAAACCCTAAGTCCAAAGTCCATTATGTGTCACTTACCTGACACAGAAGCCAGCGAAGTCACCGCTGTCCCCTTGTGTACGGAGCCTCCATCTTCTTGGTGAGTCTCGCTGCTCCGGCGCTGTCATTCGACGGAGCCACGATGACGTCACTCTCACGCATGCGCACGGGAACCGCCACTCGCGGCATATCGCCATTAACAGCGGCGTGCTCAGTGCGCCTGCGCGCCACTGTCTACGGCGCAAATATCTTGGCAATATTTTGGCAAATATCTCCTAAACCGTGTAGGTTTTGGAGATATTTCTTGGACTTACAGGTAAGCCTTAATCTAGGCTTACCTGTAGGTCAAAGTGGTTTGTAAGGGTTTACAACCACTTTAAGGCACGAGTCACATCTATGCATGTTGTTTTTGAGTGTTTCTGCAGTTCTTGCCGCGTTTTTGGACACGTGTTTTTACAGCGATTTTACCACGATTTTGCAGCGATTTGCGGTTTGCCTTTTCTTTTTTTTACACTGTATAAAGCTGGTTGCTAAGGAGGGGGTCGGGAAGCACCACGTCCTTAACAAACGATGAGTCAACAGTTGTCAGTTGAATGTTAAAAAAAAAGAATTGCTGGGTAAAAAAAAAAAAACGACAGAAAAAACAGCATGGGACCCCCCAAGTCCATACCAGGCCCTTGGGTCTACTATGGATTCGGAGGGGACCCCCCAAGCCAACATGTAAAAAAAATTGGCGTGGGAGTCCCCCCAAAATCCATACCAGACCCTTATCCGAGCATGCAGCCTGGCAGGTCAGGAGAGGGAGGGGACAGGCAAGCGCCCCCCCCCCCCCCCCCTCCTGAACCATATCAGGCCGCATGCCCTCAACATGGGGGATGGGCGCTTTGGGACGGGGGGGAGTTCTGCGCCCTCCATCCTAAAGCACCTTGCCCCCATGTTGATGGGGACAAGGGCCTCTTCCCGACAACCCTTGCCCGGTGTTTGTCGGAGTCTGCGTGTGGGGGGCTTATCGGAATCTGGAACCCCTCTTTAACAAGGGGGTCCCCAGATCCCGACTCCCCCCTATGTGAATGAGTATGGGGTACATTGTACCCCTACCCATTCATAAATAAAAAAGTAGTATAGTGTTAAAAAATACAGTAGATGGTTTTTGACAAGTCTTTTATTAAAAATCTTCTTCTTCTCTGTTTCTTCCTCCGGTCTTTCTCTATCTTCTCCCGCATCTTCATCATCTGGTCTTTTTCTTCTCCCCCTGCTTCTTCTTCCGCTCTTTCTTTTTTGTCCGGTATTCTTCTTCCTGCCACTGCTCCCGACGACCCTCCTCCGATTTTGTGTCCCACTGATCTGTCGGCGCCGATGTCCTGCATTTCTTAAATTATGATAGAGGCGTGGCAATCGGATTACATCATCTGGAGGCCACGTCCTCTTGTGACATCACAGACCCATCATGCCCGGGTGGTGACGTCACAAGGGGGTGTGGTCTCCAGATGGCGCAATCCTATTGCCATGCCCCATAGTTATTTAAGAAATGCAGGATATCGGCGCCGACAGATCAGCGGGACGCAGCATTGGAGGAGGGTTGTCGGCAGGAACGGAGGCAGAAGAAGAAGAACACCGGACAAAAAAAGACAGAAGAAGAAGAGCGAAAGAAGAAGCAGTGGGAGAAGGAGAAGACAGGAGGATGAAGATGTGGGAGAAGATGGAGGAAGACTGGAGGAAGAAGATTTTTAATAAAAGACTTGTCAAAAACTGTCTACTGTATTTGTTAACACTACACTACTTTTTTTATTAGTAAATGGGTAGGGGTACAATGTACCCCATACTCATTCACATGGTGGGACGGGATCTGGGGACCCCCTGGTTAAAGGGGGCTTCCAGATTCCAATAAGCCCCCACCCACAGACCCCCACAACCACTGGGCAAGGGTTGTCAGGAAGAGGCCCTTGTCACCATCAATATGGGAGCAAGGTGCTTTGGGGTGGGGGGCGCAGAGCCCCCCTGCCCCAAAGCACCCATCCCCCCACGTTGAGGGCACGCAGCCTGGTATGGTTCACGAGGGGGGGGGGGTGCTCGCTCGTCCCCTCCCTTTCCTGACCTGCCGGGATGCTTGCTCGGATAAGGGTCTGGTATGGATTTTGGGGGGACATCATTTTTTTTTTAAATGTTGGCATGGGGGGTCCGCTCCGAATTCATACTAGACTCAAGGGCCTGGTATGGACCTGGGGGGACTCCACCCTGTTTTTTTGCTCGATTTTTTTTAGCCGGAAATTGTTTTTTTTTTACATTCAGCGGGAAGCCTGCTGACAACTGATGACTCATTGGCTGTTAAGAACACAGTGCTCGGCTCCCCGGCCCCCTCCTTAGCAACCAGCTATATACAGTGTAAAAAAATGTAAAAAACGCAAAATGCAAATCATGACAAAATTGCGATAAAAACGTGGTACTTGCGTTTTGGATGCGAGTCAATTGAATTCAATTTCTGCAAAACGCATCAAAAAACACATTAGTGTGAATCAAGCCTTAGCACAGACTGAGTCTTCTCTCATTAACATACAATACATAAATCCCAGCTTTCAAACCTTTAACACTCTCATGCCCAACCTGCCGCCCTTTGGTAAATGTCTGTAGTGGAAATATTGATTAGGGTAACAGACATAGGTGTGGGTGCACGGGGTGTGCCGGGTGTGCCTGGGCACACCCTAGTCACCCCCATATGCATCACTGTGCTTGGCCCTGGTAATTCTCTATGCGCTCCCGGCAGCAGAGAGAGGGGCCCAACTCACAAACTCTGGGCACCTCTGCTCTGTAGCTATTTAAAAATAAAAAAAACAGCTCCATTGTTTATCTGCCTGGTGGGGCCAAATGGGACTATTTAACCACTTTCAGGTGCAGACTGAGTGATCTACTGCACTGTGGTTCCCGACAATTAAATTAAAGTCCCGACTTCCCGCTTCTTCTATAACAATCTGCCGGGGCTTTAATCTCATAGCAAACAAAGGCTGTGGAAGATTACTCCATCTGGGTGGGTCTGGCACGGTGAATCTCAATGATCGATGCTGTGCCTGGCTCTTGATGACTGACATGGAACAGCGGGCACAAGTGCAGAGGATGGCTGGCTGTGTGGATCTGTCCAGTGGGTCCCTCCCTCACGATGCCAACTCATCCTCCCCCACCCTCAAGAGGATGTGCTGCAGGAAGAGATTGGCTACACTACTGGCTGGCCAAATCGTAAGTACCAGCTAACCCTCTAACCCTGCCAGGCTATCTGGGATCCCCTCTGACACTGTTTTCTGCTCCTCTCCTGACCCTGTGCCTGTGCCCTGAACCCCTCACCCTATACTGACCTACTCTACAGCACCCTGCACCCCTCACTGTACACCCTGCACTCACCCCTCCACCGACCCACAGAAGCCTGCACCCCTCACTATGCACCCTGCATCCACTCCACAGAACCCAGCAACCACCCTACCCCCACCCCACAGAACCCTGCACCCATCACTGTGCACTCTGCCCCCACCCCACGGAACCCTTCACCCCTCACTGTGCATTCTGCCCCCATCTCATAGATCACTACACCCCTGTCAGGCTTAGACCCTAGCTCTGTCAGGTGGAGGGAACTTTGTCAGGTAGACTGTATCAGGCCCACGATTTCTGACAGTAGCCCTGCCGCTCTGTGTGCTGGCAGGGTGATGGGAAAGCTCTTCCTCTCTTCTCTTTCACTGTGCGGGTGGGGAGATAAGATAGAGATATATTATATACTCACACCCACACGTGTGTTTGAGCTTTGGAGTGCGCACGCCTATGGTAACAGCATTGATCTTTACTAGCCTTGTGTAACAGGGGTTGTGTCAGTCAATTGCCCCCCCCCCCCCTCCTCGGAATATTGAGCACCAGTCACCACTGCTCTCAAGCATTACATACTTTAGCTTATAGGTTGACAAGTGGACATGCTGTGTTTTATCACAGCGTACTATACAGAATTGCATGGCTCTCTCTGTACAGCAGAAAAACGCATCATGCTGCTGTACAGCTATATGAATAAAGTGTACATTTTGTATACTTCAAATAAAGTTTGTACAAAAAAAAGTTAAAAAGTGAGCTGTGTGATGCGCTGAATCGCATACCATACTGCCCCCTACCGTAGTCAGGAATGGTCAGCTACCAGATCGGTAATTCGCTCCGGCAGCTGTCCGCTCCTGTTTGAACCCAGGTTGAGGGAGTAAATATACCCCATTCCTAAAATTTCCTTATGGCTAGAAGTTCTACTAAAAATTTTAGCTTGATTATCTACTGTTCACTATTGTGAATGCACCATGGTTTACACACACCTGCACATTTGATACTGTGTTTTTATTGCAATATTTGGACAGGATATTTTCACTGCAGCTGTGTGGTTGTCAGGCTGTAAGTCTATAGAGGCTTCCTTATGTAGCACTAACCCCCGAAGGAGCTGCTGGTTTGATTGGGCTTACTGTTACCTTATTCTCCTCGATTTACATCTAGGGGTTTCGCGTGGTAGATGGCCCAATAACTTTAGAGACTGACGACAGATCTGCATAAAGGGATTTTTATTCGCAAAAACGTAGTTAACGAACAGTCTCTTAAAATAGGATCGGAGGGTTAGGAGGAAAGTTCAGGAACTTTTAGTGTCAAAGTCAGTAATGAAGAACTCTCTTACTTTTGACTAAATCCAGAGAATAGCCATTCACAGCTGGATGTTCACTCAGGTTGGATAGTCCCTCTCTCACAAGGCCTAGCAGCCAACAAGGTGCTTAAATCAGGAACAAGTCTCTGCCACAGATGTTGTTGTAGAACATGTAGGAACAAGTCTCTGCAACAGATGTTGTTGTAGAACGTGTAGGAACAAGTCTCTGCCACAGACGTTGTTGTAGAACATGTATGAATAAGTCCCTGCCACAGATGTTGTTGTAGAACATGTATGAATAAGTCTCTGCCACAGATGTTGTTGTAAAACATGTATGAATAAGTCTCTGCCACAGACATTGTTGTAGAACATGTATGAATAAGTCTCTGCCACAGATGTTGTTGTAGAACATGTATGAATAAGTCTCTGCCACAGATGTTGTTGTAGAACATGTAGGAACAAGTCTCTGCCACAGACGTTGTTGTAGAACATGTATGAATAAGTCTCTGCCACAGATGTTGTTGTAGAACATGTAGGAACAAGTCTCTGCCACAGACGTTGTTGTAGAACATGTATGAATAAGTCTCTGCCACAGATGTTGTTGTAGAACATGTATGAATAAGTCTCTGCCACAGATGTTGTTGTAGAACATGTAGGAACAAGTCTCTGCCACAGACGTTGTTGTAGAACATGTATGAATAAGTCTCTGCCACAGATGTTGTTGTAGAACATATAGGAACAAGTCTCTGCCACAGATGTTGTTGTAGAACATGTATGAATAATCTCTCCCACAGACGTTGTTGTAGAACATGTATGAATAAGTCTCTGCCACAGATGTTGTTGTAGAACATGTATGAATAAGTCTCTGCCACAGACGTTGTTGTAGAATATGTAGGAATAAGTCTCTGCCACAGACGTTGTTGTAGAACATGTATGAATAAGTCTCTGCCACAGACGTTGTTGTAGAACATGTAGGAATAAGTCTCCGCCACAGACGTTGTTGTAGAATATGTAGGAAACTAGGACTTGTAGAACACTTGTTTAATACCTGGATCTTTCAGTCGGTTTGGCGATACCCACGAAATTGGATTCACTTAAGTCCCTCAGCCTCACCAGGCTCTTGCTAAGAAGCCAACCCGTATGTGGCCTTCTTCTAAAGAGTCCTCCCCTGGATAGTTAAGAAGTTGCTGGGCCTCTCCACAACCGGAGATGGCACCGGACCACCTCGGAATCCTTCCTTTAGTTTCCTTGCCTCGGGCTAGCCAGCCCTGAGACATAAAGTCGGGTGGATCCGCACCCCAGGCCATGTGTGTGTATATGTGTGTATATATATATACATATATATATATATATATACATATATATATATATACATATATATATATATATATATATATATACATATATATATATATATATATATATATATATATATATATATATATATATACATACATACATATATATATATATATATATATATATATATATATATATATTAACCTCTTAAAGCAAATGTAGACCTCACCAATTTTGTTTTAAATCCTGCAAGGTAAAGGCCTAATGTGCTACTATGCATCGCATACTAGAACATTATGAAGTTCTTACCCTACAACAAAGCCCTCCAGCACCGCCACTGACAGGCACTTCCATCTTCACCCAGTCTTCCTCCCACATTCGTGTCTTCCATCCATCTGATTGACAGCGCTGAAGTCATGCAATGTCATGCACGCAGGAGTCACGGACTGCAGAGCAGAGCCCTGAAGGGATGGCAAAGATATACCATTCCTTCAGAACGCATGCACTGGTGACATCACTGGATACATTCATTGTGAATATCTGCTAAACCGTACAGGTTTAGGAGATAGTCACTGTACCTACAGGTAAGCCTTATTATAGGGTTACCTGTAGGCACAAGTGCCAGAGAAGGGTTTACTCCCACTTTAAAGGTAGAACAACTGAATGTAGGTAGAACAACTGTTTTAACTTAAAGTGATATCTATGCTTCTGTGATTTAATTATTGTGGCTGAGCTTATTTTTCTTTTGCAAAACATTTATTATTATATGTGCTACAAAAAAAGTATTTGTGTTTTATTTTTTATTTTATTTATAAGCTGTATTAATTTTAATATCTAAGGTAGTGAGGCTATTCCAATAGTAGCCACTAGGAAGCAGCAGAAGTGAAGATATTCAATTATGTGATATGAAGCAGGGAATTGCCAGTTCAATGCCCTGCACTGATTTAATCGCCAACCAACTGTGCTCTGTTGTTTCTGGGATAACTTGGATTTTCATATAATCTTTGATATATTGAAAATGATTATTTAGGGTATAAATAGGTCTCCACACTGAGCATATTAATAAAAAAACAAATGAACTTCCTCATAGCTTAATCCTGGAATCAATAAATACATAGAGTACACACAGATCACTGGTTTACAGTATAAACAGAGTTAGCAGAGATGGACACAGTGATAATGTTTAAAAACAGCCAGGGGAGGTTGTATAAGGAAAAATTACTGGCAGGGTAGTCAGCTGTAAAGCATTTAATCTTCAAATAATGAATTATGTACCAGGTTGTACTACAAACTGAAAATATAATACTTATTCACCAGGGAATCTTAAAGATCCAAAATCAGCCCAAACTTTGATTCAACCATAATTACTGTTACTCAAGTCGCATGCTGTTTTAGGGGTCCAGCAATTTTCAACAAACCAGTTAACAGCTGTTGGGAATAGTCTTCTTTCTGATATACATTATAGGAGAGCGGGTATGATGATGTGCAAACAGGAACCCACAGCAATTATTTAAATGGTGTTTTAACTGATTTTTCAAAAGTAGTGTAGAAGAGCTAAATATCTAAACTCAATCACTAAAAAGTAAGCATTAAAGGGGTTGTAAAGTCTAGTTTTGTGGGCTTTATTTTTAAAAATAACAAACATGTCATACTTACCTCCTTGGAGTGGCCCCCGATCTTCCTCTTTTGGGGTCCCCCAGCGGCGCTCCTGGCTCCTCCCCGCATCTAGTGTCCCGACGGAGAAGAGCCTTCCCTGGGGGCACTTGTGCGGGCGCACTCCTGTGCCCTGCTGCTTCGTCCATTGACACAGACAACAGAACTCGGCCCCGCCCCCGGCTCCCGTGTCATTGGATTTAATTGACAGCAGCGGGAACCAATACCTGCTGCTGCTATCTATCCAATCAGGACCCGAGACACCGGCTGGAGTTAGTGTGCAATCCGCTGAGAGCCTGAGCCAGCCCCTCCCATCCCCACCACAGCCCAGCGCTCCAGTGAGCGCTGGCCACTGAAGGGACAGAGCAGAGAGCTGGAGACTTATCTACATTAAATATTAACTTTGCCTGGGCAAACAAGAAGACTATTATTGCTTAATTCTCTGCCTAGTGTATGCTCTGATGCTTTGCCTTCAATACTTACCTAAAACAAGGGTGTAGATACCGTAGGTTCTGAATTTACACTGCCTCCCTTGATATTGATATCTTGTCCAGGGCAGTGCATTCAACACTTTCTTGACCACTGGCTTCAATACTTTGAGTGTCAACTAGCATTTTCAGGATTAGGTCAACAAATGTAGCTTTTATGTCTCTTGGGAAAGGTTAACTTTCATGATTTCCATGGGGTTACTTGCTTTATTATCTACTGAAAGCTTATGTGAATTAGAAAATGTACAGGTATCTTGTCAATTAAAAAAAATCACTTTAAATCGACCAAAACCTATTCATAGTTGTTCCACAAATCACAGATACAGTATTTCACAAAAGTGAGTACACCCTTCACATTTTTGTAAATATTTTAGTATATCATTTCATGTGGAAAACCTGAAGAAATGACTTTGCTACAATTTAAAGTAGTGAGTGTAGAGCTTGTATAACAGTGTATATTTGCTGTCCCCTCAAAATAACTCAACACCAAGCCATTAATGTCTAAACCGCTGGCAACAAAAGTGAGTACACCCCTAAGTTAAAATTTTCCCTCCCCTATGTCATGTGACTCTCTAGTGTTACAAGGTCTCAGGTGTGAATGGGGAGCAGGTGTGTTAAATTTGGTGTTATCACTCTCACTCTCTCATACTGGTCACTGGAAGTTCAGCATGGCACCTCATGGCAAAGAACTCTCTGAGGATCTGAAAAAAAGAATTGTTGCTCTACATAAAGATGGCCTAGGCTATAAGAAGATTGCCAAGACCCTGAAACTGAGCTGCAGCACGGTGGCCAAGACCATACAGCGGTTTAACAGGACAGTTTCCACTCGGAACAGGCCACTCCATGGTCGACCAAAGAAGTTAAGAGCATGTGCCCAGCGTCATATGCAGACATTGTCTTTGGGAAATAGATGTATGAGTGCTGCCAGCATTGCTGCAGAGGTTGAAGGGGTGCAAGGTCAGCCTATCAGTGCTCAGACCATAATGCCGCACACTGTATCAAATTGGTCTGCATTGCTGTCATCCAAGAAAGGAAGCCTCTTCTAAAGATGATGCACAAGAAAGCCCACAAACAGTTTGCTGAAGACAAGCAGACTAAGGAAATGGATTACTAGAACCATGTCCTGTGGTCTGATGACACCAAGATAAACATATTTGGTTCAGATGGTGTCAAGCGTGTGTGGCGGCAACCGGGTGAGGAGTACAAAGACAAGTGTGTCTTGCCTATAGTCAAACATGATGGTGGGATTGTCATGGTCTGGGGCTGCATGAGTACTGCCGGAACTGGGGAGCTACAGTTCATTGAGGGAACCATGAATGCCATCATGTACTATGACATACTGAAGCAAAGCATGATCCCCTCCCTTCAGAGACTGGGCCGCAGGACAGTATTCCAACTTGATAATGAACCCAAACACACCTCCAAGATGACCATTGCTTTGCAAAAGAAGCTGAGGGTAAAGGTGATGGACTGGCCAAGCATGTCTCCAGACCTAAACCCTATTGAGCATCTGTGGGGCATCCTCAAACGGAAGGTAGAAAAACGCAAGGTCTCTAACATCCACCAGCTCTGTGATGTCATCATGGAGGAGTGGAAGAGGACTCCAGTGGTAACCTGTGAAGCTCTGGTGAACTCCATACCCAAGAGGGTTAAGGCAGTTGTCACGTACCTGTTGGTTGAGCCCACTGATGCAGGGAGCGGCTTCTCGTATTCCTATGGCTCAAGAGCCCCTGATAGAGCAGACAGGGGTTCAGGAGTGCAAAGGGGCACAAGTGCCTGACAGGCAACAGATGAAAGGGCTGGTCCAGACTCCAAGAAGCAGAAGAAGACCCATATGGGGACTGAAGCTGGGACCAGCAGGAGCAGCAGGAACACTCAAACCCGATCAGAGAGGGAGTTGCACCGTAGTACAGGAGTGGAAGCTGGAAGCCGAGGACCGTAGACAGTGGGATGGTGTGGACGAATAGCAGGACCACCCAGGACAACCACACAGGAAGCTGTAGGCAGAGGCAGTCAGGAGGTGTCTTGTAGATCAGGACACAAGCGGATCTCTGGCAGGCTGGGTCCAACACTGGCGAGCAGGAACAGGACCAAGGCGGCAGGCAAGGCGTAGTCGTAAGCAAGCCGGGTCATACACAGGCAGGCAGGATCGTTAGGCAGGCAAGAGAATCGTCAGGCAAGAGAATCGTCAAGACAAGCCGGGTCCGCGGCAGGCAGCAAACAGAGAATGGTCAGAGACAAGCTGGGTAACAGGTATCAGTTAAATGGACAAGGAAATAGCAGGAGGTCTCAGGAACGCTGTTGACTGGACAGCAGGGAGGAAAGGTGACAGGTTCCTTTTTAAATAGCCTCTTTGGCGCCAAGATCCGTCACACTGCGTGTCCGCGCACATTCGCACGTGCGCATACTCGCGCACGCTCATCAATGTTACCGCTCCCCCGCGTGCACCCATTAGCGTTCGCGTGCACCCACGTGCTCCCATTAGCACGCACCGCGTGCTCCCGACAGCGTTAGTGCGCACTAGCGTGCACCCACTTGCGTTAACGCGCACCTGTGTGCGCCGGTTGGCTCTTCTGCTGGGGATTCTGCAGGTAGGTCTTCTGGAAACAGCCGGGCGGACAGAACGTCCTTCTTGACAGCAGTGCTGGAAAATAATGGTGTCCAAACAAAATATTGACACTTTGGGCCCCATTTGGAAATTTTCACTTAGGGGTGCACTCACTTTTGTTGCCAACGAGTTAGACATTAATGGCTTTGTGTTGAGTTATTTTGAGGGGACAGCAAATTTACACTGTTATACAAGCTGTGCACTCACTACTTTACATTGTAGCAAAATGTAATTTCTTCAGCATTGTCACATAAAAAGATAGAATAAAATATTTACAAAAATGTCAGGGCTGTACTCACTTTTGTGAGATACTGTATGTATTGGATCTCTACTTTCCACTACATTATACCAGGTAGGAGTGATATATTGAAAATTTAGATGAAAATTTTTCTGTTTGCAACCATCTACTTTACTTTTATAATTGACACTAAGTAAATAACATCCAGAATCTAGTTACAAATATAGTGAACATACTTTTCATTCCTCCATTTTTTAAATAAATCATCTGCAGACTACTGTGCTGGGCAGTTACATCACCATGGAAACCTCAAAAAGACCTGTCAATCATCACCAAGGCAACAGGCAGGTAAAAAAGGATACTGCCAAATTCCGCTTATACACCTCTATTGGCCCAAAAGTGAGTACACCCCTCAAATTTTTATAAATATTTTATTATATCTTTTCATGTGACAACACTAAAGAAATTACACTTTGCTACAATGTAAAGTAGTGAGTGTACAGCTTGTATAACAGTGTAAATTTACTGTCCCCTCAAAATAAATCAACACACAGCCATTAATGTCTAAACCATTGGCAGTGAAAATGTCAAAATTGGGCCCAATTAGCCATTTTCACTCCCCGGGGCCATGTGACTCATTAGTGTTACAAAGTCTCAGGTGTGAATGGGAGACAGGTGTCTTAGATTTGGTGTTATCACTCTCACTCTCTCATACAGGTCACTGGAAGTTCAACATGGCACCTCATGGTGGAGAACTTTCTGAGGATCTGCAAAAAAAAACTGTTGCTCTGCATAAAGATTCCCTAGGCTATAAGAAGATTGCCAAGACCCAGAAAATGGCATGCAGCACGGTGGCCAAGACCAGACATTGGTTTAACAGGACAGGTTCCACTCAGAACAGGCCTCGTCATGGTAGACCCAACGAGTTGAGTGCACATGCTCAGCATCATATCCAGAGGTTGTCTTTGAGAAATAGACAAATGAGTGCTGCCAGCATTGCTGCAGAGGTTGAAGGGGTGGGGGGCAGCCTTTCAGTGCTCAGAACATACACCGCACACTTCATCAAATTGGTCTGGATGGCTGTTATCCCAAAAGGAAGCCTTCTACTAAAGATGATGCACAAGAAAGCCCACAAACAGTTTGCTGAAGACAAGCAGACTAAGGAAATGGGTTACTGGAACCATGTCCTGTGGTCTGAGACCAAGATAATCTTATTTGGTTCAGATGGTGTCAAGCGTGTGTGGTGGCAACCAGGTGAGGAGTGTGTCTTGCCTACAGTTAAGCATGGTGGTGGGAGTATCATGTTCTGGGGCTGCATGAGTGCTGTCGGCACTGGGGAGCTACAGTTCATTGAGGGAACCATGAATGCCAACATGTACTGTGACATACTGAAGCAGAACATGATCCCCCTCCCTTCGGAGACTGGGCTGCAGGGCAGTATTCCATCATAACGACCCCAAACACACCTCCAAGATTACCTGTAAGGAAAGACTTGCTGGGAGCAGTAGTTCCTCATCGGTCCGTGCGCGTCAGCGCATGGGATGCGCACGCGCATTCTTACAGGAACCGGGTGGGCTATTTAAACCTTGCTCTCCCCTCAGCTCTTGCTGCTTGATCTACAGCGTTCCCGTGATTGTCTTCTGATTTGATCTGATCTGATTGTGTGTATCGACTCAGCTTGACCTGTGACCTTCCCTGCTCTCCGCCTGCCTCTGACCTCTGGCTTGTCTACGACTCCGCATCCGTCTCATCCTCTGGTTCATCCGTGATTATCCACTACTGAGCCCGGCTTGCTCCATGACCCTGCCTCTGCTTCCTGCATCTGTTCCTGTAATGATCATCTGGTTTGCCCAAGCTTACCTGACTTCCCTGTGTGCCTGTTCCTGAGGGTCTCAAGCTTCCTGTGTGCCCTGCTGGTTCCTGTCTCCTGCCACCAATGCCTGCTGACCCTGATACACACATTAATGGCTGTGTGTTGAGTTATTTTGAGGGGACAGAAAATTTACACTGCTATATAAGCTGTACACTCACTACTTTACATTGTAGCAAAGTGTAATTTCCTCAGTGTTGTCACTCTGCTGATTTTATCATCCAATCATGTGCAAGCTAAAATGCATTTTTTTTCCTTGCATTTCCCCCTCAGATCTACAGCGACTTTACTTCCAAGTGCACTTGTGCAAAGTGGATTTTCCTTTAGTAAATAACCCCCTTTGTGTTACTGTCAAAGCTCCAGCCAAGGTTGCCAGGTATAAATTCTAAAAAATAATCAAACACTTGTGAGAAACCAGCCAAAATAGCCAAAATTTTTCTCAAAAGTAGCCAAAAACTACATAGTTGGATATACATAAAAAAATAAAAGCCAATGGGTAACTAACTGTATTTCTAAAGGAATATTTTCAATAAAAACTCTTCTCCATCAAACTAAATGCAGTGTGCTTTATGTATCAATAAGGCTGTTCAGAAAAATAAAAAGATAGCCAGTAATATTTAAAAGTAGCCAAAATTAGATCACAAAGTAAGCAAAATGGTCCACCCTACTCCCCAAGAGTCATCAAGCCCAGGGTGGTCTGTATGCTGACGCCGGCTTTCCACACAGAATATTGGACCTGCACTATATCCTCTCCAAAGCGTTCATCTCTGTGGACCATAGAGGACCATAGAAACGGCAGAACTGGGACTGGAACTGGCACCTATTGTTGCATTTTGCGTGCCTTGGTTTGTGGGTTACTGGGTGTTCTGAAGACTAAGATAAAGCATCTTGAGGCCCCCTAGTGCTTTACATTTGTGCTTTCCTGTATGCTGAAAATCCCTAAGTGACCAGCTTGCTTTAGATAAATTTTTTATTTCCAACAACATTAGCAACAAGCCAAAACAGATGAAAACAAAACTATTAGCTGAATAGAGAAGTGAAATATTGCTTCCTGGCACATTGAAAAGGCAATCTGAAGGCTGCAGAAATGATATAACTTGAATATCAGTGATTTTCAGTATGTGATGAATGTTTATACAAAAGTACAAAAGGCAGCCCAATCCTACTGTTGAAAATGACTTTTTGAAAACAAACTTTCCAACTTTTTACAGTTGCCGTGGCAACATTTCCTTCAATTGATTTCTTTTCGAAACAGTGACATGCTATGTCCTGAGGTGGGATTATATCAGGTTGTAGACAGCAGCAACTGTCCACCCACCGAAAAATATGAGCAAGGGAATTCATCTGGAGAAAGGGATTACACTCATAACTCAGGCATAATGAGCAGACATAGAACACTGTCTGCTCTGCGGTTGGTCTAGTCAGAGATTAAAATATATTAAAACCACATCTAACCTTTTGGCAATAATACATTTAATACACAAGGGAGACTTGGATTTTAAGTTTTAAACAAAAACTGTAGAGGAAGATAATAACTGCCATTGCAAACCATTTTTCTAAAAATTTGTATTAGCATAGTTTATACTCACCCGCTGACTTTAATACTGATCTGAAATGAGCATCATTAACGTTTAGTCTTTAAATGCATGCTTGTTCTAGCATGGTGGCCCGGTATTTAAGCAAGAGGGCCCACATGGTAGATAGACAAATAGCATTTTCAGGAGATGTCAGCAATGGTAGACTCCATATTTCTTGTATAAATCAAGGATGCTATATAAAAGGCCTTTCGAATAAAAATCTAAATTCTTTTAGAAAGGGCTATATTGGCGAAGATTTAGGCTAGTCCTCACTATTTTTATTTCTTTCATTTTTCATTTCACAAACTACAGGTTGTCTTGCACTGCCAGTTGAAAGGGAGCCAAATGGTGTGGATGAGTATCAATCAACTCCACTCGAAGGCAGTACGCGACACAGTTGATGAAACACATTTTTAAATTGTACCCAATCTGAACCCAATGCACCTTGAAAACATATGTGTGTTGCGATGCAAGACAATGCACAGTTGGAAACAAAAATTAATGGACTGCCTTAATGCAATGAACACTAACAATGCACAGTGACATAGCGCACGACACGCGTGAGAAGGGGGTCAATGACTTGACACTCACCTATGGTTGACACTGATCATTAACTGGCACATTTATATGACTAGGATGATTCCTAATTGAATTTACTTCCATTTATAATGGACAAGATGCAATGGTATGTGCTCATTAAGGATTCAGGATTGGGTCATCCATAGTTTGGAGGTGAACCCTGACCATTTCCGTGGATATGTCAAACTAACGCAGGGTTTTACAGCCATATCAACCATATTGCACTTCCTGGCACTTCCTGGCATTTGAACTTCACTACATATGGGTGCGTTACTAACAGTTACTTGGGAAAAGCCTAGGGATTACTGATGATAAACTGCATAGGAACAAATTAGTGTAGAGCTTGTAGGCACTGCCAGGTACACTAAAATGAAAATAAAAACACATATTGAATGTCATGTAGGTAGCCAATTGCTCTGTATGTTGGAGAATTGGGGGTAGGGGATGTGACGAAACATGGTATCAGCCCCCTGCCCTTTTCACAAACTCGTGAAACAGGACTGGAAAATCCCACACTGTGCTGTCACATACGGAACAATGCCACTCTCAGCTGTACCCTACACAAAGATTTTCCATAATCTAGATGCCAGCAGCCTGAGAGTGATTGCCACTCGGTTAAGTTAATTAAGCAATTAACTCTTTAAGCTACCACCATCCCCTTTTGACAGAGAGGGAGGAAACTCATAATCTTAGCAAAACCAACTATGATTTTAGAATAAGTGCCGGTTCACACCAGCGCAATGTCAGACATCCCATGTGATTCGCACCAGACTGCTGTGCAGAACTCATGCGATGTCTACGCGATATAAATTCAGCCTTACATATCGTATGGCTGAATTTGCATCGCATTTGGACCAAAAACGTGCAAGACCCTTTTTTTTTTTGTCCGCACCAGAATCAGATCACATGGGTGTGAACACCCATGTGATCAGATTCCTGTCCGAAATCACAGTTCGCACTACGATATGGGGGTGTCTTTAACTTTTTTTTGACATCTGCAGTGGTTTGCATAAGGAAGTGTGAATTGCATGTGAGCTTTATCCGATGTGGGAACTGGCACTGTAATCGAACTGGTTCCCATATTGTTCTGCTGTGAACCAGCACTTAATGTCTGTAACACACACTGGGGGAAATTTACTAAAACTAGAGCACATTTAGAATCTGGTGCAGCTGTGCATGGTAGCTAATTAGCTTCTAACGTCAGCTCATTCAATTAAGCTTTGGCAATAAAACCTGGAAGCTGATTTATTCCTATACAGAGTTGCACTAGATTTTGCTCTCTCCTGTGTTGGTAAATAATACCCACTGTCACCACAGACAAGTATGTTCAGAGGATTTGTACTATCCTGTAGCACTCTTCAAGAGACAGGGATTCTTTTTAGCTTGCATAGCACATTAAGAGACAAGGTTAACAGTTTTCAACAGCTATACAAATGTGGATGCATTCCACTTTTCTTCACATCAAGGGGGAGCGTTGACAGAGACTATCTGACCAATCACCTGGCTTAAGGGGTGGTTGCTGGGATGTCATCACGTTTATGACCACGTCCCAGATACAGTTTTCTACAAGTATTCATATCTCTGAATATCTACAGTTTATAGTTGCTAACCTGCATATTATTGCCCAACGTGAAATTCACTTTCCAATAAATATAAATGTGACAGGTCTCAGAAGTCTAAAATAGAGAAAAAAATATTCCTGCGTTACCAAAGATGAACAGTATAAGGTATTTGGTTGCAGCAAGCACCGAACGGGTCAAACAACACGCAGCAAATATAATCCAAATAAACCAAAATATGGTGCTGCACTCCAAATTAAAGTGCTAAGTGTATAAGTTCATAAACATACAAGTACATGTAAAAATGGTAATTGATTCCATACATCAAAATGAATACATAATAGATAACATTCACTGTACAAAAAATATAATTATAATAATTCCATGAATCTACACATAATAAAGTGCAAGTGGTGAAAGCTTCACAATACTAAAAGTTCAAAAGTGAATGGTGTCTTCAGAGAAAGTGTCAGTGATTAAGGTGCTGAATATCAACTGACAAAAGTGACAAGGTGACTTTGGTAATTCTTGTCTTCGGTGCAATTTCACCTAAAGGTGCAGTGGCTCCTTACCTTACCGCTGTAAGGCAAACAGCATAGAAATAACCGGGGATGATCCAGATTATTGTCCTCCAAACTATCTCCCTAGATGTTTATCCTTATTGGTTCCAATCTATATGTAGCCTATGTGTATGTATTTTTCCTTCTTTGGATAATAAAAAAAAAAGGATTCCTCTCAGGGCAACATGTCAGGCAGAGAAAGAAGAAGAAACAGGGAACCTCAATGGTGAAGTATATAGAGCTAATATTTATTTAAGACTGCAAACAATGAAGTACTCACATTTAAACAGTTTAAAACCGCGTAAAACAACAATGAGCAGCGAGAAAATGGCGCTAGAAAATGGCCGCTACATTGTTGTTAATGGTAGGACTTCAAGAAAATGGCCGCTCGTCAACACATTACATCTAGTCTATTAAAGGACACTTCTAGTGCCCATATGAATTCTACGATGAAGTCACGTGATTGTGATGATACATGTCGAACGTAGGGATACCAGAAGTGATGTTAGACCACAAGCTCACTGCTCGTTGTTGTTTTACCCTGTTTTAAACGGTTTAAATGTGAGTACCTCACCGTTTACTGTCTTAAACAAATATTAGCTCTATATACTTCACCATTGGAGCTCCCAGTTTCTCCTTCTTTCTCTGTTTGCCTGACACGCTGCCCTGAGAGGAATCATGTGGTTTTATTAGCCAAAGAAGGAAAAATACATACACATAGGCTACATACAGATTGGAATCCATAAGGATAAACATCTAGGGAGATCTTTTGGAGGACACGATAATCTGGATCATTCCCAGTTATTCCTATGCTGTTTGCCTTACAGCAGTAAGGTAAAGAGCCCATCAGGAAGATCCTGCCAGCGAAAGACAGTCTCGGGCTTCCTCCGCACATTCGCGCATGCCACTGTGTGCTGGTGCACGCGCGCGGGCGTGCGCACGCCTGTTGGCACCAGACGGGCTATTTAATTCTGTCTGTCACATTCAGATCTTGCTGTCTGATCTACAGCGTGTGAGTATCCTGACCCTGAGAACCTGTCCCTGTGATCTCTTACCCGCCTTGTCTACCTACCATCCCTGCTATCTGCCTGCGCCTGATCTCGGCCTGCCTGACTACTCTTCTGCTTGACCCTCTGGTACCTCTGCTGTCTGCCTAATTACCGACCCGGCTTGTCCGACTATCCTCCTGCGTGTTCCTTTGGTACCTCCTCTGATCGTCTGATCATCGACCTGGCCTGTCTGACTACCCTGCTCTCAGCATCCTGGTTCCTGGTGCCTGTCTGCTGTCCAGCTTCCAGTTGTTGGTCCAGCTCCTGCCTGCAGTCCAGCTTCAGCCTGAGTTCCTGCTCCAGAGTCCTGGTTCCTGCTGCCTACCTGCTGTCTGTTCCAGCCTGCTGCACCCGCCTGCTGATCCAGCTCCTTCTTGGTCCCAGCCTGCCTCCTGATCCTGTTGGAGGTTCCGCTACACAGTGCTTCCTGGGTTCCAGATCCATCCTCTGCTGTTGATCCTGTCAAGCACTTGTGCCACTCCTGACTCTTGTGCTTCCTGTATACTCTACCAGGGCCCTCAAGTCAGAGCCGCAAGAGAGGTCTCTCCATGCAGGTCGGGCTCTTCCACTAGGTACGTGACAGTATCAGACAGCCATGACCGAGCCTGTGCACGGAGCCTCTCCCATGGAGGAACTTTGTTTGCATCAGGCAGGCCTTACCCAGGCTGTCAAGAGTCCCCAGGAAGTATACACTCGTCTGGAAGAAAAGGTCCAAGCACTTACTTCACCCTCTACTGCTTAGGGGCCTCCTCTTCTATCTATTTCTGCCTCCAGTACCACTTCTACGACAGTAGTCATGTTGCCTCCAGAGTTCCCACTCCTGAAAAGTTTTCCGGGGAACAAAGTAAATTCAGGGCACTCATTCGTACTGTATTTTGCCCTACAACCTCGCACCTTTTCACTTGAGGCCACCAAAGTGGGTTTTGTGGTGTCTTTGCTCCCTGGAGATCCTGAAGCTTGGGCTCATCGCTCACTGGAAAAGAAAGCCGAGGTGTTAACTAACCTGGCCACCTTCTTTGACACGATGGCCCAGCTCTACGAGGACCCTCAATTCTTCGCAACTGCAGAAGCTGCCCTGCATACCCTCCAGCAGGGGCGTATGGCTGTAGAGGACTATGTCGCTGTATTCCGCCGTTGGAGTACAGATATGGACTGGAACAATGCGGCCCTCCGTTACCAGTTTCGTCTGGGGCTCTCCGGCCCCCTAAAAGATGAACTGGCTCATGTTGGAATTCCACAAACCTTGGATGCCTTGATTAACCTTTCCATTCAAATTGATCGACGACTGAGGGAGCGAAGAGCTGAAAGAAGTGCTGGGTCTACTCGCCCCTCCTGTATGTTGCCTACGGTTCCTAACTACTCCCATCCGGATCCCACTCCCAGTCCAGCTCCGGCACCTGACACTCCCGAACCCATGCAGCTCAGAGTTCTTCACCCTGCTCTCACGATGGAGGAACGCCAACATCGCTGGGTCAACAACTTATGCCTTTACTGGGGAGAACCTGGGCACTATGTCAGGAACTGCCCTACCAAGCTCTGTAAAGTGCACGTCTGTCTCTTCTGGTGCTAAGACTGCTTGGCTTAAGACCTCCTCTCACCTTGCCCTTTCTGTCTCGTTCCAGCTCTCAGGAAGGACTTTGCAAGTCCCTGCTATCATTGACTCTGGGGCTTGTAGTTGCTTTATGGACTCTTCTTTTGCCAGTAAACATTGAATCCCTCTGCTGTACAAGGCCCAAGGACTTTCTATCCACCTGGCCGATGGTTCAACAATAAAATCTGGACCAGTTATACAAGAGACTGCTTCCCTTTCAGTTACTATCTCCAACTTGCACCAAGAATTGCTTCATTTGGACATTCTCATCTCCATTGTTTCCTATCATTCTTGGCATGCCATGGCTGCAGGCCCACAACCCTGCTATAAATTGGCTCACCAGGGAGATCACGTTCCTCTCTCCGTATTGCCAGCAGTACTGTATCCTGAAAAGTTCTGGTGAACCTTCTGCTCTATTATTTCTGGACTCTGATTCTGAGCTTCGCCGGGCAGTCCCCGAAGTGTATCATGACTACCTAGATGTCTTTAGTAAAAAGGGGGCAGAAGCCTTGCCTCCCCATCGGGCATATGACTGCCCCATTGAGCTTCTTCCCGGATCCGAAGTTCCCTTTGGCAGGATTTTCCCACTGACCGAATTGGAACAAGAGACCTTGAAAATTTACTTTGACGAAAACCTGAAGAAGGGTTTCATTCAACCTTTCACTTCCCCAGCAGGTGCGGGCATCTTTTTTTGTGGAAAAGAAAGACCATACCCTTCGGCCCTGTATAGACTATCGAGAACTAAACAAAATAACAGTTAAAAACCGGTACCCGCTTCCTCTGGTACCAGAGTTATTTCAGAGATTGGGAACTGCCACTACCTTCACTAAGCTGGACCTCAGAGGGGCCTACAATCTGGTCCGTATCAGAAGCGGGTATGAGTGGAAGACAGCATTTTGCACCCGCTTCGGGCACTTTGAATACTTGGTGATGCCCTTCGAGTTGTGTAATGCCCCCACTACCTTTCAGTATTGCATAAATGATGTCTTATGGGACTATTTGGATTTGTTCGTCATAGTCTACTTAGATGACATCCTCATTTTCTCCCCTTCTCTGGACTCTCACCATTAACATGTTAAATGTGTCCTAGCCCGGCTCTGACAACACGGACTGTACGCTAAGTCTGAGAAATGTGCCTTTGAGCAAGAAAGCATCCCATTTTTGGGCCTAATCATTTCTGTAGAAAGAATTAAGATGGATCCACAGAAGATTTCCACAATTCTTGACTGGCCAGCCCCCACAGACAAGAAAGGGGTCCAACGTTTTGTTGGCTTTGCCAATTTTTATAGAAAATTCATCAAGGGGTTCTCCGCTATCATCTGCCCTATAACACAACTAACCAAGCAAGGGGTGAGTTTTCATTGGTCCCCGGAAGCTCAGGCCGCTTTCGAGTCCCTCAAAATACTGTTCACTTCCGCTGATGTCTTGAAACATCCCGATTCTTCCCTGCCATTTGTCCTGAAGGTAGACGCCTCAGAAATCGCCATTGGAACTGTTCTCTCCCAGCGACAAGGGACCAAAGCCTTGCTATTTCCAGTTGCCTTCTTCTCCTGCAAACTGTCCCCCGCTGAGAGGAATTATGATGTAGGTGATTGGGAATTACTGGCCATAAAATCTGCCCTGGAAGAATGGCGATACCTTTTTGGAAGGCGCTGCTCATCCTATCCTGATTTACACAGACCACAAGAACCCGGAATACCTGAAGTCCGCAAAGAGACTGAGACCGCGACAAGCCAGGTGGGCCCTGTTCTTTTCCAGGTTCTCGTTCCATGTCACCTATCGGCCGGGCTCCAAAAACACGAAACCAGATGCCCTCTTCAGGATGTTCCACAAATCCAAGGAAACTTCGCCCCCTGGCACTATCCTGGCCCTGGGGAACTTTCTCCTGCTACAGGAAGACCTGCTCACGCGGATTGAGCAAGCCTCAATTGGATCGGCACCCGCTGTAGGAGCAGAACTATAGGCTAGGGATGGACTGTTTTGGTACGGGAGCAAAATCTTTGTACCTGAAGGGTGTCGATTTTAGAACTTTCCCATGACCATGCACTGGCAGGGCACTTTGGTGTCACTAAAACTGCTGATCTTGTCCAGCGCACCTTCTGGTGGCCCCAAGTACTTAAAGACTGTAAGAGTTACGTGGAGTCCTGCACCACCTGTGCTCGGAATAAGACTAGATCCAGAGCCTGGGGATTATTGAAACCCCTGCCCATTCCGGACAGGCCATGTAAAATGTTGTCTATGGACTTTATTTTCGACCTACGGAAGGGCATACTGCCATCTTTGTGGTGGTAAATTGGCTGTCTAAAATGGCCCATTTCATCCTGATGAAGGGTACTCCCTCGGCTTCCGAAACAGCACAAATGTTTGTCAGGGAAATAATTAGACTCCATGGAATCCCGGGCAATATAGTTTCTAACCGCAGAGTGCAATTTACCTCGCGATTCTGGAGAGCTCTGTGTAAAGCCCTGGGAATTGCACTATCCTTCTCCACCGCTTACCACCCTCAGACGAATGGTCAGACCGAGAGGACCAACCAGAACCTCGAGCAATATCTCCATTGTTTTTCATCCTCTTCTCAAGATGACTGGATCACACTGCTCCCTTTGGCTGAATTTGCCTATAATAATTCCATGCATTCCGCTACAAAGCAAAGTCCGTTTTTTGCTAACTACGGTTTCCATCCAGCCTTTCTTCCCAACTCCATTCCTGAATGTTCTGTGCCAGCGGTCCTGGAAACAATAAATTTTTTTTCTCTAAAAATCAGTTATTACAGAAAACTATGGCAAAATCCCAGGAGCAAAATAAGGAAGTGTTCGACAGGAAGAAACGGGGTGAATTGGTGCTTAAAACTGGTAACCGTGTATGGTTGTCCACTGCAAAGCTAAAATTGTCTTGTCCCTCCAGTTGGACCCTTTTTCTGTAAAAAGGAAAACGAACGAGGTGGCTTATGAGCTTGAGCTCCCGGATTCACTGAAGATCCATCCTGTTTTTCACGTTTCCCTGCTGAAACCCTTTTTCTGACTGGAATGTGAATCCTCTGGATCCTGTAATAGTGGATGGCGAGGTAGAATTTGAAATCAAAGCTATCTTGTATTGTAGGAAAAAGAATAATCAAGCCCAATTCTTGATCAAATGGAAAGGCTATGGCCCGGAAGAGAACTCTTGGGAGCCTGAGGAGAACATCTACGCAAAAAGTTTAATCCAAGCTTTCAAGAGATCCCACCCTGAAAGATGGGCCCGGCTGGGCATCCGGAGGCTGCCCCTTGAACGGGGGCAATGTCAGGAAGATCCTGCCAGCAAAAGAGAGTCTGGGCCTTCTGCCGCGCGTGTGTGCGCCTGTGTGCTGGTGCGCACGGGTGTGCGCACACGTGTGCCTGTTGGCGCCAGATGGGCTATTTAATTCTGTCTGTCACATTCAGATCTTGCTGTCTGATCTACAGCGTGTGAGTATCCTGACCCTGAGAACCTGTCTCCTGTGATCTCTTACCCGGCTTGTCTACCTACCATCCCTGCTATCTGCTTGCACCTGATCTCGGCCTGCCTGACTACTCTTCTGCTTGACCCTTTGGTACCTCTGCTGTCTGCCTGATTATCGACCCGGCCTGCCTGACTACCCTGCTCTCAGCATCCTGGTTCCTGGTGCCTGTTTGCTGTCCAGCTTCCAATTGTTGGTCCAGCTCCTGCCTGCAGTCCAGCTTCAGCCTGAGTTCCTGCTACAGAGTCCTGGTTCCTGCTGCCTACCTGCTGCTTTGTTCCAGCCTGCTGCACCCGCCTGCTGATCCAGATCCTTCTTGGTCCCAGCCTGCCTCCTGATACTGTTGGAGGTTCCGCTACACAGTGCTTCCTGGCTTCCAGATCCATCCGCTGCTGTTGATCCTGCCAGGCACTCATGCCACTCCTGACTCTTGTGCTTCCTGTATCCTCTACCAGGGCCCTTGAGTCAAAGCCGCAAGAGAGGTCTCTCCCTGCAGGTCGGGCTCTTCCACTAGGTACGTGACAGTGCCACTGCACCTTTAGGTGAAATTGCACTGAAGACAAGAAATACCAAAGTCACCTTTTCACTTTTGTCAGTTGATATTCAGCACCTTAATCGCCGGCAGTTTCTCTGAAGACACCATTCACTTTTGAACTTTTAGTATTGTGAAGCTTTCACCACTTGCACTTTATTATGTGTATATTCATGGAATTATTGTATTATAATTATATTTTTTGTACAGTGA
Organism: Lithobates pipiens; assembly: GCF_037356315.1. Lineage (NCBI taxonomy): Eukaryota > Metazoa > Chordata > Amphibia > Anura > Ranidae > Lithobates > Lithobates pipiens. Next base: position 312,353,130 of record NW_027507758.1, on the reverse strand, counting down.
GTGTTATCTATTATGTATTCATTTTGATGTACGGAATCAATGACCATTTTCACACGTACTTGTATGTTTATGATCTTTTACAGTTAGGTCTCAGAAGTCTACTATAAGGGGTGCCGGTGGTTCCCCATACGGTCTGACATAGGAGTGTTTAGACTTGAAACATTACAAATTAATTTAGGAAAGTAAATATGTTTATATTCTGGCTGTGCTATTGTTATTTTAGAAGTTTTGGAATATTCTGGGATGATGGATTTTACATAGAAGCAGAAATGTGTATTGTATGTATTTCAACTGACATATTTATGATCCAACATCTGTTAACTCTCTCACCCCTTAAGCAGGCAAGCTCAACAGTTGTATGGCCCCTGAGATGTGTATTGAGAGATTGATGAGCAATGTCTGCCATGCTGCTCAGGGTTCTGAATTGTATGGCTGAGATGAGCTGAGACATGAACAAAATGGCCGCTACACACACAGCTAGCTGTGTGCTCTGTATGCATGACTATTACAGGGGAGATAAGGGTTTTTACAAATTAATGTTGCTGATGTCCTACATCCTTTTTACAAACTGCCCCTGTCCACAACCGTTTTTTTTTTTTTTTTTTTCACAGAGCATGTTTTCTAATTGTTGGATACATTTGTTTTTTTTTTCACAGCATCTTTATAACCTATCCCTGTCCATAACATGCACTACAGTGATACCAGGCTGAGTGTGTTCTTTCACAGGGCACATGGCTTATTTGTTGCTGGCTTGTTTTTTTTTTTTTTTCACAGGCCATTAATTAAATGGTGACAATAGTGTATTATGCCTGAGCACCAACATAAATCATTTGAGAGAGCAGGTGATTTACAGGCAGGAGATTGTTGAAGACAGAGACAGAGTGTTGTGACCCTATAACACAAAGTGCCCTAACATCAACAGCTTTAATTTTCCAGTAGAATAAAAAATAGGCTTTCTGGGGGGAAGAGGGCAGAGTCGGGCGGAGCAGACATGCCTGCCTGAAGCTCCTTTCTCAGAGGAAGGTAGAAGCCTTATATTAGCGGTTGTTTGCGAGACACCCCCACACAAATAGTACCTACCTGTGCCCATTGAGTTCAGGGAGCCGGCAGTATAGCTGTGCGAGCCTTAAAGGCAAACACACAGGTACTGAACAATTCAGAAGAAGAATGGGATTCTGTGTGTGGGGAAGATTCCTCTCAGAGTGAACATATATCCCCAGCAAAGGTAAAACAAATGAAAAAATGCTTCCAAACTCCTTAAAGCGCACTTCTGACTAATAACTGCTAGTCACACTAAAGAAATTAGGGAGCTGGGCCATCACTTGAAACGCATGTTAATGATATGGAAAACTATACTGTGAACTATACAGCCGAGATGGCAAATCTCAAAGATGAAAATGTAATGCTGCTGACCCGTTTGGAAGATTATGAACACAGAGCAAGACGCTCAAATTTATGCATACAGTAGCTCACAAAAGTGAGTACACCCCTCACATTTTTGTAAATATTCTAGTATATCTTTTTCATATAACAGCACTGAAGAAATGACATTTTGCTACAATGTAAAATAGTGAGTGTCTCAAAATAACTCTCAGGTGTGAATGGGGAGCAGGTGTGTTAAATTTGGTGATATCGCTCTCAGTCTCTCATAGTGGTCACTGGAAGTTCAACATGACACCTCATGGCAAAGAACTCTCTGAGGATCTGGAAAAAAGAACTGTTGCTCTACATAAAGACAGGCCTAGGCTTTAAGAAGATTGCCAAGACCCTGAAACTGAGCTGCAGCATGGTGACCAAGACCATACATCAGTTTCACAGCACAGGCCTCACCATGGTCGACCAAAGAAGCGTCATGCTCAGCATCATATCCAGAGGTTGTCTTTGGGAAATAGACATGTGAGTGCTGTCAGCATCGCTGCAGAGGTTGAAGGGGTGGGGGTTCAGCCTGTCAGTGCTCAGACCATGCGCCACACACTGCCTTAAATTGATCTGCATTGCTGTCATCCCAGAAGGAAGCCTCTTCTAAAGATGATGCACAAGAAAGCACGCAAACAGTTTGCTGAAGACAAGCAGATTAAGGCCATGGATTACTGGAACCATGTCCTGTGGCCTGATTAGACCAAGATAAACTTATCTGGTTCAGATGGTGTCAAGTGTGTGTGTGGCGGTAACCAGGTGAGGAGTACAAAGACAAGTGTGTCTTGCCTACAGTCAAGCATGGTGGTGGGAGTGTCATGGTCTGGGTCTGCATGATTGCTGCCGGCACTGGGGAGCTACAGTTCATTGAGAGAGCCATGAATGCCAACATGTAATGTGACATACTGAAGCAGAGCATGATCCCCTCTATTTGGAGACTGGCCCACAGGGCAGTATTCCAACATAACGACCCCAAACACACCTCCAAGATAACCACTGCCTTGCTAAAGAAGCTAAGGGTAAAGGTAATGGACTGGCCAAGCATGTCTCCATACCTAAACCCTATTGAGCATCTGTGGGGCATCATCAAACGGAAGGTGGAGGAGCGCAAGGTCTCTAATATCCACCAGCTCAGTGATCATCATCATGGAGGAGTGGAGGAGGACTCCAGTGGCAACTTATGAAGCTCTGGTGATCGCCATGACCAAGAGGGTTAAGGCAGTGCTGGAAAATAATGATGGCCACAAAAAATATTGACACTTTGGGCCCAATTTGTACATTTTCATTTAGGGGTGTACTCACTTTTGTTGCCAGCAGTTTAGACATTAACCACTTCAGCCCTGGAAGATTTGGCTGCTCAATGACTAGGCCATTTTTTGCGATACGGCACTGCGTCACTTTAACTGACAATTGCGTGGTCGTGTAATGCTGTACCAAAACATTGATGTCCTTTCCCCCCCCCCCCCACAAATAGAGCTTTCTTTTCGTAGTATTTGATCATCGCTGCGGTTTTTATATTTTGCGCTATAAACAAAAAAAGATTTTGAAAAAAAAACAATATTTTGTACTTTTTGCTATAATAAATATCCCCAATTTTAAAAAATAAACAATTTTTTTCCTCAGTTTAGGCCGATATGTATTCTTCTACATATTTTTGGTAATAAAAATCGCAATAAGCATATATTGATTGGTTGGCGCAAAAGTTATAGTGTCTACAAAATAGGGGATAGATCTATGGCATTTTTATTTATTTATTTATTTTTACTAGTAATTTACTAGGAACGCGAATGGGATCTATTGGAGCTGCGACATTATGGCAGACTTTTGACACATTTTTGGGAGCACTGACAATTATACAGTGATCAGTGTTATAAAATTGCACTGATTACTGTGTAAATGTCACTGGCAGGGAAGGGGTTAACACTAGGGGCGAGCAAGGGGTTAACTGTATTCCCTAGTGTGTGTTCTAACTGTAGGGGGACTGACTATAGGAGATGATAGATCGTTGTTCCTAGCTAGGAGAAACTCATGATCTGCCTCTCCTCTCCTCACAGAACAGGGATTTGTGTGTTTACACACACACTTCCCTGTTCTGGCTTTCGTGTCTGTGATTGCACATGGCCAGTGGTCATTGCGACCGCCAGCTACGCACATCAGCACCCTCGCAGTGCAGTGGGCGCACTCCTGCTATCGCGCTTTAAGGAGCTGATGTACAGCTACGGTGGCACGTAGGATTGTGCTGACCTGCCACAGTATAATGACAGCGGCTGGTCAGCAAGTGGTTAATGGCTGTGTGTTGAGTTATTTTGAGGGCACAGTAAATTTACACTGTTATACAAGCTTTACACTCACTACTTTACATTGTAGCAAAGTGTCATTTCTTCAGTGTTGTCACATGAAAAGATTTAATAAAATATTTACAAAAATGTGAGGGGTGTACTCACTTTTGTGAGATACTGTAAGAGGTATTCCTGAATCTGTGATAGATTTAACAGGCCACAAGGTTAGCACTATTCCAGGAATTACAACCGGCTATTCCAGTCGAACGTCTTGAAATGGACAGAGTTCATAAAGCTTTGACTCCAAAAAACTACTGTTCCAGCTAGAAAGGCTAAATATGTTCCAGATCAATCGGCTTCCTGTTTTTTGCAACTGTTCAGAGCTGGGTTCACATTTACACATATGATGGAAATGTCCAGGGGTACAAGGATTTTGGAAATCTATTTTCATGCTTGCCTCAGCAATGTTCAAAAGCACTATTACACCTGACCCAGCATTGGCCCTTCTAAACTTAAGACCGGAATTTTTACGACAATAACAGTTTAAATTATTAATACAGCTCTTAACAGCTGCTGAACAGACTATAGCTAAATCTTGGAAAACACCTACTCTGAATTTAGCTGATACCAAACATAGAATGAACCAAACTCTGTTACAAACTGCTGGTTGGAAGCTAAATAGTGGAGCCTTGAGTGGAGAGTAAACAAGTGATGCTTTTTGACTGCTGGCGACTGCTGGGTTGCATTTTTAGGTTCTTTTTGGGGCTTTTCCTTTTGCTTTTTAATACCCCTTCCTGACACTTTTTTTAAACAGTTTTTTTTCTTTGCTTTCTTCAGCCTCCTTATTAAGGGGAGTGATTAATTGGGCACAGGTGCTTGAGGCCAATATAACTTTGTGTAGAACTCTTTTGAGCCTGCTCATCTTGAGTCTGCTGGAACTCTGTCTAAGTGGAACTGGTCAAAGTGGTGAGGTAAAAACGAGAGTTAGTGAAACTGGTCAAAGTGGTGAGTTAAAAACGAGAGTTAGTAGAACTGGTCAAAGTGATGAGTTAAAAACCAGAATTAGTGGAACTGGTCAAAGTGGTGAGTTAAAAACCAGAGTTAGTGGAACTGGTCAAAGTGGTGAGTTAAAAACCAGAGTTAGTAGAACTGGTCAAAGTGGTGAGTTAAAAACCAGAGTTTAAAACAGAAGGTTATAACAGGGGTCATAGTACCTGTGTAGTGTGAGTACCTGAGTGTTGTCTGAGTAGTGTGTGTGGATCGTTAGTACTTGGGTATTGTGGGTGCACGCTGATCTGTGAGTACCTGTGTATTGCCTTGAGTACCTGTGTACTGTCTTGTTGAGTATTAGTGTCAGGAAGCTAGTTGTTAGGTAATTTGGACTGGGTATAATGTCTAATGCTCATTAAATTAATAGGTATGATGCCCGGCGGGTGTGGAGAGGCGACTCGGTGTACATCTTGTGGCATTTATGCGTTGCTTGATTATCTGATTGAGGGCAAATACTGCTGTGCAAAATGTAAGCACATTGTTTCCCTGGAAGCCCAGGTTCTGAATCTGGGGAAGCAACTGTCAGCACTGAGAGGACCCTCCACACTAAAGGAGAGCCAGGAACATACACGGCAGGTGTCGGCAGGGGCCAGCACAGAGGTGGGTGGAGACAAAGGCACTAGCAAAGAGTAGATGGGTGAAAGTCAGGAAGGGTAGAGGGGCAAGTGCCAGGGAGGCCGATCCAGGGCTGGAGCATCCCAATAAGTACGCTCCATTGAGTGACATTGGTGATCTCAGTCAGGGACCAGCAATGCTGGAGCTGAGGGATTCTCCTAGCTGTCAGGGGAAGAACTCCTCCAATGAGAGTGGGGGGGGGGGGGGGGGGCGAAAGGGAAAGGGAAAGGAAAGACAGATTCTGGTGGTAGGGCACTCGATTCTTAGGACAGAGAGGGCAATCTGTAACAAAGACCTGAATCGCCGAACTGTATGTTGTCTACCAGGCGCCCGGGTTTGGCACATCATGGATCTGGTGGACAGATTACTGGGAGGGGCTGGGGAAGACCCAGCTGTCATGGTGCACATTGGCACCAATGACAAAGTCAGAGGCAGATGGAGTGTGTTACGTACCTGCCGGATGAGCCTGACGTGCAGTGGGAAGGCTGTCTCGTACAACAACAAGGGCCACCGTTGTTGCAACAGTGGCCGCAAGAGCCTAGCGGTGTATGGGTGCCTGGTTTGTCTTTGGTCTTGTCAGTTTAGCTGGTGCAGCAGAAAACAGGAAGCAGGCTGGTAAGCTGGGGAGACACTGAATACGTAGTCAGACAAGCCGGGTTTGGTAACAGATGATCAGATGTAGATATAGACGACAGGCAGAGAATGGTCAGGATACAGGCAAAGTTTGGCAACAGGATATCTAGCAGTATAGAGCTGAGCGTGGTTACAAGGCAGGCCAGGGTCAGGATAACAGAGATCAATCATAGTAAAACAAGCCGGGTCAAACACGGGAAACAGATCGGATTACAGGAACAGGAAGTCACGGGAACAGGTATGAGCTGCAGATCAGACAGGAAAGACACAGTGCTGCTGAGGTGTTTAAGGCAGCCTGTTGCCAATCACTGAAATTAGTCTGCACTATTTTAACCCCTAGGTGGCAGATCCATGACAGAGTGTCCTAAAGAATGATTTTAGGAACTTGGGAGCTAAATTGAGGAAAAGGACCTCCAAGGTAGTATTCTCAGGAATACTACCTATACATCGAGCTACACCAGAAAGGCAGAGGGAGATTAGGGAAGTAAACAAGTGGCTGAAGAGCTGGTGTTATAAGGAGGGGTTTGGGTTCCTGGAGGACTGGGATGACTTCTCAGTCGATAACCGGTACTATAGAAGGGGCAGACTGCACCTAAATGAGGAGGGTGCAGATAAGCTTGGAATAAAGATGGACAAAAAGCTAGGTTTTTAAACTAGGCGATGGGGGGATAGTCAACGTGGAACAAATTCCAGAGGGTAATATTAGGGGCATTAGTGGTAGGGTAACCAAAGCACATAAACCCAAGGTAAGTATAGTAGCAAGTCCTAGTTGCAATGTCGGAACACCCAAGAGGATACTATGTGACCGGTCAAAATATATTAATGCATTAAACTGTTGGTTCACCAATGCCAGAAGTCTGCCAAGCAAAATAGGTGAGTTGGAAGCTCTGGTGCATCAGGAGAGCTATGATGTAATTGGTATTGCTGAAACTTGGCTTCATTCCTCACATGACTGGGCTATTAATATTTCTGGCTATGCACTCTTTCGGAAAGACAGAGTGAAAAGGAAAGGTGGAGGGGTCTGTCTGTATGTGAGAAGTGATCTCAAAGCGAGTGTGAAAGAGGACCTGGTGGATGGAGAGTGTGATGAGTCTGAAGCATTAAAGCACTGCATACAGATGTGCGTTGTTCAAAGTTAATAATTGGAGTTTGTTATAGACCACCCAATGTTAATGAGGAGGTGGAGACTGGGACAGTGATAATAATGGGATTTTAACTACCCAGAAATTGACTGGAGTAATGGCACTGCTGGGACAGTTAAAGGGCAAAAATGTATAAACCTATTACAGGCCGCTTGAGGAGAGAGCTCCATGCCTTCCAGCTGTCAGTACTAGAATCTCTTTAGGACCTAGCACAACTCACCTGACACAGCCTGTGTCTGGGAAACAACAGTGATTGGCCAGCTCACGTTTAAATCACCTGTATCAGCATTCAGTCAGTGCTCGTGTTAGAGTTCACTTGTGTTTGATCCAGCTGATATTTGCTCTGTGTCTTTCGTGTTTGACCCGGCTTGTTTGACCCTCCTTGCTTGCTTCTGATTTGGTACCGTTTGGATTCTGATCTACCTGTGTATGACCCAGCTTGCCTAGACTACGCTTTGCCTGATTCTACTAGAACCCTCATCTGCAGCAGTGAACCACAAGGTCCAGCAATCATCTACCTTCGTCTGCAGCGGTGTACTACAAGTCCCAGCTGACCTGCTCTGCTTAGACCTGCTCATGGTATGTGCTTTGAACTCTTTGTATAATCAGCACACCTGAACTGTTACCTGTTATCTGCTCCTAGCCTGACACCAGCTCTTCCGGCCAACACAGAGTGACGCAGAGAGCCAACTGAGGGATCAAAAGCAGCCTGTACTCACCGCAGAACCGACCGCAAGTATGGGTAAGAGAAAAACAAAAGGTGGGCCCATGAAATTGACGGAATTCTTCGTCTCGGCGAGCACACCAAAGGGACAAGATCACAGTACTCGTCAATATATTGCCAGTGGAGGGACTTAGAGATGAGTATGCTTGCCCCTTTAGACTTAGAGGATGAGGATGGACTATGATAAGCCGTCGGGAAGTGTTTGTTTGTTAGTTTGGGGATCTTGTCTGCCCTAAAGTGAGTCTCTTGGAGAAATACAATGTGCACCCTCTGCCTCCATAGCTCGGCAAGACAACTGGTACACTTCTCTGGGGAGTTCAATCCCTTAATGTTCCATGAGAGGAACTTGACAGTCATGTTGCCACACTTTATGTCCACTCGCCCTGACTCCCGGGGCGTGAAAGAGAGAGGAGAGAAAAAAAAAGGGTGAAAAAGAGAAGTAAGGAAGAGTGAAGGTTAATAAGGTAAGAAGAGATCTAGTCAGGGATGTAGGCTCCGCAGAGAGAAACCCACCAGAGTGTTCCTAGTGCGGGGAGTGGTAAGGCACAGTTAAGTTCTGGGCCCCGGCCATTGGAGCCCCCACAGCCATCATAATCGTATGTACTAAGGCACTAAAGTTACCCGGGAAGAGAAGAAAAAAAAAGGGAAAAATAATATCGAAATGGTGAATACGGATCCACAAGCCAAGATCACAAAGTAGTTGCAGCAGCAACAAACTGGGAACCGTGCTTATATTTAAAAAGTGAACAAAGTCTTTACCAAGTAACTATAGACCTGTTAGTTTAACTTCTATAGTTGGGAAGATACTGGAGAGATTAATAAAAGACCACATAGATGAGTTCTTGCAGGAAAAAAATACTTTAAGCAACAGCATGGATTCATGAAAGACAGAAGTTGTCAGAGAAACCTGATTTCTTTTTATGAGGTGGTAAGTATAACCTTGGACAGAGGGGTGGCGGTGGACATGGTATACTTGGATTTTGCAAAAGCGTTCGATACAGTTACACACACACGGCTCATGTGTAAGGTAAAGTCTACAGGTTTGGAAATATCAGTTTGTAAATGGATAGAAAACTGGCTAAAATTCAGAGAGTAGTGGTTAATGATTCTTACTCTGAATGGTCTAAGGTTATCAGTGGTGTACCCCAAGGTGCATTGCTGGGACCCTTACTTTTTAATATGTTTATAAATTATATTGCATCTGGGATCAAAAGTAACATTTCTGTCTTTGCAGATGACACCAAGCTATGCAGTGGAATAACGTCCTTACAGGATGTCTCCAATTTACAAGCTGACCTCAATGCTCTGTCTAATTGGGCGACTATGTGGCAGATGAGGTTTAATGTTGAGAAATGTAAAGTTATGCACTTGGGGGCTAATAATATGCATGCATCATAAATACTAGGGGGCAGGGCTGGTGCAAGGATTTTTGACACCCTAGGCGAAACTTAATTTTGACGCCCCCCCCCCCCCCCACCCCGGCTCCACCTTTGACTCTACCCCTTTGCCCTGCCCATGTGCACCCCTTCTTTTTTAATGGCTGCTACTATTTTGCATGCAACACTTTGTAGACCAGCTAATTGTGGAAAGTCTGACTTCTGGCCATTAATGCCGCTTCACCTGTGCCCATCAAATACAGTCTCGCTTGATGTCCTGGAAATTTTGGCCGTACGCAGAGCACACAGCCAAATCTCCTGTTTCTAATAATAACATTTCCGTCTTAATGATATATTTTAGCTTACCTTCCAACCCACTCATCCAAGTATTCAGACATCACCCGCATTCCTACATCCTCATCTCGGCCTGGCTGCTTCTCAGCAGTCCCCTCTGGTTCCCCATTAGAGACATCACTAGCATTCTTACATTCTCCAATCGGTCAGCATGTGTGACCTCTCTGAGCTAAACAAATCTTTTATTTACATTTCATTAGGAAGTCACACCCTGGAGGCTTTACCTCCAACAGCTAAACACCTCCTACAAAGCTTGTGACCTCACAGCAGCAACACAGGATGTGAACGACCATATAAGGACAATACAATACAGAAGAAAGTGGTGTCTTCACAGACAGCCAATCAGACATTTGTTTTCCTTCAAAAGAACCAATCACAGACATGTATACATTCAAATAGTCAGTGACACAAACTGACTAAATGCTTTCAATGATGGAAACCATACAAAACCAATGAACGATGACTACAATTCCGTTGATAGAAATCCTTAATATACATTGTTCCAGAGAATGATGTATACCTAGATTATTCTACACTTCCGTGTGGATGGAAGGTTATCCACAGATGTGCACTGCGATCTCCACATATGGTGATCAGACACAGCAGAGACAATGAGCCCACATCCTCCCACAGCCAATCCCTACAGAGCAAGCATATGCCCCCAGACGATTATCTGTATAATGTACAAGGGCCCTATCGCTGGCGGACATACTCCCACTCCGCAAACACCTCTTTCCAATCCCAGGAAGTTATCCACTACCTAACAGATCTCAACCAGCGTCAGTCTGTCCCAGTCAGCTCTTTTAGACTCTTATGACAATACATATAAAAATACATCTAAAATTTTCCACAACACTGTGCCCATCAAATACAGCCTCACCTGTGCCCATAAAATGCAGGCAGCCCCACCAGTACCCATCAAACACAGTCTCACCAGTGCCTATCAAACACAGTCTCACCATTGCCCATTAATGCCGCTTCACCTGTGCCCATCAAATGCAGTCTGACTTGTGCCCGCACTATGCCGCTTCACCTGTGCCCATTAAATGCAGCCTCATCTGTGCCCAGTAAAAGCAGCCTCATCTGTGCCCATTAATGTCGCTTCACCTGTGCCCATCTAATAGTTTCACCTGTGTCCATCAAATACAGTCTCAGCTGTGCCCATCAATGCCACTTCACCACTGCTAATCAATGCAGCCTCACGGGGGGTGGGGGGGGGGGGGCTTGGTACATACTTGGCATTTTGGCAGATCAGTCATCAGTGAATATAAATACATATAATACACACATAACAGTTGCAAATTGAATGTCATTGTCAATATATACACAAGCTCATTATTAAGACAGCAACAGTTTCTTGCTCACACAATCTACAATTCTGCTGTGTACGCCTGTACCTGCCTCATTCCGTGCCTCTTCCAGGCTCCACCAATCCCCAAGCCGGAGAGCCGCAGCCAGGTGCCACGCTACCAGACTGTCCCATGATTTATCTGCTCCACTCCAGTGTGACACGGCCAGAGCAGAAAGCTGGCTGGGGGGGTGAGAATCCGCTGGAAAACATGTCAGAGGCAGGAGAGCGGCAGGGGAGTTGTTCTGCACATTGTGGACACACATGATGTCACTGATGTCAGAGCAGAGACGGGGGGGGGGGGCGTTGCCCTGCTTCACACATGTCAGAGGCTCAGAGCGGCTGCCTGCTGTATAGTATAGTTGCAACTGCAAGCTCTGTTGCACCCTAGGTGGCAGTGGATTCACTATATATAGTGAATTCTTGTTTAAATAGATAACTATTTACTTCAGTGATCTGTCTTAATTTAATTTTTAACTAAACAATTACATGATGTCATATGCGACTAGAGATATACTTTCCTGTAATAAGATTATCTTAATGTTCCAATGTAAAATTTTTCTCTTTACTAATTTCATTCAATGTTTTCTGGTAATCATTAATACTTGAACAAGAAAAAATAGGCTTTCGAAGTGAAATGATCATGTTTACATTATTGTCATACTACTTTGGTTATAAATGGAGAAGAGGTTGTGAGGGTGACTAATGTTAAGTTCTTAGGCAAAATTATTGCATACAATCTTTTATGGTCAGCACATACTGTATAACGCTTTTGGTTTGGAAGGCACATCAGCTACACTTTTTAAGAGAATTACGAAAGACTGGGTTTTAAAAATTTGTTATTTTGGTATTTTTTAGGGGTTCTTAGCTGACAAATGTGAAAGATATCAGAGAGGTGAGGAGCCTTCATTGGGCATATAACATCTTAATAGATAGCACACCCATCTGAGTTTTTCTTTTGGTCGGGAAGGCAGTTTGGAAGTATTAAGGCTCATACCAACAGACTACAAAATAGCTACTTTTATGTGTAGTGTGCTTTTTAAATTCATTAATGTAAACAGTATTGGGAGTTTTGTAGTGTGACAGGTTGTAGTTAAGGAAATGGAGTGTGAAGAGAGACCAAAAATGTTTTTGAATGTATTCTGTTTTTATACATGTGGTATTCTTTTTAAAATGTTTGATATGTGGTGGTTGGTTTTGTGCTATGTGGAGAGCTATGACTGTATTTCATTGTGTGATCTTGTGATTGGTCTTGAGTCTATAGTTGAGTTCTTTGAATTGCAGTGGGGTACAATTTCTTATGTGCCCTGCCTGTGTGCTGAGATCTGTAGACAGTGGGGTACAATTTCTTATGTGCCCTGCCTGTGTGCTGAGATCTGTAGACCCAAAAAATACTTTTAATGACTATAATATGGGAACTTGAGACCACCAGCCAGCCACTTGTAAATGTGGTTTATAGAGCTTGCACAACAAACAAAAACAGCTTCCTTAGGCAAACAGTCCATACTCCTACTTTCAGCTCACCATCCTCCAACTTGTTCCCTAACAGGGTTGCATTCCACCTGCCTTAGGGAGGTCTCATAGAGGAGGATTCCAGGTGAGTGTTAACTGTACGCAGTGCACCACTCTGACTCCTCAATGTGTACAGCTACACACTCACAGACAGCTGTTCACCACTTCTGATTCCTCTTTAGGCCTCTCTTGCAGGTTGCCTAACCCCTCTAGGACTATGGTCCCTGCACTCAGGGTTTAGAGGTTCTTTCCCACCCAAAAGCCTTTCCTAACCTCTGAATTCCGAGTCTTCTCCAAGCAGACTACCCTGGAACCCCTAACCCTGAATGGGTGAGTACTTAACCACTTCCCAACCGCCTCACACAAATGCTGCGGCAAAAAGGCACATATAGGTCAATTAATGTACTTGTACATTGCCCTTTAAGAGAGGGCTTGCGGGCGTGCGCTCAATGAGAGCTCTGTAAGCGTGATCGTGGAATACCTGCGATCATCTCAAGCAGAGGAAGAACGGGGAAATGCTTGTTTACATTAAGTGCCTAATGACACTGACACTGACACTGATCACAGCTCCCTGTGATCGGGAGCGGTGATCAGTGTCATGTCACACAAAGCCCCTCCCTCCCACAGTTAGAATCACTCCCTAGGACACACTTAACCCCTACAGTGCCACCTAGTGGTTAACCCCTTCACTTGCAGTCACATTTACACAGTAATCAATGCATTTTTAATTGCACTGATCGCTGTATAAATGTGAATGGTCTCAAAATCTCGCCAAAGGTGTCCGATGTGTCTGCCATAATGTCGCAGTCCCAATAAAAATCGCTAATCGCCGCCATTACTAGTAAAAAATAATTCATAATAAAAATGCCATAAAACTATCCTCTATTTTGTAGATGTTATAACTTTTGTGCAAACCAATCAATAAACGCTTGTTGCGATTTTTTTTTTTTTACCAAAAATATGTAGAAGAATACGTATTGGCCTAAACTGAGGAAAAAAATTTTTTTTTATATATTTTTTGGGGATATTTATTATAGCAAAAAGTAAAAAATACCATATACCCATAAAGTGTTTGGTATTTTCTTAGTTAAAGCCACATAAAATAAAAGTAGTGATTTCATCAGTAACATCTGCAGTGTTTGATAGTTCTTTTTTACCAGGCCTGATTCATTTTAATAAATGTCAGCCTCTCAGTTCCCCACTGTTCTGAAGTCTTCTCTGAAATGACATGTGGCGCAGGGGAGTCTAGAACCCCAACTGTATATTGTATTGGTCTGCTCTGCTCCCCCACGCTCATGGGAGCACTGGCCTGTGGAGGGGGTAGGGGTGGCTGACTCAGCCTCTCAGCGGCTCGTTGAGAGTCTGAGCCGGATGCTGGCCCAGGCATGTGGGTAGATCCTGACCAAATGGTCGTGATCTTGCACGAGCCTGGACTGGCTCTATGACATCAGCTGATAGTGGGCTTCAGCTGCTGTCTGCTGAAAATGGGTCACAGGAATGCAGAATGATAGAGAAGAAGAATGCAAATGCATGAAGCTAGAAAGCATAATTGATGTTGTTGGTAGAGGTATAGCATGTATGGAAGAATTAGAGGAGTTGGGGAGGGAGAACATGGAGGTGGAGGTGAAGTAGGAATGGGAGAAGGAGTATGAGGGCACATCAGCAATTGCAAGTACTATGTGTACATGCAGCACCTCTACCTGCTTTTACAACTGCTTTTTTTTAGGGGGAGGCAGTCTTGATTTTGGAGAGGGTGGGTAGCCTGTGGCTGCTGTCTGCTCTTCCTCTGGCTGTAGCATATCCCCTCTCAATAGGGCAGACAGCCAATGGCTATAGGTGTTCACTGCAGCTATGCCTCCAGTGCCCTGACTATAATGAAATATAAATAAATACAACTGCTGTAGAGTGCCAGGGAGGGGAAAAAAATATGCTGGCAAAGCAGAGGATTTACAAATAGGTTTGGTCTCTGATGTGTGGAGCCCAACCACTGCTTCAATACCAAATACACAGAAGAAAAATATATAAATGCATATAAAATAAAAAATAACCCCCAAAAAAAAGAATTTGGTGGGTTCAGTGTAGTGTTTTTTTTTACAGCTCTGTTTAGCGGCTGATGCCCACTGCCTCCTGGATCTGCACTGTCCAGCCACTGTACAATTTTTGTGGCTCTTGTCTCTCAACCAATATGCTCTAATGTTTATTTCAATATTATAGGTGATTTAGTTCACTTTTACTGCAGTATATTGAAGTGCGTTAGTACATGTTTACAGCAGTATATTGAAGTGCGTCAGATTACTTTTACGGCAGTATAGTGAAGTATGTTAGTGCACTTTTATGGAATTATATTGAAATGTGTCAGTGGAGTGTGTCTGTGTAGTGAATACTCAAGTTAAAGTGCACCAAACACCCCTTTACATTGATTAACATGCATTATTAATGTACACATTTCCCCATCTCTATTACATTTCGGTAATAAGCCCCCCACCATATCTGGGAGGCCAACAAGGAGAGGCAGATGTTCCCATGGCACTGTGAGGGGGCCACAGCATCTGTGTCCACAGGCAAAGGAGAATGTGGTCTGTCCTCAGGCAGGGCATCATTTTCTCAGTTTAGTGATGTTGCCTGTGCTATCCAGCCACAGCATGCACTTTTATGGCAGTATATTGAATTGCATTAGTGCACTTTTACTGCATTATATTGAAGTGAGTCAGTGCAATTTTACTGCAGTATATTGCAGTGTGTTAGTGAGAGTGACATGTTGGGTATCAATTTACTTGGCTTAACATTATCTTTCACAATATAAAAATAAATTGGGCTAACTTTACTGTTGTCTTATTTTTTCTATTCCAAGAAGTGCATTTTTTCCAAA
This sequence comes from Lithobates pipiens, assembly GCF_037356315.1. NCBI lineage: Eukaryota > Metazoa > Chordata > Amphibia > Anura > Ranidae > Lithobates > Lithobates pipiens. The sequence continues at coordinate 312,337,812 of NW_027507758.1, read as the reverse complement.
AAAAAGTGCGCAAATACAGTGTGAAAAAAAGTATTGCAATGACTGCCATTTTATTCTCTAGAGTGTTAAAAACTGTTTTATACAAGAAAACACCAAAATCTCAAAAGGAGGCTGGTCCTTAAGTGGTTAATATATTGTTCCTCTCAAACCAAATAAAGGATTGGGAGTGCCATCGTTTAAGATCTGTAGGGATATTTTACTCCTTTTTAAGCGTATTTTAGTCATGTGGTTAATGTGCTAAAATGTACCAAAATGCAAAATTTGAATTAAATGCAGTAAAATGTGTTTTAAACAGTGTACACTAATATCCAACATTTAAAAAATGGTACAGTGAGATTTCAGACTCAGTATTATACTGTTTTTAGTAAAGAAACTTTTAACTTAAAATTTCCTAAAATAGCTTACTCCATACCCTACAGCTGGTTTACAAATAAATCCTAAACCTGCCTTAAGTCATTTCTATGAGTTGCCATTTAAGAGGAAATGACTACTACATAAAGATTTGTGTTTATCTTCCTTGGCAAGCGGCAACCAACAAACAAATACAGTACATGCAGCTGATTTATGTGATGGCATAGCAGTACAATTACATTAGTTTGCAATAAAAAGGAAAGGTGGATCTCATTTCTTTAATGATTTCAACGCCTTAAGAAAAGTAAGAATTCTAAAAAGGATGAGTGCTACCTGCAGAATATTAGAAATGATAAAATTACAAACTTTCAGACTATGCTTTAGCAAACTGATTTGCAGGGATGGAGGTCCAGTCCAGACAGCTGATTCGCAGATAACTGACATATGCAAATTTCCACTGGTCCACTCCATTCTTTTTTAAGTTATTTATTTATTTATTTAATAACAATGCATGAAAATAATCTACCAGATGAAGAAAAGAGACAATTTAGCGGTGAGTCAGGTAACATAAATGTGGAACAATTGCAAGCCATGCCTTCAACTGTGGGAGAAAAAGCTGAATTTTATTTTTAATGCAAAGCCCAAAACCTCAAGATAGGGAATTATGGATCACTGCAGCTAATTCTGGCCATACATGGCAAAATGAATGGCCAAATCCTATTGTTTCAATTTATTTTCAACTCAGGTCATTCTAGACCAGTTTGGTCAAACTCGTCTGGATTTTTTGCCAGAACCTATTGTTTATTTTTGATACAAAAGCAACTATGTATTAATTGATCCATCCAGTTAATGCATTCCGTTTCTGAAAGATTCCATTCTTTCATCAGAAGGACTGGGATAATGAATGATCACATAATAACTTGTGTGGCCAATATGTCAGGGACAAATTAAATTCATCTTTTTGTACACAGCAACACGCACATGCTGTACTATTGGAGCAGATATCGGGCTATTATAAATCACCTATTTCGAAGCGATATAAAACAATCTGTAAATTAGGCTTCCAGTTCACTGGCATTTATGTTGTCATGGCAACACAGATCTGAGAGCACAAAGTGCTTAATATGGAAATGAAGAGAAATGGATTCCGTTGGCTTACTTTACAGTTCAAAATTAGGTACTGATAACATCACATTATAAATACAAAATCACCTATCTTCCATTAGGTACACCTTTATGATATGTTGCTTCAGGATACCTCTAAAAACATTAATACACTAGCATATTGCTTTTATCCTACTAGTTTTACATTTTTAACATTGATAACTATTTTGCATACACCAATATATTAACTTTTTTCTCTTGTTCAATTAAAATATGATAATTATCACTATCACTTATGGGTACATTTGAAAGGACATTACTTTCTTTCAGATCCGCTTGGTTTTTCTAATTCCATTTTAGTTCAGCACTCCACATGGTCATTATTAGAAGTCTTCTAACATGTCCTCATTCTTGTAAAATGTTTATAGAGAGTGGGGTCTGCCCAATAATTCTGGAAAGATCCAGGTGTCTGTGCGCTGGGATTTGTACCTGAACAGGCAATAGTGTAAAGGGGGAATGTATCCTTAGGAAATGATCCAATTACTAAAGAGTTATAGTCCAATAAGCAGCAGCTTAATTTGAGATATACACAAAATAGACATAGAAAGAAGAAGTCGCGCTAATGAAGTCCAATTAATATAGAAACTTGTTTGTAGAAAAAAATTATTATATCTCTAGTGGTGAAAATATGCTGGAATAATGAACCAAATTATTCTAGTATTAACACCACGGTGAGTTCATACAGCAAAGTGTGCCACCACCTTTAGAAAAACTCGCTTACCAGATGGCAAGCAAAACCAGGCATGTGGCTATAGCACAGCCAAGGCTTTTGCTTGCACAGAAGATCGTGGGGATAGGCTCTGGCTAGATAGCTGATAGGTATATCCAAACACCGATAATACCGACTGATCCAGGACCATTAGTTCAGCACAAAACACAGCAGTAAACCTCGCTGTAGAAAACCAGCCCGGTGTTGTTCCTCTATGTAATTCATATGTGTTCGGGTTTAAACTTGGAGGGCCATATACACAACCTTCTCACCTCGTCCATATAGACTGGTCACTAGAACTTTTTCTACAGGCTCTGATCCATCACTTTTCTTCTCTGCTAGAGGCACTCTATTAGGATATACAGAGGGACAACACCGGCCTGGTTTTCTACAGCGAGGTTTACTGCTGTGTTTGTTCAATGTAGAAAAATGTAAAATAATGGGGAGGCAAAATAGGAATGCAATCTATACACTGGGGGACAACCTCTGGGGGAATCTAGGATGGAAAAGGACCTGGGGGTCCTAGTAGATCATAGGCTTAGCAATGGCATGCAATGCCAAGCTACTGCTAACAAAGCAAACAGAATATTGGCATGCATTACAAAGGGGATCAACTCCAGAGATAAAACGATAATTCTCCTGCTCTACAAGACTCTGGTCCGGCCGCACCTGGAATATGCTGTCCAGTTCTGGGCACCAGTCCTCAGGAAGCATGTACTGGAAATGGAGTGAGTACAAAGAAGGGCAACAAAGCTGATAAAGGGTCTGGAGTATATTAGTTATGAGCAGGGCAGCCATCTTACCCAGCTTTAGGCCTAGGCCCCCCCAGCCTGACCATGGGCCATCCTCCCGAATCCGCACACTGGCCACCTCACCTGTACGCACTCAGCCCCCCCTCAATCCTGTATATATGTCAGCCCCCTCACACCTGTGTATATGTTTGTATGTATATATATATATATATATATATATATATATATATATATATATATATATATATATATATATATGGCACCCCCCCACACACACACCTGTATATATGTCAGCCCCCCCACACACCTGTATATATGTCACTCCCCCACACACACACACACCTGTATATATTATATGTCAGCCCCTCACATACACACAGTGCTATGTTTTGGCCTAGGCCAGGCAAGGGACCTTGCACACCCACCAGGGACCCGGGACCCTGCACAACCACCAGGGACCTCGCACAGCCACCAGGGACCCCACACAACCCCCAGGGACCCTACACAACCACCCAGGACCCCGCACAGCCACCAGGAACTTCGCACACCCAACAGGGACCCGGGACCCTGCACAACTACCCAAGACCCCGCACAGCCACCAGGGACCTCGCACAGCCACCAGGGACCCCGCACAACCACCAGGGACCCCGCACAACCACCAGGGACCCTACACAACCACCCAGGACCCCGCACAGCCACCAGGGACCCCACACAGCCACCAGGGACCCTGCACAGCCACCAGGGACCCTGCACAACCACCCGGGACCCCGCGCAGCCACCAGGGACCCTGCACAACCACCAGGGACCCTACACAACCACCCAGGACCCTGCACAGCCACCAGGGACCTCGAACAGCCACCAGAGGCCCCGCACAACCACCAGGGACCCAACACAACCACCAGGGACCCTGTACAGGGACCCCACACAGCCACCAGGGCCCCCACATAGCCACCAGGGGCCCCGAATAGCCATTTGAGAAGGAAGGGGTGGGACAATTTTAGATGGAGGGGGCGCCTGATTTTAGTCTTGCCTGGGGCAGCACAACATCAAAATACACCACTGCATACACAAATCTGTACACACACAAGGCTCTGGCCCCTCTCTGTACACCAAAAGCTCCTCTCCCTTTCCCTCACAGCCCCTACTTGTAAATAAGGTCTTCCTGCCCAGTCCCAGGTCGTTTTTATAAAGCTGACATGTTGCTGAGAAGCACAGTACAGATCACACGAACAGTGAACATACACATAGTACCCAGAGATGGCAGTAAAGAGCTCGATGGCGGAGCTCAGTGTCTGTGACACAAGAACAGCAGAAGCTGGGAGGTTGTTTGTGTAATGAACAGCACGGCTCCCCTCCACCCACCCGTCCTGCCTTCTTCTGGCCTGGGAGGGCCCCCGGGCTCCTCGGGCCCCTTACACTTGTGATGGCTGTACCCCCCTGATGGCGGCCCTGGTTATGAGGAAAGTTTGCAAGCACTGAACTTATTCTCTCTAGAGAAGAGAGGCTTGAGAGGGGATATGATTTCAATATACAAATACCATACTGGTAACCCCACAATAGGGATAAAACTTTTTTGCAAAAGGAAGTTTAACAAGACTTGTGGCCACTCATTAAAATTAGAAGAAAAGAGGTTTAACCTTAAACTACGTAGAGGGTTCTTTAAAGTAAGAGCGACAAGGATGTGGAATTCCCTTCTTCAGGCAGTCTCAGCGAGGGGCATTGATAGTTTCAAGAAACTATTAGATAAGCATCTGACATCATACAGGGATATACAATGTAATACTGACATATAATCACACACATAGGTTGGACTTGTGTCTTTTTTCAACCTCATCTACTATGTAACTATGTTATTCCTTGCACCCCCATGTGCACCCCCATGTGCACCCCCATGTGCACCCCCTGCTAAATTAAGCTGTTGGCATAGATCCTGGCGCCGCAACTGCCTGAATTCCTGTGGCACTTTAGGAGGTGGCTCCAGTCCCCACCCTGCCTGTCAGACATGTAGAATAGAACCGAGAGCTCTGAAATGTTTCCTCTGCTCTGTTATACACTTCTGATAGGTGGAGACTGCACTTTGTCGCATGCACTGTTCTGAAGCTTTTGTGCGAGAGGTTAGAAAGAGCTGTGAAAAAGTGGGGAGCGGTTATGGAGAGAGGCAGCTGTGGGGAGGTTGGAGGTGTAGTGGAGAGGTGGCAGCTGGCCGTGTTAATACATGGGCACCCATAGGGCACTGCACTAGGGCCCCACATGCATTGGGGGCCCCTGCAGTTCTCCCCGCCCTATCACTGTAAAAGCAGCAGGAGGATTCAGCAGGCTTAAACTGTATAGGAACGTCTGCCAACCAGCCAGTAGGACAATGAGTGAGGCACCGAAGAGTTAACTGTCCAGCTAAAGCTGGTCCGCCTCCTCCTCCTTCTTCACCCTCTCTCTCTCTCTAGTTGGCTGTGTAAAATTGTAGTAGATGGTTACATACACACATACACACACACACACACACAAAAACACCCACTCAGGATCTATTCACTGGTATTTATTAGTGACATATTTAACAAAGGGAATGATTTACATAGTCCTTGTGTTTGCCGAAATTGCTTTAAACTATACACTACTATAAAGAAAAGCCTTTGAGAGTTTTTCTCAGGTCTGAAGCAATACCTGACGAAGAAAGGAGAACTCTTAAATGCTTGTCTTTTAAGTGTTAGGTTAGTACAATAAAAAGGTATACTGCATTACTCTCGTATTTTGTACTCTTATTTATATATACTTTAGTTTTCTTTAATCATACATTATGGGACACAGGGCCATAGTAATTACTAAGTGGGTTATAGTCCACCTTCAGGTAATGGACACTGGCACACCCTAAACAGGAAGTTGCCTCCCTATATAACCCCTCCCACTACTGGGAGTATGTCAGTTTTTTTTGTCAGTATCTAAGGTGTTTGTCACGAGTGAAGATGTGCTGTTCTGAACTCCTCTGGAGCAATCCTTGCTGAGGCTAGCTATGCAGCCAGATCCATTCAAAGTGTCTTTTAGACCGAATTGAATGGTACATGGGCCTCGTATCCGAAGAAACAAAGTTTTGCCTGTAACGCTCTTTTTAGAGAGCTTGACCCCGGGATCCAGTACTTTTGGTATTAAGGCCATAAAGTTTTACTGGCAGGGTGCTTTTTACAGGTCCAGGATTATGGGGTCCCCGAGGGTCCCCGGTTCCTAAAGGTTTGTTAACGTAACCCACCATGAAGGGTGAAATTGGGTCTGTTGGTTTTACCACAGAAAACTCTGCAGCGGGAAAGGTAAGTGGAGTTTTTCTAAGGAATTTTAAAATTTTCTTATGAAATGTCGTCTTTTAAAGTAAATGTTGTCTTGCCTAAGTGTCATCACTGGGGGCTGTATGGAGCACGTACATTCTCATGATTTGCTGTATTACAGAAGCAGCAGACTTTTTTCTTCTGGCTAGCAGGCAGACCTCAGGTAAGTTTGGGGGGTTTTGTTTCCTCCAGACACCCCCACCTGAGCTGAACTCTTCCCCTTTTCAAGAGGCTGAGTATAAGGGAGAACTATAAACGATCGGTAATGCAGTTTTCTTTCACCGCCTCTACACGGCGACGGCTTCCAGGTCTCCTCCACGCCATCCCTCCATCACTCAGCCTGTCGGATCGGTGGCCTGTGCTTGCATGGGAAAACTATTTTTTTGAAAAAGAAAGTAGGGCGGTGCAAAGTGACAGTGGGGGCGGGGCTTAGAGCAGCGTTGGTGTCCTCCAACGCGAGAGTGTATTTTAAAAAAAAAACAATTTATGCCGGCTGCAAAATTGTCGGAGAGACATAAGAGCAAAGAAGAGCATGAAAGAGGTTTTGGTGATACAGGCATTTCCTATTTGACACATTTACTATTTGCATGAGGTTGAGTATCAATAGCAGTGGCTGTGGCTGGACTATTGCTCAAGCAGTGGATGCAATTTCTTCTGGTAGTACCTCTGCTTTGTGCATCGGGCTATGGTCAGAAGGGGGTTTGAAACACCCCCAAAAAAAGAGCTAAAAGGGTCTCCCTCAAGCTCTGGAAAGCCTACTCATCTCTACAAATGGCATCCTCCCCTGAGAGGGGGTGGGTAGTCAGAGTGAGCATCAGGGCCATGAAATGTCTGCAACTGTTTTTAACACTGCAGCCACTGTTTATTTTATATTTACATAAAAAAAGGTTTATCGACTTTAATCGCATCCCAGTGTGGGTCAAAATGTGACAGGTTCTCTTCCATTACCCAGGACCCTCAAACTGAGGAACTAGGGTCAAGGGAAGACAAATTCCCTCAGGGGACCATGATGAGGCTGATGACTCCTCTTCTGAGGTGTCAAATGCGGGAGAATCTTAAGACTGATGGTGCAATTTCTTGCTGAATGATTTATGTACATTGCACGCACATTACATGCACATTTATGTACCCTTAACTGAGTGTTTGGGTTCACTAAAGCCTCCTCAAAATGTGCAGGCCTTTTCCTGTCCATTCATTGCTGAAAAAGCTTTTTTGTATCTGAGAGGATCACCCATATAAGCATTTTTTTCCCTCCTACAACATTTTCACACTTTATCCTATGGTGGAGGAAATTCACTAAATAGGATATACCAGCAATGAATGCTGCTATATCCTCTGTGAATAAGTTTGACTTGTCTGGCAGTGCTCAATAGCTTCGGGATCCAACGGATAAAAAGTTGGAATTCCAATTAAAAAAAACACCTTTTTACTCTGGCAGATTGAGTGTCTCAGCCTGTGCTGACAGTAATTGCTTAATCATTGAGAGACCAGTTTAAACAGGTGTTCAAGGTTATCCTGCTCAGCAGGCACAGGAGGCAGCTTAATGTTTGTTATAGTTGCTATGAGAGATTCTATCCTTCAGGCCTTGCGCCCTTCGCTAAGCGCCTTGTAAGAAGCTCCTGGCTAGTCTTCCTTTTTGCGTTGAAACAGCTGTTTGGGGATGTTTTAGATAATACATCCAAATAAATTCTAGTGTAAAGCATCCCTTTTGCCATTTAAGAAAAGGAGTAAATGTATTTTCGTTTTAAAGCTCCTTCTCCTGTGCCAGAGGCATCAGCCTCCAGGCAGTCACAGCGGCTTCCACCGTCAGGTTTAATTAAATAAGGGGATTTATTCTGCAGTTCTCAAGGATCTGGCAGGAAGAGTGTCGAGACGAATGGGGGACTCCCTCAATTGCTCCAGGGTACAAACTGGGGTTCCAAGAGTTCCCGTCTCCTTGTTTTCTCCGATCAAATGTTTCTAAGGATCCAGAGAAAAATAAAAAAGTGATCATGGGGGTCCCCATGTAAGAACAGAAGTTGGGGTTTGATTCAAACCTTTTTTTTTTATGGTGCCAAATCCAAATGCACATTCTGGATCTCAAAAATCTAAATTCAGTTCCTGAATATAATCACTCTTTTTTCGTATGAAGTCAATCCAAATCAGTTATCTCCATCCTACAAGGAGAAGAACTTCTGGCATCAATCATCATCAAAGATGCATACCTCCAAATGCCTATTTCCTCGCTCACTAATAATATCTACTTTTCAAGGTGAAAAATCTTCATTTTCAGTGTGTAGCTCTGCTTTCCAGTCCAGTTACTGCACCCTGAGTCTTTACAAAGGTTCTGGCCCCTCTTCTAGCCAGATTCAGGGCCCAGGGTATAACAATTATGGTTTACCTAGTTGATCTGTTCTTGATAGACCAGTCGGTAGCCTGCTTAGACCAAAGTATGGTCACCACATATAACTACCTGGAATATCTAGGTCGGATTCTCAACCTAGGAGAAATCTTCTTTGAAACCATGAAGAAGGCTAAAATAATTGGGTCTGATCATAGGTACACCTAGAAAAGGGTATTCTTACCCCAGGCAAAGATCAGCGCCATAAGGGAACTGATTTAGGTGGTCGAAGAAAGCTGAATTTCTTCTATTCAACTTTGCATGAGGTTCCTGGGAAAGATGGTGGCTTCATTCGAGGCCGTTCCTTATACTCAGTTTCATTCGAGACTGTTGCAAAACAGTGTCCTATTGGCTTGGAACAAAGGGTTCCAGGTGCTGTAGGCTGGGTGCACTGGAGCCTCAGTTTATAGTTAATATCCAAAAATCTAATAAGGGGAAAATCCTTCCTTCAGTTACCTGGGAAGTGGTAACAACATATGCCAACCTTTTTTGTTCAGGTTGGGGAACAGTCCTGGAAGAGGCAACTGTCCAAGAGAAGTAGCCCAAATCAGAAATGGCCTTGCCCATTAACATTTTAGAAATTCAGGCAGAGATCTTGGTCCTGAGGGCCTGAATGTTCAGTTTACAGTATTTTCCTGCCAGAATTCAATCCAACAATGCCACAGCAATGGCCTATATTAATCACCAAGGGGGCACAATAAGTTGTGCAGTCCAGAGAAAGGTGAATCATATCCTATCTTAGGCAGAAAAGAATGTACTTTGCCTATCGGCAGTCTTCATTCTAGGAATAGAAAATTGGCAGGCGGACTACTTGAGTCACCATCAGTTGTTCCCGGGAGAATGGTTCCTTCACCCCGAAATCTTCCTGTCAATATGTCAAAAATGAGGGATCCCAGACATAGATCTGTTTGTGTCCAGGTTCAACAAAGAAATCAACAACTCTGAGTCAAGAACAAAGGATCCGCTAGCATGTGGAACAGATGCCTTGCTATTCCCGTGGAATCGGTTCTCACTGATTTATGCATTCCCTCCTATTCTGCCCGCGTCCACCACTTCTTCGCAGAATCAAGCAGGAAGGGAAGTCATTGATCCTTGTGGCCCCCATCGGGGCCCAGGAAATCTTGGTATGCAGAGACCGTAAAGATGGCAGTAGGGGACCCATGGACCCTAACATTACAGCCAGACCTTCTCTCGCAAGGTCCAGTGTTCCATCCTACTTTACAAATGCTGGTCTACTAGACATGTGCAGTCCGTGAAGGTCCAATCCGGGGGAGTGGCCGGATGCGAGTAGTGTGTGGCATGTGAGCATGTGAGGAGATGTGAGTGGGCTGTCTCCATGCTGTCTCTCCCGCGTCTGATGTGCTGATGGTCGCTGAGTGAAGAGGTCCTGAGGGAGCAAGCGGTGGAGGTGGAGAGAGCGCGGCTGGCATAGAGATTGACCGAGAAGCATCGGGAGGTGCCGAGGAGCCGAAGAACGCTCCGGGAACAGCCGAGGCCATCCGAGGTTAGCCGAGGTTATCCGAGCCGACTGAAGGTGGAGTGAGAGCGTAGAGCGGAGACGCCGGTTACAGAGTGGTGGAGCGCACCCAAAAATGCCAGTATCCTGTGTGGAGAGCTGAGGGCTGGGAAGGACATCTCCCGGGGGAGCCTGGGGAAGTTTTGACAGGTATTCCTAGTGCTTGGTGTTTTGGCCCCCTGTATCCTGCTATATCCTCCTATATCTGGCAGAAAACGAAGCTAGCTAGCCTGGACTGGGTGCATAGGAGACTGTGGGAATAAAACAACAACATACAGGTTAGCTCTTTTTTGCCTTATTAATGCTGTTATAAACAGTCTGATGCTGAGCATATCAAGATCTTAGGATATAGCACACCGCATATACTGAACTGTATATATCTCATTAAGCTGAGTGCTGCAGATACCTGCAACTTAAACTGTGCTTGTATTTGTACCAGGCAGTGCCTTCTTATCTGTTTTTTGTTGAAACAAGTGACTTATAAAGACTCATATGGATAAATGTAAAAGAAATTATTCCTGTGCCTAATCAGGAAGAAGTCTAATTGTTGTACCGCTGCACACACTGGGATGGGGTACTAGAACCCCAATAAAAGAAAAAAGGGGGCAAAGAAGTAGTGATGCGCAGTACTAGACCGGAACAGGTTAATAGATTCAATAAGCTCTCAAATGATTAGGTGATAAATATAGTATCGTCCGTACTAAAAGGTGCTATATAAAAACATAAAAGCCAATATGTGTTTGGAGAATAGTGAGGAGCCCTCACAGCTATACCGTGATAGTATTTTGGGTAAAGATCATGTGAATGTTCAGAAAATTTCAATAGTTTAGAAAAAGTGATTCCCAATGCGATTTTAAAAAATTAGCAAAGTTGCATAAAGTGGCAGTGCTGGATATAAAGAAGGTTCGTGGAGGTAGCTACTACATCATATAGTGACTTAAATAATATATATAAAAATAAAACAGTCGACAAAATATATAGTGATTCCCAATGCGATTTGTTCAAACTGACAGAATCGCATAAAAGTGCCAGTGCTAAACAATAAATAGGTCTGTGAGAATATCTATTACATCAAAATATGAAAATAATAATGTACAAAAACAGTCACTCACTAAATAAAACAATGGTGCAAATAATGGTTGGCTTGTGACTGAAAAAATCGCATAAAGTGACAAATGCCAAAAAAGGGGGTTAAAAAGAGTGAATATGTGCAAGTGTCCTATGTCGTAGAGAATAGTATCAATGCGGTGAAAAGTGGAATACTATCATAGAACACAACAAAATATTAAATCCAAAGCAAAACAAATAAACAAAAAACACATAAACTGATCTTGGTGTTAGGGGAAGGGAAAGAACCTTCTAAAAAAAGGCCAAAAAAAGGAGGGGGTGTGCACAATATTTTAAAACTTAATAAATACAGAAAATTGAGCAATGATCTTTGTTAAAAAATGTCCATTCAACTTGTGCGACAACCGGTAGCGATTATCCCGAAATCGCATCTAACGAGGCAATCGCATACAGTGCTGGTGCTTTAAGTATATGTGCACTACAAAGTAACAGCTTAAACGGTGGTGGTAATAGTGATGGTGAATATATCCCACGTGGTCCTGTGTGATCGAAATATGGGTGTCCCCTTACCTTACGGCTATAAGGTAACAGCATATGATATGTGTGTCCTCAGGGTTCCTGGTGATCGTTATCCCTCGAGGTCCTATTCCTATGTCCCCGGATCCTGGCGTCTCCTGCCTATTCTGCCGTATTGGACTCTTTATGTGGTCGCTCAGCAGTACTTCAGCGTGGGGGGGTACATCGGCGGTGGGTGTTTATGTAAGGGGTTAAACACATAAGGAGGAAGGGAGCCCCATAGTGTAATAATTTTTTAACAATATGAAGTTTATTCGTAAAAAACGGATTAGGTACTCACAAACAGATAGTTTTCTTGTATGAGGTATAAACGAGCCTCGAGCTCGATTGCGTCACTTCCGGTAGCGTCCCGACGCGTGTTCGTCACGGTCACGTGACTTCATCAGGGGGTGACGAACACGCGTCGGGACGCTACCGGAAGTGACGCAATCGAGCTCGAGGCTCGTTTATACCTCATACAAGAAAACTATCTGTTTGTGAGTACCTAATCCGTTTTTTACGAATAAACTTCATATTGTTAAAAAATTATTACACTATGGGGCTCCCTTCCTCCTTATGTGTTTAACCCCTTACATAAACACCCACCGCCGAGGTACCCCCCCACGCTGAAGTACTGCTGAGCGACCACATACAGAGTCCAATACGGCAGAATAGGCAGGAGACGCCAGGATCCGGGGACATAGGAATAGGACCTCGAGGGATAACGATCACCAGGAACCCTGAGGACACACATATCATATGCTGCTACCTTACAGCCGTAAGGTAAGGGGACACCCATATTTCGATCACACAGGACCACGTGGGATATATTCACCATCACTATTACCACCACCGTTTAAGCTGTTACTTTGTAGTGCACATATACTTAAAGCACCAGCACTGTATGCGATTGCCTCGTTAGATGCGATTTTCGGGATAATCGCTACCGGTTGTCGCACAAGTTGAATGGACATTTTTTTAACAAAGATCATTGCTCAATTTTCTGTATTTATTAAGTTTTAAAATATTGTGCACACCCCCTCCTTTTTTTGGCCTTTTTTTAGAAGGTTCTTTCCCTTCCCCTAACACCAAGATCAGTTTATGTGTTTTTTGTTTATTTGTTTTGCTTTGGATTTAATATTTTGTTGTGTTCTATGATAGTATTCCACTTTTCACCGCATTGATACTATTCTCTACGACATAGGACACTTGCACATATTCACTCTTTTTAACCCTCTTTTTTGGCATTTGTCACTTTATGCGATTTTTTCAGTCACAAGTCAACCATTATTTGCACCATTGTTTTATTTAGTGAGTGACTGTTTTTGTACATTATTATTTTCATATTTTGATGTAATAGATATTCTCACAGACCTATTTATTGTTTAGCACTGGCACTTTTATGCGATTCTGTCAGTTTGAACAAATCGCATTGGGAATCACTATATATTTTGTCGACTGTTTTATTTTTATATATATTATTTAAGTCACTATATGATGTAGTAGCTACCTCCACGAACCTTCTTTATATCCAGCACTGCCACTTTATGCAACTTTGCTAATTTTTTAAAATCGCATTGGGAATCACTTTTTCTAAACTATTGAAATTTTCTGAACATTCACATGATCTTTACCCAAAATACTATCACGGTATAGCTGTGAGGGCTCCTCACTATTCTCCAAACACATATTGGCTTTTATGTTTTTATATAGCACCTTTTAGTACGGACGATACTATATTTATCACCTAATCATTTGAGAGCTTATTGAATCTATTAACCTGTTCCGGTCTAGTACTGCGCATCACTACTTCTTTGCCCCCTTTTTTCATATGGATAAATAATCCTGCTAAAAACTTCATAATTATATATACAGCTGTATACTCTTCTTAATTGCCAGCACCCAGCAGCTTGTTTAAAAGAAAAAAAAATAAAAAATATAAAAACGAGGACTATCAGCACTGAGTTATTATTAACCCCGATAACCTTAGCACTAAGGAAATTTTTATATGAAATATTCCGTGCTTTTCCTCCTCTCCCACATACTCTTCTTTCCCCCCTGGAATTTGGGAGGGACTCATTAAATCCTTTTTTTTTTGTGTTACCTCCTCTCAATATAATATAATCTAATATTGAGCTAATATGTCGAGGTGACGAGGAGAGGAGCAGGTGCAACAGGAAAATGTGGGGTCACAACAACTTCGCTTCTCTAAAGCAAAAAATAATCAGACAGCGGCAGCAGCCGCAGCAAAACTAGAGCGTTATGTTCATACCCCCGGTCAGACCCCAACAAAGGGAGGACAGATGTTGCAAACAAAAATACACCAGGGGGTCCCAGCAGATAGAAAAAGTCAAGGTCAACCATCCACGATGGCTACGGTAGTAACTGGACATAAGAGTAAAAGCAATAAAAGTCATGGGGAGACTCAGGAAATAGGTCAAAGGTAGAATCCTTGACTTTCTGCAGATGGGGTGAGAAAAAAGGCTGACCTTGAATGCTTTCTAAGGACAGGTCTCAGCCTTATCGGTATTATTTCAATGAACACTTGCTTCGCATTCTTTGGTTTGTAACTTTATTCAGGGGGTAACACGGCTTAATCTCCAGTTAGGTAACCCTTGGGACTTGAATTTTGTTTTGTCGGCATTAGAAAACAGCCTTTTTTTGGGCCGATACGACATATTCTCTTGGTCCTTTTTTGACAAGGAAACTATTTTCTTCTAACCATATCTGCTGCAAGGAGGGTATCAGAATTGGCTGTTTTTTATTGTAAAGAGACATATTTTTATTGTTCACAAGGATAAGGTAGTATTGCGTCCTCATCCTAACTTTTTACCGAAGGTAATATCAGGTTTTTATCTAAACCAGGATATTGTTCTACCTTAATTTTTCCAGAACTCTGTTCTATGGAAGAAAAATCACCACATTCTCTTGATGTGGTGAGAGCAGTCAAAGTCTACTTAAAGGCGACTGCTCAGATTCGGAAAACGGATATTTGTTCGTGTTGACTGAAGGTCCTAAAAGAGGATAGGCAGCATCGAAATCTACTATTTCTAAATGGATTTGACAAGTACTTGTTCAAGCTTATAGTTTAGAGGTAGTTCTACCCTCTCAAATCAAAGTGCACTCCTCTAGTATTGTTAGTGCTTCATGAACAGTGCTTCACCAAGCCTCCATGGCTCAATACTGCAAGGCTTCAATCCATACATTTACCAGATTCTATCTGGTGGATGTAAAAAGACATGAAGATGTCACCTTTGGGTGCAGTGTACTGCAGGCAGCAGTATAAATCTGATCTCATGGTGCCCTACTTTGGTTGTGTCTCCCTTCCCTCAGTTGGCATTGCTCTGGGACATCCCACATAGTAATTAATATGGCTCTGTGTCCCGTGATGTACGATGAAAGAAAATAGGATTTTTATAACAGCTTACCTGTAAAATCCTTTTCTTTTTGAAGTACATCACAGGACACAGAGGGCCCACCCCTCTTTCTAGTATACACGTGTATTGCTTTGCTACAAAACTGAGATACTCCCAGTAGTGGGAGGGTTTATATAGGGAGGCAAGTTCCTGTTTAGGGTGTGCCAGTGTCCAGCACCTCAAGGTGGACTATAACCCACATAGTAATTACTATGGCTCTGTGTCCCCTGATGTACTTCAAGAGAAAAGGATTTTACAGGTAAGCTGTTATACAAATCCAATTTTTTCACTGGCATGATTTAGTGGCGAAAATTATTAGTGTCCTCCCAGTTTTGACTGTGGTATCTTATCCCCTGTATATTGTTCCTAGAGTCGCCACTGCTGTGGAAGCTGCTTAAATCAGCAGGGTGTAAATCACCTCCATTGAAGCTGCCCATTTAGGCTCGGTAATGCCTGGGGGCATGCCATGCACCTTGATTGGTACTCCTCCATGTGCTGAGTACAGATTTCAACATCTTGATGCAAAATGTTGAAAAGGTCTGACAAATTCACAAAGTGCCAGCCTAGTTAGGACTGCTGAGCAAAAAACACATCCTTTAACCACTTTAGCTCTTGTATCTTTATACCCTTTATGGTTCAGAGAAATTTTTCACCATGGGCTTTTTTATGCATGAAAACTTTGTTATAACAGTAATGCGTACAACATTAATGGGGGGGACTTCTGCCAATATTTCTCGTGAAAACAAATGTATTTATTATTTATTGTCCAGAAAAAAAAAAGTTTAAAAATATATATTTTTTTCTATTTTGACTTTGGTTGGAACACAGTTTGAAAGATTAATTGGGAAATAAAATGTAAGGTCATTATTGTAAATTTTTATTCCATTCATATGCAGATCAAAGGGACGGACTTTGATCTTCATATCCTGTCAGGTAATGCAACCTCACAAGTTTTAAAAATAAAGTTTTTTATTTGTAAATACAATTTGCCACTATTTACTCCTTGAGTTCTAATTAACTAATTTCTCTCTTTTTTTCTTCTAAGCTATTATTTTTCTGCTGATATAAGTGTGGGTCTAGATAATTTGTCAACCCACTCAGTGCCCACGTTGGAGATGCTCAAGAAGCATGGTATAGCTAAGCATGAGTTCTTCACAGATATGAGGGTAGGTCAGCAGAGTGTCTGAATCGAAGCCCAATTAGCCATGCCATATGCATCATTTTTGTCCCTTGAGAGCTTCAGTTCCATTTGATATACAGAGTCCATCTCACACACCAACTCTTTAGTTGAAAGTTTTTCTGTCCTGCATCAGTGTCTAGCTATAACAGTATGAGCTGATACTAAAACAGGGACTACAGAAAAAGGAGTCCTTGACTGGGCCTGTAGCTTACGCATGTATTTGCAAAAGTGTGCAGAATAAACCCCTGTTCTTAAAGCATATTGTTAGGTCAATTTGGTTGGTCACTGGCTGGTTGGTAAGTTTGAGCTTGGAAATCTTTTTGTATTTGTTTGACATACATCGCTCTCCCAGTGCTCCTGGCTACAAAGACCAGTTATAGGTGGGGGCAGTGGCCACTTGTTTGTATTAATGATCAATATCTGATAACACTAATCACACATTCACACTGCTTTCTTCCATAGGATACACATTCCAATTATAGGACTCAGAGTCATTACTGAATCATAATGCTTCTAAACATACAGTTGTGTGTAATAATCCAAAATAAACCAATTTACTGTATGCCAGAGGATTACATATCCAGCTGTCTAAAGTTTGGAAGTAGAATTAGCATTCTCTTAGCTACAGTATATGCTATTTGCAGCAGCCCAATATGATACATCACTAGTCAAATACTGGCAATAAAATGAGGGAATGAAATTCATGCAACTGATCTTATTGATTTGACTTGCTCTTCCTAAAGACACTGTTGTACACTGATTGCCATCTGTCTGAGAGAGCTTCAGTTTTAAAATCATTAAAGCATTCATCAGCAATCAAAGTGTTCACAGAAGAACAGACAAGGAGCTAAGGTGTGATGAGACAGAGATATTACTTCAGTTTATTTTACCAAATTGGAATAGAACAGATAGCAATGTCTGTTTTATAATTTCTTGGGTTACTGAGTCACTGGTACATATTTATAGAACACACGTTTTTTTTCCCAGACAGTATCATGACCTGGCGCTTCAACTTTACCTGCTATATTGGCTATATTGATATATATTAATAATTATTACTCTTTATATGTTGTGGTTGATCAAAAATGCAGTGCAGCAAGCAATGTTATTGTATAGAGTAACAGACCTTTATCATTCAAGTCATTTGATATTTGAGTGATTGATATGGACTACGTCATCATTGATTCTTCCAGTACAGCTTTACTATGTAGGATGATAATGACCATATCTCATATACGACCAAAGATAAACATTAATATATTAGGAATTCAATTTTTATACATCAAAGAGCTAGGTATCTCCCCCACAATCCCTTGCATGCTTTGCCAATCAAAGAAAGTAAGACCTCCATTAGATTCTGCTCACTTACAGTTGTTTAAAGGTTGTGTCCAAGCATTACTTAATGATTTTTTTTAACCTTGTCTATGTAGCTAGAAAGAGCTTTTATTAGTCCCTGCGAAATCCTCACCAGGATTCTAATATTCTTGCAGGGGCAGCTGCTGGGAGGTCAGCTACTCTTGGCATAGGCATGCCCCCTGTGGAAAACAGAACTACCAACAGCCATTTCCCTACACATAGAGTGTGGCCATGCTCTTGGGAGTCAAGGCAGTAGCCCTTTTTTGCTCAGAAAGTAATCAAAGTATGCATGCACAGTGGGACAGAGGGATAGTCGGGGACCAGCAAAGTTCTGTAGTCCACCAGGTAGGGCTGCTTGGGATTCAAGTACAGCAAAGGCACTGTGCTGTCAGCCCAAGCAGAACATTATAAGCACAGTCGATTTCTGGTAGATCAGGCATTTTTCTATGTTTTTATTATTATCTTTAAAAAGAAAAAACATGGAGAAACATATTAGAGAAATATACTGAAAAAATGTTTTTTTTAAATTGATTTAATTATTTATTTTCATGTTGCTCAGACATATACTTTAAGTGAACTAGCAAGGGGTCCATTGGACCACATTAACAATTTACTACTTGCGAGGGGCATTTTTAATATCTGCTTTATAAAGCAAATCTCAGTGTCAACAATAATTCATTCATTGATAAAACAATAATCCATTCCAGTAGCCCCAATGCAACATTTTCTAATTGTCTAATTTAGCGTAACGTAATAAACCATCACACCACCATCAAGAACACACATTACTGCAACTTTGTATTCCGCCATACATTATACACATATGCCATACACCATATATCCGCCATATACATAATTGTATTTATTTATATTTTAAATTAAGAACCTCATTTTGGATTGGGACCAGCCTTTTGTAATCAACTGCACAACAAAGGCTAGAGAGAGGGGACATTTTCACAAGAAGCCAATCAGTTTTGCTGCTGTGCTTGTGTGCTAACAAGGGAGATTCCAATAATGGGAGAAAACAGAGTGACAGAGATGAGCTTCCTAGTCTGCTGCTTCTCCATTCATCACCCAGATAGCAAGGATAACTTGCCACAAATGTGCGGCAGCGTTGAATTGTAAGCTTTCTGCACATTTTCACTGGCAAGTTGTACTCTTACAGAGCACTTGAAGCACAAGTTCTAGTTGACACTTTTCCAATTTGTAGCATATTTGCATGGCAATTCTCTAGCAAGAGCAAAGTTGTAGTGGTGACTCTACAGCAAGAGCCCTGCAAGTCTAAAGCATGAAAATTCAGCCACAGTGACCCCTGTGGTGGGATGACTATTGCACAACATAACTGAACCAGAATTTGCAGTAGACTTGCAGAATGTTTACAAAGAAAGTTGATCTGGAGTCCTGCAATGCAGACTTGCTGCAATTGTTCAAAAAACTTGTGAAGCCTGGCAAGTCTAGCAATGGCTTAGCAAGTCAGTTTCAAACTTGCAGCACAATTGCTTGCTATATGGGTATCCAGTCACAAAAGGGATGAGGACCAGGGTCTGTAAGTGCAATTTAACTGAAGCTGAAATAAATCAGGTCTTCTGCCCTGTCAAACAGGGCTGAACTGTGTAGCAGAACTGTGTAAATATCAGGATTAAATAGACAGAATATAAATAATCTGGCAAGTGAAACAGTTCACAGGTGGGGTTTAGGTGGTCCTTAAATGCCTGTGAATATCTTTCTGAAACACGTTTATATCCTGATTTACATGTACGGTACAAATGTACAGTGATGTACACATTTCATTATGCTCTATTTAAATTCATATCTAGTGTGCACAGATTGGCAAATGGCACAACACATCCACAACCCAAATGATTTGTTATTTTAGGCTTGTGAATCAACTGGCAGCTGAGAAGCTGTGTTTCTGCATAATGCTGCATCATGTGGCTCTGTATATGCCAGATTTTATATATAGCCTAGATGCTGAGACACGGCTATTTATAGCACATCAGGTTTTGGGTCATGGAGCGCTTTATAATGGATTGCATTCAGAGCAGAAAATATGAGCTGGATAAAATGGTGCTGTCAAATATACACATCCTTATAATGTTTAAAGAGCACAGACCTTTCTTTTGTGCAGTCAAAGGCTATTACTTCAACCTATGCTAGATGAGTAAGTATACTTGATGTAATAATATTCATAAATAGATGTGGATTGAAAATGACTATTGAACATTATAACTGATTATATCAGAACTTGCAGCAGACTTGCAGAATGTTTGCAAAGAAAATTGATCTGGAATCATGTAATGTGGACTTGCTGCAATTGTGTAACAAACTTGTGAAGCCTGGCAGGACTAGCAATAGCTTAGCAAGTCAATTACAAACTTGCAGCACAACTGCTTACTATGTGGGCTATAGTGTCAGAATAAAAACAATAGTGATGCAAAAATAGTTGCACTGTCCCATAAAAAGTGAAAATGTGCACAAACATATCAGAATGCAAACACTTAACCAATAGTGATACAAAAGATGGCCGTTCCTTGAAGATGTCTGGTGTGATGAAATGCGTTGGTAATGAAATCATTGTGCATGCACACTCTTCTGAGTGGTGTGTTTTTATCTGATCTGCTGTTTATATTTGCATCCTTTTATTTTATATTAAATTGGTGACAAAGTTGATGCACTATTGCCTCTCTGTTTCTCCTCCATGGTATCTGTAGCTACATTTTGCTCTGTGCGGAAGGTGCGCTGATGGTATCATTTAGGCCCCTTTCACACTGGGGCAGTGGGTGCGTCGGCAGTAAAGCACCGCTATTTTTAGCAGCGCTTTACCGTCAATTTTGTGGTGCTATTTGGCTGCTAGCGGGGCGCTTTTACCCCCACAAGCAGCCGAGGAAGGGTTAAAACCACGGCACAGCGCTGCTGTGCTACCCCACTGGTTTCAATGGGCAGTAGCAGTGTATACACCGCTCCTTCACCCCTCCTTCACCAATCCAGGGATGCTGCTAGCAGGACTTTTTTTAATGTCCTGCCAGCTCACCGCTCCAGTGTGAAAGCCCTTGGTGCTTTCACATTGGAGAGACAGCAGCAGATCTTTCAGGGCGCTTTACAGGCGCTATTTTCTGCGTTATAGCTCCTGCAAAGCTCCCCAGTGTGAAAGGGGGCTTAATGGGGTATAACATCTAAAGCTACTACTGTGATCATTTCCTGGAGTGCTGAAAAGTTGGCAACCATTTACATGAGTGTGTGGTGGCCTAAAGGCACATTCTCATATACAAACGCTAATGGTCTCAGTTCTAGGGTGTCATATCAAAGGAGAGAGTGGAATTATCTTTTGTATCTGTATTCTTTCAGTAATTGCATTCTAACATTTTTATGCAAGTTTCCACTTTTCATGATCAAAAGGCATAGAAAGGTCAAATGTTTTAAATGCTTACTCATAGTGTTTTCTTTCCATAAATTATTTTTCATTCACTTGCAATGTACCTTTAAAACTAGTCCGTTCCCTAGTTCTGTCTCTGATGGCCAAAGTCCTCTGACTCTAACTTCACCTAACTACATAACTTGTGGACATGTAGGGAAATATTATAAAGTGTTACTTTGTATTCAGGAGGAGGCTGCAGTAAATCCTCCAACCTGAAGTTGGCACTGTGCCTTTTCTTCAGACTGGAAGAAGCCCATTGAAGACTAATTGTCTCCTGCTATGAGCTCCTGCCATCCTTCTTGGGAAGGACAGCAGTCCCATTGGATACCAAAACCCCACAAGATGTGGGAAGCCATTTCGGCTGAGGACTCCATAAATAGTAAAATCATGTGACCCTAGAGGTGCCCACAGTATGGGAGTACACTAGGTACAGAGCCCCCATTGGTTAGGGAGTCAAGGACAGAAAAATAAGGTTTTGACTTACAGGGTGTCATCTCTGTGACTCCTCTGTCAGTGTCTCCTCTGTCAGTTTCCTGGAACAATCTCCCACTGGCTGCCGGACTGCAGTGTGAACAAGGAATATCATAGCCCTCCTAGGGAAATGGTAATATCAAGATGGCAACTCAGTGTCATCTAAACATAAAGGACTTGATTGGTTATAAGGTCAATGAATAAGTTCTGATGGATGAAACGCATTGCTGTATATGCACTGTATTTAACCATGTAGCTAATATTCCTTTATGTTTGGATAATATGGAGTTGCCAGCTCAAGTTTACCATTAAATGCTACCCAATGGAGTCACCCAATGTGACACAATGTAAAAGTGTCTCTTTCAATGCGACAAAATGTAAAAGTGTCTCATTCAATGCGACACAATGTAAAAGTATCTCATTAAATGCGACACAATGTAAAAGTGTCTATTTCAATGCGACACAATGTAAAAGTGTCTCTTTCAATGCGACACAATGTAAAAGTGTCTCATTAAATGCGACACAATGTAAAAGTGTTTCATTTATTGTGACCCAATGTAAAAGTGGTGCACATTAGAACTACCTGAATTTCATGCATGATTCACTGTGCAAACCAAAAGTGTTGCAAATGCTTCATGAATTTAATCATCAATGTTTCCATCACACACATTTCTGGAGAAGGCTCTGAAATATTGGGTGCTGCAGCAACCAGCAGCAGGAGACTGGATCATACATGAAGCAGTGAAAATATTTGCCAGCACACCATGGATCTTTAGATTAAGTTCAAACATTTTATTGAAGAATTATTACATAACGAATAGGAAGGTGCAACATTTTGGAGTCACGCAGGATCCCTTCGTCAGGCACGTGATGATCTCATCACATGCCTGGCAAAGAGGTCCTGCTTGACTCCGAAACATTGCACCTTTCTATCTGTGATGTGATCATTCTTTAATAAAACATTTGGACTTAATCTGAAGATCCATGGTGTGCTGGTGAACATTTTTACTGCTTCATGAATTTGGCGCAATAAAGAAACAAAAGGGATTAACAGCAGAAAAGTGGCGCAGCAGCTTTATTGAATTCCCTCCATTTTCTTTTTTCCACAGTACTTTTCTGTTTAGGTGAATCTTTTTTTTTTTATATAGTTTATCTTTCTTGATTATTATCACTCAGCAGATCTGTTTGCAGAGCAATATGTAAAACACTGAACTTTTTTAACATGCTTATTTTTCAGGCAGTAATCCAGGCATTTATTTCCAAGCAAGCATTGCAAATGGATATTTTACTGACTGGCTGATCACCTGTGGCTTATACTATGATATCAGTGTCTGTTGCAGGTATCAGCTTCTATCAGTGTGCATGACAGTATTAGTATCACTCCATTTCATCCCAGACATGCATGACTGAGCTTAGATTAAATGACAGAGAAAGTCACTTAAGCTGAATTGATTACTATATTCCTGGAAATGATTTGGGTCTTCCCTAGCCTCCTGGCATCTGATGTGCCATCCTGTAAAAAAAAGTTATTTAGCAGATGGTACACAATCAACATGGGCGACCTGACTGGTAATAAAGTCTGATTGTTCTATGATACCCAAATACTGCTTGGCACAATCGAGTATATGCTATAAAACACACTGCACATAAAAACTGACACAATTCACTCCCCACCATCCATTTCATCTTAGGGATCAGCACTGTAGTGCACACACCTCACTGCCCAGAATTCTTTCTAGAGGTGGTATCTGTATTGTAGCACATAAACCTCACTTCCAAGTATCCATGCCATCAGTGGAATATGCACTTTAGCACATGCACCTCACTGCCCAGTATTTGTGCCATCAGTGCAATATTCATTGTGGCACACACAACCCTCTTTCTAGTATCAATACTATTAGAAGAAGTTGGACCGTAGCACGCATTTTACTCCCCAGTGTGTAAGTCATTAGTGGGATCTGCACTGTAGCACACAAAGCTCACTTTCTATTATCCATTCCACCAGTAGATTTGCACCCCAGTACACACAAGTGTTGTTCCCCAGTATCCATGCTACCGATAAATCTTCACTCTAGCACACAGCTCAATCCTCAGTATCCATGTCACCAGTAGATCTGCACTCCAGCACACAGCTCACTCCCCAGTATTTATTCCACTAGTACGGTGGTCTACAAACTACGGCCCTTTGCTTGCTTTTATCTGGCCCTTGGGGCACTATTTAATTCACTGACACCAATGAGGGGCACGATTCCTCCTATTGACACCGATGATGGGACACAATTCCTACCAATTACATCAACAATGGGGTACAGTTCCTCCTATTGACACCAACAATGGGGCCCAATGACACCAATGATGGGGAGCAATTCCTCCCAATGACAACAGTGATGGGACACAATTCCTCCCAATGACACCAATGATGAGGGATTGTTTACTCCCACTGATGCTCGGACATTTTGTACTACTGATGGCCACAATCCAGCCCCCCCTAAAGTCTGAAGGACAGTAAACTGGCCCTTTGTTTAGAAAGTTTGGAGACTCCTGCACTAGTAGATCTGCACTCCAGCACACACACACCTCACTCCCCAGTACTCATGCCACAAGTAGATCACTCCAGCACACAGCTCACTTACCAGTATGCTTGCCATCAGTAGATTGGTACTCCAGAGCATAGATCACTTTTGGGTATTATTGTCATTAGATCTGCAGTCCACACAATTTAACTCACATTTATCTCCACTACCAATAGATTTACACTCCAGCACACAGCTCACTCTCTAGTATCCATACCAACAGTAGATCTGTACCCCAGCACATAGTTTACTTTCTAGTATCCATGCCACATTAAGACCCCTTTCACATTGTGCCACCCTGGGCGTCAGCGGTAAAGCGGCGCTATTTTTAGCGCCGCTTTACTGTCGTTTTAGCGTCATTGTTCGGCTGCTAGTGTGGTGGTTTTAAGCTGAAAAGGGGTTAAATCTGCCTGCAAAATGCCGCCACAGCATGACAGTGCTGTCCCATTGATTTCAATGGAAATAAGCCGTGGAGAAGCGGTGAGTTCACCACTCCTTCAACGCTCCAAAGAAGTTGCTGGCAGGACTTTTTCTGACACCCTGCCAGCACAACGCTCCAGTGTGAAAGCCATCAGTCTTTCACACTGGAGTGAATGGAGCAGCTGTTTTAAGGCGGTTTGCAGGTGCTAGTTTTAACGCTATAGCACCTGAAAAATGCCCCAGTGTTGAAGGGGTCTTAATATCTACTCTCCAGTACAAACCACTTATTCCATATACTCATGTAATGAGCGAGCATCATTTATTTTTTTATATGAGTGAGTATAATTTAACATCACCATTCTAAGTTACCCATTCATGGAACAGACACAATTTCTAGTATATATAATTAACTTTGGTGGTTCAGTGGTCCCTCAATTACCACTGCATGCAGAAGACTAGTGATGGACGAACTTCCGACGGGACGTTTCGCGAACGCGAAACGCGGCCGATAGTTCGCGAACCGTAACGTTCGTGGCGGGCCCCATTGACTTCAATGGGAGGCGAACTTTACAAACCTACAGGTCAAATCTGCAGCCACAAAATAATTACTAGCTGTGCACACACAGTCCCACCACATGGCCAATGACATAACACATGTATGAGGTGAATCTGGGATCGACAACTACAAGCATTCTTTTTTTATATGTGAAATTGTGACAATTCAGGACTCAGGAGCGCAAGAAGGCAATGGAGGAGAGGGAAGGTCAGGGTAGGCTAAGAAGAGGGTGCAGGAGATGATCACCAGCGCCATGATATAGAGCACTGACACCTAACCGTGATAGAGTGATCTGACACCAGCACCGTGATAGAGAGCACTGACATCAGCACCGTGACATAAAACACTGACATCAGCACTGTGATATACAGCACTGACACCTGCACCGTGATAGAGTGATCTGACACCAGCACCGTGATAGAGAGCACTGATATCAGCAGCGTGACATAAAGCACTGACACCAGCACCGTGATATACAGCACTGATACCTGCACCGTAAGCAGCCCCAGGAGGAAGTCAGCATAGCACAGGGATGGTGGGAGCCCCTCATAATGAGCATAGCACAGGGATGGTGGGAGCCCCTCATAATATGCACAGCAGAGGTACAGCCCCAGGAGGAAGTCAGCACAGCACAGGGATGGTGGGAGCCCCTCATAATGAGCATAGCACAGGGATGGTGGGAGCCCCTCATAATATGCACAGCAGAGGTACAGCCCGAGGAGGAAGTCAGCACAGCACAGGGATGGTGGGAGCCCCTCATAATAAGCAGCCTCAGGAGGAAGTCAGCACAGCACAGGGATGGTGGGAGCCCCTCATAATAAGCAGCCCCAGGAGAAATATGACACCGCTCAACCTCTTCAAACAGGAGGGTACAGGCATATAGTACGGTGTGCTTTTTTTGTACAAGGAAGTGAGCCAAATGAAGAAAGAAGGTCTGTGTGCTTGATTAAAAAAATAGTTTATAGACATATACACAGTCTACTGGTCACATGTGTTGAATTCCTCTGAGATCCATGCCTCATTCATTTTTAGAAATGTGAGGTAGTAAACACTGTCGTGAGCTAGGCGAGCACGCTTATCGGTCACGATCCCCCCTGCTGCGCTGAACGTCCTTTCGGACAGGACACCGGATGAGGAGCAAGCCAACAGTTCGATTGCAAATTGGGCAAGCTCTGGCCAGAGGTCAAGCCTGCCCACCCAGTAGTCCAGGGGTTCATCACTCCTCAGAGCGTCCACATCGACCGTTAACCCGATGTAGTCGGACACCTGACGATCTAGGCATTCCCTGATGCTGAATCCGGATGACACCTGTCGATGGGTCGGCTGAAAGAATGACCTCATATCAGAAGTCACCAACACATCTTCAAACCGGCCTCTTCTTGCAGGCGCTGTTGGATTGGTACCAGCAACTCCTTCTCTGGGAGTGGGAATTGCTCCTCTGCCAGCGCATGCAAAATGCAGAATGCAGCATTTCTCAAAGCAAGGTCTGGAAGTGCTCCATTCTGACAGCCCTCTGTGACGGCGGTAACATTTCCGCCATTTTGTGTTTGTACCGGGGGTCTAAGTACGTTGCCACCCAGTACTGGTTCTTGACCCTTATGCTTTTTATAGGGGGGGTCCCTATTAAAACACTGGAGCATGAAGGCCTCCATTTGCACTAAACTGGAAGCGGTGTGGTGGCCTGGCTCCTGCTCATCATCCAGGATAATGTCGTCCTCTTCATTCTCCTCTCCCCATCCACGCACAACAACGGGGATCCCAGAAAGGTTTAAAGCATGCTCTTCTTGCTCCTCCTCATCCGCCCCGGCACCATCCTCCTCTGACTCCTCTTCAGACTCCTGTTGTTCACTTGTCTCAGATAGAGTAGACCCCCTGGGAATTCATCCAGCATTGCGACTTCCTCATCTTCCCGCTCCTGCTCCTCCACAGCTTGATCAATGACACGACGCAATGCACGCTCCATAAAGAAGGCATAACGTACCATGTCACTGATGGCACCATGGCTGCGACTGACCAGTTTGGTGATCTCCTCAAATGGCCACAGAAGTCTGCATGCGTCGCGCATGAGCAGCCACTGGCGCGGTGAAAAAAAACCCAGCTCCCCAGAACCCGTTCTGCCGCAGAGTTCATACAGGTAGACGTTAACTGCACGTTTCTGCTGGAGCAGCCTATCAAGCATATAGAAGGTTGAGTTCCATCGCGTCGGGCAATCGCAAATAAGACGTCTGACCGGCAGATTGTGTCGCCGCTGAATGTCAGCAAGGCGAGCCATGGCCGTGTAAGAGGGGGTTGCAGTGAATAGATCTGGCGCTATACCTATATATTGTCAGAGAATATATCACTGGGGACTCATTTGTCCGAAGTGTTCAGCATAATAGCGGGTGGTATTAAGAAATAGGATGGGTTGTATTAGTGTACCAATAAATAAATTAAAAATTAAAAAGTGTTAAACCAGCCCAATTATATAAAGAATTAAAGTGTACAACGTCCTACCACTTGGTGTGGCACTAGTGAAAAATATAAAAAATATTACGAAAAATTAAAAGGATTAGAAAATATTTGCCACAACAATAAATATTTTCCAGCGCGCTGGCTATATAAGTGAAAAAAACAAAGAAATAATAGAAACTTATAATCCTCAAAAGGTTGTGACCAATTGCTGGTACAATTAAATATATGAAGTGCTAGTGCTATTGCATTGCTAATAAATTTGTGACAATAAAGTATAAAACAAAGACAGACTGTGCTGTTTTCAAAATTATTAGTGCACTGATGTGACGGTGAAGTTTATACGAAAATTCATGCAGCAAGTAAAATGATACAATAAGTGGTAAATATCAATGCATCAAGTGAAACATGCCAAAAAAATGTAAAAATAAAAATAAAAATAAAAATAAAAAGTCTCTGGTGAAATAGGATTGATAGGGTTGTCCCGTGAAATGGGGAGAGGGAGTGTAATAAATTCAGATCTTATTCTCCATGCATTGTGGTCACTTCTAGGTTGTACTCTCACCGGAAAAAAGACCCCATCCGGGGTGGATCAGCCTTTCAAAATATTAGCTATTGTGTCGCTCTCTGGCTTGCTTCTGGTAAAGTGTTGGGGATCCCTCGTTATTTCCAGGTGGAGTGTGCCACAGTATATATGTTAAAAAAGAGGACCATCCATAGTGTGATACCGTATGAGAAACAGTTTTATTGACAAAGATTAAAGGCTCCAGATGACGTCCTAGTGACGAAACGCGTAGGGCGTGGCCTAATCGACATACACCTTCAGTATAGACGGCGGGGAAGCCGAACGGAACGCTCGCAGCTGCTTTACAACATTAAGAATAATCAAACCAAACCGCTATTATTCCTACTCACAATTGTAAGTAGTTTTAATCTTTGTCAATAAAACTGTTTCTCATACGGTATCACACTATGGATGGTCCTCTTTTTTAACATATATACTGTGGCACACTCCACCTGGAAATAACGAGGGATCCCCAACACTTTACCAGAAGCAAGCCAGAGAGCGACACAATAGCTAATATTGTGAAGGCTGATCCACCCAGGATGGGGTCTTTTTTCCGGTGAGAGTACAACCTAGAAGTGACCACAATGCATGGAGAATAAGATCTGAATTTATTACACTCCCTCTCCCCATTTCACGGGACAACCCTATCAATCCTATTTCACCAGAGACTTTTTATTTTTATTTTTATTTTTACATTTTTTTGGCATGTTTCACTTGATGCATTGATATTTACCACTTATTGTATCATTTTACTTGCTGCATGAATTTTCGTATAAACTTCACCGTCACATCAGTGCACTAATAATTTTGAAAACAGCACAGTCTGTCTTTGTTTTATACTTTATTGTCACTAATTTATTAGCAATGCAATAGCACTAGCACTTCATATATTTAATTGTACCAGCAATTGGTCACAACCTTTTGAGGATTATAAGTTTCTATTATTTCTTTGTTTTTTTCACTTATATAGCCAGCGCGCTGGAAAATATTTATTGTTGTGGCAAATATTTTCTAATCCTTTTAATTTTTCGTAATATTTTTTATATTTTTCACTAGTGCCACACCAAGTGGTAGGACGTTGTACACATTAATTCTTTATATAATTGGGCTGGTTTAACACTTTTTAATTTTTAATTTATTTATTGGTACACTAATACAACCAATCCCATTTCTTAATACCACCCGCTATTATGCTGAACACTTCGGACAAATGAGTCCCCAGTGATATATTCTCTGACAATATATAGGTATAGCGCCAGATCTATTCACTGCAACCCCCTCTTAATGTTCTCCACCCCACCAGGTGGATATTAATAGAGGCTGCTCTTACCTATCTCGACATACCACTTCTTTGTACTACTTATATATAGGCCCCATAGCGCAACCTACCACCCCTTTTCATGGCCGTGTAAGATCTTCTGAAATGGGCCGAGATTTTCCTTGCCTGCCGCAAGATGTCCTGGACCCCAGGGTATTTGACAACGAATCGCTGCACGACCAAGTTTAAGACGTGTGCCATGCATGGCACGTGCGTAATTTTGCCCTGTTTCAATGCGCTAAGCAGATTGGACACCATCATCAACGTCACCTTCCCCACCGCTATAAGTAGAGATCTCGGAGTAGGCAGCAACACAGGGGACCAACCTCCTCCTTGGGCTGATCTGGGTACTGTCGTCAGACTGCTGAGTGGCGGTTGTTGCTACCTCCTCTTCCTGATCCAATGCCAAGAGTGGCTGCGCATCAGAAATGTCTTGATATGGATAGGAAAATGATTCCTGTGACTCAAGCGGAAGGTATGTGGTGGTGGTGTTGTTGGTGGTAGTGTCTTTGGGGGTGCACATAGCAGAGAGTGAAGAAGAGGGTGCAGATCGAGAGGATGAGGAGGATGCAGAAGAGTAAGGCTGAGTGAGCCACTCAACCAATTCTGGTGCTTCCTTTGACGTAATCGCACGCACCTTCTGCAATTTCCCACTTTGGCTCAAGCCTGTTGCTCCTGCCCTACCCCTACCACCCCTGCGGAAGGGCCTGCCTCTTCCTCTGCCTGCCATTTTTTAAATGACCCTGTGACAAAACTCTCTACAGAAGTGCAGTATGTATGTGGAAGAAGGTATATAACACCCCGCTTCAATCTGTTGTTTTTGGGGGCCACTGGTCTATCACACCAGTTACAAAACTTTTTTTTTGGATTGCGTTTGTCACTCTTTGTAGTATCGCTGCAGAACCGCTCAGCAGTCACAATGCTGCACAGTGGAAATGCACTATACTATACTTTCTATATGTGCAAGTATTTTATACGTGTATTGCACAACTATATACTGCACACCAAATAGTACACCTATACCAGTCCTTAAGGACCTTTGTGGAACTAGTAGGTTGTGATTAGCAGACTGTACCTCAGTCCCTATGCTGATAAAGGACTGCTGCAGAATAGGGCAGCAGTCAGCAGTAGTGCACCTCAACCCTATATATTGTGGACCTATACCAGTCCTTAAGGATTAGCAGACTGTACCTTACTCAGCCCTATATACTGTAGTACACTATACCTTACCAGTCCTTATAAGGACCTTTGTGGAACTAGTAGGTTGTGATTAGCAAACTGTACCTCAGTCCCTATACTCATAAAGGACTGCTGCAGAATAGGGCAGCAGTCAGCAGTAGTGCCCCTCAACCCTATATATTGTGGACCTATACCAGTCCTTAAGGATTAGCAGACTGTACCTCACTCAACCCTATATATTGTAGTACGCTATACCTTATCAGTCCTTAGAAGGACCTTTGTGGAACTAGTAGGTTGTGATTAGCAGACTGTACCTCACTCAACCCTATATACTGTAGTACACTATACCTTACCAGTCCTTATAAGGACCTTTGTGGAACTAGTAGGTTGTGATTAGCAGACTGTACCTCAGTCCCTATACTGATAAAGGACTGCTGCAGAATAGGGCAGCAGTCAGCAGTAGTGCACCTCAACCCTATATATTGTGGACCTATACTAGTCCTTAAGGATAAGCAGACTGTACCTCACTCAACCCTATATACTTTAGTACACTATACCTTACCAGTCCTTAGAAGGACCTTTGTGGAACTAGAAGGTTGTGATTAGCAGACTGTACCTCAGTCCCTATACTCATAAAGGACTACTGCAGCAGAAGGGCAGCAGTCAAGTATAATATTCTTTCTATATTTGGAAGAAAGAATATTATACGTGTACAACCCTATTACCATACCA
This sequence comes from Lithobates pipiens, assembly GCF_037356315.1. Taxonomy (NCBI): domain Eukaryota; kingdom Metazoa; phylum Chordata; class Amphibia; order Anura; family Ranidae; genus Lithobates; species Lithobates pipiens. The sequence continues at coordinate 312,306,374 of NW_027507758.1, read as the reverse complement.
GTCCTGAATAGGACCTTTGTGGACCTAATAGTAACAGCTAATGATTAAACTGACTGTCCCTCACTGCTACACACAGCTTCCTGTCTGTCCCTATTTAAACTGACAAAACACAGGCTGCAGCAACAATAACTTGAATAGCACTGCACTCAAAACTATATCCTGTACTACTACACCATACCAGTCCTGAAAAGGACTTTTGTGGACCTAATAGTAACAGCTAATGATTAAACTGACTGTCCCTCTCTGCAACACACAGCGTCCTGTCTGTCCCTCTCTCAGCACTGACAAAAGACAATCTGCTGCAACAATGACTTGAATAGCAGTGCCTCAAACCTATATCCTGAACTACATCTACACCATACCAGTCCTTAAAAGGACTTTTGTGGCCCTAATAGCTAGTGATTTGGGTCACTGCAGTCTCTACCTGCTCCACACAGCAACCTCTCCCTATAGTCACAGAAGAAAGAATGTAAAATGGCCGCCGGATTGGGTCTATTTATAAGTTAGGGGGAATGTCCAAGTGTCCATGTGCTGTAATGTCTCAATTGGCTGTCCTGTACCCCATGATGGATATGTCATCATAGGTCAAAGTTCTTTTACACAGTAAACACTTAAGTCCGCCGGGCGAACAGCGGCAATAGTCCGCCGATCGGGCGGACCACAAACAGCCGAAATTCGCCGCGAACCGACCGCCGGGCGAACCGTTCGCCCATCCCTACAGAAGACTACTGGCTCCCCTCTTCCTAGTCCTGCAAATAAAGCTCATAATATCTTGTATAGGACAGTGCCTGCTGCTGTGCAGGCTGCTTCAAACCTTGAACCTGGGATTTAGTCAAGGCCAACAATGTTTACCTATCTAAACAGTTTTCCATTATAATGCTGCATTTCATGCAAACTTCTATGTGCCTTCGTAAAAACATCTGATTGCACACAAATGGGACCTCTACCATAAAATGAAAATGGTTGACTTACCAGATACTGTAGTTGGACTTCACATGAAAAGAGGTCTAAATGTGCTTTTTAGTGTGCTACCGCATCAAACTGGAATTGACAAAGCCTCTGGACTTCCACTGCACCAGCATGAAATAAAAAAGATTGCACACTATACTCTTGTACAGACTCCAACCAGGTAAGTTTTTTATTTTCCACATAAAATGATTACTTTTCCAAATATAAGCAACCAAATAAAAAGATATGAAGAACTATAGCAATGTAAGAACCATTTTAAAAGGTACTATTATGCATAAAATACACATTTAAAACTGCTATCACCTGGTATGGTGTGTTATGTCAGTCAGTACCTCCAAAGCTCTGTCCACAAGCTTTTCCCAATGCATTTTGTCCTGTAGGACGTGATCAGGGGCCGAAGACACTGAATTACCTGACAAATTAGGTATCCTTGACATATTCAAAGTTCCTCCTCTCCTCTGAATGTGTACTGTCCACATTCATACTACCAAGTTTAAAATCCATTGCAAATCTCTCAATTGCAACACAATGGCATTAAGAAAACTACATCTTAGGTAAATCTTAGGTAAACAATGATCACCAAATAAAATTACTAATATAAACATCCACAGTATGCACAAAGACTTTGCATGCAATCACTTTATGAAAATATCATATGCATGCAATCTGGTCACATGCACATTATGGATGCCCTACTAAGCACCCACTACACACACAGACAGATGTGCCATATACCACAGAAAAAACTATTAAAATTGCAATTGCATCTCCCTTTTATGTAACAGTATCTAACTGGGTCATATATTCATCGTGGCTCCCCCTCTACAGAATTATGATCTGCACAACTCACAAACACAAATATATTTCACATTTTCATATCAGTATAACAAAATAATAATAAAACTATCACAGCTTAAATTGCATTGCGGACACAACGCAAATTCTTTTATTGTTTATAAAGCAATTAATGCTTAGTATTCAACCCAAATAGGTTAAACTTAGATTGGCACACTAAACAGTTACATGCCCCATCCAGTCCCTGGCTCAGTACCAATCTTAGCTTTATTTGAGACCACACAACCTGCCTATCTGGTGCAGAAGTTACTTTGTTGTGCTTAAAGCGGAACTACACGTAAAAAAAAAAAATACACGCCCCCATCCATTCATGTCTTCATGCTTTATTTTGCAGAGAAATCACTTTGAAAAACACCCCCCCCCCCCCAGCATTTCTGGCCGTGGTCATCTTGAATCAGAGCAGATTATTCATATAGCATTTATTTCCTGGACTCCGCCTGCCTTTAATTCAGGCATGCAAAATGAAGGGTGTGCTTATCTGAGAAAACTCCTCCTCCTCTCCTGAAGACTCGTGGGATGTATGGCACCATTTGCGTAGGCCTGGAAACCAGGAAGTTACTGAAGAAATGTAAAAAAAAAAGGTTTAAAACATGTAAATATGATATACTTTCCTATCTATTTACTAATGCTAGCAGCATAAGGATTCAAAATAGTCAATGTTGATTGAGAGAGTGAAGCTCCACTTTAATTACCAAAAATTCCTCTTCTGATGAGTGCCTCTTTAAATAATTTGTTTTCCCCTAGACCAGGGTTAAACAAACTTCAACTATTGTTCAAGTCCCATGAAGCATTGCAAGACTGCCAGCCACAATCATGACTCTCAGAGACAGAAGCATGATGGGACTTCCACAACAGCTGGAGGACCAGAGTTTGCTGACTCCTACCTTGGGATTTTTAGCAGGCCATTTGGACCCAGTGGGCAAAAACCCATCCATCATGGTACATGATCATTTATATTACGCCAGTGACTAAATTGTATTCTATGAAATCATTAAACTATGAAAATTTATGAATAATGTATTGCAGTGATTCATCTAAATTTTCAGATCAATGCTCTCTCCTCTAGAGGACCACCAGCAAGTCTAATTTACTTTTAGGAAAAAATAGTAATCCAGAGTTCCTTACATGTGTAGCTTAAACCTGTGCTATATTCCCGTTCCTTGTTAATGACATTCTATAACTATAAAGCCAAATTTACTATATAAAGGTGGCAAAAGTGTGCCTCACAAGCCAAAATATTACATTTAAAATATAATAATCCATGGCAGAGAACAATAGGAAGCGACAGGAATCAATGTCCAGGCATAGAAAACAGAAAGCTCGCTGGGTAACATTTTGTAAACGGTATAACAATACTCGGAATGCATTTATCTTTGTCTATCACCTAGGAATAACCTCACAATAGCTGACTTGGGATGTTGTTTTTTAGCACATTTGAAAGTAAAAGGTAATGCTGCCCTTTGCCTACTAAACAACAGTGCCGCACAATGCTATTAAATCACATGCTTATGTTGTTTATCTATCTTTTATATCATTATTAATAGGGGCTATGGAAAGTTGTTATTTCAGCACACAGAATAGGACAATAATGTAAGGAAAGAACGGTGCAGACTGGAGAATGCTCTTAGAAGACACTCATCATAAATTCTCAGCAGAGAAGCTATAAAAAGCTCTTTGAAAAAGGTGAGCTGTAAAGACGTATGAATAGAAAAGGTTTGGTTTAAATAGAGATGAGGTATTCCTCTAATAACCAAGTACAATCATAAGCATTTAAGCTTCTTATTTTAGCCCAGATCCACTAAGGATACTTGTCTGAATATTCAGGCATTCCTCATTATTCATTTCTGTGCAGCTTTTGTTTAATTTTCAGGTGTTAACCATACAGGTTATTCAGCGTTTAGAAATATTTAAAGTATTAGTTCACCTTTTCAGAAAAAAAAGGAACCCTACACTCTTCCCACCCCCCTCTTTCCCACTGTACTTACCTCCATAGGTGATAAGCTGTCAGTGCACACACAGCTGGTGAAGCGGTCCAGGAATTTTAAAACAGCGCTCTCCTTCCCCTTCTTTCTATAAGGCTTCCAGGATGGATCACAATAATTCTGATTGTTCAGCACCAGCACATGACTGCTTTTTTTTCTCAAAAGATTTTATTCAGTTTTTCATAATACAATGAGTAGGTGACAGTGGATATACATTCATGTTTAACCAAACGGTAGCACATGTGATAAGTCACAACATCATAAGCGATATATCCATAGAATCTGGTAACCATATAGTCCAAATGAAGTTATACAATGAGTAATATGTTTCGTTTGTTCTTAAGAAATAGAACTGTTGAACATAGATAAACGAGAGATAACATAAGAGAGGAAAAAAATACAAAACAAGAACATAGAACATCTTCATTGTTGAGAAAACGCTAGTGAGACATAACAGGAGTTTTCTAATCCGTTAACTAGGATAGTAATAATAACCTGGGACACACACAGTGGGGTGAGTATCACCCCTGAGATACAAAGAAGTGTTGATGAGCTAGCTGGTATCTAGGACAGTGGTAGACTGGGTCAGGAAAGTGGTGAAAATTGGCCATTACCTGAGAGAAGGAGGATGTTCGCCCGGGCACCCCCTAAGGGATCTATGCTGTGCCCGAGCGAGGTCACCCGCCTCTCTGCTTATGTTTGCTTTCGAAAGTCACTTCAAAGATTTAGGATTTAAAGAGAGAAGTTAGGTCAGAGGAGCTGACCCAGTCTCTCCACTGTTGCCATCTGGAAAAAAGTTTACTTTTAGGACCTTGTTTAATTGCTAGTATAGTTTCATGTGAGTAATGCGACTGGGTAGTTTGAACTACCTCCAGTAGCGTGGGAGGATCAATGTTCTTCCATTTTCGAGCTATAGTTAACCTTGCCGCTAACAGTATATGAATTATGACATTTCTTGTCGGGTTAGGGAATTGATCAATAGTCAAGGATAAGAGGCCTAAATGGGGAGATTCTGGTACAGATTGTTTGGTAACTACATAGATGAGGTTGAATACTGAGTGCCAGAAGCCCTGGAGTTTGGGGCAGCTCCAAAAGATATGCATTAAGTTCCCATAGTGACCACATTTTCGCCAACATGTTCCATCATTGTTCGAGTCGAATTTAGAGAGTTTGTCAGGGGTCAAATACCAACCGTAGTTCAGTTTGTATGCTAATTCCCATAGGGAGGCACAACATGTGGCTTCATAGGTGGATTGGCAAGCTATCTCCCATTGTTCCAACGTAAATGTGCGGTCCAGAGTTCTTTCCCAGTGTAGTAGCAGCACATGACTGCTTTGACCAATCAGAATCTCTCTGATCTGTCCCAGGAGCCCTACAAAAGCAAGGGAAGATGAAATCCCTGGTCAGCTACACTGACTGCATGGGTAGTGACAGCTCATCACCCACTGAGGTACCAAGGAGGAGGAGGGGGGGAGTGCAGAGTGTTAGTTCTCCTTTCCATTTTTTTTTTGAAATTATGAACTTACACGTTAACCACTTACAGGGCACTTTTACCCCCTTCCCAGGCCAATTTTCAGCTTTCAGCACGGTAACACTTTGAATGACAATTGCACGGTTATGCAACACTGTACCCATGTTACATTTTTATCTTTTTTTTCACACAAATAGAGCTTTCTTTGGGTGCTATTTAATCACAACTGGGTATTTTATTTTTTGCTAAATAAACTAAAAAAGACTGAAAATTTTGAGGGAAAAAAAAGTTTTGCAAATAGGTAATTTTTCTCCTTCACTGAAGTGTGCTGATGAGGCTGCACTGATAGGCTGTACTGATGGCCACTGATTGGCGACACTGATGGCCAATTGATAGGCAGTACTGATGGCCACCGTTGCCCATCAGTGCACAGTGCCCTGATTATCAGTGTAGGTGTCTCTTTTATACAACCATGTTACCAGCTCTCCTCTCCTTTACGTTGCCAGCGTGAAGAAAGGAATGCGATAACTGACTTTTTTTTACATCGTGATCAGCCGTAATTGGACACAGCTTATCACGTTCTAAAAGGGCGCTGTGATTGGCCCTTTACCCCGATCTGTGATCAGCTGTGTCCCAAGGACACAGCGATCACAGAGTGTGCCGCAGCAGATGAGATCATGGGAGGACGTCACATATGACGCCCTTGCAGAACTCGCCAACTGCGCTGTAGCCATCATTCGGCTATGGTGAGGTCAGCAAGTGGTTAAAGAACAGGACTTTAGAAGGGAAATCGGAAAAAGTAATATGTTGCAGCTTACCAGTCTATAGATATGTTGAATGCATTTGTTTTCCTTTTTTTTTATAAAAAACAAAACAAAAAACAGTATTTTACAAATACACATTTAATACAGGGGTGCATGCAAGACATTATCATAGCATTCTAGTTTTGCCGCAGAAAAATGGAGTGTAGTAGAAGCTGTATCCTTTCTGACTGTCTCTCTCTGATTCAAACTATTTAAGGAACCATCTGAACAGGCAGGCAGGAAGAAGGGTGGTGGGTCACTTCTCTGGTTAATCAGTTATGTGTGTAAATTTCAGATTGGGCCATTAAGCTATGGCAAACAACAACCTTTTTCAAACAGATGGCTAAGAATAGATAATTAAACATACCAATAAAAACCCCAGAGCTTTATTTGTTGGAGAGCACTACAGCAGAGTGCTGGAAGCCTATTTTGATGTGGCAATTTAGTAAGACCAATGGAAAACAGAGGTTAATATAACATAACAAAAAAAACCTTTAGAAAAACCTAATGATGGGATGTTGTAGAGGTGTTACCATGGGAATCCGCAGAACTTTTTCGGGGGGGGGGGGGGCATAATTTTAAGGTCACCCATGCACGGCCCCTTTTCGAAAATGTAATTATCACATTATCATGGTCAGAGACTGCAGACATAGTACTGTCCATAGGATAAGTAATGAATAATGGCCAACAGACCCTCTTACCAGACTCAGCGAAACTACAGCAGTCATCCTTCTGGCTGGAAAATTGCTCACTCTGGGTTCCACAGGGGCGACTCTGTTCAGTAGTGTAGCATGTCTGTACACTGGTAGTGGCTCAGTCTTTCTCTCTCTGGTGGCGCTGGGCAGCGTGGCTCTGTCTGGTGGCACTGGGCAGCGTGGCTCTCTCTGGTGGCGTTGGGCAGCGTGGCTCTCTCTGGTAGCATTGAGCAGCATGGCTCTCTCTCTGGCTTCCGCCCACTGCACTCCTTATTCTTTGCCCTGTAGTGCTCTCTCCCTCAGCTTTTTTCCAGGCTGCAGTCTCTCAATCTCTCTCTTGATCAAGCTGTAGCCTCCTCCCTGTGGAAAATGGGGACGCCAATCTTTGGGACTACATGTTCCATGATGCTCTCCTCTCCTAGTCTCCTTTGATTGGCTCTCAGTTATGGCCAATAGGAAAGGAATGGAGTAGGCAGGAAGCTGGGCAGGGAACCTAGTAAGTGCCACCATCTCTTTTCCCGGACAGGAGAAAGGGGGAGGGGGGGTGAGTGGGCGAAACCTCTGATAGCCTGCAGCTCGCCTTTCTCCTGTCACAGTGCTGCAGAGTTCTCTGCTGCACTGAGCAGGGAAAAGAGCCCAAAGCCACACTACACTGATGGAGGGGCTTGACAGCACCTTAATGGTGACAACCCATTGGTGGTTGGCACCCAGGTGTGGGCTGCTCGCACCTCCCAATAGGGATGCAACTGTGCTGAATTTAAGATCCGATCCCTGATTCCAGGGGGGGGGGGCACTTGACCCCCTTTGCTCCTACCTGCAGACGCCCATGGGTGTTGAGTTTAAATAACTCCACCTACAATACTATTAATAACTACTTTACATGTAACTAGCATGAAAGCAAAGGAGTTTTTTTCAGTAGCAATAGTTACCATACAAACATATTCTCAATTTTATAACATATACATAGTGGATAGATTTTCTGGGAGACTATAATTGTGTATGGTGAAGAAAATGCAAAACTAAATGACATTCTACTGGAATTTAATAAACAAATTAATCTCAGAAAATAATCACAAAATAAAGATACAAAGGCAATCATCCAGTCATGCAGGAAGAACAGCAGATAGCGTTATTTGAGGCTAGTCATGAACTTCATAAACTGTTTCTAAGCATATTTTAAAATATCAGTGCACATGCATCATCAGATTTGCCATAAGGCTTGAACTATACTAAGTTTGTTTACAGTCAGCAGAGCATACAGTCTGTAGCAGTTTGCTGATACTAGATGCAAAATAAATTGAATACGTATGCTTTTCAGCCTTACACAGAGAAAAGAAAAAAACAATTTGAATAAATAAACTCCACGCAAAGCACATATATTTTAGAAAAAACTTTCCAAAAATCCTAGATTCTTTAGTGCCCACTAACCCCATTTGTGTTGGTGCACTGCTGCGCCATCCATTGTGAATATCTTTCTGTTGCACCTCCAAAGCATACCGTGGTGCAACACAGCATGACAAAGCAGAAAGCAGTGTTCTGTGTGTTATGCTGTGAAAAAATGCACGTATTTTTTAATGTAGTGAGGTTGCAGCACAATTAACTTAAATGTCAACACACAAAAAAGGCATGCGTTGCACCGTAAATTAGCCTTTAAAGTCCTTGCATTTTACACTTTTCAGCAGCTGAGATTGATAAGGTGTTCTGAAATCACAGTACTTCAGACTAATCTTAACTGGTCTGCTGAAAAAAAAAACTGTTATAGAGCTAAAAAACTAAAATGATTGACTAATTTCCCCTTTCCCTCCATTTGAGTACCGGTACTTGTCTTGTATTGCACATGATGATATTGGCAAGATGAGCAAGATGTAACAATACCAATTTGTAATATTGCAATGGGTGCCACAGCCTCCACTACCACCACTGTCACATGCGTGACTTTAAATATTTTTATTCACATGCCCTTTCCTAAGCCTCTTCTCAAATTTTGAGAGTTTTCATACATTAGATCCCCTGCATTATAATTACCTTTGATTGTTTAAGAAAAAATCAGTTTTCACTTTTAAAGTAGCAGCATAACTAGGAATTCTGAGCTCTGGGACACACTGGTGCAGCTTTGAAATGGCGCTACTTCAGTGCAATTTTAATGCTGCAGCTTGCAAATTGCGGCTTGCAACTTCCTTTAGCAGGAGTCAATGAAAGTGGAAAAAAGTAGTGCAGGAACCTTTTTCATAATTGCTGCAACATGAGTTGTGGCGATATAAACGGTTCCATTATCAAATGGGGGAGGAGGACTGTCATGCAATATGGAACTGTTAAATTGCACTGGTGTGAACGAGGGCTTAGTGACTGATATGAAGATAACTGTATACTCGGTTAACTTGGTTTTGAGCTACCATCTCAGATTTATCACCCTACTGCCACAGCAAAGATGAACAAGCTATCCAGTTGGAAATGTACTCACATAGACAGGATGAATTGGAACTGTACAACAGCCCTTACACGTTCAAATATACATTTTTTATTGAGCACCAACACAGGGTGAGATCCCAACATTACAAACATTCTGAAAATATTGTGTATGTTACAGACACTTTGTTCAGTGTGTCAAAATACATTAAACATTATACATCCAAACATTGCAATATAATGATGTAGTTAGCGTACAACATATGGGTTGACGTATTCCAATTTTTCGTGTGTGTCCAAGGGCAACAGGACCTCTTCCCTTCTTTTTCACTTTTTCCTCAAAATGTACAGTAGACAGAAGATAGGGAGAAAAAGAATGGTAATAGAAAGTAGTAGGAATAAAAGGGGGGGGGGGAGCCAGAACGAGAGTAAAAGTAGGGGAACGACTCGCGTTGCAGAGATATGTAGACATCTACTGGCAAACTATGACCCCAGGAGAGGTGTTCCTTCCTCTGAAATTATAAAAATGTTCCAGATACTCCAGGTTTTAGAGTATTTCTCACAGTTGTGCTGCGTGGTGAGGACTAAGTCCTCCATCTTATTCATTTCCTCCACTTTCCGCAGCCAACAAGCAATAGTCGGCGGACACTGTTGCTTCCACTGAAGAGGTATACCTGTTTGGCGGCATTTAGTAAGTGATGCACCAATGATTTTTTGTATTTTTTAACAAGGATTTTTGAAAGATGTAGGAGGAAGAACACCCCATCATCTGGGATCTCGTATTCCATACATTTATGAGTGATGGGTCAAACTTCTCCCCAGAAATTCTGCAAGTTAGGACATGACCAGAAAATGTGGAGCAATTAACCCCCCCCACCCCCCCCACATCGCAAACAGCGATCTGAGGTGGTAGGAAAGTACTTGTGTGACCTAGAGGGGGTGAGGTACCATCTTGATAGAATTTAATAATTTGTCTCCTGTATTTTGGTACACAGGCACGCTTTAATGGCACAGCTGATGATTTTTTGTTTTTGTGTCTCTGAGAATTTGCTGTTTAGATCCCTCTCCCACCTTTCTAAACAGGGCAGGTGGGGTTGTGTGGAAGGCATGTTGAGTAGTGCGTACATTTTGGAGAAGGTTTTCGCTAGCGGCTCGGTCCCTGAGCAATACTCTTCAAAGGTCATCAGTTGGCGCGAAAAATCTTGAGGGTCAGGGATGAAATGTAGGAAATGGTGCAATTTCACTGCTTTCCAGAAGGAGAGTTGGTATTTTCCTGTCGCAACAGTCAATTCCGGTAATGTAGGCCAGTGTCCCACTGTCACAAACTTAGAGGCATGATCGGAGCCCGAGCTCCTCAGGGTATCATATTCAGTAGGTTGGAGGCCCGGTGCGAATTTTGGGTGTCTCAGTATAGGGTACAGTGAAGAAGTGTTCAAGGTAAGGGATGATTGCATGGTTACCTGACTACTGTGGCGTAATGTAGTACCCAATGTAGATGCAATTTCAGTCCCGGGGGAGAGAGGCGTAACACCAAAGCACACTCCTTAATGGTATATTAGTCTGAGCTTGCTCTATCTGCACCCATAGTTTAGTTGTCATGTTGCGTCTCCAGTCAAGTATGCGACCTAGATGGGTGGCCTGAAAATATTGTCTGATGTCTGGCAGCGCCAAACCTCCATGCTGTTTAGAGAGCGAGATTTGGGTCCTACGTAGGCAGGTTTTTTTTTATTGGTCCATATAAAATGGGTGAAGAGGGCGTGCACTTGTTTAAACAATGAGATTATACAGATTTTTATGAGTTTACACCTGCCGAACCAGGAGTGCAGCCCTCTGTTCCAGCTCTCTAGTAGGGAGCGGGACTTAGACAGGATGGGAGGGAAGTTCAACTCGTATGTGCATCTGATGTCAATTGGGATGTATGTACCTAAGTATTTTAAAGCCATGTTCTTCCATTTAAAGCGGGAGCTAGCTTACATAGTCAGCATGACATGGGGGGGCGATGGCAATTCCAATAGCTGCAGATTTTGAAAAATGTCTTTTTAGGTTCGGCAAAGCGCCATGTGTGTCAAATTCTTTGAGGAGATTTGGTAGGGAAATCATGGGGTTGGTTAAAGAGAAAACTAAGTCATCTATGTAGGCTGAGATCTTACATTAGGTATCACCTACGGGTAGGGATTTGGGACGTCGCTACATAATCCTCAACATCTGCCTGGGAGGCTGGTCTATGTGGTAGGTTATATAGCTTAGAGTAAAAGTCGCGGAACGTTTGAGATTTGTTCCGGTAGTCTGGCCTTCTGGCCGTCGGGGCCCCTTACACTTTCTGCTGTTTGTGCTAATTTTATTCCAATGCTGCCATTTTTATTTTTGGTCTCCTGCAACTGGAATGTCATTTGTACAGTAAGTGCAAAGTGTGGTTCAGATCTCAGTCATAGTTGGTTTGTCCACAAAGCCAGTTGATGAATTTGTCGACAAACTGTTCAAAGTTAAAAATAACAATGCTTACAAATGGTTACAGAGGGATATTGCCCTGGTGATTTATTTTTCAGCATGTAGAAGTACAGAGGGAGTTTCAAGGGAGCTATTTTTTCACAGCAGCCAAATACATTTGGGAGACCTTCCACAATTAATCGGAATGCACAATAACATGGGAAGTTAATCCTACCTAATAACAACAGTGAATTGTTTATTTCTTTCTAAGTGGTGACTGAACATTTTCAGTGTTGAGTGATAAGAATGCTTTAATAAAAGCAGTAATGCATTAAATACATGGGCGTTTCACGTTGCAGTAATTTTATTTTGTTCCACCTTTTACTTAGGCCGACCATATACAATTTGAATCTTGGGCAGTTCAGTAGGAACCAGATGTTTTTTTTCTAAAGAAAACACTCCAACGTATATTCTATGAGGAATTATGAGTTTTTTCAATGGTTCATTTTTTTCCACAAGTCTTCGAAAAAACGTGGAAAGAAAATGAAAACTTATTATTTTTTTTTTTTTTACACAAAGTGGTCAATTTATTATTTCTAACACGGCATGTACATAGCAAAAATGACACCCCAAAATACATTCTGCTACTTGTCCTGAGTATGGTGATACCACATGTGTGAGATTTTTACACAGCCTGGCCATATAGAGAGGTCCAAACATGCAAGGAGCACTGTCAGGTGTACTAGGAGCATAAATTACACATAAAATTTCCTAGCAACCTATTACACTTTTGAAGGCCCTGAAAAATCAGGACAATTGAATTACCCACAAAATGACCCCATTTTGAAAAACAAACATCCCAAAGTATATTCTATGAGGCATAATGAGTCTTTTGAACGGTAAATTTTTTCCACGAGTCTTCAGAAAACGTAGAAAGAAAATGAAAACTTTTTTTTTTTACACAAAGTTGTCAATTTATAAGATATTTCTAACACATAGCATTGACGTAGCAAAATTACACCCCAAAGTACATTCTGCTACTCCTCCTGAGTATGGTGATACCACATGTGTGAGACTTTTACACAGCCTGGCCACATAGAGAGGTCCAACATTGAAGTAGTACCTTCAGATGTTCTAGGAGCATAAATTATACATCTAATTTTATTCCTACCTATTACACTTTTGAAGGTCCTGGAGCACCAGGACAGTGGAATTACCCACACAATGACTCCATTTTGGAAAGCAAACATCCCAAGGTATATTCTATGATGCATGGGCTGTAGATAGATATTCGGGTACTCTTATGGGCTGGTGACAGCTACTCGGGTACTCTGATAGGCTGATGACAGGTACTTGGGTACTCTGATCGGCCGGTGACAGGTACTCGGGTACTCTGATGGGCTGGTGACAGGTACTCGGGTACTCTGATGGGCTGGTGACAGTTACTTGGGTACTCTGATGGGCTGGTGACAAGGTACTTGGGTAATCTGAGGGGCTGTGACAGATATTCGGGTACTCTGATGGGCTGGTGACAGGACCTTTTTATTACTAGGGGCAATAAGTGTGTGTTGGTGTGCACTCTAAGCTGTAATGAGCTGTTACCGCAATCTCCTCCTCACACATGATTGGTGCGTGAGGAGGAGAACCCGGTAACAGCTCGTTACCGCGGTTTGTTTACATCCCGTGACCAGCTGTGATTGGACACAGCTGGTCACGTGGTAAAGAGCCAATTTCAAGAGACGCTACTGGACAGAGAGGGACCTCAGGTAAATATTGGGGGGCTGCTGCACACAGAAGGCTTTTTATTTTAATGCATAGAATGCATTAAGATAAAAAACCTTTTGCCTTTACAACCCCTTTAAATGTGGTGGTTGCATTTGTTTTATTTGTTTCCTTTATTTTACCTGGTAATCTGAACAGTAATTCTGTTACTTTTTAATTTCCTTTGACAGACCTGTCCAAACAAGTGGCACTGACAGGGGTTCTTCCGATGATCAGCTTTCATTAATTTATATAAAACCCTTATACCAAAAGGAAAGAAAACTGTTGCTGTAACTGCTTAAAACATTTTAGCTGAAGTTTGTCTTTAAAGCGGGATTCCGCTGACCTATCGTTTTTTTATTTTTATTTTTTGGTGTCATTGATATCTGATTATACTATTAGTCTAGCACTCACTTGATGCTGTTTTTTTCTCCTCGCCTTGCCTAAAAATAAAAATTCCTCCCGGCCGTTTCCATTTTGCTTGTGGGCATTTGAAGCCCACAAGCACTTAGTTCCGAGATGCAGTGAATGCTGTGCTCCCAGCATTCACTGCTCCATCCCGCGCATGCTCAGTGATATCAGCGAGCAGCGCCGTAAAATTTTAGGTTGTCTCGTCACGAGTCTTGGTTTCTGAAATCTCATGAGATTTTGGCATGACGCCGTCCCCCACTGATTCCTGGGAAGACTCTAGCAAAGCTCCCAGGGGGCTTTGAGAGGCCGGGGAAAGGCGATAAACATGCCTACTCCCACGGGAGGAGAGCCCGGAAGTCAGGAAACTAATTACTCCTAAAAGGTAATTATGGCATAATTATTTTTTTTTAATGGTCATTTGAACATCTATGGTCCTAAGAGAATTAAATAAAACTAACTTGAAAAATTGAGTACAACACCGCTTTAACTTGTTGGTCAAGTCCATTTAAATTTGCCAGTGCATCCAAATACAAGTTGACAATGCTGATATCCAAGGGTGGTTCCATTGGTTCTCCATAGAGTGGAGCCACTTCAAGACAGGAAGTGGGTTACTGGTCAGATCACCAGAGAAAAATAAAGGAAAAGTATTAAAAGATAAAGAAAATGAATTCAACCACTCTATTTAAGGGTTGGTAAACTGCAATATACAGTATCAAAGTTTTGTTTTTGGGTTTAGATACATTTTAGTGGTTGTAATCCTCAGACTTAAAATATGAACAAAGCATGTCCCTCTATAGAGTGTACTTGTCTCAATTAAAAGCATTAAGTGTAAAAGGACCCTTCGACACACCAACCACAATTAGGCACGATTAACGACTTCCTATCCTCCATCTCCATTCCCAGACTGACGCCCGTCCAACTACAATCACTAAACGAACCATTTACTGATACCGACGTCCACAAAGTTATTGCCACCTTACCACTAAATAAATCTCCGGGACCGTACGGATTTGGAGGGGAATATTATAAAGAATTTGATCCAATACTGACCCCCTATTTAGTGAAAGTTTTTAATGATGCAGCTGCCTCTGCCTCTTTCCCTCCTGAAATGTTAGAAGCAATCATTGTTACTATACCCAAGCCAGGGAAGACTCCCGATACCCCCTCTAATTTTAGGCCGATTTCACTCCTCAACACGGACGTGAAACTATATGCTAAGCTGATTGCTCTGCGCTTAGTCAAAATAATCCCCACAATTGTTCATCCGGATCAAACGGGGTTTACCATGGGCAGACAGACGTCGGATGCCACTCGCAGAATGATTAATATCATTCACATGGCCGAAAGGCAGAAAAGGCCTTCTCTGCTCCTGACTTTAGACGCAGAGAAGGCCTTTGATCGCATACACTGGCTTTATATGACAAGAGTCCTGGAAGCCTTTGGTTTTGCTGGCAATATACTCACTATATTCTAATCCCTCGGCTAGAGTGAATGCATCCGGGGTTCTGTCCACCCCTTTCGCAATTTCCAATGGCACAAGGCAGGGGTGTCCGTTATCCCCGTTAATATTTAACCTGTTAATGGAACCCCTAGCTATTTATATCAGAAGCCATCCTGAAATTAGAGGCTTCCCAGTTGTTGCAGACAGTCATGCTATCAGTTTATTTGCTGACGACTAAATCTTGATCGTGACAGAGGTGGAGTCTTCCCTGGCTGCGATTTCCGATACATTGACTATGTTCAACCGAGTATCTTACTATAAGGTTAATGAAAACAAATCCCACATTCTTGACCTAGGCATCAACCCTGCCATTCAAGCTCGCCTAGAGGAAACCTACCCCTAATCTTGGAACGCCAATGGGATACAATATCTAGGCATTACACTAACGGCTAGGACTGCACAATTAGCTGAGGCAAATTACACAGCATTTCTCCAACACTTAGAACCCAAACTGCATTCTTTATCTAAAGTAGAACTAATGTGGTACGGTCGACTGGCAGCCCTTAAAATGACAATACTCCCCCAATTTATATATCTGTTTCGCACTCTCCCTATTCCAACCCCAAACATTTACGTTACTAAAGCTCAATCCATGCTGAATAATTTTCTGTGGCAGGGGAAAAAAGCTAGGTGCGCATCTCACAAACTCATCAAGTCCAGATTAGTGGGAGGTATAGGACATATCGCTCTAAAAGACTACTATCTGGCAGCGTGCTTAGCCCAAATCAGACAGTGGTTTTTAGGTAGTGCCAATGCTAGATGGATTGAATTGGAAATCTACCAATGTCCTTACAGGAATACACCGGATCTACTCTTAGCAGCTAGATTCATGTCCGCATTGCCCCCTAACATTTCTCCACCTATGGTGGCAGCCATAGAGGCTTGGAGAATCCTACTTCACACTCCATCGGACGTGTAGGGTCTATCTTTACTTCAACAACCCTACCACATCTATTAAGGGAATCTCGTTAATGTATAGCCTTCTACAGCAGAAAACAACATTTATTAAAACCCCTTCCATGCGGTCGTGGGAGTTGGACTTGTCCAAGTCTTACACCGACGATCAATGGAGTATTGCCATATCTTCTACCTACAAGACCACCAGAAGCGCCAACTTGTGGGAACTTTACCAGAAGTTGCTGTTGTGGTGGTACCTCACACCCTCGAGGATAGCCTGCTATACCCCACAAGCCTCGCCATTGTGCTGGAGGAACTGCGGCTATAGAGGCACACTCATTCATATCTTTTGGGAATGCCCAGTGATACAACCTCTATGGACTGCTGTATTTAACACAATATCCATACTTTCAAGCATCCTTGTGCACTCATGCCCAGGTCTAGCTATTCTATCTCTAGGTATAGATAAATTACCTCCTCGTTTAAGGAAGATTATAACCCATATTTTCCTGAGTGTACGACTGGAGTTAGCCAGAGGGTGGAGATCGTTGGTGGCACCTTCGCTCTCAGTAATTCTCCAGACAACGCACTTACACATTTCTTATGAACTGATGTTTGCTTCTTCTCTAGGCAAATATAGGCAGGCTTGCAAAGAATGGGAACCGTGGCTGAACTGGTATAAGGGAAACAAATTATAACTGCTTATTCCTATTATGTAGCTAAATAGGCATTGGGCACCGCTAGTTGTCCGAGAGTGGAGAAATCCATGGCCCGTAGCATGGGGGGGTGCGGTCCACTGGCTCGGGTGCAGTTAGATCCCAGATGGGGCGCCCGGGTCGGAGAGTCGCAAGCTCCCTATCTAACTGTTTCACCTCTACTCTCTGAATACTACCCAGTGGTTATTCTATACATACATATCTAGATCGGTGATGCTCCCCTCTTGATCTATTATTTTATATCACCCAGGGTGTAACACATATATTTGCTTTGGCAGATCTCTGGTCTCCATTAGAGTAATGTTGAAACTTAAGTACTTATTGTTTCATGTGCTGAATTTACATTGCTTATGACTATACTCTGTATTACAGTTTGAGTATATATATATGCTGTTGAATATCCTTTGCTGCTATTCTTGTGGAAATTTTCTATAAAAATCTATTGTTATAAAAAGCATTAAGTGTAATTTCTGTCTGCTGCCTCATTCCTCTGCTATCAACAGGAATCACTTCTGACAATTTTTCCCGACACCAAGAGAAAAATGGTGTGTTCCTGTGTGCTGTGTGGAGGAGGGGGGCGGGGTGTTTCTTCCCTCCATTCAGCTCTCAGAGCTCTCCTCACTGAGGTCTGCAGTGTGTAACTTCATCTCTCCGCCCCTTTTTTTCTTGCAACTCAGAAAAGTTTATAAATTCTGGACTTTGAATGATTGTATAGAAGAGAAGTCTACAGATAGACAGATACAACTTATGTAGGAGGATTTGTTTAATCTCTGTGTATCATCTGAGGTCAGTCCCTTCACTGGGTATTTGTAAGGGTTTACAACCACTTTAACTTTAAAAAGTAGGAAAAGAAACCAACAAAAAATAACTACTAAACTCTCAGAAACATTATGGTGAATATAATCCTTAAAGCGGAGCTCTACCCTAAAGTGGAGCTTCCGCTCATTGGAACCCTCCCCCCCTCCGGCGCCACAATTGGCACCTTTCAGGGGGGAGGGGGGTGCAGGTACCTGTACAGTACAGGTATCTGCACCCACTTCTGGCATAGATATCTGCAGAATCTACGGATATTTACGCCCCTTCCCACGGGTCCCCCCGCTGTCTGCTGGGAAACACACGGATCCCAGAGATAGCAGGGACCATCCTTATTGCGCAGCGCGACTCGCGCATGCGCAGTAGGGAATCGGGAAATGAAGCCACAAGGCTCCACTTCCTGATTCCCATACCCAAGATGGTGGCGGCAGCACCCGAGAGACGATCGAGAGATCGGCTTTGGGTGCCGACATCGCGGGAGCGCTGGGCGGGTATGTGTCCTTATTTTAAAAGTCAGCAGCTGCAGTATTTGTAGCTGCTGGCTTTTATAAAAAAAAAACGGCGGAACTCCCGCTTTAAAAGGGTTCTCAGATTGTGCTGAAGAATTCATTTTCATACTTCAATTCATTCAATTTAATTTAAAAGAGAATCGAAAATAACAAAAATGCATACTCATCTGTATGGCCGCATCCAAGCTTCATCTGTCCCCTGCCACCTCTATGTTGTCATATAGTAAAAGGATGATGACATAATTATTATAAATGCTGTTGAGGCAAGAGCACTAGCCAGTATGGAGTGCAAAACTCCTCTATCCAAAATTTAATTATTCCCACAGCAACTCGGTTCATCCAGAGAGATGCATTTTATTAAGTCCCTGCACAGTATAAAGTCCACAAGATACTTGCAACAGATGACAAAATCCAGAGTATTCGTAAATATTACAATGAACAGCAGCCTTCAGAGTCCCATTCGTCTTTCATGTAATAGCAAGCATAGAGACACTATAATCCAGCATAATATGTCCAATCTAAAATATCTTTTTTTTTTATATTTTTGGATAAAATTGTTCTTTTCTTTTTGTTTGGTTGCCTTCAAAATCCCATAGAGGATAAAACAATACCTATTCCTCAGAGTCAAAGGAGCTTTGGCCATACTTCTCCTTTAAAGTGATTCTAAAGGCTCAGGGTTTTTACCTAAATGCATTCTAATCATTAAGGTAAATAACCTACTGGGTGCAGTGCCCCCCCCCCCATTACACTTACCTGAGCCCCATCTCGATCCAGCGATGTGCATGAGAGCAGTGACCCTATGCATGGTCTCTCTCTCCTCTCTCCTCATTGGCTCACAAAGCAGTGGGAGCCATTGGCTCCTGCTCCTATCAGTCATAACCAGTGAGCCAATGAGGTTAGAGGCCATTCACACACAGAGCGTGGCTCTTGAGTGCCCCCATAGCA
Source organism: Lithobates pipiens (assembly GCF_037356315.1). Classification (NCBI taxonomy): domain Eukaryota; kingdom Metazoa; phylum Chordata; class Amphibia; order Anura; family Ranidae; genus Lithobates; species Lithobates pipiens. Next base: position 312,287,213 of record NW_027507758.1, on the reverse strand, counting down.
AGAGGCTTGCTATTGTTTGCACTCAACAAGAGAGAGGAGCCAGGACCACCAGCATGGGACCCAAATAGAGGAGAATCAGGCTGCTCTAGGTAGGTATAAAATTTGTTTTAATCTTTCCATTAAGAAACACTTTAAGTGACTTCTAAGCTTAGTAGAAATGTAATTTGGAAATATACAGTATGTGGTACATGTACATAATAGGTGTTTGAACATTAAAGCCAAGCTCCACGCAAAAGGGGAAGCTCCACTTGTCTGCCTCCTCCATCCCTCCCTTGCCACATTTGGCACCTTTTGGGGGGGAGTGGGTACCTGGTTTTGAAAGGTATCCGCTGCTGAGCCAGAAGTTGCCCCCCCCCCCCCCCCCCCCCGCAGCTAGACCATGCACAGTAGGAAACAGGGCTTCACTGCTGGTTTATCTTACTTGAGATTGAGGCGCCAGCACCCCAGAACCGATTTAAGAATCGGACACCACTGGATGCCTGAACAGGTAAGTACCCCAATAGTAAAAGCCAGCAGCTACACTTATTTGTAGCTGCTGATTTATAATCTTTGTAGGGGGGGTGGCTGCATTAAGAAAATTATTCAGGCGGACAAATGACTTCCATATGAAACAGACAGGGTAATCTGCAAGGGGCTGACGAAATAATGCTTACAGTCTTTATCATACCGATACAGAAAAGTTAATAAGTATTCTATAGATCTTTGCAATGTGTGATATATTTAAATGCAGATAGATATGCTATAAATACATAATTTCACTGTACATATATCAAACACAATACATATACAGTATATACATTGAGTTATCTGCTGCAAAATTGAAATGTATAAGTATACAGCCAGAACTTTACAGCTAATCAGTAAGTAATCACAGCTTTGTGTCTAGTTTAGCCCCATAGAGCTTTATATTTTGACAGATGTGTTAAGGATTTATGAAGGATGAATGATTTCATTGCAGTAATAGGGTAGTGAGCAATGCAGATACCAGGGGAAGTTACAGCTTCACTCATTAGGGACCTTGTACTTAATTCACATGTAAAGACAACAAACATTTCACACTCTGTGATGCAATTTAATATAATAAGCTTTTCCATAAAAACAGATAAGATGTAATGAGACTAGAGGTGCCGTGGGCTTCCATAAAATAAAGATGTAAGAACAATGTTATATTGTACATTTTCTGGACTCCAGTATGAAGTGCTTTCTAATATCATTTGATAGGTTGCTTCTAAGCATTAAAATATTTGCTACAAATGATACACACACAATGATCTAAATTGTGAATGTCATTTCTTACACACATTCAGGCAATACATTTGCAAAATTGTATCGTAGCCTCCGCCAAGTGTGGCCGAAAATAGCTGATAACGGCTGAAAATAAGCGAGAAGGGGCGAAAATAGCCGAGAATGGCTGAGTGTGGCCGAAAATACCCAAAAGCCGCCGAGAGCGGCTGAGAACTACTGAGCGCCACCGAGTTACACAGGACATCCGCTCTGTATCTCGGCGGCGCCATTTTTAAACAGCAAAGACACTGACAAGCCTGCAAATAACTGACAAGCCTGCAAATGACTGACAAGGCTGCAAATGACTGACAAGGCTGAAATGCAAGGCTGCAAATGACACTGACAAGGCTGCATTGATGGGCATTTAAATGCAAGTTTTTTTCCTTAAACTTCCCTCCTAAAAGTTTTTTTCTTTTAAATTCCCTCCTAAACTTGGGGTGAGTGTTATACGCTGGTGCGTGTTATACGCCGATAAATACAGTATTTACTGTAGTAAGAGGCATGGTGAGTATTTTTGAGGTTGTCATTTTTTGGCACAATTTTACTGGTGACAATATGTATTTTTATGACTCTGGCTCTGCTCTGGGGTGGTGATCAGGATTTATTTCTCACTATGATTGCTTACAACAGTGATGGCCTGATCACTGTTCTAGACAATAATTTTTGTGAATGGCATCCATTTATGAACTATTGTGATAGCTGTAATTGCCTCCTGTATAACATGAATGGCTATTACTGACAAGCCATTGTACACTGTAGACATGTGATCATTGTGATTGGTCACAGCAATCACATTTGACAGGGGGCCAGCCTGGTACTACGATCTGTCTTCACGAGGCGTGCGAGTGGGAGAACATCATATGACATCCTCCTAGGATAATAGTGCTCCCATCTGGCCGTCATTTTACAAAAGGGTGTGCAAGAGGTAGTTATATAAAAAAAAAATACTGTATTTACAATTATTAAACTTTTTTTCATTATTTTAACGTATTGCTGAAAGTACTTTTATATGACTTACTTACATGTACACAGTTGTTGTTTCATATTTTCATAACCATATTTTATATGCAGATTTGTGGAGTTTGCCTCTATGGGTAATTTGCAAATCAGTCAGTATTTCTGCAAAGCAACAACTGACAAAACAGAATTAGCCATATAAAAAGTGTATTTTGATCATTCTATGTGGACGGTTAAATTGAGAGAGAGAAACAAGGCAAAAGCAATCCATGGACAAAAGAAGGTGGGGATAGATATAGCCTCTCACCATGCATCCTACCTTGCCCATCGTAAATTATTAAGAAACTATCCAGCCCATCACTGTATAGAATAATCCAAGGAAAGGTAAAGAATGGTGGCAGACAAAACAGCTATTTGAGTATGTGCTGCTCGGTGTGAAACCTGTAAGTGTCTTGCAGCTTATTTGTAGCACGTTTTAATGCAATAAACAATATAAGCAGAGAAGTTGTCCTTTGTGCTAGCATCCATTACCTTTCTTTGGATTTTTAACACAAGAAGATGGGTGGACGTGTAGGCATTCTCTGAAAATTAATTTCTATAAATATGCATGACTGCATTTTGGCGAAGCTGGGGGGGGGGGGGGGGGGTCTCATTCTTTGTACTAGGTTACCCAGTACCTGGTCTTCTGTAATGATGTTTTTCAACTGGTGGTGTAATGTCCCTCAGGATCCTCATGTCAAATGCAGGTCTTTGGACCCTGCCTCAGTCTTGAAGACATCTGGACCTAGACAGCTCGAGCATTTGGGGGAGGATGCTATGAAGACTGGTCTGGATTCACAGAGGAGTGAGGATCAGGTAAGTAAATATACTTCTAGTAAATATACCTAAGTAAATATACTTTTCCATTCCTCCTAGACCCAAACGTACAGGTGCTGCCCCACTGCAAGAAATAATTTATCCTGGCATTTAACTTGAACTGCAACAATGACAATGTAAGAACAGGACTACTAGAAGCTTCTAGGACCTCACTGTCCAGTTACTACTACTATACATTTCTAATGGATTCTTTATGGGGCTAGAATTGAGGGTGTTTTCTACAGAAATAAAACTGAAGACTATTTGGTGCATTATTTCATTGAATTTGTGAACAAAGGTGACATCTCTATGTCTAATATTAATCACCTCCCTTGAGACATAAACTGAAAGTCATATGAGCTGGGATCAAGTATGCCCAATGCGTTCACAATACTCCACTGTCGTTGTTCCTGTCAAAAGAGATGAAACCTTCTAAAAGATCAGCAGGAGATGAATTGCTGTGTGCAAATTTTAATTGACAGCAAATCAGCCCGATATGGGTTGAATTTCAGACTCAATAAATTGATTTGCTCATTTCAAATGTAGGCCGTTAATGAATCAATTTTTTTACTGTGATTGATCATTTGATCTGATAGTCTTAATACATGGAATATCTCTGAAATGGTTGTTTAACTGCTTCAGCCCCCGAAGACTTTACCCCCTTCCTGACCAGAGCACTTTTTGTGATTTGGCACTGCCTCGCTTTAACTGACAATTGCGCGGTCGTACAAAGTTACACCCAAACAAAATTGATGTCCTTTTTTTCCCACAAATACAGCTTTCTTTTGGTGGTATTTGATCACCTCTGCCATTTTCATTTTTTGCGCTATAAACAAAAAAAGAGCGACAATTGTGAAAAAAAGCAATATTTTTTTAATTTTTACTATAATAAATATCCCCCAAGAACTATTTTTTTTCCTGCATTTAGGCCGATATGTATTCTTCAACATATTTTTGGTAAAAAAAAATTGCAATAAGCATACATTCATTAGTTTGCGTAAAAGTTATAGAGCCTACAAAATAGGGGATAGTTTGTATGGCAATTTTATTATTCTTTTTTTTATTAGTAAGGCGATCTGCGATTTTTATTATGACTGTGACATTATGGCGGACACATCGGACACTTTTGACACTATTTTGGGACCATTGTCATTTATATAGCAATCAGTGTTATAAAAATGCAAGGAAGTGGTCAAACACTAGGGGGCGATCAAGGGGGTACGCGTGTCTTCGGGAGTGATTTTAACTGTGGGGGGGATGGGCTTCCACTCACATGACAGTGATCACTGCTCCTGATGACAGGGAACAGTGATCCCTGTCATGTCACAAGGCAGAATGGGGAAATGCCTTGTTTACATAGGCATCTCCCTGTTCTGCTGCTCCGTGACACGATCGCAGGGAGACCGGCAGACATCGAGTCAGCGGGTCCCGCATGCACAGGCACGCAGTACGTGGCGGGCACATGTGTCAGATAGCCCCACTAATTAAAGGGGATGCACAGTTACGCCCATTTGCCCACCGCTGCCATTGTGCCAACGCATATCGGCATGCAGCAGCTGCTAAGTGGTTAAAGGAGGTCTACAGTATGGTCACAGCATCCAATTTAATTTTATAACATTGTAATTGCAATACAAACAATAGTTATTTTTTGACAATCTGCTATAATGGTATTAGAAAAATCTCATTTCATATTGTAAGTGCTCCCTGTCTCCTGGTCATCCCTTTTCACAACTTCCTGGATTTTTTGCAGCTTCTCCTCTACTGTTTACTTTCAGTTTCATAGTTTTCCCATGGTACCTTACTGCCTGCAAAAATGGATTTCTGTACTGACTCCGCCTCCTGAAACTCCTCCTCTCAGCACCTCTGTAGTTCAGAAGGGAGGCTCTGTGAAAGGTGTGACACAGCGGTGCCTACCCACAGGGCATAGCGATTACGTGTCACAGAATTCAAGGAAGTAAATTTGTGGGGATCTTCAGAAAGTAAGTTTACAAACTTCAAAATTGTTCGGACTAATAGGAGGAGGCGAGAAATAATTGAAATAAAATGTGGCAATGAATATATGATTTTTACCATTTGACCATAGATATACTTTGATATAACACAAACAGCAAATCTGCCTGCAGCAATCTGCTTGCTTTCTAAGGCTGGGTTCACATATATGCGGGTCCGGTGCAGTTTCCATTCAGTGGTTCACGTGAACTTCAGGTGTGAATTTTGACACTGAAATCGCATCTAAACTGGACTGAAAAAGCAAAGAACCATATTTTAATTCGCACCACAACTGGCCCACATGTATGTGAACCAGTGCCTCTGAAAGTTGTTCTGGTTCATGTCATGCGAAATCAAATGCAATTCAAAACGCATCCAATTCGCATATACAGTGCCAAAAAGTATTCATACCTCCGAAATTTTCCACATTTTGTCATGTTACAACCAAAAACGTAAACGTGTTTTATTGGGATTTTATGTGATAGACTAACACAAAGTGGCAAATAATTGTGAAGTGGAAGGAAAATGATAAACGTTTTTCAATTTTATTTACAAATAAATATCTTAAAAGTGTTGCGTGCGTTTGTATTCAGACCCCCTGAGTCAGTACTTTGTAGAACCACCTTTCGCTGCAATTACAGCTACAAGTCTTTTTGGGGATGTCTCTACCAGCTTTGCACATCTAGAGAGTGACATGTTTGCCCATTCTTCTTTGCAAAATAGCTCAAGCTCTGTCAGATTGGATGGAGAGCATCTGTGAACAGCAATTTTCAAGTCTTGCCAAAGGTTCTCAATTCCCACAAAATTGGATCAATGCATGTATGATCAACATAATTAGTTTTGGTCTTTATAGCAACATATTAGCACATAAAATAAGAGTGCACGGGTTTACTGTTTAACAAGACTTTGCACATAACATAATTACTGCACCGTGCCAAAGTCATTGTCCAGGGATTTCAATTTGAAAACGATGGCCATCCTTCAGGGGAACAAAGATGATTTTACTGTACAGTACATACTTGCTTTTGTATACAATTGCTTGGACACTGCTGCATCTTATAGAAAAGCAACACAATCTGTTGCTTAGTAATCACTTTTGCCAAGATTAAACACAGCTTCAAAAGCACACACAGATCTCATTTAATAGCTTGCTTCAAGATAATGAAGTCTTCTGGGGATGCTGATTAGGAGGGAAAAAAAATCAAGCATTTCATTTCACACTTCAGAACAAACTTTAGCTGTCAAATATGTACTTAAATGCAATGAACATATTATAGCTAGCTAAGACACTTGGTTTCGTTTTAGGTCACGTGAATATTCTTTTAAAGTATATTTAAACGCAATCATTAAAACCCCATAAAACGCTTTATCATGTTAATGTAATTACAATTAAATTGACAAAATGAAGAATGAATGGGATTATTGGTGATGCCGAAACCTCCACAGAAAGCATCTTAGGGAGTCGTATTTATAAAAACAAGAATTTTATGACAATTTATCATAAGAACATTTCTGAGTAAGTGGTCCCATAAAATAAATGAAAGGTAAAAAGTAAACAACTCAGTCACCCTGAATAGTAAAATAGAACTATTAGTACCATAATAGTAAATAAGGTAAATAGTCTACATAAATGTAATACATAGATCAGTGATTCTCAACCAGGGTTCCTCCAGAGGTTGCTAGGGGTTCCTTCAGCATTGAGAAATTTCTGCCTGATCCCAGTGACACCAGTGATCTTTTTACCTATCTGTAAGGAGGTAATTATTCCCAATGGCCACAAGTGTAAGGACCATTCCTCTCACTGACCATCACACTAATGTATCATGAGTTGTAGAGTTCTAATTTTTAGCAGGGGGTTCCTCGAGACCGGAGAACTATTTCAAGGGTTCCTCTGTGTTGAAAAGGTTGAGAAAGGCTGACATAGATGAAGAGGGAAGATGACGACAATCATCTGGCATTGCTGGGACGCCTTGCTCCCCACACTCTGTTTACAAAGGTGGTATGAATTGTAATCTAATGCCGCGTACACACGACCGGACTTTTCAACATCAAAGGTCCAACGGAACAATTACGGCAGACCATTCGATCGTGTGTGGGCTGCAGCGGACTTTTGATTTGCAAAAATCCGACAGACTTTAGAAATGGAACATGTTTCAAATTTTTCCGCCGGAACTCCGCCGGACCCAGTTCCTACCGAGAAATCCGCTCGTGTGTATGCTAGTCTGATGGACAAAAACCGACGCGAGGTCAGCTATTGGCTACTGGCTATGAACATCCTTATTCTAGTCTGGTCGTACGTCATCACGTTCGAATCCGTCGGACTTTGGTGTGATTGTGTGTGGCCAAATCCGTTCATTCGGAAAGTCCGTCAGAACTCTGTCAGAATTCTGTCAGAACTCCGTCGAAAGTCTGTCGGACCTAGTCCCTCGAAAAGTCCGGTCATGTGTACGCGGCATAAGGCTACTTTTAGTCACTGGACATATGAAAGGTTATCCTCAGAAGCTAATTGGTTTCCTGGGGCTGGTTGCGTGGGCACTGTCTCTATTGTCATCTACTGCCACATACCATCTTGTAACCAGGTTCTGCAGGGTTTCCACTGGCTCAGATCATATAACCTTTAGGGAAAGCGTTTTAACCGTGCTCAACAACACCCTCTGAACCCGTGAGGAAGCTACAACTGCGAAATACAATAATTATTATATTGTGATTGGTTTATGAAGAATGAGGATACTTCAGGGTAACTGAGCTGTTTAGAAGGAACAATTTGCTGTATTCACCTATTACTGGTCAGGAATGTGTAAGCTCTCAACTTTGCAGCTCTGATTTTATATATAATTACAGTGCCTTGAAAAAGTATTCATACCTCTTGAAATGTTCCACATTTTGTCATTTTACGAGCAAATACGTAAATGGATTTTATTGGGATTTTATGTGATAGACCAACACAAAATGGCACATAATTGTGAAGTGGAATGAAAATGATAAATGGTTTTCAATTTTTTTTTACCAATAAATATATGAAAATTGTGGCGTGCATTTGTATGCAGCCCCCTTCACTCTGATACCCCTAACTAAAATCTAGTGGAACCACTTGCCTTCAGAAGTCACCTAATTAGTAAATAGCATCCACCTGTGTGTAAATGAATCTCAGTATAAATACAGCTGTTCTGTGAATCCCTCAGAGGTTTCTCAGAGAACCTTAGTGAACAAACAGCATTATGAAGGAACGCGATATGGAGAAGTTTAAAGCAGGGTTAGGTTATAAAAAAATATCCCAAGCTTTGAACATATCACGGAGCACTGTTCAATCCATCATTTGAAAATGGAAAGAGTATGGTACAACTGAAAACCTACCAAGACATGGCCGTCCACCTAAACAGTGAAGCAGCCAAGAGGCCTATGGTAACTCTGGAGGTGCTCCAGAGATCCACAGCTCAGGTGGGAGAATCTGTCCACAGGACAACTAATAGTCGTGCACTCCACAAATCTGGTCTTTATGGAAGAGTGGCAAGAAGAAAGCCATTGTTGAAAGAAAGCAATAAGAAGTCATGTTTGCAGTTTGAGAAAAGCCATGTAGGGGGCACAGCAAACATGTGGAAGAAGGTGCTCTGGTCAGATGAGACCAAAACTGAACTTTTTGGCCTAACAAAAAAACGCTATGTGTGGTGGAAAACTAACACTGCACATCACCCTGAACACATCATCCACACTGTGAAACATGGTGGTGGCAGCATCATGTTGTGGGGATGCTTTTCTTCAGCAGGAACAGGGAAGCTGGTCAGAGTTGATGGGAAGATGGATGGAGCCAAATACAGGGCGCTTGTGTGTACGGGGCATTAGAAACAATTTAATAAAAAAAATAGATTACATGGTCATTAAGTAGCGTATGGTTTATTTTTGGATAATAGGTTTATTAGTGCCACTTTACGAAGCAGCCAGAACAGAACAATACTATGAACTACGCATTTACATAAAATGTCGGATTTCATGTCCAGCATTCACCTTACCTTAGGTATGAAAAACATAAAAGAAATTATGGTTTTACTATACTGAGCCTGGTGGATGTACCTACAGCAGACTCAGTTTCTTAGATACATGCAGACCCAGGCTAATGCCCATACTTTACACCAGACTTTACAATGGAATGCGTGGGTACATGTGCATGGGATTTGCTTTGAAATGGATATTCTGAAGTCTATCCACTACCCACCATTTTGTTCTACATGTGCATCTCATAAAATTTGAATAGCATCAAAAAGTTTATTTATTTCAGTAATTAAATTCAAAAAGTCAAACACATATATTTTATATAGATGCAATACACACAAGGTTTTCAAGCATTTTTATCTTTTAACTTTGATGATTATGGATTTCAGCTAGTGAAAACTGAAATTCAGTATCTCAGAAAATTATAATATTACATAAGACCAATAAAAAAAAGATTTTTAATAAAGAAATTTTGACTTACTGAAAAGTATGTCCATATCCAGTATAGTATACACTCAATACTTAATTGAGGCTCCTTTTGCATTAATTACTGCATCAATGCGACATAGCATGGAGGCGATCAGCCTGTGGCACTGCTGAGGTATTATGGAAGCCCAGGTTGCTTTGATAGCGGCCTTCTGCTTGTCTTCATTGTTGGGTCTGGTATCTCTCATCTTCCGCTTGACAATACCCTACAGATTCTCTATGGGGTTTAGGTCAGGTGAGTTTACTGGCCAATCAAGCACAGTGATACCATGATCATTAAACCAGGTTTTGGTACCTTTGGCAGTGTGGGCAGCTGCCAAGTATTGCTGTAAAATGAAATCAGCATATTCATGAAGCTAGTCAGCAGAGGGAAGCATGAAGTGCTCTAGAATGTCCTGGTAGAGGGCTGTGTGGACTTGATAAAACACAATGGACCAACACCAGCAGATGACATGCAGGGCCCGCCTAAGACATTGTGCTGCCTGGGCCAAAGAATTAAATGCTGCCCCCCCCCACCCAAAAAAAAAATCCTGCCCACCAAAAGGCCCCCGCATTCATTATTTAATATCATGATAACTTAAAATGAATCTCATCAGAAAATCAGATTAAAAATGCCATAAATCTATTTTCTATTTTGTAGACGCTATAACGTTTATGCAAGCCAATTAATATGCGCTTATTGTGATTTTCTTTTTACCAAAAATATGTAGCAGAATACATATTGGCCTAAACTGATGAAGATAGTTTTTTTATAGCCAATATTTATAGGAGGGGTTTCCACCATCCCGGCTAAGTTTAATTTTATACATGTATGTAAGTCTTATTTTCAGTTTGATGTGTGTTAAATGTGAATGCGTATCAGAGACCGGTATTGTCGTAATATTGAAACCTATTGAGATTTCCATACATTAGAGGATTCCACCATTGTTGTTAAGTTATTTATCAGTACGTTAGCGCTGCACTTTTTTTTTGTGGTGTGGGAACACATAAAAGTGCTTAGCGGCAGGCCATTTACTGACAATTTTTTATTTTACTTCCAGTCGTTTTTTGTAAATAGTAGTGTGTTGATTACCTATTATACTAAAGATCGGAATGTGGAATTAATAAACATCAATGGATTTCAGTTGTGCCCCACCAGGCCAGCCCCCCATGGACAATGTGCCTGGCTGATGAGTTCACCGCCCCATCCCTGCATTCAAGGCACTGATTGGCAGCACTGACAGGCAGCAATGATTGGCACTGATAGGCAGCACTGATGGGCCCTGATTGGCACTGATAGGTGGCACTGATTGACAGCACTAATGGCACTGATATGCAGCACTGATTGGCAGCATTTAGCGGCACTGATTGGCAGCACTGATGGGCACTAATTGGCAGCACTGATGGATGCTAATAGGTGGCACTCATGGGCATTGATTGGCAGCACAGATGGGCACTGATAGGTGGCACTGATAGGTGAAACTGATGGGCACTGATTGAAATCACTGGCATTGACTGGCCGCACTGATTGCACTGGTAGGTGGCACTGATTGGCACTTATAGGTGACATTGGTTGGCACTGATATTAGGTGGCACTGATTGGTAGCACTGATTAGCACTGGCTGGTACTGACATATGGCGCTGATTGGAAACACTGGCACTGGCAGGTGGCACTGATTGGCACTGGCAGGTGGCACTGATTGACATTGACAGAGGAGAGGGAGTTTCACACTGAGCCAATATTGACGCTTAGTGAAACTGTGTGTGACACTGTCATATAATGTAACTGCATGCAGAGAGAGACCAGCTGTCAAAATTCAGCAGTGATGTTGGGAGTGGGCGGGACCCAGCAGCTCTCAAACACCACTGGAGCATGTCACACCAGTGTGAAGCAGCCTAAGGATTCCAAAATCAAATTTTAATTAAAAAGAAACAAAAAAAACAAAACAATGCTTGGTCTTGCAGTGAGATAAGACAGCAGGGCACAAAACATCATGATGGAGTGAAACCATACTGTCTCTTTAAATATTTTCAGGCACACTCTCTTTTTGTAACAGACACTCTTAGGCCCCTTTCACACTGAGGTGTTTTTCAGGCGCTACAGTGCTAAAAATAGCGCCTGTATAGCGCCTGAAAAAAACAGCCCCTTTCACTCCAGTGTGAAAGCTGGAGGGCTTTCACACTGGATCGGTGCGCTAGAAGGACGGTGAAAAAAGTCCTGCTAGCAGCATCTTTGGAGCAGTAAAGGGGCGGTGTATTCACTGCTCCTAAACCGCTCCTACCCATCAATGGGGCAGCGTGGCTATACCGCCGATGCCCGCACCGCCTCAGTGTGAAAGGGGCCTTACAGTAAGCTTAGCATTAGTTTCTAAAGCTTAATTTCCCAACATGGGTCACTCACCTGGAAATCATCTAGCTACTTATTTCACCATTAATTTCTGCATCTTATTAACCTATGAAACGCAGTAGAATAAGTCAATTATATTACAGCTGTTCTTAGATGAAGATGAAGAATAACATTTGTTGTAAGAGAAACATACTAGGGTTAATTTACTAAAAGCAAATACTGTAGACCAAGGGTCTCAAACTGGCCGCCCTCCGGCAGTTGCAAAACTGAAAGTCCCACATTAGGCATGCAAAGCTGACAGTTACAAACATGACTCCCAAAGTCAGAGGCATGATGGAACTTGTAGTTCCTCAACAGTTGGAGGGCAGCCAGTTTGAGACCCCTGCTGTAGACCATTTTACAATAGAAAATGGACAGTGCAAGTGAATTTTCCTTAGAGCTTAGTAAATGAGGTGAAGCTCTACAGAGTAAACAGTCTATTTGCCTTTAAAGCGGAAGTAAACCCATCAATTTAACAGTTACATTTCTGAAATGTGCCAGGAATAGAATTGTCACATTGGTTGTGCTTTCAATCAAACTGTCAAACCATCCAATGGCTGGTGTCATAACTGATCACATGTGTAGCATCATGGCAGATTCCTTGACTGAAAACAATAGGAGGGTTTACTTCCACTTTAAGTGTTACTAAAGTTTTTTTTGTTAAAATAATAAACATTATATCCACCTTCCAACCTTCCTGTTCTCCAATAAAACAGACTTTGTAAACAATCTCTGAGGCTTTATTGAAATTTCTGAGGTGAAACTGCGAACAAAATAGAAAAAAAGCATACAGTAAGAATAGATTAAATATACCAAACTTGTCTTCTGTTACTGAACTGTGTAGCAAATACTGGGTCCAAGTAGATCTAGTTCTTACTAGTGATGCTGCCACTGAGACACAAGTGTAGCTTTCCACTATAGGCATGTGCTATAAGGATGGCTGGGATTTGTAGCTTGAAGCAAAATTGGCGATTCTGAATACTGTTCTTTTTTTTTTTTTTTTATTCTGCACCATTGGCAGCCGTAAACCAGGAGTGACGTTGTGATGTTGCTTCCGGGATTTTACATTGGAGACATGATCAGAGTCCGGCTTTGTTTGAGTCTCAGCCTAGCCGGCGAACGTACTGGCTGGTGGTTCGGGTTTCCGGGTGGGATGGGAGGCCTGGGAAAAGTGACAAAAGGTGGCGGGAGGGGGGATGTCCCCTCCCGCTCCTTTAGGATAACAGGCGAGAGGCTTTTAGCTGCATCAATTGTTATAACTAAAGAGCAAACCACCCACTCTAAAAAACTGTACCGGGGTAATGGCTGCAGGCGCAGGGACTGTGTGGTGCGCTCTGTAATCAGCGAGCCCACGAGACTTGGATGATGACAGATCAGAGTAGGGGGCCATTCCTGGCCCCTTACCATGTGATCAGCTGCCAGCCAATGATAGCAGATCACATGATGTAAACAGAAGATCGTAATCTGCTTTTTTCCCCTCACCACTGATAGCGTGAGGAGAAAAAAAGACAATTACTGGCTTCTGTCAGAGGGACATTGGTCCCGGACACATACACCCACTGCTGCTAAGCAGTGCCCACCAGTGCTGCCTATCAGTTTCCACCAGTGCCACCTATCAGTGCTGCCAATCAGTGTCACCTATCAGTGCTGCCTATCAGTGTCTCCTACCAGTGCCTATCAGTGCCCATCTGTGCTACCCATCAATGCTGCCTATCAGTGCCCTTCAGTGTCACCCATCAGTGCTACCCGTAATTGCCACCTAGCCCACCAGTGCCGCCTCATCATTGCTCATTAGTGTTGCCTTATTAGTGCCTATTAACCACTTGCCGACCGCCGCACGACGATATACGTCGGCAGAATGGCACGGGCAGGCATATGGGCGTATATATAAGTCCCTGCCTGCCCGCGGGTGGGGGGCCCAATCGGGCCCCCCCCCGGTGCCTGCGGCGGTCGGCATTTCTTCGAGAGCGATCCGGGATGAGGGGGCGGCCATTCATTCATGGCCACCCCCTCGCGATCGCTCTCGACGAATGGAAATCCCCCGTGACATCACTTCCTCTCCTGTAATGTAAACACAGGAGAGGAAGTGATGTATTCTCTCCTCCGTGTCGGTATTTTCCGTTCCGACACGGAGGAGAGCGGATCGGTGAGTTGCACCAACACTCTACACACACAGTAGAACATGCCAGGCACACTCACACCCCCCCTTTACCCCCCGATCACCCCCCCAATTACCCCTGCCCCCCAGTCACAGTGACACCAATGTCATTTTTTTTTTTTTTTTTTTTTTTTTTTTGCATTGGTGTCATTTGTGACTGTAATAACTGTTAGGGCAGTTAGAGTTAGCCCCCTTTAGTTCTAATGTACCCCCCTAACCCCCCCAATAAAGGTTTAACCCCGTGATCACCCCCCGTCGCCAGTGTCACTAAGGCTGGGTTCACATTGCAGCGGTTTATGAGAACGAATGTGATTCGCACCGCACTGCAGTGCAAATCACATCCGATCTCTGTGCGATTCGAGTTCAGCCATTCGCCGCACCCGCCGCACCCGCCACACCCGCCGCACCCGCCGCAAATTCGCACGGGACCCTTTTTTTGGCCCGCAGCAGAATCGGATCGCATGGGTGTTCACACCATGCGATCCGAGTTTGCAGATCGCACTGCGATATGCGAACTGATCTGGGGGTGTCAGTAACATTTCACTGACACTCCCAGCAGTTCGCATAGGGCAGTGTGAACTGCCGCCGGGAGGCATGCGATGCGGGAACCCGCCGCGGATTCGCGGCGTTTCCGCATCGCTCCAGTGTGAACCCAGCCTAATAAGCGATCATTTTTCTGATCGCCGTATTAGTGTCACAGGTGACGCTAGTTAGGCAGGTAGGTATTTAGGTTCGCCGCAGCTTTTTATAGCGCCAGGGACTCCCATATACTACCGCATAAAGCCCCCTGATTGCCCCCTAGTTAACCCTTTCACCAGTGATCACCATATAACTGTTACAGGTGACGCTGGTTGGTTAGTTATTTTTTTATAGTTTCAGGGCACCCGCCATTTATTACCTAATAAAGGTTTAACCCCCTGATCACCCGGCGGGTGTCATTTGTGACTAATAACTGTTAGGGCAGTTAGGGTTAGCCCCCTTTAGTTCTAAGGTACCCCCCTAACCCCCCCAATAAAGGTTTAACCCCGTGATCACCCCCCGTCGCCAGTGTCACTAAGGCTGGGTTCAGATTGCAGCGGTTTGAGAACGGATGTGATTCGCACCGCACTGCAGTGCAAATCACATCCGATCTCTGTGCGATTCGAGTTCAGCCATTCGCCGCACCCGCCGCACCCGCCGCACCCGCCGCAAATTCGCACGGGACCCTTTTTTTGGCCCGCAGCAGAATCGGATCGCATGGGTGTTCACACCATGCGATCCGAGTTTGCAGATCGCACTGCGATATGCGAACTGATCTGGGGGTGTCAGTAACATTTCACTGACACTCCCAGCAGTTCGCATAGGGCAGTGTGAACTGCCGCCGGGAGGCATGCGATGCGGGAACCCGCCGCGCATTCGTGGCGTTCCCGCATCGCTCCAGTGTGAACCCAGCCTAATAAGCGATCGTTTTTCTGATCGCTGTATTAGTGTCACAGGTGACGCTAGTTAGGCAGGTAGGTATTTAGGTTCGCCGCAGCTTTTTATAGCGCCAGGGACCCCCATATACTACCGCATAAAGCCCCCTGATTGCCCCCTAGTTAACCCTTTCACCAGTGATCACCATATAACTGTTACAGGTGACGCTGGTTGGTTAGTTATTTTTTTATAGTTTCAGGGCACCTGCCATTTATTACCTAGTCTCACTAGTGTACCCCTAAATTTAGGGGTGTCTACTTTCCAAAATGGGGTCATTTGGGGGGGGTTTGTGCCATCTTGGCATTTTATGGCCTTCAAAACTGTAACGCCCTTAGAAAGCCTGAAGGCGGTGCTTGGTTTTCGGGGCCCCGTACGCGGCTAGGCTCCCAAAAAGTCCCACATATGTGGTATCCCCGTACTCAGGAGAAGCAGCAGAATTTATTTTGGGGTGTCATTTCACATATGCCCATGGCATGCGTGAGCAATATATCATTTAGTGACAACTTTGTGAAAAAAAAAAAAAAAAAAAAAAAGTTTGTAATTTTCCCGCAACTTGTGGCAAAATATAAAATATTCCATGGACTCAACATGCCTCTCAGCAAATAGCTTGGGGTGTCTACTTTCTAAAATGGGGTCATTTGTGGGGGTTTTGTGCCATCTTGGCATTTTATGGCCTTCAAAATTGTAATAGGTAGTGAGGAGTGAAGTCAAATATTTACGCCCTTAGAAAGCCTGAAGGCGGTGCTTGGTTTTCGGGGCCCCGTACGCGGCTAGGCTCCCAAAAAGTCCCACATATGTGGTATCCCCGTACTCAGGAGAAGCAGCAGAATTTATTTTGGGGTGTCATTTCACATATGCCCATGGCATGTGTGAGCAATATATCATTTAGTGACAACTTTGTGAAAAAAAAAAAAAAAAAAAAAAAGTTTGTAATTTTCTCGCAACTTGTGGCAAAATATAAAATATTCCATGAACTCAACATGCCTCTCAGCAAATAGCTTGGGGTGTCTACTTTCTAAAATGGGGTCATTTGTGGGGGTTTTGTGCCATCTTGGCATTTTATGGCCTTCAAAACTGTAATAGGTAGTGAGAAGTGAACTCAAAAATTTACGCCCTTAGAAAGCCTGAAGGCGGTGCTTGGTTTTCGGGGCCCCGTACGCGGCTAGGCTCCCAAAAAGTCCCACATATGTGGTATCCCCGTACTCAGGAGAAGCAGCAGAATTTATTTTGGGGTGTCATTTCACATACGCCCATAGCATGTGTGAGCAATATATCATTTAGTGACAACTTTGTGTAAAAAAAAAAAAAAAATTTTTTTTTTGTCATTATTCAATCGCTTGAGGCAAAAAAATAAAATATTCAATGGGCTCAACATGCCTCTTATCAATTTCCTTAGGGGGTCTACTTTCCAAAATGGGGTCATTTGGGGGGGTTTTGTACTGTCCTGCCATTTTAGCACCTCAAGAAATGAGATAGGCAGTCGTAAACTAAAAGCTGCGTAAATTCCAGAAAACGTACCTTAGTTTGTAGATGTGACAACTTTTGCGCAAACCAATAAATATACAATTATTGACTTTTTTTTTACCAAAGACATGTGGCTGAATACATTTTGGCCTAAATGTATGACTAAAATTGAGTTTATTGGATTTTTCTAATAACAAAAAGTAGAAAATATCATTTTTTTTCAAAATTTGCGGTCTTTTTACGTTTATATCGCAAAAAATAAAAATCGCAGAGGCAATCAAATACCATCAAAAGAAAGCTCTATTTGTGGGAAGAAAAGGACGCAAATTTTGTTTGGGTACAACATTGCATGACCGCGCAATTACCAGTTAAAGCAGCGCAGTGCCAAAGTGTAAAAAGACCTCTGGTCATTTACCAGCAAAATGGTCCGGTCTGAAAGTGGTTAATGCAGCCTCATCAGCGCACATCAATGAAGGAATGACCTGTTTGCAAAATGTTATAACCAGCGATTACAGCGCTGTGAGGACGCTCAATGGCGTTATGTAATTGGAGTGGAGGGAAGTATAGTGCTGCTTTAAAGAACAAACAAAATTCTAAAAATGTCCCTTCTTTGTGGGAAATGCCAATAGTCCAAAGTTTTTGAATTTTCGTCCACAAGTACTGGTAATTCATATAAAGTCAAAGACTTCATATGCTGTAACACAGAAGGTGCGGTTTACGTTTTAGAATGTAGTTGCGGCCTACAATATGTTGGCCGCACAAAGAGACTTTTAAGGATTAGACTTAAGGAGCACATACAGAATATTCTAAAGGGGTATGATAAACATAGTGTTTCTAAGCACTTTGCCACTCATCACAAAAAAGACCCCAGGGATTTGAAATTTTGGGGCATTGTCCCGTATGCTAAACATTGGAGGGGTGGACATAAAGTGAGGACCCTAAGCCAAATAGAATCGAAGTGGATATTCACGCTTGACACTTTCAGCCCCAGAGGATTAAATATTGAGTTCGACTTAAACTGTTTTATCAGTAATTTTTAACGTTTTTTATCTTCTCTTTTACATATCTATTGCCTCAATTACACACTATGATATATATTTTAATAACTTAATAATTTAATAATTTTTTAATTCTTGGTCTTAAAATTTGGAACTGTATTTTAGAGGATTAATTTATGGAAAATGATTGAATTTTTATACGCTAATTGCACTGTAAATACATACGTCATTTCCGAAATTCCCTTATACGTTTAATTTTAGGTCTCTGAATTGAACTTGTAAACCCCCCCCTTTTTTTCTATGTGATTGGTCTCGCCTCTCTCTTTATTGAAAATTTTTTAATTTAATAATTTTTAATTAAATTGCTACTTTTTATCTAATACTTTGTTTACACAGACACTAGTATAAGACATTTTACTCGTATTAATATTTAGTTATATATACGAACGTTTTGAACCATTCCCTAATTTTAAAAGTAATAATTAAAGGTAATAGGTTTTATATTCCGGGATGTTTGATTGTGTTTTTAATTAGTAAAATTTTTTAATAGCTGTATTTGCGATGATCCTAATTCAGCCACTGTCACTAGAATAAAAACCATTATACTTGATGGCAATTTAGGACTTCGATAAAATGGCCGACGATGTGATCATATGGAATATGGAGTTCCCGCGGCTATGTCCGACAGAGTGACATAAATACGTTATACGATGCGAATCGTTACCCTAGACATATAGTCTTACGGTGGATTCGTATTATAAAATAATATTTCTCTTAAATTTTTATTCGGTCGTTGTGCTGTTTTTTTCCTAGATTGTCCGTACCCACTCGCTACTATTTTTTAATTTTTAATTTTTAACGAATTTATTGTTAAGTACGGAGGGAGTTGAGATAAAGAACGGTACATATCTCCGGCATTCGAATTACCTGTCCTACGAATGCATGCCTGAGTTATGCTAATGCAGGTTGATTTAATTTCCCGTTTGTATGATTTACACACTCTAACTACGTAAATAATGGGCGGACGTGATCCGGCCAGTACTCCCATATAAGCTCTTCCGATCCGTTTAGAATTATCCCAGTTGAAGTCCATTCGAGACGTAACGCGTAGGAAATCGGAAGTGACGTTCGTATCTTTTATCGATCCGTCTAGTTGTGTGTGCCTGTTTATTCGCTCCTGTTTGTGAGTAGATATAGTTTGTTTTACAAATAAATTGTTCCTTTTAAAACTACTACACAATGGAGGATATCTTTTACTTGTTATTTTGAGCATTGTTGGTCGGCTAAAACTACAAGGAAGAGTGGCACTGTCAGAAGTCCCAGTCACAGCTCATCTGATCCCCTGGAATTTCCCCTGCAAATTTACTTTCTCGCTGTAACCTTACAGCTGTGAGGTAATTATTTTTGATTATCCACATTAACACGGGATACCGTTTGGAGGAGAGCTACCTTGGCACATTTGCACTTTATGTTTGGTTGTGAAATCACATTTTAGATCTGCACGATTGGACTGTGTATGGGACACTATCGAGATTCACCATTTGTCGTTACAATTTTTTTTGCTATTTTTATTTTTTTCACTAAGGATCATACTGTTGGTTTTTATGGTCTCTGCACTTTTAAACCATTCATAGATTTTTTTGGACTATTTACTACACTAAGTTATTGATATACAATGTTTGTAGTTTTATTTTAGATGTTAGATTTTTTCCTCCCCTTTTTTTGTTTTATCTTGAACGATTCACTCTATTTTATATAGCTATTGCAATCCACTTTTTACACTGTATAGCTGGAGTCCCCCCCGTTTTTTATTGTCCTTTATTATATAGGCACTGGTATGATGCACTATTAATATACTTATATATATATATATATTTTTTCAGATGTTCATTTCTATGCACTTTTTTGCACAGTTTTTTTGATACTTTGTGAACGATTGACAGTCACTTTTTATCACATAAGCTTATTGTTTATGTTTATTTATTTATTGTTTATTTATTTTTCTCTTGGTATTTAAGGAAGCGCAACACACCCTCCCTCTATCATTTCTATTTCTATTGAGAGTTCACTCATAACAGTGTCTGCTGCTCCGATTAGAACCTTTTTTTCACTCCACTTCCAAAATTGTTCTTTTTTTGCCATAGAGCGCAGGAGCCTTTTTTACATAAATAGTCCAAAGGTATTGACCATAAGCTATTATGGTGTACTTTCCATAAAATTGGATGGCAAAAAATATCCTGCAAAGGTTAAAAACAGGTGACTAACTCCAAGAGGGATGCAAGGCTGCTTGTGTGCAAAAGGGCTGGGGAATCCACGTTGCAAAAGAAGGAGAGGGGGGAGAATCGCCAAACTCTTGGTGTAGTACAGTTTTAATATGAATAAATGAATTGTATAAAAAAGTGCCACTCACAAAAAGATGTAAAAAGAGCAAGTGTAGAACTGGAGAATGCTCAGTGCAGGAGTGTCCTGTCCGAGGAGAGGCTGTCAGTCCATGCTGCTGCGGTGGCTCCAGTGTAAAAGAATATCGGAGGACGCTGGAGAGCGAGCTGTCAAAGCCGGGAACACGGTCTGTCAACCTGAAGGGGAATAGCTTATTGGGACGCGTTTCGGAGGCAAGCCACGCCTCCTTCCACAGCCAATAGATGCACCGTACCTCCTCCAGTTCTACACTTGCTCTGTTTACACCTTTGTGAGTGGCACTTTTTTTTTATACAATTCATGTATCCATATTAAAACTGTACTACACCAAGAGTCTGCTTGGCACTTCTCTCCCCTCTCCCTCTAGTTCTGCTTTAATATTATATAAAAATGCCTAATTAGATTTAATAAGCCCCTGACAACATTTATGAGTGTCCTAACATAGAATTTCAGCAGAAGGGGAGGCTCAACTTTAACATTTCAAGAAATCAAAACTGTTCCACCCAAGGTAACCATACCCGGTCAAACTTCTGCGGGCACCCTCTTACCAGATAAGTCAATTTGTATAGGGGGAGGACAGCATTAACCGCAGCATCCCACAGTTCCACCGTAGGGGGAGAGGACGATATCCAATGCCGAAGGATCTCCCTCCGGGCGTAAAACACCAGGAGGGAGAGCAACAGCTTACTGTACCGAGGACGCTGTTCATCATCCTGAATCCCCAGGAGGGCGAACTCAGGCGCCATAGGAATCGTCAGTTGCAGGCGAATGTTTATACAGTCAAAAACATCCCTCCAAAACCGAGCAATTCGGGGGCAGTCCCAAAACATGTGCAGAAAAGTGCCTTCAGGGTAATGACACCTGGGGCATTCCGGGGACCGATGAGGATAAATTCTGTGCAGCCTCTGCGGCGTAAAGTATACGCGGTGTAAAAATTTTGTGTGTATCAACCGGTTCCTAGAGGAGACCAGCAGCCGGGACCCATCCTCGAAACACTCCTCCCAATCCTGCCTATCCAAACCAGGGATGTCTGCCCGCCACTTGTCCCAGAGGGTATTCATCCTAGGAGAATCGGAGCGCAACAGAACCTGATACAACGTGGTAAGGGTCTTTGTGAGAGATTCCTGCGCCAGGGCATCTTCTACGGGGTCCGCACACAGCACAATAGGCCCGGGAAACTGTGCCCTGGCCGCATGTCGCAATTGGTAGTAACGAAACAACATGAACCCGGGAAGCCCCGATCTTTCCACTAAACTCCTAAAGGGCAGTAAGGACCCCTCGGCATAAATATCCCTGAGGGTCCGAATATTGTATCGGGCCCACAGCTGCGGGTCCGGAATCGACTGGAAATGGGGGAGACTTGGATTACCCCACAACGGAATAAAGGGCGAGTATCGATCTTCCCGAAGAAAACGCCTTCTAGCCACCGCCCAGGCCCGCAGGGTCGTCGCAGTAGCCGACGGGAGAGAACTTACTTCCACTTTAACTACGGAAACTCAGGGCCGGAAGAGCTCCTGGAGATCAACCTAAAGCTAGCTAAATTTGTGTGTCTGATGCAACTGATTGTTGTTTTAAAGGAATGTAATGACACAAATCAGATGTTTAACTTCACAAAGTGAGTAAATGGGGTTGGCTCATCTTTTATATATATATATACATATATATAAAATATATATATTGATATATTGGTCAGGTGTGCTGAAAGTGTCAGTGGGGAGCTGTATGAGTAGGAGAGAGAGACACAGCAGCACGCCACTTTTGTTTTACTGGACTGCCTCTGAGCCAGATCTTCAACCCTCTGATTCCCTACAATTGGTGGAGCGTGCATCGGGCAGTTTGAGGGGTCCAGTCTCTAATCCCATGTTCTGGGTTAAAGCTGCACAGACAGTGAAATCTTCTGAACAAGCCATGGAGGATGTGGTTAAGCAGCTGGTACTGGCTAATACACAAGCGCAGGCCTGCCATCAGGAGGCCCAGTAGGCCCTGGTACAAGCACAGGCTTGGCAGGAGCAGATCCTGGTGCAGACAGTCGCTGTACAACAGGAAACAATTTTCTTACTGAGTGAACAGATAGCGGGATTACAAAAGATGGTGACCCAGCAAGTTGAAATGACGAAAAGTGACCCGCTGTAAAGAGTGACCCCCCGGAAGGCAGTGCAGCGGACCCTGCAAAAGATGACGGCCTTAGACAATGTGGAAGCATACCTAGCTATGTTTGAGCGGGTTGCAGCAAGGGAGGGTTTGCCTGATAAAGACTGGGCCGATGTACTGGCTCCTTTTTTGACCGCAGACCCCCAACAAGCATACTGTGACTTGGCCCCTGAATCAGCACGCGATTATAAGCTCCTGAAAGCAGAAATCCTAGCAAGGCTGGGAGTGACTGTCACTTTAAGGGCGAACCGAGTCCATGGCTGGCGCTTTGACAAGGCTAAGCCTGCCCGTGCGCAGCTCTACTACCTGATGCACTTGTTCCAAGATTGGCTGAAACCTAAGGAAAAGACACCCACTCAGATTGTGGAAAGAGTCGCACTCGATCGTTTCCTGCATGGACTACCCAGGGAGCTCCACCGATGGGTGGCTCAGTCCGAGCCTCAGTCACTGGATGAGATTGCTACAGCTGTTGAGCGCTACAGTTGTGCCGAAAAGTTCCGGGAGAGTCCCTCTGTCACAAGAGAGCTGGCCCGTTTCAAAGAAGTGCGTTCCAGCACCAGTGTCCCTCCCGGTGATCGCATAGTGGCTGCTCGGAGGGATAATACAACTACCAAGAGCACCTCAGAACCTAAGCTTCCAGGGAACCGACAGGGGGAACCCCGTGAGGTTCGCTGTTGGTCCTGCCATCAACTGGGTCATCTGGCGGTCCAGTGCCCAAATCGGGAAGAACCAATGGAGGGCGACATGGGTCGCCATCGCTCCATGTATAATGCATTATGTGCATTGTGTCCTGTCAATGGACAGGAGGTGAAAGCACTCCTTGACTCTGGGAGTGTCGTTACCCTGCTCCGATCGGATGGGTTGCCAAGAAAGCTGGTACCAAGGGAACAGGTTGGGTTCATCTGTGTGCATGGTGATGTTAAAAACTATCCGGTGGCCTGTGTGACCCTGTGTACACCAGCAGGAACGGCTGAACTAAAAGTAGGGGTGGTCCCGGGACTACCTCATGATTTACTAATCGGGCGAGACTGCCCCATGTTTTGGGACTTGTATGAGCAAAAGCTCAAAGGTTCGGGGGTTTCCCCCAAAAAGCAAGAACCCACAGAGGTGGTGAATAATACTGTGTTGCAGGAGGTTGTTACTAAGGATCAGTACCAGGTTGCTGAACCTGCAGAAAGTGAGCCCGGTCCCCTGGAGGTGTTTGCGGGATTGGAAGTGGAAAGTACCTCCTCTGAGCCAGACATGTCAGATCTCGGGGGCTCCCGGGAAGATTTCCTTAGTGCTCAGATGAGGGACCCCACTTTGATCCCCGCCAGGGAACAGGCCACGGTCTTAAACGGTGAACCACAGTACCCAGGGGCGGACGTGAAGTTCCCCCATTTTGCTGTGAATCATGACTTGTTATACCGAGTAACTAAGGTCAATCAAGAAGTGTTGGAAAAAATGGTGGTACCCAAACCTTTTAGGTCTAAAGTGTTGCATTTGTCTCATAGTCATGTACTTGGGGGTCACCTTGGAGCGGCTAAAACTCAGGAATGGGTTTTACAGCATTTTTTTGTGTATATCGAGAAATTAAGGAATACTGTAAGTCCTGCCCTACCTGTCAAAGAACCGCTCCAATACCCAATTTTCGCAGTCCGCTGGTAACGCTTCCAATTATCGAGGTTCCCTTTGATCGCATAGCCATGGACTTGGTGGGCCCCTTACCTAAGTCAGCTAGGGGACACCAATATATTTTAGTTGTCCTTGACTATGCCACCAGGTATCCGGAAGCGGTCCCTTTAAGAAACTGCTCATCCAAGGTCATCGCACGGGAGTTGTTTCAGATGTTCATGAGAACAGGGCTCCCATCCGAGATCTTGACAGACCAAGGTACCCCGTTCTTGTCAAAAGTGATGAAGGAACTCGGTAACCTGTTTAAGATTAAACACTTGCGGACTTCAGTGTATCACCCACAAACTGATGGGTTAGTGGAGCGGTTCAACAAAACCTTAAAGGGAATGCTAAAGAAAGCAGTTGAGGAGGATGGTCGGGATTGGGATTGCTTGTTGCCTCCCTTGTTGTTTGCCATAAGAGAGGTACCCCAGGCCTCCACGGGGTTCTCCCCCTTTGAACTGGTTTATGGGAGACACCCCCGTGGACTACTGGATATAATGAAAGAGACGTGGGAACAAGAAGCTTCCCCGTATCGGAGTGTGATAGAACTCAAATGCAGGACCGAATAACAAAAGTTATGCCCATAGTACGGGAACATTTGCAGGCTGCGCAAAATGCTCAGAGTCGTGTATACAACCAATCTGCCAAGATTAGAGTTTAAACCTGGGGATCAGGTGCTGGTCTTAGTGCCTACTGTCGAGAGTAAGTTTCTCGCCAAGTGGCAAGGACCCTTTGAGATAGTTGAGAGGGTGGGCAAGGTCAACTATAAAGTCCATCAGCCCACCAAACGTAAACCCTACCAGATTTACCACGTTAACTGGATCAAACCATGGAAAGATAGACAGGTTTGGCAGTCAGTCTGAAAGTCCCAGAAGACCCTGATGCTCAGATTAAGAAGGTAGGGATTGCAGAGGCTCTCTCCCTTTCTCAAAAACAAGAGTCCTGGGAGTTTTTGCAGAGGAATTGAGACATTTTTTCAAACCTACCCGGCCTAACCTCAGTAATTGAACATAATGTCATTACAGACCCTGGCGTTCGAGTAAACCTCAAACCCTACCGCCGAGCTTAAGAGCATGTTGGACCTTGGGGTCATTGAGGAATCTTCAAGTAGCTGGTCTAGCCCTATAGTCCTTGGTCCCAAGCCGAATGGAACTTGGCGGTTCTGCAATGACTTTCGCAAGTTAAATGAAGTCTCCAAGCCAGACGCGTATACCATGCCCGGGTCGATGAATTAATTAAGAGATTAGGACCGGCCCGGTACATCACCACTCTTGACTTGACCAAGGGATACTGGCAGATCCCGCTTTTCCCAGAGGCTAAAGAAAAAACTGCATTTGCCACACCCGAGGGCTTATGGTAGTATGCCTGATTGCCATTCGGGTTACATGGGGCCCCAGCCACTTTCCAGAGGGCCATGGACTTCGTCCTGAGACCTCATAAGGAATTCTCAGGAGCCTATCTTGATGACATTGTCATCTTTAGTAAGTACTGGGAGAGTCACTTACCGAAGGTCTAGTTGGTCTTGGATGCCCTCCGAAGGGTGGGGTTCACAGTGAACCCAGAAAAGAGCAAGGTTGGGTTGGAGGAGGCCCGCTACCTGGGGTATGTTGTAGGCAGGGGTGTGATTAACCACTTCAGCTCCGGACCAATAAACACCTTAAGGACCAGAGGTCTTTTTGCAATTTCGCACTGCGCTGCTTTAACTGGTAATTGCGCGGTCATGCAATATTGCACCCAAACGAAATTTGCGTCCTTTTCTTCCCACAAATAGAGCATTCTTTTGATGGTATTTTATTGCCTCTGCGATTTTTTTTTTTGCGATATAAATGGAAAAAGAGCGAAAATTTTGAAAAAAAAAGATATTTTCTTCTTTTTGTTATAAGAAAAATGGAATAAACTAAATTTTAGTCATACATTGAGGGCAACATTTATTCAGCCACATGTCTTTAGTAAAAAAAATGTCAATAAGCGTATATTTTTTGGTTTGCGCAAAAGTTATAGCGTCTACAAACTAGAGTACATTTTCTGGAATTTACACAGCTTTTAATTTATGACTGCCGATCTCATTTCTTGAGGTGCTAAAATGGCAGGGCAGTACAAATCCCCCCCAAATGACCCCATTTTGGAAAGTAGACACCCCAAGGAAATTGCTGATGGGTATGTTGAGCCCATTGAATATTTATTTTTTTTGTCCTAAGGGATTGAATAATGACAAAAAAAAAAAAAAAAAAATTTTTTTTACAAAAAGTTGTCACTAAATGATATATTGCTCACACATGCCATGGTTATATGTGGAATTGCACCCCAAAATATATTCCGCTACTTCTCCCGAGTATGGGGATACCACGTGTGTGGGACTTTTTGGGAGTCTAGTCGCGCACGGCACCCCGAAAACCAATCACCACCTTCAGGATTTCTAAGGGTGCAAATTTTTGATTTAACTCCTCACTACCTATCACAGTTTCGAAGGCCATAAAATGCCAAAATAGCACAAAACCCCCCAAAATGACCCCATTTTGGAAAGTAGACACGCCAAGCTATTTACTGAGAGGCATGTTGAGTCCATGGAATATTTTATATTTTGCCACAAGTTGCGGGAATATTACAAACTTTTTTTTTTTTGCACCAAGTTGTCACTAAATGATATATTGCTCACACATGCTATGGGCATATGTGAAATGACACCCCAAAATACATTCTGCTGCTTCTCCTGAGTACGGGGATACCACATGTGTGGGACTTTTTGGGAGTCTAGTCGCGCACGGCACCCCGAAAACCAATCACCACCTTCAGGATTTCTAAGGGTGCAAATTTTTGATTTAACTCCTCACTACCTATCACAGTTTCGAAGGCCATAAAATGCCAAAATAGCACAAAACCCCCCCAAATGACCCCATTTTGGAAAGTAGACACCCCAAGCTATTTACTGAGAGGCATGTTGAGTCCATGGAATATTTTATATTTTGCCAAAAGTTGCGGGAATATTACAAACTTTTTTTTTTTTTGCACAAAGTTGTCACTAAATGATATATTGCTCACACATGCTATGGGCAGAAGTCAAATTACACCCCAAAATAAATTCTGCTGCTTCTCCCGAGTACGGGGATACCACATGTGGGGGACTTTTTGGGAGCCTAGCCACGTACGGGACCCTGAAAACCAAGCACTGCCTTCCGGATTTGAATATAAAATGCTATAAAAAACAAACTAACCAGAGTCACCCGTAACACTTATACGGTGATCAGTGGTGAAAGGGTTAACTAGGGGCAATCAGGGGGTTCAAATTTTTATTAGGTAGTATATGGGGGTCC
Source organism: Lithobates pipiens (assembly GCF_037356315.1). Taxonomy (NCBI): domain Eukaryota; kingdom Metazoa; phylum Chordata; class Amphibia; order Anura; family Ranidae; genus Lithobates; species Lithobates pipiens. Next base: position 312,259,679 of record NW_027507758.1, on the reverse strand, counting down.
CTGGCGCTATATAAAAACCTGACGGGGAACCTAAATAACTAACTGGCTAACCAGCGTCACCAGTGACACTTATACTGTGATCGCTGGTGAAAGGGGGTGAAAGGGTTAACTAGCAGCAATCAGGGGGTTAAAACCATTATTGGGTAGTATATCGGGGTACCTAGCGCTATAAAAACCTGGCGGTGAACCTAAAAAAATAACTAGCTACCTAGCGACACTAGCGACACTGATGCAGCGTTCAGAAAAATTATCGCTTAGTGACACTGGCAAAAGGGGGTGAAAGGGTTAACTAGCGGAAATCAGGGGGTTAAAACCATTATTGGGTAGTATATCGGGGTACCTAGCGCTATAAAAACCTGGCGGTGAACCTAAAAAAATAACTAGCTACCTAGCGACTGTAGCGACACTAATGCAGCGATCAGAAAAACGATCGCTTAGTGACACTGGCAAAAGGGGGTGAAAGGGTTAACTAGCGGCAATCAGGGGGTTAAAACCATTATTGGGTAGTATATCGGGGTACCTAGCGATATAAAAACCTGGCGGTGAACCTAAAAAAATAACTAGCTACCTAGCGACACATGCAGCGATCAGAAAAATGATCGCTTAGTGACACTGGCAAAAGGGGGTGAAAGGGTTAACTAGCGGCAATCAGGGGGTTAAAACCATTATTGGGTAGTATATCGGGGTACCTAGCGCTATAAAAACCTGGCGGTGAACCTAAAAAAATAACTAGCTACCTAGCGACTGTAGCGACACTAATGCAGCGATCAGAAAAACGATCGCTTAGTGACACTGGCAAAAGGGGGTGAAAGGGTTAACTAGCGGCAATCAGGGGGTTAAAAACATTATTGGGTAGTATATCGGTGTACCTAGCGATATAAAAACCTGGCGGTGAACCTAAAAAAATAACTAGCTACCTAGCGACACATGCAGCGATCAGAAAAATGATCGCTTAGTGACACTGGCAAAAGGGGGTGAAAGGGTTAACTCTAGGGGCAATCAGGGGGTTAAATCTTTATTGGGGGGTGATAGGGGGCTACCCTGGACCTAACACTAACTGTCCTGACAGTTTTTACTGTCACAACTGACACTGAATGCATTGATCAGTAAAGAAATGATCAATGCAATCAGTGACACTGTGACTGGGGGGGGAGGGGGGGCGGGGGGGGGATCGGGGGGGGTTTGTGTGCCTGTGTGTACCTACATGTCAGTGTAGTGTTGGTGCACACTTACTTTTACTCTTCTCCTTGTAGTCCGGTCAAAAAGACCGCCCCGAGGAGAATGACATCACTTCCTCCTTCCTGTGTAAACAATACACAGGGGAGGAAGCTTCTCATTGGCCAGGAGCGATCCAGAGGGGGTGGCCGAAAACCAACGGCCATCCCCTCATCACGGAGTGCTCCTGGACCGAATCGGACCGCCGTAAACAGCGGGAGGGGGTCCGATCGGACCCCCCACCCGCTGGAAGGCAATCACGTAGATGTACGTGATTGTGCCTGCCTGTGCCATTGTGCTGACGTACAATGGCAATACGGCGGTCCTTAAGTGGTTAAGCCCCAACTAAACAAGGTGGAGGCTATTCAGAAATGGCCCTGTCCACTCACAAAGAAACAAGTGCGTTCTTTCCTTGGCATTGTGGGCTATTATAGGAGGTTTGTTCCCAACTTTGCCAGTCTAGCAGCACCTCTGACTGATCTCACCAAGGGAAAGAACGCAACTGTTGTTCAGTGGAGTGCAGAAGCAGAAGCAGCGTTCTGCCGATTGAAGCAAGCTTTGTGCCAGGAACCAGTTGGTGGTTCCCGACTTCCAAAAAGAGTTCCTGGTACAAACAGATGCCTCAAAATTGGGTCTGGGTGCAGTACTGTCCCAGATGATTGGGGGGGATGAGCACGCTGTTGTGTACTTGAGCCGGAAGCTCACACCAGCTGAGAGGAATTATTCCATTGTGGAAAGGGAGTGTCTCGCAATAAAATGGGCTTTGGAGACACTCCGCTACTACTTGTTGGGCCAACCCTTCAAGTTAGTTTTAGATCATGCGCCCCTTAAGTGGATGGCCCAAAATAAAGATAAAAACTCCAGAATCACCCGGTGGTTCCTTGCTTTACAGGACTTCAGTTTTGTAGTGGTACATAGACCGGGAAAGGTACATCAGAATGCGGATGCTCTTTCCCGGGTCTACTGCCACTGGATTCGTGGTGTCCAGACCCCTGGCCTGGAACAGAGGGGGGGATATGTAGAGGGCCAGCCTGGCGCAGGGTTAAGAGGGGGTTAATTGAAGAAGGCAGGTACTTCCCCTTCAGACCTGCTTATGGTCAGGTGTCCTGAAAGTGTCAGTGGGGAGCTGTTGAGTAGGAGAGAGACACAGCAGCACGCGGTGTGGAAATGTCTGGGTGAGCTTAAACCACAAAAAGACTGTAGCTCTGTTTGGAGCCATGAACTGTTACCTCTAAGCCTGTGGGCTGATGAACTGTGAGCTGTACCTGTGTGCACATCTGTGTTATAAGACAAGTCTGTCTGGTCTTATGTTTTTTTTTGCTGTTTTGCTGATTAAAAGCCAGTTTTATTTTACTGGTCTGCCTCTGAGCCAGCTCTTCACCCCTCTGATCCCCTACAATATATATATATATATATATATATATATATATATATATATTGTTTATTTGTAAGAAACAGTAGTACAATGATAGTGTCAATAAATGTAACCAGGAAGTTCCAATTGAAACAAGCAAAAGTGTAATACAGTAGCATTAAGACCACTGAAGCCAATGAGGCTGGTAATGCCTAAGATACAGTGCCTTGAAAAAGTATTCATACCCCTCAAAATTTACCACATTTTGTCATGTTACAACCAAAAACGTAAATGTATTTTATTGGGATTTTACGTCATAGACCAACACAAAGTGGCACATAATGTGAGGTAGATGAAAAATTATAACTGCTTTTCAACATTTTTTTACAAATATGTGAAAAGTGTGGCGTACACATTTGTATTCAGCCCCTGAGTCAATACTTTGTAGAATTACTTTTCATTGCAATTACAGCTGCAAGTCTTTTTGGGGACAGCTTTACACATCTAGAAAGTGACATTTTTGCCCAATTTTCTTTGCAAAATAGCTCAAGCTCTGTCAGATTGCATGGATAGCGTCTGTGAACAGCAATTTTCTTGCCACAGATTCTCAATTGGATTTAGGTCAGGACTTTGGGCCATTCTAACACATGAATATGCCCCTTAAGCCTTTTGCAGACTCTAACAGGTTTTCTTCTAATGCCGCGTACACACGACCGGACTTTCCGGCAGACTAGGTCCGACAGTCTATCCAACGGACTTTCGGCGGAGTTCCGACGGACTTTCCGAATGAACGGACTTGGTCACACACGAACGGACTAAGTCCGTTCGAAAGCCCATTAATTTTGAATGCGATGATGTAAGATGGGACTAAAAAAGGAAGTTCAATAGCCAGTAGCCAATAGCTTCCCTTGCGTCGTATTTGGTCTGTCGGACCAGCATACAGACGAACGGTTCTCCCGATAGGAACATATTTAAAACATGTACTATTTCTAGGTCCGTTTGATTTTTATAACAAAAAACGATCGGATTAGCCCCCACACGATCGGTTTGTCTGACGGACTGATTCCGTCGGACCTAGTCTGCCGGAAAGTCCGGTCGTGTGTACGTGGCATAAGATTGCCTGTATTTGGCTCCCTCCATCTTCCCATCAACTCTGACCAGCTTCCCTGTCCCTGCTGGAGAAGCATCCCCACAACATGATGCTGCCACCACCATGTTTCACGTTGGGGATGGTGTGTTCAGGGTGATGTGCAGTGTTTTCTGCCACATATAGCTTTTTGCTTTTAGGCCAAAAAGTAAAATTTTGATCTCATCTGACCTGAGCACCTTCTCAAAAACTGCAAATAGAACTTCTTATGGCTTTATTTCAACAATGGCTTTCTTCTTGCCACTCCTAAACTGTCAGTTTAGGTGGACAGCCATGTCTTGGTAGGTTTGCAGTTGTACCATACTCTTTCCATTTTCGCATGATGGATTGAACAGGGCTCCTTGAGATGTTCAAAGCTTGGGATATTTTTTATAACCTAACCCTGCTTTAAATTTCTCCACAACTTTATCCCTGACCTTTCTGGTATATTCCTTGGCCTTTATGATGCTTTTTGTTCACTAAGGTTCTCTAACACACCTCCAAGGGCTTCACAGAACAGCTGTATTAATACTGAGATTAAATTACACACAGGTGGACTCTACTAATTAGGTGACTTCTGAAGCCAATTGGTTAGACTAGATTTTAGTTATGGGGTATCGGAGTAATGGGGGCTGAATACAAATGCACACCACACTTTTCACATATTTATTTGTAAAAATAAATTGAAAACTATTTATAATTTTCCTTATATTTCACAATTAAGTGCCCCTATGTGTTGGTCTATCACATAAAATCCCAATAAAATAAATTTACGTTTTTGGTTGTAACATGACAAAATGTTGAAAATCTCAAGGGGTATGAATGCTTTTTCAAGGCACTGTAAGTATTCCACTGCACTCTGCACAGGGGTATCACATACCGTAGTTACTGCTCACCTCCTGCTGTGCATCCATGCCTATTTGTCCTGTCCCGACTCCTCCGCCCTACCAGCCGACAGGGTCATCCAAGCAGCAGGGCAGGGACTGGGAGGAGCTGGTGATCGGAATGGAGAGTTCCTCCAGTCCCCTGCCCTTCAGATAGGATGACTTTGTCAGGTGGGTGCGGGAGCCGGAAGAGGACACGCAGCCTGATCACAGCCTCTGAACTGCCAAAGGTAGGAGTCCTGCACAGGGGAGGCAGACATTAGAATGTGTAAGTGTCATGTTAGAGAAAAAAGAGGGGGGCCAGACTACAGGAGTACTGTAATGGAGGAGGCTGTGATTGCTAGGGGTACTGTAATATAGAGGGGACTGCACTGTAAAGGGGCACTGTGATGTGACAGGAAACTGAGGACACTGATATAAAAGGGGAGACTGTGCTGTAAATGTTGGCTGAGGACAGACACCCCCCTCAGGAAAATTGGCTGCTGTAAAACCAGTCCCTGGTGCTAAAAAGGTTGAGGACTGCTGCTTTATTGCAACTTTGCCTAAAGGTTCTCCACTCATCATAAGTGTACCCAAGATAAGATCTGGAAATCGCATGTTCTTTTGGAAACTCAACATGTCTCTTTTAAGTAATCTTGTTTTGGATAATAAAACTGTCAAAAACTGGAACATTACATTGAAATAAAATAGCTAGAGAGCACATCCCTTATTACCAACAAGGCTGCACACCATATCTAAATAGTGCCACAATTTAAATGAGCAGTAGCGGCAGATATACATTAAAAAACAAAACAAAAACTGCTTGGTAATATACTTACAATTGCAAGTAAATAAATTCAAGGCATTAAAAGAAATGTTTAGGCATAATGAAAGTATTAGTAACTGAGAAACCCATTAATCAAAGCTGTGCTGTAGCTTGTTTTAAGTGTGACAAAAAGGTCCTAAAAATGTGCTGTAAAATCTGGTCATTCACACACCCTCCAGACATGCGCCCCAATCCCCCTTGCCCCCCTTGTACTGCGCTCCAGAGGCTACTGACAGGCAGCGAGGAAGCGATGTGATGCCTTCTCGCCTCCTATTTGAACCCGTCTTGCTGACAAATGCCCCGCAACCACGTGCATTGCACACAGTCACAGGGGGCTTTTAAAGTGCTTTCTGATTTACTTGAATACTAAGGTTTTTTTCCATCCACAGAACTGTTACATGCTGAGTTTTGTCCATGCCAATACACACAAAGCTTTTTTGGTCATACTTCTCTTATCGGTCACAGGAGTGCTCTCCGCCAGCCGACAGCGGGCTAAAGTCCATTGTTGACTGATGTCATGGAGCCGGTCCAGTCTCAGTAAGGATCCCAACAATGTTGGGATCCACGCAGATGCCCGATCAGCAGCCGGGTCCCCCTCTCAGCATGCAACTCAGAGCCTGAGCTAGCTGCTCCCATCCCTCTCCTGCCCTGCACTCCAGTGAGCGCTGGAGGGGCAGAGATCAGTGACTGACAATCATCACCCTTCTGCTCAGAGAGTATGGAGAACTGGGCGATCAGCGGTTATGCGATTGCTCAGTTGTCAAGCTTGATGCTGCAGCATGGAGGTGGAGTATATATATTTTCAATCCCACACTTAATTTCTGAAGCTGCCATTTCTATGTCACATTATTGGTTAGTGAGGCAGCCTAGCAATAGATTGACTTATAAAGGTGTAGTAAGCTGGGGGCAGTAAAGGATTCTTCAAAGGCAATCAAGCATCACATGTGGACACCTGCTACCCACTCTCAAGGATAATTTAATATATTAAAACCCATAATGAGCAGTGAATGGGGAAGACATCTAAATCTGGTCCTGTCCTTCCCCTAAGGCATCATACACACTGAACGTTATAAAAACTTGAGCTGTAGAAAGCTGTACAATGAGTTTTTCAGTGTTTTTGCAGTAGTGTTTTTTAGCTGTTGCATTTAGCATTTTTTTTTAACAAAACTATACTTCCACAAAAGCACACTGCTCAAAAACACTGATAAATGACAAATAGCCAAGTTGTTCAGCTTTTATCAGAGTTTCTGACAACAAATGTTCGATGGGAGCTTGTTGTCGGAAAATCCGACCGTGTGTAGGCTCCATCGGACATTTTCCGTCAGAATTTACGACAAACAAAATTCGAGATCTGGATCTCAAATTTTCCGACAACAAAATCTGTTGTTGTAAATTCCGATTGTGTGTACACAATTCCGACGCACAGAGTTCCAAGCATGTTCAGAACTCTGGCTATTGAACTTCATTTTGCTCGTACGTGTTCTACGTCACCACGTTCTTTGTGATCAAAATTTCCGTAAATATTTGTGTGACCGTGTGTATGCAAGACAAGTTTGAGCCAACATCCGTCAGGAAAAAAATATGGATTTTGTCACAATGTGCGATCGTGTGTACGCGGCATTAGTGATTTTTAGAGATTTTTTTTAACAGCTGAAAAAGTCCTTAGAACCAACTAGTTGTTTTTTTTTTCCCAGTCAGAAAAGGCTGATAACAGCCTATGTGTGTATGGACACATAGGATAACATGCTGGGGAGTTTAGCTGCAGAAAAAAAACGCTTGAAGCCAAAAACAGCAGCCGTAAAAACATCCAGTGTGCATGAGGCCTAAACAAGGAGAAATCTTTGCTGTGCTTTAATACTTTGTACAAGGTTAAGACAGATGTAATTGGCTCATTCTGTGAATAATATGTTTGTTATTCTAAGTCTATCAAATATTCAATAAAAAAGACACAATACAATTTAATTTTATAAATGTGATTTTTAATACAGAAAACTGAAGAGCTTAAAACATGCAACATTCACATGAAAGTCAACCTAAGAATTCTTGACAGCAGTTTAAATTTTGCTCATTTTATACATGAGCACTAAAAGATTATACTGAATTAACAAAAGAAACCTCTCATTCCATAACTTGCACTCAAGATGTATAATAAATAACAAGCATAAGGTAACACGGTGAATCCCTTTTTTATGTACAATAAAATATAGGCTGTAAACAACAATTGTAATTATAAAAAGAAAATATCTTCCCAGCAATTTACATTTGAAGTAAAATACAATATATAATTCAAATAAAATTGATTTTCACATTGTTCAGTTGACAAGTTAAAAGGCAAGTCAACCCACGGCTGATATTTCAGTTAAGAGTTGATGCTTGCAGAGTGATTCACCCTTCTACTTCTTACATTTGTCAGTGACTACAGCAGCAATACTTCTGTGTCTAGCTCTTCTCACATGCTGCATTCATTAGGAAGCATCTTTCTCTCTCTACCCATTGTTTTATCCATTTATGTTATATTGGAGAAAGTTTGAAGTTTAAGTCATAACCTTTTCTGGCAAACCTAAATCGTATTTCCACATCTACAGTCAAATTTAAATAAACCCCACTAGGTTTGTTATGTGCTCCCATTCACACAGCATGCCTTATTATTTTTTGTTAAATATTTCTCACCTTTTAGATGTTTCTCAGGAGGTGGTGTTATGGTTGACTGCAAGGGTATTAAAACAACATCAGAGTGAGTCTGTCCCAAGTCTGTCCTTAGCATACAATGCAACAAGCCTAGCCCCTAAACATTTAACTGTTTGCTAGGGCACACAGTGTTCCAATCGAATTACAATTGATAGTGAAGATCTGCCTGCACAGTACAGGGCAAATACAGCTGCCCAGCCCCCTAATAAATGAGAATTATGTAGACTTTCTCCTTATTAGAGGGTCCAGAACATAGCACTTATGTAGGTCTTATCCATATTTGGCTGCAAAAGTGGAAATACGCATACATTTTTTTTAAAGATACACACTTTGGGGACTTGTTGGGTCCCTTCTTCAGTCTATATACTCTTCAGATTAATTGGGCCCTAAAATAATGCATCTTTAATAATTTAAAATAGTCGATAAAGGGTATCACTTAAACACCAAATTGGAATCCATGGCCAACATAGTAAAAAAATTCTACTACTATTACATTGTAGATATGTAAAGGAGTGAGACGCCATTTTCTTGGCTTCATAGTGGCTTTGAAGAGGAGGAATTTGTGCATATGGTTGCTAGAGAGATATAATAAGACATTTGGCTATTTAGCCCACATGAATCTATCAAACACTAGAGTTTTGTATGAAATGTGTTAAGAAAATTTCTTGTCCATAGCAAATCAGAATGATTTTTAGTTGTCAAGTCTACATACATTTTCTAACCCTCTTATAGGCCTTTTTATAGCCAGAAAATGAAACCGTGATTCTAAATCGGTACTATAGGCCCATTCTTCACATGATACTTCATTTTGGAAAGGGGGGGGTTAAATAAAAGTTTTTTTTTATTAGCAGGAAGAAGGATACATTTTTGACAGAGCGAAGGATGGATTTTAATACATAATAGGCAAATACACAACAACCTCTTCTAAAATAAACATATTGCTATCTATGAATATACGTCTCTGGTCGTTTGTTACAAACCACAAAATATGAGACGTTATAGAACATCATTGAACACAGTCTTTGTTGGATCTCTACTTCTTCTGAAACACTTGCATTGCCATTAAATGCCAATATAATCTCTGGGCTGTTTAGGTATTGCCTATATATTTATTTTCTTTAATTTTATTTATGACATGCAATAGTTACTTGATTTTCTAAAGTAGTGCATGTTCAAGTGAGTAGTGACAGTACTGAACGTAAATTTTTGGTTTTCAACAATATCCCCTGATATGCTAGATTTGTAAACTAATTGTCTGAATATTTTTTTTCAAGGCCTGTGGTTTTAAATATTTTGTTTAAAACCTAATTTTAAAATGATAGTTGATCGACATTTATGAAGGTAACCATAACAATCTCAAAAATTAGACACTTCCAACTGTTGGCCTGCACCTTTCTCTTAAATCTTTTGAATGCCCATGGAGCCTTTGGTATGCAAACGGAAAATTGAATTCCCATTCGGAGCTTTGGCAACCTGCCACCCAAACCCACAGAACAATATGTGAATTGATATAGGTTAGTAAGGTGCTTGTATTGCATTGTGGCATGTTGACAGGTGGTAGATCCCTATAGTTTAGGTCATTATGTGCTTTGTTAGGTTACAATCATACCTTTAACTTCAGTATGGGATTTTGTAAACAGGTTTTAGTCTTCTAACAAATGCAGTATGTTTTCAGGTGCCTCTGAGATGTTCTAGCTTGTTGAAGTTGCTTTGATTTGCCTTTCAGTAGCTTAAGGCCAAGTTGACCTATTACAGAAACCAGCCCATGTAGACAAGGAGCCCCTGTAGGCCTTTTCTGTGACCCATGAAGCCTGGGTGAAATACTGCAAATGATTACATACTTGCTTAAAGTGGTTGTAATGGTAGAAGGTTTTTTTTTTAAACTTAATGCAATATCTGAAATAAAGTAAAAAAAAAAATCTGTGCACAGGATCCCCAGTTATACTTACCTGAGCCCGATCTCAACCGAGGCATATGCAAAGAGCAATGGCTCTCTCTGTTCTCACTGACATAAAGGCAGCAGCGGGAGCATTTGACTTCTGCTGCTGTCAATCACAGCCTGTAAGGAAAAAGTGGGGGTGAGGCTGAGCTGAGCATCTATGGAAACACACACAGCGCAACTACAAAGCCAGCATAAGGGGAAAGGAGCCAGGAGCGCTGGCTGGGGACTGCAGAAGAGGATTGGGGCTGCTCTGTGCAAAATCACTTCATAGAGCAGGTAAGTATGACATGTTTGTTATCTGAAAAAAAAAAAAGATTTAATTTACAATCACTTTATTTCCAGGACATTGCAGATGGGTGCACATCCCCACCATCTCAGGGGTGAGTGCACTTCCTGATTCAAAAGCCGTGCATGCATGTTGCGCACTGCTGTTGTTGGGATAGGGGGAAAGAAAGGGCATTCATTACTGCGATGCTGGGAGCAAGTATCCACTGTGTCTTGGAAATAAATGCAGAATGTAGGAGAATGTAAACATTGGGAATATTTCAGACAGGCTTCAAGCCCGAATCATAGCATACTGCTTAAATATTGTCGTAACATGCTGCTTACAGTCACATAGATATGAACTAAATCTTTAAAAAAAAATACAGTTTTAAAAGGCGAAGTTTTTATGCAGTCAATGGAGCTGAACCGTTCTGGTATAAATGATTTCAATTAAGTTCAAAACTATTTATTTTTTCTTGGTTTTAAGACTTTGATTAATACTGTTTTTTTTAAATGCTATAAAATAAGAGAATTTAAAAGTTCATTCATACCTATGCATTTAAGAATGCGTTAATGCATGTGCATTACATTGTTTTTAATGGCGTTAGTTCACAGAGGCAGCGTGTTGACATGCAGTGGCAAAAAAAAGGTCATGTCTATTCTTTTCATCTGTCAATACGAATGATAAGGGCTTTGGATAGGAACGGTATGGCATGTCATTGCATCATGAACAATTGAACTGCAACACAAGAGCAAAGTGTGAATCTTAGCTTTGAGTAAATCAGTATTAATGCTTTCGTTTTGCTGTTGCCGTAAAACATTCAGCAGGCATTTCTTCAAGTCTCTATGGGAAATTTTTGATGAGCATATGAACTGCTTAAGGCCTTTCAGCATATGTATTTGTACTGGAATACATTAAATGGCTTTTCAGAGAAGTTACCGTGCAAATGACTGATTATGGAATGCACTGAAGGAATAAAAGAACCACGATTGGCTTGAAATACCTAAAAAACAGCAAGTTTGAATGACCACAAAGCATGGATTTGAATTACTGATGTAAGGTGAAGTGAACCTGTGTTATATAATATACAGTGTATCATAAGGCTTTGTCCATGCCCATGATATATTTGCTGTTTCAATCTATTCTAGCCAATAGTGTAAGCCATTGTACACACGGTCGGAGATTCCGACGGAATGTGTCTGATCGGACCGTATTGTCGGATAATCCGACTGTGTGTGGTCTCCATCGGACTGTTTCCATCGGAATATCCGACGGACCAAGTTTTCCAACTTGTCTATAAAATTTTCCGACAACATGCTCCGATCGGACATACTCCGATCATGTGTAGCCTACTCCGACGGACAAAGTGCCACGCATGCTCAGATCAAATTCCTAGACCAAAGCTATTGGCTACTAGCCTGAATGTAGTCCCGTTGTAACGAAATAACGTCATCAAGTTATGTACAATCGGATTTTCCGACAACTTTGTCTGACCGTGTGTATGCAACAGTTTCGGACAAAATCCGTCGGACAAAATCCAACGGATTTGGTTGTCAGAATGTCCGACCGTGTGTACAAGGGCTTAGATCTGTTGTTTCAGGCAATTCTAGCCAATCATGTGAAAGAACCATTTAACTTAAAAAAAAAAATAGCATTACCTATACCACTTACAAGAATGTGTATATATTTATATAAAGTTCTCATATATATATTTATATATAGAAAAAAAGTGAGATATTTGGTATTATATTTACATTTGCTCTGAAGTGCAGCCTACTGTTCTAAATTATCAGCCGTTTTTCGACTAAAGAAGGCTTATACTGTACAAGGCTGTATAAAAAGTGTCTTTCAATGGGATTACTAGAGAGGAAGTCAGCTACATGCAGGAAGCTCTTTTCCCACAAAAGCAGCATTTATGTGTAAGTAATTGCCATTTTATTTTTAAAAAAGTTCTAATGTAGGATACTGGCTATGCAAATCTTGATGTTTGCCAGTAGGGCTTCACCATCTTAAAGATTCAAGTTATGGCACTTAAACCCTCTTAAAAACTTAGTACAATTTCAGGCTCATTTTAATCACACCCCACTTTGAAATCGAAAATCCTGAGTTAAGTGGCTTCAGGTTTTACAAGTTAATAAAAATGTACACTTATCTTACAGAGTGAACTGTGCAAGTAAGCTACATTATACACAGAACACAATCATTTATAGTTCATAGAAGAATGCTACCATTAAGAAAAATCCTATGTAACGGAGTATATGTTTAAAAATAAATAAATCACAGGGTACCATATAATAAAGAAGTTGTGCTTAACAAGGAGTAGAAAAGTAGACCTGTAGGAAAAAAGCTTGTGTACATACAGACTAACTCAGCACCCAACTTTACTTATGTTCTTGTCATTTAAAGGGTTTATAAGGAGCAGTTACTCAGAAGTCAGTCACTTAACTCAACCTGATATTTTTGTACCTTAATCACCAAAGAAAAATACGTATAACTGCTTAAACTATCATTAAAGAAGCTTCTGGGGTTTTGATGTTGTAGAAACCGGATGCAATACTATTTTTAATATACCTGATATTAACGCTTTAGTAAATAAAACTATAATCAGGGATGTGTAATTGACCATTAATCTCCTTTCAAATATTAAGGGGACCCTCTCAGACATGCACTGAATCCTATCCAGCTCTGGAAAAGACAAATAGGGGGCCATGAGGCAGCTCAGGTGTGCACCCCATTATAAAAAAAAAATGTAGTAGCTTCCCTTTACGTATATATGGCCTTTAGCCACACCACATAGCACTCCAAACCAATAGTGATAATATTAAAGTGTACGCAAAGGCAAACTTAAAAAAAAAAAAAAAATGAAATGACATAATGAGGAAAGCTTACATCCTTTTGTCAGCCTTTTTTTAGTGTTTCACTGAGGGCGATTCACCCCTCCATTAGTTCTGGTGACATTCTCAGTGAGACAAAAATGTCACCATAGCATATGTTCATATGACAACTCGCGGAGATGAGAATTCTGTTCAATTTAGAGAGATTTTATCACTTTTCCTGTTACTTTTCCAGGATAGAAAGTGAAGGGAAATCTCTGTAGTCGAACATAGGCAGAAACAAAAAAAGTACCCGACATGAGTTTTAACCCTCCTGTACTTTCTAAAACTGAATGGACATGAAAAAAATCAAGTACACTTTAAACCGTTAAATACCATTGTAGAAAATTAGAAAATCACTGCTTTATTTTTATATGTGTGAAAGATTCTATATAACAGGTGTTCACGTACTTCCAAGTAAGTATTCTCAAAGATAACCAAACTTTTTATTTTTTATTATTTAAGTTTTTAGCTGGGGCTGATATGATCACAAAGAACCATCTGGTGTAGAAATAATCCAATCAGCATGAACAAACAAATCAGTGATCCTGATGGTTTGAGTGACAGGATTATGCTAGGTTTAGCCATTCCAGAGATGTGAATGGAACACTGTTTGCTATGATGTTAGTGATGCACAAAATCCCATAAAGCATTCATGTTATTCATATTTCTTTTTGTGCCATTTTAGGTAAAATTGAGATTCTAAATGATTGCAGTTTGATCTACCAAGTGATTACCTGGAGGTTATTGATAACAAGAAGCAGATATCACTATCTGCACTCCGTTAAAGACAACATAGCCCATCCCATTTATAAAAATTGGCCACTGTGTTGTGAATGGAGCCCCACATTAAAGTGATACTAAAACACACACTGTTTAATTTAAAATTTTCTTCTATTTCTGTATGTGGATGATGGCACTGTAATTATTTTAATTAAACAAAATGTATGTACCTTTTTTCTAATTGATATACAGCTGTCACATGACCCAGATCTTTCCCAGCCAGTCTGCAGGGAAATGTAAGCAGAAGTAGGTCTAGTCTTCCACTGCTGGTCACATGTTAAAAAAAACAAAAACACTCTTTGGAATACAGAGTAAAAATAAATAAGTAATATCAATAAACTTTTTTACATTGTCATACAAATATATATATATTTGAATTTAAATCTTTATTATTTTGTGGAAATAATATGGTGTGGGCGGTTTACCATGTCACGCCCCCCCAGCCTGTGTTTTAGAGTAACAGGGAGGTGAATCAAGATGTAATATCCCACCCCCATTGCGTTTAGCTGATTAGTAGGCATGAGGGAGGAGGGAGTGAGTGGGCTGTCATTTACCACTGTGTATACACCCACATGTGTGACTTTATAGTCATATACACTGCTCAGATGTGATGGGGAAGAAATGCTCAGCAAAGAAACTCATTGAAAACTGAGCATGTGCAGAGTTGCCACCACAGCTACAAAATCTCTAGCTGAATTGAGGACATGAACAGAAGGTGGAGACAGAGAGCATCAGGATCAACCAGGTTTATTGCCGAATACAAAGAACAAATTTGATAGTGGCTGAGTGAGTTTAAACATCATGTAATACAGCTTTTATTGACTGTTTTTATGATGTGGGTTTAGTGAGACTTTAAGTGAAAAGAGCTCTATGATTGGCAAAGAGAGGATTATGTGACTTTGAGAGGCCCAGAGTCCAGAAGTCAGCAGGGCACATTTTTTGGGGCAGTATGGCCATACCACAGCATTCTAAATTAACTGTTTGGCCCACATAAAACTGACATATTGATAATAAAAACATAAAAAATTATCTCCTGACACTGGACTACTAAATTCAGCTGTATTGCTTTATTTCTTCTATTTAAAAAGCTAGATTGGAGTTAGCTGTACAAACACTTAATTTTGTATAACAATCAGTCTCTTTCTGTTTAAGTTCTCAAATGTATGATGTTATATCAAAGTGTATTTAATGATTAAAGAATTTATTTCTACGTAATAATTTTCATATACATAAGTACAGCTTATGCAAGTCGTACTTCGTGGTCCAGCACAATGCTTGTACTGTAACTCTCAGTACACATCCCTTCAAACTAATAAATATGCAGCGTCTGGGAAATGTATACGTTACGCCTCAAATTATTCAGCAAGAATTCTGTTGCAAATATATGATCTACAGACATCCAGGGAGAATCTTAAGTTGTATATGAAACCCCCCCCCCCAGGAAAACATGGAATAGAAAGTAAGCTAAATGTAAAAGACATATCAAAGTCACATATATTAGCCATTGACACAAATATTGCAATACTTACTATAAATAAATCCTAAAAGTACTTCTGGTTTCCTATTAATGACCCAGGCTCTGTGCAGAAAACCAGATGCCAGCAGATCTGAACTTGCCTTGCATCCATTAAAAAAAAAAAATAGAATGAGATGTTCTTATGGATTGTGCACCGATTATGGCATCTTTAGCTCTGAGCCATAGATGTTCTCATCCATTTTCTGTTTGAGTGCTAATGAAAACACTGACCAATGTATTTAACGGCTGGTTATACATCAATGCATGTGCATTAATGCAACACTACTGTGCAATAAGGAGCAGTGTACTCTTTTTGTTCAAATATAGGTAACTGCAATACACAAATGGTTCACATCTGTGTACCATTGTGTGCTACGATGCAAATATGTCCTGCGCTGACTAGTTAAATTTTAGGGACATGTCTGGTTTGCTACGTGTTACCACAACACAATAGTGTAAATGGGCCCATAAAGTGGTTCTAAGCCTTTTTATATATACAGTGAAGTGACTAGCATCAGGTGATACACTGACCAAAATAATTCACCCACATAAGTTGTACTTGTTTATCTAAGGCTATCTGTCCTGTACAGCCTTCTACAACACACAGATGAAAGAATTTTTCTCAGTAGAGGAAAGCAAGGGATCTGACGTCACACACACTGTAGAGCTAGAGCACAGAGCTGAGTGTAATCTGAGAGCTGATTGCAGGAAACTGACGCACCCCCCTCTCTCACAGGTTCATACATAGAGCTGAGGGTATGAGTAATCTGATGTGAGCTGGGGGGGTGGAGTACCTGGGGACTTAAAGGTTTTCTTAATCCATTAGGAGAGAGTCATGCAGATAGAGAGAGGAACCAGATGCAATGCTTTGAATTCAGGTTAGTACACAATATAGTGGGATGTGCTTTCTTCATTTTACATCTGAAGTTTACAACTGCTTTAATATTCCAGAACAGCTAGCTTTGCATGGATATACTCTTAGAATAATGCCATCTACAGTTATTTATTGGTTCCAATGCCCAAATATTTATGATATTAACCTTTTTTGGACAGTGAAAGCAGCTAGATAGCATTCAGGGTGCAATAAGCCATATGGATTCCGTCTGAGAAGATTTGGTTGCATTTACACTTTCCATGATTAAAGTGACACTAGACTCAATTTTTTTTTTATATCTACCATTGTAAAATATCAAGTATACCATGTCTGTTTTTTTGTTAAAATGTCTCTTTACATTGTTTTCAAGCTTTTTTTTTTTGTCCTGTGCACATTCTCTACCCTCCACTGATGCACCTCACCGCTACTGGTGAACAGCAAGGAGCATTATAATTTCTGGTCAAGTGTTCAATTCTATGTCTACTATAATAATTATAGAGCTGAATGCGTCTGCAGGTAGATGTGTAATCCATCTAGGGGTGAGCAGGAAAGGGTGGCTATGTTCACATACACAAGGGGGACATGGAGAACAAAGGCAACCATCCTAGAACAGGAAGAATAGCAGAAAGCTTGCATTTGAGAGATAAAAGAAAGGATGAGAGAGATAGAAGGTAAATTCTACACATATTGCATTTATATTATTTTATATAAAAAAATGAGAGTTTAGTGTCACTTTAAGGTAAAGCAAAGAGTTTTTTTTTTTTTTTTTGAGAAATGATTAGGCATACACAATATTAACCTGCTGCTCCACTAAAATGTTTCCCTAGACAACCATATTACAGCAGCCTCTTAATGTCTTTGTCCATTTGAGAATAGCAATATAATCCTTGAAGAGTCCCACTCAATCAGATTTTACATTCTGTACCAAAGACACTTTTGATGTAATTTGCACTTATTAAAATATAACACACAATCATATTTGGAAATATATTTTCAATCTGTGAAGCCCTGATTATAAGATTATTTAACCATAATATTTAGGACTTTAATTATTTTTATGCAAATATTGTTTGTACTAAAATATTATAGCTTTTTTAATATTGTCTTCCATAAACACTAGGGGAAAATCTGTAACAAACTCGGATAAAGTGCACATCAGTCTACAGGAGGGGCAAGAAAGTGATTTGATGTTCAACGCTGTGAAGCATTCAAAATTCCTTTGGTGCATGTAGACAGATATTTGCCTTGGGCTGTCTCCACCAGCTTAGCTGTAATTCATATTTTTATGGTTTATTAAAATCTGACTCCTCATTCTAAATGCTTCCTGCGTCTGAATGGAAAAACAATTTTAGATTAGTATAGCAAGTCAAAAGAAAAAAACTAGTAGCCCTCTGTGCTATCACCTCTACTCAGTACCCATCTTATGTACTGTATTTTTTATTTACTTGTAGTCTATCTCCATGAAGTTGAGCATCGGGGACTGTCAATCATGTCAACAAAGGAGGAAGACGATAGGAAGGAAGTCTTTAAAGAATGTGAATACAGGCCTCAGGCAGCAGCTGATAAACATCAGCAGTTACAGAAGGTGCCCAGAAAGTCCACCATAAACTTAAATTTTACTTGCTGCTCCAGATTTTGCAATGTCTAGACCAGTGGTCTCCAAACTGTGGCCAGGAGGCAGAATGCAGCCTTTGTTTGGCCCTTGGAGCATTATTCTTCCCCCCGGCACCAACAATAGGGTAATCATTTTTGCACTGACACATACGATGGGGAACTATTCCTACCACTGAAACCAACGATAGGGCACCATTCCTCTCACCGACACCAATAAAGGGGCACTATTCCTCTCACCAACAGTGGGGTACTATTCCTCCCACTGACATCAGCGATGGGGCACTAACCAAAGATGGAACACCATTTACTCCCACTGATGCCAGGGCATTTTCTACTCCCACTGACCATGGTCTGGACCCCTTAAAGTCTGGAGCACAGTGAATTGGCCCTTTGTTTAAAAAAACACAATTGCCCTGATTAATTTAGTAATGAGCACCAAGAATAAAGCTCACAGAAAGCTGAAATTCTGCTGGCACACTCCTGATTTAGGTATGTGTTGGGGGGATGCAAAGGACAGAAGCAGAGTAGTGATGAAAGAAGAGGATTACCATTTAAAAACAAATTCAAAGGCAAACTTTTATTGAAAATGTGGAGTGTTAGTAAGATAAGGTGTAATACCGACAGTATAGGCAAGGAGCTAGCAGAGATAAAGTGACAGTGAAAAGGAAAAGGAGAGATCTGTAATGATGGGAGATAGAAAAGGAGACCAAGATAGAACGAAAGTAGAATAGAACAGGATGGGACAAGAATTTCTTGGGATCAGCAATGCTGAAGTAGGGTAGGAAAAGATGCAGCTACAAACATGGATACTGCACTTAAATGGGATTGAAGGCAGCAATGTTAAATAAGTTAAAATACTCTAAGCGATAGTCCATCCTGTAATGACAGTACTTCATAACTGGGTACTAAAAGATCCCATCATCAGAGTCTCAGATATAAAAAGCTGATTCTATCCACCCCATGAGGTTTACTGGGTTGGTCCATCCACAACTGACATTTTAGTGTTTGGAGGACTGATCCTTTAAGTTCCTCAGAAGAGTAACAGAAAATAGTATAGCTAAGCTGATGTGTGCCACCTAGGTCAAATGTCTGCATTTATGCACCTCAGGTCCCTGCAACAGCAAAGAAATTAAAAGCAACAGATCATCAAGTACACTACCAATATTGAAATTGGTTTACAAAAAAAAAAAAAATTAGCTACAGAATATTTTTGGCTCACTTCTAATAGCAAAAGCAGCAACATTTGTTTCAGGAAAAAAAATAAAACAAGACATCCACTGATTGTAGCAGCATACAAGATGCCCGCAATAACACACACTGCAGGCCTGGTAAGCATTAACCTGACAAAAAAAGTACTTATCAAATATGGATTTACAATAAATCCTAGAGGTAACATGTTTTACTTTTACATTGCTTCCTGGCAAATAACAGATCACTTTCTGCACAGGGGAAATCATTTAAAACACATAACAAATAGGTCATGGCAGTCACTAAAAATACATTTCTTAATAGGCTTTACACAACTGATCTATGTTCCCCACACACATAGATGGCACTAGGTCGGATTCGTCTTCTAGTGTGACCAGGTAACTGGGGTAAAAATTTGAAGTATTTCGGCATTAGATCCAAACAAGCGTCCCGGAATTTCTTTATCCTCCAGTAGTAGATTATTGGGTTTAGTGCAGACTTGAGGTAGCATAGCCAAAGGAGCCAAGTGCTTATCTCAAAAAAATTGTTCTGGCTATAGAAGTCAATGTTAAATGTAGCAACCAGGCTGTAAGTAGTGAATGGTGCCCAGCAGACTATAAAGACAATGAATAAAATTAAAATGGTGGTGAAGGCACGAGTTTTAAAGCTGATGTCTATATTCATTTGAAAAGGCCTTTGAAGGCTCATTAGGCCTAGCTTGCTTGCCTGGCTGAGGCATATGCTATCCGGATGGCTATGTATACGGACTGCATTGTGGCGCACAGTGTTCAATATGCCCATAAAAGCATAAAGCATCACCATAAAAGGAATAAAAAAGAAAATTAGGACTATCAGTATTACATAAGCTTTATAGCCAGCATTGGTGGTGTAGCCAAAAACACACTGTGGAGCTCTAGAGGGTACCTGTAATTGTGGGTTGCCAACAGCAAGAGGAAAAGCCACACAAAACGAAGTTGCCCATGAAATAACTATGAGAATCTTTGCCCGGTATGGGTTCAGCTTGTCCTGTTTCTGAACAATGATTAAAAACCTGTCAATGCTTATTATAAGCAGGATAGCAACACCCTCTATTACAAACAACCAAAAGAACATGGCTGATACTCTGCAGAATACTTCTCCAAAGATCCACTCGGTAACAATGATAGTTATCAATGCAAAGGGCATGTTCAGAATAGAAAGCAGCAAGTCAGCAAATGCCAGGCTTGCAAGTAGAATATTAATTGCAGATCGCATGGCAGCTTTTTGGTAGACCATAAGACAGACCACAAAATTTCCTAGGAATGACAGCAAAAGTATAATAACCATTACCGAAGAAAGAATTATTTGAAGGGGCAAATTTAGGTTCTCCAAATTATCTTTTGTAGACTGGGTAGCAGTAGAAGCTGTAGTGTTCAATTGTAAAGTACCAGCTGTGGTCATGGCAACTGGTACGTATTTTGGTGGTAGATCTAGGCTGCCACGAAATGTAGACTGAGGTGTCGTTATGTTTGTATAGCCATTTTCATAGATGACATGTGTACTGTAGGATGTCACGGGATGAGCCGGTGTAAGCATTGCTGAAAACACCATACTTGTGTATGCCAAGTTTTTCAAAGCACATCAGCAATTCTGGAATTCTGGAATTCTTGTGCTCCATGATTCCTGTTGTGATGGCAGAAGTGGTATGAACATAAGTCTGTAGTCCATTCCAAAAAGTTATTCATAGAACTGAAAATAGAAAGAAAACATTGATTAAAACTATATTATGTATTTAACTGTAGACTGTACACCATAAATACCAGTAATATAATCGTTTTGATGAATGACCTGTATCTTTCATATATTAACTGCATTAAACATGTGGTTCAAAAACCTTATAATAGATTACTTATGGGTTTTATACTACTTATTGATAATATATTATCTTATGTACCCAGTACTGTATGCTTCGATGGACTGAAGAAAATTATTGTACTGTTTTTGTACTTACCTGTTCTTATGAAATACCAATAAAATTTATAAAAAAAGGGATAATGAAACCTGCTCAAAAAGCCAATGAAATTCAACCAAACCAACCATTTCCTTGTTTAAACCAATAATTTTTAAGCAAAAGATTGCAGAAATGATCAAAGTCATGATTGAACGATTGTTTTATATATAGATTTATATGGAAAAAGTTGTTTATTGTTCACAAATAAACATTCAAAATCAGGACATTCTTACAGCTGGACTAGACTAAATAGATTACCAAATCTTAAAGATCTGGTTGCTAAGTGCCCTCTGCATGATACAATGTCTCAATCTGGTTCTACTGGGTTAAACAACATTTTTGAAAACCTTAAAAAATCCAGGCCCAAAAAAGGAGCAACATACATTTTTTTTGCAAATATAAAATTTATGCACTAAGCGTAATCCTGCTGTCAGTTCCATGACTATATTACAAAAGGCAGGAACCAAGCATACTCCCGAAATCAATAATATCAAACTTTTTCTTAGTCTGCATTGAACTTCTAGTGAACCACCGAACTTCCACCAAACTGTGCAGTGGAGCAACATCCCTCCCGCTGATATCTCACACTGAAAAGCGATCTAAGTACAATCATCAATAAAATATTTTAGATTTTTATAAAAAAGGAAGAGCCCATGGCTATCCAGTAAACATATGGCCCATTTTACATCCATTGAAATGAGCAGGGTATCAGCGGACCACTCTGCTCTATGTGTGGCCTGGAGTAAATTGATTCCGCTGTTTGTTTCCCTCCCATATGATCCACCTAGATGGAAGAGGACATATCCACTTCTGTTTTTTTTAACAGAGTAGTTGTAGACGTGTAAACAGACAGAAGTCAGTTTACAGCCACTGGTCCATAGGTGTGAATGAACTGTTCAATCAGGTCCGCCTGAAAAATCAACAAGCGGACCTGACTGGTCCCTTCTTGTAAGGGGCCAAACTGTGCTAGAATCAAAAAATTCCCACCATTTACTTTAGTTTATTGTAATCCCTAGCAGAAAAGAGTCAAGGTAGAGAGCTGCAGTAGAAAACTTGTGTGCTGCAGGCTCCTCTCTCTCTATCCTGCCTCACAAATCACAGTCAAACCTTTAAAGATAGGTTTAAATTTAATTGTTGGGAAACAATTTACTGGCTTGCAAGTAAGCAGCAAGGATGGTGTTCCACCATCACCAATGGAAGCAGGGGAGCCGCCCCCTAAACCAGTGTACATATTTGCCAGCACAACATGGATCAACAATCGCCATAAAAAGTTTTTTTTATTGTAGAGAAATCACATCACAGAGACAATTACAATGTTTTGGAGCCATGTAGGACCCCTTCGTCAGGCCATTGATAAAGTGTAACAGTTTCAAAGTAGAATATAAATACAACAACCACCAATCAGAACATGCAAAAACTGAAAAAAAATAGTACCACCCCCATCCTCTGACGTCAAATCCCGCCAAATCATTAAAAACTAAAAATGGTGACTAGGTTACATGTTGCAGGCATGAACATTAAATTACTACTACTGGGGAACGCTGCCTGGATGGATTGCTTCAATGTGAATGCAGCAGATCAGCCAGATGCACCCGATCCGAACAAACGGTCACTAGGACCCAGAGGTACAGCTACCATCCAGTTAAGCCAGGCCGCCAATCATAGCGTGCCACGTATGCCCCTCACGTGTGCTGCTGTCGCCATGGAAACCCATCACATCAGGCAGACACCACATTAGGTATACCAGAAAGCGTAAAGGAAAGGTATAATCACTCAAAGTCCAGCAACATACCAGTACATTGATGGTCCTTGTTGGGCATATATTGTAATTTTTTTTTCATGCAGCCTGTGCACTGAAGGAAAAAAGAGATTGATCAGTGAGTATGCCCAGCATTAGAATACCGTCCTTCATCCACCCACTTCTAATGATGGGAATACATGCACCATTTTTTTTTTTTTTTTTAACTGTGGTGGTGAAATCACCTCTTACAGTGCTGGAGCCGCTGATTTTCATATCGTGAGAGCAAACGCAGTTGCTGTCAAAATAAATAAATCAGTGCTGCAGCTGAATTGCGTACATGAAAGGCAAACGATGGTAATGATAAAACATTGACTCAATAAAACAATTTAATTTTTTTGACTATAGTTGTCCTGGTTTTGAGACGATTTACTGTATCAGCAACGTTTCACATACTCATCAGCCTACCTGCAGGTATATATTTGCATTTCCGCGCTTAGGTAGGTTTCTTTCTACACTACTACATTTATGGACATATTATAGTTCTATATGTCAGCCCCTTCATTGATGTGCCTCGATTTCCAGGTTTCATGTTTTTTGGACCCCAGCATGCAAAGCACTGTGCCTGGGCTCAGGACACAGTGTTTTTTTTATACTATTTGGGATTCAGTCCCCCTTCAGCATATCCTCAATTATTTTTGGAGATTTAAAATTAACCATTGGAAGGATGCATGTGGGGAGCCAGGCGTGAGTTTGCATAATCCTTAGTTTTAACCCTGTGGATACTTATGTGTAGTGTCAATGAATAAAATGTAAGTAAACCATATCTGTGGAAATGTTTATGGTATAATCTGTTTGTGGCTATAGAGATTATTTATTATTTTGTATTTTGCAATTCTTCAGATATAAACTTCTCTGTAGGAACCCTGATAAAAGAGAGGATTTTTCCAAAACACGTCTGGTTCAGGGAGACAAACTTATTTTCCATTGACGTTTTTAATTGTATCCACATTTATGTATATTCATGTACAATTATTAGATGTATTTTTTGATATGTGTTTTTTCTTGGAATAAAGTTTCTATATTTATAATTACTTTTTTGTGGTAGTGCTCTAAAGCCTCATGCACACGAGACGCAGTTAAACGCGCGTTCAGATGCAGTTGGACAGTTTTTTCAACTGCACCTGAACTCATTCAATGTTATCCTATGTGTCCATGCACACAGTCTCGTTTTTTTCCGTTTATATGCAGTTGCGTTTAATCTCGTTTTTCCAGAAGCAAAAAAATGCGTTCAGAAACAAAAATTTCTGCGTTTCAGACGCAAAACGCGGCAAAACGCGATAAAACGCGGCAAAACGCCGCTACCGCGTTTAGCCGCGTTTGCGTTTATATGCGTTTTTAAAGGTGACCTTTTTTTTTACATTAAAAATCTCAAAAATGATTGCAAATGATGAAAAACCATTAGAAAAATATTTTAAACAATTGCAATTGCAAGTGGACAATCCACAACTTGTGGCAAGTGACGTGGCAAGTGGACAATCCACAACTTGTGGCAAGTGACATGGCAGGTGGCAAGTGATGTGGCAAGTGGACAATCCACAACTTGTGGCAAGTGACGTGGCAGGTGAAGTGGCAAGTGAAGTGGCAAGTGACGTGGAAAGTGGACAATAGACAACTTGTGGCAGGTGACGTGGCAAGTGACCTGGCAGGTGACGCGGCAAGTGACTTGGCAGGTGACGTGGCAAGTGGAAAATCAACAACTTGTGGCAGGTGACTGGCATGTGACGTGGCAAGTGGACAATCCATAACTTGTGGCAGGTGACGTGGCAAGTGACGTGGCAAGTGGACAATCCACTTGTGGCAGGGGACGTGGCAAGTGACGTGGCAAGTGGACAATCCACTTGTGGAAGGTGATGTGGCAAGTGACGTGGCGAGTGGACAATCCACAACTTGTGTCAGGTGACGTGGCAAGTGGACAGTCCACAACTTGTGGCAGGTGATGGGGCAAGTGATGTGGCAAGTGGACAATCCACTTGTGGCAGGGGATGTGGCAAGTGACGTAGCGAGTGGACAATCCACAACTTGTGTCAGGTGACGTGGCAAGTGGACAATCCACAACTTGTGGCAGGTGATGTGGCAAGTGATGTGGCAAGTGGACAATCCACTTGTGGCAGGTGACGTGGCAGGGGACGTGGCAAGGGACGTGGCAAGTGGACAATCCACAACTTGTGGCAGGTGATGTGGCTGGTGACGTGGCAAGTGGACAATCCACATCTTGTGGCAGGTGACGTGGCAGGTGACGTGGAAAGTGGTGTGGCAAGTGGACAATCCACAACTTGTGGCAGGTGATGTGGCTGGTGACGTGGTAAGTGGACAATCCACAACTTGTGGCAGATGGCATGACAGGTGACATGGAAAGTGGACAATCCACATCTTGTGGCAAGTGACGTGGCAGGTGATGTGGCAAGTGACGTGGCAAGTGGACAATCCACAACTTGTGCCAGGTGATGTGGCAAGTGATGTGGCAGGTGATGTGACAAGTGGACAATCCACATCTTGTGGCAAGTGACGTGGCAGCTGACGTGGCAAGTGACGTGGCAGGTGACGTGGCAAGTGACATGGCAAGTGGACAATCCACATCTCGTGGCAAGTGACGTGGCAGGTGATGTGGCAAGTGACGTGGCAAGTGGACAATCCACAACTTGTGGCAGGTGACGTGGCAGGTGATGTGGCAAGTGACGTGGCAGCTGACGTGGCAAGTGGACAATCCAAAACTTGTGGCAGGTGACGTGGCAAGTGACGTGGCAGGTGACGTGGCAAGTGATGTGGCAAGTGGACAATCCACAGCATGTGGCAAGTGACGTGGCAAGTGGACAATCCACAACTTGTGGCAGGTGACGTGGCAGGTGACGTGGCAAGTGAACAATCCACAACTTGTGGCAGGTGACGTGGCAAGTGACGTGGCAGGTGAAGTGGCAAGTGACGCGGCAAGTAGACAATCCACAACTTGTGGCAGGTGATGTGGCAAGTGACGTGGCAGGTGATGTGGCAAGTCACGTGGCAAGTGGACAATCCACAACTTGTGGCAGGTGATGTGGCTGGTGACGTGTCAAGTGGACAATCCACAGCTTGTGGCAGGTGGCATGGCAGATGACGTGGAAAGTGGACAATCCACATCTCGTGGCAAGTGACGTGGCAGGTGATGTGGCAAGTGACGTGGCAAGTGGACAATCCACAATTTGTGGCAGGTGACGTGGCAGGTGATGTGGCAAGTGGACAATCCCCAACTTGTGGCAAGTGACGTGGCAAGTGGACAATCCACAACTTGTGGCAGGTGCCGTGGCAAGTGACACGGCAAATGCAAGTGTACAACTGCTCTCTATGCTGCTGCTGCTCACTCTGATCAAAATAGCAGAAATAGTTAAAAAAAATGCTTTGAGAGCTTGGGGAGGGTCTACATGATGTTATCTTTATAAACGCGTCTAAACGCAAACGCGTCTAAACGCGTCTAAACGCGACATGCAAACGCGGCAAAACGCGCGTTTCTAAACGCGCGTTTCAGCTTTTTTTTAACAGAGGTTTCATCTGCGTCTCGTGTGCATGAGGCCTAATAAAAGTCCCACTCTAGGGGTAGCCTCCTTTTTTGTTTCTGTAAATGAACTGTAGTGCTTTTCTGCAAAAAGCACTAAAAAACCCATAGGTGTGAACCAGGTCTAAGACGTTTAGTAACATAATGGGGTTAAAAAAACTAAAATTAGCCCTTTATAGTAAAACAAAAAAAAGCAGATAATCTCTACTGTAAGGGGTTAATTTTTTTTACTGTAGAACTGTGAAAGTAATATTTACAGTAGCGATTATTTGCTCTTTTTGTACTATAAAAGAGCTAATTTCGTTTTTTTTAACCCCATTTTGTTACTGACCAATTAATCGATTATGAAAATAGTAATTTCATAATCAATTAGTTGTCAATTAATCGATTTGTTTTTTCAGCCCTAGTTTCATCATCAAAAGTAGAAAGAAAATACAGAGGGTTTACCGTACGATGCAAAACATCTGGTAAGACCCTACAAATGCAGCTTTATAGCAACAGATCACTTTGAAAGCGTAAAGCACATTGGGCATTTAGTCCCAGTCCATAAGGTTTCAGAGTTTATATGCTGGTGGAGGTGCGCCGTCCAGCCCCGCTATCTGCACCCTGCAAAAATCTTTGCGAGGTTGACAGCTACAGCATTTGGATGGGGCACCAAGCAGTATTAACATTTAAGGCAGTATGTGCCAAGAATGAATGCCCACAGTAAAAGCAGTTTGCATTCTAGCCATTCGTTCCTGAACGCATACTGCCCTAAACGTCAGTACTGCTAGCTGTAACATCCAGCCCCCTCCAACTGCAGCAGCTGGCAGCCTCTAACAGAGTTTGACAGACTGCCAGCAGTGAAGCTGGATGGTGCACCTGTGCCCTCCGCCAAAACCTAAATGCCAGAGCCTTATGCACCGGAGCTGAAAGCCCAGTGTACATGGGGCATAAAAGTGATCTATCGATGCAAGGAAAGGCGGGACAGAACTGATGTGACATCACATCCCTCCTGATGTAAACACAAAGCATAAGCATTGTTCAAAACAGACCCCTACAAGCACCTCCTATGAAGTGCTGTGTGGCATGACCTGAAACCTAGGAGCTGATCATTCTAGCTCTTGGGCTTAGCACTGATGACCATCTGCTATTTTAAAATAGAATTGGGGACCTTATTCTTTATATGACAGGTCTTACCCATTCCATACTCTATCCAAAACTAAAATAAAAAGTTTTGGCTTTCGCTATACGTTAAAAGCAGAGTTCTGCCAATTTTTTAAAGTCAGCAGCTACAAATACTGCAGCTGCTGACATTTAAAATATGGACACTTACCCATCCAGGGCGCCTGCGATGTCCTCACTCAAAGCCAATCTGTCCCTCGGCTCTCAGGTGGAGGCGCAGCCATCTTCGGTAAGAGAATCAGGAAGTGAAGCCTTGCAGCTTCACAGCTGGTTCCATACTGCGCATGTGCAAGTCGTGCTGCATGTCCTCACTCATCCCTGTCTTCTGGGACCTGTGTGTCTCCCAGAAGACAGTAGGGGGGCGGAGCCTGCGGTGATCTATGCCTGGAAGTGGGAGCAAATACCTGGATGAGACAGGTATCTGCTCCCCCCTCCCCCATGAAAAGTGCCAAATGTGACACCAGAGGGGGGGGGGGGGGATTTCAAAAGCGGAAGTTCAATTTTTGGGTGGAACTCCCTTTTAAGTTATGTTTTACTAATACAACATTATTTGTATGACAATTTTATAGCCTGCCCTACTGAATTGGGCTGTTTGAATTATATAAATGCATTGAGGTTTATTTACTAAAACTGGAGAGTGCAAAATCTGGTGCAGCTGTGCATGGTAGCCAATCGGCTTCTAACTTCAGCTTGTTCAATTAAGCTTTGACAAAAAAAAAAAAAAACCTGGAAGCCGATTGGTTTCTATGCAGAGCCGCACCAGATTTTCCACACTGCAGTTTTAGTAAATCAAGTTTTAGTAAATCAAGCACATTGTTTCACTAAATGAGAGTATTGGAGTATATCAACTCGTTCTCTGGCATTATTTTTCCACCTGATATTTGTCTATAGCAAGCACTGGTGGGAAGTTTCAATTAAAAACTATTTTTTTCAATTATGTCTCAGGATTAGGGATTCATTTTTAAGAGAAATGAAAAAGAAAATATAATTACAGCTAAAATTGCTATTACTTGGTAAAATTAATAAGCTGATATAATGAAGAGTACGAATTAGACATGGGTTATATTATATAGATCTCTTCCGTTTAGAAGGGGTTAAGCTTTGGAGAGCCCTTTGAAATGATAGAGATACCTCAGCTGAGGCCTCATTTATGACCCAACTGTCTCCATAGCAACCATATAATCTATCTAGTAAGAGTATCCTAAATTCCAGTCGTTTCCATCTGCAAAAATACCCAATAGAAAAAAAAAAAAAAAAGAAATCAAAAGATTAAAAAATAGCATTTGTACATTTTTTGAAGTCAAACGCTGCAGAAACCATTCTGCTGATGAATGCGGATAATTGAACACTAAGGGCAAGAGAGATAAACATACCACAAAGGCAACTGTGAACATTGCAATATGGCCAATTAATCAAGATACTGGAACTCTAGCAGCACCACTATACAGTAGCTCAAACTAACATAAAATAGAACATGTGGAGATTGATGATAAAATCCCACTGAAACAGAACATAAAAAATAGTATGCAAGGAGATTAACAATAACTAAATTCATAATGACACATGACCTTTGCCAAAACATATTTTTAAACTGTAAATTTATATATTATTTTACACATACACACTTTTTTTTTTTTGTGGTTATGTAGGCAAAAAGTTTTCTTACCTCAATGCATTCTCTAAAATAAGGTTAAAAATCTTTTATAAGTTGCTCCCGAGCCCTCCCTTGCACACGTACCTGAGCCCAATCTTGATCCAGTGCTGTGCCTATCTCTCTCTTCCCACAGGAGACTTGGCAGCAGAGAGAGCCATTGGCTTCTGTTGCTGACAGTGAAATCCTGTGAGTGGAGAGGGGGGCAGAGCATCTATAGATGCACACAGCTCGGCTAGGGATTGAGCACGCACATCTGCCCCCATAGCAAGCAGTTTGCTTTTGGGGAAGAGAAGGAAGGGAGAGTGCTGGCGTGGAATCCCAGAACAAGAGGTTTGGGGTCGCTCTTCACACGACTGCACAGAGCAGGTATGACATGATTGCTATTAAAAAAATAAAATAACCTTTACAATCATTTAAAAATTCCGTATTACTGTAGATAACTGGTAAAATACCAAAACAAATTGGAGGGTCTGTAATGGTTGCTGAAATCAGAGTAGGCAGACAGCCTATATAAACACTATTAGATTGTAAGCTCCCAGAAGCAGGGCCATCCTAACCTTGTATTAAATTGTTGATGTATTTTCTCCTTTTATATTGTCAAGTGCTGCGCAAACTGTTGGCGCTATATAAAATTCTGTATAACAATAATACTAATGGGATACTGTAGACTCTTCATGTATTACATTAAGGGCACTTTCACACTGAAGCGCTGGGGAGTCGGTGGTAAAGTGGCGATTTAGCGGGGCTTTTCGGCCGATAGCGGGATGCTTTTATCCCCTGCTAGAGGCTGAAAAAAGGTTAAAATTGCTGGCAAAGCACTGCTGCAGCACTCCTAAAGCACCTCAAAGATGCCGCTTCCGGGACTTTTTTTAGCATCCTGCTAGCGCACTGCTCCAGTGTGAAATCACTTGGGCTTTCAAATTGGAGTGACATGAGAGGCACTTTATGCCACGTACACACAACCGGACTTTCCGGCAGACTAGGTCCGATGGTCTTTCGGCGAAGTTCTGACTGACTTTCCGAATGAACAGACTTGGCCACACACAATCACACCAAAGTCCGACGGATTCGAACATGATGACGTACGACCGGACTAGAATAAGGAAGTTCATAGCCAGTATCCAATAGCTGCCCTAGCGTCGGTTTTTGTCCCTTCGGACTAGCATGCAGACGAGCATATTTCTCCATAGGAACTGGGTCTGGCAGAAACATTTGAAACATGTTCTATTTCTAAAGTCCGTCAGATTTTTGGACAGCAAGGGTCCGATGGAGCCCACACACGATCGAATTGTCCGACGGATTTGTTCCGTCTGACCTTTGCTGCCGAAAAGTCCGGTCGTGTGTACGTGGCATAACAGATGCTTTGCAGGCACTATTTTTACCACTATAGCGCCTGTAAAGCACCTCAGTGTGAAAGTAGCTACTGAAGCTCTGCCCCATTTTTAGTTACTGGTGTTGAAGCGATTGTTGCCAATTTTAAAAACGAAACACACACACACACACACACACACACACACACACACACACACACACACACACACACACACTACAAGGGAAGCCTATGCAATATTGTGGATGACACTTGCAGACCTGGTTTATTCTATATGCACTTTGACGGTATGTGCAAAGGACACTACACACAGGGATTTCTGGATGACCCCCATTTCTCATGAAGTTGTGGAAAAATGTGTTAGTAACCTTCCACAAAAACAGAAGAACTCATGATTTCTTCTAAGTTAAAACTGAGCAAAATAATTGCACATGTAAGAAAATCAGGCTTGCTTTTGATTTTTGATACAACCGAATATTTTAAATAATAAAACAAATGAATATGGCATGTACAAAAAACTTATGGGACCCTTCACCTGATATTTTGTTGTACAACCTTTGGAGGCCATCACTACAAACAAGTAGCTCTCAAAAGAGACGTCTGCACCTGGTAACAGGTAATTTTGACCCACTGCTTCAACTGTCCAAGGTTTGAAGGGCGCCTTTCTCAGACTGCACGTTTCAGTGCTTTCCATTGATGTTAAATAGCATACAGATCAGGACTCGTAGAAGGCCACTTCAGAATAGTCGGGTGTTTTGTTCTTAGCCAATCTTGGGTGATTCTAGCTGTTCGTTTTGGGTGATAATCCTGTTGGAGGACCCGTGACCTGTAGAAGACAGAGATTTCTGACACTGGGCAGGACATTTGCCTTTCAGAATTCCTTGACAGACTTGAGATTTCATTGAACCCTTCACAGATTTAAGACATGCCCATGCCAGAAGCAGCCCTTAAACATACTTGAGTCTTCTTTATATTTTATAGTAGATACAGTCTTTTCTTTAAAGGTTTTTCATCTGTAAACTGAGCTAATAAGATTTGCCAAAAAGCTCCATATTTTTCCATCTGCCCAAAGGATATTGTCCCAGAAGCACTGTGGCTTGTCAATATGTATTTTAGCAAATTCCAGTCTGGCCGTTTAGGTTTCTCATTGAACTGTGGAAACCTCCTGGGTTTTCTTCCTTTGAGCCAACTTAAGTTTAAAAGCAACAAATGGTGTGATCAGACACTGATGTGCCTTTACCTTGGAGTATCTCTTTGGATGCTTCCCTTGGTGGAGGATAAAGAAGCACCATCCTGCACCACTGCCAGCTGCCTGTCAAAATCTATCGTATAAAATTTTATTTATAAAATAGCACATTTGTGTGAACTATACGATGTGGCCCTCGGAGTGAAAAGTTTGGAGACCCCTGCATTAGTCTGCATTCCGGTATACATGAGACAATTGCTTTTAATTTCATCATTTTTCAGGAAGAATGAAGCATTGTTTCAAGGAACTGCAGATGTGTATCAACACATTTGTTCATGGCTGTATATATCTCAAGTGTCGGTCATAATTAAATCCATATTTTTACATATAGAATAAATGACAAACGAACTAAAAAAAAAACGTATGGTCCAGCTGGAACTGACTATGTAGCGGATCAAGATAATCACTGGCACCTGTTCATTAGATCAATACCCTTGGATGTATTTAATCACAGCACTTGATAATACTGGGTTCTACAACATATGTACTAATCTCTCAACTCTTATGGCATAGATCTGAATATTGATTTTAGGGCTGGTCTCAATATATTTAGTTTGCTTTAGCATTGGGACTATTGGAGCTTTTCAGTCTACAAGTTCATGAGGGAGTACAGAGGTGAAAGTGATCCTGTCTCCACTGGGCCAGTTAAAAAATAAAATAAAAAAAATAACTGGCCTGTAAAAAAAAAAAAAAATACAGTCTCTATACACACCTTCTTACTCCTCTTGAAACAACGCTGCTCACGGGCCACCACAAATATTCCACATAGGAGCCTGTGGGAGGAATCATTGTGTAAAACGAGGGGAAGCAGCTACTCAACTATCAGATACCTCCAGAAGCTGGAGAGCAGTGAAGCAGGTGGTTGAAGACAAAAGCCACCGGAAAGGTAAATGTAGAACCTCTTCTTTTTAAAGGCAGGTGTAACAGGGTCATTTTAAGAAAACTGAACAATACATATATTTCGATTTGTATTTTTCATAGACTTTATGAAAATTCTGTTTTGATTGAAAGGATTTTTAAACTATACGTTTTGCAATTGTCCTCTTGGCATCAGTAAATACTGGCATCAATAAATACAGTATACATGGCAATAACAGAAACTGTTATGTATTAATGTTGTCTGATCCATTAGTCAGTAGGGCTTCACATAGCTTTTTGTTTAGTTGGTATAGAAATAGAGTATAAACTAAGCTAAGATTTTGATCCAGAACTTCTGGGTAACTGGGCATGTCTACCATACCATATGTGAAGAAAGTCACCACATATAGTAGCCATCTATGCAGTATGGCAGGGGGAAGAAGGTTGCCGGTTGGCTACGGACCATGTACCAGTATGTAAAAACCTTGTCATTTGTTTCTAATGCTGGGACATTTTAAGAACATGTTTTAGCGGTATGTCAGACATGAACCCAGTCTTCCCTGCCTAGTGTGGTGTTGAAGTGACAAAAGAATTAAAACTAAACTCATGGCTATTGAATTTAGACAAGATCTGTTTAGCCACCTTGATTGGCTGGGCTGGAATGATAGATTGCCCACGCATGCACACGAGTTCAATCATTGTGGCACCCAGATGTGCCAACAATGCTTGTGCAGCCCATTGTACATTTTAAAAAGAACTTTACAGACAGGCAAGCTTGTTTATTTGCAGAGCCTGTCTGCTTGCTTTTTTTTTGTACAGTTTAGTTCCAGGTTAAGTGGCGTTATCATCTGCTCTAATGTATGGATATTACACAGTCTAAACAGTGAAAATGAAGACATTAGGATTTTTCTGTACTAAATATTGAAACATTTCTTCTTAGGGACAAGTATATTTCTATGTGGGTTACACTGAGAGGAGGGAGAAGCATTAAAGTGATTGGAAAACTAAATTTTTTGTTAATTAAAATAACAAACATGTTATACTTACCTGCTCTGTGCAATGGTATTGCACAGAGCGGCCCCGCAGTGCCTGTTCTGGGGTCCTCTATCAACGATGCCCGCTCCTCTTCTTTTTCAAGTGCCCCCATAGCAAACCACTTGCTATGGGGGCAATGTGCGGCCACGCTCCTGAGTTGAGCGTGCCCATAGACACACACATTGCAGCTTAGCCCCACCCCCCTCATCACAGGATTTGACTGACAGCAGCAGGAGCTAATGGCTCTCACTGTCCTCAGCAAAGCCTATGAGATCAGGAAGAGAAGGAGAGAAGACTTCCTGTTTAGGCATGGCAACAGTTACCACAGGGTGCACCTTGAATCAATCATTGTACTGCTGCACGGCATCTTGAAGACTACCATAGTCACTCTATGTAATTACAGACAGCCCCGTCTCCTGGCTTGCTCAAAATTTTGAATGACTCTAATGCCCCGTACACACGAGCGGACTTTTCGACATCCAAACTCCGACGGACTGAGTCCGTCAGACTATCCGATCGTGTGTGGGCTGCAACGGACTTTAGCTTCGCTAAAGTCTGACGGACTTTAGAAATGAAGCATGCTTCAAATTTTCCCGACGGAACTCCGCCGGACCCGGTCCCCTTCGAAAAATTTGCTCGTGTGTGTGCTACTCCGACGGACTAAAACCGACGCTAGGGCAGCTATTGGCTACTGGCTATGAACTTCCTTATTCGAGTCGGGTCGTACGTCATCACGTTCGAATCCGTCGGAGTTTAGTGTGATCGTGTGTGGCCAAGTCCGTTCGGCCGAAAAGTCTGTCAGAACTCCGTCGGAACTCCGGCAGAACTCCTTTGGAAGTCTGTCGGACATAAGTCCTCTCGTGTGTACGGGGCATTAGAGTATCACCATTATAAGTTTTTACCTCCATTCAGCTGGGGATAGAAGTCATATAGAAAGAGTGAAGACAGCAGTCAGGTAACTGTTACAAATTATAATTATAAGGGGGTATGGCAACGCACCTGCTCCATGCCTGCTGCGCTGCAGTGCCAGTCATTGAGAATGGCACCCAAATGCACTATACAGTAGAATTTTGAAAAGAAAAAATAAGTCATGCAAGTTTTTCATCTGTTGTGGTGCACCGACAGCCCAAATTTAAGGTGGCACAGGTTATAACATGCATTAGTGGTTATAAACCCTTACAAACCAGTTTGACCTACAGGTAAGCCTAGATTAAGGCTTACCTGTAGGTCCAAGAAATATCTCCTAAACCTATACAGTTTAGGAGATATTTACAAAAAGACAGCCACCACTGTCTACGGGGCATGCGCCGTAGACAGCGGCGCGCAGGCCGCAGCGATATGCTGCTCGTGTCGGCTCCCGTGCGCATGCGCGGGAGTGATATCACTGCGGCTCCGGCGAATCACAGCGCCGAAGCAGCGAGACCTGGAAGTCACTCCGGGATACATGGCAGCAGCGAACATGAAGACGGAGGACCGCTTCAGGGGCTTCGTTCTCAGGTAAGTTATTCATAATGAGGTAGTATGCTATGCATACTAGCTCATAATGTCTTTGCCTTGCAGGTTGCTTTTTTTTTTTCCACTGCCTTTACTTCCTCTTTGATGCATTTGTGTTTGCAACAAATTGCTTGAAAGTAGAACTAAGGGCAAAACTTTTTTTTTTAGGTTTGGATAGAGTGGAGAGGGATTTGAACCCCCTTCAGTTTTTATTGCTGTCTGTGCCGCAACTCCTTCAGATCTGCGCTATAGCCAAATGACGGCTACAGCGGGGATCTACTTTGCCGGGATGCCTTCAATAGACGTCCTTCCCTTTGCACACCCCCCATGCGCTGTGATATCAGAGTCAATGAGACTCGGGTGATCACCGATCGGAGTAAGGAGTCAATCCCAGCCCCTTACCACATGATTAGCTGTCAGCCAATGACAGCTGATCACTTGATGTAAACAGAAGATCGGTAATCTTTTTTTTTCTCTGAGAAAAAAAAGCCAATCACCGGCTTCTGTGCAAGGGACATTGGTTCTGAAGAGGAAGAGGTGAAGCCGCCTCATCTGTGCCAACCAGTAACACTTGCCAGTGCCACCTGCCAATGCCCACAGTGCTATGAATCAGTACATAACAGTGCCAGCAATCAGTACCACCTAACAATGCCCGCGAATGCAAACTATCAATGCCCACCAGTGGTGCCAATCAGTGCCACCTAGCAGTGCTGTCTATCAGTTTCACCTACCAGTGCCGATCAGTGCCCATCACTGCCACCCAGTGCCACCTATCAGTGCCCATCAGTGCCACCTATTAATTCCCTTCAGTGCCGCCCAGGGCCACCCATCAGTGCCACTTATCAGTGCCCACCATTGTCGCCTATCAGTGCCCACCATTGCCACCTATAAATGCCCACCATTGCCGCCTATCATTGCCCGTCAATGCAGACTATCGGTGCTCATCAGTGCAGCCTCATCAACACACATCAATGAAGGAGAAAAACCTGTTTGCTAAATCTATTAAGATATAAAACGGTTTTGTATCTTTTTTTTTTAAATGTGGTCTTTTTAAAAAAATTTAAACAAAAAAATAAAAGGTGATCAAATACCACCAAGTAAGCTCTATTTGTGGGAAGAAAATGATACAAAGTTAATTTGGGTACAGTGTTGTATGACTGCGCAACCTGAAAATTGGTCTGGGCAGGAGGGGGGTTTATGTGCCCAG
Organism: Lithobates pipiens; assembly: GCF_037356315.1. Classification (NCBI taxonomy): domain Eukaryota; kingdom Metazoa; phylum Chordata; class Amphibia; order Anura; family Ranidae; genus Lithobates; species Lithobates pipiens. The sequence goes on along the minus strand of NW_027507758.1, from coordinate 312,223,247 downwards.
TAGCCAAGTAGTTAAGATTCACCCTCTCTTGTCCTGTTTACCATAATCATTAAAAGCGACAGTAAAAGAAAATCCCAAATTTTGGGTCGTCCCTAGAAAAGTAATAGAGGGGAAATCTTTCAATGGGGACACTGGTTCTGGTGACCTGGAGGTCCCCAAGGAATCCCCCTTATTTGCATGGATTTCCTCTCACTTCTGGTTTGGCTATGGGACAGGAAGTGAAGGGAAATTTCTAAAATAGGACACAGATGGAAAAAAAAAAATAATAATTTGACAGGGGGGTTAAAACCCGTCCTTAAGCCCCATACACACTCAGATTTTCTGCAGATTTTGGTCTTCAGATTTACCAAAACCATGTAGTGCAAGGGCCTGCCTGATTGCATACACATTGAGGTAAGGTTGACCTAAGGTATGGCCTCATATTATATGGTTTGGGTAAATCTGAAGGAATAAATAAGCAGAAAATCTGATTGTGTGTATGGGGCTTTACTCTATCGAAAAAAAAAAGTTTACTTTTAATGTTTTGGGACCTATCAGACAAAGTTAGAACCTGGATATTAATGTCAGGTCATACGCTTCAGAAACACCTGAGATGTTCACATCAAGCAGTTACATCTTCAAACTGTACAAGTCAAATGGGATCCAACTACCTGACTTTCTGGTGACCACCTTTATTATACCAGTTTTTATTGTACATTCAAATTTCTGAAATAAATGCGCAATTATGAACAAAAACGTAAGAAGCATTCAAAACATTGCTGGGCAAACTTAAGACCCAAGGCAAACCACAAATATGCATTAATGCTTCTTCTAAATAATAGATTGTATCATTTAAGCTTGGGAAAGAGCCAGCGTTTAAAGTGGTTGTAAACCCTTACAAACCACTTTGACCTACAGGCAAGCCTAGATTAAGGCTTACCTGTAGGTCCAAGAAATATCTCCTAAACCTACACGGTTTAGGAGATATTTACTAAAAGACAGTCACAGCTGTCTATGCCGTTAGTGGAGGCCCCCATGCACATGCGTGACGTCATCGCTGCTCTGGCGCTGTGAGTGGCTGGAGCAGCGATACCCGGAAGAAGATGGACGCTCCGGACTACAGGGGACAGTGGTGAAATCGCTGCCTCCTGTGTCAGGTAAGTGACACATAATGGGCTACTATGCATTATGCTTTACCTTTGCAGGGAGACAAAGAGGAAGTAAACCCATCAGGGTTTACTTCCTCTTTAAGCTAAACATTATATGCTCTAAAAAAAAAAGAAGAGGACCTCAATAGGTGTTAAAAGAAGTTGGTCTACGCACATTCCTGCCTCATCAGATGCATTACTGTCACTGCAGGAATTATTACATAAAGTCACCGGTTCTTCATCTTTACTCCTGTTTTGTAAATCTGGATGTCAGAGATAATGTCAACACAAATCACACAGCGCAATATCTCTGCTTACAGAGCAACAAAAGCGAAGACTCCTACAGACGATTTTGATAATGGAACAATTTCACAGAATACGGTGAGAAAGTGGAAGCTGTTACTTATTTGTGTGAAACTACGTAAAAGTAACACTATCTCAGGTCTCAAATATGTTGCACAATTGTACAGCGGACGCCTCAATAATGGAAATTGTGTAGGTGCCTAATTCCATAAGACATCATCACATGCCCTAGGAGCATAAATGAGCAGACACACAAAGTGCTAGATTCATAAAGCCTCCTAATATATCTTTTATACCACAGTTCCCAAAGGATGAGTTGTGCTCCACTTAGCAAGATATGAGTTATGTGCGCAACTTCCTTCTCACACTAAATTCTCCAATGGCCGTTTGCCAGTGGCAGGTACTGGAAGAAACACTTTGGCTTCATCCACAGACTGGAGGTGTGTACTAAAGACTCCAAAGGACATTTTAGAGAGGAAAAAAACGTACTGACTGAATTTGCTACAACACATACACTTACCGGCCACTTTATTAGGTACACCTGCTCAATTGTTTGGTAACACAAATTGCTAATCAGCCAATCACACTGCAGCAACTTAATACATTTAGGCATCTAGGCATGGTGAAGATAACTTGCTGAAGTTCAAACGGAGCGTCAGAATGTATCAACGATTTAGGCTGGTGGTGTAATGTGGGGGATATTGTCTTGGCACACTTAGGTCCATTAGTACCAAATGAGCATCGTTTAACCACTTGCTTACTGGGCACTTAAACCCCCCTCCTGTCCAAACAAATTTTCAATGACAATTGCGTGGTCATACAACACTGTACCCAAATGAAGTTTTTATCATTTTTCCCCACAAATAGAGCTTTTTTTTGGTGGTATTTGATCACCTCTGCGGTTTTTATTTTTTGTTAAAATAAATGTAAAAAGCCAGAATTTTTAAAACAATTTAAAAATGTTTTATATTTTGTTATAAAATTTAGTAAACAGGTGATTTATCTCCTTCATTGATGTACATTGATGAGGCGGCACAGATGGGCTCCGATAGGTACTGATGGGTGGCAATAATGGGCACTGATCAGCACTGGTTGGTTACACTGATAGGCAGCACTGCTAGGTGGCACTGATTGGCACCACTGGTGAGCATTGATGGCACTTGTGAGCATTAATAGGTGGCACTTAATAGGTGGGCTTTGATAGGTGGCACTGGTGGGCACTGGCAGGTGGTACTGGTGACACAATGAGGTAGAATTGCCTCTTCCTCTTCAGGACCAATGACCCTTGCACATAAGCCGGTGACCGAGTTTTTGTTTATATCATGTGATCAGCTGACATTGGCTGACAGCTGGTCACGCGGTAAGATCCTTACTCGGATCTATGATCACCCGAGTCTGTGACTCGGTGATCACAGCGTGCGCTGCACGCACCGTGCAGGGGCGCGTGCAAAGGGGAGGACGTCATATGACGGCCCTCCTGGAAATTCAGGTCCGCGCTGTGGCTGTCATTCGGCTATAGTGCGAACACCAAGAGGATAAACGTCATGGCCCACCAGAGTATTGTTCCTCACCATGTCCACCCCTTCTGACAGCTACTTCCAGCAGGATAATGCACCCTATCGTAAAGGTCAAATCATCTCACCACTTGTTTCTTGAACATGACAATTAGGTCACTGTACTCCAATGGCCTTCACAGTCACCAGTTCCAATAGGGGAGCCTTAGGTTTTTTACAATGAGTACGAGTACCGATACATTTTTTTTAGTACGCGCCGATACCAATTACCGATACCTACCACAACTGTTTTGTTTTAACTTCAGCTGTCAGCAATGGTACAAAGCATTGAAAAGTTATTTACAAATTAAGTAAATCGATTTTTTTTAATTTAGCGCTTTTTCAATGTGAAATGTGTAAATATATATGTATAAAAATATTCACTAACAAAGCAAACAAAAAAAAAAGTATTAATTGTTTATCGTTTATAAAATAGACACGAACAAAAGAAAAAAAAGCAGGAAAATAATAATTAAATGGAGGAGAATAGGGAGTTAATTAAGGCTGATTAGAGTAAATTAAGGGTTATTAAGGGGTTAAACGGAGGAACATTTGTTCATCCCTTTGATCTGCAGATGAAGAAACAGAAATACAGAAATATACAAAAAGAAACCATGTTTCTTTTTATTTTAGTGTTTCAAGGCTGAACCATAATGGTAAGAAACATTGCCGGCTGCTTTTCTTTTTTTTTGACAGCTCCAATTACCGGACTTCTTTAACACAGGGGAGACCCGCTGACAGCTCAAAGAGTCAAGCCTAAAAGTATCTGTGCATTTGCATGAGTACCGATACTTGTGCAAATACTCGGTATCGACACTAAATACCGATACTAGTATCGGTGCAACCCTATTTTCCAACACCTTGTTCAATCTATGCCACAAAGAATTAAAGCAGTTCTAAAGGCAAAGTGGAGCTCCAACCCTGTACTAGCAAGGTGTACCCAATAAAGCGGCTCAGGTAAGTAAAAGGGGGGCTCTGGGGGGCTGCTGCAGCACAAAAGGTTTTTCACCCTTTGCATAGAATGCATTAAGGTGAAAAACCATAAGCAGTTCTAACCCCTTGATGTTGATGGAGTACAGAATGGTTAAAAAGTTCCGTTCATCAGACCAATGCAGTGTTGATGCACAAATCCTGGTGCATCACACCATTCACACACCATTCACTTTTCCTAAATGAACACGATGTTACACAGTAATATTTCATAAAGTTCTATCAGCCGATATGCGGTGACCAATGCTTCATTGGAAAATAGTACTGAATGCAAAACTTTTTTCATTATACACCATCACAACACATCGTGTGAACCCGGCACACCGGAGAAAAGGCATTTTGCCTTGTCTTGTAGTGGGGCTATGGTGGGACCACACTGGTGTAGCCGCCCAACACAGTCCCACCACACCTGGTGGGAATGGACCCGAAGGGTTTTATTTTTGTTCTGTGTCTCCTCTGGAAAATTTCTCACTTCCTGTACAAGGGATACAACAGGATGTAAAAGGCTGCATTTACATGGCCACATGGATGCAGATAATTTGCTGCATTCAGAGGCGTCTAAACACTGCTTGTGGACGCAGCAATACTCTGTGCTATGGCAGCATACAAACTGATTATCTGCGGCCAAAGCTCTGCACAAATTTTGAGCCAGTGTCCAGGGTCAGTCAAAAGCTCTATTGCAGGGATATGCAATTAGCAGACCTCCAGCTGATGCAGAACTACAACTCCCATGAGGCATACAAGACTCTGACAGCCACAAGCATGACACCCAGAGGCATGATGGGACTTGTAGTTTTGCAACAGCTGGAGGTCCACTAATTGCATATCCCTGCACTATTGACATGTAACCACTCACATAAGCAGTTACATGTGAACAGCAGTGGCACCATCTTTACCGAGTACAAATCAGATGGCTGTTACTATTCACACTCGCTATATGCAGGCAGCGTTTGGAACCACTGGTCAGAGTCTATAGATTGTCACTGGTGGCCGCTCTTGGCTTCCTCTATAAATATAGCCTTAGATAGCGGATACCAAACAGGTGTCCCCATTGGAAGATTTTCATTCACCTACTATTTTGGTGACAACTGTAAAATCCTGGATTTGCCATCAGAGTCTGCCCTGGGGACAATATTCACCATGGCATAAAGGAGGTAATTTTACCCAGTCAAACCCAATCCAAGCCCCATCTCTAGTGTATCTACAATTTTGGATTTAGATGCACTGTAACACACACAAATTCAAAATCAACATGTACAAAATCATTCATCATTGCTACATATTAAACATATCCTCCTTCAAACAAGACCACACTCAAAACATTAAAGTGTTACTAAACCAAGGACCCTGCATTCACTATAACCTGGTCTCCCACAGTACACAGGACATGGAAATGCAAATATTTTAGTAAAATATAAACTGCTAAATACCTTTTCTTATCAGCGGTATATAGCAGCCTTGTGATTTCTATCAGTTCCCGGTGAAGCTTGTAGGAGGAGTTTTCATACTGAACTGAGCTGTCCTATGAGGTTGAAGGGCTCCTGACCATCTGTCTGGACATGTCTGAACAGTGCTGATTGGCCCTGTGCTGATCACATGCACTCAAGGAAAAAAAACCTCTCTAGCAATACACACCAAACTGAGCATGTGCAGCCTGACTCCAAAGGCTCTGTCTTATCCAGACATGTTTTGGGGTCAGTGGAAGAAGAGGAGGATCTGTGCATACAAGATCACATAATTTTTACACAATGAAGAGGATTAACCCCTTAGGTTCCACAGTGAGTATAACAAGCACGCTATGCTGCATATATAGACTGATTTTAGTGTTCTGTGTTAACTAACACTTTAATATAGGTCTTCACTTCGGAGCTTCCATCCTTACTCTAAATAAGTCGCATAAAATGTAACTATTTTGGAAAGTGGAGACAGCCATGTGTAAAGTTTGCCTTTTCAATCACAGTGAGGTTGATTTACTAAAACAAGAGAGTGCAACAACTGAATCAGCTCTGTATGGCAGTCAATCAACTTCTAAAGTTCAGCCTTTACAATTAAGCTTTAACAATAAATCCTGGAAGCAGATTGGTTTCTATGCAGAGCTGCACCAGATTTTGCACTCAGAGACGCCTTTCACATTGGAGGCGTTTGTCAGGCGCTACAGCGCTAAAAATAACGCCTGCATAAAGCCTCAGCTGCAAACTCAGTGTAAAAGCCCGAGGCATTCACACTGGGGCACTGCAGGACCTGCCAGCAGCTTCTTTGCAGCGGTGTAGGAGAGGAAAATACACTGCTCCTTCCCACTGAAAACAATGGGGCAGAGCTGCTATACTGCCGGCAAAGCACTGCTGCAGCTGTGTTTTGCCCCTGATGGGTTTTACTTACTTTTTTGTTCCCTGCAATTAAAAGAATAACGTGCTAGAATGCATTGCATTCTAGGACATTATGTGACACTTACGTGCAAACGAAGCCCGTGCTGTCCCCGCTGGAGGCCGCATTCATGTTCACCTGCGGACTACGGCTCTGTGACTGGCTGAAAATGCGCGACATCACTCCCGCACATGGAAGCCGCCAGTCACGGCACTCACTAGTGAAGAAACGGCGCGGAGAGCAGTTTCTTTCGCAGCGCATGTGCCAATGACATCATCAGCGCAGTACAAAGTAGATATCTCCTAAACGGCGCACATTTAGGAGATATTTTTCTGTACCTATAGGTAAGCCTTATTACAGGCCTGTATATAAAGTGAGAAAAAAACGCGCTATCCACAAACAACAAATAAATAATAGCTGCCAGCACCGCAGACTTACTGCAACAAAGAAAATGGTGAAATAATAAAAAAGGTGCAGCACTTAGATTATGACAATATCTATATAATCTTTTACTAGTGTAAATAATATAATCAACTTTAATAGTGAAAAAAACTCTGCATAAATTAACACTATTAATGATTCTATGTTTTAGACAACACTATATCCAAATATACAAAAAAAATAATTGATATACGTATATCTACCAAGGTGAACGTGTTAAGAGTCCATAAGTGAAACAATATGGTGACAAAGTGCAATATCTTGAGAAGTTATAGTGACTTCAGTGAATACTTTGCAGAAATCCACCACCACTTGAGAGGAGGCTTACCAGATGTAATGGGCCCAGTTAGGTATATAACTAGTGAGTCACACACCGCATCAGTGATCTGCTCCCTACCTCACATTACAGGGTGGCAGGTCCCAGTCAGGCACTCTACGCAACACAGTGAGCCAGCCGGGAAACTGGAAGTGACGCTGCAGTGCCGAAAAGGCACCGCCCAGTCGTCCGTCAGTCCCAGCCAATAAAAAAAAAAATACGCAGGAGCCAGAGGCAAATCAGTGGAGAGTCGGGTGTTTGCGGGCGCATCACTTGCACCCTGAACACGCCCTAAACGCGAGCAAATCAGCTTCCCAGCTTGCAATCAGCTGATTGCAAGCTGGGTAGCTTCCCATAGACTGCCGTATGTCCGGTCGGGCCGCCACTGCATTTAGGCGAGTCCTTTGGAAAATGCCAGAGTTGCCAGTCTGGCAATAGAAATGTAAGCTATTGGTTTGTGATAGATGAAAAGATTTAAAAAAAGGTCTGGCAGGAAAAATAAGTGACGCTGTCAATATGACTGATTCACTTTAGCTTGGATCACACACCCACACATGTTCCCAAGTCTGATTAACATAATTCATCTTATATTTAGTTGCAAATATACAAAAAGGAACTCTGTGCTAAAAAAATAACTGCTAACAACATCATCTTATATAAACTACCCAATAACAATGCAAGAAAAGATGGGACAGAGTAAACCCCACGTCAGCTGCCATGAGGAATGGTGCATTGCAGAAGCACTATAATAGATATAGTGACCCCAGCTGTAACCACTTGACCTCCGGAAGATTTACCCCCCCCCCCCCTTTAGTTACACAAAACTGTGTTACTTCAACTGACAATTGCGTGGTCATGCAACCTTGTACCCAAATAAAATGTATGTATTTTTTCCAAATAGGAGATTTCTTTTGGTGGTATTTGAACACCACTGTTTTTTTTTTATAGTGCAAAAAACAAAACAAACAAAACAAAATCTGCTACAAGACATAGTTACATAGTTAGTAAGGTTGAGTAAAGACACCAGTCCATCCAGTTCAACCTGAGTGAGTGTCTACAATTGTCCCTATCCCTGTACATTGCACACTCTCATCAGACCCTACCCTCAAGGAGCCCACAATCCAAGGTCCCCATTCATATAATAGGGCCAATTTTGGACAGAAGCCAATTAACCTACCAGCATGTCTTTGGAGTGTGGGAGGAAACCGGAGTACCTGGAGGAAACCCACGGAGGCACAGGGAGAACATGCAAACTCCAGGCAGGTAGTATCATGGTTATTTTTTTTGGATACGAACCGGTGACCCTTTTTACTGCTAGGTGAGAGTGCTACCCACTACACCACTGTGCCACCCTTTCCAATAAACTTTTTTTTTTTTTTTTTAAACTAGTTTCTTCATAAATTTAGGCCAATATGTATTCTGCTTTATATGTTTGGTAAAAAAAAGAAATCCCAATAAGTGTATATGGCAGCCTTTCTCAACCTTTTCAACACAGAGGAACCCTTGAAATAGTTCGTCAGGCTCAGGGAACCCCTGCTAAAAATTAGAAATCTACAACTCATGATACATTAGTGTGATGGTCAGTGGGAAGAATGGTCCTTACACTTGTGGTCATTGGGAAGAATTACCTCCTTATAGATAGGTAAAAAGATCACCGGTGTCAGTGTGAACTTATCTGAGAGGCAGAAATTGCCCAATGCTGAAGGAACCCCTAGCAACCTCTGGAGGAACCCTGGTTGAGAATCACTGGCATATGGATTGGTTTATGCAAACGTTATAGTGTTTACAAACTATGGTATTTTTTTTATACTAGTAATAGTGGCGATATTGTGGCAGTTGGACACTGACACTTTTCAGAAACCAGTGACACCAATATAGTGATCAGTTCTAAAAATATGCACCGTCACTATACTGACGACACAGGTTGGAAAGGGGTTAAACATCTAGGACAATCAAAGGGTGAACTGTGTGCCTTGCCAGTGTTTATGTGTACTGTACTTGCTGCTTTTACTAGGGGAAGAAATGCATTCTAGTCCCTGTTTTGCAGGAACCTAGAATCCATCCCTTCCCCCAGTCAGAATGGTAATTTGCCTTGCTTGCATAGGCAGATCCCCATTCTGTGCTGCTGACTGACGACTTGCAGGTGCCAGAGGACATTGAGTGCCCGGCACCATAGATTGCCTTCTGCACTGAAAAATCAGAGCAGAAGAAAGAAAATCAGGCAGTGTGAGGCCCCTGCAGGCGGAAATGCAGAATCACATATATTTACATGGGATTCTGTGCACAGCTGCCGCCCTGTAACAGAGCTGAATGAGTCAGTGAAAGAACCTACTCTCCTAGATGGTGCAATGTTTATGGATTTTCAATTGGACAGAAGAAGTCAACAAGCGATCAGGAAATACAATTGATCAAAAATCATTTTGGTCAGCAACGGTTAAAGGAAAACCAAAATGATTTTTGATCAATTGTATTTCCTGATCGCTTGCTGACTGCTTGTCCAATTGAAAATCCATAAACGTTGTAGGAAAGGAAGTTCCTTCACTGACTCATTCAGCTCTGTATGTGTAATTTTATCTCCTTTTATTCACAGCACAGCAGTAAGGCCTGAGTCACACCTATGCAGGTTGCAGTTTGCATATTGCAGGTGCATTTTGCGTTTTTCAATAAGTTTTTTCATCGATTGAAGTCTATTGAACCAAAAACCAGAAAAAAGTCCCTGGCCTTTTCCATAAAATGCACAGATGTGAACTACATCCATAGGAAACCATGTTAAAATGGACTGTAGTGTGTTTCTGCAAAACTGAAAACGCACAAAAAAAATGCATAGGTGAGAACCCGGTCTAAGTCTGGTTACCTCAGGTGAACCAGTAATTCATATGAAATACTTCACATTAACGGATTACAGAAATAAATAAATCTGAGTCTCATATAAGAATGGAAAGAAAAATATGAACACTATACATACAGTACCTTTTAACAGCTTCAGCCCCGGAAGATTTTACCCCCTTCCTGAGCAGAGCACTTTTTGTGATTCAGCACTGTGTCACTTTAACTGACAATTGCGCGGCCGTGTGACCTTACAACTAAACAAAATTGGTGTCCTTTTTTTTCCCACAAATAGAGCTTTCTTTTGGTGGTATTTGATCACCTCTGCGGTTGGCAAGTGGTTAAATGGTAAGGTATATTGTTGAAATATCATCATAAAATACAGTGTATGATTGCTACATTAACATTTTGAAATATAAAACCCAATTATTTTCCCTCTTTTCCACTGAAAGACCCTCATGGTGCATGCTTTGCTTTATTTTTTTATACTTACCTTTTATAAGATGCCTTCAGGTTGGTCTTCTTCCTCTTTTGTAGCCAAGGGAGGTCCTCTGCTGATGCACAGAGATGTGCTGATACAAGGATTTAAGTGCTGCTCTATGCTTTGAAACAATATGAAAAAATGTGTCTATGGCGACACTGTTATACAGTCTGCACTCCTCTCCTGCACATACCAACAGCTGTCATACCCTCCATACTCCTCTTCTGTACATACTGACTGCTGTCTAACCCTCTGCACTCCTCTCCTGCACATACCAACAGCTGTCATACCCTCCATACTCCTCTTCTGTACATACTGACTGCTGTCTAACCCTCTGCACTCCTCTCCTGCGCATACCAACAGCTGTCATACCCTCCATACTCCTCTTCTGTACATACTGACTGCTGTCTTACCCTCTGCACTCCTCTCCTGGACATACTGCCCAACATCATACCCTCGGCACTCATCTGCTGCATACCACCCGCTGTCATACCCTTTGCTCTCCTCTTCTGTACATTACTGACTGCTGTCTTACCCTCTGCACTCTACTCCTGCACATAATGCCCACCATCATACCCTCTGCACTCATCTGCTGCATACCACCCACTGTCATACCCTTTGCTCTGCTCTTCTGTGCATTACTGACTGCTGTCTTACACTCTGCACTCCTCTCCTGGACATAATGCCCACCATCATACCCTCTGCACTCATCTGCTACATACCACCCGCTGTCATACCCTTTGCTCTCCTCTTCTATACATTACTGACTGCTGTCTTACCCTCTGCACTCTACTCCTAGACATACTGCCCACCATCATACCCTCTGCGATCATCTGCTGCATACCACCCACTGTCATACCCTCTGCTCTCCTCTTCTGTACATTACTGACTGCGGGCAGAATGTCAGGAGACATTTGTTAGTCCAAAAAATACTGGCCGATATTCTGCCTGTGGGTATGTCAGTCTGTCAGACGTGCATACTGGAAAACCATCAGCCGACCGACTCCTGATCAGTGCTCTCAGCCAATAGGGAAGAGTGCTGATTGGTGTGTTCTGGCGGGGGGCGCATCACATGCCTGACAAAGGGGTCCTGCATGACTCCGAAACGTTGCACTGTTCTGTGATGTGATCATGCAATAAACAATCCGTTTGGACGCTACCTTGTTGATCCATGGTGTACTGGCAAATATCTCCATTGTGACGTTCTGAGACAGTTTCCAGCTGGTTGTTGCTGCAGGGTGTGGCAGGAACCTCTTAATTCTAAGGCAAGTATTTCATAATGAGCTAGTATGCATACTAGCTCATTATGCCTTTGTCTTGCAGGGTTTATTCAGGGTGTCCAACCTCTTTAATGCATTCTATGTACTAAGATAAAAATCCTTCAGTGTGCAGCAGCCCCCCTGGGCCCCCTAATACTTACCTGAGCCCCATCTCTGTCCACGAGTGTCTTGGCTGTCTGAGACTCTCCCTCCTGATTGGCTGAGACACAGTAGCGGCGCCGTTGGCTCCCGCTGCTGTCAAAGTCAGTTAGCCAATAAGGAGAGAGAGGGGGTGGGACCAGGTTGCGGCTCTGTGTCTGAATGGACACAGGGAGCTGTGACTCGACTCAGGTGCCCCCATAACAAGCTGCTTGCTGTGGGGGCACTCAACGGGAAGGAGGGGTCAGGATAACAGAAGAGGGATTTGAGAAGAGGAAGATCCAGCTGCTCTGTGCAAAACCACTGCAACAAGGCAAGTAAGTATAATATGTATGTTAATATGTATGTTGTTTTTAGAGAAAAAAGTAAAAAAAAAAAAAAAAACTACAATCACTTTAGGATTTCAGAACAGGAGAGTTGTTATCTGTTCAATTTAAATTGGAAGTTACAAACTTAACGAATTTTTGGCAGATCAACAAGGAAAATTTGCCCGTGCACTTCAATAAAGTTTATATGCTAGCTAAATACAAGCAGAAAGTGTTTCTATTAGGCACATGAATGGTTTACATATCAAAACCTTAATAATGCTAATAATGCCCCTAAAGGACAGAGCACAGTGCTAGAAATGACTTACTCTCTGAATGTGATAATTGGTCTTACAATATGCTCTGAAAAGGCTTTATCTAAAGTGATAATTGGCTGTATCGGTCACACTATTCCTGGCAGTGACAGTCTAATATAAATTCCTTTGACTTGTGCGAAAAGGTCAGCCTCATCAAATACCAGTGACAAGCCCATAATAAAAGATGGGAGAATGACAAAAGAACAAAAAATATATATATATCAGGCAGCATACATAAAAATGTGCAAAAAAATAAATTGTGTAAATCAAAAAAAAAAAAAAAAACCTGAACAGTAGTCCATATATGTGAAATCTTAAATAATCTATAAAGCCACTGATGCGTATCATTTAATTCTCTGGGTGCAAATCCCATGACCTGCTAGACTGGAACTCACCACTTTACAATGTACCAGTTTAAAGACAACCTCCTGTCCGTGGAATCAAATTTGCTTTCCTCTGTGGCAGAGGTCTCTTAACTGTTCTAAATCCTATCATACCTAACATATATATATATATATATATATATATATATATATATATATATATATATATATATATACATATATACACACACACACACACACACATACATACATACATACATACATATATATATATATATATATATATATATATATATATATGTCATGAAAATTTCTAAACCATACAATGTGGCCCTTGTACTGAAAAGTTTGGAGACCCCTGCTCTATGGTTTTGAACTCCATATAGATGGAAATCCCACCGATGGATATCCCTCCTATATAACGATCAACCATAACATTATGTCCACTAACAAGAAAAGCCCATTAACATGGATTATCTTGTTACACTGGCATCTGAAAGTGGGTGGGATATATTAGGCAAGTATATATTATCAAGCAAAACATGTTGTTCTGAAGTTGATGTGTTGAAAGTAGAAAAAAAAAAAATGGGCAAGTGTGAAGAATTTGAGGGACTTTTGACAAGAGCCAAATTGTAAGGCCTCATGCAAACAAGACTTTTTTTTTTTTACGCTCCTAGAATCCAGCAGCAGAAAAAATGCCTGACGCTTGTAAAAGTGTCTAAAGCTTTTACGGGCGTCAATTCATTTCATTTATTCTGGCCATTGAAATTAATTAATGCTCAAGCATTAGCGTTTAGCAACTTTTAGTAGCATAAAGCATTTTTTCTGCCCAAACTCTGCTGCTCCTGGACACACTGGCAGTGGGTATTTTTTCTTGCCCCTAAACGTTGCTAAATGACTATGTGTGCATGGACACATAGGCTAACATGGAGGGGTGTTTAGAGGCAGGAAAAATAAAAAATGTCAGGCACCCCTAGAAGCAGCTGTAAAAACGTCCAGTGTGCACGAGACCTAATAGCTAGATGACTGGGTCAGAGAAAACCCAAAACAGCAGCTCTTGGGGGATGTTCCCGGTCTGCTGTCATCAGGACCTACCAAGAGTGATTCAAGGAAGGAAAAGCAATGAACTGGAGACAGGGTTATGGCCAGCCAAGGCAATTTAACTGATAGATGTGGAGAGTGAAGGCTGATCCATGTAGTCTGATCCAATAGATGAGCAACTGGAGTTCAAATAGCTGAAAGAGTTAATGCTGGTTCCAACAGAAAGGCGTCAGTATACACAGTGCTTCACAATTTTTGTGTATGGGGCTGCGTATCCACAATCAAGTGATCAAGTCAATCCATGGACTCACCTAGACCTCTGAAGGCATGCTGTAGTATCTGGCACCACACTTTCAATAGCAGGTCCTTTAAAGTGGTTGCAAACTCTCCTCCACAACTTTGTCCCATGTAAATCAGCATAAAAAAACCTTAATGAACACTGCTTGTAGATATCTCCTTACTTGCTTAGTATTGTTGTAATGCTTTTTGTTCTTTAGAATGAAGTCACTGAGCATGCCCAGATCTCCCCTAATTTACGGCACACTCTCTATGTCTTATCTATCTGTTATCAGGACTTCCTACAGCCCAACACTGAACTCCCAGGAGACTTCAGACTCATTCAGGGCTTCCTCCTACACACCATGTGACCATGTGACATGACATACAATGTAAACTTGGCCATTACTGCAGTCTTATCAGCTGAAGCTGATAAGACTGACAAAGGGAAACATTAGACATCGGCACAAGTAAATACTATGAAATAAAACAAGTCAGCTATGAACAGGGAAACAGGGTTGCCATAGAAACGTTGGATTGAGAAGGAGGCTTGGTTCAGGAAGTGCTCAATGTAAGGGCGGAAATACACTCCACTGTGGACTCAGAAAACAATACTTAATATGGAGCTGCCTTACCCCTGGAAACAAGTTTTTTAACGTTTCTTTAAACAGTAAGTAATATGCAATTTGGGCTGGATCACAGTGGCTATAGTCTGATAATGACTTATTATAATGGACTAAATGAAAAGCAGCATCAGAGTGGGAGAGTTTACTTCCTCTTTAAGTCCTGGAAGTTGAGAGGCGAGTCCTCTCAACTTACAGGACTTAAAGGACCTGCTGCTGAAAGCGTGGTGCCAGATACCACAGCATGCCTTCAGAGGTCTAGGCGAGTCCATTCCTCACCAGGTTATGGTGGGTGATCATAATGTCATGGCTGATCGTTGTATATTTGAAAATACCTAGGTTAAAAAAGGACAGGACCAATCTGCCTGCACCAGAGACATTTCTCCATTTCACATGAGAGTCGGTCAGTCTCCATTGCAGAAGAAAGTTGTTTTTGCGTAAGAGTAAAGCCAGCCTCAGATGTAACTGGATAATCTAGATCTTTCAGTTAGACTTTTCAACCAGATTTTGGAAACAAAGTGATGTCTTTGTACCACTGCTTCCGCATTTTTCTTTTTTTATTTCAGTACAATCCTTTAAACAAGGCAAAAAACAGAGAACCAGAGCTCATTTCATTCAACTAGTCCAGATAAAAAGATGAGAGCTGTCTGGTAGTGGAAGGTAAACAATTGAGGTCTGTCATTTCTATCCTTCCTTCATTACTTTGGAAATCAGTGACCCGGAGAAGTAGCTGCGTATCAGTTGTCCCCACATCGTACTGGTTGCTTCACTCAGTCAATATGACAGTCTTGGAGATTTATGGTGGATTACTTTATTCTTCCACTGAAATCCCAAGGTGCTAAGTGCACAGTACAGTAACTCATAATTCACATTACACAAGACACGGTGAAATCTGATTACTATGGATACTGCAGTTTGCTCTTCCCACCGTTTTACTGAATGTAGACTCAATTATGTAAGCCGTACCAATCAATCATTATTTGCTGTTATTTTCAGTAATACAGCAAATGGAAGCTAAAAATAGCTGTCACATGGCAGGAAATAATGATTGTTACGGCACAAAACACCGCTTATATTTCTACAAGTTAGTGAATCAAGTCTTCTGCCTGTTTCTCTGACCATCATTAGGACCGCAGGCTTACCATTATTTCTCACATGGCAATGGGCCTTCCAAGCAAACAGCCAAGATAGTGGGGAGCCAGCTGACATGACCTGTCAGTCATGTGACCAACCTTCACACCAATCATGGCATTCTTTCAGGGTTTGCCAACTGTCAGTAAATTCATGAACAGTTTATAAAATCTGTGACTTTTACATCTGCTCGTGAATGTCCGTTACAGACATGTAGAATGCCTACCCGTAACAGGCAGTCATGGACAGATGTAAAAATATTCAACAAACTGTCTTTGGAATTCATGACAGTTGGCAACCCTGCATTCTCTCCGGAGCGTTATTCAGAGGGAACTCTGCGGGGCATACCAGGTTGCACCTCATGGCTGGCATTTTATTAACCACTTCCCCCACATCACCATCATATGACATTGGAGACTTGAAGTGGCGATATCTAAACAATGCCTACACCTGCAGGCATCGTCCAGATATATCTTTGTTTTCGGTAGGCTATTTCCTGCACAGTAAAAAAATCATAGCGGCCGTTACACTGCTTGATTGCTTTTAAGGGGGGGGGGGGGGGCCTCTGATGCTTCTCTGGTCTCACATGTGTGACCGGCAAGCCAGAGAATGAACCCGTCGGAGGTGGAAGTTTACCATAGAGCCGTCCGAGGACCAGATGGTCTCCAGCCCTCTCTATGACCCTCACAGGCTGGAAGCTACGTCATTTTTGTGGGAAAGCCAGAGATCTATTTTGTTTTTGATCTTAGGCTTTCCAGAATAGAGGAGAGATCTGGGGACTTATAGACCCCAGATTTCTCCCATAAAGAGGACCAGTCATGCCATATTCCTATTACAAGGGATGTTTACATTCCTTGTAACAGGAATAAAAATCGATCAAAAAGTAAAAAATAAAAAAAAGAGAAAGTGAAAATAAAATAAAAAATAGTTTACCACATATGTAAACGAAATTCAAACCACACATGTGAGGTATCGCCGCAAAGGTTAGAGTGAGAGCAATATTTCTAGCACCGGGCCTCCTCTGTAACTCTAACCTGGAAAATGTTTAAAACGTCGCCTATGGAGATTTTTAAGTACTGAAGTTTGGTGCCATTCCTCAAGTGTGTTCAATTTTAAAGCATGACATGTTCGGTATCCATTTACTCGACATAACATAATCTTTTACATTATACAAAAAATTGGGGTAAATATTGTGTTTTTTTTTTTTCTTTTTAAATTCATAAAAGTGTTTTCTTACCCCAATAAAATTGCATTTGAAAAATTGCTGAGTAAATACCGTGTGACAAAAAAAAGTTGCAACAACCGCCATTTTATTCCCTACTTTTATTTTCTGCTAACATATGTTTGCTCCTGGTTGCTTTCCAATGCTGGGGACTGGCTAGATGTGGTACTCCAAACGCGCGTGTAGGATGGCTGATGATATGGCGGTGGCGTCACTAGGTTAATCTGGAATGCCCAGTGAAAACAACATGTGAGCGTCCTACACCTCAAATGGAAACCGGAAGTGCGTTCCAGCCTGGGATGCAAATATCCTATTGGCTACCCGCATCACGTGGCGTTCCTCGATGTTTGATTCCCAGGCTGGAACGGACTTCTGGTTCCAGTTTCCGTTTGAGGCGTAGGACGCTCGCATGTTGTTTTCACTGGGCATTCCGGATTAACCCAGTGACACCACCGCTATATCATCAGCCATCCTTAAGGCGAGTTTGAAGTACTACATCTAGCCAGTCCCCAGCATTGGAAAGAAACCAGGAACACTGAGGATCCAGTTCACACTGAGGCAGCATGACTTACAGTGCGACTGCCTCAGGCGACCTGGACGTGACCGCTGCGCTGACTTGCATAATGACTTCTGTATAGAAGTCAATGCAAGTCGCCCCCAAAGTCATACAGGAACCTTTTTCTAAGTCGGAGCAACTTGTGTCGCTCTGATTAGAATGGTTCCATTGTACAGAACGGGACGCTACTTGTCAGGCGGCTAAGTCGCCTGACAAGTTGTCCTAGTGTGAACCAACCCTAAAGCACTTGTCACTTTATCTGATACACCTGTATTTACTCTGCTTTTGTGAGTAGCCATTTGGCTTTGCTTTTCATTTTATTAAATGGTGATTTTAGTTACTGCACTTAGTTTGGCGCGCCTGGTCTCTCCTTCTTTTTACTATTGCAGAGTACCGTATATACTCGAGTATAGGCCGACCCGAGTATAAGCCGAGGCCCCCAATTTACCCCCAAAAAACTGGGAAACCTATTGACTCGTGTATAAGCCGAGGGTGAGATATGCCTGTCCATCCCTGTGTGTGTCCGTCCATCCCTGTGTGTCCGTCCATCCCTGTGTGTCCGTCCATCCCTGTGTGTGTGTCCATCCATCCATCCCTGTGTGTGTGTGTGTGCGTCCATCCATCCATCCATCCATCCATCCCTGTGTGTGTGTGTGTGTGTGTGTGTGTCCATCCATCCATCCATCCCTGTGTGTGTGTGTGTCCATCCATCCATCCATCCCTGTGTGTGTGTGTGTGTGTGTGTGTGTGTGTCCATCCATCCATCCCTCCCTGTGTGTGTGTGTGTGTGTGTGTGTGTGTGTGTGTGTGTGTGTGTGTGTGTGTGTGTCCGTGCAGCCTTGTGTGTCCAGCCTACCTGTGTCCCAAGCCTCCGTCCGGTCCCGTCCCGAGCCTCCGTGTCGTCCCGTCCCGAGCCTCCGTGTCGTCCCGTCCCGAGCCTCCGTGTCGTCCCGTCCCGAGCCTCCGTGTCGTCCCGTCCCGAGCCTCCGTGTCGTCCCATGCCAGGATCGCCGCTCTTCGTCGGCGCCCTGGCGGCCATTCCCCTGTTCAAAAGCCGCGCCTCCCGCCTCCGCCTGTGATAGGCGGAACACTCAATTTCCCAGCAGTCTGTGTTCCGCCTATCACAGACATCGTCTCATCCTCGTCCGTAGTACGAGGATGAGCCGATGTCCGTGATAGGCGGAACACTGACTGCTGGGAAATTGAGTGTTCCGCCTATCACAGGCGGAGGCGGAGCCGGAGGCGCGGCTTTTGAAAGGTAGAATGGCCGCTGTCTGTCTGCTCGACACGCTGTTCGGGCAGTCAGACAGCGGTGACTCGAGTATAAGCCGAGGGGGGCACTTTCAGCCTCAAAAAAGAGGCTGAAAATCTCGGCTTATACTCGAGTATATACGGTAAATACTGTAGTGTCAAACAGATATTTTTTAACCCCTTCCCAATCGACAGTATGCATATATGAGGCCTCACCGATCTAGACTTGGGCCCACATATACACGTATCTGTCCTTGTGCTGGGAGCACACTGCACTGCACAGCACCCTCCCAGCGCAGAGACCAGACTCTCACTGGGAGTCCCAGGTTCCATATTAATGATCGGGACCCACAACTTCCAGGTTCCAGGTCACCTGAGGGCTGTGATAGCTTCTGTTAGCTTAGTTATCACAGTGATCAGTCACTTTGCAGCCCACCCCTGTGTTTTATGTCTCAAATTGGAGGGACAGAAACATTGCATCTCTCTCCTTGCAGGGAGAAAAAAAATAAAATAAACAAACAAAAGTGTGTAACAAAATAAAAAGAAAAAAATGAAATAAAAAGAAAAGAAAAAAAAGAAAGAAAGAAAAAATAGCTAAGTTAGTGTTTGGGTAAAGTAAGGGTCAAAAAGGTCAGAGTCATTATATTTTAGCCAGGTTTTTTTTTGTTGTTTTGTTTTTAAAGTATTTTTTTAAACTAGTATCAATGTCATTTAGTGTGAGTATGTATAAGATAGGATACAAAAAAAAAGCCAAAAGTGCACTATTGTTTCTACGCTGTACTACAGATACAAACAAAAAACTAAAATACACATACTGTATGTAGTATTGCTGCAATTGTCTGGAACAGGAAAATTTATTTTGGGTTGTTCTATAACATCCACATTTGTACTCAAAAAAATTAAACATACACAATTTCATATAAAAGAGACAAAAATTATTTTATATACAGTATATATATATATATATATATATATATATATATATACATACATACATACATACATACATACATACATACATACATACATACATACATACACACACACACACACACACACACACACACCAAAAAAATACACCAAATATCAACATGTGGATTAAATTTCATCAAGTCCAAAAAAAAAAAAAAATAGAATAGAATCCTCTTCAACAATCCACCATATGCTTTAGTGACACCCGCTCCCCACAAGACACTCCTGTATTGCCTTTCATTCTAATGATAGGCTAAATCAGCTTTAATTCATATAGAATTTATAACTGGTTCATCCATTCAACCCTCATCCGATAGTTATACTACGCAATAGAAAAAAAAGAAATCCAAAATAGTGTAATATTGTTAATATTATTGAAATTTCTTCCCCACAATCACTACTACACACAAGCATACTCTATAAAATAAAAGAGCCCATTCAGAAAATCCACCATAGAATATCCAACAAATTCTTCCCACCACCAGATCCGCAAAATGTGGGAGCAAGGATTGGTATATACAGATACTCTCACCAGAGCCGGTAACTCCATCACGTCTGATATGTGACTTCTGGTGCGGCGTATGGCAGAACTTACGTTTGCCATACAGCCACGCACTGACACATTTCATCATTCTATTTTATTTATGAAGAAGGATCTTTAAGTTTTATTTTGGACTCAAATTTAATCAGGTATATTTTTTTTATTGGTTCTTTTTTTTTTATATATACACATTTAAATTTTTGCTTTAATTTTTTGGGAGTATAAATGTGGATGTTACAGCGCCTTAAGTGATTGTGATAGTAGCAAGAACTACACAGCTAAATAAAAAAAATTAAAAATAATAATCTTCTTATTTTTTTGGGCCAGTTTTCTTTTGATAATCAAAAAAAATAAAAATCCATTACCATTTCCCACCAAACTAAAGCCATATTGTCCTGAAAACAACAAGGTATAATCCATCTGTATGCACAAAGTAGTTCTGAAGATATGTATGGTTTTACTAATGCATGCTAAAGTTGCAAAATTGTGTTCAGGCATTAGGATTTGTTTTACCCTCTGGTACAAAGGGGTTAAAGAAGAATTTCAGGTATTGATATTTCTACACAGTTACATAGAGTTCAGCTTGGAACAATGTATCGATCTATAGGTTATATCTGTGGGATCCATCTTGAGGCTGGAAGTCACCAAAGTAGACACCACTACGCCTGTCCTACTGAATAGTGAACACAGAGGGTAAGCCGCTGGGCAGGGGTGCCATTCAAAGATCGCTTTGCAGTTTCTCAATCAGTCTGATTGTGTGAGGTGGGCAGTGTGACTTTTTTGCCCACACCTTGTCCACTCAGAGAACACATTGGGGGTTATTTACGAAAGGCAAATCCACTTTGCACTGCAAGTGCACTTGAAAGTGCAGTCGCTCTCAATCTAAGGGGTAGATCGAAAATGAGGGGAAGCTCTGCATCCAATCATGTGCAAGCTAAAACGCTGTTTTTTATTTTCCTTGCATGTCCCCCTCGGATCTACAGCGACTTTACTTCCAAGAGCACTTGCAGTGCAAAGTGGATTTTCCTTTAGTAAATAACCCCCATTGCATTCATACAAAATTCAAAGCAATCTCTGAATGGTTCCTGTGCCGAGCACCCTACCTTCTTTGTTAATAATGCGGCAGGGCAGCCGCTCTGCGCGGTATCCAGAAGCAAATGAAGATCACTAGAATAGTCTACTACAGTGATTTTTCCGGCTTCTAGAGGGAGCCCACAGGTATGGTAAATGTATAGTCACGTTGATTTAGGATGGTCCAATGTAATTAAGTAATGTCCATACTTCTTCTTTAATAGCCTTCTGATATGAAAACTGAAAAAAGGCCCCCCAGATCCACCACATAAAGTAGCAACACCCTGTATTAATATTATTATTTGAAGACCAATTTCTGGTCATGTGCCTTAGAGAGGTTTGAGGCCTTAGTAACAAAATGATAATTGTAGGACAGCCTCCATTTCCCACATCTTCTAACTGCCAAAGGTTAGCAGATGACAAAGCGAGGACACATACAACTGAATTTTGCAGCAAAACTTTGAGTTTACATCACAACTTAAGACACAAAGTAACTCAAAATTGGTATTTAATACTACTCTCTAAAACCTAGTTACAAATGATTTGAAAATGCATAACTTGAAGATGCGTTGAACCTGTAAAAGCTACCCACTATCGCCCACACCAAGGTCCCACAAAGAAACGTGTCGAAGGAGGCGACGAGCAGTGAACATTCCATGGTTCTCAATATAAAAGATATTGCCTAGAGCTTACTAAGCCAGGTGACTCCAGCATCAGGCCAATGCTGCATTTGTCCCCCGTCGGCTCAAAGACTGAGAACCAATCGATGAAACACCACCGATCACTTACTTCTCAGAGCTCCATGTGCAGAGAGCTGCTGTCAGTCAGTCAGCAGCTCTCTGCTCTGCACCTCCTCACTGGAGCGTGGGGCTGGGAGCAGCTGGCCCAGGCTGTCAGTGGCTTGCTGAGAGGCGGAGCCATGTGCTGATCCAGGGTGGTGGGTGGATCCAGGCCATATTGTTTGCGATTTTTCCACAGCTTGGACCGGCTCTGTGACATCAGCCGACAGCGAGATTCAGCCCACTGTCTGCTGAAAACGGATCACAGGAGTGCAGAAGGAACTGCACTCCTGTAATCCACAGGAGAAGTATAGACAAATGAGCTTGGCTGTACTTCTTTAACAATGCAGTCCCATTCACTTGTATTGCTCCTCTGGTCAGGTGACACCTGCATGCTGATTTTACCCATGATATTTTAAGAGTGATGCATAATAATACGATTCCCAGCAACCCAGCCAGTGAGGATTGCTGAGTCCTCTACACATACAGCACATGTCCACAAGAAGAACACAGTAAAAACGAATACATGCAGTATAAATGCAGTACACACAATTTATTTTTAGGGCTCATACATAGAGTACTGAATTATATGCAGGATCTTCCTAAAAGAAAGATCCTGCATAAAAAAATAGTCCATAGTGGTAATGTTTTTACATGCATATGTCCATATAACTGAGATGTGTACGGGCAACTGTATGAGTCAGTGAGCACACTGGAAATATAAAGTCGTTCAATCAGAATGACTGAAGACCAAGGTCTTTCTATGCCACCACCGCTGCTTAGTGCGCCTTACACTTAGTTTATGTTAACATCTCTCCCATGCCCTGAAGTTAGTCATTCACTAGGCAGAGGCGGCGGCACAAAATGGCCTCAAGGCTGATGGCTATAGCCATTCTGCACCACCGCCAGCACATTTTCATGCTCTCCAAATTACATGGTGGCACAGCACCATGCAGCTTGCGGTACTTAAAAAAAATAAAAATAAAAAAAAGGTCAGGATATAAATAGGCTGTCTATGCGCACAATGCAGATCCAAAAAGATCTGAATGGAACCTAAAGCTAGGTACACACGGGCTGAAATCTGCAGTAAAAAAGGTCAGTTCAGCAGTTACGACTTTTGGCCCGTGTGTACAGCTTTTCATGCGATAGAAGCCAGTCTCATGACCAGCTTCTATCAAGCAACCGGCATCCGATCATCGATGGCTGCGTGCACTGACCGATGTGTTCTGAGGGGGGGGCGGAAGTCCCCCTGTCAGAACACAATAGCACAGCGGGGGGGGGGGGGGGTCGCTGTACTAACATTGCATAGTTAGTACAATAACCTCCTCAGTTTTTTTATTCAACCCATTGAGTTGAACAAAATAAGTAACGTGCGTACCAGTCATTACCGAGACGAGGCAATTTCATTATTTGCAGAGGTTCACCTTAGGCTCGGTTCACACCAGACGCGGCACGACTTGCCGCGCCACGACCTGACAAGTCGCCCCCGTTCTGTACTACGGAACCGTTCTAATAGGAGCGACTCGAGTCGCTCCGACTTAGAAAAAAGGTTCCTGTACTACTTTTGCGGCGACCTCGGGCGACTTGCATTGACTTCTATACAGAAGTCATTTTGCAAGTCGCCACTGAGGTCGCGGCAGGTCGCGGCAGGTCGCGGCGCGGCAAGTCATGCCACGTCTGGTGTGAACCGAGCCTTACCAATCATCAAATTTACATATCATGCATGTAAAAGTTTGCACGAACATTTAAATGCGTATTGAAGCATGAAAAAAAAAAAAAGGTAAAAAATGGTTCCTGATCCTTTATAGCACTTTATATAGCACAGTGCTTGTGCTGTGTGATCTGCTCCCCCCAGATCGCCTAAAAAACCTGGCTGATCCTGCCAGTTTCTGCCCTCCCCACTGTAAACTGACCACAGTTTATTATGGCTGCTGAGCCCTAACAACGTGGTCAGTTTACGCGCCTCCGTCATCCACAGCCATGCTGTCTCTCCTCTGTCCTCCTCCTCCCTCCCTCCCTGTCTACTCCTGTGTCAGGGCCCCCCCCCCCCCCCGTCCTTCTGTAATAACATGTCTTACTTTAAATAATCTGTTCTTTATTCTAAGGATATGTCCCCGGTGTGTGTTGAGGAGAGAGGCGGCATGTCACGTGACTGACTGCTGATCAGCGCTCACAAATAAGGTATATGCAGCTTTTTTTTTATACAACACTCACACACAGCGGGGCCTAGCCTTAGAAGACCGAGCGGATTATATAAAGTAAGACACGTGGGTTAACAAACCCTTTAAATACATTCCAAATCATACCACGCATGCAGATTTTTCTATTTCAGGTTTACACGTAAAACATGTTCTAAATCATGCCATGCATGCAAAGTTTTCTATTTTAGGTTTACACCCAAAATCATACTGCGCATGCAGATTTTTCTATTTTAGGTTTACATGGCTTAACGCTATGAATGGATGCTAACCACAAGGCATCTGTGGGCATGCAGTACAAATGTTAACGTTGTGCTTTGTATTCCCGTGCGCATGAGCACTTAAATCGGAGTTCCACACAGAAATTTAAATTTCAGATACATGTCTAATACAGGTATTTGCTCCCATTTCCAGCAAAAGAACGCTACAGTATCTGCAGCGATCTACGCCATGTCCGGCCCCTCCTCCGCCCCCGCTGTCTTCTGAGAGACACACAAGTCCCAGAATACAGCAGGGACCACTCAGTATGCGCAGCGCGACTTGGGGATGCGCAGTAGGGAACCAAGCTGCAGCTGCAGTATTTGTAGCTGCTGCCTTTTAAAAAAAAAAAAAAAAATGTGGGCGTAACTTTGCTTTAAGACTTGGATTTCTATTTTCTGGGGAAGCACAGCTGTTTACTAAAGGGGAATCCTCCCCCAGATATGACAAGCCAGCTGAATTTTATAAAGACTTGCAAATGTTCAACACAAGAGGTAAGGCCTTTGTAAAACTGGATTTACACTGGCTGATTTCACATATATTTTAATGACTAATACAATGAATATCTACAACACAGGCTCAATGCAAGAAAAACAGAAAACTGTTGTCTATGTGCCCTGTTCACACACGCTGCATTGAGGTGGGATGCGTAAAAAAATGCATACAAGCTGCATTTTGCACAATGCACCGCATGCAACCACAGCACATTACAGTGCATACCGGTGAAGTATGATTTTGTGACACGTAAAGTTAAAGTGGTTCTTCAGGCTTTTAAAAAAAAAAAAAAAAAAATGTTTTATGTCAGCAGTGACAAATACTGTAGCTGCTGACGTTTAATAAAAGGACACTTACCTTTTCAGGGTTCAAGTGTCATGCTCTCCCCAACCCCTTCTTCGCTGGTCTTCAGGCCCCTGGCACTGGCATGTCTACTGTGGGCAGCTGGCTGCGATTCCTTGCAGCTTCACAGCCGGCTGCCCATTGCGCATATCTGAGCTGTGCTGCACTTTGTGAATGGTCCCACAACCTTCTAGAATATGTGATGTGTCCCAGAAGGGGGGCGGGGAGGGTTTTGAGGAGGGGTACCTTTAAAAACCAGTTACCCACTCAACCCACCCAAAAAAAGTACCAAAAACAGAAGGGGGGTGCATAAAGCGGAACTTAGATGACATAGATGACCTCGGTCACCCGTCCCATGTGGAGGCATTTAATGTCCGGATGTGCCCTGATGTGACGGCAAGGGGCTCTACAGCCAGGGCATACAGTAATGGTGATATAGAGCAGCCCTGACCAGTGCCACAGGACAGCAAGAAGTGGGGTCTGAGATCCTACCACTGACTTGGATCCGGGCAGTGGGAGTCTGGTAGAGGAGTTGGAGCCATTTAATAAATTTTGGGCGAAACCAAACCTGCGGAGACACTCCAACAGGTAGCTCCATTCCACAGAGTCAAACACCTTTGCGGCGTCCAGGCTGTCCACTACCCTGGATCCAATACCGTCATGTGTAGATTGAAGATTCATGAAGAGCCTCTGGAGGTTAAACGCTGTGTTATCTATTGGAAACAGGTACATTAAAGTGGTTGTAAACCCCCCTGAGACATTTTTACGTATAGGTAAGCCTATAATAAGGCTTACCCAAATGTACTGAAAATATCTTCTAAACGTGCGCCGTTTAGGAGATATTTACCTTGTAGTGTGGTGAAGAAACTGCCCTCCGTGCTGTTTCTTCCCCAGCATGTGCCGTGACAGGCAGCTCTTGCGCGCACACGTGGGATTGACATCAAGTGGCTCCGGACAGTCACAGAGCTGGAGCCTGTGGCCACGGAAGGAAGAGGAGCAAAGATGGATGCTTCCACCAGCTTCGTTTGCCGGTAAGTTCCACATAATGGGCTAATATGCGATGCATACTAGCCCATTATGCTTTTACTTTTCAGGGCAATAAAGAGGAAGTAAAAAAGCCATCAGGATTTACTTCCTCTTTAATTTTAGGACAAGCATTATGTATGGAGGTGTGGCAGAGCTCCCTCCCCAACACTTCACCTATCCCACAGGCAGTGCAATTGGTTTGTAGTTGGGTGGGTGGGTCTGATGGGGATTCAGAGGCACTAGTTACCCATTGGGTCTGTCCTCCTTGTGATTAACAGCAGGCAGTGGGTTGAGCCATACCAATACCTATTAGGCTCCACCCACATTCAGCATCATTGGTTTCTGGGAGATTGTCAGCTGTGAAGCCAGCAGTCTCCTTGACAGCCAGTGACAGATAGGTAGAGGAGGGGGTCAGCGGCAGCAAACATGCCGCCTGCTACACAGCGTTGAGAGAAAGGTACTTTACCTCTTTCTGTAATCCAACTCAAACTGCCCATACGTTAGAATTTTGTTCATTTTTTTTTTTAAGAGCATTTGTTTGATTTTCTAATCTTTAGAGAGGACAAATCGATGTTTGCTTTCAACTGCAATGATGAAAAAATTCAAAATGAGCAGATTGAAATTTTTTCTCAAATGAATGAATTTCTAACAATATATGTGGTCTTCATTTGGGAAGTAACATTCATTCCAAAATCAAATGTTAAAAGCCAACTAAAATTTTGAAGTGCTTCCATCAAGTCATGAAATGTACTGAGAATTTTCATTGGAATATTCATTCTGAAACTCTGAGTGTATGGCCTGCTTTACAAATGGTCATAATTACATTCCTTATCTAGCAACTGAAGTTAATTATTTTTCTGATTCTGCTGCATGTAATGGTAAAGTGAACGAAAGGGGATTTTTAAATCTGGTCCAGGCCATTTTAACCATTTCAGTACCATGCCATAGCCATAAGATGGCTGCAATGTGGCTCCCTTGTTGCCCCCCTGGGACGTGCTCTGTGACTGCTGTGTCCTTAGGACACAGCTGATCACAGATCAAAGTAAAAGGCCAATCCCAGTGGCACAGTGCCTCCTCATCAGTGCCCATCAATGCAGCCTCATCAGTGTCCATTAAGGCAGCCTCATCAGCGTCCATTAATACAGCCTCATCAGCGCCCATAACTTTAGCCTCATCAGTACCCATTAATGCAGCCTCATCAGTGCCCATTAATTTAGCCTCATCAGCGCCCATTAATTTAGCCTCATCAGCGCCCATTAATTTAGCCTCATCAGCGTCCATTAATGCAGCCTCATCAGCGCCCATTAATGCAGCCTCATCAGCGTCCATTAATGCAGCCTCATCAGCGTCCATTAATGCAGCCTCATCAGCGTCCATTAATGCAGCCTCATCAGCGCCCATAACTTTAGCCTCATCAGTACCCATTAATGCAACCTCCTCAGTGCCCATTAATTTAGCCTCATCAGCGCCCATTAATTTAGCCTCACCAGCGCCCATTAATTTAGCCTCATCAGCGCCCATTAATGCAGCCTCATCAGCGCCCATTAATGCAGCCTCAGCAGTGCCCACAAATTTAGCCTCATCGGTGCCCATTAATGCAGCCTCATCAGTGCCCATAAATTTAGCTTCATCAGCGCCCATTAATGCAGCCTCATCAGCGCCCGTTAATGCAGCCTCATCAGCGCCCATTAATGCAGCCTCATCAGTGCCCATTGATGCAGCCTCATCAGCGCCCGTTAATGCAGCCTCATCAGCGCCCGTTAATGCAGCCTCATCAGCGCCCGTTAATGCAGCCTCATCAGCGCACACCAGCAAAGAAAACAAAAAATTACTTATAACAGAAACTAAAAAAAAAATTTTTATTTTTTTTTATAATTGTAATTTTTTTTCCATTTGTTTAGCATAAATTAAATAAAAACCCCAGTGGTAAGTGAATAAGAAAGCTCTATCTGTCTCAAAAAAAGTACCAAAAATTTCTGATGGGTACGGTGTTGCAAGACCGCGCAATTGTCAAAGTGTTAGAGCGTTGAAAGCTGAAAATTGGCCTAGGCAGGAAGGGGCTGAAAGTGTCCAGTATTGAAGTGGGTAAAGGGCCATATCACCAGAAAAGTGCCGTTAGGATTTTTTACTCGATTTCCCTCATCCTCTTCCTTGTACATCAGCTATTCAAATATATGGGCAGCAACCACATGGCGTAATAGAGTTCATTCAGCACGCACAGAAAAATAAAAAACACTTTTAGAAGCTCCCTGCGCATAGTTTCGTGCAGATCTAAACGCAGCACTATAATAATCAACAAGCCCATACACAATGCTGCGTCTACCTGCAAAAAAAAAAAAAAAGTACACCTCTGTACATGAACACAATTAAACGTGTAAATCTGCAATTCATTTGAATGAAAGAAGAATGGTACGTGTCTAAAGGCTGTATACAGGTAAAGGTTAATACTTTAAATGTGTATTTTCTGCCAACTCCAACCCTATGCATATACCCTATACATTTTCTGACTGTCCCTTTTACGGCGGTTCACTGGTAATCACCGGCACTCCATACACTTGGAAGAAATGGCAGATCCCCTCTTTGCCCAATCCCAGTCAGATCCCCACCGTGCCCAATCCCGGTCAGATCCCCACCGTGCCCAATCCCGGTCAGATCCCCACCGTGCTCAATCCCGGTCAGATCCCCACCGTGCCCAGACCAGGGCAGATCCCCTCCGTGCCCAGACCAGGGCAGATCCCCTCCGGGCCCAGACCAGGGCAGATCCCCACCGTGCCCAGACCAGGGCAGATCCCCACCGTGCCCAGTCCCGGGCAGATCCCCACCGTGCCCAGTCCCGGGCAGATCCCCACCGTGCCCAGTCCCGGGCAGATCCCCTCCGTGCCCAGACCAGGGCAGATCCCCACCGTGCCCAGTCCAGGGCAGATCCCCTCCGTGCCCAGACCAGGGCAGATCCCCACCGTGCCCAGTCCAGGGCAGATCCCCTCCGTGCCCAGTCCCAGACAGATCCCCTCCGTGCCCAGACCAGGGCAGATCCCCTCCGTGCCCAGACCAGGGCAGATCCCCTCCGTGCCCAGACCAGGGCAGATCCCCACCGTGCCCAGACCAGGGCAGATCCCCTCCGTGCCCAGACCAGGGCAGATCCCCACCGTGTCCAGTCCCGGGCAGATCCCCACCGTGCCCAGTCCCGGGCAGATCCCCACCGTGCCCAGTCCCAGGCAGGATCCCCACCGTGCCCAGTCCCAGGCAGGATCCCCACCGTGCCCAGCCCCGGGCAGGATCCCCACCGTGCCCAGTCCCGGGCAGAGCCCCACCATGCCCAGTCCCCGTCAGAGCCCCACCGTGCCCAGTCCCGGGCAGATCCCCTCCGTGCCCAGTCCCGGACAGATTCCCTCCGTGCCCAGTCCCGGACAGATCCCCTCCGTGCCCAGTCCCGGGCAGATCCCCTCCGTGCCCAGTCCCGGGCAGATCCCCTCCGTGCCCAGTCCCGGGCAGATCCCCTCCGTGCCGAGCCCAGGGCAGATCTCCTCCGTGCCCAGCCCCGAGCAGATCCCCTCTTATCACCCCATAGGCATAGAAGGATCTCTCCTCCTCCACAAATAATACTCAGCAGAGGCTGCAGCAGACATCACCCAGAGGACACTGGAGTCCAATACCTGCCCAATGAGCGCCGAGCACAGCATCCCCGGTGATCAGGCTTCCTATGGCACTACACGCTATTGTGTACAAGGCACCCACCCGGATCGGATCCCTGTGTTAGCGGGCAGGATCGTATACCTCTCCTCCTCCTGCAGACATTCATAGCGGGCGGGCAGGCGGCTGGCTGATTTCTGCTCCCGGCGGCGGAGGACCATGGGGCTGAAGCAGGACGGAGTGCGGTGATGAGCGGAGCACGCTTTGTGAATGGGACATCGGGGAGATATAGGACGGCTCCCAGCCAGATGCTGCATTCACACACCGGGCCGGACTACAGACACGCCCCCACGCTCCTATTGGCTGTGCCCCTAAGAGAAAGTAAAGACTCACTACACAGCTGGCTGAGGAAAGTTCTCCAGTGTGGGGGAGAGGGGGGAGCTGTGCACACCGCTGTGTACTACGCTGATGCCTTGAAAAAAAAAAAAAAAACTACGCCTGTGTACTATGCCTATATAATATCACCACAATGCTTGTCTACTATGGCTGTATAGTATCACCACAATGGCTGTATAGTATCACCACAATGGCTGTATAGTATCACCACAATGGCTGTATAGTATCACCACAATGGCTGTATAGTATCACCACAATGGTTGTATAATATGGCTGTATAGTATCACCACAATGGCTGTATAGTATCACCACAATGGCTGTATAGTATCACCACAATGGTTGTATAATATGGCTGTATAGTATCACCACAATGGCTGTATAGTATCACCACAATGGTTGTATAATATGGCTGTATAGTATCACCACAATGGCTGTATAGTATCACCACAATGGCTGTATAGTATCACCACAATGGTTGTATAATATGGCTGTATAGTATCACCACAATGGCTGTATAGTATCACCACAATGGCTGTATAGTATCACCACAATGGTTGTATAATATGGCTGTATAGTATCACCACAATGGCTGTATAGTATCACCACAATGGTTGTATAATATGGCTGTATAGTATCACCACAATGGCTGTATAGTATCACCACAATGGCTGTATAGTATCACCACAATGGTTGTATAATATGGCTGTATAGTATCACCACAATGGCTGTATAGTATCACCACAATGGTTGTATAATATGGCTGTATAGTATCACCACAATGGCTGTAAAGTATCACCACAATGGCTGTATAGTATCACCACAATGGTTGTATAATATGGCTGTATAGTATCACCACAATGGCTGTATAGTATCACCACAATGGCTGTATAGTATCACCACAATGGTTGTATAATATGGCTGTATAGTATCACCACAATGGCTGTATAGTATCACCACAATGGCTGTATAGTATCACCACAATGGTTGTATAATATGGCTGTATAGTATCACCACAATGGCTGTATAGTATCACCACAATGGTTGTATAATATGGCTGTATAGTATCACCACAATGGCTGTAAAGTATCACCACAATGGCTGTATAGTATCACCACAATGGCTGCATAATATCACCAGAATGGCTGTCTACTATGGCTGCTTAGTATCACCACAATGGCTGTATATTATGACTGTATAATATCACTACAATAGCTGTGTACTATGGCTGTGTAAAGGCTCATCATATCTGCTCCGCATTCTGTAAGACTGGCACAGAACTGGTGTACTCTCAGGAATATAGTGACAAAGGAGGACTTCTGAGCACTTTCGTTACAGAGGGCATGATTATTGTCATCCATTGTAAAACAACCGGTCCCTGGAAGGGTCAAAATATGAATACTTTACTTTCAGCTGTATTGCATATATATGCATTCATATGTGTTTTATAACATGCAGATATGCGGGTGACGTGTACAAGGCATAAAGAAAACCAATGTTTTCTATGTGTCCTTTCAGTGACTTGTTTTCATGCAGGTCACTGCACATGGCATGAACTGGAACCAAAGAAGGTTGAATGAAAAGTCATTTCAGATTAAAAAATGGTGTGCTGTATTGTATGTGCGCTGATGAGGAGGCACTGATGGGCACTGACAGGCTGCACTGATAAGGCAGCACTGATAGGTGGCACTGATATGCACCTGTAGGTGGCACTGGTGGGTGCTGGCACAGGTGGCACTGCATAGTAGCAGTGTCTCTACCTGTTTGGGACTGATGTCTCTCTGTCAGAAGCCGGTGATCAACTTTTTTTTCCCCATCACGCTGTCAGCACGAGAAAAAAAAAAAAGAAGCTTATTATCGATCTTCTATTTACATCACGTGATCAGCTGTCATTGCCCCTTACTCCGATCTTTAATCAGCCGAGTCTCATTGAATCGGTGATCACAGAGCGCACAGGCAGCTTATGCATAGGAGAATGTCTATTGATGCCCTCCCGACAATTAAGGCCCACGCTGTAGCCATCATTTGGCTATAGCGTGGGCAGGAGGTGGTTAATAGTCTATATTTTAAATTTTCCTTAAAGTTTACCTTTTGCCGAAAATCGACTATGCAGTCAAGGTGCCCCAGTAGGTTTAAAAAAATAAAATAAAATCCATGTAGTTTAGTGTGCTTTCTATACCCGTAAGGCTTCTGCCGCACCCCAAAGCCTGGCCGAAAAGAGAACATACAGTATCTCACAAAAGTGAGTACACGCCTCAAATTTTTTGCAGATATTTTCTTCTATCTTTTTATGTGACAACACTGAAGAAATGACCCTTTGCTACAATGTAAAGTAGTGAGTGTGCAGCTTGTATAATAGTGTAAATTTGCTGTCCCCTCAAAATAACTCAACACACTGCTATTAATGTTTAAACCGCTGGCAACAAAAGTAAGTACACCCCTAAGTGAAAATGTCCATATTGGGCCAAAATGGCATTTTTATTATTGTTGTTATTTTTTTTTTACTAGTAATGGCGGTGATCTGCGTTTTTTTAATCAGGACTGTGACATTCTGGCGGACACATCGGACACTTTTGACACATTTTTGGGACCATTGACATTTATACAACGATCAGTGCTATAAAAATGCAGTGATTAATGTGTAAATGTCACTGTCAGGGAAGGGGTTAACACTAGGAGGCGATGAAGGGGTTAAATGTGTTCCCTCAGTGTGTGTTCTAACTGTGGGGGGGATTGAACTGACTAGGAGGAGACAGATTGTTGTTCCTAGCTAGATCTGTCTCTCCTCTCCTCACAGAACAGGGATTTGTGTGTTTACACATACACACATGTCCCTGTCCTGGCTCTCGTGCGCACAATCACGTGTGGCCGGCGGTCATCATGACTGCCAGCCAAGCGCATCAGTTCCTCCGCAGTGCAGTGAGCGCACGCCTACTATCCCTGCTTAAAAGGCCGGCCTACAGCTATGACGGCTTGTGGGAACATGCCGACCTGCCACGGTATAATGATGGCAGCTGGTCAGCAAGTGGTTAAACAGCGGGAAGTCCAATTTTGGATAAAATTGGTCTCCGCTATGCAGAGCGGACACAGACACAGCCAGCTGTTCTCTATGGGGCAGTCAGATGGAAAATGCCTGCCCATCCGATCTGATCGACAGATGGCAAACATATCCCCACCTATCTGTTTTTAGCGGATCAGATCGGATGCCGGCAGGTGTCAGCAGACACATGTTGGCTGACATCCACGCTCCATAGAGAACAATGGGTGGTCCAATAGGGTCCACCTGAAAAACGGACAGGCGAGCCTAATCGCTCCGCTGGTGTGAAAGGGGCCTAATGGAACTAGGATCCAGCCACCTCACCTCCCAGTTGCTTTTTTTTCTTTTGGACCAGCAGAGACTCTACTCTGCATGCATATTAGCTCTGCAACCAGTGCATCCTGGGACCCAGGTCCCGCTGCTGGGTATGGGTATAGTCTTTTCTAATTAGGATTTGAGGCTACTTTGGCCTAATGCACACTAGGCATTGCCCAGCTTTTCTAAACACCTTTGTCCTGGCAGGAGAAATGCAGCATCAAAAAAAAAATACATAAAAATGTGCTTAAAGCCACGTCTTTGCAAATAAGTTTAGGCACGTTTAAGCGCATCAAGCTCTTGGGCATTTAATAATTTCACTGGCCAGAATATTAATTTAATTTTAGGGTTTAGGGGACACATATGCACACCTCCTGCCAGGACCCGCTGTGTACAATCACAGCAGGAGCATCTCAGCGAGTCCCAACCAATTATCCATGGCAAGAATCTGCTGATGGGCTGGATACAATCAACACAGACCTCTGTACAGAGGGAATGATCCATTTCTCATCTTGACTTTGCAGGGATGAAAAACTTAGAGATTGATTAGTAAAAGCAGCACACTTTACACACATTGCACATAGTTAGGTACCCATTTAATTCTTGGAACACCCTAGATGTTAACCTCTTCCCAGTCAGTGTCATTAGTACACAGACAGTGTATAATATTATCACTGATCACTGTATTAATGTCACTAGTAATGCCAATGGCATTTAGTCAGTTCCCCCCAGTGTTAGTGTGAGATTGCTCGCCGTACTATCACAGTCCCATTATAAGTCGCTGATCATCACCACCATTAGTAGAATGAAAAAAAAAAAATATATAAAAAAAATCCAGTTCCACCAGTTTGAAAGCCCTAAAATTTTAAACACAATTGAATCAATATACACGTATTGGGATTTTGTTTTAAACCAAAGACATGTAGCAGAGTACATTTTGGCCAAAATCAATGAAGAAATCAGATTTGTTTTTTTTTATTGGATGTGTGAATATGATAGGTCTTCCGGAGCTGAAGTGGTTAAAGTGGATGTAAACCCTCACATATACCCAGTGAAGTGAATAGCCTCAGATGATATACAGAGCTTATCAATTCTCCCTACATTCATTGTACATGTACATCTGCTGTCTTCATCTTTCTAGACTTTTTAGAAAATGCACATTGTGTTACAAACGTTTCTTCCTGTTTCAGCAGTGGGAGGGGAGTCTGGGCATACACTGTGTGACAGCTGATTGGAGGAAAGGTACACACCCCCTCCACATAGGCAGAGGAATGAAGAAACTTGCAGAGCTGTGCTGTGAATAGACAAGCTCTCTGCTTATCTTTCTCTAAGTTCCCTCCCCAACTCAAAATTTCCAGCTGCTTTTATCTCCTGTGTCATAGAAATTGTCAGAAGTTATCATGCGATTAACAAAAGGAACAGAGCAGCAGAAAGTCATGGGACTTAGAGCTTTGGAGAGTGATCGGTAAATGCTACAGATATATGTGCCCAGGTCAAATTTCATGAATGGGGTTTACATCCACTTTAAGGCAGAGCTGAGCCCTATGCAAAGTAATAGCTTTAGTTTCCAAGGACTGCAAAAGGCACAGAGGAATAGCTCCATTTGCAATGCCTGTACTGGAATGGCCCCAAGAAGGTGGACCCAACACTTGTAGTCAGGTGCCTA
Source organism: Lithobates pipiens (assembly GCF_037356315.1). NCBI lineage: Eukaryota > Metazoa > Chordata > Amphibia > Anura > Ranidae > Lithobates > Lithobates pipiens. The sequence goes on along the minus strand of NW_027507758.1, from coordinate 312,187,639 downwards.
CAAGTCCTGCCTTGTGTAGTAACAGACAGGTGTACAGATTTTACCCATTGTGTCATCGATCTGGTTTACTGCAGGAGCAAAAAGTATGTACCTGGGCCCACTGGAAATCTACCAGGCTACTGCCTACATGGCCTTGTGGATGATTCACCTTTCAGGTCACACTCAGCCTGGCTGTCAACCTTTCGACTAACATGGAGGTGGTCATCTAAAAATTGGCAGGCATCAAACAATAGGTGCTGTTTAGCTGCAAGTATATTTTACCAAATATTTATGTAACGGTAATAAAGAAAGTTTAATGACAAAACATGTAATCCCTATGGTAGGAATGGTTTCTCGAGACGCCATGACTAAAAATAGCCTATAAAACCTAGCCCATAGGCTGCATCTATACACTTCTGACATCCTTAAGCCGCGTACACACGGGCGGACTGTATGGCCAACTTAGTCCGTCAGACAATCCGACGGACAGTCCGTCCTACTTTCGAATGAACGGACTTGACCACACACGGATGCAAAACAGTCCGTCGAAAGTTTGCGCGATGACATGTACAGCGCGTACGACGGGACTAGAAATAGGAAGTCCAATACACAGCAATGCAACCTTTCGCCGTGTAAATCCTTTCTGAGCATGTGCCATACTTAGTCCGTCGAACTAGCCTACTCACGAGCGGATTGTCCGCTGAAACCAAAGTACGACGGACAATATTACGGAAATTCCGAAATACTTAGTCCGCCAGACTGCACGCTGAAAAAGTCCGCTGAAGCCCACACACGAGCGGACTGTCCGCTGAAATGTGTTTCGACGGACTAAGTTGGCCAGATAGTCCGCCCGTGTGTACGCGGCTTAAGGCTTCATATACGCGGGACATTTTTACAACCTCTCCTTAACGATTTAACTTGACAGATAGTAACACACGTTTAAAACGTCCGTTTTGCCGCATTTACATGCTGCGTTTAGCAGGGTTAAAAAAATCATTATTAATTTTTTCTTAAAAATATTCAAAAATGAAAAAACGCCTGTAAACGAAATGAGTTATCACGTGTAGAAACGTTTGGCACTTGAAATGCCTCTAAACTCAGCTTCTGTAGCTATTTTTTTTTTTTTTTTGCGTTCCAAAAAAAGGCCTCTAAATTCAACTGCCTAGAAACTACCCCGTGTACATGTACTGATTAGATAACAGAGGAGAGTTCAGGGGCAGTTGAAAAAAAAATGCCCAACTGCTCCTAAACATCCGTCAGTGTACATGAGGCCTAACACGAGCAGAACGCTGAGAGATAAACAATGTCCTATGTGGGTAAAACCCTTTGGACAGCCATTATCTCTATACTAATTAAACTACGAGCTGCTGAATATTTTACTTGGTTCACCATGAAAAATCATGCCCATCATTTTGTAATTCATTCTAAGGAAATAGCATGAATGTGCAACTGGAAAACTGCATATGGGAAAATTGTTTTTACAATAAATGACATTGCTAGCTTCACTCCTGGGTACCTTGCACATAACTATTCACTCTAATGAAGATAATGTTTTTTTATAAAGAAAAGCTGGTAAAATTATTAAATATAACCAAATAACACATTTGAAGCTTTTAGAAATCAACATGCAAGTTAGCGGATCTGTGGTATCCGACACCTACACAAATGATGCTCCTGTAACTACACCATACATTATAATATGCTGATAGAAAGAACAGCTCATGCAGGAGCAGACCAGAGAAAGTTTATGTTACGTTAACTTATCCAAGTTCCCTTTATGAATGTACAAACCCATCCACAGACATTAGATGGCCTCTGAACTGCAGGAAATGATCTGCCAACAAGAACCTAACTCCCTGGTCCCAACCTGTGGCCCAGGGCCGCATGAGCCCCGTTGGAAATTTTTGTGCAGCCTGGGACCCTGAAGACACGTAGACCCCTTTCACACTGGCACTGCTCCATGTTAGCGCTAAAGCACCTCTAGATTTAGTGGTGCTTTTTTGGCCACTAGCAGGGTGCTTTTAACCCCTGCTAGCAGCCAAAGAAAGGGTTAAATGTGCCCGAAAAGCACAGCTGCCGAAGCGCTTTGCAGGCCCTTCGGCAGTGCTGCCCGTTCATTTCAATGGGCAGGGGTGGTGGAGAAACGGTGTATTCACTGCTCCAAAGATGCTGCTTGCAGAACTTTTTCTAACGTCCTTCAAGGGCACTGGTCCAGTGTGAAAGAACTCTGCCTCTCACATTAAGGGGTGCAGGGGAGGGGTTTTTCAGGCGCTTTATAGGTGCAAAAATGCCTTCAGTGTGAAAGGGGCCTTATCTGTTTCCCTATTGCCCTGTTATACAAGTGATTTGTAGCAGTCTCAATATGTCTCCAGTCTAAAACTGTCTCCTGAATGTCTTTTAAGGTTTCTTAGGCCGCGTACACACGGGCGGACTGTTCGCCCAACCTTGTCCGCTGAACAGTGTTTGGGCGGACAGTCCGCCCGTGTGTGGGCTTTCAGCGGACAGTTTCAGCGGACAGTTGGACGGACAAAGTCTTTCGAAAATTCCGAAAAACTGTCCGCTGAAACTGTGTTTGAGCGAACAGTCCGCCCGTGTGTGGGCCTGTCCGCTGTACTTTCGAAATGAGCGGACTGTTCCCGCTCGGAAAGTCCGCCCATTTCGAGCGCGTGTACAGGTAGGCGGGGCCCGCGAAGGAGACGTCGCGGGCTCCGCCGCCTGGAATGGGCTTAAAGGGGAACCCCAACGCCGAAAAAAATCGGCGTGGGGGTTCCCCCAAAGTCCACACCAGACCCTTGTCCGAGCACGCTACCCGGCCGGCCAGGAAAGGGGGGCGAGCGAGCCCCCCTCCTGAGCCGTACCAGGCCGCGTGCCCTCAACATGGGGGGGTGCCTTGGGGAAGGGGGGGCCGCGCGGCCCCCCCACCCCAAAGCACCTTGTCCCCATGTTGATGAGGACAAGGGCCTCTTCCCGACAACCCTGGCCGTTGGTTGTCGGGGTCTGCGGGCGGGGGGCTTATCGGAATCCGGGAGCCCCCTTTAAGAAGGGGGCCCCCGGATACCGGCCCCCCACCCTATGTGAATGAGTATGGGGTACAATGTACCCCTACCCATTCACCTGTGAAATAAAGTACAAAAAAAAACACAACACAGGGAAAAAATATTTTATTGCACAGCTCCGGGGGGTCTTCCGTCTTCGGGGGTCTTCTCGCCGGACTCCTCCGCTATCTGTGTGTAGCTCTTTTACTAGCGGAGGAGTCCGGCTTTCTTCCTCCCCGCCGCCGGCCTCTTCTCCCGACTTCGGGGGTCTTGTCCCCCTCTTCGGTTCTTCTGCCGGGCCACCGCGCCTTCTTGTAGCTCTTTTACAGGCGGTGGCCCGGTCTTCTGTCGCCGCTGTCGTCGCCGCCGCCGCCTTCCGTTCTTGTTCTTCTTCTTGTTCTTCTTCTTCTTCTCCTGGAGATGTTGACTCGACGAGCTCTCCGGCCGGAATGCCAGAGCCGCGCTGTGCGGTCACTTATATAGTGACAATGGGGCGGTGTCACATGGTATATGTCACATGGGTTGGTCACATGGGTTGATGTCACATGGGGACTATGACATCGTAAGGGGGCGGGGTCACCATGTGACCAACCCATGTGACATATACCATGTGACACCGCCCCATTGTCACTATATAAGTGGCAGCGGAGCGTGTCCCTGGTATTCCGGCCGGAGAGCTCGTCGAGTCAACATCTCCAGGAGAAGGAGAAGAAGAAGAAGAAGAAGAAGAAGAAGAACAAGAACAAGAACGGAAGGCGGCGGCGGCGACGACAGCGGCGACAGAAGACCGGGCCACCGCCTGTAAAAGAGCTACAAGAAGGCGCGGTGGCCCGGCAGAAGAACCGAAGAGGGGGACAAGACCCCCGAAGTCGGGAGAAGAGGCCGGCGGCGGGGAGGAAGAAAGCCGGACTCCTCCGCTAGTAAAAGAGCTACACACAGATAGCGGAGGAGTCCGGCGAGAAGACCCCCGAAGACGGAAGACCCCCCGGAGCTGTGCAATAAAATATTTTTTCCCTGTGTTGTGTTTTTTTTTGTACTTTATTTCACAGGTGAATGGGTAGGGGTACATTGTACCCCATACTCATTCACATAGGGTGGGGGGCCGGTATCCGGGGGCCCCCTTCTTAAAGGGGGCTCCCGGATTCCGATAAGCCCCCCGCCCGCAGACCCCGACAACCAACGGCCAGGGTTGTCGGGAAGAGGCCCTTGTCCTCATCAACATGGGGACAAGGTGCTTTGGGGTGGGGGGGCCGCGCGGCCCCCCCTTCCCCAAGGCACCCCCCCATGTTGAGGGCACGCGGCCTGGTACGGCTCAGGAGGGGGGGCTCGCTCGCCCCCCTTTCCTGGCCGGCCGGGTAGCGTGCTCGGACAAGGGTCTGGTGTGGACTTTGGGGGAACCCCCACGCCGATTTTTTTCGGCGTTGGGGTTCCCCTTTAAGCCCATTCCAGGCGGCGGAGCCCGCGACGTCTCCTTCGCGGGCCCCGCCTACCTGTACACGCGCTCGAAATGGGCGGATTTGCCTCCTCCTTACGTGGGCGAGTCCGTTCATTTCAAAAGTTGAGCGAACTGTTTGCCCAACCTTGTTCGTCAAACAGTCCGCTCGTGTGTGTGGGCAAGTCCGCTCATGCAAATTTTGAGCGGACTGTTTGCCGAAACTGTTTGACGAACAAGGTTGGGCAAACAGTCCGTGCGTGTGTACGCGGCGTTACAGCACATCCACAGTCCCTGCCCATCTCTTATATCATGTCTCTGACCATTGCCCGTATTATGTCCGCAGTCTCTGACCATTGCCCGTATTATGTCCGCAGTCTCTGACCATTGCCCGTATTATGTCCGCAGTCTCTGACCATCGCCCGTATTATGTCCGCAGTCTCTGACCATCGCCCGTATTATGTCCGCAGTCTCTGACCATCACCCGTATCATGCTCATAGTCTTTGGCTATAATCTGTTGTGTGTCACAGAATTTTATGTGTGGCCCTTTAATGATGTTGGAGAGCCACACTGCATATCATAAAAGCTGGCCACCAATTAAATCAGTGGAATACAGCATGCTTTTGATTTTCCTTTTAAAGATTCTGTTCATTTATCAAAGCAGCCAATGTTCTGGCTCTGAGTAAGTGCCCGTTCACACTACCGCGACTTGTCAGGCGACTTAGCCGCCTGACAAGTCGCGCTCCGTTCTGTACTATGGAACCGTTCTAATAGGAGCGACTCAAGTCGCTCCGACTTAGAAAAAGGTTCCTGTACTATTTTTGGGGCGACTTCAGGCGACTTGCATTGACTTCTATACAGAAGTCATTTTGCAAGTCGCCGCTGAAGTCGTGTGCAGGTCGCGTCTGTGAGTCGCGCTGCCAGTCGCGTCGCCCCTGTGTGAACGGGCACTTAGAGTGAGCTTTGTTGAAAATGAATTTATCAACGTTTTCTCATACAGTAACCTTGTCCTAAACACCCTTGTAAACATAGAGAAAAATGGTGCAAGTTCCACATCATCCATAAAGGCCATCAGGGATGGGAATGTCAGATCCAGAAACATTTCAGTGAAAAGCAATTCACTTCATTCATAGCGAAGCACCACTGTGATCCTCTGAAAAGCACCCTGAGTTTTGAAAACAGTACTAAGTAATGCAAAATTTTGGCCAGCTAGCTGGTTGCTGGCTCTCGCCTGCCCCTTTTCACTAGGTAGGATGTCCATCATAGCCATGGGCCAATAATATGCCATATTAGGTGGGAAATTGGGACCAGAGAGTGATTGTGTGGCACAAGGATACAAGGATTTAGGCATTCTGGAATGCCCAGAATGAGGTGCGTGGGCACTATTTGTTTTTTTTCCCCCTCACATGTACCAATTTACTGCAACAGATTACAGGGCAATAAAGTGGCCCTAAAGCTGGCCATACACTGTATGAATTTTGGTTCTTGATAAATCTACTGAATTTTGAGCAGTGGTGGGTTTTGTTACCACCCTCTTGCCTGATAACTTTCGACTGAAATTGAGGAATCTGTTGGATTTGTGTATGTTAGATATGAGTATGGTAAACCTGTTGTGAGATCACGCAAGGCAAAGTGACCTGTAGCCAACTTCTGGTACCTCACATTGCAATCATGCAGGAGAGTACGTTTATCATTTAAATTTTTTTTCACTGCAAAGCCCTCCTTTTCCACTAGATCCTAACTAGCTTTTCAAGGGCAGGAGTAGCAATCACCAGAACTTGAGTGCAAGTCAACAAGCCACCCTTAAAACAGAAATTGGGGCCAGCGATCAGGGGACCAGATGGAAAAAGAGGAAACAGGGTTTCATCAGCATCTGAAATTATAATAAATAAATTCAAGTTTTTGTATTGCTTTAAACTAGCTTGGCAGTTGTGCCTAACACCCTCAAAGTGCCATGTACTAGGCCAGGGGTCTCCAAACTTTATAAACAAAGAGACAGTTTATTGTCCTTCAGACTTTGGGGGGGGGGGGGGGTCAGACTGTGGACACTGAAAGTAGAAAATATCCTGGACATCAGTGGGAGTACAATGCCACATCTTTGTGTCAGTGAGAGGAATCATGGCCAATCCTTGGTGTCATTGGATGGAAAGAATCACGCCCCATCGCTGGTATCACTGGAAGAAATTGTGCCCCATTTTTGGTGTCATTGGGAGGAACTGTGCCCCTTCATTGGTGTTATTAGGAGGAACTTTGCCCCTTCATTGGCGTCAGTAGGGGGAATTATGCCCCGTTGCTAGTGCCAGAGGATGTAATATTGCCCCAAGGGTCGGATAATTGCAAGCAAAGGGCTGCAGTGTGGAGATCACTGTACTAGGCTAAGTGGCTCAGGATGGCCAGTAGGCCGTGCTTGCCTGTCCATCTGTGTGCTTTTCCCCAGAGCTATGGATTTGCAAGCTCTTCTGTACCCAGCTGCCATGTGTTCCTAGCTTTACAGTCATTTACATTTCTTAAAGTAAACTTTGATTTAAAGATATAATACCGACCTGTGTTGATGGAATCTGTAACAGTATGAGGCAGCTTTGTTTTTATAACTAGTGAACCTGATGGATCACATTGTAGGTCCAAGATGATGTTAAGTGTGTCCAAAAACACCATCAATCTTTTACAATCCACCTAAAATCAAATTTGGTTTTGGATTTCGTCTTTCAAATCAGGAAAAACTTACCAACCATGTAGTGTGAGCATCTGCTTGACTGGACAGAATTAGAATAGATTGTTTAGGTGGGGCTCCACACTTTATAGTTGTTAATAAAACTATGGGGGTTATTTACGAAAGGCAAATCCATTTTGCCCTACTAATGCAAACTACAAGTGCAAAGTGCACTTGAAATTGCACTGAAAGTGCACTTGGAAGTAAAGTCGCTGTAGATCCGAGAGGGACATGCAAGGAAAATAAAAAACAGCATTTTAGCTTGCACATGATTGGATGATAAAATCAGCAGAGCTTCCCCTCATTTCAGATCTACCCCTCAGAATTACAGCGACTGCACTTCCAAGTGCACTTTGCACTTGTAGTACAAAGTGGATTTGCCTTTCATAAATAACCCCCCATGTCTGAAACAGAACTGTGTGTGCCAATTGTTAGCGCAACATTATTATTTAAGATACCAGGCCCTGCTTACTGAAAGTAAAACATTGTAAAAGTTGTAAATTGGCTTCCATCCAACCTTAGGGCCCCTGTGCTGTGGTGTATTAAAATGAGGGATGTACCGATACTATTTTTTTCTGAGCGAGTACAAATACTTTTCCTCAAATACTCATTGATAGCCATTGGTAGTGCGGTGCAATTTGAGCCTATACAAATTGAATGGGCTCAAATCGCACCAGAAAGAATTGCATGTGATCTGAACAGGAATGCGGTGTGAATCCTGTCCGACTCACATGCAGTTTCCCGTAAAACTCCTGTGTGAACCTAGACTAAAGTCACTATGACAAGCCTGGATTCACAAAAGGAGTGGTGCAGGAAACTGCATCTGATTCGGACAGGAATTGCACCGCATTCCTGTTCAATCACCTGCGATTGCTTGCAGTGCAGTTGGAGTCCATTCATTTTGTATGGGCTTAAATCTCAACACATCGCATGAAAATGGTATCAGTTTTAGGTATTGAAACATTTGCACAAGTGCAAGTACTGATATCGGCACAGATACTGATATCGGTATAGCCCTAAAATGTCACAAAATTATATTTCATATATTTCTATACAGTATCTCACAAAAGTGAGTACACCCCTCACATTTTTGTAAATATTTTATTATGTCTTTTCATGCGACAACACTGAAGAAATGACACTGAGTGTACAGCTTGTATAACAGTGTAAGTGTAAATTTGCTGTCCCCTCAAGATAACTCAACACACAGCCATTAATGTCTAAACCGCTGGCAACAAAAGTGAGTACACCCCTAAGTGAAAATTTCCAAATTGGGCCCAAAGTGTCAATATTTTGTGTGGCCATCATTGTTTTCCGGCACTGCCTTAACCCTCTTGGACATGGAGTTCACAGGTTGCCACTGGAGTCCTCTTCCACTCCTCCATGATGACATCACCGAGCTGATGGATGAGACCTTGTGCTCCAACACCTTCCATTTGAGGATGCACCACAAATCCTCAATAGGGTTTAGGTCTGGAGACATGCTTGGCCAGTCCATCACCTTTATCCTCAGCTTCTTTAGCAAGGCAGTGGTCTTCTTGGAGGTGTGTTTGGGGTCGTTATGTTGGAATACTGCCCTGCGGTCCAGTCACCAAAGGGAGGGGATCATGCTCTGTTTCGGTATGTCACAGTACATGTTGGCCTTCATGGTTGCCTCAATGAACTGTATCTCTCCACTGTCGGCAGCACTCATGCAGCCCCAGACAATGACACTCCCACCACACCATGCTTGACTGTAGAAAAGACACACTTGTCTTTGTACCCCTCACCTGTTTGCTGCCACACGCGCTTGCCACCATCTGAACCAAATAAGTCAGCCATGCAGACCAATTTGATGCAGTGTGTGGGGTATGGTCTGAGCACTGACAAGCTGACCCCCCACAAATTCAATCTCTGCAGCAATACTGGCAACCCTCATATGTCTATTTCCCAAACAGCCTATGGATATGACACTGAGCATGTGCACTTAACTTTTTTGGTCAACCATGGCAAGGCCTGTTCTGAGTGTAACCTGTCCTGTTAAACTGCTGTATGGTCTTGGCCACCATGCTGCAGCTCAGTTTCAGGGTCTTGGCTATCTTCTTATAGCCTAGGCCATCTTTATATAGAGCAAACATTTTTTTTTCAGATCCTCAGAGAGTTCTTTGCCATGAGGCGCTATGTTGAACTTCCAGTGACCAGTGTGAGAGAGTGAGAGCGATAACACCAAATTTCACACACCTGATCCCCATTCACACCTGAGACCTTGTAACACTAACAAGTCACGTGACATATGGGAGGGAAAATGGCTAATTGGGCCCAATTTGGACATTTTTCCTTAGGATTGCACTCACTTTTGTTGTCAGGGGTTTAGACATTAATGGCTGTGTGTTGAGTTATTTTGAGGGGACAGCAAATTTACACTGTTATACAAGCTGTACACTCACTACTTTACATTGTAGAAAAGTGTAATTTCTTCAGTGTTGTCACATGAAAAGATATAATAAAATATTTACAAAAATGTGAGGGGTGTAGTAAAACCTGTCCTACTTTTTTCAGTATACACTAATGCAATGTATTGACATTAACTGAAACAAGAAGACATAAGGCAAATTGCCTTGTCTATGCGTTGGGCAAACCTGTCCAATGAGCCTGGTGTGAAGGAGCCCCAATGTGATATTAAACTCTCAATTTTTAAGCACTTTCAGCAGCTGATTAAATTAATTTACTGAATATGCAGCTTCTTCATCATCATTTAATCCTTGACTATTATCCAGTTTAAACTGATACCAAGACCACTGTTCCAAGTTTCCTGTTTCAGGGTGACTCCTTTCTCTCTTTCACCATCCAATGAAGCCACCCTTTTGCATGCAGGGATTAGAGTTGTGCCTCCCTACAATGTGTGCATCAATAGAAACACACAGCCCCATAGTCTAAGATGGCAAGGCACTCCCCTGCTCCTCCCTTCTCCAAACTAGCAAGCTGAATGGAGTCCACACTGTCCACTGTAGAGATACAGCAATGAAAAACCAAGAGCCAGTAAATTTGAAAGTTGTAACCTGCAAGTGCTGGGGTAGAAATTTTAACAAAGTTTACTGGGGAATATTGATTTTATTGTGCTCAATGTGTTAAACTTAAGAACGCTGATGGTTTAATACTACCCTAAAAGCAGTTGTAAAGTCTCAAGGTTTTTGTGGTACAGCTGCCCCCCAGTGCCACCCCGTTTTCTTACCTGATCCCGATCGTTCCAGTGACGAGAATAGAGCCCAGCAACTCCAGCCCCTGTCTCGGGTCCTCACTGGATAGATTAATAGCAGCAGGAGCCATTGGCTCCCGCTGTGGTCAATCAAATCCAGTGACATGGTGCTGGGGGGTGGGGCAGGGCCGAGTCCTGCTGTCTGTGTCAATGGACCCATAGAATGCAACTCTCCGTGGGGGCACTCGATGAGGAGCCAGCAGCGCCGCCTGGCAAACCCCAGAAAAAGGAGGATCGGGGCTGCTCTGTGCAAAACTCTTGCACAGAGGAGGTAAGTATAACATGTTTGTAATTTTCAGAAAAAAATAAATAAAAAAATTACGAACCTTTACAATCACTTTAAATGTACCCATCTCAGGATCACTAAAAAGTTTCATGATATGATCATGGTATAACACTAATATTTCTACAGAAAGCACCAAATCTGTTATTAAAGTGGAACTTCACGCTCTCAATCAACATTGAATATTTTGAATCCTTATGCTACACACATTAGTAAATAGATAAGCAAGTATATAATATATACTTTTTTGAGCCGTTTCACATTGGTGCATTGCCAAATTGCATGTGGAATCGGCAGCAATTGTACCGTCCTAATCAGTGTGACGCTGCATTTGTGGCACCGCACCGATTTCAAGACGTCGTTTCTGTACTACTTTTTTTGCGATTTAGGGGTGCGATTTCCATTGATATCTGTGCAGAAACCCACACAGATGTCTGTGAAATCGCCGCCGAAATTGGGACTGACATGCGGGAGTGAAACCAAGGCTCAAACTGTTTTTTTTACATTTATTTAGTAAATTCCTGGTTTCCATTACTAGGCAATACATCTCAGGACTCTTTAGGAGGGGAAGAGGGTTTTTCTCAGCTAAACACACCCTCCTCTTGCATGGCTGAGCTAAGGGCAGACGAATTGAAGGAAGTAAGTGCAACATAAACCATCTGCCCTTACCCAAGATGGCCACAGCCAGAAATGCTGGGGGGGGGGGGGGTTCAAAGTTATTTCTCAGCAAAATAAAGCATGAAGACATGGATGTTAAAATTGACAAATGCAGCCATTTAGAAATTGGATGAAAGGTTTAGCATTGGGAAACACTTTTAGAAAGATAAAAAGTGCATTTTATATACAACTATATAGATCAGACCAAAATGAAGGGGAAAGAGGAACAGAGGGACATTGCTCCAAATAAGGGACAGTCCCTCGAAATCAGGGACAGTTGGGGGCTATCAGTAGGTGACAGAGAAGTAATAGCAAGCAGAATTCAGCTGTCATGTCTCCACTGCAGGTAATAAAAGGATAACTAATTCTAAGTTGTTATGGTCTTATTTTTCCATTTACACAGTTATGAAGTAACCCCCCCCCCCCCCCATTTGTAGGCATCATGATCTACAGATTTCATAACAGGATAAAACACACGCACGCGGCTAAATCCATAGGGACACAACGCAATCAGCAGTGCTTCTCTCTTGTGGGATTAGATTTTTAACTGACTGAACTATTGCATTGCTTTGCTCTGTTCAGATATTTAATAGATGAATACCATGGTGGTTCGCTACTACATAATCTTAAAGTGTAAAGTGTAATGTAAACCCATGCTAACAAGATGGGGCATATTAGAAGAAATTCAAACTACTTAAACAATAGTCTATAGAGCTCATAAAAATACTGTGAAATGCTTATTTAGGGACTCTGTACATTGTAGTCACATTATTTCCCCAGATCAGTACATGATGCCTGTGTAGCTACCTTCAGATGTCACTTCGTTACCCTGCTGGTGAATCACCACGTGAACTTCTTTTTCAGCTTGTGGGGCAGTTCCAGCACGGTGATTAACAACAGCTAGTCCCCTTATACCTGCAACCCTGCAAGCTCTGAAATAGGGTTAGGTGGGGCACCTAGTTGGGTTGAAGGAGCCACTGTCAATCACTCTGCCAAGGCCACCTTGGAAAAATTATGAAGCAGGCCACATGAGGTGGCTAGCTAGGGAGGAGCCTCTGCCAATCCCCCTGCTACCTGCCAAAGCCGACCCGCAGGCCGATGAAGACTGTTGCATGTGGCAGCTAGCAAGGGAGAAGGCGCCACTGTCAGTCACCCTACTGGAGCTGCCCACAAGCCAATGAAGAAGGTCACATGGAGTAGCTAGCTAGGGAGAGGAGATGAGCCTGCTCCCTAGCTAACTTCCCCATGTGATCCTCTTCATTGGGTTTTTGGGCAGCTCCAGCAGGTTGACTGACAGCGGCTCCACCCTGGTAGATAATAGAGATGAGCTTGGGAATCTTCCAGACTCCAAAGTCACACTCTTTTTTTTTTACTCCAATGAGCTAGAGGCTGGGTCATTCCGGCCCACAGCTCACTTCTTTGTTTATGTGATCTCTGGAGTGGGAATTACCCAGCATGGAGCTCATTGGAGTTAAAAAAAAAAAAAAAAAGAGTGAAAATTCAGGGATCAGGTAGAGATAAGTTTGGAGGATGCACAAGCTCATCCCCTCTAGGGTGGAGCTGCCATCAGTCACCCTGCTGGGGCTGCGCACAAGCCAATGAAGAGGGTCATATGGGGTAGCTAGCTAAAGAGTGGAGATAAGCCTTCTCCCTAGCTAGCCATGTAACCTTCTTCATCAGGCTTTGGGGCAGCTCCACCAGGGTCATGGACACCAGCTCCACCCAGGTAGAGATGAGGTTGGGAATCCTCCAAACTCTGAAGTTGCCTTCTTTTTTTTTTCTCCAATGAGCTACAGACTGGATCATTCCTGCCACACAGCCCACCTCTTTGTTTATATAAGGCGTGGAGTGGGAATTACCCAGCCTTCAGCTCACTGGAGTAAAAAAAAAAAGAGAGTGAGAGTTCGGGTTTCGGGTAGGGATGAGTTTGGAGGATGACCAAGATCATCTCCTCTAGGGTGGAGCCACCATCAGTCACCCTGCTGGAGCTGCCCTGCAAGCTGATGAAGAAGGACACACAGGATAGCTAGCTAGAGATAAGGAGCCACTGTCAGTCACCATGATAGTGCCACTCTGCAAGCTGGTGAAGAAGGTTACATGGGGTGGCTAGTTAGGGAGAAGCAGCTGCTGTCAGTCACCCTACCAGGGCTGCCACAAGGCAATAAAGAGGATCACAGGGGGTGGCTAGCTAAGGAGTAGAGATGAGTTTGGGTGCCTACTGAACTCATCTCTACACAAACACTAAATTTGCACTCTTATTTTTTTTACTCCATAGAGCTATCGGCCTGGTCATTTCCACCTCTTTGTTTATGTGAGCTGTGGTGCAGGAATGACCTACACTGAAGCTCACTGGAGTTTAAAAGTGAGCCTATTCTGAATTTGAGTAGAGATGGTTTTGGAGGATGGCCAAGATCTTCTATACTAGGGTGGAGCTGCTGCCAGTCACCCTACTGGAGCTGTCCCACTAGCTGACAAGGAGGGTCACATGTGGTGGCTAGCTGTGGAGAAAGAGCTGCCCTACAGGCTGATGATGAGGGTCACATGTGGCGGCTGGCTAGCGAGAAGGAGCTGCTGTAAATCATTGTGTTGCGGCTGCCCTACAAGCTGATGATGAGGTTCACCTAGGGTGGCTAGCTAGGGAGAAGAAACTGTTGTAAATCACCCTGCTGGAGCTACCCCACATGTTAAATGATGAGGGTCACATGGAGTAGCTAGTTGGGGATAAGAAGCCACGGTCAACCACCCTGTTGGAGCTACCCCACCAGCTAATGATGAGGGTCACCTGGGGTGGATAGTTCAGGATAAGAATCTAAGGATCTGTTGTCAATCACCCTTATGGGACCAATCATAGAAGTTGACCATGAGGGTCACATGGAGTAGCTAGTTGGGGAGAAGAAGCTGTCAATCGCCCTACTGAAACTGCCTCACAAGCTGATGATGAGGGTCACCTGGGGTGGCTAGCTAGGAAAAAGGATCTGTTGTCAATCCCCCTGATAAGGCCAACCCCATCAATGAAGGGGGGTCACATGGGGCAGTTAGCTGGGTAGAAAAGAGGACATTAATGACGTCCTCCCTGGAGCATGCGCAGAGAGAGTGACAACGCAGAAGATCAGCTCTAATAGCGTTGTCAATCCCAGGAAGGAAATCCAAAGAACTATTAGAATCAACCAAGTATTTATTAACAAAGATATTCTATTTGTACAAAACATTGAGCATACAGTCAAATACATTTAGATTCAATGCATTAATAAATGGGTTAAGAAGATAGAAATCATTTGAGGTCACTAAGAACTTGCATGGGAATAATGCCATCCATGAAAATGACTAGGTGAGCTCCTGATAGAGAACACTACATGCTATATTCAGTTGATCATTGTTATCAGGAAGAATGTATTAGAGAAGGAAGGATCCAGCAGTGCTGGCAGAGAAAGCGTTAAAGAGGGGGTGTTAGCCCAGGCAGTGTGTAATAGGAATGCAGCTTTTGTGTTGCTGGAGGAGGCAATCACTAACCTGGGATCGCAGTCCTTGGAAAGGCAGCATTTACAGGGCTATCACCGGGTATGCTGAGCTCCCTCCTCCACCATCCAGTATGAGCCCAGTATACAGCACCACACATCCCAGTCCAGCCATTGATCACCTCCTATTGTCACCGAGGAAAGGACACATCCCTCCACAGCTGTGTGATCAGCAGCAGTCCATAGCCAGCCATGGAGCAGACACAAGAGCAATGACAGGGACCTCCCTGACAGCAGCTGCATTAAAGCTCAGCCTCCACTCTACACCACGCCCACCGCACCTCATTGGCTGTCTCTGGAACAGAAAGTGAAGCCTCCTAGACTTAGCTGTCTGGAGGAGAGGGAAGTCTGTACAAAACTGTCCAGTGTGCCATGTATAGGGAGGACAAATACAGTACAGAACTGATCACTGTGCCATGTATAGGGAGGAGTACAAATAATGTACAGGACTGATCACTGTGCCATGTATAGGCAGGAGTACAAATACTGTACAGAACTGATCACTGTGCCATGTATAGGGAGGAGTACAAATAATGTACAGGACTGATCACTGTGCCATGTATAGGCAGGAGTACAAATATTGTACAGAACTGATCACTGTGCCATGTATAGGCAGGACAAATACTGTACAGAACTGATCACTCTGCCATGTATAGGGAGGAGTACAAATATTGTACAGAACTGATCACTGTGCCATGTATAGGCAGGACAAATACTGTACAGAACTGATCACTGTGCCATGTATAGGGAGGAGTACAAATAATGTACATGACTGATCACTGTGCCATGTATAGGCAGGACAAATATTGTACAGAACTGATCACTGTGCCATGTATAGGCAGGAGTACAAATAATGTACATGACTGATCACTGTGCCATGTATAGGCAGGAGTACATATATTGTACAAAACTGATCACTGTGCCATGTATAGGCAGGACAAATACTGTACAAAACTGATCACTGTGCCATGTATAGGCAGGAGTACAAATAATGTACAGGACTGATCACTGTGCCATGTATAGGCAGGGGTACATATATTGTACAGAACTGATCACTGTGCCATGTATAGGGAGGAGTACAAATATTGTACAGGACTGATCACTGTGCCATGTATAGGGAGGAGTACAAATACTGTACAAAACTGTCCAGTGTGCCATGTATAGGCAGGACAAATATTGTACAGAACTGATCATTGTGTCATGTATAGGCAGGAGTACATGTATTGTACAGGACTGATCACTGTGCCATGTATAGGCAGGAGTACAAATATTGTACAGGACTGATCACTGTGCCATTTATAGGCAGGGGTACATATATTGTACAGGACTGATCACTGTGCCATGTATAGGCAGGAGTACAAATATTGTACAGGACTGATCACTGTGCCATGTATAGGCAGGAGTACAAATATTGTACAGGACTGATCACTGTGCCATGTATAGAGAGGAGTACAAATATTGTACAGGACTGATCACTGTGCCATGTATAGGCAGGAGTACAAATACTGTACAAAACTGTCCAGTGTGCCATGTATAGGCAGGACAAATATTGTACAGAACTGACCACTGTGCCATGTAAAGACAGGGCAACAATGTACAGAACTGACCACTGTGCCATGTATAGACAGGGCAACAATGTACAGAACTGACCACTGTGCCATGTATAGACAGGGCAACAATGTACAGAACTGACCACTGTGCCATGTATAGGGAGGACAAATACAGTACAGAACTGATCACTGTGCCATGTATAGGCAGGAGTACAAATACTGTACAGAACTGATCACTGTGCCATGTATAGGCAGGACAAATATTGTACAGAACTGATCACTGTGCCATGTATAGGCAGGAGTACAAATAATGTACATGACTGATCACCGTGCCATGTATAGGCAGGAGTACAAATATTGTACAGAACTGATCACTGTGCCATGTATAGGCAGGACAAATATTGTACAGAACTGATCACTGTGCCATGTATAGGCAGGACAAATATTGTACAGAACTGATCACTGTGCCATGTATAGGCACGACAAATATTGTACAGAACTGATCACTGTGCCATGTATAGGCAGGACAAATATTGTACAGAACTGATCACTGTGCCATGTATAGGCAGGAGTACAAATAATGCACAGAACTGATCACTGTGCCATGTATAGGGAGGAGTACAAATATTGTACAGGACTGATCACTGTGCCATGTATAGGCACGACAAATATTGTACAGAACTGATCACTGTGCCATGTATAGGCAGGACAAATATTGTACAGAACTGATCACTGTGCCATGTATAGGCAGGAGTACAAATAATGCACAGAACTGATCACTGTGCCATGTATAGGGAGGAGTACAAATATTGTACAGGACTGATCACCGTGCCATGTATAGGCAGGAGTACAAATATTGCACAGAACTGATCACTGTGCCATGTATAGGGAGGAGTACAAATATTGTACAGAACTGATCACTGTGCCATGTATAGGCAGGAGTACAAATACTGCACAAAACTGTCCAATGTGCCATGTATAGGCAGGACAAATATTGTACAGAACTGATCACTGTGTCATGTATAGGCAGGAGTACAAATAATGTACAGAACTGATCACTGTGCCATGTATAGGCAGGAGTACATATATTGTACAAAACTGATCCCTGTGCCATGTATAGGCAGGACAAATACTGTACAAAACTGATCACTGTGCCATGTATAGGCAGGAGTACAAATAATGTACAGGACTGATCACTGTGCCATGTATAGGCAGGACAAATACTGTACAAAACTGATCACTGTGCCATGTATAGGGAGGAGTACAAATATTGTACAGGACTGATCACTGTGCCATGTATAGGCAGGAGTACAAATATTGTACAGGACTGATCACTGTGCCATGTATAGGGAGGAGTACAAATATTGTACAGGACTGATCACTGTGCCATGTATAGGCAGGAGTACAAATATTGTACAGGACTGATCACTGTGCCATGTATAGGGAGGAGTACAAATATTGTACAGGACTGATCACTGTGCCATGTATAGGGAGGAGTACAAATATTGTACAGGACTGATCACTGTGCCATGTATAGGCAGGACAAATATTGTACAGAACTGATCACTGTGCCATGTATAGGCAGGAGTACAAATAATGCACAGAACTGATCACTGTGCCATGTATAGGGAGGAGTACAAATATTGTACAGGACTGATCACCGTGCCATGTATAGGCAGGAGTACAAATATTGCACAGAACTGATCACTGTGCCATGTATAGGGAGGAGTACAAATATTGTACAGAACTGATCAC
This sequence comes from Lithobates pipiens, assembly GCF_037356315.1. NCBI lineage: Eukaryota > Metazoa > Chordata > Amphibia > Anura > Ranidae > Lithobates > Lithobates pipiens. The sequence continues at coordinate 312,169,487 of NW_027507758.1, read as the reverse complement.
TGTGCCATGTATAGGCAGGAGTACAAATACTGCACAAAACTGTCCAATGTGCCATGTATAGGCAGGACAAATATTGTACAGAACTGATCACTGTGTCATGTATAGGCAGGAGTACAAATAATGTACAGAACTGATCACTGTGCCATGTATAGGCAGGAGTACATATATTGTACAAAACTGATCCCTGTGCCATGTATAGGCAGGACAAATACTGTACAAAACTGATCACTGTGCCATGTATAGGCAGGAGTACAAATAATGTACAGGACTGATCACTGTGCCATGTATAGGCAGGACAAATACTGTACAAAACTGATCACTGTGCCATGTATAGGGAGGAGTACAAATATTGTACAGGACTGATCACTGTGCCATGTATAGGCAGGAGTACAAATATTGTACAGGACTGATCACTGTGCCATGTATAGGGAGGAGTACAAATATTGTACAGGACTGATCACTGTGCCATGTATAGGCAGGAGTACAAATATTGTACAGGACTGATCACTGTGCCATGTATAGGGAGGAGTACAAATATTGTACAGGACTGATCACTGTGCCATGTATAGGGAGGAGTACAAATATTGTACAGGACTGATCACTGTGCCATGTATAGGGAGGAGTACAAATATTGTACAGGACTGATCACTGTGCCATGTATAGGGAGGAGTACAAATACTGTACAGAACTGATCACTGTGCCATGTATAGGCAGGAGTACAAATACTGTACAAAACTATCCAGTGTGCCATGTATAGGCAGGACAAATATTGTACAGAACTGACCACTGTGCCATGTATAGACAGGGCAACAATGTACAGAACTGACCACTGTGCCATGTATAGACAGGGCAACAATGTACAGAACTGACCACTGTGCCATGTATAGACAGGGCAACAATGTACAGAACTGACCACTGTGCCATGTATAGACAGATCAATAATGTACAGAACTGATCACTGTGCCATGTATAGACAGGGTAATAATGTACAAAACTGGCCAATGTGTCATGTATAGGCAGGACAAATATTGTACAGAACTGATCACCGTGCCACATATAGGCAGGACAAATATTGTACAGAACTGATCACTGTGCCACGTTTAGGCAGGGTAATAATGTACAAAACTGGCCAATGTGCCATGTATAGGCAGGACAAATAATGTACAGAACTGATCACTGTGCCATGTATAGACAGGGTGATAATGTACAGAACTGATCACTGTGCCATGCATAGACAGGGTAATAATATACAGAACTGATCACTGTGCCATGCATAGACAGGGTAATAATATACAGAACTGATCACTGTGCCATGTATAGACAGGGTAATAATATACAGAACTGATCACTGTGCCATATATAGACAGGGTAATAATATACAGGACTGATCACTGTGCCATGTATAGGCAGGACAAATACTGTACAAAACTGATCACTGTGCCATGTATAGGGAGGAGTACAAATATTGTACAGGACTGATCACTGTGCCATGTATAGGCAGGAGTACAAATATTGTACAGGACTGATCACTGTGCCATGTATAGGGAGGAGTACAAATATTGTACAGGACTGATCACTGTGCCATGTATAGGCAGGAGTACAAATATTGTACAGGACTGATCACTGTGCCATGTATAGGGAGGAGTACAAATATTGTACAGGACTGATCACTGTGCCATGTATAGGGAGGAGTACAAATATTGTACAGGACTGATCACTGTGCCATGTATAGGGAGGAGTACAAATATTGTACAGGACTGATCACTGTGCCATGTATAGGGAGGAGTACAAATACTGTACAGAACTGATCACTGTGCCATGTATAGGCAGGAGTACAAATACTGTACAAAACTATCCAGTGTGCCATGTATAGGCAGGACAAATATTGTACAGAACTGACCACTGTGCCATGTATAGACAGGGCAACAATGTACAGAACTGACCACTGTGCCATGTATAGACAGGGCAACAATGTACAGAACTGACCACTGTGCCATGTATAGACAGGGCAACAATGTACAGAACTGACCACTGTGCCATGTATAGACAGATCAATAATGTACAGAACTGATCACTGTGCCATGTATAGACAGGGTAATAATGTACAAAACTGGCCAATGTGTCATGTATAGGCAGGACAAATATTGTACAGAACTGATCACCGTGCCACATATAGGCAGGACAAATATTGTACAGAACTGATCACTGTGCCACGTTTAGGCAGGGTAATAATGTACAAAACTGGCCAATGTGCCATGTATAGGCAGGACAAATAATGTACAGAACTGATCACTGTGCCATGTATAGACAGGGTGATAATGTACAGAACTGATCACTGTGCCATGCATAGACAGGGTAATAATATACAGAACTGATCACTGTGCCATGCATAGACAGGGTAATAATATACAGAACTGATCACTGTGCCATGTATAGACAGGGTAATAATATACAGAACTGATCACTGTGCCATATATAGACAGGGTAATAATATACAGAACTGATCACTGTGCCATGTACAGACAGGGCAATCATGTACAGAACTGATCACTGTGCCATGTATAGACAGGGCAATAATATACAAAACTGACCAATGTGCCATGCATAGACAAGGCAATAATGTACCGAACTGATCACTGTGTCGTGTACAGACAGGGCAATAATGTACGGAACCGATCACTGTGCCATGTACAGACAGGGCAATGATGTACAGAACTGATCACTGTGCCATGTACATGCAGGGTAATAATGCTCAGAACGAATCACTGTGCCATGTACAGAACTGATCACTGTGCCATGTACAGGCAGGGTAATAATGTACAGAACTGATCACTGTGCCATTTATAGACAGGGCAATAATGTACAGAACTGATCACTGTGCCATGTACAGACAGGGACAATGGGCAATAGTCTGCCTGGCAAGATAATGAACAGGCCAGTGCACACACATGGCTTTCTTGTTGAAGTGATGTCATGATTCCTCAAAGGAAGTATCTTGACTCGTATGGTGCTATACATTCTTCAATAAATGAACAGTTTATTTTCCAGCGTAGAGTCGACAACTCGTTCAATCCATTGGACAAACACAGGGATAAGGATTTTGATCAATAGTTGAAAGATATGGTTGCAATTTATTGATCACATCTCAGTTTTCACCATGCAATCTCATAATTTGATCAAATTTATCAACAAAGCATCTAGGTTCTGCAGATCGCACTGGAACATGAGGCAGGAAAGGAGTGCTCTATGCACGTTTCCCACACCACAGGTGAATATGCTGCCCTTGTGATCTGCATGCGGGTGCCAACATATAGTTAACAGCACCCCACAACAGCGTGTTTTTTGGGTACCAAATCACATAGTACTGCAGTTTCATGCAGTTTGGTGCTGTGTGTTTTAAAAAGTGGTGCAAGCACTGCTTTTTGCATGGGCCAGTGCCTTTTTCAGCCTATTTAAAAGAACAGGCTGTCAAAACTCACCGCACGGGAACACCCTGTTCCCATGCGATCCAGGTATGAAGTGCCCCACAGTCATTTTCTGTCCTAACCAATCAACTAAGTTTGATTAAATCTGAAATAAATGAGTCTAAGGCAGGCCATAGACGAGTCAAAAACCGAACGGAAATTCTTGATTGTTTGTTTTTCGTATCATTAGTGTGCTAGCTGCAACGTGCGATTTTCGTGTCGCAATTGAAAGTGCCCGATCCAAGATAGTGGATTTTTAAAATGGAGCACAGTTCTATGCACCATTTAAATTTTTCAATCAACAAAATGTCCAATTTTCAACACATTGATGCCCTGCTTAAGGCTCCATTCACACTTCTGTGACTTGTCATGTGACTTTGGACACTAAAGTCACATAAAAGTCGCACCCTATGTTTCTCAATGACAACTGTTCAAATATGTGTCACTTAAAGTTGCAGCAATTTTAAAAAGGTTTCTATATTACATTGCTCCTGTCCATTTTAGCAGCAAGCTATGGGGTTTTGTTGTTGTATGTTCTTTGGGTTAGGCGGATAGTTTTGTAGGTGTTCTGCCTTACCTGTTGTGTTGTATTGTGTGAGCCGGGGAATGCCCCGAGGCTATGTTCTGTACTTTTTCTTTTAAAACGAATAAAAAGAATTTATAAAAAAAAAAAAAAAAAAAAGGTTTCTATACTACTTTGGTCCAACATTCAAGGGACTTGCGTGCCATAGACTGCAACGTAAACGGGGGGTGGGTTTGGATGGTTAATCGGGGGTGCATGCTGAACATGTTTCACCCACTGTCAGCTTCTTTGGTTGCTGGGAGGCTGTGGTCTGTGATGCTGATAGTGTCCTTAAAGTAAATATGAACCTTTACCATGTAAAATAACCCATTCTGTTTAAAATAGAAATGCAAGTAGTCAAAATGATTGTATATATATACACTATATTGCCAAAAGTATTGGGACACCTGCCTTTACACGCACATGAACTTTAATGGCATCCCAGTCTTAGTCCGTAGGGTTCAATATTGAGTTGGCCCACCCTTTGCAGCTATAACAGATTCAACTCTGCTGGGAAGGCTGTCCGCAAGGTTTAGGAGTGTGTCTATGGGAATGTTTGACCATTCTTCCAGAAGCACCTCTGTGCCCCTTTACATTACGCAGCCCCCTGCGCCTCTGGGCCCCTTTACATTACACAGCCCCCTGCACCTCTGGACCCCTTTACATTACACAGTCCCCTGCACCTCTGGACCCCTTTACATTACACAGCCCCCTGCACCTCTGGACCCCTTTGCATTACACAGCCCCCCTGCACCTCTGGATCCCTTTACATTACACAGCCCCCCTGCAGCTCTGGACCCCTGCACATTACACAACCCCCCACAACCCTGGACTCCTGCACTTTACACAACCCCCCCCACAGCTCTGGACCCCTGCACATTACACAGTGACAGCCCCCCCCACAGCTCTGCTTCTTCCTGCCCTACTCGGGCATGCAGATTGGGAGACACAGCAGCACTGAACAGAGGGTGGGAGCTGCTGGAGTTAATTTTTCATATTAACAAGCTAATGATTGTTTGCTAGGACCGCCTAGCAACCAATCACCTGCTGGTTAACTTAGAAAGTTAACTCCGGCTGTTTTCATCCTCTATTTAGCATTGTTACTCTGTCTCTCTCCCCTGCTGTACAGAAGTGTAGTGTCTTCATTTTCCTGATCCGCTCTGCTGTGAGTGGCAGAGCCAATCCGGCAGCCGGTCCTGGGTGTAACCCGTGTATGATCCCTGTCACAGCTTGCCTCTCCCTGCCCTGTCATAGCGCCGCTGCCTGAGCCCACCCCGCTGTCACCACTTCACTCATGGGGGGGCCTGACTCCCCCCAATGTGTGGCACCCGGGGTGGAGCACCCCCCCCACCCCCTGTTGGTACGCCATTGAAGCAGGCTAGTCCATTTTGCTGAAATTTTATTCCAGCAACTCAAAATGGTACTCAGTAGTTTATATGGCCCCCACATGCCTGCATGCATACCTGACAACGCCAGGCTATGCTTCTAATGAGACGAATGGTGTCCTGGGGTATTTCCTCACAGATTTGAACCAAGGCATCACTGAGCTCCTGAACCGACTGAGGTGCAACCTGGCGACATCGGATGGACCAAAACATAATGTTCCAGAGGTGTTCTATTCGATTTAGGTCAGGTGAGCATGGGGGGAGGGGGGGCATTCAATGGTATCAATTCTTTCATCCTCCAGGAACAGGTTGCACACTCTTGACACATGAGGCCGGGCATTGTCATGCACCAGGAGAAACCCAGGACCCACTGCACCATCGTAGGGTCTGACAATGGGTCAGAGGATTTCATCCTGATATCTAAAAGTCAGGGTGCCATTGTCTAGCCTGTAGGGGTCTGTGCATCCCTCCATGGATATGCCTCCCCAGACCAACACTGACCCACCACCAAACCGGTAATGCTGAACGATGTTATAGGCAGCATAACATTCTCCACAGCTTTTACAGACCTTTTCACGTCTGTCACATGTGCTCAGGGTGAGCCTGCTATCATCTCTGAAAAGCACAAGTTCAATGCCAATGAACTTCCACAATGCCGGGCAGTGAGCACAGGGCCCACTAGAGGACATTGGACCCTCAGACCACCCTCATGAAGTCTGTTTCTGATTGTTTGGTCAGAGACATTCACACCAGTGACCTGCTGGAAGTTATTTTGCAGGGCTCTGGCAGTGCTCATCATGTTCCTCCTTGCACAAAGGAGCAGATACCGGTCCTGCTGATGGGTAAAGGACCTTCTAAGGCCGCGTACACACGAGCGGACTTTTCGACATCCAAAGTCTGACGGACTGAGTCCGTCAGACTATCCGATCGTGTGTGGGCTGCAACGGACTTTAGCTTCGCTAAAGTCTGACGGACTTTAGAAATGAAGCATGCTTCAAATTTTCCCGACGGAACTCCGCCGGACCCGGTCCCCTTCGAAAAATCCGCTCGTGTGTATGCTACTCCGACGGACTAAAACCGACGCTAGGGCAGCTATTGGCTACTGGCTATGAACTTCCTTATTCGAATCCAGTCGTACGTCATCACGTTCGACTCCGTCGGAGTTTGGTGTGATGGTGTGTGTCCAAGTCCGTTCGGTTGAAAAGTCCGCCAGAACTCCGTCGGAACTCCGGCGGAACTCCTTTGGAGGTCTGTCGGAATTAAGTCCTCTCGTGTGTACGGGGCATAAGGCTCTATCCAGCTCTCCTAGAGTAACTGCCTGTCTCCTGAAATCTCCTCCATGCTCTTGAGATTGTGCTCAGAGACACAGCAAACCTTCTGGCAATGGCACATATTGGTGTGCCATCCTGGAGGAGTTGGACTGCCTGTGCTGCCATGCTACCAGTAGTGACCTGACCCTAGCCAAATGCAAAACTAGTGAAAAACAGTCAGAAAAGATGGGAAGGGAAAAAAATGTTAGTGGCCTCCACATGTAAAACCATTCTTGTTTTGGAGGCCGTATCATTGTTGCCCATCTGGTGCACCTGTTGTTAATTTCATTAACTCCAAAGCAGCTGAAACTGATTAACAACCCCCTCTACTACTTAACTGACCAGATGAATATCCCAGGAGTTTGACTTAATGCTAAACTCTGATTAAAAAGTGTTCCTTTTTTTGAGCAGTATATATATATATATATATATATATATATATATATACTGTATACAGCGGGTAAAAAATAAAATAAAAAGTAAAAGTATTGAACATGTCACCATTTTTCTGGGTAAATATATTTCTAAAGGTGCTATTAAAATGAAATTTCCACCACATGTCGGTAACAATCCATGCAATCCATATATACAAAGAAACCAAAACAAATACGTTCAGAAAATAAGTTATGTGAAATAAAATGGAATGACACAGGAAAAAAAAATAGGAAATCATGACGAAAGGGAGGTGCAAAAAAGCATGGAAAGCCAAGACACCAGCTGAAATCAATCAATAGTTAGAAAGCAATCCTGCTCCTTGTCAGTGCAAATTAATATCAGCTGTAGGGATGAGCTTCATGTTCGAGTCGAACATACGTTCGACTCGAACATTGGCTGTTCGTTCGTTCGGCGAAGTCCGAACATTTTGGTCCGTTCGCGTCAAATTCGTGTGGCGCTCACGGCCCACAATGCACTGTGATGGCGCAGTGCATTGCTGGCTCATGATTGGCCAAGCATGCACTGTGACCCCGCATGCTTGGCCAATCGCAGCGCCAGCAGCGAGGAGAGCCATGATTGGCCACAGGCAGGATGCCTGTGGCCAATCATAGCTCAGGCTGTGTAGTGCACGCCCCACACTATATAAGGCCGCCAGCGCGGCGGCCTCGTGTAGTGTGTTGGCGTCTGAAGCAGTGGGTGTTCTGTGTACCTTCAACACAGTACACACCGATCGTTTTCGGCCGATTTTCGATCTTGCTGTTGTGTAGTGGTTATTGTCTGCGTGCCCTGACCGCAGTATACACCGCTATATTCACCTCACCTATATAGCTAGTGATCTATCTTTTATAATAGAGCTTGCAGTCAGTAGTGTTAGGAGATAGTGCGTGCTGTCTGCGTGCTCTGTACCCAGTACATACCGCTATATCCACCTACATAGCTGTTCTCTATTTGAGCCCACTTGCCATCTGCAGGAGTTATTGGAAGTTGTGTGTGCTTCCAGCACAGCACAGTATACATCTGTATATACCCCTTTATCTCTGGTGTTCTATAATAAAGGCATCTGCAGGAGTTAGTGGGTGTTCTGTGTACCTTCAACACAGTACACACCGATCGTTTTCGGACGATTTTTGATCTTACTGTTGTGTAGTGGTTGTTGTCTGTGTGCCCTGACCGCAGTATACACCGCTATATTCACCTCACCTATATAGCTAGTGATCTATCTTTTATAATAGAGCTTGCAGTCAGTAGTGTTAGGAGATAGTGCGTGCTGTCTGCATGCTCTGTACCCAGTACATACCGCTATATCCACCTACATAGCTCTTCTCTATTTGAGACCACTTGCCATCTGCAGGAGTTATTGGAAGTTGTGTGTGCCTCCAGCACAGCACAGTATACATCTGTATATACCCCTTTATCTCTGGTGTTCTATAATAAAGGCATCTGCAGGAGTTAGTGGGTGTTGTGTGCCTCTAGCACAATATACACTACCCAACTGCTTTTTTACCCAACTCCCTTCAGGCCATTACCATGTCTGGAAGGCCAGCAAGGAGAGGCAGACAGGCGCGAGCCGATAAAAGAGGGCAAGCAGGCTCTGTGTCTAGAGACAACAGTGCTGGTCGTGGACGCGGTGCATTGTTATCAGCACGTGGCCATGGGACACGCTTGTCCTTCTTTTCGGCAGCTTGACATGTTGAACCGCAACATGCCAACGACTTGATAGAGTGGATGACCAAGCCCTCTTCATCCTCCTCATCCTCTCTCACCCAGTCTCAGGGTACTAGCAAAGCAGCTGCCAACGCATCGTCTTCCCTCCTCTCAATGTCATCATCAGTGACTCCTTCCCTAGACGCACCACGTCCTCCTGAGGAGTCTCCTGAACTCTTTGAGCACAGTGTTGGGTACATGCTCCAGGAGGATGCCCAGTGTTTGGTAGGCTCTGATGATGACACTCAGCTAGAGGAAGGCAGTAGCGTGAGCGCAGAGAGAGGGGATGCTCAAGAAGGACAGCAATCTGGCAGTCATGTTCCACAAGCTGCAGCATACTGCCAGGTTTGCTACAGCGATGAAGAGGGAGGGGATGATGAGGGCACTGACTCCAGGTGGGTGCCTGGAAGGAGAGAGGAGGAGGAGGAGGAGGCACATGTCCAACGAGGCAGGATGCCCTCCGGGGGCCAGCTTAGGGGCGGCACACCGACTGAATCACACCGCAGAGCTCCGCCTGTGCAGAGCGCTGCCTCTGCGGGTTATTCTAAAAGTTCTTTGGTGTGGGCCTTTTTTGAGACGAGTGCATCAGATCGCACCGCTGCTATTTGCAACATATGTCTCAAGCGTATCTCACGTGGCCAAAACATCAGCCGCTTGGGCACCACATGCTTGACCAGACATATGTTGACCTGCCATGCAGCTCGTTGGCAAGCGTACCTCAAAGACCCACACCAAAGAACAAAGCGGACCTCTCCTTGCTCCTCATCAGCTGGCATCTCCAACCCCACTAGACCTACAGTCCTCTCTGAAACCTGCTCTGAGAGGAATGAAGGTGTAGAATTAGGTGTGTCACAGCCAAGTGCTTCTGGGAACTCTGCTAGCGGTACACCCACGTCCGATTATAGCAGGCAAATGTCCCTGCCCCAGCTGCTGGACCGGCGAAAGAAGTTCACTCCCAGCCATCCACATGCCCAGCGGTTGAATGCTAGCTTGGCTAAATTGCTAGCACTTCAACTGCTGCCTTTTCAGTTGGTAGACTCGGCCCCCTTCCGTGAGTTTGTACAATGTGCGGTTCCTCAGTGGCAGGTCCCCAAACGCCACTTTTTCTCACGGAAGGCGATTCCGGCTCTCTACCGGCATGTGGAAGGCAATGTCCTTGCCTCGCTGGACAGGGCGGTCAGCGGTAAGGTGCATATTACCGCTGACTCATGGTCCAGCAGGCATGGACAGGGACGTTACCTGTCTTTCACGGCCCATTGGGTCACTCTTCTGGCAGCTGGGAAGGATGCAGGACAAGGTGCAGTAGTGTTGGAGGTTGTTCCGCCGCCACGCCTCCAAAATGCTACTATTGGTTGTGACACACCTCTCTCCTCCACCCCCTCCTCTTCTTCTTCCTCCATGGCCTCTTCCAGTGCTCTGTCCTCAGAACCAGCGGTGCTCCGTAGGCGTTCCAGGGGCTACGCAAGTACGCAGGCAAAACGATGTCATGCCGTGCTTGCGCTGGTTTGTTTGGGGGACAGGAGCCACACTGGGGCGGATGTTTTGTCAGCTCTGCAGGGGCAGGCCGAGAGGTGGTTGACGCCACGCCAGCTTAAGCCAGGAATGGTGGTTTGCGACAATGGCACCAACCTCCTCTCCGTCCTCCGACAGGGACAACTGACCCATGTGCCCTGTGTAGCTCACGTCCTTAACCTTGTGGTGCAGCGGTTCTTGGGCAGGTACCCCGGCTTACACGATGTCCTGAAGCAGGCCAGGAAAGTCTGTGTGCATTTCCGCCGATCATTTAATGCCTGTGCTCGGCTGGCTGAGCTCCAAAAGGAGTTGAACCTGCCCAAGAACCGCCTTATATGTGACATGCCCACCAGATGGAACTCAACATTGGCCATGCTGCAGCGGCTGCAGACGCAGCAGAGGGCCATCAATGAGTACCTGTGCGACTACGGCACCAGGACAGGGTCAGGGGAGCTCGGTTTTTTCTCACCACGCCAGTGGGGCATGATCAGGGATGCATGCACTGTCCTGTCACCGTTTGAGGAGGCCACAAGGATGGTGAGCAGTGACAGTGCATGCATCAGTGACACTGTACCTCTTGTCCACCTCTTGGAGCATACGCTGCGTGGAATAATGGACAGGGCACTTGAGGCAGAACAGAGGCAGGAAGAGGAGGACTTCCTTGCCTCTCAAGGCCCCCTTTATCCAGACAGTGTTCCTGCTGTGCCACCCATCACACAGGAAGAGGATGAGGAGGAGGAAGAGGAGGAGGAGGATGATTGTGTCAGCATGGAGGTGGAGGCTGGCACTCAGCATCAGCATCAGCAGCAGCAGCAGCAGTCTTGTAGGGATGATTTACAGTCCCAAGAAACACGTGGACTTGTACGTGGCTGGGAGGAGGTAGCTGCAGATCATGTTGTCCTTAGTGACCCAGAGGACTCCGGACCGAATGCCTCAGCTAACCTACGCTGCATGGCCTCCCTGATCCTGCAAAGCCTGCGGAAGGATCCTCGTATTCTTCGGATCAAGGAGAGGGGCCATTACTGGCTGGCCACTCTCCTTGATCCACGGTACAAGGGTAAGGTTGCCGACCTTATCTTGCCATCGCAGAGGGAGCAGAGGATGAGACATCTCCGGGAGGCCTTGCAGAAAGGTCTGTGCAACGCGTTCCCAGAGACTGGGAGGTTACAAACTCCTGGTCCTGGACAACGTGTTGCTGAGGCATCGGTCAGAAGGAGCGGTGGAGAAGGTGGCCGTCTGACTGATGCTTTCAGACAATTTTTTAGTCCGCAGCCCCAAGGTATGATCGGTTCCAGCACCCATCGCCAGCGTCTGATTTACATGGTGCAGGAATACCTAGGGGCAAGGTCAGACTTGGACACCTTTCCCCCCCTAAAATCCTCTGGCTTACTGGGTCTTGAGGATGGATCACTGGCCAGAGCTTGCACAGTATGCAATTGAGCTACTGGCCTGTCCTGCATCCAGCGTTCTTTCGGAACGCACCTTCAGTGCTGCTGGTGGCTTTGTTACCGATCACAGGGTGCGCCTGTCCACCGAATCAGTTGATCGACTGACCTTCATCAAGATGAATCAGTCTTGGATCACCCACAGCTACCAAGCACCTGAAGCTGATGTAACAGAATAATTTTTTTTGAAATATCACATCCCTTCAAGACTGCCTATGCTGATGCTGAGTGACTGTCCTGTTATGTTGATTGTCTATCCTCTTCCTCCTCCGCTGATATGTTGGAAGAACATTTCTGGTTCTGGTTGATGCCATCAGCCCAATTTTTCTGCCCCTGTTTAACAGGGGCGTTTAAGTACAATTTTTGATGCAATGCTTTGCAGCAGGGCTAATTCCTGCATTAAAACTAGAGTATATGGCAGAGGTTGCAGTGTGGTGGCACCAGCACCAGTGCCTAAGGCCCAATTTTTCTGCCCCTGTTTAACAGGGGCGTTTAAGTACAATTTTTGATGCAATGCTTTGCAGCAGGGCTAATTCCTGCAATAAAACTAGAGTATATGGAAGAGGTTGCAGTGTGGTGGCACCAGCAGCAGTGCCTAAGGCCAAATTTTTCTGCCCCTGTTTAACAGGGGCGTTTAAGTACAATTTTTGATGCAATGCTTTGCAGCAGGGCTAATTCCTGCAATAAAACTAGAGTATATGGCAGAGGTTGCAGTGTGGTGGCACCAGCACCAGTGCCTAAGGCCCAATTTTTCTGCCCCTGTTTAACAGGGGCGTTTAAGTACAATTTTTGATGCAATGCTTTGCAGCAGGGCTAATTCCTGCAATAAAACTAGAGTATATGGCAGAGGTTGCAGTGTGGTGGCACCAGCACCAGTGCCTAAGGCCCAATTTTTCTGCCCCTGTTTAACAGGCGCGTTTAAGTACAATTTTTGATGCAATGCTTTGCAGCAGGGCTAATTCCTGCAATAAAACTAGAGTATATGGAAGAGGTTGCAGTGTGGTGGCACCAGCACCAGTGCCTAAGGCCCAATTTTTCTGCCCCTGTTTAACAGGGGCGTTTAAGTACAATTTTTGATGCAATGCTTTGCAGCAGGGCTAATTCCTGCAATAAAACTAGAGTATATGGAAGAGGTTGCAGTGTGGTGGCACCAGCAGCAGTGCCTAAGGCCAAATTTTTCTGCCCCTGTTTAACAGGGACATGTAATTACAATTCTTGATATAATATTTCACAGGAGGGCCCCTTCCTGTGCCCACCCAGAGTAACGGTGAGGACTTATAGTGTTGTGGCACCAGCACCACAACCACCAAAGGTCAATTTTTCTACCACTGTTCAACAATGGCATGTAATTACAATTCTTGATATAATCGTTCACAGCAGGGCGCTCCAGCGCCCACCAAGAGTCACTTTGAGGGCTTACAATGTTGTGGCAAAACCAACACCTTGTTCCGCCATTTCTGCAGAGCATATAGGGCAGGCCCCTACTTTCAAACATCCAATTTACAAACATCTCCTACTTGCAAACGAAAGGAGACAACAGCAAGTGAGATGAAAAAAGATGGACGACAAAACAAATTATACAGGGGTGATAACCCTTCCCTATGTTTTCCAAAAAGCTTAAAAATAGTTTTTTTGACTGGAGCTACACTTTAAAAATGTACCAGTTGAAAATTACAAACAGATTCAACTTAACACAACAAACCTACACAGTCCCTGTCTTGTTTGCACCGCCTGTATACTGCTGTTCTGAGTATATAGGGCCTGGGGGCCACACGCATTTCCTTTTTTTAATATGGGTACAGGGTTCCCCTTAATATGCGTACAAGACCCAAATAGGCTGGTAATGGGCAGGGAGGGCTACCCATGCCATTTTTCTCAATGATTTTCAACCATATTGCAGGAACCAGATATAACATTAAAACCGCAAGCAGTTTTAAATGGTGTTATTTCCGTTTAATGTCATTTTGTGCAGGGACTGTTCTAAACACGGGAAACACGTGGCAATTCACAGGCATACTACAGACACCCCCCAGGCACCATATTTAAAGGAATATTTCACTTTTTTTTTCACTTTAATCGTCATTAAAATCAGTGCTCCCGCCAAAACGGCCATTTTTAAAAACATTTTAGGCATTGACCCATGTCCCCTGGGGCAGGAGCCAGGTCCCCAAACCCTTTTTAGGACAGTATCTTGCATATTAGCCGTTAAAATTAGCACTTTTAATTTCGAACGTTCGAGTCCCATAGACTTCAATGGGGTTCTAAAGTTCGTTCGAATTTGGGGTCCGTTCGAAAGTTCTGGTGCGAACCGAACCGGGGGGTGTTCGGCTCATCCCTAATCAGCTGGTTCAGTGTCAACTATATATAAAAAGGTGTCTCATTACCAAGGTGTCCCACAAGAAACATCTCATGATGGGTAAAAACAAAGAGCTCTCTCAAGACCTTCGCAAACTTATTGTTGCAAAACATACTGATGGCATTGGTTACAGAAGGATTTCTAAACTTCCGAATGTTTCAGTGAGCACTGTTGGTGCCATAATCCAGAAGTGCAAAGAACATAATTTCAACATAAACTGGCCATGACCAGGTGCTCCTCCCAAGATTTCTCACAGAGGAGTGAAAAAAATTATCAGAAGAGTTGTCCAAGATCCAATGACCACTTCTACCTGCTGTGTATATATACAGTATCTCACAAAAGTGACTACACCCCTCACATTTTTGTAAATATTTTATTATATCTTTTCATGTGACAATACTGAAGAAATTACACTGCTACAATGTAAAGTAGTCCATGCACAGCTGTTATAACAGTGTAAATTTGCTGTTGCCGCATAACAGCTCAACACACAGCCATTAATGTCTAAACCGCTGGCAACAAAAGTGAGTACACCCCCTAAGTGAAAATATCCAAATCGGTCCATCAATCAGCCCTTTTCCCTCCCTGGTGTCATGTGGCTTGTTATTGTTACATGAGCTCAGGTGTTAATGGGGAGCAGGTGTGTTAATTTTGGTGTTATCGCTCTCACTCTCTCATACTGGTAGTTCAAAGAACTCTCTGAGAATCTGAAAAAAAGAATTGTTGCTCTACATAAAGATGGCCTAGGCTATAAGAAGATTGTCAAGACCCTGAAACTGAGCTGCAGCATTGTGCCAAGACCATACGGCGGTTTAACAGGACAAGTTCCACTCAGAACAGGCCTCACCGTGGTCGACCAAAGAAGTTGATTGCACGTGCTCAGCATCATATCCAGAGGTCGTCTTTGGGAAATAGACGTATGAGTGCTGCCAGCATTGCTGCGGAGATTGAAGGGGTGGGGGGTTAGCCTGTCAGTGATCAGACCATACATCGCACACTGCATCAAATTGGTCTGCATGGATGTCATCCCAGAGAGAAGCCTTTACTAAAGATGCTGCACAAGAAAGCCCTCAAACTGTTTACTAAAGACAAGCAGACTAAAGACATGGATTACTGGAACCATGTCCTGTGGTCTGATGAGACCAAGATAAAAACTGATTTGTTTCAGATGGTGTCAAGTGTGTGTGGCGGCAACCAGGTGAGGAGTACAAAAAGACAAGTGTGTCTTGCCTACAGTCAAGCATGGTGGTGGGAGTGTCATGGTCTGGGGCTGCATGAATGCTATCGGCACTGGGGAGCTACAGTTCATTAAGGGAACCATGAATTCCAACATGTATCATGACATACTGAAGCAGAGCATGACCCCCTCCCTTCAGGGCAGTATTCCACATGATAACGACCTCAAACACACCACCGAGACCAACACTGCCTTGCTAAAGAAGCTGAGGTTAAAGATGATGGACTGGCCATGCATGTCTCCAGACCTAAACTCTATTGAGCATCCTCAAACGGAAGGTGGAGGAGTGCAAGGTGTCTTCCATTCACCAGCTCCGTGATGTCATCATGAAGGAGTGGAAGAGGACTCCAGTGGCCACCTGTGAAGCTCTGGTGAACTACATGCCCAAGAGGGTTAATGCAGAGCTGAAAAATAATGGTAAATATCAAAAAACAAACTAAAACTCATGCTTAGTGGAAAAAATGTGAAAGAAAAATATCTAATGTAGCACTGACCCTCAAAGGAGCGGCTGAAATTTTCTGGGCTTACCGATTACCTCCTCCAGCTCGTAACCCTTCGTTCTTGTCTAGGGGTTCCCGAGGATGATGGCTCAGTAACTGCAGAGACCAACACTTGCATTCCTTTTTAGGGTTTTTATTTGCATAAAACAGTTGGAAAAACTCAGTCTCTCAGTTGGGAATAGAGGGTATAAGGATGAAGTATAGCTCAGGTACTTTGGAACTGCTGACTCCAATAAAAGTCTCTCTGTACATAATCCAGGGAATAGCCACTCTCAACTGGATTCTTTACCTGTTGCATAAATACTTGTTTATGGATACTAGCAGCCAAGAAGTAATTTTAGTTTAGCAAAGTCTCTGCCACAGACTTGGTTGAAAACTTAGATGCTCACAGGAACTTAGTTGCAAACGGAAGGATAGAGGTTGGAACTTTTCTTACTGTACCGGGATCTTGCAGCCGGTCCGGCGATACCGTAAGAAATGCAGATTCAATTAGTGTCCTTAACAGATCAGCTTCCAGGCTCTTACCGTGCAGCCAGCCTCGTGTGTGGCCCTCTTACTGAAGAGTCCTCCCCTGGTTGCATGTAGAATTGCTGGGCCTCTCCAAACCCGAGATGGCACCAGAACATTTTAGAACCCTCTTTCCAGTTACTGTGCCTTGGACTAGCCAGTTCTGAGGCTCGGAAACGGATGGATCCACACCACAGGCCATGAGGGGAGGACCAGGACCATGGAGTCAGCAACAACTTCTGGACTGGAACCCAGAAGCACGTGACTTCAGCACCTTAAGTACCCTCTCCCGGAAAATACACAGCGAGACAAGCGCACCCACTGATTGGCTCCCAGAGAGAGATTGGTACCCAATGAGTCCAACCAGACTGTGTTCTAATGCCTCTCACAGGTGCAAACCCCACCTATGACCAGGCAGAACCTTAATACAGCCCAGCCAAACTGATGCCAAAGCATAATTTCACACAATTATCCCCAAAACTCAAGTACAGTTTTGGGCAAAAACTAAATTTACATACGTAGCACGTACTCATTAGGAATACCGGCGCTACACTAAGAATATATAAGAAACTGCAGCTGTTGTTGCAAAGGTACTAGAACCTTAAAGATAATGTATATAGGTAATAACAGCGCTGGCGGAATAACACAATATAACATACTGAACAATGTGAAAAAATATACATAAAGTGCTAAGTGCTTCCAACATATAAATAAAATAAATACTGACAAGATAAAGTGTTGATGGATAACACAATAAAAAATATGGAAAAAATATTCAAAAAATTGTTGTGCTAAGTGCTTTCAATAGTAATCAGTATTAATGGATGGGTGCTTCTGATTAGATGATCTCCCCTCTTGTGACCCCACTCACCAGAGTTCATGGACCCTTTGCAGACCAAGGGTCAAACGGGTTTAGAGGTACAAGGAGGTGAAGGATAAATATCATAATTTCCAAAGGTGATCTCAGAGGAATCCAGGGTATTCATATATATTGAGGTAAAAAAAGAAAACATACATGTGAAGTACTGCTGCTGTAAAACACACTGCGCTGCTTAACATAAGTCACTCACGAGACAATAGGCAAAAGACAGGCATCAGCGTGTTTCCCGGTTCGCACTAGTGGCGTGCGTTTAACGGAAACTGGAAGTAGCATCACTGGTTCAGTGTACCTGAAATACGTAGACGCGTTTCGCCCCTACCCTCCTCCATGTCCTTGATGATGCACTGGGGGAGCGGCGAAACGCGTCAACTTATTTTTGGTATACTGATCCAGTTTACATTCAGTGTCGCTCATCCATCCCTGTAAGCAAATAAACATTCAGATGTGCTGCTACCAATGTACAGATGCAGTCTATTATTTGTAAGGCCCGCTGTACACAGACACCTGTAACTCCCAGACACAGAGATAAATTCATTTGTCACTGTGAATGAGCCCCTATGCAGCATAGAGCATTCACCACATTACAACGTGCTGTTGTGCATACAGGTGAGATGTAATTTTGTAAGACTTAAATAAAGTTAAAAAAGTAAACAGTGCAATGCATTGGAACCAACGAATAACACCGCCCCCACACAATGTGCACCAGCATGCACACATTTCATAATACAATATTACATAATAAAATATGTGCCCGCTGGTGTGAAGGGATCCTTAGGGTGTACTCACACTAGGCATGGTTACCTTACGGGGGTACGATTGTCTCTGCTCCCCTGCTGGTCTGTGCTTACAATGTAACAGGAATGAGCATGCTTACGACATCATCTCTGCCAGTGACACCACAGAGATCGCTATTTTGCGCTCTGTGAGCGCTCAGTGATCTGTGAGCGTTCTCTACTCTGACATCTAATTGTACCGTGCTGGCATCCAGCTGAACTTTGCCCCAGATATTTCTCAAACCGTCCTGGGCATGGTATGCTAAATCATGGCGAGCATGGAGCAAAGCAAACACACTACATAAATTAACTGGACTTTGAGGGTGAACAATACTTGTCTATTTATGTCTCAGCATTTGCACAGTCATCCTAAATAACCCCCATAATACGTCTAATATGTTCATTTCCTATGATCATTAGCACCGTCTAGTGGCCATAATGCAATATTTTCAGATATTTCAGAAAAATACATCCGACAACCAATGGCCAGGGTTGTTGGGAAGAGGCCCTTGTCCTCATCAACATGGGGACAAGGTGCTTTGGGGTGGGGGGGCCGTGCGGCCCCCTTCCCCAAGGCACACCCCATGTTGAGGGAACGTGGCCTGGTACGACTCAAGGGGGGGGGGGGGGGGCGCTCGCTCGTCCCCACCACCTTTTCTAACCTGCCGGGTAGCGTGCTCGGATAAGGGTCTGATATGGACCTAGGGGGGACCCCCATGCCGATTTTTCGGCGCAGGGATTCCCCTTTAAGTCCATACCAGGTGACGGGGCCAGCGACACCTCCTTCACTGCCCCCGGCTACCTGGAGCCGCACTCAAAATGAGCGGACTTTTCTCCGGGCGGGAAAAGTCCGTTCATTTCAAAAGTACGGCGGACTGGCACACACACGGCCGTACTGTCCACCGAAATGCGAGTCCAGAGGACAGATTGGAGTGCAAAACTACTTTCTTAGTCCGCCGGACTTTTGGGTAAAAAAAGTCCACCAGAGCCTACACAAGGGCGGATTGTCTGGCGGACTTGAGTCCGCCGGACTTTTCCACCGGATTGTTTGATCGTGTGTAAGAGGCATTAGATGCCCCTTTTCATTGGATTAAGCATTTAATGACTTTGGAAGTGATGTGGCAGTCTCGCTTGCATGCTTTATAAATGTCAATTATGGAAAAGTTTCTACCAACAAAGGGACAGAGAGCAAGTTTACAGGATTGAACTGAGTAATTAGACTTCAATAATGTTGCCAGTGATGGTCTTGGTATACTTATAGGGCCACCCTAACTGGGTGTGGGGGGAGGGGTGAATGTCAAACTGGGTGTGAGGGATAAATGCCCAATTGGGTGCGGGGGTTATGGTCAAAGACAAGGATGTATGAAAAAGTCAGTACCACACAGCATCATCAGGCGACAAGAAGCCAGCAGACCAAAATGTTTGCAGATTGTAGAGGAAGACTTTAGGCAAATGATATAAAACCAATTCTTAATAAAGGGGTCCTACACTGTCCCGAAATGCTGTTGGTATTATGATGTGCTAATAAAGTCTTTCACTACTGGCTACAGATCTTTTGATGTGCTGGCATCTTTCTTCAGTTGGTCAAAGACAACAGTCCCTTCAGCATGAACTTATTACACGTTATCTTCTATGGAGGAACAGGGCCTATGGAGGAACAAAACTTGGACAAATTAATGTGCTTAATTCTCTTAAAGAGGTATTCCAACCAATAGTGGAGCTTATACTTGTTCCTTCTCCCCCCCCTTCTGGTGCCACATTTGACCCCTTTCAGGGGGGAGGGGGGAACAGGGACATGTTTTTGACAGGTCCCCTTCCTCACTTTTAGGAGATGGGGCTGTGGTGCTGTCTCTTGGAAGTTAGGCCCCCTCCCCCTTCCACTGCCGTCCAGCCAATTGAAAAGCGTGCTTTGCGCATGTGCAGTAGGGAACCGGTTGTGATGCCGAAAGGCTTCGCTGCCGGGTTCTCTTGCCGGCAATGGTGACGGCCCCACACGACAGTCGAGCTGAAGATCAGCTGCGGTGCTGACATTGCGGGCTCCCTGGACAGGTAAATGTCCATATATAAAAGTCAGCAGCTACAGTATTTGTAGCTGCTGTCTTTTAGTTTTTCTAGGTGTGGGCGGACCTCTGCTTTAATAAAGGACATCCATATGTTGAAGCAACTTGAAATAATTCAAAAGTGATGACCTAAGGTGGATTAAATAAAAAATGGGTAAGAACTTTGTTCTACTCTAATGCACACTTCATGACTCCAATAAAAAATTATCAAGAAACCATGGTCCTAAGTGTATATATATTTTGCACATCACTTCAGCCACATTATTTACTGTCATCCAAGTGCTTAGGAAACATTAAGGAATGTATGAACAGTAATCCTATTTAACCCATCTCCAAATGGTCAATCAAAATGTGTGGTCCAGACTACCAAAGTTGCACTCAACTGAATTGTTGTTGGCAAGTAAAACAATAAACTAAAAATAAAAAATTTTACTCAAAAGAGGAAGAATAAAGTGACTCATTTGAAATAGGTTAGGAGTTGCTTGATAAACCCAAGAAAGGAGCTACCCCACCTGAGTTATTCAAACACTATGATGATCCATCATTTATGTGCTTCCTAATTACAATTTTTGTTTTAGAGTTATAGAACAGTGCAAGTGCCACACTTAAGTAATATTCTTGTTTATTTTAGGTATGATTTAGCGCTGCCAAATTACACAGCGCTTTACATATATTACATGTTCACATCAGTACCTGCTCTCAAGGAGCTTACAATCTAAAATTCCTAACTCACATTCATACACACACAAGCCAATTTAGCCTGGAGTCAATTAACCTACCAGCATGCCTGTCAGGGAAATGGCCGTAGGAGAGCTGGCAATGTTGCCAATACTGGTAATGGGCACATCTGGTGCATTCCCATGTGCACTGGCGCAAAAAAGGATGAACGGGCACATGCAAATGCGTGATGGCGCGAACTAGCAAACTTGCATGCGCAATGGAGCTAATTGGGGAATGTGCAACGGCGGGCGCACAACGTGACAGACGCAGCCACTTACTGGCCTATATAAGAATGCTGCTGAGCCCATCAGATTGCTGGATTGTCGTCAGCCTTCCTGTGTTCCTGAGTCTCTGTGCATATTCCCTTATATTTCCTGTTGTGACCCGGCTTGTCCCTGATCTGTCTTATCTGCCCTTCTGGCTTTAACCCCTGGCTTGTTCTACTGACTCTGCTGATGGCTTCAGTGTATGACCCCAGCTAGTATTACAGACTTTGCTACTATTAGCTATTCCTTGCTTGCCTTCCTGTGTATGACCTCAGCTAGTTCCTGTTCCTGCTACCTGCCTTCGCTTCCTGGGGGCTCTAACGTGCTTGACATCTGGCCTGTCTTCCACTACCGTCTTCTGTGTGCACTGCTACCAAGTACTGCTGAGGATCTCTAAGAGACTTCTGTCCAGTTGTGTATTCTGCCTCATCCAGTATACATCAGGTGACCACCAGTCCTACTCTTCAGTACCCATCTGGCAACCTGTGCTTCTTTGGGCACTGCACCTCCTGTACCACCTTCATGGGTGTACTGCATTTAGCCACAAGGAGCCCTCTCAGTACTTCAGCATCTGACCAGGTATGTGACAATGTCTTTGGAGTGTGGGAGGCAACCAAGGTACCTGCAAGAAACCCACACAGATACAAGGAGAACATACAAACTCCATTAATGAAGTGCTGTGGCTGGGATTTGAGCTGGAAGAAAAGAACGGCTGCACACCACAGGAATTTTCCAACGATTTTATTCCAGAAAATAGCAATAAACAGCCAACAAAGACAGAGTGTCCGAACTCAGGAGGTGACGTGTGCATTTCACACTGACCTCAGTGCTTCTTCAAACCTCAAATTGGGATTTGAACTGACAACCCTAGTGCTGCCAGGTGGAAATGCTAATCACTTAGAGACTGTGCTGCCCCCAAGTCATGTTGTGCGCATTGTCAATGAGGTGGCTTTCTCTGTATTGGCCGAACTAAGTAATTGTGTTATTGGAAAGGCCATCTACAGTAAATCATGTGTGACAGAGGTCAAAGTTTACATACTCAACCAACCACATTCTTATGTTTTTGTTTGCTCTTACTGATCCAATTTTCATTGCTTACCATTGTGTTTTCCTGGGAAAAAAAAACTGTATCTTCTTTATCCTATATCTTTTCCTGAAGTGTGATACCACTTAGGCCGCGTACACACGCGCGGACTGTTTGCCCAACCTTGTTCGTCAAAGGCCGCGTACACACGGGCGGACTGTTCGCCCAACCTTGTCCGCTGAACAGTGTTTGGGCGGACAGTCCGCTCGTGTGTGGGCTTTCAGCGGACAGTTTCAGCGGACAGTTGGACGGACAAAGTCTTTCGGAAATTCCGAAAAACTGTCCGCTGAAACTGTGTTTGAGCGAACAGTCCGCCCGTGTGTGGGCTTGTCCGCTGTACTTTCGAAATGAGCGGACTGTTCCCGCTCGGAAAGTCCGCCCATTTCGAGCGCGTGTACAGGTAGGCGGGGCCCGCGAAGGAGACGTCGCGGGCTCCGCCGCCTGGAATGGGCTTAAAGGGGAACCCCAACGCCGAAAAAAATCGGCGTGGGGGTTCCCCCAAAGTCCACACCAGACCCTTGTCCGAGCACGCTACCCGGCCGGCCAGGAAAGGGGGGCGAGCGAGCGCGCCCCCCCTCCTGAGCCGTACCAGGCCGCGTGCCCTCAACATGGGGGGGTGCCTTGGGGAAGGGGGGCCGCGCGGCCCCCCCACCCCAAAGCACCTTGTCCCCATGTTGATGAGGACAAGGGCCTCTTCCCGACAACCCTGGCCGTTGGTTGTCGGGGTCTGCGGGCGGGGGGCTTATCGGAATCCGGGAGCCCCCTTTAAGAAGGGGGCCCCCGGATACCGGCCCCCCACCCTATGTGAATGAGTATGGGGTACAATGTACCCCTACCCATTCACCTGTGAAATAAAGTACAAAAAAAAACACAACACAGGGGAAAAAATATTTTATTGCACAGCTCCGGGGGTCTTCCGTCTTCGGGGGTCTTCTCGCCGGACTCCTCCGCTATCTGTGTGTAGCTCTTTTACTAGCGGAGGAGTCCGGCTTTCTTCCTCCCCCGCCGCCGGCCTCTTCTCCCGACTTCGGGGGTCTTGTCCCCCTCTTCGGTTCTTCTGCCGGGCCACCGCGTCTCTTTGAAGCTCTTTTACAGGCGGTGGCCCGGTCTTCTGTCGCCGCTGTCGTCGTCGTCGCCGCCGCCGCCGCCGCCGCCGCCGCCGCCGCCTTCCGTTCTTGTTCTTCTTCTTGTTCTTCTTCTTCTTCTCCTGGAGATGTTGACTCGACGATCTCTCCGGCCGGAATGCCAGGGACACGCTCCGCTGCCACTTATATAGTGACAATGGGGCGGTGTCACATGGTATATGTCACATGGGTTGGTCACATGGGTTGATGTCACATGGGGACTATGACATCGTAAGGGGGCGGGGTCACCATGTGACCAACCCATGTGACATATACCATGTGACACCGCCCCATTGTCACTATATAAGTGACCGCACAGCGCGGCTCTGGCATTCCGGCCGGAGAGATCGTCGAGTCAACATCTCCAGGAGAAGAAGAAGAAGAACAAGAAGAAGAACAAGAACGGCAGGCGGCGGCGGCGACGACGACAGCGGCGACAGAAGACCGGGCCACCGCCTGTAAAAGAGCTACAAGAAGGCGCGGTGGCCCGGCAGAAGAACCGAAGAGGGGGACAAGACCCCCGAAGTCGGGAGAAGAGGCCGGCGGCGGGGGAGGAAGAAAGCCGGACTCCTCCGCTAGTAAAAGAGCTACACACAGATAGCGGAGGAGTCCGGCGAGAAGACCCCCGAAGACGGAAGACCCCCGGAGCTGTGCAATAAAATATTTTTTCCCCTGTGTTGTGTTTTTTTTTGTACTTTATTTCACAGGTGAATGGGTAGGGGTACATTGTACCCCATACTCATTCACATAGGGTGGGGGGCCGGTATCTGGGGGCCCCCTTCTTAAAGGGGGCTCCCGGATTCCGATAAGCCCCCCGCCCGCAGACCCCGACAACCAACGGCCAGGGTTGTCGGGAAGAGGCCCTTGTCCTCATCAACATGGGGACAAGGTGCTTTGGGGTGGGGGGGCCGCGCGGCCCCCCCTTCCCCAAGGCACCCCCCCATGTTGAGGGCACGCGGCCTGGTACGGCTCAGGAGGGGGGGCGCGCTCGCTCGCCCCCCTTTCCTGGCCGGCCGGGTAGCGTGCTCGGACAAGGGTCTAGTGTGGACTTTGGGGGAACCCCCACGCCGATTTTTTTCGGCGTTGGGGTTCCCCTTTAAGCCCATTCCAGGCGGCGGAGCCCGCGACGTCTCCTTCGCGGGCCCCGCCTACCTGTACACGCGCTCGAAATGGGCGGATTTGCCTCCTCCTTACGTGGGCGAGTCCGTTCATTTCAAAAGTTGAGCGAACTGTTTGCCCAACCTTGTTCGTCAAACAGTCCGCTCGTGTGTGAGCAAGTCCGCTCATGCAAATTTTGAGCGGACTGTTTGCCGAAACTGTTTGACGAACAAGGTTGGGCAAACAGTCCGCGCGTGTGTACGTGGCCAAACAGTTTCGGCAAACAGTCCGCTCAAAATTTGCATGAGCGGACTTGCCCACACACGAGCGGACTGTTTGACGAACAAGGTTGGGCAAACAGTTCGCTCAACTTTTGAAATGAACGGACTCGCCCACGTAAGGAGGAGGCAAATCCGCCCATTTCGAGCGCGTGTACAGGTAGGCGGGGCCCGCGAAGGAGACGTCGCGGGCTCCGCCGCCTGGAATGGGCTTAAAGGGGAACCCCAACGCCGAAAAAAATCGGCGTGGGGGTTCCCCCCAAGTCCAGACCAGACCCTTGTCCGAGCACGCTACCCGGCCGGCCAGGAAAGGGGGGCGAGCGAGCGCGCCCCCCCTCCTGAGCCGTACCAGGCCGCGTGCCCTCAACATGGGGGGTGCCTTGGGGAAGGGGGGGCCGCGCGGCCCCCCCACCCCAAAGCACCTTGTCCCCATGTTGATGAGGACAAGGGTCTCTTCCCGACAACCCTGGCCGTTGGTTGTCGGGGTCTGCGGGCGGGGGGCTTATCGGAATCCGGGAGCCCCCTTTAAGAAGGGGGCCCCCGGATACCGGCCCCCCACCCTATGTGAATGAGTATGGGGTACAATGTACCCCTACCCATTCACCTGTGAAATAAAGTACAAAAAAAAACACAACACATGGAAAAAGTATTTTATTGCACAGCTCCGGGGGTCTTCCGTCTTCGGGGGTCTTCTCGCCGGACTCCTCCGCTATGTGTGTGTAGCTCTTTTACTAGCGGAGGAGTCCGGCTTTCTTCCTCCCCGCCGCCGGCCTCTTCTCCCGACTTCGGGGGTCTTGTCCCCCTCTTCGGTTCTTCTGCCGGGCCACCGCGCCTGGTCCGGTGGCCCGGTCTTCTGTCGCCGTCTTCCGTTCTTCTGTCGCCGCCTTCGGTTCTTCTGCCGGGCCACCGCGCCTTCTTGTAGCTCTTTTACAGGCGGTGGCCCGGTCTTCTGTCGCCGCCGATGTCGTCGTCGTCGCCGCCGCCGCCGCCGCCGCCTTCCGTTCTTGTTCTTCTTCTTGTTCTTCTTCTTCTTCTCCTGGAGATGTTGACTCGACGAGCTCTCCGGCCGGAATGCCAGGGACACGCTCCGCTGCCACTTATATAGTGACAATGGGGCGGTGTCACATGGTATATGTCACATGGGTTGGTCACATGGGTTGATGTCACATGGGGACTATGACATCGTAAGGGGGCGGGGTCACCATGTGACCAACCCATGTGACATATACCATGTGACACCGCCCCATTGTCACTATATAAGTGACCGCACAGCGCGGCTCTGGCATTCCGGCCGGAGAGATCGTCGAGTCAACATCTCCAGGAGAAGAACAAGAAGAAGAACAAGAACGGAAGGCGGCGGCGGCGACGACGACGACAGCGGCGGCGACAGAAGACCGGGCCACCGCCTGTAAAAGAGCTACAAGAAGGCGCGGTGGCCCGGCAGAAGAACCGAAGGCGGCGACAGAAGAACGGAAGACGGCGACAGAAGACCGGGCCACCGGACCAGGCGCGGTGGCCCGGCAGAAGAACCGAAGAGGGGGACAAGACCCCCGAAGTCGGGAGAAGAGGCCGGCGGCGGGGAGGAAGAAAGCCGGACTCCTCCGCTAGTAAAAGAGCTACACACACATAGCGGAGGAGTCTGGCGAGAAGACCCCCGAAGACGGAAGACCCCCGGAGCTGTGCAATAAAATACTTTTTCCATGTGTTGTGTTTTTTTTTGTACTTTATTTCACAGGTGAATGGGTAGGGGTACATTGTACCCCATACTCATTCACATAGGGTGGGGGGCCGGTATCCGGGGGCCCCCTTCTTAAAGGGGGCTCCCGGATTCCGATAAGCCCCCCGCCCGCAGACCCCGACAACCAACGGCCAGGGTTGTCGGGAAGAGGCCCTTGTCCTCATCAACATGGGGACAAGGTGCTTTGGGGTGGGGGGGCCGCGCGGCCCCCCCTTCCCCAAGGCACCCCCCATGTTGAGGGCACGCGGCCTGGTACGGCTCAGGAGGGGGGGCGCGCTCGCTCGCCCCCCTTTCCTGGCCGGCCGGGTAGCGTGCTCGGACAAGGGTCTGGTCTGGACTTGGGGGGAACCCCCACGCCGATTTTTTTCGGCGTTGGGGTTCCCCTTTAAGCCCATTCCAGGCGGCGGAGCCCGCGACGTCTCCTTCGCGGGCCCCGCCTACCTGTACACGCGCTCGAAATGGGCGGACTTTCCGAGCGGGAACAGTCCGCTCATTTCGAAAGTACAGCGGACAAGCCCACACACGGGCGGACTGTTCGCTCAAACACAGTTTCAGCGGACAGTTTTTCGGAATTTCCGAAAGACTTTGTCCGTCCAACTGTCCGCTGAAACTGTCCGCTGAAAGCCCACACACGAGCGGACTGTCCGCCCAAACACTGTTCAGCGGACAAGGTTGGGCGAACAGTCCGCCCGTGTGTACGCGGCCTAAGACTTCAGGGTGAAGGCACCCCCTTTGAATTGTATAGATAAACAGTAACAGACAGGAATCCCTCAACAGGAATAAAGTCCTGAAGGTATAAAGTAGGAGCTGAGATCTCCAAGGAAAGCTAAGGAAAGTCTTTAGATCCAGAAGGCTGGTACTCACTGTTTCCTGAACTCCTGCAGAGATGTGCAAGGTCAGTCAACTTCTATACTCCAGCAGCCTGTGTCTGGGATCTTTAAGAAGCTTTCTGAAATGCTCCAGGAGAATACGGCAGAAGTCCCCCAGCCAGACCATAGCTAGAACCCCACAGAAGGTGTTTGTGGTTCTAGGTAGATTTCCCAAAAATTACACAGCCCTCAGGCTGGGTCTTACTCCCCCAGGAACAAGAGTTTTGTTCTGGATTCTAGCCCATTTATACCCCTCTCAGCCACCTGCTGGTCACCTGCCATGTTAGCCAGGGATTGGCTAGGGAGATATTAATTTACAGGCTTGGGTCATATCCTCCTGCCCACTATGTCCCACAGGCCCCTGGGAGACAGGGGGAAGTAATTTAGCCCATCCCTATAGAGCCCGGAACAGACCATACTAATCAAATTGCATCCTTCCTAAAGACAACAGCTCTATAGGGCGCTACACAGAATAAATCAGTACATTTTTGAATAAGCTGTACAGAGAATTAACATAGGATTCAAGCGAGTAACAATAAAAAATAAATAAAAATGTACATAGTGTGTATGTCACCCTGTTCAGCGAGCAGATGACCCTTGCATGAGGTCAAGTTTTCTATTCTCCCGGCTATCTCTTCTCTTGCATTTATCAATTCTGATATATATAAGAGAACAGATCAGACCATCTTTTATTTTCGACAAGGTCTAATAGTATTTGTAAACAAAACATTGCAGTTGTTGTTGCACCGATGTGCCAGGTGATGAAATGTTTCCTCTGGGATTAATGTCATTATGCTAATAACATCCCATATGGAGCCACCTGGCATGTGATCACTCTCTGTTTGGATGTGATCCCTTATGTGAGGGTAGGAGAGGACACCATCTAGGGAGGATTTTTTAAATGTAAAAGCTTGTTTTGAAAAAAAAAAAAAAGTATCCGTATCTACACTCTGAAGTGTTTCCTATGATTTCCATTTGCAATAAAAATGATAGGCCATACTTGCCAATGTTTCCTGTTATAGAACTACGAAGGGTACATACACTCGAGCTGTACTACCACATTTATTGATTACCACTAGAACTTTACTGCTTCCAGTCTTCCAAATAGCAATCCTCAAAGTATGTCCTCTTTCTGTCATTAGAGACTCATTTGTAGGTCTATAAAACAGTCTTGGTGCTGGATTTCTAGATGCATCTCGTTAGAGTGAAATATGCCACCCACAACAGTGCTAGTCCATACCGCATAACCACAATCAATTTTTATTTTGCATTGATGAATACTAAACACATAACAGACTTCTTACTAATTAATCAACATCATTAGCTGACTTATAAACAACAATTTTGTTCAGATAATATATAAATCTAAGTTTTAAAGGAACCCTGAATAAGAACTCTATGCATTGCCTATAATAACTAACATTTCATAATTGAAGATTGCAATGTAATAATATGATTGTTGCTTTGGATAGCAAAGTTATTTTCTCCTTTACTGAGACTGATGAAATCAGACTATTTTTCTAAAAGGTTATACCGCTTACATCATTACCCTTATGCTCCGCTCTTATAGTATTGAACTTAGTGATGTAAGTAAGGAAGCTAAAGGGACTGATTTATTAAAGGCAAAAAGGCTGTTAATTTTTCAAAGGAAATTGTATTTTGCAAAGGTATTTGCCACAGAGCTTAACCACTTCAGCTCCGGGAAGGTTTACCCCCCCTGCATGACCAGGCCATTTTTTTTTTTGCGATACGGCACTGCGTTACTTTAACTGAGAATTGCGCTTTTGCAACTCTGTACCTAAAAAAAATGTATGTCCTTTTTTCCCCACAAATAGAGCTTTCCTTTGGTGGTATTTGCACTATAAACAAAAAAAAAACATAAATTTTGAAAAAAAAACAATATTTTTTATTTTCTGCTATAAATCATGTCCAATAAAAAAAATTTAAAAAATGTAATGTCTTCATCAGTTTAGGCCAATAAACAAAATAAAGGGGTTAACATCAGGGGAAAGCAAAGGGTTAAATGTGTACCTGACTAGTGCTTCACTACTGTAGGGGAGGTGTTTGTACTAGGCGAAGGCATGGATTGGTGCCTCTGCTTAGCAGAAACACATGATCTATGTCTTCTGTAGTGACAGAACGGCAATCTGCCTTGTTTACATAGACAGTGCGTCATTCTGCCTGTGTCCCGAGGAATCAGTGGGTGCCGGCGGACATAGAGTCCACCACACCCGCCAATCGGCTGCCACTGTGTCTAATCACGCCCACGCTCCCCAGACCCAGAAGTGCCAGAACACGTACTAGGTACGTCATCCTGCACAAGAGAGCCCCTTTGCCGCCAGATATATACAGTATACAGCCAGCAAGTGGTTAACCTCCCTGGCGGTATTCCCGAGTCTGGCTCGGTGTAAGATTTCAGTACCATAAGCGGTATTCCCAAGCCAGAGTCGGGATCCCATCACAGGATCCATGTAGGGGTTTACTTACCTTGTCCCCTGCATCCAGCGATGTCTCGCCGCTGTGATCAGCAAGCCGATGTGTCTCGCTCGATCTGTCACAGTGCCGAGCTCCGTTCCCTGCGAGCATTGCGACGCACGGGGACGGAGTTCGGCGCCAAATTCAAAAAGTAAAAAACACAGTATAGATACAGTATACTGTATTCTTACAGATTACATTACTGTATCAAATAATTACACATCCCCTTTGTCCCTAGTGGTTTGTCCAGTGTCCTGCAAACTGGAGATTGTCCATAGCAATCAAAAAATATCCATGTACATCAAAAGTGGTTTTAGACCAGCTAGAAAACAGCGATAATAAATTAGAATCATTTGCAGAATTGAGCAATAGTAATTTGTGGGCAAATTCGTCATCAAACACTAAAAGTAATGACAGCGACAATTCTGCAACTTAGCACATTTCAGTGTTCTTGATTTGATTACATTATTGAATAATTTTTATTATTATTATATTATTATTTGTTATAATTATTTATAGTTATTTATTTCCATGCAAAATAATTGTACCGCTTTCAGCACCTAAAACCTGAAATAATCATACCGCCAGGGAGGTTAATAAATATGGTGAAATTAACCTCCCTGGCAAAGAATACCCAATCACGTGCAGGGGGAAAAAATAAACATTTTTGCTTTACTTACACATGATTGGATAATGAAAGTCAGCAGAGCTTCTCTTCATTCACTAATCTCAGGGGATGGGCAAAGTTCCATTGCAAAGTGAACTGCCTATTTGCCTTTAGTAAATCAACCCCAGAGAGTCCCAAAAGTTTGATGCACTAATTTGTTAGTTTACTCTCTTTGGGCGTTAGCAACAGGGATTAGTGAAACACTCCAATTTTATAATGTCAGCTCTAGTAAATTATAATGACAATATTGAAGATTTTACCAAAATCAAGTTTTACAGGGTTTATTTTTCCAATGTTTGGCACTATTTCTGGACATAAAAATGTGCCTTGTATAGGGTGTAGAAGGAATATATAGAAAATGTTTGGGGAGCAAAAGTGTATTTACTCTTAATTAGGTTTTCTCATCCCTAGCAGATTAATTTCAGTTTTACTGCTTTATGCAATCGTCTTGGGGGAGTGTTTGCAGGGGTGATTTACCATTAAGGTATGAAGTAGAATTCCTTTTAGTGGTACTCACTGATCTAGTTTGTGCACTGGTGTGCAGTCATGTTGGAACAGGAAGAGGACATCCCCAAACTGTTCCCACAAAGTTGGGAGCATGAAATTGTCCAACATGTCTTGGTATGCTGACACCTTAAGAGTTCCCTTCACTGGAACTAAGGTGCCAAGCTGAACCCCTGAAAAACAACTCCACACCATAATCCCCCTCCTCCAAATGATTTGGACCAGTGCACAAAACACGGTCCATAAAGACATGAATGAGTGAGTTACGGGAATAGGAACTTGACTGGCCTGCGCATAGTCCTGACCTCAACCTGATAAAACATCTTTAAGATGAATTAGAGCGGAAACTGTGAGCCAGGCCTTCTTGTCCAACATCAGTGCCTGACCTCACAAATTCACTTCTGGAAGAATGGTGAAACATTCCCATAGACACACTCCTAAACCTTGTGAACAGCCTTCCCTTGCTACTGCCTAATGCCTTGGTACCTTACTACCTGCCTGCTACCAAACCCTGCTATCCTAATGACCTCGCTCCTGTTCCCTGCTTGGCTCAACACTGTCTCTGAGTGCCTGTGCTAGCTGCCCTTCATCCCAGCTCCATTGGGTCCAGTGTCCTTCTGTCTCCAGACTACAGGAAGTTCTGGCAAACCTTGTATACTGAACCTGCAAGCTGGTTGGAGTTCCTCTCTAACCTCGGGCTAATCTATCTAGCATCATTCCAGTTCCTTACCTGATGTTCTGCCTGAATAACCGAGCCTACAACTCTTGCCCCAAGCTCATTTAGAGGCACTCTTGTTTCTCCTGATCCTAGCCACCATCTGTTCCACCATCAGTGGGGTCTGGGCTGGAGATACAAGAGAGGCCGACCTCATCATTTTAGTCTCCTACCAGGTACATGACAGTACCAGTCAGCCACAAATGGAGTCTGAAAGGGAGGCTTCTCCATTAGAGAAAATTTGCATTCTTATATTGTGCAGTGTTTATCAAAAACCTTAGTCACATGGAAGAGCGACTACTGGACAAGATGGATGTCGCATCTGCCTCCTCCCACAGTCATAGACTCTTCGGCTCAAACTGAGTCCGGCCCGTTCTGTGAGGCTACTCCCCTTCTGGAACCCAGGGTGCCTATCCCCGAATGATTTTCTTCCCGAATTCCTGTGAACTATACTTTTTCCTGTTACCCCGAACCTTTGCAGCAGAGGACATCAAGGTGGGGTTTATTATCCTGTTATTGAACGGACCACTTTCCTGGGCTCATCACCTCCGGGAACAACATTACCCTGTTCTGGCACATACTGATTCGTTTTTCTCAGCCATA
Source organism: Lithobates pipiens (assembly GCF_037356315.1). Classification (NCBI taxonomy): domain Eukaryota; kingdom Metazoa; phylum Chordata; class Amphibia; order Anura; family Ranidae; genus Lithobates; species Lithobates pipiens. The sequence goes on along the minus strand of NW_027507758.1, from coordinate 312,137,216 downwards.
TACCCGTTATACACTTATCCCTTCTACCATCAGACAGCTGAATCCATGCTTGGAAAATTGCAAAAGGGTCTAAGGCCTGTCGAGAACTAGGTAACTGACTTACGTGTTTGGAGTCCAGACACTCAATGGAATAACTTTGTCACCAGTTTCGTCTAGGACTTTCTGATATCTTAAAAGCAGAACTTGCCAGAGTTGGAGTATCAGCATACCTGGAAGATCTGATCAATCTAACCATTCAGATCGGTCGGCGGTTACGGGAGAGACAATCTGAAAAGTTTAATAAAAACCTCTCTGTGGCTTTGAGGTCTGACTCTCCTGCTTCTTCATCTGTTGCACTCCCTAGAAGGAAGGAACAGCATAAGGCACCCCATAAGAGTTTTCGAAGAACTGCTGAGCATCTTCGACGACAACGTGCCAATCTGTGTCCCTATTGTGGGGAGGCTAGTCACTTTATACAGACATGTCCGGCAAAATCCTGCAGATCTTTTTCCCTTCAGTTTCATATGATGCATCTCCCTGGGAGAGATGAGTCACATGTCTCCCTCTCTATCATGCTACGATTCAATTTTCCTAAAAGACAGTTTCAGTACTTGAAATTATAGACTCTGGGGCCTGTAGCTGTTTTGTGGACTCAGCATTTGTGCCTCAACATCAGCTCCCTATGTGTGCCAAAGGACAAGGATTTCAAGTTCACCTGGCTGATGGCTCCAGCATTAAATCTGGCCCGATTATGCAAGAGACTGCACATATTCTCTGCCAGACTTCTTCAGGTCAACACAAACTCCTATGTTTGGATGTCATAACTTCTCCCAAGTTCTCCGTTATCCTTGGCATACCTTGGTTAAAGACACACAATGCCTTCATGATCCCCTCCCTTCAGAGACTGGGCCGTGTACAGTATTTCAACATGATAACAACCCCAAACACACCTCCAAGATGACCACTGCCTTGCTAAAGAAACTGAGAGTAAAGATGATGGACTGGCCAAGCATGTTTCCAGACCTAAACCATATTGAGCATCTGTGGGGCATCCTCAAATGGAAGGTGGAGGAGCGCAAGATCTCTAACATCCACCAGCTCCGTGATGTCGTCATGGAGGAGTAGAACAGGACTCCAGTGGCAACCTGTGAAGCTCTGGTGAACTCCATGCCCAAGAGGGTTAAGGCAGTGCTGGAAAATAATGGTGGCCACACAAAATATTGACACTTTGGGCCCAATTTGGAAATTTTCACTTAGGGGTGTACTTACTTTTGTTGCCAGCGGTTTAGACAATGTTATACAAGCTGTACACTCACTACTTTACATTGTAGATATAATAAAATATTTACAAAAATATGAGGGGTGTACTCACTATTGTGAGATACTGCATATCGATGAAACCCTAGAAAAGTTCATCCTGCCTTCCAATTCACCGGCAGGTGCCGGTATTTTCTTTGTTGAGAAAAAAGACCATTCCTTGAGGCCTTGTGTGGACTATTGAGACCTTAATAAGGTCACTGTCAAGAATCTGTACCCCCTTCCTCTGATTCCTGAACTTTTTCAGAGACTGAGGGGGGCACGAGTATTTTTCAAATTAGACTTAAGAGGTGCATATAATCTAGTCAGAATCAGGGAAGGAGACGGCCTTCTGGACACGCTTTGGTCATTTTGAGTATCTGGTCATGCCATTTGGACCCTGTAATGCTCCAGCCACATTCCAGCACCTGGTGAATGATAATTTTCCAGTACTATCTTGATTCATTCATCATTTTTTTTTTAGATGATATCCTTATATTCTCTGAATCCATAGAATTACATCAAACTCATGTAAAAAAGGTACTGGGCTGGCTCCGTAAACACCATCTCTAGGCAAAGGCTGAAAAATGTGCCTTTGAAAGAAAACCATATATTATCTGGGACTTGTCATCTCTTCCATGGACCCATAGAAAGTCACAGCTGTGCTGGAATGGCCTGCCCCTACAGACAGAAAAGCTTTTCAGAGGTTTATGGGGTTAGCTAAATTTTATAGTAAATTTACCAAGAACTTTTCTGGCATCATTACTCCCATTACACAGTTAACTAAGTAGCATGTCCCCTTCTGATGGACTCCAGAAGCCCAAATAGCCTTTGATCATCTAAAAGCCTTATTCAGCTCTCATCTTGAAGCATCCCGATCAATCCTAGGTCTATGTATTGGAGGTAGATGCCTCTGAAAGTGCAGTAGGAGCTATATTGTCACAACGCCAAAGTCCCAAATCACTGCTTCACCCTGTGGCCTTTTTCTCCAACGAACTGAATCCTTTCCGAGAAGAATAATGATGTTGGGGGCCGAGAGCTGTTGGCCATCAAGGCTGCGTTTGAAAAAAGGGGTTACCTCTTGAATGGGAGCTTCTCACCCAATCCTCATCTTCACTGACCACAAGAATCTAGAATATTTGAGGACGGCTAGATGACTAAGGCCTCGGCAAGCAAGGTAGGCACTGTTTTTCTCTCATTTTATGTTCCATATTACCTATCGCCCTGGCTCAAAGAACGGTAAACCAGATGAGCTGTCCCGCATGTTCAATGACAATGTAGTATTCTTAGAACCTGATAATATTTTTCCGGCCAATCATTTTTTACTTTTTCAAACAGATTTGATAGCTCAAATAAGGGCAGATGTGGTAAACCAACCACCTTCTCTTAAGCTAAGGAATGGCCTTTACTTTGCTATTCTAAGGCCGCGTACACAAGATCGGCATTTTGGTCGGAAAAAGCTCTGATGGTTTTTCCGACAGAATTCAGACGGGATTCCACTCAAGCTGTCTTGCATACAGAGGATCACACAAAAGTTATCTGAACTTTCGACCGCCAAGAACGCGGTGACGTACAGCACTACAACGAGCCGAGAAAATGAAGTTCAGTGTTTCCGAGCATGCGTCAAATTTTTCCGAGCATGAATAGGAATTTTGCGCATCTGAATTTGTACAGACGATAGGAATTTCCAATCGGAACTTTTTCAGACCAAAAAATTAAGAACATGCACTTAATCTTTTGCACGCCAGCAAAAGTCCACTGGAGCATACACACAATTGCATTTCCGACCAAAAGCTCTCATCGGACTTTTGCTGGTGGAATTTCCAATTGTGTATATGGGGCATTAGACGGTGTCATGATCACCTCATAGCGGGCCACTTTGGAATTCACAAGAATGCCGATTTGATCTCCCATTCCGTCTGGTGGCCAGATTTGATGCAGGACTGCAATAAATATGTAAAATCTTGTGTAACATGCCTTCAAAATAAGTCTGACAGAGCCAGAATTTGGGGACTACTAGAGCCTCTCCCTGTACCTGAGAAACAATGGAGTATGATCTCCATTGATTTCAGCATAGAACTCCCCCCATCTGAAGACTTCACTACCATTTTTGTCGTTGTTGATCGCCTGACCAAGATGGCTGATTTTGTACCCTTACAAGGAACTCCCTCTGCTACCAAGATTGCCTCAGCTTTCATCAAGGAGATTGTAAAATTACATGGTATCCCTGACAGCATTGTCTCCGACCAAGGAGTACAATTCACCTCTAGATTTTGGAGGGCTTTATGTGAGGCACTGAACATTGAGCTTTTTCTCTCCACAGCATATCACCCGCAAACGAACGGACAGACAGAAAGGACAAACGAAACCCTTGAGCAGTACTTATGGTGCTTTTTCTTCCTTTGCACAGGATGATTCCACTTGTAGAGTTTTCATATAACAACTCCATTCGTTCAGCTACCAAACAGACATCTTTTTTGCTAATTATGGATATCACCCTTCTTTCTTGCCGGAATTATCCATGGAATCTTCTGTACCTGCTGTACAAGACAGATTGAACTTTCTCAATACCAATAATCAATTATTACAGGGTACAATCTCTAAGACCCAGGCAAACAATAAGAAGTTTTTTTGACAGAACAAAAAGCGGCAACTTGAAACTGGAACCAGGAGACAAGGTCTGGCTGTCCACGGCAAACCTGAAACTAAGGTGCCCCTCGAGGAAACTTGGCACAAAATATTGTCAAACTATACACAATATGCACAAATATTGTCCAGTCAAAAGAAAGATTAATGCAGTAGCATTTAAATTGATGTTGCCAAAGAACCTGAATATCCACCCTGTATTCCATGTTTCTTTGTTGAAACCAACAGTGCTGAATCCCTTTCCAAACCGGGTTTCAGAGATTACTCCTTTGCTACTTATCTAAGGTAATGAGGAATTTGAAGTAGAAGCCGTGTTGGACTGTAAATTAAGAACGGCCAAACACAGTTTCTTGTCAAATGGAAGGGCTACGGCCCAGAAGAAAATTCTTGGTAACCATTGGTTTTTGCTGTTAGTAAGTCGTTTGTGAGTCTTATATAAAATCAATATAATTTATAGCATCTGTCCTAGACTGTCTCAAATGACAGTCTAGAATGACAGTCTAGGACTTTTGTTGTCCTAGAAATAATTATGTTTTGAACAAGCACATCAGTTCCTACTTACATTCTGCATCTGAGTATATTATTCCTCTCTTTCTTTTTTGTATAGTCCTAAACAAACTCTGGAAATGTCAAATCAAGCAAATCAAGTGATGGAGCTACATATATCACTTAGCTGCTGTAAGCGAACCATTGTTAATTGTGTACTGTATTTGTTCCTCTAAGGTTAGCCTGCAGAAGGCTTTTGAATAGTGGGCTACACTGACAGTGAGTAATCATGACATGCCAGCTGATGATCAGATGCATTTTATATTAAAGAAAGCCTTTATTTAATACAATTTAAAGAAGCTTGTCTATGGATAAAACCTTCCTGTCTCACACCCAGAACAAAATAACGTCAGTCTGAGTGGCGCTCAGCCATTCATAGGCAGCTTTGTATTCTATCCAGTCAAAGATTGTGACATCATCAGCCCACCTCTCTGACTCAGCCAATCAGAAGAAGCTTTGCATTCATGGATAGAATACAAAGCCGCCTATGAATGACTGAGCGATGCTCAGACCAATGCTATTTTGTTCCGGGAGTGAGACAGGGAGGTCTTGTCTCACACCCAGAACACAGTGATGTGTACTGCATGTAGCCTCATGCATACATACGGCACACCAGCTGACGCACATGTTAGTGAGGGAAATAGTTTTTTTTGGACAAACTAAAACTGAAGCTGGAGATCATCTTCAACTCATCTTCCATAGTCCCCTGCCAGTGTTGTCCTCTTCTAAGTGCGACCCCATAAAAAGCTGTGCACTATGGAGGCACACATGCAGGTCCACTCCCAAGCTGGGCTGTGTGCATCCACACACAGTGTGGCTCAGCTACACCCCCTGCTCCCTCCTCATAGGATTTGCCCGAAAATCAGCAGGAGCCAATAGCTCCAGTTGGTACCTGTGTATCCTATGAGAAGAGGAAGAGAGGAGAGCGGTGCAATCGAGAGTAAGTGTTGAGGGGGAATAACAGCTAGTGGAAGGGTTTTCTTGCCTTAAAGCAAAACTACATTTCATTTGACCACCACAAACCAAAAATGCAATTTAATTAATTTTTAATATTCAAAGCAAACTTTCCCATCCATCCATGTCTCCCTTCTCTTATCTTGCTGAGAGATCACACCCCTAGCATTTATGGCTGTGGCCATCCTGAGCAAGGGCAGATGATTAATGTAGCATTTACTTCCTGGAATCCATCTGTCCTAAGCTCAGGCATGCAGGCAGGAGGGTGGGCTTAGCTGAAACCCCTCCCCCAGCCCCCCCCCCCCCCCCCCAGGGCTGTGGATAATTTTTTTCCTGCTAGGGTTCAGGTTTTTCAAACTTAAAGGCATCATTTACACTTTTATGTTGGGGAGATGTGGTTAAATCATGTGACAGCAAAGTAAGGCCACGAGGCTGTGCAAAAATTATCCCCATTCAACTGAATAGAACGCAATGCACGCAGTTGTGGTGCGGCACTGTACTCATTAGTACAGCGAGCTACTCCTAAGCTCCCTGTTTGTTTGTTTTTTTCATTCAGCCCGCTGTGTGTGAACCAGGCTTTAGATCTCATTCATATGTTCTAAATGGCCATGGAATGGCAAATATACCATGAATACCTACAGGCAGGATTCCAGATGTTCCAATTTTTGTCAGCTGTCAGCCTATTCACCTGGGTTGATGGGCTGAAAAGAGCAACTGCTGTTAACATATATCTGCACATCCAGTGGTCCACACGCTTAAACTCCGGGGGACAAAGCAAAAAACATTGGGGTGTGGCCTGGTGGGAACACAGGCTGAGGTAGTCCCTCCCATCACTACTACGATACCATAGGACTGTGGATGTGCGGCACCAGGGATTTTTTTTCTCTCTTCCCTTCAGTGACTACATGAGCTGGGATGAGGTCCATCACTTGCCAACACTCCTGTAGCACATTCGGTATCATCTACATTACTCCCCACATCGATTGAGCCTGAGCAACACACTAATGCCGCATACACACGACCGGACTTTCCGGCAGAAAAGGTGCGACGGTCTTCCCGATGGACTTGGCTGAGTTCCGATGGACCTTCCAAACGAACGGACTTGCCCACACACGAACGGACTAAGTCCGTTTGAAATTCCATTCGTTTTGAATGTGATGATGTACAACGGGACTAAAAAATGAAGTTCAATAGCCAGTAGCCAATAGCTTACCTTGCTTTATATTTGGACCGTCGGACCAGCATACAGACGAATGGTTTTCCCAATAGGAATTGAGTCCTTCGGACAGATATGAAACATGTTCTATTTCTAGGTCCGTCAGATTTTTTTATGCGAAAAACAATTGGATTAGCCCACAGACGATCCGATTGCCTGTCGGACCTAGTCGGAAAGTCCGGTCGTGTGTGCGCGGCATAACAAACCATGGGTCACAGTGGTTACCTGACAAAATTCTGACCCTGCATGCAGAGAGATTTTATCCAAGGGCAAAAATGTATCCCTACCTGCAGGTAACCACTGGATGTGGCCATGGTTAGTGTTTGGGTCAAGGTCAGGGTTAAAGGTCAGGATCTAAGGTCAGGGTCAATAATCAGCACCTGGTTTTTAGCACCTGTAAAGCGTCTGAAAAGCACCTCTCATGTCTCCCCAGTGTGAAAGCCTGAGTGCTTTCACACTGAGTTGGTGCGCTTGCAGAGCGGGAAAAAAAATCCTGCAAGTACCATCCTTGGGGCGGTGTGGGAGTGGTGTATACACCGCTCCCAAAACGCCATGCCCATTGAAATGAATGGGCAGCGCTGCTGAAGCACCTGCAAAGTGATTTGGCAACACCACAACACATGCACTTTTAACCCTTTCTGCAGCCACTAGCGGGGGTTAAAAGTGCCCTGCTAGTAGCTGAAAAGCGCTGCTATTACAGCGGTAAATCGCTGCTAAAACTAGCTACTTACCGTGCTTTACTGCTAACGCCTGCACCGCCCTAGTGTGAAAGTACCCTTAGTATCACTGTGAGATTGTGTCAATGTGTTTTAGGCAGGATTAAAGAAAAATGTGCACTATTGTTTCTGGGCAGTACAACGGGTACAAACAACAACTAACATAAATATATGTGGTATCCCTGCGATTGTTAGGACCAGGAGAATTTATACTAAAATGGCTCTTTAGTGGTAGATTATGGCAGTAGCAAGAAATATACAGTTAACCACTTCCCGCCTGCCGTATGCAGAATGACAGCCGCAGGGTGGTTCACTTATCCTGACTGGGTGTCATATGACGTCCAGCAGAATAAGCCGATCATGCGTGCCCCTGGGGGCATGCAGTGCAGTAATCGATGGTGTGGTGTGTTGATGTAACACACCACATCTCTGATCTAGGTAAAGCACCTCTGACGTAGGCTCTTTACCATGTGATCAGCTGTGTCCAATCACAGCTGATCACATGGTTACCAGGAAGCTCCGTTAATCGGCTTTCCTCCATTCATGCTGACAAGGCACGGGTGGAGGAGAGCCAATCAGCGGCTCTCCTGACAGGGGGGACTGCCCTGATAATCATTGATTATCAGTGCAGACCCATCAGCAGTGCCCGCCAATGAAGCCCATCAATGCCCCACCAATAATGCCCACCTGTACTCACATGTGATGCCAATCAGTGCCCACCTGTATCCACATTTTATGACAATCAGTGCCCATAAAGGATGCCAATCAGTGCCCATTAGTAATGCCAGTCAGTTCCCATCAGTAATTCCTGTCACTGCCTCCTCATCAGTGCTGCCTATCAGTGTCATCTATCAGTTGCGCCCATCAGTGCCCATGATTTCCACCCATCAGTGCCACATATCAGTGCCCATCAGTGCCACCTATCAGTGCTGCATGTTAGTGCCACCTATCAGTGCTGCATATAACTATCATTGCCCATCAGTGGCTATCAGTGGCACCTCAGTACCCATCAATGCTGCCTCATCAGTGCCTGTCAGTGAAGGAGAAAACATACTTATTTACAAAATTTTATAACAAAAACAAAGAAAAACTTTAGTTTTTTTTCAGTTTTCTGTCTTTTGTTATTTGTAGCGCAAGAAATAAACAAACCAGTGGTGATCAAATACCACCAAAAGAAAGCTCTATTTGTGGGGGGAAAAAGATGAAAATAAATAAATAAATAAATATATATATATATATATATATATATATATATATATATATATATATATATATATATATATAAAATATATATTTTATATATTTTTTTTACAGTTTTGCTTTGATAATAAAAAAGTCAGGAAATATCCATTACCATTTTACCACCAAATGAAAGCCCAATTTGTCCTAAAAAAAAACAAAGTATAATCCACCTGGATGCACAAAGTAGTTGTGATGATATGTACAGTAGCTCGTGGCAACCTTCATCAGTCTTCAACTGTTTCATAAAATAGGGCATCATTTTTTGCTATTTATTATAATATTAAAAAAATCTTAAACAGCATACAGTAAAGCATAAAAAGGAAAGTGAAAAAAATGTTTTAAATTCTTTCATCTGTGCAAAATATAATGTGAATGCCTAGCTGAGGGACAAAAGGTTATGCTTTGCCACGTGGTCTCATACAGAAGCTGTTGAATTCCCTGTACTCCCTATAGTAAATCCTTAGAATGAAGATAAGGAAAACAAATTCTATATATTAATGCATCAACACGCCTGTGTTACAATAAGTATACCACCCAAGCTAAATCTTTAAGAAAACCTAAATCTGCTAACAGATACGAAGTGAAGGTACTCATTTCCAGTAACCTTCCTTATCTTTGCCTCATCAGAAAGCTGGGTGTCCTGCTCAGGCAAAGCTTTGGAACTTGATAGTGCTGATGCTTGAGCACCCCCACCCCCAACAAATTTTATAATGGCTAATGAGATGGCCCATTATAGTGATGCACCGATAGAAATATTTAGAGAACAGGGGGTAGCAGACAAGTTCTAATGTTATCTGGAGGTGTCAGACCTTTGTCTGTCATAACAACCAGGCGTTCGGGCAACGTAGAGGGCACTAAATGCTGCTACAAGAATGAGCAGGCACCACAAGGCACCTGCTCTCCATACCCATTAGGAGCTTTTTGTTTTCTTTAACTGACAGAGAGGTCGATTTACTAAAAACATCTAGGCTGTTCACTTTGCAAGGCAAGTTGTACTTTGCAAGGGAATTGCACCAGACTGCAGTGATTGTGGTGAAATTTCACTTTGCAAATAATTCCCAATTACTTGCAAGGTCAATAAAAAAAAAAAAAAACAATAATTTTTACTTGCATATGATTGAATGATGGAGTCAGCCTTGTTTACTGGCTGCATACTAGTTGTGGGTGAACTAGTAAGAAGGCAGTGAACCCAGAGACAGCTAGGCACATGCCATTTTTAGAGGGTCAGCAGTTACAGCCTTCATATTTCTCTCAGTACAGAGTTTCTTTTATATCTGGCATGATGCTGGTTAAAAACATCTTTGAAGAGATGTTTCCTTAGCCTTTTTTTGTACCGCCAACCTGTACCTTGCCTGGTCAGGCGATCAATATGAAGGCACTTCTTATGTGGCCTCTGCCAGCGGATAAAGCAGGACAGACAACAGCTTATCGGTCTCTCAATATTTGTAATATATCTGGAGATGATATCTTCTCTATAGAAAAATGAAGGATCAGCCTCATAGTAATGCATAGTCAGAGCTCTTACAGCATGGATTGAAAATGTACAGGGGATTATTTCCTCTATGGCAATAACAAAGGCCAGGGCATTCAGGTTGATATTATGACTCCTCTTACTTTTAGTTTTCCCTCAAGAATGTAATGTCGCGTACACACAACCGGTCTTTCCTGATTGTGTGTGGGATATTCCAATTGTTTTTCTTCAAAAAATTCCAATGGACCTAGAATGAGAACACGCTTTAAATCTTTCCTACCGAATCAATTTCTATCGGGAAAACCGTTCGTCTGTATGCTGTTCCGATGGACCAAAAAACAATGCAAGGGCAGCTATTGGCTACTGGCTATTGAACTTCCTTTTCTAGTCCCGTCGTACGCCATCACGTTCAAAATGAATGGACTTTGGTCTGTTCATGTGTGGGCAAGTCCTTTCGGTCAGAACTCAGTTGGGACTCCGTCGGGAAGACCATCGGGAAGACCGTCTGACCTTTTCTGCCGGAAAGTCCGGTCATGTGTACACTGCATTAGAAACATCCAAGTGGCTTTTATGCCTAAGGTTCCCCGGTTGAACGGAAGCATAGACAAAAAAAAAGATTAATGTAATTGAGCTTTCTGAGTAGTGGGGCTTCTGAAACATGCAGGATGGGGGGTCAAAGGAAATAATGGTATGCCTCCTGTTAATTAGTAATATCAGTTAGTAATAGATTATGTTGTGATACTTTAGGTTTGCTTCAAGTTTTACTACAGGCAAAGTAATGGTTTACTTTGCAGGACATACAGTAAGTTAAAGCAATACTAAACACACATTGTTAAATATACACTGTCCATTCTATTTCTGTGGATGATGGTACTTTAACCACTTAAGCCCCGGACCATTTGGCTGGCCAAAGTCAAGAGCACTTTTTGTCGTTTTAACTGACAATTGTGCAGTCGTGCGACGTGGCTCCCAAACAAAATTGACACCCTTTTTTCCCCACAAATAGAGCTTTCTTTTGGTGGTATTTGATCACATCTGTGGTTTTTATTTTTTGTGCTATAAACAAAAAAATAGCAACAACTTTGAAAAAAACACATTATTTTTTACTTTTTGCTATAATAAATATCCCCAAAAAATATATATAACATTTTTTTTTTCCTCAGTTTAGGCCGATATGTATTCTTCTACATATTTTTGTTAAAAAATCACAATAAGCATTTATTAATTGGTTTGCGCAAAAGTTATAACGTCTACAAAATAGGGGATAGTTTTATGGCATTTTTATTCATATTTTTTTTTTACTAGTAATAGTGGCGATCAGTGATTTTTATCGTAACTGTGACATTATGGTGGACAGATCAGACACTTTTGGCGTGATTTTGGGACCATTCACATTTATACAGCGATCAGAGCAATTAAAAATGCATTGATTACTGTGTAAATGTGACTGGCAGTGAAGGGGTTAACCACTAGGTGGTGCTATAGGGGTTAAGTGTGTCCTAGGGAATTATTCTAACCGTGGGGGGGCTATGTGTGACACAGGTACCGATTACAGGGAGCTGTGATTAGTGTCCTGTCATTAGGCAGAATGGGAAAATGCTTGTTTTTTTTTATATTTTTATTGGAGATTTTTCAACATACAAACATAATATAGACTGCAACAGCCAGTCTGGTAGGATAATACAAAGTATCACAGGTTTAACAAAGTACATGAAAATACTGTTAATTACAGCTAGTTATAATGCCACGTACACACGACCGGACTTTTCGACGGAGTTCTGACAGAGTTCTGATGGACTTTCCGAATGAACGGACTTGGCCACACACAATCACACCAAAGTCCGACGGATTTGAACGTGATGACGTACGACTGGACTAGAATAAGGAAGTTCATAGCCAGTAGCCAATAGCTGCCCTCGCGTCGGTTTTCGTCCGTCGGACTAGCATACACACGAACGGATTTCTCGGTAGGAACTGGGTCCGGCGGAGTTCTGGCGGAAAAATTTGAAACATGTTCCATTTCTAAAGTCTGTCAGACTTTTGCAAATCAAAAGTCCGCTGCAGCCCACACACGATCGAATGGTCTGCCGGAATTGTTCCGTCGGACTTTTGATGTTGAAAAGTCTGGTCGTGTGTACGCGGCATTACAGTCATGGTGGGGAGACCCACACATTTCACTGAATGTGTCCATCTACATCAGAACTATATGTGTCTTCGTACCCATCTCTGCATGGAGTGAGTTGTCCCTGGTCGCTAACATTCTCGAATTCCTGAGGGTAAGCAGGTGAGGCTTACTCTGTCCCTTTGGGGGGGCCATCCTTCTACCGGTCATGGAGTTAGTACATTAGCAGGGTTGTATAGGTCGCTGAAGTAGTAAAGGAACGTGTCGTTACAGGGCAATATGGATAATTACCTATAGTAATTGGGATGCTCACAGGTCTGTCTCTGGTTAGGTCTCCGTTCTGGGATCATCGTCGGATGTAGCTCGGGTCGCGAGGATGACCAATAAGGAAACGTGGGGGAGAAAGGGTCCAAATGGCTCTGGGAGCAGGTGAGGGAAAGAATCTTGTATTCCAGGGTAGAGAGAAAGTGAAACCAGCACGCCCAGGTTGAGGTGAATTTTTCAGGTTGGTCATGGGCTTGATAAATTAGATCCTCCATTTCCGACGTTTTTCTGATTCTTTCCAGCCATTCTGCAAATTGCAATGGATGGTGGTTCAGAAGTGCGCCACTTGGCCAAGATACATAGTTTTGCCGCGTTCACCATGTGCATGGCGAGCGATTGGAAGTACAATTTTTTGGGGATCGAGGGCAAATTTTGTAGGAATTGTGATGGGAGGAAGGTTAGGTCGAAAGATGTTACCTGTTTAATCAGTCTATGAACTTCTCTCCAAAACGGCTGCAGTTGGGGACAGGGAAATGCTTGTTTACATCAGCATTTCTCCGTTCTTCCTCTCCATTAAACGATCACGGGAATCCCCGCAGACATCGAGTCCACGGGACCTGCGATCACACTCATGGAGGTTGCGGTGGCGCGCGCGCCAGCAAACCACTTCTTAGAGGGCAACGTACAGGTCCAATAATCTACCTGTACGTGCTATTCTGCCGACATATATCAGCGTGAGTCAGTCGGCAAGCGGTTAATTATTTTAATTTTTAAAAAAAGTCAAGTACCTTTATCCTAATCGATATACAGCTGTCAAATAACCCAGCTCCCTCCCAGCCTGTCTGCAGAGAAACATATGCAGTAGGAGCTTCTAGTCCTCTGCTGCTGGTCACATGTTTAAAAAAAAAACAGCCTTTGCAATACAGAGTAAAACTAAATAATTATTATCAATCAACTGTTTTAAATCATCATACAAATAAATATTAAAATATTAGATTTTATTATTTTTTGTCAATAACCTGGTGTGAGCAGATTTCTGCCAGTCAAATGCTGTGGCATGCCCCTTGAGCCTGTGTCTTAGTATAAGAGGAAGGTGAAGCCACCATCATTCTAGATGTAATATCCTGTCCCCATTGCGTTTAGCTGGTTAGTGGGCATAGAGAAGGAGGGAGGGAGTGGGCTGTCATTTACCACTGTGCCCACACGTGTGACTCTATAGTCAAATGAGCTGCTCAGATGTGATAGGGAGGAAATGCTCAGCATAGAAACTTACTGAAAACTGAGCATGTGCAGAACTGCCAACACTGCTCTGCAAAATCTCTAGCTGAATTGAGGACATGACCAGAAGGTGAAATAGAGCACAATAGGATCAATCAGGTTTTTTGCAGAATAAATAAAACGAATCCCATAGTGACTGAGTGAATATGAACAGCATCTAATACAGCATTCATTGATAGTTGTTTATGATGTGTGTTTAGTGAAACTTTAAGTAAGGTATGGTGTATAAAGATTGTTTAGTTTGCAAAGATGGTAAATTCACATCTTAAAATTACTATTCAATACGTTAAAGTGATAATATACCACTGAAGTGATAAACAGTGATGAATCCTTCTACATAAGATAGTCGCGGAACTACCAGTGTCGCAAAGGTCACACTTGCAATCGGGCCCTGGCATTCCGCCACTGTTGGCAGGCCCCAGCAGGGTTGCTAGCTGCAGGGATCTGAGTTGAGAGCGTCTCTCTTATACACCTCAGAGCCAGCACTGACAGCTTCCCCTCCCCCCTTCCCCCTCCCTTGCACGGATGGGAGAGGAGACAGCCGATCTGCTTCTTCTCCTCCCACCCCTCTCCTTCTGTGTGAACTGCAGGAAGTGGGAAGCTAAGCAGCTCACACTTCCCTTAGTCCACACACATGAGGAGAAGGAGCAGATTGGCTGTCTCTTCTCCCATCCCTGTGAGGGAGGTGGGAGGGGGAAATTGCCAGTGCAGGCTTTGAGCTGTATGAGAGATATGCTCTCAGCTCAGAGTCCTGCTGAGGAGGCACTGATAGGCAGCATTGATAGGCTACATTGATGGGCACTGATAGGTGGCATTGATAGGCAGCACTGACAGGACACACTGATGGGCACTGATAGGTGGCATTGATGAGCACTGATAGGTGGCACTGGTAGGCGGCACTGATGGGTATTGATGAGCACTGATAGGCTGCACTGATGAGCACTGATAGGTGGCAGTGATGGGCACTAATAGGTGGCATTGATGAGCACAGATAGGTGGCACTGATAGGCAGCATTGATGGGCATTGATAAGCACTTATATGCAGCACTGATAGGAAGCATTGATGGGCACTGATATGCAGCGTTGATGAGCACTAATAGGTGGCACTGATGGGCACTGATAGGCGGCATTGATGAGCACTGATGGGTGGCAATGATAGGTGGCACAGACAGGCGGCACCAATAGGCAAAACGGATATGCGGCATTGATGAGCACTGATATGCAGCACTGAGAGGCGGCACTGATGAGAACTGAAAGGCGGCACTGATAGGCAGCACTGATAGGCTGCATGGATGGCCACTGATAGGCAGCACTGATAATCAGGGCACTGGTGAACACTGCTATGATTATCAGTGTAAACAATGTACTGACAGTCTTGCCAGTTAACAGCTCTCATTTCCTCACACAGACACAGCGTGGGAGGAAAAGACTGCCGATAACTGGCAAGTCTGTTTACATGTGATCAGCTGATCACATGGTAAAGGCCCACTGTGATTGAACAAAGACACAGCAGTCACAGAATGCGCTGGATGCGCTCCCCAGGGGGCATACGAAAGGCAGGGTTCTGGGAGGATGTCCAAGGGATGCACAGCACAGGGATGGTGGGAGCCCCTCATAATGATAAATTCATCATAACGAACATTCGTAATTGTTATGAAAAGTTAACGAACCTGACGAAAATTCGTATTTAGTACAAAATTTCGGACACAAATTACGAAATACGAATGAATTCTAATACGAAACGGAACGGAACGAAACAAAACAAATTTATTGACAGCGAACATGTCTACCAAATATCAGAGGGAGGAGAGAGCAGAAATTATCCATACTAAGTGCTATGGACTGAGACAAGTACATACTATATAAGGATATGCTTTCTTCTTTCCATTTCAGAGGTTTACAACCATTTACAGTACGTAGTCGTTATCATCTTCACAGCCATTTGCTACTCATGGACTAGATTTGGAATCAGCTATAAAACCTAAACAGACATCAGATTGCACTAACTTTGTTAAGAACATAAAAGTAATTTAATATAAAATAGTTAAAAACATTCCAATTTGTAGTAGATATATATATCAGACTATCCGCCCCCATGTTGGAAGATACAATCCCTACAGTTGTAAAAATCACTTCTAAACCTTATGTCAAAATGATAGGTAGATCAACAGATATAGGCAGATGAAATCTCAACTTTGACTAAGACTGTTTATATTCAGCCTGGTCCCACCCTCCTAGCATCCCAATTAGTCCTGTAATCTGATGGGGAGCATTCCTGACCAACACAGTAGTTTGGGAGTTGGAGGTGGAGACAGGTACAATTATAGCAGGAGAAATTGCGATTTATATGAACCTTCTATCTACAGTATATCTCTTTGAAATGCAATTTTCACTGAAGGTAATCTCTTGCTTAATAATGTGCCCAGTTTTAATTGCCTGGGTTTGCGACTGGTTTATTTCATCGTTCCATAACACTAATTACAGCAAGGAAAGGATCCCATATAGCACAGTGGTTAATCGTAATTATCTTAATTATAACATCACATAAACAGGGTTTTCTTTAATTAACCTACAAATATTGTAGCATTTACTACTAGTAATCACTGACTAATTACCAATTACTAACTTTCATCACTTCAGACACTGACAGCATTAATCGTATACAGTATATACAGTATCTCACAAAAGTGAGTACACCCCTCACATTTTTGTAAATATTTTATTCTATCTTTTCATGTGACAACATTGAAGAAATTACACTTTGCCACAGTGTAAATTAGTGAGTGAGTGTACAGCTTGTATAATAGTGTAAATTTGCTGTCCCTTCAAAATAACTCAACACACAGCAATTCATGTCTAAACCAACGGCAACAAAAGTGAGTACACCCCTAAGTTAAAATGTCCAAATTGGGCTCAATTAGCCATTTTCTCTCCCTGTTGTCATTTGACTCTTTAGTGTTACAAGGTCTCAGGTGTGAATGGGGAGCAGGTGTGTTAAATTTGGTTTTATCGCTCTCACTCTCACATACTGGTCACTGGAAGTTCAGCATGGCACCTCATGGCAAAGAACTCTCTGAGGATCTGAAAAAAAGAATTGTTGCTCTACATAAAGATGGCCTAGGCTATAAGAAGATTGCCAAGATCCTGAAACTGAGCTGCAGCACAGTGGCCAAGACCATACAGCTGTTTAACAGGACAGGTTCCACTCAGAACAGGCCTCGCCATGGTCAATCAAAGAAGTTGAATGAACACCTATGCCCCCCACCACCCCGATTCGGTTTGCGGCAGAACAGGCGAACAGACAAAACATTTGTGCAAACACTGTTAAAGTCTATGGGACTCGAACGTAAAAAATCAAAAGTGATCATTTTAAAGGCTAATATGCAAGTTACTGTCATAAAAAGTGTTTAACCACTTCAGGACCGCCGTATTGCCAATGTACGTCAACACAATGGCACAGGCAGGCACAATCACGTAGATGTACGTGCCTGCCTTCCAGCGGGTGGGGGGTCCGATCGGACCCCCTCCCACTGGATACGACGGTCCGGTTCGGTCCAGGAGCGCTCCGTGATGAGGGGATGGCCGTTGGTTTTCGGCCACCCCCTCTGGATCGCTCCTGGCCAATGAGAAGCTTCCTCCCACTGTGTATTGTTTACACAGGAAGGAGGAAGTGATGTCATTCTCCTCGGGCGGTCTTTTTGACCGGACTACGAGGAGAAGACTAATAGTAAGTGTGCACCAACACTACACTGACATGTAGGTACACACAGGCACACAAACCCCCCCCCGATCCCCCCCCCGATCCCCCCCCGCCCCCCCTCCCCCCCCCAGTCACAGTGTCACTGATTGCATTGATCATTTCTTTACTGATCAATGCATTCAGTGTCAGTTGTGACAGTAAAAACTGTCAGGACAGTTAGTGTTAGGTCCAGGGTAGCCCGCTATCACCCCCCAATAAAGATTTAACCCCCTGATTGCCCCTAGAGTTAACCCTTTCACCCCCTTTTGCCAGTGTCACTAAGCGATCATTTTTCTGATCGCTGCATGTGTCGCTAGGTAGCTAGTTATTTTTTTAGGTTCACCGCCAGGTTTTTATATCGCTAGGTACCCCGATATACTACCCAATAATGGTTTTAACCCCCTGATTGCCGCTAGTTAACCCTTTCACCCCCTTTTGCCAGTGTCACTAAGCGATCGTTTTTCTGATCGCTGCATTAGTGTCGCTACAGTCGCTAGGTAGCTAGTTATTTTTTTAGGTTCACCGCCAGGTTTTTATAGCGCTAGGTACCCCGATATACTACCCAATAATGGTTTTAACCCCCTGATTGCCGCTAGTTAACCCTTTCACCCCCTTTTGCCAGTGTCACTAAGCAATCATTTTTCTGATCGCTGCATGTGTCGCTAGGTAACCAGTTATTTTTTTAGGTTCACCGCCAGGTTTTTATAGCGCTAGGTACCCCGATATACTACCCAATAATGGTTTTAACCCCCTGATTGCCGCTAGTTAACCCTTTCACCCCCTTTTGCCAGTGTCACTAAGCGATCATTTTTCTGATCGCTGCATGTGTCGCTAGGTAGCTAGTTATTTTTTTAGGTTCACCGCCAGGTTTTTATAGCGCTAGGTACCCCGATATACTACCCAATAATGGTTTTAACCCCCTGATTGCCGCTAGTTAACCCTTTCACCCCCTTTTGCCAGTGTCACTAAGCGATCATTTTTCTGATCGCTGCATGTGTCGCTACTGTCGCTAGGTAGCTAGTTATTTTTTTAGGTTCACCGCCAGGTTTTTATAGCGCTAGGTACCCCGATATACTACCCAATAATGGTTTTAACCCCCTGATTGCTGCTAGTTAACCCTTTCACCCCCTTTCACCAGCGATCACAGTATCACTGGTGACGCTGGTTAGCCAGTTAGTTATTTAGGTTCCCCGTCAGGTTTTTATATAGCGCCAGGGACCCCCATATACTACCTAATAAAAATTTGAACCCCCCGATTGCCCCTAGTTAACCCTTTCACCACTGATCACCGTATAAGTGTTACGGGTGACTCTGGTTAGTTTGTTTTTTATAGCATCAGGGCACCCACCATTTATTACCCAATAAAGGTTTAACCCCCTGATCACCCGGCGGGTGATATCAATTAGGTTTTAGGGTCAGGGTCTGCGTCGCCCCAGGCAGCGCTAGGTTAGTGCCAGTACCGCTAACACCCACACGCAAAGCATACACCTCCCTGCTATAGAATCTGAACAGATCAATATCTGATCTGATCAGATCTATACTAGCGTCCCCAGCAGTTTAGGGTTCCAAAAAAACGCATTGTTAGCGGGATCAGCCCAGATACCTGCTAGCACCTGCGTTTTGCCCCTCTGCCCAGCCCACCCAAGTGCAGTATCGATCGATCACTGTCACTTACAAAACACTAAACACATAACTGCAGCGATCGCAGAGTCAGGCCTGATCCCTGCCATCGCTAACAGGTTTTTTGGTAGCATTTTATATTTAAATCCGGAAGGCAGTGCTTGGTTTTCGGGGTTCTGTACGTGGCTAGGCTCCCAAAAAGTCCCCCACATGTGGTATCCCCGTACTCGGGAGAAGCAGCAGAATTTATTTTGGGGTGTAATTTGACTTCTGCCCATAGCATGTGTGAGCAATATATCATTTAGTGACAACTTTGTGCAAAAAAAAAAAAAGTTTGTAATATTCCTGCAACTTTTGGCAAAATATAAAATATTCCATGGACTCAACATGCCTCTCAGTAAATAGCTTGGGGTGTCTACTTTCCAAAGCGGGGTCATTTGGGGGGGTTTTGTGCTATTTTGGCATTTTATGGCCTTCGAAACTGTGATAGGTAGTGAGGAGTTAAATCAAAAATTTGCACCCTTAGAAATCCTGAAGGTGGTGATTGGTTTTCGGGGTGCCGTGCGCGACTAGACTCCCAAAAAGTCCCACACATGTGGTATCCCCGTACTCAGGAGAAGCAGCAGAATGTATTTTGGGGTGTCATTTCACATATGCCCATAGCATGTGTGAGCAATATATCATTTAGTGACAACTTTGTGCAAAAAAAAAAAAGTTTGTAATATTCCCGCAACTTGTGGCAAAATATAAAATATTCCATGGACTCAACATGCCTCTCAGTAAATAGCTTGGGGTGTCTACTTTCCAAAATGGGGTCATTTTGGGGGGTTTTGTGCTATTTTGGCATTTTATGGCCTTCGAAACTGTGATAGGTAGTGAGGAGTTAAATCAAAAATTTGCACCCTTAGAAATCCTGAAGGTGGTGATTGGTTTTCGGGGTGCTGTGCGCGACTAGACTCCCAAAAAGTCCCACACATGTGGTATCCCCATACTCGGGAGAAGTAGCGGAATATATTTTGAGGTGCAATTCCACATATAACCATGGCATGTGTGAGCAATATATCATTTAGTGACAACTTTTTGTAAAAATTTTTTTTTTTTTTTTGTCATTATTCAATCCTTTAGGACAAAAAAAATAAATATTCAATGGGCTCAACATACCCATCAGCAATTTCCTTGGGGTGTCTACTTTCCAAAATGGGGTCATTTGGGGGGGATTTGTACTGCCCTGCCATTTTAGCACCTCAAGAATTGAGATCGGCAGTCATAAATTAAATGCTGTGTAAATTCCAGAAAATGTACTCTAGTTTGTAGACGCTATAACTTTTGCGCAAACCAAAAAATATACGCTTATTGACATTTTTTTTACTAAAGACATGTGGCTGAATAAATTTTGCCCTCAATGTATGACTAAAATTTAGTTTATTCGATTTTTCTTATAACAAAAAGAAGAAAATATCTTTTTTTTTCAAAATTTACGCTCTTTTTCCATTTATATCGCAAAAAAAAAAAATCGCAGAGGCAATCAAATACCATCAAAAGAAAGCTCTATTTGTGGGAAGAAAAGGACGCAAATTTCGTTTGGGTGCAATATTGCATGACCGCGCAATTACCAGTTAAAGCAGCGCAGTGCGAAATTGCAAAAAGACCTCTGGTCCTTAAGGTGTTTATTGGTCCGGAGCTGAAGTGGTTAAGGGCCCAGGTCCTGCCCCAGGGGACATGTATCAATGCAAAAAAAAGTTTTTAAAACTGCAGTTTTTTCGAGAGCAGTGATTTTAAGAATGCTTAAAGTGAAACAATAAAGGTGTAATATTCCTTTAAATATCGTGCCTGGGGGTGTCTATAGTATGCCTGTAAAGTTGTGCATTTTTCCCGTGTTTAGAACAGTCCCTGCACAAAATATGTATATGATATGGATTGCGCTAACTATCACCACTCTATGCCAACTCAGTAAATATTATTTCCACAGTACTGTATACAATTTTAAAGTGCCGTGCATATAATAAAACCTCTATGATTTCCTCAATACAAATACACCATTAATAAAAACATATGTATTCAACACCAATATATAAAGTGCAATTCCGTGTTGTAAAAAATATACAAACAAAAAATATATAAAAATTGGACAGAAAAATAATTCCAGTGCAAATGAATGTCCTAAGTGAGTGATCACTTCAGTGCAAATATATTCTTCCTATATAAAATGCTTCTTTATCCACCAAATGAGTGACTTCACCACCATCTGTTGCAATGGCTACTCACCAGATAAACCAGAATATGCGCCTTTGGTTCATTTAGGATAACCACTTTGTTACAGGTTTCACCAATAGCCTCTCCAATAAATGCCTCTTGCGCTAGTTGTCTCTCACAAAGATATATAAATAGCCATCATGGTATAGTACGTAATCAAAATTTATTTAAAAAGGTAAAAAAACATAGTTAAACTCACATGTGCCTGTGCCTATATGCTGGCACCAAGCATATCCAGCCATGTACATGGGGATGGGGTTCAGATCTGTCACCCAATCTCTCCTCTCCAAGTAGCGGTGTGCGTTCCACAACCACAGTGTGCGTTCCGAGCTTCGTTTTCGCTACACCGGAAGTGACAAATGGAATTTCCCTGCAGCCTCTACTACAGGTTTCGCAAAGTGCCTTGCGTTATCAGGAAGCCCAAAATAACACACAACAATGCACAAAATAACATTTCTAAAGGAAAAAATGTCATTTAAAACTGCTTGCGGCTGTAATGTAATGTTGCGCCCCAACCCCCTCCCCCCGGCCCATTACCAGGCCCTTTGGTTCTGGTATGGATATTAAGGGGAACCCCACACCTAAATAAAATGAAAAGGGTGTATACAGGTGGCCACTGGGTTACAAAAAAGATAGGGACTGTAGGTTTGTTGTTAAGTTGAATCTGTTTGTAATTTGGAACAGGTACATCTTTTAAGTGTAGCTCCAGCCCAAAAATATATTTTTAAGCGTTTTGGATAATATGGAAGGGTTATCACCCCTGTAACATTTGTGGTGCTGTCTTTGCCCCTGTTCAAAAGATTTCACCTCACTTTCTGTCCCAATGACAATTGGATTTTGAAAATTTTGGGTTATTATGGAAACAAGGATTGGTGATAAAGCATCAGTGGAGAGACCTTTTTCCCATATTAACACTTATGCCGCGTACACACGACCGGACTTTTCAACATCAAAGGTCCGACGGAACTATTCCGGCAGACCATTCGATCGTGTGTGGGCTGCAGTGGACTTTTGATTTGCAAAAGTCTGACAGACTTTAGAAATGGAACATGTTTCAAATTTTTCCGTCGGAACTCCGCGGGACCCAGTTCCTACTGAGAAATCCGCTCGTGTGTATGCTAGTCCAACGGACAAAAACCGACGCGAGGGCAGCTATTGGCTACTGGCTATGAACTTCCTTATTCTAGTCCGGTCGTACGTCATCACGTTCAAATCCGTCGGACTTTGGTGTGATTGTGTGTGGCCAAGTCCATTCATTCGGAAAGTCCGTCAGAACTCTGTCAGAACTCTGTCAGAACTCCGTCAGAACTCCGTCGAAAGTCTGTCGGACCTAGTCCCTCGAAAAGTCTGGTCGTGTGTACGCGGCATTACAGGAGAGAATTTCCCTTCCTAGGAGTAGATTTCCTTTCTCTTCCTGATGTCTCCCTCCGTTTGTAATTAGGAGTCGTTTGTAAGTCAAATGTTTGAAAATAGGGGAGCGCCTGTATATACTATACGGCCTGTCCTATACAGTCTGTGGAAAATTGGCCCTTAGGTGTTGGTGGTACCAGAACACGGTAAGCCCTCACAGTTACTCTTGGTGGGCGCTGGAACAGACCCTGCTGTGAAATATTATATCAAGAATTGTAATTACATGCCCCTGTTATACAGGGGCAGAAAAATTGGGCCTTAGGCGGTGGTGGTGGTGGTGCCACAACACTGTAACCCCTCACAGATACTCTTGGTGGGCGCAGGAACAGGCCCTGCTGTGAAATATTAGCTCAACAATTTTAATTACATGCCCCTGTTAAACAGGGGCAGAAAAATTGGGCTTTAGGCGGTGGTGGTGGTGGTAGCACAACACTGTAAAGCCTCACAGATACTCTTGTTAAGCGGAAGAACAGGCCTTGCTGTGAAATATTAGAGCAAAAATTGTAATTACATGCCCCTGTTAAACAGGGGCAGAAAAATTGGGCCTTAGGCAGTGGTGGTGGTGGTGCCACAACATTGTAACCCCTCACAGATACGCTTGTGGGCGCAGGAATGGGCCCTGCTGTGAAATATTAGATCAACAATTGTAATTACAATACAGTGCAGTTGCTACTACTTTCCTGGTGGTGTACACAGTACACAATACAGTGCAGCCATAGTGCAGTTGCTACTACTTTTCTGGTGGTGTACTTCCACATCCTTGCCACTCTTAAGCCGCGTACACACGGGCGGACTGTCTGGCCAACTTAGTCCGTCGAAACACATTTCAGCGGACAGTCCGCTCGTGTGTGGGCTTCAGTGGACTTTTTCAGCGTGCAGTCTGGCGGACTAAGTATTTCGGAATTTCCGTAATATTGTCCGTCGTACTTTGGTTTCAGCGGACAATCCGCTCGTGAGTAGGCTAGTTCGACGGACTAAGTATGGTGCATGCTCAGAAAGGATTTACACGGCGAAAGGTTGCATTGCTGTGTATTGGACTTCCTATTTCTAGTCCCGTCGTACGTGCTGTACACGTCATCGCGCAAACTTTCGACGGACTGTTTGTGCATCCGTGTGTGGTCAAGTCCGTTCATTCGAAAGTAGGACGGACTGTCCGTCGGATTGTCTGACGGACTAAGTTGGCCATACAGTCCGCCCGTGTGTACGCGGCTTTACAGTAAAGAACCCTCTACGTAGTTTAACCTCTTCCCGACTGCCTCACACAGATCACGCAGAATCACATACCTGTACATTGCCCTTTAATAGGAGGTCTGCGCCGGGAGCTTCGTGAGCGTGATCGCTGGCACCACGGACTTGATGTTCACGGGGATACCGGCGATTGTATCACGGAGAGGAAGAACGGGGAAATGCTAATGTAAACAAGCATTTCCCCATTCTGCCTAGGGACACTGTCACTGATCACAGCTCCCTGTAATTGGGAGTGGTGATCAGTGTTGTGTCCCACACAGCCCCCCCCCCCCACAGTTAGAATCACTCCGTAGGACACACTTAACCCCTACAGCGCCACCTATCGGTTAACCCCTTCACTGCCCATCACATTTACACAGTAATCAATGCATTTTTAATTGCACTGATCGCTGTATAAATGTGAATGGTCCCAAAATCGCACCAAAAGTGTCCGATCTGTCTGCCATAATGTCACAGTCATGATAAAAATTGCTGATCGCCGCCATTACTAATAAAATTTTTTTTATAAAAATGTCAACTATCCCCTATTTTGTAAACGCTATAACTTTTTCGCAAACCAATCAATAAACACTTATTGTAATTTTTTACCAAAAATATGTAGAAGAATACGCATTGGCCAAAACTGAGGAAAAAAAATGATTTTTATATATTTTTTGGGGATATTTATTATAGCAAAAAGTAAAAAAGAATGCGTTTTTTTCAAAGTTGTCGCTATTTTTTTGTTTATAGTGTAAAAAATCAAAACCACAGAGGTGATCAAATACCACCAAAAGAAAGCTCTATTTGTGGGAAAAAAGGACGTCAATTTTGTTTGGGAGCCACGTTGCACGGCCGTGCAATTGTCAGTTAAAGCGATGCAGTGCCAAATCGCAAAAAACGCTCTGGTCATTGGCCAGGCAAATTGTCCAGGGCTTAAGTGGTAAAGGTAAAACCACTGCTTAGGGGACAGGAGCCACACTGGGACAGAGATTCTGTCAGCTCTTCAGGGGCAGGCTCAGAGGTGGTTGATGCCATGCCAGCTTCAGCCAAGAATGGCTGTATGCGACAATGGCACTAACTTTCTCTCCGCCCTCCAACAGGGACACTTCATCTATGTTCCATGTTTGGCACACATCCTGCATTTGGTGTTGCAGTGGTTCTTGAGCAGGTACCCAGGCTTACAAGATTTCCTGAGGCAGACCAGAAAAGTCTATGGTCATTTCCAATGGCCATACAATGCCAGTGCTCGGCTGGCTGACATTCAAAGGGAATGCAGCCTGCCCACCAACCGCCTCATTCATGTTCACCAGGTGGAACTCAACATTGGCAATGCTGCAGTGGCTGCACATGCAGCAGAGGGACATTAATGAGTACCTGTGTGAGTATGGTACAGGACAGGGTCAGGGGAGCTTGGCTTCTTTTCGCCACGCCAGTGGCTACTGATCAAGGATGCATACACTGTTCTGTCACCATCTGTTGAGGCCACAAGGATGGTGAGCAACGACAATGCATGCATCAGGGATACTGTCCCTCTTGTCTTCCTGTTGGAGCACACGCTTCATGGAATAATGGACAGGGCACTTGAGACAGAACAGCGGGAGGAAGAGGAGGACTTCCTTACCTCTCAAGGTCCCTTTTATCCAGATATTATTCCTGCAGGCCCATCAAACACACAGGAAGAAGAGGAGGAGGAGGAGGATTATGTCAGCATGGACGTGGAGCATAACACTCAGCAGCAGCCTTCAAGGGATGGTTTTCAGTCCCCAGAAACCCAAGGAGTTGTACGTGGCTGGGAGGAGGTTGTTTTACGGATCATGTGATCCTTAGTGACCCAGAGGACTCAGAACAGAATGACTCTGCAAACTTTCGCAGGCTTCTTGATCCACGTAACAAGGGTTATATTGAAGAACTCATCCTACCTTTGCAGAGGGAGCAGATGATGAAACATCTTCAGGAGACCTTGAAGAAAGGTTTGTGCAATGTATTTCCAGACAATGGGAGGTTACAATTTCCTGGTGCTGGACAACGTGTTGCTGAGGCTTCATTCAGTGAGAGGAAGAACAGTGGAAAAGGTGTCCGGCTGACTGATGCCTTTAGACAATTTTTCAGTCCTCAGCACCAAGGTCTGATTGGTTCAAGCAACCATCGCCAGCGTCTGCATTACATGGTGCAGGAATATCTAGGGGCAAGAGCAGACTTGGAGACCTTTCCAACAGAGCATCCACTGGGATTACTGGGTCTAGAGGATGGACCACTGGCCAGAACTAGCTCAATATGCAATTGAGCTACTGGCCTGTCCTGCATCCAGCATTCTTTCTGAACGCACATTCAGTGCTGCTGGAGGGTTTGTATCGGATCATAGAGTGTGCCTGTCCACAGACTCCATTGATAGGCTCATATTCATAAAAATCAATCAGCCTTGGATCATCAGAAGCTATCAAGCACCTGATGCTGATGTAACTGATTGATTTTTCTATGGATGTGGGATCCCTTGAAGATATGCCTATGCTGAGTGACTATCCTATTCCTCCTCAATCTTGATGATGCTAGCTTCCAATAATATTTTTGATTTAGGGCACCACCACCACTGCCTAAGGCCCAATTTTTCTGTCCCTGTTTAACAAGGGCATGTAATTAAAATTTTTGATCTAATATTTCACAGCAGGGCCCGTTCCTGCGCCCAACAGGGCCCGTTCCTGCGCCCAAGAAGAGTATCTGTGAGGGGTTACAGTGTTATGGTACCACCACCACCAAAGGCCCAATTTTTCTGCCCCTGTCCCAGCAGCAGAAAAAAAGGACAAGCGTGCCCCACGGCCACCTGCAGAAGATGCACCATGACCAGCACTAAGGACTGTAGACACAGAGCCTGCTTGCCCTCTTTTAGTGGCCTGTAAGTGTCTGCCTCTCCTTGGTGGCCTTCCAGACATGATGGGGATTTTGTTTTGCAACATCACACTACACTGTATTGTGTACTGTGTACACCACCAGAAAAGTAGTAGCAACTGCACTAGGGGTGCACGGTACTGTGTACACCAACAGAAGTGTAATAACAACTATGGGTGCACTGTATTGTGTACACCACCAGAAAAGTAGTAGCAACTGCACTAGGGGTGCATGGTATTGTGTACACCAAAAGAAGTCTAATAGCAACTATGGGTGCAATGTTTGTATTGTGTACTGTGTACACCACCAGAAAAGTAGTAGCAACTGCACTGTGGGTGCACGGTAACGTGTACACCAACAGAAGTCTAATAGCAACTATGGGTGCACTGTATGTATTGTGTACTGTATACCCCACCAGAAAAGTAGTAGCAACTGCACTATGGGTGCACAGTACTATGTACACCAAAAGAAGTGTAATAATAACTATGGGTGTACTGTGTACACCACCAGAAAAGTAGTAGCAACTGCACTAGGGGTGCACGGTACTGTGTACTGTGTACACCGCCTAAAGTATATTAGAAAAAGTACACCAGGAACGGCCTACAGTCAGATATAGCTAAACTGTATGCGTAGTGTGTGTGTATATATATATATATATATATATATATATATATACGAGACTGTCTGTGTGTGTATATATATATATATATATATATATATATATATATATATTAACCACTTCCCGACCAGCGCACGACGATGTACGTCGACAGAATGGCATGGGCAGGCATATTGGCATACAGGTACGTCCAATTTTCAATGCCGCCCTGCCATCGGGAGCGCGCCGCCGGCGGCGCGCTCCCGCGCTGGTCGGGACCCCCGTCCGGTCGCGGGACCCGCGGACTCGATTGCCGCGGGCATCCCCGCGATCATATCACGGAGCGGCCGAATGGAGGAAATGCCGTGTAAACAGCATTTCTCCATTCTGCCTAGCAACTAGTGACGCTGATCTCTGCTCCATGTGATTGGAGCAGAGATCAGTGTTCACTAAATGAAAGCCCAACCCCCCCACAGTTAGTAACACACCCCTAGGAACACTTAACCCCTACACTGCCACCCACTGGTTAACCCCTTCACTGCCAGTGTCATTTACACAGGAATCACTGCATTTATATAGCAGTGATTACTGTATAAATGACAATGGTCCCAAAAATGTGTCAAAAATGTCCGATGGGTCCCCCACAATGTCGCAGTCACAATAAAAATCGATGATCGCCGCCATTACTAGTAAAAAAAAAAATAATAAAAAATTATTAATAAAAATGCTATAAAACTATCCCTATTTTGTAAACGCTATAACTTTTGCGCAAACCAATCAATAATCGCTTATTGCGATTTTTTTTACCAAAAATATGTAGAAGAATATGTATCAGCCTAAACTGAGGGAAAAAAATGTTTTTTTATATATTTTTGGGGGATATTTATTATAACAAAAAGTAAAAAATAATGTGTTTTTTTCAAAATTGTCGCTCTATTTTTGTTTATAGTGCAAAAAATAAAAACCGCAGGGGTGATAAAATACCACCAAAAGAAAGCTCTATTTGTGGGAAAAAAAGGACATCAATATTGTTTGAGAGCCACGTCGCACGACCACGCAATTGTCAGTTAAAGCGACGCAGTGCCGAATCGCAAAAAGTGGTCTGGTCTTTGACCAGCAAAATGGTACGGTCTGCAAGTGGTTAAATACACATCAGCTAACCGAATAACCTGCCTTCCAGATGAATATTAGAAACAGTAACAGTACTGCATTCAGATATAGCTAAACTGGATACAGTGTATATACATATATATATATATATATATTGTGGCAGCACGCAGGTAAAATCACCTGGTTGTATTCAGGATGGGAAATATGTGTGTCCTAGATTCAGGCTTTATGCGGACTTTTACAATTAGAGGGGAAGAGTTAATGAGCCCAGCTGTAGTAAGTGGGCTCATTAAGGCCTCTACAAAAAACCCCAGCATGCATAGGGAGATGCTCCATCCTGGAACCAGTTTTGTGTGTATAGACTGGGGAGTCTGAGATCTGTTCTGTGCGGTGAGTTAACGCCTGTGTGGCAAACCCCTACAATAGCGACAGGGACTGGGGCAGCACAAGGCTGCACCCAGTTGTTAGACAGGGAGTCTACGTGTGTAGTTAGAGGTCAAGCTGACCAGGATTTATTTTCTTGTTTTATTTTGTTTGGCTGTTTATGTATCACTGCATGTAGCAGAAATAAACCGGATCTTTTGGTTTTTTGAACCTACACCGCTGTCTGCTGTGCCTGACTTTGTGTTGTGAACCCATCCAGGGGGTCACACACACCCGCTACCGAGTTAACCCCTCACAATATATATATATATATATATATATATATATATACACTGCAGCTAACTGAATAACCTGCCTGCCTGCTCAATCTAAATGGCACTCTCTCTCCATCCACGCCAACAACACACTACATGGGCCAATGTGCAGGCAGCCTTATATAGTGTGGGGCATGGACGTAGTACCCCTGAGCCATGATTGGCAAAAGGCACCCTGCATTTGGCTGTGGTGGAGAATTTTGGCAGTTTTTTTTTAAGGCCAGCATGGAGGAGATACTGAGACAGCTGGCTCTAGCCAATGCAAATCAGCAGCAAACAAATGTGGGTTTACAAAGGAGCCTTGCAGCTCAACAACAGACAAATGCAACTTTGCAGCAGAGTATGGAAGCTCAGCAACAAGCCCAGCAGCAGGCAAATGCAAATCAGCAGCAGACAAATGCAACTTTGCAGCAGAGTTTGGAAGCTCAGCAACAAGCCCAGCAGCAGACAAATGCAACTTTGCAGCAGAGTTTGGAAGCTCAGCAACAAGCCCAGCAGCGATCTGAAGCCCGCTTCATAGACCTGTTGCAGAAGCAAGAGCAGAATTTTCAACAGCAAATAGAGACATTGATACAGCAACGTCCGCAGACCAATGAAGCAAGTGGGTACAATAATACCGCATCCTTTGGTGTGAGCCGTTTACTGACAAAAATGACTGGAGAGGATGATCCGGAGGTGTTTTTGACCACATTTGAAAGGACTGCTGAAAGGGAAAAGTGGCCTAAGGAGCAATGGGCTGGACTGGTGGCCCCTCTGTTAACTGGGGAATCGCAGAAAGCTTATTATGACCTAGAGCCTGACCAAGCAAAAGACTATGTGGTGCTAAAAGCAGAAATATTGGCACGGCTGGGTGTCACCCTGGCAGTCCGGGCTCAGCGTGTGCATAACTGGACTTTTCAGGTTGGAAAACCTCCCAGGTCTCAAATGTATGATCTCATTCACCTGAGCAGGAAGTGGCTGCAGCCAGAGATTTTGACCGCACCAAACATTGTGGAACGTGTGGTTATGGATCGTTTCCTGAGAGCTCTTCCTACTGCCATCCAAAAATGGGTAAGCCATGGAGACCCAGAAAATGCAGACAAACTTGTGGATCTGGTTGAGAGGTACTTGGCTACAGAGAACTTGACCACCTCTTCCAGGGACTCATGGACTTTCCCCCCTAAGACCAGATCATCCCCAGTGGCGGGTAAGATGACTCCAAGGGGTGAGGGTGGAGAGAGTGAGAGGGTGGGAGTTCTACCTAAGGTCTGGCGGGAGCAGCCCAGGAAGCCCATGCTGCAAGAGGCAGCGAAAAAGATTATTTGCTACCGCTGCCGGCAAGAGGGACATATTGCAGCCAATTGCCCAGTTGTGGATGAGCCTATGCAATGTGACTTTATAAGGGAGAGACGCCAGTCGCTGTTTGCGACAGTTGCATGCACTGCCATTCGGGGACCTGAGAAACATTTATGTAAAATGTGTATTAATGGTAGACATGTTGATGTGTTGCTAGATTCAGGTAGTCTGGTAACATTGATAAAAGCTGAATTAGTTACTACAGAGGTCTCTGGGAAGAACAGGGTGGCTGTTATTTGTGTACATGGGGACACCCGAGAGTATCCTGTAACTTCAGTGTTTTTTGAGACCCCCAAAGGTAACCTCTCTCATCAGGTGGGGTTAGTGTCTCACTTACCACATGATGCTATTGTGGGAAGGGATTTTCCAAAATTCTGGGAACTCTGGGATTGTCCTGAGCCCCCCACTGGTGCCCCTATAGACCAGGAAGATGACCAGAATTCCTCTGGGAGTGGTGAGGACTCTCCTGAATTTCCCTTGTCGGTATTGGCGGGGGAAACTCGAGAAACTGGGGAGGAGCCAACATCCTCAGATGAAAACATGCCGTCTGTGGAGTTTTCGGATCTTGAGGTTCACAGGGAAAATTTTGCCACAGAACAGTTAAAAGACCCCACCCTAATAAAGGCCCGGGAAAATGTGGTGAAAGTAGATGGCGAGTTAGTGAACCCAGATAAGACTTGCACTTACCCGTACTTCACTGTGGAAAGGGACCTGCTGTATCGAGTGGCTCAAAGGGCAGAAGAAACCATTGAGCAACTTGTGGTGCCCAAACCTTACAGGAAGTTGGTGTTAGAATTGGCCCATGGGCACATTCTGGGAGGTCATCTGGGGACCGAAAAAACCAGAGAGAGGGTACTGCAGAGATTCTATTGGCCTGGGGTCATGAAGGAAACAGAAAATTATTGTTCCTCCTGCCCTGTGTGTCAGAAGTCGGCACCTATGCCACATTTCCGTAACCCGCTGGTACCTCTTCCTATCATTGAGGTCCCCTTTGAAAGGATCGCAATGGATTTGGTAGGTCCGATAATGAAGTCTGCTAGGGGGCATCAGTACATTTTGGTTATATTGGACTATGTCACCCGTTATCCGGAAGCAATTCCTCTCCGAAATACCTTGGCCAAAACCATAGCCAAAGAGCTATCCCTTGTTTTTAGCCGCGTGGGTATTTGTAAGGAACTGCTTACGGACCAAGGTACACCCTTTATGTCCCGGGTTATGAAAGAATTATGCAAGTTGTACAAAGTGAAGCAATTGCGTACATCTGTGTATCACCCCCAAACAGATGGGTTGGTTGAAAGATTCAACAAAACCCTAAAACAAATGTTAAAGAAGGTGGTGGATAGAGATGGAAAGAATTGGGATTGTCTAATACCCTATCTGATGTTTGCCATTAGGGAGGTACCCCAATCCTCTACGGGTTTCTCACCCTTCGAGTTGCTCTATGGGAGACACCCAAGAGGGCTGCTGGATATCGCCAAGGAAACTTGGGAAAATGAGAGTTCTCCTCACAGGAGTGTGATTGAGCATGTCGCCCTGATGCAAGATAGAATTGCACAGGTAATGCCAATTGTAAAGGAACATTTAACCCAGGCGCAGTTAGCACAGCAGAGAGTGTACAACCGTGGGGCCAAGACCCGTACTTTTTCCCCGGGGGATAGGGTCTTGGTGCTAGTCCCTACGGTTGAAAGCAAATTTCTGGCCAAATGGCAAGGTCCATATGAAGTAATTGAAAAAATTAGTGAGGTGAACTACAGGGTTAGACAGCCAGGAAGGCGAAAGCCGGAGCAGATCTATCACGTCAATCTGCTGAAAGCCTGGAGGGATAGGGAATCCCTAGTCGCAGAGACTTTGTCACAAGTACAGCCTGATTGCTTAGTTCCTGAGGTTGGAATAGCAGACACCTTATCGGAACCCCAACAACAGGAGGTTAAAGAGTTTGTACTTCATAACAAAGAGATTTTCTCTGAGCTTCCGGGACAAACATCTGGCGTAGAGCATGACATTATCACCCCGCTAGGAGAAAGGGTAAAACTAAAACCTTATAGAATACCAGAGGCCCGACGGGAGGCAATACGTGGGGAGGTTCAAAGGATGCTGGAATTGGGTGTGATAGAGGAGTCCCAGAGTGACTGGTCCAGTCCTATCGTACTAGTGCCCAAACCTGATGGGAGCTGGCGGTTTTGTAACGATTTTAGACAATTAAATAAAGTTACAAAATTTGACATCTACCCCATGCCACGTATAGATGAGTTGATCGACCGGCTGGGAACAGCCCGATATATGACAACTCTTGATCTCACCAAAGGGTATTGGCAAATTCCCCTGGCCAAGTCGGCCAAGGAGAAAACTGCGTTTGTAACCCCAGATGGGGCATTCCAATATAAGAGAATGCCGTTTGGGTTACAGAATGCACCGGCAACATTCCAGCGGAAAATGGATAAGATTCTGAGGCCCCACCAGAAATATGCTGCAGCTTACCTGGATGATGTGATTATCCATAGCACAGACTGGGTCTCACATTTGCCAAAAGTACAAGCAGTCCTAGACTCTATCCGGGAAGCTGGGTTTACGGCCAATCCAAAGAAGTGTACCATTGGACAGGAGGAGGCCAAATATCTTGGGTACACTATTGGGAGGGGGGTGATAAAACCCCAAGTCAATAAAGTCGAGGCCATACAGAGTTGGCCACGTCCCAACAGCAAGAAACAGGTACGAGCCTTTCTGGGAATCGCTGGCTATTATCGACGATTCATTCCCCATTTTGCTTCTCAGGCTGTGCCCCTCACCAACCTGACAAAAGGGAAAGAGTCGGTCATGGTTAAATGGTCCCCAGAGGCTGAGGAAGCATTTCAGTCCTTAAAAACAGCCTTATGTAGCCAGCCAGTGTTGTACTCACCAGACTTCTCTAAGGACTTCGTGGTACAAACTGATGCATCAGACGTTGGGTTAGGAGCAGTGTTATCCCAGGTCTGGAACGGGGAAGAGCACCCAGTCATTTACCTCAGCAGGAAGTTGAAGTCCCATGAGGTAAATTACTCCACGATTGAGAAGGAATGTTTAGCAGTGAAGTGGGCTCTAGATTCCCTTCGGTACTATCTGCTAGGTAGGCACTTTGACCTGGTGACTGATCACGCTCCTTTAAAGTGGATGGCTCAGAACAAGGAGACCAATAGAAGGGTAAATAGGTGGTTCCTGGCCCTACAGGAATTTAACTTTACAGTTAAGCATCGCCCTGGTGTTAAAATGGGGAATGTGGATGCTTTGTCTCGGATACATGCGTGTCTGGCCGCTTGTGTTACAACCCCAAGGTTGAAACAAGAGGGGGGGGGGGGTATGTGGCAGCACGCAGGTAAAATCACCTGGTTGTATTCAGGATGGGAAATATGTGTGTCCTAGATTCAGGCTTAATGCAGACTTTTACAATTAGAGGGGAAGAGTTAATGAGCCCAGCTGTAGTAAGTGGGCTCATTAAGGCCTCTACAAAAAACCCCAGCATGCATAGGGAGATGCTCCATCCTGGAACCAGTTTTGTGTGTATAGACTGGGGAGTCTGAGATCTGTTCTGTGCGGTGAGTTAACGCCTGTGTGGCAAACCCCTACAATAGCGACAGGGACTGGGGCAGCACAAGGCTGCACCCAGTTGTTAGACAGGGAGTCTACGTGTGTAGTTAGAGGTCAAGCTGACCAGGATTTATTTTCTTGTTTTATTTTGTTTGGCTGTTTATGTATCACTGCATGTAGCAGAAATAAACCGGATCTTTTGGTTTTTTGAACCTACACCGCTGTCTGCTGTGCCTGACTTTGTGTTGTGAACCCATCCAGGGGGTCACACACACCCGCTACCGAGTTAACCCCTCACAATATATATATATATATATATATATATATACACTGCAGCTAACTGAATAACCTGCCTGCCTGCTCAATCTAAATGGCACTCTCTCTCCATCCACGCCAACAACACACTACATGGGCCAATGTGCAGGCAGCCTTATATAGTGTGGGGCATGGACGTAGTACCCCTGAGCCATGATTGGCAAAAGGCACCCTGCATTTGGCGAATTATGGCTCTCTTAGCTGAAGGTGTTGGGATTGGCCAAAGCATGCAGGTCATGGTGCATGCTTTGGTCAACCATCATACTTCAATGCACTGCGCTCCTGCAGTGCATTATGGGCAAACGGTCCATAATGTTCGTTCTTGAAAATCGGACGAACAGCCAATGTTCGAGTTGAACTCATGTTTGACCAGAACAGAAAGCTCATCCATGGTCTCGCCATGGTCGACCAAAGAAGTTGAGTGCACATGCTCAGCATCATATCCAGAGGTTGTCTTTGGGAAACAGACGTATGAGTGCTACCAGTATTGCTGCAGAGCTTGAAGGGGTGGTGGTCAGCCTGTCAGTGCTGAGACCATACGCCGTACACTGCATCAAATTGGTTTGCATGGCTGTCATCCCAGAGGGAAGCCTCTTCTAAAGATGATGCACAAGAAAGCCTGCTAACAGTTTGCTGAAGACAAGCAGACTAAGGACATGGATTACTGGAACCATGTCCTGTGGTCTGATGAGACCAAGATAAACTTATTTGGTTCAGGTGGTATCAAGCGTGTATGGCAGCAACCAGGTGAGGAGTACAAAGACAAGTGTGTTTTGCCAGTCAAGCATGGTGGTGGTAGTGTTATTGTCTGGGGCTGCATGAGTGCTGCCAGCCCTGGGGAGCTACAGTTCATTGAGGGAACCATGAATGCCAACATGTACTGAGACATACTGAAGCAGAGCATGACCCCCTCCCTTTGGAGACTGAGCCGCAGGACACTACTCCAACATGATAACAACCCCATACACACCTCCAAGACAACCCCTGCCTTGCTAAAAAAGCTGAGGGTAAAGGTGATGGACTAGCCAACCATGTCTCCAGACCTAAACCCTATTGAGCATCTGTGGGGCATCCTCAAACGAAAGATAGAGGAGCGCAAGGTCTCTAACATCCATTAGCTCAGTGATGTCATCATGGAGGAGTGGAAGAGGACTCCAGTGGACCTGTAAAACTCTGGTGAACCCCATGCCCACGAGGGTTAAGGCAGTGCTGGAAAATAATGGTGGTCACACAAAATATTGACACTTTGGGCCCAATTTGCAAATTTTCACTTATGATTGTACTCACTTTTGTTGCCAGCGGTTTAGGTGTGTTCAGCAAATTTACACTGTTATACAAGCTGTATACTCACTACTTTACATTGTAGCAAAGTGTATTTTCTTCAGTGTTGTCACATGAAAATTTATAGTAAAATATTTACAAAAATCTGATGGGTGTACTCACTTTTGTGAGATACTGTATATTTTTAGATTCATATACTATATAGTTTCCCTTTGAACGTATCCATGAGTAGTCCTTCAATCCTTCAACGCTTAAAGCCATATCAGCCAATAATATTTTCTAAAGGGTTTGTAAAGGTATGTTTTTTAATTAAAATAATAAACATGTTATACTCACCTTGCTTGGCCCTACCCCCTGCTTTCTGCTCAACTGGATTTGATTGACAGCAGCAGCACCCAATGACTCCCGTTGCTGCCCGATCCTCCTGTGAGAAAGACAGGAGAGAAGAGCTGCAGACGGGCACAGTGCTGGATATAGGGCGCTCGATATAGGTCTCAAGCAAGTGGCAAAAGGTTTTTTTTAGCTTAAAGTGATATTAAACCTTTATTTTATTTATTTATTTTATTTTTCTAATAACAAACATGTCATACTTACCTGCTCTGTGCAGTGATTTTACACAGAGCAGCCTTGATCCTTGTATCCTGGGGTCCCCTGCTGGCGCTCCTCCCTTAGCAAACTGCTTGCTAAGAGGGGTACTATTGAGAGCTCACTCCCGAGCACCCCACTCCTGGCTTTGCCTCACCCTCCACTCCCTCATCATATGATTTGATTGACAGCAGCTGCTATCAATCTGCCCTGTGAGAAGGGAGAGAGCAAAGAGGGCTGTTGCTCTCGTGTACAGCTCTGGGTTGAGATTGGGCTGAAATTGGTCTCAGGTAAGTATAAGAGGGGGGGGGGGGGGTCCTGCATCACAAAAGTTTTTTTTTTATCTTAATGCAGAGAATGTATTAGGGTAAAAACCTTAAGGCTTTAGAACCCTTTTAGTAAAGCTTCTTAACCATATGGCGCCCTGCAGGATAACATCCACCATGCGCCTGTGGGGGCACGCATCGCGGCGATCGGTGGTGCGTGTGTCAATCTGACACACCGCTACAATGATCTCGGAAAAGAGCCTCCGACGGAGGCTCTTTACCATGTGATCAGCTGTGTCGAATCATGGCTGATCACGATGTAAACAGGAAGAGCCATTGATCGGCTTTTCATCACGCGAGTAGAGGAAAGCCGATCAGCGGCTCTCCCGACAGCGCTATCAGCGCAGTCCCTCCTCGGATGCCCACACTGGACCACCAGGGAAGCTGCCAGGACCACCAGGGAAGCACATAACATGTGGATGGTCAGGTACATCCCCCATGGCCACACACATGTGCAAATTAATGCCCAATCTATGCCAATCAGTGCCCACAAATGGGCACTGACTGGCACCATTATGGAACAAATGAATTCAGTGATGCCCAGCAGTGCCACCCATCAGTGTCCATCATTGCCACCTATCAGTGCCCATCAGTGCCCACTTATCAGTGCCCATCAGTGCCCATTCATGCCCCCTATCAGTGCCACCCATAAGTACCCATCAATGTCACCCATAAGTACCCATCAGTGCCACCTACAAGTGCCCATCAGTGCCGCCTATGAGTGCCCATCAGTGCCACCTATGAGTGTCCATCAGTGCCACGTACCAGTGCCACCTATCAGTGCCCATCAGTGCCACCTATCAGTGCCCATCAGTGCCGCCTATCAGTGCCCATCAGTGCCGCCTATCAGTGCCCCCTTTATTGGTGCCACCTCATCAGTGCCACCTCATTGGTGCCACCTCATCAGTGCCTATCAGTGCCACCTTATCAGTGCCCGTCATTGAAGAAGAAAATGTACTTATTTACAAAAAAAAAACAGAAACAAAATTTCCGGTCTTTTTTTATTTGTTGTGCAAAAAATAAAAATCGCAGAGATGATCAAATACCACCAAAAGAAAGCTCTATTTGTGGGAGCAAAATGATAGTACAGTGCAGCATGACCGCGCAATTGTCATTCAAATTGTGACAGCGCTGAAAGCTAAAAATTGGCTTGGGCAGGAAGGTGCCTGGTAAGGAAGTAGTTAAAAAAAAAGTTTTACCCTGCAGGGTAATGCCATAATATTCTATTATGCATCACATACTAGCAAATTATGAAAGACTTACCCTAAAATGAAGCCCTCCAGCTGACAGGGCTTCCATCTTCATTCTTGCAGGTTCGCAGGCTCCAGCCTTCTGATTGGCTGAGCTGTGATGATACTACTCCCGTGCATAATGCAGAGCTCTGAAAGGACATCTCTGGTATGCCGTTCTTTTAGAGCACACGCGCTGGTGAAGTCACTGGCTGCTGCTTGCTGGAATATATCCTAAACGGTGCACTTTTAGGAGATATTCATTTCACCTACAGGTACGCTTTATTATAAGCTTACCTGTAGATAAAAATGTCACAAAACTTTACTACCACTCTAAGTGATTTATTAAAGTGATACTAAATTCCATTTTCTTTACAGCATTCATTTTAAAATAGGTTCTGCCTTTTTTTTTCATTCTCTTATGCTGCGTACACACAACCACACTTTTCGGCAGACTAGGTCCAACGGTCTTCCCGACGGACTTTCGGCGGAGTTCCCATCGGACTTTCCGAACAAATGGACTTGGCCACACACGAACGGACTAAGTCCGTTCGAAAGTCCGTTCGGGACTAAACAAGGAAGTTCAATAAACAGTAGTCAGTAGCCAATAGCTTCCCTTGCGTCGTATTTGGTCCATCGGACCAGCACACAGACAAACGGTTTTCCCGATTTTAGTCCGTCGGAATTGAGTCCGTAGGATAGATTTGAAACATGTTCTATTTCTAGGTCCATCTGATTTTCTTTTTTGAAAAATGATCGGACTAGCCCACACACGATCGGATTGTCCGAAGGACTAATCCCTTTGGACCACTACTGTTGTTGTCAGGCTTTTTTTGTCCTGTGCATGCTCCCGATCCTCCACTAATGCACCTGCTACTAGTGTAGAGCATTGCATACTAGCACATTCAGAATGACTTACCTCTAAAACAAACCTCTCCAGCGGCACACGTTCACCTCTGCAACAGGGTTCCATCTTCAATTGGTCTTCCTTCCAGGTTCGCATGCTGCGGCTGTTTGAATGGCCGAGCCGCGATGACGTCATTCCCACGTATGCGCGCATGAGTCATGGCCATGGCACAGAGCTCTGAAGGAATGACACGGGTATGTCGTTCCTTCGGAGCGCATGCGCTGATAACACCGGCTACAAACCATGCAAATATCTCCTAAACAGTGCACGTTTAGAAGATATTTAATTAACCTACAGGTAAGCTTTATTATAAAATAAAAATAAGTTTACTAACATTTTAATTAGATCAATTGTTCAATTACCCTGAATGCAGAGTAGGGATGAGCTTTGTGTTCGACTCAAACATCGTCTGTTCGTCCGTTCGGCGAATTCCGAACGTTATGGGCCGTTTGTGCCAAATTCGAGTGGCGCGTCAAGGCCCATTATTCACTGCGGCCTCACAGTGCATTGCTGGCTGATGATTGGCCAAGCATGCACTATGACCCGCATGCTTGGTCAATCACAGCGCCGTCTGTCTAGCGAGGTGTAATTGGCCAAAGCCAGGGTGGCTTTGGCCAATTATGGCTCAGGGGGTTTAGTACACGCCCCACTCTATATACACGGCGGCCTTGTGCAGTGTGTTGCGGTGGCAGAGAGAGATAGACAGAGAGACAGTGTGATTTAATTTAATTTGAAGCTGTTGCAAATACAGTCAGTGTATTGTGCCACCTGCACAGTGTACACCTAAAGCTGCCCCAATTGCTGGTGTTCTGCTGCTCCTATACCACAGGCAGGCAGCTACAGCAATTACAGTCAGAGTATTGTGCCACCTGCACAGTATACACCTAAAGTTACCCCAATTGCTGGTGTTCTGCTGCTTCTATACCACAGGCAGGCAGCTGCAGCAATTACAGTCGGTGTATTGTGCCACCTGCACAGTGCACACCTAAAGCTACCCCAATTGCTGGTGTTCTGCTGCTCCTATACCACAGGCAGGCAGCTGCAGCAATTACAGCCAGTGTATTGTGCCACCTGCACAGTGTTCACCTAAAGCTGCCCCAATTGCTGGTGTTCTGCTGCTCCTATACCACAGGCAGGCAGCTACAGCAATTACAGTCAGAGTATTGTGCCACCTGCACAGTATACACCTAAAGTTACCCCAATTGCTGGTGTTCTGCTGCTTCTATACCACAGGCAGGCAGATGCAGCAATTACAGTCGGTGTATTGTGCCACCTGCACAGTGCACACCTAAAGCTACCCCAATTGCTGGTGTTCTGCTGCTCCTATACCACAGGCAGGCAGCTGCAGCAATTACAGCCAGTGTATTGTGCCACCTGCACAGTGTACACCTAAAGCTGCCCCAATTGCTGGTGTTCTGCTGCTCCTATAACACAGGCAGGCAGCTGCAGCAATTACAGTCAGTGTATTGTGCTACCTGCACAGTGTGCACTTAAAGCTTCCCCAATTGCTGGTGTTCTGCTGATCCTATACCACAGGCAATTGCAGTAATTACAGTCAGTGTATTGTGTCATATGCACAGTGTGCACATAAAGCTACCCCAATTGCTGGTGTTCTGCTGATCCTATACCGCAGCCAGCTGCAGTAATTACAGTCGGTGTATTGTGTCATCTGCACAGTGTGCACATAAAGCTACCCCAATTGCTGTTGTTCTGCTGATCCTATAACACAGGCAGCTGCAGTAATTAGAGTCGGTGTATTGTGTCATCTGCACAGTGTGCACATAAAGCTACCCGAATTGCTGGCGTTCTGCTGATCCTATATCGCAGGCAGTTGCAGTAATTACATTCGGTGTATTGTGTCATCTGCACAGTGTGCACATAAAGCTACCCCAATTGCTGGTATTCTGCTGATCCTATACCGCAGGCAGCTGCAGTAATTACAGTCGGTTTATTGTGTCATCTGCACAGTGTGCACCTAAAGCTACCCCAATTGCTGGTGTTCTGCTGATCCTATTCCGCAGGCAGCTATAGCAATTACAGTCGGTGTATTGTGCCATCTGCACAGTGTGCACCTAAAGCTCCCCCAATTGCTGGTGTTCTGCTGATCCTATACCGCAGGCAGCTGTAGTAATTACGGTCGGTGTATTGTGTCATCTGAACAGTGTGCACCTAAAGCTACCCCAATTGCTGTTGTTCTGCTGATCTTATACCGCAGGCAGCTACAGTAATTACAGTCAGTGTACTGTGTCCTCTGCACAGTGTGCACATAAAGCTACCCCAATTGGTGGTGTTCTCATACTAATAATACTAAAGCCAGGCAGTTGATTCTGCTAGATGCAGTATATCAGTATATACGTCCCAGCTTTTTGCAGCTACATCTCCCTGCAGGCCATTAGTATGTCTGGAAGGCCAACAAGGAGAGGCAGGCAGTCACGAGCCAATAAAAGAGGGCAAGCAGGCTCTGTGTCTAGAGGCAACAGTGCTGGTCGTGGACACAGTGCATCCTCATCAGCACGTGGCCATGGGACACACTTGTCCTTATTTTCGGCAGCTGGACATATTGAGCCGCAACATGCCGAAGGTTTGGTATAGTGGATTACCAAGCCGTCCTCATCCTCCTCATCCTCTCTCACTCAGGCTCAGGGTACTGGCAAAGCAGCTGCCAACTCAGCCTCTTCCCTTGTCGCAATGGCATCAGTCACTCCTTCCCTAGCCCCACCATGTCCTCCCCTGAACTGTTTGAGCACAGTTGGTGTTGGGTACATGCTCCATGAGGATGCCCGGCGTTTTGAAGGCTCTGATGATGATGCCCAGCTAGAGGAAGGCAGTAACATGAGCCCAGAGAGAGGGGATGCCCAAAAAGGACAGCAATCTGGCTGACTCATGGTCCAGCAGGCATGGACAGGGATGTTACCTATCTTTCACGGCGCATTGGCTGACTCTTCTGGCAGCTGGGAAGGATGCAGGACAAGGGGTAGTAATGTTGGAGGTTGTTCCGCCACCACGCCTCCAAAATGATACTACTGGTGATTCTGACACACCTCTCTCC
The DNA here is from genome assembly GCF_037356315.1 of Lithobates pipiens. NCBI lineage: Eukaryota > Metazoa > Chordata > Amphibia > Anura > Ranidae > Lithobates > Lithobates pipiens. The sequence continues at coordinate 312,095,360 of NW_027507758.1, read as the reverse complement.
TCCACCCCCTCCTTTTCTTCTTCCTCCATGGCCTCTTCCTGTGCTTTGTCCTCTGAACCAGTGGTGCGCCATAGGCGTTCAAGGGGCTACGCAAGTACGCAGGCAAAAAGATGCCATGCCGTGCTTGCGCTGGTGTTCTTGGGGGACAGGAGCCACACTGTAGCAGATATTCTGTCTGCTCGGCAGGGGCAAGCTTGACCCATGCGCCCTGTGTGGCTCACGTCCTTAACTTGGTGGTGCAGCGGTTCTTGGGCAGGTTCCCGGGCTTACAGGATATCCTGAGGCAGGCCAGGAAAGTCTGTGTGCATTTCCACCGGTAATTTAATGCCAGTGCTCGGCTGGCTGACCTACAAAAGGAACTTAACCTGCCCAAGAATCGCCTAATCTGTGACATGCCCACCAGGTGGAACTCAATGTTGGCCATGCTGCAGCGGCTTCACACGCATCAGAGGGCCATCAATGAGTATCTGTGCGATTACGGCAGCAGGACAGGGTCAGGGGAGCTTGGTGTTTTTTCCCACACCAGTGGGCCATGATCAGGGATGCATGCACTGTCCTGTCACCATTTTAGGAGGCCGCAAGAATGGTGAGCAGTGACAGTGCATGCATCAGTGACACTGTCCCTCTTGTCCACCTGTTGGAGCACAATCTGCGTGGAATAATGGACAGGGCACTTGAGGCAGAACAGAGGCAGGAGGAGGACTTCCTTAGCTCTAAAGGCCCCCTTTATCCAGACAGTGTTCCTGCTGGCCCACTGATCACACAGAACGAGGATGAGGAGGAGGATTGTGTCAGCATGGAGGTGGAGCCTGGCACTCAGCATCAGCAGCAGTCTTTTAGGGATCATTTACAGTCCCAAGAAACCCATGGACTTGTACGTGGCTGGGAGGAGGTGGCTGTGGATCATATCATCCTTAGTCACCAAGAGGACTCCATACCGAATGCCTCAGCTAACCTATGCTGCATGGCCTCCCCGATCCTGCAAAGCCTGCGGAAGGATCCTCGTATTCGTCGGATCAAGGAGAGGGATCATTGCTGGCTGGCAACCCTCCTTGATCCACGCTACAAGGGTAAGGTTGCGGACATTATCTTGCCATCGCAGAGGGAGCAGAGGATGAAACATCTTTGGGAGGCCTTGCAGAAAAGTCTGTGCAAAGCGTTCCCAGAGACTGGGAGGTTACAAATTCCTGGTCCTGGACAATGTGTTGCTGAGGCTTCAGTCAGTCACAGAAGGAGCGGTGGAGAAGGTATCCATCTGACCGATGCGTTCAGACAATTTTTTAGTCTGCAGCCCCAAGGTATGATCGGTTCCAGCAACCATTGCTACCCCATTTTTCAGCATAGGGGTTACCCTTAAAACCCATACCAAGCGACGGGGCTCACAAGGTGTCAATCTCGCTGATGGAGGCAGGGAGATTGACTTCCTTCTCTAGTCCCATCGTACCTGAAGTCATGTTCAAAATGGACTTTAGTCCGTGTGTGGGCAAGTCCGTTCATTTGGAAAGTCCAACCTCTGGCGACAAATGCGCTACTGTACTGCACACCCCAGAGGCTTTAATCCTGCTCATCTTGCAAATCAAATCAAGATTAAAAAAAAAAAAAAAAAAAAGCTTTTATTGCAAAACGCTTGTAAATCGCGTTTATCGCAATCTGAGGTTTTACTGTATTTTATGAATAATAAATCTTTGTGGTTCATGTAACCAAGGCCGTGGCAGGAACGTGTTCTCTGCCTTTATATTTAGTGGAATCCCTTGTTATCATTTCAGAAAGTTTAGAGGTATTCAGTATACGGTAAAATAAAGTTCATTAGTTCAACTTTTCCATTATATACTACAACCGACAAATTCCAATGTGTATTTTCAATGCCATCAGAAGATGGATGAACTCATACATTGCCAAGAACAAAAATAAATATTGTGCCACAGGAGGCAAAATGATGTTTACTAGTTGAAAGTATGTGGTATATGGATAGATCTTTTGTTAAAGTAGAACTAAGTGCAAAACATTTCTTTTCATTTTGGATATAGTAGGGGAGGGGGTATAACCCTGTTTTTTTTTAGCTTTTGTATCCCTTTTGCGTGGTACACACGACCAGACTTTCCGGCAGAAAAGGTCAGATGGAGCCATTTTAATCGGATATTCCGATCGTGTGTGGGCTTCATCGGACAATTTTTTTCAAAAATTCTGGCTGACCTAGAAATAGAACATGTTTTAAATCTTTCCGACGGAATCAATTTCTATCGGGAAAACCGTTTGACTGTATGCTATTCTGACGGACCAAAAACTACGCAAGGGCAGCTATTGGCTACTGGCTATTGAACTTCCTTTTTCTAGTCCCGTCGTACATCATCACGTTCTAAACAAACGGACTTTGGTGTGATCGTGTGTCCATTTCAGTGGAACTCTGTCAGAAAGACCGTCAGAGTTTATTCTGATGGAAAAACGCAGTGGGGCAACCATAATCGCAGTAAATTTGTATTTACTTTTTTAAAATTTCATATTGCCTTATCTGGCCACCTCTGAACACTTTAGGTAAATTTAGTATTAGAACTAAGGAAAAAAAGAATAAAATGGTACAGGATAACTGACAAGACCCTCTATAGCTCAAATACAGTAAGTGATACTTGCTCACTGTTTAATCAAATTGCTCTATATAAAGGAGATGTTATATCACAGGTACCTTCATAAGCATACATACAAATACATACTTTAGTAGTTATTTTATAAAAATATTGGTGCCAAAATTACGTCTCCATGCGAAATTGATTTATCATTTATGTTTGCTTAGAGCCACTCAGGCACACAAACTTTAAAAACGGCCCTGCACAGAATGCATGCATGAGAATATGATTGTAAATATTACTTTAAGCTTGAAAATAGCATGCTAATCTGAATGTGCAAAGGTCAAAAGATAGGAAAACGCACTGATGTGATGTGCAACAAGGAAATACAATGAAAGGACAGCATATTCACACAAATGCAAGAGTAAACTAGAAACATGCTTCTGCCCCTGTATGTCTAAATTAAAATCAAATTCTAAATTAAGTCTGGAACTTTACTGGCAGATATCTCCAGAATGATGGACTAAGGGACATCCTTTTATGACATTTCAGAATTCCATGATCTGAAGCAACCTTCTTCTGATACTGATAGTAGAACTTGTGCACAACTTCTGCTTCTTCATACTTTTCTATAGAAAATTGAAGGATCAGTCTTGCTCAGAAAGAACTTTTCGAATTCACTTTTACACTTTGTAAACTAGATAATTGCAAACAATGCTTGAAATCAGAAGCAAAAAAGTGCTTTATTTTAGGCTGTGTGTATACCTTAGATTATAAAGGACCTATATTATGGAAGCAGTGTCCAAAAAAGTGGAGGCCCAGGGACTTGTCACTGCTATTACCTGAAGGCTGCCTGCAGCAGATCTTTATCTCAGGTCTGACTTATCATGTTTTGTTCTACATTGTGTCTTTGTGACAAAGTGGCCATCTTAGCAGAGGAGAGGGGCTTTGCCCTCTCTTGCCAAACCTACCCCCAATATAAATGGTGATCTAATAAACAATAAATAGTAAACTGAAGACTGGTGGAAGAAATTATCAATAGAAACTTGATCAGTGGCACTTTTTTGCCTCCAGTAAATTACATAGTTACATAGTAAGGTTGAATAAAGACACCAGTCCATCCAGTTCAACCTGAGTGAATGTAGGTGCGTTAAACATACAGATAAGTAAATTAATCTATTATATACTACTTATAAGGCCAAAGCTTGCATGGATAGTTATATAAATACTAAACAATGTATTGTATAAAACCACTTTCAAATAAAAACCATATATCAGACATTGTAGCTCATACAAATGGCTATTGAAGGAATATTTGCCGTAATTACCGTTGCTACTCCATTGGAGATTTCATCCTTGATGGTCTCTCATTGTATGTTGTCCCCACTGGTCCAATTTTCTCTAAAGCCTAAAGCCCCATATGCACGATCAGAAATTCTGCCAGCAAAAGTCGGATGTAAGCTTTTGGTGAGAAATTCCGACCGTGTGTATGCTCCATCAGACTTTTGCTGGCAGAATTCCAGAAAGCAAAAGATTAAGAGCAGGTTCTCTATTTTTCGGTCAGAAAAAGTTCTGATCGGAAATTCCGATCATCTGTACAAATTCCAATGCGCAAAATTCCTACGCATGCTTGGAAACAATTCGACGCATGCTCGGAAGCATTGAACTTAATTTTCTCGGCTCGTCATAATGTTGTACGTCACCGCGTTCTTGCCGGTCAAAAATTCAGATAACTTTTGTGTGACCGCATGTATGCAAAGCAAGCTTGAGTGGAATTCCGGTGAAAAAAACAATCAAGTTTTTTCTGATGGAATTTCTGATAGTGTGTATAGGGCATAACTCAAGGTTTCTTGGGACTTTCAATAGTTTAATTGGACCAAGCTTATTCAAGTGAACTCTTTGCTTCACTAACAGATGCGCCTGCTGGGAGCACTGAAAAGACAGTATATAGCATCAACTACATAGAGTATACAGCACTGTGTTCCAGCTGATGGATGAGGACTTCTCCTCCCACGCCTGGAAAAAAATAAAGTCAGGCTGAGAGCTATCCAGCCATTCACAGGAAGCTTTTTATCAATGAATACAGGGCTTCCTCCGATGGGATAAGATGTAGAGGCGGGCAGATAATGTCACAATATCTACCTCAACCAATCAGAGAAAGCCCTGTATTGATTGATGATACACAATGCTTCCTGTGAATGGATGAGCAGTGCTCAATCTGACTCAATTTTGTTCTGGGGGAAAGATGGGAGCTCCCAGTTCCACTGCCAGAACACAGCAGTGTATACTGTATGTAACTCAGGCTGGTATTCGGCTTTAAGCAACTGCAAGTAACTTTCAGATAAGACCCCTTTAAACCTCTCCTTTAGCCAACCTGACCTGTTCATGATTATTCTTAGAATTGACTATTTGGCAGCTAGATTTTTTCTAAATATACAGCTTTTCACTATAAAATATATACATTATAAAGTATCTAAATCCATAAACAAAAAAATAAAATATTGCAACTTTCTAGTCCTTAGATAAGGTGGCTGCAATTGTTAAAAAAAAACAGTTAAATGCTGGGAGTATGGCAACTGTCAACTATGCTTGTGCACTCAACAAAACCATCAACTCATCAAATGGCTGGTGTCCTAACTAATCCCATGTGCACAATCATGACTAATGTCAATCAAACAGAAGAAAAGATGATAGTTTCCTTGGTTGAAAAGCATAGGAGGGTTTAGTTCCGCGTTAAGATTTACTAACTGACATGTGCAGCTGGAACACATGCAGTTTGCTCGGACTCCTACTGTATGTTTTCTGGCCTTCTTTCATTCAAAAGAAAACCATTGCAGACAGACTTTTCAACAGCAAAGGTCCGACGGAACTAATCCGCCAGACAACTCGATTGTGTGTGGGCTTCATCTGACCTTTGCTGTCTAAAAATCAGACGGACTTTAGATTTAGAACATGTTTCAAATCTTTCCGACGGACTTGAGTCCAGTCGAAAAATCCATTAGTCTGTATGCTAGTCCGAGGGACAAAAACCGACGCTAGGGCAGCTATTGGCTACTAACTATGAACTTCCTTATTCTAGTCTGGTCGTACGTCATCACGTTCGAATCCGTCAGACTTTGGTGTGATAGTGCGTGGCCAAGTCCGTTCGTTCGGAAAGTCCGTCGGAACTCCGCTGAAAAGTCAGTCGGGAAGACCGTCGGACCTAGTCTGCTGGAAAGTCCGGTCCTGTGTACACGGCATAAGGCTCTCACATCAAAACCAAGTCCTATGTTAAGAAATAAATACGCGTTGGTTTAACCAGTCATATTTTATATGCTTTTTTCTTGCTTGAAATGAATTACAGAAATGCTTTTAAATAAAGCAGAGAAGCCAAGCCACGCCACAAAATGATGATGTCCTTTTTTCATCTCTCTCCCCAGCAAGCTATGATAATATAACCACACATATCAGAGTCTCTGTTGTTCAAACTGATGAAAATGATTAAAGAAGTGAATATAAAATTGAGCATAATTGTTTCCTTTCTGAGAGGGCACAGTCTCTGTAATGAAACCATGGTAACAGAACAGACTTATTCAGATACCTGGCTGCACAGTGATCACACTGCATATAGAGCAGGTTTGTGCACCTAGCAACAGAACCTTGCCAACTGAGTTTCATTGCTCGTTGCTTTTTTTTCCCTACAGTTGCCCTCTGTGCCCTGTTCCATAAAAATACACTTAGAATGCCCAGATCTTGAGTGAAGCTTTTATGAAGTGTGCAGTAACTGGAGCCCATTACAGAAGCAGACACAAGCATTCGGTTAGCTTACATAAACATTGCTTAGAAGCTTTGTAGGAATACAAAAGCTGATGTCCTTTGGCTGTAGAGCTGTTGTACGGTATGACTCATCTTTGCTGGAGCAGTCTGGATACACACTTTAATTAGAATCTGTGCATCAAGTTATAAATCTGCAGGCTTAACATGGATTAAGTGAAAATGAACCCCAAGGCACTAAAGGAAACGGTAAAGTAAAAGATTTTACAGCTTACAGAATTTAAAAAAGTAACATTAGACAGTTATTTGAGAGCACGGTGTACCAAGGCAAGACCGAGCTTTATGATGCTGGTACATTTTAGAGTGCTGAGTAAGGCAACGGACAAAATTTATTTAACCCACAAATACATTTTTCACTGGTCTGACTTCAGTGAAACCAAATTTCATTGGTCGTTAAGCTACTGCACTTTGCACATCGATTTTGCTTTTTGCATTGAATACGTCTGCTAGAGTTGTAAAGAGACCGTAGACTACAACTTCACAATCTACATATGAATAAACCAGGATCACCTTATTGCAGGTCAAACAGTAACCATGTACATCGTTCCAATATAAAAAAATATGTGTTTGAATGTACATAGTGATATTGCAGGGTAGGGGAACAGGCAAGCCCAGGATAAATCTCCAAATTGGTCACTAGATCTTGCTATAGTTTGAGTTGGGAACCCCGTAGTGAAAAATAGTTAGTGTATGTGCCTAGTTAGCTAGTTGTGGGGCATACTATAGATCAGTGGTCATCAATCCTGTCCTCAGGGCCCACTAACAGGCCAGGTTTTAAGTGATACCTTGGGGAGATGCAGACTAGAATACTGCAAACACTGAGCAGTAAGTGATATCACCTGTAATATATTTCAGTTATTTTGCAAACCTGGCCTGTTAGTGGGCCCCTGAGGACAGGGTTTATGACCACTGCTATAGATAGTGCCTATACTTACCAAAGTAAGTGCCAGCCCTGCCCCTGCCAGTGTGAGTTATCTTGGGTAAGAATGCTTTGTATACGGTATATAGTCTGGCAGGAGTCCACCTAGATGGTTGGTCATGAGAATCAGTGCAAGGACCAATATATGCAAAGTTGTAATATTTGAGGCTTTAGCTTCCAAAGAGTCTTCCCCTAGGGTGTTGGAAGGAAGAAGAGGTGCAAGAATAATGGGGTTACTCACCTCCTCACTTCCTTTTGTTTGAGATGCAGGGCTCTGGCAAAACCCTTTAAAGTCTGGTTGCTTTTGGACTTGGCTCACATCTCTGCTGTTCTCTATCTTCTATGTGCCATCACCATTTGGAAGGCTGGAAGGCTGTATATATGCAAAGTAACCATGGTTCAGTAAAGTTTTTAAAAGCTTTTTGTTGTTTGAACCCCTTCTCCTAAACTCAAGACTGGAACTTCTTGAAACAAAACAGGTACTGAGTGAGGCTGCTTTTGGGGTTCATTGCTACAAGGCCTGAAGAAAGTGTGGCGTGGGCTTCCGGGTGATGCTCGTTAGGCCTTGACATAGCTCCCAACTGTCCCTGATTTTGAGGGGCTGCCCCTGATTTGGAACAAAGTTCCTCTGTCCTTCTTTCCTCCTCATTTGTCCCTCATTTTGGTCTGATCTATATGATTGTACAATGGGGAAAATAATTATTTGATCCCCTGCAGATTTTGTAAGTGTGCCCACTTACAAAGAAGTGAAGGGTCTTTAATTTCTATCATAAGTATATTTTAAATGGTAGAGATAGAATATTAACCAAAAACCCAGGAAAATACATGATTTGATACACGTGTTATAAATTGAGTTGTAGTTCGGTGAATAAAATAAGATCCCCAAGCAAATATAACTTAGTATTTGGTGGAGAAACCCTTGCTGGCAAGCACAGCGGTAAGACATTTATTGTAGTTGGTTACCAGGTTTGCACACATCTCAGGAGATCTTCTCTAAACACTTAAGGAATCTTAGCTGTCGCTTGGCAACTCGAAGTTTCAGCTCCCTAAATAAATTTTCTAAAGGATTAAAGTCTGGAGACTGGCTAGCCACTCCATGACCTTAAAGTGGTTGTAAAGGCAGAAGGTTTTTTATCTTCATCCATTCTATGCATTAAGGTAGAAAGCCTTCTGTGTGGTGCAGCCGCTCCACCACCCCTTAATACTTACTTGAGCCCCATCTCTATCCAGCGATGTCCACAACTGCCTTGACCGCCTTGGACTCTCCCTCATGATTGGCTGAGACAGAGCAGCAGCGTCATTGGCTCCTGCTGCTGTCAATCAAAGTCAGTTAGCCAATCAGGAGAGGGGGGTGGGGCCGAACCGGGGCTCTGTGTCTTAATGGACACATGGAGCTGTGACTCAGCTCGGGTGCCTCTATAGCAAGCTGCTTGCTGTGGAGGCACACAATAGGAGGGAGGGACCAGGAGAGCCAAAGAGGGACCTGAGAAGAGGAGGATCTGGGCTGCCCTGCGCAAAACCATTACACAGAGTAAGTATGACATGTTTATTATTTTTATAGATAAAAAAATAGACTTTACAATCACTTTAATGTGCTTCTTCTTGAGCCACTCATTTGTTGCCTTGGCATTGTGTTTTGTGTCATTGTCATGCTGAAAGACCCATCCACGACCCATCTTCCGTGTTCTGGCTGGAACAAGGTTCTCAGCCAAGATTTTACAGTAAGTTACAGTCAGCCTGTACCTTTAGCAGAGGAACAGCCCCAAAGCATAATGTTTCCACCAGGGGGAACTTGCAGGCACTGCAGGATTTCAATCTATGGCAACGTATTGTGTTACCAATGGTGACTGTGGTCCCAACTGCCTTGAGATCATTCAGAAGCTCCTTCCGTGTAGTGCTGGGCTGATCCCTCACTTTTCTCATGATCAACCTTACCTCATGGGGCAAAATCTTGCATGGAGCTCCAGACCGAGGGCGATGTGGAGTGTGTCCTATACCTACATATCTTTGCATTGTACCTTGTATTGCTACTCAGGGGAGAATCCTGTGTCCATAGCGCCTCAGTGGGTTTAATGGGACCAACCTATTCCAGCAGACATGGTTTAAAGAGTGTAAGTGCTCCCCCACCACATAGCTGGCACTATTCACTGCAGTTCATAGCTAGGCTGTAACACAACAATATTAGCACAGAAGGTGCTATGGAGGCATTCATGCTTTGTCCCTTGCAGCAGAACTACATAGATTCAGATTAGCTTAGTGTATTATAGGCTTGACAAAGAGAAAGCACCCTGAAACACTGCGTTGATGTTCAAAATGTAAAAAGACAGATTAAGCTTTAACAGTATGTGATTGTGTTTCCATTTCTTTAATCTCCTAATTATTATCATTATTATTATTTACGATTTATATAGCAACAACAGTTTGCACGGTGCTTTACAATGTAAAGGGGGATAGTTCAATTACAACACAGTTCAAAACAGAAATAATAGGGCGCTGCTCATGGAGCTTACAATCTAAAGGCGCAGTGATTGAAAGAATGAAAGTGAAGGTTGTGGATCCTCTATATGGCCGTGTGCTCTTGCTTGCAAGCAGACATATTCTCAGGCCTATTCAATAAAGTACTATATGGAGCAAAATGCAAGAACATCAGCAATTAATCATCAGAATTCATCTTTGACTGGTCTTGTGTCAGTCAAATGCATTTTGATTAGTCAAGTTGGGTTATTCCTAGACCTATTTAATAAAGTACTATATGGACCAAAATGCAAGAATTCTAGCAACTAATTAGAATTCATCTCTGATTGGTCTAGCGTTAATCAAGTGCATTTTAATTAAAATGATTCTAAAGGTTTAGGTTTTATTTAAAAATAACAAACGTGTCATACTTGCCTGCCCTGTGCAATAGTTTTGTGCAAATCAGCCTGATCCCCTTCATCTGGGGTCTCCCTCTGGTGCTCCTGGTCCCTCCCCTCTGCCAAGTGCCCCCAAAGCAAAGCATTCAATTAAAAAACTTCTGCCTTTAGAAGTACTTTCATTTAGTGCATGTGCATTATTAACAGGTACAAGTCCAAAGAATGGTTCTCTGAGGGAGCAACCTACCCTCCTCAAGTGTGTTAGCAAGTGGGGAACTGCATGCTGTTGATATTGTTACTGTCACTCACGTGGGTTGCATGCCCCCTCATAGCTGGAGGCCATATTGCAACCTTGGGGCCCCTCAAACAGAAGGATAATATTCTTTCACCTGCCAGTGACACCTGTCCCGACACTGACTATAGGGTCATTTGAAGGGAACATTGTTGAGCGTTGATTTACTTCACCAGATCTTCATCACATTATAAGTCTCTCTATCTTCAGCCCCTTCAGGCCATGGACTAGGAGGGGTGCCTCTGTACACATCGTGAGGCTTTTCACACCCTGGTCCCAGGCCAGGTCCCTAGGACTGGTTCCATTGTACAGCGTACCCTGTGGTTGGACCACCCTACCTATGGAACCTCTGTCACTGGCCACCACCACTCCATCCCCAGCACATTGTTAACCCCTTAATCACCAAACATTAACCTTTTAGTACAATTATGACTAACATTTAGGCACCTGCCTACAAGTAAATTGTAAACCCACCCATCCCTCCAAATCCAATAGTATTGGAAACAAATGAAATGCTTATCTGATGATGAAAGGTATAGAGGCTGGTTTTAATGGAGCACACACACTCACCTGCCTTCTTGTTATAGGAACACAGCCTGTATGCCTACTGGGCAATTTTATTTTTGCTAAAAAAGAAAATTCAAAATCGATAAAAATTGCAGCACTAAATCTGTAATGTCGAAACCTGCACTTTTGGCCTCATCTCCTCTCTTGCGCTTGGAGATAGTTTATGTAGGTTCTTCTTGGGGTCAAATATACTATAGCCTACTACTATAATCTGGTTTCTTTTGTGTCATCACAGGTTATTAAAATGATTTTTCAGAGCTGTTACATGGTGAAAAGATGCTAGCTCTGTCTCTTTACTAAGAGTACACAAAATATACTTGTTTTATTATATTGCTATTGATTTTCTATATGTTTATCATATATTGTAAGCGCTGACCACGGCTTCCAGGATCTTTGTACTTAAAATTCCTGTCTTTAATTTGCTTAGGCTATATAGTATATCAGAAATGCAAACCTTTCATCCAAGTGTAATGTACAAGCATGGCATTCTGACCAAAAGTGAATTTTCAGTACTGAATAGAATCAGTCTTTAACCACTTACTTACTGGGCACTTAAACCCCCCTCCTGCCCAGACCAATTTTCACCTTTCAGCGCTGACGCATTTTGAATGACAACAATGTACCCAAATTATATTTTTATAAAAAAAAATTCATACAAATAGAGCCTTCTTTTGGTGGTATTTAATCACAGCTGGGATTTTTATTTTTTTACTAAAAAAAATATGGAAAATGTTGAAAAAAAAATCATGTTTCATAGTTTGTTATAAAATTTTGCAAACAGGTAATTTTTCTCCTTCGTTGATAAGTGCTGATGAGGCGGCACTGGTGGGCACTGATAGGCTGCACTGGTGGGCACTGATAGGCTGCATTGAAGGGCACTGATAGGCACAGTTAAGGCAGCACTGATAGGCACAGTTAAGGCGGCACTTATAGGGACAGATAGGGCTGTACTGATGGACGCAGATAAGGCGGCACTGATGGTCACTGATAAGATGGCACTAATGGGCACTGATGAGTGGCACTGATGGGCATTGATAGGTACCACTAATAGATGGCACTGATGGGTACTGATAGGTGGCACTGATGAGCAGCACTGATGGGCACTGGTAGGTGACACTGATCGGCACTGATAAGTGGCACTGATGTGCAGCACTGTTGATGAGGCACTGATTGTGGGCACTGATAGGTGGCACTGTGGGCGCAGATGGGTGGTACTGTTGGCACTGATGAGTGGCGCTGGTGGGCACTGGTAGGCAGTGCTGTTGTGTACTGTTGGTGGCACTGGCAGGTGGTATAGGTGGGCACTGAGGAGCTGGCGGCAGCCCTCCGTGATCGGGACTGATGTCCCTCTCACAGCCGCTGGTGATCGGCTTTTTTTTCTCCTCACGCTGTCAGCACGAGGAAAAAAAATAGCCGATTACCAGCTCTGTTTACATCACATGATCAGTTGTCATTGACTGGCAGCTGAACACGTGGTAAGGAGTCTCATAGATCTACTGATCACAGAGCGCACCGCACGTGCCCCACAGGGGTGCTCAGGCACAGGAGGACGTCAACAGACGTACTCCTGGCAAAGCAAGTCCGCAGTGTAGCCGTCATTCGGCTATAAAGTGGATCTGAACAGGTTAACCTCTTAAGGACAGAAGGATTTGCTCCCTTAATGACAAAGCCATTTTTTGTGATACAGCACTGCGTTGCTTTAACTGACAATTGCGTGGCCGTGCAAAGCTGTACCCAAACAAAATGTATGTCCTTTTTTTCCACAAATAGGGCTTTCTTTTGGTGGTATTTGATCAACTCTGCGTTTTTTTGTTTTTGTTTTTTGCACTATAAACAAAAAATGACCGACAATTAAAAAAAAAAAAACAATATTTTTTACTTTACTATAATAAATGTCCAAATTTCTTCATCAGTTTAGGCCAATATGTATTTTACATATTTTTAGTAAAAAAAAAATCGCAATCAGCGTATATTTATTGGTTTGCACATATTGATTTATGCCATTTTTATTATTATTATTTTTTTTTACTAGTAATGGCAGTGATCAGTGATTTTTAGCAGGACTACAACATTGCGGTGGACAGATCTGACATTTTTGACACTTTTTTGGGACCAGTGACATTTATACAGCGATCAGAGCTAAAAAATAGCCACTGAGTACTGTATAAACGTCACTGGCAGAGAAGGGGTTAACACTAGGGGCTGATCAAGGGGTTAAGTGTTCCTAGGGAGGTGTTTCTAACTGTGGGGGCAGTGTAGTGACTGGGGGAGTAGACAGATCGCTGTTCCTAATCACTAGGAACATCAGATCTGTCTATTCTCCCCTGACAGAACGGGGTCTGTCTGTTTGCATTGCCAGATCCGCTTTCTGTGTCTCTCAGGAGCGATCTGGCCACGCGCATTGGCTCAGACGTCACACCACGGGCGATTTTCGCACGCTCGCTAGTCTTAAAGCGGCCGGCGTGCAATGATGGCGATTCACCAATGAGAGCCAACCTGCGGCAGCTGGTCTTTAAGTGGTTAAAGAGCATCTGTACTATAATGATGAACATAATTCTGTTACAGTGAATGTATAGGAAGTAAATATTTTACTTCAATCTTACAATGAAAAATGTTTTAATGCATTTTGGAAGATTCATATTTGAAATCCAATCCTCTGTGCGTCCATGCTCTTTGTTGGTTGCCATGGCAGCGCTAGCAGATTAGCCTGCGGAAGAATTAGCTGTAACAAGCTGAACTGTCAGTCAGCTCACAGTACATCACTGGAGCACCAAACTTTTCTACAATTGCAGATCCTTACAGCAGATATATAGAAAAAGAAACAAGATTTAATAAGGAGGGCTTAGTTAGGAATGCACTGGTTTGGGAGGCTTTAGTAAATATGCCTACTGCTTATGTCGAAGGAGTTACGTTTTGTTAATATCCTTAAATTTGTGCCATTGTTGCATTTTTTCACATATATTGCTGGCTTGGCTTAGGATGCTCTATTATGTACCACAGAAGAATGTTATGGTATTTGACAAAATTGACATTCGTTTTCCTGCTATAACAAAAAATATTGCATGTAACCCATCATAATAATGAAAAATACAATTTGGGAATGTACATGCTCATGCTTCAACACTTGAAGGCATCTCCTCCTACCTGCTATCCACATTCACCTAGTCTTGGCATTTTAGGACAGCTGGATTGTAAAAAGAAATATAGCAGCTTGTTTCAAACAGTGCCCTCTGGTGGTTACTAGGAATGGTTACAGCAGTACGAGAACTGTACATAAAAACGGAAAATTGTATACTCACCTTTCCGTAATTTTCCTTTCCTGACGCATCCCATGGCAGCACACACAGTGGGTTGTGACTCCGCCTCCACAACCTGATAGGACTGGTTAGCTATAAGGTTTGAAGAGGAGTCCACCGTTGCATTCTCAGTAACTATCACCTTAGAGGGGTGGGATCCTGTGTGCTGCCATGGGATGCGTCAGGAAAGGAAAATTACGGAAAGGTGAGTATACAATTTTCCGTTTTCCTGACGCATCATGGCAGCACACACAGTGGGAAATAACTCGCTACATGGGAGGGTGCGTTTTAGAAGTTTTCTTTATTTACTCAAGTACAGGATATAGATGAGTTTGATTGAATAATTGATCTCCCGAACTCAACCGTGGTTAATTGAGCCGGATCTATTCTATAGTGAGACATGAATGTGGTTTTTGATGACCAAGTTGCTGCCTTGCAAATAGTCTCTGGTGATACTCTGCTGTATGCTGCCCATGAGGTCGCCATCGCTCTCGTCGAATGCGCTTTCAGGCTTTCCGGTATTGGAAGATGTTGAACTAGATATGCTTTTTTGATGGCTTTAATCAACCATGAGGATATTGTTCTTGAGGAAGCCGCTTGACCTTTTTTGGCGCCATGCGGAATGACTAGGAGGTTTTCTGACTTCCTGAATGGAGCGGTAGCCTCCAGGTAGGCGGATATTGCAGACTTCACGTCCAGAGGGTGTGGGTTTCCATCTGTGTTGAGAAATACGGGAAGATTGATCTCCGGATTAAAGTGGAAGCTAGAAGCTACCTTTGGCACAAACCGTTCCGAAGGTCTGAGTACGACCCTGTCTGGGAAGAAAACTAGGTGTGGTTCTTTGATTAGTAGAGCTTGCAGCTCAGAGACCCTCTTGGCCGATGTGATTGCAACTAGAAACGATAGCTTTAGTGTCAAGTCCCATAGGGATATTGATCCCCCCGTCGAGAAAGGTTCTTTGGTTAAAGCTTCCAGGACAATCGATAGGTCCCAGGTCGGAAAAATTGGTTTTCTAGGAGGCCTTATTTTTAGGCATGCTTTCTGAAATTGGATGATGAGGGGATTTAAGGCCCACTTGATTCCTGTCATTGCGGATATGGCAGAGACATGAACTTTTAAAGTGCTTGATCTTAAGCCTTTCTCTAGGCCTAGTTGTAGGAATTCTAACACCTGAGAGACTGAAGGAGAAAGGGGATTCCAGGACTGTAGCTGGGCTATTGCAGAAAATCTTTTCCAAATCTTATTATATATGTCGTTTGTCGACTTCTTCCTTGCTTGTTGTAAGGTGGATATTACTCTTAATGAACAACCCTGATCTAGTAACCTTTCCCTTTCAGTTTCCAAGCCGTCAGGTGTAGTCGTTCTGGTGACGGGTGTAGAAATTTCCCCTGTGAGAGCAAGTCTGGGAACAGTGGAAGTGGGAGAGGCTCTTCTGTGCTCAATTGCAGGATGGCCGGAAACCACGGTCTTCTGGGCCAGAAGGGCAACACTGCTATTACCGTGGAAGACAAAGTCCTCAGTCTGGCCAGAAACCTGGCTATCAAGGGCACCGGAGGGAATATGTAACCAAGGCGAATCTCCCAAGGATGGTGGAGACAGTCGATCCCTGTTGCTGCTGGATAGGCGGTCCTTGCTAAGAAGCGAGTGCATTTGCGATTCGCTGGAGTCGCTGCCAGATCTATGTCGGGAACACCCCATTTGTGTGTCAGAAGAGTAAAGGCCTTGTGACTGAGAGACCACTCGTTGTTTGAAATAAATATTCGACTTAGATCGTCCGCGAGTTGGTTGTGAATTGCAGGTACGTATACTGCCTTCAGATCCGTCAGGTAGACTTGGGCCCACTCGATTATAGGTCGTACTTCCCGCATTAGGACTTTGCTTCTTGTGCCCCCTTGCCTGTGGACATAATTCACAGCCACTGTGTTGTCCATACGCAGGAGGACATTCTTCCCTGAAAGGAGAGGACTGAAAGTTAGAAGTGCTTGCCATGCAGCCCTGAGTTCCAGAACATTCGAGACTATCCCCTGTGGACAGAAGGGCCAGCGGCCCTGTGCTCCCCGATCTAGATG
This sequence comes from Lithobates pipiens, assembly GCF_037356315.1. Classification (NCBI taxonomy): domain Eukaryota; kingdom Metazoa; phylum Chordata; class Amphibia; order Anura; family Ranidae; genus Lithobates; species Lithobates pipiens. Next base: position 312,078,991 of record NW_027507758.1, on the reverse strand, counting down.
ATACGCACCCCAACCAAGGTAACTGGCATCTGACGTTACTATTTCTGGGAGTGGATGAACGATAGGACGACGGCGAGTTAGATTGTTGGTTTGAGTCCACCAACGTACTGACTCCTTGACTGCTCTGGTGATTGTTATTTGTTGTGACATGGACACCCCGTTCCATTGTTTTAGGAACGAATTCTGAAATACCCTGGAGTTCCATTGAGACCACTGAACCATTAGAAAGGTTGATGACATTGAGCCCAGAATACTTAAGCATTTTCTTGCAGATAGGTGTTCTACTGATAGTAGCTTTCTCACTTTGCGGATAAGAGGACGAATTTTCTCCTGGGGAAGCCCTACCGTGTTGGATCTGGTGTCCAATTCGGCTCCTAGGAAGACCATCTTCTGCACTGGGACCAGGTTGCTCTTCCTCCAATTCACTATCCACCCGAATTGCTGGAGTGTGGAAATCAGAATTGAACGATGTCGTAGAAGTATTTCTCGGCTGTCTGCTAGAAGAAGAATATCGTCGAGGTAGTGTAGGACTCTTAGACCTCTTTCTCTCAGTAGTGCTATAACCGGAAGTAACACCTTTGTGAAGGTCCTGGGTGCCGTTGATATCCCAAATGGGAGGCTTTTGAATTGAAAGTGTTGTTTGCCTATCGCAAAGCGTAGATACTTTTGAAAGGTTTGATGCACTGGAATGTGTAGATAAGCGTCGGATAAATCGACCGAGAGCATCCAATCTTTCTCCCCTATTGCTAGTAATATTGATTGGAGACTCTCCATCTTGAATGATTCGACTAGAATCATTTGGTTTAACTTCTTTAAATCCAACACGGGCCTCAGGTCGCCTGTTTTCTTTGACACCAAGAAAAGGGGGGAGTAGAACCCCTCTCCTCTCTGCTCCTGTGGAACTTCTATAATTGCTTGCTTCTGGAGCAACTCCATAATGTATCTGACTAAAAGCTTTCGCTTCAGGCGCGAAAAGGGTAGCTTGGTAGATTTGTAGTGGTTTTTTGGCGGTTTTTGCTTGAATTTCCACCTGTGACCTTGCTGAATGGTGGATATCGCCCAGGGTTCTTCTATTTTGTCTACCCAAGTTTGGGCAAATAGCCTCAGCCTCGCACCAACTATTGCGGGCTGGGCATGCGTGGCATCAAAAAGATTTTTGTTGGTCTCCCGGCGCGGTTGTCTTCGATTTTTGGACTCTTACAAAAGAGGGTTGTGTGCTTCGCCAATTCCGTTTGAATTCTTTGCCGGGTCTATAGGACCTTACGTCCCGGTACCTTTCCGGAAGGTGACGTCTGAAAGGCGGATTTTTCTGCTGCTTGGATCTTCTGTCCGATGGTATTAGACCCGATTTTCCCCCCGTGACCTTTGATATTGCGGAATCTAATTTTGAGCCAAAAAGGTTAGTGCCATCATAAGGGATCTTACACCAGCTGGATTTGGAAGTCGCATCAGCAACCCAAGGTTTTAGCCAGAGAGCCCTTCTGGAAGTTACTGAGGCCAGCATTGCTCTTGCTGATGACCGGATAACGTCCACTGCCGCCTCCGCTACGAAATCACCCGCAAGGCTAAGTTCCTGCAGAGCTGAAATAATTTTGTCTTGGTCCGCCGCTTCTGCGATTAATTTTTCAACTCCAGATGTCCAGGAGGTGATGGCTCTACCGACCGCTGCTAGGGCGATTGCGGGCCTACAGGCCCCCCCCCGCTGCTGAGTAGGCTTTCTTAAGGTCGAGATCGATTTTGCGATCCATCACATCTCTAAAGGTTACGGCGTCCTCTATTGGTAGGGTTACATGGCGCGCTAAGCGCATCAGTGATGAGTCTACCACGGGAGCAGAGATAAGAGGATTCACTGCTGGCTCTTTTAGGGGATAGAGCTTCGCTAATCTGTTATTTAAGCCGGATTTCTTTTCTGGTTTTTGCCATTCATCTCTTATGAGCTCCTCTAGCTCTTCGATAAAGGGGAAGACCTCAGGGTCTTTTTTTTAGGTTAGGGAAGTATTTCCTTAACTTAGGCGGAACGTCTCTCTCTTCCTCCCAACCGATCGCCTCCTTAACCGATTTCGCAAAGGGGTTTATTAACGCAAAGTCAAAAACTGTAGGAGTCAGAGGATCCTCATCCTCTGGGGAGTCATCTGGATCCTGAGGAGAATGAGAGGTTGAGGCTGAGTTAGATGACCTGATTGGTTCATAAGCTGTCACCTGCAGGATCGTTTCCTTAACTGAGTCTCTTATAATATTGGAGGCTTCTCTAGCGTCCGCTTCCTTGTCCCGGGTTGCTTCCTCCAGACAGACTTGGCAGACAAGCTTACTAGGTAATGCTTGCGCTCCGCAGACCCAGCAGGTATTAACCGCAGGACGGGTATGGTGTTCCTCTCGATGTGAGGATGGCGATTCTCTGCGATGACGGGAAGACCTTGACCGACTTCGCCGAGAGTGAGAGTGTCTTGAGGGGGAACGTTCCTTTCTTTTAGAATGGGATGACCCCGAAGACCTGCCAGAGCTACCAAAATGAAAGGTATTAGTGGCAGAGCTCTCTTTTTCTCCTCTTCGCTACTTACCAATCCATACGCCCCCTTACCTTATGGTTCTAGGATGGTCTACTAAGGCAGCGGTCTCCATGAGGAAGAATAGAGTACACCTGTGACCAGAGGTTTTCAGTATAAGAGCCAATGCAGAGTATGGGCAGAAGGTGCAGCAAATAAATGAATGGCAAAGTGCATAAGGGTGAAAGAAAAGCAGCTTACCAGAGTTCAGGAGGACTTGTCTTGCAAGGCAGCAGGCTGTGTGCAGAGATCAGGCTGGTAGATGGCGTGGAAGGCACAAGCAGCACTTCAAAACGAAAAATGACATTTTTTAAATAGCCCGCCGTCGCTGGAGGAATGACGTCACCGCCGCGCATGCGCACTGGCCGCCTGCGCCGCCCTGCGCCATCTTGGATGCTGGCAAACGCAGAGGGCAAGGGAGAGTGTCACTTCCTGAGCGCCGAACATCCAGACGGAACCGCCATGATGGAAGGGACACAGCGCCGTGGGACTACAGGGCTCAGCATGCCCAGAGTGGGAAAAGGAAGGAAAAAAAAAAAAGGAAAAAAGAAGGAAGGAAACTGAGGACTGAAACAGAAGGTAGGCAGAGAACGGAGACATGTTGGGGAGCTCAACAGATAGGAAAAGGGGGGAGACCGCTGCAGTTATTACAACCTTTTTAAGGTTGTTGTTGTTTTTTCTTAAAAAGGCTTGCTGCTTAGTAATTTTTTGCCCCTGAGACCACCAGAGTGGGGCTCCCTGCGTTATGGCTCATTTAGAGACCGTACGGACAGGGACTTCCAAGTAGGAGAGGCTGAACCTAGCTGGGGTGGTGCGGTAAGGGGTTCCTTGCTAACCGAACTCGAACGTAATGTCCCATACAGGTGAGGAAAAAAAGGAGAATGCAACGGTGGACTCCTCTTCAAACCTTATAGCTAACCAGTCCTATCAGGTTGTGGAGGCGGAGTCACAACCCACTGTGTGTGCTGCCATGATGCGTCAGGAAATGGAACTTTAGGCTGGATTCACATCTATGCATTTTTAGTGCTTCCTGCATTTAGCAGATTTGCCCTACCGTCCATTTATCATGGTTTCCTATGGAACACGTTCTGTAGTGCAAATTTGCAAAATGCAAAAAGCACTAAAAATGCATAGGTGTGAATTCAGCCTTAGCCAGAAAATGAAGTCCTGTTAGATAACTTCAGGCTGGCCCCTTCTGCAGGTATAGCTATGTAAAACTTTTAAAATAAGTGCCTATACGGTTTAAAATCCAGTAATACACTGTTTTATTGTGCTTTCCACATGCTCAATTGCTCTCCATTTTTAGACACCTCCGAATTTGTAGAGGCCAATTGGCTGACAGCCTTAAAGCGGAATTAAGCCCTCCTATCCTTTACAGCCAAGGAAGCTGCTTCTGTTTGATTTGCAACTGCCATGGTGCTGCACATGTGATCAGTTATGACATTTGATCGTTTTGATGGTTTGGTTGAGGAAATAAACAAATGTGACAGTTGGAAATCCAGACATTACAGGAATATAACTGTTTTTTGAAACTGTTAAATTGATGGGTTTCATTTTATGGCTTTATGATTTACGTCTGTTCAGGGGGCTCTGGGCGTCAGCAAAATGGAAATCTCCAGCAAGAAGAAACAGGAGCAATGTTGGAGGCAATTGACAGCCTATACTAATTTTGGTAGCATAATTATTAATGTGGAATGTATGTTCCTTTCTAAAGAACATTATTTTTTATCAAATTGTTATGGGTAAAGTTGCCCTTTAACCACTAGGCGTCCACGCTATAGCCGAAAGACGGCTGCAGCGTGGACGCCAATTGCCGGGAGGCCGTCCCTGGACGTCCTCCTGTTTACTTCCGCAATGCGCGCTCCCGCGGGCGCACATCAGGGAAGTTCTGTGCTGGCCATGTCCCTTAGACACAGCCAGTCACAGATCGCTGTAAATGGCCAATCACAGTGGCCGTTTACAGCGCGATCAGCGTGTCCAATGAGAGATGATCTCATATGTAAACATATGAGATCATCTCTCATCGCCGGCTCTCCCTCCTCACACAGAGACAGCGTGTGAGGAGGGAGAGATGAACTACTGCAGCGTTTAGTGAAAAAAAGAAAATAAAGTGCCATCTGTGCCCACTGCCATGTATCCCCACTGCCACCTGTCCCCACTGCCACCTGTCAGTGCCACCTGTCCCCAGTGCCATCTGTCCCCAGTGCCACGTATAAGTGACATTTGTCATCAGTGCCACATCAGTGTCATGTGTCGTCAGTGCCACATATTAGTGTCATCTGTCATCAGTGCCACATATTAGTGTCATCTGTCATCAGTGCCACATATTAGTGTCATCTGTCATCTGTTATCAGTGTCACGTGTCATCAGTGCCGTGTATCAGTGCCATCTGTCATCAGTGTCACGTGTCATCAGTGTCACGTATTAGTGCATCTATCATCAGTGCCATGTATTAGTGCCATCTGTCATCAGTGCCACGTATTGGTGCCATCTGTCATCAGTGCCACATATTAGTGCCATCTGTCATCAGGTTACTCAAGTTGAACTGGATGGACTGGTGTCTTTATTCAACTTTACTATGTAACTATCAGTGTCCCGTGTCATCAGTGCCACATATTAGTGCCACCTGTCATCAGTGCCACGTATTAGTGCCATCTGTCATCAGTGCCACGTATTAGTGCCACGTGTCATCAGTGCCACGTATAGGTGCCACATGTCATCAGTGCCACATATTAGTGCCATTTGTCATCAGTGTCACCTGTCATCAGTGCCACGTATCAGTGCCATCTGTCATCAGTGCCACGTCAGTGTCACGTGTCATTGTCCTAGTGCTCCAGGGCCTTCAAAAGTGTAATAGGTAGTCAACAAGTTAGATGTGTAATTTATGCTCCTAGAACACATGATGGTGCTCCCTACATGTTGGGCCTCTCTAAGTGTCCAGGCTGTGAAAAAGTCCCACACACATGGTATCGTAATACCCAGGAGGAGTAGCAGAATGTATTTTGGGAGTGTCATTTGTATTATACACAGGCCATGTGAGAAAAATAACCTATTACAATGACAATTTTGTGAAAAAAAAATCTTCATTTTGCAAAGAATTGTGGGAAAAAAATTACAACATCAAAAATCTCACCATGCCTCTTACTAAATACCTTGGCATGTCTACTTTCCAAAAAGGGGTCATTTTGGGGGGTATCTGTACTTTCCTGACTTGTTTGGGTCACAAGAAATGAGATAGGCCACCAGTACATCAGGTGTGATAAATTTTTTATGATTTGCACCACAGCTTGTAGACTCTCTAACTTTCACACAAACCAAATAATATCCACTAATTTGGGTTATTGTTACCAAAGATATGTAGCAGTATAAATTGTGTAAATTTATGAAGAAAAATTAATAATTTGCTAAATGTTATCACAGAAACAAAGAAAAATTTGTTTTTTTTTCAAAATTTTCAGTCTTTTTTCATTTATAGCGCAAAAAATAAACCCAGAGGTGATTAAATATCACCAAAAGAAAGTTGTGTATGAAAAAAAGGACAAAAAATTTATTTGGGTACAGTGTTGCATGACTGAGTAATTGTCATTCAAAGTGAAAGAGCGATGAAAGCTGAAAATTGGTCTGGTCACAAGGGGGGTTTAAGTGCCCTGTTGTCAAGGGGTTAAAGAAGAACTTCACCCTAAAGGGGAAATTATATCCCCGCACCCACAACTTTCTGGGAAATGTCCCAGGTCCCAGGAGGCTGCAGGACCATTCACACAATGAAGCACGGCCCACGCATGCCTAGTGGGAAGGAGTTACAACTGGCTTTCTACACTAAACATGTCAGAGACCTGAAGACTGGTGAAGAACTGGCCTAGGTGAGCACAGCGCTAGATCCCTGGACAGGAAATGCAGCGTACACAGGATCGGACTATCTGGCGGACTTAGTACAGTGAACCTAGTCCGGTCTTCTGTCGCCGTCACCTTCTCTTCTTCTCTTCTTCTTCCTTGATATGTTGACTCAACACTCTCTCCGGCCGCAATGACAGGGAAGCGCTGTGCGGCGACTTATATAGGGACAAGGGGCGGGGTCACCGGGTGATGTCCCCGCCCCTTATGATGTCACAGTGCCGGAGGATGCTGGGGCTGTGACGTCATAAGGGGGCGGGGTCACCATGTGACATCACCCGGTGGCCCCGCCCCTCGTCCCTATATAAGTTGCCGCACAACACGCCCCTGTCATTGCGGCCGGAGAGAGCATCAAGTCAACATCTCAAGGAAGAAGAAGAGAAGGCAACGGCGACAGAAGACTGGGCCACCGCTAGAAAAAGAGCTTTAGTAAGATAGTGGAGGCCCGGCAAGAAGAACCGAAGAGGGGGACAAGACCCCCGAAGAGGGGGACAAGACCGCTGAAGTCGGAAGAAGACCCCCGGACGGCGACGAAGAACAAAGCCGGGCTCCTCCGCTAGTAAAAGAGCTAGCAATAGAGCAGAAGATAGCAGAGGAGTTCGGCGAGAAGACCCCCCAAGACGGAAGACCATCGGAGCTGCGCAATAAATTATTTTAAAAACATGTGTAGCGATTTTTTCTTTATGCTTTTTTCCCCAGGTGAATGGGTAGGGTTACATGGTACCCCAATACTCATTCACATAGGGTGGGGGGCCGGTATCTTTCATAAGGGGGCCCCGGATTCCGATAAGCCCCCCCCCGCCCGCAGACCCCAACAACCAACGGTCAGGGTTGTTGGGAAGAGGCCCTTGTCCTCATCAACATGGGGACAAGGTGCTTTGGGGTGGGGGGGCCGCAGGGCCCCCCTTCCCCAAAGCAACCCCCCATGTTGAGGGCACGTGGCCTGGTACGGCTCAGGAGGGGGGGCGCTAGTCCCCACCCCCTTTCCCGACCAGCCGGGCTGCGTGCTCGGATAAGGGTCTGATATGGACCCTGGGGGGACCACCACGCCGTTTTTTACGCGTAGGGCTTCCCCTTTAAGTCCATACCAGGTGATGAAGCCAGCGAGGTGTCAATCTCGCCGATGGAGGCAGCGACATTGACTTCCTGCGCTAGTCCCATCTACCTGGAGCCACGTTCAAAATGAACTGACTCTTCTCCGTGTGAGCAAGTCCGTTCATTTCAAAAGTCCAGCGGACTAGCACACAGACGACCAGACAAGTCCACGACCGGACTGTCTGCCGGCCTGCCGAGTCCGGCGAACAATTTTGAGTCAAAACTTCTTTCTAAGTCCGCCGGACTTTTGGGGAAAAAAAGTCAGCCGAAGTCCACACACGGGCGGATTGTCCACCGGACCAAGTCCGCCGGATAGTCCAATCGTGTGTACGGGGCATAAGTGTATTTGTAGCTGCTGACTGTTAATTTTTTTAAAACCTGACTGAAGAATTGCTTTAAAGTGGTTGTAAAGGCTAAAAGTTATTTTTTTTTTTTTTTACCTTAATGCATTTTCTGCATTAAAACAGTATTAAACTGCAAAGAGCAGCAAGGGTTAAGAAAATAGTGCTGAGGTGGGGGAGTAATGATTGGAGGAGAAATAGGAATAGGTGGGGTTTCTTTTCTTAAGGAGTTAGGGGGGTGACCCAGGGGATCGTTTCAGAGAGGCAGTTTAGTGCTTCATACCTGCACAGCAATGGCCGACGTGGATCGGCTTTTAACCCAGTGTCGGGCGGCTGCCGCCTCCAAGGACACCGGATGGCTGCACAGCCAATTGGCTCCTCTGCTACATGAGCAGGCACCTGGATCGGCGGCGGGGGAGAGGACTTTGCACGTGCTCGGAGGTTGCGGCCCCCGGAGCGTTTCTCCCTGGGAGCCTCCCTCAGGGCTTCAGGCCGCAACAGGAGCCCCCCTGATCGAGACCCGTCTGGCCCACTGGCGAAACGACAACCAGTTTCCACCCGGCCTGGGCCCAGGGTGGAATACTCGTCATCGGCAGAGCTCAGTGGGCGGGACCTCGGCACACGCATGCGCCTCACCCCTGCCTGCTCGCCGGAGACAGGGGGTTGGAGCGGACACCCCCTCTCTTGATGTGACAGCCTGGGGGAGGTCCCAGCGAGGGAGGAGACCAGTAACAGCTACTGGGCGTTCACCCCTGCCGGTGGGCACTGACAGGCGCTTCCCACCGCCAAGCAGAGCGGGCAGCATGGCTCCACCAGCGGGAACACACCGTCAGAGGTGAGAGCCCCGGCTAAGAAGACGACCAAGTCAGGGGGCGGAACCAGCACCAGGAAGCGGAGACAGCAGAGCCAAGCCAGGACAGTGTCCAGGCAAGCATCACCAAGGTTGAGCGACTCGGACCTCCTGCAGCCGATGGGTGATCAGTTTGAGGGGGAGCTGTCGGAATCGGATGTGGAAGAGGTCAGGAGCATCAGGCTGCAGTGGATTCTGGAGCAACGGCGGTGAGGACACCCTCCCCTGGTCAGCCTGGTAAGTCTCCTTGTCAGTCCTCTGTCTATGACTAATACTTAGGTAGCGGTTACAGGTGGTTCAAAGGGCACCAAGGCCCCTGTGGCTGCAGCGGGATCTGTACCAGCCCCACGGGGTCCGACATGCAATTACTGGCATTACTGGAGGGCTTGCAGAACTTGGCGAAGCAGTTTGCGGTAAGAAATGGAGGGCAGGCGCATCAGGTTGCAGCATGGGTATCGCCAAGTGGCGGGTCACCCTCGGCTGCCATAGTACCAGGGTCCCCCGGGTTGGTACCCTCTCTTTGTCGGTTACCGCAGAGCCTGATAGTGCCGTGGGGGTGACATAGTCCACGATAGAAGTGGATGGTGGAAAAGCAGGTACATCACAGGAATGAGGGGGCAAGACGGACGTGGTTCGCATTGCAGATGCAACAAAATACGAGATACACGTCTGCTTTGAGGGTCCGCTAGAGGCTCATCTAAAGCCAGAAATCAGAGAAAAGATTGTAAAAGGTGCGTATGTGCAAATTTTTTCCTTATTGCCCCCAAAAGTTTAATTTGGACAGGGTTAAGCCCGATGATAGCAAGAAGGAGGACGAGGAAAAACAGATACCGGTTGATCCCATGCATGTTCACTAACTGGCTGCAGGCATTTGCCATTATGGCGAACATAACAGGTGAAAAGAACCCCCGAACACTGTTCTGGACTTTTCTGTTACATGGACGCAGTGAAGGAAGCCTACAAAGTCTACAGAGGATCAGCCCGGCTGAGGTATGATGAACAGTTCAGGCAGCGCAGGGCCGTCCGTCCGTCTCTACGATGGGATCATAAGGACATTAGCCTCTGGATGAAGCTGTTGTCATCGGCAAGGGCCCCCGAATCAGTTTTTTCCGGGGGGGGGGGGGGGGGGTGGGGTCGGTAGTTCAACGTCCCCTGGACAGCCAGCCGCCAAAAAATGGAGTGTCTGCTGGCAATACAATGAGGGAACCTACAAATTTGGGGGAGCATGCCGTATTAAACACGAGTGCTCCGGCTGCTGCGGATCCCATCCTGTGTCACGCTGTTTCAAAAAAGGTAAGGGACAGGCCAGGGATATTGGTAACAAAAGGGAAAGGATGCAACTTTTTCTAAATAGGTATCCAAATCGGGAGGCTGCACGGCTGTTGAGGGAGGGATTTTCGGAGGGTTTCCGTATCCCTTGCTCCTTAACTACCGTCCCGCTGGTAGCTAAGACTTTGCGTTCTGCATTGCGTCATCCTGTGATGGTGGGGGAGAAATTGGGTAAGGAAGTGGCACTAGGCCGCATGGCTGAACCTTTCTGTGAGTGACCTATGGACGATTTGGTGATTTCCCCTCTGGGTGTGGTACCCAAAAAATAGCCAAACAAGTTTCGGCCAATACACCATCTGTCTTTTCTGAAGGGGGGATCGGTCAATTACGTGATCGACCCTGACATGTGCACAGTGTCGTAAACGTCCTTTGATGCAGCAGTGGGCTGGGTTAGCCGCTGTGGAAAGGGGGCACTGATGGCAAAAGCTGACATCGAATCAGCGTTCTGCTTGCTCCCGTTCATCCGGGCAGTTTTTGGCTGCTAGGGTGCTGCTGGCAAGGGGAATTTTACATTGATCATTGCTTGCCCATGGGTTGCTCCATTTCGTGTGCATTGTTCGAAACATTCACCGCCTTTGTAGAATGGGTAGTTAGGGACGGTTCAGGGCTGAATTCCATAATTCATTACCTGGATGGCTTTTCCCATTGGCATAGTCATTGACTCGGAAGCCATGGATCGTCGCTTACCGGAGGGGAAGTTGGGAGCACTGAGTATGGAGATTCAAGGGATTTTAGGGCTACGGAAGATTCAGCTATGGTAGCTGCAGTCTTCACTGAAAAAATTGAACTTTGCATGCCGCATTATCCCTATGGGCAGGGTGTTCTACCGATGGCTGTCGGCAGCCACCGCGGGGGTCCGGTCCCCCACTTATTTAATTCGTATTACTAGGGAACACCAGGAGGACTTGAGGGTGTGGGATACCTTCTTGACAGACTACAACGGCAGATCGGTTTGGATGTCCGGCCTGGTGAGTAACTTCAATTTGGAACTATTTATGGACGCAGCGGGGTCAACAGTTTACGGGGTGTTCTATCAGGGTCATTGGAGCACTTTCATGGGTGGAGGCAGGGTTGCAAAAGAATCTGGTGCTACTTGAGCTGTTTCCAGTGGTGCTGGCCATTGAGATATGGGGTGAGTCGTTCAGGGATTTGAAGGTGAGATTAAATTGTTACAACCTGGGAGTGGTTCAAGTCATTAACCGTATCTCAGCGTCAGCAGAGTAGGTCGTACGGCTGTTACGCCACCTAGTACTGCAGTGCCTACAGTTGAACATCTTTTTGTATGCGGTAAATCTCCCAGGGGTGGACAAAACTTTGGCTGATGCTTTGTCTCACTTTCCTTGGGTCAAGTTCTAAGAGCTGGCTCCGGGGGCAGCCCGACAAGGGGTGCTGTGTCCCCAATGGCTATGGGCGATCGCCTTGGAGTCCTCACAGGATGGATAAGAAGGTCGGGGAGTGTGTCCACGTGGGTGGCTTACAAGAAGGTATGGCATGAATGGTGGGCGTTAGTTAGGCAGGCTGGTGTGGATCCGGATGCCATTGAGGTAAGGTTACTTGTCATTTATTTTGTTTCAAGAACTTGGAACAAGAGGCGTCAGTGTTGGCCATGTATCGCAAACTAGCGGGGCTGGCATTCTTGTTTAAATTACAGGGCGGAATAGATTTTACAAAGGATTTCCGTGTCCAACTATAAAGGGTTACCGCCGTACACACAAATGTAGGGATGCCAAGAGACCTGTGGGCTTTGACAACCTGCAGTCACTGTTTGTTCAGTTGGGCGGGGTATGTACATCAGCATATGAAGGGTACTTGTTTAGAGTGGCTTTTTCGCTGGCCTTTTTTGGAGCCTTCCGGATTAGTGAGCTGGTCAGCCCTTCCAAGAGGGTTCCGGGGGGTTTACGAACGCAAGGGGTAAAAGTACGGCTGTATTCTCTATCGGACTCTTCTGTGTGCTCGGTGGTGGCGGTGAGGGATTTCCTGGGAGTTCACCCGGTTTTGGAAGGGGTTTTATTAGTGCACAGAGACGGGTCCCCATTGTCTAAGTTCCAGTATGTGTCCGTTTTTAAAAAATACCTGAAAGCAGTGGGTTTAGATTGCCCACAGTATGCTTTGCACTCCTTCGCATTGGCACGGCAACAGAGGCCACGTGATGTGGGTTGGACGAGTCACACTTGTTAGTGGTGGCAGTGGTGGTCTTTGATGGTGGCAAGTAACCTACAAGATGGAAGTGTGGGGGACCCATCGGTGGTAGGGGCCATGGTGTATTCAGATAACACGGGTTAACTAGAAGATGGTAATGGTGGCATTGTAGGTAATGGGTTTGTCTCCGAGCTGGTGTGACATGGCTGGAGGCCTAATACAGAATAAGTCCCACAGTGTGGAAGTGGAACTGCGTTATGTTGGGAAGTGTCCTCAAAGACTACCGGTGGGGAGCAACTGATATTTTTTTTTTTTGTTATGGTCAAAAATGTTTTTTATTTTTAATATTTGTAAATAAATATGATAATGAGTATGATAATGGTGGCAGTCGTTTGAGGGTTGGACATCTTATCTACACTGGTCATGCAGTTACAGGGATGACACAAACCATTTAACACTGACAGGGGTTCTTACAATGATCAGCTTTATTTATGTATGTAAAATCTTTATCCCAACAGGATAAAAATTGTTTGCTGTAACTGATTATAAAGCATTAGATGGAGTTTGGCTTCAATTTGTTACTGTATTTAAATCTGCTAGTACCCCCTTCCCCCCAGATTGGCAAATAGTGTCTGTATAACACGGGAGGTGTGTTACCGGCCAGATCACCATTGCTGGAACAGAGGGAAAGCCTAAAAAATAAGCTAATACAGCCATAACATATTATTAGTAAACTACAATATATTACATTTTGGGTTTTGGGTTTAACGACTTCAGCTTCGGAAGGTTTACCCCCCTTCCTGACCAGGCCATTTTTGCGATACAGCACTACATTATTTTAACTGACAATTGCAATGTCATGCGACGCTGTACCCAAATAAAATGTATGTCTTTTTTTCCCACAAATAGAGCTTATAGATCACCTCTGTGTTTTTTTTTTTTTTTTTTGTGCTATAAACAAAAAAGACCGCCAATTTTGAAAAAAAAAAACAATTCATTTTTTATATTCTGCTATAAAACACATCCGATAAACAAAAAATTGAAATCTAATTTCTTCATCAATTTAGGCCAATATTTATTCTTCTACATGTTTTTGGTAAAAAAAAATCCCAATAAGCATATATATTTTTTGATTTTTATGTCTTTATTGAATAAACCAAAACAATTTCTGAGGGAGAGAACAAGCATATTGGAATCTGGAATGACATAAAAAAACCTACGTTTACAAAAAGCATATTTTGATTGGTTTGCGCAAAGGTTATAGCGTCTACAAACTATGGGATATAGTTATGGAAATATATTTTTTTTTATTTATTTTTTACTAGTGATGGCAGCAATCAGCGACTTATAGTGGGACTGCGATATTGCGGTGGAAAAACTGACACTAATGCCGCGTACACCCGATCAGACTATCTGGCGGACTTGGTCTGGCGGACCACAGTCCGCCGGACAATCCGCCCATGTGTGGGCTCCGGCTGACTTTTTCTTCCCAAAAGCCCAGCATACTTAGAAAGAAGTCCTGACTCAAAATTGTCCCCCGGACTCGGCAGTCTGGCAGACAATCCGCATCCTCCGGGACTGTGACATCATAAGGGGCGGGGTCACCATGTGACATCACCCGGTGACCTCATCCCTTATGCCTATATAAGTCGCCGCACAACGCGCCCCTGCCATTATGGCCGGAGAGAGTATCTTGTCAACATCGGAAGGAAGAAGAAGAAGAAGAGAAGAAGAAGGAAGAAGAAGGCGACGGTGACAAGACCGGGCCAACATTAGTAAAAGAGCTGTAAGAAGATAGCGGAGGCCCGGCAAGAAGAACCGAAGAGCGGGACAAGACCCCTGAAGTCGAAAGAAGACCCCCGGATGGCGGCGACGACGAAGAAGAAAGCCGTGCTCCTCCGCTAGCAAAAGAGCGGCAAAAGAGCAGAAGATAGCGGAGGAGCCCGGCAAGAAGGCCCCCGAAGACGGAAGAAGACCCCCAGAGCCGTACTAATAAAGTACTTTAAAAACCTGTGTTGTGTTTTTTTATTAACACTTTTTTCCCCCAGGTGAATGGGTAGGGGTACATCGTACCCCATACTCATTCACATAGGATGAGGAGCCCGAATCTGGGGGCCCCCTTATTAAAGGGGGGTCCCGGATTCCGATAAGCCCCCTGCCCGCTGACCCCGACAACCAACGGCCAGGGTTGTTGGGAAGAGGCCCTTGTCCTCATCAACACGGGGACAAGGTGCTTTGGGGTGGGGGGCCGCAGGGCCCCCCTTCCCCAAAGCACCCACCCCCCCATGTTGAGGGCACGTGGCCTGGTGCGGCTCAGGAGGGGGGGCGCTCGCTTGTCCCCACCCCCTTTCCTGACTGGCCGGGCTGCATGCTCGGATAAAGGTCTGGTATGGACTTTGGGGGGGACCCCCCACGCTGCTTTTTTCAGCGTAGGGGTTCCCCTTTAAATCTATACCTGGTGACGGGGCTAGCGAGGTGTCAATCTCGGCGATGAAGCATTCTGGGAGAGGGTATTTAAGGTAACAACGCCATTTTTCTGGGTCTGTCTGTCTGCTCCTCGGTTCCTGTCTTGGGGTCCACTGTCCCGACCCCCATGGCCCACCTGGCCTGGGGCCTGTGCCGCATGGATCTGCTCCTCAGGGCCGGCTGGCCTGAGGCCTCGCAACTAAGAGTGTAGGCCCGGGAATGTCTTGCGGCCTACTGATCCAGGGGTGGTCCTGTGCTGTCTCACCTGAATCCAAGAGAACTGGAGAATCCAGGGGAGGACTTCTCAGGTGGATGATCGAGCGCAAGGCTGGTGTCTCTGGAGAAACCTGGAAACTCAGTTGAAGGACGCAACCCGGATCAATATCCCTACAGTATCACCGGGTCGGCTGAAAGAATCTGGTAATCTATGGTAGTTATTCCTAAAACTCCCAAAACCTCTAAGTTCAATTGACAAGTCTGTGGCAGAGACTTTGTTGAGCATTTTATCGGCTGCTAGGTCAAGCGAGAGGGGCCTATCCGGTGACTGCTGGATCCAGTCTGTGGAGCTGTGTGTCCTCTGGATCTAACTAATACCTCTAACCCGCAATTACTAGGTGCCTGAACTCCTCTTTATCCTCTAACCCTCTATTGAAGGACTGTGTCTTTTGTCTTTCTTTGGTGTTATCCCTAAATAAATCTTCAAAAAGGATTAAGTGTTCGATTTATCATCATTTGGGCAACTTTCCAACAGGACCCCCTAAGACGAAGAAGCGAGCAGGTGAGGTAATGGTAAGCCCGAATAAAACCAGCAACTCCTTCGGGGGTTAGTGCTACAGATATATATATATATATATATATATATATATATATATATATATATATATATATATATATATATAATATCTGGAACATAAGCAGGTAGGAATTCTAATGACATCCTAATACAGAGAAATACTCAGGATTATTTTTCTCTCTTCAGTTTCATTCTGTAACCAGCAAAGGTTTCATTTTATCGTATACCAATTATATTTTTCTGTTTGCACAGCAGTATCAATAATCAGATTCATGTCACTTTTACTCCATGACCTAATTTTCCCTGAAATACATTTTATAATGTAAAGAGTGGTGTTGGTTGAGGTGCTTAAGAAGACACATTGTCACAGATGGAAAAAACAAAACAAAAAAAGAGCCTGCTAATGAAAATGATTTTATCTCTTATCTTTTAAATTACATTCAATGCTTTCAATGCATTTGGAAGATAGAATTGTTGTTGTGTCTAGCAAATGCTTGGAATGCAGTATTTTTATTTATTTTTTTACAGTTAAAAAGGAAAAAGTATTAGATAATACTTCTGGTACAGTATTAACACTTGACCAAGGTATGTACCCATTTCATCCTGTTCTTGCAATCTGCTTTCAACCTTGCACTTTTTTTTAGGTATTAGCAATCTGCCACATTAAAGTAGTATTAAACCCTTGATGTTCTTTATCTTAATACATTGATCACAATTAAATGACCCCCCTCCAGTAAACTGGGGCTCTTTCACACAAGCGTTCACTCTAGATCTGTCTATCAATTTTGCAAACGGATCAAGACTGAAACACAATGCATGCCTATGGGTACATCTGCATACATCCGTATTCGGTCAGGTCCATTTTTTTTTAACTGAAACAAGGCTGTGTTCTTTTCCATTTAAATGGACCTGAAGGGGTATAAACAAATGTTGTCCATTTACATCTGTTCTTTTTATGTCCGTTTGAGCAAGGCAGAGAAAAAAACGCTGAGTTTAGACATGAATTTCCTTTCTGCATAAAATACGGCCTAAAGTACTTGCGTTTATGTGCGTTGAATATGCATTTATGCGTGTACATGCAAAAAATCTGCAGATCTCTGTGCGTGTAGCCGTAAGGGCTGCAGAATGTAGTAGTTCCACCCACCCGTCACCCTGCCCAGCCTGGCATTCACTCCCAGTCCCTCTCCAGTCAATGAACAATCCATAAGCTTTGTTTTTTGTATTTTATCGAGGGATTAGCACTTGGATGGGGTAAAGGAATTCAGGGGATGCCCAGAAATGATTCTTGCATGGTATGGGACAATTTAGATATTCTCCTTCTGCAAAACACTTGCTTCAGACTATCTCTCCTTCTCCCTTCAGCACAATTCTTCAGGCTCAGCTAGCACATGGTTTGGCCTAACTCTGGTTTTTAGCTAAGCCTTAGCAAAGTTCCTTGTTACAGGCAGGGACTGCGGGCCCCTCTAGTGTAGCAACAAACATAGGAAAAGTCTTTAGTGCTAGCTGACCTTTTTGATGGACTCATTGGCGGTGCATCCATAAGGGCGCACGTGCGCCGCCCCCTCTCTCCAGTCACCTCCTCTATGACCAATGGATAGATTCATGCATTGCATGAATCTATCCACGGCCACCGCTGCCACCCCTATTCAGATGTCCGGCCCCTTTTCGGGCACCGGTACCTGAATTACAGCAGCTAATAGGCTCTAATAGGCATCAAAAAAGGTGACCTGTGAGCGCCATGCTTGGCGCTCGAAGTTCACCCAGGTGTGTTAGAACAGCAAATTAATATTCGCTGTCCTAACACTGAACCGCCTCTCCACCAATCAGGTGCTTGGGTCTGTAACTGGTCACCTGATTGACTGAAGCAACAGGCGCTGTGATTGGATGCCTGACGGGAGAGGACAGGAGGAGAATAATGGAGAACAATGCTCAGAGGACACCGCTCACCACTGTCATCCTCTGTCCTACCAAGACAGGGTAAGTTCTGGGCAGATAGCGAGCAGGTGGAGGGTTACAGTGGCGGCATTGGATGGCACAGTGGCAGCATTGGATGGGCACAGTGGCAGCATTGGATGGGCAGAGTGGCAGCATTTGATGGGCACAGTTGCAGCATTTGATGGGCACAGTTGCAGCATTTGATGGGCACAGTGGCAGCATTTGATGGCACAGTGGCTTCATTTGATGGGTACAGTGGCTTCATTTGATGGGTACAGTGGCAGCATTTGATGGCACAGTGGCAGCGTTTGATGGCACAGTGGCAGCGTTTGATGGGTACAGTGGCAGCGTTTGATGGCACAGTGGCAGCGTTTGATGGCACAGTGGCAGCATTTGATGGCACAGTGGCAGCCTTTGATGGGCGCAGTGGCGGCATTTGATGGGCGCAGTGGCTGCATTTGATGGCACAGTGAGGCTGCCATTGATGGGGTTTTTTTCAGTTTGTTTGCGCCCCCCAAAAATTTTGAGCACCAGCCGCCACTAGATGGACTACTGATTCCACTCAGCCCTTTGCAGAGCCTGACAGCTCTCCCAGCTGCAGCAGCCCGACTTTGCCAGTAACATCACAGTCTCTCCCGCTGGCTCCACATCCATATCCGACTGCCTCCCAGTCCTCTCTAGCATGTCTCTTCCAGCTCTCCCAGCTGTGCCTGTCACTCACCGACACCTGACGGATCCCTCCTGGAGACTTGCCTTGCAGTATTCCCCGCTGTCCCCTCCTGCTCCTGTTCAGGACACCCCTGCACAGCTCTGAGCTCCGGCCCAAGGTCACCCCCTCAGACTGGGGGGGGCTTCCTCCAAGGTCCCGGTAGCCTAACACTCCATCTCCAGTTCTTCCACCCGAACAACTCCTGCCCAGCTGGGCTGACACTGGGTATTTAAGGAGGCCTGCCCCCTATTAATCCAGATTGGGGATTGGTCAGGGCTCCTCAAAACACCCCAGATAGCTCCACTTTTCTTCCCCTCTTTCTTTCTAGAAGCCTCTTGAAGCAGAAGGGAGGTAACCGAAAAGGTGAAACTAGCTGTGAGTCACCAGCCTACTCTAAATCACTCCCAGCCACAGATCAAAACAAACAGGCCTAGCTTTCAGCTAGGCATGCCTACATTTACCTGCACTGACAAAAATCTCAACTCTAGCCCCTACCTAAGTAGAGTGTGCTACATGCATAATATCTGCAGCTGTATCCTGCTTTTTTTATGGTTCAATGTTTTTATTGAAGACATAAGACAAAACTCCCCCTGGGTTGGACCTTAGAGGCACTTGACTCATATAACATTAGTAAAGTAAAAAAGTTGTTTTATTCTAGTTTGTTCTATTCTGTTCTATTCTGTTTTATTCTATGTTTTATTTTATTCTTTTTATAAACAAAAAGAATGGTAACCTGGAATGTACATAACTGTAAGCAACTAAAAATACACCAACTGTAACATATGGATTTTCGTCCCATGTCTTCAGTTTTAGGATGTGGCACTATATGGTGTTAATTACTGATACCTCCCAATGTTTTTATTGGGGTTTATCAAAAAGAACAGAGGAAAACAGTATCTGTCATACTTCAGTACAAAGTAAAGGTACATAATCATTTGATTAGAGATGACAGAATAGGAGGCAATAACAAGCATATTTGAACATCATAAGTATTTCTAATAGCTTACTAAAAGGTGAAGGGCATTATCTTCCACCCCAGACACCCCATCTGGGAACACACTGTGTCTTGAGGGGGAGACAACACAGCCAACCCTTATGTTTCACCATTCTTCACTGAAGCACTTATGTAGGAGGGGGAGGTAATAGGAAAATAAAAGGGTAAACATGGGCCTAATCGGCCCATTGGGAAGAAGTGATGTATTTTTTGTGTGAGACTAAACATACTTAGACAGGCCATAGATGGTGCGAATTTCTTTCCTGCAACCACGGGTGCACGAAAGAAATTCACACGATTACCCCATCAACACAGACAGTGTTGACATGGGAATTCCTCCTGACAAGCAATTGTCTTCCCTGCCAGGATAAGACAGTGATTATCGCTAGTGGCTATAACAGCCGCATTCGATAATCACAAGCAAATCCAGCAAGCTGGTTGTACCCAAGTTGATCAATTGATTGTACATTCAGCCTGCCCATTAATGGTTTGAATCTTGGACGGTTCCTACTGAACCTAGTTCCTAGTTCTGCATTTGGGTGCATACAAAACTACAGTAGGCATGTAAACGCATTGGTTTTTCTGCCCATGTGAATAAGCCCTTAGCAACAACATGTTAGGCCTAGCTCTATTAGATAACAAAATAAATAAATAAGTAAAATAAAGATACCACTGTTTTAAGGTTAGATATGCTACCCCAAATGTACTGTATTTTGGACGTCATTAAACGCAACTCCAGTGGCTGAGAGATTGGCTGGAGCTTCTAAAACATAATAGCATAGGGAATGTTTATCAGGGATGCAGAGAGGAATTGGTGTTGGAGGGAAAGCAGTAGCAGAACAGGAGGATGGTGGGGGAGCAGTGTCTCAGAGAGGAAAACAGACATAAGGCTATAGGAGGGATGGAGACTTGAATAACAGGAGCGGTGAAGATGGATGGCAGGTGTGTGGATGGGTAAGTGGCTGGGATGTGTGGCGTTCTGGGGTGCAGGCAGTTTGGGGGATCAGATTACCATGGAGGAATGATGATAAATGAAAGGGCAGGGGGTGAAAGAAGTGTTGAAAAAAGTATCCAAAAAGGTGTTGAGGAAGGGGAGCTGTGAAATATGAAGACAGACATGGGGCTGTTCGGAGTAAAGCAACTTGGATAAAGGCCGGTGCTAGGAAGGTGTAGTAAGGGGCAGAGCAGGATGGATGGATTTGTTAGGAATGGGGGAAACCTGATAGGGGGATTAAAGGGGCAAGGAAGCTGAGGGTGCATAGGGTTATGGGATGCAGGGTCTAGGGCAGGGGTCTCCAAACTTTCTAAACAAAGGGGCAGTTTTCTGTCCTTTAGACTTTAGGAGGGCCGGACTGTGGCCATTGGGAGTAGAAGTTGTGCTGGCATCAGTGGGAGTAAACAATGCATCTTCAGGAATAGAGCCCTGTCGTTGGTGTCAGTGACAGGAATAGTGCCCCATCATTGGCATCACACAGGGAATTACACCCTATTGTTGGTGTCAGTGGGAGGAGTAGTGTCCAAAGGGCAGGAAAAAGGCAAGCAAAGAACCACATCCGGCCCCAGAGCAGCAGTTTGGATACCACTGCTCTAAAGATTGAAGCTACTTGAATAAAAGCCATTAAGACAAAGGGGTAACAAAGGGTGGAGCTGAATGTCAGGTGTGGGGGAGCCTAAATGGAGAATTAAAGGGGCAAGGGAGCTGGACATTAAGTGGTGCTTTGGGTTCTGGGATGCAGTCAGTTGGGGGGAGCAGGATTAGTGGGGCAGGGAGTAAAGGGGATAGACAGCTGGTGTGCAGGGTTAAATAGTTTAACCATAACGAGGGTCAGTGGCAAGGGTGGTTTAGACAAGGGGTATGTTGGCACGTGAAGCTGAGTGAAGGAAGCAATACAGGGGTGTGTGACTGCAAACTGAAGGGAAGGTAGGTTCGATAAAAGCAGGGGGAGCATTGTCGGCAAGGTGAAGGCATAAATGGGGCTAACAGGAGTAAGGTAACTTGGATAACAGCCTTGGGGAAGAAGAGCTGGATGGCAAGTAAGTGCAGTGTTGGGTAAATGGGTGCACCCAGAGAGGGGGAATAAGCCAGACATTAGGGGGTGCTAGGGGGAATGGATTCGCAACATCCAGATACACCACATCCACAGGCCTTCCTTTAGCTAGATGGCACCTTGCAGAATGTTAAGAGATTTGTCTGCAAAGAATGATCATTCATACATTTATGCTTATTACTACTAATGATGCTGTTTTGATATGAAAATTCCTGGATATAGCCCCTTATTATCCTCTCACATAGTTTACATACTACTGATGTTAGACTGACTGATCTGTAATTCCCAGGTATCTATCTCTGCCCTTTTTCAAATATTGGTACCACGTTGGCTTCAGCGATGCAACGTCTTGGAGCTCCTTGCTGGCCACTGACATCTTCAATGGAGGCACTTCCCGGTATCAATCGCCGGATGATTTCATTGGACAGGGGCAGAAAGGCAAGTGGGTAACTTTAACCACTTTCAGACCGGACCATTTTGCTGGTAAATGACCAGAGGTCTTTTTACACTTTGGCACTGTGCTGCTTTAACTGGTAATTGCGCGGTCATGCAATGTTGTACCCAAACAAAATTTGCGTCCTTTTCTTCCCACAAATAGAGCTTTCTTTTGATGGTATTTGATTGCCTCTGCGATTTTTATTTTTTGCGATATAAACGTAAAAAGACCGCAAATTTTGAAAAAAAATGATATTTTCTACTTTTTGTTATTAGAAAAATCCAATAAACTCAATTTTAGTCATACATTTAGGCCAAAATGTATTCAGTCACATGTCTTTGGTAAAAAAAAAGTCAATAATTGTATATTTATTGGTTTGCGCAAAAGTTGTCACATCTACAAACTAAGGTACGTTTTCTGGAATTTACGCAGCTTTTAGTTTACGACTGCCTATCTCATTTCTTGAGGTGCTAAATTGGCAGGGCAGTACAAAACCCCCCCAAATGACCCCATTTTGGAAAGTAGACCCCCTAAGGAAATTGATAAGAGGCATGTTGAGCCCATTGAATATTTTATTTTTTTGCCTCAAGCGATTGAATAATGACAAAAAAAAAAATATTTTTTTTCTTTTACACAAAGTTGTCACTAAATGATATATTGCTCACACATGCTATGGGCATATGTGAAATGACACCCCAAAATAAATTCTGCTGCTTCTCCTGAGTACGGGGATACCACATATGTGGGACTTTTTGGGAGCCTAGCCGCGTACAGGGCCCCGAAAACCAAGCACCGCCTTCAGGCTTTCTAAGGGCGTAAATTTTTGAGTTCACTTCTCACTACCTATTACAGTTTTGAAGGCCATAAAATGCCAAGATGGCCCAAAACCCCCACAAATGACCCCATTTTAGAAAGTAGACACCCCAAGCTATTTGCTGAGAGGCATGTTGAGTTCATGGAATATTTTATATTTTGCCACAAGTTGCGGGAAAATTACAAACTTTTTTTTTTTTTTTTTTTTCACAAAGTTGTCACTAAATGATATATTGCTCATGCATGCCATGGGCATATGTGAAATGACACCCCAAAATAAATTCTGCTGCTTCTCCTGAGTACGGGGATACCACATATGTGGGACTTTTTGGGAGCCTAGCCGCGTACGGGGCCCCGAAAACCAAGCACCGCCTTCAGGCTTTCTAAGGGCGTAAATTTTTGAGTTCACTTCTCACTACCTATTACAGTTTTGAAGGCCATAAAATGCCAAGATGGCACAAAACCCCCACAAATGACCCCATTTTAGAAAGTAGACACCCCAAGCTATTTGCTGAGAGGCATGTTGAGTCCATGGAATATTTTATATTTTGCCACAAGTTGCGGGAAAATTACAA
The DNA here is from genome assembly GCF_037356315.1 of Lithobates pipiens. Classification (NCBI taxonomy): domain Eukaryota; kingdom Metazoa; phylum Chordata; class Amphibia; order Anura; family Ranidae; genus Lithobates; species Lithobates pipiens. The sequence goes on along the minus strand of NW_027507758.1, from coordinate 312,056,034 downwards.
ACTTTTTTTTTTTTTTTTCACAAAGTTGTCACTAAATGATATATTGCTCACGCATGCCATGGGCATATGTGAAATAACACCCTAAAATAAATTCTGCTGCTTCTCCTGAGTACGGGGATACCACATATGTGGGACTTTTTGGGAGCCTAGCCGCGTACGGGGCCCCGAAAACCAAGCACCGCCTTCAGGTTTTCTAAGGGCGTTACAGTTTTGAAGGCCATAAAATGCCAAGATGGCACAAAACCCCCCCAAATGACCCCATTTTGGAAAGTAGACACCCCTAAATTTAGGGGTACATTAGTGAGACTAGGTAATAAATGGCGGGTGCCCTGAAACTATAAAAAAATAACTAACCAACCAGCGTCACCTGTAACAGTTATATGGTGATCACTGGTGAAAGGGTTAACTAGGGGGCAATCAGGGGGCTTTATGCGGTAGTATATGGGGGTCCCTGGCGCTATAAAAAGCTGCGGCGAACCTAAATACCTACCTGCCTAACTAGCGTCCCCTATGACACTAATACAGCGATCAGAAAAACGATCGCTTATTAGGCTGGGTTCACACTGGAGCGATGCGGGAACGCCACGAATGCGCGGCGGGTTCCCGCATCGCATGCCTCCCGGCGGCAGTTCACACTGCCCTATGCGAACTGCTGGGAGTGTCAGTGAAATGTTAATGACACCCCCAGATCAGTTCGCATATCGCAGTGCGATCTGCAAACTTGGATCGCATGGTGTGAACACCCATGCGATCCAATTCTGCTGCGGACCAAAAAAAGGGTCCCGTGCGAGTTTGCGGCGGGTGCGGCGGGTGCGACACGAATTCAGCCATACTATCTGTATAGCTGAACTCGAATCGCACAGAGAGCGGATGTGATTTGCACTGCAGTGCGGTGCGAATCACATCCGTTCTCATAAACTGCTGCAATGTGAACCCAGCCTTAGTGACACTGGCGACGGGGGGTGATCACGGGGTTAAACCTTTATTGGGGGGGTTAGGGGGTACCTTAGAACTGAAGGGGGCTAACCCTAACTGCCCTAACAGTTATTAGTCACAAATGACACCCGCCGGGTGATCAGGGGGTTAAACCTTTATTAGGTAATAAATGGCGGGTGCCCTGAAACTATAAAAAAATAACTAACCAACCAGCGTCACCTGTAACAGTTATATGGTGATCACTGGTGAAAGGGTTAACTAGGGGGCAATCAGGGGGCTTTATGCGGTAGTATATGGGGGTCCCTGGCGCTATAAAAAGCTGCGGCGAACCTAAATACCTACCTGCCTAACTAGCGTCACCTGTGACACTAATACGGCGATCAGAAAAATGATCGCTTATTAGGCTGGGTTCACACTGGAGCGATGCGGAAACGCCACGAATCCGCGGCGGGTTCCCGCATCGCATGCCTCCCGGCGGCAGTTCACACTGCCCTATGCGAACTGCTGGGAGTGTCAGTGAAATGTTACTGACACCCCCAGATCAGTTCGCATATCGCAGTGCGATCTGCAAACTCGGATCGCATGGTGTAAACACCCATGCGATCCGATTCTGCTGCGGGCCAAAAAAAGGGTCCCGTGCGAATTTGCGGCGGGTGCGGCGGGTGTGGCGGGTGCGGCGAATGGCTGAACTCGAATCGCACAGAGATCGGATGTGATTTGCACTGCAGTGCGGTGCGAATCACATTCGTTCTCATAAACCGCTGCAATGTGAACCCAGCCTTAGTGACACTGGCGACGGGGGGTGATCACGGGGTTAAACCTTTATTAGGGGGGTTAGGGGGGTACATTAGAACTAAAGGGGGCTAACCCTAACTGCCCTAACAGTTATTACAGTCACAAATGACACCAATGCAAAAAAAAAAAAAATGACATTGGTGTCACTGTGACTGGGGGGCAGGGGTAATTGGGGGGGTGATCGGGGGGGTGTGAGTGTGCCTGGCATGTTCTACTGTGTGTGTAGAGTGTTGGTGCAACTCACCGATCCGCTCTCCTCCGTGTCGGAACGAAAAATACCGACACGGAGGAGAGAATACATCACTTCCTCTCCTGTGTTTACATTACAGGAGAGGAAGTGATGTCACGGGGGATTTCTATTCGTCGGGAGCGATCGCGAGGGGGTGGCCATGAATGAATGGCCGCCCCCTCGTCCCGGATCGCTCCCGGACGAAAACCGACCGCCGGAGGCACCGGGCGGGGGCCCGATCGGGCCCCCGACCCGCGGGAAGGCAGGGACGTACAGGTACGCCCATATGCCTGCCCGTGCCATGCTGTCGACGTACATCGTCGTGCGGCGGTCGGCAACTGGTTAATGCAGAAGAGACAAAGCGTGTCTTTTCTGCATTAAAAATCCTGTCTATTTGCCCTTTTCATTTCTTACATAAAGGTCTGGCTATTACCTGACTAAGTTCTTTGAGGACTCTTGGGTTTAAGCCATCTGGTCCTGGTGATTTATTTGCATTAAACATTTCAAGTGTTTTTCAGACAATGGCTTTTATTAACCACAAGGGTACATTCTGTGATACATTACTAGCGATCCAGTCTTGATTACTATACCCCACCCTTTCCTTTGTAAAAACTGAGGATAAGAATGCATTTAGTACAGTTGCCTTTTCCTTGTCATTTGTAACCAACTTCCCCTGATCATCTTTTAGGGGGGCCTATATGCCCTGACCTCGCTTTCTTACTATTAATGTATTTAAAAATGTTTTGATAATTTTTTTTTAACTCTACAAAGCTGTTACTTTCGTACTCTATTTTAGCACCCCCGATTGGTCTCTTACACTTCTTATTGCACTCCTTGTAGTGTTGGAATGTTGACAATGACCCCTCAGCCTTATATTTTTTTAAAGGCCATTTTTTCTCTTTAACCGCTTCCCGACCATACGTCGGCAGAATGGCACGGACAGGCAAATGGGCATACGGTTACGTCCCTTTGAATTTGCCGCCGTGCCGGTCGGGACCCCCCGTGAGTCTGACCACGGGTCTCTGCGGACTCGATAGACGAGGGAATGCCCGCGATCATCTCATGGGGGGGGAAGAACGGGGAGATGCCGATGTAAACAGCATCTCCCCGTTCTTCCTAGCAACAAGTGACACTGATCTCTGCTCCCTGTGTTTGGAGCAGAGATCATCGATCTGTAAAACACAGCCATGCCCCCCACAGTTAGAAACATGCCCCTAGTACACACTTAACCCCTACACTTCCACCTCTTGGTTAACCCCTTCACTGCCAGTGTCATTTACACAGGAATAAGTGCATTTGTATAGCACTGATTGCTGTATAAATGACAATGGTCCCAAAAATTTCCGATTTGTCCACCATAATGTTTGCAGTCACCATAAAAATCACTGATCGTTGCCATTACTAGTAAAAAAAAAATTGTTAATAAAAATGCCATAAAACTATCCCCTATTTTGTAAACGCTATAACTTTTGCGCCAACCAATCAATAATTGCTTATTGCAATTTTTTTTACCAAAAATATGTAGAAGAATATATATTCGCCCAAATTGAGGGAAAAAATGTTTTTTTATATATTTTTTGGGGATATTTATTATAGCAAAAAAGTAAAAAATTATGCGTTTTTTTCAAAATTGTCACTCTTTTTTGTTTATAGCGTAAAAAATAAAAACCACAGACGTAATCAATTACCACCAAAAGAAAGCTCTATTTGTTGGAAAAAAGAACATCAATTTTGTTTGGGAGCCAAGTCGCACGGCCGCGCAATTGTCAGTTAAAGTGGCGCAGTGCCGAATCGCAAAAAATGCTCTGGTCTTAAGCCAGCAAAATGGTCTGTAAGTGGTTAATATGTCCTTTTACATTAAAGTTTAGCCACCCAGGTTTATCCTTCACTGTTTTTATATTTGTTGGCCATTGAATGCACTGGCTAAAACCTTTATCTAATATGTTCTTAAAGCACTCCCATTTTCCTCAGGTTTAATGTTTCTAGAAGGTGATCCCATGTATTATCTTTTAGTATGGCGCGCAATTTAGAAAGGTTGGCTCTTTTGATATTCAGTGTTCTTGTACTACATGTGCTTTATACTGAATGTAATTATCCTATGATCACTGTTTCCTAAATTGTTCCATATTTCCACATTTGCGATCAGATCTGTGTTATTTGTAATAAGTTCATGTAGTAGAGCATTATTTCTAGTCAGGACATCCACCAATTGACCTATAAAGGTGTCCTGCAAGACATACTGTATAAGCAATGGCGATCCTTAAATGAGCGAACAGTTCCTTCTGCCCAGTCGATATCTGAATATTTGAAGTCCCCCCTTATACAAACATTGCCCTGCCTTGCCGCCATTCCTAACTATGTCAGGAGATCTGACTCCTTCTCATCCCTCAAGTTTAGGGTCCTGTAGCAAACGCCTACTATAAATTTTCCCATTTGTTTCTTCCCATTGAAACTCCAGCTACAACAATTCCACCTTCTCTGTTGCCCCATTAGCAATGTTGTCCCTCACGTTCACTAGCAAATCATTCTTGATACAGACACACCCCTCCCCCTGTTCTACCCGTCCTATCCCTCCAGTACAATTATACCCTGAACATTTGCTAACCAGTCAAGTGAGCTGTCAAGCCAAGTTTCTGATATTCCCATGAAGTCAAAATCCTCCTCGTGTATCGGCAGCTCCAGTTCTTCCATTTTATTAGCTAGACTTCAAGCATTTGTGTACATTGGAAATCAGTAGTATGTTGTTAGGTGATGAGACAGTTCAATTGATGAAGGATTCTACGTAATGATTGATAGGCATATACCATACACCAGAGTTCATACCATGTGAAGCACACTCTCCTAGGGGTTCACGCTCACCGAAGGGATGTAATTCAAAAGCCTCGAACACACCTGATGTCTCCTGCTCGGTCTGGTTATCTCAATCAGCTCATCGCCCAGGATGGTTTAGTCATGTAAAAAAAGGCTCCATATATCATGATACTTTTAACAGTTTATTCAAGACGAGCACCCCCAGCGACCGGAAGTGACGTGTGATGTGATACGTTTCACACAAACTCAGAGTGCTTGTTCACCTGTAGTAAACAAGCGTTTGTGTGAAACGCATATACCTTGCATTCTGTGTATCCTGTTTACCTCTGGCACATGTGAATAAAGGATTCTTCTTCATTCAAACTCCTGGTGGTGTGGTTGTTTTTCTTCCATACCAGCAAATACTCTTTATAAGGGCAGCATTCAGAGGCATGGACAGTGGGAGATAAAATTATTTACTATCTTCTTTACAATACTTTTGTTTCAGGATTTTTGGTTATAGCTATAGAGTCACTTTAAAGAGGTTCTAAAGGCAGAAGTTTTTTTTTTACCTTAATGCATTTTATGCTTTAAAGTAAAAAAAAACATCTGCATGAACCACCCACCAGCCTCCCCTTACTTATACTTAACTGGACCTGATCTCAATCCAGTGCTGTGCATGAGAGCAGAGACTCTATCGTCTTTTTCTCACTCCCCATTGTCTTAGACACAGCAGCAGGATTCATTGGCTGTCAATCACAGCCAGTGAGCAGGGAGCGGACACACAAAACTTGTTCAGCATGTACAAGTGTCACCTTAGCAAACCGCTTGCTCTAGGGGGCACTTGCCTGGAGGGGGGGGGGCAGTAGTACTGGTGTGGGTCTGAGAAGAGGAGAATCGGGGCTGCTCTGTGCAAAAACATTGCACAGAGAAGGTAAGTATAATAAGTTTGTTTTAAAAAAACTAAAAACTTTATCCTTTAAAATCACTTTAAGCTTTGTGAATACTGTTATAGAAGAATGATGATGAAATATATTTCAAGAGAGTTGCCAGCGATTTTCCCACAGAACCCTGACTCCTATTTGGACTTACTCGTCATTTGCCATGTATGATGAAAGCACAATGCTCTTCTATAATTACTGCTGAGCCTTATTAGTCTAGAGCATATTCACGCATAATGCCTAGGGATAGCACTCTAAATATAGCCATTCTGGTTAACACATTTTCTGTGAATTCATTGCTGGAAGCACTGATGGATTCCTACAATAATGAATATGCTTAATGCATTCATAATAATTACTCCAAAAGTAGTATTAGTTTAATGTAGCAAACTGGACAGATGAGCCTACAGAGTGATTACTACATAACTACAGGCAATAATTATAACACTGTGTATGCAGGTTTCACCTTTGGGGACAATCTCCTTTTTGAGCCCAAGTATAATAATGTATCACTTATCTCACGGTACCTAGCATGTGAATAAACAGAACTATGCAGAAACCTTTTATGCAAGAAACGCAATGGTTATTTGTTAACTTTGGTAAGTAAACCGTAAGGCCCCATGCACAGCTCTTCTGAACACCTTTCTTCTGGTTTTTGACACAGAAAAACTGTATCAAAAACATGTTTAGTTGTATCAAGCACATGGGTGCTCATTCATTTCATTGGCCAGAAATGAATATTCATTTAGGTGCGTCAGGCAATTTTTGTCAAAAGAGCCCCCCCCCGAATGCACAAGTGAATGCCTCTAAACATCTGTAAACGCTTATAGTGTGCATGGATTCATGGGCTAACATGGAGGGGTGTTTAGAAGCAGAAACAATGTTTTTTGAATGCCCATAATATAGCCATTTTTGAGCTGCACTGTATATGAGGCCTTAAAATTCGTTTATTTTTTTAAAAACAGGCTGATGATTCACGTCATATTTCAGACTTCTTTAACTTCAGGGACCTCATAGGGTCACAGGAAATTCTGTATATGCTCTTGCTACTGTATAGGTTAAAGGGATGAACCAAACACCCCCCAGTTCGGTTCGCACCAGAACATACCGGACAGGCAGAAAATTCGAAAGAACAGACAAACACGTTAAAGTCTATGAGACACTAAGGCCGCGTACACATGGGCGGATTGTCTGGCCAAGTAAGTTCGTCAGACAATCCGACACACAGTCCGTTCAAAATTTGCATGAACGGACTTGACCACACACGATGAGCAGACAGTCCGCTGAAAGCGTGCGCGATGACGTGTACAGCACGTACGACGGGACTAGAAAAACGACGTCCTATACACTGCAATGCCAACCTCGGCCGTGTAAATCCTTTCTGAGCATGCACCATACTTAGTCCGTCCAACTTGCCTACACACGAGCGGACTGTCCGCTGAAACCAAGTTTGGACGGACAAAACCAAGTTTGAACGGACAAAATTTCGGAAATTCCGTAAGACTTTGTTCGTCAGACAGTCCGCTGAAAAAGTCCGCTGAAGCCCACACACGAGCGGATTGTCCGCTGTAACACGGTTCAGCGGACTAAGTTGGACAGACAATCCGCCCGTGTGTACGCGGCCTAACACTAACATGAAAAATCAAAAGTGCTAATTTTAAAGGCTTATATGCAAGTTATTGTCATAAAAAGTGTTTGGGGACCTGGGACCCGCCCCAGGGGACATGTATCAATGCAAATTGTTTTTTTTTTAAAAGGCCAGTTTTTTCGGGAGCAGTGATTTTTTTAAGTGATACAATAAAAATGAAATATTACTTTAAATATCGTGCCTGGGGGGTGTCTATAGTATGCCTGTAAAGTGGGGCAGTTTTTAGGACTGTCTATTTATTTGTTCATGGCTTACAATGTTGCCAAGACTCTTGCCAGCCTTTGGGTTATTTGGCACCATTTTTAATAATGGCTCTGTCCTTTGTTTTAAGTGAAAACTGACAACCTGATTGCTATTGTTACACAGACTAATTTACTCTGTTTTAGCTACTTCATTTGCAATGTAACAATTGCTGATTTTATAATGTTGAAACATTTACATTAATTTGTATGCACTATGTGTTTTTCTTTTTGAAAGCTCTTACTATTATGTTTTTAACTCTGTTTTGACATTTATCTGGTTATGTTTTTAAGTTTCTCTTTTTTTAACTAGACAGTCATGTTCATGTTCATGTTCCAGGTACCCATAAATGCAAGCTTCTAATAGTTATACAATACATTTTCAATCCTTGGAATTTTTTTTTTTTAATCCATCATGCACATTTAGTGGACAGTATATTTTGGGGAAAACCTGATTTTCCAAGTTAGAGGATTGATATCCTAAAGCTATCTTTTAATGTCCATGAATGGTCATATAATTGTTTTGATCATATGACTATTTATTGCTACACAGTGCCTTGAAAAAGTATTCATACTCCTTGAAATTTTCCACATTTTGTCATGTTACAACCAAAAACGTAAATATATTTTATCGGGATTTTTGTATGTAATAGACCAACACAAAGTGGTATATATTGTAATAATGAAGTGGAGGGAAAATGAAAAAAAAATAATAATTCACAAATAAATATGTAAAAAGTGTGGCGGGCATTTGTATTCAGCCCCCTGAATCAATACTTTGTAAACCCCCTTTTTTGGGTATTTTGGTTGTAACATGACAAAATGTGGAAAATTTCAAGGAGTATGAATACTTTTTCAAGACTCTGTATCTGGAAACCTTTAATTTGGCCTGCGCTTATCTGTAGTATTGCAACCATAGTTTATATATTTATCTCTGTATGTTACTATGATTTTTATATTTTTATATTTAAAATGTAAAAGTAATCACCCAAGTTATTAAAAAAAAAAATGTCAAATGAAAAAAAAATATTAGCTTTTCTATTGAAATCATACTATTCCATAGATTCCATAAATTAGAATAGACTGCTCATAAAATTGCTGAGCTAGATGTTCCTGTTACTGCCACTTCTGGCGCTGGCCCGATGCTTGCCACTCACCGCTGTCACTTATAAACATAGAAGCCCAGCTTCTGTGTTTACAAGTGAAAGTGCACCTCTCCCGGAGACTCAACAGAACCATCCCTGCCCTGCTCATTCCTATGACAACAGAGGAGGGGACGAGGGATGTACATAGTTATGCAAGTCTGGCAGCAGCAGCTCCGCACTTAGCATGTAGCACACTCCTGAACTCTGCACACTGTACGTAGCATACTCCAGAACTCTGCACTCTGTATGTAGCAATCTCCTAAACTGTGCACTCTGTACATAGTGTATTCCTGAACTCTGCACATTGTATAGTGCATTCTAAAACTTAAAAAATCTTAAAACTCTGAATTCTGTATTTGAATACTCATGAACGCTGCCTTCTTTATGTAGTGAACTCCAGAACTCTGTTCTCCTGATCTCTGTATGTAGCCTCACTCCTAAAGTTTGTACTCTGATTGTAGCACACTCCTTGACCTCTGCACTCTTTACTAGGGATGAGCCGAACACGCCCCGGTTCAGGTTCACAGCAGAACATGCGAACAGGCAATAATGAATAATGAATAATCAAAAGTGCTAATTTTAAAGGCTTATATGCAAGTTATTGTCATAAAAAGTGTTTAGGGACCTGGGTCCTTTGGGGCTACCCCAAAGCACCTTACCCATATTTAGGGCATGTGGCCTGGCACGGTTCAGGAGGGGAGGCACTCTCTCGTCCCCCCTCTTTTCCTGCGGCCTGCCAGGTGGTGTGCTCAGATAAGGGTCTGGTATGGATTTTTGGGGGGACCCCACACCATTTTATTTAAATTTGGTGTGGGGTTCCCCTTAATATCCATACCAGAGCTAAAGGGCCTGGTATGGAATTTGGGGGACCCCCACGCAATTTTTTAAAACATTTTGGTTCAGGGTTTCCCTGAATATTCATATCAGACCAAAAGGGCCTGGTAATGGACTGTGGGGGAATCCCATGCTGTTTTTTTTCAATGACTTTTATGTGTATTGCCGGAACCGACAATTCATTATATCTGCAAACACTTTTAAATTACTTTTTTCCCTTTAGAAATTTCATTTTGTGCAGGGACTGTTGTAAACACGGGAAACATGCGCCATTTTACAGGTATACTATAGACACTCCCCAGGTATGAAATTTAAAGGAATATTTAACTTTTATTTTTTTCACTTTAAGCATTATTAAAATCACTGCTCCCGAAAAAATGTCTGTTTTTAAAACTTTATTTTGCATTGATACATGTCCCCTGGGGCAGGACCCAGGTCCCCAAACACTTTTTATGACAATACCATGCATATAAGCCTTAAAAATTAGCACTTTTGATTTCTCCCCTAGACTTTAAAAGGGTGTTTGGCAGCTTTCGAATTTGCCGCAAACATCCCAAATTGTTCACTATTCGGCGAACAGGCGAACCCCAGATGTTCGCGTCAAACTTACATTCGACTCGAACATTGGGCTCATCCCTACTCTGTACACAGTGTACTTCTGAACTCAGCACTCTGTATGTGGTGTACTCCAGAACTCTACACTCTGTATGTAGCATACCTAGGAATCTTGCCCTCTGTATGTAGTGAACTCCAGAACATTGTACTTCTGATCTTTGCACTCTGTAGGTATTCTACTCCTGAACTCTGCGCTCTGTATGTATTGTACTACTGAACTGTGCACTATTTATGTAGTGCACTTCAAAACTTTGTACTCTTGATCTCTACCCTCTGTACATAGCACACTCCTGAACCATGCACTTAGTATGTAGCGCACTCCTGAACCATGTACTATGAATATAGGACACCCTTGAACCATGCACTCTGTACTTACCACACTCCTAAACCTCTGCACTCTATACGTAATACACTACTGAATCCTGTACTCTGTGTGTATTACTCTTGCTATTTAACAAGCCCCTTTAAAACTAATGTTAGTGCAATTTGGAGGCACCCACCATTTAGTGCAGCATGCTTTTCCCACCCTGCAAGGGGGTGATTCAGCGATGGGGGGGTTTCTGCACCTATTCTCTGAGAGAAAAAAAGCCCTGATTATAAGATTGTTTTGCTGTCAAATGTCTAGAAAAACATCAAATGTATTGTCCCTGTGGAAAGGATTAAAAACAGAACCGTGACACAAACATGTATAAAGCACAGGAAAAAGTTTTGTAAATATGAGGCATTTTATGTCAAAAAATGTATTTTACATTATAAATTCACAAAGAAAATGAATGCCACTTCACTCTATATTCCTGTCTTTGAGGCATTCTGGCTTTCTCCCATGCTTATATCTGCTGTGACTGCCATCAGGATCAGGCCTTATGTTTCCTGTTTTTGATGACTAAAAAGCAAGTGAACAGTAAACCTGTCATTTTGTGAAAAACAAAAACCGCAAAGGAGAAGGCTTAAAAAGGTAGGCACTAAAAATTATTTAAAATAACAATGGTTTTAGTTTTGCAGCAATCATGCCTGATCTAGCTTTAAATGCTAAGCCGGGTCTTAGGGACTCCTTGCAAGTGTAACAATAATTATATATGTTTTGCTACTTACCGTATATACTCGAGTATAGGTTGATCCGAATATAAGCCGAGGCCCCTAATTTACCACAAAAAAAATGGGAAAACTTATTGACTCGTGTATAAGCCGAGGGTGAGACATGCAGCAGCTACTGTTACAGCTTAAGAGTGGAAAAGAGGGTCAACAATGCCCATCTGCAGCTGTATACCTCCCTGTGTCCATCCCTGTGTCCATCCCTGTGTCCATCCCTGTGTCCATCACTGTGTCCATCCCTGTGTCCATCACTGTGTCCATCACTGTGTCCATCCCTGTGTCCATCCCTGTGTCCATCGCAGCCTACCTGTGTCCTGTGCATGCCTCTTTGTCCTTCTGCAGCCTCTGTGTCCTTCTGCAGCCTCTGTGTGCCATTTTGCACCGATCTGCATGTTTAAAAAACATACGGCGGCCATGCCAGGATCGCCGCACCTCTCCTCCTCGTCTGTGACAGACGGCGGCCATTCCACTGTTCAAAACCGGCGCCTCCGTCTGTGATAGGCGGAACACTCAATTTCCCAGCAGTCAGTGTTCTGCCTATCACGGACATCCTCTCATCCTCGTCTGTAGTATGAGGATGAGCGGATGTCCGTGATAGGCGGACCACTGACTGCTGGGAAATTGAGTGTTCCGCCTATCACAGACAGGGAGGCGCGGCTTTTGAATAGTGGAATGGCCGCCGTCTGTCTGCACGACACACTGATCGGGTAGGCAGATGGCGGTGACTCGAGTATAAGCCGAGGGGGGCACTTTCAGCCTAAAAAAAGGGGCTGAAAATCTCGGCTTATACTCGAGTATATACGGTATGTCATAATTTATCAGTCTAACGGTAGAGGGAGAAAGAAGAGTACCTAACCACACACAGGGAATGGCATTATGAACAGGTAGACCTAGTTGGAAAGAGCAGGGGGTAGTATCACCAGTGGCAGACACAGGCTACCATGGGGTGCAGAGTCTAGAAAGGTGCTTGTTTTTCCACAGAGCGCTATATAGTAGATATATTTGACTGTATGTTACCGTTTGGGTTACTGCCCAAAGCTTATGACCAGGAGGTAAAATGAGTCTGTGGAAGAGTAAAAAGGCCAAGATCAGCAACATTTAGACAATCAGCCAATGAAGGTTCCGAAAAAGTCAGGGACAAGTCAAGGTATAAACAACACAAAGCAATCTCCTGGGCTCAGGTGCTTAGTTCATATGTAAGTGGTGTAGTCAACCCTTTGGATAGAAAGTGGAAAGTCATAGGTCTTGCTGCCCTTCTCAGAACAATGAGTGTCCTTAGAGCTGAAACATATAGAAAAACAGGGAGGGCACATTGATACCATCTGGTTCCTCTCAACACCCGGTCCAGGTTGCAGAAGATACAGTTCCAAATTTTTGGAGCAATGTTAAGCCTTTTTAAATGTTTGTTTGTGAGTATGACTCTTGCTTCTATTATTTAAATACATTTTATCTTTGGTAATGCGCAAAGTCAGTGCGCCCTCCCTGTTTTTCACAAAGACAAGGTATGGCTGATAACATAAAACAAGCCTGTAGTGAAATTACATCATCATAGCCACTCAATAAAGGAAGCAAAAGTGCACTTAGGCTGCATTTACTATGGTATCCTGCACTGCAGTCCTGTTTGGGAAATTACATTTGTAGGTAAAATAAACTGAGGTAAGGATTAATTGAACATTATAGAAAACAGTATAGAAATACTAACATTGCAAGCTTACAAACATTATGGAAAATGCATTTTATGCACATGTGTGCTTCTAGTGAGGTTCAATGAACATTAGAAGAGGGATAGCCTTCTTGTTTCCAGCAAATGTCCCTAATTCTTAAATGTATGTCTCTGTTATACCTGAACCATTGTTTCGAATTTTTTAGGGACTTCCTAATGACTGGCCGAAGTTGTCAAACAAATCTGACTTCTTTTTATGAGGTAAGCAAAAACGTAGATGAAGCAGTGGCTGTCGATATAATATAGTTGGATTTTGCCTAAGCATTTGACACAGTTCCCCACATGTAGATAACGTGTATGTTAAAATCTACAGGCTTTATCTCAGTATAGTATTAGCATCTTGTTATGGCTACTATCCCTGAATTGTCTACATTGAAACAGAAGTGGTGGTCTGATATCCCTGAAATAGATGAGGATGATTGGTCAGAATTATGGGAATTGCCCGTCAAACATTTAGTGTCCGTCGTTGATAACCTGTTTAAATTTTAAATCCTTCATGGTGTCTATTTTACTCTGTATAGGCTCCACAGAATAAGCCAGGATATTTCTCAGCCTGCTGAAGAAGCAAACATCCAACAGATGACTTTTTTTTATGTATTCTGGACATGTTCAGAAGTCACTTCTTACTGGAAGAATGGTAAAAATGGGCACGATCCTTTGGCCCCACTTTCATGGGCATGTGGCCAATTCTCCCTTCTATTAATTTGTGATTTAAATCACATAAAGGCAGGTTAGCTCATTATTTTTAGGAGCACTGGCCTACTGGCCCACCTTACTATCCTAGTCACAAGGCACTTTAAGGCCTCCTACCCTGCTCCTGTTTGTGAAACTGAGTTTTTGGGGAGGAGGGGGTAGCAGGTACCTGATTTTGACAGGTACCCGCTCCCACTTCCGCTCTAAACATCTAGGTGATGGGAAGCAGAAGTTCTCCTTTGAAAGCTGTCACAGCTGAGTGCCCTTAGTGAAGATGTTGGTGCCGGGGAGAGAGGACACAGGGTAAAAACGACTGAACTAAGCACAGCGATGAATCCTGGGACAGGAAAGTATGTATTTATTAAAAGTCAGTAGCTACAGTTTTTGTAGCTGATGACTTTTAATTTTTACACTGACATTCAGTGTTTTTAAATCTGTCTGACTGTTTTTATGTTGAATTGTAAAAGCAGTGGCAAGCCTGCTGATCTCACAGGTTTGCTGATCTGACAGAACATTTTTTTTTACAATTCAACATGAAAATAATCATATGGATTTCCAAATACTGTACTTCACCATATGAGCTCCGTTTAGTAGTAAAAATAAATGTGAAATGCCAGACTCCGGTGGGTGTAACAAGATGTCCACTTGCCACCTTTTCACTGTATCCTTACTGTGGACGAGTGCGGGGTGTAGCAAGATGGTGGCAATGGAACGTCACTTCCGTTTCAAAATCTGACTTATTTGGTTCAGATGGTGTTAATCATGTGTGGCGGCAACCAGGTGAGGAGTACAAAGTCAAGGATGTCTTGCCTACAGTCAAGCATGGTGGTGGGAGTGTCATGGTCTGGGGCTGCATGAGTGCTGCTGGCACTGGGGAGCTACAGTTCATTTAGGGAACCATGAATGCCAACATGTACTATGACATACTGAAGCAGAGCATGATCCCCTCCCTTCGGAGACTGGGCTGCAGGGCAGTATTCCAACATGATAAACACACCTCCAAGACCACCACTGCCTTGCTATAGAAGCTGAGGGTAAAGGTCATGGACTGGCCAAGCTGTCTCCAGACCTAAACCCTATTGAGCATCTGTGGGGTATCCTCAAATGGAAGGTGGAGGAGCACAAGCTCTTTAGCATCCACCTGCTCCGCAATGTCATTGTGGAAGAGTGGAAGAGGACTCCAGTGGCAACCTGTGAAGCTCTGGTGAACTCCAGAGCTTCATGCCCAAGAGAGTTAAAACAGTGCTGGAAAATAATGGTGGCCACACAAAATATTGATATTAATGGCTGTGTGTTGAGTTATTTGGAGGGGGCAGCAAATTTACATTTGCTTTGTTATACAAGCTGTACACTCACTACTTTACATTGTAGCAAAGTGTAATTTCTTCAGTGTTGTCACATGAAAAGATATAATAAAATATTTACAAAAATGTGAGGGGTCTACTCACTTTTGTGAGATACTGTATTTAGTAAGAAGCATGTGTGCTTTTTAAAGTTGTAATTTTTTGTCACAATTGTTTGGAAAATTAAGAAATTAAATAAAACATTTTTTCACAAAGGTATAATTTTTTAACAAGATATTTCTCACACTCAGCATAGGCATACCAAAGCCTCAAACACAATCAGATTTGTGGACGACCGTTCATACATTTTTTGTTGCATGCTAGTCTCATGTCGAAAGTGAAGAGGTTACTCACCATACAAAAATTCTCGTACAACAGAATTCAACTTCAGAAATGACGTAATGTGTTGAATAGTTTTGTATGTGTTCTTTTGTTTCTGAGCATGCGTAGTCTTGCTCTTACGATTTTTTTGGGACCAAAATCATACTAATTAAATGAAAATCAGAAGTTGTGTTCACATCCAACAACAATTATATATCCATAGAGCACCTTCGGGCTTTCAAGGAGATTAAATTAAGCATCCCATTTTCTAATGACCTGATTAATACATTTTTGGAGGCACTGGAGAACCAGGACAGTGGAAATACCCACAAAATTACCCCATTTTAGAAAGAAAACACTCCACGGTATCTTCTAAAAAGCATTGTGAGGTTTTTTTTTTGTTTGTTTTTGCTTTTTACAATAACTTGTCAATTAATAAGATATTTCTAACACACATCATAGACATAGTTAGAATTACAGTGATATCAGAGCAGCCAGCCATTGTACTTGATCACTGCCACAGCACCATAGTTACGCTGCACGTACCCTGGTGACAGTATGAAAAAAATAATTATTTTATATCATTTGGGGAGGTGACCTTGATTTTTTATTTATTTTTTAACACTATAATTGCTTATTACAATAATGATCAATTTATAAGCATATAATCATATCTTTTACACTGTTTAATGGCGTGCATTCATAATGTCATTGTTTACTTTTGGGATAGCTGTGATTGGCCTCAGCGATTCCATGGCATTAGGGAGGAGCACAGTAGCCCAGTACACCAATTAGTGATCCGCTATGTCTGGTGTACACAGCAGCCACAGATTATCGCACTGCATGCACCTGGGAGTACACACAGAGCATGCTTCTTGGAAGATATATGGATAAGTTCTTCCAGAAGCCTGTCCCGCCCGGCCGTAAATGTACAATGGCCAAGTGGGTTACAGTTATTGAGTTATACTCGGAATGATCTAAGGTTTTTAGTGGTGTACACCAAGGTTCATTGTTGGGTCCCTTACTTTTGAACATATTTATGATATAGGGTCTGGGAATAAAAGTACCATTTCACTGTTTGTAGATGACACCAAGCTATGCAGTGGAATTATATCCTTATAGGATGTATCAAACTTACAAGCCAACCTCAATGCACTGTCTAATTGGGCAACTACTGTATGTGGCAAATGGAGTTTAATGTTGAGAAATATAAAGTTATGCACTTGGGGGCTAAAACACAAGCATGCTTCATACATACTAGGAGAAGAACAGCTGGGAGAATTAAAGGTGGAGAAGGATCTGGGGGTTTTGGTAGATCACAGGCTTAATATTACATGCAATGCCAAGCTGCGGTTTCCAAAGTGAACAAATATTTTTTTTTGTATTAAAAGAGGCAAAAAATCCAGAAAGACAGACATAGTTTTGCCCCTGTACAAATCGTTAGTAATCTGGAATATGCAGTTCAGTTTTGGGCACCAGTTCACAAATAGGCTATTGAAGAACTGGAGAAAGTCCAGAGAAGGGCAACCAAACTGATAAGAGGCATGGAGGAGCTCAGCTATGAGGAAAGATTACAGGAACTGAATTTATTCTCTCTTGAGAAGAAGTGGCTAAGAGGGGTATATGATCAACATGTATAATTACATAAGTGGTCCATACAGTGACCTTGGTGTAGAGTTATTCACCTTCAGGTTATTACAGAAGACAAGAGGGCACTCTTTACATTTGGAGGAAAAGCTGGTTCTAGCCAGCTCAGTAGATTATTTAAAAAAAAGAGCTTGATGCATTTCTAAATGCACAAAACCTAATTGGATACTCATTTTTATGGGTAAAATCCTTTGGGGTAGTTGATCCAGGGAACATCTGATTTTTTTCCCCCACTGGAATGCATTGGTTCATGCTTTACTGTGTTTTTTCAACTGTGGATATAGGATAGTGTATATATCAAGGTTTTCTATTTGTGTGTGTGTGTGTGTGTTTTTTTCTCATTGGGTAAACTAGATAAACTAGTGTCTTTTTTTCAGCCTAACTATGCAATTATGTAACTATATCAGAACACTATCCATGGAACTTTTTGGAGGTACATCATCATTCATTTAGTAACCATATTTGATTAAAATTAATTTTACATTATATTGGTACAAAGAGTTAGTTAAAAACAAACTCTTTGTACCAACTTTTTTAACCACTTCAATACCGGGCACTTAAACACCTTCCTGCCCAGACCAATTTTGAGCTTTCAGCGCTGTCGCACTTTGAATGACAATTGCGCGGCCATGCTACATGGTACCCAAATGAAATTTTTATCATTTTTTTCCCACAAATAGAGCTTTCTTTTGGTGGTATTTGATCACCTCTACGGTTTTTATTTTTTGCGCTACAAATAAAAAAATACCGAAAATTTTGAAAAAAAATATGTTTTTTTTTGTTTCAGTTTCAAAACTTAGTAAATAAGTACGTTTTCTCCTTCACTGATGGGCACTGATGGGGCTACACTGATGGGCACTGATAAGGCGGCACTGATGGGCACCAATGATGTGGCACTGATGAGGTGGCATTGATGGACACTGATATGTGGCACTGATAGGTGGCACTGATGGGTGGCACTGATGGGCGACACGGATGGGCACTGATAGGTGGCACAAATTGGCACTGATAGCTGGCACTGATTGGCATGGATGGGCAGCACAGATGGGCATGGATAAGCGGCACAGATGGGCATGGATAGGCGGCACAGATGGGCATGGGTGGGCACTGATAGGTGGCACGGGTGGGCACTGATAGGCGGCACAGGTGGGCACTGATAGGCGGCACAGGTGGGCACTGATAGGCAGCACAGGTGGGCTCTGATAGGCGGCACAGGTGGGCACTCATAGGCGGCATTGTATTGTTATACTGTACTAATGGATGCCAATCAGTGCCAAACAATAATGCATGCCAATCAGTGATGCCCATTGTGGGCACTGATTGGCATCCATTATGGGCACTGATTGGCATCCATTGTGGCACTGACTGGCATCCCTGGTGGTCTAGGGAGGATTACCTTTTGCTGGGCATCCCTGGTGGTCTGGTGGCGTCCCTGGTGTTCCAGTGTGGGCATCCTCAGGGGGGCTGTGCTGATCAATCAGCACAGACCCCCCCCCGTCAGAGGAGCAGCCGATCGGCTCTCCTCTACTCGCGTCTGACAGACGCGAGTGAGGAAAAGCTGATCACCGGCTCTTCCTATTTACACTGTGATCAGCCGTGATTGGACACGGCTGATCACGTGGTAAAGAGTCTCCGTCAGAAACTCTTTACAGAGATCGTAGTTGCCGGGTGTCAGACTGACACCCCGCAACAACGATCGCCGCGATGCGCGCCCCCGGGGGCTCATAATCCTGATCACGTCATATGACGTCCGATCAGGATTATGCAACCACTTTGCCACCATCAATTGCCTATAGGGCGGGCGGCAAGTGGTTAAACTAAAGCTTAGTACACAGAGGCGGCATCAGCCAGTTCAATAGAAACTGGCCGACATGCTTTCTGTGTGTACTGCAGTCGGTCCAACAGAAGCCAGCCATAGGGCCATGACCCAAAAAGGTCTACCGATCGGCTCCGGATCAGCGCTCTCAGCCAATGGCTGAGAGTACTGACTGGAGAGTTCTGGCAGAACACAATAGCACAGCAGGGGAGATCGATGTACTAACGTTGGATAGTTAGTACATCGTCTCCTCCTAAACTGTGATATTTTTTTTCATTTAGCCCTGCTGGGTTAAGTGAAACAATCTACTGGTGTGTACTAAGCTTGATGCTTTGTAACAATAAAATAGAAGATTAATTTTAATTAGTTATGGTTACTGAATGAATGGTGATGTACCCCCAAAAAAGTTTGGTGGGTGGTGTTGTTCTGATATTGATTCCAGCAAATGTTTAGGTTTGTACTAGGTCAGAACTAAGTCAGTACCTTCTTATGCCCCCCATACACATGAGCAGAAATTCGGCCAGCAAAAGTCCAATGAGAGCTTTTGGTTGGAAATTGTGACCGTGTGTATGCTCCATCGAACTTTTGCTGGCAGAATTCCAGCCAGCAAAAGATTGAGAGCATGTTCTCTATTTTTCGGTCGGAAAAAGTTCCGATCGTCTGTACCAATTCCGATGAGCAAAATTCCAATGCATGCGCGCAAACAATTTGACGCATGCTAGGAAGCATTGAACTTAATTTTCTCGGCTCGTCATAGTGTTGGACGTCAACGTGTTCTTGACAGTTGAAAGTTCAGAGAACTTTTGTGTGACCGTGTGTATGCAAGCCAAGCTTGAGCAGAATCCAAACCATCCAAGTTTTTTCCGACGGAAAATCCGCTCGTGTGTAAGATGTAATTTTTATCCATCATGGAAAAATCAGTGTTGAGTAGAACATAAACACCTTAATGCATATCAGTAACAAGATCTTTCTTCTGGAAATGGAATATTATTCTCCAGCTATCGTGCTTGGCTTCAGTGCTGTAAAGGTCCAATACCAGAACTCTCTTTTTATTCCATCCTAAAGTTGAACTCCACCCTAACTTTAAGTCTTGCACAGTTGTACAAACTCTTCTCCTGTACCGAAATGGCTTATTCTGATTTTACTGCATGTTTTGAGCATGTATATTAGAAGCTGCAGAAAGTCAGACAGCCTAATTTCTGGCATCATCTAGCGCTTTCCTCCCCAGCCTGAAGATCCCAGCCCCCCAATTTATCAAATTTTTTTTTTTTCAGTCATGGAGGATCAGCATCAAATGTGAGCATAACCTAGAGTGGTCTGTATGCAAATGTAGTCTGGTTTGGAATGCCCACTCCTGCAAACATTCACCCATCAAGGCATTTTTATATTTGCATAACTCTTCTCATGAGCCAACCCACTCCTTGTATCAAAGCTGAGGTCTCTTAAGAGCTGTTCTGAATCTGGATACTGTGATGATTTCAGGAAGCAATATGCAGAACCTTTCTGGCCCCTCCCACCAGCTGTGATCTGATTGCATTGTGAGATAAGCACAGAGACCCAGTTATGACATCACTGGATCTAAATAAAAGTATGTATTGCAGCAAAAGGAAAGAATGTATTTAAACATTGTATTAGAGTGTTTATGAGGTGAGAGAGGAAGAACCATGGAAGCCAAAATATAATCAGAATAATCTTCAGCTTTAAGTAAACCCGATGGCACATTGCAATGAACTGTGTGTTGGTCATTTTATAAGCATACACCATTAAAGTGCAGGAATTAGGGAAAAAAAAACATATCTTTATTATTGCATAACCAGGCCCAGCTTCCTACAGCAATCTTTGTCCACAAAAAAGCTGCTAGTATCCCAGAAGTTGCTATGTTGCATTGCTATACTGTACGATTCTTCTTGGCTACAAATAAAATGCTACAATCAATGCCCTGATAATAATGTTATTACCTATTGTATGGTTTTACCTCAAGCGACATCCATCTAAATAATCATTGAGATTGGAGATGTTTATCAGTTTCTATAGAACACTTTAACACTGTGCTTGGCACATGATGTTTTTGTTCCCGAGTTCTTGGAATGTAGGCTATTTGTGTTTCTCTACAATAAAGACTTCAATGTAATATAAGCATGTAAAAGAAAAATACTTTAATTTGATAATGATTACTCAGGGATTACATGCTGCTACCATTGTTCAAGAAAAAAAAAACATAAAATGGCTTTGCTTATTAAAGCAGTGAAAATTATATTCCATAGCAGAATGTGGTAGGCAGGCCACCATTGTCTACTTGGAACATGACTGATTAGAAGAAGGGACACTATGCCTCTCTACAAGACATTGGTGTAAAGTGTTTTACAAGCTGAACAAAACTATAGCAGTACCAAATGAAAGCTTCAATTACAGGTATGTAAAGATTACTATACCATGGGCTTTGTACACATTGTAGACATGGTATTTTACATTAATCAATGACCATATGCGGTATAAAAATGTATAAAAAAAACCTGCATTATAGTACAAAAGAACAGTTTAAAACTATGTTAAAGTAGCAGCTATTATAGCAGTACATTTAATTTTAAAAAATAAATATAAAGGAGTAAAAATTAAGAAATGTTAAAGGGGTTGTAAACCCTTGTGTTTTTTCACCTTAATGCATCCTATGCATTAAGGTGAAAAAACACAAAGGGTTTACAGCCCTAGGGGGTTATACGATGCTGGGAGGAACTACCAGCGCCACCGGGGGGACCCCAGAATTCAAGAATTGGGGCCACTCTGTGCAAAACTAACTGCGCAGGGGAGGTAAATATACCATGTTTGTTTGTTTTGTTTTTTTAAACTTAGCTTTACAATCACTTTAAGTAATACAAAAAAAGTAATAAAAAAACATGTTACTTGTGCTAGTGATACTGATAACATGCATTTGAGGAATTTATGAATCATCTCATTTGAGGGATTAGTGAATATGGCTGAGGCCATATTTGATTGGTTGCTCATATTGAGTGACTTGGTTTTCATAAAGATGTGGAGCAGTGGCAGTCAAAAAGTATAATAACTGTTATGTAGAGTTCTCCCCTGCTACATTCACTTCAACACAAGGGGGGTTATTTACCAAAGGAAAATCCACTTTGCACTGCAAGTGCACTTGAAAGTGCACTTGAAAGTGCACTTGGAAGTAAAGTCACTGTAGATCGGAGGGGGACATGCAAGGAAAATAAAAAACAGCATTTTAGCTTGCACATGATTAGATGATAAAATCAGCAGAGCTTCCACTCATTTCAGATCTACCCCTTAGATTTAGAGCGACTGCACTTCCAAGTGCACTTGCAGTGCAAAGTGGACTTGCCTTTTGTAAATAACCCCTAAAGTTAGCCAGTTTTAGGTTTCCTATCCAGAAAACAAGGTGTTCCTCGGTGAGTGCAGGAGTTGTATTTCTTGCAAGATCTACTCATGCTGCCATTGCTGGTGCCTTTGGTGTCAGCACAGCACTGCATAGTTTTTCAGTCTGGCATATTACTAATGCCAGTGAAGAGAGAGTTTCAATACTTCAATTTAGGCTTCTTCACAAGAAATAAAGTCATGCAGAAATGTAGCACAGTGAGAAGTTCCATTTAATTTAACCTCCACAAAAAAATCTTTGAGAACAGATGTCAAAGCCCTGAATCAAAAAACACCATACATATATAGAAAAATAGGAAGATTTTTTTCCCCCAAATTACAACTGGAGCCCATAGTGCAAACAACTCTAGAAACCACTACTTAAAAATATCCACTTTGCAGGGCTATCATAGGAGCTGAAGTGTATAAAATAATACAAAAATCTATATACAACCAACTGTTTAACAAAATATATTTTTATTTATAGAATAGCTTTAAAGACACAAAACAGATCTTAAAAACAAAGGTATTCCTGTTAAAAAATAAACTCCACCCTAATTGATCCTTCAAATAAACTTTTTAAAGAATGACGGCTACAGCGCGGCTCGATAACTCTGGGAGGGTGTACATTGACGTCCTCACAGAATCCCGCCTCCTGGGGCATGCACCTGGGAATACCTGTGACCGCCCGGTCACGGATCACAGTAAATGCCCGCTGACAGCAGCTGTTTACCACGCAATCACTTGTAAACAAACCGGCATCATGTCCGGTTCCTCTCTCCCCTCTTTGTACCGATCGGTACAGTGTGAGTGGAGAGGGGGAGAGAACCGGTGCAGCACTACAGATCCAGTCCACATCGCTGATCTGTTCGCATTGTAGCCTCATCCAGCCATCCATCCATGCTCAGCCAACCATGATGTAATACTCATCAAGCAATCCATCCATGCTCAGCCATCCATCCATACTCAGCAATACTCATCCATCCATCCATACTCATCCATCCATCCATCCATACTCAGCCATTCAATCCACCTACATCCATACCCAGCCATATTTAGCCATAGTCAGCCAAACTCAGCCTTACCCAGCCATACTCTGCCGTACCCAGCCATACTCGGCCGTACTCACTCATGCTCAGTCATCCCATCCATACTCAGCCATGCCCAACCACAGCTCACCCATCCCCATTCATTCTCATCCATTCTACCTCCATGCCACTAAACAGTGCCTCACAAAAGTGTAATAGGTAGTCAAATCAGATTTCAAACGTTTGCCCCTAGAACACCTGATGGTACTGCCTGCATGTTGGGCCTCTTTATGTAGCCAGGCTGTGTAAAAGTCACACATATGTGGTATCGCCGTACTCAGGAGGAGTAGGAGAATCTATTTTGGGGTGTAATTTTTGGTATGTACATGCTATGTGTTAGAAATATTGTATAAATGGACAACTTTGTGCAAAAAAAAAATGTGTTTTAATTTTCTTTACACATTTTTCAAAAACTTGTAGAAAAAATGACATGTTCAAAAGACTCACTATGCCTCATAGATTAAACGTCGGGTTGTTTTCGTTCCAAAATGGGGTCGTTTCCACTGTCCTGGTGCTCCAGGTGCTCCTTCAATAGTGTAAGAGGTAGTCAAGAAATTAAATGTGTAATTTATGCTTCAAGAAAGCCTGATGGTGCTCCCTGCATGTTGGGCCTCTGTATGGGCCATGCTGTGTAAAAGTCTCACACATGTGGTATCGCATACTCAGGAGTAGTAGTAGTAGAATGTGTTTTGGGGTGTAATTTGTGCTATGCATATGCTGTGTGTGAGAAATAACCTGCTAATATAACAATTTTGTGTGAAAAAAAAAAAGAAAAAGAATCTTGATTTTGCAATTGAATTGTGGGAAAAAATTACAACCTCAAAAAACTCACCATGCCTCTTACTAAATACCTTGGAATGTCTACTCTCCAAAAAAGGGTAAAAAATTTAAAACAGAAACAAAGAAAAAAAAAATTTTTACAGAATTTTCGGTCTTTTTTTATAGCTCAAAAATTTAAAAAGACAGCGGTGATTAAATACCACGAAAAGAAAGCTTGATTTGTGTGAAAAAAAGGACAAAAAATGTCATATAGGTACAGTGATGTATGACTGAGTAATTGTCATTCAAAATGTGAGAGCACCGAAAAGTGAAAATTGGTCTGGTTAGGAATGGGGTTTAAGTGCCCAGTGGTAAAGTGGTTAAAAACACCCACTTTGCAGGCCTATCACAGAAGTTGACAGAAGAAAAAAAAATCTATATACAACCAACTGCTTAACAAAATATATTTTTAATTTATAGAATAGATTTAAAGACACAAAAGAGATCTTAAAAACATAGGTATGCCTCTTAAAAATAAACTCCACAATAATTTATCCTTCTAATAGAGATATTTTTCCCCAAAACTACAACCAGAGCCCAAAGTGGAAAAACTCTAGAAACCAGTATTTAAAAATATCCACTTTGGAGTGCTATCATGGGAGTTGAAGTATATAAGAAAACAACAAAAAAATCTATATACAACCAAATGCCTAACAAAATATCTTTTTATT
Source organism: Lithobates pipiens (assembly GCF_037356315.1). Taxonomy (NCBI): domain Eukaryota; kingdom Metazoa; phylum Chordata; class Amphibia; order Anura; family Ranidae; genus Lithobates; species Lithobates pipiens. The sequence goes on along the minus strand of NW_027507758.1, from coordinate 312,031,265 downwards.
TATAGAATAGCATTAAGGACACAAAAAGGTCTTAAAAACATATATACCTGTTAAAAATAAACTCCACCCTAATTGATCCTTTTAATAGAATTTTTTTCCCAAAACTACAACTGGAGCCCAAAGTAGAAAGACTCTAAAAGCCACTATTTAAAAATATCCACTTTGCAGGGCTGTCATGGAGTAGAAGTACATAATGAAAAAAAAATAACAAACAAACAAAAAAATAAATCTATATATACAACCAACTGCTTAACAAAATATGTTTTTATTTATAACATAGCTTTAAAGACACAAAACACATATTAAAATAACATTCATCCTAATTGATCCTTCTAATAGATAAGGTGCATAGATACATACTAAAGCACAGACATATACATTAACTAGTAATAAATGTGTTATACATATCATAAAAGATGAAGAGTGGGTTTATTAATCACACAACAGTGGTGGTGCTCTCTGAAGATACAGAAGTTCCTTAGATACTTACAGTATATAGAGAATATCATTGACCGTAGAATGAATGGAGACAGCTGTGAAACACTGAATCATATATATATAAATGTCATCCAAATAATCAATGGAGGCACTGCAATATGAACTTCCAGATCAATCAAAGAAAGGGCCCATCAACAACTTCATGCATTGCCTAAAAAGTAGGCAATCCTCAGAAGCAAACAATTCATAGACCCTTTGCTGACATGCTCTTCTAGGCAAGATGGCAAGATGGTGGTATAAACTTAATCCAGGATGTTGGGATGATATAGCCAAACCGTGAATAGTATATTAACATTTTCGAAGAGCCCTTGACACTCCAAGTATTCAAAGGTCCAAAGGTGGATTTAACCTAACACAAAGGGACAACCAAGACCACAACTATATGGCTTGCACGTCACCTATATTGCTAGGAACCCATTAAACAGAAGACCATAGTAAATATAAAAGTCCACTCACTCTTACTCTCATAAGACTTCATGAAGAAACTTAATTCCATGAGTAAAGCCTGCAGTCCAGCCATCACAAAATGATGTAAGGGAGCACCACCACAGGATCAATAGGAGAGGAGACCAAGCATTTTACTGGTTTAGTTGGTATCCATTTAATTTAATATACATTATCTGGTAGGAAAAACTGAGACTTACAGTAATTTTCCTTTCCTGGTGCCTATTCATGGCTGCATACATGTGATAGAGCTCCGCCTCAACTCCTGCTGCAGGACTACTGAATAGCATATATTAAAGGCATAGCTCCTCCCCCAACATTCTTTGTAATATAGAATACCAAGGGTACACTGCATACTGTTCCAAGAGAAACATTAGCCCTCGCTGCCCAAGATGCTAATACCGCTCTCATTGAGTGAGCATTCCCCTGTGCCGGAGGTTCCAATTTCTTCATCCTGAAAGCTTTTCATATTAACTTGACAACCCAGGACGCCAAGGTTCTGGGGGAAGCTTCCCTTCCTCTATTTTTGCCCCATGGGATGATGATGAAAAGTCTTTCAGAGTTCCTAAGATTCACTGTGGCTTCCAAGTAGGCCCTGCGGACTTTGAAGATATCTAACTCATGACAGGAGTTTGATTCTGGGTCGGAAAAGACCGGTACTGGCCATGGTTCCAATAGATGTGACGTTGTGGTGACTGTAGGTGTGAACCCTTGGAGAGGGCGAAATTCTACCCTGTCAGAAAAAAGGATATATGTTCATATCCCACTCCCAGGGAGTGAAGTTCCGAAATCCTCCTGCCAGTTGTGATAGCCAGGAGAAAGGTTGTTTTCAAGATTAGATTCCAAATTGGGATTTAATCTACCAGCACGAATGGGTGAGTGGATAAGACTTCCACTATTAGAGGAAGGTCCCTCTTCAGAAAGGAACGCCTGCTTGGGGGGCCCATCTTCAGTATACCCCTGAGGAATGTAACCACTAGAGGATCTTCTGCCCACCTTGTGTTGATTGCTGCAGAGATTGCCGACACTTGTATTTTAACCGCTTGCAGACCAGCCGCCGCAGTTTTACTGTGGCAGGCTGACTCCGCTACGCAAAATCACGCGTGTGCCCGCCGCGAGCTCCGTGAGTCCGACAGCTGGTCCCGCAGACTCGATGTCCGCGAGCATACCCGCGATCGCCTCACGGAGAGGAAGAACGGGGAGATGCTGATGTAAACAAGTATCTCCCCATTCTGCCTAGTGACAGTGTCACTGATCAGCTGTCCCTGTAATCGGGAGCGCTGATCAGTGATGTGTCACACACAGCCCAGCCCCCCCACAGTTAGAATCACTCCCTAGGGCACACTTAACCCCTACAGCGCCACCTAGTGTTAACCCCTTCACTGCCAGTCACATATACACAATAATCAGTGCATGTTTAATCGCACTAATCGCTGTATAAATGTGAATGGTCCCAAAATAGCGCCAAAAGTGTCCGCCATAATGTCGCAGTCACAATAAAAATTGCTGATCACCGCCATTACTAGTAAAAAAAAAAATTCCATAAAACGATCCCCTTTTTGTAGACGCTAAAACTTTTGCGCAAACCAATCAATAAATGCTTATTGTGTTTTTTTTAACCAAAAATATGTGCCTAAACTGAGGGAAAAATTTTTTTTTTATATATTTTCTGGGGAGATTTATCATAGCAAAAAGTAAAAAAGAATGCGTTTTTTTTTCAAAATTGTCACTCTTTTTTTTGTTTATAGTGCAAAAAATAAAAACCACAGAGGTGATCAAATACCACCAAAAGAAAGCTCTATTTGTGGGGAAAAAAGGACGTCAATTTTGTTTGGGAGCAACGTCGCACGACCTTGAAATTGTCAGTTAAAGCGACGCAGTGCTGAATCGCAAAAAATGCTCTGGTCTTTGGCCAGCAAAATCCTCCGGGGCTGAAGTGGTTAAGACTCTCTGGCTGAGACCCAAATTTAGTTTGAAGAAAACTCAAGATATTAGCAGTGACGGGAGAGACTGGATCAAACTCCTTTTCTGTGGCGTAAGATAAGAACTTGTAACAAATCTTCACATATATTGCGTAAGTTGTTGGCTTTCCGGCTTTCAGGAGGGTGAATATGACTTCTTGGGAACATCCTAACATCTCAAACCTCCTCCTTTCAACCTCCATATACGAAGATCCAGTTTTTGTGGATCTGGATGGATCAGCCTGCCCTAGGTCAACAACTGCGGGAAGGGGGGAATTTTGTTAGGAGGATTCACACTGAGGTGCATGGCTAGGGGGAACCAAGGCCTCTTCGGCCAATAAGGTAATACTGCTAGTATTTGGACTGGTTCCCTTAGGAGTCTAATGCCGCGTACACACGACTGGACATTCCGTTGGAATGACCTCTGATGGACTTTTCGACTGACTTTTCGACGGAGTACTGAATGAGTTCTGCTGAAATGAACTTGCCTACACAGGATCACACCAAAGTCCGATCGTTTAACATGATGACGTACGACGGGACTAGAAAAAGGAAGTTCAATAGCCAGTAGCCTATAGCTGCCCTTGCGTCGTTGTGGGTCCGTCGGACCTGCATACAGATGAGCGGTTTTCTCTATAGTAACTGGTTCCGGCAGAGTTCCAGCGGAAAGACTTGAAACATGTTCTTTTTCTAAAGTCCGTCAGATTTTTCGACAGAAAAGGTCAGATGAAGCCCACACACGATCAAATTGTCTGACGGATTTGTTCCATCGGAACTTTGCTGTCGAAAAGTCCAGTCGTGTGTACACGGCATTAGGAGAACTTATGAGATGAGTGGACGAGGAGGAAAGGCATAAGGCGCCTTGAGGTTCCAAGGACATGATAGCGTATCTACTCCCTCCACATGTGAGCTTGGTATTATCCTGGGTAGCAAATAGGTCCACCTGAAGGGTCTGCCATAGATGGAAAATTTGGTTGAACGCCATGTGGTGGAGTGACCACTCGTTGTCCCCAAATCTCCTCAATAAGATGTCTGCCTCTGTGTTCATTTTGCTGGGAGATATATTGCTCTGAGGTCCCCCAGGTTCCTTTCAGCTCTGAGCATTATAGGTTCCACTTCCTTTAGAAGCGTTTTGCTGTGGGCGCTCCCTTGTTTCTGAAGATATGAAACTGCAGCTTTGCAGCAGAAGCGTCCTCTGTTCCTTGATTTGGGGTGCAAACGAGGTAAAGGCTTGAAAAGCTGCTCTGATTTCCAATATATTGGACACTATCCCTTTGGTTGGAAAGGATCATCTCCCCTGGATCCTGACCTCTCTGCAATGGACAACCCACCCCTGACCACTCACGTCTGACGTAATTATGGTCCATGAGTGGGAACCCAAAAGGTGAGACTGGGAGAGATTCTCTGGCTTGGTCCACCAGTGCAGGCTCCAGGACATTGGGGTCAACAACAGAATTGTCTGAGATAGATGTTGCTTTTTCCATTGTGCTAGGAATCCTGTCTTGAAGTGCCTCAGATGCCAGTGAGCCCATGGGACCAGAGAAATACAAGAAGACATCGTCCCTATAAGGCTCAGACATTGTGAAGCTGATAAATGGGACTTTCGTATTGTCTATAACATTTTTTGAATGATGCCCTCCATCTTTGTTTGAGGTAAAGAGACTATGGCCAGACCTTTATCGAAACATTGCCCCTAGGTAAATCATTTGTTGTGTTGGTATCAGCTGGCTCTTTTGGTGATTCCCTAATCACCCCCAGTTCTGATAATAATTGCAGAAGTATTTCTCTGTGGGCTATAAATTAATCCGGGTTGTTGGATAATAAGAGGATATCGTCTAGATAGTGATAAATTCTTAATCCTCTTCTCTCTTAGAGGGGCCAGGACAGATATTTACACCTTCGTAAAAAAACGAGGGGAGGTGCACAGCCCGAAAGGTAGAGCCTGGAATTGCAGGTGGACATGACTGACTGCAAACCCTTGAAAAGATGGTAGAATATGGAAGGTAAGCGTCCTGCAGGTCTATTGATATCAACCAATCTCTTGGTTGTATGACTTGAATGATTGTCTGCAGCGACCCCATCTTGGAACTCTCAATATGAATGTATCTGTTGAGTCTCTTCAAATCTATTACAGGCCTCCAGTCACCTGTTTTCTTCTGTACCAGGAAGAGGGTGGAATATAAACCTGTAAATCGTTCCGATGGAGGGACAGGTACTGCTGCCCCTTGATGCTGTAGAGAATTCATAAAACTGATTTAAGGCCAGAGCTTTCTCTGAGGATATCGTTATCTGGGCTTATTTGATGTATGTGTGAAGAGGCTGATGATAAAAGGTCCAGAAATGTCCGTACCAAATTGTTGCTAGGACCCTTGGGTTCTGGCATCTGGCAGCCCAGACTGAAGAAACATTTTAGTCGAGCTCCTACGGGGGGCGTCTCTGCCCTTCTGGTGTCAAAAAATCTCCATCCCCTCCTGGGGAACGGTGAGGGTCTTGTTCCTTCTGGCGCCCAGAAAAGATGACTGAGTGCTTTGCCAGGATCTTTTATTATCTTTAACCGCTTCAGCCCCGGAAGATTTTACCCCCTTCCTGACCAGAGCACTTTTTGTGATTCGGCACTGCATCGCTTTAACAGACAATTGCGTGGTCGGGCAACGTCGTACCCAAACAAAATTGACATCCTTTTTTTCCCACAAATAGAGCTTTCTTTTGGTGATATTTGATAATCTCTGTGGTTTTTATTTTTTGTGCTATGAAAAAAAAAAAGCAACAATTTTGAAAAAAAACATGATATTTTGTACTTTTTGGTATAATAAATATCCCCATTTTTTTAAAAAAGCTCATTTTTTCTCAGTTTAGGCCGATATGTATTCTTCTACATAATTTTGGTAATAAAAATCAGAATAAGCATATATTGATTTGTTTGCGCAAAAGTTATAGCATCTACAAAATAGGGGATAGCTTTATAGCATTTATTTATTTATTTATTTTACTAATAATTCGCCTGCCTGTGCCATTCTGCCACAGTATAACTGCGCCGGCTGGTCGAGTTTGATTGTCGGAGGCGAGATAAATAATTTCTTGTTCTCTGGACCTACCTGTCCTGAAGAAGCAAGCCGGATTTCCCCCGTTTCTCAAGAAATTGCTTTATCAAGCTTCTTGCCGAAGAGGTATTTGCCATCAAAAGGAATCTTGCACCAATTTTGTTTTGATGCAAGATCAGCAGTCCAGGGTTTTAGCCATAGGGCCCTTTTGCCATGACCGAATGTAGCATTGAGTTAGCCGAACAGCGGACCGTGTCAATGGCTGCTTCACCCACAAAATCCGCCGCCAACTTAAGCTCCTCCAGATCTTTGATTATATATCGTCCTTGGGGACATCTTGGAGCCTCAGGCGACGTCTTATGATGAAACACGTAATGCGAGACTCTTGGTACATACTACTTCTGGTTTCTCTCAGCGCGGTCTGTGGAACGCACGCCATTCAGGCCCCAAGAGTATCTTGTTTTACCTTGCATGGCTGCTGGAGCATTGGAGCTCCCCACCCTGTTTTACCAGGCTTTTGCCTTTATATATTTTTTATGAATATAATATTTCTTTTTAACGGTGGTCCATTTTTTCTGCTAAATTACATGGTGGATAGCCCAATGTCCACAGCTTGCAGTGGAGAAAGGAGAAATAGCATTAGTGTTTTCACTAATAGCTTGCATATACCCCGTGTTACGCTACTCAGGAGGGACTAGGAGGGGCCAGGACTCTATGCGGAGACCCGATCGGCTGTACCAGGTTGTGGAGGAGGATATACCCCGGGATTGGTCTAGTAGGGATAGGAGTATATCTCATTCATACACCTTTCACCCCTGCAGGGGTAAGGCACTCTGATGAGTGCAATTACGAGAGGGGAGCATGTAAAGTCACTTTTATTTTTGGCACTGGAATTTCAAACAGACTGTCACCATTTATATTTTTGGGTTTGCACCAGTCATTTTTTATTTTTATTTTTTTCTGGCATATGGACATTAATTTGTGCTCCTTGCACATCTATTGGACTTTTGATTATAATACTTTTTTTTGCATATATTGTTTGCACATTAATTGGGTTATAACTTAGTATCAGTTATACACCACACCATTATATATTTTTGCACATCTATTGGATTTTTGATTTGTTCTCTGCATTTGATTATGTTGTTTGCACAGTAACTGGGTACTCATACCCTATTATCAGTTACACACTATTTTTTACATCACATTATTTTATTTACTGTGTTTTTTGATGGATTTATTACACTAGCCCATACACTTGGTTTACCCAGCTTCTCACCTACGTTTGGGATAATTCTCCATTGTATCGCATTCCATTACCCCTGATATACCAAATGTGGGAGTTTTACCTTTACCCATTATTTACTTTTGCATAGAACAGCAACATTTCCCTCTCTTTGTACATTTTATTGTAGATTTCACTTTATGAAGTTTGTTTTAGGGAGGCAGCAGTTCATCTCACTCCTAAGTGTGGAATCCTTGCTTATTTTATTTATCTTAGTGGAAGGCTGCTTCTATGTTTTCCATCCATGACCTAATAGCGTTGGAAACAGACCTTGCCGCCCCTGCAGCTAGATAGCTGCACCTGAGATCCAGATCAATTTGTCTGTCCAGGGGATCCTTAAATGATGTGGAATCCTACATCATGTAGGTAGCAGGTTACTGCCCGAAGGACCCGGAGTGTCGAGGTCAAGGCCTTGTGCCTGAACAGCCTGAGAAGTTGGATGGCTGGGAATTATGGCCACAAGTTCTGAGAAAGATCTAGTTCTAGTTCTCGGTTGGCTGCATAGTCCCTGAGGCAGTCCTTACAGACCAATTTATCAGGGATAGGGAACAGCGCCACATGCCAAGCACTTCTTGCTTGACCCTTGAGATGGGGGTGAAGGAGAGCAACAATGTCTTTGAAACCGAGATCTCCTGGAAGACTTATGATGTGAAGAGACCAAGGAAACTAAGGAAGCTGATCCTCCCGCTGCATCCACCAACATTCGTTTGTTCTTGAAGCACCAGCAGAATGCATTCCTGTGAGGAAACTCTACAAGACCCCAAAAGATCCACACAAGGGGTTCCCAGTCTTATTAGCACTAATAGCGGCCCAAGAACAGGGACTGCGCACGGGAGGGGCTGAACCCGGCGGACACCGCCGATGGCAGAGGTATGGACGTACTGCTACTCTTCACGAGTTCCAGAGGTATGAGAAAAAAAAGGGGAATGTTGGGGGAGGGCCTATGCCTTTAATTTATGCTATTCCCTAGTCCTGAAGGGAGGAGTCGAGGCGGAGCTCTATCACATGTATGCTGCAATGGAGGACCAGGAAAGGGCTGTTTTAACATAGAAATACAGAAGAGTGACATCAGAAAAAAGACCAAGTGTTCCATCAACTCTATTGTTAATATATCATTTATACATTTTTTGAGCATGGATCTATGTTTAAAAAACAGAAACTACGTGGAAAGTGTCAACCTGCACTCTGAGTCTGAATGATTATAGAGACTGCTGCATCCAAAAATATCTGAATTAAAAATATGTGTACAACATACAACCAAATAAAATAATTTGTTAATATTGCCCCAAAGTGCTCATGCGCATGAATAAACTCATACAGACGTTCATAAATGATTATACAAACTTGTGCAAATAATCAAAAAAAAAGTCCTCCTGTGCATAAAATATATACAAATTTAAAAAGTCCATCCATAGTCTATATAATCAAAGGCAGGCTGATGCTGTAAAATCTATAGAAATTGCCATGCACCTCCATGTGTGTCACCCCCTCCACCTGTGCAAACTGCTTACCAAAAATTGTTAACCTCACAATTATTAGTGCAGCATGATAAATCTCCATGATCTCAGCAGCAACAGCTCTCCACTGTATAGCTCTCATCCACCTCACGGCTTCAAGTATCTCCACCCAAAGCTCAAACAAAAAAACAAAAACAAAAAAATGGTGTCTGCCAAACTTTTGCAGACACCATTTTTTTGTTTTCTGTAATTTTGAAAGTGTAAATGATGGAAATAAAATCTAACTTTTTTTTACATATTATAAGAATGTCTAATCTGTAATTTGATGCCAGTTGGAGATTTTTCCATTTTTCCTTGGCTTCGTTATGCACATTAATACACATTTTTACCTGGGGTGCCCAAACTTTCGATCCCCACTGTATTCAGACATAGACTAGGTGGAGGGAAACATGCATTCGTCTAAGGGTCACCAGTTCCTGAATGTCATGCAGGACAATTTCATGGGTCAGATGGTAGACTTCTATTTCTTAACCACTTAACAACCGCCCATTGCCGATTAACAGCTTCAGTAGTACATATCCTGCATCTCAAGCGTCTCTTCTCCAGGGAGAATAAGATCAGTGCTCACAATATTTCTTCATAACTAATATCCTCTAGTCTTTTTATTAGCTTTGTTGCCCTTCTTTGTACTCGCTCCATTTCCAGTACATCCTTCCTGAGGACTGAGGCCCAGAACTGGACAGCATACTCCAGGTGAGGCTGGACCAAAGTCTTGTAGAGTGGGAGAATTATCATTTTTCTCTGGAGTTGATCCCCTTTTTAATGTATGCCAATATTCTGTTTGCTTTGTTAGCAGCAGCTTGGCAATACATGCCATTGCTGAGCCTATCATATACTAGGACCCCCAGGTCCTTTTCCATTCTAGATTATTATAGTTATTATAATTCTATATATTCAAATCAAGGCGATACATTTGGAAGAAAATTTCTATAAAGGATACAATCTGTAATAAATGATCAGTACTTCCTTAGTTCTCAGTCCCTTAATATCAGATAATTTGATTATATACAAATAATATCAGTCTAATTTTGTTCATGTATCCATCTTGGAGTTAACATTGTTACTAAGGTAGAGTCACTAAAACAGACGGTTCCAATTATAAAATACAGAACAGCTGCCATCATTTCTAGTGTATTATTTGTAGAGTAGTAAATAAAGATTGTCTGCTTTGTCAACATGGCTCATATTTATCTTTCCAAAATGACAACATTCCCTGGATAGGGTAAGTCTCATTTTTTTATTTATTTGCATGAATATTATAATGTGGTCTAATCATATACAAGGCCTATTTAGTTAGGAATTGCAATGCGTAATGACACAGTTCAGAAGCCATGTGATAGAAAGAATAATTCTGGTTGGCGGTTATGAGTGGCCTTTGCTAGTTTTGTTGTATACTTTATAATTCCCAACAGTTCACATCACTAGTCTGATATTAATGCAGAAATCTTCAAACCTAAGTTTATTTACAAATCAGCACAAGGGACGGTACTTAACCACTTGCTTACTGGGCACTTAAACCCCCCTCCTGCCCAGACCAATTTTCAGCTTTCGGTGCTCTCACACTTTGAATGACAATTACTCATGCAACACTGTACCCAAATTAATTTTTTGTCCTTTTTTTCCCACAAATAGAGCTTTCTTTTGGTGGTATTTGATCACCTCTGGGGTTTTTATTTTTTGCGCTATAAATGAAAAAAAAGACCAGAAATTTTGAAAAAAAACGCATATTTCTTTGTTTCTGTGACAGAATTATGCAAATTATTAATTTTTCTTCATAAATTTTGGCCACAATTTATACTGCTACATATCTTTGGTAAAAATAACCCAAATTAGTGGATATTATTTGGTCTTTGTGAAAGTTAGAGAGTCTACAAGCTGTGGTGCGAATCGCACAAAATTGATCACATCTGATGTACTGGTGGCCTATCTCACTTCTTGTGACCCGAACAAGTCAGGAAAGTACAAATACCCCCCACATGACCCCTTTTTGGAAAGTAGACATTCCAAGGTATTTAGTAAGAGGCATGGTGAGCTTTTTGATGTTGTCATTTTTTTCCCACAATTCTTTGCAAAATTAAGATTTTTCATTTTTTTTATTTTTTTCCACAAAATTGTCATTGTAATAGGTTATTTCTCTCACATAGCATGTGTATACCACAAATGACACCCCCAAAAAATTCTGCTACTCCTCTTGAGTATTACAATACCACATGTGTGGGACTTTTTCACAGCCTGGCCACATAAGAGAGGCCCAACATGCAGGGAGTGCCGTCACATGTTCTAGGAGCATAAATTACACATCTAACTTGTTGACTACATATTACACTTTTGAAGGCCCTGGAGCACCAGGACAATGACACGTGGCACTGATGACAGATGGCACTAATATGTGGCACTGATGACAGATGGCACTAATACGTGCCACCGATGACAGATGGCACTAATACGTGCCACCGATGACAGATGGCACTAATACGTGCCACCGATGACGCGTGACACTGATGACAGATGGCACTGATAAGTGGCATTGATGACACGTGACACTGACAACAGATGGCACGTGACACTGACAGGTGGCACTGATGACAAATGGCACTATGTGGCACTGATGACAGATGGCACTGGGGACAAATGGCACTGACAACAGGTGGCACTGGGCACAGATAGCACTAACAGGTGGCACTGGGGGCAGGTAGCACTGGGGTGGATGGCACTGGGGCAGGATGGCACTTTTTTTTTTCTTTTACACTTACAGCTGCTGCAGCCGTTCACGCTGTCTGTGCGAGGAGGGAGAGCGGCGCTGAGAGATGATCTCATATGTTTACATATGAGATCATCTCACATTGGACACGCTGATCAGGCTGTAAATGGCCGCTGTGATTGGCCGTTTACAGCGATCTGTGTTTGCCTGTCTCCGGGAGACACTGCCAACACATAACTTCCCCGATGCGTGCCCGCGGCAGCGTGCATTGCGGAAGTAAACAACAGGACGTCCAGGGACGGCCTCCCGGACTAAAGCGCCCGCTCTACGGCTGTCATTCGGCTATAGGGCGGGCGGGAAGAGGTTATAGTCAATGTGGTTTCCCTTGTGCTGCTGGCTGCTCTCCTTTTGTTGAAATCCAAAGTCCTCTAATTCCCCCTCCCCCCCCATACCCCCACAGCCATAGTCTTCCAGTGCTACAGGGTAATATGATTGGCTGGACCTGTTACTTGTCAAGAATACAGACTATGCCCACCATTTCTACCCCCTCTTCCATTTATAGAACCTTTCAGCAACAAAGAATGCTCTATGAATGGAGGCCAGGCAGATGAATGAAAGGGCCATCTCCTCCAGTCCTAGATAGTTTTTCACTGTTGGAAGCTATAGTACATCCATCTTCTATGAATGGGAGAGGGGGCAGAAAGGACAGGCATAGTCTGCACTCTTGATGAATGCCTATGACAGGTCCAGCCAATCGTATTACCCCTGCAGCAGCGGAAGATTACAGCTGCGGGGGTATTGGGGTAGAGAGGCACAGGACTTTGGATTTAAACTGTTAACAGCCAGAAGCACGAAGGAAACATTTAACCTAACTTAAGTACCATTCCTTGTGCTGATTATAAAAAGTAGATATAACAGGAAGCATCTGAAGAAGGACCATCCTGGCAGGGTTACAGCAGAAGTAAATCCATTTATTTAAGACCCCTTTCACACTGGGGCGTTTTTCATGCGCGTTAGCGGAAAAAAAAGCGCCTGAAAGAAGCCGCAACTGCAATCCCAATGTAAAAGCCCGAGTGCTTTCACACCGAGAACCCTTTCATACTGGGGCGTTTTTCAGGCGCTTCAGCGTTAAAAAAAGCGCCTGAAAGAAGCTGCAACTGCAATCCCAATGTAAAAGCCCGAGTGCTTTCACACCAAGGCGCTGCGCAGGCAGGGCGTCAAAAAAAAGTCCTGCAAGCAGCTTCTTTGCAGCGCTTTTGGAACGGTGAATACAACGCTCCTAAAGCGCCCCTTCCCATTGAAATCAATGGGAAGCACCTGTAAAACGCCAGAAAAACGCTATTGGCAGCAGCGTTTTGTGGGCGCTTTTAACCCTTTATTTGGCCACTAACAGGGGTTAAAAGCGCACCAATAACGCTCGAAAAACGCTGGTAAAGCGCTGCTAGTTTAAGCGGCGCTTTACGAGCGTTTTTCAGGCGCTGACATTGTGAAAGGGTTCTTAAAGCACTTGGGCTTTCACATTGGGACTGCAGATGAGGCTTCTTTCAAGCGCTTATTTAACGCTAAAGCGCCTGAAAAACGCCTAAAAAACGCCTAAAAAACGCCCCAGTGTGAAAGGGATCTAACAGTTTCAAAAAAGTTACCTTCCCAGCATGCTGGTAATGCTAACTGTCACACTGGCTGCTGTCATAACTGATCACATGTGCAGCAACATAGCAGTTGAAGATAAACAGAGGCTAAGATGGCAGTTTCCTTAGCTGAAAACGATAGGAGGGTTTACTTCCACTTTAACAGGATTACGTCAGTATTATTTGAATGAAAGCTGCAAGTCTAAAAATACTTTTAGACATCTTTTACAAGATTTTAGTGATTGGGTTTACATATATCATTAAAAGTGGACCCGAAAATCAGAAAGTGAAAATTTGCTACGTTATGGGAAAGATCTGAAATTTTTTTTACTTATGCAGTATATAGAAATAGTACCCTTTGTCATTAATTATTCTAGAATAATAGCAGTACACATTCTGGGATGCAAGGGCGCCTAGGCACTCCTAGGCTTAGAGGTTCAGAGCTGTAAAGCAGCAATGTGAGATCTGGGGCACTGTGCTTCTGACTGCTACTCCCATGAGATTTGGCGATTTCTCTTCTGTTGTACTCACGGATCTCTTTACTGGAGGCATAAGGAAGCGATGTCCTGCCTCTACTAAGATGGCCATCTCAACATAGATAGACTATTCAGAACAAGGCAAAGTCAGTAATGGAAAAAAAACATCAGCTGCAGGGAGACAAATCCTTTGCGTACTACCTACCCTTTTCTGAGCACAGCTTTCAGAGTTTAGCTCCTCTTCAACTTCTCTGTTGGATCTTGTGACACTTTGATGGCAGAAGGTGTAGTTGGCCTTCCAAAGTATTACAACCACCATTGTAGACCAATATGAGTTGCTACAGGTACCCATTCACAGCATTATCTTATTGAAAAAGTTTTTAGGTTTGTTTTCCATAAAATAATATCATCCTCGAAAATGCACATGCTGGTATAAATGTAATGATTATACACCATAAATATATTACATTCTATTATCCTCCTATGTTCAGACATAGATTATGCACATATGACTATGGGGGGGGGGGGGGGGGGGGGGGGGACAACCGATTTCTTTTGTGGACTACATCCACATAAAGTCACATGTTGGTCTACTATGATTGTTGTAGTTAAGCAAGGGATGTTGGTACTTTCTCTATAAGGGCTTGATACCCTCACAATGGTTATAATTGGCTCAGTATGTGTTCCACTGGGAATCGTTTTACTTAAAAAATACCCCATTTTGTAAAGACACTGGCAATATCATTGCACCTCTCTGATGGCATATGCAGAATGAGCTTTCTGCATTGTGTTCAAGGGGAGAAACTGTCATTAAAAGTGGACTTTTCATGCATTTTAATGCTAGGTCAGCTTTAATATAAATTCTACAGGCCTCACAGACATGCAATAGTGTGTTCACTATCACAAAACAAATAATATTGGATCAATACTATAAGCAAAGTACAGAACTAGTTAAACCTCCCACCTTCAATTCTCATTTATTAAGTCCCCAGGTTTATTTTTTTGAGCATGCTCAACTGGAATTCATTTATTTTATTTTTTTTACCAGAACAATGGCACTTCAGTTCCAAACCAATGACATACCAGATTCTTGGTTCCAAGTTTGAAATCTACTACACTAGGGGTTGTATTTAAAAAAAAAAAAAACGCATATCAATTTGTCAAACATCCTATCTGGAAAGAAAATAGTCTATTAACATTAGATGTTGTCAACATCCCCACAGAACGAATGTACAAGCAGCATTACAGGATGTATAGCTCTGCAAATTACTCCTATGTCACATTTAATACAAATATTGCCCTCTGTCTATAAAATCAAGTCAGAAAACACTAGAAGTCGCATTAGCCTCTACTAGAACTATTAGCCTCTGGTATAAATACAACCACACTCTGGTTGCCCCCACATCTTATCTTTCCTCTTGCTACTCTGTTCAGCGGATAAGGGTGATCATGTCACAGGGCTGGCACCATTGAATAAAAAGTTACATAGCAGTTGCGGTTGAAAAAAAAGACACAAGTCCAACCTATATGTGTGATTATATGTCATTATTACATTGTATATCCCTGTATGTTGCGGCCGTTCGGGTGCTTATCTAATAGTTTTTTGAAACAATCTATGCTCCCTGCTGAAACCACTGCCTGTGGAAGGGAATTCCATATCCTTGCCGCTTTTACAGTAAAGAACCCTCTACACAGTTTAAGGTTACACCTCTTTTCTTCTCATTTTAATGTGTAGGCACGTGTCTTTTTAAACTCTCTTCCGTGGAAAAGTTTTATCCCTATCGTGGGGTCACCAGTACAGCATTTATAAAATTGAAATCATATTCTCTCTGGAGAAGAGAAGTTCAGTGCTCGTAACCTTTCCTCATAACCAAGGTCCATCAGTCCATTTATTAGTTTTGTTGCCCTTCTCTGTACTCTCTCCATTTCCAGTACATCCTTCCGATGACTGGTGCCCAGAACTGGACAGCATACGCCAGGTGAGGCCGGACCAAAGTCTTGTAGAGCGGCAAAATTATCGTTTTATTCTGGAGTTGATCCCCTTTTTAATGTATGCAAATATTGCTTTGTTAGCAGCAGCTTGGCATCGCATTCCATTGCCAAACCCATCATCTACTAGGTCCCCCAGGTCCTTTTCCATCCTAGATTCCCCCAGAGGTTCTCCCCCCAGTGTATAGATTGCATTCATATTTTTGCCACCCAAATGCATTATTTTACATTTTTCCACATTAAACCTCATTTGCAATGTAATTGCCCACCTCATTAATTTGTTCAGATCTACTTGCAAGGTTTCCACATCCTGCGGGGAAGTTATTGCCCTGCTTAGCTTAGTGTCATCCGCAAATATAGAGATTGAACTGTTTATCCCATTCTCCAGGTAGTTTATGAACAAATTAAATAGGATTGGTCCCAGGGCAGAACCCTGGGGGACCCCACTTTCCACCCCTGACTATTCCCCCTTTATCACTACCCTCTGAACTCACCCTTGTAGCTAGTTTTCAATCCATGTACTCACCCTATGGTCCATGCCAACCAACCTTATTTTGTACAGTAAACGTTTAGGGGAACTGTGTCAAATGCTTTTGCAAAGTCCAGATACCCTACGTCTACAGGCCTTCCTTTATCTCGATGGCAGCTCAGCACCTCATAGAAGGATAATAGATTGGTTTGGCAAGAATGATTCTTCATGAATCTCTTCTGTACAGAAATAATATTTTCACTATTAGCAGTGATTCTCAACCTCATTAAATGATTATAGCATTTAGTGTTCATAAAAACCTCTTACCATGCATTTCACCTTATTTTAAAGTACCACTAAAGAACACACTGAATGTCAGTAAAGTACCCACTCAGATTTCTTTGCTAAAATTGCCAGTTTTTTTGTTAAACCACTTCCCGCCCGCCATATAGCAGAACGACGGCCGGAAAGTTATTGTGTATCCCAAATGGGCTTCGTATGACCTCAAGCAGGATAAGGCTGCTAACACACTCCCACTGGGGCGCGCAGTGATCGGTGGTGTGGTGTGTCACTGCATTTTTGAGCCCAGTAAAGAGCCTATGACATAGGCTCTTTACCATGTCCAATCACAGCTGATCACATGGTAACCAGGAAGTGCAGTTTATTTGCTTTTCCTCTACTTGCACTGACAAGGTGTGAGTAGAGCCAAATCGACTTGCATACTATTGATGTTAGGCTAACTGGTGTATTTTGGCCATTTTTTTTTTTTAAATATTGGTGCTACATTGGCTTTTCTGCAATCAGCTGTTACCATACCAGTCAGTAGACTGTTCTTAAAAATTAGGAACAATGGTCTGGCAATTACTTGACTGAGTACCCGAAGGACCCTCTGGTGCAAGCCATCTGGTTCCAGTGACTTATTAATGTTACGTTTTTCAAGTCTATTCCTAATTCTGTCCTTTGTTAGCCATTGGTCCAGTACTGTTACATGAGGTCATGGAGAGATCACATAGCCTTGTATAAGCTCCAAGTTGGTTTAGGGCTTACCCAGGGGTTTTTCATGGTAGCAGTAGCTGAATGGAGGAACAAGAGTGAGAAAAAAGGAGGCGAGCATATGTATAAACAAGGGAAAGGATTGCTTTAAGCCTATACCAATTGCCGGTTCTGGTCTCCACAACAGGGTGCTGTGAAACAAGGTCCAGTGCACTCAATTTTGGGGGGGGTTTAGAATGTGTGATTTGTTATGTCAGTTTATAAAGTAATTATATTGAAAATAAGTTGTAGTGCTAGTCTGTGTACTTGTGGGATGTAGACAAAAAGGTACAAAAACCTATGGACTCAGTAGGGGGTCAGAACAGTCCAATAAAATGGAGATCTTGTCCCGGGGATAAGAGCAGATGAGGGGGAGGGATGGTGGTGCTAGAAGTTGGGATCAACTGTACATTGGATGCACGATATACACAGCCATCTTGGGAGACTAGCCTCAGAGTAAGGAAAAACAAATAGAGCGCAGGTTCAGGTCAGTAAAAACCATTCCATTTTTTTTTTGAAGACTAAAACAGCATCCACTTAAATCTCAGAAGATGAAAACCAGCCTTGTATAGAAGAAACCTGTCAGCTCATGAAGCAGTAGCTCAACATCAGTGGGTTGATGAAAAAGGGTCCAGGGATCCACATACTACCGAGGCGTGGAAGCTCCCCACTGCAGCTTCTCGGTATTTCATGTTTTGTTCCCTTCGGCAGCTCATCATTCTCTGGTCCCTGATGTTTAACAGCACAAATAGTGTGTGGATCCTGGACCCTTTTTCATCACTCCACTGATGTTAAGCTACAGCTCCATGAGCTGACATGCTGCTTCATTATCAAGTTGGACTTCACCTTCTGAGATGTAAGTGAATTCTGTTATTTGTAATAAAAAAATTTAATGTTTTTTACTGACATCTGCGCCCTTTTTTTTTTTTTTTCCCCCTTGTTCTAAAATGATATATATTGGTTATAAAAAAGTACTTAGTAATCATTCTATTAAAACAGAAACAGAGAACTCCAGAGCACATGTTCTTTTAAAGGTCAGCTATAGTTTTCTGTAATCTGCTACAGGCCCATTTTGCTTTCAGCTCCACTCAGAAAAGGGAAAAGCTACTAATAAGGATCCCTGATCCCAATAATGAGTGCAAGCCTGCATTTTACTTCATACCCAGATGCAGGTTAGGAGGACATGACCTTTAAAGCAGTGTTAAAACCAAAAACAAACATTTATTATTATATTGCAGCTGCTTAGTTTTCTTGTTTTTACTTTTTTTTTTTTTTTCTATCGTCATCTTAGAAGCTGGCCAGTAAGTCCATTTTTCAAAAGAACAAGCTCTCCTATGAATGTATCAATTACAGGGAAGAAACAAAATTTAAAACACTGACAGGGGTGCTTACAAGAAGCAGCTTTTATTGATGTAAAACGAATGCAGCTACCACATTTATTGAGTAGTAAGCTGCACTATATAACATTTTTGGTTTTGGAGCTTAATACCACTTTGAAGTGGAGTTCCGCTGAAAAAAAAAAAAAAAAAAAAAAAAGTACAAATCAGCAGCTACAAAAAGTGTACACTTACCTGCCCACGGTCCAGCGATGCCGGTGTAAGAAGCCTCACTCCTCTCCAAGGTGCCAGCATTCTTACTGTGGGCACCAGGCTGTGGCTTCACAGCTGGGCATGCACTGTGCATGCGGGAGCCGCACTGTGAATGGCCGGGCAATCTTCTGGGACCCGTGACATGTCCCAGAAGATTGCAGGGAGGGAGGGGGTTTGGGGAAAGAGGTGAACTTACACTTCTTTCCAGGGCTCCGCAGCACCAGAAGGGAGCTGGAAGCCTCCAAAAAGGAGGGTCTCTCTCCCCCCTCCCCCAAACAAAAAAAAAGCCAAATGTGGCATGTCAGGGGGGTCACCATCACTTAAAGCAGAAGTTCAATTTTTGAGTGGAGCTCTGCTTTAAGACTGCTGCTGAAGTTTATACTATATTTGCATTCCAGGATACACTTAACCTATGACATGATCTGGCACAGAAAACCCAGCTGCAAGCCCGAGACTGCTTTGTCTGAAACAGTATACTAGTTCTGTAACTTAAGGCAGTAAATAAAAAGATATGAAATACTTATTACCATCATTCTTTGCTGCACATAATAAGCATTCAGCAACTCAGCAGAGAGATCTTCAAAACAGAAAGATTTTGTCCATACATTACACACTCCAAGAGTTACAAATGTATCATTTACTTGAAACTGTTAAATTATTCAGAGTTTTGTTTATAAATCTGCTTTCAAAGCAATATTTGAATCCTCATTCAAAACACAGTACAGTGACAAAAAGGAGCACGAATTCCATGAGGGTCCTCCAGATAAAAGGGCATCAGCCTTACTCCTCAATCTGTTTGTTGTTTTTTAGTGAAATTATCTTCACCTCAAAAGGTCTAAAAAACGCCAACAGGGCCTCGGTGTCTTGAATATTTAAGTTGTATTCTTTTGTTATCCTCTCTGCAGTCCATGTTTGTGGAGATTGTTTGTAATTGTTAAGAATGGTCAGAGCCTCAATAATAGTAATTTTACCCTTTGGAATGCTTTCTACATCGATGTTCAGAAAACCACTGCTCATGGTCTGCTTTGGACCTCTGAACTCCTCTGAGGCAGGCGGTAGAACTTCATGTTTCACCTAATTTGAGAGATCAAAGAAAACATTGGTGTTATCAAGTATTGAAATCAAAAGCAGACAAAAAGTAAAACAGAAAACGTACACAATAAACATGAACATAATATACGAGCAACCTCATTTCTACAGTAATATTAGCAGTGATTCTCAACCTCATTAAATGATTATAGCATTTAGTGTTCATAAAAACCTCTTACCATGCATTTCACCTTATTTTAAGTACCACTAAAGAACACACTGATGGTCAGTAAAAAGTACCCACTCAGATTTCTTTGCTAAAATGCCACTTTTGTTTATCCACTTCCTGCCCACCATATAGCAGAATGATGGCTGGAAAGTGGTTGTGTTATCCTGACTAGGCGTCATAAGATGTCCAGCAGGATAAGCCGATAACACGCACGCACAGGGGCGGCGCGCAGCGTGGCAATCGGTGGTGTGGTGTGTGTCTGACACGCTGCGTCTCTGATCCCAGTAAAGAGCCTATGACGTAGGCCCTTTACCATGTGATCAGCTGTGTCCAATCACAGCTGATCACATGGTAAACATGAAGTACCGTTTATCAGCTTTTTGTCTACTCGCGCTGACAAGGCGTGAGTAGAGGAGAGAGTCGATCGGCTTCTGTCCTGATGGGGGGGGGGGGGGGGGGGGGTCTTAGCTGATAATCAGTGCAGACCCATCAAAGGTGCCCACCCCAGATGCCAATAAATGGCCATTAGAAATGTCAATTTGTGCCCATCAGTGATGGGCACAAATTGGAACAGAAACAAAGGGAAAAAAACAAAAACTGTGGGGATTAAAGATCACCAAAAGAAAGCTCTAGTTGTGGGGAGAAAAAACAAATATAAAAAAAAAAGGATTAATGTCATATGGGTACAGTGTTGCATGACCATGCAATTATTCAAGATGTGGCTGGGGGTGAAAGTGCCCAGTATTGAAGTGGTTAAGAAGCACCAAGGAAACGTTCAGGCCCCTTGCATTGTCCAGCCTTTTCTCTTGGCAGCAGCGGCCTAGCATAAAAAAAACCTTGACGCAGGTAAACATGTATAGATGCGTCAAGCACTTGGGCGTTAAATAATGTCCTTGGCCAGAATAATAATGTATTCACTCATTGAAATTACTTTTCCAGTGTTTACGCACCTAGCATTAACGTGTTTTTAGATGCGTTTCCGTGCTTTAAGTGCGGTTTCTGGCAAAATGCTGCTGCTCCTGGACACATTGGCAGTGGGGTTTTTTTTTTCAGCCTCTGGGCTCTGACTAGGCCATGCAAGGACATTCATCTTTTCCTCCTTCAAACACTGTGGTCATTTTTGCGGTGTGCTTTGGGTCACTGTCCTGTTGGAAGGTAAAGTGGATGTACAGTGCCTTGCGAAAGTATTCAGCCCCCTTGAACTTTTCAACCTTTTGCCACATTTCAGGCTTCAAAACAAAGATATAAAATTTAATTTTTTTGTGAAGAATCACCAACAAGTGGGACACAATTGTGAAGTGGAACGAAATCTATTGGATAATTTAAACTTTTTTAGCAAATAAACTGAAAAGTGGTGCGTGCAAAATTATTCGGCCCCTTTACTTTCAGTGCAGCAAATTCACTCCAGAAGATCAGCGAGGATCTCTGAATGATCCAATGTTGTCCTAAATGACTGATGGTGATAAATAGAATCCACCTGTGTGTAATCAAGTCTCTGTATAAATGCACCTGCTCTGTGATAGTCTCAGGGTTCTGTTGAAAGCGAAGAGAGCATCATGAAGACCAAGGAACACACCAGGCAGGTCCGTAATACTGTTGTGGAGAAGTTTAAAGCCGGATTTGGATACAAAAAGATTTCCCAAGCTTTAAACATCCCAAGGAGCACTGTGCAAGCGATTATTTTGAAATGGGAGTATCAGACCACTGCAAATCTACCAAGACCTGGCCGTCCCTCTAAACTTTCAGCTCAGACAAGAAGACTGATCAGAGATGCAGCCAAGAGGCCCATGATCACTCTGGATGAACTGCAGAGAACTACAGCTGAGGTGGTAGAGTCTGTCCATAGGATAACAATCAGTCGTACACTACACAAATCTGGCCTTTATGGAAGAGTGGCAAGAAGAAAGCCATTTCTCAAAGATATCCATAAAAAGTCTTGTCTAAAGTTTGCCACAAGCCACCTGGGAGACACACCAAACATGTGGAAGAAGGTGCTCTGGTCAGATGAAACCAAAATCAAACTTTTTGCCCACAATGCAAAACTATATGTTTGGTGTAAAAGCAACACAGCTCATCACCCTCAACACACCATCCCCACTGTGAAACATGGTGGTGGCAGCATCATGGTTTGGGCCTGCTTTTCTTCAGCAGGGACAGGGAAGATGGTTAAAATTGAGGGGGAAGATGGATGCAGCCAAATATAGGACCATTTTAGATGAAAACCCGTTGGAGTCTGCAAAAGACCTGAAACTGGGACGGAGATTTATCTTCCAACAAGACAATGATCCCAAACATACAGCAAAATACATACAGCAAAATCTACAAAGGAATGGTTCACAAATAAACGTATCCAGGTGTTAGAATGGCCAAGTCAAAGTCCAGACCTGAATCCAATCGAGAATCTGTGGAAAGAGCTGAAAACTGCTGTTCACAAACGCTCTCCATCCAACCTTTCTGAGCTCGAGCTGTTTTGCAAGGAAGAATGGGCAAGAATTTCAGTCTCTCGATGTGCAAAACTGATAGAGACATACCCCAAGCGACTTGCAGCTGTAATCGCAGCAAAAGGTGGCTCTACAAAGTATTAACAAAGGGGGCCGAATAATTTTGCACGCCCCACTTTTCATTTTTTTTATTAGTTAAAAAAAAAAAGTTTCAAAAATCCAATAGATTTCGTTCCACTTCACAATTGTGTCCCACTTGTTGGTGATTCTTCACAAAAAATAAAATTTTTTATATCTTTATGTTTGAAGCCTGAAATGTGGCAAAAGGTTGAAAAGTTCAAGGGGGCCGAATACTTTCGTAAGGCACTGTACATTCACTCATTTCTAAATTACTTCCATTGTGCTCATCTATAAAGGATAAACATGCCTCCTGCCTGTATCCTTACCTGTCAAAAATCTCCCCTTTAGCCGTTTGTAGCTCGTATTACTCCAGATTCTGTGGGTAGGTCTGTTGTCCGGCGCTCAGTGGGGGAGTGGTGACATCAGTAGACTCCCCTCCCACGTCTACACTCCCCTTGGCCAGGCATCAATATTTCTCACACCAAACTTCTGGTCTCGTAAATTATGCCCCATGATCACCAACATCTGGTCAAAACCCAGGAAAGGCACCACATGACTTCAGCATTCCCAATCATGCTGAGGTGTGGAGCAGCCAATCCTGGGAGAGCTGGAGAAGAAAGGAAGGGAGGGGATGTGAAGTACACAGAATGCCTCTCTCACGCTCTCGCATGAGATAAGGAAATCAGCAGTCAGTCACAGCAAAGGGGAAGAAAGGACACCTATTTCTCTGTGTGTCCATTTTTATATCTTACTGAAAAAAAGATAGAGGATTGCTCAGAGCTGGATTAACTCTTCATGGCAAGACTGGGCAGATGGGGGGGGGGGGGGGGGAAATTGGGGGGGTTTACATCCACTTTAAACCTTCTTCCTATTGACAGCCTTCTAGCAGAGGGAAGCAGATTTTCCTCAAGAATTTGATGGTATTTTGCCCCATCCATGTTTCCTTCTATCCCATCCCGACAAGTGCTCCAGTCCCTGCTGTAGAGAAACACCCCCATAAACATGATATTACCACCTGCATGCTTTACTGTAGGCAATGGTGTGCTGTACTGAATTTCAACCAGACATATCCTTTGGTATTGAGGCCAATTAATACAATTTTAGTCTCATCAGACCATAAACACCTTTTTCCATGTGGCCTTAGACTCTTCAAGGTGCGTTTTAGCAACACTCTAACGTGACTGCATGTGGCCTTTGCGGTGGCTATAAAACTCCAGATATTTTGCTCAACAGTGCTGCACACCTGCTGGAAAATCTGGAAGAAAGCAATTTTAATGCCACTGAAAGTAGTTTATTTTCTTGTATGAGAAATAGCAAGGATTCTCAAAACTATAACCCCAATGTCCTGAGCAGATTGCCAGTGGGCAATAGGCTGGTGGGTGTGCTATTGGCCCTAGCAATCATAAAGGCAGGTTTACAGTTCATGACCAAAAAGCTGGAGCATCCAGTAGTGTTAGTGCCTTTAGAGCACTCCAGTAACCCAAGTTATACCAACATTTCAGAGGGGCATTTTCTCTAAATCTTAATTTTTTAGAGTAGGCAACAGCAAATTGGGACTCTTTAAAATCTCTAATGAGTGTATAAATAGTCTTCCACTTTACCAATTCTACCTTTTAGGATCATTGTGCATTTCCTCCTTTTTACGAAAGTACTACCCCAGTAACGACACTTCCTTCTTGATACCACCCACATGGTCTTTCAAGTTATCTAAAGTTGTATTGTATTTGTTTATGGCTAACAGGACTTCCATTAAAGTAGGCTGTTGCTCCATAAAGAAGGTGTGTATTCATGAACTGCATCTTTCCTTGTGTTCTGGAAAACTTTAGCAAGCACTGTGCTGCATCTTTGGTCATCTTGGCAGAATGGGACAAAGGGCAGTTAATACCCAAGTTAGGACATAATATGGTTTTAAAGACGATAGGAACTAATGGAGGATATCAGGAAGGAGATGTCGGTGATGCATCCTCTCACGCCACGTACAGCCCTTCTCTTCCTGCCCCCCAAACATTGGTTGGAGGAAAAAAAAAAAAAAAAAAAAAAAGAAAACAAGGAAAGTAAGGAGGAAGAACTTCTAGCAACATATGCTTTTTAGTATTTTGAAAATCCGTTGCCATCTCTCACCCTTTAAAATCACTTATGTTGGATGGGGGGGGGCACATATCTTGCAATTTTAAAAATTTACTGCTCGCCAACTTAAACAAATTCATTAGGGAGGTGGTAAAAAAAAAAAAAAAAAAAAAAAAAAAAAAAAAAAAAAGGTACTTGGAAAAATAAAGAACCAAGCAGGGTGGAAAACAGTATAAAAAAATTGTTTGTCTCCCTAGTCAAGCAACTGACGAATAGAAGCACAAGTTTCATGTTTATTTTTAACCTAAAAACAGCAAGGTATCCATTTAGTAAAGCACACACTAAAGCAAGGCATTCTAGATTATATCAGTCAGTAATGGACCTCAAGGAGAGAGCATTAAAATCATAAAGGATTAGAACCAGGCAACAAATCAAAGCAGCAAAGGTGATCAATTATGTTGCAGTGTGGAAGATATTTGTAAGAAACAAAAAAAAAAAAAAAAATATGAAAAAAAGGTAATAACGGCTAAATGTTTATTAGAAACAGTGGCTAACTGGTAAGCGCTTCCGCCTATCAGCAGTAGGGTTTATCTGTTCGAATTCCAACCATGGCATTACCTGGCTGGAGTTTGTATGTTCTTCCTGTGCCTGCGTGGGCTTCCTCCCACATTCCAAAGACATACTGGTAGGTTAACTGGCTCTAGTATGTGTACTATACGTATGAATGGGAGTTGGGGACCTTAGATTATAAGCTTCTTGAGGGTAGGGATTGCTGTGAATGTACAATATATATGTAAAGTGCTGGGGATAAGAAAAAATAAATAAATAAAAAATGGACAGTGCTATAAAAAGTACCTGTAATAAATAGAAACAAAAAACAAACATGACTATACCATTTAAATTAGTACCCCCCCCCCCCCCCCCCACACACACACAGGGCAATCACTGAGCAGAATGCAGTATTATATAGGATTTATATAGCGCCAACATTTTGTGCAGCACTTAATGTAGAGGGGGAGACAGTAAAATTGCAATGCAGTTCAATATAGTAGGAATAGGAGAGCCCTGCTCATGGAGCTTACAATCTAAAGGGAGGGGGAGGTGATACAAAAAGGTAATAGCTGCAGGGGATGATCTGACGCAGGTGAGCCTGGGTACCGTTCTTGGGTGGTGGTAGTGGGGTAGGGTTCTGTGAATAAGTGAATTTTTAAGGACCACCTTAAACCCCTTTCACACCACACCGCCCATAGCGTGGGAGGTAAAACGCTGCTATTTTAAGCGGCGTTTTACCGCCGGATTTGGGTCGCATTTCAGCCGCTAGCGGGGCGCTTTTATCCCCCACTAGCGGCCGAGAAAGGGTTAAAACCGCCGGCAATACGCCACAATAGCGGCGTTTTGCCGGTGGCATTACAATGCTGCCCCATTGATTTCAATGGGGAGCAGTGGTGGAGGAGTGGTAAACACCCCGCTCCTTCACCGCTCCAAAGAAGCTGCTGGCAGGACTTTTCCCTGACATCCTGCCAGCGCACTGCTGTAGTGTGAATACTCTCGGGCTTTCACACTACAAACATTGGTGCAGCTTTTTTAGGGCGGATTGCAGGCGCTATTTCTAATGCTATAGCGCCTGCAAAATGCCTTGGTGTGAAAGGGGTCTAAAGGCGGACAGGGTAGGGGCTGACCAGACATACTGGGGCAGGGCATTCCAGAGGATGGGAGACGCTCCGGAGAAGTCCTGGAGGCAAGCATGGAAGGAAGTAACAAGGGA
Organism: Lithobates pipiens; assembly: GCF_037356315.1. NCBI lineage: Eukaryota > Metazoa > Chordata > Amphibia > Anura > Ranidae > Lithobates > Lithobates pipiens. Next base: position 312,004,984 of record NW_027507758.1, on the reverse strand, counting down.
GCTAGAGAGCAGGAGGTCTTGGGAGAAGCGGAGAGGGGAATTTGAGTGATATCTGCAGATAAGGTTGGTGATGTTGTGGATGGCCTTATATGTTATAGTTAGTATTCTGAATTTTATACGGTGCGGTAGGAAAAGCCAGTAAAGAGATTGGCAGAGAGGAGCAGCAGTCACCGATTGGTTAGTAAGGTGTATTAGTCTGGCAGCAGCATTCATAAGAGAGACTGAAGGGGTGATAGCCTGTGTAAAGGTAGGCCAATGAGGAGGGAGTTACAGTAGTCAAGGTGGGAAATAACCAAGGAGTGAAGATTTGTCAATCTGCGGCTAGCTTGTCCCGGAAGTGGGTGCAGATACCTGGATTATACAGGTATCTGCACCCCCCTTCCCCTTGAAAGGTGCCAATTGTGGCACCGTAGGGGGGGGGGGGGGGTTCCGATGAGTGGACCTTCCACTTTAGGGTGGAGGTCCGCTTTAACCTTCATTAGCGTAGCTTTAACTTTACTCTATGTTCTACATTGCTAAGCACCAACAAAGAAGGGAGGGAACCGACGCCGTCCTGGAAGATTTCTGGAAAGAGTAGTTAACAGGTAATAACACTGTTTTTCCCAAGTCATCTTCCAGGGCAGCTTACAGAGAGGACAAAATAGGACTACTTGATCAGGGCAGGACCACAGCCTGCAGCACTTTCCTGCCGAAAGACTGGTCTTGGCTGGCAAGCAGATCCAGCCTGTAATGCTTTAGGAACGTCTGAAACCTGGACCAGGTTGTGACCTTGCAAGTCTGGAGGGGAGAAGCTCTTGCCCTTTCAACCCAAGTAGAAACCTCTCTTGTGGAATGAGCATTTATCCCTTATGGAGGTGTCCGGGATGCTGCTTTGTATGCCTCCGCGATGGCCTACTTCATTCACCTTTTATCCCTGTTGGAACCTACAAACAGGCTAGTGGAACGTCGCCATTCCTTGGTGTGCTCTATGTAAGCGATCAAGCATCTCCTGACATCTCTACCGACCTATGGAAGTTAGGCGGTACTTTAGGAAGAAATGCAGGATCCCACGAGAGGATAATCTTGTCCTGCAAGATGATGCAGAAGGGCTCAATTACTGAAAGCGCCTGTATCTCACCAACCCCGCTAGCGGAGACTAGGTCCACCAAAATCACTGTTCAAGGTTAAGAGCTTTATGGGCAGTTCTTCTATTGGCTCAAACAGTGTTTTACAAAGACCTTGCAACACAGTGGATAAGTCCCAGGGAGGGAACCTCCTTGACTTGGGGATTCGCTTACGGCTGATGGATGCAAGAAAACTCTTGGCCAGTCTCCGAGATGCTGAGTCTTAGTAATCCTGAGAACCAAGACCTCTTTGGCCAAAATGGTGCGATCAAGATAAGCTTCGTGCTCAACACTCTTATCTTCCAGATAATCTTTGGAATGAGGGCAAAAAGGTGGGAATGCATACACCAGATTTGCCTCCCATGATTGGGATAGGGCATCTAGGCCCAGACTGAGATGATCTCTCTGTAGGGTGGAAAAAAAATAAAATATAAAATTTGGTCCACCTGCCTGCTCTGCATTGTAGCAAAAAGTGCAGAAGTAGGGAATCCCACAGATAGGTCTATCTGTTTGAACACTGTTCGATTCAAGCACCATTCTGCCTGAGACAGCCTATGCTGGTATGTGCAACACCTGTGCACACTAAGCATAACAAAAAACAGTCTCTGGAAGAAAAAACACAACGCCCCCTGTGCGTGCCCCCCCCGGGGGATAAGAAAAGGGAAGGAGCAGTCTGCCCCCTATTTTCTTACCTTAGTGCCCGAATCAACGGATGGCACCTCCAGACCTGCTTCCATGATCCTGGCATCTCCATGCTCCTGGAAGCCTTTGGCACCATCTTGCTATTCAGGCCCTTATATAAAAGGAGGTGTGGAGAATCCGGGGTGGCGCTGTGGATCTGACGCCGCCCTCCGGCACAGCCCTGTTATCCCCAGCTAGGCTTTCCTGGGAGTACAAAGATGGCCACCGCTGGACTTCCTGCCATGTCCCTTCCTGTCACCCAGCCCTGGAAGTTACCTCATCACTCTGAGACACATGTTACATGTTGGGGAGAGAGAAGCCCTGCACATGGAGGAGATCTCTGTAAACAGCGACAAGACAAGACCAAGACCAAGGACAAGGACAAGAACAAGACAAGGACAAAGAAAATAAGGTACCCGGAGCATGCGGCGGCCTGCGCCTCCACTAGGAGAACACCCTGCTGTGCCATTTCGTATGGACCCACTGGATCACCTCCTCCACTCCTCACAGGTACCTCACTGAGGCTACAACTCAATTGGGAGGGGGTCCTTTACTTTCACCCCAGACCGCTCCATCAGGTCACTGGGTGGCCCAAACGGACTCATACCCTAGGAGTACTACCCCTGTTTGCCTTGGATATGAACGTCGGGAGGCCCCTGCCACCTAGCACAAAGGCCAGAAAGTTAAACATCTGTTTGGAGTTCCTGTCTGGCCGGAAGAAAAATACTGAGGGGCTAAGGCATGTGTGCTGCTTTTATGATATGGATGAGTTTCCTGTGCTAGGTGGGATGAGCCCATCTCTCTGTAAGCCGTCCTGGAAGATGACTTGGAAAAAAAATGTATTTTATTTTTTTTGTAGCCATAATGAATGAGAAAATATGTACTAACCACTAAAGTTCCTTTAAAAACAGAAGAAATTAGAAAAACGTGGCTGCCAGGGAACAAGAAAAATTCTTGTTAGGGGCAGAGCTGAAAACTAAATCGAGAGATTCCATCACTACACATACAAAGTACACAAAAAAATAAATAAAAAAATTCAGCCCACCAAAGTTGACCAATAATACAAATAAGTTTTTTTTTTTGTACTATGTAATGATAAATAAAATGTATATTACAGAGAAAGCCAATTTGGAATGACCGGTTATTTTGAGAGAGAGAACAAAAAAAAAATTACTCGTTCAACAACTCTTCAAAAGACATGGGTGGTGGGAGAGGTTAGTATGTACACATTTATACTGGTGACAAAATTAAATTTACGGAACTGCAAACAGGATTTTACTGTTAAAAACCCAGTTGGGGTAACTAGTAGTTGTTGGACTTCACCGTTTGAAAAAATAAAGGAGTGCGTTTTTGCAGGTAAAGAAATGTGCATTTAAAAAATGTATAATATATACATACACACACTCCCCCCCCCCCCTAAAATCAGGGGGAAATCGGGGGTGAGTGTTATACACGATCCCCCCGCCCCTTCCTAACCTTCTCGGCGGCTTTCGGGTATATTTGGCCAAGTGTGGCCGAAAATACCCGAAAGCCGCCGAGATACACAGGACATCCGCTTTGTATCTCGGCTGCGCCATTTTTAAAATGGCAAGGAGACAAGCCTGCAAATCACCGACAATGCTGCATTGATGGGCGAGATAGAGACACAGACTGCAGATACTTTTTACACTTTCTGCTTGTACCTCTGTACAGGCTGTTTGAAAGCTGTAGGAAGTGTGAATGAATTACAAGAGCGCTCACCAGCACCCTCAAAGTTCATTCAGAAGTAAAAACCCCATCTGCTGTGGTGGCAGGCAGTACTTTTAGTTCATTCATGGGTACCTGTGAATGAATGTCATGGCTGTGCAGGCCATGCTGTTTTTGAATCCTGATAGTAGGTGCAAGGAGAGGACCCCCTCCCATTTTCATTGGTGTGACGATGCAGGGACAGGTGCTGGAGCATATTAAATGTAAAACCCTAAATATGGGTGTAACATGCTCAAAAAAGGCAAACATAGCATTTAATGGTCCTAAGATGCCAGGGGAGATGTTGATGTTCCAAAAAACAGAAGTTGTCAACATTGTGGAATGACCCCCACAGTTCTATCCTTTGGACAGCAAGTCACACTTTCAACTATGCAAATCAAAGAATGAATACACACATGCAGACTTCCAGACTCCAAGGGATTGGGTTATGAAATAATTATTCCATAGCGCTTTTCTTCCTGGGCTCTCAAAACAGGGTGGCTCCAAAATGTTGACACCTTCTAGTCCGTTTTTGGACAACCAAAATCTGCCTTAACACATTATGGATAACAAGATTAAGATGACTGTTAACTGCGTAGATCAGGTTTTAACCCTAGAGGAACCCCAAAAATAATTTTCATGTCTCGGGAACCTTTACTAAAACCAAATCATCAGGGCTCAATAGGAACAATGCTCATTATATTGGTGGTCAATAGAAAGAATGTCCCCCTTAAAGTGCTGTTAAGAATGCCACCCTTAGACAACTAAAAAGATATTTGGTGTCATGCTGCTGGCTTTGCCAAGTGATGTTGAACCTTAAACTCTTTAGGCATCATCAAATAGGTGGTTCATCAGCCACAGCTCAAGGAACCCCTAGCTATCTCTGGACAAAACCCAGGGTTCCACAGAACCCTGGTTGAGAATGGCTGGTGTAGATATACTGTAACTGGTGGGGTCTAGTCTTGACATGCAATAGAACTGAAGACATGGCTTGGACAGGCCGTGTAACATCTTTAACACTACAGAGCAAGCCCAGTTAATTGTGACTACCTACTACTAGGTATACCATTCATGACCTAGGTAAGCAAGAACAGTCATAGACCTTCCTGTGTTATGCCAAACTCTAAAGCTGACATGGCAACAGACCATCAGCATGGAAAAACAAATTGGTGCTGGGGATGAAGGCTAAGCACTCTGCTCGCCCCCAAAAAAGGCAAAGGCATGCACTCTCCCTGACAGCAATCTTTCACTAGAAAGATCATTCACCAGTTGGATCTTGCGCAATCTGAAAGCCAATACTGTATGTTCCAGTGAACCTGGCATGGCCTTACATGTTGCTGACTAACACTTTCAGTCCCCACAAGGGTTATGCAAGTCATGTCCATGTGGAGTCCCTTGGATCTTTGTATGTGTACATGGGGCATTCACTTTTGTCAAAATTGATATTAAGCTTCTCTCCTTCTGTGCCAAGCTTTGCCTCTAAGAATCAACTGTCAAATGCCAGAGTCTGTACTGCCCACCAACGTTCTACCATATAAAAATTGAACAGCCAGTGGGGTTTAGACTTCACTTTGGTCAAAGGTCCCATGTAAAGCCTGGGTTTCACAGGGATTAATATCTAGACTAAAACAGGTGTCTAGTTTGGACAATACAAAAGTGACTTTACTTCAGCACTGCTGTCAGATTCTTGGGTGTCAGGTTTGGTTTAAAGTTTATTTGTAGAATACTCAGTAAAAGGCAGCCAATAAAGAGGACTTAAGTGGGTTAGTAATTATATACAAATATAAAACATTGATTATCTCATTACAATGGCATCTGAAAGTGGGTGGGATATATTAGGCAGCAAGTGAATAGGTTGTTCCAGAAGCTGTTGGGTTGAAAAAAAATAAAATAAATACAAAGCATCAAGACTTGTGTAACTTTGACAAAGGCCAAATTGTAATGGCTAGATGACAGGGTCAGAGTAACTCCAAAACTACACCTATTGTAGGATGTCTGCAGCAGTCAGGACCTGCCAAAAGTGGGTCAACAAAAGAAAACCGGCTACAGAGTCATGGGTGTCCAAGGCCCACTGATGAGGAGTGAAGGCTGGCCTGGATTTCAGCTACTGGAGCTGAAATTGCTGAAAAAATTAATGCTGGTTCCGAAAGAAAGCGGTAAAGAGTACACAGTAAATCTCAGTTTGTGTATGGGGCTGCATAGCCACAAACTGCTTTAGGTGCCCATGCTGACCCACATCCACAGCCAAAAACAGCTACAATGGACAATTGTAGCATCATAACTAGACCATGGAGCAAGGGAACAAAGTGGCCTGGTCTCATGAATTGCTTTTTCTTTTACATCATGTGAATGGCCAGGTGCATTTACATCGTGCGTCCTGGTGTCACGAGAAGATAGCAAGGTAGCAGAGGCTTAAACAATATGCTGACGGCTTTATGCCAGATACCACAGCATAACTTTAGAGGTCTAGTAGTGCCCATGCCTCGATGAGTCAGGGCTGGTTTGGTGGCAAAAGGGGGAACTACTCAAATTCAGGTGGGTGGTCATACTGTTATGGCTGATTAATGTAGTTTACCTCAGGGTCCATGGAGTCGACATAAACGTCCTTCAGTCGTGATAAAAGTTTATCATCCTTTTTGAAAACTTTTTCCTGGATTTCAGGGTGACCTAAAATAAAAAAGGCAATTGTGTAAATTAAGAACATCCATTAGGTTTAAATTTTTCTCAAAAGCGGACCATCATTTTCTCATTGAAACAGAAAACACAAATACCGTATTTATTTATCGGCGTATAACGCGCACTCTCTCCCCCCCCCCCCCCCCCCTTTAAAATCAGGGGGAAAAAAACAACAACGCAGGTGCGTGTTATACGGCGATCCCCTGCCAAGTGGGAGCCTGTAGGCGGCTTTCGGCAGCCGAAAGCCACCGAAAGCCACCAAGAACGGCGGGAGGAGCAGGACATCTGGCTCTGTATCTCGGCGGCACCATTTTTAAATGGCAAACCTGAACATAAACACTGACAAGGCTGCATGACAAAGCTGAATGGCAAGGCTGCAAATGGACACTGACAAGGCTACAGATGGGCATTTTAACGCAAGTTTATTTTCCTTAAAATTCCCTCCTAAACTTGGGGTGTGTGTTATACAGTATATAGAATTACAACTTTTTTTTTTTAAAGGAAAACCTGTAAAAATCACCAAATATATAAAATTTACTTTGGGGGGGGGGGGGGGTATATTTATGCTTTTATAAATCAAGTTTCTCCTCAACTATGAGTGGATTGGAGGAAAGATTAGCGGCTTTAATCGCATCTTCACAGTGTGGAAAAAAAACGCATTACCATGAAGAGGCTGACGATTCCTATTCCGAGGGATCAGGTGGGGGAAGGACCTTCTTCAGCTTCACATGCTGAAAAGTTGCTGAAATGGTCCGCTCCACATTTAAGCTACCCTGTCCATTCATTACTAGAAAAGCTTATGTATTCTGAGTGGGATCACCCAGATAAGCATTTTTTCCCCTCCTTAAAAGTTTTCAATACTTTATCCTATGGTGAAAAAATTTACTAAGATGTGGAGTATACCAGCAATTGACGCGGCTATATCCGCTGTAAATAAAAGTTTGACTTGTCTGGTTGACAATGTGCAAATGCGTAGGGATACAACCGATGAAAAAATTTCCTGTTAAACATTTTCTCCTTGGCAGGTTCAGTGGCGGCAATTGGGGTATGTCAATCCTTGAGAGACCATTTGAAACAAGTGCTCATGGTTTTCCCTGAACAGCAGGCCCAGGAGTTAGCCGAGCTGCCAGTGGCTTTGTGTTTTGCAATTGACGTAATCAGAGATTCTATTCTTCTAACCTCTCGCTTTATGCTTGGGTTGGTACATATGCGTCAAATCTTATGGTTGAAAAGTGGGTCAGCCGAAGCTTGGGGGGGGGGGGGGGGGTGGGAGAAGGGACTTCTGCTGTTCAAGGGTCTGGCAGGAAGAATTTGAGACAGATGGGTGGTCTCCACAATAGCTCTAGGTTACAAACTAGAGTACCAAGAATTCCTGTCTCCCAGGTCAACTGTCCCCAAAGATCCAGAGAAAAAGAAGTCTCTCTTTTTAGTGTTAGACTGACTTGTCACAAAAAGTGATCATGGTGGTCCCCATGGAAGAGCAGGGGTTGGGCTTTTATTCAAAACCTTTTCACAGTGCCAAAACCAAAATGGGGGATGTCAGATCCAGTCTAGATCTTAAAGATCTAAACCGGTTCTTGAAAAATGTGCTCTTTTCGCACTGAGTCTATCCAATCAGTCTCCATCCTACGAGAACCTCTTGCATCAATCAACATCAAGGATGCATACCTGCACGTACCTATTTTCCATGCTTCAAAGTAGAAAAAAGTACATTTTCAAAAACCTCCTATTTACCATTTAATCAGGGGGTCTAGAGCCAACCTCCTGACCCAAAAAAACTGGACAAGTCTGCGACCTGAACCCTGATGCCGCATACACACGATCGGACTTTGAGGGACTATGTCCGATGGACTTTCCGAATGAACAGACTTGGCCACACACTATCACACCAAAGTCCGACGGATTTGAAGGCGATGACGTACGACCAGACTAGAATAAGGAAGTTCAGAGCCAGTAGCCAATAGCTGCCCTCGCGTCGGTTTTGTGTCCGTCGGACTAGCATACACACGAGTGAATTTCTCGGTAGGAACTGGGTCCAGCGGAGTTCCGGTGGAAAAATTTAACACATGTTCTATTTCTAAAGTCCGCCAGATTTTTGGCAAGCCAAGGTCCAATGGAGCCCATATGCCAAGTGGAAGTCGATCTCTGGGCTGCCGAAGTGTCCGCATATGAGGGAGAATACTTTGGGGGGTTCACTCCCCTTGGTGAATCAGCTGCTGCTGACTGAGATAGTCCGCTTGGACATTGTATGTCCACTTTATATGCACTGCTGAGATAAAGAGAACTCTCTGCTCTGCCTACTTCAGGAGTTCCAGATCCAGGGTCAGAAGAGTGCGAGATCTAGTGCCTCCCTGATTATTCAGGAAGGCCACCGCGGTTGCATTGTTGGAAATGATCTGTACCTCCTTGCCCTTGTTTCCTCGAAGGCCCTTAAAACCTCTCCTACTGCCAAGAGTTCCCAAAAGTTGAAAGCGCTCCTCTGACTGACTCTGGTTCCAGGCGTCCTGGGCTCAAAGTTCCTTTAAGTGGGCCCACCCAACCCCAGGCGCTTGCATCCATTGTTACCCTGAGGAGCTGAAGTTGGGCCCAAAGGTGGCCCTCCCACAACCTCTGAGGATTGAGCCACCACTGCAGAGACCTCTTCACCCCTCCTGGAATGGGAACCCTGTTGTCAAGCAGTCCTCGTTTCCCATCCCAGGAAGATGGGAGGAATTGCTGGAAAATCCTGAATTGGAGCTGAGCCCATAGAACCACCGGGATACAGGATGTCACCAACCCGAGAACTCTCATAACCCTTCTGCAAGAGACCTCTTCTAATTCTAGAAGGGAAGCTACTGCTGCATTGAGGCCTTCTACCTTCCCTGGGCAAAATAAGCTTCTGTGCTGTTGAATCCACCAGGAATCCTAGCTAGACCTTGGTCTGGGCAGGAACCAGCGAGGACTTTTCCTGGCTGATAATCCATCCCAGGGATGCCAAGGTTCTCACTACCTTGGCCAGGTCGGAAAGAAGGAGATCTCTACTCTGGTTGTAAACTAGTATGTTGTTGAGATAGGGGATCAGCGTTACCCTTTGGAGATGAAGGAATACAACCACTTCTGCCAGGATCTTTGTAAACACTCTCTGACTGGTTACCAGTCCAAAGGGGTAGGGCAGAGAACTGTCAGTGCTGTACTCCCCAGTCCGAGGGGATTGTAAACCTTAAAAAGGCCGGGTGCTTTGGATAAATAGGGATGTGAAGATAGGTGTACTTCAAGTCTATTGTTACCATAAATACATCCTTCAGAAGGTGCTTTCTGAGAGTATAGATGCTTTCCATGCGGAACCTTTTGTACTGCAGGAACCTGTTGAACCTCCTTAGTTTTACTATGAGGCGGCACTTTCCCGGGGGTGGACGGCTTTGGGACTAGTCGGTTAGGAAATATTTTACTAGTTATCTAAACCAAAAAAACTAGGCATGTTATATATTTCAGCTTATTAATGTTTAAATGGATTGACTACATTCATTTTATTTTTCTTCTTTACATTCACCTGGTGTTCCTGAAGTCTAACTAGATCTATTTCTAGCAATGGGCCATAGGAGCATAAGGGGGATGTCATGGCTCCCGGAATGCAAAGCCGTTGTTGAGTGGTCCCTGACAGAGCTGAGGGATCATGTAACAGGAGCTGATTAAGAAGTATACAGATCTTTTCTATACAGGTTAAAAAAAGAATAGGTAGGGAGGGAATCTTTTTAAGAATAGTTAGAATTTGGCTTTTCTTCCACTTTAAGGGTACATTTACACAGATGACTGGTGGCATATAGTGAATTCCTATGACTGGAATCACAGGTTTAGTTGAACAGCAGTGACTGAGAAGCCTGTGCAAAGCAATCGCAGGTTGACAGGAGCCCCAGCTGTTCACATGTATACACACACACCCAGAGGTTACCTACAGTTCCAGACAGATGGCACACCATGAATGAATGCAATTTTTCCAGGATTCATGTATGCCAATGATCACCTGTGTAAATGTAACCCACTTCCTGCCCTAGGATGAAAATGCTCACTGTATAGCATCTATGGAGGAACAGAGTTTTCCCCTGGCTTAATTTGGGCTACAAACACGTTTTTATACCCGCTTTGATTTGGACTACAACCCCTACCAATCATCTTTGTTTTGAAGAAGGCTTTTTGTTGTCCACGGACAACAGGTTGAAAAGCTGAAAACACTTATATTTCTATCACGATCCGAACAGGTTCTTTAGATGTGCAGCCATCACACCCGAGGACTGGTAAGCTGCATTATAGGACATTGTTTTCTTGAGTTCAGATATCTTTTAAAAATAGGGAATGATTAACCTGTGCCCAACCAGCCGCCACAGTTGTACTGCAGAATGGCACGGGCAAGCGAATCGATGTCACGTTACGTCAGGCGCGCACCCCCTCGATGGCCGTGACGATCGCATTCGATCCAGAACCGATCAATCTCCAGGCCCAGGCCAATGAAATCTGGCCTGGACCTGGTGATCAGTCCTGGCGAATAAGATCCTTCCCCTGTCGTGTAACTGTAAACACTGACAGGGGAAGCGACGTCATCTCTCCTCGTGTTGCTCTTTCCCTTCCAGACCGAGGAGAAATAACATCTAATAGTAAGTGCACCAACACAACATTGACACCAGGTCACGTAGGCACATATTTTACCCCCGTCCCCCCAGTTTAGCCTATTCATTTTTTTTTTTTTTTTTTTTTTTTTATACAGTCAGGGCACCCGCCGTATTTTACCTAAATAAAGGTTTAACCCCCTGATCACCTGGCAGGTGATCAAAGTTAAGTTTTAGCATCAGAAAGGGTCTGCGTCACCCCCTGGCAGCATCAGATTAGTGCCAGTAGCGCTAACACTCACGCATGATACTCCTCCCTTAGTAGTAGTGTCCCTAAAAATGCAGTGTTAGCGGGATCAGCCCAGATATCTGCTACTAGCACCTGGGTTTAGCCCCTCCGCCCAGCCCACCCAAGTGCAGTATCAATCGATCACTGTCACAAAACACAGCACGCAACTGCAGCTTTTGTAGAGTCAGGCCTGATCCCTGTGAAACGCTAACAGTTTTTTTCGTAGCGTTTGAATTAGTCGCTGACAGTCAGGTGCTTTTTTTCTTGCGAGTCTCACTAGTGTACCAGTAAATTTAGAGACCAAAATGTCAAATCGAAGGTACATTAGTGAAGAGGCCTACACGTTTCTGGGCATGACAGATTAGTGACTTCCTCTTCACCATCTGTTAGAGCTGCACGATTCTGGGAAAAATGAGAATCACGATTCTCAAAAAATGTATTTGAAAAATTTACAATCTCTGAGAACATTAGGTTATCAGAGCTTTGTTAGTTTAATGTTGTCCATTGATGTTTGCAGATATAGTAATGAATTTGCCTCCGTACAGAATAGATCTGCACATTTTATCCAAACACTTATTTGTTTGGCAGCGCCGTGGCATGATTACACTGGCTGCTGATTTATGCAGGACCAGATGTCAATCTGTTTTTGAAAAACACTTCCACTTTCCTAAATGTGCTTTTATTTAATCCGTGTGTAAATATGTCCTGATGACTCAATAATGGCGTTGCAAACCCTCTGGAGCCTTGTCCTATCTAGGTTACCTTCACGGGAAAACTTATTCTGTGATCTTGCCTGTCTTTTATTACTTCACACTGCTGTTTCCCGGCCACTGTACCCGCCCACAAACAGGCAGCGGCACGCCACATCGCACGCTCCAATGACTGCCGTCAGTTCCGATATACTCCATTTGCATTCCACGCTGGTTACGTGGAACCGGCGGCGCTAAAAGAAAATCGCGGGTCATCCAGAACTTAGATCACGTGGGGGTGAATCGAGATCGTGATCGTTTCGCGATTAATCGCGCACCTCTACCATCTGTCAGATTCAGAATACGATCCTGTAGACAGCAGCAGCAGCACCCTGACAGATATCGCTGACAATGGAGTTGGGGTCCCTGCCAAGGTCAGGCGTACCAGACCCCATTCTTCTGCTATCGTTGAGGTGCAAGAACCGCAGGTCCCTCGTATGGAGCAGAGAGCCAGTACTAGCGCCGATCATCCTTTGGTGAACTGGCAAGCACCAGCGGCCTAGTACACCCTGGTCGTACATCCAGCACTGCAGTATCACATGGTGACGTGGAGGGCCTCATAAGTGCAGTTCAAGCTGGTGAGGTGGCAAGCACAAGTAGAGTCCCACTGCCACCAAGAAGCAGACAAGCCCGTCAAGCCCATAGTGCTCTTCCTGCTGCACCCGTACTTCCCCCATTCACTGGCCAACCCAGAATTCAGGTGGAGACAGTTGATTTTACGTCACTTGATTTTTATTCGCCGTTTTTCACCAAAGATCTCTATAGATCTATTGTGGACCAAAGCAATTTAAATGCTGGTCAATTCATCGCCCTAATCCCCAGCTGATCGTTGAGAGATTGGAAACCAATTAATGTTTCCAAATTTAAGATCTCCATGGGCATAACTAAAAAGAGTGAGTTGTGGTCATATTGGTCCACTGACCCAATTCACCATATGCCTGTGTTCTCTGGCTCCATGATCAGGAGGCGATACGAGCAGATCTTGCGGTTCATGCACTTTAACAATAATTAACTCTGTCCTCCTCGGGGTGACCCTGAATTTGATTGGCTCTACAAAATCCGGCCCCTCGTAAACCACTTCAACCAACGCTTTGCAGGCTTGTTTACTCCCCATCAAATTGTCGGCATTGATGAGTCTCTGATTGCGTTTTCTGCCTACTTGTCATTCAAACAGTATCTTACCAGCAAACGTGCCAGATACGAGGTCCAGATGTATAAGCTATGTGACAGGCTATACATATAGTGTTATGGCTTACGAGGGAAGAGATAGTTACATAGAGCCGGAGAACTGCCCAGACTACATAGGGATCGCTGGTAAGATTGTGTGGGACTTGGTGTCACCCTTATTCGGAAAAGGGTACCACTTGTATGTTGACAATTATTACACAAGCTTTTTTTTTTTGGGGTTGGGGTACCAGAGAGGACAAATGGAAAATGCCTCTCATGCAGCCGGCTCACTGCATTTGGATTGGGAAGTTGGGACACAGCACCGTCTGGAAATAGAAGGGATGTGATGATCTCTTCCTGGAATTTAAAGAGGTATTCCACCTAAAAAAAAAAGAAAAATATTAAAAGCCAGCAGCTATAAATACTACAGCTGCTGACTTTTAATAAATGGACACTCACCTGTCCCGGGTTCCAGCAATGCCGGCAGCTGAGGCCGATCGATCCCGGTTACCTACTGTGCATGCGCGAGTCGCGCAGCGCAATAGGAATTGTCCGCACTGTCTCTGGGACCCGTGTGTGTCCCAGCAGACAGCGCGGCAGGACAGGAAGAGGCATAGACTCCCACGGGAGTCTATGCCCGGAAGTGGGTGTAAATACCTGTCTTTGACAGGTATCTCCACTCTACCCCCCTCCCCCCTGAAAGGTGCCAATTGTGACACCGGAGGGGGGGAGGGTTCCGATCAACGGAAGTTCCACTTTAGGGTGGAACCCTGCTTTAAGAAAAAAAATAATATTTCTTCATGTAAACAAAAAGTGTCACAAAGGGCTTTGTTTTTGTCTTCAAGTAGTTGGAAGAGTGGGTGATGTGTGACATAAGCTTTTAAATGTTGTGCATAAAATGCCAGGACACTTCAAACCCCCCCCAAATGACCCCTTTTAGGAAAGTAGACACCCCAAGCTATTTTCTGAGAGGCATGTCAAGTCCATGGAATATTTTATATTTTGCCACAAGTTTCAGGAAATTATTATTTTTTTTTGCACAAAGTTGTCACTAAATGATATATTGTTCAAACATGGCATCGTTATATGTGATAGGCAGTGAGGAGTGAAATCAAAAAAGTACACCCTTAGAAATCCTGAAGCCTGTGATTTGTTTTCGTGGTCCTGTACGCGGCCAGGCTCCCAAAAAGTCCCACACATGTGTTCAATACTCAGAAGCAGCAGAATTCCAGATATAACCATGGTATGTGTGAGCAATATATTTCATTTAGGGACAACTTTGAAAAATGACAAAAATAAAAGTAATAATCGTAATAATAATAATAATAAATCACTTTGTGACAAAAAAAAAAAAAAAACACATTCAATTCAATGGGCTCAACGTGCCTCTTAGCAATTTCCTTAGGGTGTCTACCTTCCAAAATGGGGTCATTTGGGGGGCGGGAGATTGTACTGCCCTGCCATTTTAGCACCTCAAGAAATGAGATAAGCAGTCAAACTAAAAGCTGTGTAAATTCCAGAAAATGTACCCTAGTTTGTATTGCGCAAACCAATAAATATAAGCTTATTGACTTATTAAAAAATATTTTTACCAAAGACGTGGTTGAATACATTTTAGCCTAAATGTATGACTAAAATCGAGTATATTCATTTTATTTTCTTCCCATAACAAAAAGTAGAAAAAAAATTTTCTCAAGCGTTTCGGTCTTTTTCCATTTTAGATTGCAAAAAAATAAAAAATAAAAAAAAAAGAAAAAAAAAAAAAAAAAAAAAAAGAAAAAAAAAAAAAAAAAAAAAAAGAAAAAAAAAAAAAAATCGCAAAGGCGATCAAATACCATCAAAATAAATCTCTATTTGTGGGGGAAAAAAAAAAAACGATGCAAATTTTGTTTAGGTACAGCATTGCATGACCACGCAATTACCAGTTAAAGCGACGCAGTGCCATATTGTAAAAAGTCCTCTGGTCATTGAGCAGCCAAATCCTCTGGGGCTGAAGTGATTAAAAAGGTATCACAACTGACTAGCAAACTAAAGCCCCATACACACAGATTTTCTGCCGATTTTGTCCTTCAGATTTACCAAAACCATATAATATGAGGTCAAACCTTAGGAGTTTCAATGTGTATGCAATCAGGCAGGCCCTTGCACTACATGGTTTTGGTAAATCTGAAGACAAAAATCAGCAGAAAATCTGATGTGAAGTGTGTATGGGGCTTAGGAGTGATGCATGTGATAGAAGCAATGGGGAGATTTACTAAAACAGGTGTGGCTATGCATAGTAGCCAGCTTCCAGGTTTAAGCCCTGGCTCACACTGAATGCGACTTTGAAATCATGCCACTTCACTTGAAGTTGCACAATTTCAAAGCCGCAGATCAGTGCGATTTCCGGCGCAACCTGGCTTACATCCGTGCAACTTTATGCAGATGTCAATGCAAGTTGCACCTGAAATTGCCAAAAAATAAATAAGTAGTAGTGCAGGAACCCCCACCAAATCCATGCAGAACCAAAGTCTGAGTCACACCGATTTGAACAGTTCCAATGCCAACAATAGGGTGCGACCTGTCACTGTTCCTTGGAAACGAAGATAACCAGACAATCATTCCATTTTACAGCATTAGCCTTGACACTCGCCCTACATGACCTCCAACACCATTCACACTGCTCAGGACTTCAACTCCCAGTATGCCCTACGGCTCCACAACTACTTCCGGTACAGTACATACTTCCATTCCCCTTCCAAGGGCAGCGTGCACAATGATATAACGCAGCAACAGGAGACCAGCCCTGTGTGTGAGCTGCGCCCTTGTCCCAATACTAAGGTAGATGGATAACTTACTGGAGATCACAGCAGCCACTGCCTCTTTGGTGCCCGGGTACATGGGCGCAGGGCTGGGCTTGTCCTTCCCGATAAGCTGATGAGCTCTGCTCTCCACATTAAAGTTCCTTAAAGCTCGGGTCAGCACGGCTCCCATGTCTACCCTCCCTGGTCACACAGCTAGCTAAATACAGATTCGCATCACAGCTACCAGTGCACGCTGCTACCGGCTGTCATCTAATTGGCAGACACGAGCGTGACCACTTCCTGTATACAATACACACTCCTCCCACTGGGGGGCTGACGCTGCGTCCATGAGACTGCGTATGTGCCCACATGATAGATAGATATTGTCTGGGTCTTGTAATGCTACCGAATGTGTTGTAATTTTAATGCTAAACTGCAAAGAAAATTATATATATATAGATAGATAGATATAAAATTGTTTTTGCAGTTCAGCATTAACCACTTGACAACTGGGCACCTAAACCCCCCCCCCCCTTCTGCCCAGACCAATGTTCAGCTTTCGGTGCTCTCCCACTTTGAATGACAATTACTCAGTCATGCAACACTGTACTCAATTTTTTTTTTTGTCCTTTTCCCCCACAAATAGAGCTTTCTTTTGGTGGTATTTGATCACCTCTGGGGTTTTTAATTTTTTGTGCTATAAATGAAAAAAGACCGAAAATTTTGAAAAAAAACCCAAAATTTTCTTTGTTTCTGTGATAAAATTTTGCAAATTATTAATTTTTCTTCATATATTTTGGCCACAATTTATACCGCTACATATCTTTGGTAAAAATAACCCAAATTAGTGGATATTATTTGGTCGTTGTGAAAGTTAGAGAGTCTACAAGCTGTGGTGCGAATCATACAAAATTGATCACATGTGATGTACTGATGGCCTATTTCATTTCTTGCGACCCGAACAAGTCAGGAAAGTACAAATACCCCCCAAATGACCCCTTTTTTGAAAGTAGACATTCCAAGGTATTTAGTTAGAGGCATGGTGAGCTTTTTGATGTTGTCATTTTTTCCCACAATTCTTTGCAAAATTAAGATTTTTTTATTTTTTTCCCACAAAATTGTCATTGTAATAGGTTATTTCTCTCACATGGCATGTGTATACCACAAATGACACCCCAAAATACATTCTGCTACTCCTCCTGAGTATTACGATACCACATGTGTGGGACATTTTCACAGCCTGGCCACTTAGAGAGACCCAACATGCAGGGAGCGCCATCATGTGTTCTAGGAGCATAAATTACACATCTAACTTGTTGACTATTTATTACACTTTTGAAGGCCCTGGAGCACCAGGACGATGACACTGACGTGGCACTGATGACAGATGGCACTAATATGTGGCACTGATGACAGGTGGCACTGATGGCACATGGCACTAATACATGGCACTGATGACACATGGCAACATGGCACTGATGACAGATGGCACTAATACGTGACACTGATGACAGATGGCACTGATACATTGCATTGATGACACGTAACACTGATAACAGATGGTACGTGACACTGACAGGTGGCACTGATGACAGATGGCACTGTTACGTGGCACTGATGACAGATGGCACTAATATGTGGCACTGATGACACATGACACCGATATGGCACTGATGACAAATGGCACTCTGTGGCACTCATGACATGTGGCACTGATGTGGCACTGATGACAGATAGCACTATGTGGCACTGATGACAGATGGCACTTATAGGTGGCACTGGGGACAGATGGCACTGATGACAGGTGGCACTGATGACAGGTGGCAGTGGGGGCAGATGGCACTGACAGGTGGCAGTGGGGGCAGATGGCAGTGGGGACAGGTGGGCACTTTATTTTAGTTTTTTTTTATATATATATATATATTTTTTTTTTTCACTAACCACTGAGAGATCAGCGGTTCATCTCTCCCTCCTCACACGCTGTCTCTGTGTGAGAAAGGAGAGCCGGCGATGAGAGATGATTTCATATGTTTATATATGAGATCATCTCCCATTGGACACGCCGATGGTGCTGTAAACGGCCGCTGTGACTGGCCGTTTACAGTGATCTGTGACTGGCTGTGTCCAAGGGACACGGCCAGCACAGAACTTCCCCGATGCACACCCATGGAGGCACGCAGAGGGGAAGTAAACAGGAGGACGTCCAGGGATGCCCTCCCGGCAGTTAGCATTCGCGCTGTAGCCGTCTTTTGGCTATAGCACAGGCGCGAAGTGGTTAAAATGACAACATATTCGGTAGCATTACAACAAGACCCAGACAATACTACTGAATATACATACACACACACACACACATATATATATATATATATATATATATATATATATATATATCATTTCAATTTGCAGTTTAGCATAAAATGTTCTCTGGGGTTTGCCTGCGTGGCTTTGTTCCTACAGCCCAAAGACATGCTGGTAGATTAATTGAATGTGTGAATGTGAGTAGATTTAGAGCCCTTTCGCACTGAGGCACTTGAAAACTGCCCAAAAAACGCCAATCACTTTTCAGTCTCTTTTTTGAAGGTCTTGTATGTCTTGCATTTTCTAATTATTGCTCCCACAGTTGATTTCTTCACACCAAGCTGCTTGCCTATTGCAGATTGAGTCTTCCCAGCCTGGTGCAGGTCTACAATTTTGTTTCTGGTGTCCTTTGATGGCTTTTTGGTCTTCACCATAGTGGAGTTTGTAGTGTGACTGTTTGAGGTTGTGGACAGGTATCTTTTATACTGATAACTTCAAACATGTGCCATTAATACAGGTAATGAGTGGAGGACAGAGGAGCCTCTTAAAGAAAGAGATACAGGTCTGTGAGAGCCAGAAATCTTGCTTGTTTGTAGGTGACCAAATACTTATTTTCCACCATAATTTGCAAATAAATTCTTTCAAAAATCAAACAATTTGATTGTCTGGATATGTTTCCACATTTTGTCTCTCATAGTTGAGGTATACCTATGATGACAATTACAGGCCTCTCTCATCTTTTTAAGTGGGAGAACTTGCACAATCGGTGGCTGACTAAATACTTTTTTGCCCCACTGTATAGTGTGGTAGGCTATCTAGTGCTAACTGACACTGGCTGGGAGGGACACTAACTGACACTGATGTCGCCAGTGACACATACAGTGATAATACTGTACACTTTACTAATGACACAGGCTGGGAAGGGGTTAACATCAAGGGGTTATCTGGCTACCTAGCAAGTGTAACATTAGACATTCTTTCACCTGGGGCAAAGACTCAGGACCTACACAATCATGGTGTAGGTGAGGTTTGAGTGATTTCAGGATTCACTTCCAAAGCGGATTTGAAGGGGCACAACTGGAAAAAGACGAAGTGAGTCAAAGCCTGGTTCTGTGCGCTCTTCTTCCTTCCTTCCCAGTGACGACCTTCCTAATCTGCTGCTGAAGTGAGTGAGAAACTATAGGAACACTATAGGATTGTAAAAAACCTGGGACGCCTTTGGGTGCCTCAAGGAGAGCAGTAATGCTGCACGATATGTGCGCTGCAGTGAACGGTGGGTGTGGCCAAATTGCGTTAACAGTGTGATGGGCTTGAAGGGGTATGGTTAAATAAAACAAAAGCATTCTTGTATCCATAAAATATGCTTGGATATTAAAACAAATGTCACTATAAAAATATGTATTTAGCTACCTTAAAAGTGGTCTCCCAGCTCCTGGATGGCAACAGAGTTGTGTGTGACTATCTTGGTTACTTGGGGAGCCACAGCCTGGTCTAAATATTTTGTCCTGGTTTTAGTCTGCCTGAAACCTGGACACATGATTCAAAACCCGGACTGCCCAGGTAAATCCCAGACAGGTGGCAACCCTACAAGTGTGCCCATCCATCACCCACTGGCTACAGTCCAGGCCCCTCTTCTCTCCAGTCTTGGATGTCTCCCTCTCAGTCAGGAGCCCCCCTGTACAAAGTTCAGGTTCAAGGGTGCACTACATAAAGAATGCGGCTGTGCTGCATGCAGAGTTCAGGTTTGTGCTGCGTACAGAGTGCAGGGTTCAGAGGTGTGCTGCGTGCAGGGTTCAAGGCTACGCTAAATACAGAGTTTAGAGGTGTGCTATGTAAAGAATGCAGGGTGCAGGGTTAAGTGCAAAGTTCTCTGTCAGCCTCCTCGTGGTTTGTTGTAAGACCGGTTGGAGCTGAGGAAGCTTCAGCAGCCAGTCTGGAGAGATGATGGTTCTGGTAACACCTGGATGCCTGGCGCCCCCCCCCCCCACATGCTTCCTGTACATTACACCAGCCGCACAGACCGCTGGTCTGCATGGGTAGTTGAGGGGACTTTTATTGCAGCTGCACAGAGCACATCTAGCCTCTGTGTGTGCAGATCCTAGGTTGCCCCTGGTGTTCACCTTCTTAGTGGTGGAGTTGGCTGAGCTTCTGCTGACTGGGCTCAGCATGGAGTGGAACATGTTGACTTTCCTCCACTATAGGAGCTGGCAGCCCTGAGAGGATTGCGGTGATCTTGGATGGTGCGGGGGAAAAAGGAAAAGGAGGAAGAACCCATGGTACCTCTCTGAAAGCGGCACCTGGGGGAGATGCCCGCCTAGATTCAGCCCTGGTAATATGTCACGCTTTTACTCCCTAAACTCAGAGTTAATTTCAGGGAGAAGAAGCAGACGATCGATCTCTGTGTGTTTTCCAACATCGTTTTCCAATGTTTTCTGATGTTTTCCCGCTGTTTTCCGATGTGCCCGCTGGCGCCGCCTGCATTTCGTAAGTAGGAGTTGTTCGCAAGTCGGAGTTTCGTAACTCGGGGACTCCCTGTAAAGGAGATGTGTTACTGGCCAGATCACCAGGTGAAAATAGCTAAAGAAACAAAAACTGATGCAGCTACCACATCTAATGATCGGTAAGCGGCAATATAATACATTTTTGGCTTAATGAATTACAGAGGATATTTCATACCTAAATGACTTGAGGATTTAAAGGGACTGTTATCTATTTATTAATTATGGGTACTTATATAGCCATCAATTTACACAGCACTTTACATATATATTGTACATTCACTACCCACTCTCAAGGAGCTTACAATCTATGGTACCTAACTCACATTCATACATACAGTACATATACTAGGACCAATTAACCTACCAGCATGTCTTTGAAGTGTGGGAGGAAACCCATGCAGGCACAGGGAGAACATACAAACTCCCAGCGGGTAGTGCTATGGTTGGGATTCAAACCAATAACCCTAGTGCTACCAGGTGGGGCTGCTAACCACTTAGCTACTGTGCTGCCTGTTTATCCACACACCTATATGCTATAAATTTTCTTAGCTCACTTAGGTATTGTGAGTTTATTAGTTTATTTATACTAGCTACTTAGGATTCAGTATATTATTCAATGGTATTATTTAATGTAGAACTTAGTTTTGGATAAAGTGGAGAGGAATGACAACACCTGTCAGGGTTTTTTTCGCCATCTGTGCCACCATCAAGAAGAGTCACGTAGGTAAGAGTCAATAGGAAGTTCGGCAGAGGTCAGGGATCAGTAGGAGTTGATTCAGAGACCAGTAGGAAGTAACACAGAGCTCAGGGATCAGTAGGAAGTGAAGCAGAAGTTAGAGACTAGTAGGAAGCGATGCAGACTTCAGTAATTAGTAGGAAGTGACGCAGGGGTTAGAGATCAGTAGGAAGTGATGCAGGGGTTAGAGATCAGTAGGAAGTGATGCAAAGTTCACAGGTCAGTTCTAAGGGACGCAGAGCTTAGGCATCGGAAGGGAGTAACGCAGAGGTCAGAGACCAGTAGGAAGTGATGCAGAGTTTAGAGATCAGTTGGAAGTGACACAGAGGTCAGGGATCAGTAGGAATGATACAGAGGTTAGGGATCAATAGGAAGTGACTCAGAGGTTAGAGATCAGTAGTAAGTGATGTAGAGTTCACAGGTCAGTAGTAAGGGACATAGAGGTCAGGGATCAATAGGAAGTGAGGCAGAGGTCAGAGACCAGTAGGAAGAGACACAGAGGTTAGGGATCAGCAGGCAATAATTCAGAGGTTAGGGATCAGTGGGCATCTGTGCCCCTGTTAAGGAGACTCACCCTCTCTATTTGTCTTGGAGACCATTATTACAAGGAGTAAAAGTGAAAGAAAATCACAGATTTTGGGTGGTCACCAGGGGTGTTTTATGCAAGCAATGGGTCTGTGTTCAGGATTAGGGATGAGTTGAACACCCCCCAGTTCGGTTCACAGCAGAACATGCAAAAAATTTGTTCGAACACACAAACACTGTTAAAGTCTATGAGACACGAACATGAATAATCAAAAGTGCTAATTTTAAAGGCTTATATGCAAGTTATTGTCATAAAAAGTGTTTGGGGACCTGGGTCCTGCCCCATGTATCAATGCAAAAAAAAGTTTTAAAAACTGCCGTGCAGTGATTTTAATAATGCTTAAAGTGAAACAATAAGAGTGAAATATTCCTTTAAATTTTGTACCTGGGGGGTGTCTATAGTATGCCTGTAAAGTGGAGCATGTTTCCCATGTTTACAACAGTCCCTGCACAAAAGAAAAAAAAAGTAATTTAAAAATATTCGTGGCTATAATGAATTGTCGGTCCCGGCAATACACATAAAAGTCATTGAAAAACGGCATGGGATTCCCCCACAGTCCATTACCACCATTATCAGGCCCTTCGGGTCTGGTATGAATATTAAGGGGAACCCTGAACCAAAATGTAAAAAAAAAAAATTGCGTGGGGGTCCCCCCAAATTCCATACCAGGCCCTCCAGGTCTGGTATGGATATTAAGGGGAACCCTGCGCCCAAATATTTTTCAAAAATGGGGTGGGGGTCCCCCTCAAAATCCATACCAGACCCTTATCTGAGCAAGCAACCTGGCAGGCTGCAGGAAAAGAGGGGGGACAAGAGAGCGTGCCCCCCTCCTGAACCGTACCAGGCCACATGCCCTCAACATGAGGAGGGTACTTTGGGGTAGCCCCCAAAGCACCATGTCCCCATGTTGATGGGGACAAGGGCCTCATCACCACAACCCTTGCCCAGTGGTACTGGGGGTCTGTGGGTGGGGGGGCTTATCGGAATCTGGAAGCCCCTTTTAACAAGGGGACCCCCAGATCCTGGCCTCCCCCTGTGTGAAATAGTAACTGGGTACAAATGTACAGCTACCATTTCACAAAAAAAGTGGGAAAATGGTAAAAATGACATGACATGGCTTGAGACAATTCCTTTATTAAAAAATAAAAAAATAAAAATGTCCTGTGAAGTCCATTCATCTTCTTCTCTTGCTCTGACAGACTGAAAAGAAAAAAAAAAAAGCCGCACGGCACCACCAATCCCCCTCCCTGGGAGGCACCCTCCGCAATGTCCGTCCTATCAGGTGACAGTTCTTTTATAACTGAGGGCGGGGCCACACAGTGACATCCCCTGGTGATCCCGCCTCCCTCTGACACACGGGGACATCCCTATGGCTTCCCCGTAGTGTCAAAGGGGGTGGGGCCTGGTACGGTTCAGGAGCAGGGGCACTCTCTCGTCCCCCCCCCTCTTTTTCTATGGCCTGCCAGGTTGCATGCTCGGATAAGGGTTTGTTATGGATTTTTGGGGGGACCCTCACACCATTTATTAAATAAAATTTGGTACGGGGTTCCCCTTAATATCCATACCAGTCCTGAAGGGGCTGGTATGGAATTTGGGGGGACCCCCATGCATTTTTTCTTTACATTTTGGTTCGGGGGTTCCCCGTAATATTAACATACCATACCCAAAGGACCTGGTAATGGACTGTGGGGGAATTCCATGCCGTTTTTTTTCAATGACTTTTATGTGTATTGCCGGGACCGACAATTCATTATAGCCGCGAGTACTTTTAAATAACTATTTTTCCTTTAGAAATGTCATTTTGTACAGGGACTGTTGGGCCGCGTACACACGCGGGGACTGTTCGCCCAACTTTGTCCGTCAAACAGTTTCGGCAAACAGTCCGCTCAAAATTAGCATGGACGGACATGGCCACACACGACGGACGAACAGTTTGCTGAAACCGTGCGCGATGACGTGAACGGCACGTACGACGGGACGAAAAATACGACGTCCTATACACTGCATTATAACTTTCGGCGTGAAAATCCTTTCTGAGCATGCGCGTAACTTTGTTTGACGAACAAGCCTACACACGCGGGGACTGTCCGCTGAAACAAGGTTTCAGCGGACAGTTTTTCGGAATTTCCAAAAAAACCTTGTTCAGCGGACTGTTCGCTGAAACTGTCCGCTGAAAGCCCACACACGAGCGGACTGTCCGCTGAAACTTGGTTTCAGCGGACAGTTTCAGCGAACAGTCCCCGCGTGTGTACGCGGCCTTGTAAACACGGGAAATATGCACCACTTTACAGGCATACTATAGACACCCTCCCGGTACAAAATGTAAAGGAATATTTCACTTTTATTGTTTCACTTTAAGCATTATTAAAATCACTGCTCCCGAACAAACTTTTTTTTGCATTGATGCATGTCCCCTGGGGCAGGACCCTGGTCCCCAAACACTTTTTATGACAATACCATGCATATAAGCCTTTAAAATGAGCACTTTTGATTTCTCCCATAGAGTTTTAAAGGGTGTTCCACGGCTTTCAAATTTGCAACGAACACCCCAAATTGTTCACTATTCGGCGAACAGGTGAAGTTCGAGTCAAACTTACATTCGCTTGGAACATCGGGCTCATCCCTATTCAGGATCATAAGTTCGGACCTTCCAAATAAGAAAAACAAAGTGTGGCATACTGAGAAAAACTGGGTGTAGTTTTTATTGCACTGAATATTGGCCATAGCTAAAAGGCAAGCAGAGATCAGTAGTAAGGGAGGCAGAGGTCTGGGATCAGTAGGAAGTGACGCACTGGCCAGAGATCAGAAGTAAGTGACACAGAGTTCAGAGATCAGAAGTAAGTGATGCAGAGTTCAGAGATCAGAAGTAAGTGACGCAGAGTTCAGAGATCAGAAGTAAGCGATGCAGAGTTCAGAGATCGGAAGTGAGTGACACAGTTCAGAGATTACTAGTAAGTGACACAGACTACAGTGATCAGTAGGAATTAACACAGAGGTTAGAGATACAGAAGTGATGCAGAGGACAGAGGTCCATAGGAAGTGATGCAGATTACAGAGGTCAATAGCAAGTGATGCAGAGATCAGCAGAAAGTGCGACAGAGCTTATAGATCAGTAGGAAGTGATGCAGAGTTCAGGGATTAGTAGGAAGTGACACAGAGGTTAGGGATCAGTAGGAGTTAATGCAGAGTCCAGAGATCAGTATTAAGTAACGCAGAGGTCAAGGATCAGTAGGAAGTGACACAGAGGTTAGGGATCAGTAGTAAGTGATTGCAAAGCTCAGGGATCAGTAGGAAGTGACGCAGAGATTAGAAGGAAGCAACGTAGAGGTCAGAGACCAGTAGGAAGTGACACAGCAGTTAGGGATCAGTAGGCAGTGACACAGAGGTCATGGATCAGTAGGAAGTGACACAGAGTTTAGAGATCAGTAGGAAGTGACACAGAGGTTAGGGATCAGTAGCAAGTGACAGAGGTCAGGGATTAGTAGGATGTGATGCAGAGTTTAGAGATCAGTAGAAAGTGTTGCAGAGGTTATGGATTAGTAGGACGTGAATTGTAGTAAGTAATGCAAAGTTCAGAGATCAGTAGTGATGCAAAGTTTACAGGTCAGTAGTGACACAGAGGTCAGGGATCATTAATTAGTGATGCAGAGGTTAGGGATCAGTAGGAAATGATGCAGAGGTCAATAGTAAGGACGCAGAGATCAGTAGGACAAGAGGTAGGAGCTCCCAGTAAAGACCAACATGTAACCCAAGTACAAGAAAGCCTAATTAGAGCTCAACAAACTCCCCGGAAATTTATTTCAGTAGTCACAGCAGCTTCATTCTTTATATTCTATATACAGTTAGGTCCATATATATTTGGACACAGACACATTTTCATACTTTTGGCTCTGTATGCCACCAAAATAAAATCAAAACGAAACAATCCAAATGAATTTGAAATGCAGACTTTGAGCTTTAATTCAAGGGGTTGAACATAAATATCAAGTACACATTTTAGGAACTGCAACCATTTTTATACTCAGTCCCCCCATTTTCAGGGGCTCAAATGTAACTGGACAAATGAATGTAATCATAAATAAAATGTTCATTTTTAATATTTTGTTGAGAATCCTTTACTGGAAATTACTGCCTGAAGTCTGGAACCCATTGACATTCCTCCTCTCTGATGATTTGTCAGGCTCTAACTGCAGCTGTGCTCACTTGTTCTTTGTTTGTGGGTCTTTCTGCCTTTACTTTTGCCTTCAGCAAGTGAAGTTCATGCTCAGTTGGGTTGAGATCAGGTGATTGGCTCGGCCATTGCAGAATATTCCACTTCTTTTCCTTCAAAAGCTCTTGGGTTGCTTTTGCAGTGTGTTTTCGATCATTGTCCATCTGTACTGTGAAGCGCCATCCAATCAACTTTGTTGCATCTGGGCTGACAGTATATCTCTAAACATTGCAGAATTTATCCGGCTGCTTCTGTCACATCATCAATAAACACCAATGACCCAGTGCCACTGGAAGTCATGCATGCCCATGCCATAACACTGCAAGCTCCACCATGTTTTAAAGATGACACTGTGGGGTTAATTTACTAAAGGCAAATCCACTCTGCACTGCAAGTGCACCTGGAAGTGCAGTCGCTGTAAATCTGAGGGGAAGGTCTGAAATGAGGGGAAGTGCTGCTGATTTTATCATTCAATCATGTACAAGCAAAAATGCTGTTCTTTTTATTTTTCTTGCATGTCCCCCCACTTCCAAGTGCACTTGTAGTGCAAAGTGGATTTGCCATAAGTAAATAACCCCCTACGTGCTTTGGATCATGAGCTGTTCCAAGCCTGCTCCACGCTTTTTCCTTCCCGTCATTCTGGTACAGACTAGTCTTAGTTTCATCCGCCCAAAGAATGCTTTTCTAGAACTGGTCTGATTGTAGACTTTGACAATGATACGCCCACCTCCCGGAGAGTGTCCTTCACTTGTCTGGATGTTGTGAATTTTTTTTTCTTTACCATAGAGAGGATCCTGCGATCATCCACCACTACTGTCTTCCGCGAATGTCCACGTCTTTTTATGTTGCTGCACTCACCAGTGCATTCTTCTTTCCTCAGGATGTACCAAACTGTTGATTTGGCCACTCCTAATGTTGCTGCTATCTCTCTGATGTATTTGTTTTGTTTTTGAAGACTTACAATGGCCTGTTTCACTTGCATGGACAGCTCCTTTGAACACATGATGTAGGTTCACAGCAATAGATTCCAAATGCAAATACCACACTTAGAATCAACTCCAGACATTTTACCTACTTAATTGATGAAGAAATAATGGAGTAGCCAACATCTGTCCATGAAACAGCTTTTGATTCCCTTGTCCAATTACTTTTGGCTATTCTTAAATCTTAAATCCTTCCTCCGATTTGGCTGTACAGACCCTCAAATTAAACCTGAGAGTGTGCACTTTTAGCCCATATCCATTATATAACTATGTTTTGGTAAATACCTGAAAAAAATAAAATTGTGCCTGTGTCCAAATATATATGGACCTAACTGTATTATCAGTAGAAGGTTGAGGGTTGTTGAGCTCTATTTGTAGAGGGGTTACATAACAGTTAACTCCTCGCCTACTGAAGGCAGAGCCCAGAGGAGCCGAACACCACAGCTGCTGCCCCATCTATGCTACTGAAGCATCTGCTGGTTCCTTGACTGCTGATCCTCTCCACTTACCATTCCCCTGGTGCCCGATCTCCTCCACAAGCACCACATGAACTTTTGCTGCAGCTCTAGCACTTGTGATATGAAGGAGATTGGGCACTTTTGGTTTATGGTGCTCAGATGCAATGTAGTTACGCTTTAACTGTAATCATGTCCACCCCTTCCGAGTGCCTCCCTAACCCCTCCTTCTGGATGTCCACTTCTCTTCTCCTGTAGGATGGAGTACCACAATGCTGCAGAGAGCATCTTCCTTTGCAAAACTACCCTGTGAGCCTAGATCAATGTGAGTGTGCACCTTCAGGTGCCATGTCCCTGACGTGGCTAACAGAAAGTACAGTAGGTTGAATGACAAGTACTGCTTTGCAATTTTTTTTTCCTATACAGGAAACTGGCCTTTATCACAATAGTACTTATCTGTCCTGCCATCTGTGCAGAGCTATGCCAGCTGAGGAACTTTCAGTTCCAATAAAATAAATTTCACTTATGGGAGTCCCCCACTATGATTCCATCAAGCAGCTAATATTTTTCCATCACTGCAGAACGCAGTGCTCAGAATTGCAGATTTCTTGGTTGTCATAACACTTTATATTTAGGAATGAAGTGGTGTTACAATAATTCGGTATACATATATAATGCTAGTGTTATTTACATTTCTCTGTCAGGGGTCTTATTTGTATTTTGGAGCACCTAACAGATATTGGTATGTAAAAGAGATGTCCCTTGTCATCCCAATAGATCATCTTAAGCCCCATATACACTGTCAGATTTTCTGCTGATTTTTTTCCTTCAGATTTACCAAAAGCATATAATATGAGGTCAAACCTTAGGAGTTTCAATTTGTATGCAATCAGGCAGGCCCTTGCACTACATGGTTTTGGTAAATCTGAAGATAAAAATCAGCAGAAAATCTGATAGTGTGTATGGGGCTTAAGCTTGTTCTAATCTTTAAACAGACCTACTGCCTGTTATAAGGTGAGGATTAGTCAATATATTTTTACAAGTCAGAACCTGGCTGGTTGCTTAGAGATTTATGCTGGGTTCACACTATTGAAAACTGGATGCGGGCATGTCAGGAAGATTGTGACCGGCTCTTAATGGAAACGGTTTACACATCTCCAGAGCGGCTCCAGAGAGAAATGCACAGCAGTCATGTGCATCTTCTGGTCCATTTCAGGTCTGAATTAAGCCGAAATCAGATCTGAAATGGTGAACAGGGGCGCACCGGAACCCTGCTGTGAGCCACTCCATACTGCAGCCTCACTTAGTGAATAGGCATAGTGGTCCTTCAAGTTCACTTCCAGGTCCCCAAACAAGGGGCTTCCCTTGTGATGTTGCTGCATTAAGAATGATTTGCTTTACTTACCTAATGAGATTCTACTTAATAGGAAATTATACAACTTCTTTATTAGACCAATGACACCAAGGAGCAGAAATTTCCCTTCCCAATTTGCTGTGACATCAAATCCCCATTGGATTTTACCAAGGGATCGGAGCACGCTGTGGGGAGGGAGCATCTGCTCTCTTTGAGGGGACCATTGCGCTCTAAGCAAAAATAAAAATGGATAAATGGTAAGTTGTAATTTGGATTACAGGTGGGTCAGGTTTTCAGGTGCATCAGATATTTGTCTGGCAGTTTGAATATTGAAGCATATAGATGCAATTAAGTTTCCATGAATCTCTCATTCGAAAGGTAATCTATAGTATATATACCCAGAGCTTTCCCTTGTGCGTAAAAAAACTTGAATTGGCCACAGTGGTAGGTTATGGTACATATTCTGTGTCAAAAGGTTGACTCTTTCTAAATGCAGATACTGCCCATTGGGAAAGGGCCCATGCCTGCTTTGCCATACTTAGAGCCCTTTCACACCAAGCTGCCCATAGCGTCGGTGGTAAAATGCCGCTATTTTTACCGGCGTTTTACTGTTGGACTTGCAGCGCATTTCAGCCACTAGCATGGCACTTTTAACCCCCACTAGCGGCTGAAAAAGGGTTAAAACCGCCCACAATGTGACACAATAGCGGCGTTTTGCTGGCGGTATAGCCGGGCTGCCACATTGATTTCAATGGGGAGCAGCAGTAGAGGAGCGGTAAACACACCGCTCCTTCACCGCTCCAAAGAAGCTGCTGGCAGGACTTTTCCTGACATTCTGCCAGCATACCGCTCCAGTGTGAAAGCCCTCGGGCTTTCACACTGGAGACAATGGAGCAGCTGTTTGAGGGCAGATTGCAGGCACTATTTTTAACGGTGTATATATAGGTTTTGGCAGTCAGAAGGACACTGGAAATTTTCTCAGGTAAGTTTTTTTCTTTGTAATTTACCTTGGAGGATAGAGGTGAAGGTGGTGGTGGGGGGCAATAATGGTTATTAATATAAAAGGCTTTACGTCCACTTTGAGTTTTTAAAATCATTGTATATAATAGAATTGGGTTCCTTTTTTTATAGTGTAAATTGAATGTAATGCATTTTTGAATAATATATATATATATATATATATATATCTTTCTGTTTCACTATCTATGTAATTACATTTTTTTCTTTTCCTATAATTAGATTGCTCATTATATCTGTTACAGGCTCTTAAGTCTAGACACAGAAGAAAGTTGCATTGGAACATAGGACAAGAAGAACTGGAAAGACCTAATTTACCACAGTTTCACAGTAATTGCAATGGATCACTTAGACAATCAAGGAACTGCGGTTATCTGCCAGGAAGTGGCAGATTAATCATTTTGTAGAAGGTCAGGTCATGTGTTTCATGATAATGGATGGTACAAACTAATCAGGTTTAAAGAAAAAAAGTTGATTTATCAGATTGTTCTCACAATGAAAAGTAACTGTGTCCGTCTTTCTTATTTTCCAACAGAACCTCTGAAGTTAAAGAGAAGGAGCAGTTGGACCTTTTGTAAACTTAAAGTGTAAGTCCAGGCAAAAACTAACTAACTCTAAACCCACTCTCTGCTAATTCTAAACCTAATCTATCTAACCCTGTAAGCAAAAATCTTTATACTTACCTATTCTGCACACAATCCGGTTCGGTTTCCAGCAGCGGAAGCTGTGTGTGGGACAGGACTGGCAATGACTGGGAAATGCCTGGGAATTGATTTCATCCTTAAACTGACTATCAGACTTCCATTATCAGCTGCCTCTCCTGCACCCGCCTCCAAACTGAAGCCACCGCTGACAGCTGATGCTGGGCATGGACTGGATCGGCTGCAGAAATAGGTGAGTAAAGCTATTTTTCCTATACAGGGTTAGATAGATTAGGTTTAGAATATAACAGACAGCAGGTTTAGCATTAGTTAGGTTCTATAAGGGGTTATACCATGCTAGAGCATACAATAAACATATACAGAAGCACCAAACACTATCAGATATCTCCACAGTGCAAAAAATGTATATAAATAAGTTGCGCTCATATACAGCATGAGTGATCACAAAAAATGATTAAATAAATTAAATACAGTGAAATAAAGTGCAAGTGCAACACAAATATAAGTCTATAAGTAAAGACTGCATAAAAAGAAATGGAAAAAATAAACATACTGAGTCCACACATAAAGGATTCCACAGTGTGAGAGGGGGTGATTCCAATGAGGTGATGAACTCCATGTCACTTCCACCATCACCAAGTAGATGGGGGTATCTTGAATAGAAAAAACCCACCCACTACGTGGGGACACTTACCGGAACTGGTTGACCCCCCCCCCCAAAGAGCAAGGTCATATATGCCATATACTATCAGGTTAATGATTAGCAGAAGTGTAGTCAGTAAACAAGCCAAATGTCAGTAACAAGCGATTGCAGGGTAAAATCAAGCAGAAGCGTAGTCGAGAAACAAGACAAATGTTGGCAGCAAATGGTTGTGAAGATACAAATGGCAGCAGGAGTGACAGGAGCAAGATATGGCTGGAGAGAGCACAATAATCTGGCAAACAGGAAGTGCAGAGATATGGCTTAAATCAGGAATTTCATGCAAGGAGCAAAGGGTTCAAGGTTCAAGAAAAACAGAGTTGAAGAGAAGATCATTCAAGGAATTGTCAGAGGATCTGTCCAGCATCCCAGGTGGCTCAGCAAGAAGAAACACCTCCAGACTTAGCTGAGTTCACAGGTTCAGACCCCAGTCTGACAATGTGTGTCTGGGGAATAAAAGTGGAGATCCCCCCAAAAGGGGAAGCTCTGCTTGTCTGCCTCTCTATCCCCCCCTTTCAATGCCACATTTGGCACTTTTTGGGTGGAAGCGGATACCTGGTTTTGACAGGTACCTGCTCCCACTTCCAAGTCCGTTCACCGCAGCAAACTGAGCCAGAAATTTGGCCCTCCCTCTTTCCCCCGCAGCATTCTGGGATACTTCATAGAACACATGTGAAGTAGGAAACCAGCTGTGAAGCTGCAAGGCTTCACTGCAGGCTTCCCTTAGTCAAGATAGCAGCGCTAGCAATCAACAGCCGATTGATACATTGTCTCGGGTGAGGACACTGCTGGATGCCTGGACAGGTAAGTGCCCTAATATTAAAAGTCAGCAGCTACAGTATTTGTAGCTACTGCCTTTTAATTCTTTCTGAAGGAGCCAGAAGCTTCTCCTTAAGGTCAATTTTCCTTTTTTCATACAACCTGCTGGTTGAACGAAAAAACTGACTCATCTATGGCCAGCTTTAGTACTCTCCCACACTGCTCAGACTGGTTACAGTACAATGTAAGAAAGTCACATAAAATGATGCCCCCTCAGATCAGCCTTCTGATGTCTTACATTGTTTACCAGACTACTGAAATTTATTGTGTGGCACAGTTAGTTTAGTGGGTAACACTCTCACCTAGCAGTAAAAAGCGTTTTCTGTTTCGAATCCTAAACCAATATACTACCTGCCTGGAGTTTGCATGTTCTCCCTGTGCATGCGTGGGTTTCCTCCGGGTACTCCGTTTTCCTCCCACACTCCAAAGACATGCTGGTAGGTTAATTGGCTTCTGTCTAGTATATGAATGTGAGTTAGGGACCTTAGACTGTAAGCTCCTTGAGGGTAGGGACCCATGTGAATGTAGAATGTATATGTAAAGCACTGCATAAATTGACAGCCTTAAATAATAATATTATGTTGAGCCTCAGTTCAAATCAGTGCACTTTGTCTGCTATTTGTGTAGTATGTGTCTTTTACACTGTACAACATACAGCAAGTAAACTATGTCTTCTTTCAGACCTCATAGTCTGCTATCAAACTGAAATGAAATAAGCACTATTGGATTTAATGGTGCCAGTGTTTATGTCTGGCCCAATATACGAAGTATGAGTGAATGACCTGTAACATGGACAACAATTACCTCTCTTACCAACATGATGGAAGCATTTCTCTTAGCACTTTTCGAGCATATATGTACTATTTTTGGATCTGGTGTTATTGAATACAGGCCAACCATTCAATTGAGAAAGGTCAATCAATATGTTAGTTGCTGTTTTCAGTTTTATCCAGTGAGAGCGCATACAAAAGCAGCAGGACAGGGAACTGTCAGGCTACAGTGGTTTCTATAGGAACCGTAAAAAAAACAGAACAGATGGGGGAGGTTATATTGCATTTTGTTACAGAGAATTTATGCGATTTGACAGGTATACTGTAGCGATGTCAACTGTTCAGCAGTTCGGAGCTAAAATCTATGTTGAACTGTATGTACGTGCATAATTTAAGTGAGAGATGTATACAAATCAAATAGCTGTTCGGGTTGATGAAAAATCATTACATTAATTGTAATACCCTAAACATTAATCTTTGCTGTCTTCATCTATGGCAATGTATGCTTAAATACATATTGCAAAGTGACATTTTCATTTTTTACATATCTGGACAGGTTTGTGATAAAATTTAATGGAGAGGTAAACCAGCTAAGAAAGAAAGTGGACCTGTTTACATTTACATAATTAATCCTAATTACAATATTGGTTAATAAATTATAATAATTAAAATCTTAAATGATAGATAGATAGATAGATAGATAGATAGATAGATAGATAGATAGATAGATATACTTTATTGTCACTGTATACATACAACAACATTTTTCAAGTACTCTTGACTCTTTTAGTCATCCCTTATCCCTATGCTATGACTTATGGTTCCATAGGGCACCATATTCTCTAATACTGGCATGGAAGCCATGGTCCTATTACCTTTATACAGACCAAGGCCAGAACAAGGGGGCAGAGGGGTTACGTGCCTCGGGCGCAGCCATCTAATCTGGAGGGGAGGTGGAGGTGCTGGGATCTTCTGTTAAGAGGAACAGCCGCTGATAGCTATTGGAAAGAGGATTCTGCTTGCTCGTCCCTACGTTAGCAGCCTGCTGTGGGAGGAAGTGATGCGCTGATACTAAGGACACACATCATTCTCAAGCATGGTGCCACTGGGGAGTGAGGGCAGACTGGCTTTCTTCCCATCTCCCCTTGTCATGTCACATATCACATGACCTGAGATTACAAGAAGGAGACGTCGCCTTCATTCCCTGCAGGTGCCACGTTGAAACTGTGGTGTGAATTGCAAGTACACAGAAGACTAGGGACAACTCATCCCCAGACCTTATCTCTCCTCCCCAGAATTACCAAGAGCCCCTTAGCCTTCTCCCTCCCTTAGGGCCTGTTTACACTTCTGGTAGCCCTCTGAAGAATGATGCACAGTGGGTGACCTTTCAGAAGGGGTTGGACAGGCAGTGAGGAGGCATTATACAACCACCACACTGTCTGCTTTAACCTCTAAAATTCAATTTTGCTGCAGGCACCATTATTAGCCCCATCTCTTTCTTCACCCAGGGGAAGGGGAGATGGGCGCAGTTTGCCATCTTAACCCTGGGCACTAAATGAACTTGCCATGGCGCTGCTACAGACACTTATATTGCATGACCACTGGCCAGTTTACTATTCACTAAAGGAGATTACTAAGCCTTTCCTCCATTGTATGCTGCTTTATACAAGGTTAAGAAAACACATAGCGATGTAAATTTGTGACAGGTCTGATTTTCATGTACAATCATACAGCTGCACAAGAAATATTTTACTGCTTCTGTAGGCATAAATTATATAGGTATATTTTCCTCTTGGTGAAGAGGAGACCAATAGTGCCATCTTGTGTTTTATAGATAACAGATACCAATAATTAATTACAGTATACTCAAATGATCTTTTTCATTTGTGGCTCTGGTAGCATTTGTGGAAATATGCCACTGACTGTAGGCCTAATTACAGTCAAGTACCAACCAATGTGCTTCTTTGTTCAATTATTTGTAATGTAATAAACCTAAATTGTATTGTGTTAATATGCTGTAGCTGATGTTCTACAGAAATGCGTTCTGTTCCAGTATAGCTAAAGCAGACATTTTATCATTGTATGCAAATTTTGAATTTAAATATAAATAATAGCAGAGCTCCAAAAGCATTTTAATAATAGCCACACCTATAAAAATGTAAAAATATAATTGTCTAGAAGTATTATATAATATCACAGGAAAAGTATTTATCCAATCTCTGTGCAAAGGGGTTTGGAGAGTTATGGTCAGGTCAGCAGCTCTGCTTTTAGGGCTTATTCATTAACATGCATTTTGATTTTTAAAAAAACTTGTCTTAAATGTCTCTAATGCGGCATACACACATTCAAACTATCCGGCGGACTTGGTCCGGCGGACCAGAGTCCGCCTGACAATCCGCCCGTGTGTGGACTCTGGCGGACTTTTTTACCCCAAAAATCCGGCGGACTTAGAAAGTAGTTTTGACTCAAAAATTGTCCGGCGGACAATCCGGCCGTGTGTGTGCGCACACGGAAAAAAGTCCGTTCATTTTGAACGCGGCTCCAGGTAGCCGGGATTAGCGCAGGAGGTCAATGTCGCCTACGCCGAAGCCCTACGCCCCTCAAGGTCCATATAAGACCCTTATCTGAGCACACAGCCCAGCCAGGCTCTCTTAAACTGTAAACTTGTCTTAACCACTTCAGCCCGGACCATTTTGCTGGTCAAAGACCAGACCACTTTTTGCGATTCGGCACTGCATCACTTTAACTAACAATTGCGCGGTCATGCGACGTAGCTCCCAAACAAAATTGATGTCCTTTTTTTCCCCACAAATAGAGCTTTCTTTTGGTGGTATTTGATCACCCCTGCAGCTTTTATTTTTTGCGCTATAAACAAAAATAAAGCGACAATTTTGAAAAAAACACATTATTTTTTACTTTTTGTTATAATAAATATCCCCAAAAAATATATAAAAAAAAAAATGTTTCCCTCAGTTTAGGCCGATATGTATTTTTCTACACATTTTTGGTAAACAAAATTGCAATAAGCGATTATTGATTGGTTTGCGCAAAAGTTATAGCGTTTACAAAATAGGGGATAGTTTTATGGCATTTTTATTAATAATTTTTTTTTTACTAGTAATGGCAGCGATCAGCGATTTTTATTGTGACTGCGACATTATGGCGGACACATCGGACTTTTTTGACACATTTTTGGGACCATTGTCATTTATACAGCAATCACTGCTATATAAATGCAGCGATTCCTGTGTAAATGACACTGGCAGTGTAGGGGTTGCTTTTCAGTTTGTTTCTGAAGGGCCGCTCGTCAACCAGACATGTTGTGGAAATATGTTATTTATTATTGGCCTTGGAGTTATTGCTTTGACATGATTTTTTTTTGGTTGAATAATAATTTGATTTGGTATATTTTCTATATTTTTGGATGCATAGAATGCACTTTCTACGTTAGAATACGTTCTATTGACAGATAGCACGTCTAATTTTATTTGTTTTCTTTTTTTAATGCACAATAAAAAAAATGGGGAGAATAATACTTGGCTATGTGTTTTAACCACTTGCTTACTGGGCACTTAAACCCCCCTCAGTCCCAGACCAATTTTCAGCTTTCAGCGCTGATGCACTTTGAGTGACAATTACGCGGTCATACAACACTGTACCCAAATGAAATTTTTATCATTTTTTTCCCACAAATAGAGCTTTCTTTTGGTGGTATTTAGTTACAGCTCGGAGTTTTATTTTTTGCTAAACAAACAAAAAAAGATGCATAAAAAAAAAAAAAAAATCATGTTTTAATAGTTTGTTATAAAATTTTGCAAACGGGTCATTTTTCTCCTTCATTGAAGTGCGCTGATTAGGCGGCACTGATAGGCTGCATTGGTGGGCACTGATGGGCTGCATTGGTGGGCACTGATGGGCTGCATTGGTGGGCACTGATAGGCTGCACTGGTGGGCACTGATAGGCATAGTTAAGGCGGCACTAATAGGCACAGATAAGGCGGCACTGATGGGCACAGATAAGGCGGCACTGATGGGCAAAGATGGGCACAGATAAGATGGCACGGATGGGTGGCACGGATAAGTGGCACAAATGGGTGGCACGGATGGGCACTGATAGGTACCACAGATAGATGGGACTGATGGGCACTGATAGGTGGCACTGATAGGTGGCTCTGATAGGTGGCACTGCTGGGCACTGATGGGCGGCACTGCTGGGCACTGATGGGCGGTACTGCTGGGCACTGATGGGCGGCACTGGGGTGCAGCACCTTTGAGGCAGATTTTGGGTGGCACTGTGGGTGGCACTGCTGGGTGGCACTGTGGGTGGCACTGTGGGCACTGCTGGGTGGCACTGGGCACTGCTGGGTGGCACTGTGGGCACTATGGGCACTGCTGGGTGGCACTGACAGGGGGGCACTTACTTTATTTCAGGATGGCACTGCGGGTGGCAGGTGGGCACTGGCAGGGGGCAGGTGTCCGCTTGAATTGCTAGCTGTGATCGGGACTGATGTCCCGAACACGGCCGCCGGCGATCGGCTTTTTTTTTTTCTCCTCGCGCTGTCAGCGCGAGGAGGAATACTAGCCGATTACCGGCTCCGTTTTATCACATGATCAGCTGTCATTGGCTGACAGCTGATCACGTGATAAGGGGTCGGGATCGACCCCTTACACGGATCGGTGATCAGGCGAGTCTCACGGACTCGCCGATCACAGAGCGCGCCGCGCGCGCCCCTCAGGGGGCGCGCAGGCCGCTCGTAACCAGGACGACGTCAATAGACGTAGTCCCGGCAATCTAGGTCCGCGCTAATGCCGTCATTCGGCAATAGCGCGGATCCCAAGTGGTTAATTCAAATTTGGGACAGTTTGGGAGTAGGCAGTTACATTTAAAAAAATACAATGTACAATTGACACCAACATAGTTGTATCTTTGATCTTAAAAACTACGGGATAATGTTTTTTTTTTTAACCACTTTGCATCCAGGCCAATTCTGACATTTCTCTCCTACATGTAAAATTCATCATTTTTTTGCTAGAAAATTACATAGAACCCCCAAACATTATATATGTTTTTTTAGCAAAGACCTTAGAGAATACAATGGCGGTTGTTGCAACTTTTTATCTCACACGGTATTTGCGCAGCAATTTTTCGAACGCGTTTTCTTCAGAAAAAAAACAGTTTCATGCTTAAAAAAAAAACAAACAGTAAAGTTAGCCCAATTTTTTTGCATAATGTGATAGATGAAGATACGCAGAGTAAATGAATACCCAACATGTCACGCTTCAAAATTGCACGCGCTCGTGGAATGGCGCCAAACTTTGGTATTTAAAAATCCCCATAGGCGCCTACTGGTTACATGTTTTGCGTTACAGAGGAGGTCTATGGCTAGAATTATTTCTCTCGCTCTAACGTTCGCGCCGATGCCTCACATGTGGGGTTTGCACACCGTTTTCATATGTGGGCGGGGCTTGCGTATGCGTTCGCTTCTGCGTACAAGCTCACGGGGACAGGGGCGTTTTAATTATTTTTTTTATTGTTAATTTTACTTTTATTTTTTTAGTTTGACACTTAAAAAAAAAAAAAAAATTGATTACTTTATTTCCTATTACAAGGAATGTAAACATCCCTTGTAATAGGAATATGGCACGATCTGACCTATTTACAGTGAGATATAGGGTCAATAAGACCCCACATCTCACCTCTAGGCTGGGAAGCCTATAATAAAAATAAAACAAAACCGATCCTGGCTTCCTAGCCAAATCAGCGCTGTTATTTTGAATGCAGAGGCCAGGCGTGACGTCATAACATCGCGCCCGGCCTTCGAACAATCATAGAGACTCCGGGGATGATCTGGACCACCGGAAATCTCTATGGTATTATCCAGGGGCTGGCGAATCCTGTGACCGACTCACCGATGGAAGTGGTGAGTCGGTAGAAGCACTGGAGGGCGGTAGGAGGGGGGGGGGACATCCCGTAAGAATGATCAAGCGGCCGTTCTTATGGTGCAGGGAATCGCCGGCTGAAAACGCCGATATCTGAATTATGTCTGTGGCCTCAGGCATCATTCAGATATACCCCTGGAATTTCAAGGACGTCCCCGGACGTACCTTGGGCGGGAAGTGGTTAATTTTGGTTCGGGGTTCTCCTGTGGAGAAATCCCATGCCGTTTTTCTCAATTAACTTTTCATGTGTATTGCAGACAGACAATTCATTATAGCTGCGAGTGGTTTTAAATTACTTTTTTTCCTTTAGAAATTTCACTTTGTGCAGAAACTGTTCTAAACATGGGGAAAATGTGCCACTTTACAGGCATACTATAGACACCCCCCAGGTACGAAATTTAAAGGAATATTACACTTTTATTGTTTCACTTTAAGCATTATTAAAATCACTGCTGCCGAAAAAGTTTTAAATTTTTTTTTGCATTGATACATGTCCCCTGGGGCAGAACCCAGGTCCCCAAAACACTTTTTATGACAATACCATGCATATAAACCTTTAAAATTAGCACTTTTGATTTCTCCCATAGACTTTTAAAGGGTGGTCCGTGGCTTTCAAATTTTCTGTGAACACTGCAAATTGTTCGCTATTTGGCGAACGGGCGAACAGCCAATGTTCGAGTCAAACTCATGTTCAACCAGAACATAAAGCCCATCCCTAGCTTTGACCATAAAACCTAGAAGCTGACAGGTTACAATGGACAGCTGCACCAGTTTCTTTAAATCTCCCCCATAGATGTTTACACACACATACTCATGTATGTGTGGTTATCTATGTATATTTATTAGCAAGCAGTACTTGTTCCCCTCTTTGGTTACTACTTTGTTTGATTTCTAGGGACATTTCTAGCTTCTAGCCCTGGAAATTCTCATCTCTGGAAATATTCTTAGATTTAAATGTTTTCACAAAAATTGTTTTCTATTTTTGGAACAATTCAGTTCTATAATAGAAAAGAAGAACCAGCCTGGAGCGTATTCAATAAGCAGTGCACAGTAATGGAGATGTGCACAGTGCAGTAGGTCTAGGTTCACATCTAGGCAGCTGCGCTTGATGCTTTTTCAGGCACGTTTTGCAGTGCATTTTGCATTTTTAAACTCATGTTTTTTTATGTGTTTTTGCATGCAGGTTTCATGCATTTTGCATTTTATGTTTTTATTTTCTCTTTAAACGCACTGTAAACACAATGTATATAGCTGGTTGCTAAGGAGGGGGCCGAGAAGCATTTCCATCCATTTATCCCTCCCTCCATCCCTCCTTCCATCTATCCTTCCATCCATCCCTCCATCCCTCCTTCCATCTATCTCTTGCTTCATCCACGCATCCATCTATCCCTCCCCCATCCATCCAGCAGAGGCTGTTTTCACAGTGTGCGATACAGAAAGTTAGAAGAGCAGCACCAGGACAGGATGTCTGTGTGTTCTATGCCTCCATCCATCCCTCCCTCCCTCTATCTATCCATCCACCCATCCCTCCATCCATCCATCCATACCTACCTCTATCCAGTCAACCCTCCATCCATCCATCCATCCCTTCCTCCATTCATCCAACCATCCCTCTCGCCATCTATCCCTCTATCTAACCACCCATCCAACCATCCTTCTTTTCATCCATCCAACTATCCATTCATCCCTCCTCCATACCTCCAACCATCCCTCCCTCATCCATCCCTCCATCTAACCATCCCTGCCTCCATCCATCCAACCATCTCTTATTCCATCTATCTAACCATCCTTACCTCCCACCATCCATCTCCCCCATCCATCCAGCAAAGGCTGTTTTCACAATATGTGATACAGTTGTGCCCCGTACACACGATCGGAAATTCCGCCAGCAAAAGTCCGATGCGAGCCTTTGGTCGGAAATTCCTACTGTATGTATGCTTAATCTCTGCACTGTGTATATAACTCACTCCTGATCTCTGCACTGTGTACGTAGCACACTCCTGAACTCTGCACTGTGTACTTAGCGCACTCCTGATCTCTTCACTGTGTTTATAGCGCACTCCTGATCTCTGCACTGTGTACGTAGCGCAATCCTGATCTCTGCACTGTGTACATAGTGCACTCCTGATCTCTGCACTGTGTACATAGCGCACTCCTGATCTCTGCACTGTGTACGCAGCGCACTCCTGATCTCTGCACTGTGTACGTAGTGCACTCCTGATCAGAGAGTAGCCCTGTTTGGACTGAAAATGGAGGTTTGCTTTACCTCATGTTTTGTGGGTGTCGGGGACCAGCCCCACACCGTATAGAAAGCAGTGTGTTTAGTTTAGCGCTGGAGGCAAGGATTAGTGATGGACGAACTTCCGACGGGATGTTTCGCGAACGCGAAACGCGAACGCGGCCGATAGTTCGCGAACCGTAACGTTCGCGGCGGGCCCCATTGACTTCAATGGGAGGCAAACTTTACAAACCTACAGGTCAAATTTGCAGCCACAAAATAATTACTAGCTGTGCACACATAGTCCTACCACATGGCCAATGACATAACACATGTATGAGGTGAATCTGGGATCGACAACTACAAGCATTCTTTTTTTATATGTGAAATTGTGACAATTCAGGACTGTGGAGCGCATGAAGGCAATGGAGGAGAGGGAAGGTCAGGGTAGGCAAAGAATAGGGTGCAGGAGATGATCACCAGCCCCATGATATAGAGCACTGACACCTGCACTGTGATAGAGTGATCTGACACCAGCACCGTGATAGAGAGCACTGACATCAGCAGCGTGACATACAGCAATGACACCTGCACCGTGATAGAGTGATCTGACACCAGCACTGTGATAGAGAGCACTGACATCAGCAGCGTGACATACAGCAATGACACCTGCACCGTGATAGAGTGATCTGACACCAGCACCGTAATAGAGAGCACTGACATCAGCTGCGTGACATACAGCAATGACACCTGCACCGTGATAAAGTGATCTGACACCAGCACCAGCACCAGCACCAGCACCATAGAGAGAACTGACATCAGCAGCGTGACATAAAGCACTGACACCAGCACCGTGATATACAGCACTGACACCAGCATCGTGATATACAGCACTGACACCTGCACCGTAAGCAGCCCCAGGAGGAAGTCAGCATAGCACAGGGATGGTGGGAGCCCCTCATAATGAGCATAGCACAGGGATGGTGGTAGCCCCTCATAATATGCACAGCAGAGGTACAGCCCCAGGAGTAAGTCAGCATAGCACAGGGATGGTGGGAGACCCTCATAATGAGCATAGCACAGGGATGGTGGGAGCCCCTCATAATATGCACAGCAGAGGTACAGCCCCAGGAGTAAGTCAGCATAGCACAGGGATGGTGGGAGCCCCTCATAATAAGCAGCCCCAGGAGGAAGTCAGCATAGCACAGGGATGGTGGGAGCCCCTCATAATGAGCATAGCACAGGGATGGTGGGAGCACCTCATAATGAGCATAGCACAGGGATGGTGGGAGCCCCTCATAATATGCACAGCCGAGGTACAGCCCCAGGAGTAAGTCAGCATAGCACAGGGATGGTGGGAGCCCCTCATAATAAGCAGCCCCAGGAGGAAGTCAAGTATGTGCAAGTATTTTATACGTGTATTACACAACTATATACTGCACACCAAATAGTACACCTATACCAGTCCTTAAGGACCTTTGTGGAACTAGTAGGTTGTGATTAGCAGACTGTACCTCACTCAACCCTATATACTGTAGTACACTATACCTTACCAGTCCTTATAAGGACCTTTGTGGAACTAGTAGGTTGTGATTAGCAGACTGTACCTCAGTCCCTATACTCATAAAGGACTACTGCAGCAGAAGGGCAGCAGTCAGCAGTAGTGCATCTCAACCCTATATATTGTGGACCTATACCAGTCCTTAAGGATTAGCAGACTGTACCTCACTCAACCCTATATACTGTAGTACGCTATACCTTACCAGTCCTTAGAAGGACCTTTGTGGAACTATTAGGTTGTGATTAGCAGACTCTACCTCAGTCCCTATACTCATAAAGGACTACTGCAGCAGAAGGGCAGCAGTCAGCAGTAGTGCATCTCAGCCCTATATATTGTGGACCTATACCAGTCCTTAAGGATTAGCAGACTGTACCTCACTCAACCCTATATACTGTAGTACGCTATACCTTATCAGTCCTTATAAGGACTTTTGTGGAACTAGTAGGTTGTGATTAGCAGACTGTACCTCAGTCTCTATACTCATAAAGGACAACTGCAGCAGAAGGGCAGAAGTCAGCAGTAGTGCACCTCAACCCTATATATTGTGGACCTATACCAGTCCTTAAGGATTAGCAGACTGTACCTCACTCAACCCTATATACTGTAGTACACTATACCTTACCAGTCCTTATAAGGACCTTTGTGGAACTAGTAGGTTGTGATTAGCAGACTGTACTTCAGTCCCTATACTCATAAAGGACTACTGCAGCAGAAGGGCAGCAGTCAGCAGTAGTGCACCTCAGCCCTATATATTGTGGACCTATACCAGTCCTTAAGGATTAGCAGACTGTACCTCACTCAACCCTATATACTGTAGTACGCTATACCTTACCAGTCCTTAGAAGGACCTTTGTGGAACTAGTAGGTTGTGATTAGCAGACTGTACCTCAGTCCCTATACTCATAAAGGACTACTGCAGCAAAAGGGCAGCAGTCAAGTATAATATTTTTTCTATATTTGGAAGAAAGAATATTATATGTGTACAACCCTATTACCATACCAGTCCTGAAAAGGACCTTTGTGGACCTAATAGTAACAGCTAATGATTAAACTGACTGTCCCTCACTGCTACACACAGCTTCCTGTCTGTCCCTATTTAAACTGACAAAACACAGGTTGCTGCAACAATAACTTGAATAGCACTGCACTCAAAACTATATCCTGTACTACTACACCATACCAGTCCTGAAAAGGACCTTTGTGGACCTAATAGTAACAGCTAATGATTAAACTGACTGTCCCTGCTGCACACAGCGTCCTGTCCCTATCTGCACTGAGAAAAGACAATCTGCTGCAACAATGACTTGAATAGCAGTGCCTCAAACCTATATCCTGAACTACACCTATACAATACCAGTTATTAAAAGAACTTTTGTGGACCTAATAGCTAGCGATTTGTGTCACTGCAGTCTCTCCCTGCTCCACACAGCAACCTCTAACTATAGTGACAGTAGAAAGAATGTAAAATGGCCGCCGGATCGGGTCTATTTATAAGTTAGGGGGAATGTCCAAGTGTCCATGTGCTGTAATGTCTCAATTGGCTGTCCTGTACCACATGATGGATGTGTCATCATAGGTCAAAGTTCTTTTACACAGTAAACACGTGGGTCCGCCGGGTGAACAGCGGCAATACTCCGCCGATCGGGCGAATCGCGAACAGCCGAAATTCGCCGTGAACCGACCGCCGGGCGAACAGTTCGGCCATCCCTAGCAAGGATTTGTTTTACTGTTTTGTTTATTTTATGACTTTGCAAACCAGCTGTAAATAAAGCTGGCAACCTGTCCGATTTTAAAGAAACTGCCTGTACGCTGACCTTCATTCTGAGAAAAGGTG
The DNA here is from genome assembly GCF_037356315.1 of Lithobates pipiens. NCBI lineage: Eukaryota > Metazoa > Chordata > Amphibia > Anura > Ranidae > Lithobates > Lithobates pipiens. The sequence continues at coordinate 311,960,584 of NW_027507758.1, read as the reverse complement.
ATCTCCATGAGCTAATCTCCCCACATGTGGTGGATTCAGTGGGCAATTTCTGATGATGGAGGAAATGATAAAGGTCCTGCTACAGGCCAATGCAGCTCAATGAGAAACCAACCGTCAAGTCGCAGAGGCCGCTGCAGCACAACAGGTGGCCCAGCAAGAGATGCACCGCCAAATCGCAGAGGCCAATGCAGAACAACAGGGGGTCCTTGCAGCACAACAGGCAGCCCAGCAGGAGATGAACAGTTCGCAGAGGCTCTAATGCAACTGAAAAAAGGGGTCCGTACCTCCTGTGCCAGTGGAACCAAAGATGGTACGTGCCTCCTACCACCTACAGAAAATGACACTGGCTGATGATGTTGAGGCATATCTTGCGACTTGTGAGAGAGTTGCTGTTCGCGAATGATGGCCAAAAGAACAGTGGGTGGGTCTGTTGGCCCAATTTCTGACAGGCGAACCTCAAAAGGCCTATTTTAAACTGGAAACAGATAATGCCCAGGACTTTGAGAGTCTGAAGACAGAGATACTCGCACGCTTGAGTGTCACTGTGGCAGTCCGGGCCCAGCGCGTGCATCAGTGGACCTACTCCAGCAACCAGATACCCCTGTCCCAAAATGTTTGACCTGGTCCACCTCACCAGGAAGTGGTTGCAGCCGTAGACCTTGATGGGCCCTCAGATAATGGAGTGTGTGGTAATGGACAAGTGCACTCCCTGTTGCTATGAGGAAGTGGATCGGATAGGGGGACTCCAAAGCTGCAAACCAGTTGGTGGACCTAGTGGAGAGGTACTCTGCTACTGAGGACTTGGTGAACCCGTCTATGCTCCACTTTGGTGTGTTTAGGGGTACAAGATCGCCCAACCATTCTGGTAAGACTGTTCCGGGGTTCAAGGGCATGAGGAAGTTAGATAATACTGTTATTACAGCTTTTGAGACTGAGGCTCCTAGACCTGGAGACTGGCCAAAGAAGCCAGGAAGGTCTTTGGGACCGTTAAGAAGACTGGGGGTAGAGTATATATGGTGTTTTCGTTGCCATGCATTAGGGCATATTGCTGCAAACTGTCCTATAAATGATGAACCTATGCAATGTGATTATGCTTACATGAAAAGATGCATGTCTCTGTTTGCACAGGTCGCATTTATTGCATCATGTCAGACTTGCATTGAAAAACAAATGTGTGTTCAGTGGATGGGAAGTCACTCACAGCCCTGCTAGACTCTGGTAGTGTGGTGACCCTAGTCAGGGATGATTGTGTAAACCCCACAAAACTACACCCCAGTACTATTGGGGAAAATTGTATCCATGGGGACACTTGGGACTGTCAGACAGTGGTGGTTGAGGTTGATACCCCCTTGGGGAAGTGTAACACATTCAGTGGGGGTGGCACCTTCGCTGCTTTAGTGGGGAGAGATTTTCCCCATTTTTGGAATTTATGGGAAAGCAAAGGGAGGCTGGTGGGTAGAGCTTCCCCTGCTGGGGAAGCACGGGGACTCTCACCAGACCCTTTTTGCCAAAAGAAAGGGGATGCTTTTTGTGGGATTAAGGAAACCGGAGAGCCTCTTCCTCTTCATGGCTGGGGAGCTGGAGGAACTGTAAGCTAGCTCCCTGAGCGGGGGTAACTAACAGGCGAACACCTCTGACCCTGACAATGAAGTAAGTAGCACACTCCTGATCTCTGCACTGTGTACGTAGTGCACGCATGATCTTCGCACTGTGTACGTAGCGCATTCAAAATATGCATTTAAACTTTTTTTTCTCTATCTGATCTTCTTAGCATTTGGTAGTCATATACCCAAAAATTCGAAATTTTTTTTTTATTTTTTTTTTACCTCATGGATGAAACGTGTATATATCATACAATCATTCCATAAACACATAGCACATACATTGAATATATAATTTGAGGAAAACATGCTTATAAAATAGGTTACCATTTGCTAATAAAAAATAAATATGTCCCTGATTTCATTTAAAAAACTGGCCACCTTAGTGTAATCGTACTAAAAAAATGTCCACAGTGCTCCAAAACCACAGAGAAAATACTTTAATAAATGAAGCTTAGTTCATTGCGTTACAGTACATTTTATTTCTTTTTATTTATCAATCCTGCTTGCAGCATCCTTTGGTTGATTCTTCTTACAAAAACATGTTCCATTATAATAGTAACACAACAAAAACACACTGAGGCCGCGTACACACGGGCGGACTGTTCGCCCAACCTTGTCCGCCGAACAGTGTTTGGGCGGACAGTCCGCTCGTGTGTGGGCTTTCAGCGGACAGTTTCAGCGGACAGTTTGACGGACAAAGTCTTTCGGAAATTCCGAAAAACTGTCCGCTGAAACTGTGTTTGAGCGAACAGTCCGCCCGTGTGTAGGCTACTTTCGAAATGAGCAAACTGTTCCCGCTCGGAGGGAAGTCTGCTCATTTCGAGCGCGTGTGAAGGTAGGCGGAGCCCGCGACGGAGACGTCGCGGGCTCCGCCGCCTGGAATGGGCTTAAAGGGGAACCCCAACGCCGAAAAAAATCGGCGTGGGGGTTCCCCCAAAGTCCACAACAGACCCTTGTCCGAGCACGCTACCCGGCCGGCCAGGAAAGGGGGGCGAGCGAGCGCGCCCCCCCTCCTGAGCCGTACCAGGCCGCGTGCCCTCAACATGGGGGGGTGCCTTGGGGAAGGGGGGGCCGCGCGGCCCCCCCACCCCAAAGCACCTTGTCCCCATGTTGATGAGGACAAGGGCCTCTTCCCGACAACCCTGGCCGTTGGTTGTCGGGGTCTGCGGGCGGGGGGCTTATCGGAATCCGGGAGCCCCCTTTAAGAAGGGGGCCCCCGGATACCGGCCCCCCACCCTATGTGAATGAGTATGGGGTACAATGTACCCCTACCCATTCACCTGTGAAATAAAGTACAAAAAAAAACACAACACAGAGAAAAAATATTTTATTGCACAGCTCCGGGGGTCTTCCGTCTTCGGGGGTCTTCTCGCCGGACTCCTCCGCTATCTTCGTGTAGCTCTTTTACTAGCGGAGGAGTCCGGCTTTCTTCCTCCCCGCCGCCGGCCTCTTCTCCCGACTTCGGGGGTCTTGTCCCCCTCTTCGGTTCTTCTGCCGGGCCACCGCGCCTTCTTGTAGCTCTTTTACAGGCGGTGGCCCGGTCTTCTGTCGCCGCTGTCGCTGTCGCCGTCGCCGCCTTCCATTCTTGTTCTTCTTCTTGTTCTTCTTCTTCTTCCCCAGGAGATGTTGACACGTCGCTCTCTCCGGCCGGAATGCCAGAGCCGCGCTGTGCGGTCACTTATATAGTGACAATGGGGCGGTGTCACATGGTATATGTCACATGGGTTGGTCACATGGGTTGATGTCACATGGGGACTATGACATCGTAAGGGGTCGGGGTCACCATGTGACCAACCCATGTGACATATACCATGTGACACCGCCCCATTGTCACTATATAAGTGACCACACAGCGCGGCTCTGGCATTCCGGCCCGGAGAGAGCGACGTGTCAACATCTCCTGGGGAAGAAGAAGAAGAACAAGAAGAAGAACAAGAACGGAAGGCGGCGACGGCGACAGCGACAGCGGCGACAGAAGACCGGGCCACCGCCTGTAAAAGAGCTACAAGAAGGCGCGGTGGCCCGGCAGAAGAACCGAAGGCGGCGACAGAAGAACGGAAGGCAGCGGCGACAGAAGACCGGGCCACCGCCTGTAAAAGAGCTACAAGAAGGCGCGGTGGCCCGGCAGAAGAACCGAAGAGGGGGACAAGACCCCCGAAGTCGGGAGAAGAGGCCGGCGGCGGGGAGGAAGAAAGCCGGACTCCTCCGCTAGTAAAAGAGCTACACGAAGATAGCGGAGGAGTCCGGCGAGAAGACCCCCGAAGACGGAAGACCCCCGGAGCTGTGCAATAAAATATTTTTTCTCTGTGTTGTGTTTTTTTTTGTACTTTATTTCACAGGTGAATGGGTAGGGGTACATTGTACCCCATACTCATTCACATAGGGTGGGGGGGCCGGTATCCGGGGGCCCCCTTCTTAAAGGGGGCTCCCGGATTCCGATAAGCCCCCCGCCCGCAGACCCCGACAACCAACGGCCAGGGTTGTCGGGAAGAGGCCCTTGTCCTCATCAACATGGGGACAAGGTGCTTTGGGGTGGGGGGGGCCGCGCGGCCCCCCCTTCCCCAAGGCACCCCCCCATGTTGAGGGCACGCGGCCTGGTACGGCTCAGGAGGGGGGGCGCGCTCGCTCGCCCCCCTTTCCTGGCCGGCCGGGTAGCGTGCTCGGACAAGGGTCTGTTGTGGACTTTGGGGGAACCCCCACGCCGATTTTTTTCGGCGTTGGGGTTCCCCTTTAAGCCCATTCCAGGCGGCGGAGCCCGCAACGTCTCCTTCGCGGGCCCCGCCTACCTGTACACGCGCTCGAAATGGGCGGATTTGCCTCCGCCTTACGTGGGCGAGTCCGTTCATTTCAAAAGTTGAGCGAACTGTTTGTCAAACAGTTCGCTGAAACAGTCCGCTCAAAAAGTGCCGTGTGTGGCCATGTCCGTCCATGCTAATTTTGAGCGGACTGTTTGCCGAAACTGTTTGACAAACAAAGTTGGGCGAACAGTCTGCCCGTGTGTACGTGGCCTGACTCTGTGTTTTAATTAGGTGCTTTCAGTCACATGTCCATATTTGCAGAGAGAAGACTTGCAGTCCTTATATATCTGAGGCTAGATTGGTACCAAGCTGCCTAAACAGTGCAAAAACCACCAAACTTGTGTAATATCAGTGTAATCTGGACTGTAGCTGATAACTGCTGCAGAATATCTTCCTTTGTTGCTGCTGCATTATCCTTCTGCAGTGTGGACTGGGTTAAACTGAATATTAATCAATGTAGAAGTGCAGCAGTCATCCTTAAAGTGGTGTTCCACACAAAAAAAAAAAAAAATGATTAAAATTTCTAAAAAAAAAAAAAAAAAAATTTGGATTTTTTTTAAACTCATCTCTAAATGCCTGTTGCTAGGGGGTCCCTCGTAGTCTGCCTCCTTCAGTGCCTGGGCTAGTGACATCACTTCTCCTCGGCGCAGGAAGGGCTCAGCTTGGCCCCCTCCCTCTTGTCAGTCATCTGGGACAGGAGACAGGTCCCAGATGACTGCGCGGCCACTCGCGGCCCCACTCGCGCATGCGCAGTGGGTGCCGGGCTTTGAAGCCACAGCCGGGTGCCCACAGTTGCAATGCCGGCACCACCAAGCGGAGGGGGGATGAGCTGGGCTTCATTCCCCCGTATCGCTGGACCCTGGGACAGGTAAGTGTCTGATTATTAAAAGACAGCAGCTGCAGTATTTGTAGCTGCTGGCTTTTATTTATTTTTTTCTTTAACGGAACTCCTCTTTAAGGAGTTTGTAATGCTCGTTTATGGAGTTTCTCCATTGAAAGGCGGGCAGCCATCTTGGCTGTATTGAGCCTGGAGGATGGTGATTGGCTGATGCAACAGAACAAGGAGAAGGGTGTTCTGCAGGCTGCTGAGAGGAAACAGGAGAGAAATGTGTGGAAGCAAGCAGGTGTGTGGGGAAAAGACTGAGCTGTTGCTGCTGTCTGAACAGATCCCTGCTATAACTCGCCACAATCAGGTGAGAACTCAAATAAGGAGAGGGACTAGTACTCATCTTGCCTTAGAGATTGTGAATGTTCTCTCTGGAAGGATGTGAGGTGTGATTGGGTGCCTAGTGTTATCAGACTGTACTAGAGTACTCCTACCACGTGGAAGGAAGGGAGAGACTCTGTCTCAGCAGGATTAAAAGAGAGACATCACAGCAATTCCTATCCCTGTCTGAGGACTCAAACTGAACCAGAGCACTTTCAAGGTCATGTGTTGTCTGCTGGGAACTGTTGTGCTTTCTTCAGGGGCCCCAACTTTGCCGGCAAACGTGTTTTTTTTTTTGTTTTTTTTAAAGCAGTCACTGGCCAGTGGGATAAAACTAATACTGTTATAGCAAGTTGGGGCTTCCTTTATATACCGTTTCCAGGTAAAATCAGTTCAGTTCTGTTAATTATGGTATTCAGAATACTGTGAGTATTTAATCATATCTCTCAGAGTAACATTATTGCCTTATTGATTGTTTGTATAAGTATACTTGTTAATCCTTAGGCCAAGCATTGCTTATTTTAGGCGATGCTTGGCCTAAACATTTCTTTAAAATATCTTAAGGTGTGTGGGTAAGTGCTGGGTGAGCGAGGTTTGTCATCGCCAGGTGTAAAGAGAAATCACAAAACAATGTAGAGGCTCCTCCTGGGGGTAGTGCTACATCAGCATGCATGTATGCATAATTATTGATCATTTCACAAAATGAGAATTCTGCTGTTTTGGATCTTCTTGCTGCTGTCTCATGTTTGTGGACTTTTTAAGAAGAATGCATTTGGTTCACTTAAGAAGAACACACTTGGTTTACATTGGTAAAGCTGGGCAACTAATTTGTGTGTTCTCAATTTAGAAAGTAGTTTCGTCACTAGACGGACGTGGTCATGGGATACGGTATCCCGTGACCACGTCCGTCTAGTGACGAAACGCATAGGGAGGAACGGCGTGCTGACGTCACCTCATTCTACGCAGACCCGGAAGTGCGGGCGGTAGCTGAGAGACGGCCGGCTCGATTTTTAGAAGTGCTGATATACATGCTGACTATGTGAGTGTAATTGCGTTATATCTTTAAGTCTATTAAAAAGGGTTTTACACTATGTATGTGTTCCCTTGGTGTTTTTTATATATTCTGTGGCTTTAACGTCTCAACTGGTGGAGTATCTGGAGAGAAAGGCTTGCTATGGTCCCCAGGATTGTCCATCTATAGTACCTGCAAAAGCGTATTTGATCTCACTTAACCCTGAGATCTTGCGCTCTGGTAAGCGGCCCATATTACCTATTGGTGGAGGTGCTTCAGCGGAATTCTGGTCACACGTTTTTTCTTATTTGGTGTTACATCTTACTGCACGTTGGTTCGTCCAGAGGGAACAAACTTTTTTCGATTTGTGTGTACTTTTCATATTCACTTTATCCTAATTTTCACACACTGTATGGAGTTATAATTTGTTTATGTATTTTTATATTTGAGTGAGGTCGTGTATGTTTTATTCATTTATGTATATTTATTTTTACTCCAGGTATATTTGTTAATATGTGGGGAATGTAATTTAGATTTAGATTTTCTCTTCATGCATTAATTTTTTTGGTGACAGAATAATTTCTGTGATATATCAAATTTTTCAGATATTATTCTTTACATCACTTTCATATATTTCAGATTGCACTTTTACCTGATTTACTTTGGTTTTTACATCAATGTAGGGTTTGCATATAAAAGAAAAAAAAAATTAATACAAATTTTTTACACGTTAAAATTTTAATTATATTTATATATATTTAGCGCAGCTCCCCACTATACAGGTGATGCCATCTTACCTCAGTACCCGTAGAGAGAGAAAAGAATAGCGCTACATTTGGAGGCACTGCTGAGATAAATATCTTGGATCAGGACATTAAGGAACATCCATGTCACTATTATCAACAGAAGCTGTGAGGCAGTAGGCCCTGGAAGAGGGCCTGCCACCTAAAAGGACATTTGATATTTCGTATGTACCTATCACTGTGTGCTCCCATAGACTGCAGGAGGCGCTACAAGCAAATACATCCTTGCAGTCTGACGCTTTTGTGGATAAAAGAGAGGAAGATGAGAGTTATGAACTGTATACCCATTATCTCTGTCTCAGTGAGATGGATTTAAATCCAGTTAAAAGACCCCTTTGCATATATCCAAAAGGGGCTGAAGTAATTGGTTGTGCTTTAGTATTTCCAGTAATCCCACCTCCAGTAAGGCGGAAGTTGCCAGCCCTGCCTGTAAAGTTTGAACCATTGAATAAAACTGCTTCATCGGGAGAAACTGTAATGTTGACTGCTACAGCCGCTAAGCAGAAAACAAATATTGAGCTCCTGCTGCTAAAAGTCACTGAAGTCATTGCTCGGAATTTACATGCTGATTCTTATTACAAATTAAAGGCTTTTTCAGGGGTGCTCCCTGTCCCCGCTTGTGAAGAAAACTTTGAGGTGTGGAAAGATTTTGCACAAGTGATAGAGGAATGGACCTGCTCAGAGGAAAAGAAAAAACAGCGCATCATGGAAAGTTTAGGGCCACCAGCATCCATTATCATTAGCGCTTACAAGGACACTCATGTGAGTATCAGTGCTCAAGAATATATTGATGTTTAGACAGATGCTTATGGGCTGCACCGTGACCCTGATCAGATGCTTGCTGATTTTAAACAGACAAAGCATAGAGGAAGAGGATGTTTCTGTGATTGTGAGGAGGCTAGAAGTGCTTCTAGGGAGATTGCTCACTGAAAAGGTAATCTCTCATACGGATGTTGGCAAATTAAGGACTGCTCAAATAATAAAGGGGCTACTGCCACATCACCCAATGTCACCGGTCCTAAGAGTTGTTTTGAGAGAGAGAGACTTTACTTTCACTGAAACTATGACTGAAGTTAAGAAACAGGAATCTGATATTCGTTTTACCCTTCTAAGAGCAAAGTTAAACAGAGTTCTTTGGTGGAGCACAAAAATGAGTCTGTTGCTAAAAAAAATGCAGTGGGTAGACACCCACAGCCTAGACCTCAATCTGCTGATAAAACCTCCACAGATAAGCCTCTCTTCCACATTAAATGTTTCCGCTGTGGACAAGCAGGCCACATAGTTCGTCAGTGTCCACTGCTGGCTGATAATTCTGAAATTCATAGTAAAGCTGGACATGTATACAAAAGAAAACAGGGAAAATCAAGAAAACAAATGTTTACCAAACTACCTGGGATAGGCTGCAGATGTACTTTCAATTTGTTTGTTAATGATATACCCAATACTGCTCTGTTTGATACTGGTTCTAAGCTGACTATCATATACAGGCCCTTCTATCAGCAACACTTGAACCACCTCCCTTTGCAACCTGTGGACGCTATGCCTGTTTATGGTGTGGGAGAAAATCTTGTTTTTATGAATGGTTGTCTAGAAGTTGAGCTTCGTATTCCTGGTGTGATAGCTGATGAGGATCCCCCACTTAAAGTCATTGCTTATGTGAGCCCTCCACCTTGGGGTAACAAGTATGCTCCTATGATTGTGGGTTCCAATGTGGAAGCCGTTGAGGCTGCTTTCATACGGTTTCTTCAGCCCCAACAGGGAACTCCTCTACCTTCACTGCCTTTTGCTCCAGAGCTTCAAACTATCTGCCAAACCTTTTGCTCCTGATCTTCCTGGGAAATCCATGGCATTCCTATAGAGCAGTGATGGCGAACCTTGGCAACCCAGATGTTTTGGAACTACATTTCCCATGATGCTCAACTACACTGCAGAGTGCATGAGTATCATGGGAAATGTAGTTCCAAAACATCTGGAGTGCCAAGGTTCGCCATCACTGCTATAGAGCTTCCAGCCAGGGGAGTGAGAGTGTTGTGGGTTTATGTGGAAATTTCACCAAGTGCAACCGGTAACTTTTTCCTGCTAGAGACAGATACAAAAGAGGCTGCAAAGAATGGCTGGGAGAAGTACCAGAAAGGAAAGACTATTGTTTAAAATGTCCAATAATGGATGTTGTTACTTTTTGGAACATTACCACATACCCAGTTATATTACCAGCCTGGAAAGAGGTAGCCTATTGTTACCCAGTGGAAACCATTAGCTCCTACCCTGCCAAAGCGTGGGCAGAAAGAAACCAAATTAGACTTTCACCTGAAAAATGCTGATAGTCACCTAACAGATAGCACCCCATTTAGAGAAGGACCCAGGTGCATACCTTTTTAAAGATCTGGATGATGTTCGAGAGTGCTTGCACAAAATTAGAGATCAAAACAATATTGTTAAGTCTAAAAGCCAGTATGCATCCCCAATAGTGGTGGTCAGAAAGAGAAATGGTGGAGTATGAATATTTGTTGATTAAAGGACTCTAAATCGGCGAACAATCCCAGATCAATACACGCTAACTCACATTGAGGAAACTCTTGATGCCCTGCAAGGCAGCAGATGGTTCACAGTAATGGACTTAAAGTGGTTGTAAACCCTTACAAACCACTTTGACCTACAGGTAAGCCTAGATTAAGGCTTACCTGTAGGTCCAGCAATATCTCCTAAACCTATATGGTTTAGGAGATATTTGCCCGAAAACGGGCACCGCTGTCTACGGCGCGCAGGCGCACTGAGCGCGGCAGTTCCAAGAATGGAGCTGCCGCATTTGTCGACTCCCGTGTGCATGCGCGGGAGTGACGTCATCGCGGCTTTGCCGAATGACAGCGGCGGAGCTGCGAGACGCCACCAGCAAGATGGATGCGGCGGACTACAGGGGACAGCGGCGACTTCGCTGGCTCCTGTGTCAGGTAAGTGACACATAATGGGCTACTATGCGATGCATAGTAGTCCATTATGCTTTACCTTTGCAGGGAAAAAAAGAGGAAGTAAACTCATCAGGGTTTACTTCCTCTTTAAGATCAAGAAAAGACACTGCTTTTTTCTGCTCCCTGGGGTTTCTCCAGTTTTCATGCATTTCTTAGGGCATTAATGGTGCACCTGCAACCTTCCAGCATCTAATGGATCGGACACTGGGAAACCCTTGTCCCACTCAATGTATTGTCTACCTAGATGACATAATTGTTTTTGGCTCCACTCTGGAGGAGAATGACTAGAGACTGTTTAAAGTGCTAGATCATTTGAGGAAAGAAGGTCTGAAACTCTCCCTGGACAAATGTAAGTTTGCGCGCTCTTCAGTAAAGTTTTTGGGTCACATCGTATCTGCAGAAGGGGTAGCAACTGATCCTTCTAAAGTGGAGGCTGTGGTAACCTGGCCCCATCCCACAAATCTGAAAGAACTGAGGTCCTTCTTGGGGTTTTGTGGCTATTATCGACTCTTCATTAGAGGCTAATCCAAGACTGCTTGGCCTCTTAATGACTTGCGCAAAAAAAAAAAAAAACCCTGAGAGGGTGAGAGGTGGATTTATGCTTGCGAGGACGCTTTTCTACATCGTAAGAAAAGTCTTACAGAAGCACCAGTGTTGTCTTATGCAAAAAAACAAAAGCCATACATTCTGCATGTAGATGCCAGATGACATCTGCTAAGATCCTAATTACATGAGAAAAACTCTACCTGAGCAGACTACCTACTATCTTATAGAATGGGATAAACTAAAATAATTGATGGACTTTTATACAGGGCACATTTGTTCCATGATCATCCTGGAAGGAGACAACTAGTGCTCCCTCAAGTCTACAGAAAATCTGTTTTGAGAAGTTTGCATGACCAACATGGACATCTAGGAGTTGAAAAAACCTACGGACTAATCCAAGACCGCTTCTTTTGGCCACGAATGAGAGAATCTGTTGTGGACTATTACCGCCATTGTGTGAGATGTCTACAACGGAAAACTTTGCCTACTTGAGCTGCTCCTATGGAACACTTGAAAAGGTTCTGGTCCAATGGATTTAGTGTGCATGGACTTTTTGTGTATTGACAATGACAACAGTGGTGTGGGAAATGTTTTGATTGTGACTGATCACTATACTGGATAGCTCAAGCCTATCCCACCAAAGATCAGAAAGAAGTAACTGTAGCTAAAGTGTTGTGGGAAAAGTTTTTCTTTTTGTTCATTATGGATTGCCAAATCAACTTCACTCTTACCAGTTTGCTGACGCCACTGCGTTGCCAGAATTTTAATGTACATGCCTTTTATGTCTTCTCACATGTGAGTACCCATTTTTTATTGAATAAATGTTTTTTATATAATGGTAATACACTATGTGGCTCCATTTCCTCCTTTTTTGGTATTTGTAACCTGGGAGAGACTCAGTGTATACCTGGCTACTATGTTTCGGATCCCTTTACAATCCACATATGGAAGAGTCTAATTCAAACGTCTGATGTGTATGGAAGTTCGGAGATATAACTTCCCCAAGTGTGATTAAACCATTAAGCCTTAATGACTCAGTGGGCATAAGCCTAGTTGGGTCCATCGCTTCCGGTAAGCCTCATTCCATAAGGTGGTGGTTATCTTCAGACAAATCACTTGTTTTTCCAGTATATACGGCACTCTTTGGACTCTTCATGGACTTATAGGATTTTATTTTTTGCACCATTGCTTCTATTACAGTGGATAGTTTTAGTGTCAAACACTTTTTGAGTTTTTACAACACTTATTTGGATTTTCTGTGTACAGATGGGACTTTATATTCTTTGCACAATATAGATCATTATTGATTATTGTTTAATTAGATTCATATTTTGATTATCTCAGTTTATATTTACACAGATACTTTGTTTATTTGGATTATCACAGTATATATTTATACAGATACTTTGTTATTGCATACATTCTTTTATTGGTTGTAGCACTTTACCTATATTTCATTAACAGCGCCGCACTTGACCATTACATTATATTTCTTTTACCACAGGAACTTTGAAAGTCGCCTAATTAAAGAGCTGTTAACATTGCTTAACATGTCTCTTCCTTTACATACACCTAACCATTTTCCGCGCAGAGGCACACACTATAATTGATGTGGAGAACTCCCTGCTGGGAGTAGAGCCTCAGGGTTTTATTACCTGTTTGCACCTCCACTTTGGCAATGGATCCTGTCGTTGTAACCAATTAATGTTTACTAGGCATACTTTGCCTCTGTCTTACTGTCTCTATTGCACTATTCTGATGTGCTCATATATACTGTATAAAACCTTAATAAATATTTTGTAAACGGAAAACTGTGTGCAAATGTACCTAGACAAATTGATGCTGTTTTTAAGGTAAAGTTGGCCACATCAAATATCGATTTGATTTGGATCAAGTAATTTATGTTCCATTTTGTTAATTGATATAAATAAACTATTAACACTTGTATTTCTGAAAGCATTCTAATTTACAGCATTTTTTCACACATGCCTAAGACTTTTAGGTAGTATATATATTGTCAACTGTGTATTTAGTTGCTTGCCAGAAGTTGAGCTTTAAATGTTGTGTAGAGAAGATGTCACGAAAGGTCAAAGATGTTAGAGCAGAGGACATGATTCTAGTTCACTACACTGTGCTAAAAATAAAACCTACAACTACGGTAATACAAATGAACCATGGAAACAACATGCTTATACAATAGAAAATGGAGTTTGATATTTTCAAATATAAAAGAGAAGGTGCTATGAACATAATAGTCATGTGAGTAAGAGGCTGATGGCTATCAATATCTAATATTACTTCCCCCTCCAACCCCCTCTGCAGTTTTCAGGATTTTCATAAGGATAATGAGCCACAAATACAAATTTTCCCAGCATTGTTGCTGGATATGTGGCCGACCATATAAACATTATTGTCCTGTATGTATCAGCATATCTCCAAACAGTCCTGGATTTCCCAGGACTGTCCTGAATTTTGAAGGGCAAGTCCCATTTAGATCTCCCTGGCTATCTGTGTAATCAGACATGAAACTCTACCTACCAGGATTCACCCATATAACATGTACAACTATTATGGATGCAGAGCCATAACTCACTCTTGCAGGTGCCAACTTCTCCAGTCCTACATGTCACTAGTAGGACTAGAGTGCCTAAGCCCTTGTACACACGGTCGGAAATTCCGATGGACAATGTCCCATAGGACCGTGTTGTCGGATAATCCGACCGTGTGTGGGCTCCATCGGACTGTTTGCGTCGGAGTATCCGACGGACCAAGTTTTCCAGCTGGGCTATAAAATTTTCCGACAACATGATCCGATCAGACTTTGTCTGATTGTGTGTAGAGAATTCCAATCGGACAAAGTGCCACGCATGCTCAGATCAAATTCCTATACCAAAGCTATTGGCTACTAGCCTGAATGTAGTCCCGTCGTAACAAAATAACGCCATCACGTTCTGAACGATCGGATTTTCCGACAACTTTGTCCGACTGTTTGTATGCAACAGTTTCGGACAAAATCCAACGGATTTGGTTGTTAGAATGTCCGACCGTGTGTACAAGGGCTAAGGCAGCAGGATTAGAGGGGTGATGTCAAGCCTCAAAATGTACAAACTACTAAAAGATTTTTCTTAGCTTGTTCCCCCTTTTTGTACCACCTGCTTAAAGCAGTTTAATGCCATGTTCACACCTAGCCATTTTTGTGGCCCGCGTTTGTGCGGGCATGGCAATTTATTGAAATGAATGGACTGTCGTGCCTTCGTTTCCACAAAAAAAAGGTGCATGCACCTTTTAAAAAATGCCGCTGCAGGGAAACCACATGGTCTTTTTGACCATGCGCTTTCCCCCGCGGTTCCCACACCCACAAACTCGCTGCATCCTTAGATGCATGGGGGTGCCATTCATTCTGAATGACACCCCCACGCATCTCCAAAGAGAAGTGCGATTTGGTTGTGAGTGCAGGAATAGATGCGATTCCTGCATCCGCAGCCTCGCCCAAAGATGTGAACCTAGCAGTTAACCAAAATCCAAAAAGGTAATATATTGCAGCCTATCAATCATTAGATGTGGTGGCTGCATTCATTTTCTTTTTTAAAGCTTTTTTTCCCCCTTCTGTTTTCATCTGGTGATCCGGCCAGTAACACACCTCCTGTATTGGGGTGGCTACACTCTGAATAAAGGAGCAACAGAGATACGTTTGAACAGCAGCATTGCCAGCCGGGGAGGGGGGATATTATTACATATACTAGCAAATTTAAATACACCAACAAATTGAAGCCAAATTGCAGCTAACCCTTTATAAGCGGGTACAGCAACAGTTTTTTTCTCCTTTTTAGGATAAAACTTTTAATGAGTTAAAGTGTTACTAAACCTAGAACCTACATTCACTATATTTGGTCTCCCACTGTACACACAACATGGAAATGCAATTAATTTAGTAAATATAAACTGATAAATACCTTTTCTCATTAGCATTATATAGCAGCCCTGTGACTTCTATCAGTTCCTAGTAAAGTCCTAGTTCTTGTAGGAGGAGTTTTTATTCTCCTCTTATCCTGTCTGGACAGTGCTGATTGGCACTGTGCTGATTACATACACCCCCCCCAAGAAAACAAAATAAAACTCTCTAGCAATACACACCAAACAGAACATGTGCAGCCTGTTCACTGGCTCTGTAAATATCAGATTATTTTTTGGAGATAGTGGAAGAGGAGGATCTGAGAGATTCAAACAGCCTTTATACACAATGCAAATTATTAACCCCTTAGGTTCCACAGTGAGTATAACAAGCATACAAATATAAACCTTGGGGCCTTTGGATAAAAGAACTGATTATCAAACTCCAGCTACAGTAAAAAAAAACTCGCTAATAAGCAAATGGAAAAGAAGCAAAGTGAGAATATAAAAACAGTTTACTGTGCTTGGGGTTGATCACATTCATGTAAATATGCAGAACACACAAAAAAATGTATAAAGTCCCATTAGGTGATGAAACAAAGTGCTTGTGCTTAAATTGACATCTCCTGTGCAATGGTGTTCAGACTGGGTGCCCCACATAGATGTACACTCACCCTGGATGTTGACCAACTATCTCTAGTATGGTTGCTTAAACATGTGGGGATAACCCTAGGGAATGTGGTTGAATAAAAGCTCATTTACTGCCTATGACCAGCAGAGGGCCTTTTTTTTTTTTTTTTTTACAATCCCACTCGTCCTATTTTCATTTTTACCTTTTTATTTTTGTTTTTACTTGTTTCTCCATATGCAGGCATATATTAAAAAAAAAAAAAAATCTTTGTTTGTAGATATCAATGTCAGCCCAGTCCTTATAGATATTGTCTAAACCAGGGATTTTCAAACTACGGCTCTCCAGCTGTTCCAGAACTACACACCCAATGAGGCATTGTAAAACTCTGCCATTCACAGACGTGACTAGGCATGATGGGAATTGTAGTTACTGAACAACTGGAGGGCCATAGTTTGAAGACCCCTGGTTTAAACCAAGATTGTACGCTCCCCGAGTATGCAGCAAGTGTTTATATTGATTCAACCAATTAGACCTTTAGTAAGGGTATAAATGCCCACAACAAACATGGCGGATTGACCACTTACTGATAACGGCTTTGTAATAGGCTGAAATGTGAAAGGTTACACCGCATCATCGCGTTACTTCCGCTCATACGAAACTATCCAGGAATCAAGCTGAACGCCGCAGGTGGCCTTTCCTATCAGGGCCGATTACCCTTAACCACTTCATCCCCGGACCAATAAACACCTTAAGGACCAGAGGTCTTTTTCCAATTTCGCACTGCGCTGCTTTAACTGGTAATTGCGCGGTCATGCAATATTGCACCCAAACGAAATTTGCGTCCTTTTCTTCCCACAAATAGAGCTTTCTTTTGATGGTATTTGATTGCCTCTGCGATTTTTATTTTTTGCGATATAAATGGAAAAAGAGCGAAAATTTTGAAAAAAAAATATATTTTCTTCTTTTTGTTATAAGAAAAATCGAATAAACTAAATTTTAGTCATACATTGAGGGCAAAATTTATTCAGCCACATGTCTTTAGTAAAAAAAATGTCAATAAGCGTATATTTTTTGGTTTGCGCAAAAGTTATAGCGTCTACAAACTAGAGTACATTTTCTGGAATTTACACAGCTTTTAATTTATGACTGCCTATCTCATTTCTTGAGGTGCTAAAATGGCAGGGCAGTACAAACCCTCCCCAAATTACCCCATTTTGGAAAGTAGACACCCCAAGGAAATTGCTGATGGGTATGTTGAGACCATTGAATATTTTTTTTTTTTGTCCCAAGGGATTGAATAATGACAAAAAATAAAAAAAAAATTTTACAAAAAGTTGTCACTAAATGATATATTGCTCACACATGCCATGGTTATATGTGGAATTGCATCCCAAAATTATCCTGCTACTTCTACCGAGTATGGGGATACCACATGTGTGGGACTTTTTGGGAGTCTAGTCGCGCACGGCACCCCGAAAACCAATTACCACCTTCAGGATTTCTAAGGGTGCAAATTTTTGATTTGACTCCTCACTACCTATCACAGTTTAGAAGGCCATAAAATGCCAAAATAGCACAAAACCCCCCAAAATGACCCCATTTTGGAAAGTAGACACCCCAAGCTATTTACTGAGAGGCATGTTGAGTCCATGGAATATTTTATATTTTGCCACAAGTTGCGGGAATATTACAAACTTTTTTTTTTTGCACAAAGTTGTCACTAAATGATATATTGCTCACACATGCTATGGGCATAAGTCAAATTACACCCCAAAATAAATTCTGCTGCTTCTCCCGAGTACAGGGATACCACATGTGGGGGACTTTTTGGGAGCCTAGCCGCGTACGGGACCCCGAAATCCAAGCACCGCCTTCAGGATTTCTAAGGGCATACATTTTTTATTTTACTCCTGACTACCTATCACTACCTATCACAGTTTTGAAGGCCATAAAATGCCAAGATGGCACAAAACCCCCCCAAATGACCCCATTTTGGAAAGTAGACACCCCAAGCTATTTGCTGAGGGCCATGTTGAGACCATTGAATATTTTTTTTTTGTCCCAAGGGATTGAATAATGACAAAAAGTGTAAAAAAAATTTTTTTTTTACAAAAAGTTGTCACTAAATGATATATTGCTCACACATGCCATGGTTATATGTGGAATTGCACCCCAAAATATATTCCGCTACTTCTCCCGAGTATGGGGATACCACATGTGTGGGACTTTTTGGGAGTCTAGTCGCGCACGGCACCCCGAAAACCAATTACCACCTTCAGGATTTCTAAGGGTGCAAATTTTTGATTTGACTCCTCACTACCTATCACAGTTTAGAAGGCCATAAAATGCCAAAATAGCACAAAACCCCCCAAAATTACCCCATTTTGGAAAGTAGACACCCCAAGCTATTTACTGAGAGGCATGTTGAGTCCATGGAATATTTTATATTTTGCCACAAGTTGCGGGAATATTACAAACTTTTTTTTTTTGCACAAAGTTGTCACTAAATGATATATTGCTCACACATGCTATGGGCATAAGTCAAATTACACCCCAAAATAAATTCTGCTGCTTCTCCCGAGTACAGGGATACCACATGTGGGGGACTTTTTGGGAGCCTTGCCACGTACGGGACCCCAAAAACCAAGCACTGCCTTCCAGGTTTAAATATAAAATGCTACCAAAAAACTGTTAGCGATCGCAGGGATCAGGCCTGACTCTGCGATCGCTGCAGTTATGTGTTTAGTGTTTTGTAAGTGACAGTGATCGATCGATACTGCACTTGGGTGGGCTGGGCAGAGGGGCAAAACGCAGGTGCTAGCAGGTATCTGAGCTGATCCCGCTAACAATGCGTTTTTTGGAACCCTGAACTGCTGGGGACGCTAGTATAGATCTGATCAGATCAGATATTGATCTGTTCAGATTCTATACCACTACAGGAGGTTTATGCTTTGCGTGTGGGTGTTAGCGGTACTGGCACTAACCTAGCGCTGCCTGGGGCGACGCAGACCCTGACCCTAAAACCTAATTGATATCACCCGCCGGGTGATCAGGGGGTTAAACCTTTATTGGGTAATAAATGGTGGGTGCCCCGATGCTATAAAAAGCAAACTAACCAGAGTCACCCGTAACACTTATACGGTGATCAGTGGTGAAAGGGTTAACTAGGGGCAATCAGGGGGTTCAAATTTTTATTAGGTAGTATATGGGGGTCCCTGGCACTATATAAAAACCTGAGGGGGAACCTAAATAACTAACTGGTTAACCAGCGTCACCAGTGACACTTATACTGTGATCGCTGGTGAAAGGGTTAACTAGGGGCAATCAGGGGGTTAAAACCATTATTGGGTAGTATATGGGGGTACCTAATGCTATAAAAACCTGGCGGTGAACCTAAAAAAATAACTAGCTACCTAACGACACTAGTGACACTAATGCAGCGATCAGAAAAAATGATCGCTTAGTGACACTGGCAAAAGGGGGTGAAAGGGTTAACTAGGGGCAATCAGGGGGTTAAAACCATTATTGGGTAGTATATCGGGGTACCTAGCGCTATAAAAACCTGGCGGTGAACCTAAAAAAAAAACTAGCTACCTAGCGACACTAGCGACACTAATGCAGCGATCAGAAAAATGATCGCTTAGTGACAGTGGCAAAAGGGGGTGAAAGGGTTAACTAGGGGCAATCAGGGGGTTAAAACCATTATTGGGTAGTATATCGGGGTACCTAGCGATATAAAAACCTGGCGGTGAACCTAAAAAAATAACTAGCTACCTAGCGACAGTAGCGACACTAATGCAGCGATCAGAAAAATGATCGCTTAGTGACACTGGCAAAAGGGGGTGAAAGGGTTAACTAGGAGCAATCAGGGGGTTAAAACCATTATTGGGTAGTATATCGGGGTACCTAGCGATATAAAAACCTGGCGGTGAACCTAAAAAAATAACTAGCTACCTAGCGACAGTAGCAACACTGATGCAGCGATCACAAAAATGATCGCTTAGTGACACTGGCAAAAGGGGGTGAAAGGGTTACCTAGGAGCAATCAGGGGGTTAAAACCATTATTGGGTAGTGTATCGGGGTACCTAGCGATATAAAAACCTGGCGGTGAACCTAAAAAAATAACTAGCTACCTAGCGACAGTAGCCACACTGATGCAGCGATCAGAAAAATGATCGCTTAGTGACACTGGCAAAAGGGGGTGAAAGGGTTAACTCTAGGGGCAATCAGGGGGTTAAATCTTTATTGGGGGTGATAGGGGGCTACCCTGGACCTAACACTAACTGCCCTGACAGTTTTAACTGTTACAACTGACACTGAATGCATTGATCAGTAAAGAAATTATCAATGCAATCAGTGACACTGTGACTGGGGGGGAGGGGGGGCGGGGGGGGGGGGGATCGGGGGGCTATCGGGGGGCGATCGGGGGGGGGGGTTTGTGTACCTATGTGTACCTATGTGTCAGTGTAGTGTTTTGGTGCACTTACTTTGTGTCTTCTCCTCGTAGTCCGGTCAAAAAGACCGCCCCGAGGAGAATGACATCACTTCCTTCTTCCTGTGTAAACAATACACAGTGGGAGGAAGTACGTCATTGGTCAGGAGCGATCCAGAGGGGGTGGCCAGAAACCAACGGCCATCCCCTCATCACGGATCGCTCCTGGAGGGAAATGGACCGCCGTATCCAGCGGGAGGGGGTCCGATCGGACCCCCCACCCGCTGGAAGGCAGGCACGTACATCTACGTGCTTGTGCCTGCCTGTGCCATTGTGATGACGTACAATGGCAATACGGCGGTCCTTAAGTGGTTAATAATGACCTGCTACACACGCCGGGTGCCAGGACTATAAGGCACTTTTAAATGTGAGTGAATTCTTTTAATTTGTGTATTTAACCAGTTGCCGACCGCCGCACGACGATGTACGTCGATAGCATGGCACGGGCAGGCATATTGGCGTACATGTACGTCCCTTGCCTCCCGCGGGTCGGGGGCCCGATCGGGCCCCCGCCCGGTGCCTGCGGCGGTCGGTATTCGTGCGGGAGCGATCCCGGACGAGGGGACGGCCATTCGTTCATGGCCACCCCCTCGCGATCGCTCCCGACGAATAGGAATCCCCCGTGACATCACTTCCTCTCCTGTAATGTAAACACAGGAGAGGAAGTGATGTATTCTCTCCTCCGTGTCGGTATTTTTCGTTCCGACACGGAGGAGAGCGGATCGGTGAGTTGCACCAACACTCTACACACACAGTAGAACATGCCAGGCACACTCACACCCCCCCTTTACCCCCCGATCACCCCCCCAATTACCCCTGCCCCCCAGTCACAGTGACACCAATGTCATTTTTTTTTTTTTTTTTTTTTTTTTTGCATTGGTGTCATTTGTGACTGTAATAACTGTTAGGGCAGTTAGAGTTAGCCCCCTTTAGTTCTAATGTACCCCCCTAACCCCCCCAATAAAGGTTTAACCCCGTGATCACCCCCCATCGCCAGTGTCACTAAGGCTGGGTTCACATTGCAGCGGTTTATGAGAACGAATGTGATTCGCACCGCACTGCAGTGCAAATCACATCCGATCTCTGTGCGATTCGAGTTCAGCCATTCGCCGCACCCGCCGCACCCGCCACACCCGCCGCACCCACCGCAAATTCGCACGGGACCCTTTTTTTGGCCCGCAGCAGAATCGGATCGCATGGGTGTTCACACCATGCGATCCGAGTTTGCAGATCGCACTGCGATATGCGAACTGATCTGGGGGTGTCAGTAACATTTCACTGACACTCCCAGCAGTTCGCATAGGGCAGTGTGAACTGCCGCCGGGAGGCATGCGATGCGGGAACCCGCCGCGGATTTGCGGCGTTTCCGCATCGCTCCAGTGTGAACCCAGCCTAATAAGCGATCATTTTTCTGATCGCCGTATTAGTGTCACAGGTGACGCTAGTTAGGCAGGTAGGTATTTAGGTTCGCCGCAGCTTTTTATAGCGCCAGGGACCCCCATATACTACCGCATAAAGCCCCCTGATTGCCCCCTAGTTAACCCTTTCACCAGTGATCACCATATAACTGTTACAGGTGACGCTGGTTGGTTAGTTATTTTTTATAGTTTCAGGGCACCCGCCATTTATTACCTAATAAAGGTTTAACCCCCTGATCACCCGGCGGGTGTCATTTGTGACTAATAACTGTTAGGGCAGTTAGGGTTAGCCCCCTTTAGTTCTAAGGTACCCCCCTAACCCCCCCAATAAAGGTTTAACCCCGTGATCACCCCCCGTCGCCAGTGTCACTAAGGCTGGGTTCACATTGCAGCGGTTTATGAGAACGGATGTGATTCGCACCGCACTGCAGTGCAAATCACATCCGATCTCTGTGCGATTCGAGTTCAGCCATTCGCCGCACCCGCCGCACCCGCCACACCCGCCGCACCCGCCGCAAATTCGCACGGGACCCTTTTTTTGGCCCGCAGCAGAATCGGATCGCATGGGTGTTCACACCATGCGATCCGAGTTTGCAGATCGCACTGCGATATGCGAACTGATCTGGGGGTGTCAGTAACATTTCACTGACACTCCCAGCAGTTCGCATAGGGCAGTGTGAACTGCCGCCGGGAGGCATGCGATGCGGGAACCCGCCGCGCATTCGTGGCGTTCCCGCATCGCTCCAGTGTGAACCCAGCCTAATAAGCGATCGTTTTTCTGATCGCTGTATTAGTGTCACAGGTGACGCTAGTTAGGCAGGTAGGTATTTAGGTTCGCCGCAGCTTTTTATAGCGCCAGGGACCCCCATATACTACCGCATAAAGCCCCCTGATTGCCCCCTAGTTAACCCTTTCACCAGTGATCACCATATAACTGTTACAGGTGACGCTGGTTGGTTAGTTATTTTTTTATAGTTTCAGGGCACCCGCCATTTATTACCTAGTCTCACTAGTGTACCCCTAAATTTAGGGGTGTCTACTTTCCAAAATGGGGTCATTTGGGGGGGGTTTGTGCCATCTTGGCATTTTATGGCCTTCAAAACTGTAACGCCCTTAGAAAGCCTGAAGGCGGTGCTTGGTTTTCGGGGCCCCGTACGCGGCTAGGCTCCCAAAAAGTCCCACATATGTGGTATCCCCGTACTCAGGAGAAGCAGCAGAATTTATTTTGGGGTGTCATTTCACATATGCCCATGGCATGCGTGAGCAATATATCATTTAGTGACAACTTTGTGAAAAAAAAAAAAAAAAAAAAAAGTTTGTTATTTTCCCGCAACTTGTGGCAAAATATAAAATATTCCATGGACTCAACATGCCTCTCAGCAAATAGCTTGGGGTGTCTACTTTCTAAAATGGGGTCATTTGTGGGGGTTTTGTGCCATCTTGGCATTTTATGGCCTTCAAAACTGTAATAGGTAGTGAGAAGTGAACTCAAAAATTTACGCCCTTAGAAAGCCTGAAGGCGGTGCTTGGTTTTCGGGGCCCCGTACGCGGCTAGGCTCCCAAAAAGTCCCACATATGTGGTATCCCCGTACTCAGGAGAAGCAGCAGAATTTATTTTGGGGTGTCATTTCACATATGCCCATGGCATGTGTGAGCAATATATCATTTAGTGACAACTTTGTGAAAAAAAAAAAAAAAGTTTGTAATTTTCCCGCAACTTGTGGCAAAATATAAAATATTCCATGAACTCAACATGCCTCTCAGCAAATAGCTTGGGGTGTCTACTTTCTAAAATGGGGTCATTTGTGGGGGTTTTGTGCCATCTTGGCATTTTATGGCCTTCAAAACTGTAATAGGTAGTGAGAAGTGAACTCAAAAATGTACGCCCTTAGAAAGCCTGAAGGCGGTGCTTGGTTTTCGGGGCCCCGTACGCGGCTAGGCTCCCAAAAAGTCCCACATATGTGGTATCCCCGTACTCAGGAGAAGCAGCAGAATTTATTTTGGGGTGTTATTTCACATACGCCCATAGCATGTGTGAGCAATATATCATTTAGTGACAACTTTGTGTAAAAAAAAAAAAAAATTTTTTTTTTTGTCATTATTCAATCGCTTGAGGCAAAAAAATAAAATATTCAATGGGCTCAACATGCCTCTTATCAATTTCCTTAGGGGGTCTACTTTCCAAAATGGGGTCATTTGGGGGGGTTTTGTACTGCCCTGCCATTTTAGCACCTCAAGAAATGAGATAGGCAGTCGTAAACTAAAAGCTGCGTAAATTGCAGAAAACGTACCTTAGTTTGTAGATGTGACAACTTTTGCGCAAACCAATAAATATACAATTATTGACTTTTTTTTTACCAAAGACATGTGGCTGAATACATTTTGGCCTAAATGTATGACTAAAATTGAGTTTATTGGATTTTTCTAATAACAAAAAGTAGAAAATATCATTTTTTTTCAAAATTTGCGGTCTTTTTACATTTATATCGCAAAAAATAAAAATCGCAGAGGCAATCAAATACCATCAAAAGAAAGCTCTATTTGTGGGAAGAAAAGGACGCAAATTTTGTTTGGGTACAACATTGCATGACCGCGCAATTACCAGTTAAAGCAGCGCAGTGCCAAAGTGTAAAAAGACCTCTGGTCATTTACCAGCAAAATGGTCCGGTCTGAAAGTGGTTAATAAACCTGGTTTTATGGCATTGCACAATGAAAGTTCTCCTTTGTCATTTCCATCCATACTTATGAGGTGCATTCATGCATGAGATGTCATTTCAACAGGCTCCCTAGGGGTATCCCCACATGCCTAAGAGAACATACTAGAGATAGTTGGTCAACATCCAGAGTGAGTGTACATCTATGTGGGGCACCCAGTCTGAACACCATTGCACAGGAGATGTCAATTTAAGTATAACAAGCATGCTTTACTGCATATACAGACTGATTTTACTGTAGTGGGTTTAGTAACACTTTAATAAAAGCTAATCATTGTAAGCACCAATGCCAGTGGTAAATGATTTGTCTCGACACTAACTGTTACATCTGAAGGACATCTAATTTTGTTGAAAAATAACAGATTTGACTTGATCACCAGGTGAAAATAAAGGAAAGAAAGCCTTAAAAATTTAACTAATGTAGCCAAGGCTGCTGTTAGAAATCACTGTGGGAGGGGGGCATACAGCCTACCTGACAACACAAATTACTATGCATCAGTGATGAATGGACACAGGAATGATTGCTTACTGTGTCCATTTAGGAAAGGAAGGGGCCAGTAAGCGACATATTTACCAGCCCCTTTCCCCGGTCCCCATCCTGAAACATCCACCTGTTTGCCCACAGAAGCTGCCGGCGGGAGAGGAGAGAAGGGAAGCTGGCAGTGCTGCGGGGGAAAGGGGCACACAGGTGTGCCTAGACAGCAGATGGAAGGGGCACATGTGCTAGAACCAATCCCCCCTGCAGTGCAGCTGGCGGGAGAAAGAGGAGGAGAAGCTAGCAGAGTTGCAGGGTGAAGCAGAAGAGGATCAGTGTCTGCAATAAGACAGTACAGCCATCTAAGAATCGGTAAGTTACAACATAAGACATGTTTGCTTTTGGTTTTAAAGCATTTGTTAACCCCCCCCCCCCCCCAATAAATAAATAAAAAAACATAGATCCTCTTCCTTTAACACATGTTATACAGCACAGGGTTTGTGCTGTGTAATTTGGCCCGCTGTAATACCTGTAATACCTACATAGTTACATAGTAAGCTGTTGCAGGGACAGGGAAGCTGGTCTGAGTTGATGGGAAGATGGATGGAGCCAAATACAGGGAAATCTTAGAAGAAAAACTGTTAGAGTCTCAAAAAGACTTGAGACTGGGGCAGAGGTTCACCTTTCAGCAGGACAACGACCCTAGATATACAGCCAGAGCTACAATGGAATGGTTTAGATCAAAGCATACAGTATTCATGTTGGAATGGCCCAGTCAAAGCCCAGACCTAAATCCAAATGAGAATCTGTGGCAAGACTTGAAAATTGCTGTTCACAGATTCTCTCCATCCAATCTGACAGAGCTTGAGCTATTTTGCAAAGAAGAATGGGCAAAATGTCACTCTCTAGATGTGCAAAGCTGGTAGAGACATCCCCAAAAAGACTTGCAGCTGTAATAGTAGCAAAAGGTGGTTCTACAAAGTATATTGACCCAATAAAATACATTTACATTTTTGGTTGTAACATGACATAATGTGGAAAATTTCAAGTGAATGAATACTTTTTCAAGGCACTGTAACTAAAGGCAAACCTTTTTAGTTTTGCTCCTGTTACAGAAATCCACCTTGTCCTGTTTACCATTATCACTGAGAATGAAATTGAAAAAAAAATCCCTCATTTTGGGTTGTTACCAGAACAGAAATAGAGGGGATATCTTCCAATGGAAACACTAATTATGGTGACCCTAGTGACAACCAGGGATTCCCCCACTTTAGAGTTTTGGCTTAAAAAGCACATTGATTGCTTGCTTAAATAGCACATTGTACCATTCATCTTTATTAAATTAATAATAGGATAAATAACAATGGCTTAAAGCGGAGCGCCACCCAAATGTGGAACTTCCCCTTTAAGGCCTCCTCTCTGGCTCCTGTTTGTGAAACTGAGCTTTTGGGGAGATGGGGGGGAGGGAGCAGGTACCTGATTTTGACAGGTAACTGCTCCCACTTACGTTCCGGTCGCCTTAGGCACCTCCACGGGAGCACACAGTGCGGGTGAATGCACCGCTGGATCATGGGACAGGTGAGTGGCTGTTTATTAAATGTCAGCAGCTACAGATTTGGTTGCAGCTGACTTTTAATAAACAAAAATATGAACTCCGCTTTAAGTCTGTACACAATATGCCCAGGGCAGCCTAATGTCTAAATTCAGCCCATCAAGTAGATGAAGTGAAATGTATGACTTTACTATAGTTGCTTGTAGGGGTTGCAATGGATCATCACCGATCTGTGATCCGAACAGGTCACCCTGTTCGGATCAGCACACACCACGATCCGCGGAGAGCTCCACAGCCTCGGCCTTAGGTAAGGCCGTGGCCTCGGCTTTAGCAAAGACCGCAGCTTCGGCCTAGCTCCGGAGCGGCGGCCATCTTGGTGCACCCGTCGGGCGTTTACAATGTGATCGCTCCGTCAAATGACGGAGCGATCACTTGTAAACAAACCGGCATCATGATGATGCCGGTTCCTCTCTCCCCTCTGTGTACTGATCTGTACAGTGGAGGGGAGAGATCGGATGGCAGCAGCGATGTGGGCTAGATCTGTAGTGCCCACAGCGCTGCTCTGTGAAAATTGCCATCCCTCCATACTCTGCAATACTCTGCCAATACCCTGCCAATACTCTGCCATAACCTGCCATACCCTGCCAATACTCTGTCATACCCTGCCAATACTCTACAATACCCTGCCAATACTCTGCCAATACTCTGCCATACCCAGCCATACTCAGCCATACCCAGAAATACTCGGTAATACCCAGCCATACTTGGCGATACCCAGCCATGCTCAGCCGTACCCAGCCATACTCAGCCAATATAACAGTGGGGGGGGGTGTATATTACAGTGTGGAGATTGTGGATATTGCAGTGGGGACTATATGGTGGTGGAATTTTCACAGGTTTTTGAAAATTCAATTATTATTTGCTGATCCGAAAAATTATCCGATCCGTGACTCTGATCCGAGAAACAATCCGATCCCTGGGTTTTTTGATCTGTTGCACCCCTAGTTGCTTGCAATAAATCTAGGGCCATATCAGCATTCATAATAATTGTTTTTCTTTACGCTGAACCAAAAGACATAAATTAATGAATCTATGTGTTTAGGGAAGAACCTGAATTTGAACTGGTATCAGCCTCCTGCAGTCCCTTGTACAGTAGAGCTCAAACATGAGGAGGGAGAAAAAGCACAAGGAAAAAGTCTTGGTCCAAAGGGTCGGCAAGGGACTGTCCAGGGGCAGGTCTGGTGTGTCATCTGAGCTGGCTGCCTACACCCCAAAGAGACAACTAGCTGAGTAGGACCAAGAAGGACCTGCTGTGTGGATCGCATGGGAAAAACACTGGATTCGCTGTGTGGGTGTGGGGGAGGTATGTGGTTTGAAGAAAAGACAGCAATACATGTAAATGGGGGAAAAAAACATGGGGTGGGGGAGTTTAGTTTCACTTTTACTGCAGCAGAGAGTAATCAGGTCTTCTGCCCTACCAGACAGGGCTGTGCTGTATGGCAGAGCTGTGTAAATATAATCACTGGATAGACAGACCAGCAAATCCTTGGACATCTCCATTATATGTATTGCATCTGTATATTTAGCTTTGCATGGAGTTCAGCTTTACAAATAACACATTCACTTATCTTTAGGATGCTTGTAATGTTTCCTGGACAGCATTAGTTATTGCCTAATGGACTGTAGATAAGTAGTTTGCACTCGTGTGACATTCCAAATGATTTAGAATTTTTGGTTTAGATAGTGAAGCCCTTTTTTGGAGAAGGGGTATAAGAAATGTCCCTCTCCAAACAAGATATTGCACTAAACCTGCAGGTAAATAAGAGAACTAGAACCTTCAGTAAGTGGAATAGTGGGTTTGATAATAAAGTTGGTAGCGCCCGCCACCTAGGATGGGGTCTCCATGAGCAGAGGGGATTATTTTCCTGGGAAATTAATAAGTAATCTAAACAGAGTAATTGGTAGTAGAGGAACTACTGCAACCAGCATATGACATTAACCCCCCTGGCGGTATTCCTGAGTCTGGCTCGGGGTGGAAGTTTTATACCAAAAGCAGTAACCCCGAGCCAGACTCTGGAGCGCATCGCTAGATCCAGGAGGACGTTTACTTACCTTCTCCCTTGGATCCAGCGATGTCCCCACGCTGTGTGAGCGGCTCGTCCTCCGCTCGATCTATCACATCGCCGGGCTCCGTTCCCTGCGAGCGCTGTGACGCACTGGGACGGAGCCAAATTCAAAAAGTAAAACACATACAGTATAATGTAATCTTACTGCATCTTGCTGTATGTAATTATTTCACATCCCCATTGGCTCGTCCTCCGCTCGATTCATCACGGAGCCTATTTCCGTTCCCTGCGAGCGTTGGTAAAATTTATCATACCCAGGATATCTGCTAGACTCTGGTTTGGACAGATTTAAGTGAGTTATTGCTAAGAAATACAGGACTACAATATAAAACGCCAATTTTTCATGCAAAATAATGGTACCGCTTTTAGCACCTAAAATCCGAACTAGAGGAACACTAGTATATAAATAATACAAGTTTTATATAAGAGATTAATAACAGTACATATATGTAATGTACAAACAGGAATTAACAGCAAAAGGCCCAATAGGAGTCCTGGTGGAATTTCAAAACCAAAAGCGGTAAGCCAGACTCGGGATCGCATCGCAGGATCCAGGAAGAGCTGACTTACCTTGTCCCCTGGATCCTGCGATGTCTCCCCGCAGTGTGAGCAGCTCATCCTCCGCTCGATTCATCAGGGAGCCGGGTGGGGGCTGTTTTTAAGGCTAGCACAAGATGGAATTCTACTTTCAAACTACCCTCTAAGTGGCTTGTGGCAGTGTTAAATCGGAAAAAGGGGAATCTCCACTTGTTTGCACCCTCCCCCCTTCCACTGCCACATTTGACAATTGGGGCGGGGGGCGCGTACCTGGTTTTGAAACGGCGATCTGAGGCGGAAGTTCGGCCCCACCCCACCAGCCTTCTGGGACACATCACAGGTCATGGAAGACTACAGGGCCATTCAATACAGGTGCAGCGCTGCTCGTGCATGTGCAGTAGGAAACAGACTGTGAAGCCACAAGTTACCTTACTAGAGATGCTGGTGCCTGCACCCAAAGTCTATTGAAGAATTGGTTGGGGTGAAGACATTGCAGGATCCCTGGACAGGTAAATGCCCTTATATTAAAAGTCAGCAGCTACAGTATGTAGCTGCTGACTTAAAATTTTTCTGAGGGGTGCCTTGAGCTCATCTTTAAAGCGGGGCTCCACTGCCCTAAACATTTTTTTTTTTTGGTACAATCACAAAGATTATGTCCTTAACATTTATAACTCACTTGTTGCATGTTTTCAGTCTTAAAGATGTCCGTTTTCTATAGCAATATCAACTTTTAATAATTCTTGTAGCCGGGTCTCATCTTACCTGTGGGCATGTGAAGCCCACAGGCATCCTCTTCCAGGATACAGTGCCCCTTCTCGACCAGGAGGCACTGCGCCTTGTATTCCCGATCTCGCGCATGCGCAGTAACTGTAAAGAGGAGCGCTGTCAACAGCTAAGGTTGCCATCACAACGGGCAGCGTTGTCGGAAGTCCCGCCCCTTTGTGATGGCAACGGAGCTGTGCAAGTAAGAAATCATGCGATAACTCGTGTCAGCGGGCCGTCGCACTGACTCCTGGGAACTATGACACAAGCTCCCAGGAGACAGTGCGGATTGAGGATATTACGAACTATCCACACTATCCCCGCCCATATCCGCACTATCCCCGCCTATATCCGTGATCACCATAGACAGGAAATGGACAGGATAACAAAAAAAAAGGTAATGCTGACAAAAAAAAACAAAAAGCTTTCCGTTTTTGAAGGATGACATGTATTCAATCAGCTTGAGATATTATGTTAAAATCGGGTGGCGCTCCGCTTTAATTAACCCTTTCATGCTGCAGCATAAAGGGGGTGCCACTTCTTATCATACCTATCTTACAAAAAAAAGTTCTTAGTATTTACTATGAGATAAGTACATAATGTGAACAAGGGCTCACTCAGGCGGGCACAGCTCACGCCACCTGGTGGCCAGCATATGAAAAAAACAATCCTGGTACACTTTACAGTCCATCATTCAAATTGTAAGGTGAGAATTTGCCCCTTTGCCACAGCTTATTCTACCTAACTAAACGCCCCAGTGTCTTTGAAGCCTCTAAGTCCATAAATTTTTCACTCGGGTAAAACAACATTTGACAGCAGTTTCCCTTCTCCTCAGGGACAACTCTGAGGACAGGAGGCATGGCTACAATCAGGCAGCAAGCAGCCAGGCCATGATGCAAGGGACCACACTTCTTGACATAGGTCCCCTTCCAGTGGTAATCCTAGTCTGTCCACACAACAGACGGGGACTGAGAACAAGTTTCCTGGTTGAAGAAACAAACAAAATTGCTCCTCATCACTATCAGTCTACTTTCCAGGCCATGATAAAGCGTCTGAAAACGGTTCAGAGACCCGATCTGATGGGATATCTGAATCAGATATAGTGGAGCATTCCTTGGTCGGGAGATAGTTGCGCATCTCCCTTAATGGCCTCCGGTACCAGCTCCCCCACTGGGACACTACCTTCATCCTTTGCAGGCTTACCCAACTCCGGCATCCTTTTCCCCGGTGGTTCCACTATCAAGGAGAGCAGGTGGGCCCAGCCTTGGGGGATAACCAGAGCACACAGAGTACAGAAACAAGAGAAGCAGCTTCTCTCACAAGCCGGATGATAGCAGGTGGACTATCAATGCTGCTCCTAGCCAGTGAAATTCTTGTTCCATTCCGCTTGCAGTGTCCGTGGAGGTTGGGCTGGTGAGACTACCTCAAGCAGGGGTTCCCTGCAGCGTCCACAGATGATCCCCTTCCTGCAGATCAGTCCCAAGGCCTCATAGTCTCCAGCCGTGTACAGGGCAAGACTACTACCCTTAGGTGTATACCGCGCTCCGGTGTCAGTCAGAGTGCCCTTGGACTCACGCAGACCAAGGTCAACACCCGGAGCATACATCTTCCAATCCACCAAAGTACTTCTAGACTGCGCCATCTTCTCCATCCTACAACCAAGCACACGTGGCAGCACTTTCTTATCCTCCTTTACAGAGCGGCGGCTCCTCCCCCTGTCTAAGAATTGGTACAGATTCTTTCTGGGAACTTCTGCGCCTGCCTTTTCCCTTTCATGGCATGCCAAAACTTTAATGGAGTCTGTTTTAACCCTTGCAGCATTGGCATAAAGTGTCAAAAGACCAGTCTGATACTCTCCCATGAGTAATGAGACATGTTGGTTCTTCCCCACATTGTTGGAATGCACAATAACACAGTCTATACAAAGTAAAGATGTTACTTGGCACTTTCCAATGGAGCCAGACAAAATCCGATGTAGCTGTAGCCAGTTGCTGTGGGTGACTGCTGTAGGAATAATGCCTTTGCCCCACATTGCTTGTCAAATGTAGCAAAGTTCAGGGTCCCTTGAGGACTAATGGTGACCTCCCGTGTTAGGGACAGCTGACATCCTTCGGTGTAGAGTGAGTTACAAGGCATGGTGGGTGTAATGCAAGATGAAATGGTGGGCGCCAGACACTTTTTGAATGCAAAGAGATTTATTGTCTCTTGAAAAGAACTGTGGTTAGGGCAAGGACACCCTTAAGTAGATGCAATGGTATTTGGCAGACTCCAAGACTTCTATAGAAAGACAGCTGTACAGGTGAAGGCCTCTAGCCGGACAACATTTCTGTATAGGTAGGACCATTTTCTCCTATAGCAGCAATCTTGTAGTAGTTACTAACAGTAGTTATATTCAACTATTGGCAACAGAAACAGTTCTCCGCTTACTCCACAGTCACTTACGGTGGCTCTTCACTCAAACTCCCAGTCTTTCACTAGACTTCAGATCCAATAGCCACCGGATCCCCTGAGCTCTTCCACTTCCATTACTCAGTATCTTCCTCAAGCGTCACCCCCGCTTCCCTGCTGGGTCCCTGGCTTGGCACTCACAGATACTCTTTAAGCATCACCTCTGCTGTCCCCCTGGGTCCCTGGCTTGGCAGGTGCTGAAGTTTTCCCACTTCTTCACCAGCTGGTGAGAAAATTGCTCTGGTACTGGCTTCAACTTACTCACAGTGGTCTCCGGTAACAAGGTGGATGGTCCCTTAGTGGCGATGGCTTCCCCTTCTACCACCGACCACAGCTGGTTCCCCATCCGGCTGAACCACTACTTCTACTACAAGCCAGTAGTCCCAGCCCTATGCTGCTCTGCTGCTTCTGGAAAGGCCCACAGGCAGCCTAGCAGCCAAATGTCCTCACGAGAGGCTTCAGGCTTCCGGCCTAGCAGCCCAAGGCAGCATAACACACGTCCACCCAAACAGACATCCACGTGGCACAGAACCCCAATCACCTGACCCCATCCAAATAAATAGGGTCTCCCAGCAGGCCAAGGGACCAAAGCTGATCCCTGCCCATTGGCTGAGACACCCAATTTATTCATGTCTGAGCTTGCAAAGCCCTTGTCTTATCTAATGTCACTAGCATAGTGCCACCTAATGACAGAAGAGGAAGGGTGCAACAAGTCCAGATTTGGAGAGAAATCAATTGATCTCCTAACAATTGGTCAAGGCAACTACCACCTGGTAACAAAATTTCATAGCAACCCTGCCTAAACATCAGGGTGCAACATTACTAATGTCATTATTAACCCCTTCACCACCCCCCCTTCACAACCGTCCCGCACTGCCACTGTAACATAACATTACACTGTAAAAAGTAAATCTGCCAGGCAGTGCCTGCTGCCTTTATTATTTACTTGCATTCACTCATGCTCCCTCGTGGTGCTGTCACCTCTCTCCACTCCTCTAACGCCTCCCAGCCTCTGAATGACAGCAAGGCAGAGGCCGGAACTAGAAATCTTCTGCCGGATGGAGATCACTGACAGAAGTGTATAGATGCTTTTCTAGACTGCTGCCAGGTGCAGGAGTGCACTCAGCACTGAGCTGCAGCTCTGCATCAAACACAGCACTTTAGCTTTGTTCGGCTTCACATGTTCATCACACAGGTGGCAGGAGATGGCGGGCATGTCCGGTCACGGTCTACCTGCCAGATAGCCGTGATCGATTGGGTTGCCAACCCTTGATATAAGCCATATTGCAATAAACTGCTTTATCTACTAATGTACTGGTAGGTAACCACTACATATTTACATAGTTGGTAAGGTTGAATAAAGACAACAGTCCATCCAGTTCAACCTGTGAAGGTATGTGTGTGTGTGAAGAAAATCTATTTCCCATATGCCCGTATATTGTTTTTGCTAAGATGCACATCCAAGAGTCTTTTAAAACTATCCATACCTTTTTGCCGATACCACCAATTACATTGTGTGGCTCCATGTCCTCTTACATGCCTTGGGACTGAAAAGATTCATACTTAT
The DNA here is from genome assembly GCF_037356315.1 of Lithobates pipiens. NCBI lineage: Eukaryota > Metazoa > Chordata > Amphibia > Anura > Ranidae > Lithobates > Lithobates pipiens. Next base: position 311,927,034 of record NW_027507758.1, on the reverse strand, counting down.
GCTGGGATCACTGTTGAGATATTTGTACATTGCTATCATATCTTCTCTCAAGCATCTTTTCTCCAAGGAGATTACATTTTGTGCTTGTAGTTGTTCCTCATAATTGAGGCCCCCCATATTAATTTAGTTGCCCTTCTCTGGACTTTCTCCAGCTCCAGCACATCCTTTCTCAGGATTGGTGACCAGAACTGGACTGATTACTCCAAATGTGGCTGAACCAGAGTTTTATCATGTGGCAGGATTATCGTTTTTTCTCTGTAGTAAATTCCCTTTTTAATGCATGCTAATATTCTGCTGGCTTTGTTTTCTGCAGCTTGACATTGCATGCTATTGCTCAGTCTGTCTTCTACTAGGACCACCATATCTTTCTCCATCCTGGAATCCACTAGGGTTTCTCCCCCTAGTGCAGTGATGACAACCCTTGGCACCCCAGATGTTTTGGAACTACATTTCCCATGATGCTCCACTACACTGCAGAGTGCATGTGTATCATGGCAAATGTAGTTCCAAAACATCTGGAGTGCCAAGGTTCGCCATCACTGCCCTAGTGAGTAACTTGCACTTATATTTTTACTCCCCAAGTGCATTGCCTTACATTTACCAATGTTAAACTTAATTTGCCATCTAGTAGCCCATTCCAATAATTTATTTAGGTCCTCTTGTAAGTTTCTATATCCTGCTGTTAAGTTATTGCCCTGCATATTTTTGTGCCATCAGCAAACACTGAGATTGAGCTATGTATCCCATCCTCTACAGTCATACCCCACTTTTAAGTACACAATGGGGTTTATTTACTAAAGCTGGAAAGTGCAAAATCAGGCTCACTTCTGCATAGAAAGCGATGAGCTTCCAGGTTTTATTACCAAAGCTTAATTGAACAAGCTGGGGTTAGAAGCTCATTGGTTTCTATGCAGAAGTGAGCCTGATTTTGCACTTTCCAGCTTTAGTAAATAAACCCCATTGTGTACTTAAAAGTGGGGTATGCCTGTATATCATTTATAAATAAGTTAAACAGAATTAGTTCTAGGACAGAGCCTTGGGCTACCCCACTAACCACTCTAGACCATTCTGAGTACATGTTATTTATCACCATACACCATCATACATTAGCACAGACCTAGCTATCTTGCACTGTGCATGTGAGATAATAACAATATGACAGACTCGTCTGTCACTAGGATTCAGAAATGCACTCAAGAAGCTATGGGCAACTGCAGTTAAACTATAAGAACATAGGCATACACACATAATAGTCACTGCTTCTGATCTGGGTGAAAATACAGCAGCAGTAGTAGCCAGGGCCGCTGATAAAAATCATGGGGCCCTGTACAGCCTACCTGACGGGGCCCCCTTCAGCTCCACCTGGCCCCGCCCCTGGTCCCTCCTTCAGCCCCACCCCTGGCCCCGCCCCCTGGTCCCTCCTTCAGCCCCACCCCTGGCTCCACCCATTGCCCCTCCCCAGACCCCGCCTTGAAACAAAGTGTAGGTTTGTCTACAAGTGATATTTGTTTTTCTCCAGGCAGTTATAGGTTTGATTATCCAAAAGAAATACTGTTTTCAGATGAGAACAGACCTCTTTAATATCTATATGTAATACAAACCATTAAAATTGTATTTTGGAGAGTATTGGCAGGGTATTTATTGCAGAGTATTGGCAGGGTATTTATTGCAGAGTATTGGCAGGGCAAGTATTGCAGAGTATTGGCAGGGTAAGTATTGCAGAGTATTGCAGAGTATTGGCAGGGTATTGGCAGGGTAAGTATTGCAGAGTATTGGCGGGGTATGTATTGCAGAGTATTGGCGGGGTATGTATTGCAGAGTATTGGCGGGGTATGTATTGCAGAGTATTGGCAGGGTATGTATTGCAGGGTATTGGCCGGGTATTTATTGCAGAGTATTGGCAGGGTAAGTATTGAAGAGTATTGGCAGGGTATTGGCAGGGTATTGGCAGGGTAAGTATTGGCAGAGTATTGGCAGAGTATTGGCAGCAGGGCCGCTGATAGGCCAGTACAACTGGCCCTGCTGTACCGGGCCTGACCAGCAGGGGGGCCCGGGCAACCTGAACTGCAAAGTAAATAAACACGTTCGGCAAGGTTTTTTTTTTATTAGAGATGTGATGTCTGTTCTGTATGAGGCTGCAGGGGAGGGACTATTTGTTGTATTTCGGGCGCGGAAGAATACGTCTTCTGCGCCCGCTCCTCCTGCTCCGCACACCGCACAAGTCCCGGTCAGCATATCCTATGGTGTTGAGGAGTGATATTCCTCTCTCTCTCTCCGCGTGAGAAGAAGTAGCAGAGTGAGAGGAGCAGAGAGTGCAGGGGCCGGGCGATCGAGCTATTGTGGACACTCAGGAAGAGGGAGAAAGTGATCTCTGCTGGAGCTAACAATTACACAGGTGAGGCGTATGCTTGCTTGGGGGGGGGGGTGCATCTACTACTACTCTGCAATACATACCCTGCCAATACTCTGCAATACTCTGCAATACTTTATACATACCCTGCCAATACTCTGCAATACTTACTCTGCCAATACATACCCTGCCAATACTCTGCCAATACATACTCTGCCAATACTCTGCCAATACATACCCTGCCAATACTCTGCCAATACTCTGCCAATACTTACCCTGCCAATACCCTGCCAATACTCTGCAATACTTACCCTGCCAATACTCTGCAATACTTACCCTGCCAATACTCTGCAATAAATACCCTGCCAATACTCTGCAATAAATACCCGGCCAATACCCTGCAATACATACCCTGCCAATACTCTGCAATACATACCCCGCCAATACTCTGCAATACATACCCCGCCAATACTCTGCAATACTTACCCTGCCAATACCCTGCCAATACTCTGCAATACTCTGCAATACTTGCCCTGCCAATACTCTGCAATAAATACCCTGCCAATACTCTGCAATAAATACCCTGCCAATACTCTCCAAAATACAATTTTATTTATTCATTAATGGTTTGTATTACATATAGATATTAAAGAGGTCTGTTCTCATCTGAAAACAGTATTTCTTTTGGATAATCAAACCTATAACTGGCTGGAGAAAAACAAATATCACTTGTAGACAAACCTACACTTTGTTTCAAGGCGGGGTCTGGGGAGGGGCAATGGGTGGGGCCAGGGGTGGGGCTGAAGGAGGGACCAGGGGCGGGGCCAGGGGTGGGGCTGAAGGAGGGACCAGGGGCGGGGCCAAGGTGGAGCTGAAGGGGGCCCCGTCAGGTAGGCTGTACGGGGCCCCATGATTTTTATCAGCGCCCCTTATTGGCAGGGTATGTATTGGCAGAGTATTGGCAGGGTATGTATTGGCAGAGTATTGGCAGGGTATGTATTGGCAGAGTAAGTATTGCAGAGTATTGGCAGGGTAAGTATAAAGTATTGCAGAGTATTGCAGAGTATTGGCAGGGTATGTATTGCAGAGTAGTAGTAGATGCCCCCCCCCCCAAGCAAGCATACGCCTCACCTGTGTAATTGTTAGCTCCAGCAGAGATCACTTTCTCCCTCTTCCTGAGTGTCCACAATAGCTCGATCGCCCGGCCCCTGCACTCTCTGCTCCTCTCACTCTGCTACTTCTTCTCACGCGGAGAGAGAGAGAGAGGAATATCACTCCGCAACACCATAGGATATGCTGACCGGGACTTGTGCGGTGTGCGGAGCAGGAGGAGCGGGCGCAGAAGACGTATTCTTCCGCACCCGAAATACAACAAATAGTCCCTCCCCTGCAGCCTCATACAGAACAGACATCACATCTCTAATAAAAAAAAAACCTTGCCGAACGTGTTTATTAACTTTGCAGTTCAGGTTGCCCGGGCCCCCCTGCTGGTCAGGCCCGGTACAGCAGGGCCAGTTGTACTGGCCTATCAGCGGCCCTGGTAGTAGCCCCTGTGTGCATAAGGCCATGTTGCTCAGTTCTCTGTCTCACTCCACGTCCTCCTTATTGGGTTTCTCAAAGCCAGCGTCCAAAAGACAGGAAGTGCTAATACATAACTATACACAACACTGAAGTTATCAGCTAACAGTAGAGGGCAGCAGATCCCTATGATAGATCTTTCAAAGAGCATTAGCATAACAAAAACTGGCATGTATTAATGTGTTCTTACTAAAACACACTGCTACATCAAAGCCAGCTACATGCGGAATTTATATAGCTGGTGGTCCACAGTTATCAGTACACATACACAAAAATATGAGCTAGTGGAAGCTGCAGACTTGACGTTTTAGTATTCATATGGTTCAGAGATACAAAACATCAAACAAATCCCACAATGTTCCATTTTTATAGCACTATCCAACAACACATTCAACCTTTAACTAGTGTATGGACAAAGCTACTTATAGTGTGAACGCTGGTTTCTGCTGTGCCATATATTATTAATGACAAGATTAAAGCCTGGAAAGAAGACATAAAAGCGCCATGAATAAGTGCTCAGCGTCGGATTTGGATGAGTCCTGACTGCTGTATTTGAATTAAAATGTCACACATGTATCAGCAGCTTGAATAGGTCTATGCCATCCAGTATGAATGTATGTATGAGTTGGTCTGATTTACTTCCTTTGCATTTTTATTTATTATTAAGTATGGACAGTGTAATTGCTTCATATAGTGCTTTACTTGCAAGTCATTGGTTTTATTCTTGGAATGCACAAGATACATTACTTTGCCTAGCTACCAACTTTACCTCTTTTGGAGGGTCGGAATCTCTTTGTGACCTAGATCAGTCTTTCCTACTCAACTACTCCTCTTTATATGCCTGATCTATAGATATGTATAAAGAAATGTTTTTTTAACACACATACATATATATATATATATATATATATATATATATATATATATATATATATATATATATATATATGTTATACACCTACAATATTGTATTGCCTACTTTCAAGCATTGAAAAGTATTGAGGTTGCGCATAGCTACAAGTCAAATAACGTTTTTTATTTTATATTTTCCACAAACATGGTGTTTAATGTATATGTGGTGGCCTGGTAACCACAACCACTCTTAATGAGTAACAAAAGTATGAAAAAAGTGCCCATACAACATGATCTAAAATAAAAATAGATAGAAAATGTATGTTTATTATCATTTTCTAACAGATCCAGCAGTTGCTTTGAAAATGTACAGAGTGTGAACTGTATTCTGATTAAGGCAAGCTATCTTTGCTTTCAGTAGGCCATGCCATCACTGTATATGCCAAGACAGCAATTTACTACATATTCAGACTGATGCATAAAAAGCACACAGAAAAAAAAAACTGAGCTTAAGATTGGGCTCCTAGCTAACAGCAACCAATTTGATTTTTAATTTTACTTTACACAAAGTAAAAACAAAGAATTGTTGTTTCTCCAGTTTTATTGGATCTACCCCATAGTGCTTTTTGAACAGAGGCCACATAAGACACGTGCATGTTATAAATGTCCCTAGCACTATAAGCATTTCTGGACTTCATCTTGATGCAACGCTTGAAGGACTTTCCATGCATAGTACACAAGCAACTGTAGCTTAAAGTGGTTGTAAACCCATCTAAAAAAAAAAAAAAAAAACGCCCTGTAAGACAAAGGCATGAGCTAGTATGCATTGCATACTAGCTCATTATGAAAATACTTACCGTACCTTAGTACACCACTGTGACTGGCGACATATCTCTCAGAGTTATTTCTGGGTTTGCGGGCTCCGGTGCTGTGACTGGCTGGAGCAGCGATGACGTCACTCCTGCATGCCGCCGGTCATGGCACAGGCCCTTTGGAAACAGCACAGTCAAAGCATTTCATCTGTGCGCATGCACAAATAATGTCAGCGCAAGCGTATATGCTAAATATTTACAATACCTACAGGTAAGCCTTTTTATAGGCTTACCTGTAGGTACAAGTGGTGTAAAAGGATTTACAACCACTTTAAAGAGGAACTGTAGTCTGCTCATATATATGCCATTCTGAATCTTCCCTCCAATCACTTTGCATATTATGTTTTATATATACTGTGATTCTGTACTTGCCAAATATGCTGCATAAATCTCCCTCCACTAAGTATGGCTGCAGCTATTTTAACCGTGGGCAGCTGAAGCTGCTTCCTGTTGACGTCCTGGATTTACACAGACACACAGAGGCACACCTCCAGCTCTGCAACTCTCATTGTCCCTCTTATGACTTATCCCCCCTTCCATCCTGGCAAACTCTCATGAGAGTGAGAGAAAAGCCCCGTACACACGAGCGGACTTTTCAACATCCAAAGTCTGACGGAATGATTCCGGCAGACTATTCGATCGTGTGTGGGCTGCAACGGACTTTTGATTCGCAAAAGTCTGACAGACTTTAGAAATGGAATATGCTTCAAATTTTTCCGCCAGAACTCTGCCGGACCCAGTTCCTACCGAAAAATTTGCTCGTGTGTATGCTATTCCGACGGACTAAAACCGACGCTAGGGCAGCTATTGGCTACTGGCTGTGAACTTCCTTATTCGAGTCCAGTCGTACGTCATCACGTTCGAATCCGTCGGAGTTTGGTGTGATTGTGTGTGGCCAAGTCCGCTCATTCGGAAAGTCCGTCAGAACTCTGTCAGAACTCCGGCAGAACTCCTTCGAAAGTCTGTCGGACATAAGTCTGGTCGTGTGTACGCGGCAAAAGAGTTGTGCATGATGTCATAAGCCTAGGCTTTTTACTAGGCAAGAAACAAGAAGTGGACTGTATAAAGTATTTACTAGCAGAAAAAAAATGTTTTACTATTCATAGGGCTGCAAGAGCTGGGACGGTGATAATAATGGGTGTGTTAGGTACCTGGTGGTGAGCCTGACTTGACGGAGGAAGACCTCTCTTACAGATCTGGTTCAGGGACCACTGAAATGGAGACAGTGGCCCCGTGAGTGCAGCGGGTTAGGAGTGTCTGAGCTGGTAGCAGCGGCTGATGCTGAGTGAAGAGATGATCCTCTGGAAACTGGAACTGCAGAATGGATGATGGATCAGCAGTCAGTGGTCAGCAGACACAGGAACAGCAGCAGCAGCAGGATCAGAATGGAGCCAGGCACATTTGAAGTGAGCAGAGAGGTGGTCAGACAGGCTGGGTCACAACAGATAAGGCAATCAGGTATATTCAGTAGGCAGAAGCGAGGTACAAACAGGCAGAGGTTCAGTAACAGAAGTCCAATCCAAAGCAAGGTCCGGCAGGCCGGGGTCAGGGCAGGAGAGGTCAGCAAGGTCAATCAAGAGCCGGGTCAGAGAATACGATCAGCAGGCAGGTTACTTGAAACTCAGATGCAGAGCTGCAGACAAACAGCACTGAGCAAGTGCAGCTGCCCACTGGTGCCAAATAGTGCTAATGCGCACACGCGAGCTGTGCGTGCACATACGCCCGTTGCGCACGTGTGTGCCCCTGGGGTGTGCACTGGCGCACACACGTGCACCGATGCCTGGCTTGCATTTGCCCATTTCGTGCGGGCAAAACCCTGACAGGGGGGTTTTAACTACCCAGAAATTGACTAGAGTAAGGGCACTGCTGGGATAGTTAAAGGGAAAACAATTATAAACCTATTACAGGACAATTTTATGGTCCAGTTTATTGAGGCCCCAACTAGGAATGATTCTCTGTTGGACCTGGTAATCTCAAACCATGCAGAGCTTATTACTGATGTTCATATAGAAGAACATCTTGGTAGCAGTGACCATAACATGATTTCATTTGATGTTAGCTGTAAGAAAAAAACACATCTACGGGAAAGATAAAAACACTTAACTTCAAGGGAGAAGATTTTCCAAGGATGTAGGCTGCTCTCCAGGACTTAGACTGGGAGGGACTATTGGCATCAATGGGCACAGAACAGAAATTGGAATTCTGTGACTGTTTGTGAGCTCACTGAATATGTAAAAAGCAAGTCAAGGATGCAAAATAGTAAAAAGATCAGGTCTGAGCATGTAGGCCCTTTACAAAATAATCTAGAGTGGGTGACTGGGGACAAAGAGAAGGGAAATTTATGAAATACTTTCTTCAGCTCTGTGTACACAAAGGAGCATGGGGGAGCTCAAGTCCATCATAGGGGTGGTAGTGACACAGCCCCAAATGACCCACAATGGCTCAAAAGGGATATGGTCCAGAAATATTTAGACAGAATAAAGGTGGATAAAGCACCTGGACCAAATGGCATCCACCCACGGATCCTAAAAGAATTGAGCTCTGTAATTTCAAAGCTATTGTGTCTAATTTTTAGGGACTCATTAATGACAGGAATAATACCACTGGATTGGCATAGGGCCAATGTGGTGCCTATATTTAAAAAGGGAACAAAGTTTTTACCAAGTAACTATAGACCTGTTAGTTTAACCTCTATAGTTGGGAAGATACTGGACAGTCTCATAAATAACCACATAGATAAGTTCTTGCTGGTGGAAAACAATATTTTAAGTAACAGACAGCATGGATTCATGAAAGACAGAAGTTGTCAAACAAACCTGATATGTTTTTATGAGGAGGTATGTAAAACCTTGGACAGAGGGGTGGCTGCGGACTTGGTATACTTAGAATTTTGCAAAAGCGTTTGACACAGTTCCGCACACACGACTCATGTGTAAGGTAAAGTCTACAGGTTTGGAAATATCAGTTTGTAAATGGATAGAAAATTGGCTAAAAGACAGAATTCAGAGAGTAGTGGTTAATGATTCTTACTCTGAATGGTCTAAGGTTATCAGTGGTGTACCCCAAGGTTCAGTGCTGGGACCCTTACTTTTTAATATCTTTATAAATGATATCGGGTCTGGGATTAAAAGTAACATTTCCGTCTTTGCAGATGACACCAAGCTATGCAGTGGAATAACGTCCTTACAGGATGTCTCCAATTTACAAGTCGACCTCAATGCACTGTCTAATTGGGTGACTATGTGGCAGATGAGGTTTAATGTTGAGAAATGTAAAGTTATGCACTTGGGGGATACGAATATGCATGCATCAAACATACTAGGGGGAGTACAACTGGGGGAATCAATGGTGGAGAAGGATCTGGGGGTTTTGGTAGATCATAAGCTCAATAATAGCATGCAATGCCAAGCTATGGTTTCCAAAGCGAGCAAAGACCTTTCTTGTATTAAGAGAGGTATGGACTCCAGAGAGAGAGATATAATTTTGCCCCTGTTCAAATCATTAGTAAGACCTCACCTGGAATATGCAGTTCAGTTTTGGGCACCAGTTCTCAAAAAGGATATCGGGGAACCGGAGAAGTGCAGAGAAGGGCAACCAAACTGATAAGAGGCATGGCTCAGCTATAAGGACAGATTAGAGGAACTGAATTTATTCACTCTTGAGAAGAGGAGATTCATGGTGATATTTATCATCATGTATACATATATAAGGGGTCCATATAGTGAACTTGGTGTTGAGTTATTCTCTTTACGGTCAACACAGAGGATACAGGGGCACTCTTTACATCTAGAGGAAAAGAAATTTCATCTCCAAATACGGAAAGGTTTCTTCACAGTAAGAGCTGTGAAAATGTGGAATATACACCCTCCAGAGGTGGTCCTGGCCAGCTCAGTAGATTGCTTTAAGAAAGGCCAGGATTATTTCCTAAATGTACATAATATGACTGGGTACTAACATTTATAGGTAATGTTGATCCAGGGAAAAATCCGATTGTCTCTCTGGGATCAGGAAGGAATTTTTTCCCCTGCTGTAGCAAATTGCATCCTGCTTTTCTGGAGGGTTTTTTGCCTTCCTCTGGATCAACTGTGGGTATAGGATTGGGTATATGGGATTGTATGATATTTCTTATTTTATTTATTTTTTTTTTTATTTTTTTATGGTTGAAGTAGATGGACTTTTTTAAACCTGGCTACCTATGTAACTAAAGTTAAAAACAACAAGGGCAAAAGATTTAATAGATGAAACAATGAAAAAATTACTGAAGTTCTGCTTTAACCTCCATGGCGTTATGATTATTTAAGATTTTAGGTGCTGAAAGCGGTACAATTATTTTGCATGAAAATTTGGCATTTTATATTGTAGTCTTGTAATTCTTAGGAATAACTCACTTAAATCTGTCCAAACCAGAGTCTAGTAGACATCCCAGGTATGATAAAGTTTGAAAAATGAAATCATAAATTATAATATAATAAATAACTATAAATAATTATACCAAATAATAATAATAATAAAAATTATTCAATAATGTAATCAAATCAAAAACACTGAAATTTGCTCAGTTGCAGAATTGTCGCTATCATTACTTTTCAGTGTTTGATGACGGATTTCCCCACAAATCGCTATCGCTCAATTCTGCAAGTGATATATCGCTGTTTTCTAGCTGGTCTAAAACCACTTTTGATGTAAAGGGACAGTTTTGGTTGCTATGGACAATCTCCAGTTTCCAAGCCGAAAGAACAGTTTTTATAATATAAAACTACATACAGGACACTGGAGAAACCACTGGGGACAATAGGGATGTGAAATAATTACATACAGCAATGTAATCTGTAAGATTACATTATACTGTATGTGTTTTTACTTTTTGAATTTGGCACCGTTCTCTGTCCCCGTGCGTCACAGCACTTGCAGGGAACGGAGCCCGGCGATGCACAGCAGAGGGACATCGCTGGATCCAGGGGACAAGGTAAGCATACTCATCCCGGATCCAGCGATGTGATCCCGAGTCTGGCTCGGGGGTTACAGCTAATGGTACTGAATTTTCACCCCGAGCCAGACTCGGGAATACCGCCAGGAGGGTTAATTACTAAAAGAAAATTTTGTAGCTATCTACATGTGGTGCTGCTTTTTTTAAGTCTTGGTCAGGGTCAGAAAGATTTAGAACCCCTGTTGGGTTTTGCATTGTTTTCCAGGGCTCCATTAAAAAATTCTCCTCATTTACTGTCATAGTGAAAGTTTCCACCAGACCGGAAGTGAGGGAAAACCTGCAACGGGGACAGCAATAGACAGCTGACAGGGGCTGTAGCCTTCCCCTAAAAGAAAAGCTTTTTATTTCTGTCTATTTTGCTGTTGGAGATTTTCCATCTGGTCTGGTGAAACTGTTGTCAATGTGACAATAGGTGAAGGGAAATCTCAGTAACAGAATCCTGGCAAGCAGAAAAAAACAAGGGTTCTTGGCATATATTTGGATAGAAAATGCTGCCAACCCACATCATGCTAAAGACTGTGGAGCTTTTAATGAACAGGTGATGGGCTGCAAGGCAGGTTGGTTGGGTTTGTTGGGGTGCTATTTAAAATGAACTGGATGCAGTTATACATGTATGATTAATTTCAATAGGAGTTGAAATCATGATGAAATTTTCATTAATCAGAGATTCGAATGTATCCAAATCTCTGAATCACATAAGTAACACATTTCAAGGAATCCAAAATAAATTTTAACCAAAACAATGAATTCCTTCATTTTCATGTGTTTCATTCATTTGTGACTTCAGAGGGTCTGGTAAGTTCAGTAATATTGTCACATTCTGGATGGTTTTGATTGGCCAAAACTAAAGTCTCAAAACATCAAAGTCGCAACCAATTCACATTGAAGTTGCAAGCAAGTTGCAATGCAAAGTCAAGCTGGAGACATAAGCAATGAATCCAAATCTTCCTAAATAACTTACAAATACAATTAAATCAAAAATAAACTGCGCCTAAAAATGTGGTAGAAAGTCTATATGCATAATATGCAAAACAGATCCATATGGTGACCTGGTTTCCAAAGGATCCCTTGTATTGAATAACATCACCAAAAGAATAGTGCCAATAGAAAAGAAATTACCTCCACTTAATAAATTTGCCACTTACTAGCTCCTGAGACCTCTTATCATGGGAGGTCTCAAACACTTGTTGCTCTAAACCCAGCCAGGGTCTTTGAACATCTAAGGCAGTGATTCTCAACCAGGGTTCCGTGGAACCCTAGGGTTCCTCCAGAGGTTACTAGGGGTTCCTTCAGCATTGGCCAATTTCTGCCTCTCAGATATGTTCCCACTCACACCATTGATCTTTTTAGCTATTTATAAGAGGTAATTCTTCCCAATGACCACAAGTGTAAGGACCATTCTTCCCACTGACCATCGCACTAATATATCATGAGTTGTAGATTTCTAATTTTTAGCAGGGGTTCCCCCGAGACCAAAGAACTATTTCAAGGGTTCCTCTGTGTTGAAAAGGTTGAGAAAGGCTAATCTAAGGGGATTGCGCTGTTATGCCTTTTGTCCTGGAATATTGCTGTTTACTGCTTGGTAGGTCAAGGCACCCAAGATGAAAGCCTTAATTTACCATGGATTGGAGAGATGAGCTGACAGCTATCCAATAAATGGTCCTCTGAGCAGGTACCTGTACCAACCGCAGGGGTCCGCGTACTTGCAGCATGCAGTCCTTGGCACTCTTCTTGGTGACCTGTGTCCTTTGGCACCCCCGTGTGAGTATAGTGAGGCCTCTGGCACATGTCTGATGGCATCCTCATATCAACAATGATACTTGATATGAGGATGTCATCAGACACGTGCTATAGGCCTCATTATACTCACTACTCACACAGGGGTGCCACAGGACACAGGCCACCAACAAGAGTGCCAAGGACTGACATGCTGCCAGTGCGAGGACCCCTGCGGTTGGTACAGGTACCTGCTCGTGTCAGAGGACCATTTATTGGATAGCTGTCAGCTCATCTCTCCAATCTATGGTAAACTTAGGCTTTCATCTTGCACATTGGGCGCCTTCCTCTACCAAACAGCAATAGTTCAGGACAAAAGGCATAACAACGCAATCCCTTTAGATGATCAAAGGCCTTGGCTGGGTTTAGAGCAGCAAGTGTTTGAGACCTACCGTGATAGGAGGTCTCAGGAGCTGGTAAGCCACAAATTCATTAGGTGGAGGTGTTTTCTTTTCTATTGGCACTATTCTTTTGGTGAAGTTATTCAATACAAGGGATACTCTTGAAACCACATCACCATATGGACTTGTTTTGCATATTATGCATATAGACTTTCTATTAAATTTTTAAAGTGGTTGTAAACCCTAGAAAAAAAAAAAAAAAGCCTACAAGACAAATAGACAACTGCATAGCATACTAGCACATTATGAATTACTTACCTGAGATCGAAGCCTCCGCTGCGGTGCCCGTACACACCACCGGCCGGCGACATTTATCCCCAGAGTTACTTCCGGGTATCACACTCCACCCAATCACAGCGCCGGAGCCGCTATGATGTCACTCCCACGAATGCGCCCGGGAGCTGCCGATAATGGCACAGTCTACCTGAAACAATGGCACGTACTGCCATTGCTTCAGTGCACATGTGCCGATGATGTCGGCACATGCAAATACAGGGGATATCTCCTAAACCATGCAGGTTTAGGAGATGTCCAGTGTAGCTACAGGTAAGCCTAATTATAGGCTTGCCTGTGGTAGTAAGGGTTTACAACCACTTTAAGCGCAGTTTATTTTTGATTTTGTTGTGTTGGGTGTATGTCTCACAAGAAAATTGCTGCTTTCCATGGTCATATTTATTTATGATATTAGTCATACACTCAATTTGATAGCGCTGTATTACTTTTTTGATTTTGAACGTACAAAAAAAGAATCGATTTAGAACAACAAATGTACACAATATATAGCAGAAAAGTGCAGTGCAATAAATTGATAAATATGTGTGTGCCACAAAATATTAAAGTGCAAAAGTGCAAACAATATCCATGGTGTAAACCCTAAATCATGAAAATCAATAAAAACAATCAGTAGAGTGCACAAAAACAATTGCTTAAGCAAATTTCCAATATATCAATGGTGCACAAAATACAAATATCTGTATTCTATTAAGGTTAATAAGTGACTTGCATTCATAAACAAAATCCTGGTGAGCTGTGAAGTGAATCATTCATAGATAGTGGGACATGAGATAGACTTGACCACGTGAGACAACCACCACAGAGAGACAGGAGGCTTACCAGAAAGCCAGTGACCGCCCTAATTCGGGGGGGTCATACAAGGCTTGTTGGATCTGAGATCCTATTGGAGAAGTATCCAGATAACTGGAGCCTGAAGAGATGTCCCAGTGTGCCAGGCCTTCACCACTGGATGTTTTCCACAGGCGCTGAGCGGTAGTCCGGTCCAGTCCCACAGACAAGAGTTCAAGTGAATGAATATAAAAAAGAAAAAGGAAAAAACTCTAATAGCGCAATATTGCTAAAAAAAATACTTTTATTGGAGGGTTTGAGCGAAGAGGGTGTATTTAAAAAAGGGGGGAGGGTGGGACTTTATATGAAGCACCGGACAGCAAAAGGGTACTAGGATGAATATACGGAATTTTATTAGAAACACCATATTAGCAACACATTCAACCTCAGCAAGTAAGCCTTGGCTATTGGGGTTCTATATTTTACCCCCAACCTTGTCTTCTGCATTTGTGTTAGTTTTTTTCTTATCGCTACAATAATTTTTTACAGATACCACACGTGCTTTCTCCTGACGAGTGGAATGAAAGCCACGAAACGCATAGAGCTACTGGTTGCCGTGTACTTACCCATTATATCAAGATTTTTCAAATGATTATGCAATTTATCCCCTCAGGTCCAGTGAGGCCATAGGTCCTGTAGGCAATACCATTTGAATACAATTTTTATCTATTCCCTTGAGATGAATTAAGGAATTGAATGTGTTTATACCTATGTATTACCATCATTAACTGTATTGTTATCATTTTTATTGCTTATTATTGTTATCACCATAAACTTATATGGATTGTGTCTAATGGCCCAATTATTATATGTATGTAACTGTTCATTAATGATACCATGTATTTATATCATTCTAATTGAGCTTTCTAATAAAATTCCGTAGGTTCATCCTAGTACCCTTTTGCTGTCCGGTGCTTCATATAAAGTCCCACCCTCCCCCCTTTTTTAAATACACCCTCTTCGCTCAAATGTATATGGGGTGGATATTCATGACTCTACCAAATCATGATATCATTTAAAGTCCCTAGGGATGGAAATACATGACCTTACCTGGCCTTGGCTTCCTAAAAGTCCCTAACTTCTCCCCGGAAAAAATTCATTTTTTCCAATTTTTTTCTGAATATAATTAGGGATGCAAGCACACTGATTAGCTCTATCAGTTGAGTTGTATTATCTCCTCTGCCCTCTTTGACCTATGTTTTAAAAGTCCTCTACTTTACCTTATTAACTCTGTACCATATTAACTTGCCATCTTCCCAATTGTGTTAGTTCTACATTCTAAACAGGTTTTATAGTAGACATTGTGTTTTCTGTTGGTGGACATATTTTGGGCATCACTGTGGTCTGATTTGCCACCACTAAAGCACCTTTCACAAACAATGCAATCCAATTTAAATAGTCCTCCCAATTAAAAAAGTCGAATTTTGCAATCAATAAACAGCTACTAAAATATTGTATTTTTAGATAAATAATATAGCCAAGGTGAATTTTTTTCAAAATGTGAAAAACAGCAATATCTTTTGTTTCTAGAGGAAACATGCACCAGAGAGGGACACCAAGGAACAGTCCAAGCAGTCTATTATGCATTTTTAGGCACCATGCACACTTGCGAATAGCTGTGATGCTGTAGCCCAAACACTGGGCTTCTTCTAGGCCTATTGCATATTTTTGGGGGATTGGATTCCAGTAAAGACTAAAATTACAATATCATTGAGATTTGCCCATTACATTGGCATGAGGCCCAGCCACAATATTATGGTAAATTACATTAGTTTGGCCAGGTAATTCTAAAACCCCTCTTGATTTTTCTGCAAGGACTCTCTCAGCTCCTGAGTAGCAGACAGGGTCTCTGAAGAGGACAGGCAGACAGGGTCTCTGATGTCCTAATCTCTGGTCTTCCTTCGGAAAATTATATAGCCCAGCTCTAAAACTTTGTCGGTCGGATATTCCGACGGAAACAGTCCGATGTAGCCCACACACGGTCGGATTATCCGACATCACAGTCCGATCGGACATTTTCCGTCGGAATGTCCGACCGCGTGCACAAGGGCTTAAAGTATCACACATGTGGTATCGCCATTCTCAGGAGGAGTAGCAGAATGTGTTTTGGGGTGTCATTTTTGCTATATACATGCTATGTGTAAGAAATGTCTTATAAATGGACAACTTTGTGTAAAAAAAAAAAAAAAGGTTTCATTTTTTTTCCACATGTTCCAAAAACTTCTGGAAAAAAAATTAACCATTCGAAAGACTCATTATGCCTCATAGATTATACATTGGGGTGTTTGCTTTCCAAAATGGGGTCATTTTGTGGGCAATTCCATTGTCCTGGTACTCCAGGGCCTTCAAATTGTAATAGGTGTTGTGAAATGAGATGTGTCATTTTTGCTGGTAGAACGCCTGAAGGTGCTACGTCAATGTTGGGCCTCTGTATGTGGCCATGCTGTGTAAATTTCTCACACATGTGGTATCGCCATACTCGGGAAGAGTAGCAGAATGTATTTTGGGGTGTAATTTGTTGTATGCATATGCTGTGCGTGAGAAATAACCTGATAATATGACAATTTTGTGAAAAAAAAAAAAAATCTTAATTTTGCACAGAATTGTGGGAAAATATATAACTTAAAAAAACTCACCATGCTATTTACTTAACCTCCCTGGCGGTACGATTATTTCGGATTTTAGGTGCTAAAAGCGGTACCATATTTTGCATGAAAATTTGGCATTTTATATTGTAGTCCTGCAATTCTTAGGAATAACTCACTTAAATCTGTCCAAACCAGAGTCTAGCAGACATCCCGGGTATAATAAAGTTTGAAAAATGAAATCATAAATTATAATATAATAAATAATTATAAATAATTGTACCAAATAATAATATAACAATAATAAAAATTATTCAATAATGTAATCAAATCAAAAACACTGAAATTTGCTCAGTTGCTGAATTGTCACTGTCATTACTTTTCAGTATTTGATGACAGATCTCCCCACAAATCGCTATCGCTCAATTCTGTGAGTGATTCCAATTTATTATCGCTGTTTTCTAGCTGGTCTAAAACAATTTTTGATGTAAAGGGACAGTTTTGGTTGCTATGGACAATCTCCAGTTTCCAGGCATAAAGAACAGTTTTTATTACATAAAACTGCATGCAGGACACTGGACAGAACACTAGGGACAACGGGGATGTGAAATATTTACATACAGCAATGTAATCTGTAAGATTACATTATACTGTATGTTTACTGTTTGTTTCACTTTTTGAATTTGGCGCCGATCTCCGTTGCAACGCTTGCAGGGCACGGAGATCGGCGATGTGATGCATCGAGCGAGACACGGCTCGCTCGTACAGCGGGGAGACAACACTGGATCCGAGGGAGAAGGTAAGTAAACCTCCTCCTGGATCCAGCGATGCGGTCCCGAGTCTGGCTCGGGGATACCGCTTTTGGTATGAAAATTCCACCCCGAGCCAGACTCGGGAATACCGCCAGGGGGGTTAATACCTTGGAATGTCTGCTTTCTAAAAAGGGGTCATTTGGGGGTATTTGTACTTTCCTGGCCTGTTAGTGTCTCAAGAAATGAGATACACCTGATGTACTAAAGGCCTGTTCAGATGTGATTAATTTTCAATGATTGGCACCATAGTTTGTAGATTCTATAACTTTCACAAAGACCAAATAATATACACCAAAGATATGTAGCAGTGTAAATTTTGTCCAAAATTTATGAAGAAAAATTACTAATTAGCAAAATTTTATGACAGAAACAAAGAAAAAGGCATTTTATTCCCAAAATTTACTATTTTATTATTTATAGCACAAAAAATAAAAAACCCACTAGTGATTAAATACAACCAAAAGAAAGCTCTATTTGCATGGAAAAAAGGACGCAAGTTTCATATGGGTACAGTGTTGCATGACTGAGTAATTGTCATTCAAACTGTGAGAGCGCTGAAAGCTGAAAATTGGTCTGGACAGGAAGGGGGTGTAAGTGCACTGTATTGAGGTGGTTAAGGTTGCCTTCACAGGAACTAAGGAGCCAAGCCAACCCCTGAAAAACAACCCCACACCAGGCATGTACTGGCCATCGGGACTACCGGGAGTTTCCCGGTGGGCCAATGGCTCAGTGGGCCGGTTTCAGTGACAGCCTGCCAAATTAATGGCTGCGCTACTTGCGCAGCCATTAATTTGAGCACCGCTGTACTTCCGAGCGCAGCGCAGCGAGGCGCACTTCGGCTCTTTCCGCCCCCACTCTGTGCTTTCAGAACACTGCACAGATCTTCGGCCACCTCCGGCCCACAGTCATCCTTTTCCCTCACCGCTCGGCTTCCCCCGCCCCCTCCTCTCCGACAGCTCTTCAGCTTCAGCTATGAAAACTCGGCTATCTCCGGCGGCCCCCGCGGTAAGGGACGCTGTGAATTTAAATGAGCCGGGGGCCGCCGGGTGATGTCCTGAGAGCAGCCGACAGGCAGAGAAGTCCCCGGCAGATGAGGGAGGCCGGAGGATGGTGGTGCTGCTGGAACCCGTCCAGGTAACCGGCCGGCCCAGCACAGCCATTGATTGCTATATATAGCATATGGCTGTATATATATATATATATATATATATTAATATATATATATATATATATATATATATATATATATATATATTAATATATATATATATATATATATATATATATATATAGAGCAAAGGATGTGGCGCTAAATAAAATAACATGTTTATATACTGTACATAGCATATGGCTGTATATATATACTGTATATAGCTGTATATGTATATATATATATATATATATATATATATATATATATATATATATATATATATATATATATATTATACTGTATATAGAATATGGCTGTATATATATATATATATATATATATATATATATATATATATATATATATATATATATATATATATATATATAGCAAAGGATGTGGCGCTAAATAAAATAACATAGAAAATCAATTTGGTGAAAATAATGATTAAAATAATATGCAAAATCCATCATACGGTAGCTAAAAGTTCACCAAAACTGTCAATTAATATAAAAATGTGCATAAAAATATATATAAAAAAAAAAAATTCATATATAAACCATGCTTATAATTAAAACCCCCTTTTTTTTTTTGCATTCTTTTTGCGCTTTAATTCCAAGGACATAGTTTGGATATAATGGTTTTAATTATGAAACCATTATATCCAATGGTTATAATGGTTTTATAATGAATGGTTTATATATGAATTTTTTGCTGAAATTTTTTTTATGCACATTTCAATATTAATTGACACTTTTGATGTACTTTTAGCTTTGTTGGATTTTGCATATTATTTGAATCATTATTTGCACCAAATGGATTTTTGATGTTATTCTGGTTAGCGTCACATCCTTTGCTATATATTCAATTTATCTGTGGGTTTGTGTTAACCTGTTTGATGTTGGCAGGTTCTCACTACTGCGGTTGATCAAAAATAGGTGTGTGCATTAGTTGTTTATTTTAAAATATATAATGCAGAGCCAGGCTTTGGGCAGGTGACAGGGGGGCACCAGGGGGTAGAGAGGGACTGGAAAATAAAAGATCACCAGGGGACCCATGGAATGAAGAGCCTTTTGTGGGAAGAAGGGGTCCTAAGGAATGAAGATTTGAGATGTAAAGGCCCTATCAGAAGGACCCTATGGAATGAAGGGGGCCCCCAATGGGAAGAAGGACCCTATGGAATGTAGAGGTTGTATGGTATGTAGGGGGCCTAGAAGAAGGACCCTATGGAATGAAGGGGGCCCAATGGGAAAAAATGGTGTTATGGTTTCTGCATCAGTCTTGATGACATCAGAAGACATTGGAGCACGGGGGGAGAAGACTCTGAGGACCAGTCTAACAGGATGGAGGATCAAGTAAGCAAATCTTCCTGTTTCATGCTGCCTGGAACTAAACAAGCCCTTACAGTGTGGGCACGATTTTATTGTCAGATGACAAACTGACCTTTGAAGCAAAGCCCTCCAGTAGTGCGCTGTCACTGCTGTCGGGGGCTTCCCCCTTCACCTGGTCTTGCTTCTGGGTTTTCATACTCCTGCTATGTGGCTAGCCGGGCCGTGATGACGTCACTCTCGTGCAAGTGCGCAGCATACTGTTTTTGTGCGTGTTTTCAAAATTGGAGTGGGCCAGTCTGGATGAAGTCCAGGGCCAAATTTTTGTCCCAGTCCAGCCCTGCCCCACACCATAACCCCCCTTCCACCAAATGATTTGGACCAGTGCACAAAGCAAGGTCCATAAAGACTAAAGGGCTCTCACTCGATCCTTCCATAGAGATAGTAGGATTAGGTCTTGCTGGGTACACTGGACGCATCAGAAAGAGAAGAAATTAACTAACACTTAGGCCGCGTACACACGGGCGGATTGTCTGCCCAACTAAGTTCGTCAGACAATCCGACAGACAGTCCGTCCAACATTTGAATGAACGGACTTGACCACACACGATGAACAGACAGTCCGCTGAAAGCTTGCGCGATGACGTGTACAGCACGTACGACGGGACTAGAAAAACGACGTCCAATACACTGCAATGCAACCTTCGGCCGTGTAAATCCTTTCTGAGCATGCGCCATACTTAGTCCGTCTAACTTGCCTACACATGAGCGGACTGTCCGCTGAAACCAAGTTTGGACGGACAAAACCAAGTTTGGACGGACAAAATTACGGAAATTCCGAAAGACTTAGTCCACCAGACTGTCCGCTGAAAAAGTCCGCTGAAGCCCACACACGAGCGGATTGTCCGCTGAAACACGGTTCAGCGGACTAAGTTGGGCAGACAATCCGCCCGTGTGTACGCGGCCTTAGAAGTAAAATATGGCAGTAATTAATTTAGTTACTTATAATGTCAGGGGTTTAAATACAAAAAAGAAAAGATATAGGATTAATGATGAATTACAACATATGGAAGCAAATATAGCATGCCTCCAGGAGACACATATAACACATACTTCAGGTATTAAATTAAATTCAGCGGATTTCCCTGTGTGGATATATGGGGATTCCCCCTCCCCTTATTCCAGAGGAGTGGCGATTGGCTTCGGTAAAGCAATGAGATTTGAATTAGAAGAGCGTCTAGTGGACCCAGAGGGGAGGTACCTGTGTTGTAAAAGGGATATTATTAAATATGAAATGTACAATTGTAAATGTATATGCTACGAACAAGAATGCTGATAAATTTTTAATGAAGGTGTTAAAAAAGATAGAAGATTTTAAGGAAGGGAATTTGATACTAGCAGGAGACCTCAATTGGAATATGGATGCTAAAAAAGAGAATGTCAGGGAGAGAGGAAGTAGACCACCTAATGATAAACAGAGAATGTTTCTAAAAGCCTTAGCTCTTTTTCAGGTACAAGACGCTTGGAGTGCACTCCACCCAAGAGACAGGGACTATACCTGTTTTTCCCCGGTTCACGGCTCTTTCTCCAGAATTGATTACATTTTTTTAGAGCACCAGCTTTTGTCGGCATTGAGGAAAGCTGAAATAAAATCAATAACGGTCTCAGACCACGCGCCAGTAAAAATTCAGCTGGAGATGAGGGGAGTCCGTGGACCGGGGACAAACTGGAGGCTCAATGAATCATTGCTACAAGATAAGGAATCAATAAGTAAGATCGAACAGGAAATGGAACAATTCTTTAGACTGAATGATACTCCAGGAATCCCCATCCCAATACTTTGGGAATCACATAAAGTAGTAATGAGAGGTATATTAATTGGGATTGGAGCTGGGAAAAAGAAGGAGAGGGAAAAAAGGAAGTTGCTATTGTATGAGGAAATACAGAAAGGGGAACAGAGGAGGAGATTAAAGGGGATCCCGGAGAGTCAGGAGCTAATAAGGAAGAAGAGAGAGCTGGAGGAGTGTTTGGAGCAAGAGAGGAAGGCTGCTTACCATATCCTAGATAAGGAAAGATATCTATGGGGAAATAAATTAGGTAAATGGTTGGCCAGGAGGGTAAAGGAAAAAAAGAATAGAACTTTCATCCCAAAGGTGAGAGATAAAAAAGGGGAGGTACAAAATCTGCCGGAAAAGATAGTGGACACGTTTCATGCATACTATAGTGCCCTCTATAATATAGGACACAGTGGGGAGAGCGCGACCCGAGAGGAAATAAGGGACTATCTGAGGGGGTTAGACCTACCTACACACCTACCTACACACCTACATTATAAAAAATTTCAAAAACAACTTGCTCCAAAACTGTGTGAGTACTTTAATGAGGTGGGGAGGTACATTTAGAGAAGAAACAATGCTGGCACATATAGCATTAATCTTGAAGGAGGCAAAGGATCCTATGGCAGTTGAAAGCTATAGACCAATCTCCCTTTTGAATTCAGATATAAAATTGTTTTCAAAAATTATTGCGGAGCGATTGAGGCCTTATGTGCCAGATTGGATACAGAAGGATCAGGTGGGTTTTATTCAAGGGAGAGAGGGGAGAGATAATGTTTTGAAAACCATTATGTTAATGCAGGAAGCAATCAGACAGGGAGCCCCCACTGTACTCGTGTCGATAGATGCTGAAAAAGCATTCGACTGGGTCAGTTGGGGGTTCCTTTTTGAAGCATTAAGACATTATGGAATGGGAGAAAGAATGAGAGGATGGATAGAAGCTCTTTACGATCACCCCAGAGCCAGAATAAGAATTAATGGGTCCCTGTCTCGCCCCCTTGAGCTGTTTAATGGGACGAGACAGGGATGCCCACTTTCCCCGCTTCTGTTTATAATGGTGTTAGAACCCCTCCTGGCAGCCATTAGGAAAAATATCCAGGAAATAAAGGTATTGGGCAAGGAGTATAAGACGGCAGATTTTGCAGACGACCTCTTACTATACATGTCTAACCCGAGGATTTCTATCCCGGGAGTTATGAAGGAACTTTTAAAATTTGAGAAGCTCTCGAATTTTAAAGTGAACAAGGCAAAGTCTGAGATATTAAATTTGAATCTGTCTGCAATTGAACAGAATGCGCTGCAGGTTAAGTTGCCGTTCAGATGGTGCCCGAAAGAACTAGGGTATTTGGGAATTAAATTGACAGTAAAAATGGGAGGTTTGTTTGAGGCTAACTATATCCCTCTCCTTAATAAAATTAAGCAGCCACTTGGCAAGATCCAATATAGAGCTCTTTCGTGGATGGGGAGAATAAACGTAATAAAGATGTTTATCTTACCGATATTTACGTATACATGCCAAATGGTCCCTATTTTATTACCCCCAGTGTATCTAAATAAACTCAAAACTATGATCAGAAGATTTATATGGAGGGGAAAATTAGCGAGGGTCGCATTTAATACTCTGACTAGATGTAAAGAGAGAGGAGGCCTGGCACTACCCGATTTTAAAAAGTATTACGAGGCTATCATGATATCACGAGTCACAGATTGGATTTATAATGAAAAAGGCAAGGACTGGGCGGAATTAGAAATGAACTTAAGCACAAAGAATGTAGGAGAATTAATATGGATACCAGCAAAATATAGAGAATTAGCGGTTAACACAAGTATATTGACGAAAAATGCACTTCGGGTCTGGGACACAATAAATAAGAGGTACAGTTGGGCACATAATTCACCATTAATCCCGCTGTTGGATAATATGTTCTTCAGACCGGGTCATGAGGAATATATATATTTTAGTAGGTGGGCTAAGAAGGATAGTATTAGATTACACGAGGTTATGGTAGGCGATAGATTATGCACATATGAAGAAATTACTGGGAAATGGGGACATAAGCCACTAGATAAATGGAGACACTCACAACTATTTTATTTCACCCAGTCCTTGCCACAGCCACTGAGGGGAAAGGATCAGCTTAGGCCTCTAGAAAAATTATTAGCGAACCGGCAAAGCCTTGAAAAAAGGATAGCAAAAATATATAAAATTTTGATAGAAGTAGTAGAATATAAATACCCTGAGTATTTAGGGAAATGGGAAAGAGAATAAGGCTTTTTAAGTAATAATGAACAGAGAAATAAGATATTGAGACGTACTTATTCGGTAGCGATGGACTCACATACAAGAGAGATGTCATATAAACTCTTGACTAGGTGGTACATAACCCCACAGCAGGGCAATAAGATCAGCAAAGAGAACCCTTTAAAGTGTTGGAGAGGATGCTCGGTGGTGGGATCTTTTGCACATCTGTGGTGGGAGTGCCCTAAGATACAAGTATACTGGGGGAAAATAATAGAAGCAAGCTTCAACATAACAGGTGAACGGATTAGGAGTGATCCATGGGTCCATCTCTCAATAAAGAGGACCTGTCATGCACTATTCCTATTACAAGATGTTTGCATTCCTTGTAATAGGAATAAAAGTGATCAAAAAAGAGAAAGTGTAAAAAAAAAAAAAAATTAAAATAAAGAATAATAAAAAAAAAAAATTAAAGCGCCCCCGTCCCCGCGTGTCTGCGCACAGAAGCAAACGCATACTTAAGTTGCGTTCACATATGTAAATGGCATTCAAATCACGCATGTGAGGTATCTCTGCATGCGTTAGGGCAAAAGCAACAATTCTTGCAATGACCACCATTTTATTTTCTAGGGTCTCTGCTAAAAAAACATATATAATGTTTGGGGGTTGTGAGTAATTTTCTAGACAAAAAATTATGATTTTTACATGTAGGAGTGAAGTGTCAGAATTGGCTTGGATAGGAAGTGGTTAATTAGCAGCACAAAAGTGAAAAACTTGGAAAGCACTATGTGTGGCATCTTGCAATTACTAACTATGTCCTACCTCACTATGCAATGTCATTCATATTATCTATACATTACAGGTAATCAGAGACTAGTGAATGAGAGTCCTTGAACCAGAATTTGACCCACATTATAATCTACTTATGCAAGAATTAAAATGTAATCAATCAGCAATCAGCTCTCCACATAAAATCATGTAAAATAAAATTAGCTATAGGTTACAATTTATGTAATCTTTTTGTCAACATAAAAAGTTGTAATACATAAAATGTACACACTTTCTTTAAAGCTTTTACTGCCACTTTTTGTTTACAAGTTTAAATCAGTATTTTTTGTTAGAAAATTACTTATAACCCCCCAAAATTATATATATATATATATAGTTTAGCAGAGACCCTTGGTAATAAAATGGTGATTGTTGCAATTCTTTATGTCACGCCACACAGCAGTTTCTCATACGCAATTTTTTGGGGGAAAAAACAATGTTCATGGATGTTCATGGATTAAAAAAACACAATATATACCACTTTTTTAAATACACAATAAAGGTGATGTTATGGCAAGTAAATAGATACCTAACATGTCATGCTTTAGAATTGCGCACACTCGTGGAATGGTAATAGTACTTAAAAATTATTTAAACTCCTTTACGTTTTACACGCAACAGTGAAGCCGACTTTGCAGAGCGTCAAAGTTGCACTAGAAACTTGCACGACTTTAAAGTCATACAGGTGGGAATATAGCCTTAGGGTTTTCATAGTTTCAGGATAGAGATGTACTATTTAGTTTTTCTTTGATACAATGAAGTGGTCAGAGTCATTTTAGTATTGGCACAATGTGACATGAAAACAGCAGAATGGGTCATCTATGAATCACGCTGCACTCTGTTAGTAAATAAGTCTTATATTTTGTCCCACTGCTCATGTTTTACATTAAATCAGTATTAAAGGAGAATTCCAGCCAAAGCTCCAATGAGCACTGTGACTGACAGTCAGAAACTCTCTGCTCACAGAGCGCTGAAAACCGACCGAACGGCGGTGTTCAATCGCTCAGTTCTCAGCCGGGGGACAGATGCAGCATCGGACCACTGCTGCATCTACCGAGGTAAGTATGAATGGGGGAAAAAACACTTCTTTTTCAAACACAAAAACATGTAATGTATTGCTTCTTAAATGTGGGGTAGGGGGGCTTTTTTTCTTTACCCCCTTCTGGACCACCCACAGTCGTTATACGTCAGTATTTTGAAGGAGGATATTGTTGTTATGGCAGCAGCTAGCTGCCATAACCCCAGTATCCTCTTCTTCAGCGGGTGGTCCGGTTTAAGATAAAAGTAGTCTCCGTGGTGGATTCGCTGCAAGATCACTTTTATTGGCATGATTCAGTGCCCTCCGCCGCTTAACGAAGCCGGTAGCAGGGGCAGAGGCGATTGCATCTGTCCCCTGCCTGAGTATGGAGACGAGTAAGGGGAAGATGGCCCCCAACCGTCTTCATATCACTGCAGGGCGGAAGCGACGTCAAATCGTCACTATCCGCCCATAGCTCTTAAAGGGCCATTTAAAAAAAAAATTTAAATGACAATTTTTTTTTATTGCATTTTAGTGCAAATATGAGATGTGAGGTCTTTTTGACCCCAGATCTCATATTTAAGAGGACCTGTCATGCTTTTTTCTATTACAAGGGATGTTTACATTCCTTATAATAGGAATAAAAGTGACACAATTTTTATTAAACTTTTTTTTAAAACAGTGTAAAAATGTAAAAAACAAAAGGTAAAATAAATAAGAATTTTTTTTTTTTTAAACGCGTCCCCTCCCAGCAAGCTTGCATTTTTTCCAAAAAAAAGTGCGCTTGTAAGACCGCTGCGCAAATACGATGTGACAGAAAGTATTGCAATGACTGCTATTTTATTCTCTAGGGTGTTAGAAAACAAATGTATAATGTTTGGGGGGTTCTAAGTAATTTTCTAGCAAAAAAAAAAAAATGTTTTTAACTTGTAAACAACAAACCTCAGAAAGAGGCTCAGTCAGTGGTTAATTCCACTTGGTGACCAAGCCAGTAAACGCTTTCTGAGAAAGAAAGAAAGAAAGAGAGAGAGAGAGAAAGAGAGAGAGAGAGAAAGAAAGAGAGAGAGAAAGAAAGAGAGAGAGAAAGAAAGAAAGGGAGAAAGAAAGAAAGAGAGAAAGAAAGAAAGAAAGAAAGAGAGAGAGAGAGAGAGAGAGAGAGAAAGAAAGAAACCTTTGGACAACAGCATTGTCAGTGTGGGGAGAGGGTGGTGTTGGACTAGAAGAATTCACAAAATCTGACTTTCAAAATGCATTGAATGTCTCAATAAAGATATAGATGAGCGAGTTTGGGGTGGAGGAATTTGGAGTCCTGACCTTAACCTGATAGATCACATTTGGGATGAATTAGAGTGGTGACTGTGAGTCAGGCCTTCTCGTCCACATCAGTGCCTGACCTCACAAATGCACTTCTGGAAGAATGGTCAAACATTCCCATAGACACACTCCTTGTGGACAGCCTTCCCAGAAAAGTTGAAGCTGTTATACCTGCAAAGGCTGGGCTAACGCATTATTAAACCCTATGGACTGGAATGCCATTAAAGTTCATGTGTGTGTAATGGCAGGCATCTCAGTACTTTAGATAATATAATGCATTTTTTAACTTTTAGCTCTCACAGTCTGTTGTGCCCATAATAATCTCCTGTTTCTTTTGGAAGGTATTTCTTCAAGCAATCTTCTGAGTGCCAATCTGGGCCTCTTCATTGGCTGGGGAGGTGTGATGTCACTTCTGTAACATGCGCATGGGCTAGCACAAAGGGATTGTTCAATACAAATAAAAGACCAATAAACACTTCTTTCTTTAACAATTATTTATTTATTTTGGCAAATTATTTATAGGCCATGGTGTTGTTCAAGGGGTAACCAGATAATTACATTAACGATAATTAAATTAAATTTTGAACCCATCCTGGCTATAATAAATTAATATAAGACAAGGTATCCATCCAGACAATGCTGGACGACTTTTCCCCACTAAGCAACACCTATGACAGAATTCAAGAATTGGGGAGGGATGGTGGGAGTCCTGTCTTGAAGGGGTCTGCAGAAAACGGCCGGACTGCATCCTTATATCTGCTCCAGATTTGTGGGCTTCGCAGACCCGCCAAATTTATCCAATCCACCGCCTGTTGCTGCGCAGGTAACTGCGGCGGTAACCAATGACAACCTGCCAATGATATTAAATGGGAAAACACCATCTCCCCTTTGAGCTCTCCCATGTTGGTCCCGCATACTGCATGTACCTTTCAGAAGGCTGTCACTCCGGCAATCAGAGACCGGCCCAGCACTGTAAGCCGCAGCTCAGTTTACAGATTCGGAAGATAGCCAGCAGCCAGATAGGGGCATTTTATTGTAGAAGAGACGGTGTATGTCTTTTGTGCAATGAAAACCTGCCTGCTCGCCGTTTCTTACAGTGGAACTTCAGTTCCGCTTTAAGCTGCTTTTTTAAAATATATTTTAGGCAACCCATAAATTCAATAAACAATATATTTTTATATCTGTGAACTCTTATGACGCGTACACGCGAACGGAGTTTTGGTCGGAAAAGGCTCTGATGGTTTTCCCAACGGAATTCCGACGGGATTTCGCTCAAGCTGTCTTGCATACACACGGTCACACCAAATTCCAACCATTAAGAACGCGGTCACATAGAACACGTATAACAGGACTAGATAAAGAAAGTTCAATACCCAGTAGCCAACAGCTTCCATCTCGTAGTTGAATCTGAGCATGCATGAGTTTTTGCGCGTCGTAATTGCATACACACGAAGTTTTTCCAACAGAAAAATTGAGAACATGCTCTCAAATTTTTGCTGGCAGGAATTCGGGCAGCTAAGTTCCGATGGAGCATACACACGGTCGCATTTTACAATGAAAAGCTCTCATCGGTCTTTTGCTGGCCGAAATTCCAATCATGTTTTCTTGTATAAAACAAAACATACAATCTGAATAAAATGTAAGCCATCAACAGACTGTTACCATTAATGGCACTCGGGTTTTAGAGGAGGATTGGTCCACTAAAGGGGATCTGTGCCATCTTATTTGTATGTTTATATGTTAAACTAATCAGGCTGAGAGAGAGCTAGGTTTGCTTCCCTGTGATGTTTGTTTATAAAGCTGGATGAGAAAAAGGGATGAAGTGAGAAAATTGTAGGGGGAAAGTTATGTCAAGCTGCTTTTTAATTTTCAGCTTTGTATTGCAAATAAACAAGTTCATTGTAGCTGTTACTCTGTCCAGGGAGCCACCTTTTTTAAGAATAAACAGTTAGTTAAACAGCACATAGAGTGTATGTAAACCCAAAACCAAAAATGTCCTAAATTGCAATTTACTAGACCTTGGTGTGGTGGCTACATTAGATTTCCTCTTTTAAAGCTTCCTTTGCTTTATTTTCACCAGGTGATCCTGCAAATACCACTCTTTCTGACCCGGGGAGCTACATCACTTATCCACTGTATCTATGGAGGGAGTCATGCTTGCCACTCTAGGCTGCTTTTCCTGATATGGAATACAAACATGTCTTCATCTCTAATACATAGGGGGAGGCATTACTATTATGATGAATGCTTCCTGTATTTGCTGAGAATGTTCTAAGCTTTTAAAAAAAAAGAAAACAAGAACAGCCAGCACTTCTAAGGACTATATTGCATTTTTGTCCTTTGGTTTCATTTTTCTTCATTGGATTAATGACAATAATAACAATACATTTTTGAGAACAGTTTACCAGTACTTTTTGCTTTATGCTATTTCTTCAAACCATAGATACTAGACATTTACAAAGATACAGTAAGGTTGATTTACAAAAAAGGAATAGAGACAGTTCACTTTGAAAGTGGATATTAAAGTGGTTGTAAACCCTTACATTTACCCATTGATGTGAGTCGCCTCAAGTTATACACAGTGGATACCTTGTTTTCAGAGGGACTTCCTGTCCCACTTCCTCCTTCCTCTTCTTAGCCGCCTAGGTGACTCCTCCTCTCCCCCTCCTTGCCAGTGATCTTCTGGGACACATAACAGGTCCCAGAAGATTGGCTGACCAATAGCAGAGCGCAGCGTGACTCGCGCATGCACAGCGCGGCACGTGCTTGTGCAGAGCTCAGCACGACTCACGCATACGCAGTGCGCTCCCGGCCGTGAAGCTGGGTGCCCACAGTTGCTATGACAGCGATGAAGAGAGGAGGGGGAGAGGAGAGAAGCTTCGGGAGGCTGCATCGATGGACTGTGGGACAGGTGAGTGTCTGTTTATTAACCTCCCTGGCGGTGATCCCGAGTCTGGCTCGGGTTGGGATTTTAGTTCCATGAGCGGTAACCCCCGAGCCAGACTCGGGATCGCATCGCTGGATACAGGGAGGACACAGGGAGAGTTACTTACCTTGTCCCCTGGATCCAGCGATGTCCTCTGTGCTGTGTGATTGAGCCGTCCTCCGCTCAATTCACACAGTGCCCGAGTGCCGCCGAGCTCCGTTCCCTGCGACATTACGGCACACGGGAGCGGAGATCAGAGCCAAATTCAAAAAAGTAAAAACACACAAAACACACACAGTACTGTAATCTTACAGATTACAGTACTGTATAAAAAAATTACACACTCCTTTGTCCCTAGTGGTCTATGCAGTGCCCTGCATGCACTTTTATATTATAAATACTGTTTTTTCTGCCTGGAATTTGGAGATTGTCCATAGCAACCAGAAAGTGTCCCTTTTTCAGTGTTTTAGGATTTAATTACATTATTGAATAATTTTTATTATTATTTATTATATTATAAACTTTATCATACCCGGGATGTCGGCTAGACTCTGGTTTGAACAGATTTAAGAGCGTTATTCCTAAGAATTACAGGACTACAATATAAAACGCCAAATTTCCATGCAAAATAATTGTACCGCTTTCAGCACCTGAAACCAGAATGAATCATACCGCCAGGGAGGTTAAGGGTCAACAGCTACACTTTTTGTAGCTGCTGACTTTAATAAACTAAAAAAACGGGTGTAACTCGTAGCTTTAAACACTTCAATACAGGGCACTTTCGCACCTTCCTGTCCAGGCCAATTTTCAGCTTTCAGCTCTGTCACTTTTTAAATGACTATTGCGCGGTCATGCTACATTGTACACAAACTAAATTTTTATAATTTTGTTCCCACAAATAGACCCTTCTTTTGGTGGTATTTGATCGCCTCTACAGTTTGTATTTTTTGCTAAACGAATAAAAAAAGAGCAAAAATTTCGAAAAAAAAATGTTTCTTTGTTTTTGTTATAAAATTTTGTAAATAAGTACGTTTTCTCCTTCACTGATGGGTACTGATAAGCTGCACTGATAAGGCAGCACTGATGAGCACTGATGATGGGCACTGATAGGCAGCACTCATAGGTAGCACTAATGGGCATTGATAGATGGCACTGGTGGGTACTGATTTGCACTGACAGGCTACACTGATGGGCACTGAAAGGCTGCACTGATGGGTACTTTTGGGTGGCACTGATAGACGGCACTGCTGGGCACTGATGGGCACTGATAGATGGCACTGATGGGCACTGAAAGGCAGCACTGATGGGCATTGATGGACAATAATGGCTGGCACTGATAGATTTAACTGATAGGCATCACTGATGGCACTGACACTGGCAGGCATTTTACTTTGGCACTGATTGGCAGCTGACTGGACACTGATTGGCATTTCTCTGGTTTTCTAGGGTGACATACCTGGTGGTCCAGTGTGGTAGCCATGGTGGCATCCTGGTGGTCCTGGGGGGCATCTGAGGGGGGGCTGTGCTGATAAGCAATCAGAACAGACCCTCCCCCGTAAGGAGAGCAGCCGTTTGGCTCTCCTATACTCGCGTCTGTCAGACATGAATGAGGAAAAGCCGATCAACGGCTCTTCCTGTTTACATCATGATCAACCGTGATTGGACACGGCTGATCACATGGTAAAGAGTCTCTGTCAGAGACTCTTTACCTAGATCGGAGTTGCGGTGTGTTAAACACACACATAACAACAATTGCCGACATCATATTGCTATAAGGCGGCCGCACAAGTGGTTAGATCATGTTTATTTTTTGAGAATTTTTTTAACGGTGAATGAGCATCAAGGAACTATATGCTCAATAAGTTCATGGGGGGGGGGGGGGTGACTCTTTGCTCCATCAGTTGAAGAACAGAAGTACTAGTACACATGGGGAAGCAGGGAGTGTCTAACAGGGGACTATAACTAACAAAACAGGAGAAATGGTAGGATGTACCAAGGCCCAAAACACAGCAATAAACAACAAAAAACAGGGCTTCTGGTGGCAGTGCAAGGGGAACAACAGTAATTATCAGAAATGACTGTACAGCTGATACTATACATCGTTTTACATATTGAATCGGGTATGAATAATAAAATAAATGAAAGCTGGGGTATTACACAACAGGGACACAAGGTAATTGGGTTGGGAGACTGCATCTACTGCTGCAGGGACACTTTAATATAAAGCAGAGGCATAACTTTTTTTCTTAGTTGGATATTATTTTCTAGAAGAAGATGCACATATGGCTATACCATACAACAGCAGGTGTGTTTCAAAATTCAGTTGTTCCTGATTGTGAGCCTAATTTAAACTGACAGACTTGTTGTTTGGTACACAATATTAATAGTATGGGGAACATGGATCATGGAGCTAGGGCTCTGTACATCCCTCAACGAAGACAAGGAAACAAAATATCTTGTTGACATGCAAGCTTACTTGGACTTTATCTATCAAGCATCTAAGAATAATATATTTTAATATGCACTTAAAGTGGTAGTAAACCGCAATAAAAAAAAAAAATTCCTCCCTGCAAATTAACCACTTAAGGACTGGGCCTATTTTTCAGACTTAATAATTTTTTTTGCTAGAAAATTACTTAGAGCCCCCAAATTTTATATATACATACATATATATAAAAATACACTTTTGTTGTAGGTATAGATATAAAAAAAAAATAGCCTTTACTACCATTTTAAGTTGCAAAGATGTTGATTTACTAAAACCGGAGAGAGAAAAATTAGGTGCGGCTGTGCATGGTAGCCAAACAGCTTCTAAAGCCGCGTACACACGGGCGGACTGTATGGCCTACTTAGTCCGTCATACAATCTGACGGACAGTCCGTCATACTTTCGAATGAACGGACTTGACCACACACACCACTTTTTGAGCGGACTAATACGGCGTACTAAGTCCGCCATACTATCCGCCCTACTTTTGAAATGAACGGACTCGCCCACACACGCGGAGGAAAGTCCGCTCATTTCGAGCGCGTCTCCAGGTCTCCCGCCCCCTTACGATGTCATAGTCCCCATGTGACATCAACCCATGTGACCAACCCATGTGACATAAAGCCATGTGACACCGCCCCTTGTCCCTATATAAGTGGCCGCGCAGTGCGTCCCGGCAGAAGAACCGAAGAGGGGGACAAGACCCCCGAAGTCGGGAGAAGAGGTCGGCGGCGAGGAAGAAAGCCGGACTCCTCCGCTAGCAAAAGAGCTACAAGAAGATAGCGGGGGAGTCCGGCGAGAAGACCCCCGAAGACGGAAGACCCCCGGAGCTGTGCAATAAAGTATTTTATCTCGTGTGTTGTGTTTTTTTTTGTACTTTTATTTTACAGGTGAATGGGTAGGGGTACATTGTACCTCATACTCATTCACATAGGGTGGGGGGCCGGGAATCCGGGGGCCCCCTTATTAAAGGGGGCTCCCGGATTCCGATAAGCCCCCCGCCCGCAGACCCCAACAACCAACGGCCAGGGTTGTCGGGAAGTGGCCCTTGTCCTCATCAACATGGGGACAAGGTGCCCATGTTGAGGGCACGCGGCCTGGTACGGCTCAGGAGGGGGGGGGGGCGCTCGCTCGCCCCCCTTTCCTGGCCGGCCGGGTAGCGTGCTCGGACAAGGGTCTGTTGTGGACTTGGGGGGGACCCCCGCGCCGATTTTTTTCTGCGTTGGGGTTCCCCTTTAAGTCCATACCAGGCGGCGGGGCCAGCGACGTCTCCTTCGCGGGCCCCGCCTACCTGGATACCCGCTCAAAATGAGCGGACTTTTCTCCGGGCGGGAAAAGTCTGCTCATTTCAAAAGTACGGCGGACTGGCATACACACGGGCGGATTGTCCTCCGAAATACTTAGTACGCCGGACTGCACGCTGAAAAAGTCAGCTGAAGCCCACACACGAGCGGACTGTCCGCTGAAATGTGTTTCGGCGGACTGTCCTCTGAAATGTGTTTCGGCGGACTAAGTAGGCCATACAGTCCGCCCGTGTGTACGCGGCATTACTTCCGCTTGTTCAATTAAGCTTTGACAATAAAACCTGGAAGCTGATTGGCCATTATACTAGGGTTGCGACCTTTCCAGGATTCACCCTGACAGTTCGGGTTTTGAATCATGTTTCCAGGTTTTCGGACTGCCTGACCTGGACACATTATTCAGATTGGACTGTGGCTTCAAGTAACCAAGTACCACAACCGCTGAGTGCATAGGAGAGGGCATAGGCATGTGCATGGGCCAGATGTGCTTGGGCTCACCCTAATCACCAAGGTTGCCAACTGTCTGGAAGGCTAACTGCAGTTGTCTAAGCCGAGTATCTGTGACATTCTCTCGCACCGCCCAGAGCCAGTACAGTTCTGCTCCCCCACCCCATATGGGCGGGAGAGGAGAGAGGGCTTGATCTGCTCCACCCCCTCCCGACACTACCCCTCTGTGTCTGCCTTTGTGTGGGTGTGAAAAAGCCCAATTTGAAGCAAGAAAAAACAGTACATGGTGGATGAAAGGTGCCGTGCCTGAGCCTTCATCCTCGGGTGTGTGAGCTCACCATCCACTGTCTTTGACTTAAGTCTTCCCCTTCTCTCCCTTCTCTCTCCTACCTGAGTGAGTAGGCTAAGATGAGAGGGACTCAGATGTAAGGAGTGCTCTGCAGACTGTGATGTAAGGGGGGCTTTGCGAACCCTGATTTAAGGGGGAATGCTGGGAACTCTGATGTAAGAAACCACCCTACATTAGATTTCCTCTCTACAACAGAGTCCAGGAAACTTTGTTCTGTAAATTTACTTACACATTACATGAGCTGTAATAAGGTTAACTGAAGAGTTTAGTTACTGTGTAAATATCTCCTAGTACAACAAAACTCACATTTATATTCAGTGTGTGTGACATGATTCACTCACAAATGCTTTATTACATGTGCAAAGGCAGGCAAATATATATTTGCGTGGAATGACAGTTTAGAAAGAACAATTGTAAATGTATGCAGCAAAGTATTTATTTTTTAAACCTGTAGTTTGTCATTAGGTTATTTAGATTGTCTAGCTGGAGTAAGTGTTGGGTTATTTTGCACTTTACTTTCTAGTAGCATTCAAACAGCATTTAAGAGTATAGGGAAGTGCTTCTCAAAGGGGTTCCTCCAAGATCTAACTGTTCATGGTATGTGAGCCGTAGATTGCGTCCCCACATAGCTGACAGGCGGCAGAGTGCAGAGGGAGGAAGAAAAAACTGAAAACTGACATCACTGTCCTGTGCTGATCCCTGCTACCCCCCCCCCCCCCCCTCCATCCCAGGTGCCTGTGTGTGACATCACTTGGGCGGGACAAGAGAGAAGGGCGGGCGGGAATCAGTGCACAAGATAAAATCCAGCAACTTCCAGCTACTCAGCATGAAGAAAACTGCTACCGAACCCAGTATTGTGCCCTTTAGTGTCCTCCTGGCCCCCTTGTACTGTTCCCTTCTGCCCCCTGTACTGTTCTCTCCTGCCCGCCCTATACTTTTCCCTCCTGGCCCCCCTGTACTGTTCTCTCCTGGCCCCCCTGTACTGTTCCCTCCTGGCCCCCCCTGTACTGTTCTCTCCTGGCTGCCCTATACTGATTCTTCCTGGCCCCCCTGTACTGTTCCCTCCTAGCCCCCCTGTACTGTTCCCTCCTAGCCCCCCTGTACTGTTCCCTTCTGGCCCCCCTGTACTGTTCCCTTCTGGCCCCTCTGTACTGTTCTCTCTTAGCTGCCCTATACTGATTCCTCCTGCCCCCGAACTGTTTCCTCCTGGCCCCCCTGTACTGTTCTCTCCTGTCTACCCTATACTTTTCCCTCCTGGCCCCCCTGTACTGTTCTCTCCTGACACCCCTGTAATGTTCTCCTGGCCCTCCTGTACTGTTTCCTCCTGCCCCCCTGAACTGTTCCCTACTGCCCCCCGTACTATTATTTTCTGGGCCTTCTGTGCTGTTCCCTTCTGCTCCCCTTGTACTGTTCTCTCCTGGCCCCCCTGTACTGTTCTCTCCTGGCCCCCCTGTACTGTTCCCTCTAAGCTCCACTGTGTACTCTTTCCCCCTGCCCCCTGTACTTTTCGCTCCTCCCCCCTGTACTCTTTACTCCCCCCCTTTACTGCTCTCTCTTGGCCCCCCTTTACTGTTCTCTCCTGCCCCCCATACTGTTCTCTCCTGACCCCCATACTGTTCCCTTCTGCCCCCTGTACTGTTCTCTCCTGCCCGCCCTATACTTTTCCCTTCTGGCCCCCCTGTACTGTCCTTTCCTGGCCCCCCTGTACTGTTCCCTCCTGGCCCCCCTGTACTGTTCTCTCCTGGCTGCCCTATACTGATTCCTCCTGGCCCCCCTGTACTGTTCCCTCCTAGCCCCCCTGTACTGTTCCCTCCTAGCCCCCCTGTACTGTTCCCTTCTGGCCCCCCTGTACTGTTCCCTTCTGGCCCCTCTGTACTGTTCTCTCTTAGCTGCCCTATACTGATTCCTCCGGCCCCCCCGTACTGTTTCTTCCTGGCCCCCCTGTACTGTTCTCTCCTGTCTGCCCTATACTTTTCCCTCCTGGCCCCCCTGTACTGTTCTCTCCTGACACCCCTGTAATGTTCTCCTGGCCCTCCTGTACTGTTTCCTCCTGCCCCCCTGAACTGTTCCCTACTGCCCTCCGTACTATTATTTTCTGGGCCTTCTGTGCTGTTCCCTTCTGCTCCCCTTGTACTGTTCTCTCCTGGCCCCCCTGTACTGTTCTCTCCTGGCCCCCCTGTACTGTTCCCTCTAAGCTCCACTGTGTACTCTTCCCCCCTGCCCCCTGTACTTTTCGCTCCTCCCCCCTGTACTCTTTACTCCCCCCTTTACTGTTCTCTCTTGGCCCCCCTTTACTGTTCTCTCCTGCCCCCCATACTGTTCTCTCCTGACCCCCATACTGTTCTCTCCTGGCCCCCATACTGTTCTCTCCTGGTCCCCCTGGACTGTTCTCTCCTGGCTCTCCTGTACTGTTCCCTCCTGCCCCCCATACTGTTCCCTCCTGCCCCTGTACTGTTCCCCCCTGCCCCTCCTGTACTGTTCTCTCCTGGCCCCCCTGTACTGTTCCCTCTTAGCTCCACTGTGTACTGTTCCCTCCTGCCCCCGTACTGTTCACTCCTCCCCCCATGTACTCTTCTCTCCCCCCTTTACTGTCCTCTGCTGGCCCCCCTTTACTGTTCTCTCCTGCCCCCCTGTACTGTTCTCTCCTGCTCCTCCCCAGACTGTTCTCTCCTGGCTCTCCTGTACTGTTCCCTCCTGCCCCTTGTACTGTTTTCTCCTGGCCCCCTTGTACTATTCTCTCCTGGCCCCCTTGTACTGTTCCCTCCTGGCCCCCCTGTACTATTCACTCCTTTTCCCCTGTACACTTCTCTCCTGGCCCCCCAGCACTGTTCCATCTGAGCCCCACTGTACTGTTCCCTCCTGGCCCCCCTGGACTGTTCCCTCATTCCTCCCCCTGTATTGTTCCCTCCACCCCTCTACTGTTCACTCCTTTCCCCCCTCTACACTTCTCTCCTGGCCCCCCTTTACTGTTATCTCCTGCCTCCCTATACTGTTCTCTCCTTGCCCCCTCTGCTGTTCTCTCCCGGCCCCCTATACTGTTCTTTCATGCCCCCTATACTGTTCCTTTCTGGTCCCCCTGTATTATTCCCTCCTGCTCTCCTTGTACTGTGCTCTACTGGGCTCCCTGTACTGTGCTGGTCTCTTCTGGTCCCCCTGTACTGTTCCCTCCTGGATCCACTGTGTTCTGCCCTGCTGAACCCCTGTACACTGCTTATCTTGAGTTCGACCGAGAATTGTGTATCTGTGCAAAAAAAAGCAAGCACAAGTTTCACATTAACCGCCCTGGCGGTATGATTCAGTCTGGAATTAGGTGCTGAAAGTGGTACAATTATTTTGCATGGAAATTTGGCGTTTTATATTGTAGTCCTGTAATTCTTAGGAATAACTCTCTTAAATCTCTTCAAACCAGAGTCTAGCCGACATCCCGGGTATGATAAAGTTTATAATATAATAAAGAATAATAAAAATTGTTCAATAATGTAATTAAATCCTAAAACACTGAAAAAGGGACACGTTTTGGTTGCTATGGACAATCTCCAAATTCCAGGCAGAAAAAAACAGTATTTATAATATAAAAGTGCATGCAGGGCACTGCACAGACCACTAGGGACAAAGGGGGTGTGTATTTTTTAATACAGCACTGTAATCTGTAAGATTACAGTGCTTTGTGTGTTTTGTGTCTTTTTACTTTTTTGCATTTGCTGCCGTTCTCCGCTCCCGTGCACCGTAACGCTGCAGAGAACGGAGCTCGGCGGCATTCGGCACTGTGAATCGAGCGGAGGACAGCTCGATCACACAGCGTGGAGGACATCGCTGGATCCAGGGGTCAAGGTAAGTAAGTCTCACTGTGTCCTCCCCTGCATCCAGCGAAGCGATCCCGAGTCTGGCTCGGGGTTACCGCTTCTATCAGTAAATTCCTAACCCGAGACAGACTCGGGATTACCACTAGGGGAGTTAAGGAGGTAAGTTTTAATATTTATTCTATTGTCTAATGCTATTTATAAGAATAATTGTTGTTATATCTACAGCTCGCTGATCACATCATTGAGCTATAGATATGAAAATTATTTCAGGTGTTCCCTGAGATCTCAGACTTTTTGCCAGGGGTTTCTTAAAGGTAAAAAGGAACACTGGCATAGGGATAAATAGGGTATGTAAATAAGTAATGACAGAGAAAAATAAAAAAAAAGAGAGAGAAAGAGAGTAGGAGAATTTAGGAAAAGATGGTAACTTCTGTACTATGGGGGTTATTTACGAAAGGCAAATCCACTTAGCACTGAAAGTGCACTTGGAAGTGCAGTCGCTCTAAATCTAAGGGGTAGATCTGAAATGAGGGGAAGCTCTACTAATTTTATCATTCAATCACATGCAAGCTAAAATGCTGTTTTTTATTTTCCTTGCATGTCCCCCTCAGATCTACAGCGACTTTACTTCCAAGTGCACTTCCAGTGAACTTTGAAGTGCACTTGCAGTGCAAAGTATTCCTTTAGTAAATAACCCCCTATATGTCAGTTGTCTGGGAGCACCAAAAAAATACACCAGGCATCCACACATTGGGGGTTATTTACAGAAGGCAAATCCACGTTGCACTGCAAGTGCACTTGGAAGTGCAGTCGCTGTAAATCTAAGGGGTAGATCTGAAATGAGGGGAAGCTCTGCTGATTTTATCATCCAATCATGTGCACGCTAAAATGCTGTTTTTTATTTTCCTTGCATGTTCCCCTCGGATCTACAGCGACTTTACTTCCAAGTGCACTTTCAATGCAAAGTGGATTTTCCTTTAGTAAATAACCCCCTTTGCATACATGGAAAATAATTCAGCAGTCATACCCATACTACATGAATATCAACTTTTTATTTTTATTTTTTTTACTACATCACAAAGCATCCCATTTATTTTTTTTATTTTTTCTTGCCACCTCAGTGATTCCTTTTGGGAGACTTAATTCAACTCTTACGTTCATCTTAGTCTCAACCTGTTTCAACATCATCGTAGCAAAAATATATCCCTTGAGTGTGGTATTCTCTCTTTTTTTTTGGCCCTTGGGCAGCAAAATAGACATTTCACTGTATACAATGTTACTAAATAATATCCCGTCTGGCCCATCTCCCCACCCACTACCCACCCTCGGTCTCACCCAATATCTAATATCCTAACCTTTCGGCCCTGGATCATGTTATGCATCCGCCATCCTTTCGGCATATCTCACTGATTGCTTATATTTTTCCCAGTCTTTCCATCTTGTTGCAAACCCCACTACACCTATTTCTACACTGAACTTTAAATACTCTAAGTTGTAAATATTATTTATGTTGCAGAACCAACTTTTCAAAGAGGGACGTTTTGAGTTTTTCCACATCCGAGGAATTCAACTCTTTGCTGCATTTAAAAAGCAAGGTATAAGTGTTTTCTTGTATTGTTTAATGGGCAACGTAACTCCATGTAACAAACATGCCCTTGGCTCTTCTGGTATTTTTAAGCCAGTAATTTTCTCGGATATTAATATTACCTCTTTCCAGAATTCTCTAATTTTGGGGCATGTCCACCATATATGGATCATGGATCCTATTTCTGAACATCCTCGCCAACATAAATTAGAGGCCTCTCTTTGAAAATGGTGTGCTTTGGGGTTAAATACCACAGAGCCATACATTTATAATTAATTTCCAAAACACTACAATCTGGTGAAATTGCATGCAGCATTCTTAGTATTTTATGCACTTCTGCCTCTGTGCTGCCCGTCCCAATCTCTTCATCCCATTTTTTATGTATGGGGGGGCTCCGATATTTTAAATCCCATCAGGATTTTATATATCTTCGAAATCGCTCTTCTGTCCGTCGCCACACACAGCCGATCAAATGGACGCAGGCTGTCTGCCGACCTGATTGGATAGGGGAGAGATTCTACAAAGTGTTTCAGCTTGCATACCTCCACCAGTTTATATCTAACACCTCTTGTTTACTCCTAAGCTCCTGGAAAGTGCATATTTTACTTATGATGTCTTTTACTTGTGCATCCTTATTCCTAAACCACCCTCCCTGGGAACGTTCTTTCCCCAGTACAAAATAATCCATGTCACATAATGGTATCAGTGGGGAGTTATAATCCCAATTTTCTTTTTTGTGGACCTTATCCCATATTGTGATTGCTATCCAAGTGATTGCGTGGATGTATCCATCTACTTCTCTGAAATGTGGCGGAATCCATCTCATTTTACCCAGAGAGGCTTTACTAATCCCATTTTCTAATTTAACCCATGTTTTGTCTTTATTATTTTTTACCCATTCCACCACATGTGCCAATAAAATTGAGTAATAGTAAGATCTAATAGCGGCACCCCAAACCCCCTTGCGTCTTATCTCTTGACAGAGTTCCCAGACTTATTCGTGGTTTTCTATGTTTCCAAATAAACTTAAAGTATAATTCAGGGATCGGGATTGGAATCATTTGTATTTTATATGATATTTTAGGTAGTATTATCATCTTCAGACAGTTTATCCTGTTGATCCAGGATCTTTGTCTGGAGGCAATAATGTTTAACTCGGTTTTTATGTCATTCATTAATGGAATAAAATTATGGTGGTACATCATGTCGTATGTAGATATTATTTTAACCTCGAGATACTTAATTTCCTTGTCCCTCCAGATGAATGGGAAAACCTGCTTAAGCCTACTTACTTCCTTTGGGGCAACATTTAAATTTAAAATTTCAGATTTTGAGGGATTCATCTTAAAATTTTAAACTTCGCCATACATTTTTAAGATGAGCATTAAGTTGGGAAGGGTTGTCGTGGGTCTGGAAACGTAAAACAAAATATCATTGGTATATGCTGCTATTTTGTGTGCGTCATCGTCGATCTGCACTCCCGTAATATTGGGGTTCGATCTTATCCTGGCCAACAAAGGTTCCACTGTTAAGATAAATAATAAAGGGGACAGGGGGGCAGCCCTGCCGCATCCCATTAAACATTTTGAAGGGGCGTGATAAAAACCTGTTTATTTTAACACTCACAGTGAGATGTCTATATAGGGCATATATCCACCTTAACATCTTAGGGCCCACCCCCATTACCTCCAGAGAGTTTTGCATGAATCCCCAGTCTACTCTGTCAAACGCCATACCCATACTACATGAATATCAACTTTAATTTTTTTTTTATTTTTTTTTTTTAGTAGTGCCATTTTTTTTATTACATCACAAAGCATCCCAATTTACCAATTGTTTTATACAGTTATTTGTGTCATATGGCACATTTAGACAATTATTGCAGGCTGACTTTTCTTGTGATATAAAAGTGCTACAGTGAGACAAATCATTCAAACTCCACACCAATTTAAAAACATAATTTATATTATAATAATGCGATGTCTGTACCAGTGACTATATTTGGGGGAGCCCAATGCTACCTTTACACTTACCATTGGGGATGTTTCTGTATTTCCACATGTTTGTCCTTAAATTTATAAAAAAAAAAAAACATAATTTATCCTGTTGACTTGGTTGTGTTTTAAAGCATTACAGTCAGGCAAATCATTTTGTGTGTATCAATAAAATGCATTTTTTTTAATACTGTAACTGGTACCTTAATTTGCTAGATTGTTTAACACCAACTAAAAATTTTTCAACCCGACATTTATTTTTTTTTGGTTTTAAAATGTTTAACAGCAAGCTAAAATATTTGAAGTTCACTGTGACTTAAAGGAATCCTTTTATACTTTTACTTGTGTCTTTTTGTGTTCAATTGTGCAAAGCTACCAGGCAACTGTTGCTGAATGATTTCCTTGCCTTTTACAAATATTGCTGTGAACTAAATAATCCAGGGTGCCCCAGCTTAATTCTAAAGGCGTCGTTGCATAAATTTGATAGTATAACTATTTATAGAATTGTATGGCATTACAAGACTGTTGTAAAAGGATTTTTCCATGTTTCAGACAGCCACATAATTTGATTTGTGCATGTAAATTGGTTGACGTTAATTTGATTAAATAGCCGGCATGTCATTCGAAAGGAAGAGTTTTTGGACATGCCATTAACAGCATATTATATTCCAGTCCCCTGACTTATGTAGTGTTAACTTAAGTATAAAGAGGTGTAAACAGGGTGAAGAGTATCACTTAAAGCAACAGTCAACATATCAAGAGCAGCAACACCAATATTTGCCTTAAAGTGCCAGCAAGCCTATTATGCCAAACAAAGCAGATCTTATTGTCAATTGGTTAGCTCATTTTGTCTTTACGGTCCCAACCGGAAGATCATGGTGATGATGAACAGCAGGTTGAGAAGTTGTTACCTTTGGTTACTATGAAATCCTCCTTCTCCCCATCTATGCAAACATACTCCTTCATAAGACATCACTGCCCACAAAAGTTTATTTTTAATGCTTTTCTTTTATAGGGAATGTGACATGGGTGTAGCTTCAGGGGTCACAGTGGCGACCCTGGCAATGCTCCGGGGGGCTTGTGTAGCCTCCCTGTCATCACATTAGGTTTTACAGAACCTGGACAGGAGCGGGGGCGCCATTTACTTTCCCTCTTGCAGCAGCTGAAAGCTGGCTTCTCCTGCTTTCCTTCTCTCTCTCCTGCTAGCATTAAGCTGCTGCAAGAGGAAACAGGATCTGTTCCATTATATGCCATCCCTCCTGTCCAGGTTCTCTTTTTTTTCTACCCGGGCCCCCCTGTGTGCCCCCCCCCCCCCCCGGAGCACACAGGGGGTCCGGGAAAGTTGAGTGTGAGCAGTAAGAACCTGGTACAAGAAATGCATATTGTGGTGCATGCGATTTGGGGTCAGTAATAGGGAAAAGTTGGTGGACAATGGGAACCTGATAGTGAGGACTCGGAGGAGACATTGAATGATGAGAGGGTCACTTCTAAAAAGGGAATACCTCAGTGAGTCAAACATGAGGTTTTGCTGAGTTCTGCTGGTGATGTAAGGAGTAATTATAGTCTGGGTCCTTTTTTTTTACTTATTTAAAAAAAAATGAAATCTCAATTTTTTTTTATATAAAATCTCATTCGGATTTGCTGAAATCAACCAGCATCTTGTCCAACTGTCATGAAGAGGAAGAGATGAATAATGCCGCGTACACACAAGCAGACTTCTCGTCAGACTGAACTTCGAAGGACTTTTCGACGGAGTTCTGCCGAAATGGACTTGCCTACACACCACCACACCAAAGTCCGATCGTTTAGAAGTTCAATAGCCAGTAGCCAATAGCTGTCCTTGCGTCGTTTTTGGTCTGTCAGAACAGCATACAGACGGTTTTCTGGATAGCAATTGGTTC
Source organism: Lithobates pipiens (assembly GCF_037356315.1). NCBI lineage: Eukaryota > Metazoa > Chordata > Amphibia > Anura > Ranidae > Lithobates > Lithobates pipiens. The sequence continues at coordinate 311,883,191 of NW_027507758.1, read as the reverse complement.
CGGCGGAAAGATTTGAAACATGTTCTATTTCGAGGTCCGTCAGAATTTTAGAAAGAAAGTCAGATGAAGCCCACACACGATCAGAATGTCCGACAGAATGATTCCGTCTGACCTTTTCTGCCAGAAAGTCTGGTCGTGTGTTCAGGGCATAAAGGAAATTCGAGGTCTAACCATAACCATAACAGGGAAACAAAACCCCCGACCTCCATCAGCTGAAAGGCTTTACATCTTTTCTCCTTTCTGCATTTTACCATTGGAAATCATCAGAAGTGTAATGCCTGGGCAGGAAACAGAATCCTTTGCAATGTTCTTGCAAATGAAATCACATTTGGTCAAGATGGGGTGCTGCAAATTCTACAGTACAAGTTAGTGGATTCTGACCTCTTCAATTAAGTCAGTTTCAAGTTGCCATTACTTCTCTGACAAAGCTCTTCCTGCATTCACAACTGTAGGGTGGATTTACTAAAGGCAAATAGACTGTGTACTATTGAAAGTGCAGTTGCTCCAGAGCTTAGTAAATGAGGTAAAGCTTCACTTTGCAATGAGTACCCAATCATGTGCAAGGTTAATAAAAAAAAACAGCATTTTTGCTTGCACATGATTGGATGATGGTAGTCAGCAGAGCTTCAGCTCTGGAGCAACTGCTCTTGCAGAGTGCAACTGCACTTTGAAAAGTGCACAGTCTATTTTCCTTTAGTAAATCGACCCCAATGAGTATCACTCTCCGTGGATTTCTTTCTATGCAGCTAGGTAAATGCCACTGCTGACACCAGTTGCAACAGATCTAACAATGAGAATACCTTTCTTTCATATCCCATTGAGGCAGTCTGTTAACTACCAGCAATGTGCTAGTCCTTGGAGGATGGGTGGGTATCCCACTGTGTGTTCTTAGTAAGATATCTATCTGTCCTTGACAATTCTATTGGGTTTAAGCAGGGAATACAACATTTATTAAATCTTTTATTTTTTTTGCTTAAATAGATCCTCCCTCTCACAGAGAGGAAAGTAAAATTTAAGCGTAACAAAATGGCATACTTGCTCGCTATGCCGATTGGCTAATCATGTTGATAATATGAATATGAATTACACACCACATCATGGCAACCTGGTCCTTGTAGCTGAGCCGTCCTACAGGAGTTCTCATCCAGAGTGTTCATCCAATAGGATCACTTGATCTGTTGTCAGCTGTCAAGGGCAGGATTTCCCCTGACTTTGGGGAGACTTCCACTTACTTCCTTTTGTGCTTCTGAGATAGGCTGGGAAATCTTCTCAATGGGAACAGAGACATTAAAAAAAAAAGGACAGAGGTACTAACCCTTACTCACTTTATAAACAGAAAAAAAATAGTTTGGACCGCACTACTACTATATTTATAATGATGAAAAACATGTTTGTTCTGTAATGTACAAAGAAGTGTGAAGAACTTTTACTGTGCTGTTTTTCTTTTTTTGTGCAGTAACCACATAATGACCACAGGGTGAAGATCTATGCTCTGATTTGCTGTTTTTAGCAATTTAAAATGCCCGTTCATATGCCTAGGAACTTTATATTGACTTGAAGCAACCATTTTGCTTTGGCGGGTTAATTCTATTCTGTTCGGAGAGTATTCCTCTTTCAGTGACTCAGGAGACATAGGGGGTTATTTACAAAAGGCAAATCCACTTTGCACTACAAATGCAAACTACAAGTGCAAAGTGCACTTGAAATTGCACTGAAATTGCCCTGCCTATGTACAAAATAACCTATACTGCTAGGGGGTGTCCAGAAAAATGTAGATAGGTCCCTCAGAATCAGATAGAATATGGTCAGAGTGGACCATCACAGTGAGGTTGAAATGTAAAAGGAGAAGGGGGCATGCTTGCATAGGGTTATGGATCTTTGTCCTGTGATTTATTCTCCCTTATGACTACATACTTGTGTATGTTGACTGGAAAGCTATTCTTCTCCTAACATGTTTTAATCAGCAGGTGTTTGGTTTTGTTACGGGTGGTGGCTTCCCCTTCCCCTACTCTCCTCTGCAGGCATCACTGCGGCTTCCACACAACTGGGTGGGATCAGGGCACAGTGCTGTGCGCCCCGAGCCCACCCTTTTTTGAAGCCTATTAAGAGCCTCTGGCTCCAATCACGTGCTTCAAAAAGAAAACCCAATTGGAATCCATGTGTCAGGCACCCTGAATGTAGATTAGGATGGGGGGGGCGCCCCTAATGGACGGGCCACCACTTGGTATATATATATATATATATATATATATATATATATATATATATACTGTATATACATTTGTGTCTTTATTATTGTTACATCATACCTCAAACCTGAAGATATGTACCCTGTTTGATGATTGTTTGCTCTTTATTTGCAAAAAATTAAATACCTTTTAAAAAGAAAAAAAAAGTTGATCCAGGGAATATCCGATTGCCTCTGGGGGGATCAGGAATTATTTTTTTCCCCCTCTGGAGCAAATTGGATCATACTTTGCTGGGCTTTTTCGCCTTCCTCTGGATCAACTTTGGGCATAGGATTGTGTATATGGAATTGTATATTTTTTTTTTCTTCTTTTCTCTTCTATAGATGGAACTAGATGGACTTGTGTTTTTTTTTCTTTTTTCGTTTTTTCCCAGACTGACTAACTATGTAAGGCTGGCCATACATTATACAATTTTCTTGTACAACTTTCCTTTGGATTTACCAAAACCAAATAGTAGGAGGTCAAACCTAAACACTTTCAATTTGTATGCAATCAGGCAGCCCCTTGCACTACATAAACTGGCCATACACCTATAGATTATCTGCAGATTTTCTATGGTTAGATGGAAAAAGTGGTAGATTCCTCCATCCACACAGTTTAGCGAACATTGAGAAATCTATTGCACTTTTTCCATCTAACCATAGAAAATCTGCAGATAATCTATAGGTGTATAGCAGGGGCGGACTGACCATTGGGCCACTCTATCACTGCCTGAGTGCCCCATGTCACTAGGGGGCCCCATCAGGGTTGCCAGCCTCAGTAAAACCAGGGACAGTATGCAAAAATTATTATTTTTTTTTTACATCTGTCTCTGAAATGTCCCTTACCGACATCCTTTTGGTCTAAAAATCCTGATATTATAGCTGCCCCACCTCTCCAGTACCTTCTCAGCCAATAGAAACACAGTGTATACTGTGTGATTGTATACTGTGTGTTTGTGTCTACTGTGTGGCCCCATAATCTCCTATTGCCCGGGTGCCCCATGAGTTGTCAGTCTACCCCTGGTGTATGGTCAGCTATAGTTGAAGGCAAATCTAAAGAAAATTGTACGGTGTATGGCCAGCTTAACTATATATAAAAATGTATAAAAATGTTTTTTACTGTACTGTCTACCCTCGCGTTGTTAAGCGTTGTGCAAACTGTTGGTGTTATATAAATCCTGCATAATAATAATAATAATACATACCTACATTATGGTATTACTTTTTGTTTTTAGTTTGAAGTATATCAGTGTTACAGTATTTTAGTACACTATTTTTTAAATCCATATATATATATATATATATATATATATATATATATATATTTTTTTTTTTTTTACGTGTACCAGACGATACTGTACGTAGTATGATTATATATCGTTCTGCAAAACAGAAAGGGTGACATGAAAGTAATGGCATTTACGAGTGGTGGATGGCATGCAATATACATGCCGCTGGTTTTGTGGTTGTTGCGATCACTTGATCCCCATCCTGAAATATTAAAGCCTCTTGCACACCTGACTTGTGATGAGCAGGTTGCTCAGTGGCGCACCTTCCTGCAGGTGTAGGACAGTATGAATGGAGAGTTGGCTGCTTGCTGCTCATGTGACATACCAGGGGACAGAAGCCTAGCACCAGCAGCAGCAGCATCTACAGCAGTGACAGCTGAGCAGCACAAGGAGGAGGAGGAGGAGGAGCTGCCTCCTTCCTAGACAATACAATCTGCACACACTGTATCAGCTCTAAACATTGCATGTATAACCCCCCTCTGTCCACATCTCTGCACCGCATACATGTCATTCCCTGGGCATCCAGGCCAGCACCTGACAAGCACCAGCTGCTGCAGCACCCAGCACTTCAGAGGACAGCCAGACACAGCTCTGATCACCAGCAAGCAGCCTGACTATTTCCATTGCCTGCATCCCTGTCTCTACCATCTGATCCTGAAGGAAGGTGAGCCATTGTTGTGTTCCTATCAGGTGTCCTTAACCTTTCTCCTAACCTTTTGCCATTGCTGCACATTGTTGCATCCTCCTGAATTTGGATGGCTGGTGTCTTTGATCATGCCTTGCCTTCCATAACATGCTCCTGTGTCATTGAGCAGGCAATGGTCAGTAAGAGGGGCTATGGGGGGGTCGCATATGTACTTTATGATAGGTAAGCAGTACTGATCTTGGATAGCGGGTACCCTAAGGGGCATCTCGCTCAGCCTCCTCCATCAGTTTCTAGTGCCTTGTCTCTCCATTGAACTTCTGGTGTATTTCATGGGTCGCTGGCTGATATGCAGTGCGATTACAAGGAAAACATTCTTTGTTGTTGTGCATTTTGGCATTCTGGTGCAGATCCTCCGTACTGCATTGCTACGTTGGAGAAATGAACAATTTGCTATTCTAATCTCGACTGGCATGTGGCAGGCAGTACTATGAAATGGTAATTTATGGCTGCAGACCATTTGTACTAGAACCTTTTTTTTTTTTATTATTTTGCTGTGGGTGGCTAATTGAGTGTAGACCAGAAAAAAAAAAAAAAAAGCCAGGTGTATGACATCATCTGCTGAGCTTTAGAAAACACGAAGCCACACTGAGAGCAAATATTGCTGGAACAAAAAGTAATTTGTGAAATGTTCTGGCGGTGGCCTATAAAAGAATAAATGCCTTAGCAGCCTGACGCTGAAACATGGAAAATCAATGTGCCCTGTGCAGCTCATTTCACATCATAAAGTCCAAGCAGCAGGCATCACATTGCTCCAACTTTCACGTTTATAACCCTTAAGCCCCGTACACACGGAAAACCGTACAACAAAATAACACTTTTGGGAGCGATCGTGCGATAATCTGATCGTTAGTACACAGCTTTCGGGAGCCGATCATGGCAGTTCACCTGATATTATCCGATCAGGAAAAAAAAAATCTCGTACGGTGCCACATCATATGATTTTCGTTTAATCAGTACAGTTGTTGTTCGAAAATACAATACAAATACACTACAACACATTGGGGTTGATGTACTAAAACTGGAGAGTGCAAAATCTGGTGCAGCTGTGCATGGGAGCCATTCAGCTTCTAATGCTGGCCATACACTATACGAAAAATCGTTTTTGGAAAACAAACATTTGGCCATGAGAGCAAATGATAGTGCCATCATGTAATGACCAATAAATCGTTCAGTGGACATAAATGAATACATTTTTTCTTTGTTTTTTTTTTCCATATACCTAGTGCAAACAGTTCAGGCGGAAAACACATTAACCTTTTAATTTATCGTTCGTTCGGCAGAATGTTTCCAAACTTGTCCTTCCTTTTTTTCGGCTCAAAAACATCAAAACAATTGCCGATTTTTGTGCCCATTAACTGGCGAAAAACAAATTTTGCCCGATTTTTCATATAGTGTATGGCCAGCATAACTTCAGCTTGTTCAGTTAAGCTTTGAGAATATAACCTGGAAGCTGATTGGTTACTGCACCAGATTTTGCACTGTCCAGTACATTACATCACCTCCAAATTTTTATTCTGTCATGCGAGAATTTTCGTAACTTTAGTAAACTTTTCATTTTTGATATGAGATTAGCATGCAAAAAAAATGGATGATCGTTCGTCCGATAATCTCATCGTGTGTTCCAGGCATTAAGACCAGTTCACACCACATGCAGTCCCGTACGTTTTTTTTTTCTGCATCAAAAACGCATTGAAAGTAGGTTATATGGTTTTCAGTGGCATAGTACACACCAGTGCATTCCAGTTCCAGAAAAAAAAGTAGAACCTGCTGCATTTTTTTATTGCTCTGGACTGTACTGGAACGCTGTAAAACACATCAAAAATGAACCAAAACGCACTGGAACACGTATGTCCTTACTTAAGGTTATGAAAAAAATGGGGGGGAAATGCACTGGACTGCATCAAAAAGGCACCAATAACGCATCAAAAATGCACTGCAACGTGTTAAAAATGCACATGCAGAAAAGCATCTGGAACGCATCCAGACTGCCCTCAGGCCTGATTCACACCTATGCATTTTTAGTGCTTTTGGCATTTTGCAGATTTGCACTACAGTCCATTAAACATGGTTTCCTATGGAATGCATTTGGTAGTGCAAATCTGCAAAAAGCACTAAAAACGCATAGGTGTGAATCAGGCGAATCACGCCTGGTACACGCGATGAGATTATCGAACTAATGATTTTTAATTTTTTTGCATGCGAATCACATATCGTAAATAAAGAGGTTACTAAAGTTATGAAAATTCTCCTATGACAGAATAAAAATTTGGAAGTGATGTCAGGTATTGTATTTTGGACAACTGTACTGATTAAATGAAAATTGTACGATCTAATTTTGCATGAATTGTCATGATCGGCTTTCGAAAAGCTGTGTGCTAAGGATCAGATTATCTTATGATCGCTTCAAAAGCGGTATTTTTTTTGTATGATTTCTGATCGTGTGTACGGTCCATAAGATATTTGGAGAGGGAATCTAGGGTTGGATCGTACAATGGGAATATATTATATAATGCTTGAACTATTAACATGTTTTATTTTTATATATTATAACATTTTCATCTAAATATATTCCTTAATAACCACAAAGGATCAAAAATCCACCAAATGCCTTTGCAAACCCAGATATTCTTTCACAAGGAGGGAGTTGTGGGAGTGACCCAGCAGGCTCCACCCATCACTAGAAATCTACTGGAGAGGGTGGTGACAAGACCAGTCAACTTTCACAAGGAGGGAGTTGTGGGAGTGACCCAGCAGGCTCCACCCACCACTAGAAATCTACTGGAGGGGGTGGCGACAAGATCAGTCAACTTTCACAAGGGAGAGAAGCGGGGATTGGTCTTTATTACAGGAAGCTCTTGCATAGAGGGAAAGTGTGATGACTGCACAGATCTGGAAGAAATGCACAAAGCACACCGAGATCCAAAGAAGAATACACATGCCACTTGTATTTAGACAATATTTGCTTTAGCTTTTTATAGTTCCCTAGGCCGGCTATGCTGAGAACATATCCATCAGATAGCAGCTTAAGCAGGGACAAATGCTGTGCCTATGGTAAGGCACTAAGAGATAATCATGACCCTGTCTGGTGCTCTGTAAAAGCTTGTCAACTTGTTATCAGCACTGAAGTTTTCCTAAGGGTGGTTTATATGGCATTGGATTAAAGCAGAGTATAGATTTCTAGCAGGGAAATTAAAGTGTGGACTGCTGTTTGTACTGGAAATTTAAAGGGTAACTTCGCTTTGAAGGAAAAATATTAGCAGATAAAAAAAAATAATAATAATAAAATATCATATACAATTGCAACACAAGTCCTATTGTAAATGTTATTAAAAATGACCCTTCCTTTTCAATCTGTAGCCGCTGTCATTTTCTGTAAAATGCAATCTGACTATCTGGAGTTGTGTACACAGAATGTCCCCCTGAAAATGTAATTTCCTGCTTGTGTGATTGGCTCACTGATTTTCCCAAAAGTCTGCCCTAAGATACCAAATACAAATTTTGGCATCCCCTGCAGCAAAAATTAAATTTTTTGCTGAGATACTCCCAAATGTAAATCATATCTAAAGGGATGCAGACCTTGCCACTTTCCTCATTAGAGCCGTGCAGGTGCAGCAGCTGATTGATAATTATAAAACCACTCCCATACAGGTTCAACTCGCGCATGGACACAGACAAACACACAGGGTTGCTTCTATTCTCTACTTTGTTTCAGTAGGTTGTCTCGAAAATATTTTGTTTTCCACCGAAAGTCAAATCATATTTACACAGGTGATACTCGGAAAATTAGGCGTTCATTTATTTTTACTAATGCAACTTAAAAGGTGAAACTAATATATGAGATAGACTCATTACATGCAAAGCAAGATAGTTCAAGCCGTGATTTATCATAATTGTGATGATTATGGCTTACAGCTCATGAAAACCCCAAATCCACAATCTCAGAAAATTAGAATATTGGGAAAAGGTGCAATATTCTAGGCTAGTGATGGCAAACCTTGGCACCCCAGATGTTTTGTAAAATACATTTCCCATGATGCTCATGCACTCTGCAGTGTACTTGAGCATCATGGGAAATGTATTTACAATACAAGTCCAAATCGCATGGCAAGTCGCACCCCGATGTCGGCAATCAAATCGGTGCAACTATGACTTTGCGGTGCAGCACCAATTAAAAAACTGGTTCCTGTACTTTTTGTATGCAATTTTAATGTGTGACTTACATGGACATGCGTGCATGAAGTCGCACAAATGTCAGCCAAGTCGCACCTGAAGTCACACTGACCTGCAACTTTGAAATTGTGTGACATCAAGTGAAGTCACATGGTTTCAAAGCTGGATTCAGTGTGAACGGGGGCTAAGGACTAATTTATACAATAGGGTGTGTCTGAACGCATGTTTTTTTTTGTGCATTCCTGTAAAACGCACAAAAATAGTGTAGCCACAATTTTTTAAATCGCACACCACCAAACCTCATCGTACTGCAGTATCTTGCGTTGTTGCAGCCACAAAGGCACACATCAGATGGCAGTGTGTTTTTGTGCAGTGTGGAAAAGCACGTGCTTTTGCGCACATTCCTATGTTGCACCTGATGTGCACAAACCCTTAGGCTACATTCACACCTGGGCCTTTTAAATCGTGGGCGGAATTGCTCCATTTCTGGCCTCAAAACGCTCTGCTAAAATGACAAATCGCACAATGTGCATTTTTAGATGCCATTCATTTTAATGGCACCTAAAAACACAGTGTGGTTCTGCCACGATTGTTGCACTATAAATCCTGCTGCAATAGCTGCAAACCACATCACATGAAGCTTGTCACACAAAAGAAGCTCCAGATCCTTTTTTGGGCGAAAAGCTTCACACAATATGGTTTGCCACGATTGCAGTACAATTTATCGCGGCAGAACCGCACTGCATTTTTAAGTGCCTTTAAAATCAATGGCTTGTGAAATGCATTTTGTGTGTTTCATCATTTTAGGAAAGTGTTTTGAAATCGTGGCCAGATTTGTGGCACTTCTGCCCTTGATTCAACATGTCCAGGTATGAATGCAGCCTTGGAGTCGCATTTTCAAACATTGTTTCAAGCTCTTTTTTCAGGCGCTTTAAAGCTTTTTTTAAGCGTTTCTGAGCAGAATTGAACATTTTTGCAGCTTTTCTCAGGCGATTTTCAAGTAAAAGATGTGGAGTGCTGCTGAAAGAGGGGCAGAAAGCTCTTGTTTTTAGCAGAAAACATGCAACTAAATGCTTGAAAAAAAAAAAAAAGCTTGAAAAAAGCTTATGTCTCACTTTTCAGGTGTCTCCATTGAAGTCCATGGGGACAAAATTGCAGGGATTTCCTCAATTTGTAGAGATTTTCTCTCACTTCCTGTTTTAGCTATGGGACAGGAAGTGAAGGGAAATCTCCCTGATGGGACTCATTACAAAAAAAAGAGGAAAAAACTGTCCCCCCTTACTACTTTGGAAAAACTGCTGCAAACAAAAAGGGTCACCCGGGGCCGATAAGGATGGTAACAGTTTGGGTGTTTCCAGAACTGCACAATAATAGTGGATGTGTGGTGTTATACTATGTGCTGAATTCCTTTTTATTTCACATGTAGCTTCAGCTTGTATCTCTAATGAATCCTCTAAAGATTAACATGTACCTTGAAGCAAAGTTTAGGTCCACTTCAGAAAGAGCAATGAGCTATTAGGGAGGCAGGCTGGTCCTTAAGAATAAAATTGATATTACGTTATTGGAAATAGCTGGTCCGGCAGCACTCCAGTTGTGCATCTTTTCTCCTGAGACTCTTGTTGGCAATAATGACAGCACAGTCTTAATTAAAAGTTAATGACATACCTGTTGATTCTACCAGAAAACAACTTTATCCTATGTCCTGTGTGTTCTGAAATGTTATCAGCCCTGTCCTGGTAATCTGTGTGAACTATGGAGCACCTGCCCACTGGTATGGATAACAGGAGGGGTATATGTGTTCTGTAGTCCTAACATACTTCCTTGCAGAAATGGAGTATACTTCTTTTGTACACCTTGCTGTAATCAACCATATGGTAAAAAGGGCACTGCAGTAACTACCGGCTGGCCACTGTGTACAAAATAACACACTTCCAGTCCCAGGGTGACAATGCCCCTTTTTACAGATCTGAGGGTGACAATGCCACGTTTTCACAATAGAGAGGGTAACACTGACGCTTATTCACATTAGAGAGGGTAACGATGCTGCTTCTTCACAATAGAGAGGGTAACAATGCTGCTTCTTCACAAGAGAGGGTAACACTGCCGATTCTTCACATTAGAGAAGGTAACGATGCTGCCTCTTCACAATAGAGAGGGTAACAATGCTGCTTCTTCACAATATTGAGGGTAACACTGCTGCTTATTCACATTAGAGAGGGTAACGATGCTGCTTCTGCACAGAAGTGAGTGTGACAATGTCCCATATGTGCAGAAGCAAGGTTGACAATGCCCCACCTACACAGAGGTGAGGGTGACCATGCTGCTTCTGCACAGTAGTTACTAGTGAGGGTGACAATGCTTCTACATAGAAAAGAGGGTGACAATACTGCTTCTGCATAGTAGTGAATGGTGACAATTCCACTTTTGCACAGAGGTGAATGGTGACAATTCCACTTCTGCATAGTAGTGAATGGTGACAATTCCGCTTCTGCACGGAGGTGAATGGTGACAATTCCGCTTCTGCACGGAGGTGAGTGTAACAATGCTGCTTTTGCACAGAAGTGAGTGTGAAAATGCTGATTTTTCACAATAGTGAGGGTAACAATACTGCTTCTTCATAATAGTGAGGATAACAATACCGCTTCTTCACAATAGTGAGGGTAACAATACTGCTTCTTCATAATAGTGAGGATAACAATACCGCTTCTTCACAATAGTGAGGGTAACAATACCGCTTCTTCATAATAGTGAGGATAACAATACCGCTTCTTCACAATAGTAAGGGTGACAATACCGCTTCTTCATAATAGTGAGGGTGACAATACCGCTTCTTCATAATAGTGAGGATAACAATACCGCTTCTTCACAATAGTAAGGGTGACAATACCGCTTCTTCATAATAGTGAGGGTGACAATACCGCTTCTTCATAATAGTGAGGATAACAATACCGCTTCTTCACAATAGTGAGGGTAACAATACCGCTTCTTCATAATAGTGAGGATAACAATACCGCTTCTTCACAATAGTGAGGGTGACAATACCGCTTCTTCACAATAGTGAGGGTGACAATACTGCTTCTTCATAATAGTGAGGATAACAATACCGCTTCTTCACAATAGTGAGGGTAACAATACCGCTTCTTCACAATAGTGAGGGTAACAATACCGCTTCTTCATAATAGTGAGGATAACAATACCGCTTCTTCACAATAGTGAGGGTGACAATACCGCTTCTTCATAATAGTGAGGGTGACAATACCGCTTCTTCATAATAGTGAGGATAACAATACCGCTTCTTCACAATAGTGAGGGTAACAATACCGCTTCTTCATAATAGTGAGGATAACAATACCGCTTCTTCACAATAGTGAGGGTGACAATACCGCTTCTTCACAATAGTGAGGGTGACAATACCGCTTCTTCACAATAGTGAGGGTGACAATACCGCTTCTTCACAATAGTGAGGGCGACAATACCGCTTCTTTACAAAAGTGAGGGTGACAATACGGCTTCTTCACAATAGTGAGGGTGACAATACCGCTTCTTCACAATAGTGAGGGTGACAATACCGCTTCTTCATAATAGTGAGGGTGACAATACCGCTTCTTCATAATAGTGAGGATAACAATACCGCTTCTTCACAATAGTGAGGGTGACAATACCGCTTCTTCACAATAGTGAGGGTGACAATACCGCTTCTTCACAATAGTGAGGGTGACAATACCGCTTCTTTACAAAAGTGAGGGTGACAATACGGCTTCTTCACAATAGTGAGGGTGACAATACCGCTTCTTTACAAAAGTGAGGGTGACAATACAGCTTCTTCACAATAGTGAGGGTGACAATACCGCTTCTTTACAAAAGTGAGGGTGACAATACAGCTTCTTCACAATAGTGAGGGTGACAATACCGCTTCTTTACAAAAGTGAGGGTGACAATACGGCTTCTTCACAATAGTGAGGGTGACAATACCGCTTCTTTACAAAAGTGAGGGTGACAATACAGCTTCTTCACAATAGTGAGGGTGACAATACCGCTTCTTTACAAAAGTGAGGGTGACAATACAGCTTCTTCACAATAGTGAGGGTGACAATACCGCTTCTTTACAAAAGTGAGGGTGACAATACGGCTTCTTCACAATAGTGAGGGTGACAATACCGCTTCTTTACAAAAGTGAGGGTGACAATACCGCTTCTTCACAATAGTGAGGGTGACAATACCGCTTCTTCACAATAGTGAGGATAACAATGCCGTTTCTGCACAGAAGTGAGGGTGACAATAATGCTTCTGCACAGACGTGAGGACGACAATACTACTTATGCGTAGAAGTGAGCATTGTCACCCTGAAACGGGAGGTGTTACTGGTAGTTGTGCCAGGTAAAGATTAGGAAAAACAAAGAAAAGGACAAAAGAAAACGAATGGTAATCTGGTAATCTGGTAATCTGCAATATATGACATTTTTTTGTTCATAAGTTAAAATACACTTTAAAGGACTATTTGCAAAGCTAGAAAGAATAGTTTGCCTTAGGTTATGGCACACAGTACCAATTAGTGCACAAATGTGTATAATTAGACATAACAGAGCATACTGTAAAGAGTGTGAGAGGAAAAGAACACGTTTCTTCTGTGCTGTGGACAATGTACGTTGTATTAGAAAAAGGTATTTTTTGAATACTCTATTTTTATATTGGACTTCATGTGCAAAATATTTTCACGTGCACAGCTTAGTTATCTCTTCAAGTCCTGTAATGCTATCATTTTTAATATATAACACTACATATTCTTTCCAGAATAAATGAGCCTCACTGACTTGAGTAGGACAAAGCGTTACACATACACCGTTGCACTTTTTTTTCTGTACCTCTGTGAGGTTATCCTAATGCAATTACTCTTGCAGGAACTATTTATCATACTTGTATAGTCGCCCACATAACCATTACAATGAGATTGTGGTCAGGAAACGCTCCATTGCAAATAAGTACCGGATAAATAAAGTTCACCACATATGTTACAATCTGATTGTACCATCTCCTTTAACTATACTAACAACTATATAGTGCAGTAGCCCGCCTTATCAGACACAATTGGATTGGGTGATTTTGGTAGGTCCATATATTACATAGTTTTGGTAAATCTAAAGTTGACTATACCAAGTCTGTATAGACTGGTGAACATGTATGGTGACCTCCAAATCAAAGAAAACAGGCTACAAATTCAGTACCCTTTATTGAACAGGCTAAACAGCACAAAGTGTAGACCTTTCACCTGAGGGCACACTAACGCATTTCACCCATGACTGGGTTTACTTTTCGCCCGTAAAGCACCTGAAAAGCACCTATCATGCCTCCCCAGTGTGATAGCCCGAGTGCATTCAGACTGGGGCAGTGCGCTTGCCGAACAGGAAAAAAGTCCTGCAAGCAGCATCTTTGGAGCAGTGTAGGAGCGGTGTATACAGCACCACCCTTGCCCATTGGAATGAATGGGCAGCACTTACTGAGGCACCTGACACCTAAGACTATGTTGTCAAAAGTATTGTGACACTTGCCTTTACACGCACATAAACTTTAATGGCATCCCAGTCTTAGTCCATAGGGTTCAATATTGAGTTGGCCCACCCTTTCCAGCTATAACAGCTTCATCTCTTCTGGGAAGGCTGTCCACAAGCTTTATGAGTGTGTCTATGGGAATGTTTGACCATTCTTCCAGCAGTGCATTTTAAAGGTCAGGCACTGATGTTGCATGAGAAGGCTTGCCTCAGTCTCTGCTCTAATTCATCGCAAAGGTGTTCTATTCAGCTGAGGTCAGGAGTCTGTACAGGCCAGTCAAGCTCCTCCACTCCAAACTCACTCATCCATGTTTTTATGGACCTTGCTTTGTGCTATGGGGAAAACAACAAACTGTCCTTTGCCACAGATAGCTGGCGGCATAAGCTGTTAGCAGATACCTCTTGGTGGAAGTTACATTCCTCCAATGCTCACTAGACCTTCACATTCAACTTCTCCTAATAGTGAAAAATAGGCATCCCACAGTGCAGGTCTAGACACCAAATGGGGGGCATGCTTGTAGATATGCAAATCCTGACTTTGAGAAAGTCATTGCTTGCATAACTACTTGGGATTTTGGGTAGCACTGGAGGGGTATAGTTCATTGGCTGCCTTTTACCCCCAGAGATTTACAGTAATAAGACCATATTACCTGTTTAGAAACATGTTTATCTTTATTGACTATTTATTGTAGCAATACTATCTTTATATGAGGCTGTCACATTACTTATTACAGATGAGACTCTGCTTCTTGTTTAGTAATACTGCATAGTGATGAGCACTGCTGGCTGGTGAAGTTTTAGGATGGGGGCGCCAGGCCCCGCCCTTCATTTTTGACCCTTCCCACTTCGCATAACCCCACCCCTTATAGAATCCACCCGCTCTGTCCCCTGCATTCCACTTGCTTCCACCCAAAGTGTCAGGAGTATACAGCCCCAGCATCACAAGACAGAGTATACAGCCCCAGCATCACAAGACAGAGTATACAGCCCCAGCATCACAGAACAGAGTATACAGCCCTAGCATCACAGGACAGAGTATACAGCTCAACCACACAGATCATGTTATATAGCGCAGCCTCACAGATCATGGTATAGCACAGCCCCATAGATCATGGTATATAGCGCAGCCCCACAGATCATGGTATATAGCGAAGCCTCACAGATCATGGTATATAGCGCAGCCCCACTGATCATGGTATATAGCGCAGCCCCACAGATCATGGTATATAGTGCAGCCCCACAGATCATGGTATATAGCGCAGCCCCACAGATCATGGTATATAGCGCAGCCCCACAGATCATGGTATATAGCGCAGCCTCACTGATCATAGTATATAGCGCAGCCTCACTGATCATGGTATAGAGCGCAGCCTCACTGATCATGGTATAGAGCGCAGCCTCACTGATCATGGTATAGAGCGCAGCCTCACAGATCATGGTATATAGTGCAGCCTCACAGAGCATGGTATATAGTGCAGCCTCACAGATCATGGTATATAGCGCAGCCTCACAGATCATGGTATATAGCGCAGCCTCACAGATCATGGTATATAGTGCAGCCTCACAGATCATGGTATATAGCGCAGCCTCACAGATCATGGTATATAGCGCAGCCTCACAGATCATGGTATATAGTGCAGCCTCACAGATCATGGTATATAGCGCAGCCTCACTGATCATGGTATAGAGTGCAGCCTCACTGATCATGGTATAGAGCGCAGCCTCACTGATCATGGTATAGAGCGCAGCCTCACAGATCATGGTATATAGTGCAGCCTCACAGATCATGGTATATAGTGCAGCCCCACAGATCATGGTATATAGCGCAGCCTCACAGATCATGGTATATAGCGCAGCCTCACAGATCATGGTATATAGCGCAGCCTCACAGATCATGGTATATAGTGCAGCCTCACAGATCATGGTATATAGTGCAGCCCCACAGATCATGGTATATAGCGCAGCCTCACAGATCATGGTATATAGCACAGCCTCACAGATCATGGTATATAGCGCAGCCTCACAGATCATGGTATATAGCGCAGCCTCACTGATCATGGTATAGAGCGCAGCCTCACAGATCATGGTATATAGTGCAGCCTCACAGATCATGGTATATAGTGCAGCCCCACAGATCATGGTATATAGCGCAGCCTCACAGATCATGGTATATAGCGCAGCCTCACAGATCATGGTATATAGCACAGCCTCACAGATCATGGTATATAGCACAGCCTCACAGATCATGGTATATAGCACAGCCCCACAGATCATGGTATATAGAGCAGCCCCACAGATCATGGTATATATCATGTTAGATCATGTTAGCACTGATTTGTAATTTGCAGCTGGGAAGATCAGTTGACTCATCCAATTCCAGAGTAGCATATCTCCACTCATGTACTGCTAGGGGTTGTTAGGGACAATCAGAGTAATGAGCCTCCAAGGTTACATTCTGCAGGGCTTACTTAGCTCCACTCGGTCCATGCGTTCCACAGAGCTGCTGACGTCACTTACGGTTTATTACTGGCACAGGGAAACCAGAAGTAACATTGTAACTTGGAGGGAAAGCACCGCCCATGTCCTAGGGTGGTGTTGATCTCAAACAAAGCACCTGGCCGTAGTGATACTACAGGCGCCGGGCAGAAGTATTCCAGTGCAATTGATTGCGCCACAAGGCAGGTCAAAAGCCTGCAAATAAAGTGTCTCTTCTGCAATCTCGTGATTGCATAGACGTCGTGCTTCCCATAGTGCACTGTGCGCCCGAACACATAGTGCACTTAAAGGACCTTTTTTTTTTTTATAATGTTTTCTTTTTTTAAGGGTCTTTTTAAAAAATATATATATTTATAATATGTAATATTTTTTTTTCGCTTTGTGACGGGGGGTGGGGGGGGGGGTAGTTTTATCCAATGTACACACCCTGCCATTATGGGTGGCACCCTCAATCATTCACTATTGATCAGGGTCCCGGTTTTTCTTTTTTCTTCTTTTCAATCTTCACTATATGTCTAAGTTAGGCTTTAAAACTTCCTGAAAGCTATAATTCTGTACACGTAATAAAAATAAAAGCACACAAGTATTAACAAAAAGACTTTATTTAGTCTGGGAAAACTCATTTTGAATACTTTTTCCCTTGCCCCAGTACAACTTTGCTATGTCACTCCCACCAGATAGAGCTGTGTAAACAAAATAGACACGTATCGCCATTAAATCAAAATGAACATTATTTTTCTTTTTTTTTGTTAGGAAAACTACACACATGCAGCATAATAACGATTGATAATAAAAAGGAACTTAAAGCAGACTCAAATGTTAAAGCATGTAAAGCAAACCTAAAGAGTGTTTTTTTTTTTTTTTTTTTACTTTGTGTGTTAACATGTGTTGCATTAAGACAGTCCATTCACCACAATATATCAAAAACACACATGCCCTTTATTTAGCAAGGCAGTGCACCACAATGCACAGTATGTGTGATGTGCTGAGCTGTAGTATGTTATGCATTACCCTCTAACGTACATGTGCGTTATTGTGCCATCAATGGCACCACAGTGCACTGCATATAGAGCAGGTGCAGTGCATGGACACACACATTTCTATACACAGTGCTGCAACACAGAAGTGTGAATGGCCACTCAAATGTTTCCTGATTATTACCTTTTTAATTCTAATCTAAAATAAATTCCTGATTCTAGTTCTAGGTTTTATTCCTGAGTACAGAAATGTACTTCTCTTGTATGCAGCAAATGTGTAAGTCCATCCCGTGCCCAGATAAGTACTTAAAGTTTCTGTTCTGTGCCATCGTCTGCTGGGCTGAGGTCATAGCATCCAGGAAAACCAATGAGACTTAAAGAAGAAGTAAACCCTGGTGGTTGTTACTTCCTCTTTTTTTCCCTGCAAAAGTAAAGCATAATGGATTACTATGCATTGAATAGTAGCCCATTATGTGACACTTACCTGCAGGAGAAGCCCACAATGTCTTTGTCTTCCTTGCTAGTAGCGAGTGTCCATTGTTCACCCCTCTTCCTTCCAGGGCAGCGAACTCCAGCTCTGTGACTGGACAGAGTCTTGTGACGTCACTCCCGTGCATGCGCGCGGGAGCCGCTTTTTTACCGGCATGACCCAAGCTAGAAACGGCACAGCATGTCCTTTCTAACTCTGGCGCATGCGCAGAAGAAATCGCCGTATGACGATTTGCAAATATCTCCTAGACCGTGCAGGTCTGGGAGATGCTTCAAGCACCTACAGGTAAGCCTTAGTCTAGGCTTACCTGTAGGTTAAAGTGGTTGTAAAGCGTTTACAACCACTTTAAGGCCTCATACACACGATACGAAAATCAGAAGGGAAAATTTGAAAGACGAGCTGTCTGCGGATTTTCAGATAGTTAGTTCGGTACTTTCGACAGCCGATTTAACTTTTTCGTCAGACAAAAGCTGGATGTGCAGGCTATAAAATTTTTGTCAGATGTGAACTCAACATCTGATTTTCGGATGGTCAGTACAGAGATAGTCACACAAAAGTTGAAAGGACAAAGACACATGATCGGAATCAAGGAACGCCCGGGAAGAGTTCTAAACTACCGTTTGTAATGTAGAATTAACATTTGTAACGCGGCAGCTGATGAAATGTCAAAATGCAGGCGCTCATTCTCATCTTCTTTAATGGGATAATAATGAAGCTGCTTTGCTGGTGATACTGATGGAGTTATGCCAAATGTATTTTAAAAGGCATTTGTTTTGTAGTCATATAGATAATATTAATATTATGGTTGTTGTATGATTTTTTATTTTTATTTTTTGGGGAAGTTACCACAAAACCATTATCCTGTAGTTTTTAAGATCAAAGATACAACTATGTTGCTGTCCCTTGTTAATTTTCCATTGTGTTGTTTTTAGTGTAACTGCGTACTGCCAAACTGTCATTTGAAGAAAAACCCAAGTATTATTCTCCACAATTTTTTTATTGTGCAGAAAAAAATTACTTTACTACATTACATTACTAGTAAAAAAAAAATGATTAAAAATGCCATAAATCTATCCCCTATTATTGTAGACGCTATAACTTTTCAAGCAATAAACAATCAATAAGCGTTTTGTATGATTTAAAAAAAAATTTTTTACCAAAAATATGTAGAAGAATACGTATTGGCCTAAACTGAGGAAAAAGAAAAAATTTTTTTTATATATTTTTTGGGGATATTTATTATAGCAAAAAGTAAAAAATATTGCATTTTTTTTCAAAATTGATGCAGAGGTGATCGAATAGCACCAAAAGAAAGCTCAATTTGTGGGAAAAAAAGAACATCAATTTTGTTTGGGAGCCATGTTGCACGAACGCGCAATTGTCAGTTAAAGCGACACAGTGCCGAATCGCAAAAAGTGCTCTGGTCTTTAGCCAGCCAAATCCTTTAGGGCTGAAGTGGTTAAAACTAAGCTGTACCAGCGTCACAATGTTAGCACTGCAAGGGGCTCCCATCTTCCCCCATCTTGCCTCCGGGTTTGCGGGCTTTGGCTCTGTGACTGGTCGGAGCCACGATGGCGTCACTCTTGCACAGGAGCCGCCATTCGTGGCACAGGGTTCTGAAGGAACAGCACAGGTGGCCGTTCCTTCAGACTGGCTGCATGTAAAGTAAATATTTCCCAAACGGCACACTACCTATGGGTAAGCCTTATTATAGCCCTACCTATTGCTAAAAGTCAGTAAATACAGTTTTCGAGATAGGATCATGACAGTTCATCCAAATTTATCTGAAGGTAGAAGCATGACAATTTTTCTCGTACAGATTTTCGTTTAATCAGTACAGTTTTCGTCCAAAAAAAATAAAAAATCGAAAGAAGACTACGCAAACTCAGAAATTAAAATACATTACAATACAAACAACACATTACATCACATCAAGTTGAGTAACCTGTTCGTTTTCGATATGAGACTAGCATGCAAAAAAAATAAAAATATTGATGAATATTTGTCCAATATTCCTATAGTGTGTACGAGGCTCTACTCCTAATTAAGGCTGGGTTCACACTGAAGCGATGGGGGAACGCCGCAAATCCGCGGCGGTTTCCCGCATCGCATACCTCCCGGCGGCAGTTCACACTGCCCTATGCGAACTGCTGGGAGTGTCAGTAAAACGTTAATGACACCCCCAGATCAGTTCGCATATCGCAGTGCGATCTGCAAACTCGGACAGGAATCGGATCGCATGGTGTGAACACCCATGCGATCCGATTCTGCTGCGGACCAAAAAAAGGGTCCTGTGTGAGTTTGGGGCGGGTGCGATGCGAATTCAGCCATACTATCTGTATGGCTGAACTCGCATCGCACAGAGATCGGCTGTGATTTGCACTGCAGTGCGGTGCGAATTACATCCGGTTCTCCTAGCCGCAGCAGTGTGAACCCAGCCTTAAGGAAAGATCTCATCCCACCCTGCAGCGGGGTTGGTTTTCTAAAACTGGAGAGTTCAAAATCTGGTGCAGCTGTGCATGGTAGCCAATCAACTGCCAACTTCAGCTACCTAGAAGCTGGCTGGTTTCAATGCAGAGCTGCACCAAAATGTTCTACTTTTAGTAAACCAACCACACTATGTATAGGAAGAATCCGGGAAAAAAATTTACCTGCTGCCACCTAGAGGAGATCAAAAGACCTTTATAGGTAAGCTAATGGTCCTACCCTGTTTCCCTGAAAATAAGACCTAGCGTGATTATCGGTGATGGCTGAAATATAAGCCCTACCCCCAAATAAGCCCTAGTTAAAGTAGGTCTTATTTTCAGGGTAGGGCTTATTTTCGGGGAAACAGGGTAGTAACCTTTGTCTCTGGTATAGAAATTGATGGTAAATCCAACATTTTGACACAAGAATAGGAGGTGAGGGAAGATTTTCCAATGGGTAAACCTTCCCTGATGACAGTTATCTAAAAGGGGATATCCTCTTATTTAGGGGAGAGTTATAACCTATACTTCCTGCCCTCCCTTTAGGAGAAGAAAATCTCCTTAAGGTGTAAATAAAGACAAAACTTATTTTTTTAAACATTTTGGATAGAGTGGAGAGAGATTAGAACAACTGTCTGGTTTTTATTGCTATTAATGGCCCCATTAGGGATATTCACCCTCGCTATTTGTCCTGTTTACCAGTATCAAAATTGAAAGTAAAAGAAATTCCTAATTTTGGGTTGACACCAAGAAAATGATAGAGAAGAAGATCTGGTGACCCTAATTATTCATTATTTTTTTAAATTTTTTTTTAAATGTAAGGCCGTTTCTTCCTATTTGGAGCAAACATGGCAGGAATTGCAAGGCGGTAAACAAAATATTTACAAGTGATCACAATCCTGAACAATTATGTGTCCAGGCTGGACCACTGGCTAGAGATGACCCAACATGTGCTTTAGGTATTAGCCTGTTACACTGCACATGTGTTGTCAGAGAGGGCATTTAAAGCCGCAGGGCAGGTTTGTGAGAAGCTGTATTCTTACAACCTCAAATGGGGGTGAGTAGTTTTTTTTTGGGTGCAGAGTGTTTTAAATTTATTGGGGGATTTCAAAGGGTGCAATGACATGTTGGGACAATAAGGGCAACTATTTTTTCAGACTGTCTGTGATAACAGACTGATGCAGTCTAATAAACAAAAAGGAAAAAGTTTTAATAAAAAAAATAAAAAAAAATACATGACTCCATGCACAGTATTTAAAGTGGTTGTATACTCGATTTTTAAACTTTTACCTACAGGAAAGCCTATAATAAGGCTTACCTGTAGGTAAAAAAAATATATCCTAAACCTGTACGGTTTAGGAGATATTCCCCTCGGTATGCGCCGCTGACTGCAGCGGCGCATGCGCACAAGGGGATTCTCGGCCTGAAAATCCGGCAGTGGCCGGCGACCGGAATGAAATCTCCCGCGTACATACGCGGGAGTGACGATATCGCGGCTCCGGCCACTCACAGCGCCGGAGCTGCGATACCCGGAAGAAACGCCGAGGGAGCATGTCAGCTCCCTCGGCGTGGATCGGGCCAGATGTCGGGGCCTCGTTCTAATGTAAGTATTTCATAATGAGCTAGTATGCGGTGCATACTAGCTCATTATGCCTTTTGCTTTGCAGGTTTAAAAAAATTTTTTAAAAAATTGTGCGGGTTTACTACCGCTTTAAGCACTTTTCAAGACCATGTTCTTTTTTAAGACACCAGCCAGATAAAAATATAAAAATAAAATACGCATTACAGTGTATATATTCCATGGAAACGCCCCCAAAGGATTGTAGTGAGTACATGCACAGTATTTAGGTACTTGTACTACCCACTTTATTACCAGACACTTTCACCCCCTACCTGCCCAGGCCAATTTTCAACTCTCAGTCATGCAACACTGTACCCAAATTAAATGTGTATCATTTGAAACAGACCAAGCTTTCTTTTGGTGTTATTTAGTCACCATTGAGTTTTTTTATTTTTTGCTATATACAGTATCTTACAAAAGTAAGTACACCCCTCACATTTTTTGTAAATATTTTATTATATCTTTCCATGTGACAACACCTCATTATTGCTGGAGGACAACGCACTAGCATATACCGTATCTCACAAAAGTGAGTTCATCCCTTGCATTTGTGTAAATAGTGTATTATATCTTTTCATGTGACAACACTGAAGAAATGACACTTTGCTACAATGTAAAGTAGTGAGTGTACAGCTTGTATAACAGTGTAAATTTGCTGTCCCCTCAAAACAATTCACACAGCCATTAATGTCTAAACTGCTGGCAACAAAATGACTACACCCCTAAGTGAAAATGTCCAAATTGGCCCAATTAGCCATTTTCCCTTTCCCGTGTCATGTGACTCATTAGTGTTACAAGGTCTCAGGCGTGAAAGGGGAGCAGGTGTGTTAAATTTGGTGTTATCACTCTCACTCTCTTATACTGGTCACTGGAAGTTCAACATGGCAAAGAACTCTCTGAGGATCTGAAAAAAAGAATTGTTGCTCTACATAAAGATGGCCTAGGCTATAAGAAGATTGCCAAGACCCTGAAACTGAGCTGCATCACGGTGGCCAAAACCATACAGCGTTTTAACAGGACAGGTTCCACTCAGAACAGGCCTTGCCGTGGTAGACAAAAGGAGTTGAGTGCACGTGCTCAGCATCATATCCAGAGGTTGTCTTTGGGAAATAGACGTATGAGTGCTGTCAACATTGCTGCAGAGGTTGAAGGGTTGGTGGGGGGGGGTCAAACTGTCAGTGCTGAGACCATACACCAAACACTGCATCAAATTGGTCTGCATGGCTGTCATCCCAGAAGGAAGCCTCTTCTAAAGATGATGCCTAAGAAAGCCCACAAACAGCTAGCTGAAGACAAGCAGAATAAGGACATGGATTGCTGGAACCATGTCCTGTGGTCTGATGAGACCAAGATAAACGTATTTGGCTCAGATGGTGTCAATCAAGTTTTAGCGGCAACCAGGTGAGGAGTACAAAGACAAGTGTGTCTTGCCTACAGTCACGCATGGTGGTGGGAGTGTCGTGGTCTGGGGCTGCATGAGTGCTGCCAGCACTGGGAAGATACAGTTCATTGAGGGAACCATGAATGCCAGCATGTACTGTGACATACTGAAGCAGAACATGATCCCCTCCCTTTAGAGACTGGGCCGCAGGGAAGTATTCCAACATGATATCGACCCCAAACACACCTCCAAGATGACCACTGCCTTGCTAAAGAAGCTGAAGGTAAAGGTGATGGACTGCCCAAGCATGTCTCCAGACCTAAACTCTATTGAGCATCTGTGAGGCATCCTCAAATGGAAGGTGGAGGAGCGCAAGGTCTCTGACATCCACTAGCTCCATGATGCCACCATGGAGGAGTGGAGTAGGACTCCAGTGGCAACCTGTGAAGCTCTGGGGAACTCCATGCCCAAGGGGTTAAAGCACTGCTGGAAAATAATGGTGGCAACACAAAATATTGACAGTTCGGGCCCAATTTGGACATTTTCACTTAGGGGTGTACTTACTTTTGTTGCCAGCGGTTTAAACATTAATAGCTGTATGTTGAGTTATTTTGAGGGGACAGCAAATTTACACTGTTATACAAGCTGTACACTCACTACTTTACATTGTAGCAAAATGTCATTTCTTCATTGTTGCCGCACGAAAAGATGAAATATTTACAAAAATGTGAGGGGTGTACTCACTTTTGTGAGATACTGTGAAAAATAGGGCATGTGGTCTAGTATGCATTAGGAAAGGGGGTTGTTTGTGTATCCCTTTTTTTCCTGTCCTTCCAGGCTGCATGCATAGATAAGGGTCTGGTGTGGAGTTTTGGAAGACCTTGCTTTTTTTCTTATTTTTGCATGTGGTTCCGACTTCAAATCCATATCATACCCAATGGGACTCTACCGAATGTTTTTGACACCCCTAACCGCAAGTGTAACAGGGCTCCTTCTTCCATTTCTACAGGCACAAGTATACATGTTTCCTAAATGTGAATATATTTGTTTGTATCACGGCCTCTATTGGAACAATTGCCTGTCAGCCTGTATAACTGGAACCTTTGGTATGAAGATTAACATACCTCATTATTCAATATTATCTGTGCAAATGATGAAATTAAGTGAATTTTCTTTTTTAATAGGCTTATTAAGCTTCATTAAAAATTTGGATGACAACTTGATCAGTGAAGGTTAGATATGAGTGGCACCTGCTCTTGCTTTGTATTAAAGCGGCTGTTTTTTTAATTAAAAGCAAAAAATAAATCCTGTTGTACTAACCTGCTCTATGCAATGGTATTGCACAGAGCGACCCCCAAACCTTCTCTTCGTGGATCCCCCTACTTTGCTGTATGCCCTTGTAGCAAGCTGCATCCTTTAGGCTATTTTCACACTGAGGCGCTATAGAGATAAAAATAGAACCTGTAAAGTACCTCTCCTGTCACTTCAGTGTGAAAGCCTGAGTGCTTTCAGACTGGAGCAGTGTGCTGGCAGGATGCTAAAAAAATCCCTGCAAGCAGCATCTTTGAGGTGCTATAGGAACAGTGTATACTAATGCGCCCCCGCCCATTGAAATCAACGGGCAGCGCCAGCAAAGCGCCACTGGAGTGGGTACTTTTAACTCTTTTTGGCCCGCTAGCGGGGGTTAAAAGTGCCCTGCTAGCAGCCAAAAAGTGCTGCTAAAACGACCAAAAAACAGTGGCAATTTAGCGCCAACGCCCCCGTACCTCAGTGTGAAAGTGCCCTTAGGCTCCTTCCTGAGCCGGGCTGTATGTGTCCTTACCTTGGCTCACCCCACTTCTTGCTCCCTACTCACCGGATTTGATTGACAGCAGCAGGAGCCAATGGGTGCTGCTGCTGCCTCTATGTCCTATGAGGAGAGGAACATAGACCAGTACTGCTGCAGGCAGTCTGTTACGTACCTGGGATGTGACCCTGACGTGCAGAGGAAGGCCTCTCATACAACTCCGGCTTGTGGACTACTGGTACAGCAGCCACAGGAGCACAGTGGGGTATGAGTGCCTGTAAACAGTTCAATAGTCCATGTAGTAATGGTGATCAGTAGGCAGGTTGTAGATGAGCTGACATGATGCTTGACAGGCAGGCTGGGATGAACCACAGAGCAGTACCAGAGGTAGGCTTGCAGGGCTGGGAGCTGTAGCAGGCTGGATGAGCGAGATGCAGGGTCAGATAGGCCGGGTCAGTAATAATCAGGCAGATCAGCCATAGACAGTAGGCAGAAGAGAGGTCAGGTCACAAGCCGAGTAGTACCGGAAGATCAGCAGGCAGGATCAGAGTCTATGGGAAGCCAGGATCAGAACAGGCAGCAGGCAATCACAGGTAACAACAAGCTGGATCAGAATCGGAGGTCACATAGCCGCTGCAGACCAAACAGCAATGAACCTCTGTAGGAGCCCTGTTTCAGTATTAGTCACAGGTGTGTGTCTTAAAGTGCTAGTACACATACATGCACTTATATGTAAAGGCTGTCTTCCCTGACACAGTCACCGCACAGGATTGAGATAGGATTCAGGCAAGTATATAGCAAGGATATGCAATTAGCGGACCTCCAGCTGTTGCAGAACTACAAGTCCCATGAGGCATAGCAAGACTCTGACAGCCACAAGCATGGCCCAGATGCAGAGGCATGATGGGACTTGTAGTCATTTTTTACCTTAATGAAGGGACTGCATTAAGATAACAAATGTCTAGCCTTTAGAACCACTTTAGGTCGTTTCTATTTTGTTTCACGTGTAAGCCCACGTACACACGGTCGGAGATTTTGCCAACCAAATCCGTCGGATTTTGCCCGTCGGATTTAGTCCTACGGATTGTGTCCGAAACTGTTGCATACACACGGTCGGGCCAAGTTGGCGAAAAATCTGATCTTTCAGAACGTGATGACGTAATTTCGTTACGATGGGACTACATTCAGGCTAGTAGCCAATAGCTTTGATGTAGGAATTTGATCTGAGCATGCGTGGCACTTGGTCCGATCAAAATGCTCTACACATGATCCGATTAGGTCCGTCCAGCCCAGTTGGTCGGGAAATATTTCCAACATGTTGGAAATTTGGATCGGACGGAGATTCGGACGGAATCAGTCCGATGCATACCACACACAGTCGGATTATCTGTCGACGCGGTCCGATAAGACTCATTCCGACAGATTCTCCGACCGTGTGTACAAGGGCTAAGAAAGCATTTTGAAATACAGTTTTTATTTTTGTTTTGTTTTTTGTCAATCAATATTAAAAGCTCATAGACATGACAAATGTGGGCAGAGGTTTAAGTAATAGAGAGGAAAAAAAGTGGAACTGTTTCTATGCACCCGTTAGGCACCATTGTAATGCAGGAGCTTCACACTGAATACAAAGAGATTGCTCACATGAGAGATACTGGATGCAAACCTAATAATCTCACCAACACCTTTTCTAGATACCGCTACACTAATACTTTCTTGTGTGAAGACATTTAATGAGATTTATTTATTATAAATATTTCCTTTGTTCACTCTCTAAACCTTGTATATAATATGCCCACTAACACATGGAACATGTCCCATGTCCCAGGTGCCTGTAGGACCAGTCCCACAGTGCTGTTATGCGTCATGCATGCACAGTGGGCAGTTGGCTGTGAGACTTGAGGAAGTCACAGCCAACTCCCATATCCAAGATTATGGTACCAAAGGGCGAAGATACAGGCTGCTAAAGTGTCAGTTTATTAACACCTTTTTACACCTCCATAGGGAACACTTAACCCCCTTGATCGCCACCTACTGTTTATCCCTTCCCTGCCACAGTGATATTTATACAGTAATAAGCGGTGGCTATTTTTAGCACTGATCGCTGTATAAATGTCAATGGTAATAAAAAAGTGTCAAATGTGTCCGATTTGTCCGCTGCAATGTCGAAGTCATGCTAAAAATCGCTGATCTTCGCCATTACTAGTAAAAAAATGCCATAAATCTATCCCCTATTTTGTAGACGCTATAATTTTGCACAAACTAATCAATACACACTTATTGAATTTTTTTTTTTTACCAAAAATATGTAGAAAAATACATATCGCCCTAAACTGATGAAGAAATGTGTTTTTTTTACATTTTTTGGGGATATTTATTATAGCAAAAAGTAAAAATTTTTGTTTGTGCTTTCAAAATTGTCAGTCTCTCTTTGTTTATAGCGCAAAAAAAAAAAAACCCCACAGAGGTGATCAAATACCACCAAAAGAAAGCTCTATTTGTGGTAAAAAAAAAGACATACATTTTGTTTGGGTACAGCGTCGCACAACCGCGCAATTGTCAGTTAAAGCGACGCAGTGCCATATCACAAAAAATGGCCTGGTCATTAAGGGGACAAATTCCTCCTGTCCTTACGTGGTTATTATAGTCACCTTGTTGCTTGTAATCTATTTCTGTGATATCTCCGGTTTCTAAGATGTGTTAGTATGAAAATAGTTGTCCCCAGTTTTACCCACTGTGGTTCCCTTGTTGTCTCATAAGGAGAAATATTTTGTGTGTATAATGTGTATTTTACATGCAATTTTTTTATACCCAAATATTGAACCTCATCTGCCATACAGCTGCCCAACCCTCTATTTTATCATGGTCCTCCTGTGCCAAATGTATTTCATCAGCAAACAATGAAATTGAGCTCATAATTCTGAACTCTGTAATACTAAACAAGTTAAACAGCTTGGCCACAGGACAGAACCCTCAATCAACTTTGTTGCTTGTCACTTACAGTATGATAACTTTATTGCAGACACATTTCTGAACAGAGCCCCTTACCAGTTTTCAAATACCTTACATACTGTTGATGTTAGGCTGACTGGTCTGTAGCTTCCTTGTAACCATCTCAAACCTTTTTTTGTAAATTGGTAGCACATTTGCTCTATGCCAATCAGTTGATACAATTCAAGTCAATAAGGTGTCTTTAAAAATTAGATTTTTTTTTTTTAGCCATTTAGACCAGGTGATTGGTTCAGATTAGGTTTCTCCAATCTCTATTGCACCTGGTTTTCTGTCAGTCATAGAGGTACCTTTGGTGAAATGTCATTAGTATTACGGATACGATTATCAAACCTTTTATCTGTAAAAACTGAAGAGGAAAAAATATTAATACATCTGCCTTTTCCCTTTCATTCTAAACTATCATATCATAGTCAGCTGTTAAGGGACCTACCTGTTCTTTCTTAAATTTTTTACTATTTATATATTTAAAAAGACTTTTGAGATTCTTCTCTATACTTTTTTAAAGGCCTAATCTTTTTTTAAAGGCCTGATTTTTCTCTTTGTTTTTTTTTCTTGTTTGTTTTTTTGTTTTTTACATTAGAATTTAACCTTGATAGTTTTACTTTTTGTTCTTTTGTTACCCAATGGGATACAGTGATTAATGCACTTGTTAATTCATCCTTAAAACACTCCCTTTTGCTTTGTGCGCTCTTCATGGTAAATACAGTATTTGGTCCTTTTTAGTGTCGTGAGGTAAGGATCGTAGCTTATTGAAGTTAGCATTTTTTTAAATTGAGAATTCTTATCATGCTACCATGTCTCTTTCCTGTAACTTATTGCAAATGTGATTACACCATGATCACCATTTACCCAAATTGCCTTTTGATGTTCACTTCTGTAATGAACACTGTGTAATTTGAAATGAATAAATCCAACAGATCATTTTCCCCATAGGGGGATCCACCATCTGTTCCATTAAATTATCCTATAATACGTTTAAGAAACAACAAGCCTTTTCTGAGTGTGCAGTACTATTTTACCCAATCAATATCAGGCTAATTATCAGGATAATTACTGCACTAGGGATTTGAGTTGAACATGGGATGTGGGGCTGGGCCATAAAATAACCTGTTGCTAGAATTTAAACAAACATCCAAGGATCTACGTTGACTAAAATATAGTCATGACCATATATCGCCCAAGATCCTCCACGGCAGCTGACTAGAGTGAAAGGGGGGAAGCCGGTGGTGCTGCAAAGTGTGGGTCAGCAGCAGAAGGAAGGGGAACCTGGACAGAAAGGGCAGTGGAGGCAGCATTACTTTTAACTGATTCTCTGTATTTTTCTCCTGTGGCAGCCTAATGCCGATGGGAGGAAGAGGATGAGAAACCACTTATTAGCTGCCAAAGTTAAGTTCAAAGCTCCAGAAAATCAAAAATGACAGGGTTTCCCTCGCAGGGGAGTTTTCCACCATCCACACCAAACAATGGTAGACTCAGCCTCCTGGGTTTTACATACAGCCATGCCGCTCAGGCCTTCCAGTTCAGGACTTTGTTTTTCCCAGACAGTCTTTATACATCCTCTGTGCACATAATGCGGTATGCAACCCCTTACTGCTTTGGCTCCCACTTGAAGCCCTTCTGACTTATGTCAGCGACCTTAGACTTGGGTCTCTGGCTTTTACAGTGTAGACCTGCACTCTCTGGCTTCTCCCGTGCAAACTTGGACTCCTCAAAAGGGTGGAAAATCAGGACCCAGGATTGGGGATTTCATCCCACCTGTATCGCTATGAAATCCCTGGGCTCCAGGTCCCAAAGTGGACTTTTCTAAGCCATTAGGAAACTAAAAAGACAGTTTCTTCCCAAATAAGCAAACCCTTTGGAACCTGCCTGGTTGAGAATCGTGCATCATAACCCTGGTGGAGTACCATGCTACCACAGTACGTAGAGCCAGATATACCTATATCAGAAAAACAACTGCTTTAACATGGCCAAGATATTGCTGTGAAAGCAGGAACTAACTGTATGGCACAATGATAACCAATAGATTGGATAAGCTTTTCAAGCTGGCCCTTTGAACTTGACAAATGTTTATTTTACATAGACAACCTCTTCATTGAATATATCTAAGTTTAATAAAAAATAGCAACATTAATCATTATGCTAGGAAAATGTGCTCAGCAGATAATTATAGGCCAAGATTCTGGCTTAATCTCACAAGGCTGCCTTTGTAAAACAGGAAACAACACCTCCACACCAAATTACCAACAAGAGCATTTTCTCTGCAAAGCACTTTGCATAATCACTCTGAAGTCTCGTTATTAAACTAGGATTTCATATTGTTTGCTGAAATTTCTAATGAAGTGGAGATGCCTATTCGTGGAGTATTTAGGAGATTATCATTTACAATGACTTAGCTGATCCAAGAAAATGTGTAGACGAGATTTCTCTCAAGTCATAATTAGTGGCCATAGAGGAAACATCCCAAGAGTATAGGAGTTCTGGAAAAATAAATCCTTAGTAATTACAGTAAGCACATGAATAAGAACAATTTCACTTATCGAAAATGTTTCCCATCTATTCAATAGTTGTTACATTATTAGTTGTGCAATAATATTAATTATAAAATAAAATGGTCCTAACATTATACAGTGGGGGAAATAATTATTTGATCCCTTGCATATTTTGTAAGTTTGCCCACTTACAAAGAAACAAAGGGTCTATAATTGTTAAATGATATAGACAGAATATCAATCACAAATCCAGAAAAAACACATAACACAAATGATATAAATTAAGTTGCAGTTCAGTGAGTAAAATAAATATTTGATCCAGAAGCAAAACATGACAATGCTTGGTGGAGAAACCCTTGTTGGCAAGCGCATAGGTAAGGTGTTTCTTGTAGTTGGAGACCAGGTTTGCACACATCTCAGGAGGGATTTTGGTCCACTCTTCTTTACAGAT
This sequence comes from Lithobates pipiens, assembly GCF_037356315.1. Lineage (NCBI taxonomy): Eukaryota > Metazoa > Chordata > Amphibia > Anura > Ranidae > Lithobates > Lithobates pipiens. The sequence continues at coordinate 311,852,085 of NW_027507758.1, read as the reverse complement.
CTTCTCTAAATCCTTAAGGTGTCTTGGCTGTTGAAGTTTCAGCTCCCTCCATAAACTTTCTATAGGATTAGGGTCTGGAGACTGCCCACTCCATGACCTTAAAGAGCTCAATTTTGGTCTCACCTGACCACAGCACTTTCTCCCAATCCTTCTCTAAATCATTGTCATGACTGTACATGTGCCTTATTGAGGAGGGGGACTCACCATGTTCGGAGGAAGAAAAAAGGTACAAACCGACTTTATCGCATTGAGGGGCTAATTATGGGGGCCATTGTATTGTAAAATCTTGGATGAGAACCTTCTTCCCTCAGTTTATGGAGGGAGCTGAAACTTCGAGTTGCCAAGCGACAAGAGTAGTGGACCAAAATCCCCCCTGAGATGTGTGTAAACCTGGTTACTAACTACAAGAAACGTTTTACATCTGTGCTTGCCAACAAGGGTTTCTTGTTAAAACATGACTAAGTACTTAGTCATGTTTTGTTTCGGGATCAAATAAAAACACTTATTTTACTTAACTGCAACTCAATTTATAACATTTGTAGCATGTGTTTTTCTTCTGGATTTCTGGTTGACATTCTGTCTCTATAATTTAAAATACACCTATGATAGAAATGATAGACCCTTTGTTTCTTTGTAAGTGGGCAAACTTACAAAATTTGCAGGGGATCAAATAATTATTTTCCCCACTATAGATACAGTATATGTTCATGTGGATGCATGCATGCTAAGTAATGTGTACATGTAACACTTACAGGTTTTTATTGTTGTTGTTTAGTCGTTTAGTCATGTTCGACTCTTCGTGACCTCATGGACCATAGCGCGTTAGGCTTTTCCGTCCTCCACTGCCTCCCGGAGCTTGCTTAACTTCATGTTCATTGTTTCGATGATCCTATCTATCCATCTTGTTTTCTGTCATCCTCTTATCCTTTTTCCTTCCATGTTTCCCAGCACCAGGGTCTTTTCAAATGAGTCCTTATTGCATTAGGTGGCCAAAGTATTTGCGTTTCAGCTTCAGGATCTGTCCTTCCAGTGAATATTCAGGGTTGATTTCCTCCAGGATTGACTGGTTTGAACTTCTTGCCATCCAAGGGACTTTCAAGAGTCTTCTCCAACATCATAGTTCAAAAGCATCAATTCTTTGGCGTTCAACCTTCCTTATGGTCCAACTTCCACAGCTATAGGTTACTACTGGGAATACCATAACTTTGACTATATGGCACTTTGTTGGTAGGGTGATGTCTCTGCTTATAATGTTGTCTAGTTTTGCCATTGCTTTCCTCCCAAGAAGCAAGCGTCTCTTATGTTTTTATGTGTCTTATGTTTTTTACCTCTCACAATACTCCCACTGACAATGTTTAGGTATGCCCTTGGGTCAGAATCTATTTCTTGGAGATGATGATTTAAAGGTCAAACACTGGTGCCTTGGCTGACACAAATAGCTGTCTGCTGCAGCCTCTTACCTTATGACTTGTCACAAGTTACAATGTTGTTTTTTACTGGTAAAAGGAAGACTGAATAAATACTTCCTCCTGCTTGCAGCAGACTGTTAATAGGATTTTAGCCAGGCCAATGTCAGTTGACTGGAGATCAAGAAATTATTTTTAATGGTAAATGGTACAGCTTATTTGAGAATGAAGCTGTTGCTGTATATATCAAAATATCTGTAAAATGATTATAATGTTAATGAAAGGTCCACTTATCTTCTATTAAAAAAGCACTTTATGTGGTCAAAGTGCTTCAATGATGTCATTGTCAGCTCTGTTTTTCTAAACCACTTTGCCTGCAGCCTTTTACCGTTCTCGCTACACCACTTGGTAGTCATTCAGTAAACTTATATTTTACAATAAGGAGTACATTATCGCATATAAAACTGTCAAAAACAAGCTAAACTCAAGCTGCTCATCACATTTTGATTATTATGACATGTCAGCTACAGGATTTGTTTTTATAAATCTGTTTGAGTTTGGCACAAGATATAAAACTTCCAACATAAACAAAGCCAGGGGGTTCAGCCCTTGCAGAGAAGATCCCTGGGATAAATATAGCAAAAGCACAATGATAAAGGGTCCATTTACAAAGTTGCTTTTTAACACACCTCTGCAACTTGCTAAAGCACATGTATCCAACTTCCCCATAATAAAATATGAGCTGGTTCCCATCTCAGTACTGCAGTACAGTGCTTTTTTACCTGTCTTTTAGTGAATTAGGAGGTCCATAGAAGTCAATGGCAGTTTTGATGGGTTAACAACATTTATTAATAAGCATTGGCCAATGTCTGGTAACCCTACCCATTCCAAAATCGAAATTCAAAAACACATTGAAATGCGCATCAATGCACGATAAAACACATGTCAAAATGCGAAGGAAACATGTTGAAATACAGTATGACAAATCATCTGCCTAACACTAAAAAAACAAAAACAAATCAAGTCCCATGAGACATTGCAAGATCCTGACATTCACAGGGGGGCACTCCTAGAGGCACAGGCATGATGGGATTTGTAGTTTCACCACAGCTGGAGTGCCAAGGTTGCCTAGCACTGATGTTGCATGGTATCAACTTGATACTTTCTTTACAATAGCTTATTATAGAATTGAGATGTAATTATAATCAGCGGATGAAGTAAGGGGTGTAAATCTATTTGCATAGTGAGCCGAGTAATACTTTTGTACACTGTAAAGAAGTTAACAATCCCAATAAAATATGTCCCTTCTGTCACTTCACTCCTTATAAAGGCTGTAAAACAGTTTGTAGGCTCCATTAGCAGCATCATACCTATACCCATACTAACAGTGTTATAAATTGCTGATTGGAGCAAATTGTAGGAAGAGTCTTCAGATAGGCAGGCTATGGAAGGATATGTCTATACTTACAATTTTAGTATTGTGGTAATGCTCTGGCCAATGGTGTCTTTAGGGTCTAGGAACTGTGGCTAGCCCATTTGTTGCAACTGCTGGGGAGTCAAAGAAATTATATATGCCTCTATCTTGTATCAGAATCTGTTGGAAAAGTTGAGGCTATACTTGATGCCCCTGTCCCTGAGTCTCTTGTGAATCTTTGTGCCCCTTAAGTCCCATTTTTCTTTTTCCTTTTGGTGATGTCTCTGTTCTGCACATTATGTCTTTTAGGTTTTATAGTCCAACCAAATTTATTATACATAATAATAATATTATTATTATTATTATTATGTTTTTTTTAGGAAAGATAATTCTTTAATTTGGTTACCAAATTTTATATACGTATTTTTATTTCATTGGGAATAAATAGTAAAGAAATGGAAAAAAATGCATTTTCCTGTGATTTTTCCCAACACAGCATTTATGCAACTTGTGCACCAACATATATTTACCACAAAATATAATTAACAGGGTCAACTGATTAAAATCATATCACATATGTAAAATAGAGGAACGGTAAAGCTCAAAGTGAATGTTCACATTTTACTTTAGAGTGGTTGTAAAGGTTTGCATAAAAAAATAAGAAACATGTTATACTTACCTGCTTTGTGCAAGGGTTTTGCACAGAGCGACCCCAATGGACTCTTCTGGGGTGCCCTGATGGCACTCCTGGCTCCTCTTCTTCATCAAGAGAGCTGCTGTCCATGGGGGGCACCCGCATGGGTGTGCTTCTGAGACCCACTGCTGCGTCCATTGACAAAGACGGCAGGACTCGGCCCTGCCCTCCGCTCTCACATCACTGGATTTGATTGACAGGAGCGGGGGCCAACGGTATCAATCTATCCAATGAGGACAGAGACAGTGTCTTGAGCTGCTGGGCTCTTGCACATCGCTGGAACGGATGGGTTCAGGTAAAAAAAAGGGGGGCTCTGTGGCAGCCTTAGCAAAGAAGATTTTTCCTTTAATGCATAGAATGCTTTAAGGGGAAAACCATGAGACTTTACAACCACTTTAAGAGAGCTTCTTTCCCTTTTGACACTACATCTTGTCTAACTGAACTCAGAATTCTATCTTCTCTAAACACAGCTTATGGTTAGGGTCTCATTGCAGCACACTCAGCAGGTCTTTTCACAGGGCAGCTAAACAGCACCTTCTAGGTGTTCAGGAGGTGATGATGCCTTCTCTTGAATGCCTTTTGTTTTGGAACTAATGTATCATAAATCAGCTTTTGACTCATGGTTGTGGCGTAGCCCGCAGACTCGAATAGGCAAGTTTGACAGGCGTTGCCCCATTAAATTTGTTGTGGCATGTGTATAGCTGCCTCCGACAGTATGTTATCTTTTTGGTGGGCAGTCAGGGTGCAGTAAAAACACAGTTCAGCTAGCTTTTTTTCTTTTATGGTTCCCTTCCTGTCTATGTGAAAGAGGCCAAATTGAATGAATTGAAAATGGATTCACAGTGCCAGCATGCATGGGGCATAAAATGTTTCTTCATGGAGGGTGTGCAGTAGCAGATCACTTCTAATATTCAGCAATAGATCACTATAACGATGATGTAATGCTGTAGGGAGAACATGGACAGAGCTGCAACAACTCTGCCCATGCCTCTGTACTGACAAGAAGAGCCATAACACCACATGTGACTTCACTACACTCCTCAAGAAGCATAGTATTTACATTTGATTTTACACCAGGCTCCTATGTAGTCATCCGTAGAGGCTTCAGAAGCCCAGGAACTTTTCAGGTCCTGGGCTTAGTGCTGGATGCCAGCTGTCATAAACAGCTGGTGGTACCAGCCTGCATGGATCCACCAGAGCTGCTGATTCCTGGTGTCTTTTTAAAGCAGCACTGGGGCAAATTTTTCTAGAACTGGTAAAAAAAAATTGTTAATAAAGTGCCCCAGGAAAGGCCTAGGTGGTGCCCTCAGCACCGGAAGTTTGGTAAACACCTGGTGCATGTTACTTTGTCAGGGACAACATTTATTTGTCCCTGCAAGAATTTTTTTTTTTCCCCTTGAATAAACAAACGTGTTTAGAAAATAGTGGTATGCTAGTTTATGGATATGTTGATCCTTTATCTCTCATTTGAAATTCTCATTGTTAAAACAGCTGTCGGGCTGAATCTGAAGTTCTACCTGAACAAGATTATGTACATTTGATTGTACTATAAAAAAGTCAGTTTAATGAAAGTCTTTGTGATGTGTTTAATTCTAAAATTTTATTTTCCACTTTTTCAATTTGAATGCTGTGGTATGTATTGCATATTGTATACACATTTTGTGTATGCATGCAGATTGGGGTACCATGGAAAATGAATGGCAAAAAACCCCCAATGCACATAAACAGCTCTTGTTGTAATGTACCTTAATGCACACACAAACATCTGCACAGAAAAGTTAATGTGGCCTATAAGTAGGAAAGAAAAATGGTTTTATTTGTGCAGTCTATTTATGTGCATAGAGAAACATGACAAGATAAAATGGTGTGAATGTATCGCCACAAGCAGTGTGTCCTTTCGAGTTATTGGAAAAAGCAACGCTTTCATAGACCAGGTAAAAGCTGTCCAATAAAATATGACACATGTCTGGCAAGCATATAGAATCTGAGTCATTTGACTCTGAAAATCTATATCTAATATACTTTGGGACATCAAAGTAAGACAGATGAAATTAACAAACGCTTTTAGGACGTTATTATGGTCTACTGTTGTCAAATAGAAGTCTCCATTAGTTTAATAAAGTGCCCATATATGAAACTTTATATTACATGAGGAACATAGACTGTGAGATCTAAAATAAAAAATATCAGCCTCAAATATTTTTTTTTCTGCTTGGTAAGTTGTTCTCTGATTCTAAAATCTTTGCATCCATCCTCCCCAAAAACAACAGTAGGACTTGTTTAAACCTATAGATTTTCAGTAGGAAGGCTAAGCATGTCCATGCCTATTCCTATAACACAGTGGTCTCCAAACTGCAGCCCGGGGGCCGGATATGGCCCTTTATCAGGCCCTTGGGACACTATGCCTCCCACTGATAGAAGGGACTATATCTTCAACACCAACAGTGGGACACTTATTTCCACTGACACCAGTGTTGGGACACTATTCTTCCAAGTGACACCAATAATGGGACACTATTCCTCCCACTAACACCAACGGCAGAGCCTTATTCGTCCCACTAACACCAAAGATGGGGCACTATTCCCTCCCCTGGTACCAACAATGGGGCACTAGTCCTCCCAATTACACCAATGATGGGGAATTATTCCTTTCCCTAATAACAAACTTACGGGCGAAATTCCTCCCAGTAATACCAATGATAGAGCATTCTTTACTCCCATTAAGGCCAGAGCATTTTCTACTCCCACTGGCCACAGTCAGGCCCCCTAAAAGTCTGAAGGACAGTAAACTGTCCCATTACTCAGAAAATTTGGAGACCCCTGCTATAACATATGCAGCAGAGACTGGGTGACAGCACTGGTCAACCTTTTAGGCTAAGGGAAGGGAAATCTTCCCTGTAGGACTCTGTAGATCGAAACGTCAAACAGCTAAATAAAGAACTGAACCCAAGTGAATACATGTATGCAAACTGTTTTACCTGACAAAGATTTGCAATTGTATTCAGCCAGTCTCATAATTCACATGTTTACCACTTTGTGAAATCTGTCAGATGACACCACTATATTCTGTTGCAGCTTTTCCATTTTATGTGTCACCAAGTTGCTCATTGGGTAATGATTAAGCAGTCCAACAATTTAGATTGTCAGTGCAGTGAACTGGCGGCAAAAGAAGCTGAAAATAGAAGCAGAAAAGCCCCTTCTACCTAGTCATCCTTTTTTGGCAACAACATTTCTATACTTTCATCTCAGTAAGGGTAGGTGTATATGTAGGACTTGATCACTCAAGCTCTGCCTACCCCTAATGTTTTCCAAGGTGCCTTAAAGTGGAACTAAATTCATGGCGGTGGGGGTGAGCTTCTAACCTAAAGTACAAGTATGTAAAACATGTTTGCACATTACGGCACACTTACAGAATCTCACAAAAGTAAGTACACCCCTCACATTTTTGTAAATATTTTATTATATATTTTCACGTGACAACACTTAAGAAATTACACTTTGCTACAATGTAATGTAATGAGTGTACAGCTTGTTTAACAGTGTAAATTTGCTGTCCCCTCAAAATAACTCAACACACAGCCATTATTGTCTAAACCGCTGGCAACAAAAGTGAGTACACCCCTAAGTAAAAATGGCCAAATTGGGCCAAATTAGCCATTTTCCCTCAATGGTGTCATGTTAGTGTCACAAGGTCTCAGGTGTGAATGTGGAGCAGGTGTGTTAAATTTGGTGTTATTGCTCTCACTCTCTCATACTGGTGACTGGAAGTTCAACATGGCACCTCATGGCAACTCTCTGAGGATCTGAAAAAAAGAGTTGTTACTGAAGTTAGCCTAGGCTATAAGAAGATTGCCAAGACCCTGAAACTGAGCTGCAGCATGGTGGCCAAGACCATACAGCGGTTTAACAGGACAGGTTCCACTCAGAACAGGCCTCATTATGGGCGACCAAAGAAGTTGAGTGCACATGCTCAGCATTATATCCAGAGGTTGTCTTTGGGAAATAGACGTAAGAGTGTTGCCAGCATTGCTGCAGAGGTTGAAGGAGTGGGGACCAGACTGCCAGTGATCAGACCATACACCACACACTGCATCAAATTGGTCTGCCTGGCTGTCGTTCCAGAAGGAGGCCTCTTCTAAAGATGATGCACAAGAAAGCCCACAAACAGTTGACTGAAGACAAGCAGACTAAGAACATGGATTACTGGAACTTGTCCTGTGGTCTGATGAGACCAAGATAAACTTATTTGGTTCAGATGGTGTCAAGCGTGTGTGGTGCCAGGTGAGGAGTACAAAGACAAGTGTGTCTTGCTTACAGTCAAGCATGGGGGTGGGAGTGTCATGGTCTTGGGCTGCATGAGTGCTGCTGGCACTGGGGAGCTACAGTTCATTGAGGGAACCATTAATGCCAACATGTACTGTGACATACTGAAGCAGAGCACGATCCCCTCCCTTTGGAGACCGGGCCTCAGGGCAGTATTCCAAAATAATGACCCCAAACACACCTCCAAGAGGACCACTGCCTTGCTAAAGAAGCTGAGGGTAAAGGTAATGGACTGACCAAGCATGTTTCCAGACCTAAACCCTATTGATCATCTGTTGGGCATCCTTAAATGAAAGGTGGAGGAGCGCAAGGTCTCTAAGATCCACCAGCTCCGGGATGTCATCATGAAGGAGTGGAAGAGGACTCCAGTAACCACCTGTGAAGCTCTGGTGAGCTCCATGCCCAAGAGGGTTAAGTCAGTGCTGGAAAATAATAGTGGCCACACAAAATATTGACGCTTTAGGCCCAATTTGGACATTTGCACTTAGGGGTGTACTCACTTTTGTTGCCAGCAGTTTAGACATTAATGGCTGTGTGTTGAGTTATTTTGAGGGGACAGCAAATTTACACCGTTATACAAGCTGTACACTCACTACTTTACATTGTAACAAAGTGTAATTTCTTCAGTGTTTCCACATGAAAAGATATAATACACTATTTACACTAATGCAAGGGGTATACTTGCTTTTGTGAGAAACTGTATATGCTAGTGTGTTGTTCTCCAGCAATAATGGGAACAGGACAGGTTCTTGTTGTTGCTTTGTCCTCCGCTGCTTGTTGTTGCTCCTGGGTCCTGCTGCTCGCCATTGGATGCCCAGTGATGATATAAGTTCTGCACATGTACATAAGAGTTACATTGTCTCCACCACCCAGCTTTAGTTTTGGCGTTCTGAGAATATAGACAGTTTGTACTTTGCATAGAGCATACACACAGGTGACAAAAAAATCACTAGGAGCAGGAGAAAAAAAAAAAATGTTACCTCTTACTGAGTTTTTGTGCTACTTATATGGTCCTATGAAGGATGGGGCAGAATAACTGGTCTTGCTGCCTCTGACTCTTTGACATCCCTGATCATATTCTGGGACAGACAGAGCTTTGGGTGGTCTTCATTCTACCCTCAAGCAGGCCATACATGGGTCAAATTCCAAAAGAATTTTCTTATGAAAATCATAACCAAGAATTTTCTGTAAAATTTTGCACTCTTAGTGGGCTGCCGCAATGGCCGACTTTTGTGCTGCCATCAAATTTGTATGATCGGGCATGTTGTAAATTTTTGGAAAAACAAACGGATTTCTAATCAATGGTTGGAGAATCGTGTGCAAAATATGCTCAAAAAAGAAAAATGTGCATGAGCGGTGACCTGGAAAGCAAAGACGATTCTCAGCTACGAAAATTTTCTGTAGCAACATGAGGTGAAATTGAAGGCTTGGTTGGTCAAATTTCGAAATCAATGGTGGCACCATTGGACTACAAAATGCACACAATTTCTGATTTTCAAAAGAAAATGTGTTTGGAGCTTAACCCATGTATTACAAACTATATTCATCTTTTCTATTGTCACCTACCTGCAATTTATGCTTACCATAACTGTAACATCTGTTATGACGTGTGCTCTGAAAGCTTCACATTCAGCACATTTCTGCAGCACTGTGATATGTTTGTCTAGTAGTACAACCCTGAAGGTTAAATTATCGAGTGTGAAATTTTCAGTAAGCAGAAAAATTGGTCTTGCAGGTGCTCCTGTTTTCATTGTGTTCCCGCTGAGACTTATTATTGACCTACTATAGCTACAGATGTACTTCTGCAAACACCTGTGTACCACGCTCGTTATTTGTCTTCTATATAAATGAGTTACCTGATTGATCAATTTATTGCCCCAATTGTATACTTCACAAGGTACATTTATTTTACTGTCACTGCAAACCTTTTCTTCCACATTAAGACCACGTTTGTACAAATTTCTATATGATGTATTGTCTTCTTTGTGTCTTCCACACTGAATTATGATCATCAACATTTTAAACGTCAAAACTGGCGTTGTTGAACTCCTGATCAATAACATTTATTTACAGCAATAGATTAAAATTGACAGTTCTTCATTTTTTTTTTTTTTTATGCATGGTATTGATCCTGATACTTACAAATCAAATTGCTCTGGTGGCATTATACAATTGCTGTTGTTATTTTAGGCATATTTCAGCATTTTTTTTTTCTTTTCTTTTTTCTCCAATTAGTTGACTATACTTTGCTTACCCATCACAATGCCCAACAGCTTGTCTGAATAAAGTGGAGAACTGGCAAGCTTTGGCTTGATATTGACCAAGGTGCTGCTTAAGGTAGATCTAAACCCAAGTACAAAAGTAAAATATACTGCAGCTTATTGGTCGCCCTAGGACGGTAAGTGTGTTATTGTTTTAGGGTTTTACACACAGATTACCATAAAGCAATTATTTCACCAGATGTTAAAAATAGTTTAAATGCCGTCCCTCACTAAGCTGAGGTGCCACATATGAGAATATTTCCAATATAGGCTAGCAATAAAGCAAACCAGGCGAGTATATATTCCATTTTGTTAATAACCAACAGTTGCTTTCCAATATTCTTGATTTTCACGGTGTGATGAGCTTTTATACAATAAATGTCTGTGCTAGTATCAGTGCTAGTATCAGTAGTCTTATGCCGCGTACACACGATCAAACAAGCGGGTGGAAAAGTCCGGCAAACTCAAGTCCGCCAAACAATCCCCCCGTGTGTAGCCTCCGGCATACTTTTTTGACCCGAAAGTACGGCGGACTTAGAATGTAGTTTTACACTCCAATCTTCCCGCCGGACTCGCATTTCGGCGGACAATCCGGCCGTGTGTGTGCCATACTTTTGAAATGAGCAGACTTTTCCCACCCGGAAAAAAGTCCGCTCATTTCGAGCGGGTCTCCAGGTAGGCGGGGCCCGCGAATGAGACGCCGCCGGCCCCGTCACCTGGTATGGACTTAAAGGGGAACCCCAACGCCGAAAAAAATCGGCGTGGAGGTCCCCCCAAAGTCCACACCAAACCCTTGTCCGAGCACGCTACCCGGCCGGCCAGGAAAGGAGGGGCGAGCGAGCGCCCCCCCCCCTCCTGAGCCGTACCAGGCCGCGTGCCCTCAACATGGGGGGTGCCTTGGGGAAGGGGGGCCGCGCGGCCCCCCCAACCTAAAGCACCTTGTCCCCATGTTGACAACCAACGGCCAGGGTTGTCGGGGTCTGCGGGCGGGGGGCTTATCTGAATCCGGGAGCCCCCTTTAATAAGGGGGCCCCGGATACCGGCCCCCCACCCTATGTGAATGAGTATGGGGTACAATGTACCCCTACCCATTCACCTGTAAAATAAAAGTACAAAAAACCACAACACACGAGATAAAATAGTTTATTAAATTAATTATTAAAGGGGGCTCCCGGTTTCCGATAAGCCCCCCGCCTGCAGACCCCGACAACCAACGGCCAGGGTTGTCGGGAAGAGGCCCTTGTCCTCATCAACATGGGGACAAGGTTCTTTGGGGTGGGGGGCCGCGCGGCCCCCCTTCCCCAAGGCACCCCCCATGTTGAGGGCACGCGGCCTGGTACGGCTCAGGAGGGGGGGCGCTCGCTCGCCCCTCCTTTCCTGGTCGGCCGGGTAGCGTGCTCGGACAAGGGTTTGGTGTGGACTTTGGGGGGACCCCATGCCGATTTTTTTCGGCGTTGGGGTTCCCCTTTAAGTCCATACCAGGTGACGGGGCCAGCGACGTCTCCTTCACGGGCCCCGCCTACCTGGAGACGCGCTCGAAATGAGCGGACTTTCCTCTGCGTGTGTGGGCGAGTCCGTTCATTTCAAAAGTAGGGCGGATAGTACGGCGGACTTAGTACGCCGTATTAGTCCGCTGAAAAAGTGCCGTGTGTGGGCAAGTAGCCCGTTCGGAAAGTCCGACGGACAGTCTGGCGGGAAGTCCGCCAGACTAAGTACAAAGGAACAGACGGCTACGTGTGTACGCGGCTTTATAGATAAAGGCTGCTAGCAACAAGGATTGATACAGTAGAGGTAAAATCTCTCCCAAAACATAAAACCCAGCAGCAAAGCCAGAACTGAGAATTCTTTTGATTATCCCAAAATTGCAGTGTCAGAAGTAAGACGCAGTGTGGTCAGTGTTCTTCTTTTCATTCTACTTCTTTTGCAATCTAGAGGAAGCACAGCCTGCTTTTACTTCAGTGGTCACACCTCTGCTGACATGCCCCCATGCACAGCTAATCACTGGAAAGATCAGTGTATTGCTGTCTCTCTGCCTATTGCTATCATGCCCCCCCCCCCCCCCCCCCGATGGCTTTTCACTGGGAAGATCAGTGTATTTTTGTTCTCTCCCTTCTGCTGACATGCCACCTGTACAGCTCCTCACTGGGTAGATCAGTGTATTTCTATTATCTGCCTATTGCTGGCACCCCCCCCCCCCCCTGCGCAGCACAGCTCCCCACTGGGAAGATCAGTGTATTTTTGTTCTCTCCCTCCTATTGATACCCCTCCTGCAGGGCTTCTTACTGAGAAGATCAGTGTATTGCAGTTCTCTTCCTCCTGCTGACGTGCCACCTGTACAGCTCCCCATTGGGAAGATCAGTGTAATGCTGTTCTCTCCCTCCTGCTGACATGCCACCTGTACAGCTCCCCACTGGGAAGATCAGTGTATTGCTGTTCTCTCCTTCCTGCTGATACCCCTCCTGCAGGGCTCCTCACTGGGAAGATCAGTGCATTGCAGTTCTCTCCCTCTTGCTGACATGACCCCTGCACGTTTTTTCACTGGGAAGATCAGTTTATTGCTATTATCTGCCTATTGATGACCCCCCCCCGCAGCACAAGCACAGCTCCCCACTGGGAAGATCAGTGTATTGCTGTTCTCTCCCTCCTGTTGGGCTCCTTACTGGGAAGATCAGTGTATTGCAATTCTCTCCCTCTTGCTGACATGACCCCTGCACAGCTTTTCACTGGGAAGATCAGTGTATTGCTGTTCACTGCCTCCTGCTGACACCCCTCCTGCAGGGCTCCTCACTGGGAAGATCAGTATATTGCAGATCTCTCCCTCTTGCTGACATGACCCCTGTGCAGCTTTTCACTGGGAAGATCATTGTATTGCTGTTCTCTCCCTCCTGCAGGGCTTCTCACAGGGAAGATCAGTATATTGCAGTTCTCTCCCTCTTGCTGAAATGACCCCTGCACAGCTTTTCACTGGGAAGATCAGTGTATTGCTGTTCTCTCCCTCCTGTTGACATGCTCCCTGCACAACTTTTTTACTGGGTAGATAAGCATATTGCTGTTTTAAAAAAAAAAGTCTCCCTGGGTGGACACGGGAACAAAAAGTACCAAGCAGTATGTATCCAAAATCATCTGATTTAATCAGAGTTGCTATTTTAAGAACAATCCATGTATTGAAAGCTGCATAGAAAGAAGTAGCAGGTTCACTGTATAGGCAGCAGCCAAATCATAATGACATTCATTGCATAAGTAACATCAGGCTCATCCCTGCTCCTCAATACCAGCATGTTTATTCATTTCCAAAAAATTGTAGCAAACAATAAAATCATACTGGGTTGTCTTTTTCCCATAAAAATGTAATTTAGACAGTTTTCTTACTGTCCTGGCATTTTTTATTTGCTATGTTTTATAAAAGAAAGTATAGTAAATATTTTTTTAATTGTGTTTTTTTTCCTTTATACAGTGGGGAAAATAATTATTTGATGCCATGTATATTATGTAAGCCCCCCCCCCTTACAAAGGAATGAAGGGTCTATCATTTTTATCATAGGTGTATTTTAAATGATATAGACAGAATAATAACCAAAAATCCAGAAACACATGATACACATGTTATAAACTGAGTTACAGTTTAGCGAGTAAAATAAGTATTTGATCCCTAAGCAAAACATGACTTAGTACTTGGTGCAGAAACCCTTGTTGGCAAGCACACATCTCAGGAGGAATTTTGGTCCATTCTTCTATACAGATCTTCTCTAAATCCTTAAGGTTTCTTGGCTGTCGCTTGACAACTCAAAGTTTCAGCTCCTTCCATAAATTTTCTATTGGATTAAGGTCTGGAGACTGGCTTGGCCACTCCATGACCTTAATGTGCTTCTTCATCAGGAGTTTAAAATAACTGAACATTTGGCCTACAGGACAGCACACTATAAATGACGGTTAAATAGGTCTTAATGATTTTAATTTGTCCAAATGTTATCCAAATGTAAACTAAGCCTTCTGCTTCGACTACAGTTTCCTGTCAGTTGTTCACACATCTATTTGGGAAAGTGACAACAATGTTTGCTGTGACTGAGAATACTTATTTATGTGCTTTTTCATTTCCTAGTTCTTACAGCCATTGATTTGCAAGTCACCTGTTCCAGCTGATGTATAATTTTAAATTACTACTTTTTTTTTCCTAACGGGCTAGCCCTTTGCTTAAAGTGGACATGAATTAAAAAACTGAAGATTTACTATTTTATAGAGGGCATTTAGAAATGTAAATTAAGTAGCACCCTGAAAAAGTGACATCAAATTTCTTTGAATTCTTTTTAAAATATCAGGCCACTGCAGCCTCATTCCTATATATCTGTTGTGCGTGATCATCTAAGGCACTGTTGTTTCTCACCACCAATCTCATGTGATTTGAAATGAGACCCCACTACTGTGCTGCTCAGTCTTCTCTTGTAGAGAGGAAGCTCTAGTGCAAGTACCTCCCTACTTCTGTTTTATTCCTTTTCTGAATCTGTGCTACCTCAACCTTTCCTGCTACCTAGATATGAGTACATATGAATAGGTGTCATAGGCAACAATCCAGTATGTGGTAGTGTGAACCACACTTTAATGTTCACATGACAAATTTGTACCAGTACTGACTGAGATCTTTGGAAAAAAGTCAAAAATACAATAGCAAAATAACATTGATTTTATTATATAAATAGTGTGTGTGTGTATATATGTGTATATATATATATATATATATATATATATATATATATATATTTATATATATATATATATATATATATATATATATATAAAATTACATATACAGTGTGTATGTGTGTACAGTGCCTTGAAAAAGTATTTAATACCCCTTGAAATTTTCCACATTTTGTCATGTTAACACTAAAAACATAAATACATTTTATTGGGATTTTATGTGATAGGCCAACACAAAGTGGCACATAATTGTGAAGTGGAAGGAAAACGATAAATTATTTTCAATTTTCTTCATGTATAAATATCTGAAAAGTGTGGCACCAATTGCTTTCAGAAGTCACTTAACTAGTAAATAGAGTCCACCTGTGTGTAATTTATTCTCAGTATAAATACAGCTGTTCTGTGAAGCCCTCAGAGGTTTGTTAGAGAGCCTTAGTGAACAAACAGCACCATGAAGGCCAAGGAACACACCAAACAGGTCAGGGATAAAGTTGTAGAGAAGTTTGAAGCAAGGTTAGGCTATACAAAATATCCCAAGCTTTGAACATCTCATTGAGCGCTGTTCAATCCATCATCCAAAAATGGAAAGAGTATGGCACAACTGCAAACCTACAAACAAGACATGGCCGTCCACCTAAACTGATAGGCTGGTTAAGGGGAATATTAATCAGGGAAGCAGCCAAGAGGCCCATGGTAACTCTGGAGGAGCTGCAGAGGTCCACAGCACAGGTGGGAGAATCTGTCCACAGGACAACTATTAGTTGTGCACTCCACAAATCTGGCCTTTATGGAAGAGTGGCGAGAAGAAAGCCATTGTTGAAAGAAAGCCGTAAGAAGTCCTGTTTGCAGTTTGCAAGAAGCAATGTGGGGGACACAGCAAACATGTGGAAGAAGGTGCTCTGGTCAAATGAGACCAAAATTTAACTTTTTAGCCTAAAAGCAAAACGTTATATATGGTGGAAAACTAACACTGCACATCACCCTGAACACACCATCCCAACCATGAAGCATGGTGGTGGCAGCAGCATCATGTTGTGGGGATGCTTTTCTTCAGCAGGAACAAGATCAGAGTTGATGGGAAGATGGATGGAGCCAAATACATGGCAATCTTAGAAGAAAACCTGTTAGAGTCTGCAAAAGACTTGAGACTGGGGCGGAAGGTTCACCTTCCAGCAGAACAACGGCCCTAAACATACAGCCAGAGTTACAATGGAATGGTTTAGATCAAAGCATATTCATGTGTTAGAATGGCCCAGTCACAGTCCAGAACTAAATCGACTTGAGAATCTGTGGCAAGACTTGAATTCTGTTCACAGACGCTCCTCATCCAATCTGACAGAGCTTGAGCTATTTTTCAAAGGAGAATGGGCAAAATGTCACTTTCTAGATGTGCAAAACTGACAGAGACATTCCCAAAAAGACTTGCAGCTGTAATTGCAGTGAATGGTGGTTCTATAAAGTATAGACTCGGGGGGGGGGGGGGGGGGGGGTCTGAATACAAAGGCATGCCAGGCTTTTCACATATTTATTTGTAAAAAAAATTGAAAAGCATTTATCATTTTCCTTCCACTTCACAATTATGTGTGGTCATCTATTACATAAAATCCCAATAAGGCCCCTTTCACACATGCGGACATTATGTCCGTATTTCATCCATCCGTTTGCGGATGAAATACGGACATACATGCATCCCTATGGGATAGCTGGTGTCTGCGGATGAACACCCGATATCGTCCGCCTCCGCTATTGTCCGATTCTGCAGAGGGAGGAAAATCCTATTTTTCTATCCATCTGCAGAGCGGATCGGATGAACACGGACAGACGGTCCGTGTTCGTCCGATCCCCCATAGAGGAGAATGGAGAGCTGTGCAGGGACCGCCCTTTTATCCGCCGGCTCAGCGGGGACAACGGAGCAATCCCAGCTGAGCAAGCGCATCATCACGGGGCGGATCATTACTGATCCGTCCCGTGTGAAAGAGGCCTTACATACATTTACGTTTTTGGTTGTAACATGACAATGTGGAAAATGTCAAAGGGCATGAATACTTTTTTGACTGTATGTATGTGTGTGTGTGTGTGTATGTATGTATGTATGTGTAGCAAGGTCTCCGGCCTTGTCCAGTCTAATGAGGACCTCCAAGGCCAAAGATAGCTGGCATCCTTTAATATGTGGTGGGTTGTGAGGCATAGCAGGTGCAAAGATGGTGAAAGTCATAGTTACATAGTTACATAGTATGTGAGGTAGAAAGAAGACACAAGTCCATCAAGTCCAACCTATGTGTGTGATATGTCAGTATTACCTTGTATATCCCTGTATGTTGTGGTCCTTCAGGTGCTTATCTAATAGTTTCTTGAAACTATCAATACCCCCCCACTGAGACCACCGCCTGTGGAAGGGAATTCCACATCCTTGCCGCTCTTACAGTAAAGAACCCTCTACGTAGTTTGGGGTTAAACCTCCTTTCTTCTAATTCTAATTTTAATAAGTGGCCACGAGTCTTGTTAAACTCCCTTCTGCGAAAAAGTTTTATCCCTATTGTGGGGTCACCAGTATGGTATTTGTATATTGAAATCATATCCCCTCACAAGCGTCTCTTCTCCAGAATAAGGGCATAGCTAATATCCTCCAGACCCTTTATTAGCTTTGTTGCCCTTTGTTGCTTTGTACTCGCTCCATTTCCAGTACATCCTTCCTGGGGACTGGTGGCCAGAACTGTACAGCATACTCCAGGTGTGGCTGGACCAGAGTCTTGTAGAGCGGGAGAATTATAATTTTATCTCTGGAATTAATCCCCTTTTTAATGCATGCCAATATTCTGTTTGCTTTGTTAACAGCAGCTTGGCACTGCATGCCATTGCTGAACCTATCATTTACTAGGACCCCCAGGTCCTTTCCCATCCTAGATTCCCCTAGAGGTTCTCCCCCCCAACGTATATATTGCATTCATATTTTTGCCACCCAAATGCATTATTTCACATTTTTCTACATTGAACCTCATTTGCCTTGTAGTTGCCCTCCCCATTAATTTGTTCAAGGTTTCCACATCCTGAGGAGAAGTTATTGCCCTGTTTAGCTTAGTATCATCTGCAAATGCAGAGATTGAACTGTTTACCCCATTTTCCAGGTCGTTTATGAACAAATTAAACAGGATTGGTCCCAGTACAGAACCCCTGGGGGACCCCACTATCCACCCCTGACCATTCCGAGTACTCCCCATTTATCACCACCCTCTAAACTCACCCTTGTAGCCAGTTTTCAATCCATGTACTCACCCTATGGTCCATGCCAACTGACCTTATTTTGTACAGTAAACGTTTATGGGGAACTGTGTCAAATGCTTTTGCAAAATCTAGATACACCATGTCAACGGGCCTTCCTTTATCTAGATGGCAACTCCCCTCCTCATAGAAGGGTAATAGATTGGTTTGGCAAGAACGATTCTTCATGAATCCATGCTGATTACTGCTAATGATACCATTCTCCTTACTAAAATCTTGTATATAGTCTCTTATCATCCCCTCCAAGAGTTTACATACTAGTGATGTTGGGCTTACTGGTCTGTAATTCCCAGGGATGTATTTTGGGCCCTTTTTAAATATTGGTGCTACATTGGCTTTTTTCCAATCAGCTGGTACCATTTCAGTCAGTAGACTGTCAGTAAAAATTAGGAACAATTGTCTAGCAATTACTTGACTGAGTTCCCTAAGTACTCTCGGGAGCAAGCCATACCTGGTCCCGGTGATTTATCAGTGTTAAGTTTGACAAGTCTAATCTTAATTCTGTTCTCTGTTAACCATGGAGGTGCTTCCTGTGATGTGTCATGAGGATAAACACTGCAGTTTTGGTTACTGAAGCCCCCCCGATTCCCTTGTGCAGACTGAGGAGAAGAATAAATTCAATACCTTCGCCATCTCCTCATCCTTTGTAACCATATGTTCTCCCTCATTCTTTATGGGGCCAATATGGTCTGTCCTCCTTTTTTACTGTTTACATCCTTTTTTCCCCACAAATAGAGCTTTCTTTTGGTGGAATTGAATTGCCTCTGCGGTTTTTATTTTTTGCGCTATAAACAAAAAAACGAGCGACAATTTTGAAAAAAACACAATATTTTGTACTTTCTTTTCTATAATAAATATCCCTATTTTCTTTTTTTTTTTAAAAGCTATTTTTTTCTCAGTTTAGGCCAAGATGTATTCTTCTACATATTTTTGGTAAACAAAAATGCAATAAGTGTACATTGCTTGGTTTGTGCAAAAGTTATAGCGTCTACAATATAGGGGATAGATTTGTAGCATTTTTATTATTATTTTTTTTTTTTACTAGTAATGGCGGTGATCTGCAATTTTTATTGGGACTGCGACATTATGGTGGACACATCGGACAATTTTGACACATTTTTGGGACCATTCACATGTATACAGCGATCAGTGCTATAAAAAATGCACTGATTTACTGTAAAAATTTCACTGGCAGGGAAGGGGTTAACATTAGGGGGCGATCAAGGGGTCAACTGTGTTCCCTGCTATGTGTTTCCAACTGAAGAGGGAGAGGACTGACTAGAGGAAGTGAC
Organism: Lithobates pipiens; assembly: GCF_037356315.1. Taxonomy (NCBI): domain Eukaryota; kingdom Metazoa; phylum Chordata; class Amphibia; order Anura; family Ranidae; genus Lithobates; species Lithobates pipiens. Next base: position 311,832,721 of record NW_027507758.1, on the reverse strand, counting down.
AGATCGTGGTTCCTAGCTAATAGGAACACATGATCTGTCACTCCTCTCAGAACAGGAAAGTGTTTTGTCACTCATGCCCATGATCGTTCATGGCTGTCGGTCATAGCGACCGTCGGCCATGAGCATTGGCGCCCCCGCTGTGCACGCGCGCGCCTGCTATCCTGAGACCCGACATATAGCTGCGACAGTTCGCAGGATCGTGCCAACCTGTCGCAGTAAAATGATGGCGGCTGGTCGGCAAGCGGTTAAAGAATTTTTGGGGATTTTTTTTGCTTTCCTCCGCTATGTGTCTTTCATGTTCTATCTTAGCCATCCTTATTGCACCCTTACATTTCTTGTTGCATTCTTTATCAAGTCTGAATGCTTATGATGATCCCTAAACTTTGTCACTCTAGACCAGGGGTCTCCAAAGTACGGCCCGCGGGCCACATCTGGCATGCTGGGAGTTTTTTCCCGGCCCGCAGGTTGAGACTCACTGCATGGTCGGTTCCTGCTCAAGCTATGTCGGGTACCAGGAACTGCGCTTCATAATCACCCCGATAGTATGCAACGCAGGTCCCACAGCCCAATGGAGCCTGTCTAACATGGCGCCTCACCAGTTGTTGATTGCTAGGACCTACTGCACTCCTGGGTCCCTCTGTTAGCATCTGTGTCCTTTATGGCTGTGCTTTTGGATACAATGTGTCTGTGTAACAGCCGGACAGGTGCCCGCAGGTGCAGCAGAGCAGCACTGAAGCCAGACACAGACGTAAGAGGGACACAGATGTGACTGCTGGTGGTGATGGGGACACAAATGTGCAGCGTGGGCTCTTTTGAGAGACACAGATGTGGAAGGGGGGCTCTAAGGAGGACAACACAATTGTGCTGGGGTCTCTGATGGGGGCATAAATGTGGAAGGGGGGCTCTAAGGGGGACACAATTGTGATGGGGTCTCTGATGGTGACATAAATGTGGAAGGGGGGCTCTAAGGGGGATATAGTTGTGCAGGAGTCTCTGATGGGGGGCATAAATGTGCAGGGGTCTCTGATGGGGACACAAGTATGCAGGGGGGCTCTGATTTGGATATAAATATGTGAGGGGCTCTGATGAGGACACAAATATGCGGCGGGGGGTCTGATGGGGACATAGTGTGTATGGGGGTTCTTATAAGGACACAAATGTGCAGGGGGGCTCTAATGGGGACACAAATGTGTAGGGACCTGTGATGGGAACACAAATGTGAAGGGGGGCTCCGATGGGGGCACAAATGTACAGGGGAGCTCTGATGGGGACACAGATGTGTCAGGGGCTCTGATGGTAACACAAATATGCAGGGGGGCTCTGATGGGGTCATAAATGTGTCAGGGGGCTCTGATGGGAATAAAAATATGCAGGGGGTTCTTATTCGGGCACAAATATTCGGGGGGCATTCTGATGGGGGCACAAATATGGAAGGGAGATCTAAGGGGGACACAAATATACAGGAGGGCACTGATGAGGACACAAATGTGTAACGAGAGGTCTGATGAGGACCAAATGTATGGAGGTGTGTGTGCATTGACGTTAACACAGATGTAAGACCCTGTGCACACTGGAAGTTTAGCCCCCATGCATGAGGTTACAGCTTTTAGGTGCGGGCGGGGGATACGTGTGTGCCATCAAGCGCTACTGCTGTCAGCCTGTCAAATTCTATTTTATTCTGCTGCAGATTCATAAAAAAAAAAAAATATGTGAATAATATGTGAAAAATGCACAATGTGGCCCCTGAAGTGAAAAGTTTGGAGACCCCCCTGCTCTAGACATAATGATTATACTGTCTAGTGGACTGTGTCTAAACCTACCTTCCGTTTGTTCGTTTATGCTCAAAACATCATTTATTCTAACCCATACAATACAATGAGTTAATTGATAAACGGTCTTGTGTCTTATTCCTGGTACTAATTCACAACCAAGTTAAATGTATCTACACTTGAGTTCCTATAAGTGTTTGCGGTAATTTTAGTCAACAAGGTGGGTCAGAGGGGCTGAGGTTGTTCTTGGAGTCAAGACGCAGAACATAAAACCCAAATTACCAAGTGGCGCTACACCGTTGACCTACCAATATGTTTTTGGATAGCGAGATAAAACCAGGGTACCTGGAGAAAACTCACACAAACGCTATACACACCATGGGGGTTATTTACGAAAGGCAAAGGCCACTTTGCACTGCAAATGCACTTGAAAGTGCACTTGGAAGTGCAGTCACTCTAAATCTAAGGGGTGGATCTGAAATGAGAGGAAGCTCTGCTTGCAAGCTAAACTGCTGTTTTTTATTTTCCTTGCATGTCCCCCTCGGATCTACAGCGACTTTACTTTCAAGTGCACTTTCAGTGCAAAGTGGATTTTCCTTTAGTAAATAACCCCCAAAGCACTGTATATATACAATGTCACTGTAAAGATACTGTACATAACAGGGGCAGCATGTTTCAGCAGTGAAAGGATGCCGTAAATATCATAACAGGTGTTTTAAGGGAGGAGACTGAAGACAGGTAGATCTTGAAAATGAATTTAGAAATTCCTTGTCAGTGCTCCTACAGTATGTGCTGCCATAGCAGTGTTAGTTCTTTCACATAGGGAGTGTGTGTGCGTAGACCTATTTGACCTAAATAGAAAGGCATCAAAGTAGACTGAACACTGAGAGTGTGATATGGAGATTAAAGCCCCTTTCACACTGATGCTGTGGGGTTTGACCACACTGCTGTTGCAGGTTTGGTGCGGGTTAGCTGTGCTTTCCCATTGACGGCAATTATGTCCAGCATTTTTGCCATGCTTTCTGAAAGTGCACCAAAAGTCCTGCATGCAGGAAGGGACGGCAACAAAATGACAATGTCATTTGTGTGCTCCCCCCTCACAAAGAGCTCTGATTGGTTAACAAAACTGAATATTTCTCTCAGAGTGCTGCTGTGCAGATAATATAAAGAACAATGCAAGTAACATATACTAGCTCTGTTTAAAAATACATTACTGATATTTTAAATGAATTCATAACTGCATTTTGTGTTGTTTTAATCTGCCTGGAGTTCAGCCTTTAACTAGAACTATAGGCAAAACTTTTTTTTCATTTTGGATAGAGCAAAGGAAGGTTATAACCTCTGTTGAATTTTTTTTTCCACCAACCTGCATCCCATTGCGGAATTTTTCCTTCACTTCCTGTCCCATAGCCAAACAGGAAGTGAGAAGAAATGCTTGGAAATAAAGGGAATTCATTGGGGCATCTCTAGGTCACCAGAACTAGTGTTCCCATTGAAAGATTTCTCCTCTATTATTTTTCAGGGGAAAACTCAAAATTTGGAGTTTTCTTTTACTTTCACTTTCAACGATTATGGTAAACAGGACAAATAGAGAGGGGGAATCTCCTTAACTGGGGGGGGGGGGGGGGGGCACAGACAGCAATAAAAACTGACAAGTGTTCTGATCCCCTTGTCTTTAGTTGAAACTTTAAGCCTAGAACACACGAGTGGCATCAGTTGGTTCAATATAAACCGGGCGACATTTGGCTCGTGTGTGCAGCAGGTGGTCTGCCGACTGGCTTCCTATGAGCGCTCTCCGCCAATGGCGGGGGGCAAATATTTTGCTGCTTAACTTTAAATAATAGTTTAAAAGGAAAGTACCAGTCAGCCAGTCAATAGCCTAAATGCAAATGAGAATTAAAGTTGAATTGCGGACAACTCCAGCCAATCGGGCTTCCCTTTTATTTTGCGGAATAATTAAACAAGAATTCTGATTGAATGCTATGATCAGCAGCTGCAGTTTTGTTCTTATTTCCTGTTATTCAATCAGCCCCCAAATGTTTGTTCTGTTTCTAACTTTTTTTCTATAGCCAGCAAATAAGTTTTGAAACATATGTTTTTGTCCTTTGTGCATAAGTTAGGGATGTTTTTCTCTGATTTGCTTCTAAAAGTGAAGGATATCTGATTTAGAGTACATCAAGGGAGTATTTTTTTTTTTTGCCTACAGATTTTGGCACCAAAAGGTGTCTGTCTTTCCTATTTCAGAAAATCCTGAGGTATAAAGCCCTAGGGCACATTGCATTGGACCATCTGCTTCAGTTTAGCAGCAGACGTTAATTAAAGTATTCTCAGTGAAGAAAGTGTGCGTGCGCAGGCTTTGGAGGAACACAAAACACTCAAGACATGAAGACCATTTCAGAAGGCATATGACAAAGCTAACAGAATATTACTGTACTAATAGTCTGAATCATGTATTATTCACGAAGGGAATGTCATGTTTTGAAAACATTTCCATTAACAACCTAAAATTAAATAATTTACATTTTTGTCAGGTAAATGTGAAATATTGCTTATGATCTTGTATTACCTTTATCAGCCAACAGGTGGTGCATTGAGTCAGTTCCCCAGCACTTTGTCGATTTATGTTAACCAGTTCCGGACCGCCTCATGTACATGTACTGCGGCAGGGCGGCCCCATTGTGCAAAATCATGTACAGGTACGTGATTTTTTTTCAATAGCCACTGGGGGGCATGCGCACAATGCCAGGGGTGCGATGACACTCTGATTGGACACAGGGGGAGCCTCCCCACAGAGTTAGAACGGCGGTCTGCCTATGTAAACAAGGCAGACCACCATTCTGTGAGACATGGACACTATGATCTTGTGTTCCTGCTAATCAGGAACAAGGATGACTGTGTTCATGCAGTGAGCATACCCCGCCCCCCCCCCCCAGTAAGGAGCAACAAATAGGGAACACGTTTAACCCTTTGATCGCCCCTGATGTTAACCCCCTCCCTGCCAGTGTCATATATCCCATATATGTCATAAATATATATCCCAAAATGCCATAAATATATACCCTATTTTGTAGATGCTATAACTTTTGCGCAAACCAATCAATATACACTAATTGGGTTTTTGTTACTAAAAATATGTATATGCATATATACATACAGTATCTCACAAAAGTGAGTACACCCCTCACATTTCTGTAAATATTTTATTATATCTTTTCATGTGACAACACTGAACAAATAACACTTTACATTGTAGCAAAGTAGTGAGTGTACAGCTTGTATAACAGTGTAAATTTTCTGCCCCCTCAAAATAAGTCAACACACAGCCATTAATGTCTAAACCACTGGCAGCAAAAGTGAGAAAGTGAAAATGTCCAAATTGGGCCCAAAGTGTCAATATTTTGTGTGGTCACCATTATTTTCCAGCACTACCTTAACCCTCTTGGGCATGGAATTCACCAGAGCTTCACAGATTGCCACTGGAGTCCTCTTCCACTCCTTCGTGATGACATCACGGAGGTGATGGATGTTAGAGACCTTGTGCTCCTCCACCTTCCATTTTAAGGATGCTCCACAGATGCTCAATAGGGTTTAGGTCTGGAGACATGCTTTGTCAGTCCATCACCTTTACCCTCAGATTCTTTAGCAAGGCAGTGGTCTTCTTGGAGGTGTGTTTGGGGTCGTTATCATGTTGGAATACACTCTTGCGGTCCAGTCTCCAAAGGGAAGGGATTATGCTCTGGTTCAGTATGTCACAGTACATGGCATTCATCATTCCCTCAGTGAACTGTAGCTCCCCAGTTTCGGCAGCACTCATGCAGCCCCAGACACTTCCACCACCATGCTTGACTGTAGGCAGGATACACTTGTCTTCACCTGGCAAACGCTTCACACCATCTGAGCCAAATACGTTTATCTTGGTTCCAGTAATCCATGTCCCTAGTCTGCCTGTCTTCAGCAAACTTCCTTCTGGGGCGACAGCCATGCAGACCAATTTGATGTAGTGTGCGGCGTATGGTCTGAGCACTGACAGGCTGACCCCCCACCCCTTTAACCTCTGCAGCAATGCTGGCAACACTCATACATCTATTTTCCAAAGACAACCTCTGGATATGATGCTGAGCATGTGTACTCCACTTCTTTGATCAACCATGGCAAGGCCTGTTCTGAGTGGAACTTGTCCTGTTAAACCTCTGTATGGTCTTGGCTACCGTACCTCAGCTCAGTTTCAGGGTCTTGGCAATATTCTTATAGCCTAGGTCATCTTTATGTAGAGCAACAATTCTTTTTTTCAGATCCTCAGAAAGTTCTCTGCCATGAGGTGCCATATTGAACTTCCAGTGACAAGTATGAGAGAGTGAGAGCAATAACACCAAATTTAACACACCTGCTCCCCATTCACACCTAGGACCTTGTAACACTAACGAGTCACATGACACCGGGGAAGGAAAATGGCTAATTGGGCCCAATTTGCACATGTTCACTTAGAGGTGTACTCACTTTTGTTGCCAGTGGTTGAGACATTAATGGCTGTGTGTTGAGTTATTTTGAGGGGACGGCACATTTACACTGTTATACAAGCCGTACACTCACTACTTTACATTGTAGCAAAATGTAAAGATATAATAAAATATTTACAAAAATGTGAGGAGTGTACTCACTTTTGTGAGATACTGTACATATAATACATATTGGCCTAAATTTGTAAAGAAATTAGATTTTTTTTTTTTTTTGGTGTTTTATAGCAGAAAGTAAAAAATATTGTGTTTGTTTTTTGTTTTTAGCACAAAACATAAAACCCACAGAGGTGATCAAATACCACCAAAAGAAATCTCTATTTGTGGGAAAAAAGGACATCAATTTTATTTGGTACAGCGTTGCACAATTGTGCAATTGTCAGTTAAAGTAACGCTGTTCCATATCGCAAAAAATGGCCTGGTCAGGGGGGCTGAAGTAGTTAAAGTAGAACTATAGACAAAACTTTTTTAATTTTTTTCGTCTTGGAGTGAGAGAGGGTTATAACTCCTGTATGGTTTATTTTTGCCATCTGTGTCCCTTCACTTCCTGCTCCATAGCCAAACAGGAAGTGAGAGGAAATCCCTGCGAATCAAAGGAACCTCTTAGGGACTCCCAGTTTACCAGGACTAGTGTCCCAATTGGAATATTTCCCCCCCCCCCCTTTTTATATTTCTGGTAACAACCCAAAAAATGGGATTTCCTTTTACTTTCACTTTCAATGATAAAGGTATAACAGGACAAATAGAAAGGGCAAATCTCCCTATTGGGGACACAGACCGCAATAATCCATTTCCACTCTATCCACAACTAATCAACAAGTTTTGCCTTTAGTTATGCCCCTTTCACATATTCATTCAGACCCGCCTGTCAGTTTTTTCAGGCGGATCTCTATGGAGCGTCGGATGTCAGCGGTGACATGTCCGCCGACATCCGATCCGCCCAAATCCGCTCTGCTCTGCAAAATCCAGACAGATGGATGTCCTATTTTCCATCCGTCTATCGGATCGGATGAAAACAGACAGGCGGTCTGTAATCATCTGACCCCCCCCCCCCCATAGAGGAGAGCGGTCTCTCTGACAGGTCCGTCCCTGCACAGAGTGCAGAGACAGACTCGTCATCCGCCGGCTCAGCAGGGATCAACGGAGCGATCCGCGCTGAGCAAGCAGAGAGGTAAAAACGGACAGTCCCATGGGAAAGGGGCCTTATACTTTAAACTTGGTACGCATGTATTAAAAGTCAACTGGTTCAGTAGGATTGCTGTCTGTTCAACAGGAGCCGATTTATGGAGTGGTTTCTGTCGAACAGTCTTGCTTGAAAATCAGTTTTCGATCAGTGCTTGCAGCCAATGTAATCGCTGATCAGGGTACTCTGTAGGGTAGTAAGTGGGGGGTCCTCTGTCAGAAAACAATAGCACGGCAGGGACCACAACGGTGTGTAATGCAGGGACCTTTTTTTTTCTTCTTCTTTTTTTGCTCAACTCGCTGGTTGAACTTATGTAAACTGAACATATATACACAGCTTTAGTTCTATTCTGTGAAGCCTGCAGTTAAATCACCTGCTTTTCAGTGGAATGATACACCTCCCTTTTTTTTAGTTCATGCAGCACTGTATGGAGTTTCAATTAGACAGAGGCAGTCAATGAGGTAGTACTGCTGGCCTGCATTATTAGAAAGACCAGAACCCTCTGTGAACACAGTATCATAGAAGCACATTGTAATAATTTTTTATCTAAAATAAAGTTGTTATACAAGTAATTAAAATGCAATATAAATGATCTATTTCTACATGTGTAAGTATCCCCCAACTTTAAAAGTAAAATTTACAAAAAAATGTTATAGCTTCCTTTTGAAGATTTTTTCACCTTAATCTGTAGATTTCCACAATCCTTTCTTCAAACTCCTGACATTTTCAAGTCTTGCAGCCAAGCCTCATTAGACACATATTTCTGAGCATATCACTTGGGCCAGAAGCAGGGTGACCAAGCAGTGCAATATTAATAAAAATCACGGATCGCTCCATTGCTGGCTGAATGAGTGGAGAATGGCTCCTTTGCTGATAGGAATGCTGGGAATGTCACTTTCCAGCTAAAGCAAAGCTTCTCTCACCTGGCTTGTGAGGGCTCCGGTTTAAATGGTTATTTCTTTGCCCTTCCTTGTCCTGCATAGCACACCTGTGGCTGGCAAACAGGATTGTAATGGCGAGATTTTACTTGTAAGATGGGTCTTGCTGTAACTGACCCCTCCACCTGACTAGCAACATGGTTAGTTTATAATCTTGCAAATATCAACCTTCTAAGAAAAAGATCAAAGACAATTTTTTTTTCCTTAACCACTTGCTTACTGGGCACTTAAACCCCCCTCCTGCCCAGACCAATTTTCAGCGTTGATGCATTTTGAATGACAATTGCGTGGTCATACAACAGTATACCCAAATTAAATTTTTATAATTTTTTCCCCACAAATAGAGATTTCTTTTGGTGGTATTTGATCACCTCTGCGGTTTTTATTTTTTGTTAAATTTTTTTAAAAAGACCGAATTTAAAAAAAATTTTTTTTTAGATTTTGTTATAAAATTTTTCAAACAGGTAATTTTTCTCCTAGATTGATGTACGCTGATGAGGCGGCACTGGTGGGCACCGATAGGTGGCAGTGATGGGCACTGATGGATGGAAGTGATGGGCACTGATGGGTGGCAATAATGGGCACTGATCAGCACTGGTTGGTTACACTGATAGGCAGCACTGCTAGGTGGCACTGATTGGCAATACTGGTGGGCATTGATAGGTGGCACTCATGGGCATTGATAGGTGACCCTGGTGGGCACTGGCAAGGGGTAGTGGTGGCACAGATGAGGCATAATTGCCTCTTCCTCTTCAGGACCGATATCCCCTGCACATAAGCCAGTGAACAGCTTTTATTTTGACATCATGTGATCAGCTGTCATTGGCTGACAGCTGATCACGTGGTAAGGGGCCGGGATCGGCCCCTTACTCGGATTTGTGATCACCCGAGTCTCAGTGATTTGGTGATCATAGCACACGCCGCGTGTGCAAAGGCATAGGCCGTCATAGGATGGCCTCCCAGAAATTCAGGTCCACTCTGTGGCCGTCATTCAGCTATAGCGTGAATCCCAAGAGGTGAAGCAGATCTAGCTACATATTTTGTTCACGGTAAGTGCATGAATACTAGTAGTGTGTAAGCAGAAAGGATTTTTATTGCAGAAGAGACATCAATGCAAGGAAAATTCAAAAACAACTGTGTTTTTGCTTGCAAATGGTTGGTTGATGATCAGTAGAGTTTCACCTCATTCACTAAGCTGAAGGTAAATTCCCTTGCAAAGCAGGGTGACCAGGTATCCGGAGGACAGTCCCTGCTTTTAGGAGAATAATAAATGTACTTGATTTTTTCCCAGTAAGAAGGCCCCAGCAAGCATGAGAAGGAGAAAGGAAAATGTATTACATTTCTCAATTCTAGTCATGCTCTCATATTGTCATACTAGAGGGCTTTAGCCAGGCCGATTACCTTTTTTATGGTGTATTGTTATCAATACTAAAATAGTAACTGAAATGGGGGCACAATTTTTAGGTTGTGGATAAAAGAGGTTGACAGCCTCAGCTGTCTTGTTCAAAAACTAGTCACCCATTTTCAGGACTGGGTTAAGGGGTGGGCAGGTGGGGCGGCTGCCCTGGGTGCAATGGTTTATTGCAGGGATGTGGGCACCCTAACTCTAAGGGGGGGGGCGCAGTTTGGCATCTTTGCCCTGGGCTCTGGATGGCCCATTTGCAAAGTGCAATTTCTTTTGCAAAGTGAAGTCTATTTGCCTTTAGTAAATTAACACCAATGTGTCCCTTCAGCAAATAAAGCCTTAGGCCTGTTCTGACTTCCTGCGTGGAGCTTATATGACATCTTAACATGTAGTTTGTTTTGCTGTGAAATGTAAAACTAAAGTAAAGAAATTAAAAAAAAAATGCCCTGGTACTGGCCAATTGTAAAATGCAGTATTATCTATGGTCTCTTAATTACATAGTTACATAGTCGGTAGGGTTGAAAAAAGACACCAGTCCATCCAGTTCAACCTGTGGTGTGTGTGCTTGTGTTCATGTCAATAGTAAATAGTATATCCCTGTATGTTGTGATCATTATGATGCCCATCTAATAGTTTTTGTTTTTTTAACTACCGTATATACTCGAGTATAGGCCGACCCGAATATAAGCCGAGGCCCCCAATTTACCCCCAAAAAAACTGGCAAACTTATTGACTCGTGTATAAGCCGAGGGTAAGACATGCCTGTCCATCCCTGTGTGTGTGTCCGTCCATCCCTGTGTGTCCGTCCATCCCTGTGTGTCCGTCCATCCCTGTGTGTCCGTCCATCCATCCCTGTGTGTGTGTGTGTGTCCATCCATCCATCCATCCCTGTGTGTGTGTGTCTCCATCCATCCATCCATCCCTGTGTGTGTGTGTATCCGTGTGTGTGTGTGTGTGTGTGTGTGTGTGTGTGTGTGTGTGTGTCCAGCCTACCTGTGTCCTGAGCCTTTGTCCCGAGCCTCCGTCCCGTGCCGAGCCTCCTTGCCTCCGTGCCTCGCCGCCGTGCCTCGCCGCCATGCCTTGCCTCCGGTCCCGTCCCGTCCCGTGCCGTGCCGTCCTGTGCCTTGCCTCCGTCCCGTGCCCTCTTCGTTCGTCGGCGCCTCGGCGGCCATTGTAAAATTCAAAAGCTGCGCCGCCGCCTTCGCCTGTGATAGGCGGAACACTGAATTTCCCAGCAGCCTGTGTTCCGCCTATCACGTACATCGTATCATCCTCGTCCGTAGTACGAGGATGATACGAAGTCCGTGATAGGCGGAACACAGGCTGCTGGGAAATTCAGTGTTCCGCCTATCACAGGCGAAGGGGGAGCCGGAGGCGCGGCTTTTGAATCAGAATGGCCGCTGTCTGTCTGCTCGACACGCTGATCGAGCGGGCAGACAGCGATGACTCGAGTATAAGCCGAGGGGGGCACTTTCAGCCTCAAAAAAGAGGCTGAAAATCTCGGCTTATACTCGAGTATATACGGTAATTCCTAATGAGAGCTTGATAGAAATTGGCCAGCAGCCTAACAGATTTGCATAAGTAAGAACAGGAGCAGCCACAGTAAACTGCAGGCCAATTTCTGTCTGCCAGTCAAGGCAGGTCTATAACAGTTTGCTGAAAAACAATGTGTTGCTGCCAAAGCTACCTGAAAAAGCTTCTTTTTTTTTTTTATTGAAATTTTACTTCAAATATAATTTTTATTAACACCCAGTAGTGGGCAAAATCAGGTCACTACAAGGAAGAAAGAAAAAAATTTATAACATACATATTACAAATGAAATATAACCTCATTCCTCTAGTATACGGTGGCCCAGATCATTGGGGTCACAAAAGGAAGTCAGGTATATAAAAAAAGTTCAACTAGCAAACCTGACCTCACTCGTTCCCTTTTTCCTATTTCCAATCAATTAATACAAACGCACAAACAGTCAAACAGATAAACACATTAACAAACGAACAACTAAGACAAACCAACAAGCACAAAAACAAACGAAAAAAAAAGAGTCTGAAAGGGTATAAAATAAGAAGGGAAAACTAGGTATCTTTGGTTCTGGATAGCAAGTGCATATAGGGGGCGATATCCATGCTTGTCCCAGGAGGGCCACCCCCTCCACAGACAGGATGAACTGTTTCCAGGCACTCCAAATCGTGGAGTATTTATCCCGTTGGTGTTGCTTATCCGCTAATAAGTCCTCCATTCTATTAATCTCTATCACCTTACTCAGCCAATCAGCCACCGTTGGCGGTGTTTGTTTTTTCAAATAAAGTGGAATGCAGGACATTGAGAAGGTGCCTTAAAATTGACTCTTGATAATATTTGGCGGGGATGTTCGAAACATGCAATAAAAAAAAATGCCGGATCCCCAGGAATTTTATGTTCTGTAAACTTTTGGGTCACTTCCCGGACTTTTGTCCAGAAGTGATTCCGTTTTGGACATAACCAAAATATACGAAGTAACGTACCCCTATCTCCCTGACATCTCCAGCAACAGCCAGTGGTGTCAGGGTAATATTGGTGCAGGAGGTGGGGGTGAGGTACCATCTCGTCAGTACTTTATAATTTAATTCTTGAATTTTCGTACAGACTGAGGACTTCAAGGCAAGTCTAAATTAATTGAAATTTTAAACAAGATTTGCTGAACCTTTGGTTAATCAAACTTGGGCAGATTTGAGATTTGCCAATCACTATCCCCTAACTAACTGCTTCTCTCAGCATTGGCACAATCACTTTCCTGAAGCTCAAAGGCTGATTTTTAAGGAATGTACAGGAATTAAGGAATGTATTTGTGCAAACCATGTTAAGATACTTATAAGTCAGCTTGAAATATTTTGTAGCCCACATTTTTTGTTGCCAGTTTCTACCGCAATCTTAGTTTTCCCGTGAAGTGGTATCAGGAGTCCGTGGAATATAACTTAGGACTCAATTAAATAAATATATTAATGTTCTAAAATGCAATGCTAACAATAGATTAAAAAATCAAATGCCACAGTAGGCCCTTTTCATGCCTCTAATGTAGTTTGGAAGATCAGAGGGAGAAGCTGAACAATTTAATTCCCAGGGTTCATTGTTACACCCCTGTAATCAGCATTCAAGAGTTGTCTAAAATATTTTCATGTGGATTTAAAATGCACTTTTTGCCAAGCACCTGATATTGAAGTGACTCATAAATGTTGTAAATTATATGTGTGTTTTATATATATATATATATATATATATATATATATATATATATATATATATATATATATATATATATATATTTTTTTTTTTTATAAATGTCTTGTAATTATAGACAGCACCTTACATTGCCCTGTCACCTCTGGAATATCAATTTGAATTGTGTTTTTATTCATGTTGTTTCTAATGCTTACACTTATAGTATTTATTGTATGAATTTTATATAGCAACAATAGGTTCTCACACGAACACAAACTATGGCTAGTTAAAGTAGAAGCCTATTAAACGGCCACTAGTATGTTTTTAGTAGTGGGGAAACTAGATCATCTGTAAATCTACATAAACGCTGAGGCAACACACAAAGCTCATGTAGAGTATGAGGTTAATTTACTAAACACAAATAGGCTGTTCATTTTGCAAGGGAAATCGTGCTTTGCCAGGGAATTTCCTTAGAGCTTAGTGCATTTGGTGAAATTTCACTTTGTAAAGAATACCCGAACGTGTTGCAAGGAAATGAAAAAAGAGCAGTTTTGCTTTCACATGATTGAATGATGGAAGTCCTCAAATCCCATGCAAAGTGCAACCTCCCCTGCAAAGTGAAAAGTCTATTTGCCTTTAGTAAATCAATTCCAGTGCATCTTGTGGAAATTGAATACAGCATCTTAGTGATTCGACAACTCTTCAAATCACTTGACCACTGTACTTTGTATAGCTATATGAAATGAGCAGGTCCCCTAATTTAATACCAGGTTTCTTGCAAGCTGTGGCTATATCATTTGTCATAAACTGTATATACACTGGGATTCTGAAGAGAACATGTGAATGATGACATCACATGATATCCATGTATTAATTATAGTTTTACAGGTTGATCACTATTTAACAAAGTTATACCCCAATTCCAATAACATTGGCACGCTGCGTAAAATCTACATAAAAACAGAATTCAATGATTCAATTTCATAAACTCATATTGTATGCATAATAAAAATTGAAAACATGTCAACTTTGAAGACAAAAATTGAGGACATATTAAGGTCATTTTTAAACTGATGGCAGCAACATACCTCAAAACAATTAAAACAATGCAACAAAAAGGTGGCAAAGTAAGTGGTACTGACAAGGAAGATCTGGAAGAACATGTTGAAACTAATTAGGTTAATTGATAACAGGTCAGTACCATGACTGGGTATAAAAAGAGCATAATGGAGAGTCAGAGTGTCTCAGAAGTAAAGATGGGTAGAGGTTAATCAATTTGTGACAAGATGCATCTAAAAATTTACAGAAAATTTCTGAATAATGTTCCCCAATGTAAAATTGCAAAGACTTGAATATATTATAGTCCAGGGCTCAAAATTTCAAGTCCTGAGCTGCTAGCCAGGCCTTAAGGCTTACTCACCACCAGTTGCCCCACCCAACCCCTCCCCTAATTCCACCCTAAATACGCCCTCATAAATCATCTCATGAAATTACACTTTAAAGTTTATGCAGAATTAAGTTACAAAAATAAATATTAACAACAATTTATCAGTGCCCATCAGTGCAGCCTCACCTGTGCCCATCAATGCAGCCTCACCTCTGCCCATCAATGCAGCCTCACCTCTGCCCAGCAATGCAGCCTCACCTGTGCCCATCAATGCAGCCTCACCTCTGCCCAACAATGCAGCCTCACCTCTGCCCATCAATGCAGCCTCACCAGTGCCCATCAATGCAGCCTCACCTGTGCCCATCAATGCAGCCTCACCTGTGCCCATCAATGCAGCCTTACCTGTGCTCATCAATGCAGCCTCACGTGTGCTCACCAAGGCAGCTTCACCTGTACCATCATTGCAGCGTGCCCAGTGACCACCAATGCAGCCTCACCTGTGTCCATCATTGCAGCGTGACCTGTGCCCAACATTGCAGTGTGACCTGTGCCCAACATTGCACCCTCACCTGTGCCCATTATTGCACCCTCACCTGTGCCCATTATTGCACCCTCACCTGTGCCCATCATTGAAGCCTCATCTGTGCCTATCGTTGCATTAATAATGAACAAATCACATGTAAATAAGTATTCAAAGCCTTTGCCATGCCACTCAAAATTGTGCTCAGGTGCATCCTGCTTCCACAGATCATCCTTGAGATATTTCTACAACTTGATTGGAGTCCACCTGTGGTAAACTCAGCTGATTGGACATGATTTGAAAAAGGCACACACCAGTCTACATAAGGTCCCACAGTGCATGCTGACAACAGCATTGCTTCGTAGTAGAAGAGTCCGGGTGCTTAAATGGCCTGCCTGCAGTCCAGACTTTGAAAATATTTGTCACATCTTGAATCGAAAAATAGGATAAAGAAGACCCAGGACTGATGAGCAGGTAGAATCCTATATCAGGCAAGAATGGAACAACATTCCTCTCTCAAAACTCCAGCAACTGCTCTCCTCCTCAGTTGCCAGACATTTAAAGAGTGTTGTTAGAAGAGGGGATACTACACTGTGGTAAACATTTCCCAGCCCAAATTCTTTTGAGACGTGTTGCTGACATCAATTTCAAAAGTACCTTTTTTTTTTCTTAAAATTGTAAATTTTCTTATTTTAAACACTTGCTAGGTTTTCTATTGGAAATAAAATACAGGCATACCCCACTTTTACACAATGGGGTTTATTTACTAAAGCTGGAAAGTGCAAAATCAGGCTCGCTTCTACATAGAAACCAATGAGCTTCCAGGTTTTATTACCAAATATTAATTGAACAAGCTGGGGTTAGAAGCTCATTGGTTTCTATGTAGAAGTGAGCCTGATTTTGCACTTTCCAGCTTTAGTAAATAAACCCCCATTGTGTACTTAAAAGTGGGGTATGCCTGTATGGGTTTTTGAGATTTGCAAATCATTGCACTCTTTTTTCATGTAGATTTTACACAGAGTTCCAACTTTTTTGGAATTGTGGTTGAAATAACAAGATAGGAATTTATTTTACATTCATTTCCCTTGTGTAATAAATAAATATATATATATATATATATATATATATATATATATATATATATATATATAATATAATATATAAATAAATCATTTTACACTGATATTTATTTTGCAGGTCTGATGCTTGCTTGCTCTTCCTCTAAATCATAAGTGTAAAGATTCAGAAGAGTCGACTTGGACGATGCCTTCTGAGATATGCCTCAGGTAAATGTGCCTTGCACTTCTCTCCAAACTCTTAAAGCTTGTCATTCTCATTTAGACTGAACTTAATTGAAACCTCTTTCAGGTTAGTCAGGCAGATGTGAATTGAAAGCTTTGTCTATTTTGCTTGGTTAGGCACTAGAGAACAAACTTTTTAGAATGCTATTGTAGCAAATAGCATCATTGCTAAATTAGCCACAATTGCCCCATTGACAGCTCTGGAAACTTTATGCATCACATGCACTATATTTGAAATGTTTCATTATTTATAAAAAACACCGAAGACAACATGTGAGACCTAATGCATGTTTTTAGATCCTAGTGAATTATTCTATCTAATTTAATAGGATAGTGAATGGAGTAGCTTATACTTTATTTTTTTCAATGAAGTTGCTATTTGTGTATTAGAACACACTGGACTTAGGGGTTATTGGGGTGCTCTAGAAATTACAGTATATGAGCATATATACAGGTATTGTCAAGTGCCTACTTTTACACTGTCAGTGATTTAGAAACGTAAAAGTGAATATGGTTTACCTGTACACTGTGTGATCTAAAGCAAAGCAGATCCCTGAGTTTTAAACTTCACAAAAAAAAAACTTCTTAAGCCCCATACACACTATCAGATTTTCTGCTGACTTTTTCCTTCAGATTTACCAAAACCATGTAGTGCAAGGGCCTGTCTGATTGCATACACATTGAAATTCCTAAGGTTTGACCTCATATTATATGGTTTTGGTAAATCTGAAGGAAAAACTCAGCGGAAAAACTGATAGTGTGTATGGGGCTTAAGGCTCCATTGTAAAAAAAAAACATGACCTTGTTGTATGAAAATTCACAGATCATTTTTATTGTGACTGAAGCTCTCTTTCAGTGCAATGTATTTAAATGTATAAATGAATAAGAATATAATGTCTTTAAATCATTAGGCCCAATTGCTGAAATAGAAACATTCTGTATCACTATTGCAGTCAATAGAATTGATTTTTATGAATGTATTTTTATTTTAGCCATTTTCTAAGTTAGACTCATCAGTAAGCTTAATTCACAATGTTATAAGGCATGTGTTATTTTCCCAAACTTTTGTTTAGTCATGTTAATTTTGTTTTCAGCTTTTGTTGACTCAGACCACTGTAAATAACAATTATTATTTAAAACCTGGAAGCTGATTGATTTCCATGAAGAGCTTCACCAGATTTTGCACTTTCCAGTTTTAGTAAATTAACCTCACTGTTTGAGAGCTCCAAACATTTTTAGACCTGGCAGAGAGCTATAAATAATACATTAAATGCTATTCAAGTTAGCAGAGAAACTTGCTGAGACACAATGGGAAAGGTTGTAACAAGTGCCACCCAGGTAACCATTGGCCAGCGGAGAGACTTACAGAATCAGCACTGGTTCTAGGCTATGCAAACCTAATTTTATTTCTTTAGTACAAGTTTTTTATTAGAATATACAGTATCTCACAAAAGTGAGTACACCCCTCACATTTTTGTAAATATTATATTTATATCTTTTCATGTGACAACACTGAAGAAAGTGAAGATATTTGCCAGCACATCATGGAATGACATAGATAGCGTCCAAATGGGTGATTTATTGCATGATCACAACACAAGGATATTGCAACGTTTCGGAGCCACGCAGGACCCATTCGTCAGGCATGTGATGATATATAACACTGAAGAAAGGACACGTTGCTACAATGTAAAGTAGTGAGTGTACAGCTTGAATAACAGTGTAAATTTGCTGTCCCCTCAAAATAACTCAACACATTAATGTCTAAAGCGCTGGCAACAAAAGTGAGTACACCCGTAGGTGAAAGTGTCCAAGTTGGGCCTAATTAGCCATTTTTCATGTGGCTCATTAGTGTTACAAGGTCTCAGGTGTCTTAAATTTGGTGTTATCGCTCTCACTCTCTCATACTGTTCACTAGAAGTTCAACATGGCACCTCATGGCAAAGAACTTTCTGAGGATCTGAAAAAAGGAATTGTTGCTCTACAAAAAGATGGCCTAGGCTATAAGAAGAATGGCAAGATCCTGAAACTGAGCTGCAGCATGTTGGCCAAGACCATACAGCGGTTTAACAGGACAGGTTCCACTCAGAACAGGCCTTGCCATGGTGGATCAAAGAAGTTGAGTGCACGTGCTCAGTATTATATCCTGAGGTTGTCTTTGAGAAATAGATGTATGAGTGCTGTCAGCACTGCTGCAGAGGTTGAAGGGGTGGGGGCCAGCCAGTCTGTACTCAGACCATACGCCGCACACTGCATCAAATCGGTCTGCATGGCTGTCGCCCCAGAAGGAGGCCTCTTCTAAAGATGATGCACAAGAAAGCCCACAAACAGTTAGCCGAAGACAAGCAGACTAAGGACATGGATTACTGTAACCATGTCCTGTGGTCTGATGAGACCAAGATAAACTTATTTGGTTCAGATGGTGTCAAGCGTGTGTGGCGGCAACCAGGTCAGGAGTACAAAGAAAAGTGTGTCCTGCCTACAGTCAAGCATGGTGGGGGGAGTGTCATGGTCTGGGGCTGCATGAGTGCTACCTGCACTGGGGAGCTACAGTTCATTGAGGGAACCATAAATGCCAACATGTACTGTGACATACTAAAGCAAAGCATGATCCCCTCCCTTCGGAGACTGGGCCACAGGGCAGTATTCCAACATCACAATGACCCCAATCACACCTCTAAGACGACTAGTGCCTTGCTAAAGAAGCTGAGGGTAAAGGTGATGGGCTGGCCAAGCATGTCTCCAGACCTAAATCCTATTGAGCATCTGTGGGGCATCCTCAAACAGAAGGTGGAGGAGCACAAGGTCTCTAACATCCACCAGCTCTGTGATGTCATCATGGAGGAGTGGAAGAGGACTCCAGTGACAATCTGTGGAGTTCTGGTGAACTCCATGCCCAAGACGGTTAAGGAAGTGCTGGAAAATAATGGTGACCACACAAAATATTAACACTTTGGGCCCAATTTGGACATTTTCACTTAGGGGTGTATTCACTTTTGTTGCCGGTGGTCTAGACATTAATGGCTGTATGTTGAGTTATTTTGAGGGGAAAGCAAATTTACACTGTTATACAAGCTGTACACTCACTACTTTACATTGTAGCAAAGTGTCATTTTTTCAGTATTGTCACATGTAAAGATGAAAAGATATAATAAAATATTTACAAAAATGTGAGGGGTGTACTCACTTTTGTGAGATACTGTATGTGTGTATGTATGTGTGTGTATGTGTATATATATATATTATATATAATATTGCTATAAAACAATGAAAAGAACACTTTGGAAACACATCAGATCTCAATGGGAAAAATTTAATGCTGGATATCTATACTGATATGGACTGGGTAATGTGTTAGGAACGAAATTTTATGGAAATTAAAATTATCCACCTACAGAGGGCTGAATTCAAAGACCCCCCAAAAATAAAAGTAAAAATATTGCAGCAGGCATCACTGAGCTCCTGAAAAGACTGAGGTGCAACTTGTCGGCATCGGATGGACTGAAACATAATGTTCCAGAGGTGTCCTATTGGATTTAGGTCAGGCAAGCATGGGGGCCATTCCTTCATCCTCCAGGAACTGGCTGCATACTCCCGCCACATGAGGCCGAGCATTGTCGTACGCCAAGACCCACTGCACCAGCTTAGGGCCTGACAATGAGTCCAAGGATTTCATCCTGATATCTAAAAGTCAGGGTGCCATTGTCTAGCCTGTAGGGGTCTGTGCATCCCTCCATGGATATACCTCCGCAGACCATCACTGACCCACCACCAAACCGGTAATGCTGAACGATGTTATAGGCAGCATAACATTCTCCATGGCTTCTCCAGACATCTGTCACATGTGCTCAGGGTGAACCTGATTTCATCTGTGAAAATCACAAGGCTCCAGTGGCAGACCTGCCAATTCTGGTCTTCAATGGAAAATGCCAATCGAGCTCCACGGTGTCGGGGAGTAACCACAGGGCCCACTAGAGGATGTTGGGCCCTGTGCTCACTGCCCGGAAGTCTGTTTCTGATTGTTTGGTCAGAGACATTCACACCAGTGACCTGCTGGAAGTTATTTTGTAGGGCTCTGGCAGTGCTCATCATGTTCCTCCTTGCACAAAGGAGCAGATATCCGTCCTGCTGATGGGTAAAGGACCTTCTACGGCTCTGTCCAGCTCTCCTAGAGTAACTGCCTGTCTCCTGGAATCTCCTCCATGCTCTTGAGATTGTGCTCGGAGACACAGCAAATCTTCTGGCAATGGCACATATTGGTGTGCCATCCTGGAGGAGTTGGACTGCCTGTGCTGCCATGCTACCAGTAGTGACCTGACCATAGCCAAATGCAAAACTAGAGAAAAACAGTCAGAAAAGATGGGAAGGGAAAAAAAATGTCAGTGGCCTCCACATGTAAAACCATTCCTTTTTTGGATGTCGTTTCACTGTTGCCCATCTGGTGCACCTGTTGTTAATTATATTAACAACAAAGCAGCTGAAACTGATTAACAACCCCCTCTACTACTTAACTGACCAGATGAATATCTCAGGGGTTTCATTGAAAAAAAAAAGTGTTCCTTTAATATTTTTTAAACTGTGTGTATGCATTTATATTTGCCTGTATGTATGTATATATATATATATATATATATATATATATATATATACACACAGTGGTACCTTGGATTACAAATTTGTTCCAGAAGAATGCTTGTAATTCAAAGCACTCATATATAAAAGCGATTTTCCCCACTGGAGTCAATAGGAACTCAGATAATTCATTCCACAGTGACTTCTATTGTGTGCAGTACCGCATGTGGCCAAAGGTGGGGGGGGCACTGGAGACACTTGGAAATACCCAGAGACTGCTCGGATGCACTTGGAGACACTTGGAGAGGCTCGGAAACATTCGGGAATGGAGTGTTTCCAAATGTCTCCAAATGGCTCCAAGTGTCACTGGCGCCCCCGCACCTCTGACCAAATGCGGTACTGCATACCGCAGAGGCTTGAATCCTGCTTGTTTTGCAAGATAACACTCGCAAACCAAGTCAGGATTTTAAAAAACGAATAGCTCGTATTACGAAACACTCGATAACCGCGTTACTCACAATCTGAGGTATTAGTGTGTGTAAAACTTTGGTTTAAGAGTAACTTGGTTTTGAGAGCGTTTTGCAAGACAAGTAAAAATTTTTAATACATTTTGACTTGATATACAATCGATGTCTTGATATACAAGTAGTGTCATGTCACAACTGAGTGTAAAAGAGAAGAGAGGCGCCTCTAAGTGTAGCAATATGGTTACATTTAATGAAGGTACAACATTTAGCAACATATTGCTACACTTAGAGGCGCTTCTCTATTCTGTAGCTCCTGCTGGATTTTTGCTTCTAATGCCCTTGTGGAGGCGGCCATTGGTGGATGGACATTTTATGGTTACACAACCTGTCACATTGCTATAATCTTTTTATATGGACTATAAACTGAAAGACCTGTGAATAAATGGCTTTGGAACGAATCATCTGAGCTTCCATTATTTCATATGGGGAAACTCACTTTGATATACAAGTGCTTTGGATTACAAACAAATTATGCTCCCAATCCAAGGTTTCACTGTATATATATATATATATATATATATATATATATATATATATATATATATATATATACTTAGTGAGGCATGTTATAAATAAAAAATTAATTTAAATTTATTAAAAATTTATAAAAATTTATATAAAAATTATGAATATTTAGCAGGATTTACACAAGCACTGGATTATCATGCTTAAATAAAATAAAATAAAATAAAAATGTCATCATATCTGAAAAATTAACCCTAAAGCTGGCCATGCACCTATAGACTATCTGCAGATTTTCTATGGTTAGATGGAAAAAGTGTGAGATTCCTCCATCCACACGGTTTAGCGAACATGCAGAAATCTGTTGCACTTTTTGCATCTAATCTGCAGATAATATATAGGTGTATGGCCAGCTTTACTCTAATGTAATTGCTAAAACTAACCCTTAACCAACTCTAAAACTAAAACATATACATAACTCTTTCATTTAACATAACCCCTATCCCTGAATTGAAACTAACCATTACCACTATTACACCAATACCTATTATCAGTTGAGCTAATTTACCAATAGTGTGCAAGAAGCAAGATAAGAAATAGCTTCTTCTTTGAGTGCCTTATCGCACAGGGATTTTGGTTTGTGACAGAATCCCTTTAATGCATGGTTTAAACACATTTTCCACTTCTAAGCTAATGCACTGTAACTTTTTAAATATGATTTATATGCTCTGATCTGATTTCACAGTTCCTTTTAGGCAAGGTCACTATGGATATGTATTTATGACTTTATGTCGTGGCTCCAATCTAGTTTGCATACATTACCATTTTTATATACAAAAGGTGAGGATGCATGGGGCACAATGTCATTAGCAGATAAATTATTAGAGGTGCCTCTGATTTCATAAGGCTTATATGAGACAATGAGTGAGATTCTTGTATACTAGTTTGGTATAATAGCATAAAACAATACCATATAATGTTCACCTTAGGCAGTATACGGTAGTTGCACATTTAAAAATAGTTCAAGCAGTGAAGGATTTTTATTTACAGATCTGTACACAGTTTAATACTATCAGATTTTTTTAAAGAACAGGCACCAATGTGACACCCTGAATGCACAGAAATATTCGCTTTTCCAGAGTTACAGAAGTCTATTGGCTAAAACACTGGCAGTAGTTCATAGGGATCTATTGTGTTCTAAGTTACCCATACCAAGACTGAGTTTATTCTGTCAAAATCACATGTGTTGGGCAATGTGTATCCTATATACTGTATATATAAGTTTCAAGTCCATACTTCATTTGTCATACTGCCCAAGGCTCCTTCACAACGTACCTTGCCTAAGGACTGTTTTTAGAGTTATGTTTTTCTGCAGAGCCACTTTCTTTACATTTATTTTGTGGAATTTAACCATGGGTAACCAGTAGAAGCTAAAAAAAATAAATAATATAAATAAGAATAAAAAAGTAACAAAAAAAAAAAAAACCTTAAACCTTAACCTTAAAATCTTACCCTGCAGTCACAGTAGTTCACATAAGAATAGATACCTTCATATCTACAGTAATGTGTATTTAGATAAGATAATAAATAATAATAAAAAAGGTTTCTATATGTATACCAATGCATTCGGTATGTTCTTTGTTCCCATATAAGCATATTTTATGTTTTACAGTATTCAAGAAATGCTAACGGGTCACAGGCATTGCCATTCTATGTCACATAAAGATTCTGTCCTGTCTGCATTAAACCAACAGAGGAATGACGGCATTCTCTGTGATGTTACTCTTGTTGCCGAAGAACAAAAGTTTCATGCCCACAAGGCTGTGCTGGCTGCGTGTAGCGATTACTTTCGGGTAAGTCATTATAGCTTTTTAGGTAGTGCATGTTGAAGAAGACAATATTGAGATTATCCTTATATTGAGGTCTTTTAATAAAATAAAAAAATATGAATACATTATTTAAAGAGCACTTAAAGGAAGTAAAATCACGATTACGGATTGTCTTTGTAGTTCTCTGAAACCTTGCTAAGGTCAGAAAACTCTTTGGGTTTCCTATTCATCTGAGTTTATTATGTTCTTGTGGTAAGGTTCACCATAATTTGCTGAACTTCTGAGTAGACCTTCAACTTCTTGCTTTGTGATTCTTTGCTGTGCAACTTTACTCTTATGCTTCAAAGCTTGCGAATAAGGCTGTAGTGTCTATAGAAGGGATGCAGCGTGGAACCCAAGGAATGTACATCATACATGTGGGCCTGCTTTTTCACAGACCAATCTTAAGTTCATTCTGAAAATGAAGCAAACAGCATGAATAGGAATGATGTCACTTTAATATGTTAGTTTGCAAAGCAAAATAGAGCAATTGGTAGGAATTCAAAGAGGTCAGATATTTGGCACCTAAATAGCAAGTGCATTGGTCAACAAAACTGTGAAATCTGTCAAGACAAGCATCAATAAATAATGGCAGCATATTCCAAACAAGGATAAACTTTAATGGCAAAAAGAAAGTCATACATCAAAGGTCACTGATGGAGATACAGTACATGGAAACATAAAGCCCAACCCCAACTCCAGACATCCCCTCCCATGCCCCATATCTTTCTTTTTAATCTGTATACATAGTTTTTTCCGGTGTCACGTGACATGTTGGGCCTCTTAAATGAATGAATGAAATATTTGTATAGCGCACAACGTGAACCGAATCGCTTCAAGGCGCTGTGAGGAGCTAGGTTGTCCATCCTCCAGAAGAGGAAGGTCTTAAGTTTTTTCCTAAAGGCCAGGTGGTTTCCTTCCAGGCATATGTTGGTTGGTAGAGCGTTCCATAGCCGAAGTCCTTGGACAGCATCTTCTGATCTTCTGATAAGTGAAAAAGAACAGCAACACATAGACATGACACTTTCTTTGCAGCCTTCCCCAGTGAGTCCAGCGTAGACAGATGGTGCACCAACAGAAAAGTGGGTTCAATCCCGCTGACAATCATACAACCTATAAAAGGAGCAGTGCTGAATAACAAAGTGAGGAGTCTGTCCAGGGCAGTGCTAGAACAATATTAAAGCAAGAGCTGTTTTTTTTTTTAGACAAGCAGGGTATTTTTCTATGTAGTTTCAAAGCTGGAGTTGGTTTTTAAAAGTTAAAATTAGCACAGAATTGAATCAGTATCTGTGTCCCAACAAAAAATGTGTAATTCTAATATTTGGGATTTATGGAGTGGTTTTCAGAGGTTGCGTCTATCCTAGGTCAGCATATAATTGTAATACCCCCATGTAGATAGCAGAAAACAATGACCTCCTCCCTAACCCACATCCCTAAATGTACCCTTCTTCTTAATGGGGAACCAGACAGTTAAAGGTGAAATTGAAATATACATATTTTAACAAGAACTGCATATCATATTTGCAGGTTTGCTCAGCCGTGGTATAAAGCCAGGAGCTGACTTAACCACTGAGCGCTATAGGTAACAATGTCAACTCCCTGCCTCCAGGCTATTCATTGGCCTATGTTTGAGAATCACCCCACTGGTGAGCTCCTGCCTGTATTTTTCCTTTCCTGTAAGTCTGCCTAATTCTGTGTCCAGGGTCCCAAAGCTTGAAATATGTTAGGGTGGGAGCACTAAGTAATGCATCAAAGCCTAATTAAATCAAGTTGCTGGCACTCCTACTCTAAACCTGATTTATGGTTTGCAGGCGACTGGGAGTTAATTTAAGATAATTACTATTATAAATGTTAATTGATATATATTAGGCAATATCCCTTACTGTAATTCCTCCACTGATTTGTGAATGTTGCACATTTTTAATAAATTCATATGAAGCAAAGTGCTAATAGAACAATCTTACAGCTCATTATAATGTATGCAAATTACAGTTAACAGTTACATGATATTTGCATGTAACTGTTAACTTATATAAAAGAAACTCAAAGAGGTGTAAACTGATCTTTTGCTCACTCAATGCTATGCATTTGATGAAAACCATGAATTAGGATTAGTGATGAGAAAAGTAGCCTGAGTTCAGTTTGGAGGGGGATCCTCAAATGCCAAACATAGCAGTGAACCCTATTGAAGTATAGAGGAGCTATATCTTATTTTTTCTAGGCCCTTTTCAAGGCAAATTTGTAAGCTTTTTTTTTTTTTTCCTTTAAATGGCCAGGGGTAGCTAAGCACTGCAAATAGGTACCAATGAAAACTTTTTTTAATATGATTCACCTATGAGAAGGTCTTTTCTTCTGGCTAAAGAGGAAACATTAAAAATACACTCATGCTTTAAATAACATGCTTGGGGGATGCCTTAAACCTGCAAGTAAAGTTGTGCAGCAGTACAATGTAGTCTTATAAAAGTGACATTTAAAAATGTAAAAACAAAAAAACATCTGCTGAATGACAGTTCCCTACTGGCTTAATTTTGTTTGTGTACAAAGTGGCCGGTGTTCTGCCGTATAGTGTCCGGACCATCAAATAGTGTCCAGGCCGTACTGCGCATGCGCAGTACGGAGCAGACGAAGCTTCGGAAAATCTCCGAAGCTGAACGGCGCCTGCGCCGTGAGTGGAGGTGGTAGCCCCACCATCCGAGTGGACATAGGGTTGTGAATATTAGAGGGCCCCTCGCGGGCGAGCTTCGCTCGCCATGCTTCGGGCTCGGCCTCGCTGTGCTCGGCTCTTTTTTATTCCTACTCTATGTCCACTTGGATAGTGGGGATAGAACCTGGACTCTCGGCGCAGGCGCCGTTCATCCTCGGCAATTTTCGGAAGCTGTGTTGATGTGTACTGCGCATGCGCAGTACGCAGCGGACACTATCGGCTGGAGGACGTTATATGACAAGACACCGGAGGATCCTGGATGACATCATTAAAGAGGAAGTAAACCCTGATGAGTTTACTTCCTCTTTGATTCCCTGCAAAGGTAAAGCATAATGGACTACTATGCATCGGGAGCAACGGGAGCGGCCACTCGCAGCATATCACCGTTGACACCCTGCGTGCCGTAGACAGCGATGCCTGTTTTTTGGCAAATATCTCCTAAACCGTGTAGGTTTGGGAGATATTTCTTAGACCTACAGGTAAGCCTTAATCTAGGCTTACCTGTAGGTCAAAGTGGTTTGTAAGGGTTTACAACCACTTTAACCAAATATGATCATGGAACGTATTTGGTCAATGACATTACCCAGTTTGCCCAGCTGTTTTTTTACTCACAGCAGCCAGCAGGGACTTGTCATTTGTGACAGAAGAGGCGGCAGGAGAAGATTGTCATGTGGTGGGTTACTGTGGCACTGGGTTGTTAAGGGTCATTCATAGTTCTTACTAATGGATGTTCATCACTGAATGATATGATTGACATTGGATTTACATTGCGGGTCATTATTTATATATGAAACTCATATTACAGAGTGATAGCACAGGAACACACATGGGATACAAGGCAGAGCTTTGTCACCCTATACAAGGAAATGCCTGAACAATGCCTGGATCACTAGTTATTATTTTAAAGTGATTGTAAAGCTTCTTTAAAGTTTTTATTTTTAATTAAATATTAGAAAAATAATAAAAATGTCATACTTACCTGCTCTGTTCAATGGCTTTGCACAGAGCAGACCTGATCCTTTTTACCTGGACTCCCCCGTCGGTGCTCTTGGCTTCTCTTCTTCGGTAAGTGCCCCCATAGAAAGCAGCTTTCAACTAAGTACAATGCTGTGACTTTTCCCACGTTTGGAAATGTATTAAGCTCTGTAACCAGCTACCGAACTATTCTTTGTTTATTTAAGCATTGAAGATGTAATGTGACATGTTCATTTGGATGCGATTCCTTATCTATTGCCTGTATTTTTGTGTATGTTTACTTTATCCTACTAAAAATTTTGTGGAAAAAAAAAAAAAAGAAAGCAGCTTTCTATGGGGGCACAAGTGCAGGCTTGAACCCAAGCTGCCTTGTTTGCATCTATCGATGGCTCCTGCTGCTATTAATCTGCCCAGTGAGAAGGAGAGAGCTGAGAGACATGCTGCTCTAATGCACAGGGTGGGATCGAGATGGGCTCAGGTAAGTATAGGGGTGGGGCTCTGGCACAGAAGGTTTTTTACTTTGATGCATATAATGCATTAATGTTAAACACCTTAAGGCTTTACAACCACTTTAAAGAAAACTGAATTTAAAAATGAAAATCATTTTTTAAAATTACATTTACACACTAAAGCCTTAATGAGACTTTAGTGATTGGGCTTGCATATTTTAAAGTGAAAGTTTGGGCAAAATCTAAAATGGCAAATATGATGAGAGAAAACGGTTTCGGGAGCTCACTGATCTCCTGGCCTCCACCAACACAATGTGGAAATCCCATCCCACCCCTGCAAACAAGAGGTCTTGTGATACCACAGTGGCTGAACTAGACTTATTTGCCTCCGACGGAGCTGAGAAGGCCCTGTGGTGGAAAACGCATACATTTTATTCCTGTGCAAATAAGCCCGGCACTATGCTTTCCAGGAAACTCAATGCAGCAGCTTGTGCCCACAAACCTATCCGCCTTCGCTCCGCCAATGGAGATATCTCACTTCTGATCCAAACAAAGTCTCAGCGGCCTTGGCAGACTTTCTGACCTCTCTTTATAGTAAACCTTCCTCTTTCCCTCTCGACCAAGCTGGAAAAAATAATGGACACTCCACTAAGGGCATTGTTCCCTGTCTTATATATCATATCAGGATGTTATGTAAAATACAAGTGTTATAAATGTAAGTGTTATAAACTTATAGTAAGCCATTACTGGCATTAAGTGTCTGTTCTGTTGCCACAGAAGAGTTAAAGTGGTTGTAAAGGATCAAGGTTTACCATGAAGGTAAAAAAAACCTGTGTGCATCAGCCCCGAGCCCCCCCAATACTTACCTGAGACCCATCTTGATCTAGCGATGTGCACAGGAGCAGTTGCTCTCCAGGACTTTCCCTCCTCATCCACTGCTGTCAATCACAGCTAGTGAGCCAATGAGAAGAGAGGGGGTGGGGACAAGACACGGCTCTGTGTCTGAATGCACATGCAGAGCAGTGGCTGGGGAGCGAGCCTGCTTAGGTGCCCCCCACAGCAAGCTCTGGGGGCACTTGGCAGGGAGTAGGGGGCCAGGAGTGCTGGTGTGGAACCGGATTAGAGGAGGATTGGGGCTGCTCTGTGCGAAACAATTACACAAGTATGACATGTTTGTTATTTTTCATATAAAAAAATTCTGTCTTTAACTACTTCCATACAGGGCATTTTGACCCCCTTGCTGTCCATGCCAATTTTCAGCTTTCAGCGCTGTCACACTTTGAATGAGAATTGTGCGGTCATGCGACGTTGTACCCAAAATAATTTTGATAATTTTTTCCCCCACAAATAGAGCTTTCTTTTGGTGGTATTTGATCACCAGTTTTTATTTTTCGCGCTATAAACAAAAAAAGAGCGACAATTTTGAAAAAAAACCACAATATTTATTACTTTTTGCTATAATAAATATCCCAATTTTTTAAAAAAAACATTTTTTTTCCTCAGTTTAGGCCAATATGTATTCTTCTACATATTTTTTGTAAAAAAAAAATTGCAGTAAGTGTATATTGATTGGATTGCGCAAAAGTTATAGCGTCTACAAAATAGGGGATAGAATTAAGGCATTTTTGTTATTATTATTTTTTTACTAGTAATGGCGGCGATCTACAATTTTTTTTGTGACTGCAATATTGCGGCGGACATATTGGACACTTTTGACACCAGTGACATTTATACAGCGATCTGTGCTAAAAAAAGCATTTATTACTCTATAAATGCCACTGGCAGAGAAGGCGTTAACACCAGGGGGTGATCAAAGGGTTAACTGTGTGTCCTAGGAGTGATTCTAACTGTGGGGGGAGGGGACTCACAAGGGGAGGAGACTGATCTGTGTTCCTCTGTAATGGGAACACACGGATCGGGTCTCCTTACCCGACAGGATGTGGATATGTGTGTCCACGGTCCTGCTCAGTTAACGGGCAATCGCAGGAGTCCGGCGGACATCGCGGCCGCCGGGCACACGCATTGGGTCCTGAGCGAGTGCGCGTTCTCCACAATGCAGGGAATCCCAGGACGTCATATGACGCCCGCCCGTCATATGACAATACAGCAGTAGGGAAGTGGTTAGTAACACTTTAAATACTGTATACATACACACGTGATGGTAAATATGGCATTTTGGGTTTGATATTGTTCCATATAATATTTTTGAATTAGATTTTGGAAATAAAACATTGTATATGCGTTTAAACTATTTGAGTTTCCATTTGTACCTGTAAAGTCTAGGTTAGAATAATATTTCTTTCTTAATGTAGTTTAAAATTTTCTTATGTGGTACTTAGGTGGTCCTTTTTTTTTTAAGATAGTTTTTGATCTGTTTTATTTTAATTTCTAAAGTTCGCCAATTTCCAACCATGTTTAATATACGTTTTTGAATATTTCTATACATTTTTTTTTTTTTTTTCAAATAAATTTTACATTCTAGCTGCTTCCATTAGACAGCTTTTGCAGAGAATACTGGGCTATTTAATAAGAAAATCCCACACTGCTCATACACTTATTAGCTCCTGCTTCAATGGCTTTGCTGCTTTGCATACCCTGCTTGCTGGCTGAAAGTATAAAATCTGAAATGTTTCTATGTAATATTTATTATTTGCATGAAGAAACATTACATTTCTATAATTGAACATAATGAGGAGAACATTTGTGCAAGAGCACTATACACCCCCTTTAAGGCAAAAAAACAAACCCCCCGCACTGTGCACATTTTATAAATTAACAGCAAAATAGACAGAATTTGGTCTTTTTGAGTTCACAAAAAGCAACCAACCTAGACAAATCTTACCTGGAGAAAATGATTTGGCTGCATATTTCTTGTCGTGTTGTTTATGAAATAATTTATTGGGGTCCCTTCTTTATCCAGGCAATGTTTAGTCTGTGCATGGTGGAAAGTGAAGCCGATGAAGTTAACTTGCACGGTGTGACCAGCCTTGGATTAAAACAGGCCCTGGATTTCGCCTACACTGGGCAGGTACTGTACACAGTTAGTATCATCTAGCAAATTACTGTAAATGCTTAGATACCATATACGTTCATGGCTATATTTTAAAAATCACAATTATTCAGAGTAAAGGAATTTGTACAAGCTTCACCACCTTTGTTATAAACCATAGCAAAACCAAAATGAAATTACCGGAATTGTAAAAATATATCCACTTTAAAATGCATGTAATGCCAAAACATGTGAGGATTGTAAGCCCTGTCAGGCTTTATTGCTGTTTTTCAATTTGGGAGCATCGCCTTTTCCATGTGTGCTGGAGACCATTGTCTTATGTACAGAAAGTAAAATAAAATTGAACATTTTTCAGTCTGACAGTAGCGGGGTGAGGGAAAATCTTTCAATGGGGCACTTGTGGTAACAACTGTCTAAGCCCCCATACACACGGTCGGAAATTCCAACAACAAAATCTGTCTGATTCTTTCCGACGGATTTTATCTGAAACTGGTGTTGCATACACACGGTCGGACAAAGTTGTCGGAAAAACCCGATCGTTCGTAACGTGATAATGTTCGTTCATTACGACAGGACTACGTTCAGGCTAGTAGCCAATAGCTTTGGTCTCGTAATTTGATCTGAGCATGCGTGGCACTTTGTCTGATCGTAATTCTCAACAAACGATCTGACAAAGTACGAACGGATCATGTTGTTGGAAAATTTTATATCCAGCTCTCAAACTTTGTTGGTCGAACATTCCGACGGAAAAAGTCAGATGGAGCCCACACACGGTTGGATTATCCGACAACACGGTCCGATCGGGCATTTTTTGTCGGAATTTCCAACCGTGTGTACGGAGGCTAAGAGGGGATTTCCCCTCG
The DNA here is from genome assembly GCF_037356315.1 of Lithobates pipiens. Classification (NCBI taxonomy): domain Eukaryota; kingdom Metazoa; phylum Chordata; class Amphibia; order Anura; family Ranidae; genus Lithobates; species Lithobates pipiens. Next base: position 311,801,075 of record NW_027507758.1, on the reverse strand, counting down.
CTTTGCAGAGATTTCCTTTTACTTCCTGTTGTATCTCTGGAAGCGAAGTGAAGTTAAATCTCCCCTCCAAGACAGAAAAAGCAAAAAAGCAAATGAAATAAATTGTAATAAATAACCTGACTTAAAGTGTTACTAAACCCACAACAGTTAAAACAGTCTGTATATGCAGTAAAGCATGCTTTTTATGCACACTGTGGAACCTAAGTGGTTAATCCTCTGCATTGTGTAAAACAGGCTCTTTGATCCTGACTTCTCTGATCCTCCTTTCATTGTCCCCTAATAATTTCCCGATAACAGAGTCTATGGACTCAGGTTGCACATGCTCCGTTTTCCTGTGCATTGGTAAGTGTTTTTTTTTTGGGAGGGTGCATGTGATCAGCACAGGGCCGATCAGCACTGTCCAGAAAGAAGGTCAGGGGACTTGCAGTCTCATAGGACAGTCAGAAACCCCTTCTACAAGCTTTAACCAGTGCTTGCCTGGAAACTGAAGTCAAAAGACTGCTCTAACTGCTTACGAAAAAGGGTATTTAGCAGTTTATATTTACTAAAATAATTGCATTTCCATGTTCTGTGTACTGTGGGAGACCAGGTATAGTGAATGCAGGGCCCTGGGTTTAGTAACACGTTAACCATTTTGTAACCTATACAATGCAGCAAAAGAGAAGTTTTGGCTTTAGATTCACTGTAAGCACAATCCTAAAACTAAATGGCATAGGGAATCAGCAGTGGTAGAAAATGTGTGGACAGAAAGTATGAATAAATGTACAAATAATAAATAAAAACTCACATATTCATTTTTTGTATTAAATTCATGTTTGGACCCATTGCACACAGGCAAAAAAGATGTTCTTTAGTGCTAGACAAGATTAGGAGGACTTTTTTTCTAAAAAGAAGATTAATCTGGTCATATTTGATTGACCTGAATTGGATTTGCTGGTCAATTTCATAGCAATTTAATAAGCTGTGCATACAAAGACAGGAAATGCAAGAACAAATTAGATCAGGAAAATTGATGTCTGCTTTTTGACCAACAAATACAAACATAAGATGGAAGCCTATTTATTGGGGAAAAAAAATCATACAGTATATACTAATAAAAGGAAAAGTGTAGTGTAGTTTCCGTGGATACATATTTTAGGTTATTTCAGTTTTTACCCTAAAGTCATTGTTGATTTGACTTTCACATGGTTACATGCTTTTTCTTTTATATTTTTTGATTGTATTAGATGTATAGATAAATCTACACATCTCTATATTTAATGCAACAGGATGATTAAAGAGGCAAGCATTTAGGACCCATCATCACCTTTGCCATGTGTTAGCGTGTGATATGCCGTGCATTAACGTGCTTTGTGGTAAAGCAGCATGCTTATTTGAATGGGCTGTCTAAAGCACCAGAATGCATTGTGGTATACTGCTATGTACAGTGCTTTGAAAAAGTATTCAAACCCCTTGAATTTTCCACATTTCGTCATGTTTCAGCCAAAAATGTAAATGTATTTTATTGGGATTTTATATGATAGACCAACACAAAGTGGCAAATAATTGTGAAGTGGAAAGAGAAAGATAACTGTTTTTCAATTTTTTTTACAAATAAATATCTGAAAAGTGTGGCGTGCATTTGTATTCAGCCCCCTTTACTCTGATACCCCTAACTAAGATCTAGTGGAACCAAAGCCTTCAGAAGCCACCTAACTAGTAAATAGAGTCCACCTGTGTGTAATTTAATCTCAGTATAAATACAGCTGTTCTGTGACATCCTCAGAGGTTTGTTAGAGAACCTTAGTGAACAAACAGCGTCATGAAGGCCAAGGAACACACCAGACGGGTCAGGGATAATGTTGTGGAGAAGTTTAAAGCAGGATTAGGTTATAAAAAATATCCCAAGCTTTGAAAATCTCACAGAGCACTGTTCAATCCATCATCTGAAAATGGAAAGAGTATGGCACAACTGCAAACCTACCAAGACATGGCCACCCACCTAAACTGACAGGTCGGGCAGGGAGAGCATTAATCAAGGAAGCAGCCAAGAGGCCCATGGTAATTCTGGAGGCGCTCCAGAGATCCACAGCTCAGGTTGGAGGATCTGTCCACAGGACAACTAATAGTCGTGCACTCCACAAATCTGGCCTTTATGGAAGAGTGGCAAGAAGAAAGCCATTCTTGAAAGAAACCCATAAGAAATTGTGTTTGCATTTTCCGAGAAGCCATGTGGGGGGCACAGCGAACACGTGGAAGAAGGTGCTCTGGTCAGATGAGACCAAAATTGAACTTTTTGGCCTAAAAGCAAAACGCTATGGGTGGCGGGAAACTAACACTGCACTTCACCCTGAACACACAATTCCCACTGTGAAACATGGTGGTGGCAACTTCATGTTGTGGGAATGCTTTTCTTTAGCAGGGACAGGGAAGCTGGTCAGAGTTGATGGGAAGTTGGATGGAGCCAAATACAGGTTCTTCTAAGATTGCCCTGTTAGCATCTGCAAAAAACTTGACTGGGGCAGAGGTTCACCTTCCAGCAGGACAACGACCCTAAACATACAGCCAGAGCTAAAATGAAATGGTTTCGTTTAAAGCATATTCATGTGCTAGAACAGCCCAGTCACAGTCCAGACCTAAATTCAATTGAGAATCTGTGGCAAGACGTAAATGCTGTTCACAGACACTCTCCATCCAAAATACCCAAAAACACGTGCAGCGAAAGGTGGTTCTACAAAGTATTGACTCAGGGGGGCTGAATACAAATGCACGCCACACTTTTCATATATTTATTTGTAAACAAATTTGAACGCCATTTATCACTTTCCTTCCACTTCACAATTATGTGCCACTTTGTGTTGGTCTATCACATAAAATCCCAATAAAATACATTGACATTTCTGGTTGAAACATGACAAAATGTGGAAAATTTTAAGGGGTGTGAATGCTTTTTCGAGGCACTGAAAGTGCTTTAAGGTGCCATTCAGAACAATGCAACTGGGTAAACGGGCCCATAAAATGTAAAAGTCACATAAAAAAAACTGAAACTTTGGTCTTAAGTATTTGGTAGGGTCACTTTTATTCCCCTCTTTCATACTTTCTAGAGTAATGAAAGTGAGAATGATGGTGGGTCATGGTGAATTATTTAAGAGTGTGTCTTCAGTATATCCACATTTCATGCATTTCCCTATCTCCAGAAGTAGCATTGATAGTTCTATTACTTAGCCTATGGGGCCATCTAGTGGTTAATATACAGATTACAAGCACCTATTCACAAGTAAAGCTTTATATATTACTAATAATGCAAGTAATATTATTCATGTTAATAAGAGGATACACTTGAAAATTTTATATTTTGCTATTATATAAGTATATATCCCAAACTTGTTTTGCAGTGCTTTTCTGAGCCTGATTTATTAGTGTGATATGAGGTGAAGTAAATACAAACTGATTAAATGTTTACAGTGAACACAGATTCACGTCACAACAGTTTTTGTCATTTCATAGTTTAGAATCAGAATAATTGAATAAAGGCTTCATGCTGCTGACTGTGTCTTTGTGAGAAAAAGGTCAGGATTCTGGGAGAGAACACATTAATACTTACTACCAGCACAGTTCTTTAGTGGCTAGCAGTCAGTCAGGCCTATACTCTTCAAAGCAGAGTATCACAAAACATTACTATTATGATTATTATTATTATTATTATTATTATTGTGTCAAAGTAAATGAGAAATACATTATGATAGAACTGAAAATAGCCAACTGTTCCAGATGAACTAATACAGCATTAAATGACATTTTAACATTATTGCAGTTATTCAATTATTGCATTATTATTAGAATAGTTATTACTAATGTACTCAAGATAATTATATTGTATTCATTTTAACATTTCTATATGAACTCACAGTAATTATTTTAAGGAGGCCCTCGAAATGTGAAGGTGCATAGCATTGATATTCAGTGGAAAAATGCCTTGTTTTTAACTGCATTTGCTTATTTATTAGATTCTTCTGGAACCTGGAGCAATTCAAGATGTACTGGCTGCTGGTAGTCACTTGCAATTACTTGAGCTCTTGAACCTCTGTTCCCAGTATCTTATCCAGGTAAGAGTCTTTTAATTGTAGGTATTTTTCCTTTAATACATTAGGTAATTGTTGCCTTTTTCCTACATGAGTCTAAAACGGTGCATGGCTGTAATAACAAAGGTGAACGTGAATATCAATAGTGTTTTTTCTACATTCCTAAAACCAAGGTTGGATACGGTCATAGTTAATGATTTAACAGTCGAATTGTGGAGCTTTACCAGCTTGACCAGTTAATAGCGATGTAAGCATGAATCTTCCTATGTAACGGACATCTCAGTCTGTCTCACTACAACAGTTATGGAGAACTTGTGCCTGGCTTCTAGTGATTTTTGTTCCCATATGCTACTTAACAGTCAATGTTTTTTAATTCCATATGCTTTCTAGCATCCAATGATTTTTGTACCTGTAAACTCTCAGATGTCAAGGATTTCTTTATTGTACATATTGTATGTGTCTGTCTATTTTTTTTTTTTTTTTGGTGTGTCTTTATGCTGCCTAGCCCCCATTTTCTACTTAAGTCTTCATTCTGTGACTGTCAATTTAATAATGCATGAAGAGAAGACATAGCTGCACGCCAATGACATCACTCAGTGCAACAAAATGTTATTCCACAGAGCCAAAATGACAGTACCTGTGGACTGCTCACACTAACATGTTTTACCAAAGGCAGTCATAGTTGCAGAGGTCCTCTGCAATTAAGCCTATTTTGGGGCAAAACTCCTAGGTTCACACTATTGCGGGTAGCTTCGGGTGTGGGAATCGCAACCACCTGCAGTCAAAATGCACTGCTCTTTAAAAACACATTCATTGTTGACATCCTACGCATCTAAAAACACAGCATGTTTGTGGGAACCACAGGGAAATCACATGGTGCAAAAAAGCACCATGCGATTTCCTGGACGCTGCGTTTTAAAATGCTGCAGGAACCATTTTCCTGCGTCAAATGAATGGGCCTGCCATGCCTGTGCAAATGCGAGATGCAAACCCGCAAGAGTGTGAACCTTAAGCTGTAATGTTATATGCAGGAAGCAGTACAACTAACTGTTGTTATGTGGAGGAATAGTTGTGGGCACATGTGTGCAAATGCCAGTAATATATTGACGGTACCTGAGTTCTTTTGAAAGTCAACCAATTAATGTATTATTGTGCTTTAAAACATGGCATTACATCCACACATTTGCCTCACATCTACTGGACAGATATTACAACATAGTTAGCCTTAACATTCTCCAAAAATCAATAATGGGACAAGGTGCTCATAACTGAATTAATTCATAACTGAATTCAATTTACATTATTATTATTGTCTTCACACTTGGAACCATATTTTTTTTATTAGAAATATATAAATAACAAAAAAGCTATCTGAAGCTCCCATCCTGACACACCAGGCATAAAGAATATTATTGCTTTGGCTTTGACAGCACTTAATTGACTCTGTGGCATGTGAAACTGACTTGCAATGCTTTTCAGCATTTAAGGACATAATTTACTGAAGAAATGAGACAGCCTTCCCAAAGAAATGGTGTTTGGTGAAAATGGATACCCGATCATCAGTAGTGATGCTGGTATCAGGGGCACTCATGGACAACCTACCTTTCTGTGTCAGCTGCTATCTATAATACAGCTAAAGAACAATTTGTTGTACTGACTTTAAAATGTACCCAGATGCAGCTAATATTCTGTGGCATGTTTTCCTTAGTCCTCATGGAATTCCAGATGAGGAAGTAAAACTCCCCCCCCCCCCCCCCCTCCACGCTCCAGATACACAAAGAACACCAGGGTGAAACCTTTTACTCCCTCAATTTGGGTCCCAGTAAGGACAGAGGAAAACAATGAACACCATGGGGACTATTAGACACTACTGTATACATCTTAAAGTTAAGTACAATATAATACTTTTTAACTGGTTAACCTTCAAATAACTACATACGTGGTGAACTGTAATTTTAGGGTCGGATGTCATTGGTGGACACGAGCACTTAAGAGAGGGTATCTTTGTTTGTGGGCTTATTATAAAGCATTTACATATTCCTAGCCAACAATAAATAAGCTTTCAAGAACCCCCTAATCGCCTATGTTACTGGAGACTAGTGACAAGCTGTGCCTGGGTCCAGTTTGGGGTATGTTCTGCGAACTTTACTGAGGCTTAGATGCCAAATCCAAACTCAGTTAAAAGCAATGGGAGCCTAATCTTAGAAAGTAGTAGGCTATGTTCTAGGCTATTAGGCAAGGGAATGTCAAAATGTAGCGCACCCCACGTAGGAGCCGCAGGTGAAATGAGATCCCCCCACCCCTGCAGAGCTGGGCACACTGAGTTTCCACAGTCTCCCAGAGTCAGAAAACAGTGCGGCACTTAGTTTTTTTGTATTTTGAAGGGATATAACTTGGGATGGGGAGTAGGGGTATTAGGGGATGCCCACTTGACTTAAAACAACTTCTGAAGCAACTTTCCTATAGTATATACTGTCTATACTGTCTATATACACTCCTCTGCTCCGCTAGCACACTTGCTTGCAGAACTCAACTGGTACACTTGACAAAAAGATGATCCTGACACAGCACTCAGTTGGATCTTAGAGCAACATCCTGTTATAGGCAGGAACCCTATAGCAAATTGTGTAAATGTGTAGCAAAAGTCAGTGTCCAGCTTCTAACCCTGTGCCTATTGATCCCAGCACCACCTCTTCAGACACTGCCAGCCCACCTGGCTGCAGCTGCTCCTTTTACTAGCCCCCCGGGCTACTTGTCCATAGTCCTTCCAGCCTGACACTCTCTCTCTCTCTCTCTCTCTACAGTCCTTACAGACTGCTCATTCTCACAAGCACACCTGGCTGGCTCCTCTGGAGAACTCCTGGGTGTGCTGTCCTCTCCTTGTGCCCATGCCTCCAGGAAGAATTTCCTCTGTGTGTTGTAGAGGGTCTCTCCAGCATCTGAGCCACAGGCCAAGGTCACCCCCCCCCCCCCCCAGACTGGAGGGCACCCTCAAGGGTCACCGACAGCCTCCTCAGCACTCCTTCTCCATCTTCCACCTGACTGCACCTGCTAGCATGACTGATGCCAGCTCATTTTGCTGGGTATTGGCTGGTGGCTCTCATCAGTACTCCAAGACTCTACCCTCTACTTCTGAAAGCTTCTCCAGGGTTCCACAGAACTGGGAGGGGGGGTGGGGTTACCAGAGTTCCTGAGTCACTCAGCCCTGGCCCAGATTGAAGCCAGGCCTAGCTCTCAGCCAGACCAAATTTTCCTACAATAACAACTATGTACACTAGCACCAAGCTAGTAGGCGCTACACAAAAGTTATGGGGAGCTGAAGTGGGGGACATATACCAATGCAATTTTTTGGTGAGGAGCAGTAGTTTTAATAATGCTTAAAACAAAACATAAAAAATGTAGAAATCCCTTAACCACTTCAATACAGGGCACTTTCGCCCCCTTCCTTCCCAGCCCAATTTTCAGCTTTCATCGCTCTAGCGCTTTCAGTGACAATTGCACGGCCATGCTACACTGTACCCAAATGAAATTTTTAGCATTTTGTTCACACAAATAGAGCTTTATTTTGGTGTTATTTATTCACGACTCCGTTTTTTTTTTTTTCGATATAAGCGCAAAAAAAGCGGAAATTTGTAAAAAAAACGATATTTTCTTTTTTCTATTTTAAAAGAAATCCAATAAAATCTAATTTTGTCATAAATTTAAGCCAAAATGTATTCTGCTACATGTTTTTGGTAAAAAAAATTCAGTTAAGTGTATAATAATTGGTTTGTGTGATCACGGACATATGTACACAAATGATCATGTACAAATGTGTGCAGGTGATCACGTACATATGTGTGCATATGTGTGCAGATAATCATTGGGACATGTGATTTTAGTGGGACATATGTGGGGGACATTTATTATTAACTTGCTCCCTGATGGTGTCTTGCATGTGGATTTTGTGAACACAAGTGGATTTTTTGAACCAAAGTGGAGAGTTAACAACCAGGAGTTAAAAACAGGAGTTAAGACAGGAGTCTCTAACCTCTATCCTACCTCCATCCTCCCCTCCATTTTAAAGATCCCACTGCAAGGGGCAACCAGACAGCTTTCCAGAAACGTCAGGCTGACAGCAAGCCAGATTCACCGGAACCAGAGTGTTTAACAGGGACCACCGCAGCCATGTAAGCTCGCACCTCCACCCCCCCCCCCCCCAGTGATTGTTCCAGGGTTTCCGTCCGACCGCCTACGGGGGTCAGGAAGGAATTTTTGCCCCACTGGTGCGTTTGGCTGCTACTGTCAGTGGGTTTTTCGCCTTCCTCTGGAACAATCAGGAACAACCATAGGTTAGCATGCCCCTACCTCCGGCCTCCTTTCCATTTTTTACGATATCCTAGGACGACTATTCCAGATCACAGCCAGACTTCTTTTCTGAGCAGAGACCTTCACCTTAAGTAAAGGTAGCTGGAACAGCCAGCAACAGAATACAACAACTCCTTCCGCATCCATATAGGCATCCCCTGATCAACTTGCGCGCTAATAGCCTCAAGCACGGCGGCAAGTCTGATACCTAGCCCCACCTCAGGATCAATACCCTGATCAGGATCATCATCTTAGGCCCATAGTACCATCAACAGCATCCGCAAACCATGTGCTACTTCAAATACTCAGCTGAAGTTCTGCACAGACTAAGGAACATCAACACCACATTGCCATCTTCCATACAAAAAATACTTCAAAGAGAACAACTATTAAAAACCGGACGACAAGCAGCTCCCAACCACAGGAAGACATCTACTCGACCACTACAATTAGATTGCGCCTTGATTAACGCCAGGTCTGCAGTCAAACATAGACTGGAAGTACACGACTTCATCATCGAGAACAATGTAGACTGCCTCTTCATCACCGAAAGCTGGTTAACCTCTGACTGCAACACCATCCTCACCGAATTGGTGCCGGAAAACTACAGGATCCTAACCGAACACCGGATAGGGAAAAAAGGAGGAGGCCTAGCAGTGATCTTTAAAGGTCACCTGGATCTCACTAAACCATCATCTCAGAACCCAGTGCCTTTTATGGAAACCCTGATGCTACATCTTCAACCAACACCTCATGACACCACTCATATTCTACTGTGCTACAGACCACCGGGACCAAAATCCAATCTTCTTTCACCCCTCACGGAATCCTTTGCAATGCACACCCTAAAATTCAAAAATTTCCTGGCACTCGGAGATTTCAACCTTTGGGCAAATGAGCCTAAAGACCCCATCGTGACTGCCTGCATCAATCAACTAGAAGAACTGGGTCTACAGCAACTGATAAAGACTCCCACGCATGGGTCAGGACACACCCTGGACCTCATTTTCAAACAGAACATCAACATCAACATACTCGACAACATAACTCTGCCATGGACGGATCACCACGCCATCAAATTCAAAATCGCTACCAACGCAAAACGGAAACCTGTAACAACGCACTGGACCAGATCGCATAAACAACTGTACTCCGAAGCCTTCAAAACCACTCTGTCCAAAAAGATATCTACAATAACCTTAAACCACTCTACGGAGGAAACACTCAACTCGCTGAACAAGGCATTACTGCAATCAGCAGACTCGGTAGCACCAAAACGCAGGGCACTCATCAGGAAGAAAAATGCTGGATGGTTTAATAGCTCCCTCTCCGTACTAAAGCAAGAACGCAGAAGAGCGGAAAGAACATGGAGAAGAAATCCCACCGAGGAAAACCTATTTAACTACAAAGGTCTCACAGAGAATTATCAGAAAGCAATCTTCAAAGCCAAAAAGGACCACTTCTCATATACAATCTCAACGTCCGCAAACCAACCACGGGAACTGTTTAGACTGGTTAATCAATCAATGAATCCGGTGTGCCTAGAACCCCCAGAAAGCGAATCCCAGGATTACTGTGACAAACTGTCGGATTTTTTCATCGATAAAGTCAAAACCATCAGGGAAACAATTTGTCAGAAGAAAACATCCAACCTCAGCCAGCAAATACATAAAGAGGATGTCTGCACCAACATACCGCAACCGCCAACATTTTCACTATCCCCAATTACCGTAGACACCGCAAAAAACATCATTAATAAACTGCGTGACAGTACCTCACCTATTGACATCACCCCCACAAAACTACTGAAAGAATGCTCCGACATCGTGGCTCCAACCATAACCCACCTCATAAACCGATCATTCCACGAAGGGATTGTTCCCAGCATCCTCAAACAAGGCATTGTCAAACCTCTACTCAAGAAACCAAACCTGGACCCTCAGGATCCAAACAACCGTAGGCCAATTACAAGCCTCAACACCATTTCTAAGATCATGGAGAAAGCTGTAGTACATCAGCTACAACTTCACCTGGATACTCACAAACTCCTGGACCCGCTGCAATCAGGCTTCCGCCCGGGTCATGGAACAGAAACAGATCTCCTCAAGATTTGGGATGACGCCCTCGAAGCAGCAGATGACGGAGAGCTGTGTCTCCTCGTACTGCTAGACCTAAGTGCAGCGTTTGATACAGTAGATCACAATACTCTACTCGTCCGCCTCACAGAAGTAGCCGGAGTCCAAGACATAGATCTCCAATGGTTCGCGTCCTTCCTAGGAAATCGGTCACAGACAGTGAAACTAGGAAAATTCCTGTCCGAAACTCGGGCAGTCACCTGCGGAGTCCCTTAAGGCTCTCCGTTGTCACCCGTTCTCTTCAACATTTACATTCGCCCACTCCTTCAAATCATCAGATGCTCAGATCTCTGCTTCCACTCTTACGCTGACGACACGCAACTTTATTTCCGGATCAATGGAAAAAAAGATCACCAACAACAACTTGAAAACTGCCTCAAATCAATAGAGGACTGGATGACCACCAACTCCCTCCAGCTGAACGAATCAAAGACAGAGCTTCTTATCTTACACCCAAATCATAAGCCCGCAACCAAAACCTCCTGGTCTCCACCAACCGTCTTTGGGCAGACTATCTCCCCAAAGACCAAAGCGAAGAGTCTCGGGGTTATTTTAGACGCACAAATGTCAATGGATGCGCAAATAGGATCTGTAGTCAGTCGATCTCACCATCTGCTGCGCATGCTTCGCAGACTCATCCCTTTTATCCCAAAGAATGACAAAGCAGTGGTAGTTGGAACAATCATTAATTCACGACTGGACTACGCAAACTCGCTTTACATAGGATTACCACAATATCAACTTGCGCGATTACAACTGATCCAAAACACGGCGGCAAGGCTGATAACAGGAAAAAAACCCTGGGAATCCATCTCTCCTTCGCTGAGGAGCTTACATTGGTTAACCGTAAAAAATCGGATCACGTTCAAGACCCTGTGCCTCACCCACAAATGCATGCATAGAGAAGCTCCGCAATACCTAATGGAGAAAATAAATCATTACACACCAAACCGCAGTCTTCGATCAGCCAACAAAAACCTCCTTCTCGTGCCCAAAGCCCGGTATAAATCCAAGGGTGATCGGAGATTCGCTGTCCAAGGGCCTCGGCTATGGAATGCTCTACCAATCAACATCCGCCTGGAAGAAAATCACCTGGCTTTTAGGAAAAAACTCAAGACCTTCCTCTTTTAGCAGATGATCAAAGCTCGCCACAGCGCCTAGAGGCGATTCAGTTCGCATTGTGCGCTATACAAGTATTTTATTCATTAGGGACATGTGTTTTTATTATTTGGGGACATGTGTGTTTTGGGGACATATGTGGGGACATTGTGTTTATACTGTGTGGTGTGTTGTGTGTTTACACTAGACTGATGATCAGTGAGTAAAAAGCTGTAAAAAACAGCTCATACTCACTGATCATCAGCCGGCTGCAGCGATCTGCTCTCCTCTCCTCAGCGATGACTTCCGTGTGAGGAGAGGAGGAGAAGATTGCCTAGCAACCGGCTGTTTGTTTACATCACATGATGGCCGTGATTGGACACGGCCGTCATGTGATCAGGAGGGCCAATCACAGAGCCCTCCTGCCGATCTGAGATGCGCCGTGTCCGGATGACACGAGCACATCGGGATCGCACTGCTGCGCGGACGCGCGCACGCGCGAACCCGCTCCTTCTGAAGGACGTTCCTGAACGTCCTATCAGAAGTAGACGGCTCCCACCCGGCCGTATATGTGCATTGGCCGGGTGGGAAGTGGTTAAATAGCATGCTTGGAGAATGTCTTTAAATCTGCATACATGGATGTATTTAACCTACAACACCAAAAATTACATTTACAAAGAAAAAAAAATGTTGTACAGTCAATTAAGCTCTGCAAGATTTTACCCCCTTTATGACCAGACCTTTTTTGCTATTCGGCACTGCTCTACTTTAACTGGTAATTACGTGGTCATGCAATGTTATATCCAAACAAAATTCATATGATTTCTTTCACACAAATAGAGCTTTATTTTGGTTGTATTTGATCATCACTGGGTTTTTGATTTTTTGCAATATAAACAAAAATTAGAAAAAAATCAATATTTTTTACTTTCTGCTATAAAATATATCCAATAAAAAAAGTATAAATAATAAATCAATTTTGGCCAAAATGTATTCTGCTACATGCCTTTGATAAAAGAAATCTCAATAACTGTATAGTGATTGGTTTGTGCAAAAGTTATAACACTTTTTTTTTTGTACTACTAATGACGATGATTAGCGACTTATAATGGCACTGTGATAGTGCGGTGATACCAGATGAAACCAGATACTAACTGATGCTGTGGGAACTGAATAAGTGCCACTGACATCACCAGTGACCTTAATACAGTGATCAGTAATACTACACACTGTTGGTGTACTAATGACACTGGCTGGGAAGAGGTTAACATCTAAGGCAATCAAGGGGTTAAATGTGTGCCTAACTTTGTGTAATGTGTGTAATGTGGGCTGCTTTTACTACTAGATCTCTCAATTCCTCATCCCTGTTTTGTACAGAGCTCTGTGTTGTTTATCAACACAGAGCTCTGGGTTGTGATTGCACACAGATGATCAGCAGATCCCAGCCATGCCCTAAACCCAGGAGTAGGCAGCAACGTACAGGTGCGTTGCTTTGCCTACAGTGGCCTCTTACTCTCAAATTGACAGTAAGTCTATGTTCAATCTGCTAAGGGGTTGAAATTGTGCGAGTTCAGCTGAACTTGCACGATTTCAACCTTGCAATGCAGTCTGACTTCAGCAGCGATTTGCAGACATCTGTGCGGGTTCCTGCAAGTCACCAAAAGTAGTACAGGAACTACTTTTGGGAATCAGTACCGTAACTCGGACGGTGACAATGCCAGCAATAGCCACTGATTTGGCATGCCATTTTACATGTCAAAAGGCATGCCAAATCGCTCCAATATGAATCTAGCCTAAATTACAGCTCCAGGTCTCTTTGTAAACAAACAGCCAAGGATTCCCTTCATTTATATGAGACCCTTGTTCTAGATGAGGTCCGATATAAATGTTAATGGAGGACCCTATACAAAAGAAAATGGCACAGGTTTTCCCCTAAACATACATATCAGACCCTTTTCCCTGATAACGTTGTGATATGTATATCCAGGAGAACCCTACACGCGCAAAAAAAAAAATAATTAAAAAAAAATCATGTTTAGCCACTTCAATACAGGGCACTCTCACTCCTTCTTGCCCAGGCCAGCTTTCAGCGCTGTCACTATTTAAATGACAATTGCGCAGTCATGCTACACTCTACCCAAACAAAATTTTTATAATTATGTTCCCACAAATAGAGCTTTCTTTTGATGCTATTTGATCACTTTTGAGGTTTTTATTTTTTTCTAAACGAATAAAAAAAGACTGAAAGTTTTGAAAAAAAAAAGTATTTTCTTTGTTTTTGTTATAAAATTTTGTAAATAAGTAAGTTTTCTCCTTCACTGATGGACACTGATAAGCTGCACTGATGGGCACTGATAAGGTGGCACCAATGAGATGGCACAGAGGAGGTGGCACTGATGGGTACTGATAGGCAGCACTGATGGGCACTGATAGGCAGCACTGATAGGTGGCATTGATAGGCGGCACTGATGGGCACTCATAGGTGGCACTGATGGGCATTAATAGGCAGCACTGGGCACTCTCAGGTGGCACTGATGGGCACTGATGAGCGCTGAAAGGCAGCACTGATGGGCATTGATGGGCACTGATGGCTCGCACAGGCATCACTGGCAGGCATTTTTCAATGGCACTGATTGGCATTTGCCTGGTGGTCTAGGGTGGCATACTTGGTGGTCCAGTGTGGTGGCCATCCCTGGTGGTCCTGGGCAGGCATCCGAGGGGGGGCTGCGCTGATAAACAATAAGCACAGACCCCCCCATCAGGAGAACAGCCATTTGGCTCTCTTCTACTCGCATGTCAGACGAGAGTAAAAAAAAGCTGATCAATGGCTCTTTCTGTTTACATCGTGATCAGCTGGGATTGGACATAGCTGATCACGTGGTAAAGAGTCTCTGTTAGAGACTCTTTAACTAGATCAGAGTTGCAGTGTGTCAGACTGACACACCGCAACAACAATCGCCACAATGCGTGTCCCCAGGGGTGCGCAGCGGCTTGATATCCTGGCGATATCATATGACGTCCTGTCAGGATATCGCAACCACTTTGCCAACGTCATATTGCTCTATGGTGGGCAGCAAGTGGTTAAGTAGGTCAGTATTTCTTGAGCCCTGCTCTCAAGGAGATCACAATCCTAAGATCCACAGCCTTCATGCACACATAAATATACTAGGGCCAGTTAGCATACCTTCATTCTTTTGGATGTGGGAGAAAACAAACAAAAGCACAGGGAGCAAGCTCCATGAACACAGGAGTTGATTTACTAAAAGTACATAGACTGTGAACTTTGCAAAGTGCAGTTGCTCCAGAGCTTAATAAAGGAGGTAAAGCTTTACTTTGCAAAGATTATCCAATCACATGCAAGGAAAATAAAAAAGCAGCATTTTTGCTAGGATGATGGAGGTCATCAGAGCTCTCCCCCACATGTGATTGTGTCTTCTTTGCAAAGTGAAGCTTTACCACCTTTACTAAACTCTGAAGCAACGGCAATTTGCAAAGTACACAGTCTATGTACTTTTAGTAAATCAACTCCTGTGTTCATGGAGCTTGCTCCCTGTGCTTTTGTTTGAACCTAGCACTGCAAGTCAAAACTGCTAACCATTAATTCACTAAGCTGCTCATGTAGTCAACACAGCAACAGAACCTGTCGCTGACACAAAAGATAAAAAAGTAGTCTTAAAAAAAGGATTTTCGGGTTTACTTAAACCACAGTGATTACAGTACTCCACTCTCCTTGGCCCCACAAACTGCAATTCATTGCAGTGTATCAGTTGCAATATGGAGCTCTGAATATAGTACTGTAAAAAACAGCACTATATAACCGTGCAGTAGCATGCTACACTAGCAGACTCTCTCTCCCTAAATGCCAGCTGTCTCTCACCCTTACTAAACTCCAACCAATTTTGAAACAGTTGCTGGGAGATCAGCCTTATTTATTGTGTGGACTGTCCAAAAACCATCACTGGCCAAGGTCTTCTACCTGACCAGAGGTGACGTTCAATACATTGGCCAATGATGGCAATGTGCACTGCAATGTGGGACGTTTGGCTGGGCAATTTTAATCCCTACTACAGGCATTGTGGTGCAATGCATCTTCAAAACTCACAGCAGAAGCCTTGACGTGATTTAAAGTAGAACTAAAGGCAAGGTTTTTTTTTTTCATTTTGGATACAGTAAGAGAGAGCCATCCATGCCCTACTGTGGAGAGTTCCCTTCAATTACTGGCCCATAGCTACAAGAGGACGTAAGTGGAAATTCTTCCAATGTGAGTAAAATCCCTGCTAGTCACAAAGGACCAGGGTCAGAAGAACTTGTGTCTCCATTGGAAGATCAGGACAAAAAAGGGTGAATCTCGCTATAGGGGACAACGGCAACAATAAAAAAAGACAGCTATTTTTTATTTTACCTTAGTTACAGTATACTATTTCTTGGAGCAGCTCAGCTCACCCTGCTTGGGTACAAATAAAAAACTTAATAAGCAGTAAATGAACTTGCAGTAGAACCCCTGCAAGACTCTCTCAGTGAGATTTACCTTTTTTTAATGCACAAAAACACAATAAAATACCCAATTGTTTGACAAAATGTAAAAGATTATGTTACTCCGAGTAAATAGATACCAAACATGTCACTATTTAAAAATGAGCATGTCCGTTAATGGCAACAAAGGACAACATTTTACTATCCATAGCCAATGCTTTAAAAGCCTTTACAGTTTACCACTCTAGTTGTACACAGGAGGTCTAGTGCTAGAATTACTGCACATGATCTGACTTTTATGATGATACCTTACATGTAAGGGACAATCACTGTTTGCGTGCGTGCGGGACTGACACATGCATTCGCCTTTGCTTGGGAGCATAGGAGGATGGGCTTTGGAAACATTTTTAAATAATAATTTTTTTTTTACACTGTCGCTTTAAAAAAATATGTTTTATCACTTTTATTTTGTTATCACAGGGAATATAAATATCCCCTGTGATAGCAATAGGCAGTGACCAGTACTATTTATGGAGAGATCTGGGGTCCCTCCTCCCATATCCCTCCTTTGCCCTTGAAAGCAATTGAACACTAAGATAAGTCTAATCAAATGCTTTTTATTTTTTTTAAATGGCGCCAATTACATTTGGTGAAACTGGAAGTGATGTATGCTCATCGCTTCCGGGTTCCTATATCTTAGGGGGGAACAGAGCCGATCTGGTCTCTGTTTGTCTCTGTGATCAGCAAGCAGAAGCAAGATCCCAGTAAAGCCGTGCCTCACTGCGCTGCTTGTAAAATCAATCCAGTCACTAGTTAGCTGCTGGGATTGCTTTTACAAGAGAGATAAACATCGGCTCAAAAAATCAATACCATGATTATTTCAGTATAACCACCAGTACGTCATTTGTCATCAAGTGGTTAAGGACCAATTGAACCCTTGGTTTAAATCCAGTAAAAACATTCCAGGTGCATCAAAACAAAAGGTGTTTAATGTCTTTCAGATCGTTGTCTTTATAAAGAAATCACAGCCTGAGTACAAACACCTGACTCCTACCAACAGGCTGCAGAGAGGGACCCTTGTAAAAGCCCTCTATACAGGCCCTACCTTTTCCCTGCTGAGTCAGAGTTAGAGTTCGCCAATTAATGGGAACATGAGCTTTGCTGATTGCAGATCTATTGGTCTGACAGAGTAGGGGGTATGCTGCACTTGTGCAGTGGGACCACTATATGACCACAGAGAGCAAGGGTTTTACTTTACAACTGGTAGCGGGGGAGAGGATGTTCTACTCAGGCTATGGCTGCTTTAGAAACTGATTTAAGCAAGGGATAAATTGTGCTTTAAATTTGCCACTCTACCGGAGCCACTGTATAGGGCATAGAGTAGCAGTTTTTGAAACCCCTATTCCCCCATGAGAAGGTCAAATTTAAAGTCCAACTCTGGGATTTAAACAAAATCTTCCCTCGCAGTGGGACCTGCCATGCACTTTAAGAGTAGAATACTTGTTAGGTCTAGGTGGAGCTGAAGAGATTGCATTACTTACTTTACACCCCACTCCATCAAGCGCCGGTGCTCTCCCTTTCTCCCCTGGTGCTCCAGACTGTGGGGGGGGGTCCCTCTGCATTATTACTTAACCCTGCTTTATAGCGTGAGGGGGCAGGCATGTGACAGCAGCGGAGAGAATCTAAGCCCCTGTACACACGGTCCGAGATTTCCACAACCAAATCCGTCGGATTTTGTCTGTCGGATTTTGTCCGTCGGATCTTGTCCAAAACTGTTGCATACACACGGTCGGACAAAGTTGGCGAAAAATCCGATCTTTCAGAACGTGATGACGTCATTTCGTTACAATGGGACTACATTCAGGCTAGTAGCCAATAGCTTTGATGTAGGAATTTGATCTGAGCATGCGTGGCACTTGGTCCAATCAAAATTCTCTACACATGATCGGAGTATGTCCGATCGGCCCAGTTGGTCGGGAAATATTTCCAACATGTTGGAAAATTGGGTCCGACGGATATTCCGACAGAATCAGTCCGATGCATACCACACACAGTCGGATTACCAGACGACATGGTCCGATAGGACACATTCCGACGGATTCTCCGACTGTGTGTACAAGGGCTTAGAGAGCAGGCTTTGTGGGAGTGATTGCACAGTTTGAGGGAACATACATGTACAGTATGGTAAATATTATTTTCTTAAAGTGGTTCTATAGTCATATTTCTAACTTTGACCTACTGGTAAGCCTATAATAAGGCTAAGCCTAAAATTACCTGCAGGTAAAAAGAATATCTCCTAAACCTGTACGGTTTAGGAGATATTCCCCTCGCAATGAGCCGGTGACTTCAACGGCGCATGCGTTCCGGGGATTCTCAGCTGAAAGTCCGGCGAACACCAGACGCTCCCGGGAACAAAACTCCCGCGTGCATGCGCAGGAGTTATGATATTGCGGTTCCGGCCACTCACAGCACCGGAGCTGCGATACCTGGAAGACGTGTGGACAGAGTGAGATGCCAGCACCTCGTTCTAAGGTAAGTATTTCATAATGAGCTAGTATGCGGTGCATACTAGCTCATTATGTCTTTTCCCTTACAGGTGTAGAAAAAAAAGTCAGTGGGTTTACTCCCGCTTTAAGGGGTGGGCAGTTCAAAAGTAGATTTTGGCTTATTGGGAGTTGGAGTCGGACTCCTTATATTGGAGTTGGGCTTTAAAATATGCTTATGTTTGGGGCTCATGCACGTGGGCATTGTTTTCCTTAATTTGATGTGCATTCCAAATGATCAACAAGATAGAAAATGAAGCTGCACTCAGTGAAGTCACACTGTTGGGTTTTTTCAATGTAACAAGCTTCCAGACATAGTCCCCGCCCTAAGCCATACCCGCCTGTTGCATTTCACCTTGACTGGGCTTATTCATAAGCAATGCTGTTTTCTTTGGAACTTCTACAGTGCATTCCAAAAGCACTTCAAATGTAGGTCACATAGATTGTAATGGAGCAGGACACATAACAGTTTGGAAGCTGCTTGGACCTATATTGGATTGCGCTGCATTCCTTTGGACATAGCATGTCCTAGTGAAGTGCATTATTTGCAACGGGTATGCAGTGTCTATGCAGTGGGTATGTAATGTTTATGTATTGTGTGTATGCAGTGTGTATGTATGTGCATAAGTGGTACTTCTGTTCTATGTAAAGAGGGTGCTGGTGAAAAGAATCAAAGGGGGAGCTATGAGCTTGGCTGTATATAGTTCTGAATCCTAAAGTATGTCGGTTACATACACCTGACTTTTGCATTACCTATGCCTGACCCCCACACTCTGTAGATGGTACACCTGACCCCTGCACTATGTATGCTACCAGGGTCAGATCTAGTCTGTCTGATCTGGGTGTGCAAACCCTTACATTTTATCCTCGTGGCTATGTGCACTGTGGTGGTTGGGCTAGCTTTCACTGCATCATTATAGGGTCCACCATGCTGATGCCACTGGTCCTGTAGAGGCAAGACCAAAATCTTGAGGAGCACAGCCCACCCCAGCACCCCCCCCCCCCCCCTTGGATCTGGCCCCTGTGCGTTACCCACCCCAGACCCCTGCACAATGTAAATTAAATTCTACTGACTTCTGCACTCTGTAGATTACATACTTCTGACCCTTGCACTTTCATAGCTTCAAGCTCCTCCCCGCTGTTCACATGATTTTGCCACACCCACCATTCACCATGTTAAGCTACTCCACTACTCCTAATCTATTCTCAAGAATTATGATTTTCAAAAGTTCCCAGATTCGCAATCACATTGTAGAGTACCTCCTTTTTGCCATTAGTAAACTGTTTTCCTAAGCTTCTTTTAATGACCTAAAGCCTAGGCAGCCTAAATCGTATACTCACATAATGCAAACTTGACACTTCAGTGCTCAGAAACCATAGGGGCACCTGCCATTGAAAACAAGTATTATCAAGGCCACAGTGCAACTCAGGCTGGAAGTGGTGCAGCCCTCCAATAGATCGGGGGAAGCCAGCACTGTATAAACAACAAGGAGGGTGCAAACACCTAGTGCATTATTTTCAGCATTTCATCGAAGGGGGAAAAAAATACAGATTATACTCACAAGCAAAGAAGAATAGGGAGCATAACCTAAAACACAGAATCCAGAATTCTGCTCTCCAACCTCAAGGAATTGTGTGGATGACAATATTGACTGATGCGTTTTGGGGGTCTGGTCTTTTTCCTCTGATTTATACTACCTATACTTTTTTGCTTTTTCTTAAGATAATGCACTAGGCGTTTGCACCCTCTTTGTTGTTCTTGTAGCCTAAATCCTATGCTTTGGCAAACGGGAGGCAGTTGGAGAAAAATAAGGTTAACACAATATTAATAATACATACAGAAAGCAGAAAATATACCTAAAGCCAATTTCAATTTCCTGTCAGTTCTACAGTCATGCCCTGTACTCAGCAGTTTTCGTCCATATTTGTGCTCCTTCATCCCTAGAGAAAATTATAAAGTTCAGGCCACCACTGTACAAATTAAGTCACCTTCTCTGAGATGTGGCTTTATGATATTCCCAGGGAAGTGCGGTTACTGGCAGGAAATCTAAATGCATTCAGAACTATGGCCCTGAACTCAGCACAAAGGTTGCTATCACAGCATTTGGTCTCATTTACATGCATGCTGCCCAGATTTTACAGCCTCCTTTCAGGGTGGGGTGGGGGGGCTTGAAAACAGATCCCACTACACCTACCGTAAGTATACTTTGCACTTGCCACTGTGTACTGCAAGAAATTACAAGTTTTATTCTTCAAGTTCTCAAGTATTCAGCAAATAAAAGCTTTGAGAAACTTTGCACCAACTTTCTTCAAATGTTATAAAACAGTATTTACCAGAATAATCACATTACTTAAAAATATATAAGTAATAGTTGTGTGCCCATTTCAACCATTGCTTGCAGGTTACTTGTTTATAGACTTTTTTTTTTTATTATTCTGAATTTAAAAAAATTGGCAAAAAAATTACACGAAAAAAACAAAACAAATGTGTTCTGAGAGAGCGATATTGTAGAAAGAATTCACAACACACTCAGAAGGCAGGATACAGTATACTGTATGCAGGCAAAAAAAACTTAGACTGTGAGCATACCACATAACCTGGTCATGGTGTTTAGACTAGTACAGACTAGTACAGTATCAAAATGATCCGATAAAAGCTACTAGAAGAACATGCTGCAACCGTGTCTCCAGTGCTCCCACAGGTTAGCCATAGCGCCCTCCTCCTCCTGGCACCTCCAGCACATTGGCAAACGCTGTGGAAACTGTTTATGGAAAGTTGTATGGACTCTGTACTATTTAGATGTTTAGTGTTTTTTTTTTAATACCCTCAACACTACACAAAACAGATGCCTTGTATGTCATTGTCAAGATTCTTGCACGCTGTTGGCCTGTAAAACCATTACAGACCTTATTTGTTTATGTTTATATATAAATAATAACCATCTGAATGAGGAATAATTAATGAATGTACGGAGAGCACCATAATTGATTATTTAATGTAGACAGGTATTCAGAATTAACCCTCCTGATCAGACTCTTTGAGTGGGCCTTTACACCAGAGGGCAGAATGGATTGATTAGCTGTCCCAGTGGTCGCATGATTGGGAGTCTGTCCTGGTTCCCAATTATTATTAGAGACCAGCAGCAGTATATGAAAGCTCAATCACTGTGCTTGGAGCCTGCAGTCAGCATGCTCTCTGCAAAGAAATCTGACAATCTATGGACACATATGTGCAGTGTGTGGATGTTAAATCCTCCCCTCTTTTCGGCTGCACATATGCATTATGTGGGCAATAAGACATTAACAGTTGAACCAAAACTGGGTTTATTTTTTTTGTTTTTTTGCCAATAGTTGTACGCTTTGTGGTTCTGCTTACTTCCTACAATGGAATTGAAGAAAAATATCTCTGGTGGAGACACAAAAAAAGACAGGGCTTTAAGGAGGATGTTCCCTTCCTACATGTCCCACTACTTTAGACAGGAACTTTGCATACCTCCCAACTTTTTGAGATGGGAACGAGGGAGACCTATTAGCAAAATTATGTAGGTACAGGATACACACCCTGCCACACCCCCTTAAAGGAGAACTATGTAAAAAAAAGAATAGTTAAACCCACAAGTGCTTTTTTTATGTTCATAATTTTTTTTATTTATAATTTTTTTTTACTTTCAAACATTTTTGAGATAAGAAAACACAGGTTACAAAATTAGAGTGGAGTTAGCCCTTGTACACACGGTCGGACATTCTGACAACCAAATCCGTTGGATTTTGTCCGAAACTGTTGCAAACACACGGTCGGACAAAGTTGTCGGAAAATCCGATTGTTCAGAACGTGATGACGGGACTACGTTCAGGCTAGTAGCCAATAGCTTTGATGTAGGAATTTGATCTGAGCATGCGTGGCACTTTGTCCGATCAGAATTCTCTACACATGATCGGAGTATGTCCGATCGGAGCATTTTGTCGGAAAATTTCCCCAACAAGTTGGAAAACTTGGTCTGACGGAAACAGTCCGATGGAGACCACACACAGTCGGAATATCTGACAAAACAGTCCGATCGGACACAGTCCATTGGAATCTCCGACCGTGTGTACAAGGGCTTAGAGGTATCCACCCAAAACATGGGTGTATACAAATGTACAGTGTTATAACAATGTCTTATGAATCTGAAGAAGCATAGATCTATATACGATGAAGTGCATACTCTAAAGCAGGAAGAGGACTATAACATCAGTCCTCAAAAGAAAAATGTCAAGTCTGGGGTGGGAAGAAGAGGTAAGCAAAGCAGAGTGAGTATAAGTGGTAGAGGAAAATTCTGAAGTAGACTTATGAAGGTATTGTAGATAACTAAAGGTATCATGGGGGGGGGGGGGGAGATATTGCTTTTGGCTCTGTTCGGTCTGAGACCCAGAAAGGTGAGAGTCCTCTCATGTGGGGGCTGTCAATGGATACATCAGTACAAATCACTAAGGGTGATACTTCTGGGGTGTGCTATGCATGGAGACCAGTACTTGTGGAATTTTTTTTCAGTCATGTATGATTTGGCGAATAGAAATTCCATGCAACAGTGATCATTGATTCTAGAGGTGAGGGAGCATAGTGTCAGTGGAAGTGGATCCTTCCAAGCCCATGCTAGGGTTGCACGTGCTGCTATTAAGATGTGAGTTACAATGTGAAGGGATGTAGTAGGCCAGATAGAAGGGTCTAGACCAAAGAGAGACATTTGAGAAGTCAACACCTGTGAAACAAGAGCTATATTAGCAATCGGTGTAGAAACGTTTTCCCAGAAGGG
This sequence comes from Lithobates pipiens, assembly GCF_037356315.1. Lineage (NCBI taxonomy): Eukaryota > Metazoa > Chordata > Amphibia > Anura > Ranidae > Lithobates > Lithobates pipiens. The sequence goes on along the minus strand of NW_027507758.1, from coordinate 311,777,625 downwards.
AGCAATGAAAGGGCAGTCCCACCAAATATGAAAGATGCCCCCTATTGCATCGCAATTTCTCCAACATTTTCGAGGAGTGAGATGAGCGTTTTTCTCAATGAAAGACATTTTTGAAGAAAACAGATGGTAGCCTGAGGGATCGATGCCAGACATCTGGAGGATTTGAGATCTGCAGTTTTGATTTCCAAAATACTATACTTGAGGATTTGGATGTGGAAGCCAGCCAGGATAAAAGATTATAAATGTGGGATATTTCCTTGGTTTTGGTAGATAGTCGAGTGCAGAAGGAGAGCAAATCCTTAGATACAGTTCCATCAGTAATGGATATTGAGGAAATAATATGCCGAATCCTGAGGTAAATGTAGAAGTCCTTACTAGGGAGGTTGTATGAGGCCGAGAGTTGCTGGAAGTTTTTAAGGTGTAGTTTGTGGTATAGGTCTCCAATCCTATGAATCCCTACTGTAGACAAATACTGTAGTGGTAAGTTTGGTGATAGTAGTTGGAGAGAGAGGAGTGGAAAGGTCCGCAGGGCATTTATGTGGATCCCATGATAGGTTTGTCATATAGCTTTCCAGGTTGCAACTGTGGCATTGACAGAGGGTAAAAAGGAGCAGGATGTATAAAAGTCCATCCAAATCACTGCTAATAGTATATGGGGGGGTAGAGATATTGCTGTAGCTTCAATTTGGAGCCATGAGGCTGTGGAGAGTGGGGCCCACCACTGTTTTGCTTAGTCTAGGATGATTGCCTTGTAATACCATTTGATGTTGGGTGTTCCAAGACCAGCAATAGGGGTACTTAAAGCTGAGGTTCACGCAAAAATTGAACCTCCGCTTTTCGGAACCCTCCCCTCCTCCGGTGTCACATTTGGCACCTTTCAGGAGGGATGGGGCTGCAGATGCCTGTCTAAGACAGGTATTTGCACCCACTTTCGGGCATAGACTCCCACGTCTTTATTTTGTCATACTGTAAAACGTTTGTATTAAAAAAAAGTCAGCAGTATTTGTAGCTGCTGACTTTTAAAAAAAAATTTTTTGCGGGACTCTCGCTTTAATAGTAGGATTTTAGTCAAGGTTTATGAGCTGCCCATATGAAGGTGTTGAGAGTTTGTTGAATTTTAGCTATGTCAGCTGATAGAATTGGTAACGGCAAAGTCCTGAAGAAGTATAGGACATGTGGGAGGAGGAACATCTTGGTCAAGGCTATGTGTCCGGCCCAGGAAGCTTTAATGGATGACATAGAAGTACTTATAGATTGACGTTTCGGAAGAAGAGAGGTGAGATTTGTGCGCAAAAGCATAGAGGATTGAGAGGTAAGTGGAATACCCGGGTATGTCATGGAAGAGTTGGGTGCTGAAGAGAAGGGGGACATTTTGGATATATTTGGTTTTGAGTGAAGATGACAGGGAGATTCCAATAATGGATAATTTAGAGGGATTTAGCTTATACAAGGAGACCGTACTAAAGTTCTCCAGGACTTGACATTAAAGGGGCATAGAATGTAATGGGTCTAGAAGGGATATGATGATATCATCTGCATATAAGCTAAATTTATGGGGAGTATTTCCTACCAATATTCCAGAAATTAGAGGGTTGGCACAAATTGCTTGGGATAGGGGCTTAATAACCAGGGCAAAAATTGGGGGGTGAGAGTGGGCACCCCTGACGGGTGCCATTGGTGATGGGGAATGAGTCTGAGAGGAGACTTGTGGTCTAAACCCTGGCACTGGGGGTGGAGTAAAGTCCAGTATGCCAGTGTGCCTTGTAAAAAATTTCCCTCAATGCCAAATTTCTTCAGTACTGCCTCCAGGTACTCCCAATGCTTCAGTCGCCACACCTACTCTGCATCAAGTGAAATGAGCAGAGAAGGCTTTTGGAAGTGCTCTATGCAATTATTGAGGTCTTCAAAACATTGGGTTCTATCTGAGGCCTGATGGTGAGGAATAAATCTCACCTGGTCTGGGTGTGCCAGGTAGGGCATGTGCTGAGCAAGACTAGTTGCTAATAATTTGGCGTACAGTTTGAGGTCTGTATTAAGGAGAGAGATGGGCCGATAATTGGCTGGATCACGAGGGGACTTGCCAGGTTTATGAATGGTGCTGATGGCAGCTTCAAGGAAATTACGATGGGATATCACCAGTGGCTAAGAATCTGTTGAGGGAGTTACAGAGATTGGGTACATGCTGCTCAGTGTTTTGTAGTATTCGTTACTGAAGCTGTCCGGCCCTGGGGCTTTATGCAAAGGGAGGACCCTAATAGCAGCTAGGAGTTCCTGGTATGAGAAGGGTTGCATCAGAGATTCTAATTGCGTATGAGTCAGAGAAGCAAGGTGCAGAGGAGAAAGGAAATCATGTATTGATGATTGACTAGGTTTAGGTTCTGTCAGAGAGGTGTAGGTTGAATAGTTTGGAGTAGAATGTGCCGAAACAGTTAGCAATGTCCTTTGGGTTGGTAAGTCTATAGCCTGCGTTTATATTGTTGAGCTAGGCCTTTGCCCGCTTTATCACCCTTGGAGTACCATGTAAGTCTAAGTTTTTTCAGGTAAAAATCAAAAACGTTTTAGAAGTAGGAGCTGAATTCGTAGTCCGAAGTCCAAAGTTTATGGAGTTCGGTAAAGATAGTATCTGAAGGGGCCAATTTGTGGCATGCTTCTGAGGATTTCATGTTGTCCAGGAATGTGTTAATAGTTTAATGGCGTTTTTTCTTCTCCCGAGCCCCCAACTTCAATAGTACCCCTGAATGACAGATTTGTGGGCATTCCAGAGAGTGGTAAAGTTGGCAACAGAGCCAGAATCGAGGTTAAGGTAGTCAGTAATCGCTGATCCAATCTGTTCTCTAATCTCCTTAGTACTGAGCAAGGTGGTATTCAGTTGCACAATTTATGTGGTGTACTGGGGGACTTAGAGAAGAGGGTGATGGATACAGGTGCATGGGCAGATGACTAAATCACTCCAATATAGGAGGTGGAGACAGGCTGTAGCAGCACTTTGGAGGTTAGGAACAGATTGATCCTTGAATAGGTATTTTAGGAGTTAGAGTAAAAGGAGTAATCCCTCTAAGTGCCATGTTCACATCTCCAGGGGTCATAAAGATCTTCCATCAGCAGAATGGAGGAAGGGGTCATGGACCTCCTTCGCTTTGAGCTGGAAGTGAACAGGGAAGGATCAATCACTTTGTTGAAATCGCCGCACAGTATGATTTGGTCTTTGGGGTAATGTTGTATTTTGTGCATGATAGTTTTGTAGAAAGATTTTTGGTGGGTATTTGGTGCGTATATATTAACTATTATCAAGGGCCTGTTGTTGAAAGAAGCTAAAGGTATTAAGAACCTGCCAGAGGGGTCTTGTTCTATATGTGATAGGGTTTAAGATAATGAGAAGAAGACTGCAATCATAACCCCTCTTACATTTTTATTTTCTTGGGAATGGTAGATGTGAGGGCAAAGCTTGTGGGAGCATTGAGGCGAATTGTTCAAGGAGAAATGTGTTTCTTGAACACATAGTATGTCCGTGCGTTTGGGAAATAGCCTTCTGCCATAAGAGGGAATGTTTGAATGAACTATTTAAGCCTTTCGCGTTGAGGGATGTCATTTTCAGGGACACAGAGTATGAAATTGTCAAAATGGCACAGGTAAGGTCTTGATAGAATTGGTGGTGCACTATATGAACTAAAGTATCAAAGTTTATAGGTACAATGCTTGTAAATATTCAAAATGTTCAAAGAGTGAGGTCCAAAACGTACATAAGGACCTCACAAAGTGAATAAACATGTAAATAGCAATGCAGTTGCAATATAGAAAAAATGTAGGAACAGTCCTAGCGGCTAAAAGGGTCGCTGGTTTGAATCCCGACCATGACACCATCTGCCTGGAGTATGCACGTTCTCCCGGAGTCTGTGTGGGTTTCCTCCCACACTCTAAAAACATGCTGGTAGGTTAATCAAATCCTTTCTAAATTGGCCCTAGTATATGTACCTTAGGTTGTAAGCTCCTTGAGGGTAGGGACTGATGTGAATGTACAATGTATATGTAAAGCACTGCGTAAATTGACGGCGCTATATAAGTACCTAAAATACATAAATGGTAGTGAGGCGAGGAGAGATTACCAATGTAACATCCAGCAACAATTGTTTTGTCCATGGAGGGTAGCTCATGGGCAGCAATAGAATCAGAGGACTAGGATGCATCCCTTGAGGCCCACTTAGTGGTGATTTTAGAGTATGGCTTGTTAGTGGGAGTTTTGGGCGGTGGGTTAGTGACTATAAACCAGTTGTGCAGCTGTTTGATCCCATCTTTGGGAGGAAAGAGGTTTGCTGGTTCTGGTAAGTGAACAGTAGCTTTGTGGGGATCCCCATCTGTATGTGATTTTGTGTTCCAGGAGTATTGAGGTTACTGGTGCAACTGTTTTATGTGCCTGTGAGGTGGCTGCGGAAACATCATTATATAGAGAGATTTTGGCAAATGGTTTCGGAAGAGTGCGCATGGATCTGGCAGCTCTGATATTGTGTTCCTTGGCTTGAATAAAATGGACTTGGGCCAGAAAGTCCCTAGGCGGGGACGCTGGCAATCGAGGTGACTTGTGAATTCTATGGGCCTGGTCAGTCAGCAAATCCTATGCTGTGAGTGACGGTATGATTTTGTGGAACAGTCGGTGTAGATATGGAACTCAGCAGGAGTGATAGCTTCTGGGACTCTCCTGATTTTTATTGTTTCACCTGGAGTGATACTCCAGGTCAGCGACTTTCAGGCGGAGTTGTTGTATAGCTTCCGAGTGTTCATCTTGGAATTCCACTACAGTATTATGAGCTGTGGTGGCTTCTGATAAGTGCTGTTCAATGTGCTCTGTACGTTCCTCCAAGAAATCAATCTTGGTATGCAAGTGGTTAATGGAGGCTCTAAATTCTTTCTGCATGTCAGCTTGAAAGGAGAGCAACATTTCTATCAGAGAGTGTTCTGAAGGAGGATTGTCAGAGGTTGCGAAAGCTGCCAGTGATTGTGTAGGGAGAGTATCATCAGTGGGACTACAGGTCACAGCACCATGTTTTTTTTTCACAGGAGGTTTGGTGGGGGAGTGAGCTGAAGATATGTATGATCCCTTACCTCTGGCCATGGAAGATCTGTCTGGGGGTCAGAGTCTCTGTCAGGTTCAGGCACAGGCTGTGGGGGCAGCGGCTGCAGGTTTTCTGTCCTGACTGGTGCCATCTTGGGCTGGAGGCTGAGCGGGCCACATGTAGTAATCCAGGAGCCGGCGTGATCCTCTAGGCTGGTTTCGCTTGCTCTGTATTTGGCTCCCTTTCTCATAGGAAGAAGTGCACAAAAGGGCTGCTGGATGCTGCTGAGAGTAGCTGTGGAGGAGCAGAGCACTGTGATTATGCGGCCATCTTCTTCCGCAGCCAGGCCATGCCCCCCACAAGTGCTTTTTTTTTTACCACTACTATTCCTTTATACTGGCTTTTGAAATTTATGAAAGGTTTAGCACTGAGATACTTTTTGATAGATACATAGTGCATTTTATATACAACAATATAGATCAGACCCAAATGAGGGACAAATGAGGAGGAAAGAGGAACAGAGGGTCTTTGTTCCAAATCAGTGATAGTCCCTCGAAATCAGGGACGGTTGGGAGCTATGCCTTTGTATTTAAACCTGCTGGCTACTACTCTCATTCATTCAGCTGTCTATATGACGAAAATATAGCTGAATAGAGGCAAGCAGACAGTGATTTTAGTTAGAGGGTCTCATTTTGGGACATCTCTCCCCCATGGGCTCAGTCACAATTGAAATCTCTGTTCTCTGTTAAGGCTACATCTAGCAACATTTCAATTTCACACAGAGCACGGTGTAAAGCCCTAAGTACGCTTGTTGTAAAGCCCTGAATACACACAAGCGTACACAAAGCTTTTCAGATCATGATATGACTTTTCTATTTTGTTACAATTAATTCACTGGAGGATGAATGTTACAACATTTCTCTGTCTGGATTTTCTATGGGATTATATGAAAAATGCACTACTTTGGATAACACTAGAAACTCAGCTGCAAAATAAGGTTTTTATACTTGCCTAAAAATTTTCTTGGAGTACACCGAGGGACATAGAATTGTAGAATAGTCTATGATGAGTTATCCTTCCACGTTCAGGAGGATTGGACACTGGCAAAACAAAGATCGTTAAGCCAGCCCCCATATAACCCAATCTCCAACCATCATGCCTTAGTTTTGTGAGCAAGCAGTATTTAAGTGATAAGCTCACCTTTTGTAGCATGTTACATATTTAGGGTGTAATATATATTTAGGGTGTAACATTTTACAAATCCACTGGCCGCTGTACCCCCCCCCCCCCCGACTCACCTATCTTCTATCCCCACTATCTGTCACAGTCTGCAAAGAACATAGCCGAGCGGCCTGGCCACGTCATCCACTCACAGATTTCTGTGAATGGAAAATGACAAGGTCCTTTGCAACTGTCGGCTTATAGTTCTCAATGAACTACCATGGCGCTGTTGAGCGCTCTGGTAGTTAATTGATGCTTTCTGTTAGTTTGTAGCTGCTCAGTGGTACAATGTATGGCCAGACAGTTTACACACAGAGTCTGCAAGAGACCTGCATTGCATGTATGATCTGCTGATTGTAGGTGCAATGCTTTCCAGCCTCCCACTGGTAAAAAAAAATTCTAATTTTTTTTACCAGTAAAAAGATGTGCATTTTTTTTTTTTAAAGGCCTTATTAGCCTTTAAGGCTAATACAACAGAGAATGAGGTGGGATCCTTGTCCCTTAATAGACTCCAACAACAAAAAAGATTTTACAGTAAAATCCATTTAACATTCATTGAAGGATTGTAGATTCGTTCATGACTTCTGAGACATCCAAATGCAACCTAACCAAGGCATGGGTGAAGGCATTGTGGAAACCATAGATATCAAATTTAACTATTCCTAGGGTAACGGGAAGGAATAGTACCAAATATAAGGAATGACCTGCCATAATAATGGTAACAGTAGAAAAGGTGTTTCCAGATTACACCATAGAATCCCTCAAGTTTACAATGGGATGGGGTGTAATGTTCCTAAGAAAGGTAAAATGTTAGCACCCTGATGCAGGAAACTGTTAGTGAAAATAGGTAGGTAATTCCTCTGTGGAGAATAAATGAATATAAAGCACTTAGGGGTTGATTTACTAAATGTGGAGAGGGCAAAAATTCAGTGCAGCTGTGCATGGTAGACAATTAGCTTCTAATTTCAGCTTGTTCCGTGTTGGCAAAAAAACTGGAAGCTGATTTTACACTCTCCAGTTTTAGTAAATCAACTCCATAGTGTTCTGTGCATGCTAAGAAGTACAGAGTAATAAAGTGTTATGCCCCGTACACACGAGCGGACTTTTCAACATCCAAAGTCCGTCAGACCGAGTCCGTCAGACTATCCGATCGTGTGTGGGCTGCAACGGACTTTAGCTTCGCAAAAGTCTGACGGACTTTAGAAATGAAGCATGCTTCAAATTTTCCCGACGGAACTCCGCCGGACCCGGTCCCCTTCGAAAAATCCGCTCGTGTGTATGCTACTCCGACGGACTAAAACCGACGCTAGGGCAGCTATTGGCTACTGGCTATGAACTTCCTTATTCGAGTCGGGTCGTACGTCATCACGTTCGAATCCGTCGGAGTTTAGTGTGATCGTGTGTGGCCAAGTCCGTTCGGCCGAAAAGTCTGTCAGAACTCCGTCGGAACTCCGGCGGAACTCCTTTGGAAGTCTGTCGGACATAAGTCCTCTCGTGTGTACGGGGCATTAGAGAAAAAAACCCTGTAGACTAGAAAGACAGGAAAACTCTACAAGAAGGAATAGGGCTTGGAAAGAATCAAGCAGATTTTTACCCAAGCATTGCTGGTAAAAAAACACAAACCAGTACAAACATTTCTGAAAAGGCTCAGTAAAAATATTTCAACTAAGTTTCAGAAAACAAGTAACTTTGGGGGGGAAAAAACTGAGCATCAAAACTGTGAGGATACAACTAATGAGAGATCTAGTAAAACAAATATGCAGGTGAGTCTTTATGTAGAAGACTGAAGAAGGAGGTAGAGGATTTGTGGGCACTTGAATGAAAAACAGACTGAGGCTGTGTACATTTACAGGTATCTGTAAATAAGTTAAATTTACTTCATCTGCTCCCCTGGTGGAGCACTGTACCAGAGGGATTAGGAACATGGTTAAAGCTAGAGCCAAAGAGGTGTTAATCCTTAAAAGGGGACTAAGTGAAATGCTCCTTAAGAGCATTGTCAGTTTCTCAGGTATGGAGCCAAAGCACTCTATGTATGTAAACAGACATTAGGCCCATGTGAGAGTCAAGCTTAGTTGCTTGAGGGTGATCATCATAACTGAAACCCTAGGCTTTGAAAGTTATTTCCAAAAGCTCTAGGGTGGGGGTTGGCAACCCGTCGATCTCAAGCTACCTGTCAACGGGTGATAGGTAGACTGTGAAAACTTCCCACTGTTGCTGATTCAGTCTTTGCTCCAGAGCAGCGGATCTGCACGCTCATGCACTCCTAGACTGCAGAGGCAGCCTCTTGCATGCGTGCGTTTGTGTGGCTGGGCGTGGTAGAGAAGGCCTCCGGAATAGCTCAGGTGGGTTCCGGCTCTTCTCCAAACACACCCGAGTGCTCATCACCATCGGCCCTCCTCTCCGATCTAAGGATACCATGTAGGAAGGTGAGAGAGGATTGTCGGCAGGGATCAGCACCACTGCATCAAAAAACTTCTGTGCCCTCCTAACACTCAACTACTGATGCCACAGCCCTCTTGATGTCCCAGAACCATGCTTCTTGACACAACAGTACTATTCCCTTATGACCCCCCCCCCCAATAACATACCCTCCTGACACCCCAGCCCTCCTGACCCTCCAGTACCATGCCCTCCTGACCCCCTCAGTATTATGCTCTCCTAACACCGCAGCCCTCCTGACCCCCCCCAATACCATACCCTCTGGTCCCCCCCCCCCAATGGCATGCCCTATTGAGTCCCCAGTCCTCCTGATCCCCCTGTACTGTGCCCTCCATATCTCTCAGTACCATACGCTTCTGACCCCCCAGACTGTGCTCTCCTAACCCCCCTGCACTGTGCCCTCCTGCCCCCCCAGTATTGTGCACTCCTGACCCCTCTATACCTTGTCCTTGACCTCCATAAGTCACACTTTATGCCCAGTGGCTGAAGATACCATTCCAGGCTAGCCCCATCATCATAGACCCAGCAGGGTTTAAGCACAGTCCCCAAATCTATTGCTGCCAAGAAGAGACCAGCTCAAACAGTGTGTTTGGTGTCTTGTTTGAGGTTATCAAAGAAAAAATGTCCATGGAGTAAAAAATATCTTGATTGAAGAAAGAAAAATTACAGAAAGAATACATTAGGGTTTTCCACAACGGATTAGAGGAAAAGGTCTACAACCTTCTCGGACGCTAGCAAAAAAATAAGACAGAATGGTTGTAGGCAGGGTTATATGGAGGCTCCTGGACCTCCTGTAGGTGGCAGTATAACCCACACCTCATGGACTGTTCTACAATCCTGTGTCTCTCAATGGTTGATAAAGAAAATAGATTTTGACCCTCTGCAGCACTGGTAATAAATATGGACCAAAGAGCGGAAAAGTCTCAGACCAGTGCCAAGCCCTACCCCTTACCAAATACATTGTAAACATATTTTGGATATAATTCTGCTTCAATGATTTCTAAATACTGCTTCTGCGCCATACATTTTAAGCTGGCTGTATATATTTTTTTTAAGTTTTAAAGTTTGTAAGTATCTAGTGAACAGGAAAACATTATTTAACCCAAATTTCGAGCAGTGCTTTTTATAGGCATTTGAAATACTGACATTTACTTGGTTTTGTTGGACCCCAGCCATCACACCTATTTAGTGACATGATTACTTTGTTACTTGACATAGTGGCAGCTTGCAGATTAATGCTTGGAAAAGTGCAGGGCCCCCTCCTTTATCCCCTCATTACAGTGAAATAATGATAGGATTGCTAAGCAGTTGAAAAATATGACCTGGAAATGGCTGAGACGATTTTGAATGTCAGTACACTTTATTGCAGGTTAAATTGAACGCTAATGCCAGGATTTGCTTTGGCCTGTTGTGTGGTATCACACCTCGATCTGTCAGAAATGGCAGATAATTCCACATTCTGGTTCAATACCATGTATGAAAACAAGGTGAAGCTCTGATGCCAATTATATACAAATCCTTGTTTCTACAAAAAGAAAACTGTATTGAAATAATGATAGAAAATATCATCTGCTTCAATGCAATTTGCTTTGACTGTTGTTAATAGAAAATCATCGGAAAGCTGACAGAACTAGCTTTGAAGTAATTCCCATAATGGAGGTTTAATTTTTTCACATTAGCTTAAAGAGTTTTTAAAATGCAGTCACATAATATTTGTCAGTCAATAACCTTTTAATAAGAGATTTCACAAAACGAATATATTGGTGGCTGCTTATTTTTTTTTAAATTGTGCCGGTTTTGACAGTATGTAAATTGGAATGTAATTCAGTGCTGTGCAACAATGGGAACACCATCTATATGTGAAAAAAAACTGCAGTTATAAATGGCATAATTACATTTATCTGCAAATTTGATTTTTATTATGTAGCTTTTTAGACACAATACCCTTCTAACCTTCAACCAAGAATAAAGCTGCTGAGGAAAATGATTGCTTATGGCTGCTGGTTACCTGTCTGTTGTGTTTATATTTCCATCTATCTCTTTTTCTCTATAGATTGGCTATCAATATCAGCCTTTTTTACTGTTTTCCTGCCTTTCCACTTTAATTGTCTGTTTGTTAACATTTATCTATATATCCATATTATCTGTCTATTTCTCTGTCTTTGACTGTTTTTCTCACTGTGTCTATTTAGATTACATTATTTATATATTGTTTATATATTGTAACGCTGTTAGTTTTACTTCAGCACTCAACAGAGAATAATGAACCAATCCGTTCTTCCCTCAGAAAGCCTAATATCACCACCATAGGCAAACATCCTAAAGTCAACTAGCCCATTAGTAAATATACAGTTATATTCAGCACTAGACAAAAGCATAATACATACAGTATTTTCATACTGTGCGTTGGTTTTATTTATTTATCCTTTTAACACATTCTCATTTAATGATTTTAATGTTAAAACTAAAATTGATAAAGATAATTGCAGGGGTTATTGCAATAACAAACCGTTAGCTTCAGGCTGTAAAACAGAAGTGAGGTGTTAATTGAAGAGAGCAGGGAAAATAGCAGTTTGAGGTGGTAATTATTGATTTAATATGAAAATAAGGCTCAGTCTATGCAACAAAATAAAGATTCCACACCTAAATCTGGCCACACAAAAGTACTCCTTTTTTTTTTTCATTCAGCCAACAGGCTAGAAAAAAAAAAAACTGAGCCGATTTCTCTTGAGGTGGGTGGGGAAATCCTTCCTGCTGTGTCACTGTATTCTGACAGCAGGACTCCCTTGTCGTCAGAATACACTTATCAGAGCTGCAGCTCATTGACTGAATGTGCTGATCGATTGGACATTTTCCAAAAGGCCTGGTGACGAAAACAATAGATAGGTCAACTTCCAAAGAAGGGGAACAGACATACATGGGTCAATTCCTTCTTAAACGGTCTAAATTTGATCCATGCATGGAGTTAAACAAACTCATCCTAGTGAACTGAACCTAAAGGGTTCAGGTAATCTTAGCAGACCACAAATGATTTGAGAACCAGTGGTATGCAACAGACAGAAGGTTTTTGTTGAATCCATGCGCCTGCTGCACCCAACAAAAGACTCGCTACACAGTAGCAAGATTTGCTGACTAACAGGTTACCAGCATTTGACAGGGTGTCCGGCAATGCTTAGGGAGTCTCCCTTCACAAAAGAGATGCGACCGCTAATTTTGCGATTACAAGACCGCATCACAATTGTACAGAATGTTAGAGACTGAAGGATTCATCATGTATCCCAGAAGAACATGTACACCTACTGTATTAGAAAAAAACAATACAGGCATACCCCACTTTTAGGTACACAATGGAGTTAATTTACTAAAGCTAGAAAGTGCAAAATCAGGCTCACTTCTGCATTGAAATCAGCTTCCAGGTTTTATTACCAAAGCTTAATTGAACAAGCTGGAGTTAGAAGCTCATTGGTTTCTATGTAGAAGTGAGCCTGATTTTGCACTTTCCAGCTTTAGTAAATAAACCCCATTGTGTACTTAAAAGTGGGGTATGCCTGTATAATTATTTTCTATATCATGTTAAAATGTAATAAAATTCTGTTGCTATACAATACAACAATTTTTTCTCAGTCACACATCTCCTTCTAAATTCAATTAGCTATTGATATGATCATTCATTTTTGTACCTCAACCCAATAGTAATAATAATAATATATATTATACATTTTACCACATCCTCAACACGTTTCATGGATACTTTCTTAAATTCTTCAGGAACACAATGGAAATTTCTCTATAAATAAATAAATAAATAAGTAAACAAAATACAAAAAACAAAAGTGTATATTTACAATGTCATTCTGTCTCTATCATTACATAGATTCTCAGTCTATGTAATGACACAGGGTTGAGCCCACAGCCAGGTAAGCAAATTATTGAAAATTTATAATTGTTTACTTTGTTTTAGAGATAATTCAGTTATGTTCCTGAAGAACAAGTTATGACCCTTTTATTAGCTTATGGGCACTGGAAGGGGATATCAGTACAAATGCAATACAAAATTGTATTATATGGCAACATCATTTTAATACATTTTACCATTATATACAGTATATATATATATATAATATTATTATTATATTCTATCTCTCTATCTATCTTGTGGTCTGTGTCATTTTTCAACATGCTGATTTTCATTGCTCCTAGGATAATTTTTTTAAATCTGTTCTTTTTTCCCTGAAAGTTCAGGTCAAAAGTGAAATGAGCTTTCCTGTTGCTGGATTTCTCAGATCTAGACCTCGTTCACATGGGGTGAACGAGGTTCAAATAGGCTGTTCACTTTGCAAGGGATTTTTCACTGACAAGAAAACTCAATGCACATCCTTGCCTGTTTATGTTCATTTCATTATTTTTATTTTTTCAAAGAATCATCTTTAATAAGCGTTAATAAAGGTTTACAAACTGTGTGTTAGAGAAAATAACTGGTTTGTTTAAGAGCATACAATACATGAACAAACATATATATTGAACCAATTAATAAATTTTCTGAATTGTTCACCAAATTCCACTTTATTGCACTCATGCACTTCATGTAAAGTCCCACCTTCATTGCTCTCCCCATTTTGATATATATCGAAGGGTCAGTTGGATAACATTATTGAAATGAAGAATAATCAGAAACAACCAAAAGGTACAGTTCAATCAGATCATAGTTGCCAGATATGAAAGAAGGTAGGCCATTTATTTCAAGTATCCTAGATATTTTTCTAAAGGAATTAGATTGAATTAGATTGAATCGCTAAGCACTCTTCATAATTTTGTACTAAATTTACTTGAAGTTTGACATCTGTAATGTTAGGCGCTAAATTCAGTCTCTATTTGTGCATAATCATTAATCTAGCCACAGACAGTATATGCAAGACCATGTTTCCGACGTTGTGTGGGAATTTGTCAATTCCCAAAGTAAGGATAGCAAGGGCCAGGGTTGGGGTCGTTAGGCACCCTGTGGTGTCTGAGATTAGGGTAAATACTTTACTCTAAAATCTGCGTATGTGTGGGCACTCCCATAGGATATGTAATAGGGACCCAATTTGGTCTCAGCCATACCAACATTTGTTATCATCTAGAGTAGCGAATTTTACTAGCTGTACAGTAGTAAGCTACCATCTGTGATGTATTTTTGAGCTAGCTCCCTATAGTTGGTACATTTAGTGGATCATTTCATTACTTTTAACTCTGCTTCACTTTGTTTAGATTACATAAACACTATTGGGCAGATTCACTAAAGGAGCTGAGAATCTTTACACATTAAATCAAGTGACAAGTGAAAATCAAACTCCTTTTCTCTTTGAATACCCAATTATCTGCAGCTGAAGTAGCTAAACAGGAGTTTATTTTTCTTCATATGATTGAATAATTGAAGTAAACATTAATACAATTTTTTGTGTAAAGATTCTCAATGCCTTGCTAATAAATTAGCATGTAATTTAATAAAGTTGACATACAAATTTTTGGGGAATTTACTAAAACTGGTGAACACAGAATCTGGTTCCGCTGTGCATAGTAACCAATCAACTTCTAGATTTATTGGCAAAGCTTAATTGAACAAGCTGAAGTTAGAAGCTGATTGGTTACTATACACAGCTGCACTATATTCTTTGTGCACCAGTTTTAGTAAATCCCCCCCCCATTATGACACGTCATGGTATTAGAAAGGTTAGGTTCACATATATGCACTTTCACACACCATCCTGAATTCAGTTATATCAGCATTTTAGACTTTTTTGGTGGTTAGGAAATTACATAATTGGTTTCATTCCTTCTCAATTTTCTCCGTCTGTTGCAGCTGATAGACTAGCAGAGCCGGTCTATTCCATTTTGTAAAGCACAGCTTTAAAAACACACTAAAGTAGTGTGGGAAATCAGTGGTCTTACCATAAATAGCACATCAGAAGCTCTGAAACTGCAGCAGCCATTTTAACACTGCTCTTACGTTTTCTTTTTTAGGATTTTTTTTTTTTTTACTTTAATAGTAGATCTCACTCTTGTAATCCATTATTCAATGTAGCAGGCATTAGGTGATTCACTTTAGGGTCCTTTCACACGGGGCGGATCAGTTCTGATCCGCCCCGTGGATATCCGTTTGTTCAGCGGGGATCACTCTGCCGATCCCCGCTGAGCAGGGAGATGACAGGTCCGTCTCTGCACACTGCGCAGGGACGGACCTGTCACAGCGCCGCTCTCCCCTATGGGAGATCGGATGACGACGGACCGCAGTGCCCGTCGTCACCCGATCCGATCCGCAGACGGATGGAAAAATACCTTTTTCCTCCGTTACACTTTTCCGGATCGGAGCGGGTCGGATGTCAGCGGACATGTCACCGCTGACATCCGACGCTCCATAGAGCTCTATGGAGCACCCGTTCAGGTCCGCCTGAAAAACTGACAGGCGGGCCTGAACGGGACGTCAGTGTGAAAGGGGCCTAAGAAAGTGTCCACTGAGTCAACTTAAAACAACTTTACCATATAGCTAGCTATTGTGTGCAAATTTGCACTTAGTAACTCGCATAGTACATAGCATAATACTTCTATGCAAAATACATTGCAGATGAGCTATACAACCTGGTCTAGGACATGCCCACATCTGTGATTGAACAGTGAAGAAATGGCAGTACACTAACAAGGTCATCACTCTGCTTTATTCCTTCTAGGAACCCATTTTAGGAGTAGTGATTATAGAGGACTGTCCTCTATATTCAGAGAACAATTGCTCATAGATAATAAAGTGAAAATGGTTGAGCTGGATTTTATATTGTAAAAATTGAGGATAAGAGAAGATTTCACAGATCTGCCAGTGCAGTGAAAGATTCCCTTGCCAGAATCCATCCATTGCACCTGTATAGGCAATGATCCCCCATTCAGGATGTAATTCAGGATGGTATGTGGAAGTGCTTAGGTGTGAACCTAACCTTTCTAATACTGTGAAGTGGTCGCGGCAGGGGCGATTTACTAAAACTGATGCACACAGAATCTGGTGCAGCTGTGCCTAGTAACCAATCAGCATCTAGCTTCAGCTTGTTCAGTTAGACTTTGACAAAACAACCTAGAAGCTGATTGGTTACAATGCACAGCTTTTCCAGATTCTGTGTGCACCAGATTTAGTAAATCTCCTCAAAGTGTCATAAGTACGCTCAAGCTGCCATAGACAGTAGTTTAATGTTTACCTCTGCATTCCTCTAACTTTTTGGGATGGGGATAAGGGGCACCTATCAGTAAAAGTACGTAGGCATAGGACATACCCCCTGTCACACCCCCTTAAAGGAGAACTATACAAAAAAAATTAGTTAAACCCATAAATGCTTATTTTTTTTTATTTTTTTTACCACTACTATTCTTTTATACTTGCTTCTGAAGTTTACAAATGCAGCAATTTAGAAACTGGATGAAAGGTTTATCACTGTGAAACACTTTTTGGAAGATAAATAGTGCATTTTATATACAACTATATAGATCAAACCTAAATGAGGGGCAAATGAAGAGGGACAAGGGGACATTGTTCCAAATCGGAGACAGTCCCTCAAAATTAGGGACAGTTGGGAGCTATGCCTCTGTGCATGAAAAGCTCAGTTAATGGCAAAGAATTTTACATCTCATGCATATAACTACGCAGTCTAAAATCAATAAATATGTTATCATAAACTTGCTTAGAAACTGTATTTGTGTGTTCTTTGTACCTTGCCGGCGGTGTGTTGGTTATTCCATTATTCTTCTAGCATTGTATTACCAGTATGAATTGTAATGCAGTAGGTGGCAGTATCTGACCACTCCATCACCGCAAAATGAGATTCCAAATGAGAACAGTACAGAATGTATTTATTTTTCTCATTATTAGTGTTACGAGCTGCAAAGGAGAACACAGACATTATTCTCACATTGGCCACAATACATTGCAATTTTTAACAAACACCCAGAAATGCTTTAATGTTTTAGCAGGCAATGTGGCCAGCTTTTAGCAAGGATGGCCATTTATCATTACACTTTGTGAAATCATTCATTTCTTCTAATTTGAATGTAAATGACTCCAAGGTTTTACAAATAAGGTGACAGACTCACATAAATGTAATTGCTGGGTCCATCTCCTTCTTTTTCTATATCACTCATTAGGTTATGAATTAAATACATCTTATTAAACTAGGGGCATGTCCAATGATGATATTGTAATGGCAAATTACTGTGTGCTATTAGTAGTGTATTTTTATTCATGGACATTAATTTGTCATTAAAGCAGCATTAGTTTAACACTTTTATGTGGATTACGTGACCTGAAAGTAGAAGCTTCTTCTGGAATGTGAGGAAGAAAAAAATGAAAGCAAGTGCTAGACGTATTAAGCATATTTGGCAGGTTTACAGGCACCCCGAACAATATATCCGTGAAATTCTTTAATGCTCTTCAGATCTCAACCCCAGAACGAAGATTTTTTTTTATTGTGTACTAAAATGTGTTACCTTATTATTAATTTGTAAGTCTTAGAGTTTGGAAATGGCATATTGATCCTGAATTCCTACATATTCATTTGTAAACCAACAGCTAGGCACTGTGGTTGATTTACTAAAGGAGTACAGAATGTTCACTTTACAATGAGAGCTTTCTCTACCTCTTTATTTTAATATAAATGTCATAAACAGGCCAGAAATGAGGTAAGCAAAGGCAAAAAAACATACTATAATTTTGTCACTAGTGTACTGTAAATGGCCATTATTGGCCAAGAGCTGTAAATAATCATCACTGATATCATATTTGACATACTGAGGCTCAGAGGCGTAACTAGAACCTTCAGGGCCTCGGTGCAAGAAACCATGAAAGGCCCCCTGACCCTGTCCCGGGGCCCTTGCCACTGATCCGGGGCCTATTACTCCCATCACGGGGGCCCTTTATTGCGGTCCCACAGAAGGACCTTTTCATGTGTTCTGCAGCGGGACTCCTTCCTGAATAGTTCCCAACCTTTCCAAAAAAAATTTCAGTGACATCTTTTATTCTATGTGTTCAGCCAGCCATTGCAGGCAGAGAATGTATCTTAATTAGGGGTGGGCCATTTAAAATGGGCATGGTTGTACAAGAACCAGCTAATGCCATACCCTTTGCACAATTATAAACCTCCCAGAATGCCTTTGTACATCCTGCACATCTCTGTACCTCCCAAATAACCCCTGTACCCCTAGCACACCTCTGTATACCCCAGCACACTTCTGTAGCTCTTTGCACATCACTGCATCTCCTACACACACCTCTGCACCTCCTAGCATCCTCTATACCCCCCCCCCCCCCAGCACATCTCTGCAGCTCATAGAATACTCTTGGGGCTTATTTTTTAAAGTTGCTGAAAGAAAAATCATCTCAGATACCCTATTTCATAGGAGCAACGAGTCATGTTCATTTGTTTCTTCTGAAGTCATCTCCTAGTGCAGGATTGCATGCAATAGGTTACTATGGGCAACTTTAAAGTGGAGCTCCACTCAAAAGGAAAAGCTCAGCTTGTTTGCTTCCTCCTACCCCCCCCCCCCCCCCCCCCGCTGCCACATTGTTCACCTTTCTGTAAGAGTGGGTACCTGTTTTTCACAGGTACCCATCCCCACTTCCGCAAGCAAGGTCCCCCGAAGTGCAGTCCCCCTCCTCCTTTCCCTGCCACCGGGCCATTCACAAAGCCCATTGCTTCACTGCCGGTTTCCCTTAGAAGGAAGGGCAGTGGCAGCACTCGACTCGAGAGCTGATTCAAAAATAGGCTGGGGTGCCAACATCATGGGATTTCTGGACAGGTAAGTGTCCTAATAATAAAAGTCAGCAGCTACAGTATTTGTACTTTTTTGGTGGGGAGGCTGGAGCTACGCTTTTAGGTTTGTGTTGATGGACAAATTCATCTTGCATTTCAGGTGCCTACATGTGAGATCTGTCTGAGAGGTCATTCACAGTTTAATGATAGGTGCATTTGTCAGTTGCCCTCCTTCTAAGCTGCATCAGTCTGTTTCAAGCTGCATTCCTATTAAAGTAGAATTTTACATTAAAAAAAACAACTGTTTTTCTTCTCTACAGCTTTATGTACATTCCTTACCTGTAATGATGTATGTCCCATGATGTGCAGGCTGCTGGATTCTGTGGACGTTTTCACTGCAGGGCATCCCTGTCCTCTTCCTGCTGCTGGACTTCTGGCACTTGTAGGTGTTAACAGCTTTGGATCTCTGGGTTTAGCTACTTTAGAGATGATCCAATGGGGATACGCCCCCTCCTGTCCTCTCATCAACTGAGAAAACTTCTTTCACTATTTATACTACCCGTAACACAATCTGTGTATGGCGAAAAAAGAATCATGTGACTGATTAGCCTCTCCTTACATTCACAGATCATGTTACAGGCAATGTAATCAATGAAAGAGCTTTTCACATTGGAGGATTATGATTATACAGTACAGATGCAGAACGGCAATCTGCCTATGTAAACAAGGCAGATTGTTGTTCTGTAAGGGGGGAAGGTAGTGGTCCTGTGGTTCTGCTAAGGAGGAACATGGATCTTTGCCTTCCTCCAGTCAAAGCACCTCCCCCACAGTTAGTAAGCATAATTTAGGCATACATTTAACCCTTTGATCGCCCCTGATATTAACCCCTTCCCTTCCAGTGTCATTAGTACAGTAATAGTGCATATTTTTTAGCAATGATCACTGTATAAGTGTCACTGGTTCCCAAAAAGTGTCAAAAGTGTCAGTTAGGTGTCTGCGGAAATAACGCAGTACTGCTATAAGCCGCTGATCATCACCAATACTAGTAAAAAAAAAAAAAAAATAGAAATATCCCAGTTTGTACACACTTTAACTGTTGCGCAAACCAAGCAATATACGTTTATTAAGATTTTTTTACCAAAAATATGTGGCAGAATACATATTGGCCTAAACTGAGTTTTTATTAGATATGTTGTATAGCAGAACGTAAAAAATATTGTTTTTTGTTTTCAAAATAATCTGTCTTTTTTTGTTAATAGCGCAAAAATTAAAAAATACAGAGGTGATCAAATACCACTTAAAGAAATCTCTATTTGTGGAGAAAAGGCCAAAAATTGTATTTGTGTACAGCGTCGCACGACTGCACAATTGTCACTTAAAATAACGCTGTGCTGTATCGCAATAAATGGCCTGGTTAGGAAGAGCAGTAAACCTTCTGGAGCTGAAGAGGTTAACAGTATGCATGAGGTAATTGTAGCTGTATTAGTGCATTTGCAAAAAAAATGTAGCACTATTTGTGATACCTTTTATTTGCATGAACATTTACATTTTCAGGACAAGCTTTTTTGGATGTCTATGCCCTACTTCTGAAATCTAAGTGATACTAATAAATAAAGGTTTAGCTAAATGTTAAAGCGGGGTTCCACTGCTGTTTTTTTTTTCCCGCAATAATCTTCCAAAGTAACTATTCTAAATAGGTTACTTACTTTTATATGATGTCAAAGTGTCTTGCAGCCGTTTTTCTTTCTTCTAAAGTCATTACAAAAACGTCTCCAGACGTTTTCCGCTTTGCCTGTGGGCATGTGAAGCCCACAGGCATTGTCTTCCGGGGACACAGTCCTCCTAAGCTCCCAGCATGCACTGCCCGTAAGATCTGCGATCTCGCGCATGTGCAGATCAATCCACTCGAGCGAACTCGAGCCTGGGTGCCACACAGACTCCTGGGAAATAAAAACAACGATCCCAGGAGCCCCTGCGGCCGACAGGAAGAACTGACCTGCCGCTGAAGCCCCGCCTATTTCCGCAGCAGCACAGCCCCTTTCCGGGATCTCCAGAGGCAGGAAATTTGAAAGAAGAAAAAAACAGAAGAAATCAGAAAGGTAAGGGGGATATCTAGCGATTAGGGAAGGGGGGGATCACTTAGACGTAGGACTAGTAATTCGGGTGGACCTCCTCTTTAAATAAGATAATCTCTGAGAAAAAAATACATTGCTGTGCATGTTTGTATTTATTTGATTTTTTTTCTCAGAGACTGTCTTACTTGACGTTTTGCCAAAACTTTGTTTATTAGAACTACTTGGATATTAGAAGAAGAGGGTACACCTTGAAAGCTTGTCTTGAAAATGTGAATGTTAGTGCAAATAAACAAAGTATCATGGACAGTACTTGATTACCAGCCTGTTTAGTTTTCAGTGCTGTGGTAGTTTGTCTGGCAATTACTTGCTATTGTAGCACTGTACATCAAATAATTTTAGGAGACAAATAAAGCTTTCCTTTTGTGGTATTTAATAACCGCACAGAAAAAAAAAGAAAACATTTTTTTTCCTTATTCCCTGCTTTAAATCTTAGTGCACACTGGAAGTTTTCGTTCAACCCAGTGGGCTGAATAGCTTGGCAGGAGATCCTGTACTCACAATCTGATGTTAGTACAGCGATCTCCGCTGCTGAGCTATTGTGTTTTGACAGGGAGAGACCCATTCCCATGCCCCCCACCCCCTCCAGAACACATTGGTAAGCTCTCACACCCATTGGCGGAGAGCGCTGATCGCATGCCGATCAGCAGACCTTTTTTAGTCATGCCCCATAGACAGAAGTCAGACATGCTGATGGCTTCTTTCAGAACGGCTGTTGTATATATGGGCCAAATGTTGGCCAGTTTCTGTTAAACCCACTGATACCGACCGATATTCAGCCTGTGTAAATATGAAATAAAATGCCAGGACTGTATGAAAACCCCCCCAAATTACTCCTTGTTTGTAAAGGGGACATAAGGTCTGATTACATTTTTTGCCACATTTGTTTGGAAATGAACAAAGCTGCTGGGATTGAAGGAGAAGGAGAAGACTGGTTAATGCACAGGTCATGTGCAGTGGGAAAATAGATGTGACAGATTATTTTTCAGGGTGATCCATATTTATATACATTTTTCTTTTTCCATAGTAACTGAAAGAATTGAGTGAGATATGGGATTTCATTGCTATATGGTCATCTATGTTCTATAGTACTTTCATTATTTTGCTCTGCCTTCTGCTGTGTGTGTGGAAGCACTTTCCCTTGTGAGTCAGTAATGGCGTCCAGCAGGCTGTGCTTGTACAGTATGATCGTGCTTGAATTGCTGTGCAAATGAAGGTGTGGCAAGGTAAACATCAGACACTGGATTACAAAATCATAAATATACTGCACAACAAATTGATGGCTAGCAGTTCAGTGAATCAGCAGAAGGGTGCCAGGCGGTCAAAGACAGCTGCCACATAGGAAAGAGCTGCTAAGATTGGCTTGTGATTGCACAGTGATCACATAGCATAGAGCTGCTTACATTGGCTCGGTACACTATGGGTTTGATTTACAAAAATTGGAGAGTGCAAAATCTGGTGCATTTGTGCATGGTAGCCAATCAACTTCTAACTTCAGCTTGTTTAATTATGCTTTGACAAAAAAAAACTGGAAGCTGATTGGCTACCATACACAGGTGCACCAGATTTTGCACTCTCCAGTTTTAGTAAATCAACCCCTATGTCTGCGAACCAAGCTATCTAATGAAGGTTCAGTTCACAACCATTATTGGTGCAACCAATCTGCCATTCATAAGTGTAAGGTGGTAGTGACATGGTTAAAGCTTTACATTTTTCTCTAGTCGTCTGTCCAGGACAGCACTATAGAGATAGGCTCCACCTCTGGAGGCAGGAAATGCAAAATCCATAAAGGGCAGCTTCCGTCCCTCTTCCCCAGTCTTTGTGTTTCCACCACCAGAGGGGGAGGCTGCATGAGAGCTCTCCTTCCCCTGAGCCTAGGCAGGGCTGCCTAAGGAGGTCTGCAGGTACCTGTAAGCAGGGATGAAATGCATCTAAGTCCCCCGGTCAGGCTGCGGAGATCTGATACCCGCGTCCTCCTCCATGGATACCCTAGGGAGGGCTGGCGGTCCCTGTGTAGGCTTCGAGTTTTGGCCTGTGGAGCACAAGAGGAGGGCGGGGACTTCTGACACATCACTTCCGGTTACGGGTTGTGCGGGTGCCTTTGACCTACAGGGTTGGGGGGTGATGGACTCAATGCTAGCACCCATCCCCCCGCTAGTGAGACGGGATCCAGGCTAAAGAGTCATGTGAATCCTGTCAGTGGCTGGTAGGGGTGCACATAAGTGTAGTGAAGGTACACCCACTGGTTGACTAAGGTATCTGACAGCAATTTGTCTTGTTTTTTTTATTTCCTTTTGCCTCCCTTCTCTTCTCTCCTTCTCTCCTCTCAGACTCAGCCCAAAGAACCGTAGGTTGGGGGGGAGAAGAGGTGTCTGTCATGTATGAACAAATTTAAAGAAGGGTGGAACAAGCCCCTTTGTAAACCCTGTATTGATAAATTGGTTTACAAGGAGGCAATGGGAGCATGAAAAGAATTGATTTCTGCCGTTAAGAAAGAAATGAAGGCTAAAATAACGATGCTGTTGAACCTTAAAACCCCAAAACAACCGGCCGCAGTTCCCCCCCCGCTTTAGCCCCAGAGGAGAGTGATGAATCCGGGAGGGTGCCTTTGGATGAGCTAAGTGAGGCAGCATCATCCAAAGCTACTCCGAGCCAAGGGACAAGGTCACCCAGATACAGGCTCTTGCTCGAGGAGGTGGATGCCTTATTGGAGGTGATCTATGAGACGCTAGTGATTAAAGAAGAGCAGACCTCCTTGTCTCTACATGACCAGATGTATCAGACCCTGAAAGAAGACCAAAACAGGGTATTTCCGGTACACAGCGAACTCGGCGACTCTATCAAAAAGGAGTGGGTGGAACTGGGCAAAAAAACATTTTTTTCCTAAAAGCCTGAAGAGGAGGTTTCCCTTTAGTGAGGATTCCGCTGGTATATGGAACAAAGTGCCCAAAGGGGATGCAGCTTTCTCCCAGTGCGCCAAATCAACGGACCTCACATTTGAGGACGTGTCTGTCCTTTAGGGAACCCATGGACAAGATGGGAATTACTGCTGAAAAGGTCATGGGAAGTAGCCATGACAAATTTAAAACCAGCAATGGCTACAACAATAGTAGCTCATAATTTGGAGGTCTGGTTGGACCAGTTACAAGGCCACTTGGAAAGTGAGACCTCCAGGAAGGAAATTCTAGATTCCTTACCCATGCTGCACAAGGCAGTAGGTTATAGGGCAGACGCGTCTGCAGAGCCGGTCAACCTATTGGCAAAGACCGCTGCCCTAGTAAATTCCTCTAACAGGGTTTTATGATTAAAATCCTGGTTGGGGGACCCCGCCTCAAAGGTTAGGCTGTGTGGCATCCCATTTGAAGGAGACCTACTGTTTGGGCAAGATCTAGAAAACGTTCTAGACTGTACTGCCGACAAGAAGGCTTTATGATAAATATATATTATAAATACGAAAGCCCCAGCAAACGTTTTTTTCATCCAATCTTTATGGTGAAGTCAATTCTACCGCCAGATTGCTTCATGGCCTCGCTCGATCTGAGGGACACTTATTTACACATCCCAATCCATGAAGAATCTCAAAATTTTTTGAGGGTGGCAATCAAGTAGGGAAAGCAGGTCTGACATATCCAATTCAGGGTCCTGCCATTTGGCCTGTCTTCATGCCCCGGGATTTTTATGAAAGTCCTGGCGGAGGCACTGGCCCCCCTGAGACTGCAAGGAATCTCAGTCATCCCATACTTATTTTTTGCACCCTGGCTTCTCCACACCCAGGCACATTAGCGAGTTGCAGGCACTTTCCATTAAAGAGCCTTTCCTGTAAATTTTTGAACACAGACTGGTATTGCATACAGACCCGTGTTTTTGCCTAAGGTGGTGTCAAGATTTCACAGGACAACATTTTTTGTCTTCTTTCTATGGGTCCTCAACCAATCCAAAAGAAACAGAATTCCACCAACTGGACTTGGGAGCCTGTGTCCTACGGTATCTGGAATGGTTGGAAAGCATTAGGAAATCCAATGCTCTATTTATTTTGCATTTGGAAAAAAATTGGGGTTCCATGCTTTCGAAAGGAACAATCGCAAGGTGGATTAAACAAGCTATTGTGGAAGCTTACAGATGTAAAAAAAGGAATGTCCTTCCCCCCCATGGCTCACTCCACACGGACGCTATCTGCTTCTTGGACAGAGCGTGCTGGAGCGACACCAGAGCAAATTTGCCGAGCAGCAACAATTATAGAGCTTTGGTTCAATGATAAAAAAGTTTAGGACTGAACATAAATGGCACCCTAAAAGATAAACTGGGCAGAAAACAACAACTTGTCATATAGAAGCTGTGAAAAAAGGTAAAAACTACTGAGAAGTTTCTGGATTCTACCCATGTACAGCATAAATATGTGCTATTAATTTAAAACCTTCCAGGCAAAATATGGTCCCCCTCACACCCTTCTCTCCCACCACCCTTTAAACCATGCTTCAGGGTTTTTTTTTCCCCCTTGTAATGCAAATTAGGCTCAGCTAAGTCTCCTATCCAGGTCTGCTGCCTTTTTCCAGGTTCAAGGGAGCCTTAATCCAGCACTGCTGGCCAGTCCTTGAGATAATATAATTTCACCCCTTTATGGGCTGAGTTACTGTTTTCTTTCTAGAGGTCTCTTAAAGAGGGATCGCTAGAGGTCCGTGACCGCATCCCTCCATCTTTCTTGTTGTTACTGAAGTGACTAAGTGACTTAGAGTCCCTTTTACTTCTTCAGTTCCGTTAGTTATGTTTTTAGACGCTTTTGTTCGTTTATGTTACAGGCAGAAGCTATAATATGTCCACAGACATGGCGCATGCCTATATTTACTATACCCTGCCTTTGTTAGTAGTTTACTGTTAGACTTAATCAGATATCAGACCGACTAAGCATTATTGCTTCACAACTTCTTCACCTGTGATGATGTTGGTAAAAGAATGTTTATATGTTAAGTGCTTTCGTCCATCGCACTGTGACTACGCCTTCTGTATTACAATGTAAAGGCCTTGTTTTACGTATACTGTATGCTGCTTGTTTGTTTCCAATAAACCTTTTCACTTGGAAAAAAAAAATATATAATTTCACTTCTGGATTCTGAGAGAACCACACAGCCTAGCAGCCAATATGAAGTGTCCACATCATGCAGATAGGGACATGGAATCACCAAGAAAGACCCTGCAGCATCATATAACCATAGGTGTATTTTTTATTTTTTATATAGCAATCAGTTAAAAGGGAGCTGGGAGGGAGGAAAGGATAGATGTTTGCTTTATCTTGGAAATGAGATTTAAAGTGTATGTCCAGGCATTAAACAGATTAACACCAAAGCCTCCCTCTGCACTCTCTGATGCCTTCCCGAGCTCTTCTATCCCACCAGGGAGCCCTGGACTAATACCATAAAGCTGAACAGAGATCAGATCTTCCCTGATCATCTCTATGGTATAAGAAACCAGAAGCGACAAGTAGTGATGGCCGAACGGTTCGCCCGGCGGTCGTTTCGCGGCGAATTTCCGACATTCGCGGTCCGCACGTTCGAACGCCTTTTTCCGTCGTTCGCCGCGGCGGACTTACGTGTTTAATGTATACAAGAACTTTAACCTTTGGTGACACGTTTATCATGTGATACAGGACAGCCAATTGAGACATGACAGCACATGGACACTTGTACATTCCCCCTAACCTATAAATACACCCGATCCGGTGGCCATTTTACATTCTTTCTTCTGTTACGATAGGGACAGGTTCCTGTGTGGAGTAGGGAGAGATAAACCACTAGCTATTTGGTACACAAAAGTTCTTTTCAGGACTGGTATAGGTGTTAGGTGTTGATAGGTTTGCTGTGCTGCTGATTCTTGCAGCAGCCTGAGTGTCTTTTGTTAGTTTAGAGAAAGGGAAAGGACGGTGTATGCTACAGGGACAGCCAGATTAGTCTTTCATCATCATCATCATCATCATCATCATTAGCTGTTACTATCAAGGTCCACAAAAGAGCTGTTCCAGTAACCACTAATCGTTCTCTTTTTTTGCCAATTTGTATAGGGACAGGAAGGAAGCAGTGTTGTCAGGCAGTGAGGGTAATTTTAAAGACTTGCTGTTATTATTAGTTCCACAAAGGTTCTTTTCAGGACTGGTATCAGTGGTACAGTAATAGGCTTGTACATGTATAATATTCTTTCTTCCAAATATAGAAAGGATATTATACTTGACTGCTGCCCTTCTGCTGCAGTCTGCTAAACATTCACAACTCACTTGTTCCACAAAAGTTCTTATAAGGACTGGTAACTTGGTATAGGGTGCTACGGTACATAGGCTTGAGTGCGGTACAGTCTGCTGTTCTGTAAGGACCGCTATCGGTCCACAATAGATAGGGTTGACGTGCACCACTGCTGACCGCTCACCTATACTGCAGCAGTCCTTCAGCGGTATAGGGACTGACGTACAGTCTGCTAATCACTAACACACAACCTGCTTGTTCCACAAAAGTTCTTATAAGGACTGGTAACTTGGTATAGGGTGCTACGGTACATAGGCTTGAGTGCGGTACAGTCTGCTGTTCTGTAAGGACCGCTATCGGTCCACAATAGATAGGGTTGACGTGCACCACTGCTGACCGCTGCCCTATACTGCAGCAGTCCTTCAGCGGTATAGGGACTGACGTACAGTCTGCTAAACACTAATACACAACCTGCTTGGTCCACAAAAGTTCTTATAAGGACTGGTAACTTGGTATAGGGTGCTACGGTACATAGGCTTGAGTGCGGTACAGTCTGCTGTTCTGTAAGGACCGCTATCGGTCCACAATAGATAGGGTTGACGTGCACCACTGCTGACCGCTGCCCTATACTGCAGCAGTCCTTCAGCGGTATAGGGACTGACGTACAGTCTGCTAATCACTAACACACAACCTGCTTGTTCCACAAAAGTTCTTATAAGGACTGGTAACTTGGTATAGGGTGCTACGGTACATAGGCTTGAGTGCGGTACAGTCTGCTGTTCTGTAAGGACCGCTATCGGTCCACAATAGATAGGGTTGACGTGCACCACTGCTGACCGCTGCCCTATACTGCAGCAGTCCTTCAGCGGTATAGGGACTGACGTACAGTCTGCTAAACACTAATACACAACCTGCTTGGTCCACAAAAGTTCTTATAAGGACTGGTAACTTGGTATAGGGTGCTACGGTACATAGGCTTGAGTGCGGTACAGTCTGCTGTTCTGTAAGGACCGCTATAGGTCCACAATAGATAGGGTTGACGTGCACCACTGCTGACCGCTCACCTATACTGCAGCAGTCCTTCAGCGGTATAGGGACTGACGTACAGTCTGCTAATCACTAACACACAACCTGCTTGTTCCACAAAAGTTCTTATAAGGACTGGTAACTTGGTATAGGGTGCTACGGTACATAGGCTTGAGTGCGGTACAGTCTGCTGTTCTGTAAGGACCGCTATCGGTCCACAATAGATAGGGTTGACGTGCACCACTGCTGACCGCTGCCCTATACTGCAGCAGTCCTTCAGCGGTATAGGGACTGACGTACAGTCTGCTAAACACTAATACACAACCTGCTTGGTCCACAAAAGTTCTTATAAGGACTGGTAACTTGGTATAGGGTGCTACGGTACATAGGCTTGAGTGCGGTACAGTCTGCTGTTCTGTAAGGACCGCTATCGGTCCACAATAGATAGGGTTGACGTGCACCACTGCTGACCGCTCACCTATACTGCAGCAGTCCTTCAGCGGTATAGGGACTGACGTACAGTCTGCTAATCACTAACACACAACCTGCTTGTTCCACAAAAGTTCTTATAAGGACTGGTAACTTGGTATAGGGTGCTACGGTACATAGGCTTGAGTGCGGTACAGTCTGCTGTTCTGTAAGGACCGCTATCGGTCCACAATAGATAGGGTTGACGTGCACCACTGCTGACCGCTGCCCTATACTGCAGCAGTCCTTCAGCGGTATAGGGACTGACGTACAGTCTGCTAAACACTAATACACAACCTGCTTGGTCCACAAAAGTTCTTATAAGGACTGGTAACTTGGTATAGGGTGCTACGGTACATAGGCTTGAGTGCGGTACAGTCTGCTGTTCTGTAAGGACCGCTATCGGTCCACAATAGATAGGGTTGACGTGCACCACTGCTGACCGCTGCCCTATACTGCAGCAGTCCTTCAGCGGTATAGGGACTGACGTACAGTCTGCTAAACACGAATACACAACCTGCTTGGTCCACAAAAGTTCTTATAAGGACTGGTAACTTGGTATAGGGTGCTACGGTACATAGGCTTGAGTGCGGTACAGTCTGCTGTTCTGTAAGGACCGCTATCGGTCCACAATAGATAGGGTTGACGTGCACCACTGCTGACCGCTGCCCTATACTGCAGCAGTCCTTCAGCGGTATAGGGACTGACGTACAGTCTGCTAAACACTAATACACAACCTGCTTGGTCCACAAAAGTTCTTATAAGGACTGGTAACTTGGTATAGGGTGCTACGGTACATAGGCTTGAGTGCGGTACAGTCTGCTGTTCTGTAAGGACCGCTATCGGTCCACAATAGATAGGGTTGACGTGCACCACTGCTGACCGCTGCCCTATACTGCAGCAGTCCTTCAGCGGTATAGGGACTGACGTACAGTCTGCTAAACACTAATACACAACCTGCTTGGTCCACAAAAGTTCTTATAAGGACTGGTAACTTGGTATAGGGTGCTACGGTACATAGGCTTGAGTGCGGTACAGTCTGCTGTTCTGTAAGGACCGCTATCGGTCCACAATAGATAGGGTTGACGTGCACCACTGCTGACCGCTGCCCTATACTGCAGCAGTCCTTCATCGGTATAGGGACTAAGAGTTTTGTCACAGGGTCATTTAAAAAATGACAGGCAGAGGAAGAGGCAGGCCCTTCCGCAGGGGTGGTAGGGGTAGGGCAGGAGCAACAGGCTTGAGCCAAAGTGGGAAGTTGCAGAAGGTGCGTTCAATTACTTTAAAGGATGCACCAGACTTGGTTGAGTGGCTCGCTCAGCCTTACTCTTCTGCACCCTCCTCATCCTCTCGATCTGCACCCTCTTCTTCACTCTCTGCTATGTGCACCCCCAAAGACACTACCACCAACAACACGACCACCACCACCACCACCACATACCTTCCGCTTGAGTCACTGGAATTATTTTCCGATCCATATCAAGAGGACATTTCTGATGCGCAGCCACTCTTGGTATTGGATCAGGAAGAGGAGGTAGCAACAAGCGCTACTCAGCAGTCTGACGCCAGTACCCAGATCAGCCCAAGGAGGAGGTTGGTCCCCGGTGTTGCTGCCTACTCCGAGATCTCTACTTATAGCGGTGGGGAAGGTGACGTTGATGATGACGTGTCTAGTGATGTCACGTGGGTGCCCACAAGAGAGGAAGAGGAGGGGAGTTCAGAGGGAGATATGGACCAGCAGATAGGGAGGAGAAGCAGCAATGACTTACATTGCACAGCAGGGACAAAGCAGACTGCAAATGTATCAGGAGCGAGTCATCGACCATGTACGGTCACATCTGGCGCTCCCAGGACACCGGCACATGGCTCCGCAGTGTGGGCTTTTTTTAACGTGTCCGCTGCTGACAATAGCGTTGCCATCTGCAATCTTTGCAGTCAACGCGTTAGTCGCGGTAAGCCCAATACTCACCTAGGGACGACCGCCTTAAGAAGGCACATGAGCAGCCATCACCGAGCCCAGTGGGAGCAACGGAACACACAAAGCCACACTGCAGGCTCTCACCGTCCAGCCTCGTCTTCTACTTCTCCTTCTCCTCTCTCCTCACAATTGTCCTCCACTCCACCTTCCATCACGCCAAGCTCACATTTTTCTGCAAAAAGGCAGGCTTCCGTGGGCCTAATGTTTGAGCGTAAAAAAATGATGACGCCGGATAACCCTCTTGCCCAACGGTTGGCGGCTGGCTTGTCAGAACTCATAGCCCGCCAACTACTGCCATATAAACTGGTGGACTCGGAGGCCTTTCGCAAATTTGTGGCCATTGGAACACCACAATGGAAGGTCCCAGGAAGGAAGTATTTCTCAGAGAAGGGCATCCCAGAGCTATATGGCCATGTTCAGCGGCAAGTGAATGTATCTCTGGCACACAGTGTCGGTGCCAAGATACATCTGACCACAGACACGTGGTCTAGCAAACACGGGCAGGGAAGGTATATCAGTTTTACTGCCCACTGGGTGAACCTTCTGACGGCCGTCAAGCATGTAACCCGTGGCACCCGTGTAGATTTGGTTTTACCGCCACGGATTGCATGCAGGCCTGACTCTTCTTCTCCTCCTCCTACTCCATCCTCCTCCCTCTCCTCCTCAGCTGCCTCCTCCTTTTCCGCTGCTAGCGTCTCTTCCACTGCACCGCCCAAGCTCCCCAGAACCTATTCCACATGCCAGGTGAGACGTTGCCATGCCGTGCTGCGTCTGTTGTGCCTGGAAGCAAAGAGCCACACTGGCCCGGCACTCCTTTCAGCTTTGCGTTCACAGGCAGATGAGTGGCTAACACCGCTCAATTTGACAGTTGGTAAAGTGGTGTGTGACAACGGTGCCAATCTGCTTAGCGCATTGAAACAGGGCAAAATCACGCACGTGCCGTGCATGGCACACGTCTTAAACTTGGTCGTGCAGCGATTCCTTGTCAAATACCCTGGGGTCCAGGACATCTTGCGGCAGGCAAGGAAAATCTCGGCCCATTTCAGAAGATCTTACACGGCCATGGCTCGCCTTGCTGACATTCAGCGGCGACACCATCTGCCGGTCAGACGTCTTATTTGCGATTGCCCGACGCGATGGAACTCAACCTTCTATATGCTTGATAGGCTGCTCCAGCAGAAACGTGCAGTTAACGTCTACCTGTATGAACTCTGCGAAAGAAACGGTTCTGGGGAGCTGGGTTTTTTTTCACCGCGCCAGTGGCTGCTCATGCGCGACACATGCAGACTTCTGCGGCCATTTGAGGAGATCACCAAACTGGTCAGTCGCAGCCATGGCGCCATCAGTGACATGGTACCTTATGCCTTCTTTCTGGAGCGTGCATTGCGTCGTGTCATTGATCAGGCTGTGGAGGAGCAGGAGCGGGAAGATGAGGAAGTCGCAATGCTGGATGAATTCCCAGGGGGGGCTACTCTATCTGAGACAAGTCAACAACAGGAGTCTGATGAGGAGTCAGAGGAGGATGGTGCCGGGGCGGATGAGCAGGAGCAAGAAGAGCATGCTTTAAACCTTTCTGGGATCCCTGTTGTGCGAGGATGGGGAGAGGAGAATGAAGAGGACGACATTATCCTGGATGATGAGCAGGAGCCAGGCCACCACACCGCTTCCACTTTAGTGCAAATGGGGGCCTTCATGCTCCAGTGTTTTAATAGGGACCCCCGTATAAAAAGCATGAGGGTCAAGGACCAGTACTGGGTGGCAACGTACTTAGACCCCCGGTACAAACACAAAATGGCGGAAATGTTACCGCCGTCGCAGAGGGCTGTCAGAATGCAGCACTTCCAGGCCTTGCTTCGAGAAATGCTGCATTCTGCTTTTGCGTGCGCTGGCAGAGGAGCAATTCCCACTCCCAGAGAAGGATTTGCGGGTACCAATCCAACAGCGCCTGCAAGAAGAGGCCGGTTTGAAGATGTGTTGGTGACTTCGGATATGAGGTCATTCTTTCAGCCGACCCATCGACAGGTGTCATCCGGATCCAGCATCAGGGAACGCCTAGACCGTCAGGTGTCCGACTACATTGGGTTAACGGCCGATGTGGACGCTCTGAGGAGTGATGAACCCCTAGACTACTGGGTGGGCAGGCTTGACCTCTGGCCAGAGCTTGCCCAATTTGCAATCGAACTGTTGGCTTGCCCCTCATCCAGTGTCCTGTCCGAAAGGACGTTCAGCGCAGCAGGGGGGATTGTGACCGATAAGCGTACTCGCCTAGCTCACCACAGTGTTAACTACCTCACATTTCTAAAAATGAATGAGGCATGGATCTCGGAGGAATTCAACACATGTGACCAGTAGACCATGTATATGTCTATAAACTATTTTTTTAATCAAGCACACAGACCTTCTTAATTCATTTGGCTCACTTCCTTGACCCAAAAAAGCACACCGTACTATATGCCCCTACCCTCCTCTTTGAAGAGGTTGAGCGGTGTCATATTTCTACTGGGGCTGCTTATGATATCCCTGTGCTGTGCTGACTTCCTCCTGGGGGTTCTTATTATGAAGGGATCACACTATCCCTGTGCTGTGCTGACTTCCTCCTGGGGGTTCTTATTATGAGGGGATCACACCATCCCTGTGCTGTGCTGACTTCCTCCTGGGGCTGCTTACGGTGCTGCTGTCAGTGCTGTATGTCACGGTGCTGCTGTCAGCGCTGTATGTCACGGTGCTGCTGTCAGCGCTGTATGTCACGGTGCTGCTGTCAGCGCTGTATGTCACGGTGCTGCTGTCAGCGCTGTATGTCACGGTGCTGCTGTCAGCGCTGTATGTCACGGTGCTGCTGTCAGCGCTGTATGTCACGGTGCTGCTGTCAGCGCTGTATGTCACGGTGCTGCTGTCAGCGCTGTATGTCACGGTGCTGCTGTCAGCGCTGTATGTCACGGTGCTGCTGTCAGCGCTGTATGTCACGGTGCTGCTGTCAGCGCTGTATGTCACGGTGCTGCTGTCAGTGCTCTGTATTACGGTGCTGCTGTCAGATGCCTCTATCACGGTGCATGTGTCATTCCGGTATGTCACGCTGCTGGTGATCATCTCCTGCACCCTCTTCTTTGCCTACCCTGGTCCCTGACCTTCCCTCTCCTCCATTGCCTTCATTAGCTCCATAGTCCTGAATTGTTAGAACAATTTCCCAAATAAAATAAAAATGCTTGTAGTTATCGATCCCAAATTCACCTCATACATGTATTATGTCATTGTCCAGATGGTGGGACTACGTTTTACCCCCTAATAATTACCACGTGGCCGCAAATTCGACATGAAGGTTTGCAAAGTTCGCCTCCCATTGAAGTCAATGGGGCCCGCGGCGAACGTTCGGTTTCGCGAACGTTTGGGTCCGTTCGCATTTCGCGTTCGCGAAACGTCCCGTCGGAAGTTCGTCCATCACTAGCGACAAGTACTTTATCACTCCCGGTTTCTCTGGATGTAAACAAACTCAGAGACAGTGTAAAAAAATAACAATAAAAAAATATTTAAAGCGCCTCTGTCCCCCTGTGCTCATGCATAAAGGCGAACACATATGTAGGTTGTGCACACAATGTAAATGGTCACATGTGGGGTATCGCTGAAAAATTTATAGCAAGAAAAATATTTCTAGCACCAGACCTCCTGGGTAATTTAAACTGGTAAGCAATATAGGCTTTTAAAGTGTCACCTATTGAGATTTTTAAATACCATGGTTTGGAGCTGTTCCACGAGCATGTGCAATTTTAAATGGCATAGA
This sequence comes from Lithobates pipiens, assembly GCF_037356315.1. Classification (NCBI taxonomy): domain Eukaryota; kingdom Metazoa; phylum Chordata; class Amphibia; order Anura; family Ranidae; genus Lithobates; species Lithobates pipiens. The sequence continues at coordinate 311,743,550 of NW_027507758.1, read as the reverse complement.
TTTAGATGGCATAACACCATCTTTTTTATTTTACCAAAAATTGAGTATTATATTGTTTTTAGGGAATCAAAATTGCTTAAAGTGTATTTTTGTCAAAAAATTGTGTTTGAAAAACCGCTCCACAAATAGTGTGTGACATTAAAAATTGCAACCATTTTATTCTCTAAAGCCTCTGCTTAAAAAATCTATAGTGTTCTAAGTAATTTTCTAGCAAAAAAAAAATAGATTTTTACACGTAAACAAAAAGTGTCAGTATAGGCCTGATCGTCCAGGGGTTAAGCTAACCATATACATATATAATCACTTATTTCCCCGCATTCTTGCAAAACAGCATGTCTGGAGGAATTTCCACTCCTGGCTATCTCTGATAGGATGCAGTCACTGCTGAGACTTTTGCACCCAGCTTAGTCTTCTTTTTTAAGTCAAATTTTGTCAAGTCGGGTGGGGCAGCAAGAATCGTCCAAAATTCAAGTTGTGGGTGGTTAGCTTTACACCCTCAGAGTTATGTCTCTCTGCACTCTGTAAGCTCTATGTTGGACAAAATTTGAGCTTACACACCTAATAGTGTTCGGGAATGTTGATTGGCCGTTGGCTTGTTGACATGAGCCCTGCGTCCTACGAGGAAGATAAGTAGGTCACATGATGTTCAATTCCTGGAAGCATATGATATTTTTGAGGGCTCTTATGGAAGAGGGGCACAGGGGAACATGGTGAAGGTGGGTGAACTTCAGTGGGAGTGGAAGAGAGTGTGCCAGCTTAATTATTAATATTTATTTTAAATAAATCAGCTTTTAATATTTTTTTGTTTACTGTCCTTATATCAAACCTTCTTCTTCAACTTATTTTGGTTATATTTTGGCTGTGCTGGTGTACGTTGTTGTTTGGCAGTATCTATTGCACTGATTTATAATAACCATGTTTAATCCAAAGACAAAACAGCTGGAACCGCAAAGGATTCTGGTGCAGTTATTGATAGCGGAGCTTGACAGTCAAATTTCTAAGCTATGTACACTTTTATTCTATCTTAATTATGCATTCATTAAAAGCTTTTGTACTCAACTGAATAAAGTAAATATTTTCTTGATCTCTGTAGTGTGCTCCCAGAGTGTAGATTTGCACAGCAGGGCCCTGATAATATGAATAAATTGTATTTCCCCAAGGAGATTATCTTTCAAAGGAGCTTGTGTAGAAGTGAGGTTATTTTATTTGGTTCTTCTTGGGCTTCTTTGCTATGAATAGCATGCTTATCTTTTGTTTACTTATGATCAAGTTTATATTATTAATCTGGAATTGATCCAAATGTAATGATATTTTTATACCCACATATGATTTATTTAAAACAATAACATAGAACTAGGAAAATACATAGGTTTGTGTGACACCGATTGTCAAATTTAAAGTGTGTGTTTTGTGAAGACTTTTTATTTTATTTTGGATAAAGTACAGAAGGACCCTCCTAGGCATGATCTTTACAACTATCTAAAGCTGGCTATTCACTAGCAGAATTTCATTAAAAATGTTTAATTCTAAGAAATGTATTTGATTATCTAAGCATTAGTGGGGTCAAAGTTACGGTAGTTTTCAACCACAGCAACAAGAAAGTTTGAAGCAGCAGGATGGAAAGTTTTTCTTGAATGAACTAATTTCTCACAGTGTAGTTTTCATTCAAAGCCCATTCCTTCTAAAAGTGAATTCTGAAAGCAAACTAAACTTTGAACAACTTTTGAATAACAAATGTCAAGCTGTCACATATACTGAGAATTGTCAAACAGGTATTTATTTTTATTTTTATAATCATGTTTTTATTAAGGTTTCACAAAACAGAAAAAAGAAAGACAAAAACATTGCAGAAGTCACATGCATGAGAAGCTTTGCGCAACTCCATATAGGAAATCATCATAGTACATATTCCAAACTTCTAAGCAACCTGCACGCTATCTGAGCATTCAATTCATAGTCAAGATTATTTGTTTATGTTATAACATAGCAAAAAATTTCGTGACCAGAATGACCAATCCATCAATGGGACCAGTGCAGTAATAGTTTTGAAATATGTTAGATGCAAGAGGACTCCCAGTTGAGCGAGAAGACAACACAACAAACTTATATTACAAACTAGATCCTAAACTAAGAGTAAATCTGGGTAAGTGGGTTCATCAAATGGGCTTCATTACTGGTCCTTGGGAATACTAGATATAAGATGCACAATAACAAATAAACATTTAGATAGCAGGTATCTCAGTGGAATATGACATCCAGCCCAATCCTTAAATTTAGCCTGCTGATTTTTACATGAGTGCACCATTTCATACAAATTCTTATTCAAAAATCAGCTTAAGAGGGGTTTCCCTATATTTTGTAAAGAATTCCTCTTGCTTCCTGTTCCATTACTGGGACAGGAAGTGAAGAGAAATCTCCTAGCTGAGCAGTGATAGCAATATATAATCTGACAAGAATTTTACCTTCCTTAGATTATTCAAAACCTAACAAAAAGATTTGGCTATATATGCAAAATAAGGACTAAATGCAAAGAGCTTTTCCTATTATTCACTTAAAGTGGATGCAAGCCCTTACATATACCCAGTGAAGTGAACAGCCTCAGATGATACACAGAGATTAAACAAATCCTCCTACATATGTTTTATATGTATATCTGCTGTCTTCAGCTTTCTACAATCCTTAGAAAGTGCATGTCGTGTTACAAACCTTGCTTCCTCTTCCAGCAGTGAGTGTGGAGTCTGGGCTTACCCTGGGTGTGAGCTGATTGGAGGAAAGGCACCCCCCTTCCACATAGGTATAGGAACAAAGAAACTTGCAGAGCTGTGCTGTGAATAGACAAGCTCTCTGCTAATTTACCTCTAAGCTCCCTCCTCGGCACACATTTTCGGCTGCTGTTATCTCTTGTGTTGGAGAACTTGTCAGAAGTTATCATGCTGATAACAGAGTTTTGGAGAGAGATAAGTAAACACTACAGATATATGTGCCTAGGTCAAATTTCATGAATGGGGTTTACAACCACTTTAAAGATCTTGTTCACACTATGTACATTGACCTTCATTGGTCTATGTTAACCAATGCTGGTTAACACAAGAACACATAGAAAACAATAGTTTATGTGTTTGGATTACATGTATGATACATGTGCTTTAGGGCAGTGGTCATCACCCCTGTCCTCAGGGCCCACTAACAAGACAGGTTTGCAAGATAACTGAAATACATCACAGTATTTCAGTGATTGCAGTATTCTTGTCTGCATCACCCCAAGGTAATATATAAAATCTGGCTTGTTAGTGGGCCGTTAGGACAGGGTTGATGACCACTAGGGATGAGCTTCGTGTTCGAGTCGAACGTACGTTCGACTCGAACATTGGCTGTTCGGCGAATTCCGAACGTTTGGGCCGTTCGCGTCAAAATTCGAGTGACGCGCGCGCGGACCACAATGCACTGCGGTGGCGCAGTGCATTGCTGCCCCATGATTGGCCAAGCATGCACTGTGACCCCGCATGCTTGGCCAATCGCAGCGCTGGCAGCGAGGAGAGCCATGATTGGCCACAGGCATCCTGCCTGTGGCCAATCATAGCTCAGGCTGTGTAGTGCACGCCCCACACTATATAAGGCCGCCTTTGAGGCGGCCTCCTGTAGTGTGTTACTTAGCATCTGAAGCAGTGGGTGTTCTGTGTACCTTCAACACAGTACACACCAATCGTTTTTGGCTGATTTCCTATCTTGCTGCTGTGTAGTGGTTGTTGTCTGTGCCCTGACTGCAGTATACACCACTATATTCACCTCACCTATATAGCTAGTGATCTAGCTTTAACCACTTAACAACTGCCCATTGCCGATTAACGGCTTCAGGGGGGTTGTTTAACTCTGAGAGGCCGTTAATTAACGGCCTCCCAGAATTCTGCTCTCGCGTGCCCCGAGGTGTGCGCACTCGAGAGCATCCGTGACCGCCGGGTCGCATCACGGATCACGGTAAACGGCCGCTCATAGCGGCCGTTTACCACGTGATTGCTCCGTCAAATGACGGAGTGATCACTTGGAAACAAACCGGCGTCATGTTATGACGCCTGTTTCTCCCTCCCCTCTCTGTACCGATCGGTACAGCGGAGGGGAAAGAGATCGGTGTCAGCAGCGATGTGGGCTGCATCTGCAGTGCCCACATCACTGCTCACCGAATTTAACCCCTCAATTCCCTGCCAATACTCTGCAATACCAGTGCATACTCTGCAGTACCCTGCCATTACTCTGCAGTACCCCGCCATTACTCTGCAGTGCAGTACCCTGCCATTACTCTGCAGTACCCCCCATTACTCTGCAGTAACCCCCATTACTCTGCAGTACCCCCCAATACTCTGCAGTACCCGCCATTACTCTGCAGTACCCGCCATTACTCTGCAGTACCCCCAATACTCTGCAGTACCCTGCCATTACTCTGTAGTACCCCCCAATACTCTGCAGTACCCTGCTATTACTCTGTAGTACCCCGCCAATACCCCGCCAATACTCTGTAATACCCTGCCATAAATTGCCATACCCAGCCATACTCAGAGATACCCAGCCATACTCGGTGATACCCTGAAATACCCAGCCATAGACGCCCCCCACCCCTCACCGCCCTCCGGTGCTTCTACCAACTCGCCAGTACGATCAAAGCCAGAATCTTTTTTTTATTTTTTATTTCAGGCTTCCCAGCCTAGAGGTGAGATGTGGGGTCATATTGACCCCCCAGATTTCACTGTAAAGAGGACCTGTCACCCCATATTCCTATTACAAGGGATGTTTACATTTCTTGTAATAGGAATAAAAGTGATCAAAAATATATTTTTGGGGAAAAAAATGTCAAACTAAAATAAATAAAGTAAAATGAACAATAAAAAAATAAAATTAAAATTAAAGCGCCCATGTCCCCATGTGCTCGCATGTGCCACACAAGTGAGGTATCGCCGAGAATGTTAGAGCGAGAGCAATAATTCTAGTCCTAGACCTCCTCTGCAACTCAAAACATGTAACCAGTAAAAAAAAATTAAAGCGTCGCCTATGGGGATTTTTTAAGTAGCGACGTTTGGCGCCATTCCACGGGCATGTGCAATTTTGAAGAGTGACATGTTTGATATCTATTTACTCAGCATAACTTCATCTTTCACTTTATGCAAACATTGGGCTAACAAGTGGTTAATAATAGAGCTTGCAGTCAGTAGTGTTAGGAGATAGTGCGTGCTGTCTGCGTGCTCTGTACCCAGTACATACCGCTATAATATAGGGCAGGCCCCTACTTTCAAACATCCAACTTACAAACATCTCCTACTTGCAAACGCAAGGAGACAACAGCAAGTGAGATGAAAAAAGATGGACGACAAAACAAATTATACAGGGGTGATAACCCTTCCCTATGTTTTCCAAAAAGCTTAAAGATAGTTTTTTTGACTGGAGCTACACTTTAAAAATGTACCGGTTGAAAATGACAAACAGATTCAACTTAACACAACAAACCTACACAGTCCCTGTCTTGTTTGCACCGCCTGTATACTGCTGTTCTGAGTATATAGGGCCTGGGGGCCACACGCATTTCCTTTTTTTAATATGGGTACGGGGTTCCCCTTAATATGCGTACAAGACCCAAATAGGCTGGTAATGGGCAGGGAGGGCTACCCATGCCATGTTTCTCAATGATTTTCAACCATATTGCAGGAACCAGATATAACATTAAAACCGCAAGCAGTTTTAAATGGTGTTATTTCCGTTTAATGTCATTTTGTGCAGGGACTGTTCTAAACACGGGAAATACGTGGCACTTCACAGGCATACTACAGACACCCCCCAGGCACCATATTTAAAGGAATATTTCACTTTTTTTTTTTCACTTTAATCGTCATTAAAATCAGTGCTCCCGCCAAAACGGCAGTTTTTAAAACTTTTTTTTTTGCAGTGACCCATGTCCCCGGAGGCAGGAGGCAGGTCCCCAAACCCTTTTTAGGACACTATCTTGCATATTAGCCGTTAAAATTAGCACTTTCCAATTCGAACGTTCGAGTCCCATAGACTTCAATGGGGTTCTAACGTTCGTACCGAACGCGGGGGTCGTTCGCAAGTTCTGGTGCGAACCGAACCGGGGGGTGTTCGGCTCATCCCTAATGACCACTGCTTTAGGGTGTTTTGCATAAGAATGCAGCATGTCTGAATTTTTAATGCAGCACAGAGCATGCCAATACATCTTGGAGGAAAAAAAATGTAGTAACTAAATTATGTAGTTACTAAAATGTAGTTACTAAACCCTGCACTTGCTATGGGGGTTATTTACTAAAGGTAAATCCACTTTGCACTACCAGTGCACTTAGAAGTGCACTTGGAAGTGAAGTCATTGTAGATCTGAGGGGGACATGCAAGGATTGGATGATAAAATCAGCAGAGCTTCATCTCATTTCAGATCTTCCCCTCAGATCTACAGTGATTGCACTTCTAAGTGCACTTCCAGTGCAAAGTGGATTTGCCTTTAGTCAATCAACCCCTACATGTGTCTTTAGTAAATCAACCTCAAAGTGCTCACCCACATTGACAAAACAAGCATTAAATTCATCAGCTTTAGAAAATCAACCCCAATATCTGGTCTCCCACAGTACACAGAACATGGACATGCAATTATTTTAGTAAAGATAAACTACTAACCTTTTCCCATCAGGAGTATATAGCAGTCTTGTGACTTCTATCAGTGTCTGACCGAGTACTGGTTAAATCTTGTAGGAGGAGCTTTCATTCTCCTCTGATTGTCCTATGAGGGTGCATGACCTCTGACCCTCAGTCTGGACAGTGCTGATTGGCCCTGTGCTGATCACATAACCCTCTCAAAAAAAAAAAAAACTCTCTAACAATACACACCAAACTGAGCATGTGCAGAGTGCCTCGAAAGCTTTGTTCAGCAGATGGATTGGGGATAGGGGATGATCAGAGCAGACAGGATCAAACAGCCTTTTTATACAATGCACAGGATTAACCCCTTAGTTCCACAGTGAATATAACAAGCATGCTTTACTGCATATACACACTGATTTTACTGTTGTGGTTTGACTCTTCTTTATGCCTGTACCGCAGCCATTTTGGGAGAAAAGTGTGTTGAAGAGAACTTATTTTTGGGACCAGAGATTTTTTTAACATTTGGAAAAAAAAAGTCCAGCAGCTGGATCAATATTGATCAGTTTTCCAGTTTGTTCAGAAGCACAAAGAGCTGTGTGAACCAACTTGGCCACAAGAAGTCCCTGATTTGGCCCTATTTTGCATCCAAAATCTATCTGGATTGGGAAAAGCAATCAAAATCACAGCAAAAAGCCATCGCTGAGTATTTAATTATTTGGCATTAACTTGCAGCGTGACAGAATTGACAAATGTAATGTGATTTTTTACACTCAAATGTCAGCACAAATGCAAACATTTTCCTGTTAGTATAAATTTGCATGATTTATCAGTAGTATATAGGCCAGAGAATATTTTTAAGGCTTTCAATTACTGGTGAGACTGCGGTGTGTGTGCAGATCAGCGGCCAATGACCATCATTGACCAAATATGTCACCCAGCATAATCCAGACCCGTATCCAGACCTGGGTGGCCAGAAAAGGGAGGATGTTGAGTCTGCCTCTCTGCTTCTTGTTTCAGACCAGACTACATACCTTGTGGTTGTATCTTGTAAGGGGGGAGGGGACATAAAAGCACAGATCTGTGTGCTCTGGTGCTGCTAGTCTGCTGGATAGCTCCCTCTGTATCCAGGCAATTTGAGAAGTTTCTGGATGATAGGTCTGGAGCTATATAGATAGCAGCATGAATATGGATAGAGCTCTGGCCTATCACAGAGAGGCAGACAATGAAGGCTGGGAGACTCAATTTAATCTTAGAGCACACAGAGCTCTGGGTCTTGTCCTGGAGTGGAGGAGTCCAGCCTGAGCAGGAGGGGGGCTGCCCTCTCAGACACAGGCTTCCATGAGGAGGGCTAAGATGGGCAACCTTAAAGAGGAATGCAGATACCCGGGTGCTTAGAAGAAGCTGACTGAGGGGAGCTGTCTGCCACAGATCTGTCTGGTATCACTAGAGGGCTTTGCTTGGAAGATTGAAGGAGACATCTGTCTGTCCTTGGGCCTTGTTAGTACAGACATTGGAAAGATCTTGGGGACCTTGTGCTCTAGCTACCCCTCTGGTGCCCAGTGATAGTCAGCTGTGGGTCTGTTAAAAGGGACACTGGCTGGTGTCCCGATAAGCTCTGTCCAGATATTGTCCACTAAGGAAAATGGACTTTGCTCTGCTGGCTCTACTACTACAGCACTACTTAAGCCACAGGAAAATTAGTGTTCCCAAACCTAGGACCCTGCATTCACTATATCTGGTCTCCCAAAGTTCACGGAACATGGAAATGCAATTACATAGTTACATAGTTAGTCTGGTCCATCTAGTTCAAACAATAACTGTTAATACTACTAACAACTGATACAACTAATAATTATTTTAGTGAATATAAACTGCTAAATACCTTTTCTCATCAGCAGTTAGAGCAGTCTTGTGACTTCTATCAGTGACAATGTAAACAAAGAAAGAGTTTTCTCCTGCGCTCGTGAAGGCGTTTGTTGATATAAAATGGTAGTACTTTCAAAGGAAGAGATAAATTAAAAGAACATCATGTGAGTCCCGCTGCCTAAACTGACCAGGGGTGGTCTGAAGTAAGCCAAGTGTAAGAAAGAGATGGAAGGCGCGTGATCCAGTACATTGATCAAGATGTTAAGGTTTATTTATGAAAAAAAGGAGGGGGAGAAGGGGGTTGAATCCATACAGAAAGTATCTACGTGTTTATAAAATCAGGTTACAAGTGTACACATTAAATCAGAAAAATATACATGCCCATGCAAGGGCAAGTGCTAATGTTTTACTGACGCGTTTCGAGGAAAAAACCCTCTTCATCAGAGCCTTGTAGAACGACAAGAGAGATCTGTATAGTGTTGTGGATCAAACATACAGGGGAGTGGCTGGTTGGGAGCAGTGACACATGTTAAGCGATGAGTTCTCCTATGCTCCAGGTTTGTCCATATCCCACCCCTAAATGTCATAAAGAGATGTAATTCATATGTTCCTTATGGCAGTTCACTGTGTATCTGTTGATTGTGCCTGCATTCAGGTTTACAAAAAGGATGCAGCCTGCATGCATCTGTTTGGGAACAGAAGGCAGTTGCTTCTGTAAGTAAGCTTGGTAACTCCAAACAGAAAGTAGTCTCGTGTTGCAATGAGTATATCAGCTGTCTCCATCCATGTGAGACATCAGCCTGATCAACAATCAACAGATACACATTGTCACACATGTCTATTTTTCTGATTTAATGTGTATACTTGTAACCTGATTTTATGAACACGTAGTACTTTCTGTACTTTCTGTATGGATTCAACCCCCCCCCCCCCCCCTTTTTTTTTTCATGAATAAACCTTAAAATCTTGATCAATGTACTTGATCACGTGCCTTCCATTTCTTTCTTATACTTGGCTGACTTCTATCAGTGCCTGATTAAAGCTTGTAAAAGAAGTTTTCATTCTCTCCTGATTGTCGTAAGAGGCCTTGGCTCTTCACATCAGAAGAAAAAAAATGCAATAAACCCCAAACTGAGCACACGCAGCTTGCCCCCAGGGCTCTTTTCAATCAGCAGATAGATTGGGAACTGTGGAAGAAGGGGAGGGTCAGAGAAGACAGCATCAAACAGCCTTTTTAGACAAGGCAGAGGATTAACCCTTTAGGTTCTACAATGAGTATAAGAAGCATGCTTTACTGCATATACAGACTGATTCAACCCCCTCCCCCCCCCCTTTTTTTGGTTTTGTGGTTTTATTGACTCTTTAAGTCCTCAGTTGTACATGGTTCTTATTCTTAGTTTCCCTCATCCCTATGCAAATTATCCAAACATAAAAACAACAAAACTAACATCCTCTAGACTGGTCTTTAGAGAAAGAGTGAATAAGTCTGTTGTGCGCTTGGCTGCGGGGCTGAAGTTGGGAAGACCTAGACAAGTTATTCCTGTGGCTCCTGTGGGAGTAGCATTACACTATTATCTCTGCTACAATGTATACAGTGTAACCCAGACATTAGCTGCAAATCTCCACCTGGTCTGACCAGGGATAGATCTGCATATGGGGTAAACTCTGTTTGATAAGCATCTTTATATATGCTTACCAGAGGGAGCAGGCATTTATGTGCTTCTCTGCTGCCAGCACTTCTCACTTACAATGGGAGGAGAATGAGCTGCTATAATTATCTGCATCTCTCCCTGCAGAGTGGCAGCACCCTGGAATCTGTCACTGCAATATTCTTCTGATATGTAACTAGACACCTGATGGGTGATACCACTGTCCAATATGCCGTGTCCTGCAGTTCAAGGTGTGGTCTCAGCATTTTCAAAATGTTGTCAAGGCTGGAAAAAAAAATTATATATACCGTATTTATCGGCATATAACACGCACCCCAAGTTTAGGAGGGAGTTTTAAGGAAAAAAACTTTTAGGAGGGAAGTTTAAGGGAAAAAAAACTTACATTTAAATGCCCATCAATGCAGCCTTATCAGTGTCCATTGCAACCTTGCCAGTGCAGCCTTGTCTGTGCAGCCTTGCCCCAGTGCAGCCTTGTCAGTGCAGCCTTGCCCCAGTGCATCCTTGCCCCAGTGCAGCCGTGTCAGTGCAGACTTGTCAGTGCAGCCTTGCCCTAGTGCAGCCTTGCCAGTGCAGCCTTGTCTGTGCAGCCTTGCCCCAGTGCAGCCTTGTCAGTGCAGCCTTGCCCCAGTGCATCCTTGCCCCAGTGCAGCCGTGTCAGTGCAGACTTGTCAGTGCAGCCTTGCCCTAGTGCAGCCTTGCCAGTGCAGCCTTGCCCCAGTGCAGCCTTGCCTCAGTGCAGCCTTGTCAATGCAGCCTTGCCTCAGTGCAGCCTTGTCAATGCAGCCTTGCCCCAGTGCAGCCTTGCCAGTGCAGCCTGGCCCCAGTGCAGCCTTGCCCCAGTGCAGCTTTGCCCCCAGTGTCCATCGCTTGGATGAATTTAAAATTGGCGCCACCGAAACTCGCCGAAGCGGAGCGAACGCCGCCGAGATCGCAGGGACTGGGCGGAGCCGAGATACAAATAGCCGAGTGTGCCCGGCTCCGCTCACAGTCATGCCCAGTCCCGCCATTGGACCTGTGTTATGTCCATCATAGGGCGGGACTGGGCGTGACTGAGCAGAGCCGAGAAGAGCCGAGCACACTCGACTATTTGTATCTCGGCGGCGATCGCTCCGCTCACAGTTAGCGGAGATCAACGGGGATCGGTGGGGATCGGCGTAACACGCACCCATGATTTTCCCCTGATTTTAAGGGGGAAAAGTGCATGTTATACGCTGATACATACTATATACTATATATATATATATACAGTATCTCACAAAAGTGAGTACACCCCTCACATGTTTTATTATATCTTTCCATGTGACAACACTGAAGAGATTACACTTTATATATATATATATCTTCACTGAAGTTGAGGAAAGCAGCAAACACCTGGTCTGTAATCATTGCAGTGAATTCTGATCCTCCCACTGACCATATAAACAAGAAAAGTCCAAAGGATTGCTGCACTTAAAAATGTATTGTTCCGATTAATTCAAGCAGTTACATAGCATGATGTTCAGAGATGTCTGTTTCGGGGTTACAAGCTTACGCCCTTCATCAGATCAGAACACATCTGTGTGTGTTCTGATCTGATGAAGGGCGTAAGCTTGTAAGTCCGAAACGGAAATCTCTGAACATTGTACTATGTAACTGCTTGAATTAATTGGAACAATACATTTTTAAGTGCAGCAATCAATTTTTCCACCTTTAATGTGACCTATAAACTGTACAACTCAATTATTGGGGGGAGTAAATATAAAAAAGTAAAATAATACGGTTGCATAAGTGTGCACACTCTCTTATAACTAGGGATGTAGCTGTGTTCAGAATTAAGCAATCGCATTCAAACTCATATTAAGTAGGAGTCTTTACACACCTCCCATCTTTTAAAGTGCCTCTGATTAACCCCAAATAAAGGTCAGCTGTTCTAGTAGGTAGGTCTTTCCTGACATTTTCTTAGTCACATCCTACAGCAAAAGCCATGGTCCGCAGAGTGCTTGCAAAGCATCAGAAGGATCTCATTGTTAAAAGGTATCAGTCAGGAGAAGGGTACAAAATAATTTCCAAGGCATTAGATATACCATGGAACACAGTGAAGACAGTCATCATCAAGTGGACAAAATATGACACAGCAGTGACATTACCAAGAACTGGACGTACCTACAAAATTTATGAAAAGACAAGAAGAAAACTGGTCAGGGAGGCCGCCAGGAGGCCTACAGCAACATTTAAGGAGCTGCAGGAATATCTGGTAGGTACTGGCTGTGTGGTACATGTGACAATAATCCCCCGTATTCTTCATATGTCTGGGCTATGGGGTAGAGTGACAAGATGGAAGCTGATGGAAGCCTTTTCTTACGAAGAAAAACATCCAGGCCCAGCTAAACTTTGCAAAAACACACCTGAAGGCTTCAGAAGCATGTGGGAAAATGTGTTATAAAATCAAAAGGTGCTTCAACAAAGTATTAGTTTAAGGGTGTGCACACTTATGCAACCATATTATTATTTTTATTTTATTTTGACTTCCTTCCAACTAAAAGATTTCAGTTTGTTGTTCAACTGAGTTGTACAGTTTATAGGTCACATTAAAGGTGGAAAATGTTCTGAAATGATTTATCTTTGGCTCATTTTTTTTGCATAACAGAAACCTGACATTTTAACAGGGGTGTGTAGACATTTTATATCCACTGTGTGTGTGTGTATACAGTATATATACATATCCAACATTACAATATTATTGGTTAAAAAAGTGTTGGAAATCTATATACATCATTTGTTGTATCAAGATTCTCAAATCGTTTACAAATCATTCTGAGGTGTGTATATTCACGTCACTTTAATTAGCCATGCACAATAAAAGCAATTTTCTGCTAAATTATTTCATATGCACATGATTGCGTATTTATACTAAACTGGAATGATTGGATAATTAATGTGAATACTCACTTATACATACTTTTCCCACTTCCTGTGCCACTTATGTGCCTCATGTCTCTCGGAGCTTGAATAATGAAAAACATTGAGTTTGTGTGCAAAAATGCCCATTCTCGGATCAGCATTAGAGAAACCAGTAAGGGGTGTTTAGGATGCCTCAGTCTTCTTCTACACCCCAATATAACAATTGTTATAACAACAATTGGGGATGTTAAGGCAGGCATAGCTTGCAAAAAAAAAAACTTGCAAAAATCAACAGGGAAAATTTAGTGTCTCTCTTTCTCAACCCACAATAGGAAAATAATGTCAGAGGAAAAAATGCTTGTAAACGCTGGACAAATACAGGCTTACCCCACTTTTAAGTATACAATGGGGTTTATTTACTAAAGCTGGAAAGTGCGAAATCAGGCTCACTTCTGCATAGAAACCAATGAGCTTCCAGGTTTTATTACCAAAACTTAATTGAACAAGCTGGGGTTAGAAGCTCATTGGTTTCTATGCAGAAGTGAGCCTGATTTTACACTTTCCAGCTTTAGCAAATAAACCCCATTGTGTACTTAAACGTGGGGTATTCTTGTAGTGCATATCAACACACAGTAAAACACGGTGTAGTACGTTAAAAAAATGCACATCAACACATGTCAATATGCATGTGCTCCCTGTGAGTTTTTATGCACATGGTGGTGTGAACAAGCCCTAAGCTGAATTATGATTGTTTTGGATTGCTGCACACCATTGCTGTCTGCCAAAAGCTTTAACCACTTACTCTCTATAATCTGCACACAGAATAAAGCTGGTCATACATTAACTGAAATTTGGCAAGACCAGCATGTACCTATTATTGTCCAAATTTGGTCTTAACATGCAAGGCATCAATAAACTCTGATCATGAAAGAGTTAAATAATTACCACTAATCAGATATTCTTCAAAGGTAGATGGCTGGGCCACTGTAAAAGTGAGTTGTTGGTTATTCTGAAACCGGGGGACATGATAGGTTTAGCTGATATCTAAGCAAAAGCATATCCAACATTCCTTTTAGTAGCTACCACAGCTGAATTCGTTGTTGAACCGTGGTGTTTGCACATCAAGTAGCAGCTGCCAGTACTCACAGATTCTGGATGTTCTGTCTAAAACTTAACTTAGGTGCCAACCTTGGTGGGGATGGGGGTTAGCTTCATAAATATGATGATATCCGGTAATGAGCTGACATCAAAGGCTGATAACTTGTCTGCCTCTTAGCCGTGTGTGAGAGCGCAGAGGTGTCTGTTATGCCAAAGTAGTGCTAATAGCATTAATTTGTGTCACCAGCAGTGCTAGTAGACTATGAATACTGTCAGGGTCACTTCCAGGAATCTGTACTGAACTCTCTTTGCATGTGTACTCGCCTAATCATGCTTTCCCTGAACTGGGTATACATGTTAAAAAGTGATAACATTTAATTTATTAGCTCTATATATTTTGATTCAATTTTTAGGAATACTTAAATCTCTTCTATTGTGCTCATACAATATGCAATGTTATTAACTCCCGTTATCCTATATTTGAAGAATAAGAGGTGTTCTAGATGTTCTTTTCTGTTATACTATGGAGTGGTATGTGAATTCCGATAACTCAAAGCAACGACTTTAACATTTTAGGCAGCAGAACTTTTTTACTGTAGGACGCAGCAAAATCACAGTTGTGTACATCAATCTACAATTAAACAATTGATCATACATATAGGAAACATCTTTGTCAACATAGATTTACACAGCATTGATCAATCACTGTAGCAATAGTTTGTCTGTAGGTGTTTGTGTTCTTAAAGTGTCAATCTAGCCAAATTGACAAATAATTCTTTGCAGGCTTCCCAAAACATATACATTACTCATTCATATTATGTTACATTTTACATCTACACAGCCTAAGGTTATGCATTTTTTACCTGTTGAACTTGCTTTTCCCATACACTTCACCATATTTACTGTGCCAGGCTGACAACAAGCCTTAGATGTCAATATGGCTCCCTGTGCTCCAATACAGAGAATATGAGCAGAGAATGTGAACACATGGACCCACCCCTTATGGGGACGTTATCACATGAGCACCCCTTTTTTCATCATTGAGAAACTGCAAATGGCTAAAGAGAAAGTGTATTCTGTACTTCCCAAACCAGCCTAGAACAACCTCAAAACGGTAAATAAAAAAATATGAAAATGAGCAAGGGGGGTACAGTGGGGGTAAAATTCTCCTTGGCATATGACTACCCCCGATGCTTCTTTTTAACCACAATCACTTTTTACCAGGCTCAATGGATCCTGGATTTAAATCCTGTGCACCAGAAGAACCCTTCTTGCTACATCACATTCTCCACTCCAATACTCTTAAGCCGTTATCTGCGATTCTTCATGCTAAACCATGGACAAGTGGAGATTCAACAAAATACAACGCTTCCTCCTGACTCTCCCTCAGCCTTTAGGAGGACTACAAGACCTAAACAGCATCGAAGAAGTGTTCAATCAAAAGAACCCACCTTAGCACTGCATTTTGCAAAGCCCTTATCAAAACTTCCAAACGCCTCACACTTGATCTTTCATGCTAAATGAGGAAACCGATCTCGATTCCCCCCTCACAAGCAAACAAAAGGATAAAGTCCTACAACTAGCTCATGTCTCCTCTCTTGCATCGAAAATGGCAGAAGTCAACTATAAATTTCTCGCCAGGTGGCACTACACCCCATCCAAACTACATCAAATGTTCCCCACCAGTTCCCCGTTGTGCTGGAGGAACTGTGGGAACAGAGCTACTCATGCTCACGTTTAGTGGACCTGCCCACTAATCCATCCCTTTTGGGCCAACATCCTCAATCTAATACTTCATATCACAGGCATTAACCTCCCCAACGACCCATGGATCATCCTCTTCCACGTTACTAAGGAGCCCATCGGCATTTACAAACACTCACTCATCCCTCACTTTGACGCTCTAATACCCACTCTTTGGCGCCAACCCACAATTCCATCCATGAAGAAATGGCTGCAAAAGGTTGTCAAGGTTCATCTCACGGAAGACATTACCCACAGTGCCAGAGACACCTCTAGCCGCTGTATGCTAACTTGGACACCTTGGATAAAATGTATGTCCACCTCCTGCTACAAGGATATCATGTCAAAGGTCCCTTAAGACAACCAATCAACCACCTCAGGTTGATTCTTTTACCAAAAAGATAAACCTTATGCCTACTACAATTTCTTTCTCCCACGTGACCCTAATGTTTTAGTTATTCTAAGTAATATGACATGCATGCCAATGACCCTTCCTATCCCATCACCTACCCCTTCCCTATTCCCCTCCCATATCTCTTCTCTCCTCACATACCTAATCCTTCTTTATCCTCCCCCTACTGATTCTTACTCCTCACTCTTTTTCTATTGAAACCGCATCCAAGTTGGATGAGTTTCTTTATCTTGATTAGTTCAAATGCTCGCATAGTTCTATGCCTCTGCTTGGCCAGTTGTTATAAATGTTTGGTCTGACTCCTCCATACTCCCAGAGGCCATTGACTTATCTTAGATAAGACTGTGTGCACATAAGAACCAGTGTACTTTGTCTTCAAGACTGTATAATTATTGTTGTATGTCTATCCCTCCTCTACTTTTTTTTTAATAACCATTTTTTTTTTAAATAAAAGCTAACAAAGGAATAAATTGAAGAGCACAATTCTTGGCTTTTTTTTTTCAGTATACAGGAGCAAACACTGCAGAAATATCAGCAAAATGGAATTAAAGAGTTTTCTGTTAAAAATAGAATTGGCAAACAGCAGAACAAAGCAGTGTACACAAGTGTGAAAATAGAATTCATGTAAACCTAGTAGTATGGTGTCAAGGCGCATTAGTAAGCTTGTTTGGCAGAAGCAGTTTTTTTTTCATGTTTTAACCAATGCAAGGGCACCAACGAAGTGCAAAGTGCTGTAGCTGATGGCAACCAGACATATTTTGCCTTTTATTTTAGAGAGTGGATAACAAAAGATAATTTCTGAATGTTTAGTTGCTAAAGGTTTTCGTACTTTGAATATGGTTCTTTTGCCATTTTAAAAAAGGGCATTTACATGCAACAATCGTCTGGCTGTCTGTGGAGACTATTTGTTCATCACTATGCATCTTCCCTACTTGAAAATTTAAAAATGGAAGTGTGTATTCGCATTATATTGATTGTATAGCTGTGTGATCATTACAGATAGTGATTGCGACATTCATTACTATGTGAACCCCATCAGAGATGTTATAATGTTTACATAAAAACATAATGACTTGTGTATTCTTTTACATATTGTACCTTTCATGTTACCATTTGGGATTCATTGCCAGCCTGTCCAATGTTCTGTCTACATTTAAATATACCCACACTCAAAACCTACTAGAGAATCAATTACCTTCCAAAAAATATTTTCCAAGGAAATGATCATGAGAATAATAGTAAGAAAATATGGCATATGGTATATAGGAGAAGATTACTCCAAAAAGTTTAGCCAGAACAGGAAGATAGGACAATTTAAAATACCCTGGGGAATATTTTTGGAAGGGAATGCATCCTCTAGTAGGTTTTGAGTGTGGGCATCATCACACACAGGGGCTAGATGCACATTAATTCCTCCTACTGCTATATACAGTCCCTTATATGTGGCATGAATTTTGAATACAAGAAAATAATATATGTATATATATATATATATGAAAGTAGACAGAATATTGGACGGGCTGTCATCACATCCCAAATAGTAATATAAAAAGTGCAATATGCAAAAGAACAAACACAAGTCAAATGTGTTTTTATTAAGGGTTTAATGAAGTTTAATAAAGTTTAAAATGATGCTATCTCTGATAGGGTTGACATGCTAGATAGTACTGTAATGCATGTCACTTTCATTACACCAGATACAAATTACTTCTATACTCCAAGTGCAGAGGAAAGATTATGAAAAATTAAAGCAATTGTAAAGTCTTGTTGTTTTTCCTATAAAAATAACAAACATGTTATAATGACCTGCTCTGTTGCAGTGGATTTGCACAGAGCAGCCCCAAACCTCCTCTTCTCGGTTCCCTCTTCTGTGCTCTTGGCCCCTCCCTCCTGCTGAGTGCCCCCACAGTAAGCAGCTTGCTATGGGGGCACCTGAGCAGAGTCATAGCTCCCTGTGTACATTCAGACATGGAGCCCCGACCCAGCCCCCCCCCCGATTGGCTAGCTGACTTATCAACAGTAGCAGGAGCCAATGTTGCCACTGCTGTCTCTCAGCTAATCATGAAGAAGAATCTTGGATGCCGGAGATATTCATGGACATTGAGAGGGACCTCAGGTAAGTGTTAGGGGGACTGAGGGGGGCTGCTGCACACCAAAGCGTTGTTATCTTAATGCATAGAATGCATTACGATAAAAAAACCTTCTGCCTTTTACAACCACTTTATTTATACAAGTATACTAACAGCTGTAGATCATAGTTCAGTTTCCAGCCATGTAACCCTTGTGACTGGTAAGCCCAGATTTAATGTGGTGTCCAGAATCAAACTGCCATGTTTTTAGTAGCATTGAGAGCAGGGTTGGGCAGAGCTGTTCAGGATCTCCATTAATCTGTTTAACACTTGTAGCAGTAATCTGTAAACTATCTGTTATGGCATTATCAGTGTCTATATAGTGTAATAAAGTTCTGGTAGACCCCCCAGCACTGCTCCTGATCATCTCTCTGCCTTTGTGACTACATTTACCTGACATTTAAAGATAAACACCGAAGCTTCGTATCACCGCCATGGATCAGAACCATTTCTTTGAAAATGCGCAAGATGCTGCCCGATGGCTTGACCATAATGAGAACGTCATCCGTCACAGAGCAGAGGATTGATCCCATGCTGTCTTTCTATGGAGGGCTCGGGAGGAGTCGGCACGTATCTACCTGAGATGTTTTGCACAGTTACCGAGGGGACATTACTTGATGGTTGTTATCAGCGAACTTATCTCCGTCCACAGTTTGCCTTCGACGGTGACGAGTTTTATGTTCGGTTGGAATGTGGTTTACATCTGCTCCCTACAAACAACCAAGCTGCGATGGAGCCCACGTGTGCCCGGCTGCCAAGCTGGAGGCGCACTTGGGTCACCCCTTTGTTGTTAGGGGGCATGTTCATCCTGCCCGGTTGGCAGGAGCAAGACTACAAGTTGATCAGTACGTTTATTGTTGCTGCTTAGTCGGTACGACTCGGCAGCGGAATTTCGAGGTTTTTTACCGCTCAGCATTACATATCCAGTGCACAGGATACACTCTTTTTGCAGTTTTGGGCTACATCTTTTTTGCTACCATGGGCTTGACGCTCTTTGTACCAGTCCCTCCTGTATGTTCAAGGGGTGCAAGTCTGGCTCCAGCGGGAGAGATGTCTGGAGGACCTGAAACCCCCAGTAGGTACAGTAGATTCTACACAACAGGTTTATGTCCGCTACACCCATAGTGACTTGGAATGTCCGGGGGGTAAATGATCCTCTGAAAAGGACCATGATTTCTGCAGGTTTACGAAAATTCCACCCGGCCATTGTAGGCCTTCAAGAGACGCATTTACAGGGGGACATGGTGAAATTTCTCCAATATGCCTGGGTTGGGAAGGCCTATCACTCCACTCACACCTCGTTTTCTCGGGGGGTGAGTGTTCTGATACATCGGGCACTGGCATACCAGGAACTGGATTCACTTGTTGATGTGTCTGGCAGATTTGTTTTTCTGTATTGTAAAATCTATGCTTTTACTTTAATTCTTGCTTTTGTATACATACCCCCCCCCGTTTTCACGGGAGGTGCTTCAGCTGCTGATCTCATATCTGGCCAATAAACATTTTTAATTTTGGGGGACTTTAACTGCTACCTAGATCCCAAAATGGACAAACACCACCCGACGGCGCCTCCTGGGGGCAACCGGGGTACTGCCCTTAGCAGATTACTGACGGAAGTGGGGTGGGCTGACATATGGCGGATCCGAAACCCAGACTGTAGACAGTTCTCATGTTTTTCCAAAACCCATGGATCCCTGTCCCGTATAGATCTCTGTGTGGGTACTCCCAACATGGTGGGGTTCACCTCGAGGGTGGAATACTTCCCTCAGGGAGTGTCGGACCATTCCCCCTTGGCTCTGTGGCTGACTACTTAACCCCCCAGCATGCTGCCCAGGGCCCCGTGGAAGCTGAATGCCTTTTGGCTCAAGCTGTTCCCTTCGCCGGATAGGATTGCATCCCAAATCCAGGGTTTCTTCCAGACACACCGCCAACCACCCCAATGACCTTTTGACGTGGGAAACTTTTAAGGCTTTTCTGCGGGGGGTGTTTGTCCATGAGATACACCTAGTAAAGCAGAACTCCACGGCAATGCTGGAGCAGGCGGGAGACTTGGTAACAAGGTTGGAAATAGAGTATGTCACGGGGCCTACTGACTCGGCAAAGGAGGCATGGATGGCGGCACAGGATTCCCTGGATCGCCTGAGATCCTCCACTGCAGAGCGTAGACGATTCTTTACTAAATTGGCGTTTTATGAGGAGGGGGAAAAGACGGGGCGCCTACTCGCCAGAATTGCGAAAGCGCAACAGATGTCCCCGGCCATAGGGGCCATTCGAGCCAAAAACGGCAAGGTGGTCAATTCCCAGGAGATCATTATATCCGAGCTGGCTGACTTCTACCAGGATCTTTACAGGTCGAGGTAAACCTACTCGAATGACGATCTACAATCATACTTGGCCACAATAAATTTACCCAGGCTCTCGGAAGAGGCCGCTCGTCATCTCGACGCCCCGATCACCCTAGAGGAATTGATGGCGGCCGCCGGCTCTTTCCCCACCTGCAAGGCGCCTGGGACAGATGGCATTCCCATGGAGGTATATGTACAGTACGGGGAGGATTATCTGCCTGAACTGTTGAAGGTGTTTAATGTATGCTTGGAGGGTGGTGCCCTCCCCGAATCTATGTCAAAGGCTAATATTGTTTTACTGCTTAAACCGGGGAAGGATCCAGTGGATCCGGGGTCATATAGACCCATCTCTTTGCTGCAAAGCGATGTAAAGATCCTGGCCAAGGTCCTGGCACTCCGGGTAAACGGGATAGTGTCCACTATTATTCACCAAGATCAGGCTGGCTTTATGCCACATAAGTCCACAGCAACCAACCTTAGGAGATTATTTCTGAACATGCAGCTGCAGGCAGATAATGGGGAGAGTAGGGCCCTTCTGTCCCTTGACGCCAACAAGGCGTTTGACAGTATAGGCTGGAGGGCGGTGTTAGGTAAGTTTGGCTTCGGACAGCGCTTTATTGCCTGGGTTAAACTACTGTACGCCTCCCCGAAGGCCAATATTAGGATGACAGACAAGATGTCTGCCGATTTTGCCTTGGCCAGGGAGACGCGGCAAGGGTGCCCGCTGTCCCCATTGCTTTTCGCATTTGCGATAGAACCTCTTGCCGCCCTTATAAGAGACAGTGTAGGAATACAGGGATTTCAGTATGGGGCTGTTCACGAAAAGATCATGCTCTATGCGGATGATATGCTGCTTTTCCTGGACGACCCCAGCCAGTCC
The DNA here is from genome assembly GCF_037356315.1 of Lithobates pipiens. Classification (NCBI taxonomy): domain Eukaryota; kingdom Metazoa; phylum Chordata; class Amphibia; order Anura; family Ranidae; genus Lithobates; species Lithobates pipiens. The sequence goes on along the minus strand of NW_027507758.1, from coordinate 311,721,897 downwards.
CTGCCGCAGGTGATGGCCATAATAGAAAAGTTTGGAAGGTTCTCCGGTTTGACCATTAACTGGTCTAAGTTGGCCATGTTGAAATTAGATGGAGGAGAGGTGGCGGTTCCGGAGTCCTGCCCAGTGCCAGTAGTGACTAGTTTTAAATACTTGGGGGTACAAATAACGTCCAAAGTAGGGGACTACTGCTCAGTGAACATATGCCCTCTGCTGTCGAGATTCCGGGACAGGATAAACACATGGAACACCCTTAGGATGTCCCTGGCCGGGAAGGCCAATCTTATAAAAATTATTTTAATGCCCCAATTGCTCTATTTCCTCCACAACTCACCGGTTGTAATACATTTAAAAATTTTCAGAGTAGTGAATACGCTTTTTCGGAAGTTGTTGTGGAACACGAAGCCCCCTAGGATCAAGTTGGAACAGTTGCAGCGCTCCAAGGACAGCGGAGGGTTGGCGGTACCCAACCCTTGGCTGTACTATGTTGCGGCCCAGTTGCAACATTTGGTGGGCTCCATGTCGCATGAACCGGCGGGCTCCTCAGCGAGGCTGCTGCTTCATGCGTCAGGGGCAGAGACCATCCCTATGGGACTGGAGGCCCAGATGTTTAAGGGCTCCAATAAACTAACCCCTACGCTGTCCGTGATACAAAAAATATGGAACAAGAGTAGACAGTTGCAGGGGGTGCAGGGATTCACGGAATATAGTCCGATATGGGGTAATCATACGTATGTAGAGATCGCTAAAATACAGCCTGACCCTAGATGGAGTGCCCATAACGTAAAAATGCTGTCCCATATATTTCAGGATGGAAAGCTTCTCTCCTTTGCAGCCATGCAGCGAAAATTTAATCTTACAGAGGCTATGGTCTTTCCCTACTTGCAGCTAAAGCACGCGGTGGCCGCGCAGGGGGACATGGGAGAATGGGTATTGTCGCCCACCCCATTGTACCATACGTTGCACTCTGCGGACAGCACGAAGGGTATAATTTCACAATGCTATCAGATGCTGCTAGCGCGGCACCTGCGTGACCACCCGTGCAAAGCACTGCCGCTTTGGGAACAGGATGGAGGTACACTCACGGGTGAGCAGTGGGAGGAGGCCATGCAGGCCATCACCTACTGTTCACTGAATGTGGCGCAAAAAGTCTCACAACTTTATATCACACTGAGAGCGCACTACACACCGGTTAGGCTGTGTAGGATGGGTGGGACGGCTGATCCCCTGTGCGGTAGGTGCAGGCAACACGAGGGGGATCTTATCCACCTCTTGTGGCGCTGCCCGAAGCTCCACAGATATTGGAAGGAGGTAGTGGACACTGTCAATATGGTGTTTCACACGCAGATACCTTTGGATCCCATATGTTGTATTCTAGGGGTACTGGAGGATGTGGTGTCTTTGGAACCAATCAGGGTGGCGGTCTCCAGGGCGCTATTCCAGGCTAGGAAACTTATTTTGCTGGGCTGGAAATCTGCAGAACCCCCAGCAGTGGCGACCTGGATAACCCATATGGGCAGGACCCTTATCATGGAGAAATACATCTATCAGCACAGGGGATGCCCGGGAAGGTTTGAGCGCCTGTGGTCACATTGGCTGGATACACCTGGGCTAAGTCCAAATGAATTAATATTGTCCAGATTATTGTAAGATGTGTGGCAAAGGGCGGACAGGGGATGCTTAGTCCGGAAATGTTATACCTGCTGGGGAACTTTGTGCGAATATGGGGCGGAGGGAGGAAGTCCTGGGATGATGTATTGCCTGTCTGTACATTGACAATTGTGTATCAAGCGGATGTAACTGTGCACTGGAAATTGTTGTATACCTGTAACTTCAATAAACACCTTTTTGATAAAAAAAAAAAAAAAAAAAGATAAACACCAAGCAAACAGCTAAATACAGACAATAATAAGTAGAAGAGTGCTGAATTCCCACCAATGGATTTGTATTTGTTGTCCATTCAGTTCTGAGATTTATACAGCCCCATCACACATAATACCAAGTTGATAAAACGTTTACTATTAAATTATTATTATTATACAGGATTTATATAGTGCCAAAAGTTTGCTCATGAGGGGAGACAGTACAGTTACAATATAATTCAATACAGTAGGAATCGGAGAGTCTTGCTCGTTAGAGCTTAGAATCTAAGAGGGAGGGTCAAGTGATACAAAAGGTAAGAACTGTGGGGGGACACTTCTCATTCAACCCACTTTCTGTGAGATCAGCATATCATGAATACTCCCCCTGGGATTGTGCCATCACGCCAGCCTGGGTTCACAGTACAATGCTGCAGAGAATGGCACTGATGTCATTACATAAGCACCTTTCTCTGTAACAAAAGAATTTATACTCAGCGCTGCACCTATGAACTACTAACATACATATACAAGCATCAGAATGTGTGACATAATAACAACATGTATAACAAAGTGCTCAGTGCAAATAAAGTGCAATCAACAAAGTTCATCAGTTGTGCAAAATAAAGTGCAATCAATAAAGCTCATCAAATGGGAGGTACAGGTTTGGTGACACGTTGGTATAATCCAGGTGACTTCATGTGCTCCCCTTCTGGGTCCCCACTCACCAGATGAAGATGACAATTACGCCTGTATTATATATCAAAATGGTGCCTCCCGTCCAATGAGTAGATTGGTTTGTTGTGCCTTAGGGAATGTGATCTCCTATCCTCCACCACATGGTCCAAGTCCTATATACTTTTTTTTTTTTTAACAAATATTTTATTTATATTTCCCAAAAAAATAAAGAACAGACATACATTAACAGGTTACAGAAATGAAATGCACAGACAGATATCCAAATTGAAGCAGATACTCATCACATTCATTTTCTAGTATTTCGTAGAGTCACTAGTCATTACATTACAGATAGCAGATATTACCCGAGACCTCCCTCCTCAATACAAAAACCACATAAGATAACAAGAAGGGATTCCACCCCCACCACCCCCAATGGTCAAAATGCTTCGCCTCAACCCATGCCGCCCAGATCTTCCCAAATTTCTTGGGGCAGTTCCTGTCTAGATACATCAGTTTGTATAGCGGCAGAGCCGCGTTTACCAGGGACTGCCACAATTGTTTAGTAGGAGGGAGAGGTTGATTCCATTGCAATAGTATCGCTTTCCTCGCGTATAGTGTGGTGTAGAAAATAAACAGTTTCTTCCCCCAAGAGATTTCCAAAAAATCACAGATACCCAACAGGAGAGGTATTGGGCTAAGTGGGATCGTAAGCCCCCCCACAGCATTAATGTCAGCCAGGATGTCTTTCCAGAATACCACCACCCCCGGCAGGACCGCACCGTGTGAAAAAAGTCAGCATCGTCTTTGTTGCATCTAGGGCAGGTAGTCAGTCGGTCAGGGTAAATCCTTGCCAGGCGTGCCGGCGAAAAGTATGCCCGATGAAGGAACTTCAATTGTATATACCTGTCCCTTGCCGAAATCGCCAGGGTCAGGTATTGCTGTATACCCTCCTCCCAGTCTTCTTCCGTAAGTTCTGGAACGTCACTGTGCCAGAGGTCAAACAAATGGGAGATCCTAGTCTTGTCATGTGTAGCCAGCGCGTTATATATCGTAGACATTGTGTGCTCCCCCCCACAGAACCAAGTATGTTCTCCACTGCTGACACCTCCAGATTCACTCGGGATGGGAATTGAGACCGGAAGGCGTGCCGCAGCTGCAGAAATCTGAAAAACATGTGATTCAGCAGGTCTCTATCATGTTTTAGAGCGTCAAAGGAAAGTAGTTGCCCCTGAGACACTATGTCCCCCAGTGATATAACTCCATGCCTGGCCCAGACAATTGGATCAGGGATGGACTAAAAATGGGGCAGGCGGGGGTTCCCCCAAAGGGGGGTCCTTGGGGCCCACACCCCTGAGCCCACCAGCTGTCTGTTGACCAATTCCCATACCTTAAGAGTCGTGCGCATCGGAAGAGTTATCCCGGGGTTGGATCGGGGTCCCCTATGGATTAAGTTCCTTAATTCCGCATAAGAGCCCAACAACGCGGCCTCCAACGAGGATGCAGGGTTGGCTGGGCCCTCAGAGAGCCACCACTTAATAGTCACCAGGACTGCCGCCCAGTAATACTTCAAGAAACAGGGTAATGCCAGACCTCCGCGCTCAAGGGGCAGTTGGAGGGTTGTTCTAGCTATTCTAGGGGGTTTACCATTCCAAACGAAGGACGAGATAATGGCGTCTAGTTGCTTAAAGAATCTAATTGGGATATGGACTGGGGTCTGGCGGAAAAGGTAGGTAAACTTAGGGAGAACCGACATTTTGATTAAATTGACCCGTCCCACAGGTGAAAGCGGTAGGGATCTCCACACATTACACTTCTGGGCTAACTGGGTGACCACTGGACTCAGGTTAAGAGTAATAAACAGTTTCAGGTCTCGGTGTATTTCCACACCCAGATACCTAAATTGAGAAACCCTTTGCAGTTGCCCATCCACCTGAGGATTGCCAGCACCGTTGTGTAGTGGAAATAAAGTTGATTTCACCCAATTTATTAGTTTGCCCGAGAACTGTCCAAACTTGTCGATAATCGACAATGCTGCTTTTAGAGAGGCTCCGTCATCTCTGAGATACAACAAGGTATCATCAGCATATAACGAAACCTTTTCCTGCAAAGGGCCCCTGACAATGCCCCGAACCTCAGTGGAGGAACGGAGCAGACCCGCCATAGGCTCAATTGCCAGCGCAAAAAGCCCCGGGGACAGGGGGCACCCCTGCCTGGTTCCCCTGTGGAGGGGAAAAAGCGGGGAGAGGACCTTGCCCGTGCGCACTCTAGCTGTGGGAGCCTTGTACACTGCCCTGACCCAGGAGACAAAGACCAGACCAAATCCAAATTTACGGAGGACTTCCCAGAGATAGTCCCACTCCACTGAGTCGAAGGCCTTCTCCGCGTCTAGGGAGGCCACTACCTCCTCCCTGCCTTCTACATCCCCCGAGGCCAAGACAGTGTAGAGCCTACGGATATTATATTATGTCTGTCCCCTTCCCTGGCACAAAAGCCTGACTGTTCCTCATGGATTCGGGTAAGTCTAACATCATTCAGTCGCCTGGCAAGGATTTTGGTCAGCACTTTTGCGTCCGAGTTGAGCAGGAAAATAGGTCGGTATGACGAGCACAGCTGGGGGGTCCTTCCCAGGTTTAGGGATCACCACTATAATGGCTTTTGCCATAGATGGAGGGAGATCCTCCTCCTGGAGGGATGCGGTAAGCATGTCATGCATTCTAACCTCTTCCAGATAGTGTTTATAGAATTCCGGGGGTATCCCATTCTCCCCAGGGGTCTTCCCCGACTGCATGGACCCCAGTGCCAGTCGGACCTCCTCTAGTGTGATCGGGGAGTCTAAGCTGTCCCTGGCCTCAGAGATGAGGGCAGGGAGTGTCACCCCCTCTAAAAAAGCACGCAGTTCCTCAGGTGAGTACCTTGCCCTAGATGAGTAGAGGGTGGAGTAAAACTCCGAGAAACAAGCGTTAATGGCAAGAGGATCCATCACTAATGTCCCAGCACTATTCTGGATTCGGGGTATAGTGGAGATTGGAGCCTGCTCCCTAGAGATCCAGGCCAACAGCCTCCCCGTCTTTTCGCCCTGTTCAAATATCCTCTGCGTCTGTGCCAGGTGACGTTTGCTTGTCTTAGCCACCCTAAGCAGCACCACCTCCCGGTAAGCTACTTTCATATCTTGTGCAGTGAGCGGGTTGGCCGTGAGGGTGAATCGGGTTTCAAGGTCTTGGGCCCTGGCTTCTGCCTCCTCTACCATGATCCTATCATTCCTACGCTCCCGGCCAATGGAAGAAAGGTAACACCCTCTCATGTAGGCCTTAAAAGTATCCCAGACTATCCCCCACGCAGCCGTGCCGGTGTTGGAGGCCCAAAATCCCTGTATTTCTCCGCCCATCTCAATAGCTATAGTGGGTTGCTCAATCCAGTACCTAGACAGTCGCCAAAGTCTATCTCATTGGGGGGTAGAGGTCTGCAGTGTACACAATAGTGGGGAGGGGTCAGATATGCCCCGAGGGAGCAACTCTATTTCAAGATCCCTGGGGAGCATGGGGGCACTAGCGTAAACAAGGTCAATACGGGAGAGGGTGTTGTGGGAGGAGGAATGGCACGTAAACCTGCGATCTGACAGGTGTTTCCACCTCCAGACATCCTCCAACCCAAACACTTGGGCCCAGCGAGAAAGTGGCGAGTCCGTAGCCTGGTCAGGCGATAACCTATCTCTATCATATCTATTCTGGCATGCACCAGCACATATCTCCCTTCCTGATCTGTAACAATATCAAGAGGCTCAAAATTAAGGGACTTGTGGACCAGGATGCTAACCCCTCGGGCATATCCAGAATGCGTGGCATGATAGTGGTACCCCACCCAGGGCCTTTTCAAGCCCATAATCCTTCCACCTACTAGATGCGTCTCCTGAAGAATACAAACATACGGTGCATATTTTTTCATGTAATCGAAAACAAGAGAGCGTTTAATCTTTTGGTTAAGCCCCCTGACATTCCAGGAGAGGATCTTCAACAGAGCCATAACCCGGAAGGGCAGGGGGGACCAACGGAGATGACCGCCTGACCAGGGTCAAGGCACGAATATCTCATATTGAATAATGCAATGACATACACAGTACATTTGTTGTAATAGAGCTGTCCGCAGTAAAAAACATATAAGCATGTAACAAAAAACCAACTAAAAAACAAACAGAAATCCCCTCCCATCCCACCCCACACCCCAGAAAAACAGCCCCGGGCTGTTTGAGAACCCAAACCAAACTTAATTGAACTCATTTAAAGGAGAAACCTCCTGTGGGGGCGGTGTGTACCAACCAGCACACCTAGGACAGAGTCTTCTGCGTTAGACTAGACAGACTCCAGTGCAGCCGCTTCCTGGAGGCAATACATGTCAAAGGGGATCAAACAAGGGTATAGGTGACACCTCAGACTGAAGTACAGTGTTCGATTGGATTTTTCCAAGGGCTTATTCGTAGTTGCAACACTTCCAGCAGGAAAGAGACAAAAATTAGAAAAAGAAAAAATAAGGGAATAAGGCAAAACAAGGGGGGAGAAAAAGGTGCAGCCCCGGGAGCTTGGGCTATCAGAGTGTCCAGGTCCGGCATCACCGGTGTAGCATGGCCATGTCCAGAGGTATCCTTACAAACGGGGCAGTACACCCCTCAGGCACAAACTCAGGGGGAAGTGAGGCCAGAAGGCCAGCAGGATAATAACACGGACCCCCTCCCCTGCGGAGCAACAGTGCATAAGCAGCAACTCCATGTCATCCCCTCGCCCCCTGCACAAAACAACTGATGGGAAGGGGGGAAGGCAGTCTAACCGGATCTCCAAGTTCAGAGATGGAGGGTCAAAATTGGGGGGGGGGGACAGGAGTGCTTACCGCAGGGCAAAGCCGGTGGTGCGTGTGGACCTCAGACAGGGATTCTCCATTCAGGATCAGCCTTGCCGGGGGAGGGAATCAATCCATCTGGAGGCCTCACTCGGGGAGGTAAAGAAACGGACAGATTCACCATCAACCACTCTGAGTTTCGCAGGGAACATCATGTTGTACTTGAGATCTTTGGTGCGCAGCTGGGCCTTGACTTGGTCGAATGTCCTGCGTTGCCTTTGCGTCTCCATTGAGTAGTCAGGAAAGAGCATTAGTTTGACGTTTTCAAAGCGCAGTTCGCCCACCTTTCTCGCCTCCCAAAGAACCAGGTCTCTGTCTCTAAAGTTCAGAAGGCGGAAAATAAATGTGCGCGGCGGGGCTCCTGGCGGGCCTCGAACAGACGGCATTCTATGTGCCCGCTCCACTACAAAGTGAGGGGAGAACACAGCCAACGGGAGGAGTGTGCGCAGCAAATGTTCAGTAAAAGCCTCAGTGTCTCGGCCCTCCGCACCTTCTGGCAGGCCCACCAACCGTAAATTGTTCCTCCTGTTCCTGCTCTCCTGGTCCTCCGCCCTGGATTCCAGCACCTTCATTTTCACCTGTAGTGTGCAGAGGGAGGCATCATGGTCGCGGTCTACATCTTCTGCGTCCCCTATCCTCCGATCCGCCTCCGTGAGCCGGTCCCGGTGTTTATCCATGTCACGCCGGATAAGCCCCATGTCAAGCTGTATCTGTTCTATCTTAGTGGTTAGGGTAGTCTGGCAGCCCGTAATCGCCTGCATGAGAGCCTGGAACTGTTAAGCTCCCAGCGGCGGCGTGTCGGCTTGTTCCGTCTGAGACGCCATGTTGGTGTGGGCCTTCCCGAGTGCAGCGCGGGTCTGTAGCGGGGTTCCCGGTGGGGTTCCCGGTGTTGTGTGTTTCTTCCGATGGGAACCGGAGCTGCCCCTGCGCATACCTGGTCCTCACCACCGATGCACCGGCCCAACAGGATAGATATATGTCCCTAATTGCCGGATAAACAGCCTGCCAGGTGCGGAGCTCTCTTCCAACATGTCCTAGCTGGTTGTTATCTTGACCATGCCCCCCAAGTCCTATATACTTTACCTGGTCAAAAGGCGACCATGATAGCAGTTTGGACAAATGAAGGAAAGGGGGACATATAGTGTAATACTGTGAGATTTATTAAAAGGTTTAAAATCATTACACTTACACCAGAGTCTTTAAAAATGTGAAAAATTACCGCCTTGGCATCCAAACGGCCTTCACAGATTCTCCTTAGCTTGACGCATTTCACCCCTCCCACTGGGCATCATCAGAAGCAGACACTCCGTAGCTTCTGACACTGCAGGAGAAGAGAAAGAATGCATGGAATGTCACAGAAAAATATATGCTGAAAATGTTTTATTGTCTGAGGCCAAGGGCAGGCTTTAAGGAGGGGAGGGGGTAACTTATCCTGGAATTGAGCTTTAAGGGATACAGGGGTATCATCCCTCTACCTCCACCTTTTGACTGCACAGTGATGTCAGTGGACTAATGAGGTCATGTCTTTGCTCATGTTCTTTTTTTCCTATCAGCATGTAACATTTCATTTAGTTATGGTTCACACTAATAAGTGTGGGAAACACAAGATTTGGCATCCATGCGATATGCTGTGGGTGTCAATGTTAGGTTAACAACACCAGAATTGTGAGATCATGAGAACACATGAGGAGATTCAGGTGTGGGGAAAAAAAGGGTCCTGCACCATTTTGGTGTGGATGCGACGCAATTTAATCCATACACAACGTATGGCTCAAATCGCACCGCACAGACATTGCATGTGATGTGCACAGGAATGTTGTGTGATTCCTGTGTGAATTACGAATGGGGTTTTTGCACACACCAGTGTGAACCTAGACTTATACTCTACTATTACCGGGTAATACACTTATTGAAGTCAATGAATACATTTAATGTTATAATAATAAAATACAGAGCTGTGTTAGTTTGTAAAATAACAGAATGTTTCTTTCCTGCTGAAGGTAGGGACGCAATAATAATGCAAAACACTTTTTTGTCACATTTTGCGTTTTTCTGCGGCTGGTGATCAAAATGTTCCTATACTGAAAGCGATTTTTCCGCATTCAGGAGAGGGAGGTTTAACCTCCTCTAAACGAGGCAGCTGCTAAAAGCCTGTGTGTACATGGAGTTAAGTTTAGGAGCTTAGGCAAAAAAACACCAAAAGCTCCTAAACTCAAATTTAGGAGCTGACAGTATACATGAAGCCTTAAGGCTTGGTTCACACCTATGCCTGTGGCTGCGGGTTTGGGATTCAATGCAACCACCTGCAGTGAAACGCGCTGTTGTCAGAAAATGGCCAAGGCTGCCATTCATTCTGAATTGCACCCCCATGCATGTAAAATCACAGTGCTTGTAAGGGTGCAGGAACCGCAGAGAAATCATATGGTCAAAATGACCATGCAATTTCCCTGTGTGCCACGGTTTGAAAAAGGTGTATATACCTTTTTCTGTTGGAAACACAGGCACAGCAGCCCATTGAAATTAATGGGCTACCATCCCAGTGCAAACATTGCCCCCAGAAAGGCATACATGTAAAGCTGGGGTAAAAGTAATGGTTTGCCGTGCCCACGCAAATGCGGCCCCAAGAAAAGCAGTTATATGAAGCTAGACTAAGCACAGGTTAGCATTTTTTTGTACAGGTTTGTAAATAAGAACAGTCAAAAAAAAAATCTCTGTTCATGACCAGCCTTGCTTCACTTAACAGAGACAGTTCGTAGACCATCCATGACCAGGTACTATTCCTCCAGACCCCATAAATCTCCAAGGCAAAATTCTACTCACAGTTGCTTTTCAGCAGTGCTTTCACAGAACTATCTTTTCTTGGCTTTGCCTGGGTTGTAATTAGTGTGTGAAGTGTCTGCTAATCTGCCCTTTAGAAGATATACAGGTGCATCTCAAAAAATTAAGAAACCAATAAAAAGTTCATTTATTTCAGTAATTCAATTCAAGACGTGAAACTCATATATTATATAGATTCATTAAACACAGAGTGATATATTTCAAGAGTTTCTTTCTTTTAATTTTGATGATTATAGCTTACAGCTAGTGAAAACCCAAAATTCAATATCTCAGGAAATTATAATATTGTGAAAAAGGTTCAATATTGTAAACACGTAGGGGGGTGAAAATGCACTTGGAAGTAAAGTCGCTGTAGATCCAAGGGGTCATGCAAGGAAAATAAAAAAACAGCATTTTAGCTTGCACGTGATGGATGATAAAATTAGTAGAGCTTCCCCTCATTTCAGATCTAACCCTTATGCCGCGTACACACGGGCAGACTGTATGGCGTACTTAGTCCGTCATACAATCCGACGGACAGTCCGTCATACTTTCGACTGAACGGACTTGACCACACACGGATGCACCAACAGTCCGTCGAAAGCTTACGCGATGACGTGTACAGCACGTACGACGGGACTAGAAATAGGAAGTCCAATACACAGCAAAGCACCCTTCCGCCGTGTAAATCCTTTCTGAGCATGCGCCATTCTTAGTCCGTCGAACTAGCCTACTGACGAGCGGATTGTCCGCTGAAACCAAAGTATGACGGACAGAATTTCGAAAAATCCGAAATACTTAGTACGCCAGACTGCACGCTGAAAAAGTCCGCTGAAGCCCACACACGAGCGGACTGTCCGCTGAAATGTGTTTCGACGGACTAAGTACGCCATACAGTCCGCCCGTGTGTACGCGGCAGTAGATTTAGAGCGACTGCATTTCCAAGTGCACTTGCAGTGCAAAGTGGATTTTACTTTCATAAATAACCCCCATGGTGTCACACTCTAATCTAATTATCTTAAAACACCTGTAAAGGTTTCCTGAGTCTCTAAATGGTCTCTCAGTCTGGTTCAGTAGGTTACACAATCATGAGGAAGACTGCTGACTTGACAGTTGTCCAGAGGACAGCCAATGACACCCTCCACAAGGAGGGTAAGTCACAAAAGGTCATTGCTGTCTGTTCACAGAGTTCTATATCTAGTGTTGGGTGAATGGTTCGCCTTAACATAAGTTTGAGCCAAACATTTGCATGTTCGGCCTTTTACCAAACAACCAAATTTGAAGGGTGTTCGCCAGGGTGTTTACCCCGCCGAACGCCCTGCAATGCACTGAGCGCTGCACAGTGCATTCTGCGCCATGGTTGGACAAAGCTTTTCCCAATCAGGGTGCAGTGAAAGTTAGTTGTTAAGGAGCGGGGCAAGGAAGCTGGCCAGGGCATCCTTCACAGCCGATGAGTTATCATCTGTTGATGGGTTTTCCTGCTGACCGCTGAATAATAAAAACAAAACAAGTTCCGGTTAAAGAATAAAGAAAAAACAGCCATTGACGTTCCTGCAGATGCAGCCTAATGCCAAGTGGGCTGGAGTGACTAGGAGGGAGGGAATGTTGAGGAGGTTGATTGTACCTGAGTGCCAGAAATTGTAGAGTAGGTAAATGAGATAGAGGCACAGCAGCAGTGAGAGAGGTTTTAATTCAGGGGCAGCTTGTAGAGGAGTGGAGAGAGCAGCTGTCCTAGTTCACCAGATGGAATTACTCCACAGCCAGGTAAAGTTCATTGCTATCCCAGGACTGCTTCAACATAGCTCAGGAGTCTGGACCTTTCTTCACACATATGCTGTCAATAACACCATAGTGGTTTACAGTGTATCTAGTGTGGTAAATCTACCTGTCATTTGGGTATTACTGCATGTGGAGAAACATGATACTTTACCACAAAGTTTGTTGGAAGCAGCACATCAATGATACTGGTCAGCAGCAAAAGGTCTAAACTCTTCCTCTTCATTCCTCACTTTCCAATCACCCTAATGCCCAGTGTCTGAATGCCAGTTTGGAAAAAAAACTGCTGGCTTAACATCTGCTTCCATTCCAACTAGTGGAGTTAGATCCCTTCCACGAGTTTATGATCTGTTCTGGATCAAAGTGGCAAGTAGACAGTAGACTTTTTTTTTTGCCCAAAAGGCCATCTCTGCCCTCCACCAGCATGTGGAAAGTGTGGTGCTGGACCACATGGTCAGCAACAGGGTCAGCAAACATGAACAGGGATCAAATTTAGAGCATGATGGGTGAATTTGCTGGTGACTGGGAAGGATGCAATACAGGGCAAACTGCTGGAGTTGATGGTGCTGCCCCATGTCATGCACCTTACTTATATTAACAGTACAGTCAGTGACTCCTCAGAACCACCAGTCTTCAGCCAAGTGACCCAAACACTATGTCACAGCCCAAACAAAACTTTGCAATGCTATTTTGTAGCTGGCTTTTCCCTGGTCAAGGAGCCATCACTTTCTAATTACTTTTTTTTATTTGGTACATGTTACAAATGACAGTGCCTAGCTGCCAATTCCCTTTTGTACAAACCCTTGCCAAAAAAAACTTGAAAATGGTCAGAACTGTGTTTCAAGACTTCAGAGGGGTATGGATTAAAGTTCACAATTTGCAGACTTTATGACGAGTTAGATGAACAGCCTGTGAAACAAAAAAAGGCCAATTTGCTAATGCCTAATGCTGACCATTTAGGATCACCAGGTCAGCTATTCAAGTGCCAGAAGTTGCTTTGTCTATGACTACTAATATCGTTAAGTATAAGTCATTCCACGTGCCCAAGTCAGAACATAATTGATGAATCATTAAATGGAAGCTAATTACTACATGACCACAAGGCCATTAATGACATTACAGGAGGGAGATCATGTCATGATGCAAAGACCCAAAGGAACATGGCTACCAAGCAATGTAACGTCTTAATTACCAGCTACTGGATCTTACGTAATGGAAACCAAGGATTGTGTGTGTACAATAGGCACAGAGGAAGCTGATTAAAACATCAGTGTTTTCAAGAGAAGTATTTAAGGACAAAGGTTTAAATAAAGGCAAAAAAGTAAATACAACATAACTAAAGTCCTTAGATTCTGCAAACACCTACAGCACCACCACCAGAAGGCAACAATGCACAAATTACAGTATCTGGTAATATTATGAAGCCAACACAATGCCTTGATTTGCAAAAACACACATATGGTTTCTGTTTATGCTATGTTCATTTCTCTGATTTCTCTTGCTTGCTTGAATGTTCTATTGAATAAAGGGAGACATAACACACTGGTGAGCACCGCCATTCCAACTAAGAGAAACCGGCAGTGGAGCCTTGTGGCTTCACTGACGGGTTTCCGTCTGCGCATGCGAGAGTCCTGTGGCGCTTTGTGAATGGCCAGCTTGTCTTCTGGGACACACACAAGTCCTAGAAGACAACAGGGGTGCTCGCTGCAGAAGAGGACGTGATGTCCTGGGCCATGGCCAGGCTGAATCGGAAGTACACTTGTACTTCCAAAAGAAGGTACTAAAGGAAAAAAAATAGTTTTTTTCAATATACAAAAACGAGGGGTGGAGAGGTCGTCTTTTTCGTTTAAGACCACTTCTTAAAAGTGGGTGGAACTCCGCTTTAAAAGGAACTTTGTAAGTCTGTGTACAAGAGCGACTGAAAATATTTTGAATCTGGGTTCTCAGTATAATATTCTTCAAAGCAATGAATAGTAACAACCAAACATACAATAAATACATTGAGCGAATTGTTGCAGTGTTTCTATTACTCATAAATTAAATGAAAGACTGAGCACATTTTACATTGTATAAATTAGACACTAGTATTTAAATTCATGTGCATGTCTTTCCAAGTGAAAAAGTAAGTAGAGACTAAGTATGAATGATAATTTATCAGTATGTCCAATTAGGAATAAATACTTGTTCTATGCGCTATAGAATTAATGGGACAGTTGCATGCATATTTGCTGTTTTACCTAAACTAATTAAGCATATGTTAAATTTGCCTGGTTTGCTACATAATAGGACACATTATAGGTTCATGAGTCACTTTATTTAAATTTCAGCCTTAGGGTTATAAGCATATATTGAACAGGATAGTATAAAATCTAGTTCAGTACAATATGATCAAGCTAACTATGGGTCTGTCACTAGCATATGTAATGTGATAATATGTTCATTTTTTTTATTTATTTTTTTCAGAACCCATTTCAAGCTCACAGCGATGTGCATATAATATAATTGATCTCACAGCTCATTAGTAGTCCGAGTATCACTTGTAAAAGGCTCCAGCCCTTTCTAAGAAATTCCCACATTTTATTGGGCCAAAAGGGGAGATAAAAGCCTGCCAGCATCTGCCTTGGGCCCTTTTTGTTGTGGGACATAGTATATTTAAAAAATAGTCAAATATTTTGCTTTGTCAGTGATTTACAGTAATGAGAAAGCATTATGTTTTTGTTCTGTCCATGGGGGTAGGTGATTTTCTATGTTGCCAGTGCCACTGGGCCATTTACCAGGACTAAACACCCCTATTACCCATTATATTAAAAACATGATAGTGGCAGAATCTTGCTTCGCTTAAAAAAAAATAAAACATCCAAGAGCTAATTTTTAAGGAGCAAATCCTTGTATTTATAGGGAAGCTCAACTTGATGATTCTCAGTATTGTATCATTGTTGTACTTAGAGCATGGGGTGGTGGGAGATTGTTATGGTCCAGAGCCCACACACACCGCAGACAATTCGCTAAATCATTCAACAAGAAGTCCTACATTTAGGATGTTTGTTAATCTAACCACAGAGGTTACTACTAAGAGAATGAACTAATTTACTCAAACTGGGCCTTGTAAACCAGTCAGAACTATTGATTCATTATTCAGAAAAGGATGCCTACTTACTGGATTATTAAGTCTTTTTGGATATTTTGATAGTCAACCTGAACTGGCTCCAACTCCTACCACTATTTGGTTATCATCCCTGAACTCTCAGACAAATGTGTTATAGCCTTACTGGAAAGAATACCATAAGGTGTAGCAGCAGATGCTCCTTGCCAAACTTCACCTTTCCCACCCAAGGTTTTGCTACACGAGTCATGGCTATCATCATCAGTAACAACTATTTGAACTTCAATGCTCTGCTCTTCCTCATCTGCATTCTTATCACATTCCAGGAGATTTTATATAGCTTCCCTTCTTCAACTATACTTTAGTCAACTAACTGAAAGTTCATTTTCAATTACTGTATATCCGGCATAGATTTGGGGAAAAATCTATTATTATTTTAATTGCATAAGTGCTCAATGTGTGGTTCACTTGAGCTGCCAAAATTTGTTTTTAAAAAAGGATACAAAATATTACTTCCCAAGATACATTTAATAAAATTATTTTATAAATTTTTTTTTTATTATTTTATATTTTTTTATTTTGTATTTGTAGCACTAACCCCCGAAGGAGCTGCTGGTTATTTCTGGGCTTACCGTTACCTTCTGTTCTCCTTGTGGCACGTCTCGGGGATGTCCCATGGTAGATGACCCAGTAACTTGAGACTGACAATAGATCCAATTGAAGAGATTTTATTTGCAAAACTCAAACCATTGAACAGTCTTTCAACTTGGGATCAGAGGGTTGGAAAGGAAGTTCAGGTACTCTTATGTCAAAGTCCAAAAATGTTTAAAGAACTTGCTTGCTTTGACTGCATCCAGAGAATAGCCAATCGCAGCTGGATGAACACTCAGGTTGGACAGTCCCTCTCTCACAAGGCCTAGCAGCCAACAAGGTGCTTACTCAGGAACAAAGTCTTTATCACAGACGTTGTTGCAGAACATGTAGGGAAACTAAGCTGTAGAACACTTATAGGATACCTGGATCTTTCAGCCTACTTGGCGATATCCACAAGACCGGATTCTCTTGGTTACTTCAGCTCTTCGAGGCTCTTGTTAAGAAAACCAACCTGTACGTGGTGTTCTTCTAAAGAGTCCTCCCCTGGAATGCTTGAAGTACAATGGGTCTCTCCAGAACCGGAGAAGGCACCCAACCACCTCGGAATCCTCCTTTAGTTTCCTTGCCTCAGGCTAGCCAGCCCCAAGACATCAAAGTCGGGTGGATCCGCACCCCAGGCCATAGCCTTCCTGGGGGCTGGTCAGGAGGAACAGGACCAAGTAGTCAGCACATCATACTGGACCGGAAACCCCGAACCACGTGACGTCCGAATCTTAAATACCCTCTCTCAGAGGGCAACTCCCACTGACCTGGCTCCGAGAGAGAGTAACTTGAGCGCCTGACCAGACTATAGTTCTACGCCTGCCTCAAGAGACAGTGCCCCCTGTGGCCAGGCTGAACATCTCACAGTCCAGTCAGGCTGATACAGAAGTCAAATTTAGACAAATTATACCCAAACCAAACTGCAGTTTAGGTAAAGTTTAACTTTGAAAAAACGCATAGCACGTGCTCTTCAGGAGCCCGCCGCTACACACTCCCCCTGCTTATTTAGATAATGTCCCCATCGTCTGGGAAAGACAGGAAAAAAGAAACCCAGAGCTAACAACTAATCCTACCAAAAAAAACATTAGAGTGCCTGAATGTTGGGGATGGGAAAGGAAAAAGAGGAAGGGAAAACAAGTAGTACATTTTCCATATTGCAATTCTCTCACATTAAAGTTACCACCCAAGCCTGTCTAACCCACCCATTCTCCGGCGGTTTGATAGATGCTCTCTGGTGAATCCTGAAAAAGAAATTAACATATATACAGTATTTTACATCCAAAATATTAGAAGGCAATATTCCACCTATCTCCGTGGATTCCTCTCCTCTTAACTCTAAAACCTCTAAAACCGTTTTTTTTTTCTGTAAAACAGTGCTAATTGCGCCAAATCATGCCACCTAGTGGTATGCACTGCTGAAGTGCAGCCTCTAACTTAATACAGTTTAAATGTTCTTGACACGGTGGATGTTCCATTCTCTGTGTGACTGGCTCTGTCTAACTACCCCAATATTTCAGTAGCTTCAAAAGAAATTGCAAAGAGATGAAGACCCGGAGAAGCTCTCCTTGCATATTTCAAAGTCTTGACTCAGGAACAGTTCACCAGTAGAAACAAGGATCAGGCGAAGTTAGGCCTTTCCCCTGTGCATCCACAGTATTAATAAAGTACATAGCACTGTCTTTATCTGGTCTGCAGATCACAACTTTGTCCTTATAGATATGCAGACTGTAGCTCCAATACTGTAGACATCCGACAACCCGTTCATAGAGCTCCGGTGAGAAAGCCTTTTTCGGGAGTAGCTTTGGTACTTTTAAATAGCTCCAAACATCGTCCTCGTACCAGGCCTCACGGTTCCTTTCAATGACAGTCATAATGTCCCTTGGGACATAGGGGATTTCCAACCCATACTCATTCGCTACTCTATTATGAAGGAGTCTTTGTGACCTTTCAAGTCTCGGCAATGCACGGGCACTTCCTTCCCCAGGTGGTATGCAGGAGTTTGGGGACCATTGTACCAACGAGTCCCTTTTAAGTGTGGGTAGATTCACGGGTTTAGGGAGAGTCACATTTACCATGATAGGATTTTCTGCACTCGGCGTTCCATCCCCTGAGGTTAGAGAAAGCCAGTCCGAAACATCTAAACATCTGTACAAGTGGCGGCTACATCATCCCCTCCAGCCCACAACAACTCCTGAGACAATGTCCCCAAAATGTCCTCATCTTCCGTATCCGAAGAGACTCTAACTTCGAATCTCTATATTCCTCTGACGGAAAATAGTTCACTAAAAGTGTACTCACAGTCAGACTTTTTCCCGATGCGACCTTCTTCCGCCGATTGGATCCAGCCAGACTTGGTGGCAGACCTCAAGGTCCGTTCCGGGAAGACTTTGTGCGCCCCACTTTCTCCAAAGGAGGTATAGTGACTTCAGTAACGGTAGTGGAAGCAGTGTCCATCTGCTCCAAAGTGGTTTCCTCAGCAGGCACAGCGGCATCTCTCTCTGGGATGTCAGCAACGACAGGTGTCACTGCTGTGGAAGGCTTTACCGAAGGGGCGAAGATGGCCGACTCCTCGGTTGTCACACCCGTGGCAATTCAACTGACTGCTCCACTTTAAAAGTATATTCTCCACACTTCTTGCATCTGGAGATTGGCCGAGGGTTGGCGACCAGGCCGTCACACTTTTCGCACAGCATACCCAGGCCCTCGATGTCTCCAGCGGTGTACAGTATGAACCGCCCCTGCAGCAGCAGGCAAATGCCCATGTCTGTGAGCACGGTACTAGGCAGCTGTATTCCCGCAGGACCCCTTCCAAGAGACATTCTAGGTCCCGACACTGGTTGCACACCCAGAGCACAGTACATTCTCAAGGAATTTTTCTCCAACACTCTGAGAAAAATATCGACCAGTCTTTCCTCCTTCCGTAGCACACTCTCATGCGGTGCCTCGTGCAGGAAAGAACAACTCAGACTCCTCCCGCTGGGATGCTTGGGTTGCGCAACTTCACAGGCTTTTTGGCAAGGGCTCCTCCCATGCTTATGCACCTCAGTGAAAGTCCGAGTAAAGATGGCGCCGATGGCGCAGTTACAAAACACAACCCTCTGTCCTTGCTTTACCACATGTACAGTTCCTTTTTGCGAGAGATAACGGTAAAATCCCGGACTACGAGCCCCCACATGTAGCACTATCCCCGAAGGAGCTGTTGGTTATTTCTGGGCTTACCATTACCTTCCGTTCTCCTTGTGGCACGTCTAGGGGATGTCCCGAGGTAGATGACCCAGTAACTTGAGACTGACAATAGATCCACTTGAAGGGATTTTATTTGCAAAACTCAAACCATTGAACAGTCTTTCAACTTGGGATCAGAGGGTTGGAAAGGAAGTTCAGGTACTCTTATGTCAAAGTCCAAAAATGTTAAAGAACTTGCTTGCTTTGACTGCATCCAGAGAATAGCCATTCGCAGCTGGATGAACACTCCGGGTTGGACAGTCCCTCTCTCACAAGGCCTAGCAGCCAACAAGGTGCTTACTCAGGAGAAAAGTCTTTATCACAGATGTTGTTGCAGAACATTTCCTTGCCTCGGGCTAGCCAGCCCCGAGACATCAAAGTCAGGTGGATCCACACCCCAGGCCATAGCCTTCCTGGGGGCTGGTCATGAGGACCAGGACCAAGTAGTAAGCACATCATACTGGCCTGGAATCCCGAACCACGTGACGTCCGCATCTTAAATACCCTCTCCCAGAGGGCACAGCGAGAGGGCCACTCCCACTGACCTGGCTCCGAGAGAGAGTAACTTAAGCACCTGACCAGACTATAGTTCTACGCCTGCCTCAAGAGGCAGTGCCCCCTGTGACCAGGCTGAACATCTTACAGTCCAGTCAGACTGATACAGAAGTCAAATTTAAAAGGGCACCTTTTATCAGGCCCTCTTTTAAATCCGACACTGCTACTACCTCCACGTTTTTTTTTTGTTTGTGGAGATGTAATTGTAATATTGTTTCCCATCCCACTTCCTCTGATTTATTTATCTTCAGATGAAATGACATTGTATTTTAAGGGCCAGATTTACAAAAATAATAACACTGACATTAAGAAAAACAGCTCGCATGGAAGAGTATATGATTGAGGCTCACCATTGAGCAACCAGCACTGGCAGTAAAATATATTATTTTACTGCAATCAGAAAGCCAACCTGTATACAGCATATGTGTGAAATGGCATGCTTTAGTTATATATGAGAACTAGGAGACACCCAACACAGATTTTGTTTCATATTACTTGCAACATATACCGAAGGAACCTGACTGACTGTCTGAGGTCTTGATTCCTGCCAATGTGTGACAAACACTGGCAATTTTTTTTTATGTGACTTGAAACTTGGAATATTTAGTATACAGCATGGATGTGAAAAGGTCACTTATGTTGGTCTCAAACCATACAACATGGTTGGTATTTGTCACTCAACTACAACAGGAAAATATTCTGCTGTGAAAATAATTTGACAATACTTTCTGTTTCAGTCATGCTCAGATCAAGCTGGTCCTAAAAATGAACAATACAGGCAGCCCCAGTGTTAAAAACATCCACTTTACATACAACTTGTACAGAAGAACGGAGACAGCATGACGTCATGCTGGCCCCAGAAATGGCTGGGTGGCCATCTTGCTGCTCACCGCATGCTGTCACCTACTGTCCAGCGGACATGTCAGCAATCCAACACCACTGCGTGGCCAGTTAACCCTTCCCTATGCTACCCAAAATGTAAAAATATTTTTTTTGATGGAGTTACAATTAAAAAATGTACCTGTTCCAACTTACATACAAATTCAACTTAAGAACAACCCAGGGACTGCCTGTATAACCCTATTGGCAACAGGTGAAGAAATGTAATGTAAATTAGAGTGTAATGTAAGAATTAATTACATTAAATAAGGATTACTGTCCAGGAGAGATTTTGTGACATCTAACAATAATTAATGGCAATTTGCATTTTTTGTGACTTTGATGAATGATCGCGATGTAATGGTACTCAGTGATGCCCACCAGTGCACTGCAACTATTACTGTGTCTAAAAAAAGCACTCAAGAGCACTGAGAGGAAGTGTCCAGGAACATTGCACACAAAGTATGCAGATGTCTGTGTTCCTGCAGTACTTTTATGTCTGATACCACATTATTTGCTTTAGAAAACTGTAGGCAGCAATAGATATCTGTAATATGCATTTATTTAGTACTAAACTTGTGATTCGCTCATCTTCAGTTAGTACCCTGTAGTAGAAGCCACTGCTTCTTCAAAACACAAGACATACCTGGACCACCATGCATTCAGTGTAAGCCCACCAGCCCAGCGAATAAACCTAATTTACCTGTGGCAAGAAGATTAATTAAAATATATTAGCATTTTGTACAGTAAAAATAATAGGGATAAGGTTGGTAAGAGATGAGCTAATTTTTTTCCACCATGGACAGTACAGCATTTGCAAAACTGCAACTGTTGACCGAATAGGCCAGAGCTTAGTGAAAGAGGTAAAGCTCTGCTGACCATTATCTACGCAAGTGCAGACAAAATACTGTTGTTGTTTTCCTTACATGTAAAGGGGTGTTCTTTGCAAAGTGATACTTCATCACATTCCCTAAGTTCCCTTTTCTTGCCAAGTGAGCTGCTTATTTGCCTTCAAAATCAAACCTGAGATCTTCTAGAACAGTGGTTCTCAACTCCTGTCCTCAGGACCCACTAACAGGCCCCAGATTTTAAGTATTGCCATGGGGAGATGCAGACTAGAGTACTGCAATCACTGAGCAGCAAATTATATCACCTGTGATGTATTTCAGTTATCTTGCAAACCTGGCCTGTTAGTGGGTCCTGAGGACAGGAGTTGAGAACCACTGTTCTAGAAATTGAAAAAATGCTATTTCTAGCCGCAATACCAAACATCCTTTCATCTATATATATATATTATATATAATATAAATATTCTCTTTTTGAAAATTACAAAATAAAGTGGAAACAAGACAAAGCCAAGATGACTCCCAGACATTGGCATCTGCTTCACGAGGCAGATATTCCCAACCACCTTGGATTTTGTGAATTGGAAAAGGAGCCCACAATGTACAGTACCTTTTTATTTGGCCCTACAGAGGCTGCAAAAGTGAGCAGTGAGAGAAAATGAACCTGGCCCCCAGGATAGCGCATGGGTTCCCCCAAAATAGAGGTTAGGTAAGGGGTCTAAAGGAACATTTTCAGCAGTTCATTGAAATAATAAGGAAAGCCACAATGAGTAAAGATGAGGTAAACATGGAAACTCCATACACATAGAAACTCAACCCAGGATCACTGTGGTGCAGGGCAAGGATGCTAACTGCTAACATATCAAAACACGAGGCAATATAAGAGAAATGAAAATTGCTTTAAAATTGCAAGCTGAAGAAAATAGGATTTTTATAAGAGCTTACCCGTAAAATCCTTTTCTTGGAGCACATAACAGGACACAGAGCCGTAGTAATTCCTATGTGGGTTATAGGCCACCTTTAGGTGATGGACAATGGCCTACCTTAAGACAGGAAGTCTACTCCCTATATAACCCCTCCCTTTACTGGGAGTACCTCTGTTTTTGTAGCAAAGCAATATACGTGTATTAAAAGAGGGGAAGGACCTCTGTGTCCCGTGATGTACTCCAAGAAAAGGATTTTACAGGTAAGCTGTTATAAAAATTATATTTACTTTATCGTACATCACATGACACAGAGCCATAGTAATTACTATGTGGGATATCCCAGAACAATGCCAACTGAGGGGATGGAGACAAAACACAATTAGAGTACCATGAGGCCAGAGGACTTATACTGCTGCCTCATGCCTTTTTACATCAACCTGATAGAATGTGGTAAAGGTATGGACTGAAGACCAAGTTGCGGCCTTGCAGATTTGAGCCGTAGAGGCTTGGTGATGCACTGCCCATGAAGCACTTACAGTCCTGGTGGAGTGCGCTATGATCTGAGAGGGTGGACTCTTCCTCTTCAAACCATAAGCTTGAACAATTACTTGCCCAATCCATTTAGAAATAGTAGATTTTGATGCTGCCTGTCCTTTTTAGGACCTTCCAGCAACACAAACAAAACATCCTTTTTACGAATCTGAACAGTCACCTTCAAGTAGACTTTGACTGCTCTAACCACATCAAGAGAATGTAGTTACTTTTCTTCCATAGAATAGGGTTCCTATAAAAAATATATGTAGAACAATATCCTGGTTTAAATGAAAACCTATCGCTACCTTTGGTAGAAAGTTAGGATGAGGACGCAGTACTATCCTATCCTTGTGAATAATTAAATATGGCTCTTTACAAGAAAGAGCAGCCAACTCTGATACCTTTCTTGGAGAAGATATGGCTACCAGAAAAATCAGTTTCCTTGTCAAATGGACCAAGGGAATATGTCAAATTGGCTCAAAAGGTTGTTTCTGAAATGCCGACAGAACTGAATTCAGGTCCCAAGGGTTCAGGGGGTGACCTAACCAGTGGATTAAGTTGCGTTACCCCCTGTATAAAGCTATGGACCAAGACCTGGCCTTTGATAGTACGCAAGGCTAGCCTAATTTCTAACCCTATCTGCAGAAAGTCAAGGATTCTACCTATGACATACTTTCTGGAATGCCAACCCTTGAATTCACACAAGGAAACATATGTCTTCCAGACTCTATAATATATGATTCTAGAGGCTGGCTCACTTGCATTAATCAAGGTAGATACCACTGAACCTGACAGCCCACATTTCTTCAGAATGTGGGTCTCAATAGCCAAACCGTTACTTTTAAAGGAGACAATCGATAAGAAAATTTTAAATTCCTTAGGAATCTCCACTTACCTTATCCTGCCGCAGGGATTCTGTGGTAAAACCGACAGACCCAATCTTCACCCCTCACGGTGGGCTCCGTTAAAAAACCTTCAGGGATCGGGGCCCCTTTTTATCGGGGAATCCACACCCCTGGACCCGTAAAGCACCCCTCCAGGAAAATTTTATGGCTGACAAAAACCAAAGCACTGGATCCTGGGGTCCAGCTCTCTAAAAGGAGAAGCATTATGGGCTAAACCTTGTTTCTTCCACCGCAAGGCGCGGGTACCATTCAATTTGGCCTGAAAAGACACTTTGAATAGATTTGGTTGCATAGCCTGCCCCAGTAAGGAATATTCCGGTGGAGCTCAGCACAGCACAGCACATCTTTATTTGTGACCAACACCTAAGACACTGCCAAAAAAACTGAGGTACTCCCAGAATTGGCATTTTCATAATAAAGAACCACCGGCTAATTTCTGAAATCCCGTCATGTCCGGCAGGGTATGCGAAAGTGCAATTGTCTGCTTTTCATGCCTGCTGCTGGTTTAGTAGCTTAAAATGAACATAGGTTCACTTTCAACCATTAAGAGGCCATTGTAGGAGTAAAGTTGTTGATTTATCAACAATTAGCAGGGCCGGCGCTACCACTAGGCAAACTAGGCAGCCGCCTAGGGCGCAGTGCTATCTAGGGCACCCAGCCGCTGGTTTCCCTCAGCGTCTGCAGGCTGCAGCATGTAACTTGGTCTCAGTCAGGCACTCCGTCTGACTGATAGTTTAATTAGAGGTGCAGCACAGCACTGGAGCCTATGTCCTGGGTCTTCCAACAGAACAGAATCAAACACTGCACGCCTCTATAATCATCTGTCTGACTCTCTGGTGATAGTCCCAGTACAGCCAGCTCCTCCTTACACACAAAGCATTCCTTACAGCAGGGGTGCCCAACTGCTGGCACCCTGATGTGGCTTGTCACTTCCTGCTCTGGGATGTTGGGTTGGCAAGCCAAGATTGCATGTTCCCAACTAGCCATCCCGAGCATAACTGTAAAGAATGGAGCAAGCACTAGAGGAAGCAGAGTCGATGCTTCCTGTATAGCACTGGCTCCTGTCACATGGGTAGGGCAAAGGGTATGGAATTAGGGGCAGAGCCAAGGGGGCAGCAAAATGAGGTTGTGCCTAGGGTGTCAAAAATACTTGCACCAGCCCTGACCTTTAGCGATAAAGAATGATGCGGTCTAAGGCACCAAAAGTTATTGACCTCCATCCCAAATTTTAGACAAAGAGAAAGGAAAGTGGTCAGCGGGACTTTAAATGAGGTCAATCACTATATAAAGTAAACATGTAGGATATAGAACAGTGTTGCTTTTATGGGTTCCAACAAAAAAGGGGGAATTTGAGTGAGAGATGTATACCAAGAAGCAGTCTTGACAAAGAACATTTTATCATACCATGTGAAATCATGTATAACAGATTGAATACCACAAAAATGCATCTACAGAATAGCATGCACGCAGGGTATGCTGAAAACTGCATATAAATATTGACAGCATGGTAATAAGCATAACAAAGTAAAAACAAGTTCTGCACAACGTGGGCCACTGGAAGGGCTGAATGATGTTGCAAAGTCTAGAGTAAAACAAAATAAGAGAAATAAAATCATCTGTATGGACATGCATCTATGTAAGCCCGATGCGTTTCGTTGGGGTATACCAACTCTTCAGGGGCGGATGCAATGGTGATCTATAAGAAAACATAACCATATGGTATAATATTGTAACTGAGTAATAGGAATAAATAATGTGTAAGGGACAGGATGGACAGCCCTATAGGTACTCACGTCCGTTGCATAGATGTGAACAGAGGATCAGAGCCATTAAACTGTTCTGGCATGGGAGCTGAGGTAGAGACACTTGGACAAGCAGGGAGCACTGTAGATTAAATATATATAGGTGCATACAAACTAATTCTGAAACTTCAATCAACTAATTGGTTGCACGTAGCGCTATTACCAGTGTTGCCTTTCAGCAAACACTACCTCACCTCCTAAGTGATCCTATATGGATCAAATGTGCTATAGATTACAAACAGAAATCACATAAATTACACAGATCACTATCACTAAGTGAATACATTAATTTACATCTAAATTATACACACAGTGACTGATATAAACAAAAAATGTGAATATAGTCCATTCCAACAAAAAATAATAATAATAGTCCAAGACCTCCTTCCCCACCAGGGTAAATGTGCTAATGTGGGTGATGGTGAGCCAAAACTTCTGTGAATTGAGATCAGTAATATATATTGAATGTATAGTATTGTATTGATTGAGTGTGAAAAGCCTATACACCAGGTCAGATGAAAGGAAGAACTAAGCATAGATGAAAAAACAAATACTCAAAAACCACCAAATGGGAAAGATAAAAAAAAAATATATATATATATATATATATATATATATATATATATATATATATATATATATAAAAGAAAAAGATATCCTGAGTGAGATAGTGAAGGAACCGAAAAGAAAGAAGAACAAAGCCCTGCCCTTTAGTATTTTTTTGGTGTGCAAGCCTGAGATAATATATTACAAAACAAATTATACTAAATTATTTGTAGTATATTTTGAATAATGTATCTCAATATGAGTGATGCAGAAGTGCTCAAGTCACTCCTGTCTTTCAGTTGTTCAGCTCTCTCTGCTCCCCCTACAAGAGCACCATTAACAATAGAGATAAAAAATAATTTAAAATGGAGGGGTGCCAAAGACTTACTAAGTATGCATGCACATATGTTCTATTTTTTTTTATATGCTGCGGAACGCAGCACTACATTAGGGCCACCAATGCACCTGTCTGGTCCTATTCAGTTTTTTATTATGCTGCATAGAGATACATACAAAACCAGATGCTGCACACATTTTTTTCCCCATGTGAATGATCCCTAACACAGTAATGAATACAGAAACTACAGAATATTCAAATATAATCCAGTAACACACAATGACCCTTAAAATATCTTTTGCAGCTGAAATTGTATGTTTTTTTTTTTTTTACATTCCAGGAACTAAATAGCTTTAATTATTTGGACTTGTACAAACTGGCAGACCTTTTTAATCTGACCTTACTGGAGGGCGCAGTGGTGGACTTCCTGGTAAAGCACTTGTCTGAACTTCTAAAGTCTCATCCAGAAGAAGTTCTTGCACTACCTTTCCGTCTCCTAAGAGAAGTTCTGAAGAGCGACCAGTTAACATCACTTAGTGAAGAACAAATATGGCAGGTGAGTAACTGTGTTAAACTTCATGTTTCTACAACTGAATTGATCATTGGCAGGCATACCTTAACTTTACTAGGCATTCATAAGGTATGACATCATCACAGATGTAGCCACATCATGTTATGATTCTGCTTTAAGATCCTATAAGTGGGGAGACTTCTGACTGCCTTCTTGAATGCATCATGGAGCTCCAAATCTATTGAGGAATTATACTTTCATAAAGTAGCACAGTGTGGATGGCATTCTAGCTCTATTCAGGTTTACAGGTTTGGAAGTACTTAGAGGTGTTGTGTCTGTGGTCATGTGCTATATATTGAAGGTGCAATAGAATATTATTGTATTTAAATAATTATAGTTAGAGTGACATTAGCTAAGAAGCAGTCATGCTATCTTTTTTGAATTGATGCAAAAGTTGCTTTTAGTGACTGGGCCACTTCCAGTTAATGCTGTGGGTAGTAGACAGGATAACATTTTGCTAGAAATTGTTTTATGCCTACAGGCTTTAATTCCATATTAATATAAGTATTGCAGACTACAAGGTAAATGCATATACAGAATAACAGTAAAGCTCAGAAATACAGGAATCTTATGTGGATTCAAAACACATCTTTCCTGGTTTGCTAAATAAAAGCAATGATCTTTAGTAATTCATAAGAACTCATCTGATTTGTGGTTGCTAGGTAAGTTTCGTACACTGTTCTTTTCATATATAAAGGTTTTGCAGCTGTATAAGATTACATACTACCTCACTTATAAGAGATCAGTGCATTAAATATGATTGCTAAATATTTTCTGTTTTGGTATTCAGTATATAACCATTGGCCTATTAAATATAATGTAGCTCATCGCTCCAAGGCCTACCATGGCTCATGAGATCCTTAAGCCCCAAGATTGGAAACCACCCAATAATAGGTATGAGACAATAGTCAATTGCCTGCTGCCTCACAGACTTCCTTGCACTGTCTTATTAAGTCACCCCTGCTTTGCGCTGGGCCTCTCAAATTTCGAGTTAAGATCCTGGTGCTAGCTAATGAAATCAGGGTAAAACATCTCTTTTTCCAACACTGATTGGAAATTAATTACAGAGATACAAACACCTAATAGATCTCCCAGTATCTTTCTGGAGAGCTTGTCATCCTTGAGTCTTTATCCTAACTTTACCTAAACCACAGAAATTGGCAAACATTGCTACATATTTTGAACACTTTTGCTTAGACTGGGTTGCTTTTTCTCATGCTTTATTCTTCTCCTACCATCTACTGAACCAACCCTCCTGATGATTACTCCCCATCATACCTTTTAAAGTGACAAAGAAATCTAGAAACTTCTTTTTCACAGACCAAGTGGTATCATATCCTTTATTTTGCCCACAAGTCTTCTATGGCACACATGACTCAAGAATCGGGTTTTCATATTCTCTAATGGTGGTATTGAATTTTCTTAACTCTCCATAAGATCATTTCACAAATCTCCACCCAGTGAGCAGTCAGTAGCACACTTTTTTTTATGGGAGTGCCTATTAATTTGGACCAGAATCTGGTCCCTGACCAAAAAACAGATATTAATCTGGATGATGATCCCTCTGCTTATTTATTACACTTTAAACATTTCTCTAAAAGTAAATATATTAACTGATTAATGTGGCCATAGATTGTTTTCCACTAAGCTGGAAGCAAATCTATCCACCCACCCTGGCCTTATATTTCTCAAAAGTTCAGAAGCTTTGTTCCATGGTGAAATTTACTTCCTTATAACAGATTCAAGAGGAAAAATATAAGATAACATTGTTTTAATGGACGTACTTTATGTACTTAAAATTCTAATCTTTGCTATCATCTGGATAGCCGGACTATAACACTAAAAGGTTCTGCGTGACATTCCCTCTCTGTTGGGGGGGGGAGGGCTCGGGCTCTGAAATCCAGGTTTTCCACCTTCCACGTCTGTTTGCCTCCCCTAGTGATTTTACTCCTCCTCCTCCCACCTTTTGTCTCTCACCCACTCTTTCCCTTTACCCCCCCTTTTCCAATCTTCTCTGGTTCCTATCCTTTCCCACCCCACCTCCCTCTCTTAGTATTATTAGCCCCAAATACCTCATTTCCCACTTACTGAAAATGGTAAAGGGAGCATTGGCATTCTATGTGGCAAACAGGATGGAAAACTTCTTGATATTGTATTTCCTGTGTAGCCTGGTCAAAGCTGCCTGCCAAAGCAGTATTTAAATGTATGTAAAATAAATAAAGAATGCATTTAAAAATAATATATAATTTAGTAAATTCCACTTTTGGGTACTTCAGGTAGATCGGTACTGTTGAAAGAATACTTATAAAAACCAATATGCAAAACACAATAACTCTGGGGTAAATTTAACAACTTTTATGTATTCATTCATTATTTTTTTTGTTGACTGACAGCAGTGATTGCAGGGTTCACCTATTAGTTATCATTACTGCCTCTCTAAAGGTTGCTAATGCTGTTACACACATTCTCTATAACTAGTTTATTGCTCAAGGCTATACTTTTTATTCATGGTCACCGAGAATGAATTAACAATGACCATAAATATCAACCACTTTAGTGCTGTTTTTCAGGAGGCAATAAGGATTTATTTAGTTTTATCTTAGTAAATAAGTAATTCACCTTCAGAAAAACCCAATAGTGAAGAATTAAATTTAGACCTGTAATATTGCCTGAAGAATAGCCAAGTTCATCATTTTTGCAAAGGTTATACTAGTAATGTAATATACCATGGATGAATCTAATATGCATCAGAGGTGAAGGCTGTGGAGAACTGTGGATTAGCGTCAGAGTGTTTTATATAAGCCGTGTGTGATGGACAGGCTGGAGACAGAGCTACTGAATCTCATTACATTGCTGTATTGTTTCTTACTGACTACTCTTGGTGAAACGAAGTAGTCATTGACATTGACAAATTTTCATTTCATATGTCTTCTAAGAAAACTGTATAAAATCAGCCTAGAGAATGTAGGGTCCTGCAAAGAGATTTCCTTGATCTATGGTAAACTGTTTACATGTTATTAACCTTCTTGTATTCCAAAGCTATCACCACACATTTCAGCATCAGTTTGTTGATATTGGTTAGTAATTAATCAATTCTCTCTCTGTCTCTGCTTTTTTTTTTAAACAAATATTGATTCTTTTAAAGGCTTAATGTTTTAGTTAAAGCAGAAGTTCCCCAAAAGTGATTTTATAGTTTTAGGCTGAGCACCAAAAGTGATTTTATAGTTTTGGGCTGAGTGAGGCCGCGTACACACGGGCGGACTGTTCGCCCAACCTTGTCCGCTGAACAGTGTTTGGGCGGACAGTCCGCTCGTGTGTGGGCTTTCAGCGGACAGTTTCAGCGGACAGTTGGACGGACAAAGTCTTTCGGAAATTCCGAAAAACTGTCCGCTGAAACTGTGTTTGAGCGAACAGTCCGCCCGTGTGTGGGCTTGTCCGCTGTACTTTCGAAATGAGCGGACTGTTCCCGCTCGGAAAGTCCGCCCATTTCGAGCGCGTGTACAGGTAGGCGGGGCCCGCGAAGGAGACGTCGCGGGCTCCGCCGCCTGGAATGGGCTTAAAGGGGAACCCCAACGCCGAAAAAAATCGGCGTGGGGGTTCCCCCCAAGTCCACACCAGACCCTTGTCCGAGCACGCTACCCGGCCGGCCAGGAAAGGGGGGCGAGCGAGCGCGCCCCCCCTCCTGAGCCGTACCAGGCCGCGTGCCCTCAACATGGGGGGTGCCTTGGGGAAGGGGGGGCCGCGCGGCCCCCCCACCCCAAAGCACCTTGTCCCCATGTTGATGAGGACAAGGGCCTCTTCCCGACAACCCTGGCCGTTGGTTGTCGGGGTCTGCGGGCGGGGGGCTTATCGGAATCCGGGAGCCCCCTTTAAGAAGGGGGCCCCCGGATACCGGCCCCCCACCCTATGTGAATGAGTATGGGGTACAATGTACCCCTACCCATTCACCTGTGAACTAAAGTACAATAAAAAACACAACACAGAGAAAAAATATTTTATTGCACAGCTCCGGGGGTCTTCCGTCTTCGGGGGTCTTCTCGCCGGACTCCTCCGCTATGTGTGTGTAGCTCTTTTGCTAGCGGAGGAGTCCGGCTTTCTTCCTCCCCGCCGCCGGCCTCTTCTCCCGACTTCGGGGGTCTTGTCCCCCTCTTCGGTTCTTCTGCCGGGCCACCGCGCCTGGTCCGGTGGCCCGGTCTTCTGTCGCCGTCTTCCGTTCTTCTGTCGCCGCCTTCGGTTCTTCTGCCGGGCCACCGCGCCTTCTTGTAGCTCTTTTACAGGCGGTGGCCCGGTCTTCTGTCGCCGCCGCCGTCTTCCGTTCTTGTTCTTCTTCTTGTTCTTCTTCTTCTCCTGGAGATGTTGACTCGACGAGCTCTCCGGCCGGAATGCCAGGGACACGCTCCGCTGCCACTTATATAGTGACAATGGGGCGGTGTCACATGGTATATGTCACATGGGTTGGTCACATGGGTTGATGTCACATGGGGACTATGACATCGTAAGGGGGCGGGGTCACCATGTGACCAACCCATGTGACATATACCATGTGACACCGCCCCATTGTCACTATATAAGTGACCGCACAGCGCGGCTCTGGCATTCCGGCCGGAGAGATCGTCGAGTCAACATCTCCAGGAGAAGAAGAAGAACAAGAAGAACAAGAACGGAAGGCGGCGGCGGCGACAGAAGACCGGGCCACCGCCTGTAAAAGAGCTACAAGAAGGCGCGGTGGCCCGGCAGAAGAACCGAAGGCGGCGACAGAAGAACGGAAGACGGCGACAGAAGACCGGGCCACCGGACCAGGCGCGGTGGCCCGGCAGAAGAACCGAAGAGGGGGACAAGACCCCCGAAGTCGGGAGAAGAGGCCGGCGGCGGGGAGGAAGAAAGCCGGACTCCTCCGCTAGCAAAAGAGCTACACACACATAGCGGAGGAGTCCGGCGAGAAGACCCCCGAAGACGGAAGACCCCCGGAGCTGTGCAATAAAATATTTTTTCTCTGTGTTGTGTTTTTTATTGTACTTTAGTTCACAGGTGAATGGGTAGGGGTACATTGTACCCCATACTCATTCACATAGGGTGGGGGGCCGGTATCCGGGGGCCCCCTTCTTAAAGGGGGCTCCCGGATTCCGATAAGCCCCCCGCCCGCAGACCCCGACAACCAACGGCCAGGGTTGTCGGGAAGAGGCCCTTGTCCTCATCAACATGGGGACAAGGTGCTTTGGGGTGGGGGGGCCGCGCGGCCCCCCCTTCCCCAAGGCACCCCCCATGTTGAGGGCACGCGGCCTGGTACGGCTCAGGAGGGGGGGCGCGCTCGCTCGCCCCCCTTTCCTGGCCGGCCGGGTAGCGTGCTCGGACAAGGGTCTGGTGTGGACTTGGGGGGAACCCCCACGCCGATTTTTTTCGGCGTTGGGGTTCCCCTTTAAGCCCATTCCAGGCGGCGGAGCCCGCGACGTCTCCTTCGCGGGCCCCGCCTACCTGCACACGCGCTCGAAATGGGCGGATTTGCCTCCGCCTTACGTGGGCGAGTCCGTTCATTTCAAAAGTTGAGCGAACTGTTTGCCCAACCTTGTTCGTCAAACAGTCCGCTCGTGTGTGGGCAAGTCCGCTCATGCAAATTTTGAGCGGACTGTTTGATGAAACTGTTTGCCGAACAAGGTTGGGCGAACAGTCCGCCCGTGTGTACGCGGCCTGAGGTGCACTTGCAGACCTAACTTTTTATGTCTATTATATTCCAACATTAAGGTCCCTACAAAAATTCACAATTTCGTTTCTGTCTATGTTGGAGTTTTGTAGGCCTTCTACCTTTTTATGTTCCAGCACCTCCTGTTGCATTCTCCATAGTATAAAATCAAAAAATCCACAGGGACGAGGAGCCTCTCATAATACCACAGGAGGTGAGCAGACCCAGGAATTGAAACTAAACTAAATATGAGCACCTGGGTTCCTGAGATTCAGTATATAAGAATTGGGG
This sequence comes from Lithobates pipiens, assembly GCF_037356315.1. Lineage (NCBI taxonomy): Eukaryota > Metazoa > Chordata > Amphibia > Anura > Ranidae > Lithobates > Lithobates pipiens. The sequence continues at coordinate 311,689,048 of NW_027507758.1, read as the reverse complement.
CCTGTGTCAATGGGCTTTTTTCACTTCAAATGGGTTTTGAGTTTTTAATACAAGTCTATAGGAATACAAAACCTACTTGAAGCAGGTAATTGAAGCAGGTCAAAAAGAGGTTACTGACAGGTCAAATGCACCTGTAAATGAATTTTAGATGATCTCAGAAGCATCCTAAATTCATCTCAAACTGATACCATCAGCATAAGCCCAAAGTCCTTTCACACAGGCCCATAAGATAGTAATAAACAGAAAGAAGCGCACTCACATAGCCACATCCGTAAATTGAGGAAATAAACAAAAAAAGGTGTACTATAACAGTAAACCTAGGTCAGAATTTAAAGGCATAGGAAACAACGAAGAGGTATGAAAATATACACTATTTATTGAAAAATCCACAACATGAATAGAACAGTATTAGCATCGGGTGATATCTATAAGAAAGATTTAAAACTAAGTATGTCATTCAGGCCTGGGTTCAGAGTTGCTCGTAAGTCTTATACCTATTGGGTCTCCCTTTGGAGCACCCTCTTATCAAAATTGCCCCCTCGAGGGTCCTCATAGATACGATCAAGGGCAGCAAATTTGAAGACCTCGGGATCATATTTGTGTTTCAAAGCCACATGGTGGCCCATGGTGGTATTCAAAAGGCCATTGGTGGCATAATACACATGGTCCTTCATCTGTTTCCAAAATGATCTAATCATTTTGCCAACGTAGAAGGCTCCACATTGGCAAAAGATAATATATATGCATATTGTTTTGGGGACCGAATAAAAGGTAGGGGTCTTGGGATGTGGCACCTGTATGCCCTCAAAAATCTGTTTGATGGTACCCTCTGAATCAGTTTCCGGATACTTATAAGTGAGACTTATCTCTTTGCAAGGTATGGTCACCTGTTTAAATATATTTGCCCTAAGAATAATGTAAAAGCTATTTTTTTTCTTGTATATATCCACCGGCATTATGGTTATTTCCTGTTGACAAAAATAAATTTTGTAAATGTACAGTGGTATATAACTATTTTAAAACCTATATGTTCTCTTTTCAGACAGTGAAGTCTGTTCTCTTTATTGCTATCTGTAGAATCTTGACCTAATCCTGAAGAAGCCTAACGGTGAAATACGTAGATACACAAGGGCTCACTGCACATTATGTATTAGTATACATGATGTTTAATTGTTCTGTATTGTTCTATTCATGTTGTGTATTTTTCAATAAATAGTGTTTATTTTCATACCTCTTCATTGTTTCCTATGCTTTTAAAGTCTGACCTAGGTTTACTGTTATAGTACACCTTTTTTTAGTTTAGGCCCATAAGATAGTTTAAGTCAAAAGAATCTACAGTAAAAACTGAAATATTGTCTTCAAGTGGACCAAGCCTTTAAATAATTCTGTTTTTGAAAGTGTTTACTTATGATAATGTTCACCCAGTTTACAAATTGTGCCAAACTTGTACTCCTTGCTTAATCCTAACCACTTACCAGAGCTACAACTTACCGCCCCCCCCCCCCCCCCCCCAACCTGTAGCAGGAAAGCAACCTAGATGCCAATAATAAATTGAAAATAAACCTGTTACCTGAAAAGAAGATTTAAAATACTCCCCTTTCCAGCAGGCCTTACTATCGAACTCTGCTCCAATAATAAGGCATCGTCCCCCAAGGTTTGCCAGGAGGCTGACAATTCCAGGAATATTGTTTTTTTGTGCACCAGCAGCACTTCTATGGTACTTCTGTGTCTTGTAGTGATGTGGAGGTGGGCAGAATGAACAACTAAGCTCAGGGGGACACAGTAGATTGACCCTCCCAGAAGTATGGGTTTATTGTTTCACAACAGACCTGGGGGGGACAATTTGTTAGCAATGCTGCGGCATTCATTATTATTCATTCATTATCTTCTTAGTTAAAAGTTTTATTTTTAAATGAATTGCAGTGTTGTTTAAGTAATATTTTTAGTGTAAAAACATTGTTTAAAAAATTGTAACGGCGTAACTATACTAATGTCATTTTTTACATTTTACTATTACTTTATTATAGAAAGATATTCTTACCCAGTACACAGGTTTCCTCCTCTTACAATTAGTCTCTGTGTTCTGAATACCGTATGTGCATGTGGCAGTATTCTACTCTTTTGTAGCTTCATTTAGTCTGTTTTATCTATATCTGAGTGATGGCATACCTGGCAATTAATGAAACAATATGTTATGGGGATTGAAAATGTTATGCAAAGTCAGTGCAACATGGCTTTTGACACATCACATATGAGAATTGCATAGGTTGTGACCATGATTGACTTAACTATAGGTGAGTCACTCTCAAAGCCCACATCCATTTTATTAGGGTTGACCTTTGACACAACTTCATTCAGTCTATACACAATAAATCTATATGATTCTGTTCATACTGCAAGGAAACCTACGAGTGCCCATCAGTGCCACCTATGAGTGCCCATCAGTGCCACCTATGAGTGCCCATCAGTGCTGCATACCAGTGCCACCTATCAGTGCACATCAGTGCCACCTATCAGTGCCCATCAGTGCCACCTCATTGGTGCCACCTCATCAGTGCCTGTCAGTGCAGCCATATCAGTGCCCGTTATTAAAGAAGAAAACATACTTATTTACAAAAAAAAATAACAGAAACAAAGAAAAACTTGTTTTTCTGGGCGTTAAGGTGTCTAAGTGCCTGGTATTGAAATGGTTAACTGACATGCAATCTTGTCCACAGAACATGGTTGGGTAATATATAGGTAAACCAGTGACTTGCAGAATGGAAATTACAAATACTCATACTGGGGAAAAGGACAGTTTTACTATAACCTTTATCAGTAGAGATGTCTTTCGACTTAAAGGTCTTCATGTTAGTCAGTCAGAATAATATCGAAAAATAAGGACATTTTCAGAATTGGATTTCACTGATTTCCTGGCAATTTTGGAAATTTACAGCTAGCTTCCCAACATGAAGTCCTCCCACTTCAAAGACTCTGGAAGTGAGTAAGTTCCTATGAGATAAACAACATCATGAAGGTAGTATTGCTAAAGTTAAGAGGATACGTTAATTTCAAACATTCAGTAGAATAGGGAAAACATAGGGAGAACTATTCCTAAACATGATTGGATATTTAAAGCACCCCACTATATGAAATAAAGCTCACCTATGTGAGTTTTAGGGCAATTAAAGCTAAAAATTCAGGCAAATGGCTAAATATACAGAAAGAGTACATACAGCATAATGGAGCTGTTTTATATGCCAAAAGATTTGTATAAATATTTATATTTCTGTCTATCCAGTCCTGAGATTTATACAACTCTGCCATGCAACAACAGCCCTGCCTACATAATTGTATTCAGAGAATAAAAAAAGCTTAAAATGTGTCTTAAAAACAAGGTTGAATTCTTTATGGCAGATATATACAGTGTAACCTTCTGTCGTGGTGCCCACAACATGCAGGTATATCCTCTAGACAATGAAAGCCATATATAAAGCTCTTTTGGTTACTGATAGCTGGTTTTATTGAGAATCCTCTTCACAGTATGGTAGAATTCAATCTGTTGGTCATATACATTCCAATTTCATCCAGCTGATTGCTTATCTGGTTGATCCTGATTTGTGTTTAAGGGTCCTTTCACACGGGGCGGATCAGTGCTGATCCGCCCCGTGGATATCCGCTTGCTCAGCGGGGATCGCCGGACTGAGCTCCGCTGAGCAGGAAGATGACAGGTCTGTCTCTACACACTGCACAGGGACGGACCTGTCACAGCGCCGCTCTCCCCTATGGGAGATCGGGTGACGACGGACCGCAGTGTTCGTCTTCACTTGATCCGATCCGACGACGGATGGAAAAATTGCCTTTTCCTTCGTCACACTTTTTCGGATGGGAGTGGGTCGGATGTCAGCAGACATGTCAGCGCTGACATCCGACGCTCCATAGACCTCTATGGAGCATCCGTTCATGTCCGCTTAAAAAACTGACAGGCGGGCCTGAATGGATTGTCCGTGTGAAAGGGGCCTAACGCAGTGTCAGTCCATGAAATGTGTTTAGATGGTAATCCAAGGACTAATGTTTAATCTATGTCTATTGCCATGGTGTCCGTCAATGGTAGACGGTTGTCCATATATAAGTTGTATGAGCTGGTCGTTACCAACTTATCATCAAGAAACAGCTTAAAGTCCTCAAATCCATATAAAAGGTATTGATTTAGATCGGTGAACAGTAGGGGTGTTCACCCAGCTTGAAAAGCTTACATGTTTCATTCCACAAGGGGCAGAACTTCATCAGATTAAGCAACACATCCTCAGTATGCAAATATACAGATGTAGTATTTCACAGAAGGCACAAGATGTGTATTCAAAATTCCAAGAAAGGAGGAGGTGTTTTCAGTACCTCCTATATACTTCCTAGGAAGTGAAATGCATCGAGAAACTATATCTTTATCCTGGACCTTTAATTGTAATTTTGAACATGTGCCTTCTGTGAAATACTACATATGGATATGTGAGATACAGTATATACATGTGTTGTTTCATCAGTCAAAGTAAAATCAGCCTTGTTTTTTTTTTTTAAGACACATTTTATTATTTATTCTTTGCATGAAATTTTTTTACATTTTTTTAACACACCTCTAAATATGTGTACCTGAAAAGTCCTGTTTTTTATACTGTTTTCTTATTGGGTGCATATTTACGATGTTGTTCCACTCTGATATGAGTTAACCACTTGCCTACTGGGCACTTTTACCCTCTACCTGCCCAGGCCAATTTTCAGCTTTCAGAGCTGTCACACTTTGAATATTTGCACAGTCATGCAGCACTGTACCCATGTAAAATTTTTATAATTTTTTTTTACACAAATAGAGCTTTCTTTTGGTAGTATTTAATCACTGCTGTGTTGTTTTTTTGTTAAACAAACAAAAAAAATGAAAATTTTGGGAAAATTAAAATAAATGTTCATAGTTTGTTAGAGAATTTTGCAAACAGGCAATTTTTCTCCTTCATTGATGTGCGCTGATGAGGCTGCACTGATGGGCACCGATAGGCTGCACTGATGAGGCGGCACTGATGGGCAATAATAGGTGGCACTGATGAGGTGGCACTGGTGGGCACTGATCAGGAGGCACTGATAGGTGACATTGATGGGCACCGATAAGTAGCACTGATAGTTGACACTGAAGGACACTACTTGGCAGCACTGACTGGCACTAATATGTGGCACTGATGGCACTGATTAGCAGCACTGGTGGGCACTGATTAGCAGCACTGGTGGGCAAATTTTGGGGCCAATGTCCCTTTAACAGAAGTTGGTTGTCGGCTTCATTCTTTTCTCCTTACTCTGTCAACATGAGAGGGAAAAAAGCCAATAACTGGCTTCTGTTTATATCGTGATCAGCTGTCATTGGCTGACAGCTGACCACGTGGTATAAGGCCGCTGTGATCAGTCCTTTATCCTGACACGGTAGCTGTCTTTTGGCTATGGCACAGGTGGGAACCGGTTAAACAGCGGTCTTTTCAATAAGTTATTCAATCTTACAAACAAGTCTTATCCCCTCTTGTGACATGACAGTAAAAGGAGATGCAACAGGATGATGAAATACATTTTTCTGTCACTCTGTTCTCTCCTCCTATTAGCATGCTCTTTGTACTGCAGCACACCTGATTAGTTTCTTGTGCTGATTCTCTTTTGCTCCTAGTCTAAGCCCAGCAGCACAGGAACTGTAAAAAAACGTATATAAAGTCAAATTCAGGTACTTGCATAGAATGCATTAAAATACATGTATGATGTATTCATGATTAGGCAGCGGCATTAATGTGTACCTTTTATAGCTGTCAGGATTTCAGTTTTAATTATTTTCAATAACATATTTAGGGTCAGCCATGGGATAAGCGAGATAAAAGAGCTCTGTAAATTTCTAAATGGCTTATTAATTTTTGTAGGAAATATTCAGAATATGTTATAACAGACTAGCTATAAATATATATTTAGATTGATGTTGTTGATAGCAAACAACTGTAGATAACAGTAGTCTATGTGCCTTCGACAAGGAGCACTTGAGCATTTATCACTGTATGCAATGAATACATCCAGATGAAATATATACAGTGCAACTTAAAAAGCTGATTATTTGATTCCATGCCACATCCACTCAATTATAATAAAAAGAGGAGATATGCCTTAGTGAATAACTAGCTGCTACTCTAACCTCTGTTGTAGACTGTTGCATCTGGACAAAGCACAGCACACTTGAAATATTTTCTGGGTAACTTTATGTGCGCTAAATTGTATCAAAATGTAAAGTGATAGTGTTATTAATCTATGGCGGTAATAACTAAACTGTCTATTTTCTATCTGATCAAATTTATCAAATAGAAATGCTCCCAGTTCCCTTTCCAACTAAGTTTCAGATGATGTCAAGACCCGCTGGTAAAAACAAATGTTAATATCAGTAATTTCAGTTCATGTATGTACCTGACTTTTATTTGTACATCTTTAAAGTGTGACAGTTGTCTAGCCTACAGGTGTCCTCCATTAGGTGTATGCTGAACAGGGTTTGCAGAAAATCAAAATAAGATGGGGCATGAGTGCAAAGAATAGAAAAGGAGCAGATGTATGAATGTTCATGGAATTGATATTACGAAGCCTGACATTTTCTTAATCAGCCCCTGCAGTGTGTTCTAGTATCCAGCCAGCTTTGCGCTGCTAAAGTATGTTGGGAATGGAGTTCTGCAATCACAGCCTAGTTGTCAGGATATTAAAGTTTGGCTGGTTAGGGCATGGATAAGGCCTCCTGCAGCACTGATGAAACAGTCACATACTGCTTTAAGTGACTATGGTGTCTTTAAGCCATAAGGCTCTTTTAACCAGTCTAAAAGACATGGGCTTTCTGTTAGATTTTCTATCCTAGATTTATGTATTATTCGTTTTTCTATATAATTCAAAATGTGTTGTCTATCCTCAAAAGTGTAAATGATCTTTTTATTTTCTTTTAATTTATTTTTTTATAATATATTTTTGGATCATTTATACACAATAACTCATACAAACAAATCGTTGATCCATAGAAATACACATTTAGCTTGATAGTCTGTTTGAATAAATATTGGTATAACATAATTTATTTTCATAGACCATAAATTAAGGACTAAATGCAGTTACAGTAGGGTAAAATATGTTGGATATGTTGGAGCATATCTGATTTATCATTTACAAATCTTATTGTATCTTATATATCCTGTGTATTTACAGCATGCAATACATTTTCCCCAAAAATTTAATATTTTTTGATATGTATATTGACTTATGTGACTGTTTTTAAACACAGCTTAGTTAACCATATGTTACTATATTCAAATGTTAAGCATGTCAGGGGGCTTTCATTCATCTTTATAAAATCTTTAGATTATATGGCTAAATAAACTGTCTCAAATTGTTTTTGGTATACATTTTTAAGACACGTTATTAGTAAATTAATAGGCTGATGAAAGTTTAATTAAAAAAATGGATGATTCTAGTTATAAATTAGCCTGACTGGATAACATCTAAGCTCCCATCATATATATAGCTGAATCCACAAAGCTTTACCCACAAGGATGAGGATCTTTTTTTAGCCATGTAATTTCTATTTTCAAATCTCTTGGACCTCAACTGTCACTTTTTATAAAATAAGTAGCTGGTTTTTGCTAGGGCTCATTTATACTTGCTTTGGCTTCAACACACATTAACGGCTAGTTTACACTTGCTTCAAAACAAGGCTTCGGGTATGCACAATTGGAGCTTCTTTACATAGAAGTTGTTATAATTCCATAAACCTGTAAGCTTTGAATAAGTCTGTTGGCAACATGTTACAGTATTGAACAATATGCTTTAATAAAAAGTTACTGAACAAAACAAAAAAAAAGGCTTCAGACAGGCTAGTCAAAGCTCCTGTCACTAAGTAAAACGGTTAGCTTACAGTCTTGTTTATACCTTGCTTTTGCTTTGCTTCGGTTTCGCTTCAAAAATTATGCCCCATGTAGCTTTATTGGTGCTTCAAAGCATCTTCAATGCCTCCATAGAAGTCTTTGGCAAAGTTCGCTTGAAGCCTCACTGAAGCCCCACCGAAACCTCATTGAAGCCCCACCAAAGGCTCTTCAAAGTCCCATCGAAGCGCCACCAAAGCCCCATCAAAGCGCCACCAAAGCCTCATTGAAGCCTCACCGAAGCCTCGCCAAAGCCTCATAGAAGCCTCAAGCAAAAGCAAGGTGCAAAGAGGACTGCAAGCTAACCATTTTATTTGGTGACAGGGGCTTTGACTGGCATTCAGAGAGCTTTAACCTCCCTGGCGGTATGATTCAGTCTGGAATAAGGTGCTGAAAGCGGTACAATTATTTTGCATGGAAATCTGGCTTTTATTTTGTAGTCCTGTAATTCTTAGGAATAACGCTCTGAAATCTCTTCAAACCAGAGTCTAGCAGACATCCCGGGTATGATAAAGTTTATAATATAATAAAGAATAATAAGAATTATTCAATAATGTAATCAAATCCCCAAAAAAATGAAAAAGGGACATGTTTTGGTTGCTATGGACAATCTCCAAATTCCAGGCAGTAAAAAACAGTATTTATAATATAAAAGTGCATGCAGGGCATTGCACAGACCACTAGGGACAAAGGGGGTGTGTATTTTTTAATACAGCACTGTAATCTGTAAGATTACAGTGCTGTGTGTGTTTTGTGTGTTTTTATTTTTTTGAATTTGGAGCCGTTCTCCGCTCCCGTGCGTCGTAACGTCGCAGGGAACGGAGCTCGGCGGCATTCGGCACTGTGAATCGAGCGGAGGACGGCTCGATCACACAGCGCGGTGGACATCGCTGGATCCAGGGGACAAGGTGAGTAACTCTCCCTGTGTCCTCCCCTGCATTGAGCGATGCGATCCCGAGTCTGGCTCGGGGGTTACCGCTCTTGTAATTAAAATCCCAACCCGAGCCAGACTCGGGATTACCGCTAGGAAGGTTAACAAAGTGTGCACAAAGCCATGTTTTGAAGCAAGTATAAACTAGCCCTAACTCTTCAAATTGAGCATATCATCTTTTCAAAGTCAAATAGGACTGATATATGATTTACTATTGGATCAAATAATAATAATTGTTCGGAGAACCTATTGTAAAGAAAGACTATCCAGTCAGTCAGTTGATTCGTTTAGAGTTTTCCTGTAAGGCCACAGTTATATTTATTTTATTAAATCATTTTCATTTTGGCAGTTCCATACTAGTAATTTATTACAACATCCTGAAAAATCTCTGTGGGCAAAATTTTTTACTTCTGACCATTGCAATTGCTTATTATTTCGCTCTACAGATGACTACATGCCTTGATCCAAATTTGATTTTTATACTAGAACATCAGATCAAAAAGGACTCTGGCCTTGTATCTCCATCCTTATATCCATTGTGAGCTCTAATTTGTGTCATCAAAACCTTAAGTTGATTTCATGAGTTGTAGACTACTTAAAGTTGAACTATAGGCAAAACATTTTTTCATTTTGTCATATTTTTTTTTCTCCATCTGTGTCCCATTGTGGACATTTCCCTTCTCTTCCTGTCCCAAAGCCAAACAGGGAGTGGGGGGAAATCCCTGCACATTAAGGGACCCTCAGGTCACCAGAAATAGTGTCCCCATTGGAAGATTTCCCTTTTCTGGGAACAAGCCAAAAGTTGATAAATTCTTTTACTTTAACGTTCAATAATAATGGTAAACAGGACAAATAGAGAGGGTGAATCTCCCTAATGGGGGCGCACACAGCAATAAAAACTGACAGTTGCTCTAATCCCTCTCCACCCTATCCAAAACTCCCCAAAAATGTTTTGCCTTTAGTTATACTTAAACTTTGCAATATGTCATTACTATTCCTCCTCAAAAACCCATTACTACCACCATCTCCACTAAAGCAGTTATTCCTTAAATATATATATCCTTGGTAAACACTTATCTAGTCAATTATATTTCACTGACCGAAGTTTAATAAATTTAAAATTTGTCTATAGAAAAAACATTTTTTTCTTTTAATTTGGGATACCTGGGACTCCTGTTTTTTTTTTTCTCAAACGGGTTTATTTCAAATCCACCATGATGTTTGAACAGTGTTCCCACCCATTCTGATGCCTGAGCAGTTGGGGCAGTAGACCAGTCATCTGTGCTAGCTGGTTGGGAGCTCCAATCTTCTGCTGCAGGTTTGGGAGCTGCTGCTACTGCCACAGATGCTGTGGCTGGGATCTCTGGGCGCTCTGCAGGAAATTGCTGAATGGGCACAGATGGGACTTGTACTCCTTCTGACCAGTCAAGAACTTCAGGCTGAGGAAACTCTGGAACATTTGCAGACCATTCACCCTGGTATTCCTCCTTAGTGGTAGCCTTCTCTGCAGCAGCCTGTTCTTCCTTCTCAATCTCCTCAGGATCCCGTTAAAAGTAGAGATCAGGCATGACTTCCCATGGATGTTCACGAGAAATTGTTCCCCTCATGCGCAGAACTTCACGAGCAAGCATCCACCACATAAGACCAACAGAATGGGCACCCTTGTTATTACAGGGGATGGCAATATCCACATAACGTAGAGGTGAATCAGTATTGCAGAAAGAAATAGTTGGAATATTGACATATAATGCCTCAGTAAGAGGTTGATGATCAGCGCGTGGGTCAGTCACAACCAACAGGCGTGGTTCATGGAAAGCAGCTTGAATCTGATTGGTGAAAGTACCAGGTGTGAAGCGACCAGCAATCGGGGTGGCCCCACAGGACGAAGCAAATTTAAAGACAGCGCTCTGGCCAGTATTTCTGGAGGAAATCACACAAACATCAGCTGGGTGTTCAATTGCTACAATGGCACGTGCAGCAAGCAGAAGCTTCTCTCATGTCCGTTTCAGATTTAAAATGTAAATACCATCACTTTTCCTTTTGTAGATATACTGCTCCATTTGAAAGTCGAGGTTAGTGCCACCCAAGTGAGTACCTGCAGCCAGGAACTTGAGGACATCTTCCTCTTTCATTTGCAGGACATCCAGACCTCCGGACATTGTTAAATACCCCTGAAGCTACGATGGGGAAAAATAGACAACTCTGTGTAGAGAGTCTCCTGCTGGAACGAAGCAAAAAGAGCGGGACTCCTGTTTTTATGCTCTTTCATCACACTTCTCTCTTGACAACATTAGTAAACAAAGCAAAGTAAGGTAACAGACAGCAAAAAAAATGCAGAAATGCAAAATAGCACAAAAAAGTAGCTTGAATAAGCTACATCAACCTACACGAAGCCCCCCTGGATACTGGCAGCCATACTCCATTGCTGCACACATTTTGGACTAGGGTAGGGTCTTGCTATGGTGGTTCATTCGATGATAATAGCTTAATATGGGTAACAAGTTGACTATAGAATTTGAGTTGTATTGAGTTTTTAATAACATTGTAATAAAATGTAGGACTTTTTTAAACAATGTGTTTACAAAGTCCATGATTTTTCCTTACTCTTTATCTAGACTTAACTAGGACGTGGCACTTTGCTACTAGTACCTGTATCTACAGTACCACCCTGTGAAGATACAAACCCATATTCTATTTAAAAAGTAGCAAAAAGTTTACTATAATCCCATATAGACCTATGTTTTGGAACAGACACACAGATCTCTTTTGTCAAGGTGACGTAACCACGTAATGTGAACCATGAGTATATGTACACACATAATGAAAACAAACAAGGTCCACTAGGACTAAGACTATTCAAATATGCATTTGGCAACGGCGTAGTATAAGACTGTAACTTCTGTGCAATTTTTTGATGAAGTAAAATGCATCTCTTTGTGTTATATAAACAAGTTTTGTTCAAGAATAAGATAAAACTACTTACAAGCAAATAAACATGTCAAAATCCACTCCATCTTCTTGTTCATCAAGAGACCCTGATGAAGGAGACCCCTTCAAAGCGCATTGGCTATAAGACTTGGAACTCACTAGAAATTAGAGGTATTTGGGTTTCCAGCCTCAGGCACCTGGTCATCACTAGGAGGTTTGTTTCTTTAACGCTGTTCTTCTTTATATATTTGTTTTAGTAGTTTTACTCTGTTCTTCAATAAAACATTGGGTTTGATTTACTAAAAGTTTTTTTTTGTCAAAGCTTAATTGAACAAGTTGAAGTTAGAGGCTAATTAGCTACCATGCACCTGATTTTTCACTCTCAAGGTTTAGTAAATGAACCCCATTGTGTATATATAACACAAGGAGAAGTGTTTTGCTTAATCGTTTGAAGGGATGGTGATCACCCCCAAAGTAACGGCCAAGATTAAGTACAGGCATACCCCACTTTTAAGTACACACTGGGGTTTATTTACTAAAGTTGGAAAGTGTAAAATCAGGCTCCCTTCTGCATAGAAACCAATGAGCTTCTACCCCAGCTTGTTCAATTTAGCTTTGGTAATAAAACCTGGAAGATCATTGGTTTCTATGCAGAAGTGAGCCTGATTTTGCACTTTCCAGCTTTAGTAAATAAACCCCATTGTGTACTTAAAAGTGGGGTATGACTGTACTGCCTGCTGTAGTTGTAAGGTGTGGAATGCAGAACATGCGGGGAAGCAATCAAAAAGTACATTTGATGTCTCCAGTGAGCCGTAAAGCTGAAGCTACAGATTGGACCAAAAAACAAGGCTCTTTGCATACAGGTGCCAGGATCATAATGTTCACTGCAGGTCTGACACTCTGCAGCTGAATGGCACTGGTATGCTACCTAACCCTTTGAGTAAGTTTGATAATTATTCCTAATTAGGGTGACCAAATAAAGTAAGTTAAGTTAGTATTGCACTTTGCTGCTCACTGTTGCTCTTGAAAGCATGCAATAAAACTATAAAGGTGAATGCACTGGTGTAGATGCACATGGAGAGGCTTCATTTCTAGTTTTTTTTTATAGACCAATGATTTTTTCTATACCAAGTATACCTTAGTTATAAAGACATAAGAGGAGACTGTGGATAAACTGAAGCTGTGATCACCTATACGTAACCTGTGTATGTATGTAATTTATCGTGATGAACTGTGTTTTTTCTTATAAATCTATAGGTTCTGCTACATTATTCTGTGTTTATATTCTGTGTAGTATTTTGAGGAGACTGTGGTTGAACTTGAACTGTGACAACCTTAATGCAACCTGTGGATTCATGAATTTGGATGTAATGAATTGTGGTGCTTGTGCACATCACTTTGATTTTGTTGAATATAGATCCCATACGCTTTATGGTTTCTAAAATAATAACATATTGGGAAGCAGAAATGAGATAGGAGCACAGATGTCTATGTCAGCTGAATCAAGAGATAACATCACTTTAACTGACACTAAAGACTAGTTAGATCAACAGACAAACATTCCCTCTACAATTCAATGCGCAGAATTGGATATACAAGCATACAATGATAAAGTGAAATGCAACAATTGCAAAACGTACAAAGCCCTATAGCCAAAGGCAAATGTATCCTTGGCTGATTGCCTCTGATCCACATAGTAAACATTTCGTAAGACCGAGAGGAGGCAACTGACCACTATGCGATAAGTCATCAATTTCTTGTGACAGTGTGTTTGATTTATTAAAACTGGAGAGTGCAAAATCCAGTGCAGCAGTGTATGGTATCCAATCAGCTTCCAAAGTCAGCTTGTTCTATTAAGCTTTGACAAAAAACCTGGAAGCTGATTGGTTTCTATGCAGAGTGGCACCAGATTTTGCACTCCAGTTTTAGTAAATGAACCCCAATGTTCTTTTCCAAAAAATATTTCCATTGACTGTAAAAACATTTTTCACAACAGAGGTCCCATTTTCAGATTGCCACAACTGCAAACTCTAATGGGGCAGCAGGAAACTTAGAAAAGGAAAATTAGATCTCTCTCTCTAAAAAAAAAAGGTGACCAACAAAACAACTTGATCATCAATGTATATAGCTGGGCATTTCTCCCCTAACTCTCTACTACCAATTATGGATATCAGGGCACTCTACATTAACATGCCCAGTGATGAAGGCATTGACTCTGTTAAACAGTTTCGTTCATATGCAATATCCAAACAAAAGTGTGGCACTGAGATGGAGCGTCATTGTTTGTGAAAAATTTTATTGGCACGATTGCAGAGGAGTACTTTGGGCTAACACCTGTGTACCAGGATTGTGGTACATAGATGAAAATTTCTTGATAAAGCATAGCCGTCTGCTTTGTTTTTTATGAATTAGTGTTTTTCTCAGTCCCTACATGTTAATATTGTTGTTAGTCTACTCCATTTAAGGCCCTCACTTTCCCTGATGTGACCGTGTCTGTTGGTTCTGATTCTTAGCATTGTACTCTTCCTTTCTCCAGTGCCCACCCCAAGCATTTACAAGAAAATCATCTGTTTCTTAATTTTTATGTGTCAATGATTTTAATGGGGACAAGGACAGTGACATACTCCAATGAGTATGGAGCCCATTGTGCTCTAACGTACCGCACATACATGATGAGAGTTTAATCCATTCAGAGTTGCAGCCACACCTGTCACTTGTGGCTGCAGCTCAAAAAGGGAAAGATCTATTCAATGTATGCCAACTTTGCACCTGCCCTCTGTGACACAGGCACATCTAGTCAGAAGCAGAAGCGACTGTCAGCAGCTCAATGCTATGGCCTCCCGTGCAACATCTGGCAGGGATTTTTTACTGTTGCTAGCTATGGATGGATGCCAGGCAAGCTCTTTCAAAAGGTTAAGATTGATTTAAAGACAGCGCTGGTATTATGAGCATTCAATCTGTTACCTGCATTGATGTTATTGTTATCTAGAAACATGTCTACTGTGGGCATGGTGGTGAATTACACCATTAAAGTTGTACATGACCACAATAGGCATATTTATTTAGCCAGCAATAAATTATGGTAGGTATCTATTTACTATGCCTTTTCCTTATGCAAGCTGACTGGGGGTCCAGAGTATTTTACCTATAAAGGGTTATTTGCTCTGATATACACTTTTATTTTACACCACCTTGTTCTGTGCTGTACATTCTGTATTCCAAACCATATCATTATGTACTCTGTGCTGTACATTCCCCCATTATAGACAATGCAAGTAGTCTCAGACCCTATTTACTACATCCTTTTAAGCCATACCAAATATTCAGTGTGCAAACCACACCCTGATTTTGTTGCTGCATGTTCTATACCCCATATTTTACTTATGATCACAAAAATCCACTGCATTCAGAAAAAGCCCCTGTACAGATTGACAAAAAAAAAAGTTTGTGGAACATGACTATCCATAGATGGTCCTTACTACAGCTATTGTATAAGCAACCGAAAAGGCCAACCAACTTGTAAGGGACCCATTTATACAAATGTACAACTCATTGTCTGATAGTATAAAAAAATTACCAACAGTCATCTGTACATCCTTGAAATAGTGAAGTCAGAAAACATACATTACACATGTGTAAGATCCCTTTAGGACCCCTTTCACACTGAGGCAGTTTTCAGGTGTTCTAGCGCTAAAAATAGCGCCTGTAAACTGCCTCTCAAGCCACCCCAGTGTGAAAGCCCGAGTGCTTTCACACTGGAGCAGTGCACTTGCAGGATGGGAAAAAAAGTCCTGCAAGCAGCATCTTTGGGGTGGTGTCGGAGTGGTGTATACATCGCTCCCACACTGCCCCAGCCCATTAGAATGAATGTGCACCGCTTCTGAAGTGCCAGAAAAGAGTTTCGGAAGCGCCACATCACGGCCGCTTTTAACCCCTTCTTGGGGGTTAAAAGCGCCTCGCTACCACCCGAATACATAAACATAACAGCGGTAAAGTGATGCTAAAACTAGCGGTGCTTTATCGTGGATGCCAGCATCGCCCCAGTGTGAAAGTAGCCTAGCGGTAAACATTTATTTATCATACCAAATTCCGAAGAAAAGTTTCAAAATGTATCATTCCATTTCCAGTATAAAAGGATGCTTTGGATGTCAGAATCGATGTGTCGTTGTTGGGTCTACATGTTGCTAGATCACAGGTTTATTCAAATTACGTTTTCAGAAGCACCTGACTGACATATTGGTTGCCTGTAAAAACAAACTGTTTAGCAAAGACAAGGTGATTGACCATGTTGCTAGATTCATTTGTGGTGACAATAGGAACAAACTATCTATACAAAGGGAGTCTTTTTTTATCCAAACTTTAAAATTGTTGCATATCAGTATGTCACTGTTGTGCTACCTATATGAGCATTAGGATATGCTTTGCTTGTTTTTCTTATCCACTAATTATGTATTAAATTATGTATTTATAATTTCCTTTATTTGAATTTCTGATATAACTTTGTTTTTTGGTGTGGCATGACATTGTTCATTTACTGTAGGTGTATAGTTTGCTTCCACCCACTCATAAAAGGCAGTCCCTAAGTAGGTCCAGCGTGCATTTCATCCTTATTAATTATTCTCTTTTTATGTTATTTATTGTTGTGGCCATGGTCACACCAATCCAGTATGAATCATTTCCACCTGTGCTCTGCACATGCACAATATAGTGTTACCAAGTCTGAGTGGACGTGAAGTCATTTCTGTCGTTCTGTTTCAGGAGTGCTGTAGTGTGCTACAGCACTCCTGAAACACAGATCATGGCACCTTCCCCTTTTTTTTCTGTACAGACAGCATTGCTTCATCTCAAGTGAGCCCTTTTTCCTTACATTTTGGCAAATTTGATGGTTTTATAATTGCAACCCAGGAACATACATATGGGGTTGCTAAGCAAGTAGGATGGTCTCAGGTGGAGCTTGTTAGCTCCTATTATGTGTATATAGGCTTGTGGTAAACAATATGTGGTTGTTGCATATCTCGTCACGTTGACCTTCATGCCATTGAAATGTTGGTCATTATGGGATTTAGGTAAACTTTTTGCTACTTTGCTCATCTGCATGTTGGAATGCTGGCTTTTCGCAAAATTTGGATTGATTCAGTGCCAGTGTGGGTGCAAACTGGTGTATGTGAACAATAAAAACCTGACAGAGATTCTAACCATGCCCTTGTTTATGCAAAACATAAAAAATATACCGTATTTATCGGCGTATAACACACACTTTTTTCCCCTTAAAATCAGGGGAAAATTGCGGGTGCGTGTTATACGCCGATACTCCGCGATTTCCACACAATTTTTTGGGCTCTGGGCGGCTGAGCCCTTCTCGCGGCTTTCGGCCGCTCTCGTACCTTCTCAGCGGCTTTCGGCCGCTCTCGGACATTCTCGGCGGCTTTCAGACGCTCTCGGACCTTCTCGGCGGCTTTCGGCCGCTCTCAGACCTTCCGAGAGTGGCCGAAAGCTGCCGAGGTCCGAGAGCGTCCGAAAGCCTCCAAGAGTGGCCGAAAGCCTCCAAGAAGGGACGAGGTGGTCGAAAGCCGCCGAGAAGGTCCGAGAGCGGCCGAAAGCCGCCAAGAACTTCCAGGTGCCGCCGAGATACACGGGACGTCTCGGCGGCGCCATTTTTAAAAACATAAGCGGACAATGCACTAAGACGGACAAGCTGCATGTATAGGCTGCAATGAGGACAGGCTGCAATGAAGACAGGCTGCATGACAAGGCTGCATGACAAGGCTGCAATGAGGACAGGCTGCGTGACAAGGCTGCAATGAGGACAGGCTGCATGACAAGGCTGCAATGAGGACAGGCTGCATGAAAAGGCTGCAATGAGGACAGGCTGCATGACAAGGCTGCAAATGACGCTGACAAAGCTTCAGATGGACACTGATAAGGCTGCATTGATGGGCATTTAAATGTAAGTTTTTTTTCCTTAAATTTCCCTCCTAAAAGTTTTTTCCACAAAATTCCCTCCTAAACTTGGGGTACGTGTTATACGCCGGCGCGTGTTATACGCCGATAAATACGGTACTTCAATGATTGACATGTAAATGATTGCTTTAGTTTATCACACTTTGCACATTAATGCTATCTTTGACACTGCTTTATCCCCTTCCCGCCGAGCGTACGCAGATCTGCGTACTCGGCTTCCGGGGGGTATACCGGGATGATGCCCGCACCTGCAGGCATCATCCCGGTACCGTTTTTTACAGCGGGCGATTGGCTTTCCAGCCATAACAACCGATGCGGCTAAAAGCCGCTCGGCTGTTATGCCGGAGGAGTGGGAGGGGACGTCCCGCCGCCTCTCGCCGCTGTTACCGGTGCTCCCGCTCGATCGGGAGCACCGGTTAGCGATCCGTCGGCTCTGGCTGCTGGGGAGGAACTGGAACGAAGCCGTAATCGGCTTCGTTCCAGTCTCCTCATCGTAAACACGGAAGCGACGTCATGATGTCACTTCCCGTTTACTCGGCTGCCAATGGCGCCGGTTTAAAAAAAATATCCGGTATTCAGAATCGCCGTTTTCGGCGATCTGAATACATTGAAGTGTAAAGGAGGGGTGGGGGGTCTTTTAGACCCCCGATCCCTCCATAAAGAGTACCTGTCACCACCTATTACTGTCACAAGGGATGTTTACATTCCTTGTGACAGCAATAAAAGTGATCAAATTTTATTTTTTTTTTTAAAACAATTTAGTCATTTTAAAATAAATAAAATAAATAAAAAAATAAAAAATAAATTTTTCAAAGCGCCCGCCGTCCCCGCGAGCTCGCGAAGCAAAGAAAACGCATACGGAAGTCGCGCCCGCGTATGTAAACGGTGTTCAAATCACACATGTGAGGTATCGCCGCGATCGTCAGAGCGAGAGCAATAATTCTAGCAGTAGACCTCCTCTGTAACGCTAAACTGGTAACCGTAAAAAAATTTTAAAGCGTCGCCTATTGAGATTTTTAGGTACCGTACTTTGTCGTCAATCTACAAGTGCGCGCAATTATAAAGTGTGACATGTTTGGTATCTATTTACTCGGCGTAACATTATCTTTCACATTACGCAAAAAAATTGGGGTAATTTTACTGTTTTTTTTTTTTATTCATGAAAGTGTCCCTTTTCCCAAAAAGTTGCGTTTAAAACACCACTGCGCAAATACCGTGTGACATAAAATATTGCAACAATCGCCGTTTTATTCTCTAGAGCCTCTGCTAAAAAAATATATATAATGTTTGGGGGTTCCAAGTAATTTTCTGGCAAAAAATATGGATTTTAACTTGTAAACACCAAATTCCAAAAATAGGCTTAGTCATGAAAGGGTTATTGAACAGGCTCTCCGCTGAATTATTCTGTTGTGAAAAGATTTGATAAATAAGATACTTTTTGATCAATTAGACTATATATGCACCTGAAATTAGTATGACAAGAGGATTCCAAATAAGAAATTACTTCATATTAGTATTAGTCCTAGTGTAGTAGTTAATATAAGTCCCAATGTATGCTAGCCTGGGAATTTAAATGTGTAATAAGAGTCGATCGCAATCCTTCTCCTTTCATCCAGTGTTATCTGAAAATGCTACACATATACATATTCTTTCCTATAGTAGTAACTCAACTGATGCATGTTCTCCATTGATGAATGTTAGGTTAGTACTGTAATACATGAACTCTTCTTGGCTTGATCCAATGAAGTAAAAAAAAATTATACTCTAACAAACTATTCATTTATTCAGGGAATAGATACTAAAGAATTTTTTTTATGGGATTTTAAAGTAATATTCCAAGTAAGGTATTTTTGAATATAGTTACATTGGTCCAGCTTTGACAGTGTAACTAAGTATATACAGGCATACCCCACTTTTAAGTACACAATGGGGTTTATTTACTAAAGCTGGAAAGTGCAAAATCAGGCTCACTTCTGCATAGAAACCAATGAGCTTCTAACCCCAGCTTGTTCAATTAAGCTTTGGTAATAAAACCTGGAAGCTCATTGGTTTCTATGCAGAAGTGAGCCTGATTTTGCATGTTCCAGCTTTAGTAAATAAACCCGTATTGTGTACTTAAAAGTGGGTTATGCCTGTACCGTACTTTGCTAATGCCCCTGGAAGCTGGAAGTAGACACAACTACCCAAGTGATCTCCACTTGCTTCCAGGTCCTGTGCTGAGTAGCTGCCCTCATGCATTGTGAACACAGGAGGTTGGCTCCACAGCACAGGCACCATTCAGAAAATACTTTGCATTTTCTGAATAAATTCAGCATTGTAATAGCAAAACAAACAATAGTTATGTTTGACAATCCAATATAAACGTACTTGAAAATATTGTTGTGTTGTTTGCCCTGCTTGTTTTCTGGCCATCTCTTTCCCCAGCTTGCTGGATCCCCTGCATGCTTTTCAGCTTCTCCTGTGCTGTTTATTTTCAATTTCTAAGGACTACATATCCCATGGTACTTTGCTGCTTGCAATTAGTAATTTCTGTATGGACTTTGCTTCCTGAAGCTCCTCCTTTCAGCACCTCTGTAGTTGAGAAGGCAGACTTTGTGAATTCTGTTACAGCAGTGTCTACCCACCAGGCATAGTAAATACGTGACAGAATTAAGGGAAGAGAAGGAAAATTTTCGGGATATTCATAAATTTACAAACTTCAATATTGTTCATATTAGCAGGTGAAAGCAATAAATAATGGAAATTTAATCTGGAAAGGAATATATTCATTTTGACCATAGATACACGTTAACTTTTGCCTTATGATAGTCTTAAGATCCTGAAAGATGTGGTTCCCAGAAGAATATCTTTTCGAACAATAAAACATTTTATTAAATTATGCTTTGCTGTAGGTCTGTCTTGGAACCTCACATAAATACTCCTTGGCCGTACTGCTCTGGATTGAAGGATTATAGTTTGCTTTAAATTTGAGATGTTTGCAAATTCAGATTTTTTTTTTAAACTTTAAATAGCCAAATTATAGTCAAACTATAGTGGCTGCAGTACACTTTATCGTCCACCTAAATCTCCTGTGCCTTAACATATGATCACAGATCACTTACTTACTTCATTATTTACCCAGGATATTGCAGAATTGGATATCTACTTCAATTTAACTCCAACCGTTTTTTCTAACACCAGTTCATATAGAGATTAGTGGGTTTGTTTCTCATACTTCAATATGTAAATGCTTGTTGAATACTCCTGTGTTTTTAACTCCCCTTTCTTAAGTAGAACAGACCCGAGACAATACTATCGATCAGTATTTCTGTTTGTGCTATGTCAATTGTTTTAAATAAATATCCAAGACTTGCCATTCTGTCCAGGTACTCTCCTCAAACAATATATGGCGTGACAAACTGCTTTGTTAATCAAACAACAACAACAGATTAGGTTACATACTACAAATCCATACTCATTTTGCAATTTTCTAAAGCAAATTTGTTAAAATTAGGTGACACGTCCACTTGAATCTCTAGCGTATAACTATACCTGGGCTTTTCTGAGTCTGTTGTGTCAAAACTCATAACATGTCAGCGATATTTCTAGAGATCCTCATACAGGGAGGGCATGGGGGAGCCATGATTTTAAGAGTAATTTCACATTGTAAATGAAAAAAGAGAGGCACGACTGTTCATTTGCACCAATCATGCTTTCCTTTCATCTGCTCTGATTAGGCTTGGTGCGGTTTCATCAAACTACTCTATCAATGAGCTGTCACTCGAGCCTTCTGTTGATTGAAAACAATCAGTGCTCTGATGGCACAATTATTCTGACCCTTTAACTAGAGGCTGCTGTGATAATGAAAGGTTGATTATGATAGTTTGTGCCTCTTTCAGTTTGCCAAGAAGGTTAATTTGGGCATCAGACGGATGTTTAATGGGCGCTCGCTGCCTACACTGAGGTAAATGAGAACGTGCAGTCTTCTATATTGCATGGATATAGTTTGCCTGCCAATCACTGTCATTTAGACTTTGTGCTGTACACTCTGGAAATCACATTTTCGTTTTTTTTTTCTTTCACTGGGTTTAATTTATTCACTGCCCTGAGGAAGTTCTATCACTCAGTGACCTTCACAGCAGCTTTTCTAATTCCCTTTTTGTATTCTTTTTTTTTTCTCTTGCAAGAATCTGAAAAACATAGCAGGAGCCAATTATATTTTATTTTCTCTCACATAGATTAAGGAAACAATATTATATGGGGTCACTTATTAGTCCTCTGGTTTTGTGCATTTTCTTGTTGTCATCAGATAAGATATATACTTTAAGAGCGATAATTAATGTATCAGTTTACCCTCTATTTAGATGCAAATGAATATTTTAGGTTTAGCAGTGCAATAATAATTTTCAAATAACATAAAGTATCTTTGTGGTAGCAATATATTGTCATTAGCAAAAGCACAAAACCTTCAATGCTTATTTCAAGCATATAAGAACCAGCCACATATTAACTTCAGCACTATTACGTGAGCATTGTGAGTTTTTTTTCAGGTAAAGTACTTCTCAACACTCTGCCAATCAGTACATTCATATGTTAGATAGGTCTGTTCCATAGATGTTGAAGCACTAGGACGGGATCAATAATTGTGCTGCCCAACTTATAGAAAGGAATTATGTCATTTTTGAGTTATTCACAATATTAGGTATTAGTAGTTATTCAGTTAAGCAGTTAATCACCTTTGTTCCCTCTATGCTTACCCACCCAGAGTTCTGTAACCTACCTGGGAAAAGAAGTTACATTTATATTTAGTAATGTATGCAGGCAACCTAGTAAGTCCTCTTCCATAGTTCCTTGTAACCTTAAAATTGTTCCCTAGCTGGATCTCCTTCACTTCCAAAGCTGTAAACGGAGGTCCTTGTGCATTTATTCAGTCATGATTCAGAACCCCAGTAAAGGGAAAAAAGGTAACTGTAGAAAATAAGGACAAAAAAGTGTGAAAAAGGAAGAGAAGTTTTCCCTCACCAACATGCAGGTACAGTTTGGTACACTGGTTTAAGACCTCAGATAGTTGGTTTGCATAACTTTAGAAATTTGTATATCTGGCCAAAAGGATAACTAGACGTTTCAAAATGAATAATAAGTTATTAAGCCTGTTTTTGACTTTTTGGAATTGAAGTTAAGTTAATGTTCATACTCTGACAGTTGTTTGGTTGCATTTAAGATGTGCGGAATTAGTGTAAAGTGCTTGTTTAGGGATGTTGCTCTCTGCTGGTAAAGCAAGACCACGCTGAGGTATTTATAGAGGTTGTAATAGACTATAATGTTGATAAAGTGATATATTCTTATTCCCAGCCTTTGAACTTTAGGACAGGACCATCAGATTTGGTGAGTGGTGCCAGGAACTCCACACCTGTGAGAGCAGTTGGTAAAGTAATATTGTACATATCTATATATTCTTGATGGTGTTAAGGACCAGCATACTAATCGTTCTCTAGGGTCAGACAGTTTATTGAGATTATGGCTGTGTGATCAGATAATCTTCAGTAAGTATAAATGCCTCCTTCCATGTGACAAAGGTGATAGAGGATAGTACAGGGGGGAAATCAGCCCTAGAGCATTGGAATCATTATAAGTAATACCACGCACACGCGGTCGGATTTTCTGATGGAAAATGTTCGATGGGAGCTTTTTGACGGAAATTCCAATCGTGTGTACACAATTTCGAAGCACAAATTTATACGCATGCTCGGAATCAAGCAGAAGAGCTGCACTGGCTATTGAACTTCAATTTTCTGCGTTCTTGACGTTCGGGATTTCCAACAACATTGTGTGACCGTATGAATGCAAGACAAGTTTGAGCCAACATCCAACATCCATTGGAAAAAATTCCATGGATTTTGTTGTCGGAATGTCTGATCGTGTATGCACAGCATTAGTCTACATATTTTGCCCATTGGCATGAGAAAGCATTTGCATGTTATGATGAGTTACATAAATATTAAGAAGCTATTCCATGAAAAAACTGATTTATAGTGTGTTGCATATATATTTTCCTTCTCTGTATGTTAAGAATTAACAAAAAAATTATTTATATTGTTAACATTTATGTTTAGTCAGAAAATATTGAATATTACATATGAATATTTCAGAAGGTAGTGTTAGGCGACAGAGTGAAATACCTAAATGTTAGCTAGTATGCTGTGATTAGACCATGTTGTTAGGATCTGACAAATCAAAGTATAATAAGTTGTTAAAGTTTTGTCATAGTTTGCGTTTAGTGTGATGTCACAATGTCAGTTTGTTACAAGTTGCACCTCTTTCCTGAAGGCTTAGCGTAGAGCAATAGCCACAATTGAAAGCTAAGTTCACCTTTTTTTTTCTTTCTAAATTTCAGCTCCCCTATGTACCAATTTAGCAATAATGTACTTATTTTGCAAAGCTGTTTAACTACTTCCCGCCCAGCCTATAGCAAAATGACAGTCGGGCAGTGGTTCAGTTATCCTGACTGGGCATCATATGGATAAGCTGCAACGGCGTGCCCATTGGTGGTACGGCGTGTCAGTCTGACACACCGCATCAACGTTCTCGGTAAAGAGCCTCTGATGAGGGCTCTTTACCATGTGATCAGCCGTGTCCAATCATGGCTGATCAATATGTAAACAGGAAGGGCCATTTATCAGACATTAAAAATGCCCGTCAGTGTAAGTACTACCAGTGGTGCCAGCCATCAGTGCCGCCTATCAGTGCCCAGAAGTGCTGCCTATCAGTGCCACCCATAAGTACCCATCAGTGTAGCCTTTTAGTGCCCATCAGTGCCACCTATGAATGCCCATCAATGCCGCCTATCAATGCCCACCAGTGCTGCATATACGTGCCATCCATTAGTGCTGCCTATCAGTGGCCATCGTCAGTGCCACCTCATCAGTGCCATCTCATAGGAGCCACCTCATTGGTGCTGCCTTAACAGTGCCCGTCAGTGCAGCTTATCAGTGCCTGTCAGTGAAGGATAAAACTTACATTTTTACAATTAATAACAGAAACAAAGAAAAACTTTTTTTCATAATTTTTGGTCTTTTTGTATTTGTTTAGCAAAAAATATAAACCACAGAGGCGATCAAATACCACCAAAAGAAAGCTCTATTTGTGGGAACAAAATTATAAAAATTTTGCTTGGGTACAGTGTAGCATGACGTTGTATTTGCCATTTAAATAGTGACAGCGCTGAAAGCTTAAGATTGGCTTGGGCAGAAAGGGGGGTAAGTACCTGGTATTGAAGTGGTTAAACACACTTCTCGATTACTTCTGCCTTACTTCCTGGTCAGAATTTAGATCATAACACAGGAAAGAGTTGACCAGCTGAGGGTGGATGATGCAGGGTGTGTGCTAATGAGATCAGCTGGTTAACTCCTTCCTGTGTCATGACATAAAGTCTGCCCAGGACACCATGGGGACAGTGTTACCTGCTGAAGGATTTTGTTTTCTGTCCATCCAGTCCTGAAAATTTACACAGCATTGACAAACCCCTGTCTGACTGGGCATAATTTCTAACTTTATTCTGCTACAGTAAAGCAACATTTTTACAGGTCTTGTCCCTGTCCCAGCCTGTGATTAGATAGGTAAAAGAGAAACAACATACTGATAAGTAAAGTCGGCCATAGACGGATCAAAATGTGGACGGTTCAGCAGGAACTGGACAAATTTCAGTCCATCTATAGGAATGCTGGTCATACTAAAGTTGATCTATTGATTGACTTAAGTATAACCATTCTATCAGTTTTTTTCCCATAGGATCACTGCCACTGGCTATAGCCGACATCAGTGATCATTGTATTCTGACAGTGGGGAAACTTCATACTGTTAGAATACAATAGGGCAGTGGGAGGAATTCCCCTATCAACACGTCTGCACCACGGGTTGAAGAAAAGAAAATGGCATAATGTATGGACAGCCTTAGATTCTCTGTCACTTTGACCTCTCCTCCTATCAGCATGATCTTCGTTAGCACATAATCAATGCAGCAAAATTGGCTGGCTCCTTATGCTGCTTCTTGTTTTCCACCTCTGACCTGAGCAGTACAGGGACTGCAAGAGAGTGATAATGTTATTGTACATGGCATTTAAAATATATTTAATGAAGTATTAATGAATGGGCTGCAGTGGTTTGTGTCTCTTAAATCTGCTTGGCATTCAGTTTGAAAAAACGTATTTTGTTTGGATAGTGTTTCCTGAGCTATTACAGAGTCTTGTTTTCGAAAGATCATTTATCTCCACAAATGTCTACAGTATGTAAATGTAATCCTACTTTATGTAGTTCATATTCTTTTATGTGCTTTTTAATATGTGTTCTTAAGATATCCTCCATGTTCTTTAATGCCTTGACCATTTTGGATGTTTGTTTTACCAGTTGATATTTTTCTCGAATTAAAGAGATTGTGATACATCAAAAAATATTTGACATAGGTTATTGGTGACATCTACCCCGTAGTTTACCTTATGCATTCAAAAATAAATTGATGGTTCCAGTTCCATTTTCTGGCCTGCTGTAATGGAATCTTTGCATCATGAATTATTTATCAAAACAATGAAACCTAGTATTATATTTTAAAATCCACATAAATACATATATTCAGTTTGCTGTGGCTGAACTTCTTGTAGTTCTTGTAGGTCAGTTGATGAAGAAAAGTGTGAAGTGCAGAAGCAGAGTACCAGGTAAAGCAGCCTAATATACACTATATTGGAAGGTCTGCATATGTCACCCCTGTACTGTAGCATGCATATTGGTCCAAACTAATTTAGCAGATTTATGGTCACATTATTGCTATCTTCATTTTGTAGTGGGGCTTTAACCAATTTATCCCAAGATATATTGATTTTGAATGAAACAGTTATTTTACGGTAATAGTAAGAAAACCAGACTATTGTAGAACAGAATAGAGGAGAGCACTACAAGAACAGTGATTTTTATTTGTAATCTATATTCTAGAAGGACAAATGTAAATTGGTTGTGTATTGCGGGTATATTTCTGTATAGATCACATAGAATAAAAGGTACCACAAGGAACATTTGCATCTCCTGTAAGTTCCAAAAAGTATAGCTTTGGTCTAATATGCACATTAGTTTCTGGTTCTGAAATGCTTACTGTGGAATTCGCATAAGATCCATCTGAAATTTGATCCTTATTGCTACCTTATATTTGCATGCTTGTAGCTCTGTCCGCACTTTTTTCATTATCGGGAATGGTCTAGATGCCCAGTAGTGTAATTAGAGAAACTTGCATAGCAATTCGGCCAGTAAAATGCATGTTCAGTGTGAATGGGGCTAAAAAAAATTTTTATTAGACTATTAGGCTATTTTTTGCACTGATTGAATGTATTTCATTGATCTAAAATGGAAAATACCAGATTTCGCCACTAGATAGCACTAAGTATCATAGGAATTTCAATGGGAATTTCCAATATACGTTTGAGACTACGCACTGGGCTTCCCTTTATAAAATGTGGACACATTTATGATAATGATTTAGAACGGTCTTAATCCTATATATGTAAGGCTGACCGCAGGGCAGCCTGTGATTGTAGGAGGAGTCAGGCTGCATAAAGCCTGCCCTCCTCTGCCTCCTCCTCTCGTGGACGGCTGCTCTCGTGTCCCCAGGTTCCCTCTCGTGTCCCCAACCTGCGTTTCTTATGCAGATGGTGTTTTCTTGCAGCCTCAGTTCTTTTGCTGCTCTCGTTTGTTTCAGCTCACGCTACTCATGTTTCCTGTTCAGTCATGTTTCCTTCACGCAGGTTACATTTTTGTCACAGGTTAGGTTTGTCTCATGTCACTGCTTGGCATGTTTTCCAGGTTTTCCGGTCTAGGTTTCCAGTCCTGATGGTTACCATCCAGTTCCTATTTGCTTTTCTGTTTCTTTTTGGCCTCTTCCAGCTCGTATCGGCCCGCAGCACTTTCAGGTCGGATAGAGTTGAGTCTCAGCATTTCAGGTTGGATAACCCACCAGGTTGTTTTATTTTCTGCACTTCCGATTGAAGCCATCCTCATGGGATCCAGCAGAGTAGTCCCCCTACTGTGCTCAGCCGACTTCCCATTGTGGGTCTTATTTTCGTGACATATCTGTCATACTCTCAGGTCTCCTTGTGCGTTGGTTACCAGCCTGGTGCTCAAGGCAGGGCTATAGCTGTTTTTTGTGGTTCCTAGGGCCAGGGGAGTGGTGCTTCTGGCCCAGGGTCTCGCTTACTTTAGCCAATCAACTGATTTGAACCCCGGCTTTCTGTTACATCTGTATGTTCGCGAGATTCAGCTTTTCGGGGGCGGCTATGTTATCAGGTTCTTGGAGCCTAGTAAGGTGTGGTGCTCGGGTTGGTTTATACCAGCTTGTTGTGTTACATTTGCCAAACCCTGGGATGGTCCTCTGCTGCCTTTCCTAGCACTCCCCCTTCTGCAGCTAAGTTCATACTTTCATTGCCCCACTCCAGGTTAGATGTCAATTCACAGTGTAATCTGGTTGTTAAAGCTTCCATCCTACTGTATGTTTTGCCCCCTTTTAGGCATACTGACCACGTGATCCCGACACACTTCAGGTCTATGTTCTTTGTTGCTCTTTGTTCCTTGCCATACTATCCACAGATTGACTCCCGAGTACAAATGTAAGGCTGACCGCAGGGCAGCCTGTGATTGTAGGAGGAGTCAGGCTGCATAAAGCCTGCCCTCCTCTGCCTCTTCCTCTCGTGGACGCCGGCTCTCGTGTCCCACCCACCCACACCAATGCAAAGCAGTGCTTGGCTGTACATGACCATACTCCTGTCTTGCATGACAGGCTGTACGCAGCACATGCGGCTTCTTGGGCAAGGTTTAGGTGACCAATGTAAAAGGCAGAAAAATGCCTGTAATCTTTTATTTATCTTTATTTTTTTATGCTTTTTTTGGGCTGAAAATGCTCAGGTGTGAATGCAGCCTCAAGCTCATGGTGCAGATTTCCTATCTCCACATATCAGTTGTACATGGTGTGATGAGAGCAGCACTTTATTCATCTTTTAGGGTAGACAGCCTCAAGTCTACATTTTGGGGCTTTTTTTTTCATTAAAGAACTGTGTCTGTCTAAACATTGCACTTTTTTGTGAATGCATAGGGGTATTATATCTACTCATTCACATAGTGGTAGGTTGTATACATTGCACCAATGTGCCACTTTTTAGGAAGGATCAGGGCATCCACTTGGCATTTTATTTAACCACTTAACAACCGGCCCATACTGACGGCTACAGGGCGGTTGATTAACTCTGGGAGACCGTCATATGACGTCCTCCCAGAATTCCGCTCTCGCGCGCCCCCGGGGCGCCCACTTGAGAGCATCCGCGACCGCCGGGTCCACAGGACCCTGCACATCACGGTAAATGGCTGCTAATCATGCCCGTTTACCACGTGATCGCTCCATCAAATGATGGAGCGATCACTTGTAAACAAACTGGCGTCATGTTATGATGCCGGTTCCTCCCTCCCTTCTCTGTACCGATCAGTGAGATGGGAGTGATCGGTGTCAGCAGTGCTGTTGGCTGGATCAGCAGTGCCCACAGCTCTGCTGACCGACAATTAACCCCTCAATTCCCTGCCAATACTCTGCAATACCCTGCCAATACTCTGCAATACCCAGCAATGCCCTGCCAATACTCTGCAATACCCAGCAATTCCCTGCCAATACTCTGCAATACCCAGCAATGCCCTGCCAATACTCTGCAATACCCAGCAATGCCCTGCCAATATTCTGAAATACCCAGCAATACCCTGCCAATACTCTGCAATACCCTGCCAATACTCTGCAATACCCAGCAATGCCCTACCAATACTCTGCAATACCCAGCAATTCCCTGCCAATACTCTGCAATGCTCTGCCAATACTCTGCGTTGCCCTGCCAATACTCTGCAATACCCAGCAATGCCCTGCCAATACTCTGCAATACCCTGCCAATACTCTGCAATACTCTGCAATACCCTGCCAATACTCTGCAATGCCCTGCCAATACTCTGCAACACCCAGCAATGCCCTGCCAATACTCTGCAATACCCTGCCAATACTCTGCAATACCCTGCCAATACTCTGCAATGCCCTGCCAATACTCTGCGTTACCCTGCCAATACTCTGCAATACCCAGCAATGCCCTGCCAATACTCTGCAATGCCCTGCCAATACTCTGCAATACCCAGCAATGCCCTGCCAATACTCTGCAATACCCAGCAATGCCCTGCCAATACTCTGCAATGCCCTGCCAATACTCTGCAATACCCAGCAATACCCTGGCAATACTCTGCAGTGCCCTGCCAATACTCTGCGATGCCCTGCCAATACTCTGCAATACCCTGCCAATACTCTGCGATGCCCTTTCAATACTCTGCAATACCCAGCAATGCCCTGCCAATACTCTGCAATACCCAGCAATAATTTGCAATATTCAGCAATACTATGTCATACCCAGCCATACTCGGTGATACCCATCCATACTCGGTGATACCCAGCAATACCCAGCCATACTCTGCAATACCTAGCCATACTCGGTGATACCCTGCAATACCCAGCCATACTCTGCAATACCTAGCCATAGTCTGTGATATCCTCCAATACCCAGCCATACTCGGTGATACCCTGCAATACCCAGCCATACCAGGTGATACTCTGCAATACTCAGCCATACTCGGCCATTCTCAGCCATACTCTGATACCCTGCAATACCCAGCCATACTCGGTGATACCCAGCCATGCTCGGCCATGCTTGGCTGTACTCAGCCTCTGTATGTTACCAGGCTGTGGAGGTCTCACAAATGTGGTATCGCCGTACTCAGGAGGAGTAGGAGAATCTATTTTGGGGTGTAATTTTTGGTATGTACATGCTATGTGTTAGAAATATTGTATAAATGGACAACTTTGTGTTAAAAAATGCATTTTAACCACTTCCCGCCCGCCCGCCGGCCGTCATATGGGGTCCTTGACTTTGTGCAGGGATATCTGAATGATGGGTGTAGCTACAGGCATCATTCAGATATCAGCTTTTTCAGCCAGCGATTCCCTACACCATAAAAATGATCATAGCAGCTGTTACACTGCTTGATCGTTCCTACATGACGTCCCCCCCTCCTCCCACCCTCTGGTGCTTCTACCGACGCGCCAATACAATCAAAGCCAGAATCGTTTTTTGACCCCATATCTCACTGTAAAGAGGACCTGTCACGCCATATTCCTATTACAAGGGATTTTTACATTCCTTGTAATAGGAATAAAAGTGATCAAAAAAATTATTTTTGGGCAAAAAAAAATGTCAAACTAAAATAAATAAAGTAAAATGAACAATAAAAAAATTAAATAAATTTAAAGCGCCTCTGTCCCCATGTGCTCGCATGCAGAAGCGAACGCATATGTAAGTCCCGCCCACATATGTAAATGGTGTTCAAACCACACATGTGAGGTATCGCTGCGAACGTTAGAGAGAGAGAGAGAGAGAGAGAGCAATAATTTTTGGCCCTAGACCTCCTCTGTAACTCAAAACATGTAACCAGTAAAAAAAAAAATTAAAGCGTCGCCTATGGGGATTTTTAAATAGCGACGTTTGGCGCCATTCCACAAGCATGTGCAATTTTGAAGGGTGACATGTTAGGTATCTATTTACTCGGCGTAACTTCATCTTTCACATTATGCAAAAACATTGGGCTTTACTGTTTGTTTTTTTTAAAGCACAAAACTCTTTTTTTTCCCCAAAAAAATGCGTTTGAAAAATTGCTGCGCAAATATCGTGCGAGATAAAAAGTTGCAACAACCACCATTGTATTCTCTAGTGTCTTTGCTAAAAAAACATATATAATGTTTTGGAGTTCCATTTAATTTTCTAGCAAATAAATGATGATTTTTACATGTAGGAGAAAAATGTCAGAATTGGCCTGGGTGCTCCAGAACGCCTGATGGTGCTCCCTGCATGTTGGGCCTCTGTATGTGGCCACGCTGTGTAAAAGTCTCACACATGTGGTATCGCCATACTTGGGAGTAATAGCAGAATGTGTTTTGGGGTGTAATTTGTGGTATGCATATGCTGTGTGTGAAAAATAACCTGATAATATGACAATTTTGTGAAAAAAAAAAAAAACAAAGGAAAAAAAAATCTTGATTTTGCAAAGAATTGTGGGAAAAAAATTACAACTTCAAAAACCTCACCATGCCTCTTACTAAATACCTCGGAATGCCTTCTTTCCAAAAAGTGGTCATTTGGGGGGTATTTGTACTTTTCTGGCATGTTAGGGTCTCAAGAAATGAGATAGGCTGTCAGTACTTCAGGTGTGATCCATTTTCAGATATTGGCACCATAGCTTGTGGACTCTATAACTTTCACAAAGACCAAATAATATCCACCAATTTGTACTTTTTTTTTTTACCAAAGATATGTAGTAGTATAAATTTTGGCCAAAATTTATGAAGAAAAATTACTAATCTGCTAAATTTTATAACAGAAACAAAGAAAAATTTATTTTTTTACAGTTCAGTCTTTCAATTTTCAGTCTTTTTTTTTATAGCACAAAAAATAAAAAACCCAGCGGTGATTAAATACCACCAAAAGAAAGCTCTGTTTGTGTGAAAAAAAGGACAAAAATTTCATATGGGTACAGTGTTGCATGACTGGGTAATAGTCATTCAAAATGTGAGAGCACCGAAAGCTGAAAATTGGTCTGGTTATTAAGGGCGTTTAAGTGCACAGTGGTCAAGTGGTTAAAGGAGTATTGCATCTTTAATGTTTCACTTGAAGCATTACTAAAATCCCTGATAATAATTTCAAAAAAATTGTTTGTTTCTTTGGTACCTTTTGGGGGCTCATCACCCCATGTCATTTGTTTGACAATTCCTAGCATATTAGTATAAAAATGGAGTCATGATGGTTCATTTATATTATTACATCTACATAATGGAGTCATGATGGTTCATTCCTTTACAAAAAGAGGCAGTTTGTATATTAGATTACAAAACACAAGGAGATTTTTACATGATCCTTTCAATCCTCTCTTTCGTCACGAATGTGACAATCACAACCCCTGTTGCTCCCAATATGCCCCCGACATTTACCTGGACTACTTCCCCACACATTTACCATTATCTTAAGCATGTAAAAATAGAGAACAATAAACACATAATCTCAGCTGCATAGCAATTGTCCATGAAATACAAAGGGGGAAGGGAAGCGACGGTTCATAAAAGCAAGTGAGAGGGACATGACAGCCTTTAGACCAAATAAAAATAGTCCCAAAGAAAAGCGCAAAAAAAAGTCTCTTGTATGGCCTCTGAGTGTCCATTAAATTCATAAAAAAGTAAGGAAAATGAATGTCCACATTATAATTCTCATTCTCCTAAACTTTTCCCAAAACGTTTGGTTATATTCTGTGCTCACCCATATTTTAGAGATCCTCCACCCCAAAAACCCTGCCTCTTTGAAAGGATAGAACTCAATATCCATAGACAGACTGGAATTGATGCATTGGGCTAGACTTGGGTCTTCGGGCTGGGTTATCTAGATCTCTCTCTTGTGATGCTCACTGGAATTTCATAGACCTTGGGCATGCATCATTTGGCTAACCCTCAATGTGTCATTCCCAGGAACATTTTCCAGTAGGAGTCCACCTTTCCATGCAAAAGCTGTAGTCATCTCTTCATCCGGATAGGGTATAGGGTAGGGTATGAATGGGGTATAGGGTATGAATGAGGGTGGGCATTTCTTTATGTGCATGGGGCTAGGGGTGAATGCTGGCTGGCTGGGGCAGATACTACTCATCCAACATGAATAATCACAGAATCTACTTGATCAATTCAGGCCTTAACCATTGGAGGTATTAAAAATAATATTACTCATTAACTCAAACATAAGTAAAGCATGCAGAAATAAAAATGTTTCTCAGCAGCAGTCTTCATTATATAGATTCAATATATTTAAATAAACATTTTTTCTTTCAAATCCAGTATTTTAGCAGGACTTCAACAAAATGTAAACACCTTTAGTTCCTTCTATCCCTGGGACCCAAGTGGACCTGAGGGTCTCCGAACAGAACATTTTACCCAAACACATATTCTAACTCAGAAGTCAGCCTCCCAACTTTAAAAATATATCTGATCATCAGCAACAAACAAAACATTTATGAATAAGCAACATTACATCATTATCACTTCACGATTGACACTCTGGGAATTAAAAAGGTAAATATATCCAGAATAGTCACTCTGACTGTTATTCAAACAAACTTTCCCCTCAATAT
The DNA here is from genome assembly GCF_037356315.1 of Lithobates pipiens. Classification (NCBI taxonomy): domain Eukaryota; kingdom Metazoa; phylum Chordata; class Amphibia; order Anura; family Ranidae; genus Lithobates; species Lithobates pipiens. Next base: position 311,655,034 of record NW_027507758.1, on the reverse strand, counting down.
TTTAGTATTTCATGGACTCAATACATGCAGAAATTTGTTTTGGTCCTGGTTACTTAATTTCAGTAACGCTTCAAACATTTATCCACCCTTTTTTTTTTTTACCAAAATCCCATTATCCATTTTAATGTAACCCCAGATTTTTAGGGAAATATATATTATCAGGAACATGGACCTAATAACCTCTACTCCCAAAACAAGAAAACACAATATGAGACAACTCTTTGTGTACATTTTAAACAAACACTTAAGATACTTTACTAATCAAATAATACCCTGTGCAATTCATTAGACACATTAGAACCACGTTCTCATTCCACATTAATTTGGTCATTCCATTCATTCTTCATTTAGAAATAAATTTTTCCTTCAAACACCTTTAAACACCTTTTCCCATTTTTTTTCTCAACATTAACAAAATTAATTTACTTTTTCTACATAAAACACCACTCTAGCTTCTTTCCATAACACTATAATAGCATTTACTGAACACTTCTGAGCCCAGAGCAATTATATCAATCCGAAATATAGCACATTTGCTGATATTGAACAGAAAAACATATTTTAACTTCAATAATGTAAGGATAGGTAATTACAATTAAAACAGTCCTTCAAGTCAGACTCTAACTGAAATAATCAAAATACCCTATACATAAATTGAAGTGTTACTCTTAAAAATTTGTATATGATCAGATTCCTCAAAAAAAAAAAAAAAAATTGGTAACAGCACATACATGTAATTTATCAGTGACGTGTCACATTCCCCTTTTAATGTTTTCAATTAACTATGCATTGGGTATGAATAGACTGACAATAGCAACTTTTTAAACATGTATTTTTAATCTATATAGATAACTTGTCTTAATTAAATTCTTTTTTAACATTCACTCTCCACCTCAGCAAGTCCCACGGACTCTCTGAATATGGAATGCATATATAGCAGTATGCTTTGCACAAAAGCACTGGCGAATACATGGTCGACAGTTTGATTCCCTTTTTCACTTGAAGCAACATAGCAGATCTATGCAAGCAGATATGTACCTCTGTGTATTGTGCTAAATAATACTTTGGATAGGAGGAATCACTCAAATAGTAAAGTTTCCTTGTCCAAATCCACAATTCAATCCTCTTAAAGCACCACACACAGATGAGTACCCTACTCTGTCCCACTCACCTGCCAAATTTAACAACACTCTCCGTCTGGGCAGAATCATAGGAGATATATCAACTACCTACAACAATCCATTTGCATTCAGAAAAAAACAACAACTTATACTCTAAAGTGAAATTCCAAGACAAGGCAAAAATTCACATGCACGTAAAATTAAGCACTCTATGAGCAGGTGAAAAATAATTCCCTATACTAACAACAACTTTCCCTTAACTAATAAACCAAACACACAAAAAACAAAAACATGCCGTCTCTTCCCTCGGGGCATCCCCTCGTGGCCTGGGACTACCTATGCTGCACCCCCCCCCATGGCCATGACATCAGATGCCACCAGCTGCCCAGAGTCAGTGACATATTACAGGGAAGCCAGGGAGAGGGGAACATTGTACACAGGCAGAAACAAGTTCATACATTCCCTGCATCCCTGCCTGTTCAAGCCTGCCAGACATTGGAGTACTCTGTGGGGTGCCTTCGGGGGGGAGGGAGGGGCTGTTGCTGGAGAGGGGGATTCCTTTTCTCCCCCTTCACTGTAAGTACTACTGGGAGAGCCCATTCACTCCATCTGGGTGTTTTCCCTTCTCCACATCCCACCTTACTTGCTCCTAACTAGCACCCCCACTACAGGACTCGAACGAACGCTCTTCGAGCAGAGGGGCTGATGGGACAGTCACCCAGAGGGAGGTGAAACATTGTTTGGAGACCCCAGATGTTCCGGCAATCCCCAACATGCTGAGAACTACAGGAGACTATGTTCAGGTGCGAGGATTGGGTTATTATGTTTAGAGGTTTGATGATTTGTATCCTTATTTACTATTAAGTCCTGAAATATATGGGGCTAAATAAGATGCAAGACTGCATAGTGGTAAATTTCTACCAATAGCAATGGCTATGTATCATTCTGATATGGCTATACCCTCCAGAGAACACACACATCTAAGGGTTAACTGACGCGCAGTATAGCATGGCACAAGCCAGATCCACAGCATCACCAATACCCCCAGGTAATTCCAAGGAAATCATTTGGGGGGGGGGGAAACAAGATGGGTCACCCGGAGAAGGAGGGAGGGGGGTGGCGGTTTTGTTCTATATCTTTAATAGTCATGCTAACAACAATAATAGGCATGGGGATATGTAGTCTGGTCTTCTTCACTCCCCGAAGCATAGCTCCACAACAGGGGAGATAGTACCCGTGTTTAGCCCCCCCCTTCCCCTTCTTTATTCCTCACTGGGATACTTACCAGAGGACCCCCATTCCTACATTCCTTAGGCACCTGGAGGGGTGGGTCTGGGGGGCTAGCGTATAGGATGAGAGGAAGGCAACACTGACCCCCAATATGATTGATGACCCCGAATTGTATTAGGGCTTTGGTTTGGTAGTTTTTTTCCTTTTTTGTTTTTCTTTACACACTAAGTTACAGGGTTGATTGCTAATTTATGTTAGCAAGCTGGGGGGACTGGGGTGGACCGGGAGATCCTCTCTCGGTATACTCTTACCTATTCCCCAATAGGTTGAAGCATCCCCTTGGTGTGAACTGGGACATGCTTCTTTGCAGATAAGTCTGCACTTGGTTAAGGATGGTAATATTATACCGTCCACTATCCGTCTTGTTGGACGGTTACATACTCACCTTTCTCGTCTTTTTCTCTCTTATCTCTTTCTCCTGCACGCCTGTCCTGACTTCTTCCTATTCTAATCCCCTTTGACCTTTCCCTCCCCCCCCCCCCCCCCCCGCACTCCATCTCCTCTGCCAAATTCCCATAGGCCTGGGTGAAAATGGACACCATCAACATCTTTTCGCTGAATACGAAGGGTTTGAACATACCTGAAAAGCAACGCATGCTGCTGCATGACCTTAAAAGAGCACACGCTGACATAGCGTTCATTCAGGAAACGCACTTTAAGACAGGCAACCCGCCATGCCTTGAAAAACGATACTTCCCACACTCATAACACGCCACTAATGTAGCAGCCAAATCCAAGGGAGTGTCCATGCTCCTATCTGGGGTGGTACCCTGGACGTGCAGTAACACCTTAGTAGACCCTGAGGGCTGCTATATGTTTATTAAGGGATAGATAGGGGACAAGAAGGTCACATTGGCCACTGTCTATGCTCCTAATGATCATCAAGATGCTTTTCTACACCGTGCATTGAATCTACTTACTTTTTTACGCACACTTTTTTCTCTCTGTAAGGAGAGAGAACGATACATTGTATCTTTCCTCACCATTCATAGAGATAGAGAAACACAGAGGCGGGCTTCACAGTGACTGATCACTGAGGTAGCCAATCAGAGGCTACCACAGTGATCAGGTGACATGGAATTTGGAGTTCCGGGTCCCGATCGTTAGTACGGGGCCCGGGGGTAATGGTGAGATCCCAGTCTCTGTGCTGGGAAGGCACTGTGTGGCATGCTCCCAGCACAAAGGGAGGTATGAATATATGCGGCCTCACTGAAAAAAGCCCACTGCAGTAGGGCCACATATATATGTTACGTCATGTCAAGGGGTTCAGTGCCTCTTCCCCAGAGTGAATAACGAATCTACATAATGAATCCACATAGCTGAGGTCCTCCACCCACTTATTATTTTTGTTGCATGTTGTTGAACTCTTTCTCATTCAGCAATGTCTTCTCTGAGGATTGGTGAGCAAAACTGAACTGCATATTCAAGTTGAGGATGGACCAATGTTTTGTATTATTAATTTATCTCTGGAATTTATGCCCTTTTTATTGCATGAGAGCATTGTGCTAGCTCTGTTAGCTGCAGTCTGGCATTACATGCTCTTGCTAAGTCTGTCAAGCACCCCTTGATGATTCTTTTCTATCGCTGATTCTCCCAAGGGAAACCCTTCTAAAGTTGCAGGTGTATTTTTGGCGCTCAAATGTATAACTTTAAATTTCTTTATATTGAACCTCATCTGCCATGTAGCAGCCCCCCCCCCCCCCCCCCATCCATTTTGTCAGCATCTTCCTGTAATGATGCTACATCCTGTGATGAAGTTATTTCCCAGCATAATTAGCCTTCATCGGTAAACACTAAAATCAAGCTTTAATCTCCTTCCAACCTCTATATCATTAATAAACACATTGGACTGCATTGGCCCCAGGATTAGGACTGAAAAGTATATGTGTACAATTCCCTTTTCTTACATCTACACTGTAAACCTTAGAGTAGTAGCCTTTCAATCATTGTTTTTCTATTAACCACTTCAGCCCCAGAAGGATTTGCCCCCTTAATGACCAGAGCTTTGTTTGCGATATGGCACATCATCGATTTAATGGACAATTGGGCCGTCAAGCAACATTGTACCCAAACAAAATTGATTTCTTATTTTTTCCACAAATAGAGCTTTCTTTTAGTGGTATTTGATCACCTCTGCGGTTTTTATTTTTTACGCCATAAACAAAATAACAGACAATTTTGAAAAAAATAAATATTATTTTTTTTATGTAGCACTAACCCCCAAAGGAGCTGCTGGTTTTATTTGGGCTTACCGTTACCTCACCTGCTCGCCTCTCCGTCACAGGGGTCCCATTGGAGAGTAGCCCAAATGATGTTGAATCCGACACTTAGTCCTTTTTTTTAACATTTATTCAGGTTAAGCACAAAAGTCTTTCAATAGAGGGTCAGAGGATAAAGGAGGAGTAGAGCTAGTAATTGCGGGTTAGAGGTATTGGTCAAATACAGAGGACAAACAGCTCCACAGACTGGATCCAGCAATCACCGGATAGGCCCTTCTCACTTGACCTAGCAGCCGATGAGATGCTCAACAAAGTCTCTGCCACAGACTTGTCAATTGAACTTAGAAATCTTGAGGGTTTTAGAGAACTACCATACAGTACCAGTTTCTTTCAGCTGACCTTGCAATACTGTATGGATATTAATCCGGGTTGCATCCTCCAACTGAGTTTCCAGGCTCCTCCAGAGTCACCAGCCTTGTGCTCGATCCTCTACTAGAAAAGTCCTCCCCTGGATCCTCCAGTTTTCTTGGCCTCTCCCCGCAGGCAAGAGAGCACAGGACCACCCCTGGATCAGTAGGCCCCAAGACCTAAACTATCAGCCAGCCCCGAGGCGCAGGACCATGTGACACAGACCCCAGGCCAGGAGGGCCATGAGGTCAGCACAGCGGACCCCAGAAAACTAACCACCAAAAATGGCATCAGTACCTTAAATACCCTCTCCCAGAATGCACAGCAAGGAAACCACTCCAACTGAGCTATTTCTGAGCAAGAGGTGGTATTTAATACATCCAGTCTGCTGCATTTCCACACTTACCGGCGGTGACAGCGACACCTATGGTCAAGTGGGAACCAGTGCAACCCAGCTGGACTGCCACAGAAACCAGAATTTTTAGGAAAAATATTAGCCTGAGCCAACTGCAGCTTCAGACAACTAAATTTGAAAAATAGCGTCTACCCATTAGGAGCAGGGTGCTACATGTACTTTCAGCTATAATACATATCCAAAAAAAATATCTATAAACAAATGTATTCATCAGTTTAGGCCGATATATATTCTTCTACATATTTTTGGTTTAAAAAAAGCAATATAATATTGATTGGTTTGTGCAAAAGTTATTGCGTCTACAAACTATAGGATAGATTTAGGGACTTTTTTTAAAATTGTTTTTACTGGTAATGGTGGCAATCTGTGATTTTTAGCAGGACTGTGACATTGCGGCAGACAAATCTGGGCCCAAATGACTCTTTTTTGAGGACCAGTGACATTATTACATTGATCAGTTCTATAAAAATGCACTGAACAATGTAAAAATGACACTGGCAGGGAAGGGGTTAACTGTGTTCCCTCAGCGTGTTCTAACTGCAGGGGGACGGGCTTACTGAAACATGACAGAGATCACTGTTCCCAATCATCGGGAACAATAGATCTCTGTCATGTCACTAGGCAGGATGGGGAAATGCCTTGTTTACATAGGCAGTTCCCCATTCCGCCTCTCCTCAACGTGAACGCAGGCCCCCGCGGACATTGAGTCCGCGGGACCCACGGGCACACGCGCCCACTATCCTGCCTTTACAATGAGACATACAGGTACACCCATTTGCACAGTGGAGCCACTCTGCCGACGTATATCGGCGTGAGCCAGTCGGCAAGTGGGTGACATTATATTTAAAATGACGAGAACCTTGAGGAATGGCTCACAACAGAATTGCTCAGGAACATGGCCTATGATCCAGTGCAATTCCTGTGTGTTCCTCTGCAGTGCGATTTTCTCATTCCATTTATTTGCAGGGGCTGAAGTTTCACCAGATCGCAGAAAAAGTAGTGCAGGTACTAAAACTAATGCATTGCAGAAAATCACATGCTACTGTGGTACCATGCAATCTGGTGCCTGAAAACACACTGCATTTGGGGTGCTTTTTAACAATGTATTGGCATCTGCAACAGATTGTAAAGGCAGTAGGCTTTGAACACGGTGCAGGAAACTTGTATTGAACGCGCCTTTCCCGCACCATGTTCTGGTGTGAACCAGCCTTGTTGCCCAATTCCACACAGATCATCTAAAGGCAATATAGACATAAACCTAGGGCTTGGTGAATGTTTCTGAAGCCCGGCTACAACTGTCATGCTTCTGTAGTAAACCGGGAATAGAAAATCTGATAAAATCTGTGTGCCTGCCTGTCACCTCACATGGGAGGATGCACTGTATAGGTAGCTGGCATCTGATGGGTGAAGGGGAGTGCATGGCAGTACAGTCAACACAAATGAAGAAGTTCCTATGTGCCTTTTACAATCAATGTCATTATCAAAGGGATGGGGGTGAGAACTAAACTCCGGCTGTGTTTAGGTCCCTATTCTACCATAATCTGTCTATGCCACAAAGGCCCAAGCTTTATCTATCTAGCCAAAGCCATTCTGTACATAAGTATACCACCTGGAGCTTTGCTCCACCATACAAAGTGTCAGAACAAGTTGTGTTTCCCATTATGTGGAGGGATGTACATCCAGTAAATCTTCTGGCTATTCTAAGCTTTTCCAACAGATTAAAAGCTTATCCCTAATCAAAATAAAATATGTATTGTATATATACATATAGTACTCACAATGTCTTAATGCAAAGTAAAGTATGTGTGGAATCTTTTGACTATAAATAATCTAAAAACATATTTATGAATTTTGGACTTGCAATATCTTGTTTTTCATTACATTCAAAATAGGGAAAGAATGAATAAAATATATGTGCCTCAGATTGAAGAAGTGCGACATTTCAGCTAGTAAAAATACATATTGAATTTTTTATTAAGTATAACTTGAAGTGGTCATGATCATAGTCTGCAAATGCCATGTACTAAAACAATTTGAGCCTTCAGTTAGTTATATGGTACACTTTGTGCTACCACTGAATGAGTGGCTGTTGACATTTGCTTTTGATAAACTGCTGACAAGCTATGTGTTTTGGTTTAATAGTTAATGATGCTATGTAATTTTGAAGATAAATGTACAGTAACGATTCTGTATTTTAAATTACAAGGCAATACCCACGACATGTGAAAGAAAACACTTTCAGATATTGGAATTTTAAAGTGCCTCTTCTCCTAGGCTTCTCCTCCTGTTATTTTTCTTACTATGTATCCACTGAAAGCAGAGCTACTGTATACATCAGATACATCTTAATGCACATTTCAGGTCATTCCTTAAAGATCTTTTCTGCTTTACCCATAGATTAATTTTTTTATTTTTTTATTTTTTTTAAAGTGGACCTGAACTAAAAAAGGGCTGCCTGTGGCTGTTGGCATCATGAGATCTAAAAGAATTGGTAATGTCACCACTGTGCTGCTCACTTTCTCCTTACATAGTTACATAGTAGGTGAGGTTGAAAAAAGACACAAGTCCAACAAGTCCAACAAGTCCAACCTATGCGTGTGAGAGAGAGTTGGGATGTTTCTGCTTCCAGAGGCCAGAGATAATAGTCTTGGCCATATGCAATAGGTGGATCAGAAGTGATTGTTTGTATCTGCTCCTTAGGACATTTCAATGGTAGACTGCCATGTCATTAGCTAGATGAACATGTCCATTGCATAATTATCCCCCTCATCTTATTCAAAGGATTTCAAAGCTTAGGACATGACCACAGAATATGAAACCATGCAGCCCAGCATCTGTTAGAAGTTTGGGTACAGATTATATGAAAGTTAGATGGTTAGAGAAAAGATTATTTATTTAGTGCCACATATTTTTTGTTTAACTATTAACACTTTGTGGTAAGGGGTACTAAAGTACCCCAGTACTCATTCCTTAAGGAGGGGGAAGCTATTTGGTGGACTCTAAAATGGGCTTCCAGATTCCACCATAAGTCAACCCCCTCCATTTTACAATTACCCCTTCCTCATTTTTGGAGCATATGAAGGTGGGGATGAGGCCCCTGTACCTCAGCATTGGGACAAAGGTCTGTTCTGGGGGGGGGGGGGACCAAACCATAGAGTATGCAGGGGGCCTGGGGCTGCACAGTAAGTGCCCTAGGGCTGTAGGTAATTTCTATATGAACTATTTTCAAATGCAGTTCTATTAAACATTGCTTTTACATTTTGGTCTGCGGCCTGACATTTTTTCATAACTGCAAAAAAACAAAAACACATTTTTCTACCTTGCAACCACAGCAACAACACTCTATAGGCAGGATATTGCAGAATCCTCATTGCCCCCACTACTGTAATTGGACCGCTGACAGAAATCTGAACACACGTCAAGGTCAGATTACAGGCATCCTCCTCTGCAATGTCCTTATGTTTACTTCACTGAGATCTTCAGTTGGTGTAATATTTCATTTAAGAATAGAGGCTTATGTGATTTTAGTAAAGTCAGACTCTTTCACTTGCTAATTTTTACAATTATTATGTATATATATATATATATATATATATATATATATATATATATATATATATGGAACAAAAGCAGGTAAAGATTTGTTTAAAAAAGTTTTCTAAAATCTTTGCAAAGTAAAATGTATAGTGTATTCTAGTGTGTGAAGATTATTTCTCATATTGTGTCCTAATAAACTTTTTCAATGAAAGGCATGAGTATCTTTCTAAAGTATACCTGACTAGCTGATTAAGCAGAAGTTAAAGTGGAGCTCCACCAAAAGGGGAAATTCTGCTTTAAGGCACCCCCCCCCCCCCCCCCGTCTCCAACTGACACTTTTTTTTTTGAAGGGGGGCGTGGGTACCTGATTTTGACAGGTTCCCACTTCTGCTTGGATTGCCTAGGCAATCCGAGCCTAGTTCTCCTCCCCCCCTCCCTGCAATCATCCAAGACATGCCACGGATCCCAGAAGTCTGCGGGGCCATTCGCAATGCACAGTGTGGCTCGTGTATGCGCAGTGGGCACCCGGCTATGAAGCCGAAAGTTGTCACAGCCGAGTGCCCACAGTTGAGGTGCTGGCTCCAGAGAGAAAAGACTGAGAGAAGGGACAGCTCGGATGAGCACATCGTTGGATCCTGGGACAGGTGAGTGTGTGTCTATTAAAGGTCCGCAGTTACACTTTTTTGCAGCTGCTGACTTTTAATAAACACAAAAATGACTGCAGCTCCTCTTTAATTGTTACATTAGATTTGACTTGTGTGTATGTAAATAATTTTTCCTATCTTTAATTTTCTTGTTTTTGCCTTTGTTTAATTAGGATTTAGTGGTTTGACAGTATGTACTATTCAGGTTTATTTAAAGTAAACCTATATCAGAAAAAAACTTTTTAAGACTAACCCAGCATTGAATAACGTACATCAGTAGAGGCCTGATTAGTTATTAGGCATGCTGTGGTAGTTATCATTATATTCATCCAAAATATGTGTTGTATATGGACAATTTCCTTTAGATGTCTGGTGATACTGACAGCTACAGAATTTTATTGTCTCGCATCTGAGGGGACTCAGAGTAGGAGGGGCCCTTACATAATTTAAATCCCTCTGTGTTAAGCTTCTAGTTGATAGGGGATTGTTGTCCATCTCTTATAAATTATTGAACCATTGTGGACCACTCACACAGGCCTAGTTCTTTTGGGGAATGGGAGGCGGAACTTGAGCTTAGACTTTCTGAGGTGCAAAGATGTGCAATTCTAAATCGGCGCCACTCCTCCTTTGTCCGTGCAAATACACAGGAGAGGAATTATAAAGTTTTAACGAGGTGGTACAGAGTCCCAAAGTTGGTGGGCATTGTTGTACCCATGTGTCTCCGACAGATGTTGGAGGGGTACAGGCAGTAGAGTAGGGCTGAAACAACTAATCGATTAATCGACAACTAATCGATTATGAAATTAATCGATTATTATTTTCATAATCGATTAATCGGCCAGTAACATAATGGGGTTAAAAAAAAACTAAAATGAGCCTTTTATAGTACAAAAAGAGCAAATAATCGCTACTGTAAATATTACTCACTGTTCTACAGTAAAAAAATATGAACCCCTTACAGTAGTGATTATCTGCTTTTTTTCTACTATAAAGGGCTAATTTTAGTTTTTTTAACCCCATTATGTTAGTAAACATCTTAGGCCTGGTTCGCATCTATGTGTTGGTGCTTTATTTGCAGAAATGCACTACAGTTCATTTACATGGTTTCCTATAGGACACGTTCACATCTGAAAGGGTCAGGGACTTTTAACGCAAAATGGCGCTTTATTGGTTCAATATACTTCAATGGAGAAGCTGCAGAAAAGCATGTAATGTGTTTTTGCAGCAATTTGTGTTTTTTAATCTGCCCAAAAAAAAAGGCAAAAATGCAAATTGCAGTAAAATCACGTGCGCAAAAAACATACAGCAAAAAGCTTTGCAGAAACAGATCAAAAGCAAACTGCATAGGTGTGCACCGTGCCTTATGCTGGGCACACAGATCAGTTTTCAGATGAGAATATTCAGACGAAAAATCTTTGTACATTCGCTGAATGAAAGAATTTTGTTTGAAATTTTCACTTGTTTTTAACATTCTGTTTTTAAAATGAATGTAATTTCTGAACGAAAACCACATACATTGTCTGAAAATTCCTTTGACTAAGAAGTTTTCTATTATTTCCAAATTTTCCCGTCACTGTGGTTGAAAATGAACATCAATTTGACCCATTTTTTTTTTTAAAGGTCATTAACCGATTAATCGAAACAATAATCGCCCAACTAATCGATTATGAAAATAATCGTTAGTTGCAGCCCTACAGCAGAGTTCGTACATTCACATTTGGTGGGATTGGTCCAAGCTTAGATCCTTCTGGATGGAGATCAGAAAATCGTTCTTACATATTACTCTAGTACAAATAGAAGATGATCTGGAACAATGCCTACTGCATTTCAATTAAGACATAAAAGAAAAGTGTAGTCCCCCATCTTTTAAATGCTGCTAAAGGTTTAATACCCGTTTATTGAAAAAAAAAACACAAAAACTCTATTGAGAACTGGATTAAACAAGTTAATTTTGTCATGGACACGGGGGAATGAATACAAACCTGCTAGGGTAGGTATGAGAGATTTAGTAAAAAAAGGGAAGATGTAGGATTTAATGTATGTACTGTAGGAACTTATATTGATTCAAAGCATACCAGAACTTATTTTTGTTTGTATTTGGAAAAGGCTCTTTTGAGCTCTCTCTTACTTTTTTTTCCCTTTCCTCTTGCCCACTTGTTTATGCAGTCATATGATTATAGGGTAAATATTACATACAAGTAGAGATGAGAGAGGGAGGTAAGCTGGTCCTGTGTGGGGGAATTAGGAATTGTCTTGTATGAGGGTTTGTGTTTTGTATTTTAGATTTTTGGCACATATGTAATGGAGAAGAAATAAAGATTATAGAATTTTTTTTTATTTCCAATACAGGCTTATTTAAATAAAGCAAAACTGATGAGCAACATACATTCATCTGAATAGACTTGTTTTCTATTTTAGAAATATCTGAAATCAATTTAGTTGCTGTGCTTTGTTGCAGTTTGTGCATCACCATTTCTACCTACATTGCCACAATAAAAAATCCATTATACGTCATCTCACAGCAATAGGAGCTTCATTTGTCAGACATGTCTAAAATGAAAAGGTGTTTTCTACAACGTCTATTTAAATTTTACTTGTTTTACAAACTGTACTTAAAAATGATGGTTGAAATTTAATTGTTTGTGACAATCAAGTTTACAATTAGACACTTTTTATGTCTGAGGTTCATAAACATTACTAAATACATTAACAATGGTCTAAGCATGACAACTAACCCTTATATCTTTTTTAGTTGGCTGTGGGATGGCTGGAGCATAACTGTCGTTATCAATACATAGATGAACTACTGCAGTATGTACGTTTTGGCCTCATGGATACAAATACACTTCACACTGTCGCCCTTTCTCATCCTTTGATCCAAAGTAGTGAAAAGGCAACAGGACTTATAAATGAAGCCTTGGAATACCATGAAAATATCTATGCACAGCCAATATGGCAGACCATAAGGACAAAACCACGATTCCAATCCAGTACCCTCTACATTGTGGGTGGTAAAAAGCGGGAAATCTGCAAAGTTCGTGAATTAAGATACTTTAATCCTGTTGATCAGGATAATGTTCATATAGCAGGAATTGCAAACTGGAGTGAACTGACTCCGATGCCAATAGGACGGAGTCACCACTGTGTCGCAATCATGGGGGATTTTCTGTTTGCTGCAGGGGGAGAAGTTGAACATGCTACTGGTCGTACTTGTGCTGTGAGGACAGCTTGTCGATATGATCCTCGAAGTAATACATGGATTGAAATTGCTCCAATGAAAAATTGTCGGGAACATTTTGTCCTTGGGGCACTGGACAATTGTCTTTATGCAGTGGGTGGTAGGAATGAACTTCGACAGGTGTTACCCTCTGTAGAACGATACTGTCCAAAGAAGAACAAGTGGACTTTTGTACAGTCTTTTGACAGGTCTCTTTCATGTCATGCTGGATGTGTAGCAGATGGCCTTCTCTGGATCTCAGGTTCGTGAGATTTTTTTTTTAACTTGCCTTTTTTGTTTAACACTTTTTAGATAGAAATCAGTGTGATAAGTAATATTGTATATTATTATTATGACGGATAATCCCAACATAGATGAAGATATATAGACACTCGAACAGATTTGTGCTTGATTGAAGTCAGTCCAAGGTTTGTAAAAAATTGTCTTAGATTCTAAATAAAATATATCACATGCTGTGGATGGCATTTGTGTTTACTGCATGAGTATCCAACAATGCAACTTAGAGTTTTTGGAGTGACAAACTGAACCACACCTGATTAATAATTCCTGAGTGCATTGCAATAGAACATTAAATGGGGGAAAAATTTGACTGGTGGTACACTGAAGTTAAACAGCCCAAAATTGCAGGAAGTTCACTCCCAGTGACCATGTGAGGTGTTTTCTGGATTTTTGCTGGGATAACTTAGAACTCAAAAAAGGTACATCGTTTTTCTAGATAGAATTATTAACAGTACTATTACTGATTGCTTTTACTTGTTGCTGGACTTGCTCTTTAATGAATATTATAGGTACCCACTGGGCCTACAAAAAGCAGCTCTAAGTAAAATAAAAATGAAAGTGCCAGTCTGGTAAAGTTAAATTTGATTATATTGCTAGAAAAAGAAAAAAAGTAATGTAAAACATATTTGATTGATATGCTTCCAGCTTGTCTGAAAAGTGGTATCGGTTTTTCAAGGGATGTTAAAATGTAGAAAGATTGTCATGACCACCAGTTTCAGTAGCGTTATTCATCATATATAAGCCTTTAACAATTGATACCAGTTACTGAAGTCTAAACATTATAGAGTATTTTCTACTGAGCCTCTATTAAACCATGTAGGCACAGTTCATTTCATTGCAGAGCACCTCACAGCTGTCATTTGCTAACCTAAGTTGAATAAGCACTTGAATCATGAAACTCTTTATAGAGAAATTACCAATTCTCGGAAAAGGCTGGTTGCCGAACAGTCCTGTCATTCTGCAAAATATTGGTATTTATCATTGAAATAACTTTCCGTTCACCTTTCCGGTGGCGTTCTCTTTCAGCCTTTTGAGAGGTTCAAATTTTCAGTAGCCCGTGGTATACTTTGACTACAACTTCAAGGATAAAATGCAGCATAGTTAATTCAATTTTTTTAGGCAGAATATATTTTAAATTTCATCTGTGTCACTTCAAAGTTAGAAGAAAAGTTGTTTTTGAAAATTGATGCTCATTTAAGATGGCATATTTAATGCCAGATGTATCTATAGAATGCTGGTAAGATGCAGAATATCCCCCTGGGGAGGCAGATCAAAACTGCCAATCAATAAAATATACTTATTAGGGGAAACTGCGGAATGTGTGCAAGTGCTTTGATTGCAGGGGACAGTGTAGCAGCATGGGGTACCATAACCTAAGAGCAGGCAAATCAGCCTGATGACTTTCAAAGCCAAGAATATCGCTGTAGGCAAGGGTACTCCACACTAGGAAAAAAATTACAACATATATAGACTGTTAATAATTTCATATCTATTTTTGTGTCGTCAAATCTGTATGCAAATCCACTGCATCTCATTTCAGAAGATTAATCTAAAAGTGAGAGAAGAGGTATGTGAAGTGCATATAATTATCAAGGACCTCCAACACTGCAGAAGAGAAGAAAAATATTCCACAATGTGTTTGTGTTTTTCTCTTTCTTTGAGACTGTTTTCTTTTTTTACATCTTAAAATATCCCAGTTTATGCCTATTGTATGGGTTAAAGTAAATAAAAAGTGTCAAAGTAACATATTAAAACAGCTGATTAATTCATACAGAAGTAAGGAGTACTAACACCAGTGGAGATTACATGATGGTGTGCGGTCATGTGTGTAGTAAAATGGAGGTGCCAGATAGCCTAGGCATAGATGGGCAGATGTACCAACAAGAATGATGGGCAATGAGATGTCAGCCCATCCCTAAATGACTCATGTAGTTCCATAACTTACCATTTCTTACCTTAACTATAGAGAAATTAGTAATTAGTATTTGGTTGTAAAGGGATTTCCCAATATGATCATTGTAAGGCAAAAAGAGTAGAGTCAAAATAATTGCTTGATTTGCCTGGATGTTTTTGAAGCAAAACTTTACTTTGTCCCTAATAGGCAAAGTAACAGGTTCGCTGTAGAGCAAGCACCATATGGTGTCTTGATTCACCCTGTGCTGAAATGCAACAATTTAGTGCCAGAGCAATGAGAAATATCTGGCACCTCCAGATATGGGGAATATGCAACACTTCCTCTGCCTCTCTATATTACAGTTCTAGTTACTTGTGTGGTAGAAGAACTAACTGAGCCATCTGCAGGTTCCAGTGTTCAGGAAGCCAAAACTTGCGCAGAGTGCATGGAAAGCACGGAAGAAAACTATAGTCATCTTAGTAGAACCAAAAAGACAAATGGCCGCACTCCCATATGATGCAAAAAGGTTTTGATAGCCAAAATCATAAAGTGCGACAAAACGCAAGCAGAGGAACAAAAAGGTTGACGCGTTTCACACGAGATTCGTGCTTTGTCAAAACCACATGGAAATACAATTGTCTCAATATATATGTGAATTCCAAAGTAAAACACAGATGTATCCAATCTCATAATCGCACTTCCTGTTTCAAATCCTGTCATGCATAAAATATCATTAATACAATTCAGGTGATGCAAGCTAAAAACAAAATAGCCATAACATAAATAATAACAAATGCAAAAATAATAAGACATAGCATCATTCTGAAAACATGTAATAATACATGAACAAAACGAAAAAAAAAATGTATGTATAGCTGCATTTGACAGTGGAAATTCTATCATACAGACACTATATATATATATATATATATATATATATATATATATATATATATATATATATATAGATATATATATATATATATATCGGTATGTGCAACCTATCTTCCTATTGTAAGGTCCCTGCCAAGGAAAAAGCATTCATATGGACATGTATACACACACATAAATATATATGAATGTACATGTCCATATGTTAGGGCCAATAATTGCACTCAATGTGTATAAAACACCAATGAACCGTATATTATGAAAAATAATCTATACAATGCAATAAAGTATAGGCACAAAAATAGATGCATGTAGAAAAAAGAACAAACAATAATTCAACAATATTGTATCCCATCTTAAAAACAGAGCGGAAGTGCATTAGTGATCCTATGTATCCACATGCATATGCACACAGGCCCATATAGCAGCATCACACAACACCCATAACATGTTATCAAAATAACACAATAAATATGTGTGAAACAATACTGCTACAAACGACGTGTCCATGCTCATACGTACAAACACAAGGGAAGACAGACAAAGAGGCGATAGTAACCCACCATCTGTCATCCATCATAGTTAGTCGTAGTAATGGGTAAAATCCCACTCGAAATTCAAGCCCCTTGGAATTCTAGTTTGTAAGCTAAATATAAAAAAAACGTCACGTTTACACAATATCCTAAAACTATCGCCTCCTCTTGTTGATGTTATGACTTTTTCTATAGCCTTTATATGTATTAGAGATGTGTTACCATTATGGATCTCATAAAAATGTCTTGCGACGTTAGTGGCATGTTCCTTTTCAGTGTTGCGAACGTGATCATTCAATCAATCTCATAATCTTCTTGTTGTGTGACCAACATATTGAATGCTACACTCTTTCCTTGTAATCAAATAAATGACATGTCTAGTATTACAATTTATATACATACTAACACTGTAGGACTTCCCACTAACACTGGAGGAAAAACTATCCCCTCTGATAATGTGCAGACAACACGAGCATATGTTGGCTCCACATCTATATAGTCATCTTAGTGTGCTTGAAGCGCAGCAATATGTTGGTTTGCTCTATTTGGCAAAAGACAGGTACACTAAAATAAGCTATGATGCATTAAAAGTGCACTATTTTTCAAGGCTAACTCAACCTTTTTTAGCATGTTTCATTTTACATCCATATATTTATCCCAATTAAGTGTAAGCAAGGAAAGTTTATATCAGAGTAGCAACGCTACTTTGAATTGAAGAGAAGTGCAGCATCATTGCTACATTATGTGGACTTCAATTGCAGAATCAAGGTATTTGTGGGACTAAGCCAAAACTGTAAATGCATCTGCACTTATAATTTGGTGCTAGAGCACATTTTTGTTTCATGGGAGGTCATCATTTTACATTAAAGACAATTTTCTGTCACCCAAAGCCCCCACTCTTTTCAGCAACCATATATATTAGAATATCTACTTTCAATCGGAACAGCCCTGTGTCCCAATGCTGTGGACTACTGCTCGGTGCTGTGTTCTAGGAGCTGCACATTTCTTACATTGTATCATAGACATCTGTGAAAAGCATGTCCACTAGAGATGAGATTCTGGTTCATGGTGAATCCAACATGTTTGTGGTTTGCAGACCTAGAGAAACAATACAGGAATTTTCCATAGTAACCATAATGCACCGCCTGGCATTTAAACTTCTTGGCTTAGAAGGGGCCATAAGGGGGCTTTTGGATAAGCTAGTCCCCTCACTTTAAACGTGTTAGTTCTTAGCAGCCATATTGATAATGTGCTTTAGCTTTAGATTGGAAAATCATAGAAAGTGATGTTGATAAACTGCATAGGGAGAGATTAGTGCAAGGCTTGTAGACACTGGCAGGTTTGTTAAAGTAGATGTAAACAATTACTGAATGTCATGTAGGTATCAAAATGCTGTGCATCTTGGAAAATCTAGGCAGTAGGGGAAGGGAAAAGATTTTTTTTTTTACTGCTAATGACCTGCAACGTCTTTGCAGCTGGCCCCTGTCCACATACACTACAGTGATAACAGGATACATGTATTTTTAAAAGGGAATATTTCCTAATTGATGCTGGCTGAAATTTTATTACAGGACCTCCCAAAATGGAAAGTGAAAGAGTGCTAGGCTGGCCTACAAGTGCTTGGCACATGGGGAGTTTGGGAATATCTTTTTATTCTGCTACATTAACCTGGCACGGGAAGGTTGCTACTGAAAACATTATTGATTTGAATGTCAAGGCTTCTATCTGGGGAAGAGCGGTATCCTATGGCCTGTATAATTTTAAACTTCATTTTTGCAGCTTCCTGTCCTTCCCCTTTTTTCCTTGGGTGCATCTCACAGGAAAAAGGATTATGAAGGCTAAAGCCGCGTACACACGGGCGGACTGTATGGCCAACTTAGTCCGTCGAAACACATTTCAGCGGACAGTCCGCTCGTGTGTGGGCTTCAGCGTACTTTTTCAGCGTGCAGTCTGGCGTACTAAGTATTTCGGAATTTCCGTAATACTGTCCATCATACTTTGGTTTCAGCGGACAATCTGCTCGTCACTAGGCTAGTTTGACGGACTAAGAATGGCGCATGCTCAGAAAGGATTTACACGGCGAAAGGTTGCATTGCTGTGTATTGGACTTCCTATTTCTAGTCCCGTCGTACGTGCTGTACACGTCATCGCGCAAGCTTTCGACGGACTGTTTGTGCATCCGTGTGTGGTCAAGTCCGTTCATTCGAAAGTATGACGGACTGTCCGTCGGATTGTATGACGGACTAAGTAGGCCATACAATCCGCCCATGTGTACGCGGTTTAAGATTAATTAAAAAGAGACTCCCGCCAAATGCGGTGGCCCCCACAAATACCAATTTGGCCCCTCTTCCCAGTTGCCATTATTTTTACTCAATCTGCAGTACCATCCCTGCCAATATTTGCTTGACCAGGTCAAGTCAAGGAAATCAGTAGCACTCACGCTTCTTTATAAAGGTACAGTGGTGCTCTCACAATTCGGAGTACCTACCTTACAGCATAAAAGAAAGTGTAATTGACCATCATCATGTATGAGAGGCATAACACATGCCCCTTGAAGCCTGGTCCGTGTCTTTCTTCTCAAAGAAAGTGCCCAACTCTCCATCTCCTTGTTTTCCTCCTCTGCCTCATTGCATTGCACATGCTGGTAAAGAGCAAGGATGGCCTTCTGGGCAAAATAATGGCTGTCAGGACGTGGCCTTTCTGGGCAAAATAATTGCCATTGGGTACCTGCTTGTGTTGTGTTGTGTAGGCCATAATCTTGCGGAAGGGAGTGAGTCTATGCGCTAGAAAGGGATTGGCTGTAAAGCCAGCAGTTTTGTCAAGCTGGCATTAGGACACTAGACATAATGGTAATTCGGGGACATTTTTTTCTTGTGCTCAAGCAGCAAATGCCCAGACTGCAGAGCTCTGTGGACTGGCCCTTGAGGTTGCAGTGGTCTCTACAAGTTCAATGACATCTCATAGCCAGTTTGCAGGGTTTCGCAAAAAAAAATAAGCTGGAGGAAAGGGGCACTTTAGCAACATTGAAGACAAGTGCCACATTTGAACCTGGGAGGAGTAAAAAGAAAGGCTTTCAGCCACTTTACTACCTCTTGCACAGGGCTTGACAGGACCACTGGCAGGGCAAAACAAATTCAGCTCCCATAACCTCTCCTCATGCCATATTCACATTGAAGAAGTAGAAGGGGATAAGAAGGAGTAAGAGGTGAAAGAAGAAGGGGAGGAGTAGAGGGAAGAGAAGGCAGAAGAGGGGAGGAGGAAAAAGAGGTAACATTAGCAAAGCTTGTCTACCCAGTGGTGTACATAGGGTAGTGCAGTCATGCTTCGGGGTGTGTGCTGTAGTACCACCAGCAAAAGTATGTCAGATGGACACAGATTATTTTTTTTGTGTATTGCACGGGATGGATGTCAATGTTGAGGGGGGATTTGGGGCTGTGGGGAGGAATATGTTCTGAGGCAAAATGGGGGCTGCTGTGGGACATGTGGGCTTTGGGGGATTTACACTGTGAGGAGAGGGGAATTTTTTGTTTTACCTTGCCTGCACTCACTGTGTTATACACTGCTGACTCATGTACTCTCTCTGTTACACAGGTGAAGGAAATATGTGTAGAGTGACAGTGTGTCAAAAACTGGTCTGTCTCATCCACTAATAGCAAACAAAGAACAAAGGTCTAGTGCAATAAATACATCACATATCCCTTAGGATGTTAGTTAGACGGACCTGTGAGTATTAAAATATATAAATGTTTATTGAAAATTTTCTAAAATTGTATATATATATATATATATATATATATATATATATATATATATATACAAATACAATGTAAAATCAAAAAGAAAACAGTATCTTCATATGTGCAACACAGTAACAGCTCAGAAAAGGCCTAAGACACATATTTCATTGAGAATGACGCCGACGTGTTTCAGGCTATCCATCCTTTTTCACAGGCATTACAGTCATCTCATCTATATATAATGTAAACATATTCATATTAGTACAGTTTCATCAAAGTAAGGGTGTATAGCTCCCCAAAGTTGCCATAATATATAGCCACAAAGAAGATACTCACAAGCCGTGGCCCTCCACTATGCTCAACAACAGGGGGCAAGTTTGATGCAGACCTGAATCAGTATGACACACTGCATTGTGATGTCACCAGCGTGTGGGAGACCCACCCATCTGTGTTCCGGCCTGGAATTCAAACAGGAAGGAGAACAGTATAGTAACTGCGCTCAATAGGGCTAAGAAACTACGGGACCCCCAGGTGGAAATAGGGGCCCCGTGGGATTCCCGCGCGCCGGGCAGTGATGGTGCCCAACATGTCTGGCTGACAACACAGATAGTGAAAAGAAATAGAAATAGGGATGAAAATATATAAAAAAAAGTATTGAAAATAGAATGGAAATAAGATTGAAAAATAAATATAAAATTAACATTAGAAAAACAGAGAAAATAATATAAAATGGAATAAAAAAGAAAAAAAGAAAGAAGATGAAAAAAACAAAGAAAAAGAGAAAGTTGAATACAATAAAAATATTAATTAAAAAAAATGGTATGTAATCAAATACACATAACATCCTCAGTGCATAAAAATAAAAAATTATATAATGATTGAAGGACCACAAAGATGATAAGATCACATGGTTGACCCCTAGTGGTGGCAAACGAAGAGCACAGGCTGGAGTAAGAGCAAAGACATATCTGAAATGACAATCACCAAAAAATGAATAAAATTAGACAAAATTGATGACGTTGACGAATGATAATGAATATAGACACAAAATATGAAATTCCGGTATACATTCTACATTACATTAGAAGCCAAAGGATATTAACAATAAGTAAACATATCATAACATCAAAGAAAGCATGCATTGACATTACAGGTCAAGTTCGCAGACCCCAGATTGGAAACCTTCAAGAAAACATTTAAAATGAAATGCCTCATTGAGGCTGAGGGGGTAAGGTAGCATTGAGGTGGAATATCCACCTCAATTCATTCTGTAAGAGCAATTTATTAAAGTCCCCCCCTCCGATGTTGGGGGGAATGTGGTCTAAAGCTAGAAAACGTACTTTAGGTGTATGGTCAGGATGTACTAGCCGACAGTGGCGGCCAATAGGCAAATCCGGGTCTTTAATTTTAATGCTCACAGTGTGCCAAAATGGTAGCTTGGTTTTCCCCACATCAAAGCAACCGCACTCACACTGCAGGAGATAGACCACCCCGGCAGTGCGGCAGTTGACATATGACGAGGACGAAAATTATCCCCATTAGGCAAAACATCCCTATTAGTGATGTCCATATATTTACAGTATCCACAGTTCCCACAGCGGTAAGTACCCAGGAGTTTGGTATTCATAGATGTATTACCAGTGTATTGACTCTTGACTAATTTATCACGTAGAGAGGGAACTCTTCTATATGTAAGAAGTGGTTGGATGGATACAAAAGGTGCAAGAGAATTATCAGTACTGAGTATATGCCAGTATTTAGATAGTACATCTTTGATTTGTTGGTGTTGTTGACAGTAGGTCGTGATAATGCGTAAAGGGGGACATTTGTCCTCATGTTTTTTAGAGAATAAAAGGTCCAGCTTTGGTCTGGCTTTGGCCTTTTTGTATGCATTTTTTAAGACACTATTGGACTAACCACGAGCCCGGAGTCTTTCTCTGAGTCTGGCAGCCTCTTGATCAAAAAGAATGCCAGCTGAGCAGTTCTGTCTAGCCCTAAGGTATTGGGCAAACGAAATAGATGCGAGTAAAGGTTTGGGATGGAAGCTATATGCTGCCAAAATAGTGTTTCCAGCGGTAGATTTCCTGTATAGTTGACTAAATGTCCGTCATTGTCCTTAGTGATGGTTAGATCCAAAAAGGATATACTTGAAGAGCTAAATGTCATAGTGAATTTGAGGTTCAATCCATTGTTGAAATTAAGATAGTGGAGGAACTGATGAAGTAAATCTAGGGAACCATTCCAGAACAAAATAATATCGTTGATGTACCAACGCCATGTCATGATACACTGAGTAAATGTAGTTGCAGTGTCCAAAAAGAGTAATCGTTCCCACTCCCCCAGGTACAGATTGGCGTATGCCAGGGCACAACAAGTGCCCATGGCAGCGCTCTGTACCAGGAGGTAGTGGGACCCATTAAATGAGAATAAATTATGCCTAAGAATGAATTCCAAGGCCTTAACAATAAAACCCGAGAGTTGTTAAGAGTATAGGTATGAAGCTGATAGAATATGACGAATGGCCGAGAGACTTAGTTGGTGTGGGATAGAACTGTAGGTTTCCAATCTGGGGTCTGTGAACTTGACCTGTAATGTCAACGCATGCTTTCTTTGAAGTTATGATATGTTTAATTATTGTCAATATCTTTTGGCTTCTAATGTATTGTATAATGTATTCCGGAATTTCATATTTTGTGTCTATATTCATTATCATTTGTCAACGTCATCAATTTTGTCTAATTTTATTTATTTTTTGGTGATTGTCATTTCAAATATGTCTTTGCTCTTACTCCAGCCTGCGCTCTCCATTTGCCACCACTAGGGGGTCAACCATGTGATCTTATCATCTTTGTGGTCCTTAAATCATTATATAATTTTCTTCTTTTTACGCACTGCAGATGTTATGTGTATTTGATTATATACCTTTTTTATTTATTTATTTATTTTTATTAATATTTTGATTGTATTCAACTTTCTCTTTTTCTTTGTTTTTTTCATCTCCTCTCTTTTTTTCTTTTTTTATTCCATTTTATATTATTTTCTCTGTTTTTCTAATGTTAATTTTATATTTATTTTTATGTTTCAATATTATTTCCAATACTTTTTTATATATTTTCATCCCTATTTCTATTTCTTTTCACTATCTGTGTTGTCAGCCAGACATGTTGGGCACCATCACTGCCCGTCACGCGGGAGTCCCACGGGGCCCCTATTTCCACCTGGGGGACCTGTGGCTTCTAAGCCCTATTGAGAGCAGTTACTATACTGCGCTCCTTCCTGTTTGCGTTCCAGACCAGAACGCAGATGGGTGGGACTCCTGCACGCCGGTGACATCACGACGCAGTGTGTCATACTGATTCAGGTCTGCATCACAGCACTTGCCCCCTGTTGTTGAGCATAGTGGAGGGCCACGGCTTGTGAGTATCTTCTTTGTGGCTATATATTATGGCAACTTTGCTGAGCTATACACCCTTACTTTGATGAAACTGTACTAATATGGATATGTTTACATTATAGAACATATATAGATGAGATGACTGTAATGCCTGTGAAAAAGGACGGATAGGCTGAAACATGTCGGCGTCATTCTCAATGAAATATGTGTTCTTTTTGATTTTACATTGTATTTGTATATATATACACACAATATTATACATTTTTCAATAAACATTTATATATTTTAATACTCACTGGTCCATCTAACTAACATCCTAAGGGGTATGTGCTGTGCTTATTGCACTAGGCCTTTGTTCTTTGTCTGTTACACAGGCATTCATGACCCCTGTACTCTTTGTGATATTCACTCCTGACCCTTGGTCTCTCTGCATTACACATATCTGCACTATAGCAAGTCCTGCACTATAGACTCTTTCTTGGACATTTTATGGTTCTGAACACTGCAATCTGTACACTGGATTTACATTACATTGTATACCCACTGGAGGTAGGCTCTGTGCAGAAAAATATGTATGTAATGGAAGTGTTTCATTTATTAAAATTGATTGTGCACAGGTTTGTAAGTGTCTGTTAGACTCTTGCTCATGGCACAGTAACGAAGTCACTTGGCATCCTGAGCCTTTGAATATTTACAAAAAGTCACCTTGGTAGCCAAACAATGGCTACACATGTATATTTCACCTAATGTATATTAATATTGGTATTGCAGTGGACTGAGAGCCTCCCTACTTGATGCAGCTTTCCATCCTTAACCTGTATCTGCAAGGTGGCACTAGATTCCTTCACATGTGCAAGGGCATTTGGGGGGCTAGAGGTACAATCCTACAATAACAACTGGTTCTACAGCATAATGATGCTTTATATACTCATTACTAATGTGTTTTTATTTACAGGGTCTAACTTTATTAGTATGGTCATGCTAAGGTAATTACCTTCCTCAGAGACCCAGGCTGCCCATAAGTTAGACGGTTTCTATGAGAACACAGTAAGATCTTATCTACGGTGTGATATTCAGACATATTCAGACATGGCTAACAATAACTATAACAAAGTGGACATACATAGAACAAAGGGGACATACATAGAAAAAATTGGAATAGGAACTTTTAAGGTGTCTATATCAATGTAATACACGAGAACATATTTTAAAATATAACAAATTTTATTTCATACATTAAAAAAGATATAATCGTCTCCAAAAAAAAGTTTTTCACAACGATAAAATATATTGTACAACGGTATTTGCTTGACATGTTTTGCCAAGATGTGGCTTCTTCAGGAGACCTTATATTTAATTCTACAGAATGTTCACTGCAAACAGAGAAAATACAAATTGGACATAATAAACAATGGGACCAAATGCCCCTATTAATTCATTTTACAAAACATGGTTACATTGAATCATCTAAGACCATTCTTACCCTGAACATTTTTCAGATCAGTATACAAGTACACCAGGGCCACAAGACTACCATCTGTAGGAAATCAGTGTGTCATAGGCGGTCCAAAATATACTTTTCAATTTTATTATGTATGCCACTCTGTCTCATTTATATACTTTATATTTTTCTCCATATTATGGCTTCTTCAGGAGTACTTATATTTAATTGTACAGAATGTTCACTGCAAACAGAGAAAATACACATTAGACATAATAAACGTATGTCTTCTTAGCAGACACTGCTTTGTATTTTCATGGGTAATTGAGATGAGCATATTGCTTTTTTAAATGCAGAGACTCTTTAGTGGTCTTGTATGTCATTTCAGCACTTAAGAATGATACGGTGATGATTACAAACATGTAGCACACACACACACACACTATATATATATATATATATATATATATATATATATATATATATATATATAGATAGATAGATAGATAGATAGATAGATAGATAGATAGATAGATAGATAGATATAGATAGATAGATAAATAGATAGATACTTTTTTGGCATTTTGGACCTCTTATGACGCACTGATTTCCTACAGATGGTAGTCTTGTGGCCCTGGTGTACTTGTATACTGATCTGAAAAATGTTCAGGGTAAGAATGGTCTTAGATGATTCAATGTAACCATGTTTTGTAAAATGAATTATTAGGGGCATTTGGTCCCATTGTTTATTATGTCCAATTTGTATTTTCTCTGTTTGCAGTGAACATTCTGTAAAATTAAATATAAGGTCTCCTGAAGAAGCCACATCTTGGCAAAACATGTCAAGCAAATACCGTTGTACAATATATTTTATCTTTGTGAAAAACTTTTTTTGGAGAAGATTGTGATATCTTTTTTGAATGTATGAAATTAAATTTGTGATATTTTAAAATATGTTCTAGTGTATTACATTGATTCAGACACCTTAAAAGTGTAGTCCCTATCTATTGGGATGTAGTGTCTTGCTCCCCACATCCTTGACTAACAGATTGTATTTCATATAACAAAGGGGAGTAATGGCACTCAACACAGCATGTTTATCGCTACTAAATAAACAAGGTGCAATAGGAATAGATACATTTAGCATGTGCTTCAACAATGTATAGAAAGGTAAGAGGCTTTCCTGTCTGCCTGCAGATTACACAAAAGAATCCTGTTCAAACATACATGCTATAAAGTATATACTAGTTGCCCTGAAAGATTATTAAAAAATTGGATTCAATGTTGAACAAAGTTAAGTATGAGCTTGTTACACTTCATCGGAAGCTCCTCCAGAATCCTGCAACAGTAATAAAGCAAAGTATAAAATATACCTCCAAGGTCCACACATGAGGCCTCTGTTTACCAGACCGGCAGCCTGCATATAGACATACCTTTCCAAAGTATTTATCTAAGATACAGCCACATTCTCTCCAGTATGGTGGAGTACCAGGGAGCCATAATGGGCCAATGTAGTCCCTTTCTAATATAGCCCCCATGATGGGGCACATTTGGCAAATTTGTTCTCGGAAAACCCTAGGCGTCTGAATGCTTCCAAGATGGCCACGGCGGTTCCGAGGAAGTGACCACACATGCACAAGTGCATGCGCCATAGACATCCATCGGGATCACAGAAAGAGCTAAACCCAGTCAGCCACCAGTGACCCCTGGGTGCCAAGAGCATGCGCACAGCACTACCAAGGGACAGCGGCAGCATCCTACTATAAAAGGGGTTCAGCTCCAGTGCATCTACCACCACCCACCCCTACTAGGCATGCCAGGGTCCAAGTACTCATGGTATTCCTGGAACTCTGATTCTGGACTCAACAAACATATAACAATTTGCATTACATATTTTAAGTGACAGCTCTAACCAACCTCCCCACCAAGTAATATACAGGGTGAAAAACACATATAAAAGGAACCATCACCCAGTATAAGGCAGAAAAAAAAATAATGGGCAATAAAAAATTGCGTTTAGGATTAGAATCCTATTAAATAGACTTTAACTTTTAATACCAAATAGGCTTTACATTTTAATGCCATAAAATAGTTTATCATCAGGAGGCTCAAGAAAACACCTGTGATCCCCGATATTCGGAGTGTGTTGCACCTCTGATCTCCTCTTTAAACCCCCACTGGCTCATGATGCTGTCCATGACGAGCAGCATGTGATGTCAGATGCAGTGCAGCACATGATAGGGAGAGCCTGTCTTTCAACTCCATTCACAGAATTCGATGTATCATGGTAGTGTAGTAAGACTAGTTCCATTAACGGTCAAAGAAGCAGGAGGGGATGGGTGAGCAGTGCAACTTTACTGATTAGGAACTGCTGGTGTTAACCTTTACATTGCTGGAAGACAGCCACTCATGGCAGTATCTCTCTCAGGGCTGTGAATGGGACACACCACATTACACATACCTAATGTGTATGGTGCTGTATCCCCATTAAATGTTTTTACTAAATGTCAACTTCAGCACTTGCCAAGAGACACATATTTTGCAAGAAGTGTAAATGTGATCACTGAAAAGCCAAAACACTAAAGCATGTTTCCCAAGAGAGTTGGTAATTACTTTCTCCCCTATTAATATCAGCCAGTGCATGCCGTATGCAGCCAGTGAAGTAGGTAATGAGGAGAGTGTATGGTTTGCAAATTATCTGAGCCTTATAGATCTGTATTGCTGTACATGTGGAGCATACTGTAAAAGATCTTTTTCAAACAGCAGAACATTAACCTTTCAGTGTAAGGTTCTGTTGAAAAATCTGCAATAATTATACTGAAAATAACACACTTAAGGACTAGGCACTGCATTACTGATTCCAGATGATTATCAGATTATGAGCAGAAAAATAAATACATCCTTAAAAAAAAATAGCAAATATAGTGAAAAAATCCATATACATAACCCTATACCTACAATTGTTTCACAGGAAGGAGAAAATCCCTTATAAAGCATCTTACAATTGACACCCATAGGGGGGGAAATCCATACTGATCCCCCAAGGCAATACACAAATGAACTGAGCTGGCTAGAACTAGTTCCTGAGAGAGTCTCATACCCCTTACTGTGAAGAAGACTTTCCACATGTGGAGGGTAAAATTATTTTCGAAGAATGTTCCCTTGTTCTTTGCACTAGGTTCATATATGGGCAATTTATTTATCCAAGATGATCATATCCCACCTTAAACACCTCTTCACAATGGAGAATAAAACCCAGTTCAGATAATCTTTCCTCATAGCTAGGATAGGTCTTCTTCTTGCATGTGTCTTCACTCTGTCCAGTTCCCCAATATTCTTTTTGTGAACTGGTTCCCAAAACTCAACTGCAGATTCCAGGTGAAGTCTTTATATTGTGTATGATTATATATCTCTCTCTGGAAAATGCAGCTTGGCATTGCATGCTATTAAGCCTATGATCTACCAGAACACCCAGATCCTTCTCCACCATTGACTTCCCTGAAAGTTCTCCTCCTATAATGTATGATGTATGCATTTTGTTTATCTCCCAAGTGCTTAACTTTACATTAACATTAACCCTCATTTACAGCATATTTGCCCAGTGCATTAAGGTCTGCTTATAAGCTGAACTTCCTGTAAGGACATCATTCCACCTTGTAACTTGGTTTCACCTACAAACATAGAAATAGTACTCTTAAATTCCAAACTCTATATTTTTTATTAATATATTAAAAAGGAAGGATCCCAACACTGTACCTTGGGGTATGCCACTAACAGCCCCAGACCATTCAGAATATAATGTCTGAATACAGGTTTTAAGACACAATTCTATTAATTTACAGAAGTTTTCTAAACCTATGGACCTTATCTTAAACAACTATCAGATACTTTTGGGCAGTCCAAGTATGCTATGTCCACAGCCACTTTTTGTACGTTTTTGCTTCCCTACTCCCTAAACTTGTTGACAAGTTTGGTTATTCGTGAATCCATGCTTTCTATTGCCTATAATATTGTTTTCTAACAAAAACTATTTTATATGGTTCTTTATCAAACTCTATAGTATCTTCCCAACTATAGAAGTTAAACTAACATGTCTGAAGTTACTGTACATGGTAAATACTTTGATCCATTTTTAAAAAATGCAACTGCATTTGCCTTGCACCAATCCATTGGTACCAGGCTAGTCATTAAAGAGTCTCTAAAAATTAGAAAAAATGGCCTCAAAATAACAGTGCTCAATTCTTTAAGGACACTTGGGTGTAACCTATCTGGTCTTTGAAATCATGTTATAGTCACTGCTACCCAGAGGTTCATTTTTATATGCATTTTTAGTAAGCTCCATATTGTATTCAATTAACAAGTCCAGCAGAGCATAATTTTACAGGACCTTACCTTGAGAGATCCAATATTGTGAAAATGATCCCCAAATACCATTACATGTGCTATGTAGACATGGGCGGCGTCAAAAAATTTATTTAGTTTTGTTCCATATGAAAAAAAAAAATTATTTCGTAATTCGTGTACGAAATTTAATTTGTATTCGTAGGAAATACGAATTTTCGTTAGATTCGTAAACTTGTCGTTAAAATAACTAAAGTTTGTTATGATGAATTTATCATTATGAGGGATTCCCACCATCCCTGTGCTGTGCTGACTTCCTGGGTTTTTAACTTTTAGGTTTGTTAACTTTTCGTATCATTACGTCCCTGTGCTGAGTTACCACTTCCCGGGTCTGTACACCTGCTGTGTGTCCATTATGAGGGGTTCCCACCATCCCTGTGCTGTGCTGACTTCCTCTGATTGGTGAACAAAACACCAGTCATGTGTCTGTTAATTTGGATACGAAATAAATATTTCGTATTTCGTATATGAAATTCGTAAGCATAAAAATTCGTATTTCGGATTCATACAAATGTACGAATTTCCAGAAATTCGTATGAATTTTCGATTCGTACGAAACTAATCGCACATGTCTAGTGCTATGCCCATTTTATTCTTGGCAAGAAAGATTGAGAAAGACTGTTTTAAGTATTTCAACTTGCAAACATGTACCCTACTCATTCATGTGCATTATGGGTCCATTTTAACACATCCTACAGCATAAGTCTTGAATTGCTAGTCTTTGCTTTAAACAAGATTTTAGCAGCCTTCATTATCAGGTTAAAAGGCATATTATCAAAAGGCCTGGACTCGTCAATGGTGGGCATAGGGGTGGCATTTTTAGTGTTGCTCTCCCAAATGGAGGAAATATTTATTTAAAAAACATCTATATATGTACTTCATTGCTGATAAGAAACCGATATCAATGTGTAAAAAATACTTA
Organism: Lithobates pipiens; assembly: GCF_037356315.1. NCBI lineage: Eukaryota > Metazoa > Chordata > Amphibia > Anura > Ranidae > Lithobates > Lithobates pipiens. The sequence continues at coordinate 311,624,670 of NW_027507758.1, read as the reverse complement.
CCAAGGGCACAAGAAATACTAAACCTCATCTTTAAACAACAGTTCCTGTTTTGTGTTGTAACTACAGTGTTGGTTGCTGCTGCTATGAGAATCAAACATGATGTTAGTGTTATAATTGTAAAAGCAGCTCAATAGAGAAATATATGAGTACACAAAACACACTGGGGTTTATTTACAAAAGGAAAATCCACTTTGCACTGTAGATCGGTATAGATCTGAGGGGAAGCTCTGCTGTTTTTATCATCCAATAATGTGCAAGCAAAAATGCAGTTTTTTTTTAATTTTCTTTGCAGGCCCCCCTCAGATTCACAATGACTGCACTTCCAAGTGCACTTGTAGTGCAAAGTGAATTTGCCTTTAGTAAATAAGCCCCATTGTGTATGACGCATCATTTTTTTAGGATATTAATGGTATCGTTACATTTTGCTGTGTACATGACAAGAGGAAGATATATACGGGCCATTGTGGTGGATTTGGTTTTAAAATCAGTCTGAATCACTTTTTATTTCAGGAGGAGTAACTAACACTGCACAGTATCAGAACAGGCTGATGGTATATGATCCCAATCAGGTGAGTCACAACAACAGGGGTTAAAATGATATGTTTTTTTTTAATATCTGAATTAAACATGTCTGCCCTGCCCTATTGGCATGTGATATGACCACATTGCAATAGAAGAAAAACAACACAGACAAGAATTATTCTTCATGCATGGGTTCAATGATTTGTATACTAACTATTGTCCCACCTTCAGACCTGACACAACATTGTTAGTGGGTTTTACTTAGAGACCAAGTCACAAACAGGATCGCCATGCTTTATTTACTAACACAATACCCAAAATACTGGTACCACACTGTACTAATGTAAATAGAGATTACGTTTTTCCTTTTTTATTTCCTATGGCTTGTAATTATGACATAAAGAGAATCTGTAGAAGGTTCTTATTTCTCACAGCACCCCTTGGTCCTTAGAACAGGCACCTCCGGTTGCCCATTTATTTATTTTTTGTCTTCACTATACCTTGGGATTTTCAAAACCTGAGGTACAGAAATGAAAGACATATTCCTTGTCATACTTTGAACCTGCTTCCTTCTGCACATTCTGTTTTTGGCCCTTGAAACTTCCCATCTGCCTCCTCCCACCCTCCACACTTTCTTATTGGCCATTGAGTATTCTAACCTGCTTCCTCTCACTTTACACTTTTCCCATTGGCAATTGATGCTTCTGACCTCCCTCATCCCACCCTCCATACTTTTCTATTGGCAATTAAGGTTTCTGACCTGCCTCCTCCCACCTTCCACATTTTTTTGCATTGGCCATTGATGCTTCCAACCTTTTTTTCACCCTCCACACTGTCCTATTGGCAATTAAGACATTTGACCTGCCTCATCCCACCCCCCACATTTTCACAAAGGCCACTGATGCTTCCAACTTGCTTTCTCCACCCTCCACATTGTCCACCACCCTTTCACTTTTCCGATTGATGCTTCTGCTCTGCTTCTACGACTTTCCCAGTGGTGATGGCAGCCTCCATCCTGGCTTTTCCCACCCTGCATACTTTCCTGTTGACCTTTAAAGGCTGTCTGTTTAATTTGTAAAAGTGTATCCACTCTTTAAAATCTGGATACGCATTATGTCGGTTGTTCCACCTTTGTGTCGTAGGACTCTCTTCATATCTGTGTGTTCTGTTGCTGTGCATTACTGCACCTTAATATACAGGATTTTTTGGATTAACTTTCATTGCATTAGGACGTACTATACATTTACACATGAAAACAGAGAAAATTGGACCTGCATCTATTTTTTTTTATGCAGCGCACCACAATGTTGGGGTTCACTGTAGTGTTGTCCATGGGTACCTACTGTGCTTGTGCTTTGGTCTGCTTGTGAAGCTAACCTAAAACTGGATAAATTTATAAACGAAAATTGTGATATAAAAGGTGAAGGACAAAGTGTGGTATCCCATAGTAACCCGTTAATCATTTTTCATTGCTCTGACTACTTCAGACTAATGAAAAGTGAAATGTGGTTATTGTGGGTTACTGCACTGTACATACTATCACTTTTTTTTTTTTGCACAATTTCATTACATAAGCCCACATGTCAACCACAGCTATGATTAACCCCTTTCATTGAATCTCTTTAGCTTCATTCACCACCTAAACTGAACTTGTCAACTCCTGTTACACTGTGTAATTCTTACAAAACATTTCTATGTTCACTGTTTGGAAACATTTAAGCCGGCTAGGAATATCCTTGCTGTGTCTGCTAATTGCATGGCATGCTCTACTGAGTGCAGACAGTTAATAATTGAAATTTTTTATTTTTTTTTAAATGAGGACTGCTTCATGTTTGCGCACGCAGCCTGTTTTTTTTTTCATTCTGCTGGCATATTGTTTACAGTGGGTTCTGGCAAACCACATCTGCCTGTACCCGCTCTGAATCTCAATGACTCTATCACTGAGCACTGGGGCACGGCTTTAAGCAAGGCCTTTGTAGAGAGTCAATAATGACTGCCATCTGCCACAGAGCACAGAGCTACCTGCTAGCAGACAGGCTGCGATGACCTCTGCTTCCCCATCACTGATTAGTATTCAAACACTGCCGTTTTAGCTGTGACCTTGCTCAGACCCCTGTGCCTCTCTGCTTGTGTTGAGGTTCACCTGGCAGGCATTGCAGCAGAGGAAAAGAATGCCGTAATCAGGGGACATATGAATACATTGCAAATCAGATGCCATCTTTATCCCTCTGTCTGGGGCTGAGTACTAATGATGTAAAACAGTATACTTTAATCCTATTCTGCTCATTGTACTCGTGAAATAGAGCATTTTTATGCTTATGTTTGTAGAAAGTTTTATCATGACCATCTTAGCATTAGTGACCTTGGTTTGCTGCAAGATAAAGCTTAACTCCGGGAAAATGTTTAAATATGCAGATAAGCATGTATAAGGAAGATTATTATTTTTTTTACCTGCCACAGTATTTACATTTCTGGCCATTTATTCCTGAGAAGCCTACACAGCCCTGCCACATAGCAAAGCCACACCATTTTCTTTGTTAGAATTAAGCCTTGTGTATACTTAAGGGTACACTCATGTGAGGGCCATGTTTTCCATGCAAGGGATGCAGAGGTGTTTATTCATATGCAGGCAGTCCCTGTATATGTGGCGCTGCGGTTGCTTGGACACAACTACTGCTCCTAATTTGACATCCATGTCGGTGCAGGTACGTGTCCCTGAACTCACACTGTCTGCGTTTGGGCTGTGCACGTACAGTCACACGGATGTTAAAATGATAGCAGTGGCTGTGTCTGTGCAATGTCCCAATTACCATGGATGGGAATGCCTGTATGCAGATGATCAGACGACTTGTGCATCCCAAGCAGGCAAGACTCAGCCCTCACACAAGTATATGCATAAGCACACTAGTGTGTACAAGGTCTTAAAGCTCCAGTCATCGACATCATAAGTAAGGGAAACCTACTTAAGGGTTTCCTATTATGCATGCGCAGGCTGCACTGCCCTTTGTAAATGGTCCCATAGTCTTGTGGGATCAGACTTCTGATCAGATTGTCATGGCAATCTGTCATAACAATCTGATCTTGGAAAAGTAGGAAGGGAAGAGCAGGAGAAAAGAATGCCGATTTGAAAGTAGGTTAAAAAGGTATTTATTGGTAATATTGACAAACACCAATAAATACTTTTTTAACCTACTTTCAAGTCCGCATTTTGGACACCAGGCAACACCAAGTCTACAAGTGGAAATGGCCATAAGGCCGCACCAAAAAGGCAGCAATCCAAACCCCAAGAGGTTTTATTACCATCACTTAAGACTTGCCATAACCTACAGCAGGGATTCCTTCCTACTTGCCAACACAACCACCCATCCAAGACCAGTGACTGATTCAGTCAGTCCAGCGCGGTCTCCAACACAAACGAAATTGCAATCTGATCAGAAGTGGAATCAGTTACCTGTCAAATTCAGGCCTTGCTTAAAGCCATGCCCCAGTGCTCAGTGATAGTCATTGAGATTCAGGGTAGGTACAGGCAGATGTGGTTTGCCAGAACCCACTGTAAACAAAAAGTGTCAAATGTGGCAGTGGAGGAAGGAAGGGTGCAAACAAATGCAGCTTCTTCTTTTGGGTGAAGTCCTGCTTTAAGGATTGCATTGTAGGCACCACTGACTGGACAGTGTTGAAGAAGCAGAGGGTTGTTGAATTCACCCAACTGTTTTCTCCTCCAATTCACTTGTACGCCTTGTCAGCATGCGCACATTCAGAGCGCCTTATAGGTTTGCAGGGCTTCTTCTCACAGTTTGAGTGCTGCTATGCAGAAGAGGCTGGTTTTAGCTATCTACACTAATGTGTAAATACTTAGCATATTCCTCGCTTTAGCAGGATCCCTCCATCTGTGCGATGGGTCCCCCGAAGCCTCTTTTAAGAGACACTTTGGGCTGTTGTTGCACAAAGAAGTACAAGTACAATGCAAGACCAGAGCGGGAGCGGTAAGGTTTTCCTTAAGCAAGGAGTATTACACCTACAGTTAACAAGCAATTAACTTGCAGTGTGAGGAGGAGTAAATTATTTTATTTAATTCCCAGAGTTGGGCCTTACTGATTTATTAATGAATGCAGATGTACATTTACCTTTCTGGAGTTCTTTAAGTGGTTGTAAACCCTTACATATACCCAGTTAAGTGACAGGCCTCAGGTGATACACAGAGATGAAACAAATCCTCCTACATAGGTTGTACCTGTTTATCTGCAGTCTTTCATCTCTACATCTATTCAAAGTCCAAAATGTATAAAGCTTTCTGAAAGTTCAGAAAAAAGAGGGCGGAGAGGTGAAATTACACTCTGCAGAGCTCAGTGAGGAGAGTTCTGAGAGCTGATTGATGGGAAGGGACACCCCCCCTTCACACAGCACACAGGTAATGGAGGTCACTCCCCTGTCACCTTTTTCCTCTTAGTGTCATGAAAACTTGTTGGAAGTGATTCTGATGATAGCGAGTAATGAAGTACCAGACAGAAATGACACTTAGTACCCTTAATTGAGACAAGTACACATTATAGAGGGATATATTTTGTTCATATTTCATGTCTGAAGATAACAGCCACTTTAAAACTGAACTGTAGGCAAATAGAAATATACTCTGCTGCAACACATGTATGTGAACAGTTTAACCTGAAAATGATTTATAATTTTGTTTAGCTAGTGTTGTCATGAAAGCACCCCTGGTAAGGCAGCACAGCCAATCCCTGGACCTCTCTGCTTAACTGCAATGCAGTTAAGTAACACAACCTGGTCCAGGACCTACCCCAGCCTGTGATTTGAAAATGAAGGAGCAGCAACAAACTGATAAGATCATCTCTGTTATCTCACTCAGTGTAAGCATGTACTGACAGTACTGTGCAATTTACTGATTGGCTGAGGCCCCCATACTCCCTATACCAGTGCATATTCAGTTTCATATTCAAATCATACAGTGCCTTGAAAAAGTATTCATACCTCTTGAAATGTTCTACATTTTCTCATGTTACAACCAAAAACGTAAATGTATTTTATTGAGATTTTATGTGATAGACCAACACAAAGTGGTACTTAATTGTGAAGTGGAAGGAAAATCATAAATTGTTTTCCAAATTTTTTTTCATATAAATATGTAAAAAGTGTGGCATGCATTTGTATTAAGTCCCCCTGAGTCAATACTTTGTAGAACCACCTTTCACTGCAAGTCTTTTTGGGGATCTCTCTACCAGCTTTGCACATCAAGAGTGACATTTTGGCCCATCCTTCTTTGCAAAATAGCTCAAGCTCTGTCCAATTGGATGGAGAGCATCTGTGAACAGTAATTTTCAATTGGATTGAGGTCTGAACTTTGACTGAGCCATTCTAACACATGAATATGCTTTGATCTAAACCATTCCATTGTAGTTCTGGCTGTATGTTTAAGGTTGTTGTCCTGCTGGAAAGTGAACCTCTGCCCCAGTCTCAAGTCTTTTGCAGACTCTAATGCCGTGTACACAAGTCCGGTTTTCCAGTCGGAATAAACTCTGAAGGATTTTCCGACAGAGTTCCGCTGAAACTGTCTACATAGTGTCTACGTACACGCGATCACACCAAAGTCCGATCGTTAAGAACGCGGTGACGTACAACACGTACGAGAGGACTAGAAAGAGGAAGTTCAATAGCCAGTAGCCAATAGCCTTCGTCTCGTACTTGCTTCAGAGCATGTGTCGGTTTTGGTCCGTGGGAACAGCATACAGATGAGCGGTTTTCCCTATAGGAATTGGTTCCATCGGAAATATTTAAAACATGTTCTATTTCTAGGTCCGTCAGATGAGGCATACACACGATCGGAATATACAATGAAAAGCTTCTGTCTGACTTTTTCTGTCAGACATTCCGCTCATGTGTACGCAGCATAACAGGTTTTCTTCTAAGATTGCCCTGTATTTGGCTCCAGCCATCTTCCCATCAACTCTGACCAGCTTCCCTGTCCCTGCTGAAGAAAAGTATCCCCACAACATGATGCTGCCACCTCCATGTTTCACAGTGGGGATGGTGTGTTCAGGGTGATGTGCAGTGTTAGTTTCCCGCCACACATAGCGTTTTGCTTTTAGGCCAAAAAGTTACATTTTGGTCTCATCTGACCAGAGCACCTTCTTCCACATTTGCTGCATCCCCCCACGGCTTCTCTCAAACGGGACTTCTTATGGCTTTAGTTCAACAATGCCTTTTTTTATTTCCACACAAATTTGTGGAGTGCACGACTAATAGTTGCCCTGTGGACAGATTTTCCGACCTGAGCTGTGGATATCTGCAGCTCCTCCAGAGTTACCATGGGCCTCTTGGCTGCATCTCTGATTAATGCTCTCCTTGCCCGGCCTGCCAGTTTAGGTGGACGGCCATGTCTTGGTAGGTTTGCAGTTGTGCCATACTCTTTCAATTTTTGGATTTTTGGAGAATACCTTGATTTTTTTTATACAACCAGTGGTAAAGGAAACAAAAGCCTATATGAAAGATATGAAACATCTGATCCAAATACTTGAGGAAATTACACTTATTTAGTTACAGCTGACATCACTTCACTGTATACTAATATTAGCCATCAAGATGTATTATCAGCTGCTAGATGGACCCTTAGGAAATACAGCAATTTGTAGTGTAACCAAAGAAAATACCCGTTGGAGTGTCTAGAATATAGCCTTAGTCACAATTACTTTTGGTATGACCATAATTAATATAGACAAATACAAGCGGTAGCAATGGGGGCTAAGTACTCCCCAAGTGTTGCTAACAGAGGGTGTAGTCTGTGTACTAGAATGTTCATGTAATCTCCAGTACGTGTGCAGATCCAAGAGACCCCTCTGGAAAAGACTTGGGGAACATGTTCAAAATATTAAGTCAGGTTACCTTAAACATAGTGTTTCTCAAAATTTTTCAGAAGTTCATGGTAAGGATCTCAGTTCCCTCTCTTTTTGGGGTATTGAAAAATGTAAGCCCCACTGGAGAGGAAGCAATAAAGTTATTTCTCTTAGCAAATCCAAATCTCAATGAGTATTTGAAATGCAATCCTTTGCCCCCCAGGCCTTGACATTGAGTTTGATTTAAATTGCTTTATTTCTGATTATTGATATAATACTGCTTTTTTTTTTTATTGCGCTTCCTTTTTGCTCTTCCTTTTTTTTCCCCTCTCTCGTTATCCCTTTTTCGCTCTTCCTTTTTTCACTCTTCCTTTTTCGCTCTTCCTTTTTTTTTTCTCTCGCTCTTCCTTTTTCGCTCTTCCTTTTTATTTATTTATTTTTTATTTATCACTCTTCCTTTTTCGCTCTTCCTTTTTTTTTTTATTCACCCCCTCTCACTCTTCCTTTTTCGCTCTTCCTTTTTTGCTCTTTTTTTCCCCTCTCCCCTCTCTCACTCTACCTTTTTTGCTCTTCCTTTTTTGCTCTACAGGATCTGTTTTTATAACACTTCTTGTGAGTATGTACAGTTATTAGTGAGTCCTTTGCTCTTGCTTAATATACATATTGTCCATTTACATGATTAGTATTCCTATTTAAGATCACCACCGACATCCAGCACCTGCACCCTTGATGAAGTCATGTGTGTTGTGACGCAACTAGTCGGGAGAAGCTTGGTGACGTCACTTCCAGTTTACGGACGTGACTGGAAGTCTTTTCATTTGTTTGACACATTTTTTTGCTGTCTGGCCTGCTGTTGCCATTTTTATAAAAGGAGTTTTTAGATTTTTTTTAAATAAATTACTTTTACAAGTACACTATGAAGAGCCTTCTTTTTTATCTTCCATCTTGCCGATTGGGAGAAACTTTTTTTCTATGAAAGGACCATGGAGAACGGAGAAAAAGTTTAATACATTTATGGTTTGGTTGTAACATGACAAAATGTGGAAAATGTCAAGGGGTATGAATACTTATTCAAGGCACTGTATGTAAAATATGTATAGTATTTTATTCATGAAGTACCTAACTGGATTTTCTAGTGAAGTAACTTCCTTAGCCAATTACCTTGGGATATGTATGCATCAATTGATGTTAGAACTCAAACTACATATTACTCCCTGTCAGAGGGTTTAGCAATCAGAGGGTTAACATAACAGCCAGGCATAAAGCATTTTTAGAAGTAGAAGTACATTTTTAGTGAGTAATTTCACTTAGCACGGGGGGTTATTTACAAAAGGCAAATCCACTTTGCACTATAAGTGTAAAGTGCACTTGAAATTGCACTTGGGAGTGCAGTCGCTGTAAATCTGAGGGGTAGATCTGAAGTGAAGGGAAGCTCTGCTGATGTTATCATCCAATCATGTGCAAGCTAAAATGATTTTTTTTTTCCTTGCATGTCCCCCTCAGATCTACAGCGACTTTACTTCCAAGTGCACTTTCACTGCAATTTCAAGTGCAAAGTGGATTTGCCTTTCGTCAATAACCTAGGGGAGCAACTATTTATAATATATTAATATGTGAAATTGCATTATTCCTGATAACATGAACCTACCTTTCCTTTCCATTAATAAGAAGGTACATTACATAATTTTACATTGTTATTACATGTAACATGTTTACGTAAAACTGTATAGGTTAATTGTATTTGAATAAACAGTTTATAAAGCATCTCAGTACTTTTTTTCTCTGCAGAATAAGTGGATTAGTCGCAGTCCTATGCTGCAGAGAAGAGTTTACCATGCAATGGCAGCAGTCCAAAGAAAGCTTTATGTCATGGGAGGAAATGATTTAGATTACAATAATGACAGGATTTTGGTGCGGCATATAGATTCCTATAGTATCGACAATGACCAGTGGACGCGCTGCAATTTCAACTTGCTTACAGGTGAGTGTCATATTAATATACCATTACCACTTAAACTTTCATACCTTTAGAGCCCCTATGGACCAGAGCAATTGCACCAGTGATTGCTTTGTCATTACTTAAGATAACAAATTACAAACTTTTTTTTTTTGTTTTGTTGTTGTTTCTTGATAGGGGCAAAGTAAGCTTTCTTGGTTTTTTTTTTTTCAATTTTGCACTTTTATTATACAACACTGAAAAAACGAATGAATAGAAAAAATATAAAAATGAATGACAGATAAATATGGAAAATATCTGCTAAGGCGAGGAAGGCTTTAATTAGGGTTAATAAAGGGATTATGTTTTTTTTTTTTTGCCTGTAAGAATTCTTTAAGGATTTTGCTACACAGTATGTTTTCCATACGTCCTGGCTTTGAGTGGCTCGAAACAAGCTCACGGCTGCGAGAGCTTATTTTTTAAGCAGGCACAAGGCTATTTAGTAAAACTGATCTGAGTGGCTTCCCTTCAGAGAGCCTGGGACCACAATAAATGTCGTCAGGATTAGGGATGAGCTTCGTGTTCGAGTCGAACGTACGTTCGACTCGAACATTGGCTGTTCTGCCGTTCGGCGAATTCCGAACGTTTGGGCCGTTCGTGTCAAAATTCGAGTGACGCGCGCGCGGACCACAATACTCTGCGGTGGCGCAGTGCATTGCTGCCCCATGATTGGCCAAGCATGCACTGTGACCCCGCATGCTTGGCCAATCGCAGCGCCGGCAGCGAGGAGAGCCATGATTGGCCACAGGCATCCTGCCTGTGGCCAATCATAGCTCAGGCTGTGTAGTGCACGCCCCACACTATATAAGGCCGCCTTTGAGGCGGCCTCCTGTAGTGTGTTACTTAGCATCTGAAGCAGTGGGTGTTCTGTGTACCTTCAACACAGTACACACCAATCGATTTTGGCTGATTTCCTATCTTGCTGCTGTGTAGTGGTTGTTGTCTGTGCCCTGACTGCAGTATACACCACTATATTCACCTCACCTATATAGCTAGTGATCTAGCTTTAACCACTTAACTGCCCATTGCCGATTAACGGCTTCAGGGCGGTTGTTTAACTCTGAGAGGCCATTAATTAACGGACTCCCAGAATTCTGCTCTCACGTGCTCCGAGGTGCGCGCACTCGAGAGCATCCGTGACCGCCGGGTCCACAGGACCCAGCGCATCACGGATCACGGTAAACGGCCGCTCATAGCGGCCGTTTACCACGTGATTGCTCCGTCAAATGACGGAGTGATCACTTGGAAACAAACCGGCGTCATGTTATGACGCCGGTTCCTCCCTCCCCTCTCTGTACCGATCGGTACAGCGGAGGGGAAAGAGATCGGTGTCAGCAGCGATGTGGGCTGCATCTGCAGTGCCCACATCGCTGCTCACCGAATTTAACCCCTCAATTCCCTGCCAATACTCTGCAATACCAGTGCATACTCTGCAGTACCCTGCCATTACTCTGCAGTACCCCGCCATTACTCTGCAGTACCCCGCCATTACTCTGCAGTACCCCGCCATTACTCTGCAGTACCCCGCCATTACTCTGCAGTACCCCGCCATTACTCTGCAGTAACCCCCATTACTCTGCAGTAACCCCCATTACTCTGCAGTACCCCCAATACTCTGCAGTACCCTGCCATTACTCTGTAGTACCCCCCAATACTCTGCAGTACCCTGCTATTACTCTGTAGTACCCCGCCAATACCCCGCCAATACTCTGTAATACCCTGCCATAAATTGCCATACCCAGCCATACTCAGAGATACCCAGCCATACTCGGTGATACCCTGAAATACCCAGCCATAGACGCCCCCCACCCCTCACCGCCCTCCGGTGCTTCTATCAACTCGCCAGTACGATCAAAGCCAGAATCTTTTTTTTATTTTTTATTTCAGGCTTCCCAGCCTAGAGGTGAGATGTGGGGTCATATTGACCCCCCAGATTTCACTGTAAAGAGGACCTGTCACCCCATATTCCTATTACAAGGGATGTTTACATTTCTTGTAATAGGAATAAAAGTGATCAAAAATATATTTTTGGGGACAAAAAATGTCAAACTAAAATAAATAAAGAAAAATGAACAATAAAAAAATAAAATAAAAATTAAAGCGCCCATGTCCCCATGTGCTCGCATGTGCCACACATGTGAGGTATCGCCGAGAATGTTAGAGCGAGAGCAATAATTCTAGTCCTAGACCTCCTCTGCAACTCAAAACATGTAACCAGTAAAAAAAAATGTAAAGCGTCGCCTATGGGGATTTTTTAAGTAGCGACGTTTGGCGCCATTCCACGGGCATGTGCAATTTTGAAGAGTGACATGTTTGATATCTATTTACTCAGCATAACTTCATCTTTCACTTTATGCAAACATTGGGCTAACAAGTGGTTAATAATAGAGCTTGCAGTCAGTAGTGTTAGGAGATAGTGCGTGCTGTCTGCGTGCTCTGTACCCAGTACATACCGCTATAATATAGGGCAGGCCCCTACTTTCAAACATCCAACTTACAAACATCTCCTACTTGCAAACGCAAGGAGACAGCAGCAAGTGAGATGAAAAAAGATGGACGACAAAACAAATTATACAGGGGTGATAACCCTTCCCTATGTTTTCCAAAAAGCTTAAAAATAGTTTTTTTGACTGGAGCTACACTTTAAAAATGTACCGGTTGAAAATGACAAACAGATTCAACTTAACACAACAAACCTACACAGTCCCTGTCTTGTTTGCACCGCCTGTATACTGCTGTTCTGAGTATATAGGGCCTGGGGGCCACACGCATTTCCTTTTTTTAATATGGGTACGGGGTTCCCCTTAATATGCGTACAAGACCCAAATAGGCTGGTAATGGGCAGGGAGGGCTACCCATGCCATGTTTCTCAATGATTTTCAACCATATTGCAGGAACCAGATATAACATTAAAACCGCAAGCAGTTTTAAATGGTGTTATTTCCGTTTAATGTCATTTTGTGCAGGGACTGTTTTAAACACGGGAAACACGTGGCACTTCACAGGCATACTACAGACACCCCCCAGGCACCATATTTAAAGGAATATTTCACTTTTTTTTTTTCACTTTAATCGTCATTAAAATCAGTGCTCCCGCCAAAACGGCAGTTTTTAAAACTTTTTTTTGCAGTGACCCATGTCCCCTGAGGCAGGAGGCAGGTCCCCAAACCCTTTTTAGGACACTACCTTCCATATTAGCCGTTAAAATTAGCACTTTCCATTTCGAACGTTCGAGTCCCATAGACTTCAATGGGGTTCTAACGTTCGTACCGAACGCGGGGGTCGTTCGCAAGTTCTGGTGCGAACCGAACCGGGGGGTGTTCGGCTCATCCCTAGTCAGGATGGCAAGCAGGAGGACATCAAGATTCATCCATTTCCCAACATTACTGCAATATGAGACTTGAAGTGTCTAGCACTTGCGGGTTCGGCGCTAGAAAAATGTCAACAGCAATGCTGGTTAAACAGCAGCTCAAGCACAGTCTATGCTCAATCAAATGGAGAGACATTAGGGGACTAATATAACCCTGATGTCCCTATAAAGAGTACCTGTCACTTGCCCAATGCCATCACATGAGGGCTTTTTGGCCCCTTTGTGATAGCAATAAAGTTCCAAAGTGGAAACAAAAGTTACACATTTTAAACATAAAAAGTGAATGCAAATGCACTTGTACGGTGCACAAGTGTTGCTTGCTGATAATTTTAAGTACCCCAATTTTTCAGGCACATGCAGTTTTCTGGCCTCAGATATTTGGTACCTATTTATTCTACAGAACCCAATCTGTTATTTCATACAAAAAAAAATAAAAAAAACAGATCTTATTTTGTTTGTATGCATTAGAATTATTTTTAGTAAAAATCCAGACTTGATAAACAGTTGTGCAAATATTGTGTGACATAAAAAACCTGCAGCTACCATCCACTTTAACATGTATGCAAAAAAATTTGAAATTAGCTCTGGTAGCGAAAAGATTAACTGATATCATATGCAAAATCCACAGCTTAGATTGACATATGAATGAAATAGTAAATACAATGAAGCAATACAATGTTATATTGTATTTATTCATTGACCCTGGAAGACTATCCGCAAGTGTCATTTGCATTTTGACAGGAGCTCCTGCTGTGTATTACATAGCAATCTTGGCTGTATTTTGACAGCCGATGATTGCGGGTGGGAGTGGCAGCGGGGGGTGAGGAGCTGAACGCAGCAGATATGTCCTAGAAACTTTGTTGAAACTTATACCATTATTTCTATTTCTTCTATAAAAATATCAGACCTAATGAATAAGGAAATTAAGCTAGTCATAGCAAAGAACTTATTTTATAATCGTGGACTGGATGTTACCTGAATGAACTGTTTCGTTTTTGATACATCTAATTCTGACTATACAGATAATGAAGTATTTAAAATAAAAGTGTTTTTTTTTTTTATAAAAAAAATAAAAAATTCTGCATTGCAATAAACATCCTTTTAGTAAATTGTTTACATTGAAATGCTAAATGCAGCATGGATGATCAAAGCCAACTTTTTTTTACATTGAACGATAACTTTTGAACGAATTATTAAAGCTGAGCTCTGGGAACAAAAACATTTATTAACATATTTTCCTCAATGGCCAAATGGAATATAATTCCACTTTGTGTGCACCAAATGTCTTTGTAAATCTAGATGTTAAAGTGCAAAATAGCAAGTATGTCATCACTGCACTGCACACAGCCTGCACAGTGAGCAATGCTACTAGAGGGACCCAGCAGGTTTAGGCACTATGGGAAGGGGCGGATACAAGACCAGTCACCCTGCAGAAGGAGAGATCGCAGCAGTGACCAGTCTTCATAACAGGAAGCTCCTACACAAACAAGTGTTACTGGATTACAGCACAGGTCTGCAAGAAATGCAGATGCGGCGTTGCACTGATTAGGACGGTCCTATTGAAGGCAATTGCCGCCGATTTGACATGTCAAATCACACAGTAAAATGCTCCTGTGTGAGCCCAAGTTCACACTGAGCTGCGGTAATGAATGAAGCCATGCGAGTTCACTCACGCATGTCTGCCGCGATTTCAAAGACATCTGTGCGGATTTCTGCACAGATATTAATGTAAATCACATCCTAAAATTGCAAAAATTAGTACAGAAGCAACTTTTTATTAAATCGGTGCAGCTCCGTAGATGCATCGTCGCACCGATTAAGACGGTGCCATTGACGGCAATTGCTGCTGATTAGACATGTCAAATTGCATGTCAAAACACTCCAGTGTGAACCAGGGCTTAAGGAATCTATACAGAAGTTACACGAACTCTAGCATATGTGGCCAATTTAACCCCTTCCTGAAAAAAGCTAAGCAAACAAAAAAAAATTAACGACCGAGTGCAGCTTTGGTAAAACTGTACACATCATTGCAACTACTTAGTGTATCCAGGTGAATTATATCTTATTTTTAAAGGATAAATTATGCCTTCATTTTGTGCCAATTGGCAGCAAAGGAATATCTCTTTTTTTGTTTTTTATTGTCAATTGAAATTTGGCCCAAAATAGGAAAAAAATATTATAATTTTTATTAACTGTAGCTGTATATTTCTTGCCATCCCCACGACATGACCTACCACCAAAAAACCCTGAAATAAATTCTCCTACTCCTGACATTTGTGGTGCTACCACATATGTATATTATTTGTTGTTTGTACCTCTAGTAGGGCCAAGAAACAATAATGCATATTTTTGCTTCTTTTTTTAATGTTATCTAAATACACTGACACCTAAGACTCGCTCACACAGGCATCCAGAGGGCAACAAAAGCAAAAGGTTGAGCCATGGTTTAACCACCCCCCGACTGTCCACTTAAAGAAGGGCATGCAGCCGCTCAGGGCACTGTATATACTGGGGCTTTGATTTAAGGCTATGGCAAAAATTAGACTGCATATCATATTCAGAGGACAGTACTGCACGCAACTCATTCTGAGGAAATGCAAAGTAAGCAAAGTAATCTCTGAATGGCACCCATGCCCACCAGTCAACCTCCTGCTTTCAGAATGCAGCAGGACAACCACTTGGCAGGGGACCTGGAAGCTATTGAAGATCACTGTAATAGCAGTGTCTAGTACAGTGACTTCCAGCTTCGAGAGGGATTCCACAGGTATGGCATAGTACATTGCTCCTCGTTGCACCAGTGTAACTGTGTAAAAATATCCATACCTGGAATTCTTTAATGTTTTGGGCATCATTCTACCTCGAACCCAGGACCGGTGGTTGAATGTTGTTTTTGCAGGGGACAGGGATAAATACAAGATGAGTATTGCAGTAAGAGCTTTATTTTTCAGAATTGGTAGGCTGCTAGTAAAAGAAGAAAATAGAATTAGGCTTTAACACTTTACTTTACCCTAATACTTTAACATAACCCTGAGCCATCATCTCCTCTGCAATGAACGAACTTAAAAGAGTTCAGCTCTGAGCTTTTTGGTGTTCAAAGCCAGGCACTTGGGTGTTTACAGTACATGCCAGAGTCACAATGCTTTGCATCCGAGTCAAAAATTGTTGCTTCCTGTCACACTTCAAGCAAGGGCGTGTTGCAACCACATGCCATACATGCATTTAAATGTAGTCTTTGCTTGTTTACCTTTTTACCTGATAGGTGAAGTAAAAATGTCAGAAAAAAGCCCTGTACACAAGGGCTGAAGGTCAGGAGACATTGGGTGGTTAAAGAAAAC
This sequence comes from Lithobates pipiens, assembly GCF_037356315.1. Classification (NCBI taxonomy): domain Eukaryota; kingdom Metazoa; phylum Chordata; class Amphibia; order Anura; family Ranidae; genus Lithobates; species Lithobates pipiens. Next base: position 311,608,601 of record NW_027507758.1, on the reverse strand, counting down.
AGCCAACATTCGGCCATGCTTCTGTCGGACGTGCATGCTGGAAAACCAGCATCTCACGACTCCTGATTGGCGCTCTCAGCCAATGGCAGAGAGGGCTGATCGGAGTGTTCTGCTGGGGGGAATGCCCCCTGTCAGGACACAATGGCTCAGCAGCGGAGATCGCTGAAATAACCTTGCATGGTGGAAGTGAGGTCTTTTTGGTTCAACCCGTGGGGTTGAACGAAAACAAAAAAACTATAAGTGTGTACCTGGCTTAAGCCTGTATCAAATACAGAATACAGTTAGGTTTATAGGTTAGAGGTTATGGTAGGTAAAATTATACCATAGGTTAGCACTTAAACTGATTTGTATTGTCTGGTATAAAGAGGGGTTACAAGGGTTTAATGGATAATAACCTTGTGGATTTACATTGAGCGACAAATTGATTAGCTAATCTATTTCTATACATTCATTAGTCAGATTGGATAGGGTTTTTATTACTATCAATTTAATTATCAGATAATTTCATTCACTTGTTAAATCTTGTCCTGAGAGGAAACGAAGGGAAATCTACATAACAGAGACACAGACAGACACCCACGCACTAAATAATAAAAATGATAGTTTTGGCTTTATTGTTAAGCTAGCCATACATACGAACTTCAGCCAGTTCAGCAAGACCCAGCCAAGTTTTTATCCATGTATAGGCACCTTGGTTATTCACACTAATGCGGTTTTTGATGCTTTATGTATTTTGCAGAAATGCAGGGAACTTTTTTTAAACATGGGTTCCTATGGAACATGTTCACAGGCTTTTTTGCGCCTCTGTGTTTTTGGAAAGGGTCGGGGAAATCTTTTCTGCAAAATGCAGCATTTTGCATGTAACAGATGTCAATGGACCCGCATCCAAAATGCTAGTAGTGCGTTTTTACCATGATGTCTTTTTTTATATTCACTGTAAATAGCTGGTTAATAAGGAGCAGGTCGGGAACCCTGCCTCCGCGTCCTCAGCAGTAGATGAGTCATCAGCCATCAGCGGGCTTCCCCACTGACAGCTAAATGTAAAAGAAAAAATTGCAGCTAAAATTCACAAAAAAGACAGCGTGGGGTGCCCCCCAGTCTATGCCAGGCCCTTCAGTCTGGTATGGATTTTTTGAAATGGCGTGAGGTCCCCCCAAAATCCATACCAGACCCTTATCCGAGCATGCAGCCCAGCAGGTCAGGAAAGGAAGGGGACAAATGAGCACCCCCCTTCTGAACCATACCAGACGGCATGCCCTTAACATGGGGTGATGGGTGCTTTGGGGCGGGGGGGCTCTGCGCCCCCCACCACAAGGCATCTTGCCCTGGTGATGATGGGGACAAGGGCCTCTTTCCGACAACCCTAGCCAGTGGTTGTCAGGGTCTGTGGGCAGGGGCTTATCTGAATCTGGAAGCCCCCTTTAACAAGGGGGCCCCCAGATCAGACCCCCCATGTAAATGGGTATCAGGGACTTCATACCCTTATCCATTCACCAAAAATGCAGTGAAATTGTAAGAATAAAAAAGGGCAGGTTTTTGACATGTTCTTTATTAAAAAAAATAACTGTCTTCTCCCCATGCTGCCTTCTTCTCCCGCCACCATCTCTCCTGGAGCGGTCTTCTCCCACGCTCTGCTTTCTTCTTTCTCGCCGCCGGTTACCTGCTGAAAATAAAAAAAGACCCTCTTCTCCTGTCTTCCTTCGTTGTGATGTCCCCGTTGCCTGACATCTCTTATGTAGCCTTATGATGTCACAAGGGGGGGGGGGCTCTCCGTGATGTCAAATGGCCATGCCCCATGGCTACATAAGAGATTTCAGACAGCGAGGGATGTCACAACGGTGGATAACACCATCAGGAGAAGAGTGTTTTTTTTGTTTTCAGAGGGTAACCGTTGCGAGGAAGAAGACAGAGGTGCGGGAGAAGACAGCTCCGGGAGAGACGTGGCAGAAGAAGGCACCAGGAGAGACTGTGGCGGGAGAAGACTGCTTGGGGAGAAGACATAGCTATTTTTTTTTATACAGGACTTTTCTCAAAAACCGGCTCTTGTTTTTTTTTTTCTACATTTCACTGCTTTTTTGGTGAACGGGTAGGGATACGATGTACCTGATACCAATTCACATGGGGGGGCTGGATCTGGGGGCCCCATGTTAAAGGGGGCTTCCAGATTCTGATAAGTTCCTTGCCCGCAGACCTGGACAACCACCGGCCAGGGTTGTTGGCAAGAGGTCCTTGTCCCCATCAACATAGCGGCAAGGTGCTTTGAGGTGGGGGTCGCAGAACACACACCCCCCCGTGAATCAGATCTCCCTACGAGAAATGTGTGATGACAGGCTGTTGGCGGAAAATCTAACCGTTTGTACGCTCCATCGGATAATTGTTGTTGGATTTTTTGCGGAAAAATGTTGGATAGCAGGTTGTAAAATTTTCCACGGACAAATGACTGTTTTCTGATTTTACAAGCATGTGTACACAAGTCCGTTGGACAAAAGTGCAAAGTACAAACGAGCAATGCTCGGAAGCAAGGACGAGCCAGAAGCAGTCAGTCTTGTAAATTAGCGTTCGTAATGGAGAATTACCATTCATGACGTGGCAAATTATGAAATCTCGAAATGCAGCGCACATTCTCTTCTTTAATGGAATGATAGTGAAGCTGCTTTGCTGGTGATACTGATGGAGTTATTGCAAACACATTTTCAAATGCTTTTTTTTCCTAGTGATATGAAGATTATTATGCTTTTTTTTTTGGGCAAGTTAACACAACACCATTATCACGTAGTTTTTAAGTTCAAAGGTACAACTATGTTGGTGTTAATTTTACATTGTAACTGCCTACTCCCAAACTGTCAATTCAAGTAAAACACATAGCCAAGTATTATTCTTCACATTTTTTTTATTGTGCATTAAAAAAAGAAAACAAATTAAAAATTAGACATGCTATCTGCCAATAGAACTTAACCAAAAAGTGCATTCTATGCATCCAAAAATATAGAAAATCAAATAATTATTATTCAACCAAAAAAATAAAATAAAAGCCTCATGCATGTGTCCTGCTTCTTAATATAGGGGGTCAACAATGCCTAGAGTTGGTGAAATCAAGGGTCCGTCATCCAGAGATAATTCCGAAAAACATCTAGATTATTCTCCTGAAGCTCCTGCAGCAAAGGCATATGACATAATTTTGGTCCAAGAACTCCTCCTGTTCCTGGACTGGACTTGGGTCAAAGCAATAACTCTAAGGCCAATAATAAATAACACGTTATCTCCTCTGATTCCGCAACATGTCTGGTTGACATGTTGCAAAATGAAAAGCACGAATCAACACACACCAAACTTTTACTAGCATGAAATTGGCAGAAGGAGCCCAAAGGGTGGTGCTAAAGAGCTGAAAAACCATATAGTATGTCAGTACATTCAAGTTTGTTGGCCGACAATTCCTTTTCTTTTTGTATGCAAGACAAAATCCAGGCACACGCCTTCAGACAAAAGTCAGAGGATTTGTCTGTGGAAAATCTGATCATGTGTACGAGGCTTCACTTTACATGACCATTGCAGTTCCCATAAAATGCCAAAGTAGCATCCAAAGTGAGGTATTAATATACACTGGATTAGCTAAAACATTTTGTAGATTCTGTACCAAGTTACAAAGGTAACATTTGTCAAACAAAACAAAACTTTTTTTTACAATTTTTTGTCACATAGGACAAAAAAAAAAATGATTCGGAGAGTGCACAGTTCCAAATACCAATATGCGGAAATCATTGAATGTCTTCTTTTGTAGGAGAGATTTTAATGCTTAATTTTATTATTTTGTGTGCCAGAGCCATCATACTCTGAGCTTGGTATTGGAAACAAAAATACTTTGAAACCCTTGTTTATAGAACAAACTAGTTTTTAGTTAAAGCTGCACACATTTGGAGTCCCTACAATCAGACTGAATTGCCTAAAATGTTTGGTGCAAAAGTACCATTTGCTAAAAAATTTTGTAAAATGGGCCTGCTCCCGAATTCTAGGAGGCAGCTAGAAAATGTTAGGGGTCTGGAATGATGGGGCTTTAATCATACATATGAAGGTCTCACCTTCCCTTCAGCATTCATAGGTACAGTTTTCTTTCTTTCTACACAGATCAGTTAAATGTGCAGTTCTCTGAACCCCTGCCTTCCCCAGTGCAATAATATATAGCCTGTTACACAATTGTCGTACCAAGCCCACCTCCGCTAATGCTTGTTATATAACACTTGAACTTGATGATTATGGTAAAGCTTTGTACTTTCATTAGAGAAAGTGACTTGCAGCACTGTGCCAACTGCCAGGAAAATAGGATTTTTTGTACTCATTGTAAAATACTTTTCTCTGTAATTCACCGACTGACACAGCTCCTCTCTTAGCCATTGGGTTGTTACGCCACCTTTAGGAGAAGACTAGGCAATACATGTTATGAAAAAACACAGAACTTTTGGTTCCGCCCAAGGAGCGGTCCCTTACGTAACAACCCTCCAGCCTGTCATGCAGCCATCAGTACGTGAACAAGCAGTATAACGCAAAGAAAATTAGGAGGGGCGGGTGCTGTGTCAGTCGGTGAATTACAGAGAAAAGGATTTTACGGTCAGTACAAAAAATCCTATTTTCTCTTATATTCACGGAGTGACACAGCTCCCCTTTTTTTTAGCCATTGGGACGTCACCCAAGCAGTGCCAAAAAACGAGGGGTGGGAAAAACAGCATAAAACTTCATCCACCATGGCAAGTGGGAACTAGTATAAATGACAGTGTGTGGGAAAAAAACCACCACAAACACAGGGTGCTCCTCAACAGAGAGACACCACCCTCGAACCGCACCAAAACTGCGGTAACAAATGCAACAGTGCATTAACTTAAAGGTACTGCATTTTTACCCCAAAAAACAGAAAAAAGGAAAAAATTGTATATGCAATTGCAACTACAAAGCCGCCTGCAAAACTAAGCGGCCAAAACAGGCATCAGCCGATGCACTGACATCTACCTTTTTAGAATTTTGTGAAGGTGTGAACAGACGACCAGGTCGCCGCTTTACACAATTGAGCGACAGACGATTGATGTCGGAAGGCCCAAGACGTTCCCATTGCCCTCGTGGAGTTGGCTGTGACCGGAAAAGGGGGCACCTGCCCCTTCAAGGCGTAGGCTTGTACTACAATCTGCCTGATCGACCTGGAAATGGTGGCCGACGAGACCGCCATGCCTTTCTTTGGACCAGCCACCGAAACAAACAGTGAGTCTGACTTCCAGAAGGGAGCCGTGCTGACAAATACACCTTCAGAGCCCGAACCACGTCCAGGGCATGAAGGGCCACCTGCTTAGGATGCGTCGGCTTAGGACACAAGATGGCAACACAATGTCCTCATTAATGTGAAAAGCAGAGACCACCTTCGGCAGAAAAGAAGGTTGCAGACGCAACACCACCTTATCCTTGTGGATAACCAGATAGGGCGACTTGTAGGAAAAGGCCGCCAGTTCCAAAACCCTCCTGTCCAATGTGATGGCCACTAGAAAGACTACTTTCTGGGAAAGGGTCAACAGAGGGATCTCTCTGATGTTTTCAAATGGCGGTTTTTGCAGTGCCGACAACACCAGATTCAGATCCCACAGAGGCAACGGTGAACGCACCGGAGGAACAACATGCCGGACCCCTTGGACAAAAGTACTCACTAGAGAGTGAGACGCCAAAAAATGACAGCCAAGGCTGATATTTGTCTTTAATGGTGCTCAAGGCCAATTTCTGGTCTAGTTCTTGCTGAAGAAACAGCAGGATCCTGGATATAGAAAAGGAGTGCGGATCCCATCCTTTCTCCTCACACATGGAGATGTAAGCCTTCCAGGTACGATGATATATGTTCCGAGAAGAAGATTTCCATGCTCTCAACATAGTTAGGATCACCGAGTCCGACAGACCACGGTTCCTCAACACCTGGCTCTCAATAGCCATGCCGTTAAAGCCAGCGATGGTAAAGCAGGATGGAGAATTGGACCTTGAGACAGAAGGTCTTCTCGCAACGGCAGTCGCCAGGGAGCGTCTGCCACTAGGTCTGCGTACCAGGGACACTGGGGCCAATCTGGGGCAATCAGTATTACTGGGATCCCCTCAGCCTCCACTCTGCGAAGCAGATGTGGTAACAGTATCAGTGGAGGAAAGGCATAGATCAGCAGATACTGATCCCACGGAGCTACCAGCGCATCTGATCACGGTTGTTTTGTCCTGGACACGAATCTTGGCACCTTTCCGATTGAGACGGGAGGCCAGAAGATCCACGTCTGGTGTGCCCCACCACAGGCACAGTAGCCTGAACACCTCTGGATGCAACGCCCATTCTCCTGGGTCCAGCATCTGGTGACTTAGATAGTTCGTCTGCCAGTTCTCCACTCCCGGGATGCAAAAGGCCAACAGGGATGGCTGCTGGCCTTGGCACACTGTGATGCAGACATCAGTAGCCCGCTCATATGTGCGCCCTGGAGCATAAAAGCTCACGACCACCTCTGGAGCTGAGGTATGTCGTGGTCAGCCTAGCGCATAGCTCCGACCTGCACACGCTCACTGGCCAGGCTGGGGAGACTACAAGGATAAGAGTATCCAGCCTGTCACCCAGCCGGCTGTTGATAGCAAATCACAGGATCTTTCATCTTGCGCAAAAAGCAAACCTTCTGCAGAAAAACACGGACCGATGGGCCTGTCAGGGTTCCTAGGTCCTTCTCCTTCACTAGGCAAAATAAAACTGATGGCTGCATGGCAGGCTGGGAGGTTGTTACCTAAGGGCGGAACTAAAAGTTCTGTGTTTTTTCATAACATGGAATACCTAGTCTTCTTCTAAAGGTGGCATAACAACCCAATGGCCAAGAGAGGAGCTGTGTCAGTCGGTGAATATAAGAGAAACAGGATTTCCCCTCTGCTGTCCTTTGGGAGGAACGTTTCAATAGGGAGCATAGGGGTACCAAGACACCATTTGTAATATGTGATGGACACAAGGACATGCTACTGGAAGGAGGATGTGGGCCTAATATTATGCTTGAAAATACATAGGGATTTTTCATCCAGACCTTTTGTGCCGACACATATTCTTAATGTGATAATCCACAATTGGCAACCTGGCTGTACTTTTAGCTTTTCCCCTTGTTTTGGTGATTATTGTGCAATCCTACATTGTTATCATGGTGATCATCTAGTGGAAGAGGATGAATTGACTTACTGTATATGTAACAGGTGCGGATCCTAAAGAAGTGAGTTCTTTGCAAAACACTTTGATCATTGACACCAGATACTTATCACTTGTCATATACATAAGACCCTTGTTTTTTACATTTTATGTCTTATTTTAACATTTTTGTCTTACCCAAAATGGGTAGTAAAAGACTCTTTTTTTATAGGGGTACCCAGGCCCTACTTTATGGCAGGGAACACCTAAGACTGATTAAGAAGTCTGGAGCAGCTTGAGAGCAGGTTGTCCATGGTATAAAATAATACACTATCAAGATGGTGTGTGGATAATTATCTGGCACCACATGCCAAATAACCAGTAAATAGAGATTTGAAATGGAGTTTAAAGGTGGCTACAACATGTAAAAGTTAATTAAAATAACATTCACATATTAATACACACAGTAAAATTACACTTTCACTCTCATACATGATGGTACAACATTAAAAAATCAATTCTGCACAGATTGCATCAGTAGGAAGGTATAGCTCCACCCAATTATGAAATACCCCCTTGGTTTGCTAAAAATTACTGATACGTATAGCAATACACCAATTGGTACACCAATGGCAGACATAGAAGTTCAAATAATAAATGAATAAGCTGGGATGTCCAAGGAAGTTGAAACCCCAACACATTTCATGGGGGTATCTTGCTTCTTCAGGAGGATATAGTGGGACTAAAGGTTCTACATTTAAATAGTATAATGTACCATTCTACACTAATATTAAGACAAATTAATATAACAACCCATATGAACAGCAAAAAAATTAAGTTTGCTACTTGCGCACCAATGGACTCATGACAGTTACTGGCACCAGACTGGGACTTTCATGGGGGGGGGGGGCCTTAACATGGGATCAAACAGAGGGCAGTACTATGGGGAGGACATACATGACCAGTAAAGCATATACAGTGGTACCTTGGATTATGAGCATAATTAGTTCCAGAAGAATTCTTGTAATCCAAAGCACTTGTATAGCATTTCCCCATTGGAAATAATGGAAACTCAGATAATCTGTTCCAGTGGCACTGCTAGTGTATGCAGTACTGAATGTAACCAAAGGTGGGGGCGCTGGAGACATTCATAAGCACGGATGCACTCAGGAACAGAGTGGTTCTAAGTGTTTCCGAACGGCTTCGAGTGTCACCGGCACCTCTGGCCAAATATAGTACTGCACACCCCAGAGCCCAGAGACTTGAATCCTGCTTGCAAACCAATTCAGGATTTAAAAAAAAAGCTTGTATTGTGAAACGTTTATAAACTGCATTACTCGCAATCTGAGGTATTACTGTATGCCAAATATAGATGTGCAGATATAATGATACGAAGAAAATAAACCATGTCCATGAAAGATGCACACGCCATCACTGTCGCGTGGCATCTTCTTTCATTTGTGTTTAACATGTTCCCCTCGTAGACACTGCTGCTCACAGTAGGAGGGTTTCAGCAACAGGGGCAGTATTGTCCATCCAGAAAACAGCAGGCAATACTAGGTGTGGCCAGATGCTGATCGGTGAGCTACCGGTTAGTCAACCAACAATGACAATGCTGATAGCCACTCCCCCATAAACATCTGCTCATCCCACTTTCGTGCAAGCAGGCACAGCCTGAGAGTGACAACTCTACTCTGAATTCAGGAGCAGTGCAGCATCATTGCCATACAGCACAGGAAACTGTATTAGGTGAACTTCAATGGCAGGAACATCAAGTACTTGTGGGAGATTTGCAGGGGTATTAAGAGAAAATGGTCAGTGAACATGCACTTACAGTACAATTAAACTCTGTAGCACATGTTTTAAATGAGGGGCCAAGGTTCTACTTTAGGCAAGTTCATTGAAATAAAGTCCAACTGCCCTAAATGGCAGGTGTCATGTCCTCCTGAGTATTATTCATGCATCAGTATTACAGAAGGTCAATATTTTTTGTTTCTCCTCGAGTTTGCATACCAAACAATGCACATTAAAAGTGCACATGAAAATGCATACAGGCAATATTCTGGACACCTTTGAAACATACAGTATGCACACAGGCAATTATTATTATTTTTTCCTTTCAAAGGACAAAATGAATCTGGAATCGCAGTACATAATGGAAGAATTTACTTGGTTGGTGGTTACTCTATTTGGACAAATGAACCTTTGGCGTGTATACAGGTATGTAATCAGGAGCTAAACATACATTTTGTCCGGGAAATAAAAATGTACATGAAAAGTATACTTTTGGCATTCTTTAACATCTTAAAATGCCTCCTGCACTGGATAGCTATTGGTTAAATTTTTTTAGAAGATCCTGGAATTAGAAACTCTGGAGAGAAACCATGCTAGATGCTATCTATGCCAAAGGTCAATGTGAGATGATGCAGCTAGCATACTTGGTATACTATGTACAATGTATAAAGTAATGATTGTGTTCACTTCTCAGCACATATTTAACACATCTAGTTCACTGTTCACCCAAATGCCTGCCCTTTATAATGGCAAACAGCTGATTGGAAATGACTACTCCATTGCTCTAGTGTAAAATGATATGAGCCAAATTCACTAAGCTATAACAACCATAATTTACCTTTGATTAACCTTTTTTTTTTTTTTTTTAACAGTGTTAATGAGAGCTTAAAATAATCACAACAGGAAAGATTATTATTAATATATTGGTGGCTTAGTGAATGGAGTTTTATTTCTGAAAAAAAACAGGTTCATGTAGCCCCTAGCAAATAGTTCCCACTGTTTTCTAAAAAAAAAATATGCCAGAATTTCAATCTTTTATGGATAGGGCTAAGCAACGGGTGTTCTTAAACTGGAACGTGAGGCTGGGAGGGGAATGATTACATGATCTCTTCACACACACTATATTATATATATACATACATACACACACTTAAATGTATCTAAGTTGCAAACCAATTGGAAAATAGTGTCTATATACTGCCAGTCTCTGATTTTTATAGATGTCAGAGAAAATGTTACTTGGTTTAAGAGTTTACTTCACAATTGAATCAGCGCACACATATATTTCAAACAGCGCTGAAAATATCTGACTCAGAGTATCTGTTGCAGAACACTACAGGTTTTGTTATGTTCACAATTTGATAGATGTACTGAGGTAGCCCCATGTCTTGGGTTAACTGGAAGTATATTCTTCGGTCTCTGGAACCAGGAAAATTAAACAAATCATGATGCTCAATAGAAAAACACTAATTACAAGATAAGTATTGCTCATTCATTAAGCAGTATTGGAGTCATGCATCAAGTATGAAGAAGGGATCAGGGCAGGCCGGTCACTACACAGCGTAGCTGAATCCACTCCATCACCAGCTCAGTGTGTGTCCTGGATTTTAATGCAACTGGGGAAGGAAGAAGCTTGTAAACACTACATCAACCTGGGCAGTAATTAGGATTATTTATGCCAGGTGAAGATACACTATAACTTTTTGCTTTAGAGGTTGGAAAGTAAAGATGAAACAGAAAATATACCGGTTACTAAGATCAAACACAACGTGTTTTTGTATAATTAAGGCATCATACACACAAGCTTCCCAGAGACGTGTCAAAGTGGGAATAAAACAAATATTATATTGCAGCTTACCAGTTCTTAGATGTAGTGGCTATGTTTGTTTTATTTTTTGGCCTTTTCCCCTTTATTGTCACCCGTTGACCCACCCAGTAAGTCTGTTATTTTTCAACGTCCTATAACAGACCATGTTGTCCATCAAAAGTGTCTGTTAAGAGTTCTGGGACCAGACTCTCTCATCCTTTTTAGCACAGTGGAACCCTTGAAATAACTGTGGGGGCTCAAGGAATCCCTGCTAATATTTACTATAGCTACAGCTGAAACACATCCCATTTTGATGACTACTTCTGGCTTGCGGTCCACGCTGGTTGTCATCCCCCTCTGTTGATGTCATTTCTGGGATCCTCTGCTCCTCTGTGATCCTGACAGTGTGATTGTTTCATCAGTGTCTCCAGAGCCGTAGGAAGTTCATCTGCAGGCCACCCTGGGATCTTCCGCTGCCATACACTGACATCATTGGGATTTCTCAACACACTGGGTGCCCTACTTATGCCGGATCACTCACTTTATGTACATGTGACATGCCTTCATTCACTGCACATCCTGTGTTTTTAACCCATTTTGGGAACATTAAAACTTTCTGTTTTTGTTTGTTTTCTAGAGATTGCCCTTCTCTGCAAGTACAGCCTTGAGTGCTGAAGAAACATGCATACATACACATTGGATTATCCTAATTGTTTTTTTTTATATAGACTATTTTAGATATAGACATTTTCTGCCTGGTCCATTCACTAAGAGCGCCCTTATATATACTTTTATCTATACTCAGTGAAGTGAAAAGCCTCAGATACACAGGGATGAAACAAATCTCCCTACATAAGTTTTACATGTATATCTGGGGAGGGGAGGGGAGTCTGGGCTTACACTGTGTGAGAGCTGACTGGAGGAAAGGCACACACCCCCACTCCACAAAGGAACATGCAGAGATGTATTATGGATACACAAGCTCTCTCCCCAACACAAGTTTCCAGCTGCTATCTCAACTTGTCAGAAGTGACTCTGCTGATAAACAGAACAGAGCAGCAGAAAGACATGGAACTTAGAGCTTTGTAGAGAAATAAGTAAACACTATAGATATGTGCCTAGGTCAAATTTCAGGAATGGGGGTTACAACTAATTTAAGTTTAAAAATTCCCTTCTCAGATAGCAAGAAAAATAAATTATTGGTGTCTGGAGAAACTTATCTGAGAGGCAGAAATTGCTTTTTTCCTCGAGGAAGCCCAAACAACCTTTGGAAGAACCCTGATTGAAAAAAGGCTGCTTGGGACACACCATTTAATGCTGACAGGGGTGCTTACTGTGGTTAGCTTTTATTCTTAAAAAGTGTTAGCTGGGGTTCAGCTTTAATTTGTTAGTCAAGTTCCTTTAAATCTGCTAGTGTATCAGACGCTAAATTTCAAGAATAATTCCAGGTATCGGCATGTTATACATAGTTTCATTGGTCTAAGCTGGGCCAATGTAACTATGTATATACCATACCTGGCCGCTGCCACTGGAAACCGCTGAAATAGACAGCGCTACTTCAGTGAGCTCCACTTGCTTCCATGACCCACGTCGAGCAGTTGCTCTCCCACATTGTGAATACAGGTCTTGTTTTGCATTCTCTGCATGAATGTAAAGAACTTTGATTGGACAAGGTAAAGCGGCATGCGCTCCCCCACGTGTAATCAGAGAATGGCTCATTTCGCAATTGAGTACAATCCCTCTGTCATTATGAATTAAGGAATCTGAAAAGTCAATCGAGGTGTCACCTTTCCAAAGGAACGAGTCCACAGGGCCAAATTAGGCCTCTGTTGTGCATAGATGACATCCTCTTCCCACTCGGCCCTGAACAAATTCTGTACACTAGGGGCATATTTAGCCCCCATCGAGACACCTCTATTCTGTAGAAAATTATTTTACCCAAGCCAAAAATAATGGTGCATCGCCTCAAATTTGAGAAGGTCTACCACAAAATCCTTCTGAATAGGTAATAGACCAGACGTAGAATTAAGATGGTGTGATACTGCCGCCATGCCCCTGTCATGAGGAATAATGGTATAAGAGCTTTTTCATTGTCAGTTAGTGTCTAAAGTGTTTAAATTAAAGATCCCTGTACCCCCTTCTCCTTGTTGCTTGAAGTCTCCTCCCCCCTCTGGTTCCTCTTTTTAATTTTCCATTTCTCTTTGATAATGGCCTTGTTGGGGAAAACCCCCATAGGATGGTCTACCTGGGGGGCCCTAATTGTAAGAAAAATTGGGCTTTATAGCTCCTGATCTTCCTTTTGTTGGTCTCCACATAGGCCTTGGGCCAGACCCCTGACCATACCCATAGGGGTAGTTGTCTATTTCCTCCATAGAGCTGGGTTGGTAAAAGTACCCGTTGCCGTATGATCAGTAAAACGGATCGTTGATTGGGGCCACGGTTAGGAGCACCACGAGTCATAGGTTGCTGATTCCTAGGGCCTCCTAGGTCCAGAATACATTTGGCCCCAAGGGTGGCGGGGTGAAGGTCTCTCTCCACCCAAGGGTTCAAACCTAGTATTGGTAGGAATAGGATAGTCATAATTATAACTTGTTGATTTCCAAAAAAAATGTTGGTTCGAAAAAAGGGTCTATTGCCATTATTATTGTTCCTGCCTTCGGGTGACCAAAAGCCATTTTTTTCCCTTGTTAAGAAGGAACTTGATAGATGATAAAATCAGCAGAGCTTCCCCTCATTTCAGATGTACCCCTTAGATTTAGAGAGACTGCACTTTCAGTGCAAAGTGGATTTGCAAATCCACTTGCACTGCAAGTTGACTTGGAAGTGCAGTCGCTCTAAATCTAAGGGATAGATTGGAAATGACTGGAAGCTCTGCTGATTTAATTATCCAATCATGTGCAAGCTAAAATGCTATTTTTTATTTTCCTTGTAATTCCCCCTCAGATCTACAGCGACTTTAATTTCAAGTGCACTTACAGTGCATAGTGGAATTTCCGTTAGTAAATTACCCCTATGTGCTTTCCCTATCTGTTCCTATTTCCATAGGGGAAGAGGGAATAGGATTACCTCTTCCCACCTGGTCAAACACAGACCACAAAGATGCCCTCAGTATTCACTTTACGTGTAGCTCTAAAATCAGACATCCATAGTGAATAAAGTGCAAATAAACATAATGAACTGTAAACACAGGTGCAATAAATAAAAGGAGGCTCTAGGAATCGCATCCTATGAATCATGGTGCCCCTAACCATGGTCCCAATCAGCGATCTGATTACCAATCATATGACAATGGGAACTTTTATCAACCCAGCTCTATTAGGCAACCACCCGTATGGGTATGGTCAGGGGTCTGGCCCAGGGCCTTTCAATGGCCCTTGGACCCAGGGCCCTATGTGGAAACCAACACAAGGGAGATCAGGAGCTAGACAGCCCAATTTTTCCTACACTCAGGGCCCCCCTGGCTAGATCACCCTGTGGGGGTTTTCCTCAATAAAGCCATCATCAAAAAGAAATGGAAAATCAAAAGAGGTACGAGAGGGGGAGGAGATTTCACGCAAAAAAGAAAGAGTAGTGGGCACGGAAAGCTTTATTTTAATCTCTAAGACACTGACAATGGAAAACCCCTTTTGGATGAGGGACTCAAGTTTGCACCCCCCCCCCCCCCCCCCCCCCCAAAAAAAATTCAAAAACTTTTATAGACTTACAGAAGTATATACATACAATTAATATCAAAAGATGCTTCGCCTCCAATCCCATTAGGGAGGGAAGTTCGATTACAATGGGGATCCATTCACCTAACCTCCATAATGCCTCTCTTTTCAACCCTGGGTGGGGGGTGGTGTTTCAAGACATTGTACTTAGGGACCTTGATAAGGTTAAAATTGTTAATGCCAGGTAGCAACCCAATAAGGATTGCAACAATTATGCAACCGCAAGAATCTTGTCATCAGACCGGCAGATCGTTATATTTGATAGAGAAGCTTACATAGCTGAAATTACCAAAATTGAGTGATCGAGATACCTACATTTCTTTGAGAAGGGACCCAGGGTTGACCTTTAAACGCACACTACAAAAATTGGTGAGCAGGGGTTACCAAGAGGTTATCAACCAAAGGGAGAAATTATTTTTGGTTCCATCTATTCTGAGGACACCGATTACTACTTGCCTAAAAGGTATGCAAAGATACAGTTTGCCCCGGGACGCCATATAGTCAGTGGTATTTATTCAATGACATCCCGGGTGGGCAAATACATTGACACATACCTGCAACCCTTGGTCAAAAATATGCCCTCTTATATTAAAGATACTAAGTCAGTGATCAACCTTATCAGTGAGCGTCCTTTCCAGCAGGATTGGTGGATGGTAACAGCAGACGTTACATCATTGTATACCATTTTTCCTCATGACAGGGGCATCTTGGCAGTGTCACACTATCTATGATAATCCTGAGTCTGGCCTATTACCTATTCAGAAGGATTTTGTGGTAGACCTCAAATTATTTTTGGTTTGGGGAAATTATTTTCTACAGAATAGAGGTGTCGCGATGGGGGCTAAATATGTCCCTAGTATAGCGAATCTTTTCATGACTCAGCGGGAGGGGGGGATGTCATCTCTGCACAACAGAGGCATAATTTGGCCATGTGAGCTCATTATATAGAGGACATCCTCCTCCTTTGGAAAGGTGACTCTGCCTCCTTGATTGAGTTTTTGGATTCCTTAAATCATAATGACAGAGGGATTTGTACTCAGTTACGAAATGAGCCAGACCCAGATCCATTTTTTGGACTTTGATATTAGAGTGGAGAAAGGTAGCTTCCACCACCACCTTTTTTAAAACTACCTACAGGAATGTTTATATTTCCAGTGACATCTGTCATCATAAGGCTTGGCTGGATAGCGTCTCTAAGGGACAGTTTCTTCACATTAGGAGAAATTGTACCCAATTGTAGGACTTCAATAAGCAGGCTTCATTTGTAGTGCAAATCTGCAAAAAGCACTAAAACTGCATAGGTGTGAATCTAGCCTAATAGGTCTTCCAAAGTGTGGAGTAACAGATGTCATATAAAATGGTGGTGTGAAAGGTATATATGGTATCCAAAACTGGATGGATGCTGCCTTCCTCAGATGGGGTAATCAGAAATGAATTACAAGAAAAACAGAAATGGAAGGCATGCGCACACCTAGTGCATTACCAAAGATAATTTAATAATAAAAATGTTTTATATAAAAGTGGCTACTCACAAAATGCAACTGCCACCCCGTATTCTGTGCATGTCCATGCATTGTTTTTATGGCCTTTTGTGAGTACCCACTTATATAAAACATTTTTATTATTAAATTATCTTTGCTGATGCACTAGGTGTGTGCACCTTCCATTTCTGTTTTTCTTGTAGCAAAAATACTGAAGAGCATATTGCCATCATTAAAAAAGGATACAGGAATCAGTGTCTCATGGCACTATGAGCTTGTGCACAATAGGGACCCACATAGATTGCTATGTCAACTGTTTTATTAATAATTCCTAGCTATTTCATTTTTCATATTTATTTCTTTATATAGTTGCCGTTTTATTTTAATTAATTTTATAGTCCGGTTTCTCAAATTATTTATTTTTTACCAATGTTAATGTGACAAGTCCCCAGCCACATCCAGCTTCACTTAGTTTTAGTGCACATCAGTTTTTATGCCTCCAGTTGTGGTTTATTCTAGGTATGGGTACACTTGAAGCACACAGATGTCATGTCCGGTGTGTACGACAATATTTTTCCCCTTCTCAGGTCCCACTAGTATAAGTGAGGCTTGAATTGACTGTAAAATCTAGACCAAGGCTTGGATTTCAGCCACATTACTCTAGTGAAAGCGAGGCTTCGATGGCTTTACGTGCTTATATAACGATGACAGGAAGTGTTTTCTATGCCCCAGAAGAAATCCACTTGTGACGAAACCGGTCAGGCTGACGAACACATACCTGTCATTGCGCTCCTGTATGTGCCACCGATTTTTACCGTTTTGCCTTGCTCCGTGAATGTGCAAATACAATTCTTAGTCTAATAATCTCCTTTAAGGTTTTACACTTTTGGAGCTTTTTTCGTTTTCATTTGGAATATACACCATCACTGCTGTTTTCCTTGGACCGTGCCAAAGGTGGATGTACTAAGGCTGATTTGACCTTCCGTAAATTAGGAGTGTCCTGCTGTTTTGGTAAGATTACATCTTAACCTGTGTGTCGGTGGCTTTCTTAAGGTGGGAGATTTATTTTTCCAGTTCCCTTCTCTTGCACTACAGGAGGAGTTTGTTTGTTCCATAGCCATTGGACTGTGATCTTAGCCTTTCTGCATTTTGACTTTATTGAAACCCCTTTTTCTACATGTAATTTCAGCGCAACATACTTTCTTTGTACACACATTGTGAATTGAAGTGTTTATACCCCTGACTTACTGCCAGGGTGTGCCTGATACTCTCAAGTGTTATGTGACTTCTCTATATGAGAGGGTCATACTCTTGTGCTAAGCCTCTTTGTGAGGCACCAGGTGGAAGAGCAAATATCTGGTGTCTTTAACACTTTGGAGATTTATTTATTTATTTATTTTTTCACCATCTCCTTTACTTCTTCATACATTTGACATTCATAAGAGTGGTAATTTTAGCCATTAAGGACATTGATTTGTAAAGTATGGACATAATCATGTACATTTTTTTTTACATGCATTTTGGTTGATTTGGTCACACTCATTGGTTTATTCATGAGGTTTTGATCATTGGTGTTTAATTTTTGTTGTTTTTCTACTGGTATGCTAGCAGCTTTTTATTCATTTGCACAATTTCACATATCCCAGGAGCCATAGCCCATTATAGCCTAGTGCCTCATCATCAGAAGGCCTGCCAGCTGAACCCTGGAGAGCTGGTGGGGCTCTCGATAAAATCACAAACAAAATTGGTGCGGGGCTAAGTGGTAGCAGAAGACAATATGATCTCAGCTGGACAATAATGGATCCACTGCATGGGTGAATATCTGAAATGTACAGAACACACTACCCAGTAAGCTTGGTTAAAAAAAAATAAAAAAAGATTATTTATATATATATATATATATATATATATATATTGGGGGGGGGGGGGTAACAATTTAAATATATCAAATATATGTTTAATATTGCTTTAAGAGTGCCATCCATTCACTTGCCCTCCTACTGCAATACATCATAACGCACAAGATATGCTACATCAGGTCATACTGCATCACTAACATGGTACCTCCAAAAGCAAGGCTCAGGCTGAGAAATCCAGGGAATATTATGATTGATAATCGTAGAACATACACATTCTTTTCTTTCACTGCATATAGTTGTGCTCATAAGTTTACATACACTGGCAGAAACTTATGATTTCCTGGCCATTTTTCAGAGCATATGAATGACCACACAAAAACCTTTATTTTACTCATGGTTAGTGCTTGGCTGAAGCCATTATCAAATGAACTGTCTACACTTTAAATCATAATGAAAACAGACTAACCCAGTGGTTCTCAACTCCAGTCCTCAAGACCCACCAACAAGCCGGCAGATAACAAGGCAGTCCCTGCACACTGTCTAGGGACCGCCCTGTCAGATCTCCGCTCTCCTCTATGGGGGATCGGATGAACACAGACAGTCTGTGTTCATCCGATCTGCAGATGGATGAAAAAAAAAAAAAATAGGATTTTCTTCCGTCTGCAGAATCGGAACATAGTGGAGACTGATGATATCGAGTGTCAGCAGATGTTCATCCGCTGACACCTGCTATCCCATAGCGATGCATGTATGTCTGTATTTCATCCAAAAACAGATGGATGAAATACGGACATACGGTCCACCTGTGTGAAAGGAGCCTTTAAGTATTACCTTGGGGAGATACAGACTAGAATACTGCAATCACTGAGCAGTAAATTATATCACCTGTGATGTAGTTCAGTTATCTTGCAAACCTGGCTTGTTAGTGGGTCCTGAGGACAGGAGTAGAGAACCACTGAACTAACCAAATGACCCTGATCAAAAAAGAGAGAGAGTGAGTGTGTGAGTGTGTAAGGTCAATACTTTTCTGGACTCTTGACAGACCCTTGCATCTTTCATCCAACGCTGCACTGATGGTTTTTGGATTCTGAGTTATGGGGAAAGCAAAAGAATTGTCAAAGGAGCTGCAGGAATAAGTAGTTGAACTGTATAAAGCAGAAAAGAGATATAGCAAGATACCCAAGGAATTGAGAATGCCAATAACCAGTGTTCAAACTCTAATCAAAAAGTGGAAAATTAGGGGTTCTGTTGAAACCAGTCAGGTAGACCAACTCAAATTTCAGCCACAACTGCCAGGAAAATTGTTCAGGAAACAAAGAAAATCCCACAAATAAGTTTCAGGTGAAATACAGGCCCCTCTGAAAACATGTGGTGTGGCTGTTTTAAGATGCAGAATAAGGAGGCATTTGAAGAAAGATGGGTTGCATGGTAGAGTCACCAGAAAAAAGCCATTACTACGCAAATGCCACAAAGTATCCCGCTTACAATATGCCAAACAGCACAGAGACAAGCCTCAAACCTTCTGACACAAAGTCATTTATGGTTGTGGCCAAAAAGCTCAATTTTGGTCTCAACACTTCAAACACTATATTTGGAGAGGATTCAATAAGGCCTATGATGAAAGGTACACCATTCCTAAGGTGAAAAACGGAGGCGGATCGCTGATGTTTTGGGGATGTGTGAGCTACAAAAAGGCAAAGGAAATTTGGTCAACATTGAGGGCAAGATGAATGCAGTATGTTATAAAAAAAAAAAAAAAAAATTGGGAGAACATTTGAATTCATCAGCCAAGAAGCTGCGCATGGGACGTGGTTGGATATTCCAACATGACAATAATCCAAAACACAAGGCCAAGTAAACCTGTCGTTGGCTACAGCAGAATAAAGTGAAGGTTCTGGAGTGGCCATCTTAGTCTCCTGACCTTAATATCATTGCGCCACTCTGGAGCAATTTCAAATGTGCAGTTCATGAAAGACAGCCCAAGAATTTGCAGGAACTGGAGGCTTTTTGGCATACTGGGGTATGTCAACTTTTGATCAGGGACATTTATGTAGTTTCTGTTTTCATTACGATTTAAAAAGAGTAAACTACGTTGATCAATAAAAAAAATGGCTTCAGCCAAGCACTGAGTGAAAGAAAAGTTTGTGTTATTCATATTCTATAAAAAAAAAAAATGGTCAAGAAATCAAATTCCTTATAACTTATGAGCACATCTGTATATTGCAGTTGCTTTTTAAATGTGTGGGTAATGTATCTTACTATTCTTTCTTAAAAAAAAAAAAAATTAATTCTGTGGACCCTTCTTTAATTGACAGGTGCTGGATGTCAGTAGAGAAGGCAAAGAAGAAGTTTTCTATGGGCCTACACTGCCTTTTGCCTCCAATGGTATAGCAACAAGCTTTCTGCCTGCTCCTTACTTCACATGCCCTAACCTGCAGACTCTACAAGTTCCTCACCACCGGATAGGCAGTGTGTAAAATGACTGATAACATAGGAGGAGAGCTGTAAGTGCAGCAACAGGGTGCCAAATGCACTCCCTCTCATGCCAGTGCAATACATATCTATCAGCATTTCCAGTGATATCAAGCCGACCACGATTTATGCCATAAGCATCAAAAAGTAGATTGTAAGCTCTTTTGGAGCAGGGAATCATTGTGCCTGAAAATTATGTATAGCACTACAAATATGATTTTTTTTTATTTTTATTTTACACAAGGATTTTATTTCATGAGCAACAGTGAATATGCAAAATGCTGTTATTTTACAGTCTCTAAATATTTCCAAACAGCAGCAAAATGTGTATAGTTACTACATGCACTGCATTCTAACACAGCCCCTTCTTTTCACATCATCTGTTCTTGTGTCCTATTCTATAAACTTCTATATTTGTGAAACGCGAACAATGATTTCTCAAGGGCAATACAGCATTACATATGCAACTGACTTCATGTATTTGATTACAAAGGAATGTCAACGTATTGGTAATTCCATTCTGTCTGTACATATTGTTCCATAGTGCTCTGGTCTTAGGTATGGAGTGGAATTTTACATTGAAATCCATACTAACGTGAAGAAACAAAAAAGCAACTGTGATAACTGTTGCATTGTGAACCCATCACCTTTGCTGCTAAGAAGCTACTGAATAGCACACCTAAGTGCATATAAATAAAAGAATTGTACACTGTCACATTTATGTATGGGTATGGTTTGCAAATTATTTATTCTGATAATCAACTCTGAAGAATTTTCCATAAGCAGCAGTTGACATGTGGATGTCCAGAGTTTGTACCTATTAAACTAGTCATCCCTTAGTATTTTACATTGTTTCCTTACCATACAAATTAGGGCTTGTGTCAATGGCATCACTGAGACTTCTGAGATCATTCATTCACAGGTACAGTTGACCTACTGACCTATTGAAGCTTATTTAGCATTCCCATAAACGTGTATGAAGCAAACTAAAGCTCACTGGCACAGGACCCTAATGTGAACGCATGGCCTTGCATACATGGCTCAAACACCTAAGTACCCATAGCTGTTGCAAATAAAGTGCAAGCATTCTTCTAAAAAAAAAAAAAAAAAAAAAAAAAAAAAAAACACTAGGAACACTTTAAGATAAAAAGGTAATTTGTCCTTAGGATTCATAAAAGGAAACAGCACGTCACTTCGAGTTGCAAAACAACAGCGAAGAAACTTAAAAGGATTTAGAGAAGATCTGTAAAAAAATAAAAAGTGGACCAAAATGCCTCTTGAGATGTGTGCAAACATGGTCACCAACTACAAGAAACATCTTACCTTGGTGCTCCACCAAGCCATATTTTGCTCGGAGTTCAAATACTTATTTTACTCACTGAAATACAACTCTATTTATAACATTTGTATCATGCATTTTTCTGGATTTTTGGTTGATATTCAGTCTCTATCATTTAAAATACACCTATGATAAAAATGATAGGCCCTTCATTCCTTTGTAAGGGAGAAAAAACTTACAAAATCTGCTGAGGATCAAATAATTATTTTCCCCACTATAACGTCTTTGCTAGAACAGCAAACCTGAGAGAAACTAGACACTTCAGGCAGGGACCAGAGAGCTCTTGTTTAGACAACACATCTACTTTTTTGTGGTGAATGAAAGCATACTTCTCTCCAAAATTGAGTAAAAAAACTAAAACAAAAAAATACCACACACAACCATGCCCCCACCATCCTTGCTACAACAAGCTTTTTAGAACAGATGACATCATTTCCCCCAAATCACGTGGCTAAAGCGACAACCAGATTAAATGTATTTTGGAACGGTTTACTCGAGGGCAGTTATTAAATGGTTTAAAAAAAAATAAAAAATAGGATTTTTTGTACTCACTGTAAAATCCTTTTCTCTGTAATTCACAGACTGACACAGCTCCTCTCTTAGCCATTGGGATGTTACGCCACCTTTAGGGGAGGACTAGGCATAACTTGTTATGAAAAACACAGAACTTAGTACATCAACAAGCAGTATAACGGAAAGAAAAATAGGAGGGGCGGGTGCTGTGTCAGTCGGTGAATTACAGAGAAAAGGATTTTACGGTGAGTACAAAAAATCCTATTTTCTCTTATATGCACCGACTGACACAGCTCCTCTCTTAGCCATTGGGACGTCCCCAAGCAGTGCCAAAACGAGGGGTGGGAAAACAGCATAACTTCATCCACCATGGCATGTGGGAACTAGTATAAACTTTACCCACAAAAAACAGGGTGCTCCTCAACAGAGAGACTCTACCCTCTAACCGCACCAAAACTGCGGTAACAAATGCAACAGTGCATTAACTTAAAAGGTACTGCGTTTTTACCCCAAAAAAAAAAAAGGAACTTTTTTTATGTGCAATTGCAATTATACAGCTGCCTGCAAAACTTTGCGGCCAAAACAGGCATCAGCTGAAGCACTGACATCTACCTTGTAGAATTTTGTATAGGTGTGAACAGACTACCAGGTCGCCGCTTTACACACTTGAGCGACAGACGCTTTATGTTGGATGGCCCAAGACGTTCCGATTGCCCTTGTGGAGTGGGCCGTGACCAGAAAGGGGGGCACCTGCCCCTTCAAGGCGTAGGCTTGTACTACAATCTGATCCACCTGGAAATGGTGGCCGACGAGACCACCATGCCTTTCTTTGGACCAGCCACCGAAACAAACAGGGAGACTGACTCCTCCGGAAAGGGAGCCGTGGCAGACAAATACACCCTCAGAGCCCGAACCACGTCCAGGGAATGGAGGGCCATCTCCTTAGGATGTGTCGGCTTAGGACACAGAGATGGTAACACAATGTCTTCATTGATGTGAAACGCCGAAAAAACCTTTAGCAGAAAAGAAGGTTGCGGACACAACACCACCTTATCCTTGTGGATAACCAGGTAGGGCGACTTGCAGGACAAGCCCGACAGTTCCGAAACCCTCCTGGCCAATGTAATGGCCACTAGAATGACCACTTTCTGGGAAAGAGTCAACAGAGGGAACTCTCTGATATTTTCAAATGGTGTTTTTTGCAGCGCCAATAACACCAGGTTCAGATCCCACGGGGGTAACGGTGGACGCACCGGAGGAACTACATGTCGCACCTCTTGAACAAAAGTGCTCACTAGAGAGTGAGATGCCAGGGGGTCACTGAAAAAAAAAAAAAAAAAAAAAAGACAGCCAAAGCTGATATTTGTCCTTTAATGGTGCTCAAAGCCAACTTCTCGTTTACTCCTTGCTTAAGAAACAGCAGGACCCTGGATATAGAAAAGGAGAGCAGATGCCATCCTTTCTCCTCACACATGGAGATGTAGGCCTTCCAGGTACGATGATATATCTTCCATAGCTGGGATCACAGAGTCCGAAAGACCCTGATTCCTCAACACCAGGCTCTTAATAGGCATGCCATTAAAACCAGCAATGGTAAAGCAGGATGGAGAATCATACCTTGAGACAGAAGGCCTTCTCGTAATGGCAGATGCCAAGGAGCGTCTGCCACCAGGCGCACTAGGTCTGCATAACAAGGACGCTGAGGCCAATCTGTGGCAATCAGTATTACTGGGATCCCCTCGGCCTTACTCTGTGAAGCAGACGTGGTAACTGTTTCAGTGGAGGAAAGGCATAGATCAGCTGGTACTGATCCCCCGGAGCCACCAGCGCGTCTGCCTACAGATCTCTTGTCCTGGACACGAATCTCGGCACCCTCTGATTGAGACGGGAGGCCAGAAGATCCACGTCTGGTGTGCCCCACCACAGGCACAGTAGCCTGAACACCTCCAGATGCAACGCCCATTCTCCTGGGTCCAGCATCTGGCGACTTAGATCGTCTGCCTGCCAATTCTCCACTCCTGGGATGTAAATGGCCGACACGGCCGGTACATGTCGCTCTGCCCACCGAAGTATGTGAGCGACCGCCCGTGCGGTGGCCGAGCTTCTTGTTCCTCCTTGGTGATTGACGTATGCCACAGCCGTGGCGTTGTCTGACTGGATCCTGATCGGACGCCCTCCCAGTCTTATCGTCCATGTGGAGAGGCATAACCTGATTGCTCTCAGTTTGAGTAGATTAATCGGCAACTTGGATTCCTCTGCCGACCAGAGGCCCTGGGTCGACTGAACTCCCATTACTCCACCCCAGCCTGACAGGCTGGCATCCGTTGTGATCATTGTCCATTTCAGAGGTAGGAACGACTTCCCGGACTGAAGTGCAGGGGACCTCAGCCTCCAGAGCAGGGAATCCCTGACTAAGTGGCTCACCTAAATCTGCCAATGCAGGGACAACGGATATTTGTCCCATTTTGTCAATCTACTTCTGCAGGACACTGGTGTGGAACTGGGCATACGGTACTGGGTCGAAGGAGGCCACCATGAGTCCCAGGACTCGCATGCAGAAGCGTAGTGATGACCACTTGCGGTTCATCAGCAGTTTCACCGCAGCTCTGAGAGTCTGCAGCTTGTCTGAAGGGAGAAACACTCTCGCTTCCATGGAGTCCAGCAGTAAACCTAGGTACTCCAAACGCTGAGTCGATACGATCACAGACTTCTTTTGGTTCAACAGCCACCCAAATTCCTGCAGGGTCTGCATGGTGATTGCCACATCCTCCTCTAACTCTGAGGCAGAAGATGCTCTCAGGAGGAGATCGTCTAGGTATCCCATGATTGCAATCCTGCGTTGCCATAGCAACGCCAAAACAGAAGCCAATACCTTGGTAAAGGCTCGGGGGCTGATGCCAAACCAAAAGGGAGAGCCACAAACTGGTAGTGGGCTTCCCCGACTGCGAATCGCAGAAACGTCTGATGTCAGAGGCATGTGGGTATGTGCAGGTACGCATCCTGGATGTCTAAGGACGCCAGAGAGTCCCCTTGATGGAGTGCAGCGACTACTGAGCGAACGGATTCCATTCTGAACCTCTGTACTTTCACAAAGTAATTGAGGGATTTTAGATCCAAGATTGGACGTACCCCTTCCTTCTTGGGGACCACAAACAGGTTTTAGTAGAACCCCTGGAAACGTTCCCAGTCCGGAACAGGTACCATCACCCCACGATTCAGCAGGTCCCTTACCGTCCCCAAAAGGGCCTCCCGGCGAGCCGGGAGTACGGGTAAGCTGGAGGGGAAGAATCTGTTTTGCGGCCAAGAGAGGAACTCTATCTTGTAGCCGTAGGAAATCAGATCGCAGACCCATTGGTCGGACAGCCGAGAGATCCATCGGGCTGCAAACTCCCGAAGGCGACCCCCCACCCGAGTTGCGGGTGGGGGCAAACCTTCATGTGGTAGCACTTTTGCTCACAGGCTTGCGGTTTCAGGGACGCTTTGGTCCTTAATCGGTCGTCCTGTTGGGCTGGGGATGCTTGGTCGAAGCTCCGGGCAGACGAAAAAGCCATTTGTGAGCGCAAAATGAGGGCCCTTTGCCTACGGCGTGGCTCCTTTGCCACTGGTGGTAAGAGTACTCTACTCCCACAGGCCAGGAAGAGTACTCTACTCCTTCCTGGCCTGTGGGAGTAGAGTACTCTTACCACCAGTGGCAAAGAGCCGGTCGCCAAGGGAAGATCCATCAAGGCTTTTTTTTTTTTGAATGCCTGGTCGGCAGACCAGCATTTTAACCAAATCAGGCGCCTCAGCACCACTGCTGACACTGAAGCCCTGGATAACAGAGGGAGAGTATCCAGGGCCGCGTCACAAAACGTACTTCAGGCCTTGCACTAGTTTGTCTGCTAGTTCCACGCAGACAGGAGAAGCCTGTTCTCCCAATTCGCGCTGCAACAGTTTTGCCCACTCAGTGTCTGCGACAAGTGCGGATGCCAGTACTGGTCGCATGGTTGACCCCACAACTGTTAACAAGGAACCGGCCACTGCCTTGGCCTTTCGGTCCGTGGGGTCCTTAAATGCAGGAGTCCCCTCTACCGGGATCGTGGTTACTTTGTTTAACCTGGATACTGGGGGGTCCACAAGCGGAGGAGCCGACCATTTTTTGAGAAGGCTCTCCTCAAAGGGGTAACGCACCGCCATATATTTGTGGACCAAAAAGGACAGTTGCGGTCGACCCCATTCCTTGTAAATGATGATTATCAAAATAAGTCAGATACGGGAACACCTTAGGTGAACAGGCTGGCTTACGGGACCCAAAAGGGACCACTACATCAGCTCCTGAATCTTCAGGGCTCCAACAAGTGCTTTGTCACGCACGGACCCGGATGGGGACTCATTCTCACTGTCTGATCAGTCCTGGTCAGCGTCACCTGAAACGACAGAACAGGGGTCACCAGCCTCAGCAAGGCCCGAGTCTGCGTCAGAGCTCTCCCCAGAGGATGGGAGGGGGGGGGCAGGGGTCGCTTTTTAGCACCTTTGCGCCCATGCACCGCCTCCATCTTGGAAATGAATGAATTGAGGACCGCCAACAAAGCGTCCAGAGGCACTGCACAATCGGCAGGCGAACTAGTTGCAATTGCCTGGATTTCAGGGGAAGAAACGCCAGTTTCTGAAGCCATGCTGACCCTACCCTGTCTGCCACCTGATGGGGACTTAGGACAGTGATGGTCCCATCCTCCTAACTGCTGCTGGCTGAGGGGCTCTTTCCCGCAGGACTAGTAGTGCCTGTGTCCTTTGTCAGCTCCCAGGTGCCAAGGAGATCACACTGTCATCCAGAGCTGCTGCTTATAGCGCTGAAACTGATCCACAATGTGTTCAGGCTCCCAGAAAATGGCCGCCGAGCGTCCAGTATAGAGGACATAAACACAGGTAAAATGGCCACCGAGCTACAGGAAAGCATGCTGCTCCTTGAGACTGACCAAAAACCGTGCTCAGGCTACAAGAAAATGGCAGCCGAGCATCCAGTATAAAGGACAAAAAAACTGGGAAAATGGCCACCAAGCTACAGGAGAGCATGCTGCTCCTTGCCCTCACCTAAGATGGCCGCCGAACACTGAATACCATGAGGGACAGTGAAAGAGAAATGGCGGTGAACAGCGCTGCAGCGATCAACAGAGCCACCAGGCACCCCCCAGGGAGAGAAAAACACACATTAGGGCACAGCCAGCCAGTGCAGTCTCCCCCAGGTGAGAGCCCCAGCACATGACACCCTCACAGGGAGGGGGGGGGGAGATAGGGACAGGGAGAGAAGAGAGGGAGGTGAGGGACCCCCGAATCGACCCCTCAGGGAATGCCCAGCTGCTCAGCCCCACCGAGGCAGGGAGAGCTGTACTTACCAGTCCTGCAGAGCTGGGAGACATTCCATCACAGACCCACTCTCTGATCAGTACCGGGTGGCTGTTGGCTCGGCACACTGTCGCAGACATCAGTAGCCCGATCATATGTGTGCCTCGGAGCATTAACGCTCACCGACCACCTCTGGAGGTATGTTGCGGCCGACCCAGCGTGTAGCTCTGGTCTGCACACGCTCGCTGGCCAGGCTGGGGAGACTACAAGTATAAGGGTATCCAGCCTGTCGTTGATAGCAGATCACAGGATCTTTAGTATTGCGCAAAAAGCAAAGCTTCCGCAGAAAAAACATGGACAGATTGGCCCGCAGGGTTCCTAGGTCTTTCTTCACTAGGCAAAATAAAACTGAGGCTGCATGGCAGGCTGGAGGGTTGTTACCTAAGGGGCTGCCCCTTAGGCGGAACTAAAAGTTCTGTGTTTTTCATAACATGTTATGCCTAGTCCTCTTCTAAAAGTGGCGTAACAACCCAATGGCTAAGAGGAGCTGTGTCAGTCGGTGAATATAAGATAAAAATAGTTTAAATACGGCTGGCAGAACAAGTTTTGTCTCAAAGGTATAGCTTTGAAAATAAATTTAAAAAAATGGATAGCGCCAGGCAACCTCAGAAAGATCCTGAAAAAGAGGACACTGCACTTTATTATGTAATAAATGCAGTAACTACTGTATGTCGCGATAAGTTATCCTCATATTGGCTTTTTTTTTTTTAAAGCGGAACTACACCTAAAAAGGAAAAATCTGCCTTTCTTCCTCCGCCCCCACCACTATTGGATTTTTTAAAAAATTTTTGGAGCAGGTACCTAGTTCTGACAGGTACCCACTCCAATTACGTTCATTTAGGTGATCTAAGAAGAAGTTTGGCCCCCACCTGCAAACTATTGGAACACGTCACAGGTCCCAGCAGCCTGCTGGTCCATTGAGAGGTATAGGAAGCTGGCTGCAAAGCACCAGGAAGTCACAGCTGGCATCCCACATCCAAGATGAGGTCACAAAGGATATAAAGACTGGTGTAGAACTGGCATAGGTGAGAACAGAGCTGGATCTCTGGACTTGCAAGTGCATGTTTATTAACCACTTCCATACTGTGCCTATTTTGACGCTCATCCTGCTGCATGTATAAATCATAATTCTTTTTGCTAAAAAACTACTCAGAATCCCCACACATTATATATATATATATATATATATATATATATATATATATATATTTTTTTTTTTTTTAGCAGAGATTCTAGGGATAACGATCGCAGTCGTTGCACCATTTTTTGTCACGTTATTTGCGTAGTAATTTTTCAAATGCCTTTTTTTTGGGGGGGGGGGAGCATTACATGAATTAAAAAAAAAAAACACTAAAGTCACCCCAATATTTTGTATAATGTGAGAAGATGTTATGCAGAGTAAATAGATACTCAACATGTCATGCTTTAAATTGGCGCACAACACACGATGCTCTCCTCACCCCCCCCCCCCCCAGTCCCACTGACCTGGAGCGCGGCGATCACCCGCTAGGAGACATTGGGTCGCTGCCTCAACGGTCCAGGGCTTCGAAATCTCTTGCAGCATATCTCCAAAACATACCTCATCGGGAAGTATGTTTAGGAGCATTCTAATTGGTGATTTTGCCGACCAATAAGAACCCACGTAGCCGTCCTATCACCGCGGGGGAATACAAGCTGTCAGTGCGGGTTAGTAGGGGTGGGGGGGTGGGTGGGTGGGTGTTTAGAGATAGGGAGGGGGTCCCGTGTAAGAAGTTCACTTTACAAATTTTCTGTCAACTTGCACTTTAAAAATCTCCATAGGCGACACTTTAAAAATCTTTACAGGTTACCAGTTTAGAGTTACAGAGGAGGTCTTGGGCTAGAATTGTCGCTCTCGTGCTAACATTCACGGCGATACCTCATGTGTGATTTGAATGTGGTTTACATATGTAGGTGCAACGCAAGTATGGGGTCGCTTCAAACAATTTGTTTAATTATTTTATTTTTACACATTACCTTTAAATGTTATTATCTGATCAGTTTATTGTTATTACAAGGAATGTAAACATCCATTGTAATAGTATTAGGGCATGACAGATCCTCTCTGGAGAGTTGGGGTCTAGGCAGGAAAGATAGATTAAAAAAAATAAAAAAATAAAGATCTCAGCCTTTCCAGCCGTGTACACGGCAGTGTTTACATCTGCTGGGCTGAACAGGACGTCATAACATCATGCCCGAGCCTCTGAAGGTCAAAGAGACTGCCGGGGACAATCTGGTCTGTGGTTAACTCTATGTTTAACTTCCATTGCTTGTGGATTCCTTCTCTGGCTCGCCGTTTGCACTCAAGCAGCTATAATTATTTTTACAATGCAGGGAATCACCAGCTGAAAATAATGATAACTGAATGATATCTGAATGATGCCTGCAGATGCAGCTCCAGATTGTCCCCAGCAGTCTCTATGGCCACAGAATGGTGAACAGAGCAAAAAAAAAAAAAAAAAAAAAGATACTTCTGTAGCGCCGGTACTCCTGAAGCGCTATGTCTGTAAATTTAGTTTTTTCCCCAAGACTATAGTTGAGTCTTGGGGTTAATTGTTCTAAATTTTGGTTTTGGCATCAGTCTGCCTGGGCTGTACTAATGTTCTGCCTGGTTATAGGTGTTGACAGGCATTGGAACGCAGTCTGGTTGGACGCATTGGGTACCAATCTTGCTCTCTGAGGCAATCAGTGGGTGCGTTGTCTCGCTATGTATTCCGGGAGAGGGTAATTAAGGTGCTAAAGTCACTGGGTTTTCCGGTCCAGAAGTATGTTCTGACTCCATTGTCCTGGTCCTCCTGACCAGTCCCCAGAGGCCCTCAGATCCATCAGTTTCCGAGTCTTGGAACTGGCAGGAGGATTCTAAAGTAGTCCGGTGCCGTCTCGGGTTTTGGAGAGGCCCAGCAACTCTCGCCATGCAACCGGGGGAGGACTCTTCAGAAGAGGACCACGCACGAGACTGGCTGCTCGGTAAGAGCCTGGATGCTGAGCTGTATGGACACAAATTGAATCCACATTTCTTACAGTATCGCCGGACCGGCTGCAAGATACTGGTACCGCAAGAAGGTTTATTCCCATACCTCTGTTACAACCAAGTTCCTGTGAGAGACTGTGTTCATCTAAAAGTTTGCAACCAAGTCTGTGGCAGAGACTTTGCTAAGTTTGAGTCATGTGTCAGCTGCTAAGTCAATAAACCAGGATTTATCCGACAGTGGAAATATCCAGTTGCGAGTGGCTACTCCCTGGATTACCTAGAGAGAGACATTTATTAAGTGTCAGCTGTTTCAAAGTGCCTGAGCTTCCATACCTATACCATCTATTCCCAACTGAGAGACTGTTTCTGTTCAGTGTTTCAAGAAAATAAAAATTCCAAAAGGAATTCAAGTGACGGTCTCTGCAGTTATTGGGCGATCAACCTCGGGAACCCATAGACAAGAACAGGCTACAAGGCGGAGGAGGTAAACGGTAAGCCCAAGAAAACCAGCCGCCCCTTCAGGGGTCAGTGTTACACTTATATGAATTCCACTAAATGCCATTTTATGAAAAGTATTTCCATAAGAAATCCCCACTAAATTGTGAAGAGATATAAAATATTAAAATATATATAATAAGACAAGCATTCAAATATATTTTATAACTGATTTTGGCAGATTAACAAAGCAACCCCTTTTAAAGAGAACAAAATACTGTATATTTAGAATAAAAAAAATCCCACATTTTGAGGTTAGGGTGCATATTATACAGCTTTTTACAACAAAAATTGACAAAAAAAATTTGATTACAAATTAATCTAAAAATATTTTTTAAGAGAAGGATGACTACATATTTACGCAAGAGCGTTTTTTACAAAGGCAAAAGTAAAGTCCATATTGCACATTTCAACAAGGCCAAACAAACATGATTTTAGTTTTGCTGTAAGTCCGACAAATACTTGTTTTCTATAAAATTTCACAGACTCAAGTTAATTCCATCCTTAAATAGACTGATAAACGTCTACAGAATTTAGCTACAACTGAACATGACAGTTGTGTTTTAAGCAATGGTTTTGATATTGGTTCAGGATGAAAGTCTTTCATTTTCTAGTGCCTCAAGCTCATTTTGTCCAAGTTCACCCAAGTGAGACAGCAATCTTTTGTAAGCCTCCCTGTAAACAAACAATACATTTACTTTTAGACAGAAGAAAAATCAGATTTAAAAAAAAAAAAAAAGAACACACACACAGTACAGTATCTTATATGAAGCCTAAATGATCTAGCAGCAATTTTCATCTGAGAAACTGATATGGCTTAGGGCCAACAGGCTCATGGTTAGAAATCACGGTCTTGGAATACAAGTAACATCACAACCTAAATAGGTTTTGGATTCTTGAAGCCCGATGCAGGTCTACCCACGTTTCTACTGTCCTTCATTTCAGTGGCAATATCAAAATGGTAGCATACGAGATCCTTCATCACTTGGCAATACTAAAGCAAAAATGCATTGCCATTTTTCATTCCCTTCTTTCATTCGTTCATCTTCTTGCCATTAACTCTACAGACAAATGTAGCAATGTACAGTATAGGGGTGCTTAAGTTCAGGATATATTGTTACTTTCTAGACATTCAAATCAAAAGTCAACCAGCAGAGACAGTGTTTCTAGTGCCAATCAGGTGATCAAATGCTTAAGCATCTGTTTATACAATCTTTCCTGAAAGGAAATTCTTTTTGCCTCTTTAACATTGATCACCTAACAAATACCAAAGTTCTGGCTAGGCAACACTGCTGGAAGAAGCCAGATGCTGCATTTGATCTAAGAAAAGCAAAGTCCCTTTATTATTATTTTTCATTAACAAAAGCTAACAAACTAGTAATCCTATCACAAAGTTGTAAAATCCCAACTCAGCATATGTCAAAATAAAGGCATAAAAGCAAATGTTTTCTCTGGTGAAAGCTGCATGTCAAAAGGGCTGGTGGATATTGGAAGCTTAGGTAAATAATCTATAATGGGGACATTTATACCACCTGTTGAGTACCCCCTATTGACCAGTACAAATTGGCCATCACTTGAGTGATCAGTAAGGAGAATTGGAAGGGGTGGGGGGGTCAAACCCAAAGCAAGATTCATCGGAAATCTTTTATGCCTATATGCAATGATTTTATTTTTTTTTACATGCTTTTTTTTTTTTTTTTTAAGTAACCTCTCTGGTGATGCTTTTTATTGTCCATTTTTTTTTTAATTGCCCAGGATTTGGGCAGGTTTAAACATTTGTGGTCAGGCCTCTTTCTTTTAATCGTTTCCGGACCGCCCACCGCATATACACTGCGGCAGGGCAGCCCAGCTGCCCAAAGTGATGTACTTGTACATCATTTTGTGCACCAACCTGGCGGCCAGAACACCGTTCTTGCTGTGATTGGACACAGCGGGAGCCAATCATTCGGAGAAAAGGCAGACTGGCGGTCTGCCTATGTAAACAAGGCAGACCGCTGTACTGGCGGGGGGAAGGGCTCTTGCGTTTCTGCCAAGCACAGACCTTTCATTTGGTCCAGTGAATTCATTCCGCCCCCCCAGTTAGAAAGCACACTTTATACAGTGACAGTGCTTTTTTTTTTTTTTTTTTTAGCACTGGTCATCTGATCACTGTGTTGGTGTCACTGGTCCCCAGAAAGTGTCACTTAGTGTCAGATTTGTCCACCACAATGTTGCAGCCCTAATGCTGATTGCCTCCATTACTAGTAAAAAAAAAAAAAAAAGTCCATAAATCTATCCCATTGTTTGTAGACGCTATAATTTTTGCACAAACCAATGAATATACGCTTATTGGGATTTTTAACAAAAATATGTACCAGAATACATATTGGCCTAAATCGATGAAGAAATTCGATTTTTAATTTTCTTTTTATTCGGTAGGTTTTATAGCAGAAAGTAAAAAATGTTTTTTTCAAAACTTAGAATTTTTTTTTTGTTTATAGCGCAAAAAAATTAAAAACAGCAGAGGTGATCAAATACCACCAAAAGAAAGCTCTATTTGTGGTAAATTGTCAAAGCAACGTAGTGCTGTATTGCAAAAAAAGGCCTGGTCAGGAATGGGGTAAAACCTTCCAGAGCTGAGGTGGTTGACATACAGAAACTCAGTTGGCCTTATAGCAAGAGACACTATCATTTTTATTAATATTAAACCTGGCCCTGCAGCAGATTTAGAGTGGTATTAAACCCAAAAGCGAACATAATGCAGCTTACAATTTCTTACATGGGATTATCAGCACTTGTTTTCTTTTTTAGGCTTTCTTCTATTTTCATCTGGTGACCAGACAGCAAGTCTGTTGTCTTTCAAAAGAGCAAGCTCTCCAGCAGAATGTATCAGTTACAAATACGAGACAAACCATTTGACACTGGAAGGGGTGATTACAGAGATCCGCTTTTAATTAATTTTTTGTAAAACCTTTATTCGGTGTAACTGATTATAAAGTGTTAGCTGGCATTTGGCTTCAATTTGTCAGTGTATTTAATTCTGATCGGGATCAAATACTCCCCTCCCCAGAGACTTACAATGCTACTGGCCAAAGGTGCCCCTGTGCTCCTTTATCCAGAGATTGGGCATTCTAATACAGGAAGCATGTTACTGGCCAAATCGCCTGGTGAAAACAGAGGGGAAAAAGCCTAAGAAAGCCAAACTGATGCAGCCACCACATCTGATTGGTAAGCTGCAAAATATTAATTTTTTGGTTATGGCTTTAACGCAGCTTTAAGAAGTGAAGCAAAGTCAGTTGCACAATTATTCTAAGCAGGAAGTAGAGCCTGTACATTGGGGGTGTCCAAACTTTTTTTTTCCTAGAGGGCCAGATTTGATGTAGTGAACATGCGTGAGGGCCACCCATTTTGCCTGACATTCTTTGAACCATTACATTTCAGTCTAAGTGTGTTGGTCCAAGCACTAATACACTGCCCAACAAGAATTCTCTTGCCTTTGTGGCTGTGTGTGTGGTGAAGAGATGAGCTCGGGCTTGTTATTTGGAGACACATCTATATATACCTATTGATATATCTATATTATTTCTTAGAGCTGCACAATTAAGCATCAAGAATCGTTATTGCGATCTTAAATAAAAAGTGTTTCACAATTGTGCAAATAATTCTCTCTGCTCTTTTGAAGCCACAGCCCTCAAAAGAAAGGAAGAGAAAAACTGGGCAGTCTTCCAGGAATCAAAACATTCTTTATCAGTTGAACTTAAGTATAAACATTGTAACAATTTGTCAATGGAATAGACTGTGTGTAAGTGAAAAAAAGTTTAACCCCTTAAACACCAAACCTTTTTCTGACATTTGTTAGTTTCAAGTTAAAATAATATTTTTTTTTGCAGAAATTACTTGGAACCCCCAAACACTATTATATATATATATATATATATATTTTTTTTTTTTAAGTAGATACCCTAGAGAATAAAATGGTGGTTGTTGCAATATTTTCTGTCACACTGTCTTTCAAATGTAATTTTTCTGGAAAAAATTAATTTAACAAATAAAAAAACAAAACAAAAAAAAAAACAAAAAAACGTAAAGTTAGCCCTTTTTTTGTATAATGTGAAATATTTTACGTAGCGAGAATCGTGATCTTTTTATTCTAAGCAAAAAAATTGTGATTCCCATTTTGGCCAGAATTGAGCAGCTCTAATATATATCTATCCCATCTATATATAGATATATCTACACGCGCACACACCTTTTGTGGCCAATGAATTCCCGAGCGCCGCTCGGGACCAAGGATGAGCTTGGGCGTGATATTTGGAAATACTGCATTTATTGGCGTATAAGACGCACCTTTACTTTAAGAGGGAAGTTTCAGGAAAAAAATACATTTTAAATAAAGAACTGAAGCAAAATAAAAGTCAGTGCCCATCAATGAAGTCTAATCAGTGCCCATTTGCAACCTCACATGTGCCTATCAATGCAGCCTCACCACTGCCATGAATGCAGCCTGATCAATGGTCATCTGCAGCCTCGGAGGGTAAAAGGTGGAGGTGGAACGAGCGCCGACATATTACATACAGCAGAATCTCCTGTTTTCTCAGCGGCCTCTTTAATACAAAGTCCCGCCTCCTATGATAGACAGACCTAGACATGATAGTCCAATGGAAGCCCAGGAGACGGGACTTCCTATTATAGACGCCGCCGAGTAAACAGGAGATTCTCCTGTA
This sequence comes from Lithobates pipiens, assembly GCF_037356315.1. Classification (NCBI taxonomy): domain Eukaryota; kingdom Metazoa; phylum Chordata; class Amphibia; order Anura; family Ranidae; genus Lithobates; species Lithobates pipiens. The sequence continues at coordinate 311,572,898 of NW_027507758.1, read as the reverse complement.
TGTAATCTTACAGCAATAGTCCCGCTCCCACCCTGGCCCCTCCGAGGCAGCGCTGATAAATATGGTATATATACAAATTACCAGGGGGGCCTGCATTAAATCGGAACACGGGTCGCAATTGGTCCATGGGCCGGACTTTAAACATGCCTGCTGTTCATGTTACAATTATAGTTGACATTTTACAAAATACACACTAAAACCTGCCTTTTAAGACATTATCTCGAAAATGATTCACAATAACCAAAACACAGTTGCAAACATTTCTTTTAACAAAGAGAAGGGACTTTAAAACAGACCTATGTTTTGGTCATAATATCTCTTTTGAAAGGGAGACCTAAACCTATAGGCTTATGGCTCTAAATAAGAGACATTTTCTCCAGGGAAGGTTTACCTTATTCATTTCTGCAACACCTGGGTACAGGTCTAATACCATTACCAGATCTAACACCATCGGGTACACGCTTAATATCATTATCATACAATTCCAAGAGAGGCTATGAAAATCCATCTTTAGTATACCACCAGGAAATGCCATCAGAATGAGACTTTTCCACAATTTTATTAGTAGGGTGGCAGGAAGACAATATGTAGGGAGGCAGTGCTTTTAGAACATGCATATAATGTTATAAAGGACATTTAAATGCAGCACAGAGTGCATTTAATGTAGCAGAACATACCTAGAAGCTGCATTCCTTCCTAGTCCACGCTTATGTTCGGATGATTTCAAGCTTTCAGAAATTGTAGGAATTAGGTCTACAACAAGTGACTGGTCTAAAATCGACATTGTCTCCAAGATGCCAAATATCTGATGATCATACATCCACAAATATTCTTGAATAAACTGCCTACATGGGAAGTAAAGTAAGTTAACTCAGAAGCATGCTCTTCAGACTGTTAGCATGACATGGCTCACACAGCATCACTGTTTCACCACTAAATATGACACTATTAAACAAGATATACTCTCCCAAGCCGTCATCAGTCTGGCCATTGTAGGTAATGATATGGTACGGAATATTGTCCATTCAGTACATACTGGTTAGCACAGCTATTTAGACATACAGCAGATAACTACAATGTTTTCTAATCAGTAGTACAAACATTGTAAAGTATAACTATAGGCAATTTTTTTTTTTTCATTTTGGATAGCGTCACGGAGAGTTATAGCCCCCGTAAGTTTTGCCATCTTAGTCCCATTGGGAAGACTTCCCTTCACTTCACTTCCTGTCCCATAGCCAAAACAGGAAGTGAGGGGTAATCCCTGCAAATTAAGGGAATCTCTTTGGGATATCCTCAGGTTACCAGAACTAGTCTCCCCATTGGAAGAATTTCCCTCTATTATTTTTCTGGGGACAGTCCAAAATTTGGAATTTTCTTTTACTTTCAATGATAATGGTAAATAGGACAAAAAGAGGGAATCTCCCTAACGGGGGCACAGACAGCAAAAAAATGCTGACAGGTGTTTTAATCCCTCTCCCCTTTATCCAAAATTATGGAGAAAACAAAAATGTTGCCTTTAAAACCCTTTTATACTGGCAGCACCTCCTGTTTGCGCTAAAGTGCCGCTCGTTTTTGTGGCACCTTAGCGCTGTTTTAGCTGCGTTGTCTGCTGGCGGGTGCTTTTTACCCCCCCAAAAAATGGTAAAAAGTCCAGTTTTGCAGCTCTTTCAAACCGCTTTTAGGAGCCAAGAAAGCGCTGCCCATTCATTGCCATGGGCAGGGCGGTATGGGAGCACCATTTACAGCACTCCCAAACCCCCCCAAAGATGCTGGTTGCTGGACTTTTCATAACGTCCCGCAAGTGCACCTCCCCAAAGTGAAAAGACACACTGCAATGAATGGGAGGCGGTTTTCAGAAGCTATTTCTAGCACTAAAGCGCCTGACAACTGCCTCAGTGTGAAAGTAGCCATAGTTACGCTTAGTGTTAAGGCTGGAAATACCCTGGACACCACATATAAGTATTAATATAAATACACAGCAACATTAATATTGTAAATGCCACTGAAACAGCAAACCACAAAAAAAACTAACATGTATGAATAAATACTTCATTAAAATTTTTTTTTGAAGTATTCATAACAGAACATATATTAGTTTACCACGCACATTAAACAAGCATCCCCCTATACAGTATGTACCCCGAATTATCTTGTGTCCAGCAAGTTTACAATATTCTAGAAGGATTTGTAAACTGATAATTTTTCTGTGTACACAAACGTTTATTACCATTACCAGTTTCACTAATACCACCATTCTGTGACCAATGACTAGGCGACAAAAAATTACGAAAAATTCAAGTAAAAAAAAAAAAAAAAGACCTTTATTCTCAGATTTACCTTAAAATACATGCAACATAAGATACAGTTTCCCCTTGTGGAACCTGCCGACAGCCTTCAATAATGTGTTGCAATGCTTTTGTAGAAAGCTTCTTCACTGAAATAAAAAAAAAAAAAAAATAAAAAATAAAAAAAAAGCAGAGCACTGGTTATTATTCACTGGAATTTTTTAAGCAGCTATAGAATCCACTAATTGACATCTGCCTTCAATCACAGACATAACAGGCTTGATGGGTAACTAGTCTATCAGAGGTCCCCATCAGGCTCAGCCCACTATCAGTGTAAGCGGTTCCCTTAGTTGCTAGGATGCAGACGGCCTTGGTCCTAGCACCTAGCAACCAAAGAAGTAAATGTTAAACACATTCAACTATAACCCACAGTGTACACCCACTCTGAATTGCTCTTAACTACTGTCAGTTTGCTCATCTGGTTGTGACAAATTCTAAGAGAGTTACAGACGTTAGCACAGTGACATATTCTAAACATGGTGGTAGTAAGAACTACCTGGATCTGGTGTATGTGTTAGTACTTGTACCATAACTAGGCTTTCATGAATTAGGTGCAGGCCACGTTAAGGGGGCCATACCGCTAGAAAAGCGATTGTTGCTTTTTCTCTGGATAGATGCTTGTTTGTGTAGATATAAAATGTTCTACGTAGTTTAGGTAACTGAATGAATTCACATTCACACCAATATGTGCATGTCCTATTTCTGAAAAAATATGGCAACCAATAATCTTCAGATATTGCTTTACAAATCTATTTCGCCATATAGCAGAATTTGTTAATTCTTAAGCTTTCAACCTAACAGATCAATCAGGTTGAGCCTCAACCTTTAAGGGAGTTTCTACACTGAGCATTTCCTCCCTATCATAGCTGAGTAGCCCATGTGACTATAGACTAGAGTCACACATGTGGGCATATACACAGTGATAAATGACAGCCCACTCCCTCTCTCCTCCATGCCCACTAACCAGCTAAACACAATGGGGATGGGATATTACATGTAGATTAAAGGTTGCTTCACCTCCCTCTTATTCTAAGACACAGGCTGGAGGGGCATGCCACAGCCTGTAAATGGCAGGAACCAGGCCCATAATATAAAAACTGCTCTACACTATGTACAATGCTAAACATTTAATAAGTGTTAAAAGTAAAATACTTTTTTGCACTTTGTTTTATTTAATGCAAAGCCTGGCATTACATTTACAGGCTAAACCAGCAATCCAAATTAAATGAAGGCAAATACTTGCAGATATCTCCAGAGTGCAGGGGCCCCACATAACCAAGGGAACCCATTTTGCAAATATATGCCTCTGCTCCACCCACTCCTGACTCCTTGGAGAGCTGGTATGCCAAGGCACCAACTTTATGGCACAAAGAGGTAAATCTGCATTATAAGAGTATACCAAGACTCTCGGGATGGGGCATCAACATGAATACATCATCTACAGCTGCTTGAATGTTATTTATTTATATGACCAGTTAAAGCTTAAGTTTAGCTATTATTTTTTTGCTTCACAGCTTTAGTGACATGACTAACCTGTAAATCTGGTATATCAGTGGTTCTCAACTGCTGTTCTCAGGACCTACTAACAGGACAGGCTTGCAAGAAATACATCACTTGCTGCTAAGTGATTGCAGTAGTCTAGTCTGCATCTTCCCCAAGGTAATTATTCAAATCTGGCCTGTTAGTGGGTCCTGGGGACAGGAGTTAAGAACCACTGCTGTAAATGAAGGATGTTCCACATCCTGCAGGCAGCTAGATCCTGAAGAAATCTTCACTGAGCAACTGCCCCATCCTCTTCCTGTGGTTGAACTTACAGGCTCCAGGCTAAGCTGCTGTGAAAAAGTAACCAACAAGGAATGCCACCTCTTCCATTGAGAAACGTTTTATTGCCTGTAAGTGATCAATGAATATTGGGGAGATTCCTGTGACGCAAACTCCCTCTCATTCACAGATAGTGAAACCAAAGAAAGAACTTTTCTCAATGGCGGAGGAGGGGCTGGTGGGTCCTCCTTGGGAACTTTTCTTTGTTTTTTAAAACAGCAGGCCAAACCTATTGAATTCCCTGTGCGTCACAAGTTCGGTCACAGGAAGAAGATGGGGCAGTCCACTAACAAAGATGTCTCCAGGATCCAGCAGCCTGCAGGGCAATTCTAATTACACATAGGTGATGTCAACTAAAGCTTTAGGCTCCATGCACACTGGACGTTAAAATAATGTTATAAAAAGGCCAGTAGCTTTGCAGTGAGTCTTTCAAAGTTTAACATTTTTCCATGCTAGTGCTTTTTTTTTTTCAATGGATTAAAACAGTTAAACGATGGTGAGCTACGTTTGAGCGTTTATCGTCGTTTATGAGCGTTTAACGTTTTTAAGTATTTTTTGTGGTCAGAAAAACAGCTCCTCAATGTGATATTAAGGTGTTCAGCCCATAAACTCCACTGCTGATAAACATCCAAAAATGTCCATGTGTGCATGGACACATAGGATAACAGAGGGGAATTTATGGGCTGTTAAAAAAAAACGCTCAAACTCCCAAAAACTGTCCTTTATTAGCTTCAGTGTTCATGGAGCCTTAGGGCAAAAGAAACTGCAAAACTTCAGCTTTAATACTGGTGAAGGTAGTGGCATGTTTACTTTATTATTATTGAACTGGTCATTAATTTTATACTGCTACAATAAAGGACTAAATGACTTACCCATAGGCTCATTTACCAGTATCATGCATTTCAAGATAGCAGGAAGAAGAAACTCTGCATCTGCTACTTCAATGGTCTTACTACGCTGAAAAACGTCAACAATGAAAGATAGAACGGAGGCTAGCCGAGGAGGTGGGGCTTGGCCTTTAAATTGCAAGTGACTGTCACTGTAAATAATAAAAACACAAGAATTTTAAAATACCATTTTGTTACTATGATTTCTACTAGAGAATGATACATCTTCCAAGTTTTAGGCTCGGTTCACACTGCCACGACTTGGGATCCCACTTGTGAGACCCCAAATTGCGCGACATGTGAAATCCCATGTTCTTAATTAGCGCAATTGAAGACGCTACGACTTTAGAACAGGTTCCTGTACTACTTCAAGGCCACTTCTACCTGACTTGTACCTATAGACTTTAATGGAAGTCGCCTCCAAGTCAGATCCTCATCTATATTGATGGGATTTTGACCTGACATTACAGGAAGATTACCCGGCATTTCCAGAAAGTCTCTTCAAAGTCGCATCAAGTACTCACATCACCTGGAAGTCTGGCACCGAAGGTCGCCGCAGTGGGAACCGAGCCTTAGAGTTTGTATACAAAAGGGGACAGAATATACTTACTTTATGACTTGCATTACAGTTTTTCTAAGGATGGCAGTATGTGGGCTCTGAACAGAATCACACAGGGCTAAAAGTATAGGATGGCTTCCAGCAGTTGGGGCTTGAGGAGCACTGGGCAAAAATCTCCCAAAATATTGCTCAATAATGGTTTTTAGCTGCTGTTTTACATAGGAAGCATGTACTTGAGATTGACGCGATATGATGGACAGACCCTAAAATAAAAAAGAAAGGAATAAGTATTGATTTATAATTTGTATATTTTATTCACCTTCATCGGTTTTTGTGATTTCTGATAAAAGGCCAAGCTGCAGGACCATAGGTGTTCAAATTATTAAAGCGTGGCGTAAACTGCCGGAGCTATATAAATCCTGTATAATAATAATAATAGGCCAGTCTTGCCTATAAATTTACATATCCATATGACCAGTATAAAGTAGATCTGAACCCTGACATTTAGTTTGCGCAAGCACTATGTGGGGAAGTTATCAAAACTGGAGTAGCCAAAATCTTGAGCAACTTATACATGGCAACCGATCAGCTTCTATCGTCAGCTTGTTCAGTTAACCTTTGAAAATTAAATATTGCAGTTGATAGGTTGTCATGCACAGCTGCTTACATTTTTATAAATTTGTTTCTATGTATGAAAACTTTTTTTTTTTATAAAAAAAAAAAAAATACCCCTTTTGCATCTCAATGCTGCTGATTTACTTTAGCCTCTGTCATGCCACTTCATGTCTAAATGCACTCCAGTTTGATCAGGGCCAGCTTCCTGATAACATTTGTGCACTATTCTTGGGTCATTTGTGTTGGCACATCCACTTGCAGTCTCCTTCAGAAGTGTGTGACAGGGTGTTCTTGCAGGAGAATAACTGGGAGACAGTTGTAACCCCATAAATTCAAAATACTAACAACTACTTACAAAGCCATCCACAACACTGCCCCCAGCTACATCACAGACCTAGTCTCAAAATACCAACCTAATCGTTCTTTGTTCTTCTCAAGACCTCCTGCTCTATAACTCCCTCATCACATCTTCCCTGCTTGCCTCCAGGACTTTTCCAGAGCCTCTCCAATCCTATGGAACTCCTTACCCCAATCTATTCGATTATCCTCTGCTCCATTAGCTTTTAGATGATTCCTAAAAACCCTCCTCTTCAGAGAAGCCTATCCTACCCACAACTAGAGCTAGGCGATTTTCTAAACAAAAAAAAAAATAATTCTGTGATTTAAAAAAAAAAAAAATAACAAAAAAAAACCCCCCAAAAAAAACAAAAAACTATTCGCAATTCTATTTTTGTTTTTTTTGATGGACACTGCGCCGGTCCTGCGGACAGGAGTTTTTAGGCGAGGACGCGGCTTTGGCCTAGTCCACGGCTTCCGGCCGAAGCGGTGACGGTGCCGGTCCTGAGGTGCTGTGGGCAGGAGTTTTTAGGCGAGGCCGCGGCTTCAGCCTCGTCTGCTGCGTCCGGCCTCGCGGACTAGGCCGAAGCCACGGCCTCACCTAAAAACTCCTGCCCGCAGCACCTCAGGACCTGCACGGTGGTGGGAAAAAAAAAAAATCAAAAAAAATATTTGCTTACATTTTGAATCTATTTGACCTCTCAACTCGATTCAATATTTAAATCGATTTTTTCCCCAGCCCTTCTAGCAACTGTATTTTCATTTTCTCCATCTGATCATCCCCCACAGCTATTACCTTTTTGTTTCACTTGACCCTCCCTTCTAGATTTTAAGCTCTAGCTAGCAGGGCTCTCTGATCCTTCCTGTTTTGAATTGTATTATATATTTGCTATATAAATTCTGAATAATAATAATAATAACCCCTTCAGATACGGCACTATAGCCAAATGACGGCTACAGCATGGACCTAATTTGCCAGGAGGCCGTCAATAGATATCCTCCCCTTTGCACGCGTGCTGTGATCACGAGTCAATGAGATTCAGGTGATCACAGATCGGAGTACGTAAAATTATGATTAAAATTTCATTCGGGTACAGTGTTGTATGACCGTGCAATTGTCGTTCAAAGAGTGACAGCGCTAAATGCTGAAAATTGGGGTTTAAGTGCCCTGTAAGCAAGTGGTTAAAGAGTATGAACAAGGACCTTCATGGCAGAATTACCAGCTATGCTTTTATTGAAAGCTGCACATTATGAGCATTTTTACGATTGGGTTTAGATTTGCATATAGCATCTTGCCTTTACAAAATCATTTACTGCTTGTGTCCCAGATTGGTTGGTGCCTACTTAATGAAGTCCCCATTCTGGCTCAGTCAAGGCAACACTGATGCTTGCCAGTTCTGAAGCCACTATTGCATCTAATGTGGACAAATGAGGACTAAGAAATTAGTTTGTGAATATTTGATGCTCATGCAATAAAAACAAATTCCATCCACAGAAACTGCTTTTTTATGTTGTGACCTGAAGACTGATGGGGTGAAAGTTTAAATGCCCTCCTCAAGTACCTCTGCAACAAAGGATGTAATTATTTATTGCAGGTATATATATATATATATATATATATATATATATATATATATATATATATATATATATATATATATATATATATATATACACACACATACATGCACACACACACACAGAATATATGGTCTCTCATATTTTAAAAAAAATTATGGCAACACCTATACTGCTGTTTTATCACAAATATATTCTTTAGGCACTAATAGCTAAACAAATATTAACGAGAAACACGCAGGCAGATGTACACTTCAGACACTGGACTACACTGTGCATTCCCCAAATAAGGAGACATTTTCAGCAGTCACTGTGGGACACACATTCTGCTACACTGTTCCAGCATGTTTCAAACCTGTACCTGGAGAAAGAGAGGCAGGCTCTCCTTTACAGCAGACAGCATAGCTGCTGGCAAACCCTTATCTTGTTGGAACAAAGCATGTGGTAAAAGCAGGTAATCGATGATGCGGAAGAGGAGCTGCTGTGCTTTGGAAGTGGCCAGAATCGATGCCCAGTAACGCACAAGATATCCTGGAAAGAAGACAAGAAAGAAGATAAAACAGCAGCAGCCCCTGCACATTTGGCATACCCTCAGGAGTCAATCAGTGCGACTTATTCTGTAGTTAAATCACATCTCATATGAAGCTTAGGTTGAACATTCACAACCAAGGCATTACGTTTGAAAGTTTCCCATGTTCTCGCAGTTCCAATTGCTCTTTCTGAATAAAAACACAGCTATGCACATTTTCAAGGTGCATCAGCCAAGAATTATTACTTTAAGTGACAAATAGGAGCATTTCTTTGTTCACTGAATAGCAAATTCTATATCACATACAGTAGAAGTACCAAGGCATCAAATGTGATAGAAACGTTTACAGTGCAGATACTAAAAGTCAGTATTTTATTATTACATGGGTACATCATATATATTCCTGCTTTCTGCATTTGTTTGAAGAGTGCAGTTTGGTTTACTGCAGACCATGTGTTATTACATGAAGGCCACAACACATTGTGGATTCCCATTTAAACCAAACTAAACAAAAACCATCACTTTCTAAAGGAAGCCACTAGAGAGACCATGCATGCCTCCATGAACCTCTGTTAGACATACATACACCTTTAATTGTTTGAATTCACAGACTTGCAACAGCAATGTAGAATGGAGGAACAAGCCAAGAGAAGTACAACACACCAACGCCTATAAAGCAAGCTTTGGCCGTGAACTTTTTTTTTTTTAGACTGGCCTATTCAATAAGTAATATGCCCCTAAATATTACGTGCCCACTTACCTACAGTACGGTAGGTTATCTGCATTCCTTCCACAGACCCTTTCTTAGTCAGGTTAGGCTTGACATATTTTAGGATATCACCAGAATACTCCAGGCATTTTGACACCATGGCAGACTTTTCTGACAAGGACTCCAGGCCACTATACACTATGCCAACTATCTAAAAAGAGGGAGGGAAAAAAAAAAAACAAAAGGCTTAGGTTTTCATATTGCTCACCATAGTGCTTTTTAAATTTAAATAGAGAGGTGAACAAAGAGGTCAGTTTTTAAAGACACAAGCCATACGTTGAATATTTTTTGCTTCTGGGTAGCGCAACGATATATTACCTGGAAAAACTGCAGAAGTGCACTTTTTGGATCTTGCTTGTAACTTGCTGGTTCGATTTGAGCTTTAACAAACAGATTTTCTATTTCAGGCAGCTTGAATATTAACCGGGTTAGTTCTGTGAGCTGTTCTGAAAGTACCAACGCTGTAAAATGAAAATTACAATGAAACCAGAAATCATGCCTTTCTTATCAACAAGGTATTTGTATAAAATACAGGTTGCTTAAAAGTATTTTCATAATCTCTTAACATTTACAATAATTTTTCTGCACGTTTTATGATTGATGCTCCCAGACTTCATCTACCATCTGATTTTTGCTGCTGTCTGCAGATAGTACATATTAACCACTTGCCTGCTGGGTACTTTCACCCCTTTCCTGCCTAGGCCAATTTTCAGTGTTCACTTTGAATGACATTTGCACGATTCAAGGGGCACCGAATGGAAATTATGGTGGCGAAACTGAAATATTATAATATAATCATATTCAACTTTTTAGTTAATACCCTGAAATTAAATGAATATGACTTTATTATCAGCCATTATCGGCAGCTTTAGCGCAAGAAAAATGCATCCCTTTAAATTCTATGTACGTCTTTACACTGGTCCATTGTGCTTCTGTTGTGGCGTTAAAGATCTTGCTTGCTGCATTTTTAGTCAATTAAAAAAAGCACACCAAAACATACCTCCCTGTTGAAATGCAATGAAAATGCAGCAAGTATCAGTACAATTTTTCGGGCGCTGAAATTTCATTGCATCTCTTGCACATGCAACACTGTACCCATATGACATTTTTATCATTTTTTCCACACAAATAGAGCTTTCTTTTGGTGGTATTTAATCACTGTTGGGTTTTTAATTTTTTGCTAAACAGAAAGAGCGAAACGTAAAAAAAAAAAATAAAGTTTCCTAGTTTTGTTTATACAATTTTGCAAATAAGTAATTGATGTGCGCTGTTGAGGTAGCACTGATGGCATGGGCACTAATAGGCAGCACTGTTGGGGCTGCATGGATCAGAATCAGGATACTGATGATCAGTGCCCTGATTATCAGTGTAAACACTCGTTCACATTGAACACAGCTTTGAAATTGTGCAACTACACCTGAAGCTGCACAATTTCAAAGCACCATGGCCATGATACTTCAAGTGCAACTTGAAAGACATCTGTGTGGCTTCATGCACAGATGTCTATTGAAGTCGCACCCGAAATCGGCAAAAGTAATGCAGGAACTACTTTTGCAAATCGGTGCAGCGCCGCAAAGTCAGCATTAGGCTGCGATTTGACCTGTCCAATCATATAACAAATCAGTTCAGTGTGAACGAAGACTAAAAGTCCCCGGTCACAATTGCCAATTACCGGCTGGACACTGCACTGTAGTCATCTTTTGGCTATAGTGCATTTGGGAAGTGGTAAATATGCAATATCTCCCTGGAAAAGAAAAATAATTAATACAATTTTATTTTGTAAGTTTATAGCATTGAACCTAAAAAATATACCGTATATACTCGAGTATAGGCCGACCCGAATATAAGCCGAGGCCCCCAATTTACCCCCAAAAAAACTGGCAAACTTATTGACTCGTGTATAAGCCGAGGGTGAGACATGCCTGTCCATCCCTGTGTGTCCGTCCATCCCTGTGTGTCCGTCCATCCATCCCTGTGTGTGTGTGTGTCCATCCATCCATCCATCCCTGTGTGTGTGTGTCTCCATCCATCCATCCATCCCTGTGTGTGTGTGTCTCCATCCATCCATCCATCCCTGTGTGTGTGTGTCTCCATCCATCCATCCCTGTGTGTGTCTCCATCCATCCACCCATCCCTGTGTGTGTGTGTGTGTGTGTGTGTGTGTGTGTGTGTGTGTGTGTGTGTGTGTGTGTGTGTGTCCAGCCTACCTTTGTCCCGAGCCTCCGTCCCGTGCCTTGCCTCCTTGCCTCCGTCCCGTGCCGTGCCTTGCCTCCGTCCCGTGTCGTGCCTTGCCTTGCCTCCGTCCCGTGTCGTGCCTTGCCTTGCCTCCGTCCCGTGCCGTGCCTTGCCTTGCCTCCGTCCCGTGCCGTGCCTTGCCTTGCCTCCGTCCCGTGCCCTCTTCGTCGGCGCCTCGGCGGCCATTGTAAAATTCAAAAGCCGCGCCTCCTCCTTCGCCTGTGATAGGCGGAACACTGAATTTCCCAGCAGCCTGTGTTCCGCCTATCACGGACATCGTATCATCCTCGTCCGTAGTACGAGGATGATACGATCATTACAGAGTTGCATAAATTTGTGTCCTTTATTCAGGTCTTAGAGTCAAGATATCAGAACAACTTCTGTTGGCCATTGTGGACTTCTTGTAGGTGTGTGCTCTTTGTTTCAGGACACTAATGTATAAATTGCATGAAAATTAAAGTAGTTAAGTGTCCCATTGGGGATATTTCTCTTCCCTTCCTGTCCCATAGACAAAACAGGAACTCTCTTTAAAATGAAGGAATCCCTGGTAGTTGTTATCAGGGTTATCAGAACTAGTGTCACTTTTGTTGATAATGGTAAACAGGACTCATGGAGAGGGTTAATCTCCCTAACAGAGACGCAGGCAGCAATAAACAACTGACAGATGTTCTAATCCATATCCACACTATTCAAAACTCCAAAAAAGTTTTGCCTTTAGTTATATTTTAAACATGTTTACACAGCCCCCCCCCCCCCCCCCATGCAAAGGGGCAAGCCCATGCATCAGTCCCACACAAACAGCGATCCCACAATACATGTGAGGAATCACCGCAAACACCACATCAAGGGCAGTAATTCTAGCCCCATACCTCCTGTGTAAATCTAAAGTGGTAACCATAAGGCTGGGTTCACATTAAGACTGCATGCGGCTTACAGCAGAGGTCCGGTGCATCCCCGTTCTCCATTTCAGGGACAAATCAAGCTCCAATTTTTGCCTGAATTCAGATCTGAAACGAAGCCAGAGGCACACAGGACCCCTGTGCAATCTGCTTCGCAGTCGCCCCAGAGATGTGTGAACCGGTTCCATAGAGAGCCGGTCACAATCTCCTGTCATGCGAATTGCATGCGGTGAAATCCGTATCCAATTCTTACTAGTGTGAACCCAGCCTTAAAAAGGATTTTAAAATGTCACCTATGGATAATAAAATTGACTATTTACTATGTATAACATCATCTTTTATAGTTTACTGCGCAATTGGGTATTGTGTTTTTGCGCATGCAAATTCAAAAAGTTTATTTTGTGTTTGAAAGAATGCTGCGCAAAAACTGTATGATATAAAGAATTACAACACCCGCCATTTTATTCTTTAGGGCCTCTGCTTTAAACAAAATATATGTTTAGGGGGTCTAAGCAATTTTCTAGCAAAAAATAAAGGTTTTAACATGTAAATAAAAAGTGTCAGTAAAGGCCAGATGGGGGCACTTAATTTTTTTTTCTTTATAATTACATTTTTTAGAATTTTATTTTGTTCATATTTACACTGCCCCCCCCCCTCTTTTTTTTTCTTTTGATCACTTTTTATTGTTTTTATTAATGGGAATATAAATCTCCTGTAATATGTAGTGACAGGTACTCTTAACGGAGAGATCTGTGGTCTACTAGGTCTCTCTTCTGCCCTTCAGTGCTTTTTTTACCCACTATGTGTTTGTTTACATCCGGAGAAACCAGAAGTGTTGAAATGCTCAGTGTTTCCGGATTCCTAGACCATAGAGCTGATCAGAGCTGTTCCAGTCTTCGATCAGCTCTATGGCTGAACACTCGGGTTTCCCGGTTGGGTAGGAGAGCCGAGGAAGGTGGCCGGTGGGGGGTGTATTGAAACAAAGAAAGGGCTGGATGGTCACACTCCGTTAACACCTTAGTTGAAGACTGTTTAAAAATTCTTCTGGTACAAAGACATCAGAGGCATAGGATCAATCAAAAGCTGACATGTTTCACACCACTATGGGGTATTTAGTCATAGCTGTTGAAAAATGGAATGACCATCCATATATATGAGAAAAGGGTCTAACAGGAAATCCCTCTAATGGTCCACCCACATGGATACGTCAGTCTAAATTCTTGGACACATACGAAAAACTTGGAGTCATGCAGGTGTATGCGATATCTTAAATCAATGAACTACTCAATCAAATACGACATCCCAAAATAACCTGATAGAAAAACTACAACACAAAAATGCAAGAATATTCTTCTTTAAAGATCAAAAGTTAAATATAGACATATGTTGGGAATTATGTTTGTTTACTAACTGATTATCATGCATTGTGCATATATTGGATGTTTCAGAGTGGATGCAATATTTTATCGATTGACTTCTATATTTGGTGCATTGGATGCATTTGGTTAACTTAAAATAAATACGAGGTATGCCAATTATCCATACAGTCATATATGTGAGGCAAAAAAATATATATATCCCAAAATTAATTTCATATATGGGTAATGTTCATTTCTTGTGAAGAGCTGATACCATTTCACATTCCTAGGACACCTCTAGTGGGTGTGTGTGTGTGTTTCTGTACAATTCATTTGGAACCTTTACACCAGGGGTGTCCAAACTTTTTTCAAAAAGGGCCAGATTTGATGAAGTGAACATGCGTGAGAGCCGACCATTTTGCCTGACCATTCTTTGAACCACTGAAAATTCGGTCTAAGTGTGTCCGTCCGAGCACTAATACACTGCCCAACAAGAATTATTTTGCCTTTGTCGCGCTCGTTCCCAACACACAGACGAATGCTCTGCACTTTAGTGGGTACCGTTAATTCTTAATGGTACCCCACACATTGGAAAATGTAGGGTGCTTTTGGTGCAGTGCAATTTAAAAAATAAAATAAAAAAAAATAAAATAAAAGCTCGGGAACTTCTTTCCCTGCATTTTTGTGAGTAGGGAAGTCCATTGAAATGGGCTGCCCTACACACAGTACGCAGCCACTCAGATGTTGCATTTACGGTCTAAAAACAGGTGGTGAGGAGGCAACATAATGCCTCTTTACCACCATTCAAATGCCTCTGAAAAGAGATCTGTGCATGGGTTGCTTTTCAGAGGAGCAGCAGTCCTGGATAATATCACACACAAGCCCTACAAAAGCAGTTTTGATGGTATAAGAATGGGGGGTCCGGATTAAAAGTAACATACACACAGACACATGCACACACATACAGACAAATGCACGCTGCACACACATACAGACACATGTGCACCCACATACATGCGTACACATACAGACACATGTGCACACACACATACAGACACGTGCACACACACAAACATACAGACACATGCATACACATACATACAGACACATGTGCACACACACGCAGACAGACAGACACATGTGCACACACACGCAGACAGACAGACACGTGCACACACAGACACAGACACATGTGCGCACACAGACACATGTGCGCACACAGACACATGTGCGCACACAGACACATGTGCGCACACAGACACACGTGCGCACACAGACACACGTGCGCACACAGACACACGTGCGCACACAGACACACGTGCGCACACACACACATGTGCGCACACACACACAGACACATGTGCCCACACACACACAGACACATGTGCGCACACACACACAGACACATGTGCGCACACACACACAGACACATGTGCGCACACACACACAGACACATGTGCGCACACACACACAGACACATGTGCACACACACACACACAGACACGTGCACACACACAGACATGTGCACACACACAGACATGTGCACACACACAGACATGTGCACACACACACAGACACATGTGCACACACACACAGACACATGTGCACACACAGACACATGTGCACACACACACATGCACACACGCACACGTGCACACACAGACACACGTGCACACACAGACACACGTGCACACACAGACACACGTGCACACACAGACACACGTGCACACACAGACACACGTGCACACACAGACACACGTGCACACACAGACACACGTGCACACACAGACACACATGTGCACACACAGACACACATGTGCACACACAGACACACATGTGCACACACAGACACACATGTGCACACACAGACACACATGTGCCCACACACAGACACACATGTGCCCACACACAGACACACATGTGCCCACACACAGACACACATGTGCCCACACACAGACACACATGTGCCCACACACAGACACACATGTTCACACACACACAGACACACATGTTCACACACACACAGACACACATGTTCACACACACACAGACACATGTTCACACACACACAGACACATGTTCACACACACACAGACACATGTTCACACACACACAGACACATGTTCACACACACACAGACACATGTTCACACACACACAGACACATGTTCACACACACACAGACACATGTTCACACACACACACACACAGACACATGTTCACACACACACACACACAGACACATGTTCACACACGAATAAAGCCCTTTTGAACACAAATTTATCTTGTAGCATATTACAGTACCTTTGCAGCTTCTTTATTCAGCCGGGTACTGCACTGTAGGGGGAAGTAGAGAGCACAACACACTCCTCTGCACTTTACTTTCACTTTTGAAGCTGACAGAGCTTCTCACAGTGCCAGGGATTGGGCTCATTTGACAGCCCTGATCCCAGGGCACACTAAATTGAGAAAGACCAGACGGGCCGTTCAAAAGCGGACCGTGGGCTGCAATTGGCCCGCGGGCCAGACTTTGGACATGCCTGCTTTACACTATATTTATTTTTATATATTTGTAGCCATACATGTAGATTTTTGTAGACACTCTTGTAGATACACTATTACAATTCCATTTATAACCCCTACCTGTATACTGGTTTTATCTATTCATATACCGGTGCAGACTTAGTCTGCATATCCCCTTAGGAGATGTCTGCCTACAGCGGTAATGTTTTGTTAATCTGATTGCTTGTAAAAGCAATTCAGGGGCTAATTATCTGCTAGGATCACTTTTACAAGAAAGCTGACTGGCGGCTGTAAAAAAAAAAAATATATACCGGACGATGCTTGTGGTTGCAGGCATCGCCCTGGTATAACCAAAGTCCAGCGATATAATGGGGTACGTCTCTGGTCATCAGATGGCTAACAAACCTAGGTTAATAGCCCTTAACGCTCTCCACTCCAAATCCTACAGTGAAAATGCATTGAAACGGCATGGCAAAAACATGTTGACACACAAAGAAATCACACGTTGACGCATGACAATGCACTTGCCCAATGGTACAAAAAAACAAAAACAAACACACACACACACCTATGTCCATGCATAGTTTTAAACAGGCCCAATATGTTTCAACAATCTGTGGTAATGAAAAAATTACAACTATGTTTAATTAACTAGAAACTACTGCAGGATAATTTTTTTAGGCATAAGACTTACATTGCTCAGTGTCTGTCCGAATTGTACCACTCACTGGCTGATCAACATACATCTGCAAAACACATCGACTCCATGTTCTGATTGACAGGGCCTGATAAGCTGCATTTCCAATGCCTTTGAGAGCCTCTGTTAATGTTCTAGGGAATAAAATGTAATTAAAAAGCTTTTCAATGTTACTCAAGCTTCACGCAGCTGTAAAGCGACATAAAACACCACAATTAGACAATGACTTTTATATAACAGGGCAAAAATGGTATGCAGTATCCAATCTGGACATCTTTCATAGCCTCGAATTGATGAAACTGATGAAATGTGAAATCTGATTGGTTTCTAGGAGTTATTGCATCTCTACGCACCTTACACTGTGCTGTTAAATAGACCTGATTGTGTCTGACTAGCACATTCCCTTTCAGAGACCTAATTACATAGCTATCTTTATAGGCTAAATAATTGCTTAATGAGCATTACAGAAGTTTAATTTCTCCTAGCTGTGATGATATAAATGGCTGATTGCGCAATCTTTCAAAGCTGTCACCGCGTTAGCACACATTACAGCGGCAGCGTTCGATGTGTGGCCTTCCAGCTGTTGTGGAAGTTGAAGTCATGGCACATCTTGTCAGCATCTGTCTGGTAGGACATGCTTGAATCTGTAGTTCACAACAGATGTAGAAACCAGTTTGTGTCCTACAGCAGTAAATTCAACTATCAAACCTTGAATGCAAATAGGATAACTTGTGCGACAAACCAAATAGAGACCGACATCGCACACACACACACACACACACACTTTAGTTGTATCTTTTAGGGCCTTTGAGTGTGTGGATGGCATTGGTTTGAAATACTTTTGAGATAATTTAGGCTAGTGCATTGGAGCTGCAGTTGATGACCTTCTTAACTGCATTTGACCTTCTGAAAGTGACTTTTCCATTTCCATTGACTCGTTTGAGCATGCGAAACTTTCTTGCAGTGAACAGCAGCCAGTCGACACAGGCCAATAGAGATGCCAACTAAAGCCCACACACACACAATGCAGGCCAATACTGCACCTCATATTAGTGGGTATAGGGGCACCTCTATACAGACTGTACCAATTGGTATGTGCTGCATTTGCACTACAGACTGTTCACCATAGAGGTTGTAATTTATGTGCTAATCCTGTCAAATCACTTATTTTGTCCAATATTTCTCAAAATATACAAGCCAAATAAAAAAGGGCAATGCTGAAAGCCTCAAGACTAAAACCTTGAGCCATTGGTCCTTCACAACCAAAGAAATTGTAGCAGGGTTATAAATAACATACAGCTACAGAGTAAACGCATAACAACAAATGAGTTTCTTTCTGCTACTTGACAGAAAATGTGGCCCTAGATGTTTAACGGAAGATGAAAAATCTGCCTGTCCTCTAAACAATCACTGTGACATTGAGCCTACTGTAATCCTTCTCTATGATTCAGGTGAATTGAGATTTGGACATGTGAAGAGAAGGTATCCTCGTTACTACAGAGAATAGTATACTTGAAGATGTCCGACTGATAAAGCACAGCTCTGGTGTGCTGTCTTATGACACCAATTAACTCCTACCTAATGATTATTTGACATTATATAAAAAAGCATTCTGCACAGAGGGGATTCTTTTTATTACTTTTATTGAGGATAAAGCAGGGCTTAGGTTATACCTCCCATGGTGCTTTACCAATGATCTGGAATCAAATGCAATTTGTTTACCTACTTTAACAAGAGAAAAGTTCCTGTCATTTGTGGTGACAAAACTGTTAAAATGTGCTTGCAAATAGTGTGCCCTCTTAAGCCGGCCATATTCAAATATAGACTGGTTCAGCAAGGACCGGCCAAGATTAGAACCATGTATGGGCAGGCTGAATGTACACAAGTTGATCGATCAGCTTGATTACAACCAGCCTGACAGATTTTAAATGCGACCATTGCCAGCAGCTTATTATAGCTGCTAGCAGTAATCACTGTATTCTCCCTGTGGGGACAGCCCCCCTGTCAGGAGAACACAACGCCCTCACCAGTGGGATTAATGACTGTGCTGATGGAGAAATCAAGCGATTTTTTTTCATGCACTTTGTGGTTACAGGAAAGAAAAATAACTTCATCTATGGCTGGCTTTACAGCTCTGTGTAACTTAGCATAAAAAAACTTTTACCAGGACTTTATTGCACTAAATAGAAGAACTTTTTTTTGAAGGCTAAGCACAAGTATGCCTTCCATCACATTTTAATTTCATTAATGTTATCTTACCTGTTTGCAATTAGATGGCTCAGATAGCGGGACACCAGCTGGGGAGTGACCATGTCATCCCATCCAAATAGTTGCATCATTGATACAACAGGCTGAGGTTGAAGCTCAGGTGGGGCACTGCTAGGTATGTCTAAAGCCAGAAGAGTGTAGCCTGAAAAAAAAAAAAAAAATATATATATAAATAATAATAATAATAATAATAATAATAATAATAAATATATATATATATATATATATATATATATATTATAAAAGAAGAAAACACAGGTCGGGGGTAAACACCATGCCATGTGAAAATAGATATTTAGGAGAATTAAAAAGCAATTATCTTTATAATAAAATAACTGTAAAATAGACAGAACATAAATAAGATCTAGGGAAATAGGGGAAAAGAGCACAGACCTGCTGCCGTGTCAGCTAGCTGGGCGGGAGGTGTTTGGGAAAGTCTAAGGCTCTTCAAGAAAGGGAAGAAATTTCTCCAGAGAGCAGCAGCGACAGCTAGATGGCGCTCCTTTGCCACAGACAATGACTGTGCTTGGATGCCTGCATTCCCATGTCCTTGGACTGCGCGACTGTGAATATTTCTGAAAAAGAACACAATATCCCAACATGTTTTAAGCCAACCAGCTACTTTATGTTCTCGTTTATTTGCATCTACCCAGTATATCCCCCCAAAAAAAACAATGAACATACCAAATCACATTTCATTAAAAGGAGCACTTAGACATTCCTAAATACCTGGATTCAAATGTTCATTTTTGTTAATAGTCCAAAGTTCATATAGTAAGTTCTTAGATTGTATGCACAGTGACATGCAACTTAAATATCTGTAGTTATTAAGGAGATGAACTGAATATAAAAGTAGGATATTTTACACCAGCAAGCTACACCCCCCCAGGGCCTGAACTAAAAATGCTACTTAGATAAGCAGATCTGACAACTCAAGTGAAGAGAAATTTACTTGTCACTGACTTGACACTTAACTTGCCACAACATTTCTATCTGACTTTTTCACTGCCGAGTATCAGGACAAGTGCTCTGAAAGGATACTTTCATGGAGCACATTAATGCTCATCAGTTAAACCCTACACTGCCTGATCGATGCAAGTGATACCAGTATCCTACCTATTATTGAGCTGTGCATGGAAGGCACTAAAAATTCTAAAAGATAAAAAAAATAGCAAATATAACAGAACATAAAATATATTAAAGTGGTTGTTAAGCCACTCTAACATGTATGCACCATCAGCACTGTCTCCTATTGTAGTGTCCCCCTCTGTGCGTGATTTTAAAAAAATGGTATAAATACCCACTTTCAGAGCCGAGATCTGCAATCACATAACCGGCCAGCTCTCTCCTTTCCTCCTCTGACAGATGCAGCGCGAGGGGTCGAGATTCCCCCCGCTGACACCAGTCAGGAGGGGAGGAAGAGAGCAGTGGGGCAAGCTGGCCAGTCATGTGATCGTGGTCGCTGCTCTTAAATTATTTACTGCATTTTTTTTTATAAATCACAGAGTCGAACACTGCAATAGGAGACCGAGCTGATGGTGCATAAATGTTAGTTATGCAAGCAGCAGGAGGGAAGTGGGAGGAGGCAATTTTGCACTGTCATGAGCTGACAGGCAGGGAGGAAAGGGGTAGGACGACACAGATCACAGGGCTGCGGATGACGGAAGCATGTAAACTGACCACAGTAGCCATTGGGGAGGACAGAAACTGTCAGGATTGTTTTTTTTTTGTTGCCATTGACGTTCATTCGAGACTATGCACATACTTTGGGAATATGCCAGTATCGGTCCTCATGATGCTCTAAAACTGTTTGTAAAATAATTTGTTCTCAACATCAAGTTCATTGTGTGTATACATACATACACGTTTTCTATTATTTTGTGTATGTTGTTGTAACTATACAATGATTTTGACTGATGTGTCGAGTTTTCTCAGAGTTCAACTGGTGTATCAGATTTTTTCTGGCAGCGGATTTAGACCGAACTCTTTACATCAGATTTGAGTGCAAGTACTGTGTATTCTAGCCGAGTGTTCTTTGCAACACCAGTGGAGTACTAATTTTATTTGGTTAGTTCACCTGTAAAATAATGATTACACATAAGAGCAGTATATAGGCGACTGTGGTGACTAGTTCCAATAGGTAATGACTAAGTGCTAACATTTGCGCAAAACGCGTCTACCTCTTTGTCCCCTGCTCCATCTGTCAACTACTTGTCATACGACGCTTCAATAAATGGGTTTTTGGAAGTGCAGCCATCCGGAATCATGTCCTTATGTTAAGCCAGTTCCTTAGGTGTTACAGGGGGCCAAATGGCACAGCACTGTCATAACATGCCCTAAAGGAGCAGGATTGATTGTTTTCTTTTTTTGTATTAAAGAACGCTTTAACCAGTTGCCGCCCGCCCACCTTCATACGACTGTAGGGCAATGTGGCTCTTGTTCTGGGCTGACGTCATCCTATTCAAACAGGGCATGTACGCAATCACTTGTGCGCAGCCCTGCACTGTCGTTGGCAGTGTGTCCCCGAGACACAGGGCGTCACCGACAAGGGTAAACAGCCAATGGCTGGAGGCTGTTTACCACGTGTTCGGCTGTGATCCATTCACTGCTGATCACTAAATGTAAACACAGAGCGGTTACTACCGTTTACCATCTCTTCTCTCCTCACACACCATTTCCAGTGTGAGGAGAGAAGAGAGTTATCAATCTGTGCAGTGTCTGCACCAACACCAAAAAAATAAAAATAAAATAAAAATAAAAATAAAAAAAAACACAACCTGTCACACAAGTGCCCATCAGTGCTTATAAAAGTGCACCTTTCACCCATCAGTGCCCATAAAGCGCACCTGTCGTCAAAAACTGCCATCAGTGGTGCACCTATCACCCATCAGTGACCATCACCAGTCACCCATCAGTGACAGTCTTCGGTGACCCATCCCTGACCCTCATCTATCACCTATCAGTCTCAAAGAGCATTGGTCACCATCAGACACTGCCATCAGTGACAGTCATCCATCAACTATCAGTGAACGTCACCTGCCAGCCATCTGTCACGCTTCACACAGCCCATCAGTGACCTGCCACCCGTCGCACAGCCCATCAGAAAAATGCCCAAAAGAGTTTACCAGTGAGGAGGCATTCCAGATCTTCTCCATGACTGATGAGCGCAGCGGGGAATTCTCAGATTCAAATGCCAATTCAGAATTCAGATCGGCAAATGAGTCAGAGGAAGAATGGGTCCTGCCTAAAAGGGCACGGCGCTCTGGAAATCAGGCAAACACCAGCAATATACCCCAGGATAAAATTCCCAGGCTCAGTACCAGCGAAAGACCAGAAATGCCCAGGCCCAGTACCAGAGCTGACACAGCATCATGCCCAAACACCAGCACAGGAACTTCAAATCCCCCAGAGACCAGCACTGGAGTGCCACGTCCCCCAAGAGCCTGGGCCGCTACATATCTCCCACATGGTCTTGCCAACCCAACAAGGCTGCCTTCTGACTCAGGATCCACAAGAATTCCCCCATTCATCGCACAGCCAGGTGTGTAGGCCAATACCCAAAATTTTACAGAAATCGATTGTTTCTTTATTTTTGCCTGACACTTTGCTGCAATTCATCATGGACCAGACCACTTTATATGCCCAGTAACATATTGCCAACAACCCCCAATCATCATACGCCCGTCCGTTTGAGTGGAGAGGTTTGACACCGGAGGCGTTCCAATTGTTTATGGGCCTCGCCATAAACATGGGGCTAACAAAAAATAAATAAAAAATGAAGGACATGCCTAGTGGTCCACCAACCCCATCCACCACATGCCCATTTATTCTTCCATAATGGCCAGGTTCTAATACAAGATTATGTGCTTCCTTTATTTCAGCGACAACACCAAGTGCCCTCCCCGCAATCATCCAAATTATGATAAGTTATATAAAATTTGCCCACTCAAATTTATTTTCCCAACGATTTGCAGAACTCTATGTCTCCGATCAGCATATACAGTATGTATGGATGAGTCCCTGGTACCCCTTTTCAGGCCGGCTAGGAATAAAACAATACAATACATTCTTAGCAAAAGGGCCAAATGCGGAGTGAAATGTTATAAGCTTTGCGAGAGTCACGGGATATCTGTATGCGTTCCACATATACGAAGGAAGAAGATTCCCAACACCAGGCCCCTGAGTGCCCAGCCTACATGGGCAACACTGGTAAAAATTGTATGGCATACCCACTGCTGAAGAAAGGTTACCACATATACCTGGATAACATCTACAGCAGCCTGCCCCTTTTTAAACACCTATACCTCGCAGAAACCCTGGCCTGCGGAACCTCCAGAAAGAAAAGGAAGGGCTTCCCACAAGCTATAGTGAATAAAAACCTGCGACGGGCGGGAAAGATCAACTTTGAGATGCAACAAAGTGCTGGCCTTGAGGTGGAAGGATACCAGGAATGTGTACATGATGTCCACCATCCATGATGGCACTACAGTTGAAGTTCCAAGAAGACAAGGTCCCATTGAAAAGCTAACATGTGTACAAGATTACAATCTCTACATGGGGGGAGGGGGTCAGCCCTATTTGTCAATAAGAAGGTCCCATTTATGGTAAAAGAAAGTAGCAATCTAATTCAATTGAATTCACACCAAATCCACGGAAAGCAATGCCACACTTCTTAAAATTCATCGAAGAAGTTGTCACATCCCTCATCTACCAACAAAGACCCTCCCCCCAGAAAACCTTCGCTCTGATGCCCTTAGCCGATTTCATGAGCGCCACTTCTCGGACAACATTCCGCTATCTGAAGCAGGCCGAAGACGCCAAAAAAGATGTCGAGTATGTAGCAAAAGAGGATTTCGAAGAGTTATCAGCTACCATGGTCCCTCCAAACCCAGCCTTGCATTGGTGAATGCTTCCAACTATCACACATCCCTAAATTAGCAGCCCATATTCTTAACCATTTCCCGATTTGCATCATCTGTGCTGACCATTTCTCATGCTTCCTCAAACAACCATGCTACTCACTGTCTTCCACGTGAACTGATGCTGGCCTGGTTTATCAACTACACGTCTGCTCACTGCTTGCACGTGAACTAATCCTGGCCTGTTTTATGGACTATGCTTTTGCCTACCGCTTAGACTGATCAGTTGCCCTGTTACTGTAGTACACAGGGGTCTCACATGTGAGGGTCTCCAGAAATGTTTTTTCCAGATGGAGGGTTCATAGAGATTTAGGTGGGTGAAGCCTCCACCCCTGTGCATTGGTCTTACTCGATTGCAGTCCTCAGCCTGCTGCCGACTTACTGCCATCGTGCCTCTGCCTGCCGCATAAACTGACCACACCTTTGCTGCTACCCGTACTAAGGAAATAATTAGCTGTAGCAAGAGGCAGTATGTTTATGAAGGGCTCGAGAGTGGTACAATAGTGAGTGTCTGCAGGTAACCGTGTACCAGGACCAATATTATAACTGTGCTGGCTGTCTGCGCAGCTGAAAATTGGGCTCGGCAGGAAGGGGGTGAATGTCCCCTGTAGGCAAGTGGTTAAAGAACTTCACAACAAGCTTTTTATTGGTGTGCCCACCCTCAGCTTTTGCTTGGTTGCCCCAAGATTTTGATCTCAAGCAAGCTTTTTGAAAGTCCGAAAAGCTGAATTTACATAGCACTTTAACAAAATGTGAGTTGCATGGAAACACATGTAAATTGCACCATGTATACATAGCAAAACCCCCTTACCAGGCAAAAATTGAAACAAGGATGCCATGTATAATATGTTTGAAATGAATCAAAAGCAAATCTCAGAAATATATTTTTTTGTAAAGCAAATAACCAGCTTCAAGTAACCGTCAATAAGTATAAAATATGTACAACTCTTTCACACATTAACGGCAATATGAATTCCACCCCCACCCTAGCTGCATGATCTCTTATAAAATGCAATTTAGGAACACTAGATTAAATGGCCTAGGTACCCATATGGCAGAAAGCCCAACAATTACATAAAAAGTCAGAAAATGCCAGTTCCAAGGATAAGCTGTATACCTACATTCCTAAAGAAAGGGAACGTAGATTGTGGTGTCTCCTTCAACAGGACGCACGCAAGATTTCCTAATGCATTTTACAAAATATTACATGACTGTGGCCACATCTTTGTTAGTATAGTAAGGACAAACGTTGCAGCCATACAAAGCATCTCCCTTCTGCAGACAATGTGGCATGAATTCAATAATACACTCAATTTTCTTTGATTCCTCTAGTACCGTGCTCGCTACTTAATCTAATTTGGAAGTTGTGACTTTCTAGAGGTTTAATAGAGATATGTCTGCAGGGAATCAATGTTCCCTGAAAAGGGGGGAGGGGAAAAAGGCATTAACAAATTTGTCTGGCAGGGCCACATTCAAAGCATTACTGCGGTAGGCTGATGAACTAAATAACATGCTTATTAAAAACAATCTGGGGGAACGCGCCATCATTGTTGTTTCCATTTATCTTTTGGTCAACCCAATTCTGTGCGTATATTAAAATTATTACATTACTTTTATTAAATTGTGTGAACAGCCTTGTAAAGTCAAAGCCTGTATACAAATAACAGAGCAGAATGAGGCATTGAAAAGCTGCTAGATGTATGGTGTTAGGTCACTACATGTGCTTTGTGTTTGGTTTACACTTGCCATATGCCCTAAGAATATATACAGAGCTCTAAAATACTAAATCTTTGCTTATGCAGATTATACCAATAGATTAGCTGACTTGAATAAATTTGAAATAAGGTAATAACTGTACAACAGATGGAAAATTATCAATACAGACTGGTCTGGGATTTACCCAAGCGTGCCCCTAGACAAAAGGAGTAGCAACAAACCAAGGTTACCCTTGTGCTAACCCCTCCTCCAAAGGCCAACACCAGTTTTCTTGCAACTTTAAAGTGGTTCTAAAACCTAAACATTTTTTTACCTTAATTCATTCCCTGCATTATGATAATAAAAATGTTTAGGTAGTGCTGCTCTGTCAACCCCCTGTATACTAGTCCTCACTCAAGCCAGCACTGTGCCCGTAGTCCCTCTCTCCGCTCACTTTCTGCTCGTGCTGTAGTCAGTCAAATCCTGTGAGGAGGGAGCAAGGGCAACAGGTGGCTGGGGCCATGCTGTCTGTGTATATATGGATGCAGGCAGCATGTGTGGCTTGGGATCGAGCTCAGACAAGTCCCCTCCATAGCAAATGCTATGCGGGCAATTGAATAAGATGAGCCAGGAGCGCCACATTAGGTTTTCTTATACCAGTGAATTTCACTGTTATAAACATCCATTTTTACTGAACTAAATTGATTCCGTGTTTACAATTGTAAGCATCTAATGTAAGCACAAAGTAGGTGTCTTTAACCACTTCTCGCCCGCGCTATAGCCAAAAGACGACTACAGCGCAGACGCTACCTGCCGGGAGGGCTTCCCTGGATGTCCTCCTATTTACTTACGCAATGCGCGCTCCTGAGCGCACGCATCGGGGAAGTTCTGTGTTGGCCGTGTCCCTTGGACAAGGCCAATCACAGATCGCTGTAAACGGGCAATCACAGCAGCCATTTACAGCGTGATCGGTGTGTCCAATGAGATAAAACATATGAGATCATCTCTCAGAGCCGCTCTCCCTCCTCACACAGAGACAGCGTGTGAGGAGAGAGATATGAATGGCTGCAGCGGCCGCATGGATAGGCGGCACAGATTGGCACGGATGGGCGGCACAGATTGGCACGGATGGGCGGCACAGGTGGGCACCGATAGGCGGCACAGGTGGGCACCGATAGGCGGCACAGGTGGGCACCGACAGGCGGCACAGGTGGGCACCGACAGGCGGCACAGGGGGGCACCGACAGGCGGCACAGGGGGGCACCGACAGGCGGCACAGGGGGGCACCGACAGGTGGCACAGGGGGGCACCGACAGGCGGCACAGGGGGGCACTCATAGGCGGCACAGGTGGGCACTCATAGGCGGCATTGGTGTTATACTGTACTAATGGATGCCAATCAGTGCCAAACAATGCATGCCAATCAGTGATGCCCATTGTGGACACTGATTGGCATTCATTATGGGCACTGATTGGCATCCATTGTGCTGACTGGCATACCTGGTGGTCTAGGGAGGATTACCTTTTCCCTGGTGGTCCAGTGTGGGCATCCTCGGGGGGGCTGTGCTGATAATCGATCAGCACAGACCCCCCCTGTCAGAGGAGCAGCCGATCGGCTCTCCTCTACACGCGTCTGACAGACGCGAGTGAGGAAAAGCCGATCACCGGCTCTTTCCATTTACACTGTGATCAGCCGTGATTGGACACGGCTGATCACATGGTAAAGAGTCTCCGTCGGAGACTCTTTACCGAGATCGTAGTTGCCGGGTGTCAGACTGACACCCCGCAACAACGATCGCCGCGATGCGCGCCCCCGGGGCAGCGGCTCATAATCCTGATCACGTCATATGACGTCCGATCAGGATTATGAAACCACTTTGCCACCGTCAATTGCCTATAGGGCGGGCGGCAAGTGGTTAAACATCCCAAGGAGCACTGTGCAAGCGATCATTTTGAAATGGAAGGAGTATCAGACCACTGCAAATCTACCAAGACCTGGCTGTCCCTCTAAACTTTCAGCTCAGACAAGGAGAAGACTGATCACAGATGCAGCCAAGAGGCCCATGATCACTCTGGATGAACTGCAGAGAACTACAGCTGAAGTGGGAGAGTCTGTCCATAGGACAACAATCAGTCGTACACTGCACAAATCTGGCCTTTATGGAAGAGTGGCAAGAAGAAAGCCATTTCTCAAAGATATACATACAAAAGTCTCATCTAAAGTTTGCCACAAGCCACCTGGGAGACACACCAAACATGTGGAAGAAGGTACTCTGGTCAGATGAAACCAAAATCGAACTTTTTTGCCCACAATGCAAAACGATATGTTTGGGGTAAAAGCAACACAGCTCATCACCCTCAACACACCATCCCCACTGTCAAACATGGCGGTGGCAGCATCATGGTTTGGGCCTGCTTTTCTTCAGCAGGGACAGGGAAGATGGTTAAAATTGAGGGGAAGATGGATGCAGCCAAATACAGGACCATTCTGGATGAAAACCTGTTGGAGTCTGAAAAAGACCTGAAACTGGGACGGAGATTTATCTTCCAACAAGACAATGATCCCAAACATACAGCAAAATCTACAAAGGAATGGTTCACAAATAAACGTATCCAGGTGTTAGAATGGCCAAGTCAAAGTCCAGACCTGAATCCAATCGAGAATCTGTGGAAAGAGCTGAAAACTGCGGTTCACAAACGCTCTCCATCCAACCTCACTGAACTCGAGCTGTTTTGCAAGGAAGAATGGGCAAGAATTTCAGTCTCTCGATGTGCAAAACTGATAGAGACATACCCCAAGCTGCTTGCAGCTGTAATCGCAGCAAAAGGTGGTTCTACAAAGTATTAACGCAAGGGGGCCGAATAATTTTGCACGCCCCACTTTTCATTTTTTTATTAGTAAAAAAAGCTTCAAAAATCCAATAGATTCGTTCCACTTCACAATTGTGTCCCACTTGTTGGTGATTCTTCACAAAAAATAAAAATTTTATATCTTTATGTTTGAAGCCTGAAATGTGGCGAAAGGTTGAAAAGTTCAAGGGGGCCGAATACTTTCGCAAGGCACTGTGTATATTTTATATTATATATATATAATTATATAAAAGCACATTTCTTCCACAGTTTAGGCCAATATGAGTTCTACATATTTTTGGCAACGAAACAAAAATAAATAAATAAATCGCAATAAGCGTATTTTGATTGGTTTGCGCAAAAGTTATTGCAATGAACAAGTAAAAAGGCGCAATGTGCAGATACATCAAAACGTAGGACCCAATAGTCCAAGGGCAAAGATAAAGTGATGTATATATGTACACATATGTATACTCATATCTATATATGTCAATCGGTCAATCAGGGTAGCCACTAAGAAAACCAAAAGCGGGTTCCAATAAACTAGAATATAAACAAGGAAAAGGGCGCCTCTGAGTATGTATCGCAAAACAATTTGCGATTCACTAATGACGTCAAGGCTGGGCGCCGGCCTGTGTTTGCTGCCCAAGCCTCGTTTTTGATCTGGATACACAGCCGCGTGTCTCTCTCCACACCATAGAGGCGGAACGCTGTAGAGACACAACGTGGCCACCCGTATGGACATCCAACCTCCCTTCACTGGAACCCCTATCGTTATCAGATGGACTCATTACTCCACCGGACTGTGATAGGCATTTTTAGCTAGGAACACTGAAGGAGATTGTACTGTGCTGTGTTCAGCCATTTCCACCCTTTCCTGCCTGGATCTGATGTAGTGCCAGCTATACAGGATCTGCTGTGACCTGCAGTCCCACACCATCTCCTCAGCCCAGATGATAGACTTGAATGCAACTCCTCTTTCTTTCATGTGAGTGGATATTGTTGTTTTAATAAAAAAAAATTGTGATACATACTCAGGCGCTCTTTTCCTTGTTTATATGCAAAAGTTATTGCATCTACAAAATAGGGGATAGATTTATGGCATTTTTATTATTCTTTTTTTTTATAATTAATGTGGGCGATCTGCAATTTTCATCATGATTGCAACATTGCGGCAGACAGAGCGGACACTTGACACCATTTTGGGACCATTGCCATTTATACAGTGATCATTACTATAAAAATGCAGTTTACTGTGTAAATGTCACTGGCAGGGAAGGGGTTAAACATTAGGGGGCGATCAAGGGGTTAACTGTGTTCCCGCAGCATGTTCCAACTGGAGGAGGGATGGGCTCACTAGAACATGACAGATCACTGGTCTCGATTACTGGGAGCAGTAGATCCCTGACATGTTGCTAGGCAGAACAGGGAAATGCCTTGTTTACATAGGCATCTCTCTGTTCTGCCTCTGTACCACCGGCAGGTAGAGTCTGCGGGATCGGCAGGCACGCTCTCGCTAGCAGTGGATGACTCAGCGACATATAGATGCATTGTTTTGCACACCCATGCCACTTTGCCGACATACATCAACGTGAGGCAGTCGGCAAGTGGTAAAGAATAGATTTTACATTGCAATCATTTGGCTAGATCAGTAATTGCTCATTTTAATAGCTCTTTTAGGCCCGTCACACATGTGCGACATGAAAGTTGTGCAATTTTGATGCGACTTGAAGCAATGCCTCTGTAATCTTGGTCTATGGCCCTCAAGTCGCATCAGGGACTACTTTGAAGTTGCTGCGACTTGAGGTCGCACAGATAAGAACGATACTCATAAAAAATCATGGGGTACGATGTGTCATGTAACTTTGCAGTCCAAAGTCATAGGACAAGTCGTACAATTGTAAAAGGGCCCTACCGCTTAAAGCTGCAGGTTAGCTTTAAAAAAAAAAAAACCTACAGTCTTAGTCAAATCACTTACCTGTAATGAAGAATGTAATGATGGATGTCCCAAGTTGTGCAGGCAGCTGGATCCTGAATAATTCTTTCACTGCACGAAAGCCT
Organism: Lithobates pipiens; assembly: GCF_037356315.1. NCBI lineage: Eukaryota > Metazoa > Chordata > Amphibia > Anura > Ranidae > Lithobates > Lithobates pipiens. The sequence goes on along the minus strand of NW_027507758.1, from coordinate 311,541,956 downwards.
GTCCTTGGTCTATGAACGTCTGGTGCTGCACGAGTTTAGTTCAGGTTTTCAGGTAGAACATCAGTACAGATGGTTTGACTGGGACACATCCTCTCATTCCTTCTCTATTGAGAAAAGTTAATTATATTTCATGTAACACAAATCAGTGAATGAAGGAGAGTCTCAGACATAAGATTATGTCCTCCATTCACATTGTATTACAGGCAGTGCAATCAGTGAAATAACATCTCCATGAAGGAGGAAGGAGGAGGGGGGGGCGTGTCCTAGTCAGGTCATCTGTACTGCTGTTCTGCCTGCACAACGTGGGACCTACTTCATTCCAGGTAAGTTGTGTGACTAAAGCGGTAGGATTTTTTTTTTTTTTTTAAGATAACTTTATCTTTAAGACTATTTAAATATTTTAATGCCTTTTTTTTTTATAAACAAAATACTTCAGTCTTGTTCTTGTCTATTAGCAGTATTTTTTTCACTTAGGTGGAGGAGACCTAAATACAAAGCATGAGCGTATAACATCTGATATAATTGTTGGGTCTCAAATGACAGCACAGGTGCAGTATCATCACAATTTTCAATAAAAAGACAATCATCCGCCCTCATCAATACTTTGTGATGGCATGCTGCAATTCTGTCTTTATACAGAGTGTAATATTCAAAAAGGTAGAATAATGTGGTGTCTTTATTTCATGTGAAGCTTATGATAAAAGGTGGCTTAGAAGTACCATGACACCTAATTAGCAATGATATAAAGAAAATCAAGGCACGGGGCAGGTGTGCTTTTCCCTGGTTGCAACAGTTCTGTCTGGCCAATTAAAAGCTTGGTCTCAAATCAGCTTGCTCTAATAAGCATTATATTTGATAGTGAAGCTACACACCAAATCTGATACAAAGTGAAAAATACAAGAATATTCCACTTATTGGGACACATTGCTCCTCTTAAAAATGTTAAATTTACATGAATAACCATTTATTTTTACTGTTACAAAAAAAAAAAAAAAAAAAAAAAAAAGGAAAACCAACCAAATGAGAGTTCACATTAATTATGTATTTTCTTATTTATCTTACTCCGATAGGTAGCTAGAGCCGATTTGGTTCCATTCCATATTTTTCAATCTCTCTCAAGGGTGCTGTAAAACAGCTGGAACAAGGCCACTTTGTTCTTTTTGTTCTTGGGAGACAGACACCAGGTTGATGTAGGCAAAAAAAAAAAAAAAATGGACCTGGCTCTTGGGTGACTTCTAGTGTCTAGTAGCCACTGGTGAACCCATTCTGTTAACCACTTCCCGCCCAAGGATGTCATATGATGTCCTTGACTTTCAGTGGGAAAATCTGATTGATGCTTGCAGCTACAGCCATTATTCAGATATCCTTGTCATCTCTGCACTATAAGAACGATCATAGCAGCAGTTCTGCAACTTGTTCGTTCTTACAGGCGATGGGAGGGGACACCCCCGATCAAAAAAAAAAAAAGAGTAAAAATAAATAATTTTAAACGCCCCTGTTCACGGTAGCTTGCGCTCAGAAGCAAACGCAAGCGTTAGTCCCACCCACATATGTAAACACAATACATGTGAGGTATCGCCACGTGCGTTAGAGCATGAGCAACAATTCTAGCCCTAGACCCCCTCTAACTCCAAACACGTAACCTGTAAAAAAAAGTACCAGTTACTTACCGGTAACTGTCTTTCTGGGAAATCTTCCAGGACGGCACACCTGAGAGATGAGAGGCTCCTCCCTACAGGAAACACAATCAATCGACAGCTGTTTTAAGTCCCCACCCTTCCCCTTGATCCTCAGTTTGTAGAGAAGTAACTCCTGAACCAGGTTCACAAGGGAAATCATTCCTCATAGGTACTCACCTTCTAGTGTTCTAGAATTTTCCCTCCTCCAACGGGCGGGAAGTAGGCCTGCCGTCCTGGAAGATTTCCCAGAAAGACAGTTACCGGTAAGTAACTGGTACTTTTCTCAAGTCATCTTCCAGGACGGCACACCTGAGAGGATAAACAAGTACCTCAGGCCTACCTTAGGGTGGGGCCACTGCAAAACCCTCTTGGCGAACCTTGGCTCTGCAGTGAGCTTTACCTCCACTCCATACGCTCATATGCTTGATGAAGGCATGTTAGCTGGATCATGCGGCTGATCTGCAGGTCTGCTCCACAGATGTTCCTGCCTTTTCCGCTTCAGATGCAGTATCTAGGTGAAATGGGCTCTTAAAAATGGAATCAGAAAACATGTTAAACTTGTAGGTTAGCAATGTTGCCTATCTCACACATCTAACAACCATGGCCTATTATGCCTGTAGGTGCTACTTAGAACCACTAAAAAGATAAATAAGAGACCTGTGTAAGACAAGGACACTACATTAATCAATAAGAGGGCCTGTCTTAACACTATCCTGTTGAGGGAAATAAAACTGCTTCCTTTTTATCTTTATGTCAGCAAAAGACTAAAGGGAAGCCTACTTAAGGGAAATAGATTAACAGAAGCTTGAACCCTGGGTTTAAGGCATGCCCAATCTATGTCCTTACTTACGCCTGAGAGCCTTCTTCAGGAGAATTAAAGTCCCTAGCAGGAGTAGACTACCCATATTGCTATGTCTAGTTTTGCTAAAAGGGCAAAATGAAGGCCATGCACCAAGCCGAAACCTATTCGATCGGGTATACATCTTTATACTTCATCCTCAGGCCCTAATACTCCTCTGAACAGAACTCTCCAAGTTCTTACTAAACAGGGCGATTCATTATCCCCTTCCTCCAGTGTCCCATAACCCTACAGGGCTTCAACCCTAGGAAATGGTTCTGGCATCCCTGAATGCAAGTGGTCAAGGTTTTCTGACATGTGGCATCTGCAGCCCGAACTCCTGGCCCCTCCATGGAAAAGAAGGCTGAAATACAAAAGGTGATACATGCATTATTAATATCACAAATAAAATGATCATAGATTGTGGGCACGGCACAATAGATTTAGACAGAAAGGACACAAGCATAGACAACAATGTTGTGTGCCTGAGTGTGACTAGCTAAACCAATATATCAAATATGGGAAGAGACCCAAATCTGAACCTCAACGTAGACAAACAGTCCTCATAGTCTGGTTTTCTGATGTGCTGCCAAGACGTAAAAACATTAAGACTCAAGCAAACCCTAAATGCTGCGTATTTCTTTAGTGCAGCTAGCTAGGTCATAACTGATATATAAATACGGAAAGGACAGGAACCCCCTTTACTGTTGTGCTTTACCTATGTACAGCAAAACAAGGCTATAAAGACAGAAAGACCCAAACTTCCATGTTGTGTATTTCTGACAAACCACCACAGTTATAAGATTAATATGAACACCAACTCCCGTGTTGTGCATTTCTGCTATGCCACAGGGAAAAATATGGAACACAAGACAATCCTTTCTGTCATGCACTTCTGTAGTGTAGTTCAGATAGAAACAACACTGAGAAAGGACACGAGCAACCTGCAGCATTGTGTTTTTCTGAAACAGAAAGCACCAGCAAGCTTCAATCTTGAGTATTTCTGCTGTGCAACAACATAAAAGCAGACACTGAGGAAAAAGACAGACAGCCTTTACAGCTGCAATCTTTCTGGTCTGCTGCAAAATAAAACAATAACGCCATGATGAGTATTCCTGCTGTGTAGCAAAACCTCAATCAGAAGGGACAGATAAGTTTAGGGTTCCCACACCCGTGCGACCCAACCTGCGACTTGGGACTGCAAGACGCATGAGAAGTCATATACTATGGCTTCCAATGGGTACCATTTGTGTCTGTGCGACACCAGCAGTCCCTGATTCCTGGATCCACAGACCTCAAGATTACACAGGTCGCAGGGAAAAAAAAAAAAAAAAAAAACAAATAGCAATTTTCAGGTCGAACCAGTAAGGGGTCCCCAATGCTGTGACTCCCTGGAGGATTGCAGCCAACAAACCCCTGCTGTGTATCCCTAAGATGCAGAAAGGTAGATCCATGAGAAACACTGCTTAGCCTGATATACAAACGATAAGGCAGTAAATATAGGACATACAGGACACAAACATTCAATCTTTGTGTATGTCTGATGTGTAGTAATATACCAATACTGAGCAGAGAGGCCACCATCCTCAATGTGTCTCTCAGCTGAGCAGCAAAAACAAAATCAGAAAAAGACAAGCAACCTTCACTGCTGTGTCCTTTCTGATATGCAGCCAATAAGGCAGAATATGCAAGACATAAAAGGACAGACAACCTTCAATCTTGTATACCGTATGTCTGATGTGCAACAATATAACAATTCTGAATAGAGATAGCACATGCATATTGAAGCGATTTGGCCTTGCGACTCAACATGTCAAATCGCATGGCTAAAATCAGCACAACACCACTTTGTGGTGCTACATGGATTACCAAAGGCAGTATATGTACTACACCTGGCAGGGGTTCAATTTGTATTTCTACTATGTAGCCCAACAAATTCGAACCATCAATTTTCACTGCTGCCTTTCTGATAAGGCAGTAATACAGGACACAAAACCTCACAGACCTTAATGCTGTACAAATCTGATGTGCAACAATAAAACACTATGAATAGAGATAGCACATCCATATTGAAATGATTTGTCATGCGACTCAACATGTCAAATCGCATGTTTAAACTCGGCAGCCATTGCTGTTAATAGCACTGTCTGAATCAGCACAGCGCCCTGCAAATCAGGACCATCAGACTTCACTGCTGCCTTTCTGATAAGTAACCAACAAGGCAGTAAAACAGGACACAAAGCCCCACAGACAGACCTCAATCTTGTGTATGTCTGATGTGCAGCAATATAACCATTATGAGCAGAGATGTCACCAGACACAATGATGTGCATTTCTGCTGTGCAACACAAAACCAGAAAGTACAGACCACCTTCACTGTTGTATTTTTCTGATCTGTAGCCAAACAAAGCAGTACCTTTAGTATATAAAGGACAGCAAACAAGCTTCAGTGCAGTGCATTTCTGATGTACAGCAATATAGCCCTTATAAGCAGAGATGTCACAAATCTCAATGTGTATTTCTGCTGTGCCACAAAAACATCCCAGCAAGCACAAACCTTCACTACTGAGGTCTACTGGTGTGCAGCCAATGAGGAGTCATGGTCTATCCCTTTATGAAATAACCAACAGGCAATTTATTTCATAGGCATAGCCTGGGCTGTAGATACTAAACCTTCACCACCAGAGAAGGAACAGATCCTAAAATGGTTGGACACCCTACTATTAGTAGTAGTTGTTGTCCTACCTTACCTCCATAGACTGAGCAAACGCTAGCCAGCACATATCCAGGTGGTGCTGATTAGCAACTAAAGTCTCAATGAGCCCAGCCCTAGAGACCAATTTAAGACCTCTCTAGAAGAGGTGGTTACCAGTTTAGCCTGGGAGGTAAATAGCTATTTGCAGGCTTCAAACAATTAATTATGTAGCTCTTGCATAGGTTTGCACAGAAAATCCTCAATTAAAAGGATGTAGGGAGCGATCTATGGTGAATCGCCTTTAGATCTGCCACTGCGTGGATTGTAGCCCAAACCAATAAAAAATAAGTTTCTTCTTACCTCCTACACTATAATATAAACACAGTGTAAAGGTGGAGTGGGAGGTTGGAGCTTATGAAAGTTAACTATAGCAGGCAACCCCCAAAAGGAGGATCTGTGACAAGGGAACCCCTACTGTGCCACACAGTAGCTTGGTCTCTGCCCATCCTTGAATGTTAGGTCAGCTTTTAAACATTGTGAAGCAACTTCAGATTCCTAGCAGCTGGGCTAATAGGGCCGGTAACCTAGTGCACCTGCTGACCAGGGGAGCTTCTGAATCCACCAACCACTGCCCAATTAATAACCTGTTCAGTGGTATACCTGGCCTGTAAGTAACTTTGTATCTACCAGGTCCCCTCTGTACGCTATATTCATCCCTACTAAATGTACCACAACTGGGCATGTAGGGAGAGGCTGGCAACCTACTGCTGCGATAACCAGTGTCTCTGCTGTAAGAGGGAGCTGTGGCTGGTGGTTTTAGCAGTGGCGTCTGCGCTATTTGTATCCCGACCCCAGGTTCTGCACTGCACCAGTCAGTATATACACGGGGAAGGGGGAGCAATGGCCTACCTACCTCTTTCTCATCTGAAGTGGTTTAGGCACACTCGTTCCTCTGCACCACCTGTCCACCATACAGCTTCTCTGATGTAAGAGGGAGCTGCGGCTGGTGTTTTTAGCAGAAGCTTAAGGGCTATTTGAATCCAGACCCCAGGTGAGATCTCAAATGCCCAGGAACCCTCTGGCTGGAATTGGGGATTTTGCAGCTAAATTCCCACGGCAAAAGGAAAGTAAAGTACTCACCGTTGTCGTCTTCCTCTTTTTGCCACAGCCAGCGGGCTTGCTTTTCCATCCTTATGGTCCACACGCAAGGAGGATAGCCGCCAAAGTGCTCCCCCCCCCAACTGCTGTCCCCATAGGGAAGTCAGTCTATATACATGGGGGGGGGGGGGCAATGCCTTCCATTCCTCATTCCCATCTTCATATCTGAGGTGGTTAAGGCAGACATCCACCGTAGTAAACTGGTGCCTCCTCGCTCTAGAGAAAGGAGGATGTGGGCGCCTGCTCCTACTGACTCTCAGCCTTCCCTCCTGGGTAAGAACGCCGCTGCCATTTTCCCGAAGTTTGAAAATGACGCGGGTGCTTGTTGCCACGCCCTCTCCGGCAGCCCACGCGAGCTACCGGGGACCCAGGAGTCGGGGACAAGCCCCCTGGAAAGAACCGATGGCCAGCACCCCCGTCTGAACAGCCACCTGTACAGGTAAGGAGGGGGGAGACAGGATAATGGCCCCTGAAGTTCTGGGTACACCACTGTACCCAGGGTCCTTCAGCTCTCAGGGGGGCTCTTCCAATTTCTGCTGCCCGCCCTGAGGAAAAGATAGGGGAACCCCCCAGGAAGGACAAGAATATCCTACCAGACCCAGAGGCTTCCCAGGCTTGTGGTCCGGCTCCCAGGGGGAGACCACCAGCCCCAGGCTTCGGGTCATTTGGAAAAAAACAAACAGTTTCGCTGTGTAGGGAGAAACACAATCAAAAACTGAGGATCAAGGGGAAGGGTGGGGACTTAAAACAGCTGTCGATTGATTGTGTTTCCTGTAGGGAGGAGCCTCTCATCTCTCAGGTGTGCCGTCCTGGAAGATGACTTGAGAAAAATTGAAAGCATCGCCTATGGAAATTTTAAAGTACCGAAGTTTGGCGTCATTCCATGAGTGTGTGCAATTTTAAAGCGTGACATGTTGGGCATCTATTTACTCTGCGTAACATCATCTTTCACATTGTACAAAAAAAAAAAAAAATTGGGCTAACAACTGTTTCGCTATTTCTTAAATCAAACGTTAAAAAAAAAAAAAAAACAAACACGTTTGAAAAATTGTTGCACAAATACCGCGAGAGATAAAAAGTTGCAATGACCACCATTTTATTCCATAGGGTGTCTGTTAAAAAAAAAAAAATAATAATTATATTTGAGGGTTCTGACTTCTGAGTAATTTTCTAGCAAAAAATGAAGATTTTTTTACATGTAGGAGAGGAGTGAGCTGTATCATGCATACTCCACAAGGGGCAGAGTTCAAGGGGAGAGGCAGCAGCACAACAGGGGCCTGCGAACAACCACCAAATGAAAAAAGTATACGCAGGATAAAAAAAAAACACCAACTTACCAACACAACATATTTAAATACATCCACGATTACACGATGTTGTACTTTTTCTTAAGCAGTTTGCACTTATCTACATTAAATTCAAGGATTTCCTATAAGTGCAATATGTAAACGCTTGTCACAGATTCAAGAACAGCAGCAATTATACTGCAGTTAGGTGGGTGTACATTCCAATTTCTGAGGTTTTATTTATAAAGAATGCACTGGATAATAGGCATAGCTATTTGCATTCTGTCAAACCTGCCCCTGAAAACTTGATATGGGAAAAATCTGAGACCACAGGTAAAAATGGTAAAGGCACACTTTATGCTTAAATTATGCTTCTGCTTATGCAAAACCTAAATGGGCAATTAAAAAAAAAAATATTAAATCAACCACAAAGATAAGCAATGCCATGCATTTTATGGTTCAAATAACCACTGGATACATGTCCTTGTTAACACAAACTGTTGAAGACAACAGGCAAAAATATGATGGATAAATCTCAGCAGGCAGCCAGAAAAAATAAATAAAAATCGCTTTCCTACTCATTTAAGGCAGATGCCCCTCTGCTCCTACATTGAATAAGACATTGTTAACCCTTTAGTAATACTATATATCTAGAAATGCCACAAAACCTTTTTTCTCATTATAATAAAATATGTAGACTATTTAAAGATAACAGAGAAATGTGGATGAGGTTGCTAATGAACATCTTGATACATGCCAACACCTTCTTCCCAATTATATAGTTGTAAAAGTATTAGAATAGCATTTTATATCACCACCCACCCCCAAACCCCCCCCCGCCCTTTTCGTTTCAGGGAATATGTTGGTCAAAATAATAGAGGATGGCCAACAAGTAGAGGTGGGTATAGCAAAATATTGGTTTTGCACAAAATGCAGAAAATGTGACCATGTATAAAGCTTACAATTTCTCCTCTAAGACTGCCACATGTGGATCATTGAGCACCATACAAATGGGGATCAGGGAGGGTTGTGCAGGCAATACAATGCAGAGTAATCGTCAGCAAGCAATACTACTTTTGTGGGTTATTGGTGTTATATTTGCTGACAGCACTGGCAATAGCAGCCTTTCACATCACAAGATGAAGGAAGTATATACCATAATATTGCCCTTGATGATGACACTTGGATATGCCCTTGTGGAGTGGGCCATGACCAGAAAGGGGGGCACCTGCCCCTTCAAGGCGTAGGCTTGTACTATAATCTGCCTGATCCACCTAGAAATGGTGGCCGACGAGACCGCCATGCCTTTTTGGACCAGCCACCGAAACAAACAGCAAGTCTGACTTCTGGAAGGGAGCCGTGGCAGATAAATACACCTACAGAGCCCGAACCACGTCCAGAGCATGAACGGCCAACTCATTAGGATGTGTGGCTTAGGACAGAGATGGTAACAAAATGTCCTCATTGATGTGAAACACAGAGACCACCTTTGGCAGAAAAGACGGTTGCGGACGCAACACCACCTTATCCTTGTGGATAGGGCGACTTGCAGGACAAGGCCACCAGTTCGGAAACCCTCCTGGCCAATGTGATGGCCACTAGAAAGACTACTTTCTGGGAAAGTCAACAGGGGAATCTCTCTGATATTTTCAAATGGTGATTTTTGAAGCGCCGATAACACCAGGTTCAGATCCCTCTCTGTGTCATTCAAAGCTGCTTCTAATGACGCTGAAACCGCTCTGCAATGTGCTCAGGCTCAAAGAAAATGGCCGCCAAGCGTCCAGTATAAGGACATATGGCACTGGGAAAATGGCCTCCGGAATACAGGACCACATACTGTCTCTAGAGAATGCTGAAAAACTTGCTCAGGCTCCTAGAAAATGGCCGCCGCCGTCCAGTATAAGGACAAACCACAGGGAAAATGGCCGCCGAGACACAGGAGCGCATGCTTTCCCTCGCCCATACCCACTAAAAAACTGAGGCACAGAGCTAGAAAATGGCGGCGATTAGCTCTGCATGAGATCACAGACACAGCCTCACAGGCACCTCCAGGGAGATAAAAAAAACACAACGTAGGACACAGCCAGCCCCCCCCCCCCCCAAAAGATGAGAGCCCCTTCACATGACACACATCGCTCAGCAGCCACATGCAGCATCCCCCATGGGGGGGGGGGGGATGGGGACAGGGAGAGAAGAGAGGGAGGGGTGAGGGACCCCCGAATCGACCTCCCAGGGAATGCCCAGCTGCTCAGCCCCACAGAGGCAGGGAGAGCTGTACTTACCAGTCCTGAAGAGCTGGGAGACATTCCCTCACAGACCCGCTCTCTAATCAGTACGGGGTGGCTGTTGGCCTCGGCACACTGTGACGGTCATATGTGCGCCACGGAGCATAAAAGCTCACCGACCACCTCTGGAGATTAGGTATGTCATGGCCGGCCTAGCACGTAGCTGTGACCTGCACACGCTCGCTGGCCAGACTGGGGAGACTACAAGGATAAGTGTATCCAGCCTGTAACCCAGCTGACTGTTGATAGCAGATCACAGGATCTTTCATCTTGCGCAAAAAGCCAAGCTTCTGCAGAAAAAACACGGACCGATGGGCCCGCAGGGTTCCTAAGTCCTTCTCCTTCACTAGGCTAAATACAACTAATGGCTGCATGGCAGGCTGAGGGGTTGTTACCCAAGTGACCACCCCTTTGGCGGAACTAAAAGTTCTGTGTTTTTCATAACATGTAATGCCTATTCTTCTCTTAAAGGTGGTGTAACAACCCAATGGCTAAGAGAGGAGCTGTGTCAGTCGGTGAATAAGAGAAATTGGGGCTATCATAGCAAAAAGTACAACATTTAAAAAAAAAAAAATTTTTAATTGACGCTTTTTTTGCAGAGATGATCAAATACCATCAAGAGAGAGGTCTATTTGTGGGGGGAAAGGACGTCAACTTTGTTTGGATACCACCTCGCACAACCGTGCAACTGTCAGTTAAAGCAATGCAGTGCCTTATTGCAAAAGTGCCCTGGTCATTGAGCAGCCAAATCTTCCGGGGCTAAAGTGGTTAAAGCAGGGCTCGACAAAACCCGGTCGTCAGGTCGCATTTGCGACTAGAATTAGCGACCTGGCGCCTGGGGCAGCACAGCTGGGGGTATCCTGTCTCCGTGGACCCCCCCCGGCGTGATCGCGTCGGGCCGCACTGCCGGTAATTGAGCCCCCGCCTTTGAGGCCTTCTCTGATCCTATGGTTCCTGCTGCAATCTGGCGCCCTCTTGTGGTGGCCGTTGGAATTACATCCAGCAATGCTAATGGAGCTATCTCCTTCCCTATACTTAGAACCCCTAAACATTACACATATATATATATATACACACCCTAGAGAGTAAAGTGGTGGTTGTTGCAATACTGTCTGTCACACCATATTTGCACAGCGGACTTACAAGCGCACTTTTTTTTGGGGAAAAATAATTTATTTAATAAAAAAAAATAAGACAACAGTAAAGTTAGCGCAATTTTTTTTATATTGTGAAAGATAATGTTACGCCGAGTAAATCAATACCCAACATGTCACGCTTCAAAATTGCGCCCGCTCATGGAATGGCGACAAACTTTTACCCTTTAAAATCTCCATAGGCGATGTTTAAAAAATTCTACAGGTTGCACGTTTTGAGTTACAGAGGAGGTCTAGGGCTAGAATTATTGCTCTTACTCTACCAATCGCAGCGATACCTCACATGTGTGGATATATATGCGTTCGCTTCTGCACGCTTGGCGGGACAGGGCGCATTTACATTTTTTTTTTTCTTATTTTAATTTATTTTTATTTTTTTCACTGTTCTTTTAAAAAAAAAAAAATGTGTGTCACTTTTATTCCTATTACAAGGAATGTAAAAATCCCTTGTAATAGAAAAAAGCATGACAGGTCCTCTTTTATATATGAGATCTGGGGTCAGAGAGACCTCACATCTCATATTTACACTAAAATGCAATTTAAAAAAAAATCGTCATTTGAAAAAAAAAAAAAAAATAAAATGTCCCTCTAAGAGCTATGGGCAATGACTTGGAGACAGGTGGGGTGTGGGCGCTATCTTACCCTCACTCGTCTCCATGTCAGGCCAGGGACAGGTCCAGATCGCCGTCACGGACCTGGCTCCTAACTTTTTTAGCTGGCTCCTAGATTCCAAGCAAATTTGTCAACCCCTGGGTTAAAGCATGACATGTTTGATATCCATTTACTCTGCGTAACATTATCTTTTATATTTTATGAAAAATATGGTTATATATTGTGTAATTTTTATAAAAATTAAAAGTATTATTGCTCCCAAATAATTGCGTTTGAAAAACTGCTGTGCAAATACGTGACATAAAAAGAAAATGTATTTTAACACCCAGCAATGTATTCTCTAGTGCCTCTGCTTTAAAATAAATATATAATGTTTGAGGCTGGGTTCACACTGCACACTTGAGTGGCTCATAGCAGGGGTCCGGTGCGTCCCCATTCACCTCTTCAGGTCCAATATCAGCCCAAATTTTTGGCTGAATTCGGACCCGAAATGGACCAGAAGACGCACAGCAATTTGCACTGGAGCCGCTCTGGGGATATGTGAACCGGCTCCATAGAGAGCTGGTCACAGTCCACTGCCAAGTGAATTAGATGTGGGGAATCCCACATCCAATTAGCAACAGTGTGAACCCAACCGGAGGGCTCTAAGAAACTTTCTAGCAAAAATAAATAAATAAATAAATGTAAAGTTTAGGTCGCCATAAAACCCCTTTTTTTTTTAAAAGCCCCAGACATTCCTAAAAGTACCTCTTCCTAAAAAAACATCAACCCTTCATATTTTCCATCCTGGTAAAAATTATTTTCAATTGTAATGAGGGACAATCAAAAATTGTGTAATCATGTTATTCTCCTCATAATCTTCTTGTAGAAAAACAATTATACCCATTTTCTTATCAGAAATTGGTTACCTATGTTCTTAGGTACATTTAACCATGACATTCCACCCGTAACGAGAAAAAAAAATGTGCGGATTCTTATCAGAAATAGGTTAAATATGTTCATTGTTAACATGATATTCCACCCATAACCCCCCTAAAAAAAAAAAAAAAAAACAACTATACCCATATTCCTATGAGGAACAGGTCAAATGTATTAGATAGGATGTGTAGCTATGATCATGGCCGCTGTTAGAAATCATGGGGCCCCGTACAGCCTACCCGACTGGGCCCCCTTTAACCCCGCCCTCGACCCCATCCTAGGCTCCTCACCTGACCCAACCTCTGCAGATTTGTCACCGTTTACATATGCACACGTGTTCATTATTGTGTATGAATACAGGGGGACAGAGGCAGTTTAATAATGTTTTCAATTTTATTTTATTACAAAAAAAATGTACACTGTATCTTTAATTTAATTTTGTATCTCTTTTATGAACAACATCCCTTCTGATAGTATAGGGCAGTGACAGGTCATCCTTCTGGAGAGGTCTGGGGTCTATTAGACCCCAAATCTCTCCTCTGGCCTCCAAAGCAGTTGATCAAACAAAGATCGATTTGATCAGATGTATGTTTAAGCCAGTAATGGCTTGCTTATATGAGACCATGTAAGTAGGAAGCACATCATCAGCTCCTCTCACTGTGTCCCAGGAACTGGATGTTGCTGCCCACATCCTTAATGGGACCCCTGATTGAACGGGAGAGCAGCGGTGGTGAAACCCCCTTCCACTGCCTGCAAAAGTAATCCAGGGGCTTCTTAGCCACTAAGATTACTTTTACTTTATGTAAACTTGTTGGGGCTAAAAAATAATATCCTGATCATTGCTGCTGCAGCCATGACCAAGATATCACCCTACCAATCAGAAGTGGTTAAAGGGGGGTGATTGGGAGGCACATGTTTACTCCCCCCCCCCAAAGGAAAGTGTAAAGTAGCATCTCACAGCATTTTATGATTATCAGAATTATGGAAATGACAGAGGTAGCACAGTCAGCATGTGCTCTGTCATGGATCTGTCAGTGGCTTTTGGGTGCTGACTTTGTTAATTCTGTGTTACAAACTTTAACCCTGCAATAGCATACAGCAATAACAAAGTAAACACCAAACAGCAATATGACACACTGACAGATGCATGACAGAGCACATGCTGACTGTGCTGCCTGCGTGAGTATCATAATGCTGATAATCATTACCTGCTATGCTGTGTGTAAGCCTACCTACGTGAGACAGTGAGGATTCTATCTGCTGTTCTCCACTCACTCTGCAGTGCAGGTCCAGCCATGCTGTCCTCCAGGTTCTTGCTCCCTCTCATCCACTGAGCCGCCTGTCGCCTCACCTCAGTCTCGGCAGTCGGCATGGGAGGCGGTGCTAAGTGGAGCGTCGTATTATCACTCTGCCAGGGAAGGCAGTGGGCAGTGGCAGCTGGATCTATTTAACTAGCAGAGCAATATGCGGTGAAGCTTTATGTACATGCGCCCGAAAAAGGAGAAATAGTCCAAGCGCTGTGCTCACCCTCTGGGCCCCTCTGTAGAACAGATGGGACCCAGCAAAATGTAATTACAACCCCCCCCCTCTTTCTCTAAGCAAGTATTAGTGGGGGAGAACTTAGTTTAGAAAGCTCTAGTTTTTAATTTGCATAAATTAACTGTAAAGCTGACCGGGCCCCCCTGTGGAGCTGATGGGGGCGGGCCCAGTACAACAGGGCTGGCTGTACTGCCCTATCAGCGGCCCTGGCTATGATATTATAAACATATTATATATATATATATATATATATATACATATTCTTATCAGAAATAGGTTAAATATGTTCCTAGGTATGTTAAGCTACAATATTCCACTCATAGTCCCTATGTAGAAAAATGATATGCATATTATCAATAATAGGTTAAATATGTTCATTGTTAGGTTCATATGTTCATTAACATGATATTCCTCCCATAACCCCCATGAAAAAGAATAATTCTACCAATATTACCATCAAAAACAGGTCAAATGTAATTTTTCCATTGTATAATTTACTTTGATCCTATTGTACAGCTGCATATACCTCAACAAGTGAACAGTTAAACATTAGCAACTGCTTTTTGCAACATTGCATCAAGCACTGCAGAAAATAACAGAATATGAGTGAATACCATATATATGTGCATAAAGTACACTGACATCTAATGAGAGTTCTGAGTGTTGCAGCCAATAATCCAGTCATCCCATCATCCTAATATGCAATTTATTGTACTCGCCTATTGGATAGAGATAGTTTATTTGATGGTAAGGTAGTTTTGAAAACAATTAGGGCCGGTTCACACAGCGAGGCGAGGCGAGGCGACACGGCTCGCCTCGCCTCGCTCCCGCAAGTCGCCCCCGTTCTGTACTATGGAACCGTTCTGAGAGGAGCGACTCGAGTCGCTCCGACTCAGAAAAAAGGTTCCTGTACTACTTCGGGGCGACTTCGGGGGCGACTTGCATTGACTTCTATACAGAAGTCCTCTGCAAGTCGCCGCTGAGCTCCCCGCAGGTCGCGGCGAGGTAAGTCGGAGACGCCTCGCCTCGCTGTGTGAACCGGCCCTAACAAGAGGAATTGAGGCACTCCAGAGTACTAGAGGTACCTATAGCCAGCCTATTGAAAGGAGAGAGAGGTTACCTGATAAGCAGATTTGGACACCATTCATAATATTCCTATATGAGCTCCCTATATTGAAAACTGTTCTAGGGATGTCAGGTATTTATCCTATCAACAGTCAGTGAGAAGAAATGACACAGTCAGAGATGATTGTAGTAATTTATCCAGCAACCTCTGAAGTTTTAGTAGCCAGCTCCACTGTTGATTAAACAGCGTGAAGCAGAGTAACATTTAAGAACTCATTTACGAAACCTGCAAACTGTGTGGTATCCTCACTACTCTATTATATAGAGGTCATTGAGTGAGAAATAATTTTCACAAAAGGAAGTTCTTTTATTGCCATGGTTTACACAATTGGTTTCATACAATCTGGATCATTTTTGCACCTCTAGTTCTAGCTTTGCAGGGAGCATTTCCCCCTTTTCTTTGGTTGCAGAGTGAGGTCCCTGTATAGCTTTTTTTTTGGCTTTTTCTCTCAGATTAGTAGGGACAGGTGCGAGTTTGCAGAACAGAGCTCTATTCAGCCTTGGTTCACATGTGATGCAGAAACCAGCGCTGGCTCCTGCATCGCATCTCTCCCGTAGGCAGTTCACACTACCCTCTGCAATCCGCTGTGGGAGTCAAAATGTTAATGACACCCACAGATCAGTTCATAGATCGCAGTGTGAACTGTGAACTCGCACAGGAATCTGATTGCATGGGTGAGAATACCCATGTGATCAGATTCTAGGGGGGGGGGGGGGGGGCAAGTCAAGTCCCTGCACCATTCCCCTGCAAATCCAATGCAAGTTCAGCCATTGCAGACATCGCATGTGATTGGCAGTGAGGTTGCGAATCACATGCGATGTCTGTGTTCGTACAAGTGTGAACCTGGGCTCGGGGGAAGTTAGATTGAACAAGTTCTGGTGTTGATGGTCAGTAATTTATCACAGGTGAAGTAAAAAAACTTTTTTTTAATATACAAATGTATTTGTAAAAAATCCTTAATAAAAATTACCTGTGGCATTTGGTGCCTAGGGAAACGCACCCTGGTTAGTGTTGGAAAACTGTCCTCTCGTGGATGTAAATATCTGCAGGGTCTGAGCTAGAAAAACTATCAATGCTACATTAGAGCTGCACAATTAATCGTTAAAGAATCAAAATCGCGATTCTACCCCCATCCCGATCTTAAAACAGCATTATCCGATTCTATGTAACAAGCGCAGAGTTTTCTGCTGACTTTTCACAAAAATAAATAAATCCAGGCAACCTGCCAAGTTTATCTCAACATCGAAGGTAAAGAGAAAACAGTGGAAATATTTTGTCCTGACATCAAAGGAATAAACTTATGCCACGTACACACGAGCGGAATGCCAAAGAAAAAAAAAGTCAAACCAAGTCATGGAAGCTTTTCATTGTATATTCCGGTCGCGTGTATGCGTCATCTGACTTTTTTTTTTTGAAAATTCGGACGGTTAAAAACACTTACAAGATATGTAGACTGGCAAAGCATATCATTAATATCTTTGTAGGTGGTCTGGCATGAAGGCAGTGGTCACTGGCAAATCAAGTTCTTTAGGCTGTGTGTGTCCAGTGGGGGGGGGGGGGGGTCCCCAGGGATGCCAACGTGAAAAACAGCAGGGAGCTCCAAGAGAACTGACATACACGCTCAGGTCCATAAATGTTGGGACACCGACACAATGCTAAATCTTTTTGGCTCTACACACCACCACAATGAATTTGAAATGAAACAAAAGATGTGCTTTAACTGCAGACTTTCAGCTTTAATTTGAGGGCATTTACATCCAAATCAGAACAGTGTAGGAATTCCAACAGTTTGTATATGTGCCTCATACTTAAGGGATCAGAAGTAATGGGACAATTGGCTGCTCAGCTGTTCCATGGCCAGGTGTGTGTTATTCCCTCATTATCCCATTTACAAGGAGCAGATAAAAGGTCCAGAGTTCATTTCAAGTGTGCTATTTGCATTTGGAATCTCTGTCAACTCTCAATATGAGATCCAAAGAGCTGTCACTATCAGTGAAGCAAGCCATCATTAGGCGGACAAAAATAAAACAATCCCATCAGAGAGATATCTAAAACATTAGGTGTGGCCAAATCAACTGCTTGAAACATCCTTAAAAAGAAAGAACGCACCAGTGAGCTCAGCAACACCAAGAGACCCCGAACACCACGGAAAACAACTGTGGTGGATGACCGAAGAATTCTTTCCCTGGTGAAGAAAACACCCTTCACCACACTTGGCCAGATCAAGAACACTCTCCAGGAGGTAGGTGTATGTGTATCAAAGCCAACAATCAAGAGAAGACTTCAGCAGAGTGAATACAGAGGGTTTACCACAAGATGTAAACCATTGGTGAGCCTCAAAAATAGGAAGGCCAGATTAGAGTTTGCCAAACATCTAAAAAAGCCTTCACAGTTCTGGAACTACATCCTATGAACAGATGAGACCAAGATCAACTTGTACCAGAGTAATGAGAAGAGTATGGAGAAGGAAAGGAACTGCTCATGATCCAAAGCATACCACCTCATTAGTGAAGCATGGTGGTGGTAGTGTCATGGCGTGGGCATGTATGGCTGCCAATGGAACTGGTCCTCTTGTATTTATTGATGATGTGACTGCTGACAAAAGCAGCGGGATGAATTCTGAAGTGTTTTGGGCAATATTATCTGCTCATATTCAGCAAAATGCTTCAGAACTCATTGGACGGCACTTCACAGTACAGATGGACAATGACCTGAAGCATACTTCGAAAGCAAGCAAAGTTTTTTAATGGAAAGAAGTGAAATGTTATGCAATGGCCAAGTCAATCACCTGACCTGAGTCCCATTGTGCATGCATTTCACTTGCAAAAGACAAAACTGAAGGGAAAATTTTAGCAGAGACCCTAGAGAATAAAATGGCTGTTGCAATATTTTATGTCACACTGTATATGCGCAGCAGTCTTTCAAATGCAATTTTTTGTGGGAAAGAAAAAAACACTTTAATAAAAAACTAAACAGTCAAGTTAGCCCAATTTTTTGTATAATGTGAAAGACGATGTTACGTCAGAAGAATCGTGAGAGAAAAAAAAAAAAAATTGTGATTCTCATTTTGGCCAGAATAGTGCAACTCTACTGTACAGCAGTGTGGTGCAATTGCAGTGCCTTTCTGTACACTGAGATAAAAATGCAGACACTAGTTTTAGTGGCACTTTACTGTAATTTTAGTCACTAGCAGGGTGCTTTTAACCTACGCTAGCAGGCGATTCGGCAGCGCTGCCCAGTCATTTCAATGGGCAGGGCGTTTTGGGAGCGGTGCAAACACTGCTCCCAAAGATGCTGCTTGCAGGACTTTTCCCCGTCCCAGAAGTGCACCACCCCAGTATTAAAGCACTCGGGCTTTCACACTGGGGAGGCATGGGAAGCGCTTTGCCGGCGCTATTTTCAGCGCTAAAACGCCTGAAAAGCATCTCAGTGTGAAAGGGGTCTAACAGCTTTTTGCTAAGCTTCAAGTACATTTTGCAGCTGACAAGTACATGCAGCACTCTATGAAATACTGAGTTTCTGAGAGAATACACTAATTAATCAATTTTAATTAAAAACAAATACAGTACCATCTTCCTTCGTTAACAGTTTGTTGCAAACTAAAGAACTCGTGATACCCTGTCTGCAGCATCCATTACTTTGGCTTCTACACTGTCCTATAACGCACTCAGACTGAAAAAAATTAGCCTGCATGTGCCGAGCAAATTGATGATCCTTGATAAACAGTCTCTGCTGTAAACCCCACAGGAGGTGCAAAGCCACACTAGTTGGCATTAGACCAGATAAGCAGTCGAACCAGCTGTAATCTCATTTAGACCTGAGCTGATCCCCCCATCCTTTCATTCTACAGGATCAAAGCAATACCACTGTGGATGCTGCTGTATCTATGTGGCAGGCATCCCACAAATATACCCCCCTCACCCCCAGAGCCTGTCTACACATAATCTTCCCACAGCCAGTATAATCAATGAATTTATGAATTCATTAGCCTTATTTTGATGGGCTACGGTACATGAAACCGCAAGCATACTCCGCTATAGCACACACACAGCGCCATGCTGTCAGTCATTTTCAAATTCATAGCAAGTAAAAAAAAATAAAAATAATAATAAATAAAATAAATGGTCATCGTTCGAAAAAAAAAAATGATGACAGCAAACAAAATGAACTACAAGAGGTCACTTCTTTTTTTAGTAAATCTATGGATTAAGCAACAAATAAGGTATTACTGTGCACAAATGAAAAAGGACACCCCCACAAAAAAAAAACGCATTATGCAAATCATCTCTCATGTTCACATAGCAAGACTAATTGTCTCCATCTTAAATTGGGAAATATAAAGAGATATACTGCACATATGGAGAATGTTGAACAGTTTGATAGATGTAGTCAGATTAGTGCAGAATATAATCAGTGCTGTTAAAGCGTACCTGTAGCCAAATATATAAGCGTACCTATAGCCAAATATCCTATATAAAAGGATATGGATAAAGCTGGGAATTTCAAAAACCTTTTGCCAGGTTTACATTTTGCTGGTCCTAGCCGATTGGGGTGATTTCCCTTCACTCACGCCAACAATCAGATTATTACAGAACATAATATGAACTGTTCAAGTGGTTGTAAAGGCTCAAGGTGCAGAGCTATAGTGACTCTACATTGTATTTTATGACTTCAGAGGAGGCTGGCTACACAGATAAAGGGAGCTGGACAGAGAGAAGAATAAGGCAGACTTTACAACCGTATTCCTCTTCCCCCATCTCAAGGGTAGTTCCTTTTATAATTCCTGGAATTTGACTTTAAAAGTACACCTATTGCCACTTATGTGTCCCTCACGACTTCAGTGCATGATGAAATACGTAGGACAGTGACTGCTGTGATCTCACACATAGTGGCTGCTAGCCAGAAAGATTTGGTGGGATAGAATCTAGCTGCAGCCATTTATGAGATGTTGATACCAAGATATTTTAATGTGATTGTACAACTTATATTTTAATGAAGCGTTTTAATTTGGCATACTGTCCTATAGAGCTGCCACGACGCGTCGACGTAGTCGACTATGTCAACTAAGAAAATACATCTACGTGCGTGCAGGGCGTCGATGCGTCACAGTGGGGGCAGTGCTTAGCATCTACCGCTCCCCTTCGTGCCGCCGTCCCCCTCTTCTCCCCTCCGTGCTGCCGTCCCCCTCTCTTCTCCCCCTCTCTGCCGCCGTCCCTAGGGGTGCAACGGATCGTCACCGATCCGTGCGCACATGCCGCGATCCGCGGTCTCGGCCTTAGGAGAGGCCGCGGCTTCGGCCTAGCTCCGAAGCGGCGGCCATCTTTCTACACCCAGGCGTTTACAATGTGATCGCTCCGATGGAGCGATCACTTGTAAACAAACCGTTTCTCTCTCCCCTCTCTGTACTGATCTGTGCAGTGGAGGGGAGAGGTCGGATGGATGCAGCCATCCCTCCATACCCTGCCAATGCTCTGCCCGCCCGCCTATACTCTGCCCGCCCGCCTATACTCTGCCCGCCCGCCTATACTCTGCCCGCCCGCCTATACTCTGCCTGCCCGCCTATACTCTGCAATACTATACTCTGCAATACTATACTCTGCAATACTATACTCTGCAATACTATACTCTGCAATACTATACTCTGCAATACTATACTCTGCAATACTATACTCTGCCA
Organism: Lithobates pipiens; assembly: GCF_037356315.1. Lineage (NCBI taxonomy): Eukaryota > Metazoa > Chordata > Amphibia > Anura > Ranidae > Lithobates > Lithobates pipiens. Next base: position 311,520,989 of record NW_027507758.1, on the reverse strand, counting down.
GCCAATGCAATACTCTGCAATACTATACTCTGCCAGCCAATGCAATACTCTGCAATACAATACTCTGCCAGCCAATGCAATACTCTGCAATACAATACTCTGCCAGCCAATGCAATACAATACTCTGCCAGCCAATACAATACTCTGCAAGCCAATGCAGTACAATACACTGCCCACCAATACACTGCCCGCCAATACAATACTCTCAAGGTTATCCAAAGGATTAATTAGCTAATCAAAAAAAAAAACACTAGATTCATTAAAAAATAAAAAAAATAATCGGATAGTCGTTGACTAATCGAAGAAATAATCGATAGATTAGTCGACAGACAAATTAATCGTTAGTTGCAGCTCTACTGTCCTATGAGATTTGGTTCTCTTGTATTTCTTTACCCTATGAGCCGAGTCTGGTATGAAGCTGAGAACAATCGTTCCTACGGCATATTGGGATAAATCCCACAAGCACTTACGGCCACTCATTAGGTAAAAGGGCCATGGCTTTCCCGTAAGCATTGTGTTTTCATCATTCTGTGTCTCCTCTGGATATTTTGAGAAACCCTGAAACATTGAATATTGTATGTACACAATATTTCACAATACAAGAGAATACAAGTTTGTTGGACTTATTTCACAAAGATTGATCACAAAATTGCATCGTGTATGGTCAGTCACTGATTGTTTTTCATGTCACTCAAGTCTGCGGCGTGACACACAAGTGGCACTGAGATGGTCATTACCCACATTTATACGAACGTTTTGAGTGGATAGTATATCCTGTATGTTTTAAAGTTTATTAATATTTAGCAATGCTGGGACGATATTTTCCATATGTTTTGGTATCTAAAACATTGTGCTAGATGCTTGGTTTTGGTATTAATCGGAGTACGGATTCTTTTTCCAATACGTTTATATACAAACGTTGGTCAGCAAGTATTTAAAGTAGCCAATGAGGATAGGGAAGGACCTAGACATGTTAAAAGGGACCTAAAAAATTACTGCAGGGTTGGCTTTAATCCTTTCACTGCCAGGCCATGTGCTCCACTTCTAATCTTAGGTGGCCAGACCATTTTTGCATTTATTTATTTTTTTTACTTTTTTCCCTCATTATCAATTACAGATTTTAGATTTTGTAAAGGATCCCCAACCTATACATTTTCTAAAAGCGCAGAATCGGTAGAACGAAAAGAGGTTAATCAAAAACAATATTTTTGAAAAAAAATACACTAAAATCATTATTAACTTTCACAATAACAATTTACATTTTAAAATGCCTACTAAATTTAAAAGCTAAAACTGTTCTGGAGTAAACTTCAAATTGTGCTTTTTTACAAAATGGTGAAAACCAAAAAGGTACACAAAAACTAGGCAAATTAACAAAACATCTGGGAGAGTGGATTCACACCTTTGCATTTTGGTACAGTGAAGGAAAAAAAGTATTTGATCTCCTGCTGATTTTGTACGTTTGCCCACTGACAAATGATCAGTCTATAATTTTAACAATAGGTATATTTTAACAGTGAGAGACAGAACAACAAAAATATCCAGAAAAATGCATTTGTTATAAAATTGGTTTGTATTTTAATGTATGAAATAAGTATTTGATCCCCCAGCAATCAGCAAGATTTCTGGCTCCAAGGTGTCTTCTATACAGGTAGCAAACAGATGAGCACTATTTAAAAGGGAGTGCTCCTAATCTCAGCTTGTTACCTGTATAAAAGTTATCTGTCCACAGAAGCAATCAAATTCCAATCTCTCCACCACTGCCAAGACCAAAGAGCTGTCCAAGGATGTCAGGGACACAGATTGTAGACCTACATTGGGCTGGAATAGGCTACAAGACCATCACCAAGCAACTTAGTGAGAGTGTGTGACTGTCAGGGCTGGGCTCAGCAATCATAAGAACGGTGGGGAATCAGCCCAGAACTACATGGGTGAATCTGGTTAATGATCAAGGCAGCTGGGACCATAGTCACCAAGAGAGCAATTGGTAACACACTACACCATGGAGGACTGAAATCCTGCAGCACCCACAAGGTCCCCCTGCTCAAGAAAGGCCCGTCTGAAGTTTGCCAATGAACAGCTGAATGATTCAGAGGAGAAGTGAAAGCTTTATGGTCAGATGAGACCAAAATCTAGCTCTTTGGGTCATCGGCAGCAGTCCTCCTCCTCCTAACACGGCAAGTTGAGTTGATGCCAAAGAACACCATTTCCACTGTCAAACATGGGAGGTGGAAAGCTTATACTTTGAGGGTGTTTTTCTGCAAACAGGATAGCTTCACCGCATCAAAAAGGGACGATAGATGGGGCCATGTACCATCAAATCCTGGGTGAGAACCTCCTTCACTGAAAATGGTTCATGGATGGCACGGCAATGACCCAAAACACACAGCCAAGGCAACAAAGGAGTGGCTCAAGAAGCAGCACATTATGGTTCTGGAGTGGCCTAGCCAGTCTCCAGACCTTGACCATATAAAAGAAATGTGGAGGGAAAAAAAAGTTCAAGTTGCCAAACGTCAGTCTCGAAACCTTAATGACTTGGAGAGGATCTACAAGGCGCAGTGGGACAAAATCGTTAAGATGCAAATCAATTTATAACTTTTTTGAAATGCGTTTTTCTGGATTTTTTTGTTATTTTGTCTCTCGCTGTTAAAATAAACCTACCATTAAAATTATAGAATTGATCATTTTTGTCATTGGGAAAAGTACAAATTCAGCAGGGGGGATCAAATACTTTTTTCCGCACTGTACATTGGATTGCAATAATTCACAACACACTATCCCACATAGTTGAATATAATTTTTATGTATTGTAATAATGCAATGCAGATCTTGGGCACAATGCATAACTGCACGTGGGTTACGGGCACTATAATGCATGTCAACTGATAAGAATGGGCCGCTAGTGTGTTGGTGACAGGGTAACAGATGCCACAGCTGAATGCATGTAACCACATATCCTAGCAGCACGTCTGGGGAGGGGGGTGGGGATGTATGAATGGTCCAGTTTGCATCCCAAGATATACAGGCTGCTGCTTGTGGTTGTATGCAAACACCTGTGGCTCCTGGGCACAGAAAGTACAAAAACAACAACTTCTCCTGCGCTCTGGTGCCTTGGTCTTTGAAGTGTGATACCGACAGTTTAGGATGGTAGTGTCACAAGGTCTTGCAGCCCTCCATTAGAACATTGGGTGTTCAGTAACCATTGCTTATTTTGGCTCTGAAGAAAGGGGGTCACCCCCGAAACGCGTTAGTCGTTTTTCGTTGAGGTATTTGCCAATTCATCTGACATCTGATCTGGATTTGTCGATGTTCGGTGCGATGGATCCAATTGTATTGATTTTGCCTTTGATCAATACTCATTTGTGAGTAGCCATTTTGCTATTTGTTCTGTTTTTAATAAAGCTTTTTATGGTAATGCACTAGGTCAGTGCGCCTTCCTTTTTTGTTTTGTTTTTCTCCTGGGCACAGAAATACACACTCTGAATGAGGGTTTAAATCAGTAATAAATCCAAAATCAAAATGCAATATATTGCAGCTTATCAATAATTACCGTATATACTCGAGTATAAGCCGAGATTTTCAGCCTCTTTTTTGAGGCTGAAAGTGCCCCCCTCGGCTTATACTCGAGTCATCGCCGTCTGACTGCTCGATCAGCGTATCGAGCAGACAGACGGCGGACATACAACAATTCGAAAGCCGCGCCTCCGCCTGTGATAGGCGGAACACTGAATTTCCCAGCAGCCTGTGTTCCGCCTATCACGGACATCGTCTCATCCTCGTCCGTAGTACGAGGATGAGACGATGTCCGTGATAGGCGGAACACAGGCTGCTGGGAAATTCAGTGTTCCGCCTATCACAGGCGAAGGCAGAGGCGCGGCTTTTGAATTTTAGAATGGCCGCCGAGGCGCCGACGAAGAGCGGCGATCCTGGCAAGGCACGGGACGGAGGCAAGGCAAGGCACGGCACGGGACGGGACGGAGGCAAGGCACGACACGGGACGGAGGCAAGGAGGCAAGGCACGGCACGGGACGGAGGCAAGGAGGCAAGGCACGGCACGGGACGGAGGCAAGGAGGCAAGGCACGGGACGGAGGCAAGGCAAGGCACGGCACGGGACGGAGGCAAGGCACGACACGGGACGGAGGCAAGGAGGCAAGGCACGGCACGGGACGGAGGCAAGGAGGCAAGGCACGGCACGGGACGGAGGCTCGGGACACAGGTAGGCTGGACACACACACACACACACATGGACACACACACACAGGGATGGATGGATGGAGACACACACACACAGGGATGGATGGATGGATGGAGACACACACACACAGGGATGGATGGATGGATGGAGACACACACACACAGGGATGGATGGATGGATGGAGACACACACACACACAGGGATGGATGGATGGAGACACACACACACAGGGATGGATGGATGGATGGATGGAGACACACACACACAGGGATGGATGGATGGATGGACACACACACACACAGGGATGGATGGATGGACACACACACACACAGGGATGGATGGATGGACACACACACACACAGGGATGGACGGACACACAGGGATGGACGGACACACAGGGATGGACGGACACACACACAGGGATGGACAGGCATGTCTCACCCTCGGCTTATACACGAGTCAATAAGTTTGCCAGTTTTTTTGGGGGTAAATTGGGGGCCTCGGCTTATATTCGGGTCGGCCTATACTCGAGTATATACGGTAGATTTTTCCCCCTCCATTTTTACCTGGTAAAGCATAATTAAATAAGTGAACTAAATTTTTTTTTTTAAATCGGCAGCGGGAGAGGTGCCCCCCTACTGCCGCGATCTGGACGTCACCTCAGTAGCATGGAGCCGAGTGAGGGAAAGACGGCTCCCTTTCGGCTCGATAACATTGGATGACAGAAGCAACGACAAATGTCACTCCCGTCCAATGGTTTTAAAGGGGATATTTTTTTTTATTTTTTTTATTATTAGAGATTTTTTCATTGCATTTAAAGCGGAGGTCCACCCTAAAATGGACCTCCGCTCATCGGAATCCCACCCCCCTCCGGCGCCACAATCGGCACCTTTCAGGGGGGAGGGGGGTGCAGTTACCTGGATAATCCAGGTAACTGCACCCACTTCCGGGATAGCTGTCTGCGGAAAGGGGCGTAGATTACGCCCCTTTCCGCAACTGCCCGCCCCTTTGCGCAAGTGCCCCGCTGCCTGCTGGGAAACACACAGTTCCCAGAGGCAGCGGGGACCGTCCGGATTGCGCCGCGCGGCTCGCGCATGCGCAGTAGGGAACCGGGAAATGAAGCCGAAAGGCTCCATTTCCTGATTCCCATACCCAAGATGGCGGCGGCAGGACCCGACAGACGACCTAGCGATCGGCTTCGGGTGCCGACATCGCGGGCGCGCTGGACAGGTAAGTGTCACTATTTTAAAAGTCAGCAGCTGCAGTATTTGTAGCTGCTGGCTTTTAAAAAAAAAAAAAAAACGCCGAGTCCCGGTGGACTCCCGCTTTAAGTAAATGTGAGACCCCAGATCTCATATTAAAGAGGTTATTTACATTCCCTGTGATAGGAATAAAAAGTGACCCAAAATGCTTTCTTTGAAAAGGGACAGTGTAAAAATAAAAAAGTTAAATAAGGGGGAAAAAATAGAGAGATAGAATTTATATATATGAGAAAGAGAGCGAGAGAGAGAGAGATATAGATATATATTTTAAAGCACCCAGTCCCCCCGAGCTTGCGCGCACAAGCAAACGCATACGCAAGTCATTCCTGCATATGAAAATGGTGTTCAAACCCCACACGTGAGGCATCGCCGCGATCCTTAGAGCAAGAGCAATACTACTAGACCTCCTAACTCAAAACTGGTAACCTGTAGAAATGTATAAACACAGACAGATTTTTAAGTGCCAAACTTAGTCAACATTCCACGAGCGGGCACAATTTTTCAGCATGACATGTTGGGTATCAATTTACTTGAGTAACATTATCTTTCACGATATATAGAAAAAAAATTGGCTAACAACTGTTGTCTTAACTTTTTTTATTACAAAAAGTATTTTTTTCCCCCAAAAAAATTGCACTTTTAAGACCGCTGCAAAAATATGGTGTGAGAAAGTATTGCAAAAACCGCCATTTTATTCTCTAGGGTGTCTGGAAAAAAATATATAATGTTTGGGGGTTCCAAGTAATTTCTACCAAATAAAAAAAAATTTACTTGTAAAGAACAAATCTCACAGAGGCTCGGTCCTTAAGTGGTTAATTAAAAAGTAGAATATAATAATACAATTGTATATAAAAATATATACTTTTTTTTTTTAAACTGTCATTTTTGGTACCAAGATTTCCATTCGGTGCACCTCTACAAAAAGTAAAAGATATACAAAGGCAAAATTGCATAAAGCACCTTTAAGCATAATAAATATCACTGTTGGGAAAAAATAAATAAATAGAACTTCATAAATAAATGTATTTATTTATTTTTTTAACAAGGGTATGGAAAACTCAGGGTGCATTTCTACCACAGCTTCCTATTTCTTTCAGCTTTTGCTTCATACAGTCAATAAAGAGTAAAAATACTGGGTTATCGGTGTCCTAATTCTTTTAATATTTGCCAGACCCCGTTTCATGAGATCAGAACAATGCTACAGGAACACAGAAAATTGTATAATTAAGCTTTAATTGTTTTGTGAAGCTTGCATTAATCACAAAGTTTAAGTACCAGGCATGGAATTATAATAATTCCGTAAAACAAATTTAAACTAGCTAAGTAGGTCAGAACTGCTAACATGCAACTCAGGACCTCTGGGAATTTATCTGTTAATGGCTATTTATGTGCAAATGAGCACCCTCTAACCCTCCAAAATCCTGTGTAGCTGAAGGGCATTGCTGTTAGCCAGCAGCACTATTTAACATATAAAGACATTGATGAAGTTATTTTATTTGAAAAAATATTATATTTTTACTTTTTTTTTTTTTTTACCAGCTGAGCAAAATTATGTAGAATCTAGGAATCGTCCAACTAGTAGCCAGCCATACAAAACACACTCCATAGCTGGGCATGAGCACGGGTTTATGTATTCTGTCTGCCATGCTTCTGAGATGAATCTACATACTAGTAGAATTTTATTTGAAAGTTTTTATTTGAAGAATGTCTGCTCAATTTTTTAATCATTAGTGGAGTTGGAGTTGAAAGAACATTTTGTTTTCAACCACAGTGATGAGAAAATTTGGAGGAGAAGACAGAAAATGTTTCTGTAAAAACTTTTTTTCTAACATTGTGTAAGTGTTTTTTGTTCAAGGAAAGTCCATCCATTCCGAAACCGAATGTTAAAAGAAAAAACACAATTTTAAGTACTTTTGAACTAAATTTATTAAGTCATCTAATCATTAAGTCATCAACATTCGAGAATTTTGCATGCAAATGTTTGTTCTAAAATTATGAAAATCCAATAAACTGGCAAATACTGAGACGACCCGTTAGAGAAAAGGACTCTTAGCCCCTGTACACACGGTCAGAGATTTCCACAACCAAATCCGTCGGATTTTGCCTGTCGGATCTTGTCCGAAACTGATGCATACACACGGTCGGACAAAGTTGGCGAAAAATCCGATCTTTCAGAACGTGATAACGCAATTTCGTTATGATGGGACTACATTCAGGCTAGTAGCCAATAGCTTTGATGTAGGAATTTGATCTGAGCATGCGTGGCACTTGGTCCGATCAAAATTCTCTACACATGATCGGAGTATGTCCGACCGGCCCAGTTGGTCGGGAAATATTTCCAACATGTTGGAAAATTGGGTCAGACGGAATCAATCCGATGCATACCACACAGAGTCGGATTATCCGACGACACGGTCCGATAGGACACATTCCGACGGATTCTCCGACCGTGTGTATGTGGGCTTAGAGGTAAGTTAGCAAGAAAGGTTACCATTGGGAATGATCCCAGAGAATAGTGGCTAATGGAATCCTGACATTTGATTTGATTTGGGATTTGTACTGTGCCAAATGTGTTCCGTCTACAATTCCAAAAAAGTTGGGGCACAGTGTAAAATTTACAAAAAAATTAAAAACTAATGCTAGGAATTGCAAACCTCATAAACCCATATTTTATTCACAATAGAAAACATATCAAATGCTTAAACTCAGAAAATTAACCATTTTAAGAAAAAAGCCCATTTTGAAATGAAATCACAGCAACAGGTCTAAAAAAATTGTCGGCACAGGGCCACGTTTACTACGTTGTAGCATCCCACATTACAATTATGTTGTAGTTACCTTAGGGCTTGGTTACCAACTTAAGTTTTATGTGTTTTATTGTTGCTTTTTCTCTTTTTTCTGAAGCCTGGGTATGCCCAATATGCTGTGATTTGTATATCCTAGGCTCTGTTCACATCTAGGCGCTTTTTGGCCGATTTTCTGCTCTAAGCCTCAGTCAAAAACATGTAGCAGAATATATATTGGACCTAAACTTAACAAGAAATTAGATTTATTTTACATTTTATAGCAGAAGAAAATATATAATTTTTCTCAAAATGGCCTTTTTTTGTTTATAGCACCAAACCATAACCCCCCCCCCCCAAAAAAAAAAAAAAAAAAAAAAAAAAAAAACACACAACACGCACTGGTGATCAAATTCGCTATTGAAAAATTGTTTCTATTCTTTAACCATCTATGGCTAGGTTTATGCAATTACCTCCTCCCAATCAAAACCAGTAATTAGATGTTGCATATATTTTACACACACACACACACAGTTGTGCTCATAAGTTTACATACCCTGGCAGAATTTATGATTTCTCGACCATTTTTCAGAGAATATGAATGATAAACACAAAAACTTTTCTTTCACTCATGGTTAGTGTTTGGTTCAAGCCATTTATTATCAACAGTGTTTACTCTTTTTATATCATAATGGCAACAGAAATTACCGAAATGACCCTGATCAAAAGTTTACATACCTCAGTTCTTAAAGCAGAGTTCCACCCAAAAAAATGGAACTTCCACTTTAAGGGAGGTGACCCCCTGACATGCCATATTTGGCATGTCATTTTTGGGGGGGGGGGGGGGGGGTCCCAGCTCCCACTTCCTCCCGGCGCACCGGAAGGGAGATCACCTCTCCCCCACCCCTCTCGGCAATCATCTGTGACACGTCACAGATCCCAGATGATTGCCCGGCCAGTCACGTGTTTGCAGTATGTTCAAGCGCTAGGCATACACAGCATACCTGTAATTAGACTGATTTATGTGAACCAACCACAGCCAGGGAGACACAAAAGAGTTAGGGCAAGGTCACACTAAATTGTGCTAAAAAGTATGTAATGTACATTTCCATCCATTTAGTTGCATTTTAATGTATGCTGACATCCGTTGACATACACATTGATGTCTGTTGACATGCATGTGCAGTGTTATGGTGTGAATAGGACATATTGAAAATGACTTTTTCAGATGTCCTTCCATTGATCTGCCTTTTACAGCTGCACTAAAACACAGATCAACACATTGGTGTGAATTGGCCCTTAAACTTACAAGGACAACGTCTTTTCTCACTGATATCTCCTTTCTCCCTCTGAGGAAGTGGGGCTGAGATTGAGCACTGTAAAGCTTCTTTCAGCCTTCCTCTGAGCCAAGAAATACAGCACTTCTGCTGTGAGTGCTTTTATGCCTTTTGTTTGATGTTAATAAACTGCATTACCTGCATTACCTGATCTGCTTCTGCTTCTGTTTCTGCTCGATTTTACTTTACATGGAATGATGTGCCCGAGGATCCGTGATCAGGGATGCTAAAGAAAATAGGATTTTTATAACAGCTTACCTGTAAAATCCTTTTTTGAGGTACATCACCGGACACAGACTCAGTAATTACTGGTGGGGTTATAGGGTATCACTAGGTGATTGGACACTGGCACACCCTAGACAGGAAGTTTAATCCCCCCATATAACCCCTCCCCCTACTGGAGGTACCTGTGTATTAGAAGAGGGGAGGGAGCCCTGTGTCCCGTGATGTATCTCAAAAGAAAAGCATTTTACAGGTAAGCTCTTATAAAAATCCTATTTTCTTTCTCATACATCAAGGGACACAGAGACTCAGTAATTACTGGTGGGATGTCCCAGAGCAATGCTATCTGAGGGGAGGGGAACCACACAACATAGGGTGTACTCAGACCTGAGGACCCTGTACCACTGCCTGCAGCAGACTACGCCCAAAGGCGATGTCCTCATGCCTTCTCACATCCACCTGATAAGATGGTGAATGTATGGATTGATGACCAGGTTGCAGCCTTGCAGATTTAAGCCATGGAGGCCTGGTGATGCACCGCCCACGAAGCACTAATAGCCCTAGTGGCGTGCCCCTTGATCTGAAAAGGCGGAATCTTTTGCTTTAAACCATAAGCTTGAACAATTACTTGTCGAATCCATTTAGCAATGGTAGATTTTGATGCTGCCTGTCCTCTTAGGACCCTCTGGCAATATGAACAAAACATCCGCTTTGCGAACCTGAGCCGTCGCTTCCAGATAGGCTTTGACTGCTCTCACTACATCCAAAGAATGTAGTGACTTGTCTTCTGTAGAACAGGGATTTGGAAAAAAGGAAGGCAGAACAATATCTTAGTTTAGATGAAAACCTGAGACCACCTTCGGTAGAAAACTAGGATGAGGGCGTAACATCACTCTATCCTTGTGCATTATCGGATACGGTTCTTTACAAGAGAGGGATACTAATTCTGATACTCTTCTGGCAGAAGAAATGGCCACCAGAAAAATGAATTTCCTTGTCAACAGAACTAAGGGAATCAGATGTATCGGTTCAAAAGGCTGCTTCTGTAAAGCTGACAGAACCAAATTCAAATCCCAAGGGTTCAGAGGTGCCCTAACTGAAGGATTAAGGCTCCTTACCCGTTGTATAAAGCTTCGGACCAAAGAATGTGAAGCAAGTGGATGTTGAAACAGAACCGATGAGGCCAAGACTTGGCCCTTGATAGTACTCAAGGCCAATTTAATCTCTAACCCATTTTGCAGAAATTCGAGGATTCTGCCTATGACATTTTCTGGGGTGTCAACCCCTGGATTCACACCAGGAGACATATGCTTTCCAGACTCTATGATAAATCATTCTGGAAGCTGGCTTTCTTGCATTAATCAAGGTAGATATCACAGGGCCTGAAAGCCCCCGATGCTTCAGAATGTGGGTTTCAATAGCCAAACCGTCAAATTTAGCGTTTGTAAGGTAGGATGGAATACCAGTCCCTGGGATAGCAGGTCTGGACGGGATGGTATGGTCCAAGGATAGCCTACTGCCAACTTCACTATTTCTGTATACCAAGCTCTTCTGGGCCATGCTGGGGCCACCAAAAGCACTGACTTCTTTTCCTGCCTGATCCTGCAAAGCAGCCTTGGCAGTAGTAGAATAGGAGGGAACGCGTAAAACAGAACTGATGCCATGGAGTAGCCAACGCATCTGTCCCGCATGCAAGAGGATCCCTCATTCTTGACACAAAGTTGTTGACCTTGTTGTTGAACCTGGACGCAAAGAGATACACATCCAGACCCCCCCCCCCCCCAATCTCTGGCATATGGCCAAAAAGATGTTGGGGTGGAGAGACCATTCCCCCTGGCACTGACTGCTGGTGGCTCAAGTAGTCCGCCTGCCAGTTCTCTACCCCCGGAATGAAGACTGCCGACATGCATGGCACATGTCTTTCTGCCCAGATTAAGATATGGTTTACTTCTTCCTGAGCAGCACGACTCTTGGTGCCACCTTGGTGATTGATATAAGCCACTGCTGTGGCATTGTCGGACTGGATCCTGACAGGGCAACCCTGCAACCTGAGTGTCCAGGCTTTTAGGGCTAGATACACCACACGGATCTCCAGAATGTTGATGGGTAAGGCCCTCTCAGTCCGGGACCATCTCCCTTGGACAGTCGACTGTTCCAGGACTGCCCCCCACCCCCACCAACCCGAAAGACTGGCATCTGTTGTTACCACTGTCCAGGTAACTGGTAAAAAGGATTTTCCTTTCTGCAGTTTTGTGGGTATCAACCACCAGCTGAGGCTCCGACACGTTGTAGGGGACAAATGCATTGGAAAATCTAACGCCTGAACCTTCTTGTTCCAGGCCGATAGGATACTGTTCTGCAGTAGCCTTGAATAAGACTGAGTGTAGGGAACTGCTTCGAATAAAGCCACCATCTTCCTCAACAACCTCATACAAAGACGAATAGAAGGACCCTTCTTTGCCCTGACTACCTGAATCAGTTCTCTTATAGCACTGATCTTTGCTTGGGGTAGGAATACCCTCTGCTGGGCTGTATCTATGACCAGACCCAAATACTCTAGTCTTCTTACTGCTTTTAAAGAAGACTTCTCTAAGTTGAGGACCCAACCTAGGTGTTCCAGGTAGTTGATTGTGGTGACCAAATTTTGGGCCAGGCGTGCTACCGACCGGTCTATCAAGAGCAAGTCGTCTAGGTATGCTATTATCATCATACCTTGGGCCCTTAATCTGGCCAGAGGAGGGGCCAAGATCTTTGTAAACACTCGAAGTGCAGTAGCTAGCCCGAAAGGCAGAGCTACGAACTGAAAGTGGCGTTTTTCTACTTCGAATCGCGGGAACTTTTGATGAGCAGGGAAAATAGGCACATGCAGGTACGCATCCTTGATGTCTATTGATGCCAGTAGTTCTCCTCCTTGTATGATGGAGACGATCGATTCCACGCGAAAGAACCAGATCTCTAGAAATCTGTTTAGATCTTTGAGATCTAGAATGGGTCTGACATCTCAGTTTGGCTTCGGTACCGTGAAAAGGTTTGAATAAAACACCATTCCCTGCTCTTGCATGGGAACTACCATGATAACTTTTTGCAACAATAGTCGCTCCAACGCTAGGAGAGACTTTTTCTCTGGGTACATTTGATCTGAGGAAACGAGGAGAAGGGAATTCTCAGAATTCTAGTCTATAACCTAGCATTATTGTGGTGACCACCCATTTATCCCGAAATTCCTCCTGCCAGAGCCCTGAGAACTTTAGTAGTCTTCCCCCCACTCGAGTGAGCAGGGGCGCCCCTTCATAAGGAGGTCCTAGCATTTTGTCTTGAAGACCTTCTCCCCCAGGACTTCTTTTGTCCCTGGGGTTGACTCTGAGTTTTAACCTTAGAGCCTGACGGAGGAGGCTGTCGTGACTGCCTGGAGGCTGATGCCCCTGGCACTGGAGAAAGCGCCTGTTTAAAGGAGGGACGTTTACTCCTTTTCTTGACTGGTAAAAGGGTGCTTTTCCCACTAGAGATCCTTTGGATATAATTGTTCAAGTCCTCTCCAAACAGTTTTGCACCAGGAAAGGGAAATCCCACCAGGAGTTTCTTACATGGTGATTCGGCTGACCAATTTTTCAGCCACAAGATTCTACGCATGTGTACCAATCTAAAAACGTAAGGCGAGAGGTCTGAAGGATCGAATCTCTGATAGCATCAACAGAAAAACACAGAGCCCCTGGAAGGTTAGCTAACCCCCGGACTTGCTGTTCAGGCAAGTCTTTAAGCACCTGTTTAACATAGTCTCTCATATTGACAGACTCCAATTGCTGCCACTGCAGGTTGTGCTACTGAACCTGCCAAGGAGAAAACATTTAATAGGAATTCCATTTTCTTATCAGTTGGATCCTTAAGCATCTGAACGTTGTCAACAGGACAAGTCAGGCTTTTGTTTACGGAGGAAATGGCGGCATCAACTGCCGCTATACCCCACATCTTAGTCAATTTTTCCTCCATAGGATAAAGTGTAGAAAACTTTTTAGGAGGACATTTTTTTTTATCTGGGTGATCCCACTCAGAATAGATAAGGCCTTCCAGCAAACCATGAACAGAAAAGGCATGTGCAGTTTGAGGAGGTTTCAGTGAACCCAAAGAAGTGGGTTCTTTAACTGACTCAGGTACGGATAACTTAAACGTGGAACGGACCAATCCAGCAAGAATTTGCACCAACATTTTCTCATCCTGAGAAACTGAAGAGGGCGACAGAGGGTGACAGAGGGGGGCCTAGTGTGTTTTCTTCCACTGAAAGAAGATGCGATTAAGGACACTAATCTTTCCTCTAAACCGTTTATGGTTGAAGAAAAAAAACCTCCTGTGTAATGTACACAGGGGCTGAAGTGCCAGAAGCAGCTGCAGCCCCCGACCCCGACGGCTCTCCCTGGCCAGCCTCCCCGGGTCCTGCGGGGGGGGGGGGAAGGTGCTGCAGAGGGGGGGTCCTCAGAGCCTGAAGAGGACCCCTTAGAGCCCCTATTGTTCAGGGTACTTGTACCTCTTCTACCCAGAGGAGAGGGAAGGGCCGGTGGATGTGAGGCCGCTGTAATGGCGGTGGACGGGGTGGACGGCGGCGGGATATATTACCGCTCTCTGCCCAGGCCTGTCTCAGCCCCCTAATCCGTGGAGGGAGAATCCCATAAGGAAAAAACCCCCTTCCCCTCATCCTTCCTGGAGCATGGCTGGAGGAGCATAGAGCGTGGACACCAAGCAGACAGATCAGGCATGAAAAGGTATGTGCTCTTGGCAGCCCCCGGTGGCGACTATAGGCATAGCATACATTTACTTAAAAGGAGAAAACCTAGTAGAATTAGAAAAATTCTTGAGGAATCTCCCTTACCTTATCCAGCTGCAGGGTCTGAATAGCAGACCCAATCTTCACCTCTCATGGTGGGCTCCATTAGGAAAAAACCTTCAGAGACTGGGGCCCCCTTGAATAAGGGGGATCCGCAGTTCTGGGCCCGTAAACCACCCTGCAGGGAATATGGCTGAAAAAAAATACTGGATCCCAGGGTCTAGCTCTCTAAAAAAGAGAAGCGTTACAGGCAAACCCTAGTTTCTTCGGACACGAGGCCCGGGTACCATCCAATTCGGCCTGGAAAAGACACTTTGAATGGATCCGTTTGCACAGCTGGCCCCAGTAAGGATATTCTAGTGGAGCTCAGCACAGCACATCTTTACTTGTGACAAACATACACTGTCGAAAAACTGAGGTACCTCCAGTAGGGGGAGGGGTTATATGGGGAATTGAACTTCTTGTCTAGGGTGTGCCAGTGTCCAATCACCTAGTGATACCCTATAACACCACCAGTAATTACTGAGTCTCTGTGTCCCGTGATGTACGAGAAAGGCAGGATGAACCCACTTTAGTTGAAGCAGAACTCTGTGATCGGCAAAAAAATCCCCTATTAGCACACTCCCCTACCCAAAACAGTTATTACATTTGTGAAATTCCTTAGCATTGAAGAGAAAAGTCTAATTGAATTTTCAGGAAGTTATCTCTGTAATTCACAAAATGCAGCATGTGATCTGCCAAGGAGGTACGGTTAGAACAGCGATTACATCATATCCACTCCTCTTTTTTTACACCATAATAAATTTCAAATCATAATTTCCCATCATGCTTTATGAATTGGAGATAATGTAGGAGGTTCCACTAGGTCTGTACATGTTTAATGTGAACAAGCCCACTTCAACATAAACACACCCCCTCAATCTGCAGCCAGCCATGTTACTCAGTATCACACAGCAGGATAGGTAGGTTACAGCCTTATAAATGCAAAGCATGTTTGGTGCTCTCCCCCTCCCACCACCACATCAGATAAACATATTGCCCTTGCTTTATACAATTATATTATACACACTTAACTCTGCTGTAATTCAGCATTATAAAATTATTGCTCCTTCTGCTGTAGCTTTGAGATCTTTCGAACAGCACTCAGTGCTTGTATGGTATATGTGAGCAGATCCCTAGCCGCAACACAGAAAGAATGAGCCGGGACATGCTGCTTTACATCAGCATGTGGCACAAGTAAATGTCGGCATGAGAGTACAACAAAAAAGTGCAGCGCTAACTTACAAATCGATAATGCAACAATGGTGGAACCCTCAATAAGCTTCAATATTACCACAATATCGGTCTCTGTGATATCTAACGTCACATATAATATACCTTGAACTGAAATAAGACAAAAAAATGACTGCACACTTTGCATGGATGGTGGAACCCTCTCCTGCAGATATCTGACAGTGTCCACTGCTCATGAGTGCTCAAAAGTTCAGCCTCATCAATGCCCATGTGTAGCCTTATCAGTGCAGCTTTTCAATGCCCACAAGTGCAGCCTCAGTGCCAATTAGTACAATTTAGCAATGCAGCCTCATCAGTGCAATCTCATCAGTGCCCATAAGTGCAGCCCCATCAGAGCAGCTTATCAGGTCCCATAAGTGCAACCTTATCAGTGCAGCCGAACAGTGCCCATCCGTGCAAATTGTGCAGTCTCATCTGTGCCCACCAGTGCAGCCTATTGGTGCAGTTTATCAGTGCCCATAAGTGCAGTCTGTGCCCATATTTGCAACCTCATCTGTGTTCTGTGCAGCAGGGATCGTTACAAGACACCAGCCAGAGGAAAGAGCAGGGATCTGGAGGACAGACCACAGTATAGCCCCGCCTCCTGGACCGACATTGTGATATACAGCATACTCTTCCAATGTTGATCAAGGAGGTGGGGCTGTACAGCGATCAGCATTTCAAATACAAGATACAAGATCTTTATCAAGCCGAGATCCCCGCTCTGTCATCCGGCTGGTGTCATGTAATGATCCCTGCTGCCAAGAGATGACGGATGGGCGGGTGGCGTTGGGGGAGCAGAGGATTAGGAAGAGGACAAAGACACCACCTCCATTGGTGGTACTAACCCCTCCGCCCACGACAGCACTGTTTTCAGTGAGAATTTGAGCACTTACACATGCAGGATTAGAATTTTTTTTTTTTATTGAATTCAGTCATCTCATGTTGCACTTCTGCATTGAAGTTTTATTGATCTACTTATGTGCACAATTTTTCCAAATTCTGGTTTCTGAACTGCACTGATCATTGTTTAAACGTTACACAATTCTATATTGTGCGTCTGTTCGGAGTGAAAATCTATTCCCATCTTTAGTAATAACAAGGTTTCAAACTTGCCCAGATGTTTTGCAGTTGGGTGTGTAATTCCAGACACAGCCGTTACAAAAACACAGTAAAACGGTCGCACAGATTGTGCTACATAAAAGGCAGCCTGATTTACATCTGGGTTGAAGTAGCGCAATAAACTTCCCCCAGCGGTTTGTCTTGGGCTGGGTTCAAACTGGTGCAATGTTAATGCATCACACCCCGACTGGCAGACAGGTCACACTGCCATATGCAAACCGCTGGGAGTATAAATGCAAAGTTAACCACTTCAGCAGCGGAAAGATTTAACTGACAATTGCACGGTCATGCAACGCTGTACCCAAACAAAATTTATCTCCTCAAATAGAGCTTTGTTATTTGATTATTTTTGGAGCTACAAAAAAAAAAAAAAGCACCAATTTGGAAAAAAATAAAAAAAAATATTTACATTCTGCTACAAAACACTTCCAAAAAAATAAAATAAAAATAATCAGTTTAGGCCGATATGCATTTGGCTACAAAATAGGGATAGACTTATGGCCTTTTTTTTTTTTTTTTTACCAGTAATGGAGGCAATCAGCGATGTTTAACGGAACTGCAACATTGCGGCGGACAGATCGGACACCTGACATTTTTGACACTTTTTTGGAACCAGTGACATTACAGTAATCCGTGCTAAAAATGTGCACTGTTATTGTACTAATGACACTGGCAGGGAAGGGGTTAACATCAGGGGCTATCAAGGGATTAACTGTGTTCCCTCAATGTGTGTTCTAGTTGTATGGGGGAAGGGCACACTGGGACAACACACAGATCCGTCTTCCTGTATAACAGAAAGACTGGATCTGTGGAGGTTAATGACACCCCCAGATCGGTTCGCATATTGCAGTGCAAACTGACAGTTCGGACATTAATCAGATTGCTCACACCCTTGCGATCCAATTCTGGTGCAGACCAATAAAGGGTCCTGCACGACTTTGGCCCGAATGCGATGCAAATTCAGCCAATCTGTATGGCTAAATTCGGTTCGCACAGACATTGCATGCGATCTGCAGTGCGAACCACATGTGATATCGTGCAGCGCACCAGTGTGAACTGGCACAAGGTGTGTCACTAGTTAAAGCTTTCAATTATATTCATGGCTACATCGTATTTCAATTAGCCTATTCCTATGAACCTGAGCAATCTTGAAATTAAAACTTACTTTGTGAAGATCTCCACACATTTACTTCCTTGAATTCTCAGACACGTATTCATGATGCCCTGTGAGTGGGCACTGCTGTGTCACACATTTCACAGAACATTTCTTCTGAACTACAGAGGTGCTGAGAGGACTAGTCTCGGGAGGCGGGTCAGTACAAGAATCACAGCTTGGAGGCAGCAAGATACCATGGGATATATAGTAACAGTAGAAGAGAAGCTGCAAAGCATGCAGGGAATCCAGGAAGTTGTTGAATGAGATTGCCGGCAGACAGGACTCACAAGAAGGGACTTTTTTCTCTTTTCTTTTTTGTTTTACTAAGCTTTTGTTGGATTGTCAAAAATGGGGGCAATATTCATCACCTCTTATCCCAGATTACTACACTGTTCCTTTTAATTTGAATTAAAATAACTTGATAAAGGATTCTTGAGTTAATCATTATTCATACCCTCCTTTTGGGACCAGAAAAAAAAAAAATGATGTGGGTTACATATGTATGGTAAGATGGTTGAGGGCAAATCTTCATTAATAAAATGTCACCATAGTGTTGGGATGCTTTGGTACCCCAGGACCAGAGCAACCTTTCAAAACTGAAGGAAAAATTGATTTTGTTCTGCATCAGGTGAAAACCCCAGTCACTCATCTGTGAACAAAACCAGTTGGGTCATGGAAAAAAAAAAAAGATCGCACATCAGGGTCAGACTGGCAAAAATATAAATACAATTATAGACACTATATATCATGCCTGATGAAGAGCATGGCATGCTCATAACTGTACAGTAGAACAACAATTTGTAACTATTTTTATGCCTTGAAGAGCATGACACACCAATACATATTTTTGCATTGTAGAACATGTCCCGTTATATATATATATATATATATATATACATATACACATACACATATATATATATATATATATTTTTTTTTTTCATATTCACTCATACATGCAGACATTTTCCTTCCAAGAGAAAATAACAGACTGCAAAATGTCAATATCATCAAGGATGGATGCTGGCAGCCTGCTGAGGCCCTGCTTAAGTTTACACTTTGAAAACCTTTAGTGTAGTATGTTGCAGTGCTGCCTCTGGCCTCAATTAACCCTGATTGCTAGAGATTAAACGAGTCTTCTGGCAATGAGAAGAGCTTCCACTTGCGTGTTAAGGTATTGCGCAGTTTCCAAACATACACTTTATTCAGCTTATGGAACATCACGATTATAAAATTGGTCATAAGAAAAAGAGGCTTTTCAACTGTATACCTTTTAAAAGTCTCTCTCTGCCTGATGCATTCGGTACTTGCATGATAGAGATAGCTCTCTCAATTTATACAGTATATCTCTCTCTCTCATACATATTATAATATATATATATATATATATATATATATATATATATATATATATATATACATACACACATATACACACACACACACACATATACACACATATATACACACACATACTGTACAATTACTGCAGCAGCTGACTTAATAATTGGACACTTACCTGTCCCAGGGTCTGGCGATGCAGTGATTGGCCTCGCAATCTTCTGGTACCTGTCACGATGATTGACAAGAGGGAGGGGGCAGAGCTGAGCCCTTCCTGCGCTGAGGGGAAGTGACGTCAAGAGCCCAGGCACTGAAGGAGGCAGACTACGAGGGACCCCCTAGCAACAGCCATTTAGAGGAAATTATTTTTTTTTGTTTTGTTTTTTTAAGGCATGTTCATGATTTTCTTTTTTTTGGGGGATGGAACACCACTTTAACAAAATGAAGGCAGACATTACAGTCGCATTACAATTTGGTACAAGAGGAATCAGAGGGCCCTGCTCATTAGAGCTTACAATCTAAAAAAGGAGGGTCAATTGATACAAAAGGTAATAGCTGTGGGGGATGAGCTGATGGAGGAAGTAAAACGGTGTGTTAGTTAGAAGCAGGATAGGGTTCTTTGAAGAGAAGGGTTTTCAGGGATCCTCTAAAGATGGATAGATTAGGGGACAGTCAGACAGATTGGGGTAGGGAGTTCCAAAGGATGGGAGAAGCTCTGGAGAAATCCTGGAGGCGAGCATGGGAGGAGGTGACAAGGGAGTTGGAGAGCAGGAGGTCTTGGGAGGAATGAAGAGAGCGGCTTGGTTGCTATTTTGAGACTAGGTTAGTGATGTAGCTGGGGGCAGTGCTGTGGATGGCTTCGTAATTTGTTGTTAGTACTTTGAATTTTATTCATTTAGTGGAAGCCAGTGGAGGGATTGGCAGAGGGGTGGAGGACACTGAATGGTTAGTAAGGTAGATGAGTCTTGCAGCAGCATTCATTATGGACTGAAGGGGGGTGGGGGGGGGGATGTAAAGGTAGTCCAATGAAGAGGGAGTTGCAGTAGTCGAGGTGAGATGACCAGGAAGTGATTTAGAAGCTTGTTGGTGTAATTGGTTAAAAAGGGGAGTATTCTAGAGATGTTGCGGAGGCTAAGGCAGCATGATTTGGACAGGGATTGGATGTGGGCCTGAAAGGTTACCCCTAGCACCCTGGCATGTGGGGTGGACTGATAGTTTTGCCATTGATCTTGACAGAGAAGTCAGGGGAAGGGGCACGTGGGGGAGGAAATATTATGACCTCGGTTTTTGATAGACTCAGTTTTAGGAAGTGGTGATGAGGATTATGCAGATACATTTTATTTCTGAAAGACCTAAAAACTACTATCTGGATGACTGAGCAGCATTTTATTCCTGTGGGAATACAAGCATGTTATCCTTGTAGAGGTCATATTATGAAGGTGAGCAGGTTAGCATTGTGAAGTTGATAAGGCGGCACTTCACAGAGTGTTATTTAAAAAGAGTATGCACACTTTGTGGACTCACCTGGATTGGGGCTTTATTATTTTGTTGTGCACTTTGAGATGTGTTTTACACATTAACACTTTTGTTGGATTATGATTTTGCCTTCATTTTCATACAGTGCCACTTTTTTTAGTAATATTTACAGCTTTTTCACAATCTTTCCATCACTGGATTATTGAAAACTTTTTCTGTTAATGGAGTTTAGTCAGGGTAGCGCTACACCATATATTTTGTTATTGGTACACATAGAACAAAACGTTTGCCTAAAATGTTTGTATAATCATCAGCTAGACATTCCAAAAACCAAAAGGCAGCTGCTTCTAAACACGGTACTAAGGCCCCTTTCACACTGAGGCTGCATTCACACCTGAGCGTAGCGTTTTCAAGCGTTTTTTGCCGCGTTTTTTACCACGATTTGCGGCGTTTTTACCGCGATTCGCAGCGTTTTTTACCGCGTTTTGTCGCGAATTTGTGCAGGGCAAAAGGTCACCAATGTTAAAAGAAGAAAAACGCCCAAATCAGCCCGATTCACGCGACAAAAAAGGGTCCAGAACTTGTTTGAGCTTCAGGCGTTCGGCTTCAGGTGACTTGGAGTGGAGATGTGAACCATCTCCATTGAGAATAATGGATTTTTTCCCCTCCAGCGTTTTGTAGCTTCAGGCGTCAAGCTACAAAACGCTCAGGTGTGAATGGGGTCTGACCGACCTATTGGGTCCGCCTGTCAGTTTTTGACCATCCATCCAGCTCTCTATGGAGCAGCAGGCATCCAATCCCATCTTGTCCGCTAAAAATAGGCAGATGGAGATCCGTTCCCCATCTATTCAGCGGATTACAGTCAGATGGAAATGGACAGGCAGTCAGTTTGCATCAAACTGCTCCATAGAGAACAGTGGGCTGTGTATGTGTCTGCTCTGCATAGGGGTGCAGACCTGTCATCCACCTGCTCAGCAGGAGAATCTGCTTGATGAGGTCTGTCCTGTCTGGAAGGAGCCTAAAAAACAAAAGAAAGAGGGGGAACCCCCCCCCCCCCCAAAAAAAAACACACACACACTTTTTCTGCTTACAGAGAAAACAGAAAAGCGGTTTTATTAGAGTGTTACTAAACCCAAACCCCTGAATTTACTATATCTGGTGTCCCACTGTACATGGAAATGCAATTATTTTAATAAATATGAAACAGCTAAATACCTTTTCTTACAGCAGTATATAGCAATCTTTTGACTTCTATCAATGCCCGGCCAAGCACCAGGTAAAGCTTGTAGGAGGAGTTTTCATTCTTCTCTGATGTCCTATGAGGTTGCATGACCCCTCACCCTCTGTCTGGACAGTGCTGATTGGCTCTGTGCTGATCACATACAACTTCGAAAAAAATAAAAAATAAACTCTCTAGTAATACAAACCAAACTAAGCATGTGCAGCTTGCCTTCTAGGGCTCTGTTCGATCAGCAGATGGATCAGGGACAGTAAAAGGGGAGGATCAGAGAAGACAGGATCAAACAGCCCTTTTTACATAATGCAGAGGATTAACCCCTTAGGTTCCACAGCGAGTATAAGAATGCTTTACTGCATATACAGACTGATTTTACAATTGTGGGTTTAGTAACAATATAGGGGTTAAAAAGAAAAAAAAAAGCAGAGAACAAAGTTCTATTAGTGCTTTTATGGTTTAAAATGTGATAGACGCCATCGTTTCTGCTTAGGGTTTAGGGCCAAGCCAGCACACAAATGCAGACATACGAAAGTCACGATTACTACTCTTATTTTACTAAAATCCGTTAACTAAAATTACACTTGTTATTAAAAAGATGAAATAAATATAGCAGAGTGCAATGTTACAGGGCTAATTGCTTTCATCGCACAGCGGTATGTTATTAAGAAGGACTTAAAACATAGTGAAGCACCTCTCTATCAAATAACCCAGCCAGAAGCAGACAAGACTGTGTCAACGGCTGCTCTGCACTGCCGAGTAGTTAGCAGCCAGCTTTAGACTACTGTCATTATAAAAGCAAGATGACACTGTTCTCTAATCCAGCCAAAGCTGATAAGTACCATCAACCTGTCACTTCCTACACTTCAAAATTCTTCCATCTCGGCTTCAAAGAGTTTTTACATTTCGATTTCTTTTGCTGGCAGCTTCTCATTCTCCCACGGTGCTCTAATGCAGCATTTGCACACCAGGGTGACTCCCCACCTGAATAGCAGGTCATCCCCTGCTCACTGAGCTCATCTGTGGCCCATGTGCTAGGCAA
The DNA here is from genome assembly GCF_037356315.1 of Lithobates pipiens. Lineage (NCBI taxonomy): Eukaryota > Metazoa > Chordata > Amphibia > Anura > Ranidae > Lithobates > Lithobates pipiens. The sequence continues at coordinate 311,497,730 of NW_027507758.1, read as the reverse complement.
TTTAGATCCAATCAGCCCTTATTTAGCTCAAGAGTAATGAGCAGCATAGTGACACAGAGTTAAGCCTGACCCTCAGGACACTGCTCATCAAGCAGTAAAACTGTGACAAAATCATTCATCTTCTACCCGCTGGCAAGAAATAATGCTCACATTCTCTGTATTACTTTTCAAGATACAAAAAATAAAAAAAAAACGCTCCTGAATTTTCATGATGTGAGACATTAATTTGCAGAGAGCTGAATTCCCTTAAACCCCCTACTGCTATGTGCTCACCAGGGGAAATAGGCCTTAGGAGACAGAAATGGAATAAAGAAAATTGCTCCAGCTTTCCTTTCATTTTAAATAAGCCTTGTATCTGACACACTGAAAACACAGGGAAATACCAAAGAAATTACAATCTTGTCATTTTAGAAGAGGAATATCATAGGTTAAACTTAAGGGTAAAGAAAAACCTGCATGAACATGAGTAGTACAAGAAATAAATTAAAATACGTATACAGAACACATGTAAATGGCTGCTTTAACAGAAATACAGAAGAATGTTATTTACGTGTGAAATGCATTCACTAAATCATATGGGATGTTTTTTTCACCTTGAAACATTCATCTCTGAAAACATTAGTCAGTCGTCACTGCAGCTAAAATACTTGTGAAGGAAATCTGTCATTACATTGAAGCCTATGGACATATTGTGAGAAAAAATCAAGACAATGGCATCAAAGTGGTAGACGTTACCCTATAACCCCCCCGAACATCTAGCCTCCCATTTGTTCTCACTCTTGGGGATGCCTCCTTTTCAGGTTGTACATGCCTTTCAAACTTTGCACTAAGCAGCTGCCGAGCAAAATGTGTATATTCTATAAAGAAGGCCATACTCAGTGATGTGTGTCAACAATCTTGTTTTACTTCAACCATAACCCATCTTACACATTCCAACACTTATTTGTCTGCAAATCTTTGCACATAACCAACATTACAGAGTTTTTAGCTCACATGTACAAAGTCCAATCCAATCACCCAGTACATTAGATCACTTAACTTTTAGCATTATATAAATTAAGCCCCTGCACACATTGGCAAGATTTGACATGTCAAATAGCATGCCAAATCCCAGCCTAATGCGGCAATGTCCCAATAGATGCGATGTCAACTTTGCATCACCGCTCCGATTTCTAAAAGTAGTTCCTGCACTACTTTTGGTGACTTCAGGGGCAACTTCAATAGACATCTGCACATGAACCCACAGAGATGTCTTTAAAATCGATCTTGAACTTGCACTGAAATGTAGGGTTGAAATTGTGCAAGCTCAGCTGAACTAGTACGATTTCAAACCTACCTTCAGTGTGAACAAGGGCTAAAGGTTCAATAAAATAAAATAAAATAAATCCATGTCGTACTTACCCGCTCTGTGCAGTGGTTATGCACAAAGCAGCTCCGGTCCCCTTCTTTCTGGGTCCCTGGCACCTTCTCTTTAGCCAATGCCCCTAAAACCAAGCTGCTTGCTCTGGGGGTACTGGTGCGTGCTCGCCCACATGCCCCACTCCATAGTTGCATAGTAGGTGAGGTTGAAAAGAGACAAGTCTATCAAGTCCAACCTATGTGTGTGATTTTATGTCAGTATTACATTGTATATCCCTGTATGTTGCGATCGTTCAGGTGCTTATTAAATCGTTTTTTGAAACCATCGATGCTCCTCGCTGAGCTCACCGCCTGTGGAAGGGAATTCCACATCCTTGCCACTCTTACAGTAAAGAACCCTCTGTGTAGTTTAGGGTTAAACCTCTTTTCTTCTAATTTTAATGCGTCGCCACGTGTCTTGTTAAACTCCCTTCCGCAAAAAGGTTTTATCCCTATTGTGGGGTCACCAGTACGGTATTTGTAAATTGAAATCATATCCCCTCTCAAGCATCTCTTCTCCAGAGAGAATAAGTTCAGTGCTCGCAATATTTCTTCATAACTAATACCCTCCAGAACCTTTATTAACTTTGTTGCCCTTCTTTGTACTCGCTCCATTTCCAGTACATTCTTCCTGAGGACTGGTGCCCAGAACTGGTCAGCATACTCCAGGTGAGGCTGGACTAAAGTCTTGTAGAGCAGGAGAACTATCGCCTTATCTCTGGAGTTAATCCCTTTCTTAATGCATGCCAATATTCTTGGCATTGCATGCCATTGCTGAGCCTATCATCCACAACTCAGGTTGAACTGGATGGACTGGTGTCTTTATTCAACCTTACTAAGAACGGGCCCTGTAAAAGGTGAAAAAAAGAACTCCAATAGTGTGTGAACTCTTATGTGGACCGTTTTCTTATAAATTTCATCCATGAGGATGGATAGTAATTTATGCAGCGTCATTTTAGGTATTGCATATTTGTGGACACACTTATCAGTTTAAGACTGTTATATATTAATTAGCGAGGCTAATCTTCAACTTATATTAATTACAATTCCAGTAGTTATTAAAAGACTTAAATTTGTAAGACTGAATTTACGGCATTTCAGATGGAAAAAGCTGTGGCGCCAATAACTTCTATCAAACTAGCTGAAAAAGGAAGCAGGCCAGGACATCTAGAAAACAGAAAGGCTGTATATTTAATCCAAGAGCATGCTATCCAGTCAGTTTCCTATTATAGTCTGATTTTGCCACCTCATACTGCAAAGCTGTAGTCAATTTTACAGATTAGTAAAATCTTCTTAGCGTATCTAACAGTCTTGCTGCAGATTTACTATCCCTAGAGGGCATTATTTGAAGCATCCAGGAGTTACAGGAATGTCTTGCTGAAGAAAATGTTGCAATATTACCTGCCAGTCTCAGTTTTTTTTTATATTGATAGGCTATCCTGCAGAAGATGCGACTTCCCTGCTCTCAATGATTGGAAGGCCCTGTTCATATCTGTTAAGGCTCGGTTCACACAGGGGCAACACGACTTTTGGAGGCAACCTCGACGCGACTTACAACACTACTTTAAGTCGCCCCAGGCCAGGCGACTTGCTGTGGCCAATCAGAGAATGAGCTCTCAGGGGGGGGAACTCCTTTTGAGAGCTAAAAATTCTCCGAGAGTCGCCTCCGTATAGACGGAGATCCGACTTGGAGGCGACCTCCATTGAAATCAATGGGTACCAGTCACCTACAAGTCGGACTGAAGTAGTACAGGAACCTTTTCTGAAGTCGGAGCGACTTCAGTAGTGTGCATTAAGACAGCTCTCATTCACTTACATTGATTTCTACATGTTGTGCGACCTGAGGTGACTTGGGGCGACTTATGTCGCCCGTGTGTGAACCGGCACTAAGGCGTTAGAGTTTAGCAAGCGTAATGAGCATTTTAGAAGTGTATTACAAGCATTTTACATGTGTATTCAAGCTTCAGATGTTTACTTTAGCCAATGGAAAGCAGTAGGAGGAGGAGATTAGGGGCGAGGAGTGCTGCCGTTTTGCAAGAAAGCATGCAACAAAATGCTCATGTTGAGCTCATATTGGCCCATGTGGTCAGGGTCTAGGAGTCCAGAGTCACATATAGAGAGCATGCCATGCTCTCCATCTCCCTTTCACAGGGAGGGCTTTCCTTCAAAGGAAGAATGGTAAACCTTGCTCAAGCAGGAAATAAGGGCCCAAAGAAGTGGCCCATGCTGAACACGGCCTCAATGCAAAGCAGTGAAAAAAAAGGATCATACAGGAGGGTGCACCTACGGCAAAAAAAACAAGAGAGGCAGCAGTAGCACTTTAGCAAGGATAACTCGGCTATGCAGCCCATGCCACCTGGAAATTGTTCAGTCAAGCCCCAAGTGGTATATTGTGTGGTCTCGGGTTCACCTGAAAGATCCATGCCCAAAGCAGGTACTACCTACCTCAGGACTCACTCTAAGCAGTAAGAACACACAGAAGACAGAGGATGCCCCTCTGCAAAACAAGCAGATGGCGGCCACACTGCAAAGGAGAGACAACCCCCACCTCCCCAGGCACTGTGATCAGAGATAGAGCAGTCACAGCCAGCTCTCAGCTGCAGCAAGGACCTCTCCCCTGCTACAAAGCATGCCCATTGCAAGCATAAGAGCACACAAAAAATACATAGCCTCTCCGCCAGTCAAAGAACCCTGCAAAAAAGATGAGCAAGACCAGATAAGGGTAACAATGTTGTGGGGTGGGAGGGGGGTTTAAAGGGAGCAGAGTTACCTGGAGCAAGAGAATACCGATATGTAAACTGATGCATGTGGGTCACACCACAGGAGAATACTCACAGTACCAAGGCCAACCTGGGACTTGTAGCACTCCATCCAACCAAGCATATTGAGGGATGGGAGGTGAACACTTCCGATCCTATGATGATCGGGGTGATGTCGGCCTATAATGCGCCACTGCAATGGAGGGACCAGGTCTAACCATCTTGCGCGTCCACCGAGGGGTCAAGCCCTTGCAGAGATATCGCAGCCAATCCCCTTATAGTAAGGATGGCACGAGCTTGGGGGGGGCTGGGACTACCTGGATCAATGATACATGGCCTTATGACCAGCAGCTAATTGTAGATAAAAAATAAAATAAAAAAGATTCAAAGACTGGAACACCAAAAACTAAAGAAGAAAAAAAAACAAATCAGCAAAGATTAGGAGCTAATAAACTCCATGTCCTAACTTCTAAGACGCTGGGCAACAACAGAGTCCTGTATTGTAAACCAGGGGTTTTGCCACTACAAGAGGTCTGCCCCGAGTGGTGATTTTAGTTTTTAAGTTACACCTCGTGTCCTGCTCCTGAAGGTGGCGGCATCAAACCCATCTGTGAAGAAAAGCTGTATCCTTCAATGAACAATACAAAAACAGGAGTTTTAATGTAATGATCTTGCCAAGCTAGTAATCAGGTAGCTCTCCGTACACAGCTTGCACAACCTACTCAGTAAATCCTTAAAGACAGGTTCACACCAAAACTTCAGTGATTAACTCACTCATGGAAGGAGTATATTGCAATTCCAGTGGCATTTTTTTTTTTTTTTTACACAAATGTTACTGGAAGATGAAACCACAAATAAACCACTAAAAACTTCAGGTTTTTTTTCCTGACACAGCAAAACAAAGAAGAAAAGCACCCTAGTTTTTAAAATAACTACTTTCCCCAACTAGCTATGCTCGCAGAATGGTCATCTTATAGGTCCTAATGTGAATGGTAGGCATTTAGGCTTTTGGATTGCATGATTTCCTAATTTTCTAAAATGAAATGTTTTTTTGGCTTGGTCTTAGAATTCAACATTACTTTAAATATGCTGGTATAAATTTAAATTAGAAGTATAGCGGACTACGTTTTCACTGTGTGACCCTTTGTCCACTAAATGTAACCATTGTCTGAGTGGAAAGAACTTTACTAGGTGGTTGCCAGAGTTCACAAACTGTTGGGAGGATAGGTACATTACTTAAAAGTCAGTACTCTGTAAGATAAACACTGTCTATTGTCCCAGCCATGGATTACATTGTTCATATTTATTGAAACATTAGGTAGACTCTCTAGAAGATCATCTCTCTCTAGGACTTCAGGCTGCAAACTATAGCCTAGTCATAGAGCCAAGTAGTAGCAGTGAACACCAAGTTAATTATGACCACAACATTTGGCACTAGGATGTTGAAGGGATACAAATTAAACCCAAAAGGGTTACGTACCGGAGTCTGGAAACAGCCGTCTGTAGAAAATGAAGGACTGCACTCAGTTCTGACTCTCGACATGCTGGAAGTAACATGCCAAAACCATCACTCAGTAGTTTTTCTTCAGAGAGAAGCAATAAGCTGCTTGTTTCGAAAACTTCTTGGACACCATCTACATAAGTAGAGAGCAGTGACCAGTGTGTATGCTTCTGACCGTAGTCTCCCTTAGACACCAAGAACTCCTTTGCAGTTTCACGGAAACTATTGGAGAGTTTTTCTGCTAGAACGGTAATATCCATATTTTTTTCCACATAAATAAGAATAAAAGCAAACTGTCCTCTCCACACAAGGGTTTTCTGAGAAGAACTGAGCATCCTAGGTATTAGAAAATTTAAAAGATCCAATACCCTGCTAGTTACATCTTCAGTTTCTGCCAAAGTGGCGAGTAAGAGAAACAGGGTGAAGAAGTTCTGCAAGCCAATCTCTTGGAGCTCCTGCATCTTCTTTTGGTGAAATTTGGAATAGATTCTGTAAAAGGAAAAAGTTATTATTAGCATAATTAAATTGGTAGTTCATAAGGAAGAAGGACCATCACCTTAGAGCACTACAAGATAATTTGGCTCACAGAGTGAGGTAGGGTTACAGGGGGGATCCCATGGGACAGGTCCTATCACCTGAGGGCACCAGTTTATAAACTAGGGTCTATGAATACTGAGCCTGTGTCTTGTATTGTACAATATATTTTATTGCCATTCATATAATGAAATAATCTAACAAAAGTTTAATATATGGGTGACCTAAATGCAAGAATATGTTACAACTGTACAGTCGACAAATTCTGACAAGATACATGTTGGAATCAACTTTGTATATGCGAATGGAGATGGTCTGCCCAGATAACACTGCAGCTTCCATATGGACCAATGCTGTAAGATGCATTTATTCTCTGTGGTGTGTCAAGAAATAAACCCTTCACTGAACACCGTCATGTACTAAGCTATTCAGTTTACAGAGGACCCTGCACTATAAGGCAAGGTCCACTTATTACATGGAGTCCTCTCCCACAACCCTTTATAAATCACTGTGTAAAAGCTGTAAAAAAAAAAAAAACCAGTGGGGAAAAATTTAGAATGCACCTGACATCACAGTCCTTTTGGTGAAATCCTGGGAATAGCAAGCATTCCAAATCTTGAAAGAAGATGCTTCCAGCACAGCGCAGAAGTCTTTGTGGGATTGAAGGACTAGGACAACATTGTTAGCTAGGTCCTTCGGACAAAATTTAAGAGGAAGACGATTGTCTAACTTATTTTTTCCCCTTTGTTTTTATTTATTTTATTTTTTTACAGCTTAATGCAGTGAGTTGTAAAAAGGAGAAGCCTTGGCTTTTGGTGCAAGGTCCACTTTAATGCAAAGCTTGCCCAACATTCTTAGAATCAGGAGCAAATAAATGTTCAACTGGGGGGAAGAGAGCATTCAAGCTAAATATCACAGCATAGAGAAGTGGATTTGTCAGGAAAAAAAACAAAAAACAAAAAGCAAAAACCCCAACAAGCTACAAACTGTATCTAAAAGCAAGTATTGTATGTATTATACATTTAAAAAAAAAAAAAAAATCTGCCAATTAAGTGGTTTATACCAAGGACAAATGCATTGGTTTCACAGGAGTTCAAAATCCTGCAAATGGATTAATCCAAGTTAAATACTAGCATATGGAAATAGAATTTAAGAAGAAAGAATTGCAAATAAATTAATAAGCATCTCAAAGCTGTCTTTAGCTATAAAAGATAGCAAAACAATTCAGGAGTCTAGCAAACTTTACAAGGCACATTAGCAGAATCTTAAAGTGTGGTAGTAAACCGGTCACTTGAAATAGGTTTAGAACATACAAACCTTCCCTTAATTTGCTTCCATGGATGTATCCCACTGCTTTGTTTAGCTTTTTTCATCAGGCATGCTATGATCCGTAGGAAAATGAGGTAGCTGTTATCAGAATTGTAGAGGTCAGGGCTGTGTTCATCAGCACAGCAGCTTTTCACCATTTCCAGCATTGAAAAGGGGGTTTTACTGACACTCGCCAGAGATTTTAATCCAAGCCAGGAGATATTAAAAAGACTGTTCTAAAGCAGGAAAGAAAGAAAAAGAAAATGAACAACGTGTGTTGGATTTGCTGAGAGTGGATAAAAAATAAAAAGACCCATTTTATTCTTATGGGCCCATGTAGAACTGTGCGTTGTGGCAACACACGCCAAAATACCACATGGTAATGCACCTGCTGTATGCGTGGTATCTTTGATCATGATGGGCACCCAAACACATAGTACATTAGAGCTAATGCACAATGCAACACACCAAAATGCATATACCAAGCTTTGTGGCAGTGTGTTTAAGAAAAAGTATTGTACATTATTTCATCCAGATGCAAAACATTTAGAATGACTGGGTTGCGTTAACAAAACCTACATTAAACAAGTGCCATAATGCTTGTGAACACTAAGTCACCACAACTGAGTGTTTAAATGTACAATGGGCCTTCAATAATTAATTAGCGGGTTTCTGCTTTATGCTGTTTATGTCCCTCAGCAATGGAACATTCTGCTGAACTTGTCAGTTTGGTTTAGCAGACAACATATACAGGAGCAACTATTTGCTTTTGCTTCTGTAGTAGGATTATTAGGCCTATTTCATTACTGTGTTTAAATAACATTGGGAAAAAGGTGCATTTTTTTGGCTTAAGACATACACTAACTACTTGCTGACCACGCTATAGCTGAATGACAGCTACAGCACGGTTGTCCAGTTCTGGGAGGCTGTCATATGAAGGCCTCCCACGATCTCGACCGTCGTTGGGCGCGGGCTCTGTGTTCCAAGGGTCCTCCAGACACTACCGAACATCGATTGAGGTAAAGAGCCAAATCAGCGGCTCTTTACCACGTGATCAGCTGTGTCCAATCACTGTCAACAGCCAGTTACTGTCTCTCTTCACCTCTCCTTCTAATGCTCTCAGTGTGTGGAGGAGAGGAAGAAAGAGCTGATAATCAGGTTCTGCCAATATGTGCCCACCAGTGTCTCATCAATGCCACCCATCAATTCTGCCTACCAGTGTCCATCAGTGCAGCCTCATCAGTGCACATTAGTTGAGAAAAATCACCCGTTTGCAAAATTGTTTAACAAAATTAAGAAAAAGTTTGTATTTTAAAAAATGTTCTTTTTTTTATCCGTTTGTTTAGCAAAAAGACAAAACAAAAAAAACAAAAAAACAAACACACAGTGGTGAATACCACCAAAAGAAAGCTCTATTTGTGTGGGGAAAAAAAAACAATTTCATGACCGCGAAATTGTCAAAGTGTGACAGTGCTCAAAACTGGTCAGGAAGGTGTCCAGTGGGCGAGTGGTTAAAGAGGTGTAAAGTCAGCAGCTACAAATACTCTAGCTGCTGACTTAATATTAGGACACATACCTGTCCAGGGTTCCCGCGATATCTGCACCCCAGCCGATTTGCGGATCGGCTGTCTAGTGCTGCCGCCGCCATTCCTGGTAAGGATAACTGGCAGTGAAGCCTCGCAGCCTGTTCGCTACTGCGCATGCGTGAAGCGCTCTGCGCTAATTGGCCCACAAACGGAGGAAAAAAACGAACTTCCGAGGGAGGGCGCCGCCTCCAGAAGTGGGGAAAGGTACCTGTCAAAAACACCCCCTCCCTCCTGAAAGGTGCCTAATGTGGCACCGGAGTAGGGAGGGGAGAGACATATGACAATTTTTTTTTTTTTAACTAAGCAGACAAAACTTTCATATGCTAATAAGGCTGTCTAACATGTTAACACAAAAAGATGAAAAGGTAGAGGCTCAAAGTTTCTCGCCTTGTTATTTTTGCTGTACAATGCACTATTAATTACTCACCAAGTTTTTACTGTAATAGTCCCATAGAATAGTAGCTACAGTAAGGTTTGCTTCCCAAAGGTGACATAAAGACAAGCAGCACTGCAGATACATTCGAAGCTGGTCCTCTAGGATTCCAGTCTAAAGAAAATATAAGAGCATAAATATCTATTTGAACTGTCTAACATACAATCTAAAGAAGCTATGCACACACGCAGACACACAAACTCAAATTATTTTCTTGGAGTTCATTGAAGGACACAGGAAGTCAACAACTGTTGAGGTATACCGCTGGCTGTACATTAGCCTAGGATAACCCCTCCTGCTGCCAACATGCTTCAGTTTTAGAGAAAAGCAGTACCAGTATCATGGTCACAGAGGGTTGGAGCCTGTGTGTACCCAATAAAATAATTTTAGAACAAAAATCGAATTCTAATTCTAAACCTAATTCTCCTTCAAGATCCAAGACAAACGCTTTGACTTGCCTGTAAAATACTAGACTGGTATATACATAGACCAAGGTGAGCATCAGTATTTATTTCATTTTTTCAATGTTAATATGGTTGGTTCGTAAAAAATGAGTTTTTTTCAAAATCGGCGCTCTTTTCCGTTTATATCGAAAAAAATCAAAACCGCAGGGGTAATTAAATACCACCAAAAGAAAGCTCTATTTGTGGGGGGTGTCAATTTTGTTTGGGAGTAACGTCGCACGGCCGCGCAATTGTCAGTTAAAGCAACAGAGCCGAATCGCAAAAAGTGGTCTGGTCTTAAGCCAGCAAAATGGTCCGGTTTGAAAGTGGTTAATAGTAAAAAGAAATAAAATAAAAATAAAAATAAAAAATGCCATAAAACTATCCCCTATTTTGTAGACGCTATAACACTTGCGTAAACCAATATATGCTTATTGTGTTTTTTTACCAAAAATATGTAGAATACATATCGCCCTAAACTGAGGAAACTTTTTTTAAAATTTGTAATATTATAGTAAAGTAAAAAGTAAAAATATATATTTTTTTCAAAACGTATTGCTCTTCTTTTGTTTATAGCGCAACAAAAAAAACGCAGAGGTGATCAAATACCACTAAAATAAAGCTCTATTTGTGGGGGAAAAAAAATTTATTTGGGTACAGCGTCGCATTACTCTGCAATTGTCAAAGTGCGACTGTGCTGAAAACTGAAAATTGGCTTGGGCAGGAAGGGGGTGAAAATGCCCTGTATTGAAGTGGTTAACCATTTCACACCCGGACCAATTTTGAAATTTCTCTCCTAAATGTAATAGTCCAAATTTTTTGGCTAGAAAATTACATGGAACCCCCAAAAACTATATATGCTTTTTTTTTAGCAAAGACCCAAGAGAATACAATGGCCGTTGTTGCAACTTACCATCTTGCATGCTATTTGCGCAGCAATTGTTCTAACACGTTTTTTTCAGAAAAAAAAAAAAGTTTCATACTTAAAAAAAAAAAAAAACACAACAGTAAAGTTAGCACAATTTTTTTGCATACTGTGAAAGATAAAGATACGCCGAGTAAATAGATAACATGTCACGCTTCAAAATTGCACGCGCTCGGGGCGTAACCGGATGTGATCGGCAGCGGACGTTCTTAGTGAGAGCTCCGTATATCCTGAGCCTAATCCACCACCATCCTTACCCAGCCAGACCAGATAGGAGCCTGGAACCGCAGCTGCCTGTTCCCTGGGATGCCCTGAGGTGATCGGTGCCATCATTTCGCCTATTCTCCCCTCCTGTCGGCTGGGGGACGATCGCCGCCGGGAGCTCGCGGCCGCCATCTTGCCACTCCGGAGGCCCAGAATTTCGGTGGAAATAGGCCGCATCGAGAGGTAGGGGATCCCCATCCACCCTCCAATCCTGTTGGGCTCTCCCCCGTGTGCTCCGGTGGCGCGTCTGGGCCTTGGGAGCGAACAGAGAGGCCGCGGACCACTCCGGCCTAGTGAGGCCTGTGAATCCCTGGTCTTTCCTATGGCGGCCGGCCGCGGAGGACGGCCGCGGCCGCACCGCTTCCCGCCTGGGGGTCCGAGCCTATTCTCGCCTGCCTGCCCATCGCATCCGGACCTGGCCAAGGCTACCAAAGAAGGGGCAGTGTCTGATTGAGGAGCCCCAGGCCTGGGTGACTTCCTGACTGCCCTCACTTCTCCTTTGTACCCAGCCCTGCTTTTTATTACTGTCTGGACTATAGCTGCCATAGTATATGAACCCCGGCCTCCCCTGTTCCTTTTAGCCTTTTGTCTCCCATCCTGCTGCTACAACTACTAGACGAGGATTGCTGCTGCTGGGCACTGCCTTTCTTACCACCCGGCTACCCCTGTCTGTTTGAAACTTCATAACCTAGGAGGGACTTAGCCTTACACTCCGGTTTAACAGTGACTGCTTCATTGCCCCTCCTTCCCTTGCTCCATACCGGCGAAACACAAAACCGCTACCCCGCATTCCAGCAAAAAGCAACCGCTGGCGCAAGCCGAACGCCCTGCCACCGTCTCAACTGACAGGCTTCACAATTTGTTAGCTGATTTAAATATGGAGTCGGGGCAGGGAGGCCCTTCCGCCCCGGAGGTCCCAACCTCTGGAGACACGGCGGTGATCCTACTTGCCATTGAAAACAGTAGATCCTCACTACTGACCTGTATTGACAGGCTCACAGAGGAATGTAATTGCATACGGGCTGACCTAGACAAGTTCAGAGGCTGGCTCACAGAATCTGAATCACGCATATCAGCCACGGAAGACCTGACCGCTAATCATGACCACCGCATCGAGGCGCTGGAGGGCACGGTTAAAATGCTGGTAGCTAAATCCGATGATGCTGAGAACCGCCTAAGGAGGAACAATGTGCGAGTACTTGGATTGCCGGAGGAATCCGAGGGAGATCGTCCTGCAGAATTTGCTGAAGCCTTCTTTAAAGGCATCCTGGACCTGACTCCTGTCTCGCCGACCTACGTGGTGGAACGGGCACATAGAGTACCGACTGGCCATCGCCCACCTGGGGCGCCACCTAGACCGTTCCTAGTACGGTTTCTTAACTATCGGGATCCGGACCGCATCCTAAGTGAAGCCAGGAAACATTCAAACCTCAAGTATGAAAACGCTGAAACGCGGTTTGTCATATTGCTGCTGTCTATAGAAGCCCAGCTGTTTGCGGTTGTGAACATCTATGTTCCACCCCCTTTCTCGACATCTGTGCTTCACGCGGTGTATGACAGGCTGGCTCCTCATATGGTCACGAGACTTCCTATAGCGGGAGATTTTAATGGCATTCTGGATAGGACTTTGGATACTTCCAATCCAACCAGACTTCCGGATACAGATTTGGAGCAATGGGCCACGGCCCTGCAGCTCACGGAGGTCTGGAGATGGAAAAATCCACAGGAGAGGTGCTTCTCCCACCTGTCAGCGGTCCACTGCTCGGGCTCCAGAATAGACCTGGCCTTTTGCTCTCCGGCTATGCTCCCATTTGTAGCCTCGGCAACATACTTGCCGGCGGGAATCTCAGATCATTCCCCCCTGGAGGTCATTCTGCAGCTTGGGGGGAGGGAGGGCAGGGGTAGCTGGAGACTAGCGACTCGCTGGCTGCGGGATGAGCGGGTGGAGGAGAATATGTGAGGGAAGATTGCTCAATATTGGGACTGTAATGATAATGTGTCCACCCCACAGATCACCTGGGATGCCTTCAAGGCAACTATAAGAGGGGATTACATATCAGCAATAAAGGCTGCCAGGGTGGACTGTGCCTCAGAGACCAAGGACCTGGAGTTCAATGTGTGTATGGCAGAGGGGGAGTTTGCGTCGGATCCTTCTCCTGGGGCATATTCCTCCCTGGCACAGGCTCGGAGGGAGTTGTCTCTACACTTATCTAATGAGACGACCTCCTCGGAGTGGTAACTCAGAGCCAGGATATTTGAGTCAGGGGACAAGAATGGGAGGCTTTTGGCCGGTCTGGTGGCTGACCCCAAATTTCAAACGGTAGTGCCCATGATACATACTGCGACAGGGGGTGTGACTTCTAACCCAGCTGACATCCTTAATGAATTTCAAACGTATTATTCCTCATTGTATAGATCCACCACGAAGCAATTGTCCCCTGAGCACTTCTCATTTCTTCAAGGTCTATCTCTGACGGGTTTGACGGGGGAGGACGTGGCCCTACTGGAAGCGGACATTTCAATAACTGAAATAGAAGCAGCAATCCGCTCCCTACCACCTAATAAGACGCCGGGCCCGGATGGGCTTCCAGGTGACTGGTACAAAATGTACATGGCTGATCTAGTCCCACGACTCCATAAGTTATATGCCCTTTGTTTGGAGACCGGATCTCTGCCTGAATCGATGACACAGGCCCACATAGTTCTGGTACATAAGCCGGGGAAGGATGCCTCCTATTGTTCGGCATACCGCCCTATATCCCTTCTCAACTATGATTTGAAGATACTAACGAAAGTCTTAGCCACCAGGCTAATGGGGATCCTCCCGTTTTTGAAACATAGATCAGACTGGTTTAATGCCAGGGAAGTCAACGGATGTCAATATCCGTAGAGTCTTCACTCATTTGCAAATCCCTTCTACGGACCAGGACACCAGGGTTCTAGTGGCCTTAGACTTTGAAAAGGCATTTGACTCAGTGTCCTGGGCCTACATGGAGGAGGTACTTAGGTTGTATGGCTTTGGCCCCATTTATAGGAAGTGGATTCAGCTGTTATACCAGAAACCAAATGCACAAATTAAACTGGGAGGTGTTCTGTCCTCTTCATTTCTGGTGGAGAGGGGCACCCGACAGGGGTGTCCTCTGTCCCCGGCCCTTTTTTTCTTAATGGTAGAACCCTTGGCGGTTGCGCTGCGATCCTCGGACGACGTTTGGGGGGTGCGGGTGGGATCCTTGGAGGAAAAGATTGCACTGCACGCTGACGATATTATTCTCTTCCTCCGGGATCCCGGCCCGTCCCTCCGGGCGGCGTTGGAGCTTTTGACGCGCTTCGCGGACGTGTCGGGCCAAATTCTGCCAGTGGACCCGGATGCTGGCTGACCCATCACTTCCGCTTCAGTGGGCGGAACAAATTAAGTATCTTGGTATCATCTTTTCTCCCAGGGTACAGGACTTTTGTAAACTTAATCTTCTTCCCATCCTACAAACTACACAGAATAGGCTTAAAGTGTGGGCCAACCTTCCCCTTACGCTAATAGGTCGAATTTAATTAAAATTAAATTGCTTCCCCCTCTCCTATACGTAATGCGCCATTCTCCAACGTGGATACCCAAAATTCTTTTTCGGCGACTAGACTCTTACATCTCCAGTTTCTTGTGGGGCACCACGCCTCCCCGATTCCGCTTATCCATACTATAGAGACCTTGGACGCAGGGGGGTCTAGCATGCCCTAATTTTTTTCTCTATTTCATGGCAGCGATGCTCACGCATGCCCACGGCTGGCTTACCTCGGATGCCCCCAACGCAGCTGTTGCCTTAGAGGCCTCCATTGTGGGCTCATTCGAAGCACTGCAGAACGTTTTATTTAGGGGCCCTCAAGCTCCGCATCCTCTCACCGCCTCGATGAGAATGGTGCTGAGGGCGTGGTCTGGGGTGGGCGGCCACCGGCTGGCTGGGCTCAGAGTGCTCTCTCCTAATACTCCATTGTGGCTCAATCCCTCCCTACCTGAATTCTACTCTATTCCGGATCCGATTGTGTGGGCGTCAAGGGGCGTTCGGTGTCTACACCACATTTGCGAGAATGGTGCATTACTGACATTTGATCAGCTTAAATCTAGGTTTAACTTACCCAATGTGTACTTCTTCCGGTTCCTGCAGCTTCACCATGCGTATGGGACTGTTTGGAAGTTCGCCCCTAACCTTATATCAGTCTAATATGGAGTCGCTTCTGCATCAGGAGACGCTGCTTAAACCATTATCCACGATATACAAGGCCTTGCAGCCCTCGGTTCATAGTGGATTAGAAAAACTTAGGGAATTTTGGGTGGCGGAGCTGGCGAGACTGGATGGAGAGGACTGGGAGGACATTTGGGACTCCCCCTTTAGACATTTGATTTCCTCAAGAGATCAGCTAATTCAATTTAAAATACAGCATAAATTTTATTACACCCCATATAGACTTCATAGGATTTACACTGACTCTTCGTCACAGTGCTGGCGCTGTGGAGCGGATTTGGCGGGGTACATTCATATGATTTGGGCTTGCCCCATGGTGCAACGTTACTGGTCACGAATACTCTCTTTTATTACTGAGCTGACAACGATCCCTATACCTCAGACGGTGGAGATGTGTCTGCTTGGGTTGATGGACGCTTTGGCTCCCTCACGGGCAGTCCGTACATTACTGGGGCTGCTGCTCTTCTATGCAAGGAAACTTGTTGTGCTCTTAGCCTGTAAGAACAGCCGTTATGATCATTCTTATGGTGCAGGGAATTGCCGGCTGAAAAAGCCGATATCTGAGTGAGGTCTGTATCTGCAGGCACCATTAAGATATACCCCCGGAAAGTCAAGGATGTCCCAGGGCGTTCATCCGGTGCAAAGTGGTTAAAAAACTAAAAATTACTTTCCTTCCAAGACGGGAATAGGTCCGTCACCTAAAGAAACTAGCAAAAAAAAAAAAAAAAAACACTTTCTTCATTTTTCTCTACATATGTGCACAAAGCCAGGACGGGCTATTTTCAGTGCCAGCACCCACTACTAATACAAGTCACCAGAACTATGCTAGGATGCACTGAGCAGCACCCATAATCTTTCACACAGTTTATGGTCACTGTAGCAATAAACCTAAAACTCCATGCAATCTAGAACAGGTAAAGTCATTCAATTTATTTATATTTGCAGGCTTTTTCCCTGTTATCTGGCCAGTAGCAGACATCCTGTATTAGAGTGTCCCCATTCTGGATGAAGGAGCACAGTGGCACAGCAGACAGCATTGTCAGTCTGGGGGGAGTTGATTGTTAGATATACTAGCAGATTTCGATACACTAACAAACTGAAGCCAAATTCATCTAAAATTTTATAAACAGTTACAGCAAACATTTTTTTTCTTTTGGGAAAGATTTTACATACAGTGCCTTGCAAAAGTATTCACCCCTTGGCTTTTTACCTATTTTGTTACATTACAGCTGTTAGTTCAATGTTTTTTTAACCTGAATTATATGTGATGGATCAGAACACAATAGTCTAAGTTGGTGAACTAAAATTCGAAAAATAAATATGTAAAACTATTTTTTTTAGAAATAAATGGATAATTGGCACGTGCGTATGTATTCACCCACTTTGTTATGAAGCTCATAAAAAACTCTGGTGCAACCAATTACCTTCAAAAGTCACATAATTAGTGAAATGATGTTCACCTGTGTGCAATCTAAGTGTCACGTTATCTGTCATTACATATATACACCTTTTTGAAAGGCCCCAGAGGCTGCAACACCTAAGCAAGAGGCACCACTAACCAAACACTGCCATGAAGACCAAGGAACTCTCCAAACAAGTAAGGGATCATGTTGTTGAGAAGTACAAGTCAGGGTTAGGTTATGAGACAAAATTAGAACTTTTTGGCCATCAAACGCTATGTTTGGCACAAACCCAACACACCACCCAAAGAACACCATCCCCAAAACATTGTGGTGGCAGCATCATGTTGTGGGGATGTTTTTCAGCAATCAGGACAGGGAAACTGCTCAGAGTTGAGGAAAAGATGGATGGTGCTAAATACAGGGATATTCTTGAGCAAAACCTGTACCACTCTGTGGGTGATTTGAGGATAGGACGGAGGTTCACCTTCCAGCAGGACAATGGCCCCAAACACACTGCTAAAGCAACACTTGAGTGGTTTAACGGGAAACATGTAAATGTGTTGGATTGGCCTAGTCAAAGTCCAGACCTCAATCCAATAGAAAATCTGTGGTCAGATTTAAAGATTACTGTTCACAAATGCAAACCATCCAACTTAAAGGAGCTGGAGCAGTTTTGCAAGGAGGAATGGGCAAAAATCCCAGTGGTAAGATGTGGCAAGCTCATAGAGACTTATCCAAAGCAATTTGGAGCTTTGATCGCACACCTTGCCAGTGTTAAATGGTTTGTCTCATCCATGTAACTGAATACATCTGAAAATATAGTAAATGTTTGTCTTTACGCTTAATACTTAACGCTCATAAGTTCAAAAGTATACTAGTGCAATAAAGACAGAACCTTACCTGAACATCTGTTGATCTTTTTAGAAGTTCTTCAACAAATTTCCAATTTGAAGAGATTTCAACCTGCTAAAAAAATGGATACAATTATAAAAAGGAGTTAACTGGGAGACACTCACACAATTCAATAGTCATATAATATGAAAAACAGGATTTGTGTTAAGCACTGTAAAAATCCCTTTCTCCGAGTTCAATGATGGACACAGCTCTTCTATTCTTGACCATAGGGTTTATAGTGCCCCATACAGGAGTAGGACACCAGACAGAATAGCAAGCTGTCTAGGGGGCATTCAGTTTTGATTTACATTTTGTACAAGTTTAGCTTTCCCTTTATTGTGGAAATTGTATTTAAAAACGACCAGAATAAGATTGTAAATAAAATTTTCTATTTGCAGACAACGAAGATCCAGTGGTTGTAGAGTAGTAGTGGTTTATTTGAGGTGGGTTTCACCATTATATTTTGAGTGGGATTTCTTCCATTGGAGGGGTAACAATTGTTCCCCTCATAATATATATATATATTTTTTCTTTCTTTGTTCTCTTTCAGACTCTCCATATATTGGGCCCCAGTATACATGCCAGCCTGTTGGTCTGGTATTCCAGACCTCAGTGTGGCTGGAGGGTACGAGGGAAAAATCAAGGGGATACCCTTCTTTGTCCCCTCTAAGGCCCCCTTTTTTCCTTGTCTAAATATTTTATTATGTATTCAAAAGGTACATTTTACAAGTGTGCAATATAATCTGCTATCAAATTAATGAAGCTGAGTTATATAAATGCAAAGAATAGTATAGATTGCTATTATATATTATTAAATAATAGAAATACATTTATAAGCAACTGTTGATCTGTTTTTGAATGAAATATCTTAACTTATACAGTTACAATTATAACTGTAAAAATTCTATATGATCATAGGTAGGATATGTGGGAGCTTCCAAATTCAAGAAGTAAATATGGATACGAATAAAGATAAGAAGGGAAGAAGGGTAGAAGGAAAGATAGGGGCCCTTTTTTCATCGCAATCACTTACCCCTCATCAACCACTGATGGATGGGATTTGTGGGAGGCTCCATGCCATGATGTCCTTTCTTCACTTTTAAAAAATGTGGATGCTTATATGTATTTAACCAGTTGCCGACCACCGCACGCCGATGTACGTTGGCAGAATGGCACGGGCAGGCATATTGGCGTACCTGTACGTCCATGCCTTCCCGCGGGAGGGGGGGCCTGATTGGCCCCCCCCCCCCCGGTGCCAGCGGAGGTCAGATTCCGTTCAGGAGTGATCCGGGATGAGGGGGTGGCCATTCATTCATGGCCAGCCCCTCGCGATCGCTCCTGACGAATGAAATCCCTCCTCTACATCACTTCCTCACCTGTAATGTAAACACAGGCAGAGGAAATGATGTGATCTCTCCTCGTGTTGGTCTTTTTCGTTACCGCACCGAGGAGAGAGGATCTGTGAGTTGCACCTAACACTACACTATACAGTAGAACACGCCAGGCACTTTCACCCCCCCCCCCCCCCCCCCTTCACCCTCTGCACCCCCAGTCACAGTGACACCAATTGCATTTTTTTTTAATTATTGCATTGGTGTCATTTGTGACTGCAATAACTGTTAGGGCAGTTAGGGTTAGCCCCCTTTAGGTCTAAGGTACCCCCCTAACCCCCCCAATAAAGGTTTAACCCCGTGATCACCCCCCGTCGCCAGTGTCACTAATAAGCGATCGTTTTTCTGATCGCTGTATTAGTGTCACAGGTGACGCTAGTTAGGTAGGTAGGTATTTAGGTTCGCCGCAGCTTTTTATAGCGTCAGGGACCCCCATATACTACCGCATAAAGATTTTAACCCCCTGATTGCCCCCTAGTTAACCCTTTCACCAGTGATCACCATATAACTGTTACGGGTGACGCTGGTTAGTTCGTTATTTTTTATAGTTTCAGGGCACCCGCCATTTATTACCTAATAAAGCTTTAACCCCCTGATCACCCGGCAGGCGATATAAATTAGGTTTTAGGGTCAGATAGGGCCTGCGTCGCCCCAGGCAGCGTCAGGTTAGTGCCAGTACCGCTAACACCCAAACGCAAAGCATACACCCCTCCCTTAGTAGTATAGTATCTGAACAGATCAATATCTGATCAGATCTATACTAGCGTCCCCAGCAGTTTAGGTTTCCCAAAAACGCATTGTTAGCGGGATCAGCCCAGATGCCTGCTAGCACCTGCGTTTAGCCCCTCCGCCAAGCCCAGCCCACCCAAGTGCAGTATGGATCAATCACTGTCACTTACAAAACACAACACACATAACTGCAGTGTTCGCAGAGTCAGGCCTGATCCCTGCGATCGCTAACAGTTTTTTTTGTAGCATTTTGATACAGTCGCTGACAGCCTAGGTGCTTTTTTACCTGTGGGTCTCACTAGTGTACCACTACATTTTAGAGCCCAAAATGGCAAAGCAAAGGTACACTAGTGAAGAGGCCTACATGTTCCTGAGCATGACAGATAGTGAACAGGAAGTCACTCATCTGTCAGATTCAGGCTTAGAATATGATCCTGTAGAGGACAGCGGCTCCATGATAGATAGCTCTGACGATGGAGATGTGGTCCCTGTTAAGGGCAGGCGTACCAGATCCGGAACTACTTCTGTTGTCTAGGTGCAGGAACCGCAGGAACCGCAGGTCCCTCGTATGGAGCAGAGAAGTACTAGTGCCGCTATTCCTTCTGGTGAACTGGCAAGCACCAGTGGCCTAGTACACCCTGGACGTACATCCAGCACTGCAGCAGCACGTGGTGACGTAACGAGTCCCATAAGTGCAGTTCAAACTGGCGAGGTGGCAAGCTCAATTAGTGCCCCACTGCCACCAAGAAGAAGACAAAGACAGGCCCGTCATGCCCATAGTGCCCTTCCTGCAGAATTTGCCAATCCTGATTGGGTGCCCACCACTTCTGCAGAACCCGTACTTCCCCCATTCACTGGCCAACCCGGCATGAACGTGGAAACAGTTGATTTTACGCCACTTGATTTTTACTCACTCTCTTTCACCGAAGATCTCTATAGATCCATTGTGGACCAAAGCAATTTGTACGCTGGTCAACACACTATTCCCCGGTCTGCCCTTGCCAGACAATGGAAACCAATTACGGTTTCCGAATTTAAGATCTTTCTGGGCCTTTCCCTCAACATGGGCATAACCAAAAAGAGTGAGTTGCGGTCATATTGGTCCACTGACCCAATTCACCATATGCACATGTTCTCTGCTTCCATGTCCAGGGCACGATATGAGCTGATTTTGCGGTTACTGCACTTCAACGACAATGAACTCTGTCATCCTCATGGAGACCCTGCATACGATCGGCTTTACAAAATTCGGCCCCTCATAAACAACTTCAACATTTTGCAGACTTGTTTACTGCCCATCAAGTTGTCTGTGTTGATGAGTCCCCGATTACGTTTTCTGGCCGCTTGTCATTCAAACAGTACATTCCTAACAAGCGTTCCAGATACGGGGTCAAGGTGTATAAGCTCTGCGACAGGGCCACAGGCTATACACGTAGTTTTATGGTTTATGAGGGTAAAGATAGTCACGTAGAGCCGGAGAACTGCCACGACTACATAGGAAGCGCTGGCAAGATAGTGTGGGACTTGGTGTCCCCCTTATTCGGAAAGGGCTACCATTTATATGTGGACAATTATTACACGAGCGTGCCACTGTTTAGTCATTTGTTTGATCAGCAGATTGGAGCATGTGACACCGTGCGACCTAATCGCCGGGGCTTTCCCCTGCGGCTTGTAGATTCTCGTCTTAGGCCGGGGGGAGAGCCTGCTTGCGGTGCAATAATTTGCTCGCTATGAAGTAGAGGGATAATGAGAATGTTTTCGTTCTTACCTCCCTTCATGCAGACACGACAGTCCAAATTCATACGGCGACTGGTGTTGTGGAGAAACCCCTCTGTGTCCACAAATATAACCTTAAGATGGGAGGGGTGGACCTCAATGACCAGTTGTTGGCGCCGTACCTCGTTGCCCGTAAGGCCAGACGCTGGTACGAAAAAAAGTGTCTGTTTATTTATTCCAATTGGCTATGCTGAATGCTTATGTGCTACACAAAGCTTCAGGATGGACTGGATACTTCCTTAAACTCCAGGAGGATATAGTCAGAGCCCTTCTGTATCCAGACGGTGCCCCACCTCACCTTCCCCAACCAAATGCAGCAAGCCGGCTGCATGAGAGGCATCATCCTTATGTCCTCCCGCGTACCCCTACCCAACGAGCCCCCCAAAGAAAATGTCGTGTCTGCAGAAAGCGCGGATATAGGCGTGACACCCATCATTATTGTCCCCTCTGTCCTGACAATCCTGGTCTTTGCATTGGTGAATGTTTTGAACGCTACCATGAACTAGTTGAGTATTAGCATAGGGTACAGCATTGCACAGACTAGGCACACGTTTACAGGGTCTCCCAAGATTCCATCGCATTTTGAGAGACCCAAACTGCTGGAACCGTTACAACAGGTACGCTATTCAGCTGTAGCATGGATTTATTTATCTTGAGAGCAACAGCGTTTGCTCCCACGATACCTAAAGCCATGACTCCAGCGCTGTTGGAGGTGATTTCACCAGCAGAGTTATTAAAAAAAAAAAAGCATATTATGCCGAAGCATGGGGGCAGCAGGGGTGGAGGAGAGATTTGCTCCTACCTTTTGCGGGAGGATGCCCCCATGCTTCGGCATATATATATTTTAGGCACAGTTTGCGTTAAATGTTTTATTTTTTTGCTATTTTTTTTTGTATTTGCTTTGCAGGCAAGTCCTACTGTTAATACTGTAATGTTACTTTGTTTTATTGTTAACCATCATTTGCTTAGCAGGTACGCCATTCAGCTGCAGCTCATATTTATTTATCTTGAAAGCAACATCGTTTACTCCCACGATACATAAAGCCGTGACTCCAGCACTGTCGGAGGCGATTTCACCACCACAGTTAAAAAAAGAGCATATATGCCGAAGCATGGGGGCAGCAGGGGTGGAGGAGCGATTTGCTCCTAACTTTTGCGGGAGGATACCCCCATGCTTCGCCATATATAAATGGTGCATGTATGCCCACCATTAGAAGTGGGTGGATGAAAGGAGGTATTCTAATAGTGGGCATACCCACCGATCAATATCTTTTTTTCGTTCAGCCCACAGACTGCATGAAAAAAAAAATTACAATATATGCCCAACCAGTTCTGACGCATCTCTCCTACATGTAAAAATCAATTTTATTTGATAGAAAATTTCTCGGAACACCCAAACATTAGATTTGTTTTTTTTGTTTTTTTTAGCAGGAATAAAAATGGTGGTCATTGCAACATTTTATGCTGCACGATAATTGGGCAGCAATTTTTCAAACGCGTTTAATTAAAAATAAACATACTAAAGTTTTTTTTGCATAAATGTGAAATGTTATGCCGAGTAGATAGATACCCAACATGTCGTGCTTTAAAATTGCGGACACTTGTGGAATGGCGCCAAACTTTGGTACTTAAAAATCTCCATAGGCAACGTTTTCAATTTTTTTACAGGCTACCTGTTTAGAGTTACAGAGGAGGTCTTGGGCTGGAATTATTGCTCCAACATTCGCGGCGATACCTCACGTGTGGTTTGAACTCCGTTTACATATGCAGGCACGACATACGTATGCGTTCACTTCTATGAGCAAGCACGAGGGAGCGGGACAATTAAAAAATTGGTTCATCTTACTTTTATTTTTATATTTTGACACTTTCCTTTACATTTTTTTTTTGATCACTTTTATTCCTATTACAAAGAATGTAAACATCACTAGGAATAGGGCAAGACAGGTACTCTTTACAGCGAGATCTGGGGTCTATAAGTTCCCAGATCTCGCCTCTAGGCTGGAAAGCCTAAAGAAAAAAAAAAAAAGAAAAAAAAACACACACACTCCGAGGTCGGCTGTGACATAACATCGTGCCCGGCCTCCGAAGGTCATAGAGCTGACCGGGGACCATATGGTCCTCGATCAGCTCTATGGTAAATTGCCAGCCGATTCATTCTCCGGCTTGCCAATCGCACGGGCGAGCAGGTAGACACACCAGAGAGCGGAAGGAGGGGACACCCCCCCTCCCCCTGTAAAAACAAAGGGCTGAACAGCCACTATGATTGTTTTTACGGTGCAGGGAATCGTCGGCAGAAAAAGATACCCGGATAATGCCTGTAGCTGCAGGCTTCATTTTAGAAATCCCCACTCAAAGTCTGCAACATCATATGATGTTGTTGGGCGGGAAGTGGTTAAACATGGGGAGTGTAGCATACCCGAGGGGGCTATGGATAGGTCACAAAAGGGGAGAGAATCAGGGGGGAGGGGAGGTAACTGAGTAAAGTATCAGGGGCTAAAGAGCCAGGAGATCACCTATTGGTGGCTAGGGTGCCAGGGAATTTGTTCTCTCTTCATCCCTGGCCTTCTCTTCTTGTGTTTCGCCATGTCTCTGTGAGGGGGGCCCTTGTAAGAGTACGTACAGTGACCTGAGGCAAGAAAGGGGTTAATGTATCCCAATATCAGCTGCTCTCAGGCACCAGCATTACACTGTCATGTACAGCAATTGGAGTATTGCAGAGCCAGCAGGAACACAGATTGTAAAAAGAAGCAATGTGGCCGCCACTCTGACCAGTTCATGCTCAGTGCCTGGGGCAAGCCATGGCTAACCCCTTAGCCACCATAGTGGTCAGAAAATGGAGCCGGAGGAAAGAAGACCAAGGGGATGGCATGGGGATAAAGATGAACAACTCCTAGATACAAGCATACTACCAAGGGAGGGAGGGAAACACAGTCAGATAAGAGGGTACATATGCATTACACACCAGTAGCTGTATACAACAGGGTGGAAAAAAAAATGGGATTTAACTTTCAGCAAGGGAGCTTCAGGGACTGGGTCACACTGGTGCAGGCTGCCTCTGCCCTGGACCAGTATAGCACCCTGTGGTTAACCCAACGTGCTGCACTACATGACAAGGTGGGTGCCGAATGCAGGATCCAGTGACTTTAGAGGCTGGGTGCAGGTATCATTTTCGAAGCTGTCACCAAGAGCCGCTAATTCCGGACGCGGCACAGGATGTGTGACCAGAAAACAGGGAAAAAAAAAAAGTTGATTGTAGAAATCAAAGTATACTAAACAATATCCCACTCAGTAGACAGGAGAGGTTTACTGGGAGCAGGAGGGTTTATATGGAGGACCTCACAGCTCTTTTCACCAGTGTCCAATCATCTGAAAGTATCTACTTATCACCAAGTCATCCTTAAATCTGCTTATGTCCTTTACTGTATGATCAAAAAAACTGCTTTTTCACTTTAAAATGTATGTAACACAGAGAGGTACCTTGTAAATAAGCAGAATGTAACATGGAGAGGTGTACCTACTTATAAGTAAAAAGGCATAAAAAATAAATAAAACTTATGCTGCATGTCTTTATACTGCTTTGATGTGCAAAACTGAAAACTGGCCCTGTGGCAATATTATAGTGCTCATAGTAAATATACTTACACGCTCTTCTGGATTCCCATTCCGATCAAGCTGATACAGTGGTGAAAGGTGTGCAATAATCCACCAACAGAGGCCCAAGGTATCTTTACATTTTACTACATTGCAGATGTAATGTGCTTCACTACCTCCTCCAGGAGCATGAAGAAGCTTTCGCAACAAAATGCTGAGTAAACTCCAGAAGTTCTGAAACACAAAAATTACTTTAAAAATGTGTACTCAATAAAACTTCCTTTCCACAATGTTTTTATTGCTTACAAGCAGGGTGCATAAAAATCAATGATTTTTTTTTTTAACAGATTTTTTTCATCTAAAATCCAATGTTTTAGATTTTTTACATTTTTACATTTTAATTAAATGCTTTTGGAGTAAAAATCTATCTAAAAATAGTTTTCTATTTAAGATACATTAATAGTTTATTCAGCATAAAATGGAGTTTAGATATGTAGATGTATATTCTGCAATTTTTACATTTTTGGTAAACTCGTTCAATGAATCCAAGCTCTGTAAGCTGAGATAATATGCACTGCATCGATGCAGTCACACAATTTCACAGTAACCATGAGATAAAACAAAGTTCAGGAATATGCCTTTATCCCACTGTACATTACAAACTGTATGATTGGTTCTGATATCACTGTTTTACTAACCTGACAGCTTATTCTTCTAAATAGAATCTTTAATATTTGCAAACAAAATGAAGGTTTCCCCAACTACCAGCAAGAATGAGTCCTTACATTTAAAGAGCCCCTGTCATTTCAGATTCATCATGGCAGTGCCTGCAAGTGCCTGTTAGCAGGCATCCACTCACCTGCTGTCGCCACATCCCTCACCATGTTGTGTCACTGCAGCATCACCAGCGGGTCAGAGGAGCCGCTGCAGAACAGGGATGACAGTTGCTCTTTAAAAAAAGAACTAGGATTTAAATCAAATCCACCCTGCTTACAAGAGACTTGCCAGACTCTGCCCGTATAGTTCCCCTGTACCAGGTAAGTAAAGACAGATACATCTTCCACAGCGGCTGTTGCCAATGTCACAGAAAATAATGAGCCAAGAACAGCTAAGCTCTGTACACCATTATAAAATCATAGCACTAGGAAATGTTTAAAAGGAGTTTAGTGTTCATCCAAATCCACAGGTACACTTTTGCTATACAAAATTTAAAGCAAAATAATGATGTGAGAGGAAAAATGACACGTCATTACTCGCTACTTCAATACTCACTAGCGGGAGAACTTCTGGGGGAATCCAGCATGGAAAAGGACCTGGGGTCCTAGTAGATGACAGGTCAAGCTGCTGCAAGCAAGGCCAACAGAATATTGGCATGCATTAAAAAGGGGATATAATGATTTGCACTCTACAAGACTTTGGTCTGGCCGCACCTGGAGTATGCCATCCAGTTCTGGGCACCAGTCCTCAGGAGGAATGCGCTGGAAGTGGAGATGGTCCAGAGAGGGGCAACAAAGCTAATAAAAGGGACCGGAGGACCTCAGCTACGAGTAAAGACTGCGAGCACTGAACTCATTCTCTCTGGAGATGAGACGCTTGAGAAGAGATATGATTTCAATGTACAAATACTTTTTTTCTTTTTGGTGCTCTTTGAATAAACAAAATGCACTGGAAAATTGTAAACACTTACCTCTAATGAAGAGGCGTTGCTCCTATGGTCAACAAGCTGGATAACTAAAACCCACATCTCTTTAATGCATATACAAGGATAAAATTGACTAACAAAGGCTTCAGATGGGCGTACCTGGATAAAAAAAAAAAAAAAGTGAAAAAAAAAAAAAAAAAGGCTCACATACTTAAGACAATATTTTAACAACAGTAACAGTGCTCCCAAAATGCTGTTTAACCTAAGGTCCCCGACACATACCTAAGGCCAGGATTTTAAGCTGGAGGAAAGGAGGTTTAAACTTGAAAAATTGCAAAATAGTTAAGCAGTAAAAATGCAACTCCCTTCCCTGGATAATGGTATCATATATAAAATAAAAAAACCCAAAGAATCCGATATCTTCCCTTAACCCTTGTCTCTGACTAGACACATACCCTTACTGAAGTGGGTCTTCTGCTGTAAGGTATGAGCTAGGTTAATCAGGGTTAGAGTTACAGTCAATGTAAGTCAGAGTTACTATATTTTAGGCAGGATTTAAAATTAATAATCAGCACTTTTTAACCATTCAGACAGTGTATATAAATGGCTAGGCGGGACAAGCGCCGATTTGGGAGGACGTGGGTCATACAGGTGTTCAATCTTTTGATACCTATGCCCATTGTGAATACGCATGGAGAAAGATCCCCAAACACAGCACACCTAGCAAAGTGGTGAAAGCAGTCTCAGTCAATAGCCAGCTTCAACCAAAGCCACACCCCAGAACGCATTTCACCCTGCCCATGGGGCTTAGTCATGGAGCGTGGCTTTGGAGGAAGCCAGCATTTGGTTGAGGGTGCTTTCACCCATTCACCAATGGCTTTAATAAGTGTGCGGTGTTTAGGATCTCGCTCTCTCTATGCATATTCACATTATATGTGGAGTTAGACAGACTCCTGCCCAGCCAGCACCCATTGCAGAAAACACCAGATGGACTTGAGTGCAGACATTACGTTTTATGACCCTGTGCCCATTAAAACACAATGCACCAATTGAGTAAAGGGATCTGATTGGCTCTTCTGATCACATGACAGCTGTGTCCAATCACAGCCATTATGAAATGTAAACCAAACAGAACGCGTTAATTGATTGGCTCTACTTCTGCTCACACAGAGCGTGAGTGAGGTGAATGATTACCAGTGCCTACCAGTCTGGTCTGTGAGTTACCAGTGATTTTACAGTGGATTTTTACACAGATCAAACACAGTGCAGCCATCTGTGCCTAGCGCACCAACTACATCTGTCACAATGTACCAAGAACACCATCAACATCTGTCAGATGTCACCATCAACATCTGTCACGATGTCACCAGGGCACCATCAACATCTGTCACAGTGTCAGGAGTGCAGCATCAAAAGTGTCATATAAGCAGTACAGCATCAACATCTGAACGTCATATCTAAAAAAAAATACACCAGCGAGGGGGCATTCCAGATACAGAGCTTGACCGATGAGCTTAGCGGGGAACTCTTACTGTCAGACTGAGATTCTGAATATCAGCCAGTTGAGGGCAATGGGTTAGTAACAGATTCTGAGGAGGACGGATTCCCAGCAAAGAAAATTAGGCAATCTGAGGAGAAGCAGCAACCACTAGCACTAAATCCTGTATGGCTGCCCACAAATTCAGCAGAACCTACAATCCCCTCTTTTGCAGTGCAGCCAGGCCCTCACATAGTAACGAAAAATGTAACGCCAATTCATTTTTTTTTTCTTAACGGATGGATTTGTTAAAATTTAAATTGTGGACCACTTCAAATTTTATGCCAGCCAATTCATTGCCACCAATCAGATACCTGTCACTATGTAAAAATCTAAAGTTCTTCTTTGACTTACACTGAATATGGGACAAAAAAAATAAAAATAAATAAAAGGCCACACATACTGGTCCACCCACCCCATATATCACATGCCAGTCTTTTCTTCTAATATGCCCATAACATGCTATGACATGATCATGGGGTTTCTACACTGATGATACAATGATAATTCCATGTGCCCTTCTCAAAATCATCCGGCTTATGACAAGCTGTTCAAAATTCAGCCACTCAATTTTTTTTCAGTAAGTTTTCAGAAATGTTTACTCCTGACAAAAATATTTGTGTCAATGAGTCCCTTTGTCCATGTCACCAGAAGGCTGGGGTGAAGTTATACAAGCTTTGCCACAGGATAAATGTACAATTTCCAACCTTATAATGGACTGGACAGTCTGATAGAACCCTTTGGATAGCCTACCTATATGGGGGTGAGTGGAAATATTTTGTGGAGCTTTGTGCCACCACTATTCCAGAAGGGGTACCACATGTACGTGGATAATCCTTACGCTAGCCTCCTACTATTCCGCCATCTCTAAAAAACTGAATTTGCATAGTGTTCCAGAACAAAGTAATCATCAAAGTGAGTGGCCTGGGCAGGAAGTGGGTAAAAGTGTCCAGTATCGAGGTGGATAAATAAGTATCGGTGTATTTTAACCACTTGCCGACCAGCGCACGCCGATGTACGTCGACAGAATGGCACGGGCAGGCAAATGGGCGTACATGTACGTCCCTTTAAATTTGCCACCCTGCCATCGGGAGCGCGCTCCCGCGCTGGTCGGGACCCCCGTGAGCCTGGTCGCGGGACCCGCGGACTCGATCGCCGCGGGCATACCCGCGATCGTCTGACGGAGCGGCCAAATGAAGAAATGCCGTTGTAAACAGCATTTCTCCATTCTGCCTAGCAACTAGTGACGCTGATCTCTGCTCCATGTGATTGGAGCAGAGATCAGTGTTCACTAAATGAAAGCCCAACCCCCCCACAGTTAGTAACACACCCCTAGGAACACTTAACCCCTACACTGCCACCCACTGGTTAACCCCTTCACTGCCAGTGTCATTTACACAGGAATCACTGCATTTATATAGCAGCGATTACTGTATAAATGACAATGGTCCCAAAAATGTGTCAAAAATGTCCGATGGGTCCCCCACAATGTCGCAGTCACAATAAAAATCGCTGATCGCCGCCATTACCAGTAAAAAAAAAAAAAAAAAAAATTATTAATAAAAATGCTATAAAACTATCCCTATTTTGTAAACGCTATAACTTTTGCGCAAACCAATCAATAATCGCTTATTGCGTTTTTTTTACCAAAAATATGTAGAAGAATACGTATCGACCTAAACTGAGGGAAAAAAATGTTTTTTTATATATTTTTGGGGGATATTTATTATAACAAAAAGTAAAAAATGCGTTTTTTTCAAAATTGTCGCTCTATTTTTGTTTATAGCACAAAAAATAAAAAACGCAGGGGTGATCAAATACCACCAAAAGAAAGCTCTATTTGTGGGAAAAAAAGGACGTCAATTTTGTTTGGGAGCCACGTCGCACGACCGCGCAATTGTCAGTTAAAGCGACGCAGTGCCGAATCGCAAAAAGTGGTCTGGTCTTTGACCAGCAAATTGGTCCGGTCTGAAAGTGGTTAAGTAGGGTAGAAAAAAAAAAGCCAAAATGTGCACCATTGTTTCTGGGCCCTACTAAGAGTACAAACAAATGATTTACACATATATGGTATTCTTGCGATCGTCAAGAATAGAATTTATTATGGGTTGTTCTTTGGTAGTAGGTTATGTTTGAAGGGAGAAACATACAGTCAAATATTAAAACAAACAAAAAAAAAGTAAACGTTTTGGCTAGTGTACATTTGAAAAAAAATAAATAAAATCAAATCACCACCAAATGAAAGCTCAATTTATCTTAAAGTCAAGGCGGATACACAAAGTAGTTGCGATGCTATGTACAGTCTTACTAACATACGTCAAAGTTTCAAAATTGTGTTCAGGCGTAAGGAATTGTTTTAACCTTCACTATGATAAATTTTAATAAACACAATAAAGGTGCTTCGCAGGAGGCTCAAACACACACACACTGTTGGAATGGATAGAGCTGTCTCTTTTCAACCTCCCTACTTTATAACAAATAGTACAGTAAGTCACAATAGATTATAAAATATAGTACCTTAGAAAACTTGGCTGCTGCAAGGGCAATGAGACCACAAATTAGGTTTTCACAATGCTCCTCAAACAAGCTCACATTTGTTAAGTTTTTGCCAAAAAGATTTATAAACTGATGAGCATACACAATATGACCTAAAAAAGCAAAACATCTATATTAGATACACAAGTAATGAAAGCAAAGGAAGAGAAGAGAAAAGACGACTGGTGCACTGGCTAGTTTAAGGCAACCATTACTTTGCCGCCCGCTGCCTCCCACGAAAACAAAAAAACACACCACACAAGCATTATATCTTATATGTACACCAGCATTGTTGTATATCCTATTAATTGTCTGGAAGGGTTGTAAGGGAGTATAACTACCTATTTATCTGCGTATAACCCGCAGCTCAATTTTAGGATGGAATAAAAAAAAAAAAAAAAAAAAAAAAAAAAAAAACTTTTAGGAGGGAAGTTTAAGGAAAATAAATAAATAAATAAAACACAAACACACACGACACACCTTACATTTAAATGGCCATTAATGCAGCCTTGTCAGTCATTTGCAGCCTTGTCAGTCTTTTTGCCATTTAAAAATAGCACAGCCGAGATACAGAGAGCATGTCCTGTGTATCTCGGCGGTGCTCGGTAGCTCTCAGCGGCTTTCTGCTTTTCGAAAGCTGCCGAGAATGGCAGGGTGCGGCCGAAAATAGCCGAGAATGGGCAAAAAGAGGCGAAAGCCGCCGAGAGCGGCAGAGAAGCTTTGAAAACGTCAGGGGATTAGCGTATAACACGCACCCACGATTTTCCCCTAATTTTAAGGGGAAAAAGTGTGTGTTATAAGACGATAAATACGGTAAGTGTATTACATGTTAAAAGGGACTAAAGTTTTTTTTAAACAAACATGTCATACGTGCCTCCTCTGTGCCAGGGTTTTGCACAGAGTGGCCCTGATCCTCCTCTTCTGGGGTCCCTCAGCGGCACTCCTGCCCCCCCCCCCCCCCCGGACAGCACTTCCCTAGGGACACCTGTGTGGGTGTGCTCATTCCCGGGGCTGAAAAGACAAGGTTCAGGCAAGTAAAAATGGGGGCACTGGGGGGCTGCTACATTAAAGAAGGTTTTTCACCTTAACGCATAGACTGCATTAAGGTGAAAAATGTCAAGGGTTTACAAACCCTTTAAGGCAGCGCTTGGTGTATTTACAAAAACTAGACACGGAGTCAGTATAAACTCCAATAAATAAAAGTAAGGA
Organism: Lithobates pipiens; assembly: GCF_037356315.1. Taxonomy (NCBI): domain Eukaryota; kingdom Metazoa; phylum Chordata; class Amphibia; order Anura; family Ranidae; genus Lithobates; species Lithobates pipiens. The sequence goes on along the minus strand of NW_027507758.1, from coordinate 311,465,640 downwards.
AAACTCTATTTAGACCATGTGGTCAGCCAGATGGAGAAGAGATCCCAAACAGTTCTAGATGGTGTTCACATATATGCAGCTTAGAGAATGAAGGACTGTCATATTTTATGGTAAATCTGGACAAAATTATTTCTACATATTAAAGCTGAATTCCAGACACAAAAACTCATTTAAAAAACAAACCCTAAACAATATTCTTATTTCCCAAAAATAAATCTACATAAGTACTACTGAGAGGCCAGAATTTTACTTAAAGTGGTTTCCAAGCCTTAACGTTTTTTAACCTCAATCCATTTTCTGCATCAAGAAAAAACACCTGTGTCCAGGATCCCCCCCCCCCCCCCCACAGCCCGCACAATACTTACCTGAGCCCAGTCTTGATCCAGTGCTGTGCACGAGAGCAACAACTCTCTCCCTCCTCACAGGGCGAAATGATAGCAGCGGTAGCCATTGGCTTCTGCAGCTGTCAATCAAATCCTATGAAAATGGAGTGGGGGTAGGACAGCAAAGCCCCACACTGTCTTTAGATTCAGGCAGTGGTAACAGTCTCGGAAACCGGCTTGCTAGGGGTGGTACTATGAATGAAGGGAGGGGGACCAGGAGTGCCAGCGACTGACCCTAGAAGAGGAGGATCGGGGCTGCCCTGTACCTACATTGCACAAAGCAGGTAACTATAACATATTTGCTAGTTTAATAAAAAGAAAAAGTAATTTAGAGGTTAAGAATCACTTTAAAGTGGTTGTAAACCCTTTACAACCACTTTATACTTCAGACAAGCCTATAATTAGGCTTACCTGTAGCTACACTGAATATCTCCAAAACCTGCATGGTTTAGGAGAGATCCCTGTATTTGCATGTGTCAGCGTCATTGGCACATGCACACTTAAGCAAACTGAAGCAACGGTACATACGTACCATTGCTTCTGTTATACTGCGTCGTTACCAGCGGCTCCCACGCACATGCGAGGGAGTGACATCACAGTGCCACGATACCCGGAAGTAACCCCCAGGAGAGATGTTGGCCACCGGATCGGTGAACGAAGACCACTGCGGGGGCTTCGATCTAAGGTAAGCAATTCATAATGAGCTAGTATGCTATGCATACTAGCTCATTATGCCTTTTTCTTCCAGTTTTTTTTTTTTTTTTTTTAAAGTATTTACAACCACTTTAAAATTGTTTTCTACTATGTTTTTCTGCCTTATAACATCCTCCATGAGCTCCCAAACCTCTCCTTGCCCCCTACCTTCCTTATGACTGAGTAGTGCATGCAAGTTGTGGTCACATGCACTGTCCTATGCACACTACACAGTCCATAGACCAAAGTCCATCTCGAAAGTGAGCAAGAGAGGGTGGCTAAGTTCCCACATACAGCAAGAATAAATGCTGAGCTTAAAAAAAAAAAAAAAAAAGTTTAAAAGCAGGCACATATGAGGATGCAGTATATAACCAACTTGATTGACATGTAAAAACAAAAATAGTTAGTAGTAAAAGACCAAACTAAAATAAATTCAAATATGAATAAAAATACCTTGCATCTTTTCTCCTAAAATTTGTAGGATTTCTAAAATGGACCAATGAATATCCAAGTAAAGATGCAGCAGATGCCAGGAAGCAGGAAAGACCTAGCAATACATAGAAGAATAAAATATTAACCATATTTCATCATTTTGCAGAGAACAGACTATAATCATGCCATTTGTGATTTATAAGGAGTAAAATATATTCCCTTTACATGTAACCAGCTGGTACATCATTGTCTAATATTGCCAAAGGACAGGCACCTGATTTTTGTGCAGCCAAGTGGTCTGTGGATTCCACGTGCCATACAATGCACAGGGCCACAACTCATTGGAAACTCGGAGCCGGGCTTCATTTAGCAGACTTATTTAACAGTCTCTACTCTACCTAGTAAGTAGAGGGTGTGGCACTGAATTCTTAAAAAACAAAACAAAAGAATGAGACAGATAGAAGACTCCCTGGCTTGGCCCTTTTTCAGGCATAGGTTGAAGACCAGGATATAGTGGTGCAACAACACATGGGCTCCCCAAATGCACTACTTGAAGACGCTTCACTTTGATGGATTTTAAAAGGAGACCTTCTGCAACACAGAAGTCCCGAACTGAAGATCCATGGAGTCAACAGAGTCCTAACCAGTGAAACAATGCATGTGACCCCTTTTACAAAATGGCAAAATGTGAAATAACATGCTTACGAGAAAAGAAGTCCATGAGCCTCAAACCAGGCAAAATAACACTAAGTGTACTGTGGTAAATGTTCCTTTAAGTAGCCCTCTTAGCTTTGAGCAAATAGGGAATAAGATATTCCCGTCTCTCAAGAACCTGGCTTCAAGGATGGAATATAGGACCTTGTGATAGGAGATCAGGTTGAAGTCCCTCAAACACCTCTGGGTGAAGGGCTCACTCCCCCGGATTGAGTGGCTGATGGCTGGGAAAATACGCCAGCCAATTTTCCACAGCTGGAATGTGCACTACGGGCAGGGTGGGAACAGGATATTCCAACCAAGACTACATGAGAGATTTGCTTCTCCTAATCAGCCCAATTTCTGGTGCCTCCCTAATGAGATATATATATATATATATATATAAAACCATCATGATGTTGTCTACCTGAATGCTTACAGGAAGGCCCTTCAGCTGCACAGACCAGTGCAGCAGGGACCTCTCCTGTGGTGGCCAAGTCCAAAGTTTGTTCATAATCCTACGCAAACCCAGCAGGTTGGTGTCTCATCAGGACCCTCTAGGAAAGTGGGAGGACTGTCTTTCTCCATCTTCAGCGTTCATGAATATATCTACAAGTCCAGAGACAGTCTCGATTTAAGGTGCAACTGCATCAGAAAGTCCGATGGCAGTGTCCTCCTGTCCCATGTTGACAAGACATTAAGCTGGAGGGGCCTAGAATGAAACAGGCCAAAAAGAGAGCTGCCTTGAGGGAGGCCACCACATTTCCCAGAATCCTCATGCAGAGTCCTCAGAGCAAGGGATAGAGTATCAGGCCTAGATATTCCATCCGCTGGGTGGGACTGAAGATTCAGGACTCAGTCTGCACTGTTCGAGTCACTTTGGATTCCAGAAGTAGAGTGGACTTGCTCTTTCAGGAGCAAGTTGCGCAGCCAACGCCTGAATATGTAGGAACTCCAAGACCAGGGCTTGCACCTTGGTGAATACTCTGGGAGCAGTGGACGGGTCGAACTGAAGGACCTAAAACTGAAAGTAGTGTCACAAATTACAGGAACATTTGGCGAGGTGGGAAGTTTCAGATATGCAGATAAGGGCTACCTGATATGCAAAGATGCCAGAAAATCTTCCCGTTGGGAGGGAGGCAACCACTGACCACAATTTCCATCTGGAACAACTGTACTCTGAGGAACTTGTGGAGTCTTTGAGACCTAGGATGGACTGAACATTGATGTTTGGTTTCGGAACCATGAAGAGGTTCAAGTAGAAACTGAAACTCTTCACTCTCCTGGACCGGAACCAATTAATCCCTGAAGCAGACAATCGAGTGCTTAAAAACCGAACAGTCCCTTTTTGTAAATTCAAAGAAACAGTTTAAAGAATAAAGCAAAGGAGGTAGAATGCTCTGAAATTCTAGCTTGTAACTCCAAGCCACTAATGCTGCCGACCCACTTGTCTGCAACTTTCCCCGCCAAACCATGAAGGCCCGCAAAGTTCCCTACCCAAACGAGTGCAGGCACCACTTCATTGCAAGGAGGACTTGTCACCTGGCTTAGAGAGTTTTGGGAGTCTAGAGCTTCTTGTGAAACTGGGATTTAGGTTTGGGCTTTGAGCCCGATGCCCGAGATTGGTGAAAGAAATGCTATCTGGATGTAGAAGTGGGAGGCTTGTGTACCACAAGCTTTGCCTTCTGTTTCTTGCATACACAGTTACCATTTGGAAGTAGTTATCCAGAGCAGGACCAAAACGAACATTCCCCCTGAAAGAGTAAACTTTAAACCTACTTATTTTTGCAAAATAATTCATAAAAAAAAAAAAAAAAAAACAAATTTGAAAAATTAGTCAAACAATGATATGGTTACAGCTCATATAGCTCAAGTAAAATCCCAACAAAGGGATGCATCAAAGATGTTACATAATCTCCACAATCAGTATAACGTGATAACTATAGTCCATACGTTTTTTTCCTGTATATTGTCAAGCAGGAAGTGACAAGCAGACAACCAAAAGTTGCTAAGAAAATATGCCTAAGTCAGGGGTTGACACATTTTCTTTGAATTTAGGAGCCAGTTAAAAAAGTTAGGAGCCAGTTTTTTTTTTTTTTGAGTGGTATGGATTGTCAGCTCCCGGGGTAAGGCCACTCATTTTTACCCCCTATCCCTAACTCACAATGGAGCACCCAGTCAATAACTCCATTGAAACACTGTTACATCAGGGTTATGGGCTGACCAGAAAGAGGCTGGCAACAGATGGAACTGTCTGGCACTGATTGGCAGTGGCAGGTGGCACTGATTGGCGGTGGCAGGTGGCACTGATTGGCGGTGGCAGGTGGCACTGATTGGCGGTGGCAGGTGGCACTGATTGGCGGGTGGTACTGATTGGCAGGTGGCACTGGCAGGTGGCACCGATTGGCACTGGCAGGTGGCACTGGTTGGTGGTTGCAGGAGGTATTGATTGGCGGTGGCACTGGTTGGCACTAGCAGGTGGCACTGATTGGCGGTGGTAGATGGCACTGGCAGGTTTCACATGGAGCACTGTGTTACTGAAATGCAACAGGAGCTGTCAGAATTGAGCTTAATGTTGGAATGGGCGGGACCCGGCTGGGGTGTGAAACTGACAACAGGCGGATATGTCAGATTTGAGCTTGATGTCGGGGTGGGCGGGACTCAGCAGCTATCAAACTCCAGCCAACGATTGGGCTGCTTAAAAGGGGCGGGGCCACATACACGTAGCGGCCTGCCCAGATCCCATTGGCTGTGTTTGATAGGTGCTGGGTCCCGCCCACCCCGGCCGGGTCCGCCCACCCGGAAAATCAAGCTGAAATCTGACAGATTCTCCTCTCTCCCTTGCTTGTCAGTTTCACACACTTAGCGCGGCACCGCTGAGTGTGGAGGAGGGAGGACGACGGCAGTCAATGTTAATGCTGCTGCATGTCTGGGGCATCAATAGTGAGTGGGCTGGTGGCAGCTTAGGTGCCAGGTTGCGATTTCTGGTCGCATTGGCGACCTGGCGCCTGGGGTTTGTCGAGCCCTGGCCTAAGTGAAATGTATGTGGTTTTCAGATGTACCTCTGTTGGATGTAACTTATGTATTCTGCAAATGTGTGAAATAAAAAAAATCTTTAAAAAATAAAACTATAGTTCATACGTCCTTAGTGAAGAAAGCTTGAAGTTCCAAACTGTAATACGCGATGGACTAAAAAAAAAAAAAAAGGAAAAAAAAAAAAAAAAAAAAGGACACCCAAAGCATGGTATTGAAGAACACAAAACATTTAAACTTGTAGATGAGTGTACGATATACCAGTAAGCAAATTCAATTGCTGTAACCATCCTCACCAAAGCCACGCCTAGGGGACAACGAAATCAATTACACATGGAAGGAGAAGGGCTAGACAAAAAGCTGGGAAATAGAATGAAAAGGAAGAGGAAATGAGCCAAGAACAGAAGAGGAGATGGAGTCCTACTGGGTGTGCAACAGGTTATCACTTAAATTGAGAGAAGCTTATTATCGAATCTAGAAGGTTGGGTATATGCTACCCATGGTTGCCAGACTCAGACATTTATCATGAGTATTCGAAGCAAAAGCCATCGTTTCTCTCAATTACCATATCATCATTCATCCGGTTCTTAACTGCTTCAAAGCTAAGCACAGGGGTTTTCCAAGGCTTTGCAATAGTCAACTTTGTGGCAGTAAAAAGATGCAAAGCCAACAGGATGAAGCAGTTCTCCAATTGGTTTACAAAAGAAGGGCCTCATAAGGGTCCCTTTTAAGATTAGTATGAAGCATATTACGAAGAAGGGTTTAAACTCTAACCCATAGTCTGCAAACCTTGACATGACCACCAAATATGTGCCATAGTCACTTCAAAACAACCCCCCCGGAAGCAACGGGAAGAATAAGATGGAATAAAATTGGGCCAGCCTAGCTGGTGTATAGTACCATCCATATAGCACTTTGTAGATATAAGAACATTTTTAGAGCTTTTTTTAAGGGGATATAGTCATAATTTGCTAGTCCTCTGGGTCTGTCTCCCCAGATCTTTCTCCCATTGTAGGTGGTAAGGCCATACTGGGGGTTTCCTAGGAGGTGATAATTGATGAATTAATGATATTAATCACAGGGAATGGGGTCAGGCTCTGCAAAGGCTCTCAAATGGGGTTAAAGAGTATGGAGTGGGTCGGAATTGCAATGGACAGAGTGTAGCCTTGCCCACTGCACTGCAGTTATCGTGGCTGTCAATAAGCCCAGTGCCGACATGGCCTGCCTTACAGAGGCTGGGTGGCTGCTCTGAAAACAGCTTTAGGCACCTTCTGAATTTTTTTCCTGTGGGAGAAAAACGTTCCCTTGCATAGAATCTAACTAGTAACTTATAAATGTGACCCTCTGGGCCAAGTTGGATTTTTCTAGGTTCAAGAGCCATCCCAGGTTCTCAAAGATTCTTCTTGCAAATTGCAGATCCCGGGACAACTGCTCCAGAGAGGGAGCAAATTATCCAGATACATAATTACAGAAATACCACTGAGCCGCAGAAAGGCCAAGGCCTCCGCCATGACCTTTGTAAACATGTGGGAGGAGTATAGGCAAAAAGAAAGGGCCCGAAACTGAAGACAGAAACGCTCTTCTTCGGTTCTTACTGTCAACCTGAGAAATTTTTGACAACTCTCAGCAATGAGAACATGTACGTTGGCGTCCTTAAATTCTATAGATGCCATGTACCAGTTCAGAGGGCACATTTACTGAGAAGACCAAATCCATATGAAGTCACGAGACATTCAGGGGTTTCAGGTTCAGCCTGAATTTTCCCTAAGGCTTCCCTACTGCAAAAATGTGGGAATCCTCTGCCCATCTCTCCTTATGGAACTAGCACCACTACCTCCTACTCCTTCAGTTCCTTTAGGGAGGACAGAAGGCCTGACCTGTTGTGTTTCTCTGGCTGTTTAGGAGGGCAAAAAAATAAATAAATCACTCCCCATCAGACCCAAAGACTTCTTTGGTTCCTCAGGCCTTGGGGCCACAATCTTTTTCTGAATGGCAAGACTTCATTTTAGCCTGCTGACCTGCCCTTTGCTTGATAGTAAAGGACTTTTTCTTGTCGGCCGTCCTATCCAAAATGGCCTTCAGTACTGGGCCAAACAAACAACAGGTCCCCTGTGATTGGAATCCCACGACCCTTTGTCTTTGATGCAAGGTCCCTCTGCCAAGTTTTAAACCAGAGAGCCCTCCTTGCCGAGTTGGCTAGGGCTGAAGATCCACAGACATACGCACAGATTCAGTTGACGCGTCCACGATATATGTCTCGCCCCATAGGAAGGTGGGAAAGTCAAAATAGTTTTCTTCAGGGTCCCAGCTTCTATGTGCACCTTAAATTTGCGTTAACCCAATACTCCACATTATGAGCCACCACTGTCACCCCCATGGCGAGTTTAAGGTTTTCTGGGGAAGAGTCCTAGGTCTTCTTCAGGAAAAAATCCATCCTCTTGTCCATGGGGTAATACAGTGCACCCATATCCTCAAAGGCAAGGTCTGAATGCCTGGAGACCCAAGAAAAGGCCGCACCCAGCCTAGGAGACTTATTCCAGACTGATGCCCCATCCTCCGAGAAAGGAAACCTGTGTTTCTGAGGCCTCAAAAAGAAAGGCTCTCTTTCACGGTCCTGCCATTCTCTTGGCCACTTCCACCAGGAACAGCCGGCGAGACAGGTACAATGCCCTGCTGCGCTGATGGTGGATTAGCCTGGGGCTGCAAAATCTGAAAACTGGAAAACAGAGTTTCACATGCCCGCAACATGGGGTGGGGTGCTTTAAACCCCCCCCCCCCGGCACCTTTTTCCCAGGTTGATGAGGACAAGGGCCTCTTTCCCACAACCCTGGCCAGTGGCTGTGGTGGTCTACAGGCAGGGGGGCTTATCGGAATCTGGAAGCCCCCTTTAACAAGGGAGTGCCCTGAACCTGGCCCCTCCCCTATGTGAATGAGTATGGGGTACATACGTGCGTTTAATTGGCCTGCCAGAGGGAAGTGAGGGCTCTAATCCCATTACTTTCCTGGAGAACTGGTTTAAGGAAATATTGGGAGATGTCCCCTTTTCCCCACTCTTCTCCATTGAAAGGGCCCATAGAGTCCCCTTTAGATCCCGATCACCAGAGGAACGTTGTAGGCCATCGATATTGAAATTTGTTAACTACAATGATCGAATGATTCTGATGCAAAGAATTAGAGAACTAGGAGACATCTTCTATAAGGGGACTAGAGTATCATTTTACCCGGATTTCTCATTGGATTTGCAGAAACAGAGTGCTGAGTTTATTTCTATTAAGCACACCTTGCAAAAACACAAGATAACCTATGCATTATTGTACCCCGCTCGATTGCGAGTGTTTGCTTTGGGCTCAACCTTCATTTTTAACTCCCCGCTGGAGGCTGCAAACTGGTTGGAGGAACATAAAGAGACTTTGTAGAACATGTGTACAGGATGTGTACAATGGTATAAATAGTACTATACTATACATCTGGGGGATGTTGGGGACAAGTAGACTGGGGATGGTGTGAACACTCTGTGGGCTAATAGTGATATAGGTTTGGAATGAGGGATGAAACAGGGTGAACTACATTGTACACAAATGTTGTGCAGGGTGTGTAGTTCGTTTGGGCACTCTTGGATGGGGTTTGAATAAGCTGGCCACAATAGAGACCCCTAGGGGATGCTCTGATGGGCCGGGTTGGGAGGGCGGGTCTTCGAACACGCGCTGCATGTAATGGGAGAGTGGCGGGCGGGGGGAGGTGGGGGTGGTGGTGCCGGGGGAGGGGGTGCTGCCCTCTCTCCCCCACCGCCCCTCTGTCTCCTTTGATTTAGCAATTACAGGCGCCAATGAGTAGATTGAGCATTACCTCATGGAACGTGAGGGGTTTGGGAGACCCAAATAAGAGAGCTGCGGTTATGCTAGAAACAGAGGGAAGGGGACCTGGCTTGCTCTTTCTACAGGAGACGCATCTGACCCAAATTACAGCCCTGCAGTTAAATAACCAGAAATTCCAGGCATGTTACCATTCCTTCCACTCATCGTACTCCAGGGGAGTAAGCGTGTTAGTAAGGAGGGGGAACGGATTTTTCATGCAAGAAGTCCTACATTGATGAGGAGGGCAGGTTTGTCTTCCTGTACTGCTTGATTGGCAGGCAACAATATGTCCTAGCTAATATTTTCAGCTGGAGGTTATGTATAAATTCTTTACGTTTAGCCTGGGTAAACTAGGTGTCCCGTGGATAATATTAGGCAACTTTAACGAGACACTAGACAGGAGCTTGGACAGATTCCCTTGTCCGGATGGGAATAGAATAGGTCGACTACAGGGATTCTTATCAGAAATAGGACTGAATGACCTTTGGCGCATGCGACATCCCCAGGAGAGGCAGTACTCCTGCTTCTCTAGTACTTACCATACCCTATAAAGAATAGACATGGTCCTGGGGAACAAGGAGGCATCGGGGTTGGTACAGGACATAGAATATGGTGTAAGGAGGATCTCAGATCATTCCCCCCGTCTATTACTGTGAGCATGGGAGAAAGAGCAGGCCCCGGGGAGTGGAGAGTAAATCGTGGCTGGTTGGAACTGATTGGCAGTTCTAGCTCCCCGGTGGATCGGATTAGGGAATTTCTTCAAAATAATAGGGGGTCAGCTGCGCCTGGAATAGTCTGGGACTCCCTAAAAGCCTATATTAGAGGAATATTAATACAGCAAATTGCAATAATCAAGAGGCAAACCCGAGAACAGGAGAGGGTAATAAGGAACGATGTCACCCAGGCTGAGAGAGCATACATAGAGGACCCATAGCTTGGTAGGCAGAAGGCATGGTTGGATAGCCAACAAGTATATAAAATGGTACTCTTGAAGAAGGCAGAGAATAGACGTATATTTCAACGCCAATATTATTTTGGCGAAGGGGAGAGGGTGGGTCGAGCCCTTTCCCTTTTGGTCCAAACCAATAGTCCTTCTACAGTGATACAGGTGATTAAAACGCTGAACGGTGATCTCATCTCCAGCCACCCTGCGATCATGAAGGTACTTGGTGATTATTATAAAAATTTATATAAATCAGCTACACATGGCCATGGTAGCCTAGCTACTTATTTTCTGCATCAAACAGCAATCCCAACTTTATCAGAACATGATAAAATGAGCCTCGACTTACCACTTACGTTAGAAGAGCTAAAAAACGCAATGGCTGGAATGCCCAATTATAAATTCCCCGGCCCAGACGGGCTACCAATAGAAATTTATAAAAGTTATGGCGAAGTGCTGTTGCCGGAACTCCTGGAAACGTTAAATCACGCATTGGAGGCGGGGGAGCTTCCCACTTCAATGCTGGAGGCCAACTTTACGCTAATACTCAAGGAGGGGAAGGACCAACAGAAAGTCTCATCATATCGGCCAATATCCTTGTTATGCTCCGACGTTAAAATATTAGCCAAGGCTTTAGCGACCCGTTTAAATAATTATATCCATAAATTAATACTTCCAGACCAGTCTGGCTTTATCCCAGGCAGGACAACCAGCACTAATATTAGGAGAGTTTTTCTAAATATACAAACACCCAGGGATAATGAAGGACCTGGAACTATATTAGCTCTAGATGCTACCAAGGCCTTTGACAGCCTGGAATGGGGTTATTTATGGGGAGTATTTTGGAGTGCTTCGGTTTTGGCCCTTTATTCATTCAATGGGTAAAATTACTTTATAATAGACCCAGCGCAAAGATTAAAATGGGAACTGTATTTTCTGATGCATTCCAGTTGGAGAGGGAGACGAGACAGGGATGCCCGCTATCTCCCCTCCTGTTTGTGTTGGCTATGGAACCCCTGGCTGTCCTGACGAGATTGCGTCCGGACATCCTGGGATTCCAACGTGGACCGGGGGAAGAAAAAATCGCCTTGTTCGCGGATGATGTTCTGTTCTTTATTGGGGACATGAACTCTACCTTGAATAATGTAGTGCAGATGATGGGGGAGTTTGGGCAACAATCGGGCTTGGTGATCAACTGGAGTAAATCAGCCCTCCTGCCGTTGACCGGACCCAGAGATCTATTACCGCCCATAATCACGGGTTTAGAGGTGGTGCCCAAGCTGAAGTACTTAGGTGTCTGGATCTCTGGAGAAGTAAATCAGTATGTTGAGGAGAATTTAGCACCATTATTGATGAAACAGAAGGTTAATAATTGGAGTTGCCTCCCTCTCTCCGTGGCGGGGCGCTGCAATTTAATAAAAATGATCTGGCAGCCACAAATCTTATATATCATGCATAACTCTCCAACTTGGATCAACTAGAAGTGGTTCAAGAAACTGGAATCGCTATTTCGTGATCTAATTGGAAGAAGGGGCAAGCTCGGATTAGGCTACAGACAATGCAGCTCCCCGTCGGGAGGGGAGGAGTGGCGGTATCACATCCGAGATCATTTAGCTGGGGCCGGGCTCCAAGGTGGAGGGTGCCCAAATCATAAATTGATGATCGACAAAGCACCCCATAAATCATTGGTTGAAGTTTTGGAAGCCAATTCATTCGCCCATAGGTGCCCTACCAATGTTTTGGCGAGGAAGGTGTGGCAGACAGCAAAGCAACTCATGGGATATGTGGGAGTGACCGACTATACCCCTCTATGGCATAATGGTAATCTGGCTGAACTAAACTGTATAGATAGATCTTTGGAATGGGAGAGGCAGGGGATTAGCAGGCTACTACAATTATATCAAGGGAATCTTATGAAATCTTTTGAAGACCTTAGGCAGGAATTTAGTATTTCCAATAAGACGTTCAATAAATATTTGCAACTGAGGCATGGGATTCAAGCACAGTACGGGTCACTAGTCATTGAGAGGATTGAAACTCCCTTGCTCCAGGGACTTATAGATCGAAGGCAAGTAAAAGGCCAGATCTCTAGGCTATATATAAAACTTAGGAATAAAATCTTGAAGGGGGAGGGACCTGACAAGAGCAGGAGGGGATGGGCAGAGGATGTAGGACCGATAACTCAGGAGCAGTGGGACGAGACACTTGAACAGGGGAGCTTGGTATCTATATCCCCATCACAGCGTATGTCTCATCTGCTTTTTATATATAGGGCATACTATACCCCCAAAAAGATGTGGAAAATAGGTAGAAAACCTAGGGATGATTGCCCCAGATGTGGGGCATCATGGGATCTTCTCCATATGGTGTGGAAATACCCAAAACTGTACAGGTACTGGATAGAAATTGTACATAGAATAAACAGGATTTTTAAGACCACTTTGAAGCCAGAAGCTAAGATTTGTTTACTGGGGATTTTAGAGGAGGGTAGAATTCCCTCCGTAACAAGGACGTCCATACTAAGGTGCCTGTATCAGGCTAGGCGGCTAATTGCAATAAATTGGCAAGCAAAAAATCCCCCAGTATTAGAATCATGGGTAAATGCAATTAACTCCACAATTTGGTGTGAAAGAGCGATGTGTATAAAGCAAAACAACCTAAAAAAGAATTTAGGGTGCTATGGAATCCCTGGTTGAGGGATATGGGCTACCCCTTGGGCATGATTGCCGAGGAGTAGATCTAGTATCTATCTGTCTGGTCTGTGGCCGGGGGGGGGGTTGGGGCTGGGGGGTCTCCCCTGCGCCCCCCTCGGTAGATTGTCCTCTGGGCGTCCCCCTCCCTCTCCCCTTCTCCTGTCCCTAATGGCGCCCGCCATTCTCCAACCAGCTAACCATGGTTGGGTTGGCTGGGGTCGGCAGCGTGTGTTCGAAGTGGGGGGGTTCTGGGTGGGGGGGACATCTATGCAGGCGGACCAGTGGCAACTTGAGCGTTGTGTATGGCTTTGCCTTTATGTTATATATGCACTGGATGAAGGTTTGTGCGAATTTGTAAAAGTTGTAATTTGCGCTTAAAAATTTTAATAAACAGAAATTAGTACAAAAAAGTGTTAAGCAATACTCCTGTTTTTCAGGATCTGACTCCACTTTGTCCAGAATAGACATGGCTCTGGGCAACGTGGAAGCGCTACAAAGCGTGAAAGAATAAAAAAAAAAAAAAAAAAAAAAAAAGAAAAAATGTAAGACAAGAGTTTTTGACAAGTCCTTAAAAAATAAAAGGTCCCCCGGTGTGGATCCAATATCAGTCTCGAATGCCGACCAACTCGTAAAACCAAAAGCTCTGCTCCTGACGAATGATAGCGCTGCTGCCTCCCACCGCTAAATAAACTTTAAAAAAAAAAAAAGGACTTTTCAAAAACCATTGTTGCGTTTTTACTTGACCCAGGGCGACTCCCCATCAACATGGAGCCATCCCCTGCCCCAAAGCGCCACCCCACCTCTCACATTAAGGGCATCTAGCCCGGTATGGTTCAGAAGGGGGGCTAGCCTGCCAAGCTGTATGCTTGGATAAGAAGTCCGGTATGGATTTTGGGGGGACCGAAGTCTGTTTTATACTTTTATTTATGCGTGGGGGTTCCCCTCAAGATCCATACCAGACCTGAAGGGCCACTTTCTCTGTGATTTTTTTTTTAATGCCCGTGATAGCAACATATAGGCAAAAACTTTTTTTTTGTAACGTTTCAAACTACAGTTCTCAATCAAACTGAATATGACTCAAAAGGTTTGCAAGCGAAAGATGGAAAGAGCAGAAAAGGAACAGGTTAGAAAGTACAAAATATGCCCCCCAATGAAAATACATTAAACAAACCTTGCCATGATGATGAATAGTGAAAGCTCCAAGAATGCTGCTGGGAAGTTCCTGTAGAGGTCCAATGTGCAGGCTCAAACAGTGCAGCTCTTCAACGAGCTTGGACGGAAACTGGGCATCCATTTCATCATAAGGATGAGCCAAAAATTCATCTTGCTGCTTTGCAGAATCTAAAAATCTACATAAATGCATCACAAAGAAGATCCAGTCATAAGACCTTTACTACAATCATTTTTTTAGCTACTGATATATTGTCATGAAATCAATGATAAAAAAAAAATAAGTTTATTTAAAATTGAAATTTTTATTTTTATCAAATTTATTTTAATAAAATGCTTTCGAATAAAAATCTAAGGATAGTTTTCTATTTAAGATACATTAATAATTTTGTTTATTCAGCATGAAATGGTGCTTAGCTATGCAGCATGAGGCTGTATATTTTTGGTAAACTCATTCAATAATTTTTTTTCTCTACAAGCTGAGAAAACATGCACTGCATTGATGCATTCACACAATTTCACAGTAACCATAAGATAAAACTAGGGTTGCACCAATACCACCTTAAGACCAAGTACAAGTACTGATACTTTTTTTTTTTTTAATGTCATGTGACAGTGGCACCAATATGCAGCACTGATAAGGAGTCAGTAGTTTATTTTTTTTTACAGTTCTATTTTTTACAATTTATTTATATGTTTTTGTGTGTGGGGGAGGTGGGTAGAAGGTATCAGTGTTTAAGATATCACAAGGTTTAAATATTTTTTTTTATATCAAACCTGTTGGGGGACACTTTGGTGAGATGTCAGGGGGCTAATCAGACCCTGACATCTCTCCTTTGAGACCGGGAAAGGGACTGGCTCCTTTCTCCGCCCTCCATCTTGACAGATCTGGGACAGGGGCACACACACAAAAAAAAAAAAAGAAGAAGAAGAAGAAAGAAAGAAGAAGAAAGAAGAAGAAAGAAGAAGAAAGAAGAAGAAAGAAGAAGAAAGAAGAAGAAAGAAAGAAGAAGAAAGAAGAACTTTTCACCAGTTAAACCATGTGCATTATATTATATTATATACACACACATATATATTAGATAGATATCTATCTATATCTATCTCACACACATTTTTTTTGTTATATACATACATAGATTTTTTTTTTTTTTATTACACTGGAGTCTGTAAAGCATTGCACCCTGCAGATACTTTGTACACTGACTGCCTGTAATTTCAATACTGGTAGGCACTTACTGAATTGCAGGAACAATCAATGAACAACGAGAGCGCTCACCAGCGCCCTCACAGTTCATCGAGAACAAAGAAGCAGTCCGCTTCAGTGACTGACAGCACTTGTAGTTCATTGTTTCACAGAACTCTGAATAAATGACACAGCCATGTGGGCAGAGCAAAAAAACATACTTGCGTCTCATTTCAAATGTTCCTTACAGTATGCATGCAGGACTTTCAGAAAGTACACTGAAACCACAAGACATAATAGGAATCTATTGGAAAATGCAGCAAACCCACATAAAACCCATGGGTACACTGTGCTGCACCATACAAGGCAGGGAAGCTACACTGCATCAATGTGAAGAGAGCCTCATGTGGACAATGTATTAATGTAAAAAAAAACTTTTGCCTTTAGAATCATTTGAAGTGGCTTGGGTAAGCTATGAAACCTCTTCAACGTTACAGAACAAGTGCTGTTGAATGTGACTAACTACTAATGGCTAAACCATGACCATGGTTCTCTTTTTTTTTTTTTTTTTTAAAAGGTATCAGCTATACTTTAGTGGTAAATATTTTTCTTTCCATCACTAAAAAGATCCCTTCTGTCCGCTACTTACTTATTTTTTTTGTTCAATCTTTAACACTCATGTACACGGGGATGCACTCTTAACCACTTGCTTACTGGGCACTTAAACACCCTTCCTGACCAGACCAATTTTCAGCTTTTGGTGCTCTCACACTTTGAATGACAATTACTCAGTCATGCAACACTGTACCCAAATGAATTTTGTGTCTTTTTTTTCCCCACAAATAGAGCTTTCTTTTGGTGGTATTTGATCACCTCTGGGGTTTTTATTTTTTGCGCTATAAATGAAAAAAGACTGAAAATTTTGAAAAAAACACGCATATTTCTTTGTTTCTGTGATAAAATTTTGCAAATTATAATTTTTTTTTCATAAATTTTGGTCACAATTTATACTGCTACATATCTTTGGTAAAAATAACCCAAATTAGTGGATATTATTTGGTCTTTGTGAAAGTTAGAGAGTCTACAAGCTGTGGTGCGAATCGCACAAAATTGATCACACCTGATGTACTGGTGGCCTATCTCACTTCTTGTGACCCGAACAAGTCAGGAAAGTACAAATACCCCCCAAATGACCCCTTTTTTGAAAGTAGACATTCCAAGGTATTTACTAAGATGCATGGTGAGGTTTTTGATGTTGTCATCTTTTTCCCACAATTCTTTGCAAAATGAAGATTTTTTTTTTTTTTTTTCTCACAAAATTTTCAATGTAATAGGTTATTTCTCTCACATGGCATGTGTATACCACAAATGACACCCCAAAATACGTTCTGCTACTCCTTCTGAGTATTACGATACCAAATGCGTGAGACTTTTACACAGCCTGGCCACATACAGAGGCCCAATATTGAAATAGCACCATCAGGCGTTCTAGGAGCATAAATTACACATTTCATTTCTCAACCACCTATTACATTTTTGAAGGCCCTGGAGCACCAGGACAATGGAAATGCCCACAAAGTGACCCCATTTTGGAAAGCTAACACCCCAACGTATAATCTATGAGGCATAATGAGTCGTTTGAATGGTTCATTTTTTTTCCAGAAGTTTTGGGAAAATGTGGAAAAAAAATGAAAACGCATTTTTTTTACGCAAAGTTGTCCATTTATAAGATATTTCCAACACATAGCATGTACATAGCAAAAATGACACCCCAAAATACGTTCTACTACTCCTCCTGAGTATAACGATACCAAATGTGAGACTTTTACACAGCCTGACCACATACAGAGGCCCAATATTGAAATAGCACCATCAGGCGTTCTAGGAGCATAAATTACACATCTTATTTCTCAACCACCTATTACAGTTTTGAAGGCCCTGGAGCACCAGGACAATGGAAATGCCCACAAAGTGACCCCACGTGGCACTGACGACACGTGGCACTGACAGATGGCACTGGAGGCAGATGGGGCTGGAGGCAGATGGGGCTGGAGGCAGATGGGGCTGGCAGATGGGGCTGGCAGATGGGGCTGGCAGATGGGGCTGGCAGATGGGGCTGGGGCTGGCAGATGGCACTGGCAGATGGCGCTGGCAGATGGTGCTGGCAGATGGTGCTGGCTATTTGCTCTGGCAAATGGGGCTGGCAGATGGCACTGCGGCTGGCAGATGGCGCTGGCAGGTGGCACTGGCGGCACTGGGGCTGACGGCACTGGGGCTGACGGATGGCACTGGCAGGTGGCACTGGAGCTAACAGGTGGCACTGGCAGGTGGCACTGGCACGTGGCATTGGCGCTGGCGGCACTGGGGCTGACGGATGGCACTGGCAGGTGGCACTAGCAAGTGGCACTGGCAGGTGGCACTGGCAGGTGGCACTAGCAAGTGGCACTGGTGGCACTGCCACTGGGGCTGACGGATGGCACTGGCGCTGGCAGGTGGCACTGGCGGCACTGGGGCTGACGGATGGCACTGGCGCTGGCAGGTGGCGGACGGGCGGCGCTGGGGCTGACGGGCGGCGCTGGGGCTGACGGGCGGCGCTGGGGCTGACGGGCGGCGCTGGGGCTGACGGGCGGCGCTGGCAGGTGGCACTGGGGCTGGCAGCACTGGGGCTGGCGGCAGGCACTGGCAGGTGGCACTGGCGGCACTGGCACTACTGGCAGATGGCACTGGGGCTGACAGATGGCACTGACACTGGGGCTGACACACAGATCGCTCTCCCTCCTCACACGCTGTCTCTGTGTGAGGAGGGAGAGACACTGCAATGGGAGATGATCTCATATGTTTACATATGAGATCATCTCCCATTGGCAGCTGCGATCGCGCTGTGAACGGCCGCTTTGATTGGCCGTTCACGGCGATCTGTATTTGCCTGTCTCCGGGAGACACGGCGAATACAATACTTCCGCGATGCGCGCCCCCGGCGGCATTGCGGAAGTAAACACCAGGCCGTCCAGGGACGGCCAGGCGAAGGAACCCGCCCGCTCTAAGGCCGTCATTCGGCTATAGGGCGGGTGGGAGGAGGTTAAATAGGGGAAGAGAACACAAGCATATACAAATAGAAAATATATTTTATCTTTGCATACGCTGTACTCGCGTTTACGACAGCACTGATTGTACAAAGTACAGCAGTGCACAACCATGCTTCACATAAATGACAGGCTGTAAACTGCATCAGAGCTGAGGAAATAGGGCTGCAATTACGCTAAACAAGCTTAATGTAAGTCCTATTTTTGGTAGGAAATTTTTAAATCTATGTCCCTTATACATCTTAACCACCTACTGATCACTCACAGTTAGAGATTGCTCGCCATACTTAAGTAGCTGATCACCACCATAGCTAGTATAGTGTCTGTGCGAATCAGTATCTTGATCACAAACAGAACTATACTAGTGTCCACATTCGTATCATGTCCTCAAAAACACAGCATCAGCTTCAATCGCTGCCAGCACTTGTGTTTAAACCCCCACAAGTTCAGTGTCATGATTTTTCAGATCACTGTCCCCTCTGGTACATTGTCCACAAAACCGCAGCTTCAGTAAGATCAGGCCTGATCTCTGCTTGTACAAGCAGTTCATTTTATTTCTAGCACACAAGCAGTGCCCGATTGCTAGTTAGGAGCTCTTTTTCCCATAGTTGCTACTAGGTACCTGTAAAGTTAGTGCCCAAAATGTCCAGAAAAGGGTACGCTAGTAAGAATGCCTAGAGAATTCTTAGCCTCGCCAGATGAGAGCTAAGGGGAAGCCTCAATGTCAGACTATGAACCTGTAGAAAGCAGTGTCACCCTGACAGCTAGCTCAGATGACATAGAATAGTTCTCTGCTAAAACCAGGTGTACCCGACCTCATGTTACTGAAGTGCTAGAAACGGATTATAATTCTCATATGCAGCAGGGTGCAAGTACTAGCGCTGCACTACCTTCTGGTGATCTGGCAAGCACTAGCGGCCTTGTACACCAGCGTTGCAGTATTTCATGGTGAAGTGGAGAGCACCAGGCAGTGCAGTAAAGCTGGTGAGGTGGCTAGCACTTGTAGCGTTATGCCCGTAGAACACATAGTAACCTCCCAGAGGTGTTTGCCCCAGATTTAGCAGCAATTATTATCCTCCATTCACAGCTCAGTCAGAGTTCATGTGGAAACAACAAACTTAACACCCCTTGAATTTTTTGAGCTTTTATTCAACGAAGACCTCTAGAATTTGATTGTGGACCAAAGCAATCTTTATGCTCAACAGTACCATTGCTGTCAACCTAAATTCTATCCTTGCCAGGCCATTCCAGTGGAAACCTATCATGTTCTCTGATTTTATGGGGCCTAAACCTTAACATGGGCATTAGAAAAAAAGAATGACTTGCGGGCACATCGGCCCACAGAAATGATTCTCTGCTGCAGTGGCCAGGAACAGATATGAAATAGTGGGTTTTATGCATTTTAGTGACAATACTCTGTCATTCCCAGAATGACCCTGGGATTTTCATTTTAGTGACAATACTCTGTCATTCCCAGGATGACCCTGACTATGATCCACGCCACAAAATTCAGCCCCTCAATCTAGCTATGCCAGAAATTTACAAATGTGTATACCCCTCAACAAAACATCTGCATAGACAAGTCCCTTGTACATTTTACTGGTAGGCTTGCAATAAAGCAATATCTCTACAGAAAGCGTGCCAGATATGGGGTCAAACAAGGGCCACAGACTACACATACTTTAGAATTTATGAGGGAAAAGACAGTCAATTGGAGCCTCCTGGATGCCCAGACTACATGGGGAGCAGTAACAAAATAGTATAAGACGTGTAACTCTTGTTTTGTAAGGGGTACCATTTGTTCATTCAAAAAGTTGAATGCTGTACCACCATGCGACCCAATTGCAGGGGCTACCCCCCAACAGCTCATTAACACCCTACTTAGGAAGGTTGAGAAAGCTTGCTTGTGCAATTAACAACTACTCGCAATGAGGTGGAAGGACAGAAGGAATGCATTCACCTTGTCTTCCATTCGTGTAGGCACAACAGTCCGAATGAATACGGCATCTGGTGTCGTTAAAAGAGAAGCAAGGGAACGTTTTTAATTTTAGAATCATACTTACCTAGGTGGATGTACCCGCAATGCGATGCTGCATCTGTCCCCCACTGGCTCTAAGGCTGAGACCCGAGGATCAAACACCGCAGACAGCTCGGTTCTCTAGGCTCCCTGAGCAGAGAGCTGATATGTCTGCTCTGCCCCTCGAGCACTCAGAGCGCTAGGCTGTTGAGGGGGTGGGAGCCGCCAGCTCAGGCTCTCAGTGGCTCACTGAAAGGCTTTTTTTTTTTTTCACAAAAAGTTGTCACTTTTCTGCTACTTCTGAGTATGGGGATACTACATGTGTGAGAATTTATGGGAACCTAGCCATGTATGGAGGCCCCAAATCCAAATGACCACCTTCAGGCTTTCAAAGGCAGCAACTTGCCAATCTTTTTTCCCCCCGACTACCTATTACAATTTGAGGCCCTAAAATGCCAGGAGAATACAATTACCCCCAAATAACCATTTTTTTATTTTTTTTATTTTAGAAAGTAGACCCAGTATTTGCCAAGAGGCATGATGAGTATTTTGCAGTTTGTTTTTTTATTGATTTGGTGTACTACTGTTTTTCTTTTTTTCCTAAACAATGTGATAGTGTATGTGACAGACCCTCTCTTTATGGTCCTTTATGGGGGGGGGGGTTAATTGACACAGAGTAGAGAGAGAGCAAGTATGCTGATAAAGGAGTATAGACTGTCCTTGTTTTCTAGAACTAGTATGCCAATACTGAGGTGTATAGGCCATTGGATCACCATGGCTGTAAGGAATCTAGCTTTTTTTCAGCAGGAGAGGTCAGCAATGGCATTATTTATATTTCTCTCAGCACGGATTCCTTCAAAGTGATTTTTTGCTGTAGTGTGAATTAGGATTTAGTAATAAATTAATCTTACCAAGTAGTACACAACTTAAAACATTGTGGACCATGCACTAACCTGTATATAAAAATCTTCACATAATGCAAAAATTTCACACATTGACTTCGGATTTCCTCTGCTTCATAGTGCACATTACTTACTTGCCCTGAAAAGAAATATCCCATAGATATGAAGCCAAAATGCTATTATTGTACCCCCATAGCCACCAAAGCCATTTATGTCCCTCCCACACATCTGCAGAAGGCTTCATGCTATGGAAGGGGTTACCATTCATAAAACCAAAACTTCTTTCCCTATTTTGGGAATAGTACAGTTAAAACCCCCCTGTGTGATTTTAATAGGACAAGAAGTGAAAAAATAAAGGAGAAAGTAGAAATCTCTCCAAAGAGCGATTTCCACACCAACAGCTAATATCCCAGTAGGTCAAATGCTTATTACACAGCATACATTTCATTTGTAAGTCCTTTATGCTTTTTCTTTTTTTATATAAAGTTTTCTATAACAATCAGATACATTAGAGCATATCTAAAGCCAAAGGGTAGATTTTGCTTCCCTCCCCTGTTCCAAAAGTTCCTGGTCTGTAAGCTGAGCAGGGAGTGAGAGGATTGGCTTAGTCAGTCGTCATGGGAAAAAGTGCCTCCATTGGAAGGTTTCCTCTCTATTTCTGCTCTGGAGCAACTCAAAATATTTGACTTATCCTCACTTTCTATCCTAGAGTGATTGGTAATTAGATAGTTAAAGAGAAAAGCTTCCTAACAAGGACATAGACAGCAATATAAACCAGTTCTAACCCCTCACTACTCAAAGTCTAAATCTAAAAAGGTTTGCCTTTAAAGTGGTTGTAAATTCTTACAAACCACTTTAACCTACAGGTAAGTCTAGATTAAGGGCTTACCTGTAGGTCCAAGAAATATCCATTTACAAATATGGCATGCGCCATAGACAGCGGCGCGCAGGCACACTGGGCATGCCGCTGCTAATGGCGATATGCCGTTAGTGGTGGCTCCCGTGCACATGCGCGGGTGTGACATCATCCGGCTGGAACAGCAATACCCGGATAAGGACGCTTCGTGCTACAGGGGACAGCGATGACATCGCTGGCTCCTGTGTCAGGTAAGTGACACATAATGGGCTACTATGCGATGCATAGTAGCCCATTATGCTTTACCTTTGCAGGGAGACAAAGAGGAAGTAAACCCATCAGGGTTTACTAGCCCTTTAATATTGTGACATAAATATAGGACCCATAGCAGTTGATGCTTTCCTAAAGGCTGTCTGGATAGGTCTGGACTCCAATCATAGACGCACAACTATTTCTCCACCTTTCATTTGCTGCATAATTATTCTGCATCAAGTGAGAGTCAAATGGTCAAACCAGAGATAGCCAGGCAGCTAGCATTTTTAGAAGGAGGCTGGCAATATCAGACCTGTAGAGATGCTGCTCACAGTTATTTTAAGGAGTTAACTTTAATTCCAGTTTAAAACAAATTTAAAGTGATTTTTTTATTTTATTTATTTAAATAACAATATTGCATGGAGCAGCCCTGAGCCTCTTCTTCTGAGGTCCCCCACCGGTGCTCCTGGCTCCTGTTCAGCAAGCCCGCACAAGTGTCCCCACTCACGAGCTGCGCTGCCTGTGTCTAGACACAAACAGCACTGCTCGGCCCCGCCACGTCACTGAATTTGACTGACAGCAGAAGGAGCCAATAGTGCTATCAATCTGTCCTATGGGAGGAGGGAGAGAGAGAGCGAGCTCAGGTAAGTACAGTGTAAGGGGGAGGGGATCCTGTAGCACAAAAGAGTTTTTACCTCAACGCAGAGAATGCATTAAGGTAAAAAAATTCTTGAGAGAAGTATGGGTTTTATTTTATTTTTTTGCCCATTTATACTTACGCCGATGCTGCATCTGTTCCCTGGCGCCTCTGCATGGAGAACTGAGCGACTGAACACCGCCAATAGCTTGGTTCTCACAGATCCGAGCTGAGGGCTGCTGACTGTCAATCAGCAGCTCTCCTCTCTGCTCCTCCATGTTCACTGGAGCGCTCAGCTGTGGACGGGGCAGATCACCTGTCTCAGCAGCTCGCCGAGACTGGTATCAGTCCAGGCACCTGGCGGATCCAGACTCCCATTGTCGGGATGACTCGGTGCCTGGACCGATTTCTGTGATGTCAGTAGAGAGCGGATTTTGGTCCACACTCTGCTGAAAACGGGTCACAGGAGTGCATAACGAACTGCACTCCTGTGACCCATAAGAGAAGCCCAGACAAATGAGCTCAGGCTGGACTTCTCCTTTAAGCCTTTTAGAACCACTTTGTTATACAAACATAAGGAATGGGAGCCATCACACATTTCAGTTCACTTCAGTGTCATATTTTAATCAAGGGTTTAAACATCTTTACACACTGAGGAATAAAGTCTTACCAAAGTCAAAGGAGAGCGGCTGATTTAGGTTCTCAAGAGCATTTACTTTTTGCCTAAGCAAAAATAAGAATGAAAAAAAAAAAAAAAGAAAGAATGTAAGGAACATAGGACTGCACAAAGCAAAGATTAAAGCGATATTAAAACACTCAGTATTTTTTAGTTTAACATGGTGAGCACATTAAAACATTCCCCAGTAAACTATTTGTTAAAATTCTGACCCAAGCAATTGTACTTTGCAACTTTCAAGGCTGCTAGCTCCTGCTCTATCACTGCTGCTTACTTAACTTGCAGTAAACACAGGAAAGAACAGTGCGCAGTGCAGTCAGTCAGCCAGAGACAGGAGCCACCCTAAAACAGGAAACCTAGGGCAGTAGTCATGGCATCAGCTTACCCACTTGCCGACCAGCCGCCATTATACTGCAACAAGGTGGCACGATCCTACAAATTGCCGTATGTGTATGTCGGCTCGGGAACCCGCTTCTGTGGGCAGGTGTGCACCCATTGGCCAGCGGGGGAGGCAATCAGCGGGTCTGGCAGGCTTGATGTCCAAAGGCTACAGTTCCCCACAGTGACAAAACTA
This sequence comes from Lithobates pipiens, assembly GCF_037356315.1. Lineage (NCBI taxonomy): Eukaryota > Metazoa > Chordata > Amphibia > Anura > Ranidae > Lithobates > Lithobates pipiens. The sequence continues at coordinate 311,441,563 of NW_027507758.1, read as the reverse complement.
GGATCTGCCTGTGTAAACAAGGCAAATTTCCTTTCCGACAGGGGAGATCACACAGATCCCGTCTTTCTGCTATATAGGAAGAGGGATCTGTGCATTTCCCCATTCACAGTCCCCCATACATTTAGAAAACACTTGCAGGGAACACATTTTACCCTGATGTTAACCCCTTCCCTGCAAGTGTCATTAGTACAATAACAGTGTATATTTTTAGCACTGATTACTGTAATAATGTCAATGTTCCCAAAAAAAGGGTAAAAAACTTCAGTTAGGTGTCCAATCCATCCGTTGCAAGCCCTTAAAAAAATAAATAAATAAATAATAATATAACTGGATTTTCGCCATTACTAGTATAAAAAAAAAAAAAAAAAAAAAAAAAAAAAAAAACGAAGCCAATTACTGGTAACGTTCTTTCCCGGAGTCTTTCAGGACAGCCACCTAAGAGACCTTGGCTCCTCCCCTCTGTAGGAAACACCTGCGCCAGCCTTCTATAAATTTCCTCCTCCCCTGCTGCTCCTCAGTTCTTTAAAGAGCACCTCCAGTTTGCTGGGGAGACACAAGAACATATGATACACATAACTATCACATTTCCTGTAAGGAAATCTTCATGTCTTGATATACATCTGGGTGGGTACCCGGCTGTCCTGAAAGACTCCGGGAAAGAACGTTACTGGTAAGCAACTTAGTTTTTCTCCTAATCATCTTTGAGGACAGCCACCTGAGAGGATAACCAAGCACTTACCCTTAGGGCAGGACCACAGCTTGCAAGACCTTGCGTCCAAAGGTCTGATCTTTAGCTGACCATAAGTCCACTCTATAGTGTCTTACAAAAGTGGTAAAGCTGGATCATGTTGCCGCTTTATAAATCTGTTCCGGCGTTGCATCTCCCTGTGATGCTGCCATTGCCCCCGTGAAGTGTGCCCCCGAGTCCCTCTGGGATCTGCATACCTCCTAACTTGTAAGCCTGTTCTATGGCTTCTCTTAGCCATCTGGCTATTGTGCTTCTTGAAGTTTTGTGCCCTTGCCTAGCTCCAGAAAATAAAATAAAGACTCCGTCTTTCTAATTGTCTTTGTTTCTTATAAATAATGTAAGATGCATCTCCTGACGTCTAAATTATGGAATTTTACTTCTTGTTCCTGAGAAGGATTTGGACAAAATGATGGTAACACAATTTCTTGGCCTCTATGAAATCTTGAGGCCACTTTAGGCAGAAATCCCGGGTCCATTTTAAAAAGACTACGCGTCCAGGAAAATCTGGCAAAAGGGGGGGTCTGATTGATAGTGCTTCTCTCTCGCAGACCCTTTTGGCTGTAGTAATTGCTACCAAGATTGCTTTAAGCATCAGCATATTCAGGCTGCAATCCTTTAGTGGTTCAAAGGGGTCTACTGTCAGTTTGCAACACTAGTGACAGGTCCCACTTTGGAAAGGCCGTACCTTGTATCGGCCTCTGTCTGCTCACGGATTTAGAGAGTCTGATTATCCATGGATTTGAAGCTAAACTTCTTTCCTGGTAAACCGACAGTGCTGACACTTGACTAACGTACTTAGGCTTAGTTCTTTGTCTACACCACTCTGTAGAAATTCTAAGACTGCTACTGAGCTCTGTGTTTTGAAGTTCTCTGTACACCATCTGCTAAAATATTTCTGTACTTTCTGGTATATATTACGTGTCTCAACCTTCTTGCTTTTCAGCAGTGTTTCTATCAAACGGCTTGAGAACCCTTTTTCTTTTAGCAGCTGCTCCTCAGATACCAGGCGGCTAATTTCCACCTGGGGACAGTACATTGGGCCCTGGGAAAGTAGGTCCTCCTGGACTGGTAGCAACCAAGGGGGCTATATGGTGAGTTCTTTGAGCACAGAGAACAACGGTCTCCTGGGCCAGTGAGGTGCTATGAGAATTAATTATGTGTTTTCTGTACGTAATATTCTTATTACTGCTGGTAGTAGCACTGGTGGGGGAAAGGCATAACATTTGCTGAACGCCCACTTCTGCGCTAATACATCTACTCCGAGCGCTCCATCCTCTCTTCTCAGGGGAAAGAATGCTTGAACTTTCCTGCTTTCCCTTGAAGCAAATAAGTATACCTGAGGTATTCCGCCTTTTTTTGTAATCTGGTTGAATACCTCCTGTTTTAGTACCTAATGTCCTTCTCTTAATTTCTTCCTGCTGAGGAAATCTGCCACTTTGTTTAAATCCCCTTTTAAGTGGACTGCTGAAAGAGTATGTTCTTCACTCTCCATTTCAAGATTTCTTCTGCTACAGACCACAGGGCTCCACTTCTGGTTCCCCCCATTTGCTTATGTAGGCTACTACCGACGAGTTGTCTGATCTGATCTGTACGTGTCCTCTCAACTCTCTCTGGAAGGACTGAAGTGCTAACCATACTGCCTTCAACTCCTTCCAGTTGGACCCCCCCCCCAGTTGGCCTGACCTTTCCTGAGGATTTCTGTACTCCAAATGTGGGAGTAGAAGCCCTGTCCTCTTTCTTCTTTTGGTACCTTGATGATTACACCTTGTTTCCTGAGATCCTTTATGGACCTCATTAACCCTCTGGCTTTTTCTCTGTTTTTTGGAAGTTTGGTGGTGTAAAGTCTGTTTGGGGGTGATTGAGAACTCTAGAAATTATCCTTCTCTTATTGTCCTTAAAATAAACTGATTGGAGTATATTTTTTCCCATTGTGAGATGAAGGACCCCAGTCTTCCTCCCACTGAGACTACTTCATTGTGGGTTTGCTCAGGACGACGAAAAATTGCTCGTCCCTTGCTTTTCCCTTTCTGGACCGAAGGTTTCCTTTGGTTATCTGCCTTGGGTGTTGAGAAATGGGATTTTGTGTCCCCTCTTTGCCTATTTTATTAGGCCAGGGGAGTTCCACCCTAGGTTCCTCTTACCTTAACATGGCTGGAGCTTGTTCTACGCAGGAGCAGTCTGGTCCCTTCCTTCTGCGTCCGACATACTGGTGTCACCATTGGAGCCTCTGCTGTCTACAGCATGTGCAGCTCCTCTCCAGCTCATGCCTGGTTCCTTTTCATGATTCGCGGGCAGATCCAGAAGCCACGAGCCCGGAAGTACACGCCCCTTCGCCAGAGGTGACGTCATGCGCCACCGTTCCCAATACCCAGCGTGGTCTGCGCTGCGAACGCTACTGGGGTATGGGACGGCAGCACATGCCCCTCTTTGCTCCTCACTCGGAGCTGAAAAGGAACCCCCCCACCGAACTTCACCTGCACTCCGGGATGCGGGGGTGACAAGTCTCTTTTGCAGGTTAGTTCTCCTGGCTGTGTCCAAAGGAGCCTCTGTTGCTTTTTAGGACATTTTTTTGCCTGAGTCTTCTGACTCTCCTGCTTGGTTCCATTGGTGTTTCCCCCCCCTGGAGGAAACGCATAACTGATGAGCAGCAGGGGAGGAGGAAATATACAGAAGGCTGGCGCAGGTGTTTCCTACAGAGGGGAGGAGCCAAGGTCTCTCAGGTGGCTGTCCTGAAAGACGATGGGGGGGGGGATCCGCCCCGTGATGATCCGCTCGTTCAGCGGTGATCGCTCCGTTGTCCCCGCTGAGCTGGTGGCGGACAGGGCGGTCTCCGCACACTGTGCAGGGACCGCCCTGTCAGCTCTCCGCTCTCCTCTATGGGGATCGGACGAGCACGGACCGTCTGTCCGTGTTCGTCCGATCCGCTCTGCAGACGGACAGAAAAATAGGATTTTCCTCAGTCTGTAGAATCGGACAGTTGCGGAGGCGGACAATAGCGGGTGTCTGCGGATGCTCATCCGCAGACACCCACTATCCCATAGGGATGAATGTATGCCCGTATTTCATCCGCAAACGGATGGATGAAATACGGACATACCATCCGCATGTGTGAAAGGGGCCTTATTGGGATTTTTTTTTTGGTTAGGTTTCAGCCCAAACTATTTTGGGAGTATTTTAGAGCCATCTCAACTAAACTGTCCCTGGAAGATGATTAAAAGGGAGTTGTTCAATGATATTTGATTGCAAACCAAACCTCACCTGAGTAATCCAAACATAAGATCCGTTGACTCCACAAGAGCAGTTTCAGTTACCCATTGGAAGCCAAAGATCTCTATAGTGTCCGTTTCATAATCCGTTGGCGAAGGATCAAGCTTCAGCAAAAGCCTGCAAAAAGAATAATGCAACAATAAAGATGTATACATCCACCTTCAGTCTAACAAACATCACAAGCTTCTTCTGACGCTGCAAGGTTGCTAGGTCGCTACTTACAACGCATATATTAGACCCGTTTGCAGTAACACTGGTAAATCGCTGCTCGTGTTTGCAAGGCTTCCGAACGCTGCCCATTCTTCCCAACCTGCCCCAAAAATGCTGCTTGCAGGACTTTTCCGAACGTCCCACAAGCGCACCACCCGAGTGTGAAAGCACCCATTGCAAAGCATGGGAGGCAATTTTCAGGTGCTTTACAGGTGCTATTTCTAGCGCTAAAATGCCTCAGTGTGAAAGGGGTCTAAGGGAGCAATGCAAAAGCAAAAATTAAACTAAGGCCCCTTTCACACGGGGCTGTCCATTTTGACGGACTTCGTTTGCTCAGGGGGGAAATTGCTCCGTTGATCCCCGCTAAGCCGCTGGATGACAGGTCTGTCTCTGCTCACTGTGCAGGGATGGACCTGTCAGTCCCGCTCTCCTCTATGGGGGAGGAGATTATTGGACAAAAACGGACCGCCTGTCCATTTTCATCCAATCCGCCAGACAGATGGAAAATAGGGCATCCCTCCGTCCGCATTTAGCGGATTGGATGTCAGCGGACATGTCACCGCTGACATGCGTCGCTCCATAGAGGTGAATGGAGCGTCCATTCACATCTTACGGAAAAACTGACAGGTGGACCTGAACGGTCTGCATATGTGAAAGAACCCTAAGACTACAGATGAAGAAGAAACTTTGTAGCAGACATATTGCTGCAGCAATAAAGAGTAGCACCATGTCATTTTTCTTCACTGTATTTCACTCTATAAAAGTAGTACAATATTTTCACGGCATAAAGGTCTAGATGTCTTGAAACTTTTTAAATATAACAATCTCTGGCAGACCACTTTTTATGGGTATGCAAAGGCAAAACCTCTCTTTTTTAAAATTTCAAAGAAAGTGTAAGAAGGTTAGACCCTCTGCAAAGTTTTTTTTTGGGGGGGGAAAAGGTCATTCTATTTGTACTGCTGACTATTGGGTTTTCACTGGAATATTAACCACTTGAGTGTTTTCTCCTTAATTCCCCTTGAGTCACAGAACACTTTAAAAGGATAAGTTAACATTTGAGTTACACGTTCCACCTGTTTTTAGGGTGTAACATGTTCCCACTGCCTCAGCCTCTCGTTGATCCCCCTCATTGTGACAGTGGGTCAGGAATTTTTTCCCTGCACCCACTGTCACAATTTAAAAAGTATGTAGTCATGCGAGGCTACTGTTGGCAATGAACTACCAGGGCACTGTTGAGCGCTCATGGTAGTTAATTGATGCTTCTTGCCATTATGCAACTGCCTGCCCATATCGGCGGTATGAGCATATACAGACACACTGACCGACTGCATTAGTCCTGCTGATCATGGTTGTAATAATGTTCAACAGGGTGCAACAAATATAAATATAATAATAAATAATATAAATATAAATAATTACCTGCAAAAAAAAAAAAAAAAAAGCCATTTTGTTTTTTTTAGAAAGGTGAACATATCCTTTAAAGTGTTTGTAAACAATTACATATACCCAGTGAAGTGACTGGCCTCAGGTGATACTCAGATTAAACAAATCCTCCAACATAGGTTGAATCTGTCTATTTGCAGCTGTCTTTCCCTTTCATCCATCCAAAGTGCAGAATTTACATAGGATCTCTAGGGGGACAGAGAGCTGAAGTTGCATCAGTGAAGCGAGCTCTGAGTGCCAATTTCAGGTGGAGGTCCCTCACCTGTCACCTTTTTTTCTCTTGTCAGAAGTAATTCATACTAATTGAGGAGAGAAGCAGCAGACAGAAATGACATACCGTGCTCTTGAGACAATTACACACTATAAAAGAATATGCTTTGTTCAAATTTCATGTCCGGAGGTTTACAACCACTTTAAAATTTCCACCCATGTCTTGGTTCCACACATTTTTTTTTTGTAGTTTACCCTAATGTATTATACATCAGTTTCTCAGGACAGAGCAGGCTTTAATTTGGCAGCCATTGGCCGCTATTAGCTGAAGGGGTAGAACAGCGTCACATTCTGTGAGGATTCTGACAAAAATATCGGGATCCACCTGACTGACAAGTGGCTCTGCCGTTGAGCCGAGTCCCACCTCTGCTCCCTACAGAACCAGTCATGCAGTGAGTGATGGAAAAGCATAGCAGGGGCAATGACTGACTGATCGAATAGATCCCCAAAGAGGCCCTATCACAGCCCGTGCTATCAAAACAAATAATATTGTTCATCTCTTGAAATAGCAAAAAAAGTTAATTTTTGCTGATCCCTTTTTCTCACATGCAAAGGCGAATGTGCACATAGATCCCGCATTTATATGTAAATGGCGATTTCACCACACATATAGTTACATAGGAGGTGAGGTTGGAAAGTCCAACCTATGTGTGTGATTATATGTCAGTATTACATTGTATATCCCTGTATGTTGGGGTCGTTCAGGTGCTTATCTAATAGTTTTTTGAAACTATCGATGTCCCTCGCTGAGACCACCTCCTGTGGAAGGGAATTCAACATCCTTGCCACTCTTACAGTAAAGAACCCTCTATGTAGTTTAAGGTTACACCTCTTTTCTTGTAATTTTATTGAGTTGCCACATGTTTTATTAAAATCCCTTCCGCAAAAAAGTATTATCCCTATTGTGGGGTCACCAGTACGGTATTTGTATATTGAAATCATATCCCCTCTCAAGTGTCTCTTCTCCAGAGAGAATAAGTTCAGTGCTCACAACCTTTCCTCATAACTAATATCCTCCAGACTCTTTATTAGCTTTGTTGCCCTTCTCTGGACTCACTCCATTTCCAGTACACCCTTCCTGAGGACTGGTGCCCAGAACTGGTCAGCATACTCCAGGTGCAGCTGGAGTCTTGTAGAGTGGGAGAATTATCATTTATCTCTGGAATTAATCCCCTTTTTTAATGCATGCCACTATGCTGTTGGCTTTACTTGCAGCAGCTTGGCATTGCATGCCACTGTCATCTACTAGGACCCCTAGGTCCAATTCCATCCTAGATTCACCCAGAGGTTCTCCCCACAGTGTATAGATTGCATTCATATTTTTGCCACCCAAATGCATTATTTTACATTAAACCTTATTTGCCATGTAGTTGCCCACTACATTAATTTGCTCAGATCTTTTTGCAAGGTTTCCACTTCCTGCAGAGAAGTTATTACCCTGCTTAGCTTAGTTTACATCACTGGGATGTCAGGATTGCTGTCACATGTGTCCTCAACCAAACTGTCAAACCACGAAATGGCTGGTGTCATAACTCATCACATGTGCAACACCATGGCGGCTGTTTGGTGAGCAGAGAGCTGGAGAATGTCAGTCACTGGCTCTCTGTTCTTGAAAAGTACATCCCGTCAGATAATGCCTCCAATGATCTGTGCATGCGTACGAAGCAACAGCACTCCAGCTGATAGGTTGATCAGCTGGCGTCACATCAACACTGCGCAGATCATCTGTGGCATTATCCAACCATCTGCAAAGGGAGAATGGCAATAGATTCTACCTGCCTCTCTGCTCATGCGGGAGAATTTACTGACAGGCAGATTTCAGTGTGTTGCACGGTTACATTCTCCCTTTGCGGATCAACAGATAATGCCGCCGACGAGCTGCACATGCACAGTGTTGACATCACACCAGTTGATCAACATATTAGCTGGAGTGCCATTGTGTCCTGTGCATGCGCAGATCATCTGAGGCATTATCTGACGGGGGATGCACTAGTCCATAGAACACCGGCAATATGCTGTGACTTTTCATGCAATGTGACCTGTCAAATCGCATGAAAAGTCACTCCAATGTGAATGGGGCTAAGACTGGAGAGCAAATGAGCATGTGCAGAGCAGGGTGAGCCTGTATTATGGAATGTAAACAGTATAGACACTTATTTGTATAATGCGTTATACAGTGATCTAGCAGGACTTGATTTTCTGACTAAAGTTTCACTTTGATCCTTCCCCTGACTCTACAGAACCTGTGCTTCCTTCCCTCTTAGTGTGAGCCATGCCTCACCTCTTCAGAGAGCCGCTGGTCACATAGGAGTCAAAGGGGAAGCTCTTCCCGCCATCTCTAGCCCCGTCCTGAGCACACGAGAAGCGCGGTGGTGTGCAGTGCTGGCTGCCCCCCAGCTCCGGGTTCTCGGAGAAGTACGGGGAGAATGGGGGAGTGAGCGAGCCAGAAAACTCTTCACTCATATTGCTCGTTCTCCATACACTGCCTTCTCGGCCCGGGACAATACTTCATACGGAGCCCAGCACCTCCTGCGGCAGTACACCGCCTACAGCCAATCAGAAGCCGCGCTTCAGACACCAGCGAGCTCACTGATTGGAGCAAAATACCGTGCGGGAAATATCAATGTATCTGCAGACTTTCTAACGCTGAAGTCGCGTGTCCAATGAGCTTTGCGCTAGAAGTAAGGGGGCGGGCATCCGGACAGCTGAGAACCTATCACCTGCATGTCCCCACAGGTCATGTGATGCGCACGGAAACAATATATCAGTGTGTGTGTGTGTTATTTTATTCTTAGCAGATATTAGTTTAGCAAACATTGTTATGGAATTGTTACCAACTGCAGCGGGTTTTTTTGTTTTGTTTTTTACAGTTCAGGGATAGCACTTCTTTGAGCTTTTTATTGGTGTTTGTGTCCCCTCTAGTTAGCTTTCTCCAGACTTCCTGTTTTGGTGTCGCAGACAAAAATTAAAGTGGGAGTAAACCCGCTGACATTTTTTTTCTACACCTGTAAGGGAAAAGGCACTTTTACTTACCGTATCAGAAACTCCTGTTGCTAGGCAGCCTTCCTAATCTGCCTCTTCCTATTTCGCGGCGCATCCTCCTCTTCAGCGAGCTGCCCCGTTGTCTTCTGGGACGTCTGTGTGTCCCAGAAAACAACGAGGCCATTCACAAAACGCTGCGCGACTTGCAGTAGGAAATGGGCAGTGAAGCCGCAAGGCTCCACTGCCTGTTTCCCTTTGTTAAGATGGCAGCGCCGGCACCCGATCCGATGGATGGATCGGCCTCGGGCGGCAGACATCGCAGGCTCACTGGACAGGTAAGTGCTCTTATTAAAAGTCAGCAGCTACAGTGTTTGTAACTGTTGACTTTAAAAAAAAATTGCGACTGGAACACCGCATTAAAGTGATTGTAAACCTAGTTACACCACTTGTAACTACAGGTAAGCCTATAATAAGGCTTACCTGTAGGTTATGGAAATATCTCCTAAACCTGCACGGTTTGAGAGATATTTACACCTGAGCCATACCTCCCAACACTTTGAGCTGGGAATGAGGGACACTTACTAGCAAATGTATGTAGGCATAGGCCATGCCCCCTGCCACATCCCCTTAAAGGTGAATTAACCCCCAAAAAAAAGGTTAATTAAAGTAGTTGTAAAGACAATTTTTTATTTTATTTTTTAAATAACAAACGTGTTACCCTGTTTCCCCGAAAATAAGACCTAGCGTCATTGTCGGTGATGGCTGCAATATAAGCCCTACCCCCCAAATAAGTCCTGGTTAAAGTCCTTGCAGGGCTTATTTTCGGGGAAACAGGGTAGGGCTTATTTGGGGGGTAGGGCTTATATTGCAGCCATCACTGACAATCACGCTAGGTCTTATTTTCGGGGAAACAGGGTATACTTACCTCCCCTGTGCAGCTCGTTTTGCACAGTGGCCTGAACCTGGTCTTCTGGGGTCCCTCAGCGGCTGTCTCAGCTTTTCCCCGCAAGAACTTACCACCTTCATGTGAGCTCTCTCGCATGGTGGTTAGTTCTTGCAGCCACGCTTCCGTGATACGGCTGGCGGCTATATCACTTGGGCCCGCCCCCCAGCGCACCGCATCATTGGATGTGATTGACAACAGCGCGAGCCAATGGCTGCGCTGCTTTCAATCCATCCACTCTAGCAAATTAACGGCCAGGCTGAGCGGCGAAGAGGACATCGGGGGTGAGCGCAGCTGGCCCCTGGGGTCAGGCAAGTAAAATGGGGGGGCTGTGGGGGCTGGTATTGTTGGATGTTATAGGATGCATTAAGGTGAAAAAATGCAAACCTTTACAACCACTTTAAATCCACAAGGGCTTTTTTTTTTTTTACCACAAGTATTCATTTATATTGGCTTTTAAAATGTACAAATGCAGCAATTTAGAAATTGGATGAAAGGTTTAGCATTGGGAAACACTTTTTGAAAGCTAAAAAGTGCATTTTATATACAACTATATAGATCAGACCAAAATGAGGGGGGAAAGAGGAACAGAGGGACATTGCTCCAAATCAGGAACAGTTGGGAGGTTATAGAGTTGCCACCTCATCCCTTTAAACCCAAACACATATTAATTACACAGGTTCTGAGGCTAAATGAATGCAGGTAAGTCACTAAGTGAGTTTAGTTTCCAACTTAATCAGCCACATAACCTGTGTAATTAATATGTGTTCGGGTTTAAAGGGATGAAGTGGCAACCCTTCTCCTAAACCTGTACTGTTTGAGAGATATTTACCATATACACCGGCGCCAATGTCATCGGCGCATGCGCACTGATGAAAGGGCACAATTGTGCCGTTTTTTAAGGGGATCATGCCGTGACTGGCTGCTCCCGCACGCATGAGCGACATCACGCGACTCCAGCCAGTCACAGAGCCGGAGTCCACGTCACCGAAAGGAAGAGAGGTGAAGATGGATGCAGCCTGCAACGGGGACATCGCAGGCTTCAGTTGCAGGTTAGTAGCACATAATGGGCTAGTATGCATCACATTATGCTTTTACTTTACAGGGGAAAAAAGAGGAAGTTAAATCCATCAGGGTTTACTTCCACTTTAAAGCGGAGTTCCTACAAAGAAAAAATAAATAAAAGTCAGCAGCTACAAATACTCCAGCTGCTGACCTTCATTAATCGGACACTTACCTGTCCCAGGGTCCAGCGATGTGGGGGAACAAAGCCCCGCTTGTCTCCCCCTCCTCTCTGCAGCACCAGCATTGTCACTGTGGGCGCCTGGCTGTGGCTTCACAGCCGGGCACGCACTGCACATGTGCAAGCCGCGCTGCGCACTGTGACTGGCCGGGCAATCATCTGGGACCTGTGACGTTTGACAAAAGGGAGGGGGGAGAGGTGAACTTACTTCCAGCGCCGTGGCGCCCCGGGGGGAAGTGGGAGCTGGAACCCTCTCCGCTCCCCCCCCCCCAAAAAAAATGACATGCCAAATGTCAGGGGGTCACCTTCCCTTAAAGCGGAAGTTCCATTTTTGGGTGGAACTCTGCGTTAACTTCCGTTTCTATAACTGGAACCCCAAATAACGAAAAAAAAACCAGTTTGTTACTAAAGTGGAGAAAGGTTTGAAATGCTAGCAGTTTTTTTTATTTCAATGTCTTCCTCTCCCAGAGACATTTGTTTCCCTAATTTCCAATCCTAAGCTTTCTCTGCCTTAAAGTGTTTGTAAAGGTTCCTTTTAAAAAAAATAAAAATAATAAGCCTGTTACTTACCTGCTCTGAGCAAGAGTTTTTCTGGGGTCCCCCGGCATTGCTCCTGGCCCCTCCTCTTCATCAGGGGCCCCAAGGGAGAGCATCTTTCTATGGGAGGCACTTGTGCAGGTGCGCTCACAAGTTCCGCTGCTGCGTTCATTGACACAGACAGCAGGACTCGGCCCCATTCCCCGCTCCTGTGTCACTGGATTTGATTGACAGCAACCAATGGCTCCTGCTGCTGTCAGTCAATCCAGTGAGGACCCGAGACAGCGGCTGGAGCTGCTGGGCTTGTTCTCGTCGCTGGAACGATCGGGTTCAAGTAAGAAAACAGGGGTGCTCTGAGGGGCAGCTGCAGCACAGAAGGTTGTTCACCTTAATGCATAGACTGCATTACGGTGAAAAACCATGAGACTTTACAACTCCTTTAAAGCGGTTGTAAAGCCCACTTTGTAATTTCTACCTACAGGTAAGCCTATAATAAAGCTTACTTGTAGGTAAAATGAATACCTCCTGAACTTGCACCATTTAGGAAATATTCACCCTGGGTGCAGCCAGTGACATCAATGGCACATACGCTCTGAAGGTTTGGCATACTGTGCCAGATCTTAAGAGCTTCTTGCCAGAACTGATGGTTCTGACACGGAAGTGACGTCATCACAGTTCCAGCCACTCACAGCGCCGGAGCCCACAAACCCATAAGAAAGGCCGGGGGGACATGTCAGCCTTCTCAGCAGTGACCAGGTGCTGCTGGGAGGGCTTCATTCTAAGGCAAGTATTTCATAATGTGCTAGTATGCGGTGTATACTAGCACATTATGCCATTGCCTTGCATTATGCCATTGCCTTGCAGGTTTTTTTTTATTTTTTAGCGGTTTACTATCACTTTAAAAATAGAGGTGTGGGATTTCAAAAAATAAACACACATACCCACCTATGTAGATGCAGCATTGATCCAATGCTGCAGCTGTCTCCAGTCAGCTCTACACCAAGAACCGAGTGATCACATTACCCCTTAGGTCTGCTCTGAGCAGTGGAATAATAAATCCATAGTAATTCAACGTATAAAAGAACACATTTCAAATAGATATATTTAGAAACAACTGAGGCTAGTGGGCACAGGTACATCAATCAAATATAAGGGGGAAAGCCGCCCCTCTCCGGACACCCCAAATAGGTATAAGTTGTCTCATGGAAAGGGGAGCGGCACATCCAACCCACAGATCAAATGCTATTTCAACTAGTGGGGATGTTACCTTCTAAAGCCTGCTACTCACCTAACCAGGTAATATTTTAGTAAAGGTGGTATTAAGGAATAAAAAATAAAGAGAGAGAGAGAGAAAGGAAAAAGGGGTTAGAAAAGAAAGAAGATGTATAGAAGGAGGAATGAGATGTCCTTCTGGAATGTTCTACCAAGATTGTTTTATCCAATTCCTACGAAGATGTTAAGGGTATGTGCATGTAATCTGCCCAAGGTTCCCAAATGGCCTCAAATTTTTGAACAGTATCTTGTAGGATACTAATCATTTTTTCCTGAGCCATGATCCAAGATATTTTTCATTTGGCCTGGTCACTGGAAACCGTGGACTGCTTCCATGCTTTTGCTACCGTAATTTTATCTCCTAGAAGGATAAAGTGAATGAGGCTCCTTTTACTTTTAGAGGCTTTTTCTATAGGGAAGTTCTATGTGGGGGGACATAGGGACAGACAAATCCGTTGTCTTTCTGATGATTGCAAAGATCCTACTCCAGAACCCTCTTAGCCCTTGTACACACGGTCGGAGAATCCGTCGGAATGTGTCCTATCGGACCGTGTTGTCGGATAATCCGACTGTGTGTGGTATGCATCGGACTGATTCCGTCGGAATATCCGTCGGACCCAACTTTCCAACTTGTTGGAAATATTTCCCGACCAACTGGGCCGATCGGACATACTCCGTTCATGTGTAGAGAATTTTGATCGGACCAAGTGCCACGCATGCTCAGATCAAATTCCTACAACAAAGCTATTGGCTACTAGCCTGAATGTAGTCCCATCATAACGAAATTACGTCATCACGTTCTGAAAGATCGGATTTTTCAACAACTTTGTACAACCGTGTGTATGCAACAGTTTCGGACAAGATCCGACGGATAAAATCCGACGGATTTGGTTGTCAAAATCTCCGACCGTGTGTACAGGGGCTTAGTTTTGGACATTCCCACCAAACATGAATTATGGTGCCTGTGTGATTGCAACCTCTAAAACAAAGGGGGGAAGTTGAAGGATATAATTTTGCCAGTCTAGCAGGAACCAAGTACCATCTAGTTAGAACTTTTAGGTCTGTCGCCATCAGAGATACATTGAGTATACCTCGATTCGACCATGTGATCACTCTGTGCCATTCGTCCAGCTCCCATTCCTGTTTGAGCTTACTTTCCCAGGCCAACATACAGGTTGTTTTAGAGTGCTCTACAGATAGTGACTCATATATCACCGAGATCCCCCCCCCCCCTCTCTGTAAGCTGGCCACACCAATGTTCATATGGCGTTATGCTAGGTGGTAAGGGTTTGGATTCCCAAATGGAGTGTAGGAAGTGAGAGATTTGTTGGTGTCTGTAAGTTTCAGTTGGGGGCATTTCAAGGATATTGATCCAGTGATTGAGGGTGAGTGGACCCGATGAGTTAAAATAATGGCCTATTCTGTATAGCCTCTTGTTCAGCCAACATTGAAAAGCTCTAATGTTCATGCCTGGGGGGAATTGGGGATTGTGGAATAAATGAACCAGTGGCTTAAACGGGGATATTAACTCCGGATTAATTTTGAGTTTGTCCCATATTGACATCGAATGAGATAATGTTGGGGCGAGAATTGCTGGTCGTTTACTAGGGTGACTCCACAGTAAGAAATCTAGTGTGAATTGTGGTACTGCTTCCCTTTCCATATGCACCCAATCAGGTTTTGCAATCCGGGAGTAGATTATTTTATAGATTTTATATTTCTGTCAGTGTCAGTCCTCATTTTAAGGTGCACCAAACACAACTTTTCATTCAATAAAGTGCATCCAATCACACATTTCCCAATTTCTGTTAAATTAGGGTAATAAGCACCCCCCCCCCATCATGTCTGGGAAGCCAAAAAGGAGATGGGGACCAGCAGCGTATGAGTTCGCAGGCAAAGGTGGACGTGGTCCGATCTCAGGCTGGGCACATTTATCTCTGTTTAGTGATGTTGCCCGTGCTATCCAGCCACAGGATGCAGAGGAAGTGGTGGACTGGCTTACTAAACCCTCCTCATCCTCCTTATCCTCTATCACCCAACTGAGACTAGTGTGCAGTCCACCGCAGCCGCTAGAGCAGCTTATTCTGCCTCCTTGTCCACAGCTACTCCTACCATAGCCCAGCCTCATGAATGGAGGAGTCAGCTGAGTTATTTGAACACAGCGTCAGCCACTTGCTCCTTGACGATGCATAGGCATTGTTGATTCTGAGGTTGAGGAAGGAGTAGCATGAGTCTCAGAAAGGGGAGAACACTGATAAACAACAAATTGGCAGTCATGCTCCCCAAGCCGCAGTGTATTTCCAAATTGGCTCCAGTGATAATGAGGAAGGAGGGGATGATAATGAGGTCACTGACTATCTAAAAAAAAAATAGCTAATCTTGAGTGTACTATAATTTGGTTTCTTCACATAAGGCTTGCTCACTATTGTAATTTTGATTTCCTTCTAAAGTCTGCCAAAGAGACACCAGAATGTATCCAAAAAATCTCTAATCTTGTTCCGAGTGCACTAAATTGTGGTCTCATCATACAGTTCCCCAAACCGTTGTTTACAAAATAAAGGAAGCTTGCTGGGAAAATCAATTTAAATTTAGGGCTGTGGAAATTAAAGATTAATTCCTCAATTAATTGATTCATTATTTTGATCAGTACTTACCTCTCTGCCGGCTTCCAGGTCTTCAGGGAGTTCCGTCGGAGATGTGGGGACGTCACGGACATCGTGACGTCGAAGTTCTGATTGAACGTAACGCGTACGGGAGAGGAGCTACACATGACGTCACCCGCTGCTGCCCTACGGAACTAACACGATTGTCGGCTTTACATGCTGTGTTTTTAATCATCTTTATGTGAGTAGTTTGTGTTTAAACACAAAAATTAAATCTTATACTTAAGCGGTGAGCACTTAGATCTTTTCTTTCTAACCATGACCTGGTGTCCTTGCTGAGATCTAAGGAGACGTGAAAGAAGTTTATGGTCCGTGTTAACCCTTTTGATACGTGCTTGCGTGACCACCTGTTTGCACAGGGGTCCATGCCATAAGGTGAGAGTGATTAGTTAGACCGGAGGTGGAGGGATTGTCATGCTACTGTGGGAAAAAAAAATTACTTACATCAGTGCTACAGTTTGAATTTAAAACTTATTTGTGTGAATTGTGAAGTTAAGTCATGCATTGTGGAAACTAACTAGTGTCGGGTGATTGTATATAGTGTATACCACATTTACCACTGACTAATGCAGAGTTGCAATGCAAGGAGATCAGCTAAAAGTAGTAAGATCTGTATGTGCGTTATAATTATTTTCAATAATTTTTATTAGAAGATTTTCATCATAACAAATAATATGAACATTCCATTAAACAAAGAAAGATCATCCACCTTTCTGTACATATAGGCAGGAAAGGCAAACATAGACCTAGTCAATGACATCTCAGAGCATATTATTAAAACAAACGACAACTAGGTCGGTAAACCAAATGAACTGCTGTGAGCCCATATCAACCGGTCTATTCCTCTAATCGGGTTACGTCCGGCTGAAGTACATGGGCCCCCAGACCCCTGGCGCCCCAAATGGGATCACGCTGCTGTCCAAGGGTTGGGCCCGCCCACTCCAACCAGGGAACGTTCACTCCATCCTACTAGGGTCACACAGCCTGAGATGTTGATAAATAACTTGAGTGATCAAATTGCCCATATCTTGGCTGCTGTCTCGCTATGTAACCCAATAGGGTATCGTCACATTGCACCAAGGGAGGTGCCAGGGGAGGAAAGAAGGAAAACGTGTGAGGGGGGAAGAGGAAGAGAAGAATATGTTACGCCAGTACTGATGGCCCCTGAAGGGCAGACTACCAGGTTGCACCCCAGGTATAAGAGAAATATTACACATCGTGGCCCAAGTTTCCCAAACCGCCTGAAATCTCTGAGTTTTGTCATTCCATTTGGCCACCACTTGTTCTTGCACCATAATCCATGATACCTTCGATTTAAACATCTTAAAGGAAACAGTATGTTTCTTCCAAGCCTTGGCTATTGTAATTTTGGCCCCAAGAAAAAAAAAAAACGCCAGTTTCTGAGAAAGTTTGGGTAGTGCCGGGATGGTATAGTTGAGTAAGGCCGCACTGGGGTGTGGCCCAATGATGACCCCCGTCAGGGAACTAGCCGTGCGAAATACTTTCCGCCAAAAAGATCAGATGCGAGGACATGACCACCAGATATGGAACATGTCACCCTCTAGTCCACAACCTCTGAAACATAATGGCGAGGAGCCCGGGAAAAGCCTGGAAGGAACATAATACCACCTAAATAGAACCTTGAGGCCAGCCTCGATCAGAGAGACATTAAGAATACCTTTATGGGCTCTCAACGAGGCTCTATACCATAGTGTAGAGTCCCAAGTGCAGTCCAAGTCAGCTTCCCAAGCTCGGGCGTAAGGGGGCTTGATATCCGTCTTCATAAGAGCTGTATAGATCAATGAGATGCCCCCCCTCTGGTCCGTTGCATTCACACACCACTGTTCGTATTGCGTTATAAAAGGGGGAAGTGGTTTAGAGGTCCAGATGGAATTTAAATAGTGAGAAATTTGTGTAAATCTGTAAAACTCTGAGTCGGGCATATCTAGTTTCTTCCTGCAGTGTGTCAAAGAAAGGGGGCCGGTAAGGGAAAAGAAGTGTCCAATTCTATATAACCCCTTGTCCGTCCACCATTTAAAGGCTTCTATATTTTCCCCCGGGGGAAATCCTTATTATGGAAAATATGTTTTAGAGGCCAAAGTGGGGAGATCAGCGAGCTCCGTTTAAAAAGGGTGGAGCTTAGCACCATTGAGTGTGAAAGGGTGGGAGCCATAATCGCAGGTCTGCGTTTTGGTTCGCATCCCATCAGGAAATCTATTGTATGCTGGGGAATCGACTGCCTTTCCATTAACAACCAATCTGGTTTCACCATCCCTGAGAAAGCCACTGAGATTTGGGCCAGTTGCGCCGCTTGATAATATCCCCACAGATTGGGTAGGCCCAACCCACCTTGTGATCTCAGACGATAAAGTGTGTCTGAGGAGCATCTGTAACCTTTTTTCCCCCACACGAACCGCAAAATGTCTGATTGCATTTTGTTCAGAAAAGTTTTGGGGACCGGAATTGGTAGTGAACGGAATAAATATAACAACCGTGGTAAGAGTGTCATTTTCACCGCATTAATCCTACCCAGCCAGGAAATGCCGCAACCAGACCAGCGATCCATATTCGTTCTACATTTGTTCACCATGTTGGGGTAGTTGGCATGGAAAAGTGTGTGTATGTCCGAAGTGAGTTTGATTCCTAGGTATGGAAGCTGAGAGTGCGCCCACGAGAAGGTAAAGTTATTCGAAAGTTGTGAGAGCGTATCCGTGGGGATCGTAACATTCAGAGCTAAATATTTATCCATTTTAACCCGAAGTCCCGAGATCCTACTAAAGTCCAACAGAGTCCGGTTAATTATGGGCATGGAGGTTAAGGGCGAAGTAACAAAGAGGAGGAGGTCATCCGCATATAAAGGCCATTTGTGTTCGCATGACCCGCACAAGACCCCCCTAATGTCAGGGTTGGAACGTAAGGCAATGGCTAAGGTCTCTATGGCCATGACAAAAAGAAGTGGTGAAAGGGGGCATCCCTGCCTAGTCCCCCTACAAATGTGGAAGGATCTGCCCATCAGATGCACCTGAGCAGTAGGGTTAGAATAGAGTGATGAGATGAGATTAAGAAAATTCTGTCCACATCCCCATCTCCCCAGGATATCTGTTAGGTATGTCCAATCAATGGAATCAAAAGCCTTATGCAGGTCAATTGATAACAGGAACCCCTTTTGTGGTGGACCCCCATCCCATTGTGTCTTGAGAAGTGAGATAATGTCAACCGCTCGCCTGATCTGGTCAGGATCTTGTCTCCCAGGGATGAAGCCCACCTGATCTTTGTGAATATACCGAGAGATAAAGCTCGAAAGTCTGTTCGCCATTATTTTTGTCATGATCTTAATGTCGTTGTTGATGAGTGAAATGGGCCAGTAGTTGCCTACCTCACTGCTATCTTTTCCGGGATTCGGAATAACTGAAATATATGCCGAGTTCATATCCGCGTGCATGGGGGCTCCATCCCTGAGAGAGTTGAACAGAGAGTTGAACAGTCTCACCAGATAGGGAGTAAGGCAAGGACCAAACTTTTTATAGTACCCATTGGAGAATCCGTCCGGGCCCGGTGCAGAACCCAAAGTGAGAGATTTAATAGTGGCAAGGACTTCTGCTTGGGTGAACGGGTCCTCCAAAAGATCACTGTGTTCCTTGGCCAGAGTGGGCAATGGGAGGGCGTTCAGTAGTGTTTCGTGCACATTTTCGGGGGGGCATGGGCCCCTGTTTATATAATTCTGAATAAAACCGCAAGAGAGTTTCCATTACTTTAGTAGGGTTCTGAGAACAATCTCCAGAGAGTACCTTAATTTTGGGGAATGAGTGTGAGCGTGGCTTGGGAGTCAGTTTTACTGCTAGCCATGAACCTATTCTGTCTTTCTGTGAGTAGAATCTGGCCCCTGTCCAACTAAGATGCTGCGCTGCCGCTGTAGTCAAAGACATGTTCAATCTGGCCCTGGCCGTATCTAGCTTGGCGAGTGAGTCCGCCGTGGGGTGCTGTTTATGTTTTTTAGCCAAGGAACGGAACTCCTCCGTCATTTTAAGCGTGTCGGCCTGATGTTGTGCTTTGAGGTTTGAGGCCAACTGTATCAATTTCCCTCTTACTACAGATCCATGGGCTGCCCAAAGAGTGACCGGTGATACTTCCCCTGTATCTTTTAGCTCAAAGTATTCTCGCATGGATGCCTCCATAGCTGCGCAATGTGCAGGGTCGCTCAACAGGGATTCCCGGAGGCGCCAACATGGGAACTCCCAGACCCCATATGTCTCCTAGTTACTAGAGCCACCATGGAGTGATCTGACAAGGACGAGTCCAAAATCCTAGCGTTAACAATCAAAGGGATCGTCTTAGCTCTCGTAAAGATGTGGTCTATTCTGGCGTAGGTGTGGTGCCGAAAAATGTGTGTAGTCTTTCGTACGTGGGTTCATTTCCCACCAAGTATCAATTAGACCTACCGTGTGGATCGCGTGGGCTATTTTAACACTCTGCTTCGACGGACGCTTGGGTTTGGATACACCATTTGCAGATTTATCAAGAGAGAAATCAAATGCTACATTCGAGTCTCCCCCTATGAATACCATGCCCTGAAGGCGGTTCTGCAGCTTCTCCAACATAGACGCAAAAAAGGAGCTTTGACCCTTGTTAGGCGCATAATAGGAGACAAAAGTGTAGCATTCACCATCTATGTGTCCCGATACCAAAATGTAGCGACCCTGAGGGTCTGTAACAATCTCGGGTTGCGACAAGTTGATATGCTTGGAGAGACACACTGCCACCCCTCTAGTGTTGTTCTCTGCGGACGCTTAAAAAAAAAAAAGAGGATTGTGTTGATGTAAATAGGTGGGTTTGAATGTAGAAGGGAAGTGCGTTTCTTGTAGTAGGAGGATGTCTGTGTGCACGGAACGGTAGTGTTCCAGAAGCTTCCTGCGTTTGAGTGGGGAGTTAAGGCCTTGCGTGTTGTGTGAGATAATTTTAAGGGTGGGCACTTTAGCGGGTGTATCAGGCATGAACCAGAGGGGGGTGATCTACACAATTGATCAGAAACTCACCGCTCCTATGAAGAGGTCCTCACTGTAGACGATTCAAAAGCCACCAAGATGCCTCACATGAGTCTGAGAGTGCTGGCTGGATGCCGAGGCGGAAGTCTAAATTTCTGCAAAATACATGAGGAGAAATGAGAGGAAAAGAGATGAACATTAAGAGGGATAGAGAGTCGTAGAGAGAAAGGACAGCAACATGAGCAAGTACATATCGCATTACCACTATGTGGACAATCAAGTACATACAGGGGTCCCCTGACCCCTCCCTCCCCCCAGAGCGGTTGGAACCCAGCCAACCAGCCCTCATCCTTAGAAAATTGGGGCAACCTTGGAGAAGGGTACCCCGTAAGTGGTCCAGAAGCGCTGCAAGAGCCTCTGAACCAGGGGGAGCGCACTGAATCCACCGCAGCCCCGCCACCTTTTAACTATGTAAACTAAGGAGCCAACAAGGGCCCATATCCATCTGCTGACGAGGTGCCCATTACTAACTAGAACAGCAGGGGAACATCTAATAAAGGCTTGTATCAAATGGGCAGTCCCCAGTAGCTCGCTCAAACCCTACCATCCCCCCGCCCCCCCCCAAGATAGGGAAGGCAGTGGATGGACATGTCCGCTTATAAGCCATTCCAGAAAACCAGTGCAAAGAGGAAAGCGCGTCCCCTGGAGCAGCCCTATCAGCCACTGGCAACCACCCCAACTCTATTATAGATAAATATTGTCACGTATCTGTCAGCCCCGCCGCGGATTTAGGCCGTGGAGCTGACAGATCGTGCACATGCTAGGAAGGTATTACACCTCAGTCAAATTACAAGTGAAACAAGCCAGGATCAAGGTAAAAAAAATGTACCAAAAAGGAAAAGCAAGGGCATAAAAATAGTACAAAAAAACAACCCTCTTCCGGGAGAACAATGTGCCAAACATAACTGGCAGGATGCGATCAGTCTTCCACTGAAACAATATCAAAAGGGGGGGCGTGGCCTGCGGTGCAATGGAGTAGGACGTTTGTGGTGAGAGCTCCGCTCGTCCGTACTTCTGCTAACAGAATCCTGCACCATCCTTCCCTGGAACAGCACCTGGACGACCCTGCCTTCCTCCTCTCTCTTCCCCTGGAGCCATCTGCCCGATTTGGCCGCCGCGCGGAGCCGCTCCGGTAAGATACCCGTTCCTGGGGGCTGCCTTTAGGACAGACCGCGGCTTCGGCCTAGACGCCGGAGCGGCGGCCATCTTGCTCCACCCGGCGGCAGCTTCCTCGGGCCTCCTCGGCCCCCCCGAGCCACACCGAAGCCGTTCCACAGCACCCCCAGCTATCGGATCGCCCTCGGCCGCGGATGTGGTGGCTCTCCTATTTATAGCTGCTGGTGGAGAGGTCCGCGGTGCCGGCCTGGTCCACGAGCCGGCGGCCATCTTGCTCCACCCGCGGCAGCCCCTATAGGCCTCATTGACTGTATACCTCCATGTATCTGCCTGCCTGTGGCAGCCACCTCACTCCCTGCCTCCTGTGCAGTCCCTATATTTCCTGCAGCAGCCGGTTGGATAGCCTGTGAGGCCGGCCTGGGCCCTGGAGCAGGGGCCATATTGCTGCACCCACTGTGATCCTTTGCCAGGTACTCTGTACTCACCTGCCAACCCTGTGCCCGTTTCTCCCCTGCTGCAGCTGCTGATTTTCGCAGGTACCAAGCCCCTGTCTACTTAACCTTAACTGCGGCACTTCACGGCTGTTGCGAGCGGGGAGATTGAAGAATTGGCCCGATACATAGCGGCCATCTTGGAACACCCCGGACCATTTCTGGACCATGTCCCCACCGAAAAAAAAGTCCACCGAGGCCGCTGACAAGCTCGCCAGGTACCGCCGTCATGAAGAGGAACACCGGGCCAAAGATGGCGCTGGTGCTCCCTCTGACACAGACCACTCTACATCGGCTACTAACCAGGTCCTGGACGCAATAGCCCTATGTCAGAGCACGCTCACCTGCAAAATTGAGGAGGTCAAAATTGATGTGTCTCTCATCCGGCAAGATCTCTCTACCCTCCGGGATCGCGTGGCGGAGACGGAGACCCGTATCAGTAGGGCTGAAGACATCATACACCCCCTGCAACACACTACCGATGAGGTACGTCGTCAGCTGCAACAGCTTAGCACGAAACAGGACGACATGGAAAATCGTCTCCGGAGATGCAGTCTCCGCTTTATCGGCCTCCCTGAGACAGCTGAGGGCAACGATCCGGCGGGTTTTCTTGAAAATCTCCTGACCTCCACCTTTGGCAGGGAGGCATTTTCGGTGATGTTCGCAGTGGAGAGAGCTCATCGAATTCCGGCCTGTCCTCCTCCCCAGGGGGCCCCACCGCGCACCCTGATAGCGAAATTTCTTAACTTCAGAGATCGTGACAAAATCCTCCGCCTGACTAGAGAGAGGGGTAATATCCCCCATACCAATACTCATGTGGTAGTCTTCCCAGACTTTTCCAGCGAGGTGCAACGGCAGCGATCCAGGTTCCAGCATGTTAAGCGACGCCTCCGGGTTCTACACCTCAAATACGCAATGCTGTATCCTGCGAGGCTTCGCGTGGAATACGAGGGCCAAACCCACTTTTTCGAAGACCCTGCATTGGCTTCCACCTGGATTGACCAGAGAGAACGCTGAGACTGACCATGTTACCCTACCTGTAAGCTGTGGACGCTTTTCTTTCTTTCTTCCGCTCCCATGGGTGCCCGTGCTCTCTCCTGCTGCTACTCTGATGATTCAGTCGTTGCGATGGGCACATTATATATGAATGCCTTTTGCAGGGCCAGGGGACTAACCCAGAATAATTACCCCCCCTTCTTTTGCACCTCGCACTGGATCCCACGGCATGACCATCCTCTCCCGGCGTCCTCACTGCTTTGAGATCCCTGCCTCCCCTGTACCTGTGGACTGCACGACATCCAGGACTTTTCTATTATACCTTATTCGTCATCCACATGGCGGGCGGGGCTCCCCCATGCGCAGCCATGATGGTTTCACACCTTTTTGGCTCCTACTCCCCATGCACCTTCCAGAAAAGAAGTCGCCCCCCCTAGGACTTTTAGGATTTTTAGGACTTTAGTGTACTTTTTCCTCCCCCATTTGTTTGACTTTTTTTTCTCCCCCTTAGTTTTTTTCTTTGTTACTTTGGGTATCTATGCTCCTCTGCAATTAAGTTCCTTGCCTCCAATGGGTCCTAAGCATTGGATGTTCCCTGTTGGTACCCAGTTCTGGGGTATGATGTCCAAGCCATGTTGGGGTGGCGCTGGACTGGGTGGGGGGTGGGATGTTGTGGTTTTTGTTTTTCTTACATCACTGTGTTTACTAAAGTTTGTAATGTTAATGTCATACATGCATTATTGGAATTGGCTGCTATTGTGTTTTGTGCGAACTGAATTGGCCATGACTGCTCTGCTGCTTCTGGCCCGCCTATGGTTTATTGTATACGCTCTGCTCCCACCATGAGCTCTCTAAAGTTCCTCACGTGGAATGTCAGAGGCATGCGGAATAAGATAAAACGCACTGCCGCCCTGACGTTCCTTAAGTCCCAGCGTGCTGACATCATCGCGCTTGTTGAGACCCATGTTACTGGCCATCTCCAGTCCTCACTCAAGAAGCCATGGATAGGTTGGGCGTATCATGCTACCCACACCTCATACTCCAGGGGGGTTTCGGTCTTAATTGCTAAAAGGGTGCCGTTTGATCTAGTGTTGCTCCAGACAGACCGGCAGGGCAGATATGTATTCCTGCATGCCACCATCAATGGATCCCCTATTTTGATAATAGCCTGCTATGTCCCCCCTCCCTATAACTCAGTTGTACTTAAGGAGGGCCTTGCATTTATGGCACATTACCCCTCGGTGCCGGCAGTGTGGATGGGGGACTTTAACATGACCCTCACTCCCGCTCTGGACCGAATGGGCACACCGGACTCCCCTGGTGTCCCACCAGCCCATACCAGACTACATCGTATATTGACCGACTTTGCTCTTGTGGATACATGGCGCCATAAGCATCCACGGGCTAAAGCATATTCGTGCTTCTCAGCCAGCCACAACACAATGTCCCGAATTGACTTTATCCTTATCTCACAGACCCTGACACCCAGACTGGGAGATGTGGGCTTCGCTCCGAGAATTCTCTCGGATCACGCCCCCTACTGGATTACGATGCGGCTCCTGAAGGCCTCTCCCTCTCCTACTTGGCGGCTGAACCCATTTTGGCTAACCGCCCTGCAGGAGCAAGAAGACATCCCTGCGGAATTGCAACACTACTTTACAGTTAACAGGGACTCCGCTACACATGACATAGTGTGGGACACATTTAAGCTGTACGCCCGCTCCCTGCTCACCACACGTATTAACAGACTCAAGCGGTCGTCAAACCTTGTTGTCCAACAGGCTACAGACCTCCTACAAAGACTGGAGGAGGAGTTTCACAGAGACCCCTCGCCTGACGCAGCTGCTGCTCTTAAGCTTCAGCTGCGACAGGTCTCCCAACTGCATACGGAAAAGGCCAAGCAGCGCATCTTTTTCTGTAGGCAAAGGATATTTGAGTATGGAGAAAGATCGGGCAAACTACTTGCTTACCTCGCCCACTTAGATTCCCGTCCCCCAGTTGTGGTATCACTGATAGACACCCAGGGGAATGGTATTACTGATCCACAACAGGTGGCAGAGGAATTTGCAAGGTTCTATCGAGCACTCTACACCACCCGGGTCACTCATACTCCCCAAGACACCAGAGACTACCTAGCGAGAATTACATTTCCCAAATTGACAGACGCCCAACGCGACCTTTTAGAGGCCCCTATTACTAAGGAGGATATTTCCGAGGCTATCTCCTCTCTGGCCACTTCCAAGGCACCTGGACTGGACGGCCTACCACTTGAATTCTATGCCACCTACTCTGAAATTTTGACCCCTAAACTCCATGACCTATATGAATCCATATTTGACACGGGAATCCTACCCCCCTCCATGAGAGAAGCGCAAATAGTTGTAATTCCCAAGCCAGGGAAGGACCCAAA
The DNA here is from genome assembly GCF_037356315.1 of Lithobates pipiens. Classification (NCBI taxonomy): domain Eukaryota; kingdom Metazoa; phylum Chordata; class Amphibia; order Anura; family Ranidae; genus Lithobates; species Lithobates pipiens. Next base: position 311,415,930 of record NW_027507758.1, on the reverse strand, counting down.
CTATCCGGAATCATATAGACCCATCTCCCTATTACAGGTCGACATTAAAATACTGGCCAAGATTCTTGCCTCCCGCCTTAATCAGGTCATCCTCTCACTGATCCACCCTGACCAGACCGGCTTTATGCCAGGGAAAAACACTGCCATGAATATCCGCCGCCTACTTATGAACATCCAGGGATCCCATGACGAAGTCGGCTCGTGGGTCGTGGTGGCCTTGGATGCTGCCAAGGCCTTCGACTCCGTGGAGTGGAACTACCTGTGAGAGTGCCTCTCGGGATTTGGACTTGGCCCCAACTTTATTCGATGGGTCCAACTCCTATATCAATCCCCGAGAGCCAAGGTGTTTGTGAACGGTTGGCTCTCCGATCAGTTCCCGCTGGAGAGAGGGACTCGACAAGGTTGCCCCCTTTCTCCCATGCTGTATGCGTTGGCTGTGGAGCCACTGGCTATTATGGTTCGCACAGACTCCAGTATTTGTGGCCTTAGGATAGGGAATTTGGAAGAAAAGATCGGGCTGTATGCTGGCGATACATTCCTCTACTTAGCCGACTCGGGTCCCTCCCTTCTTGCAGCCCTTCACACCATAGACTGTCTTGGTAGTCATTCGGGTCTGAGTGTCAACTGGTCTAAATCCCAGATCCTTCCGCTTGATCATTTCCCCTCTGTACCCACGTCCCCTCCTCTAAATCTCCCTAGGGTTTCAGTGGTCAAGTATTTAGGAGTGCAGGTCACCAGATTGCTGACAGACTATGTACCCCTTAACATTGAACCCCTCCACACCCTGATTAAGAACAAGACACAAACCTGGGCCAGACTACCTCTGGGTGTTATGGGACGCATCAGTCTGGTCAAAATGATACTCCTGCCCAAGATACTTTATTTGGTGTGGCATGCACCCCTGTATATACCACAAATTTTTTTCAAGACGATTGAATCAATTCTTAATTCATTTATATGGGGTCACAGCAGACACAAATTGTCTTGGAGAATTCTGAAGAACCCGGTGACAATGGGAGGGGCTGCTCTTCCAGATCTCCAGGATTATTATCTTGCCTCCCAGTTGTCCCATTTTTATCACTTTGACAAGAGCGAGCTGCCAAGATACCAGACATTACTTTGTAAACGCCCTGACGACCCTGCCCACACCCCACTTCAGTCAGTCCTTAGGGCCCCATTGCCACGACGTTCCCCCCATCACAAAGAAGACATGTTGACGCACCACCGGAGGGTATGGCGGACGGCCCTAAAAAAACTTGGGACCCCACAGTTTCATTGTTACACTCCTCTCTGGTTTAACACTCAGTTGCCCGAACTGCTGTCCGTTCCGGACCCCGCAGCTTGGACACGCTATGGCATCCTATACATGCACCAAATTATGACTAACACTGGGCTTAAATCCTTTCAAACGCTAAAGGAAGAATTCACACTCCCTAACCACCTCTTCTTCAGATATTTACAGCTCCGACACGCGATACAGACTCAATTTGCCGATTCCAACCCCACCCTGACAGTCCCCCCTATAGTGGATATAGTCACGGGTGCTGAGCCAACCAAGTTGATCTCCACCCTTTACTCCACCATCCGTCTACCAGGCACCGGGGCATTGGCCTATGCTGCTAAAGCCAGATGGGAGGTGGATGTTGGAATAATTGAGGATGAGGAGTGGGATGAAGTCTTGGGGGATGTGAAGAGAGTCTCCCCCAGGCTGTCGGACCGCCTCACACAGCTGTATATTATCCATAGGACATACCTGACCCCCCAGAAGATAGCACGGTTCAAACTCTCATATAATCCAGGATGCCGCTTATGCGACCATGCTCCAGGCTCTTTCTATCACCTCATATGGTCCTGTCCGGTTATCCAAACATACTGGATGCAGGTAATTTGCTTTCTCCATGACCAGATGGGCTCTCCTGCTAGCCTTGACCCAAAGCTGTGCCTGCTTGGTCTATTGCCAGAATTAGACGCTGACAAATCCTTTCGCACCTTTTTGCATGAAACGCTGTTCCTGGCGAGAAAAGTGATTGCTCGTGGCTGGATGCAGGCCCTCCCCCCCACGATCCAATGCTGGAAGAAAGAGGTTAACGATACCCTCCCGTATAAGAAACTGATCTATACGCATAGAGGATGTCCACTTAAATACGAGCGGGTCTGGGGTAGATGGTTGGGGGATGGGGAGACATGTACTTGAAATGTTGATATATTGATCCCTTGCCTCCCTCCCCCCTCTGCTTTCCCCTTTCTGTGCTTCCTCCACCTCATGGGCCTACTTGCACTATGTCCCCTTCCCCCTTCCTTTTTTTTTTTCTCTGTCTGCTCCCCCTCCCCTGGTTGACACAAATTAGCTCTATGCTGACTATACCTAAGATGGGTGTCTGAACTCTATACAGCACAGCTAACCCAAAGCACTCATGTATGCAATGCTGTTTTGGCCAGAACGGCCCTTGTTACTAGATGTACCGTATGTATGCCTACTATGTATGTCATCTTCTCTGTTTCCTTCTTTTATCAATAAAGTTAGTTTTTTCGATTAAAAAAAAAAAACAATATCAAAAGGGGGGCTCAAGTAGGCAGCTCGGGATGGGGGGATTCCTCCCCTTCGCCTCCCTCTATTGGGAAGAGGGGGCAAGGGGAGCCCCTAGATTCCCCTGTATCCCGGAACCTAAGGCACAAGCAGGGGAGATAAAAAAGAGGAAGTCCATCCCAATAAGGGAGAACAGGCGAAGTCTCATGGCGGTAGATTTTCTTTGGAGCGTTTGGAGCTTTGCTTCATCCAGACCTGTTGCAGCGGGCTAGCTGGGGGTGGTCTCTTGGCCGAAGCAGGGGTACCTCTGTTAGAGTGATCCGCTGTGGGTTCCACTTGTATCAGACCAAGTCGGGTTAGGAGTTTTTTGCCTTCCAGAAATGAGGAGAAACCAAAACTTTTGTTCTTGTAGGAGAAATTCAGCCGTAAAGGGAACGACCAACAATAAGCAATTTCCTTGTCCAGTAAGACCTGCAGCAGGGGTTTAAAGGAGCGCCTCTTCTGAACAGTGTATGGGGAGAGGTCTGTAAAGATTTGGATCTTGTGACCCTGAAATGAGAGATTCTCTGCGTATCTGGATTTACGCATGACCTCTTCTTTCACTGAATAATAATGAGGCTTGACAATAATGTCCCTAGCTAAACCGTCAGAGCGGGGAGCCTGGAGCGCTCTATGGGCTCTGTCCAATTCCAAATGGTGGTCGGGAATGTCCGGTACTAGATTCCTTATAAGAGACCGCACCACCTTATGCACCTCCTTTTCAGATTCCAGAATCCCCCGTACCCTAAAGTTATATCTTCTCTACCTATTTTCAAGGTCATCGATTTTTGCAAACGCAGTCTCTAGTTGATCCTGAACCTCCTCTAATCTAGCAGAGTTCTGATTTATCCGGGCTACTGCCTGGTCAGTTTTCCATTCTATAGTGTCCATCCGCATCCCTATTTGCTGCAGATCCGCCTGCAGAGAAGTGGTGATCTGTGCTGCTTGTAATGCTAGGCTTTTGGACAGCATGTGTGAGAATGCAGTCATCATGGAAGGAAAGTCTGTGGGGGTAGGGATATCTTTATGTGCCTCACTAACTGCCAGCAGCAGGCCTGTATGGGGATCCCTCATAGGGGTAGAAGGATATCCCGTGCTCAGCCCACCCAGTAGTGACTCAGTGGAAGAGGGAGAGTTAGCTGTTTGTAATGGAGCACAATCTGTACCTTGAAAAGGCAGCTGGGCTTGATCCTGGTCCGCTATGGATGCGACCTGTGGCGCTGCGGCTGGGAGGCCTCGTGTCGCCGCCGCCATCTTGGCATAACTGATGGGGCCGCTTTTGGCCATCATACGGCCTGATAGATCCCTCCTGGCATTCAGAGATGACATCTGTGGGATCCCGGGGTGTTCCCCTTCCCGAATCTTCCGTTATGCTATGTGTTAGGGCGTTCTATGGACAGGGGAGGGACTGCCAGCTGATTTACAGCCTCAGCTCTATTCCTGTGTAAAAGGGAGGTGTCCCTTCCCTCCACTCATAGGGAAGCTCACTGAGCTCTGAAGTTTACAATTTCAGCTCTCTGCCCCCTTTTTCTAAACTCTCAGACAAGCTTTTTAATTCTGGACTTTGAACAGATGTAGTGAAGAGGAAACTGCAGATAAACAGGTACAGCTCTCTGTGTATCACCTGAGGCCAGTCACATTACTTGGTGTATGTAAGGGTTTACAACCACTTTAGGGTAAAAGAAAAACCTTGGTCTAACCCCCCCCCCCTTCCCCATCCATAAAAGCTTATCTGACCCCTCTCACCAATCCACCACTGTCCCAGCTGCACTACACTAAGGGCAGGGAGTCATAATCTTCTGCTGCTGTCTGTAAAAACTGTGAGAAGGGGGCGGGAGCATAGCTTAACAGTGCTGTGTGCATGAATTAATGCACAAAGCCTGGATCAGGAGCGTTCCCACATGGGTGCCCCCATAGCACCCAGCTTGCTAAGGAGGCACCGAGAGGAAGGAGGACCAGTCAACACTGGCAGGGGACTGCCAAAGAGGAGGTAAGGGACTGCTCTGTGCAATATTCTTCAACAGAGCAGGTAAGTATACCTTTAGTGTCACTTTAATCAGTATCACAGTGGCGAAACTATCGCCATAGCGACCCATGCAGCCACTATGGAGCCCGCAGCCGAGTGAGGCCTGCAGTCGAGTGGGGCCCTGTCATAGTTGCCAATAGATATAGCCTTTTTTTCCATGCCCGCCGCCGCCATTAGAGGTCCACAGCCAGCGGATATAATGTCTCCGCCGGCCGCCATTTTCCAGAAAACCAAACAAGTTAGACACGAGAAGGGAGCCTGCCGAGTGGCTGCAATAGAAATAGAGCCCTGGTGCCGCAGCTCAATTTATATTGTAACTGGCTATCTCCGTCTCTATTTTGTTCCCCCCTCGGCCTTCAGTAATGTCGCCTGACACCTGAGATGTAAGGAAGCACTCCGCTGGCTGGGGATAGTGACACCTGTGATGTAATAAAGCACTTTGCTGGCTGGGGACAGTGACACCTGGGATGTGACACACTAATGATTTACTAGTTTAATGGCAAACAGAACTATTTATGTGGAACCACTGCACCCAGCTGAGCACTTATGAAGGAGGGACACATCTGACTGATGTACTCAGCTTGGAAGCAATGTCATTTGGAGAGTTGAACCCCATTTCTGCCACATACGGCCTCCTATAGAAATCAGGTGAGGCTTATTAGGCTTCAATCATTTTTATTTTTGAGCATTGCACTAGAGGTGTAATTGTGTGAATTAACATTTATTTATGTCTGCATATGCAAGGTGGCTACTTTTACTGTTTAAAGTGTTTGTAAACCCTTAGGCTCGGTTCACACAGGGGCGACTTGTCCAGGCGACTTAGCCGCCTGACAAGTCGCGCTCCGTTCTGTACTATGGAACCGTTCTAATAGGAGCGACTCAAGTCGCTCCGACTTAGAAAAAAGGTTCCTGTACTATTTTTGGGGGCGACTTCAGGCGACTTGCATTGACTTCTATACAGAAGTCATTTTGCAAGTCGCCGCTGAAGTCGTTTGCAGGTCGCATCTGTGAGTCGCGCTGCAAGTCATGCCGCCCCTGTGTGAACCGAGCCTTACATATACCCAGTTAAGTGACTGGCCTTAGGTGATACACAGAGATGAAATAAATCCTCCTATATAAGTTGTCCCTTTCTTTATGCAGACTTCTCTTTTCTATATTCAAACAAAGTGCAAAATGTATAAAGCTTGTCTTAATTGTTATAAAACAGGGGGCAGAAAGCTAAAATTACACTCTGCAGAGCTCAGTAAGGAGCGCACTGAGAACTGATTGGAGGGACAGGACACCCCCCCCCCCCCCCCCTCCACACAGTACACAGCAACAACGCTGAAGCTGTCAATCGGCTGGAGATCCCTCCTGTCACCTTCTTTCTCTTGGTGTTAGGAAAACTTGTCAGAAATGATTCAATGCTGATAGCAGAGGAGCGTGGAATCGGACAGAAATGACACTTAGTGCCCTGGACAGAGACAAGTACACACAACCACTTTAACAAACTGTGCAATAAGTCTGCAGGACTAGCATTTACTCTATTATATGAGAAATGAGTGATTCATCATAAAATTTTGTAGCAGAGGATTATTTTAATATTGTATTAATAATAAGTCTGTTTTTACTTTGACATGCTCTTTACTGAAGATAGCCACTGCTTATGCATTATTCATAACATGATCTGCTTGAATTTCCCATGTTTGCGACAGGTTTACTTAACTTTAAATATAACTTAAATGTTAATTTATTTTTTTTACAAAATATTAATCTGAACAAAAACATTTTTTTTAAAACTGACTGTTGCTAGGTCATAAAGCATATGAGTTAGAAATAAAGTCTGCAAGAAAATATATACAGAATGGAAAGATTTATGTGACTCAGTGTACATATGCTTACTTTAAATAGGATCAATAAATATTGATTTATGCAATGCCAGTGTCATCTTTTAAGTGAAGGAATTCAATTTGAAGGATTAGTGGAGGAAATTAAATGTTTTATTAAAGAGTTTAAACTAAATCTTTTGACTTGTATTAATACAAATCAATAATTATTGTGAGTGTCCTAAATTCTGATTTATTTAATGAAAACATCAGGCGCATATATATATATATATATATATATATATATATATATATATATCGTATATATATATATATATCAACATATATATATATATATATATATATATATATATATATATATATATCAACATATATATATATATATATATATATATATATCAACATATATATTCATTTTTTATAAATGTATATCATCAAAAAATCCCTGCGATATTTTAATCCTGTTGCCTTATCTGGCATTCACTTAATCAAATTTTATCATATAATTTTAATGGATCCAATTCCCCGACTGAAAGGATAGGCAAAAGAATGAAAATGTTTAGTATAATAAAAGAAAAGAGACATAAAACCTGCAATTGTTTCGCTGTATCTCTGTCTCATATGAATAATCAATAAATAAGTAAAATCCAATAACAAATGTAGATACTATAGTATATTGTACATATTGATGTGAGTCATATAACAATGGAAGACGTAAACCTGTTATCAAAATAAGCCAGTGAAACAAAACTCAGAGTCTAAAAGAAGAAACCGCAAAGTACCTGCATGTACTGTCTTTCATCTTGAAATATTGCTGCATTGTTTCATGAAAAGCCATTAACCTATTTGTGAGTAGGAAGATTTCAGAAGGCTTGCCTCGCTCAATCTTTCCAGGAGTCATGCTTTTAGGTGTGCTCAGTTATAGTTTTAGGAAAATACTCAGACAAAAAAGAATTGGGACATACATTTATTAAATTAGTTACATATGAAAATAAAATACTTTACTCCGGGTAAGTCTTCTGGACAGCCGAGGAGCACTTTCTTCAATTTCAGTGCTTGGCATCTATGACCGCGGGCATGTACTATACCCTACAGTAGTCCTGACATGAGGCTCAAGAAGATGTGACTACACCTTTTATAAAATTAAGCCATTATTGCCAACTTTTTAGTACTATAATACCAGGAACAAAGCATCCACCACATGGATTCGTTTTTCTTTGCAAACAATTTCATAGCAAGACTAGAAGCTTCTATATGGGCCCCTTTACAGTGCTAATGTGCTGTGTTCTTTAGAAGTAGCTATGAAGAGATTATGGAGGACAGTCCATAAGTTGCTGAAATGCAGAAACCTCTAGGGCTTGTTTGCCCTGGCACCATGATTGTAACTTTAGAGGAAGAAAACCCATATTAGTATGTGCAGAATGGTGTCAATCCAAAACAGAGAATGGGTAATAAAAACATTTCAAATTCCATGTTTTAATTATTGGTAAAGTTTTCTTGCATACACACATTAGCAAACAAAAAGGTAAAATAATGAATACTTGTGTGGTGTAAATCACAAAGACATCAAAGACATATGAGGTGTACTATGTATAACACACCAAACAAATAAAGTAAAGCCACAGAAAGTATAAGATGGTAAGGTTACTTGCAGCACATTCATCAATCTAGATTGTCATATGTGTTGGCCTTCTGAAGCAAAGCCAGCCAATCAGTCAACTGCAGGTTTATCATCACTGGCTTATCTTTCTGATATTTGTCCTGCTTCCATGGTGCTGGTTTATTCTGATGAGCTACCTGGTTCTTTCTCTGGGACCTACTGCTCTTTGGCTCCCCCTTTCGGACCCTTATACAATTAAGATTTTCTTCCTTTATCTACACACAAGCATTCCCTTTAGGCCCTTGGTTGTGTTATTCACAGTGGATGTTGGAGCATTTCCTGATTGGCTAGGCTCCCTTTTTAAGGGCAACTTGTTTTACACAAAAGTTTGATAGCATGTGGGAGCTTAAATTTTCCCTTAAGTGGCCTTTGTTGCCTACCTTACCCACCCAGATCTTGAATAAACACTGCTTGCTCTGACTTTGCTTTAATATTTGAGTTCATGTCCTTTTACTATGGTTACTTCTGGCAATGATCCCTGACCATACACCGTACTATGTACTATGCTCCTTTAGCGCTTTCTGCGCTCAGCTATCTTTGACCCCAGCTTGTTTCTCTATATATCTGCCAGTTTATCTATTGTCTGTTCTCTGACAACCCTAAAGCTCAGCATAGCTGTCAAGTGTCTGAATAGAAAGTTGATCATGCTTACTTACTAGGAAAAGCTTGTGGCTTTGGGGCTACTGCATCCTTCCCAATTGACTCCATTACATTCTTCAGAGGGTGGAATGTGAAGGTGAAAAGCAGTGCACCAATCATTATAAAGCATGCACAAGTCTCTGTATCTCATGCTGTATTTACAGTGCCTTTAAAAAGTATTCATACCTCTTGAAATTTTCCACATTTTGTCATGTTACAATCAAAAATGTAAATGTATTTCATTGGGATTTTATGTAATAGACCAACACAAAAGTGGCACATAATTGTCAAGTGGAAGTAAATGATAAATGGTTTTCAAAATTTGTAACAAATAAATATGTGAAAAGTGTGGCGTGCATTTGTATTCAGCCCCCTTTACTCTGATACCCCTTGCTAAAATCTAGTGCAACCAGTTGCCTTCAGAAGTTACCTAATTAGTAAATAAATACAGCTGATCTGTGAAGCCCTCAGAAGTTTGTTAGAGAACCTTGGTGAACAAAAAGCATCATGAAGGCCAAGGAACAGACCAGGCAGGTCAAGGATAAAGTTGCGGAGAAGTTTAAAGCAGGGTTAGGTTCTAAAAAAATTATCCAAAGCTTTGAACATCTCACAGCACTGTTTAATCCATCATCTGAAAATGGAAAGAGTATGGCACAAGTGCAAACCTACCATGATATGGCCATCCCTCAAAACTGACAGGCCGGGCAAGGAGAGCATTAATCAGAGAAACAGCCAAGAGGCCCATGGTAACTGTGGAGGAGCTGCAGAGATCCACAGCTCAGGTGGGAGAATCTGTCCACAGGACAACTATTAGTTGTGCATTCCACAAATCTGGCCTTTATGGAAGAGTGGCAAGAAGAAAGCCATTGTTGAAAGAAAGCCATAAGAAGTCCCATTTACAGTTTGCGAGAAGCCATCTGGGGGACACGGCAAACATGTGGAAGAAGGTGCTCTGGTCAGATGAGAGCAAAACTGAACTTTTTTGCCTAAAAGCAAAACGCTATGTGTGGCAGAAAACAAACAATGCACACAACATCCCCACTGTAAAACATGGTGGTGACAGCATTATATTGTGGCTGTGGTGCTTTTCTTCAGCGGCAGCAGGGAAGCTGGTCAGAGTTAATGGGAAGATGGATGGAGCCAAATACAGGGCAATCTTACAAGAAAAACTGTTATGCCCTGTACACACGATAGGATTTTCTGACAACAACACCGTCTTTTTTTTCCAAAGGATGTTAGCTCAAACTTGTCTTGCATACACACGGTCACACAAATGTTGTCGGAAATTCCGAACGTCAAGAACGCGGTGACATACAACACGTACGACAAGCCGAGAAAAATCAGGTTCAATAGCCAATGCGGCTCTTCTGCTTAATTCCAAGCATGCGTGGACTTTTGTGCGTCAGACTTATGTACACACGATCAGAATTTCCGACAAAAGTTTTGTTGTTGGAAAATCTGAGAACCTGCTCTCAAACATTTGTTGGTGGAAATTCTGACGACAAATGTTCTATGGAGAATACACACGGTTTGACTTTCCGACAACAAGCTCACATCCAACATTTGTTGCCGGAAAATCCTATTGTATGTACAGGGCATTAGAGTCTGCAAAAAACTAGACACGGTCGGAGGTTCACCTCCCAGCAGGACTATGACCCTAACAAACATACAGCCAAAACTACAATGGAATTGGTTTATAAAAACTATCCAATGCATGGTGTATTACATGCTGTTCATACTCACTCTATAGGGTCCGTTTCCTGTATTCTGCAAAAAAACTGATTAATCCTGCCGTTCTCTGTCTCCCCCTTCTGTCCAAGTCTCCAATTCAGTTGGTGATTTTGCAGAGCAGTGTTGGCAACTCTACACATGCTCAGTTTTCAGGAAGTTTCTAAGCTGATCATTTCCTCCCTATCACATCTGAGCAGCCCAGGTGACTATAGAGTCACACATGTGGGCATATACACAGTGGTAAATAACAGCCCACTCCATCCCTCCTCCTCTATTTCCACTAACCAGCTAAATGCAATGGGGGTGGGATATTACATGTAGATTGATGGAGGCTTCACCTCCCTGGTATTCTAAGACATCGGCTGGAGGGGCGTGACACTGGCCTGTGTCTGTCAGAATTCCGCCCACACTGTTATTGCCAAAAAATGATAAATATTTGATTTCAAATATATATCTGTATGATGATTTAAAACAGTTTATTGATATTTGTTTTTTTATTTTTATTCTGTATTCCAAAGGCTGTTTTTTATTTTGAATATGTGACCAGCTGCAGAGGACTAGAAGCTCCTCCTGCTTATGTTTCTGTGCAGACAGGCTGGGAAAGAGTTGGGTCATGTGACAACTGTATATGGATTAGGAAAAGGGTACTTAGATTTTTTTTTATTATAATAATTACAGTGTCATAATCCATATATAGAAATAGAAGGGACGATTTAAATTAAACAGTGTGTGTTTAGTATCACTTTAATCAGTTGTTTTGCAGACATACAGAACTGTCCACAATTTCTTCAACTTATACTTGTGACCCTTTTGGCATTCTACCTTTAAGTATCCCTGAAGCTCACGATAGGATATTTCTGACTCTGATTCAGGACCTTCACAGCTTACTCTTGTGGTATATGTTTTTAACCAGGGCATTAGTAAGTCTGACATGCTCAATGATATTTCTAATCTGGATGATGTAAACTCAGCCACGCTTATAAGAGTTCAATATGCTAAACTAGATACGGACACTGCTATGCCTTATAACTGCCTGTCAGGTCACCTTGAGGCGAGGTGACAGATGCACACCGTAGGGATCAGGAGTGCACCGCAAGGTTCTGGACCCTACGGCTGACTGCAGCGAACGGGAGACAGGTCCCACCGGGGTTAGAGCGTAAGATTCCCTGGGGCGCAGAGTCTAAGAGCCAGCAGGTGTTCACCAAAGCCTCGAGTGGTGAGGATGGACTTGACTGCAACTGGCTCCAGGTCGCGGCCCCCAGAGACCCCAGCTCACACCCACAGTAGGCAACAGGAGGATAGGGATGGTGAGGGACAAGGCCAAGGTCGGGGCTACAAGCAGACTGGAAAAGTCAGGGACACGCCAAAAGGTCAGGATCACAGGCAAACAGGGATAGGCAAAGACACGCCAAAGTTGGTAACGGAACAACAGAAGAGCACACGGCAGGTATCAGGAAGCCAAACACACAAAGGAATACACAATGGTTGATCAGCACTGTTGGCATGCAGTGCACAGGTTAATATAGGGTTCCCTGATAGGGCCTGGGGTGGAGCCATGCTTAGAGGAGAGGTTATAAAAACCACCAGGTGGAAGTGGCTGGCCTCTAAGCCTGAACACATGAGGGGAGGTAAGCAAACAGGAAGATCACTGCATAACCATGACACTGCCACAAAAAAATTTCCTGCACCTTCCTTTCTGGAAAATGTCCTGTGTAAAGAATGGAAGTGTTCTATACTATAATGACTCCCCAGTTTATTCCCTTGGATAAGGAATTCCTGGATAACTGATCCCTATCTTCTCTGGATTCTCCAACCTTTCACCTCATCGGACATCTTCTCACCTTGGTGGATAATATCTTTACAGTTAGGGACTTCACTCATGCACGGCCCTCATTAAAGTCCAGTGTGAGCTAGTTGGAACCACTCTGCCTTCTTCTGTGACTTTAATTTCTGAAACCATGTCTCAATGAATCACAAGTATGCCCTGTACACACGGTCGGACATTCCGGCGACAAAATCCATCATTTTTTCAGACGGATTTTGGCTCAAACTTGTCTTGCATACACACGGTTGCACAAAGTTGTCGGAAAATCCGATCGTTCAGAACGAGTTGATGTACAACACGTACGACGGGACTATAATAAGGTCAGTAGCCAATAGCATTCGTCTCGTAATTTATTCTGAGCATGCGTGGCACTTTGTGCGTCGGAATTGTCTACACGCGATCGGAATTTAAATGATCGTTTTTTGTTGTCCGAAAATTTTAGAACAAGATTTTAAACTTTGTGTGTCGTGAATTCCAATGGAAAAAGTCTGATGCCCACACACGATCGGAATTCCCAGCAACACAGTCCGATCGCACATTTTCCGTCGGAAAGTCAGACGGTGTGTACAGAGCATAAGCTCTTCACTACTGCTCTTCACAACTGTGCCGGTCTCGTGGAAGCCTCTAGGTTAGTGTCTTGCATGGCAGCTACGTCTAAATGTACAGGGCTAGGTGGCTATGTACTTGGTACTTAGATGATGCATTTAAACTATGTCTTGTTGACTTGCCTTTTCAACAAAAGCATCTGTTTAGTGATACTCCTAAGCCCTTGTACACACGATCGGACATTTCGACAACCAAATCCGTCGGACAAAGTTGTCATAAAATCCGATCGTACTTAACGTGATGGCGTTATTTTGTTACGACGGGACTACGTTCAGGCTAGTAGCCAATAGCTTTGGTCTAGGAATTTGATCTGAGCATGCATGGTACTTTGTCCGATTGGAATTCTCTACACATGATCGGACAAAGTCCAATCGGAGCATGTTGTCAGAAAATTTTATAGACTAACTTGGTCCGTCGCATACTCCGATGGAAACAGTCCGATGGAGCCCACACACTGTCGGATTATCTGACAACATGGTCCTTTCGGACATTGTCCATCGGAATATCCGACCGCGTGTACAAGGGCTAACAGTGGAATGCCTAAACATCCTGGTTCTTGTTCTGGGTGCCCACTTCTGCTTAGTATATCTGTTTATAACTTTGAAGGATATCAACCTACAGCTGGTGCCACTACATTACTTTGTAGGTGATCGAAATCTTCCTCTCACGCGAACTGGAAATTTTGTATTAATTGTCAGTTTAAATCCTTACCCTCTTATTTACCATTGGGTAGTTTTTTTCCTTAAATTCATTTGGAAACCTAATCTGCCCATACACTGCTAGACGTTTGGCTGAAATAAACTAAATTGGAGCCCAGTCAATGTTTGTTGAAAGAACCAGGTGGAAAATTGTCTGCCAAAAAGTGACTTAATCCAATTAGATGCCGTCGTTGTTTGGATATTTGATGGCCTCAGCCAGTAGAGGAGATTCCTTCATCTCAACCATTTACAGTACCTTGCAAACGTATTCATACCCCTTAATCATGCCCCTCATACCCCAACCATTTACAGTGCCTTGAAAAAGTATTCATACCGCTTAAAATTTTCTACATTTTGTCATGTTACAACCAAAAATATAAATGTATTTTATTGGGATTTTATGTAATAGACAACACAAAGTGGCATATAATTGTGAAGTGGAAGGAAAATTATAAATGGTTTTCCAATTTTTTTTACATATAAATATCTGAAAAGTGTGGCATGCATTTATATTCAGCCCCCTTTTCTCTACTTTAATGCCCCTAACTAAAATCTAGTGAAACCAATTTCCTTCAGAAGTCACCTAATTAGTAAATTGAGTCCACCTGTGTGTAATTTAATCTCAGTATAAATACAGCTTTTCTGTGAAGCCCTCAGAGGTTTGTTAGAGAACCTTAATGAACACACAGCATTATGAAGGCCAAGGAACACACCAGACAGGTCAGGGATAAAGTTGTGGAGAAGTTTAAAGCAGGGTTAGGTTATAAAAAAAATATTCCAAGCATTGAACATCTCAGGGGGCACTGTTCAATCCATCATCCAAAAATGGAAAGGGTATGGCACAGCTGCACACCTACCAAGACATGGCCGTCCACCTAAACTAGCAGGAGGCCCATGGTGACTATGGAGGAGCTGCCGAGATTCACAGCTCAGGTGGGAGAATCTATCCACAGAACAACTATTATACCGCAAACACACTCGGAATTCTCGTTGGAAAAAGCTATGATGGTTTTTCAGACAGAATTCCACTCAAACTTGGTTTGCATACACACGGTCACACAAAAGTTTGCTGAACTTTCGACCACCAAGAACGCGGTGACATACAACACTACGACGAGCCGAGCAAATGAAGTTCAAAGCTTCTGAGCATGCGTTGAATTGTTTCCGAGCATGCGTAGGAATTTTGCGCATCGGAATTGCTACAGATGATCGGAATTTTCCGATCAAAACTTTTTCCGTCAGACAAATTGAGAACCTGCGGGAATTCGGCCAGCAAAATTCCGATGGAGCATAGACGCGGTCGCATTTTCCAATGAAAATGTCTCATCTGTCTTTTGCTGGCCAAATTTTTGATCACGTGTACGCGGCATTAGTCTTACACTCTACAAATTTGGCCTTTATGGAAGAGTGGCAATAAGAAAGCCATTGTTGAAAGAAAGCCATAAGAAGTCACATTTTCAGTTTGAGAGAAGCCATGTGGGGGACACAGCAAACATGTGGAAGAAAGTGCTCTGGTCAGATGAGACCAAAATTTAACTTTTTGGCCTAAAAGCAAAACTCTATGTGTGGCGGAAAGTTACCACTGCACATCACCCTGAACACACCATCCTTGCCGTCAGAGGCGGCTCTCCAATCAGGCAAATTAGGCGGTCGCCTTAGGCCTCGCCCCCCGCAGGGGCCTCACAAATTGCGACCGCCTAATTTGCCCATACCGCAAGCTCCATGATTCGCTGGGACGGCCTTGCATTCTTGGCCTGAAGTCCCGGCGAATCAGATTCCCGCGGCTTGTGCGGGGTGTCTCCGTTCCCGCACGCCGCAAGCTCCACTCCACTCTGCTGTGCATTGCAGCCGGGATCTCTCCCCAGCTGCCTGACACATCGTGCACTGCGGAGCAGAGCGAACTGAACCCGCCCCTCCTCCTCCTCCTGTGCTGTGATGTTTTCCTGTACACAGTGGAGGAGGCGGGAACGAGTCACAGCATTCCCCGAGAGCCGTGCTGGTCTGAGGTCTGTGTAATCTAAACATTAGCCTTGGAGGGGAGGGGGGCATAAAGAAGAGGACGAGGGAGGGGGGACAAGCAGAGTGAACTTGGAGCTATTTGGGGGAGAGGATATCCATCCACCCCCCCCCCCATACCATCCCAGCTCCATTCACCCCACCCCAATCCCGGCTCCAACCATCCCCAGCTCCATCCACCCCACCCCAATCCCATCCCGGCTCCATCCCTCCCCCCGATCCAATCCCAGCTCCATCCCTCCCCCCATACCATCTCCAGCTCCATCCACCCCACCCCGATCCAATCCCGGCACCATCCATCCCCCAATCCCAGCTCCATCCATCCCCCCCATACCATCCCGGCTCCATCCACCCCCCCCATACTATCCCGGCTCCATCCACCCCACCCCAATCCCATCCTGGCTCCATCCATCCCCCCATACCATACCGGCTCCATCCCATCACGGCTCCATCCATCCCCTGTAATATCCCAGCTCATCCACCCCAATCCCATCCCGGTTCCATCCACCCCCCTGATCCAATCCAATTTCCATCCCATCCCAGCTCCATCCACCCCACCCCAATCCCAGCTCCATCCATTCCCCCGATCTCATCCCGGCTCCATCCATTCCCTGATCCCATCCCAGCTGCATGCATCCCCCCCAATCCCATCTCGGCTCCCTCCACCCCCCCCCAATCCCATCTCGGCTCCCTCCATTACCCTGATCCCCTCCCGGCTCCATCTACCACCCCGATCCCATCCTAGATCTATCCACCCCCCCCCCCCCCAATCCCATCCTAGCTCCCTCCATCACCCTGATCCCCTCCCGTCTCCATCCACCACCCCGATCCCATCCTAGCTCTATCCATTTCCCATTCTGGCTCCATCCATTCCCCAGATGCCATTTCAGCTCTATTCCCCCCCATCCCATCCCTGCTCCATCCATTGTGACAGGTTAAGGAGGGAGAGCCACACCAGTACACTAGCCTGCTAAGTGCAGGGGGGTGACACCATGTTCTACCGCACCAGGTGACACCAACCCTAGTGGCCCCACTGTGTGCTGGGGGGACTTTAGGACTTTTGCTACCAGGGGGCTTGGATATGAAATCCACCCCCCCCCCCAGCACATATCTTCTCCCCTCCCAAGCCCCCCTAGCACATATCCTACCCCCAATCAAACAGATGCTGTCTGCCACAAAGGGGTTGCCATGCATTTGATGGGCACAGTAGCTGCATTTGATGGGCACAGTGGCTGCATTTTATGGGCACAGTGGCTGCACTTGATGGGCACAGTGGCTGCATTTGATGGGCACAGTGGCTGCATTTGATGGGCACAGTGGCTGCACTTGATGGGCACAGTGGCTGCACTTGATGGGCACAGTGGCTGCACTTGATGGGCACAGTGGCTGTATTTGATGGGCACAGTGGCTGTGTTTGATGTTTTGTTTTTTGTTTTGTTTTTTCAGTTTGTTTGCACCCCCCCCCAAAAAAATTGTGAGCACCAGCCGCCACTGATCTCTTGTATCATGTCTAAAGCCTCTGACCATCTCCTGTATCATGTCTGCAGTCTCTGATCATCTCCTGCATCATGTCTGCAGTCTCTGATCGTCTCCTGTATCATGTCTGCAGTCTCTGATCGTCTCTTGCATCATGTCTGCGACTCTCTCACTCTGCGGAAGGAACCCCAGAGCCCCCTCCACATTAGAGTTTGCAATTTAAATGCAAGTTGGAACTCTGTGATGTAAAGGGGAATGCAGTGGACTCTGATATAAAGGTAAACTTTGGTCACCAGAGCCCCCCCCCCCTCTCTTACATTAGAGTTCCCCTTTACACCAAAGTCTTCAGGTTGCCCCTTAGATCATGTTCTGCAGCATTCCCCTTTATATCAGAGTTCCCTTGCACTGCAAGGGGGAATCCTACAGACTCTGATATATGGGGGAACTCTGTGCTGACTGGGTTATATTAACCTGACCTTCATGTCAAAGGAAAAATATGCATGTTATATATAATATATATGTAATATATATTTGATTAAAGAAGAATTGGTTAGAGAAAATTCTATAAATGGTGAATTCATAGTTCATAGAATTTAAAACTCTTAATATATGCAATTTATACAGTTAATTTTTATCGCTTGAATTATTTTTCCCATTATGGATGTGAATGGGGCCTCATGTCTCAGATTTGCCTAAGGCCTCGCAAAGCCTAGAGCCGCCTCTGCTTGCCGTGAAACATGGTGGGGGCAGCATCATGACATGGAGATGCTTTTCTTCAGCGGGGACAGGGAAGCTGGTCAGAGTTGATGGGAAGATGGATGGAACCAAATACAGGGCAATCTTAGAAGAAAACCTGTTAGCGTCTGCAAAGGTTGTGAACAAGCACGGTTCTTTTTGTGTGAAGCGCATCAACTGATCATCATTGCAATTTTGTCTGGCTCATGACAATAAATACATTTCTACAGCATCTTTTGGATTCAAGTGTGCGATCAATCTTTTCTTCTTGATAGAGTCTGCAAAAGACTTGAGACTGGGGTGGGGTTCACCTTTCAGCAGGACAACAACCTTAAACATACAGCCAGAGCTACAATAGAATGGTTTAGATCAAAACATATTCATGTGATAGAATGGCCCAGTCAAAGTCCAGACCTAAATCCAATTGAATATCTGTGGCAAGACTTGAAAATTACATCCACTCTACATCCAATCTGACAGAGTTTGAGCTATTTTGCAAAGAAGAATGGGCAAAATGTCTCTCTCTAGATGTGCAAAGCTGCAGACCTACCCCAAAACACTTGCAGCTGTAATTGAAGTGAAAGGTGGTTCTACAAAGTATTCTCTCATGTGAACTGGAGATTTTGAAGCCATTAACCATCAGTTTAAATCCTTACCCTCTTATTTAGCATTGGTTTGTTTTTTTCCTTAAATTCTTCTTGAAACCTAATCTGGTCATACATTGCTTGACTTTTGGTCAATTCTTGCTGAAATAAACTAAATTGGATACATTTTTTCCTTAAATTCTTTTTGAAACCTAATCTGGTCATATGTTGCTCGACTTTTGGCCAATTCTTGTTGAAATAAACTAAAGTGGAGCTTTGGTGGGCCCAATCAATGTTGGGCCTCTGGAAAATTGTCTGCCAAAATTGTCTGCCCCTGATCCAATTAGATGCAATCACTGTTTGGGTGTTTGACGGCCTTGGGTCATAGCCAGCAAAGGAGATTCCTTCGTCCCAGACATTTACTATAGTGTATATGGAGTAATCTATTGCATTTCTCTTGTTCAGTCAGTAGACTGGCTAGCTGAAAGAGAACCTGAGCATTCAAACTGAAGGGCAAATTCAGTTTGAACCCTCAAGTTCTCTTACATTTATATCCCAGCCCCCTTATATCAAACAGTTTCCTCAAATCATACTCACATTACAGTTTCCCCCCTTTAGGTCACAGTTCCCCCTCACCCCTCTACATCACCAGGCATTGGGCACTTTCTAGACCTGTGTCTAGTAGTCATTTTTTTGTGGAGTGCTAACCAAAATTTAGAGTAGTGGTACAACCTTTAGTGTAACCAATTCTCCGCTATTTTCCTGTGAAAAAATACCTGAGGAAATAACAAATGCATCTTAACATATTATTCCCATATGCTGAGCTTAACATTGTAGTGCTACTCAGACCTGTGTGTGTTGCATTCATTAGCTATAGGAGCAATCTTGTTATTTGGAGCAGAGGTACATCTTCTGGTATACTCAGCCTCTGTTAATAACTTGCATTGCAGGACACAAATTTTGTTATGTTTTTTTGGACATTCAGTTCTGCCATGGTGTCACCCAGTAATAACACTGTGCCTGTGGTGGCAGAGCGCTGTTTCCAAACCTTGTGGCACAGTTCCTGTGTGTCCAAATCTCTGAATTATCACTAGATTCCTGTTATTGTTACACATTTTAATATGTGACCGTTATTACCTGGATACTGCTAAGTACTAAAGTATTGTATTACACAACAGCCTCTTATCCAGAGTTGTGTTGCAGCACAGCAGGAATTGCCACATACTGTAGACCTCAGTCATTAGGCTTCATTTTCAACCCTTCCTACCTTTTTTTCTGGAGGAAATGCAGTCAGCCTCTGAGAGCTCAATGCTGATGTCACTCACAACATAAAGCATGCATGCTCTTTCTTGGGCTTCCAGGCCTCTACTCTTCACAAAGTGTCCCTAAACCCAAATCATAAAAAACTATCAATACATGGGGGGTTATTTACGAAAGGTAAATCCACTTTGCACTGCAAGTGTACTTGAAAGTGTACTTGGAAGTGCAGTGCAAAGTGGATTTGCCTTTAGTAAATAAACCCCATAGTGTATTACATGCTGCTCATACTCACTCGGAAACGTTTTCTGCATTATGCAAAAACCTGGTTAATCCTGCTATTCTCTGTCTCCCCCTTCTGTCCAAGTACCCAATTCAGTTGGGGATTTTGCAGAGCAGTGTTGGCAACTCTACACATGCTCAGTTTTCAGTTAATATCTATGCTGATCATTTCCTCCCTATCAAAACTGAGCAGCCCATGTGACTATAGAGTCACACATGTAGGCATATACACAGTGGTAAATGACAGCCCACTCCATCCCTCCTCCGCCATGCCCACTAACCAGCTAAACACAATGGGGGTGGGATATTACATGTAGATTGATGGAGGCTTCACCTCCCTCTTATTCCATCACTCAGATCTCTTCTTTTAGCATGCTATTTGCCTTGTGACACAACTGTTTGGATCCTTTTGCTGCATCCAGTCTAAGTTCTGCTGTATGGGAACTGCAAGAAGTTGATACAAATTCAGGTACATACACTGCTTGAAAATAAAAAAAATACATATCAGGTGTATTTAAACCTAAGTTCAAAATGCTATACATTTCAGCTTACATGTGCTTAGATGTGGTGACTGCATTGATTTTAATTTTTTTTTTGCAGACTTTTACCTGTTGATCCTGCCTGTGACTATTTTCCTGTCCTAGGGTGACAAAGTTCACTCTCTATGCTGTATCTATGGAGGAGTAGTGTTGTCACCCTAAGTTGCACTCCTGATTTGGTCTTCAGAACATCTCCTTGTCTTCATAATATAGGGGGAGTGTTCTATAAGTCACAGAGGAAAACTGAAAAAAACTAATAACACTGTTTGATATTTCAGGTCAGTGCACAGGAAGGTACATGGGTAGCTCAAATGGGCCTCACCTTCCCTGGGAAAAAAGTAGTCCAGATGGCAGCTAATTCTTAAAATCTCACTTGGAGCCAGTTTTATTTAAAAGGTTGCATGACAATCAAACAAAACAAAAACAGAAAATAAATCCTTGCCACCCAGGCACTAACTAAACAGTTCAGGTTCCTGACTCACAGGTGAAGGGTTTCTCCCAGTTACCAACAAAACAAACATAATGCAAACCTTTTTCTTTCTCTCACAAAGTAATCTCCACATCGATAGATCTCTCATGTTTGGCTTCCTGAGTTGCACGCCATAAGCAACCTCTTGCTCCAGTCCTTCATAATTTATACCATCTACTGGGAGTCACTAGTGGACCACAACACTGCCAAAGTGGCCCGGAGAACCTGGCCCAGATTCCACCTTAGTTTCCTAACAGGGAGGGGCTTAGGAGGGGAGAGGGGGAGGGAGGGGCGAGCAGGATTCACTAGCATCCGTATGTGTGTGTGGGGGTACCCCCATGACCCTGATGTGTGCCGTAGCTTTTTCTATCTCCCTCCTTTCCACCCTTACCCTTTTGTTCCCCCCCCTCTTCTTTTATTTAGCATGTGGGGATGAGGTCCTTAATGGGGTGTATTGTTTTTGACAATTGTTATCTCATCTAGATTGCATTATATTGAAACTCTGTATTGGTGGCTCCTAATGAAGAGGACAATGTCCAGAAAATGCGTTGAACCGTAAAAAGGATTATATGCAAACAATTTACCAGTGTTGGATTATTTTTCACATTCTGTATTTTATTATGATGTACTTGAAATTGCTGTACAATACCAGTTTTTATACTGATGTACACATTTTTTTTCTTTTTAACAAATATGAACCAATAACATGCTTTTAACAGTAAAATTAATGCTGTGCCTCTAAAGTCCCATACCATAGTGTAATTGTGTTGTTAGTTTATAGTTGGGAATGTGGCACTTATATTTCTTAAATTTGATTGGACTTGATCCCAATCAATGTTCTCCACCATCACAACATAATTTTTACCTATAGTTTGCTCAGTAAATGGTGGTGACCAACATCTAGAGTATGGAAACATTTTCACAGTGCAATTTCTGCTGAGAGCAAAGCTGCAATTTGCAAATATTGTGCAAAGAAATATTCTTTCCCAAATGCTACAAGGAGGAAAAAACACATTCTTACACGCCAGAGGTTCCCAGAATGAATCGATGAGGACTATAATGAAAGTGCAAGCAGCTTTTGCCTCAAGAGCTCTCATTCCAGAAACACTCTTTCTGCTGCTTCTGGATCATCACAAAGTGTTCCTTCATCTGCAGCATCTGCAGGTAAGGAAGTGCTGCAATCCAATTCAATTTATAAAACTACTCCACACTGAATATTTTTTTAATGTTTCTGTCAATTTCCATTTTTTTTCTGGAAAAAAACAGAAAAGACAATGTTTTTTTCTCATGGCTTCAAAACTTCCAGAAATTTTATATCTCTACCTGGGTCTGGTAAGAGACTAAAAATCATACAAGTTAACCACTTAAACCCCAGACCATGTGGCTGGCCAAAGACCAGAGCACTTTTTGCGATTCCACACTGTGTCGTTTTAACTGACAATTGCGCGGTCTTGCAACGTGGCTCCCAAACAAAATTGATGTCCTTTTTTCCCCACAAATAGGGCTTTCTTTTGATGGGATTTGACCACCTCTGTGGTTTTTATTTTTTGCGCTATAAACAAAAAAAGAGCACCAATTTTGAAAAAAATGCATTATTGCTTACTTTTTGCCATAATAAATATCCCCAAAAAATATATAAAAAAAAATTTTGTGGAATCGCAAAAAAAATGTTTTCCCTTCAGTTTAGGCCGATACGTATTCTTCTTCATATTTTTGGTAAAAAGAAAAATCGCAATACGCGTTTATTGATTAGTTTACTAATAGCGACGATCTGTGATTTTTATCATGACTGCGACATTATGGCGGACAGATCGGACACCTTTGGCGCTATTTTGGTACCATTTACATTTATGCAGCGATCAGTACGATTAAAAATGCATTGATTACTGTTTAAATGTGACTGGCAGTGAAGGGGTTAACTAGGAGGGGGCGCTGCAGGACAGGGAAATGCTTGTTTACATCAGCATTTCCCTGTTCTTCCTCTCCGTGAGATGATCGTGGGTATCCCCACGGACATCGAGTCCGCGGGACCCGCAATCACACTCACGGAGCTCACGGCAGGGTCGTGCGGCGGCGGTGGCGTGCACGCGACCCCACGGTAGCAAATTTAAAGGGACGTACCTGTTTTGACGTGCTCATTTGCCTGTTCGTGCCATTCTGCCGATGTAAATGTTCGTGTGGCGGTCGGAGGGCGGTTAATCTGTTGTCTGCTGGGAACTTGTGCTTTTTACAAGGGCCCCAACTTTGCCGGCCAACTGCAGGTGTTTAACCTTATCTCTCAGAGTAATATCATTGTCTTATTGATTGCACATGTACACTTGTTAAACCTCTCTTCTTTTAGGATATGCTTGGCCTAATACATTTTTGCAAAAACCTCAAGGTGTGTCGGTAAGTACTGGGAGACCGTGGTGTGTCATCCTCATGTGTGCAAAGAAATCACAAATTGATTTTGCTGCTCCTGTGATATTAGCGTGCCAATATCAAAATGATTTACTGTGGGTGTAACCACATCCTATAATTATAAATTACGCAGAAGCACTGAGAGCTCTGACTACATGCAGACCGTATAAATATTGTTATACGTTTTTGAGATTTAAATGAAAGATTCCAGCCATTTGTTTTCCACTGTTAAGTATTGAGCAATATAATCTAGAACGTAATTAGTAACAGTAAATTTTACAGTTCCTCACTTTGCTTTGCAGCACTGTAATCTCACTCCACAAGTGACAGCTTCACTTTAATCTTACCTCTGAAACAAACGCTCACATTAGGATAAATAGGTAAATACTGCAATGCACTGCTGGAATCCATAGATTTTATTACGTAGTTTGGACGCTTAAATATAAGAAGTTAATTTGTAGCTGCTAATCCTACTAAAGTTTTGAATGCATGCTTTCTTTCTCCTCCCCTGTCTCGTTCTCTATGGCTAAGGTCTCAGCCTAATTAAAAAGCACCACATCATTGTTAAATAAAACTGTACCCAGGATTACCCTAATTTCCATATGCAGATTTATCTGCACTGACAGTCCTCTCTTTCCTCTCCATCTCTCTCTCTCCCAGTCTCTCCCCATATCTTTGGGTTCTGCATTGAGAGTGCCTCTGATACCTACGTTCCCAATATCCACATACATGCACACTATCATATCATCTACATAGTAAGAAAATAGGGAATTGCTGTGCCAGACGAAAGAAACGCTGCATGCTCCTGTTTTTTTTTCCCCTCTCTTCTTTTCTAACTTCTCCAGCCTGTGGATCCAGCCGGCCGTGGATATTAAAGCAAAATATCAGGCAGCGACCAGCAGCTGCCTGTGATTTAACACTGTACAAAAAGGGAAAACTCACGCTCTAAAGAAAAATACCTTTTTTATTTGACATGGCAGTGAAGAGTTTTTTTTCCAAGGGATCAACATCTTCATAACTCAGGAGTTCTAATGGACCTGAAAATCTCACCAAAAACACCTATTGGAACAATGAAAGCCAAGGTAATAATTTTTCAATAGATATATTTTCTTGTATCATTGATAATCTAAAGCATTTCAAATAGTATTTGTCTCTAATATCTTTGGGTTAGTAATAAAATATTAGAACAATATTATTTTTTCCACTGATTAAACAAGACTAATAAAAAAAGAAGCGTATGCATGTTGCAAGCTTATGCGTTAGAAAGGTCACCGACGATTAGGTCTTGCTTTGTGCGCTAGAAGCGTTAAAAACATTTTCCGTTTGGATTTCATCTCAGCTCTGTAGAGCAACATTTTCAGACAAATGCATTAAAGCTTCTTGTGTATTTTTACTTTCATGTAAATATTTGAACTTTGATTAAAACAGTAGTTTCCTGCAATAAAGTAATGAATGTTGCAAAATTAAGTACTGTATTTAATTTGTCTGCTGTAAAGCAAAAGAATAAGGTAATAATTTTTATTGTACTATTCAGTCTCAAGACGTTCTCTGTGTTAATTGGGTTAAAAAAATTGCAGCACTTATTAGAAATTCTAATTTCACAATGCAGCGCTGACAATACGCTCAGCCTGTGAATTATTCACATCTTTAATTTGCTCACTTAATGACAGCGTTCTGTAATCAGAGAGCAGAGCCTGCTTCCCATGCATTATGTATGACGCTCAGGACTTAAATGCAGGACATTATGAAGCTCTCAGTGGTTAGGTAATTAGTTTTCCACAAGGCGGTACTTAGATATTAAAGTACTGGAACGCATATTTCAAACAAACTGCACGCTGTAACTAATGATGTTTTATCCCAAGACAGCCTTGTTCCAATATTTTTTCTAAAGAAGCACTTGTGGATCCTAGAAAATAAAGACAAGTATAACATGGTGTGTTGGAAAAATATGAAGTTGGTTACATTTTTATTTTACATGTTTTTATTCTTGCCTTAATGTCCTAACACAAGACCTTAAAATCGCTTTTCTTTTTTTATTTCTTTATAATGCTTTTCTGCACAGTGAAACACAAACAATCTTTCTAGGTTTCTAAGATATTTGAACATATCTGATCCTTCTTATATCGAATTTTATTGTAACTGCATTGTGCTGTGCAGATGACGCTATATAAATCCTGTGTAATAATAGTAATAATTGAGAATTATCTTAGAATAAATCTGAACTGTGCGAGTGGCCTCTTGAAAGTTTATGCTTTATTACCGTATATACTGTATAGTGCAACAGTTTTTCAGCATCTGGCACTAATACTTGACCTAACCATACAAATAGCATGGGCCATGGATTTCAAATACGTACCTATTATACCTATTATTATATATCAAATACGTACCTATACGTAGGTATAGGTAGCTATACGTACCTATTATCGGGATGGAGGCACTTAACTGTGCTTCAAGTCCCAAATCCCACCCTTTTCGCATGGATTTCAAATTTGCTGTTGTAATGAGTCAAAATACTTGCTGTACATTAATGTTTTAATTCAAGTCCCGACTCACTGTGACGTAGCATGGTAAACTTATCATAGCTACCTGCTGGAATTCTGGATAGATATCAGAATTGGTTTCTGGTATATGCCAACAATGACATCATTTATGATGGACTTACCAGAGTCTCTGACAGACTCTGGGCAGAAAACTTAAAACTGTTCTAAATCAATTAGTGCTGTAATTTATCAACCTCAGTATAAAAAAAAAAACATTTTCTACCCTCTAAAAGCATATCTATAGCAAAAAAAAAAAAAAAAAAAAGAAAGAAAAAAAATGATATATATATATATATATATATATATATATATATATATATATATCATATTTATATATTTATTTACTGTATATAATAGGATTTTTATATACAGCTTACCTGTAAAATCCTTTTCTTGAGAGTACATCACGGGACACAGGAGCTCATTACATAGTGGGTTATATAGGTCACCTCTGGTGATTGGACACTGGTTAACCCCAATTAAGGAGAATTCCTCCCCTATATAACCCCTCCCATATGGGAGGCACCTCAGTTTTGTAGCAAAGCAATAGGAAACCATGTAAAACCCAAGAGGGGCGGGAGTCGTGTGTCCCGTGATGTACTCTCAAGAAAAGGATTTTACAGGTAAGCTGTATATAAAAATCCTATTTTCTTGATCATACATCACGGGGCACAGGAGCTCATTACATAGTGGGATGTCCCAAAGCAATTCTCAGATTGAGGGGAGGGAGACACAGATCATAATTATAGACCGCCATGGGCCGGAGGACCTAAACTGCAGCCTGCAGTACACTGCGCCCAAAGGCGATATCCTCTTGCCCTCTGACATCCACCTGATAGAATCTGGTGAATGTGTGGACTGATGACCAAGTTGCAGCCTTACAGATCTGAGCCCGGAGGCCTGGTGATGCACTGCCCAAGAAGCACTTACAGCCCTAGTAGAGTGCGCTTTCACTTGAAAAGGAGGGATTTTTCCTCTAACACTATGCTTGAGAAATAATCTGTCTAAACCACCTTGAGAGAGTGGATTTTGATGCCACCTGGCCCTTCCTAGGGCCTTCCGGCAAAATGAATAAGCGATCAGTTTTCCTTATCTGAGCCGTTGCTTGAAGATAGATACTGATTGCCCTAACCACATCCAAAGTGTGCAAGGATTCTTCTTCTGCGGACTGTGGGTCCGGAAAAAAGGATGGTAGGATTACATCTTGATTCAAATAGAATCCCGAAACCACCTTGGGTAGAAAGGACCTGTTGGGGCGCATGACCACCCGGTCCTTATGAATAATTAGATACGGCTCTTTACTGGAGAGAGCTGCTAGTTCTGACACTCTTCTAGCCGTGGAAATGGCTACCAAGAAAACCAATTTTTTGGTCAAAAGAACTAATGAAGCCAGATGCAAAGGTTCAAAAGGTTGCCCCTGCAAAGCTGAGAGAACCAAATTTAGATACCATGGGCATACCGGAGGTTTGACTGGCGGCCTTATCCGCATAGCCCCCTGGATGAAAGCCCACCACCAGGGAATGTGATGCAAGTGGCTTCTGAAAAAATACTGACAAGGCCGAAATCTGCACCTTGATAGTGCTTACGGCCAAATTCATTTCTAGGCCTGACTGGAGAAAGGCCAAGATCCTGCTAATGACATACTTTCTAGGATGCCATCCCCTGAGTTCACACCAGGAAACATATGCCCTCCCGATTTTGTAGTAAATAAGCCTGGAGGCCGGCTTTCTGGCATTAACCAGAGTAGAAAGGACTGGCCCCGAAAGCCCACGGTCTCTCAGAATGTGGGTCTAAGCAGCCAAACCGTCAAATTCAGACTGTGTAAAGCAGGATGGTAGATTGGACCCTGTGAGAGCAGATCTGGCCGGAGAGGGAGGATCCATGGCCTGCCTACGGCCAACTTCATGATCTCTGCGTACCACGGTTTCCTGGGCCAAGACGGGGCTACCAAAAGGACCGACTTCGTTTCCCTCTTGAATCTTCCCAGGAACCGCGACAGAAGCGGGCACGGGGGGAAAGCATAAATTAGATTGTACTGATCCCAGGGAACTGTCAGAGCATCTGACCCCTGAGCAAGTGTATCTCTTGTTCTTGACACGAATTTGTCCAGTTTTCTGTTGTACCTGGACGCAAACAGATCTACGTCTGGAGTACCCCACCTGCGACATATGTCCAAAAACACATCGGGGTGCAGAGCCCATTCTCCTGGGCACAACTGCTGGTGGCTCAGAAAATCCGCCTGCCAATTTTCCACTCCTGGAATGAAGACTGCAGAAAGGCATGGAACATGCCTTTCTGCCCAGACAAGTATGCGATTCACCTCTTTTTGCGCTACCAGACTCCTGGTACCGCCCTGGTGATTGATATAGGCCCCTGCTGTGGCATTGTCGGACTGAACCCGAACAGGGAGACCCCGTAGTCTGGAAGACCACCTTATGAGAGCCATATAAACTGCCCGAATCTCCAAGACATTTATGGGCAATAGCCTTTCGATCGCAGACCATTTCCCCTGCGAGCATGTCTCCTCTAACACTGCTCCCCAGCCTATCAGGCTGGCATCTGTCGTAATAACCTTCCATGGAAGTGGAAGAAAGGTTTTGCCTTTCAGCAAATTCTCGGTTTGTAACCACCAGACGAGACTCCTGCGTGTCCCTGGGGATAGACGCATAGGAAGATCCAAGGATTGGGGATTCCTGTTCCAGACCGCAAGGATGCCTCTTTGCAGAGGCCTTGAGTGGAACTGGGCAAATGGAACGGCCTCGAAGGAGGCGACTATTTTCCCTAACAGTCTCATGCATAACCGAATGGGGGAAGATTTCCTGCCCAGAATTAGGCGCACCAGATCCCCAATGGCCAAGGCTTTTGGCCTTGGAAGAAACACCTTGCCCTGAGCGGTGTCGATAAACATACCCAGGTATTCCAACCTGGTAGCAGGCTGTAGGGACGACTTTTCTAGGTTTATAATCCAACCTAGATGTTCCAGGTGTTCTAGTGTTCTGGAAACACTGTGGTTCAGGAACGCTACTGTTTTTTCCATGAGAAGCAAGTCGTCTAGATAAGCCATGACGGCTATACCCTGAGCTCTTAGGTTTGCCAAGAGAGGGTCCAGAATCTTTGTGAAGACTCGAGGGGCCGTAGCGAGCCCGAATGGCAAAGACAAATTGAAAATGGCGCCACTCTACCGCAAACCTTAGATACCTTAGGTTGCCACATGGAGATATGCATCCTTGATGTCTATTGATGCCATAAACTCTCCCCCTTGCAGGGAGGAGACCACAGTGCGAATTGACTGCATTCAGAAGGACCGGATGTGTAAAAACCGGTTCAGACCACTTCTACTATCACCCCTTGGGATAGTAAGTGATCCAAGGCCAGAAATAGCGGTTTTTGCTTTACTGGATCCCTGGGGATCCTTGACCATAGAAAGATAGAAGGTGGAATCTCCTGAAACTCTAGCTTGTAGCCCAGAGACACCGAAGAGATCACCCACTTGTCCCGGATCTCTTCCCGCCAGGCTTCCGCAAACTGCCGAAGCCTTCCCCCCACTCAGCCGAGCGGGGACGCCCCTTCACAAGGAAGCTTTCGGGCTCTGCTTGGCAGGCTTCCGCCCCCAAGTCTTTTTCTGCCCTTAGGCCCGGCCTTGAGCCTTTCCTGTAGAGGAGGGTTGAGAAGGCCGTCGCCACTGTTTAGAGCTTGATGCTCTGGGAGAGAGAGAACGCCTAAATGACGGACGTTTGCTCTTTTTGACTGGAAGGAGAGCAGATTTACCCCCTGAAATTTTTTGGACGAATTTGTGGAATTCTTCTCCAAACAGACGTTCCCCTTTAAACGGGAACCCAATCAAATGCTTCTTGCATGATAGCTCAGCTGGCCAATTTTTTAGCCATAGGGCCCATTGCATGTGTACCAACAGGAGAGATAAACGAGATGCTTGTTGGACAGAATCCAAAATCGCATCAATCATGAAACACAGAATTTGAGGTATTTCTGCATAATTCTCCACTTCCTCACTGGGAAGGAGGCCAAGCATCCACTTAACCTGTTCCTTGAGGAACTGACACAACCCCACGGCTGCGACTGTGGGTTGCACTACAGCGCCAGTCATGGAAAAGCAGGCTTTTAATAATGTTTCCAACCTCTTATCAGTTGGATCATTAAACACCTGAGCAGTATCCAATGGACAGGTCAGGTTTTTATTCACACAAGAAACAGCCGCATCGACAGATGGGAGCCCCCATTTCTTGGTGAAACTTTCCTCCAGAGGATAAAGCATAGAAAACCTTTTAGGAGGAGTAAACAGTTTATCGGGATGTCCCCAATCCTCATACATCAATTTATCCATTAAGGGATGAATTGGGAAGGAAAAAGCAGTCTGTGGGATTTTCCTGACTGATAGGGAGGAAACAGAGCGACTTCAGCAGCAGGCATTCTGAATGTGGTACGTACCAATTCAGTATAATACTGCACCTGTTTTCTGAGCGCCTGGGAGGAGGGGACTCTCTCCTCTTCCTCTGATTCCTCCGACTGCTCAAGATCCCTGTCCCAAGATAGGGATCTCTCCTCATTGTCAGAAGAATCATCTGAGAGAGGAATCTCAGCAGAGGGAGGGGATCTACCCCTTTTCCTGCTATCTTTCAGGGAAGCAGAAATAAAATCCATTATTTTCCCTTCAAAACCCTCCAATGTAGCCCTAAGGGAGTCCTCAGTGACGTATACCGGGGCTGGGACATTAGGAGAGGCTGCAAAACCTGACAGGGGCACTGACTCGTCCTGTGAGGCTGGCTCCAGTCTTACAGGGGGGGATGGTAACTTACAGGCATTTTTAGAACCCCTGGACCTAGGCGGTGATTTACCAGTGCCTTTGTTACCTCCCCCTGAGACCCTCTTACGAGGAGACATAGTCCTAAGCTACAAAGCAGAGGTACTAGTACAAAGTGTAATCACTGTTGTGCTAAAAGTCTCACAATAACATATATATGCTTAATACTGCACAACCTGATGCTGAGTAGGTGTCTAAGGTTTGCCTGGATCCAATCCCCCGGGATGCTTACTGCCCACAGCTCCTGTGTCTCTCACTTACAGTCCCCTGACGCTCTGGGCTTTTAAAACTGCCGCCTGGCGCCTGCGCAGTACAGCGCCGTGCACACCAACGTGCACGGCTCACAACCACACTCCCCCCTCCTCCATTAGCCCGGGAGCGCGCGTGTGCACGAGGACCGCCGGAATCCAGGGGGAGAAAAGGAGTCTCATCAGAGCTGCGTGGAACCCCCAGACTACGAGGGACCCCTGTATTACCTTGTTGTGGCAGGGACTGCAGTGGAGACGTGAGACCTCTGGAGAACCAGACTTCACTGAGCGTGTGTACTGAAAGGCATGTAAGTATGCATCAGGCTGCTCTTACTCCCTCTAGTGGTGGAAACCAGGTAAGACATACAACTACTCACAATGAAGAAATCCATCATATACTTATATATATAGGATTAACTTCCCTTACCTGTCCTCGCCACAGGAATTGCTGAAACAGACCAATTCCAGCCTTCACCCATCACGGCGAGCAGTGTTAGCCAACCTTCAGGTTTATCTGGGGCTCTTTCTCAGAAGAGCCTCCTACCTGGACCTTGTAAAAGACTCTGCCAGAAACTTTTGTGCGCTCTGTGTAAACAGTACACCAAGTCTGGTTTTCCCAGAGCCCAGTCTTCCAACAGGAGAGGACTTACAGGCCAAACCTCGTTTCTTCGGCTGACGAGGCCCGGGTACCATACCATCTTGGGAGTCAAATATCGGCCCGAGATATGGATCCGGTTTGTTGTAGCCCTTAGGCCCCCACAGGAACCTGCGCAGAGCACATGTTTTACGTGACCAATCACCACAGACACTGGTGAAAAAACTGAGGTGCCTCCCATATGGGAGGGGTTATATAGGGGAGGAATTCTCCTTAATTGGGGTTAACCAGTGTCCAATCACCAGAGGTGACCTATATAACCCACTATGTAATGAGCTCCTGTGTCCCGTGATGTATGATCAAGAAATTGCATTTTACTAATCTTGCATTAGTTTTTTTTTTTTTTTTTTAGGTTCACCTGGTGATCTGACCTGTAAATCGGTTATTTTCCAACTTGCATTAAAGTGGCACAAAAGGAACTAATACTCACCTATTCTCCAATTGTTTGACGCCCGCAAGGCCCCTCACCGGAGTCTTCTCACCTTCTTCTTCTTTTGGGTCTTCTTTTGGGTGTCCTGATTGACCACTGTGGAATGACATCACTTCTGTGCATGCAATGGCGACCCATCCACAGAGGGCGCATGGGCACAGCCCCCCTATCCATGCGTCCGGCCCCCTGATCTACATGCAGGGCGCCAGGTGCATGGATTTCAATGGGTGATTTTTTTTCTAAGCACTTGATTAGAGCCAGAGGCTCTAATAGGCTTAAAAAAAGGATGGGCTCGGGGAACACAGAGCACTGCGCCCTGAGCCCACCCAGTTGTGTGACAATAGTGAAACGAGAAGCGATCTTATTGGCCAAGGAGGAGGAGGGAGGAGAGGAGGCACACTAACACTAACCTTCCCATGGGTTGACAATGCTGCTGTACAACGGTGGCTCTTGTTGCTCCTCCATAGAGTGTAGCCACCATAATACAGGAAGATTACCAGATGGCAAGATCACCAGATGAAAATAAAAGAAAAAAGACAAATAAATAAAAATAAATGCAGCCATCACATTTAAGGACCGGTAAGCTGCAATATATTACATTTTTGTTTTTGGGATTACAGTGCATTCGCAAAGTATTCACAGCGCTTCCCTTTTTCCACATTTTGTTATGTTACAGGCTTATTCCAAAATGGATTCAATTCATTATTTTCATCAACATTCTACAAACAATACCCCATAATGACAATGTGAAAGAAGTTTGTTTGAAATGTTTGCAGATGTATTAAAACTAAAACTAAGAAATGGAAAAAAAATCATATGTACACCCCTCACATTTTTGTAAATGTTTTATTATATCTTTTCATGTGACAACACTGAAGAAATGACACTTTGCTACAATGTTAAGTAGTGAGTGTATAGCTTGTATAACAGTGTAAATTTGCTGTCCCCTCAAAATAACTCAACACACAGCCATTAATATCTAAACCGCTGGCAACAAACGTGAGTACACTCCTAAGTGAAAATGTCCAAATTAGGCCCAATTAGCCAGGTTTCCTCCCCAGTGTCACGTGACTCATTAATGTTACAAGGTCTCAGGTGTGAATGGGGAGCAGGTGTGTTCAATTTGGTGATAACGCTCTCACTCTCTCATATTGGTAACTGGAAGTTCACCATGGCACCTCATGGCAAAGAACTCTCTGAGGATCTAAAAAAAAAAATTGTTGCTCTACATAAAGATGGCCTAGGCTATAAGAAGCTTTCCAAGACCCTGAAACTGAGCTGCAGCATGGTGACCAAGACAATACAGTGGTTTAACAGGACAGGTTCCGCTCAGAACAGGTCGACCAAAGAAGTTGAGTGCACATGCTCAGCATCATATCTTAGAGGTTGTCTTTGGGAAATAGACGTATGAGTGCTGCCAGCATTGCTGCAGAGGTTGAAGGGTTGGGGGGGTCAGCCTTTCAGTGCTCAGACCATACACCACACACTGCATCACATTGGTCTGCATGGTTGTCATCCCAGAAGGAAGCCTCTTCTAAAGATGATACACAAGAAAGCCTGCAAACAGTCTGCTGAAGACAAGCAGACTAAGGATATGGATTACTGAAACCATGTCCTGCGGTCTGATGAGACCAAAATAAACGGATTTGGTTCAGATGGTGTTAAGCGTATGGGACGGCAACCAGGTGAGGAGTACACGGACAAGTGTGTTTTGTCTACAGTCAAGCATGGTGGTGGGAGTGTCATGGTCTGGGGCTGCACGAGTGCTGCTGGCACTGGGGAGCTACAGTTCATTGAGGGAACCATAAATGCCAACATGTACTGTGACATACTGAAGCAAAGCATGATCCCCCTCCTTTCGGAGACTGGGCCACAGGTCAGTATTCCAACATGATAACAACCCCAAACACACCTCCGAGACGACCACTGCCTTGCTAAAGAAGCTGAGGGTAAAGGGGATGGACTGGCCAAGCATGTCTCTGGACCTAAACCCTATTGAGCATCTGTGGGGCATCCTCAATTAGAAGGATGAGGAGAGCAAGGTCTCTAACATCCACCAGCTCAGTGATGTCATCACGGAGGAGTGGAAGAGGACTCCAGTGACAACCTGGGAAACTCAGGTGAACTCCTGAGGCAGTGCTGGAAAATAATGGTGTCCACACAAAATATTGATATTTTGGGCACAATTTGGACATTTTCACTTAGGGGTGTACTCGCTTTTGTTGCAAGTGGTTTAAACATTAATGACTGTGTGTTGAGTAATTTTGAGGGGACAGCATATTTACACTGTTATACAAGCTGTACACTCATTACTTTACATTGTAGCAAAGTGTCATTTCTTCAGTGTTGTCATATGAAAAAAAAAACTAAAATATTTACAAAAGTAGGGGTGAGGGGTGTACCCATATTTGTGAAATACTGTATATAAGTATTCACAGGTTTTGCTCAATACTTTGTTGAAGCACCTTTGGCACCAATTACAGCCTCAAGTTTTTTTTATTATGATGTTACAAGCTTGGCACACCTATTTTTGGGCAGTTTCTCCCATTCTTCTTGGCAGGAGCACTCAAGCTCCAGGTTGGATGGGGAGCGTCGGTGCACAGCCTTTTTCAGATTTCTCCAGAGATGTTCAATCAGGTTCAAGTCTGAGCTCTGGCTGGGCCACTCAAGGACATTCACAGAGTTGTCCCGTAGCCACTCCTTTTTTGTCTTGGCTGTGTGCTTATGGTTGTTGTCCTGTTGGAAGATGACCCTTCACCCCAGTCTGAGATCCAGAGCACTCTGAAGCAGGTTTTCGATAAGGATGTCTCTGTACATTGCGGCATTCATCGATCCCACAATCCTGACTAGTCTCCCAGTTCCTGGCACTGAAAAACATCGCCACACATGTTGCTGCCACCACCATGCTTGACTTTAGGGATGGTATTGGCCTGGTTTCCATCAGATTTGACGCTTGTCATTCAGGCCAAAGAGTTCAATCTTTGCTTCATCAGACCAGAGAATTTTGTTTCTCATGGTCTGAGAGTTGTTTAGGTGCCTTTTGGCAAACTCCAATTTCAAACAAACTTTTTTCACGTTGTCATTATAGGGTATTGCTTCTGGAATTTTGAGTAAAATAATGAATTTAATCAATTTTGGAATAAGGCTGTAACATAAGAAAATTTGGAAAAAGTGAAGTGCTGTGAAAACTTTCCAGATGCACAGTAGATATGCTTTAAAGGCAAGCTCCGCTGATACAGTCACCACATGAACCATTTGGGGCTTATGTATATCAAGAAGAAAAATTCCTCTAGCAACAAATCTGCTTTGAGTGGTCATTTATGTAGTCCAGAGGTAAAATAAAAATAAAGTATTCTGATTGTTTTTTTACTCACCAGAAATGTACTTTGCCCACTGTAATTTAATGTTGAGTTTAACTTTCTGTTTCAATCTACCACCTGCTTTGATTTTTTTTAAACTGGAAATTATTTTTTATTTATAGCAACCATGAAAGTAGTGGCAGGAGTACAGAATTCTCCAGAAATGTTCCATGTTTATGTGAATGGCTGTTTTTTCATTTTTTTTCTGTAAGTCTGCACAGATGCTGTAGGATTACTGCAGGGACCCTAACTTATTTTTTGATACAGATAACATATAGGTGCACTGGGCATGGCATGTTTGTCCTATTAAGACACAAGGACTAATTATATGATTATAGCAGACAGAACCTCTCTTAGTGCTCAGTTTGAGGACGTTACTGCAATGGCCTTAGTATTTGCAGAAAAGAAGCAAATACTTAAATTGTTACTTTAGCTAAAAACATGAGACTCTGTAGACACACAGATTAGGAGTGCCGGGACTACCTCTCCCCATAGCCAGCAGCTGGCTATGGTAGTCCCACCGAAGAAGAGGAGGAGCTGAGATCGCCGCTAGGGACCCGAGAAGAGAAGGATCGGGGCTGCTCTGAGCAATATCTCTGCACAGAGCAGGTAAGTATTATGCCCTATACACACGACCGGTTTTCCCGTCGGAATAAACTCTGAAGGTATTTCAGACAGAATTCCGATGGAATTCCGCTGAAGCTGTCTTGCGTACACACGATCACACCAAATTCCGACCATCAACATGTACGATGGGACTAGAAAAAGGAAGTTCAATAGCCAGTAGCCAATAACTTCCATCTCGCACTTGCTTCAGAGCATACGTTGTTTTTGGTACGTCGGAACAGCATACAGACGAGTGGTTTTCCTGATAGGAATTTGTTCCGTCTGAAAAATGTAGAACATGTTCTCTTTCTAGGTCCATCAGAATTTTCGACGTAAAAAGTCTGATGGGGGCATACACACGGTCGGAATATACAATGAAAAGCTCCTGTCTGACTTTTTCTGCTGGAAATTGCGACCGTGTGTACGGGGCATAACATATTTATTATTTTAATTTAAAAAAAAAAGTTGAGTTTGGTAACACTTTAAGTAAATATTTATTACCGAAGACTTGTACAGTTACAGTATGCACCTTTTACATGGCTGTTCCGATCAACCCCACCTGTCCATGTTTCAGGTGGGCCTGGTCATAAGGTCTATGCAGCCCTATTGACAGGTGGGTGTATAGCCACCTACCTCCGGGTCCATTGTGCTCCAAAAACAAAATAGAAGAGGACAGTGTCTCTTTCTGTTTTTGCAGACCAGGTCAGAAGCAACCTGATGTAAGAGGATGAACGAAGTCTATTTTCACCTGGCCACCCATAGGTCTGCCCTGTCCGCTCTGAAGAAACAGGACGGGCACGGATGTGACATCCATCTCGTCCGGCTCTGATCAGCAGGGAGTCTGCTCCAGGTGAAAGGGGGGCTACTGAAATGTCCACTTTTGTTTATTTTTTTCAATTTTTCTAAATTTATAAACTTATTAACCACTTTCAGACTGGACCATTTTGCTGGCCAAAGACTAG
The DNA here is from genome assembly GCF_037356315.1 of Lithobates pipiens. Taxonomy (NCBI): domain Eukaryota; kingdom Metazoa; phylum Chordata; class Amphibia; order Anura; family Ranidae; genus Lithobates; species Lithobates pipiens. The sequence goes on along the minus strand of NW_027507758.1, from coordinate 311,378,973 downwards.
ACCACTTTTTGCGATTCGGCACTGCGTCGCTTTAACTGACAATTGTGTGGTCGTGCGACGTGGCTCCCAAACAAAATTGAAGTCCTTTTTTCCCACAAATAGAGCTTTCTTTTGGTGGCATTTGATCACCCCTGTAGTTTTTATTTTTTGCGCTATAAACAAAAAAAAGAGCGACAATTTTGAAAACAACGCATTATTATGTTGTGGGTTTTCTATTTTTCTAATAAGACTGTTTACTTTTGGCCCTTTCTTTCAATATTTCTTATTTCCTTAGGGTAATTTTGCACGGGCGAAGCTCTATTTTTTCTTCCATTTAAAAAACAGAAGCAGATCTAAACAGATGTCAACCGACAAATGGTCAGTTTTTGCCTCTGCTTTCAGGAGCCAGCACCCGCCATCACCTCATCAGCTGTTAGCAGGGTTCCCTGCTGACAGCTGAATGTAAGATCAGTTGGTTGCTAAGGAGCAGGAAGCCAGCTGCTGCGTCCTTAACCACTTCAGCTCCGGACCAATAAACACCTTAAGGACCAGAGGTCTTTTTCCAATTTCGCACTGTGCTGCTTTAACTGGTAATTGCGCGGTCATGCAATATTGCACCCAAACGAAATTTGCGTCCTTTTCTTCCCACAAATAGAGCTTTCTTTTGATGGTATTTGATTGCCTCTGCGATTTTTTTTTTTTGCAATAAAAATGGAAAAAGAGCGAAAATTTTGAAAAAAAAAGATATTTTCTTCTTTTTGTTATAAGAAAAATCGAATAAACTAAATTTTAGTCATACATTGAGGGCAAAATTTATTCAGCCACATGTCTTTAGTAAAAGAAATGTCAATAAGCGTGTATTTTTTGGTTTGCGCAAAAGTTATAGCGTCTACAAACTAGAGTACATTTTCTGGAATTTACACTGCTTTTAATTTATGACTGCCTATCTCATTTCTTGAGGTGCTAAAATGGCAGGGCAGTACAAACCCCCCCCAAATGACCCCATTTTGAAAAGTAGACACCCCAAGGAAATTGCTGATGGGTATATTGAGCCCATTGAATATTTATTTTTTTTGTGCTAAGGGATTGAATAATGACAAAAAAAAATAAAAAAATTTTACAAAAAGTTGTCACTAAATGATATATTGCTCACACATGCCATGGTTATATGTGGAATTGCACCCCAAAATATATTCCGCTACTTCTCCCGAGTATGGGGATACCACATGTGTGGGACTTTTTGGGAGTCTAGTCGCGCACGGCACCCCGAAAACCAATCACCACCTTCAGGATTTCTAAGGGTGCAAATTTTTGATTTAACTCCTCACTACCTATCACAGTTTCGAAAGGCCATAAAATGCCAAAATAGCACAAAACCCCCCAAAATGATCCCATTTTGGAAAGAAGACACCCCAAGCTATTTACTGAGAGGCATGTTGAGTCCATGGAATATTTTATATTTTGCCACAAGTTGCGGGAATATTACAAACTTTTTTTTTTTTGCACAAAGTTGTCACTAAATGATATATTGCTCACACATGCTATGGGCAGAAGTCAAATTACACCCCAAAATAAATTCTGCTGCTTCTCCCGAGTACGGGGATACCACATGTGGGGGACTTTTTGGGAGCCTAGCCGCGTACGGGACCCCGAAATCCAAGCACCGCCTTCCGGATTTAAATATAAAATGCTACCAAAAAAACTGTTAGCGATCGCAGGGATCAGGCCTGACTCTGCGATCGCTGCAGTTATGTGTTTAGTGTTTTGTAAGTGACAGTGATCGATCGATACTGCACTTGGGTGGGCTGGGCAGAGGGGCAAAACGCAGGTGCTAGCAGGTATCTGGGCTGATCCCGCTAACAATGCGTTTTTTTGGAACCCTAAACTGCTGGGGATGCTAGTATAGATCTGATCAGATCAGATATTGATCTGTTCAGATTCTATACCACTACGGGAGGTGTATGCTTTGCGCGTGGGTGTTAGCGGTACTGGCACTAACCTAGCGCTGCCTGGGGCGACACAGACCCTGACCCTAAAACCTAATTGATATCACCCGCCGGGTGATCAGGGGGTTAAACCTTTATTGGGTAATAAATGGTGGGTGCCCTGATGCTATAAAAAGCAAACTAACCAGAGTCCCCCGTAACACTTATACGGTGATCAGTGGTGAAAGGGTTAACTAGGGGCAATCTGGGGGTTCAAATTTTTATTAGGTAGTATATGGGGGTCCCTGGCGCTATATAAAAACCTGACGGGGAACCTAAATAACTAACTGGCTAACCAGCGTCACCAGTGACACTTATACTGTGATCGCTGGTGAAGGGGTTAACTAGGGGCAATCAGGGGGTTAAAACCATTATTGGGTAGTATATCGGGGTACCTAGCGCTATAAAAACCTGGCGGTGAACCTAAAAAAATAACTAGCTACCTAGCGACAGTAGCGACACTGATGCAGCGATCAGAAAAATTATCGCTTAGTGACACTGGCAAAAGGGGGTGAAAGGGTTAACTAGGGGCAATCAGGATTTTAAAACCATTATTGGGTAGTATATCGGGGTACCTAGCGATATAAAAACCTGGCGGTGAACCTAAAAAAATAACTAGCTACCTAGCGACACCGATGCAGCGATCAGAAAAATGATCGCTTAGTGACACTGGCAAAAGGGGGTGAAAGGGTTAACTAGGGGCAATCAGGATGTTAAAACCATTATTGGGTAGTATATCGGGGTACCTAGCGCTATAAAAACCTGGCGGTGAACCTAAAAAAATAGCTAGCTACCTAGCAACAGTAGCGACACTGATGCAGCAATCAGAAAAATGATCGCTTAGTGACAGTGGCAAAAGGGGACGAAAGGGTTAACTAAGGGCAATCAGGATGTTAAAACCATTATTGGGTAGTATATCGGGGTACCTAGCGATATAAAAACCTGGCGGTGAACCTAAAAAAATAACTAGCTACCTAGCGACACTAGCGACTCTGATGCAGCGATCAGAAAAATTATCGCTTAGCATTATCACTGGCAAAAGGGGGTGAAAGGGTTAACTCTAGGGGCAATCAGGGGGTTAAATCTTTATTGGGGGGTGATAGGGGGCTACCCTGGACCTAACACTAACTGCCCTGACAGTTTTTACTTTTACAACTGACACTGAATGCATTGATCAGTAAAGAAATGATCAATGCAATCAGTGACACTGTGACTGGGGGGGGGGAGGGGGGGCGGGGGGTTTGTGTACCTACGTGTACCTATGTGTCAGTGTAGTGTTTTGGTGCACTTACTTTGTGTCTTCTCCTCGTAGTCCGGTCAAAAAGACCGCCCCGAGGAGAATGACATCACTTCCTCCTTCCTGTGTAAACAATACACAGTGGGAGGAAGTTCGTCATTGGCCAGGAGCGATCGAGAGGGGGTGGCCAGAAACCAACGGCCATCCCCTCATCACGGATCGCTCCCGGAGGGAAACGGACCGCCGTAGCCAGCGGGAGGGGGTCCGATCGGACCCTCCACCCGCTGGAAGGCAGGCACGTACATCTACGTGCTTGTGCCTGCCTGTGCCATTCTGATGACGTAGAATGGCAATACGGCGGTCCTTAAGTGGTTAACAACCAATGAGTCAACAGCAGCCAGCGAGCTTCCCCAATGACAGCTGAATGTAATAAAAAACATTTCCAACAATAAGAAAATTGTGAAAAAAACTGCGTAGGGTCCCCACCAAAATCATTACCAGACCCTTAGAAATTGAAGGGGGGTTGGGACTTTAAATGAAGCAATTGTATAGAGAAAATGAACAATAAATAAGTAATAATTAAATATTTAATTGATGACATTCATCTACAATCATAAAGAGTATAAATTTATTTCATATATATATATATATATATATACATAATGCACATAAAGCATAGACATAAGTAGAATAATACAGTCAAAATGGCGCATGATCAATGTCAAATAAATAAATATATAAAAAGGAGAGACTGATTTAATAATAAAAAATTAAATAAATAAAAATAATAATAATGGGAATAAAAAAAAAAAAAAAATGGGAAAAAGGATATAAATGCTATGGCACTGAAATGCCACAGCGACAGACCCAAGACTGGCACGTGTACCCACAAGATATATATATAAGTCTATTGGCTAATATAAAAACAATATCATAGAGTATTGATAATAATTAGGTAGGGATCAATCCATATGGAATACAACTGTGTCATTTAGTATCGCTCGGCGCGTTTCGTGGATTATTCCACTCATCAGGAGCAGATTATTTATGTTGAGTATGTGTGTTAGCATAAAGAAGTGTGTGATATTTAAATTATATTGTGTTGTGAGCATAATATGATTATAAAAGGGTGATTATCATGATATAGGAATTGAAAAAGAAAAAATATTAATGATGTGTGTGATTAAGTGAATGAATAATAAGTGAGGAATTATATGAATGGGACAAATGAATAGTGAGAGTGTATGATTATGACAGCATGAAAAAAACCCACCAGTCAAGAATGGAACAAGCAGAAAAAATCAAAATGTGAACCATAGAAAAAAGAGAGACAAGGCTCCAACCTAAAGAAAAAAGGAAAAAACATACCATGATGCTGCACCAAAGCAACACCGGCATAAAAATACACCAGGTGTGCAGTACCCCCAGACAGGGACCGGTCCGATGGACGGCCAGCTCTGAGTGGGGGATATCTATATATGCCGCCAGCGCCACACGGTGAACCAATGGGGGGGCGAGACCTAACCAGGACTGAGTAATCAGTCCGTAGCCGGCACTGAAACTCCCCCGTGGAGACAACCGGATATTACAGCTGGGCGCCGGCGTGTGACGTCGTCCCAGGCATCACACACGCGGCGTACCCACCGCCACAGCTGAATAGCTTGACGGGCGTGGCGCCGATGCGAGGAGGGGTGTCCGCCCAGATCTCCCAAACATAGGAGAAGAGGGAGGACCCACTGATCGCATCGCAACTCCCGCGACGGGGAACAGAACCAAAGCTAAATCCCTGCGTCAAAGTAACCACACGAAGCATGTCACCAGTCAGGCGGTGAGCCTGCATAAGATGTCCAAAAGGGAGCCTAACCTGTGGGAACAATGGGCCAGCGTCAGGAATACTGTCTGTCAAGATTATATATGCCATATACACGGCCAATTTATGTTAATACAAATATATAGAAAGAATAAAAATAAAAAATAAGCGGCTTAACAAAGAATTTCCAAAGAATAAGAACAAAAAAAGCTAGACCCAGGGACGGCAGGGGAACACTGCCAATCCCTTTTATACAATTGCTTCCATCCCTAATCCCTATAATTTTTTTATTTTTTTTATTTTTTTCCCTAGACATACCTCCTTCACTCATTACACCATCATCACGTCAGGTCACACTGAAATTGGACGTTCTCTTTGTACACATCCTCTGTTCGTTAGATGCTGCACCTTCATATTATGCCGCCCCAGCTCCCGTGGTGGGGTCTATTTCCGTGGCTCATCCTGCGCCGGTCACCATGCGCGGCATGCGCTATCTGGGTTGGTGAGTTTGCTCAGTGAGCCCTCTATTGGCATACAACATTATATATAATTTTATTTTAAATATTGATATATTTTATATACCTTTACAGGAATCTCTGGTACATCTGCTCCTGATGAGTGGAATAATCCACGAAACGCGTTGAGCTATACTAAATGACACAGTTGTATTCCATATGGATTGATCCCTACCTAATTATTATCAATACTCTATGATATTGTTTTTATATTAGCCAATAGACTTATATATATATCTTGTGGGTACACGTGCCAGTCTTGGGTCTGTCGCTGTGGCATTTCAGTGCCATAGCATTTATATCCTTTTTCCCATTTTTTTATTTTTTATTCCCATTATTATTATTTTTATTTATTTCATTTTTTATTATTAAATCAGTCTCTCCTTTTTATATATTTATTTATTTGACATTGATCATGTGCCGTTTTGACTGTATTATTCTACTTATGTCTATGCTTTATGTGCATTATGTATATATATATATATATATGAAATAAATTTATACTCTTTATGATTGTAGATGAATGTCATCAATTAAATATTTAATTATTACTTATTTATTGTTCATTTTCTCTATACAATTGCTTCATTTAAAGTCCCAACCCCCCTTCAATTTCTATCGATTATCGGGATGGAAGCATTATGTTTTGCTTCATTTAAAGTCCCAAAATTCTCCCCCTTTTTGCTTATTACCAGACCCTTATCCGAGCATGCAGCCCGGCAGGCCAGGAAAGGGGAGGAACTAGCGAGCGCCCCCCATCCTGAACCATACCATGCCACATGGCCTCAACATGGGGGGGTTGCTTTGGGGCGGGGATCTCTGCCCCTCCACTCCAAAGCACCTTGTCCCCATGTTGATGGGGTCAAGGGCCTCTTCCCCACTATCCTAAGCAGTGGTTGTGGGGGTGCATGGGGCTTATCAGAATCTGGAAGTGCCCTTTAATAAGGGGTCCCCATATTCCGGCCCCCCATGTGAATGAGTATGGGGTACAGTGTACCCCTACCCATTAAAAAAAAGTGTCAAAAAGAAATAAAAACACAGAGACAGTTTTTGACAATTCCTAATTATTAAAAATAAAAAAATGTCCAGCTTCAGTCACGATGCCCACCACACCACTGGACCCCCCAAAAAAAGTGGCAAAGGCTTCCTGTCGACTGCCTTCTCTGACATGTGATGTACTTCTTAATATTAGGTAAATAGGTAAGGGGAGGGGCCACATGGCGACATCACCTGGTGGCATCTCTCTCTTGCAACCTGGTTGGTATGTCACAGGGGTCACCTGCTGACATCATTGGATGACGCCGCCCCTTACCTATTTAAGAAACGTCAGACAGAGGAGCAGGCATTCCGCAGGAGCCTTAGACGAGACCGGAGGGTTTTTCGTTTTCTTTTTTTGGGTCCAGCGGTGCAGTGGGCAGCGTGATGGGGATGGATCTACATCGGGGGGACATTTTTTTTATTTTTTTTATTTTTTTTAAATTAAACTTGTGTTGTGTCTTTATTCACTTTTTATACTTTTTAGGTTAATGGGGGAGCGGAATCTGGAGGTTTCCCCCCACAGACCCCTAAAACCAATGCCCAGGTTTGTGGGGAAAAGGTCCTTGTCCCCATCAACATAGGGACAAGGTGCTTTGGGGTGGAGGGGCAGAGCTCCCTTCCCCCCTCTTACCTGGTGGCCTGCTGGGCTTCATGCTCGGATTAGGGCCTGGTATGGATTGGGGGGGCCCACACTGTTTTTTTTACACAATTTTTTTTATTGCTGGCAGTTTTTTTTTTTTCTTTTACATTTTTGCATTTTTTACATTTTTACATTTTTACATTCAGCTGTCAGCGGGGAACCCAAAAATTTGAAATTTGTTAGAAAACGGATGTAAAAAATGGATGTAAACAACAGATGTAAAAACCTATAAAATCGGACTTTCTAACAAAAAAAGTGACGGCATTGATGAAGAAAACAGGTGTGAAAGGACCCTAAACTTAAAAATGGCAATATTTTAGTACTAAACATAAATAAAAAATAAAAAAAATGTACAAAACCGCATGCACTCTTTTTAAAGCATCACATAGCCTTTTACCAAGTATACCCGTTTGGGACAGTAAAGCCGCGTACACACGTAGCCGTCTGTCCGACGTACTTAGTCTGGCGGACGTCCGCCAAACTGTCCGTCGGAATTTTCGAACGGGCTACTTGCCCACACACACGGCACTTTTTCAGCGGACTAATACGGCGCACTAAGTCCGCCGTACTAAGTCCGCTGTACTTTCGAAATGAACGGACTCGCCCACACACGCGGAGGAAAGTCCGCTCATTTCGAGCGTGTCTCCAGGTAGGCGGGGCCCGCGAAGGAGACTTCGCTGGCCCCACCGCCTGGTATGGACTTAAAGGGGAACCCCCAACGCCGAAAAAAATCGGCGTGGGGGGTCCCCCCCAAGTCCACAACAGACCCTTGTCCGAGCACGCTACCCGGCCAGCCAGGAAAGGGGGGCGAGCGAGCGCCCCCCCCCTCCTGAGCCGTACCAGGCCGCGTGCCCTCAACATGGGGGGTGCCTTGGGGAAGGGGGGGCCGCGCGGCCCACCCACCCCAAAGCACCTTGTCCCCATGTTGATGAGGACAAGGGCCTCTTCCCGACAACCCTGGCCGTTGGTTGTCGGGGTCTGCGGGCGGGGAGCTTATCGGAATCCGGGAGCCCCCTTTAATAAGGGGGCCCCCGGATACCGGCCCCCCACCCTATGTGAATGAGTATGGGGTACAATGAAGAAGAAGAAGAAGAAGAAGAACGGAAGGCGGCAGCGGCGACAGAAGACCGGGCCACCGCCTGTAAAAGAGCTATAAGAAGGCGCGGTGGCCCGGCAGAAGAACCGAAGAGGGGGACAAGACCCCCGAAGTCGGGAGAAGAGGCCGGCGGTGAGGAAGAAAGCCGGACTCCTCCGCTAGCAAAAGAGCTACAAGAAGATAGCGGAGGAGTCCGGCGAGAAGACCCCCGAAGACGGAAGACCCCCGGAGCTGTGCAATAAAGTATTTTATCTCGTGTGGTGTGTTTTTTTTTTTGTACTTTTATTTTACAGGTGAATGGGTAGGGGTACATTGTACCCCATACTCATTCACATAGGGTGGGGGGCCGGTATCCGGGGGCCCCCTTTTTAAAGGGGGCTCCCGTATTCCGATAAGCCCCCCGCCCGCAGACCCCGACAACCAACGGCCAGGGTTGTCGGGAAGAGGCCCTTGTCCTCATCAACATGGGGACAAGGTGCTTTGGGGTGGGGGGGCCGCGCGCCCCTCCCTTCCCCAAGGCACCCCCCATGTTGAGGGAACGTGGCCTGGTACGGCTAAGGGGGGGGGGGCGCTTGCTCGCCCCCCTTTCCTGGCCGGCCGGGTAGCGTGCTCGGACAAGGGTCTGTTGTGGACTTGGGGGGACCCCCACGCCGATTTTTTCGGCGTTGGGGTTCCCCTTTAAGTCCATACCAGGCGGCGAGGCCAGCGACATCTCCTTCGCGGGCCCCGCCTACCTGGAGACCTGCTCGAAATGAGCGGACTTTTCTCCGGGCGGGAAAAGTCCGCTCATTTCAAAAGTACGGCGGACTGGCATACACACGGCCGGATTGTCCGCCAAAATGCGAGTACGGCGTGCAGATTGTTGTGCAAACCGAAATTCTAAGTCCGCCGTACTGTCGGGTCAAAAAAGTATGCCGGAGGCTACACACGGGGGGATTGTTTGGCGGACTTGAGTTTGCCGGACTTTTCCACCGGATTGTTTGATCGTGTGTACGCGGCATTATACTTTCCCCTACTGCTCATCAGCAATATAGGAATTCTGGTTCTGGTCAGCATTTCAGGTGCACCAGAAAATATTGTAGTACACTATATTACTGATATGTACAAATAGTAAAGCTAAGGCAGATGGCTTCTGGTACACCATTCTGTACAAAATAGGCCTGTAAACAAAAGCCTCTGTCAGTAAGTTTCCTTAGAACATCACATGAGCTTTATTCTTTAAGCACACTTATCTGTATAGTCTTTGCCTATAAGGAATCTTATGATCCTTTGTCTTGGTAAATTTTTTGGAAAGCAGCCTTCTCAACTGTGCACCACAATTTCAATTCTTCACAGCATGTAATCAACCAACCATTAGTTCTAGATTTTCCTACTACTGACTATCATAACCAACTGGAGTTTGCTGGCTACAGTTGAGGGACTTTTTCAGTGCTGCAACAAAGGAACTATATGTATCTTAAACGAATAATAAGGGCAATATTTCTGGAAAGAGCCAAGTGCCTGTGGCATAGAGACCAGTTATAAGCTAGAAATTAAAAAAAAGCGAGTAATCAAAGTCATCTGAAATATGGCAGACAGTAGTAGAACGTTATTTATCTAGCAGACAAAAGAGGCTTGCTTAGGAAAAAGGTATAGGAGCCCCTGATGGTGGGGATGAATCTATATGCAGGACCACACTGTAACTCTTGAGATTGCCTTGTTGGTGACAGAAAAAAGACAAAACAGAATCTTTAATTCAGGTAGGGAAGCATCCAGGGGAAACATTGATGAGGAAGAATAAAACTATGGGAAAATACAAACTGATACACTAAGGGTTAACAGGGAGAAACAGGTACAACACTGCAGAAAGTCAAATTTATCTTCAACCAATAGGGAAAAACACAAATCAAAAACTTTTCAGAACTGAGGCATGGAAATCAAGCTGAGGGCACACAGTACCAAAACAGTGGGCCTGGGGTAGCAGACTCCTTAGTCCAAACCAGTGATGGCCACTCCATTAGAAGTGCAGAGGTGCCGTCCACTTAATCCATGTGCCTGGCCCCAATCTACATGCGGGGCATCGGACGCATGGATTACAATGTTTTTTTGTTTTTTTTTTAGCAGAGGCTCTAATTGGCTTCAAAAAATAGCAGGCTTGGGGGGGAATAGCACTGCGCCCTGAGGCAACCCAGTTGTGTGACAATAGGGAATTTATATTCGCTATTGTCTTCCTGATTCTCCTCCTGGCCAATTAGGAAGCAGGTCCTGAGATCCAGTTGGTCAGGGAGTTTTAGGCCAATCGGGTCTCAGGACCCACTTCCTGTTCAGCTGGGAGGGCAGTCCAGGAGGGAAGAGGCGGAGAGGACGAGTGGCAGACGGTGCGGAGAGCAGGGAGCTGGTGCGGAAGAGCAGGGGCCGGTACAGAGAGCGGGGAGCTGGTGTGGAGAGTGGTGAGCAGTGCGATTACCTACGATGCCGGCCTGTGTACCGTGGTGGGTTTGGCAGTTGTGGTATGTGCGAGTGAGGGGGGCATGTTTGTTTGCCGTCCTCCCAAAATATTGAGCGCCAGCCACCACTAGGGATGAGCTTCGTGTTCGAGTCGAACATACGTTCGACTCGAACATCGGCTGTTCGCCCGGCGAATTCCAAACGTTATGGCCCGTTCGCACCAAATTCATGTGGCTCTCACGGCCCACAATGCACTGCGCCATCGCAGTGCAGTGCTGGCTCATGATTGGCCAAGCATGCACTGTGACCCCGCATGCTTGGCCAATCAAACCCCCTGCAGCGAGGAGAGCCATGATTGGCCACAGGCAGGATGCCTGTGGCCAATCATAGCTCAGGCTGTGTAGTACACGCCCCACACTATATAAGTACGCCAGCGTGGCGGCCTTGTGTAGTGTGTTGGCGTCTGTAGGAGTTAGTGGGTGTTCTGTATACCTTCAACACAGTATACACCGATCGTTATCGGACGATTTTTCGTTCTTGCTCTTCTGTAGTGGTTGTTGTCTGCGTGCCCTGACCGCAGTATACACCGCTAAATTTACCTATATAGTTAGCTATATTTCTCTTTTTTAATAGAGCTTGCAGTCAGTGGTAGGAGATTGTGCGTGCTGTCTGCATGCTCTGAACCCAGTATACACCGCTATACCCACCTATATAGCTAACTATCTTGCTCATTTTAAATAGAGCTTGCAGTCAGTGGTAGGAGATTGTGCGTGCTGTCTGCATGCTCTGAACCCAGTATACACCGCTATACCCACCTATATAGCTAACTATCTTGCTCATTTTAAATAGAGCTTGCAGTCAGTGGTAGGAGATTGTGCGTGCTGTCTGCGTGCTCTGAACCCAGTATACACCGCTATATCCACCTATATAGCTAACTATCTTGATCGTTTTAAATAGAGCTTGCAGTCAGTGGTAGGAGATTGTGCGTGCTGTCTGCGTGCTCTGAACCCAGTATACACCGCTATATCCACCTATATAGCTAACTATCTTGCTCATTTTAAATAGAGCTTGCAGTCAGTGGTAGGAGATTGTGCGTACTGTCTGCGTGCTCTGAACCCAGTATACACCGCTATATCCATCTATATAGCTAGCTATCTTGCTCGTTTTAAATAGAGCTTGCAGTCAGTGGTAGGAGATTGTGCGTGCTGTCTACGTGCTCTGAACCCAGTATACACAGCTATATCCACCTACATAGCTCTTCTCTATTTGAGCCATCTGCCATCTGCAGGAGTTAGTGGAAGTTGTGTGTGCTTCCAGCACAATATACACTACCCAATTGCTAGTTTTCCCAACTCCCTTCAGGCCATTACCATGTCTGGAAGGCCAGCAAGGAGAGGCAGACAGACGCGAGCCGATAAAAGAGGGCAAGCAGGCTCTGTGTCTAGAGACAACAGTGCTGGTCGTGGACGCGGTGCATCGTCATCATCAGCACGTGGCCATGGGACACGCTTGTCCTTCTTTTCGTCAGCTGGACATGTTGAGCCGCAACATGCCAACGACTTGGTAGAGTGGATGACCAAGCCCTCTTCATCCTCCTCATCCTCTCTCACCCAGGCTCAGGGTACTAGCAAAGCAGCTGCCAACGTATCGTCTTCCCTCCTCTCAATGTCATCATCAGTGACTCCTTCCCTAGACCCACCACGTCCTCCTGAGGAGTTTCCTGAACTCTTTGAGCACAGTGCTGGGTACATGCTCCAGGAGGATGCCCAGTGTTTTGTAGGCTCTGATGATGATACTCAGCTAGAGGAAGGCAGTAGCGTGAATGCAGAGAGAGGGGATGCTCAAGAAGGACAGCAATCTGGCAGTCATGTTCCACAAGCTGCAGCATACTGCCAGGTTTGCTCCAGCGATGAAGAGGGAGGGGATGATGAGGGCACTGACTCCACGTGGGTGCCTGGTAGGAGAGGGGAGCAGGAGGAGGCACATGTCCAATGAGGCAGGATGCCTTCCGGGGGCCAGCTTAGGGGCAGCACACCGACTGAATCTGTGGGCCTTTTTTGAGATGAGTGCATCAGATCGCACCGCTGCTATTTGCAACATATGTCTCAAGCGTATCTCGCGTGGCCAAAACATCAGCCGCTTGGGCACCACATGCTTGACCAGACATATGTTGACCTGCCTTGCAGCTCGTTGGCAAGCGTACCTCAAAGACCCACACCAAAGAACAAAGCGGACCTCTCCTTGCTCCTCATCAGCTGGGATCTCCAACCCCACTAGACCTTCACTCCTCTCTGAAACCTGCTCTGAGAGGAATGAAGGTGTACAATTAGGTGTGTCACAGCCAAGTGCTTCCGGGCACTCTGCTAGCAGTACACCCACGTCCGATTATAGCAGGCAAATGTCTCTGCCCCAGCTGATGGACCGGCGAAAGAAGTTCGCTCCCAGCCATCCACATGCCCAGCTGTTGAATGCTAGCTTGGCTAACTTGCTAGCACTTCAACTGCTGCCTTTTCAGTTGGTAGACTCGGCCCCCTTCCGTGAGTTTGTATAATGTGCGGTTCCTCAGTGGCAGGTCCCCAAACGCCACTTTTTCTCACGGAAGGCGATTCCGGCTCTCTACTGGCATGTGGAAGGCAATGTATCGCTGGATAGGGCGGTCAGCAGTAAGGTGCATATTACCGCTGACTCATGGTCCAGCAGGCATGGACAGGGACGTTACCTGTCTTTCACGGCCCATTGGGTCACTCTTCTGGCAGCTGGGAAGGATGCAGGACAAGGTGCAGTAGTGTTGGAGGTTGTTCCGCCACCACGCCTCCAAAATGCTACTATTGGTTGTGACACACCTCTCTCCTCCACCCCCTTCTCTTCTTCTTCCTCCATGGCCTCTTCCAGTGCTCTGTCCTCAGAACCAGTGGTGCTCCGTAGGCGTTCCAGGGGCTACGCAAGTACGCAGGCAAAACAATGCCATGCCGTGCTTGCGCTGGTTTGTTTGGGGGACAGGAGCCACACTGGGGCGGATGTTTTGTCAGCTCTGCAGGGGCAGGCCGAGAGGTGGTTGAAGCCACGCCAGCTTAAGCCAGGAATGGTGGTTTGCGACAATGGCACCAACCTCCTCTGCGCCCTCCGACAGGGACAACTGACCCATGTGCCCTGTGTGGCTCACGTCCTTAACCTGGTGGTGCAGCGGTTCTTGGGCAGGTACCCGGGCTTACAGGATATCCTAAAGCAGGCCAGGAAAGTCTGTGTGCATTTCCGCCGATCATTTAATGCCTGTGCTCGGCTGGCTGAGCTCCAAAAGGAGTTGAACCTGCCCAAGAACCGCCTTACATGTGACATGCCCACCAGGTGGAACTCAACGTTGGCCATGCTGCAGCGGCTGCACACGCAGCAGAGGGCCATCAATGAGTACCTGTGCGACTACGGCACCAGGACAGGGTCATGGGAGCTCGGTTTTTTCTCACCACGCCAGTGGGGCATGATCAGGGATGCATGCACTGTCCTGTCACAGTTAATTAACAGGGCGTTTAATTACAATTTTTGATGCAATGCTTTGCGGCAGGGCTAATTCCTGCACTAAAACTAGAGTATATGGGAGAGGTTGCAGTGTCGTGGCACCAGCACCAGTGCCTAAGGCCCAATTTTTCTGCCTCTGTTTAACAGGGACATGTAATTACAATTCTTGATATAATATTTCACAGGAGGGCCCGTTCCTGTGCCCACCCAGAGTAACTGTGAGGACTTATAGTGTTGTGGCACCAGCACCACAACCACCAAAGGTCAATTTTTCTACCACTGTTCAACAATGGCATGTAATTAAAATTCTTGATATAATCATTCACAGCAGGGCGCTCCAGCGCCCTCCAAGAGTCACTTTCAGGGCTTACAATGTTGTGGCAAAACCAACACCTTGTTCCACCATTTCTACAGAGCATATAGGGCAGGCCCCTACTTTCAAACATCTAACTTACAAACATCTTCTACTGCAAACGGAAGGAGACAACATCAAGTGAGATGAAAAAAGACGGACGGCAAAACAAATTATACAGGGGTGATAACCATTCCCTATGTTTTCCAAAAAGCTTAAAAATAGTTTTTTTGACTGGAGCTACACTTTAAAAATGTACCAGTTGAAAATTACAAACAGATTCAACTTAACACAACAAATCTACACAGTCCCTGTCTTGTTTGCACCGCCTGTATACTGCTGTTCTGAGTATATAGGGCCTGGGGGCCACACGTATTTCCTTTTTTTAATATGGATACGGGGTTCCCCTTAATATCCGTACAAGACCCAAAGGGGCTGGTAATGGGCAGGGAGGGCTACCCATGCCATTTTTCTCAATGATTTTCAACCATATTGCAGGAACCAGATATAACATTAAAACCGCAAATGACGTTATTTCCGTTAAATGTAATTTTGTGCAGGGACTGTTCTAAACACGGGAAACACGTGGCACTTCACAGGCATACTATAGACACCCCCCAGGCACGATATTTAAAGGAATATTTCACTTTTTCCACTTTAATCCTCATTAAAATCAGTGCTCCCGCCAAAACGGCCATTTTTAAAAACATTTTAGCCATTGACCCATGTCCCCTGGGGCAGGAGCCAGGTCCCCAAACCCTTTTTAGGACAGCATCTTGCATATTAGCCGTTAAAATTAGCACTTTTAATTTCGAACGTTCGAGTCCCATAGACTTCAATGGGGTTCTAACATTTGTACAAATTTAGGGTCCGTTCGAAAGTTCTGGTGCGAACCGAATTTTTACATCTGTCTATGAATGTCTGTTGCAGACATGCATACTGCATGCCCCAAATGGACATTCGTGGACAGATGTAAAATCATAGATTTTACAAACTGTCCTTGAATTTCATAATGGTTGGCAACCCTGGTGCCAGTCCCAAAGCTGAAAAAAAGTACTGTGTGCAGTAATTTTTTCCGGTGATGTGCAGTGTGAGGCGATTTACTGCCTCCAATAGCGCGGTCGGCAATTGTACTTAATAAAATTTCTCTGTGACAATTCAATTTTTACAAATTTGAGATCGGCATTGCGGTAATCCCACTGGATTGCACTACACACCAGCTGCTCGTTGTATCACAGCGACCGGTGTGAATAAGCCCTAAGAGACAGGAGATAGGCAACCATCATAAATGAAAATTTTATGGGATCTTTGCAGTGGAAATTAGTCGGTAGATAGGCACCTGAACATCATTTGTTGAACCAGGACCTACCAGAGTTAAAGTGATTGTAAAGTCACATATATCCGATACTTGAATGATCTTTGTTTTATTTAGCTATAAAGTAGTGTGTGTCCATTTAAAAAAAAATTGAATCCAAAATACCTTCTTTCACAGCGCTGTGCTGCGGTCACGTGACCTCTCTCTGTGGGGCTGAGATTACCCACTGACATCAGCTTGGCAGCAGAGGAAGGTTATGTGACCGCAGAGCGAATTTGTGAAAGAAGGTATTTGGGATTAAGATTTAAAAAAACAAAAACAGATACACTGTACTTTATAGCTATTTAAAACAGAGCGTATCGGGTATATGTATTGCAGCAGAAAAGAGGCAGAGGGAGAGGGGAGGGGTGGGAGCAGATAGGCTCACACACACAGACTGGAGCTGACAGGCAGGGAGGGAGGGGGAGAGGGGGCGACACTCAGAACACAGCGAGATGATAGAGGCACGTAAACTGACTACAGTATCAGTAGTAGTATGGATCAGCACCGTGATTACCATGGTTAGTTCACATAGAGGGACACAGGAACAGGCAGGATCAACCAGGTATTTTACAACATAGAAGGGGAAAAAGTACAATGCAACAGCACTATGCTGTTGTTCATGCTTTAAAGGAACAGGAGTATTTTTTTTAGGGTTACAAACGCTTTAACTGTGAAATTCACGCAACAAACTTAAGGGGCACATGCATAATTAAAACCCTCCACTATAAACGTTGATACTTGATAACGACGGTTTCCAATATTTGCGTACTCCTGTGTGGTTTGATCTTTTCCCTAAGAATCCTTTTGGGCTATCGGACTAAAATGCTTATGAACATCCCATGTATTATCTACAATTGCCTTCTGATAACGGAATGCTCTGACAAACAGAGACCCATTTATAACAGAGAGCTGAACATCCCAATGTTTAATCTACACTACGTCTGCATTTTATGAATAATTCATAATATGCAAACTGCAGTGTAGAGCCTGCAGTTTCATACCGTGTGTGTTCTCCTGAATAATGCTGCTGCAGGAAATATTTATAAGGATAGAAGGAAATTCCAGTCACATGACTTCAACAGGTCATGTGACTATTTCTCCTCCTCCAAAACCTTTTTTATTTTATTTTATATACATTGAAATGAAAAAGCAGAGCATATTTGTAAATCACAACATGTGCATATACATATATCATATAGGGCCATACTAATGCAATGCTTTTTATAAATGAACACTAACGTGGAACATTTTGAATTAAACAGACCGGGCTGGTAGACTTGCATTGAGAGAGTAGAACACTAATTGGTGTAATGCATCAAGTTTTGGCCTCACATGCCACATGCTAAAAAATGGCATAATGTAATTATCATGGATGATAGTAATTGATCAAGAAGAAAAGTTCCAGGCATTATGAATTTCTGCAATCATTCAAGGGAAAAGATTCATATTACTGGAACACTGTTTTTTTTATTGTGCATTGTTTCTTTAAAATTATGAAGACTTTTTTGCTCACTCCTCACTCCAGCCCCTCGCCAAAAAAAAAAAGTCAGCAGCTACAAATACTGTCCAGGGATCCCACGGTGTCGGCATCTCACCAGATTTTTTTTTTCGCCACCACCATTTCTTGTAAGGGAAACCGGCAGTGAAGCCTTGAGGTTCGCTATTGCGTATGCGCTTTGTCAATGGCCTGGCGGTGTGGGAAGGAGGTGGGGGGCCGAACTTCTGGCAGTGGGTACCTGTCAAAAACAGGTATCAATCCCCCCTGAAAAGGCCAAATGTGGCAACGAAGTGGGAAGGACCTCCACTTAAAGAATGATCACTAGCAGTGGGGCTTTGGTCTAGAAAAAAAAGAAGATTTACTTACCAATCCTCTGCTCTGCTCTGCAACTAGAACGGTCCCCACAACCATTTCTTCCATATGCTCCAGTGGTCTAGGGTCCTGAGTAAATACAGTAAATTAATATTCTGGCCAATTTAATGAACGAATGGCCAAGCACTTTAGGCAGACTTTTAACGCTGATTTTCTCCTGCCAGGTGAAAAGGCGTTCAGAAGCATCCAGTGTGTTATATTTTAACCTATTTTTTAAAGAAGTGCCGCCAAAGCTTCCTGTACTTCTGTGACCCTTTTTGAGCCAACAGCGGGCTAAGTTCAGGTGTTAATAAATCCTACAGTATGTGCATCATGTGCAATTTCTACTTAATCACACTAAAAAGTTCTTACATGTCTGTGCATGTGATAGAGCAAAAAGGGGAGGGGGGTGGGAATGAAAGGGTTGGAAACAGCTAGAGGACTGTATGGTATTGTTAGGTTGCTAGAGGATAAGATGAAGGGAGAAAAGTGGGGGCAGGGATGGAGAAACAGGTCGGTAAAGGTGTGGAAGGAGGTGGGCTGCTCCCAAGTACTGGTGAATTCCAATCAATGAACCCCCATGGCTTTCATTTTTTTGAGCACTATAATGCCATCATGGAAAGGAGAGTGTTTTGCTTCTACAACAGGGAGATGCTAATTCAAGAAACATTAATGAGGTGAAGTAAGAGGAAATGCTAATAACATTGTTTAGGTAGGGGCGCAAGTGGAAAGATATGCAGCTGGATTAATCCCAAGGTCAGGATCTGAAAGTTTTTTGTTAATGTATAGATTCCATCTCTAAACATTTTAGTTTTGCAGTGGGCAATCCCAGAATATGTGCTGGTGCTAGTGTCTGTTGGCATCCCCAACAAAGCTGGAAGGACTGGGGGAATAGTATTTAAATTCAGGGTCCTGGCTTAGTGGTTAGCATTCCTGCCTTGCAGCACTAGAGCACTAGGGTCCTCAGTTTGTATCCCAGCCAGGACACTACTAGCATGGTGTTTCCTGCTACTCCGGATTCCTCCCACACACTAAAGACATGTTTGTAGGTTTAGTGGCTCAGTTGAGAGTGCCTAAGATGGCTGCCTCCCCCTAAGCACTTGCTCAGCTGTGAAGGAGGTCCCTAAGTCCCTTTCCTAAGGTAAGATGGGGCGTAGTGAATTAGTGGACAAGTTAACATTTGATGGGACTTAGATAGGCAATGTCATTGAGGATTAGGTCATGGCTTAAATTGCACATGCGAATGCACATGTCGGTCTCGCATGCATATATGCATGTGGTATCACTGTGAAGGTCAGAGTCAGCGCAATGATTCTAGAACCAGATCACCTGAGAATCTCTAAACTGGTAACCTGTAAAGGCTCTTAAAGTGTTGCCTATGTAGATTTTTATGTATAGTAGTTTGTTACCATTCCATGGGCGTGCACAATTTTAAAGTGTGCCATGTTGGATATCTATTTACTTATTTACTTGGCATAACATCATATTTTATATTTTACCAGACAATGGGGAATTATATTGTGTTTGTGTACACTAAAATATATTAAAGTATATATTTTTCCCAAAAAGTTGCGTTTGAAAAACTGCTACACAAATATTGTGCGTCATAAAAAATTGCAACAACCAGCCAATAATTATTTTGTAAACAAAATGCTGATTTTAACATATATACGAGACGTGTCAGAGTTGGCTGGGGGTCACATCGTTGAAGGTGTGGTAGAAGTCTATTGGCTAAAATTGTGGTGAAGAGCTTCAAGTCTACATTGAGTAGAGAGATTGGGTGGTAAGAGGAGCACTGTAATAGAATGACTTTATGCAGCACCAAAATATGAAGCAGAGAGTCCCAGTAGAGTACATAAAAGTATTCAAGCTCCAAAGTGTCAGGAAAGATCCACACATCACCACTGTGAGAGAACCAATCTGATTACCAGACTGCCATTACTCACAATTTATTAGGCCGCGTACACACGCGGGGACTGTTCGCCCAACTTTGTCCGCTGAACAGTGTTTCGGCAAACAGTCCGCTCGTGTGTGGGCTTTCAGCGGACAGTTTCAGCGAACAGTCCGCTGAACAAGGTTTTTCGGAAATTCCGAAAAACTGTCCGCTGAAACCTTGTTTCAGCGAACAGTCCCCTCGTGTGTAGGCTTGTTCGTCAAACTAAGTTCCGCGCATGCTCAGAAAGGATTTACACGCCGAAAGTTATAATGCAGTGTATAGGACGTCGTATTTTTCGTCCCGTCGTACGTGCCGTTCACGTCATCGCGCACGGTTTCAGCAAACTGTTCGTCCGTCGTGTGTGGCCATGTCCGTCCATGCTAATTTTGAGCGGACTGTTTGCCGAAACTGTTTGACGGACAAAGTTGGGCGAACAGTCCCCGCGTGTGTACGCGGCCTTAAGCAGTCAGAAAGCACCTATTAGATGTCACACTCCAGGTTTCCCCTTTTCAGCTTTGGCTGTAATCAAACTTCTCTTTCGGTCACTAGGGGTGAAAGCATCCTGATCCTGATGTACTATGTTGTGTCTTTAGGAGGTCCTTCCAACTAACCACACCTCTCGGTCACCACACATGCTCCAAACACGTGCCTCAGTAGGGTCAGGCTCAAACCTTACAAGTGTACAAACAGACCTCCAGAGTGTAGTAAATTTAAAACCACTTTAATGAGGAGTTCCAGCCTGGATGAAATTTTTTTAAAGTCAGCAGCTACAAATACAGTAGCTGCTGACTTTTAATAAAAGGACACTTACCTGTACTGAGAGCCCGCGATGTTGGCACCCGAAGCCAACCTGTCCATTGGCTCTGTGTGTAGGCGCTGGCATCCTTACTAGGGGAAACAGGAATTGAAGCCATGGGGCTCCACAGCCTGTTTGCTACTGTACATACACGAGTCGTGTGGCACTTTCTGAATGGTCCCGTCATCTTCTGGGACACACACTGGTCTCAGAAGGCAACAGGGGGGGAGGAGGAGGGCACAAAAATCCTGAGTTCTATATTTGCCTGGAACTCTGCTTTAATAAAATAATAGATTACACTCACATACAGTATGTATGAAAGGATGGCCATTGAGTATCTCACATACCCGTCTTATGTCTTATGTGTTTCGTCATCAATTGGCATCATCAGAAGAGAAGTTTGGTTAGAGCCAAAGCTGGAAGAGGAACACTGTGACTATTGACTTTGATTATGGATTACAGCCCCCAGCTAGACTTGTACAGTGAGAAGGAGAGAACTGGACTGAACCAGATAACCTGCTGGGCACTTTGACCTATAGTCAGACTGTGGCAAGAGGATGTGTGACAAGACAAGATGTGTCAAAGATCTCCACCTACAGCGCCAGAGTATACCCAGCTTTACGCAACAGAAAAGTGGAATCGGCGCCACAGAACTACATGGACAATTGTGGATCCCAATTGAGAATGCTGCTGCTTAGTTCTAGTAAAATACTAATAGATCAGGGATATGCAATTAGCGGACCTCCAGCTGTTGCTAAACTACAAGTCCCATCATGCCTCAGCCTCTGGCTGTCATGCTTGTGGCTCTAAGAGTCATGGGAATTGTAGGTCTGCAGCAGCTGGAGGTCCGCTAATTGCATATCCCTGTAATAGATAATGCAATAAATAAGTTTGCAGCGCAAAGCTCTGGAATATCCACAATTGTGTTAACAATTTGTACGAAATATATATTAATTCTAAAAAAGACTTTATATGATTCAAAAATCTCAGCCCTTGAAACAATCTACCCCTCCTCTTATATGTGGAATAACTTAAATAATATTCATAATATGTGAAATCAAGTGAAACAAAAAATTCTCTATATAATAATCTAAATAAAGTGAGATTAGATTATTACTGTTTATAGAGAATTTTTAGTTTCACTTGATTTCACATATTATGAATATTATTTAAGTTATTCCACATATAAGAGGAGGGGTAGATTGTTTCAAGGGCTAACACAATTGTGGATATTCCAGAGCTTTGCGCTGCAAACTTATTTATTGCATTATCTATTAGTATTTTACTAGAACTGAGCAGCAGCATTCTCAATTGGGATCCACAATTGTCCATGTAGTTCTGTGGCACCGATTCCACTTTTCTGTTGCGTAAAGCTGGGTATACAATAGGAGTTTTTTTTTTTTCATTCAACCAATGGGTTGGACAAAAAAAAGTCAAGTGAATGCAGGGATCTCCCCTGCTGGGCTATTGTATTCTGACAATGGAGACTACCTGTCAGAATACACTGATCAGTGTTGCAGTCATTGGCTGCAGCTGCTGATCAATTGCTGGTTTTCTAGCAGGATCATTTAACAGAAGCTGGTCTAATGGTCAGCTTCTGTTGAACAGAGTGGGGTTCACATGAATTTCAATACGTGTATATCCAGTTTTAGTCCGAGAAAGTGATGCGTCCATGGCCTTGCTTACCTCAGATAAGTAAAGGCATGCCCAAATAAGTGAGATGATGTGAGAATTTTCTCTATACTGATGATGAAGCATTTTTGATTCAGAAGAGTCAATAATATTGTGAAGCTTTTTAAATTATAACATGTTATAAATTTCTGGAATCTATAAACCTTCTTCCCTGGACTTGGTTCTATTCGTAGCACATATGATCTCAGCCTGTCCTTTCCTAAGTTGAAGCCAAAATCTTTTTTAGACTTATTAGTGAATTCATACATGTTTCTGTCTATTTTGACTTACCTAGTTTTCACTTTTTGGAAAAGGATTGAGTTAAATTGGTCCCTGAGGATCTGCAACTTGGTAGCTACACTGTGGAATAGGGATTGTTTTTGTAAAGCTTCAAGTCTGTGAGTTTGGTCTACAAGAGAAGGGACCATTTGGGTTGCCCTACTTTGTTCTAAATGAAATGTTTCCACTTTCAGTAAAATCATTTTAAAAACACATATCAAGTTGAGTGAAAATCAAATCCTGTCAGTTATAGGGGATATTTGCACACACTACTGTATCTTACAATTATAGATATATAATTATAATTATATTTTTAATTATATAAAGAGACCATGACTCTTCCTAACATAGTAAACAATATCATAGACTTCTGTTTGAGTACCACAGATATGTCCTATGATAAGAAGTCCTGGAGATTTGAATATAACCGGAAGGTCTTACCTAATCTAATTACCTAATAATTATCTAATAACAGCAAATGGTGGCAACCCATAAGATTAAATAAATCAACTTTCATTTTGGTGAAAATAGATGAGAATAAAAACTGCTGAGCTAAAAAAAGCACAACAATAATGGTGAGTATTCTTATATACATGCTAGAGTTAACGGATTTAAAATGTACAGTATATAAAAATATACATTGCAATATGTTTGAATTAGTGTTGAGGAGAAAGTCGATGAACTTTAACCAACAGAGCTGCCATTTTGCTATGGCCACTGATGTATTAGATAAATTAGACACTTCAAGTTGAGTTTTTATTCATTATAATTTCTCAGAATATTTAAAGTTCACATGAAACAAATTTGATCCTATGAAGATTATAGAAAAGAACCCAGCTATCTTTTTCATATAGTTAGCCACCTCTTTCTTGGCTGAAAAATATCTTATCATGTTCTATATTTAATAAAGATAGTAGCAATCATGAAAAATAATAGGAACTCAGCTATAATGCCTTACATATATCCTTCCAGAATATTGATGAATAAAATCCAAATATAGATTGTTTGCCTTTAGTGCCTTTTTATAAGAAATAGAAACTATTTTGGCTTTTTGGAAAAAACACAAAGCTTTGTCAAATGTGGCATGTCAGCGGGTCACCAACACTTAAAGCAGAAGTTCCATTTTTGGGTGGAACTCCGCTTCATGGCAAGCAGTCCTGCCAGTACTTGGTTGGCCCCAGGACGTATACACAATGCTATAGTGCCTGGCCACCACACCAGGGCAGACACGAACAGAGCAAACAGCAGACTACTTGCAGTTTAACAGACCGATAGCATGGTTCTATGACAATCAAAGTAAAAGGTAGGCTCAGTTCAGGGAATAGTCCAATATCCAATCCAATGACAGTATAGGTAAAAGGCAGGCTGAGTTTAGGGAATAGTCCAATATCGGATCCAGGTCATACACAGGGAAATTCAACAGCAAAGCAGGGAAGACAAATGGGAGGTTTGATCAGGAACAATGCAGATAACTCTGTTTCTATTACAGGCAAGGGATAGAGTGTTCGGTCTGCTTATATCAGGTGACTGACCAGATCAATCACCTTGCAGGTGATCACAGACAGGGGGAATGCAACAGCCAATACCCGGATGCTGCAATGAGGAGCAGGAGCACTAAGTGATCCTGACATACCCCCCCCTCTGGGGAGGGGCCCCCGGAACCCTCAAAGACATGCTGGACATCCATCTCTGACCGTGTGTACAAGGGCTAACAGTGTTCTTGTACCACCAACACCTAAGGCCCAAATTTCTGCAGAGTATATAGGGCAGGTCCCTACTTTCAAACATCTGACTTACAAATGATTCCTACTTACAAACGGAGGGAGACAACAGGAAGTGAGAATAAATCTACCCCTAGGAAGGGAAATTCTCTCCTGTAAGAGTTAATATAGGAAAAAGATTTCTCCTCCACTGATGCTTTATCACCAATCCTTGTTTCCCTAAAAACACCAACTTTTCTAAATCCAATTGTCACTGGGACAGAATGTGAGGTGAAATCTTCTGAATGTGAGCACAGACAGCAAAACAAATTTACAGGGGTGATGTTTTCCAAAAAGCTTAAAAATAGATTTTGTGGCTGGAGCTACACTTACAAAATGTACCTGTTCCAAATTACAAACAGATTCAACTTAAGAACAAACCTACAATCCCTGTCTTTCTTGGGACCACCTGTATACTGCTGTTCAGAGTATATAGGCCCATATTGCCAGGACCCGACATTACATTACAGCCGCAAGCAGTTTTAAATGACTTTTATTCCTTCAGAAATTTAATTTTGTGCAGGGACTGTTCTGAACACGGGAAATATGCGCCACTTTAGAGGCATACTATAGACACCCCCTGGGTACGATATTTAAAGGAATATTTCACTTTTATTTTTTCCCTTTAAGCATCATTAATTAAAAAGGCCATTTTTAAAACTTTTTTTTGCATTGATACATGTCCCCTGGGGCAGGATCCCTGTCCCCAAACCCTTTTTAGGACAATAACTTGCATATTAGCCTTTAAAATTCACACTTTTGATTTCTCACTTTCGAGTCCCATAGACTTTAACGGAGTTCGAGAGTTCACGTGAAATTTCGGTTTGTTCGCATGTTCTGGATGCAAACCAAATCAGGGGGTGTTCGGCTCATCCCTACTGGCCACACAAGAGTTATACATGGGCAACTGGTCAGCAGGTTTAAAGTGGATGTAAACCCGAACATTTTTTTTTTTTTTTTATGTCATAATGTACAGTATAAGATTTCCTATCATTTGAGCCCAGTCTTGCCACAAAGAGTTATTCCATCTCTGAGCAATCTTATTTTATTATTCAGGGATTTAAATCTCAACAAACAGAGAAATATTTTGTCAAATCCTCCCCCTTGCTGTGAGTGACAGGTGATTTACATATCTTGTGTGCTAACCTAAGAGACATGCATTTTTTTTTATTTCCCTCCCACTCCTTTCTTCTGCTGCTCTGCCAGAATTGGATGTTCCCCACCTCAGTATGATTTGGCATGCTGAAGTCATGTGGTTACTTTCCTGTCTTTTCACTGGATGTTAGAGATCATAGCCGAAGTTCAGTGTAAGAAATACACAGGAGAATATGCATATTGACAAGGGGAGTATAGAGGTGGGCGGGGAGTCTACTGATATCACAACTCCACCCACCGAGCTCCAGACAACAGACTCACCCACAGAATATGCAGTTTTTTGGGTCTCATAACAGACAGAGGGGAGACATTTGACAGGTAGGAATACATGCAGGAGGCATGCATATCTTTATAGATAACCCCTATGGCATTAGTTTAGAAAGGATGACATTGGGTTTACATCCACTTTATTGCAATTCTGGATAGAGGTCTGGGACCAGGACCCAATCTCCTCTGCAGCCCAGTGTATGTGCAGATTGTGAAGTTTAAACCAGGAATACCCTAAGATAAGGGGATAAGCAGGAGATGAGATCAAGTAGAAGCTGATTGTTTCCTTATGAAATTCACCAATGGTCAGGGCAATAAGTACAATGCACGACGTCACCAGGTCCATGGACAAGGGAGAGTTATCAATGGCTAAGACTGAGAAGGGTCTGTGCACTTTAGTCACCCGAATTTGTAGACGGTGTGCTAGGTCCCTATCAATGAAATTACTAGCGGCACCAGAATCAATCAAAGTTGAGAGGTGATGAGAATACTTGGCAAAGCTAACAAATAATTTATCTCTGAGGGAAACAAACATAGTATGATCTATAAAAGTGGACCCCATCCTCACTAGACTCTTGGCATTTCTCGGCTTATTAGGACAGTCAGCAACAAAGTGGCCATGGTTGCCACAATATAAACAGAGTCCCTGAAATCTCCTTATAGCCTTTTCCCCAGGGGATAAATGGGTAACATCAATTTGCATGGGCTCATCCTCTCCGGAGAGGTTGAGAGGGCTCAGGAAAAGAAGAAGGGTTGGGCAGCCTACTGATGGGCAAAGAAACAAACCTCTCTGTACGCCTTTCCCATAAATGCCTCTCAATATGGATGGCCACTTTAACGACTTCATTCAATGACTTTGGTTCAGGGTATAGTCTTTGATAGATTTTGATAAGCTGAACTGACTTCTTAGGGCTAGGTTTTTCCACCCTGAGTCAGGTGCCCAGTGGCAGAAATCAGAACACTAATGTTCAGTGGTGCTTTTATCCTGACGTAGTGACCTAAGGTTAGCTGCAGCTGAATGCGCATGGTCAGGATCATCATCAGGGCCGTTTTTAAGGCAGGGCAAAAGGGGCAGCTGCCCTGGGCCCTGTCATTGTTGTGGGGCCCAAAGCAGCTGCCTCATACTTGCCAACTATCCTGGTTTAAATTCCCTCGTCCCTTGAGTTTTTAGTCTTGTGCTGTGTCCCAATATCGCAGTGTGAAGTGCTGCTACAAATGTTGCCCAGCTCTGCCCTATTTTTGTGTAAAGATGACTCATCTGCAGACTCTATGTTTACATGTAAATTACCGACATTCATTTGTAAATAGCGACAGGCATTTATATGTAAATAGGGACAGCCATCGGCATTGATATGAATATCATGCCCCCCTTAGGTCATATCCACAATAATCTCTAGCAACCAATCAAAAGCAGAAATCATGTGCTGTAACCTCTAGCAACTAATCAGTGAGCCGTAATGTGTGCTGTAACCTCTAGCAACCAGCCAGTGAGTGGTAATGATACACTGTAACTTCTGGCAACCAATCGCAATAGCTGCCTGATCGGATTCTGTAAACTGATTTTGAGTCTAGCTGCTATTTATTGTATGTCTCAGAGCAGGTAGAGAGCATAAACTGCATGGGGGGGGGGGGGGCAAGAAAAGTTTTTCCCAGGGTCCAATCAATATTAAAGATGGCCCTGATCATCATACAGTAAACCTAAAGCCTTGACCCAGCCTCTGACTGGGTCATCTGCGGAGAGACTAAAGACTGGGGATCCTCCTGCAACCATGTAATAATCAGGCTGACCTGCTGTGCTTTAGAACCAGAGGAGTGTGGCTTAAATTTAAAGTATAGCATACAACTAGTTTTAACGTTAGAAAACACATGGGGGTTACCTCATTTGCTGAGGAAATTTCCTCAGCAAACAAACGGGCCTGTGTAGTTTCCTTCTTGACAGAAAAAATTTGTTAAAGGCTTGTGATAATGTCACGAATGCCACATCTACCCCAATGCAGATGGTCAGACACTATAGCTAGCTGCTGTGTGCTTCACCTCTAGCAGCCCCCTTTCCCTTAAGGCAAGCAGGCCTACGGGTACTTGGTTGCCCTCAGGACTCATACGCAATGCTACCACACCAGGGCAGATGTGAACATAGAAAACAAAGGACTACTTGCAGTTTAGCAGACAGACAGCATGGTTCTATGACAGTCCAGGTAAAAGGCAGGCTGAGTTCAGGGAATAGTCCAATATCCAATACAATGACAGTCTAGGTAAAAGGCAGGCCGAGCTCAAGGAATAGTCCTATATCCAATCCAATGACAATCTAGGTAAAAGGCAGGCTGAGTTCAGGGAATAGTCCAATATCAGATCCAGGTCATAGCCAGGGAAATCCAACAGCAAAGCAGGGCAGACAAATGGGAGGCTTGATCAAGAACAAGGCAGGTAACTCTTTCTCTATCACAAGCAAGAAATAGAATGTTTGGTCTGCTTATATCAGGTGACTCACCAGATCAATCACCTTGCAGGTGAATACAGACAGGGGAAATGCCACAGCCAACACCCGGATGCTGGAATGAGGAGTGGGAACACTAATGCCCCGTACACACGAGAGGGATTAAGTCTGACAGACTTCCGACGGAGTTCTAGCGGAGTTCCGCCGGAGTTCTGGCGGACTTTTCGACCGAACGGACTTGACCACACACCATCACACCAAACTCCGATGGAGTCGAACGTGATGACGTACGACTGGATTCGACGTAGGAAGTTCATAGACAGTAGCCAATAGCTGCCCTAGCGTCGGTTTTAGTCCGTCGGAGTAGCACACACACGAGCGAATTTTTCGAAGGGGACCGGGTCCGGCGGAGTTCCGTCGGGAAAATTTGAAGCATGCTTCATTTCTAAAGTCCGTCAGACTTTTGCGAAGCTAAAGTCCGTTGCAGCCCACACACGAGCGGATAGTCCGCCGGACTCAGTCCGTCGGAGTTTGGATGTCGAAAAGTCCGCTCGTGTGTACGGGGCATTAGTGATCCTGACAGTGACCCAGAAAGGGCATATGCAAGTTTTATATTGCCTGTTTAATTTAAGTTTAATTTGAAGCAGAAATCCACATTTTAAACAAAATTGAAACATAAATT
This sequence comes from Lithobates pipiens, assembly GCF_037356315.1. NCBI lineage: Eukaryota > Metazoa > Chordata > Amphibia > Anura > Ranidae > Lithobates > Lithobates pipiens. Next base: position 311,350,195 of record NW_027507758.1, on the reverse strand, counting down.
GCTTTGCACTTTTACTGCAATACTCATCTTTAATCTAGTGCTGTCCCCAGAAGAAAGTCCTCTTCTCCACTAGATGATGCACCCTTTCCAGGCTGAATGATGGCCAGCTTCATTCAACCCCCTTCCGTTGAGTCCATTGTAGTGGACACGTCTCTTCAGAGTACTGCAGCACTGAAAGTCATTACTTGAAAATGTTATATGCTGTAGTAAGGTCTGCTCACTGCCATTGATGGATGAGGAAAAGAAGGACCTATGATGTCACAAGATCGTCCAAAGAATTCAAGATCAAAAATATGTAAAACAGGATTATTCCTTTGGAAAATTCTTTTTATGCAAAAGATTTTAAATATAATTTACAGAAACATAAACAACAAACCAGGCATGTAAGAAACTGTCATCTTCGACTAGTACAGCATACTCCTTATTGTAAGTTTGAATTAGTATACTACATACAGAAACTGATTAAAAAACATAAATAGTCCCATAGATAGAGTCCAAATGCCATATCCAGGTAGTGAAAAGAAAAAAAGTATGCAGAAGGGCACATTCAGTACACTAAAGCATATATAAACAATCAAGTCAAACTCATTATAATGTATAATACAGTAATAAAGACAGAATATGGTTCAAGGTTTTCAATCAGTGTCAGTAAAGGTGGAATATTCTACCCACCCCAAACCTTGTCAAACTTGAAGGGTACACCTCTTTTTGAAAATGTGGCTTTGTAGAAGAGGAAAGCGCTATTCACCAAGGCTATCCAGGCTGCCAGGGTAGGTACCAGTTCCAAATAACAAGATTTAAAAAAATATATATATATATTTTTAAAAGCGCCTATATGGTTTAAGATGAAATATATCAAAAGATATGTCACTTCTTTAAAAGCTTTGGTTGGAAAATGCGATCGTGTGTATGCTCCATCTGACTTTTGCTGGCGGAATTTCAGCCAACAAAAGATTGAGAGCAGGTTCTCAATTTTTCGGTTGGAAAAAGTTATGATCGCCTGTACAAATTCTGATGTGCAAAATTCCTACGCATGCTCGGAAACAATTCAACCCATGCTCAGAAGCATTGAACTTAATTTTCTCGGCTTGTCATAGTGTTGTACGTCACCACGTTCTTGGCGGTCGAAAGTTCCGAGAACTTTTGTGTGATCGTGTGTATGCAAGACAGCTTGAGCGGAATCCCATCGGAATTCCGTCGGAAAAACCACCAGTTTTTTGCGACCAAATTTCAGATCCTGTGCACGCAGCATTAGAGTACATTTTCTAATTGTCATCTTGTAATGTATGTTTGTATATCGATACTAGCCCTGCTGAAATTTTAAGATCGGGTTTACAACATTTTTAGTTAATAATGTCAGCACTTTTTCAAGTAAAAAGATTTCATGCTCTGTTAAACTAAACTCCCTGTGCAACAGTATTTAATTAGGCCTCCACTGTGTGAAGAATACTCAGGTCTGAATTACTTGAAATAGTCAGAAGTAATGCTATGAAATATATCCCGTAGTGATAGTTAAATCAGCTCATGACAAATAAAGGTAGATGAGAACCAATTCATCAGCACAAACCTCTAGTCCATGTGCAAGCCCCTGTTCCTTCAATTTACATTAGTTAAATTGCTGGCCCTTATCTATCACTATATGCATACAAGCTTCTGCTGATTTAGTATATTCCTAATGGCAAATATCTAAAAAATAACTATTAATAATATAGCTCTGTGGTTTACTGAAAAATAAGAAATTGTTTGTATTGTTGGAGAAATTCATGACAACTGTCTTAAAGTGAAACAAAACTTAATTTAGGATATAGTATACTATATACAGTACATAATAAACATTCAAATTGTTTATATCAATAGTAGGGATGAGCTTCGTGTTCGAGTTGAACATACGTTCGACTCGAACATCGGCTGTTCGTCCGTTCGGCGAAGTCTGAACATTTTGGTCCGTTCGCGCCAAATTCGTGTGGCGCTCACGGCCCACAATGCACTGCGATGGCGCAGTGCATTGCTGGCTCATGATTGGCCAAGCATGCACTGTGACCCCGAATGCTTGGCCAATCGCAGCGCCAGCAGCGAGGAGAGCCATGATTGGCCACAGGCAGGATGCCTGGGGCCAATCATAGCTCAGGCTGTGTAGTGCACGCCCCACACTATGTAAGGCCGCCAGCGCGGCGGCCTTGTGTAGTGTGTTGGCGTTTGAAGCAGTGGGTGTTCTGTGTACCTTCAACACAGTACACACCGATCGTTTTCGGCCGATTTTCGATCTTGCTGTTGTGTAGTGGTTGTTGTCTGCGTGCCCTGACCGCAGTATACACCGCTATATTCACCTTACCTATATAGCTAGTGATCTATCTTTTATAATAGAGCTTGCAGTCAGTAGTGTTAGGAGCTTGTGCGTGCTGTCTGTGTGCTCTGTACCCAGTACATACCGCTATATCCACCTACATAGCTGTTCTCTATTTGAGCCCACTTGCCATCTGCAGGAGTTATTGGAAGTTGTGTGTGCCTCCAGCACAGCACAGTATACATCTGTATATACCCCTTTATCTCTGGTGTTCTAAAATAAAGGCATCTGCAGGAGTTAGTGGGTGTTCTGTGTACCTTCAACACAGTACACACCGATCGTTTTCGGACGATTTTCGATCTTGCTGTTGTGTAGTGGTTGTTGTTTGCGTGCCCTGACCGCAGTATACACCGCTATATTCACCTCACCTATATAGCTAGTGATCTATCTTTTATAATAGAGCTTGCAGTCAGTAGTGTTAGGAGCTTGTGCGTGCTGTCTGTGTGCTCTGTACCCAGTACATACCGCTATATCCACCTACATAGCTCTTCTCTATTAGAGACCACTTGCCATCTGCAGGAGTTATTGGAAGTTGTGTGTGCCTCCAACACAGCACAGTATACATCTGTATATACCCCTTTATCTCTGGTGTTCTATAATAAAGGCATCTGCAGGAGTTAGTGGGTGTTGTGTGCCTCTAGCACAATATACACTACCCAACTGCTTTTTTACCCAACTCCCTTCAGGCCATTACCATGTCTGGAAGGCCAGCAAGGAGAGGCAGACAGGCGCGAGCCGATAAAAGAGGGCAAGCAGGCTCTGTGTCTAGAGACACCAGTGCTGGTCGTGGACGCGGTGCATTGTCATCAGCACGTGGCCATGGGACACGCTTGTCCTTCTTTTCGGCAGCTGGACATGTTGAGCCGCAACATGCCAACGACTTGGTAGAGTGGATGACCAAGCCCTCTTCATCCTCCTCATCCTCTCTCACCCAGTCTCAGGGTACTAGCAAAGCAGCTGCCAACGCATCGTCTTCCCTCCTCTCAATGTCATCATCAGTGACTCCTTCCCTAGACCCACCACGTCCTCCTGAGGAGTCTCCTGAACTCTTTGAGCACAGTGTTGGGTACATGCTCCAGGAGGATGCCCAGTGTTTTGTGGGCTCTGATGATGACACTCAGCTAGAGGAAGGCAGTAGCGTGAGCGCAGAGAGAGGGGATGCTCAAGAAGGACAGAAATCTGGCAGTCATGTTCCACAAGCTGCAGCATACTGCCAGGTTTGCTACAGCGATGAAGAGGGAGGGGATGATGAGGGCACTGACTCCACGTGGGTGCCTGGAAGGAGAGAGGAGGAGGAAGAGGCACATGTCCAACGAGGCAGGATGCCCTCCGGGGGCCAGCTTAGGGGCAGCACACTGACTGAATCACACCGCAGAGCTCCGCCTGTGCAGGGCGCTGCCTCTGCGCGTTATTCTAAAAGTTCTTTGGTGTGGGCCTTTTTTGAGACGAGTGCATCAGATCGCACCGCTGCTATTTGCAACATATGTCTCAAGTGTATCTCGCGTGGCCAAAACATCAGCCGCTTGGGCACCACATGCTTGACCAGACATATGTTGACCTGCCATGCAGCTCATTGGCAAGCGTACCTCAAAGACCCACACCAAAGAACAAAGCGGACCTCTCCTTGCTCCTCATCAGCTGGCATCTCCAACCCCACTAGACCTTCAGTCCTCTCTGAAACCTGCTCTGAGAGGAATGAAGGTGTAGAATTAGGTGTGTCACAGCCAAGTGCTTCCGGGAACTCTGCTAGCGGTACACCCACGTCCGATTATAGCAGGCAAATGTCCCTGCCCCAGCTTCTGGACCGGCGAAAGAAGTTCACTCCCAGCCATCCACATGCCCAGCGGTTGAATGCTAGCTTGGCTAAATTGCTAGCACTTCAACTGCTGCCTTTTCAGTTGGTAGACTCGGCCCCCTTCTGTGAGTTTGTACAATGTGCGGTTCCTCAGTGGCAGGTCCCCAAACGCCACTTTTTCTAACGGAAGGCGATTCCGGCTCTCTACCGGCATGTGGAAGGCAATGTCCTTGCCTCGCTGGACAGGGCGGTCAGCGGTAAGGTGCATATTACCACTGACTCATGGTCCAGCAGGCATGGACAGGGACGTTACCTGTCTTTCACGGCCCATTGGGTCACTCTTCTGGCAGCTGGGAAGGATGCAGGACAAGGTGCAGTAGTGTTGGAGGTTGTTCCGCCACCACGCCTCCAAAATGCTACTATTGGTTGTGACACACCTCTCTCCTCCACCCCCTCCTCTTCTTCTTCCTCCATGGCCTCTTCCAGTGCTCTGTCCTCAGAACCAGCGGTGCTTCGTAGGCGTTCCAGGGGCTACGCAAGTACGCAGGCAAAACAATGCCATGCCGTGCTTGCGCTGGTTTGTTTGGGGGACAGGAGCCACACTGGGGTGGATGTTTTGTCAGCTCTGCAGGGGCAGGCCGAGAGGTGGTTGACGCCACGCCAGCTTAAGCCAGGACTGGTGGTTTGTGACAATGGCACCAACCTCCTCTCCGCCCTCCGACAGGGACAACTGACCCATGTGCCCTGTGTAGCTCACGTCCTTAACCTGGTGGTGCAGCGGTTCTTGGGCAGGTACCCCGGCTTACAGGATGTCCTGAAGCAGGCCAGGAAAGTCTGTGTGCATTTCCGCCGATCATTTAATGCCTGTGCTTGGCTGGCTGAGCTCCAAAAGGAGTTGAACCTGCCCAAGAACCGCCTTATATGTGACATGCCCACCAGGTGGAACTCAACGTTGGCCATGCTGCAGCGGCTGCACATGCAGCAGAGGGCCATCAATGAGTACCTGTGCGACTACGGCACCAGGACAGGGTCAGGGGAGCTCGGTTTTTTCTCACCACGCCAGTGGGGCATGATCAGGGATGCATGCACTGTCCTGTCACCGTTTGAGGAGGCCACAAGGATGGTGAGCAGTGACAGTGCATGCATCAGTGACACTGTACCTCTTGTCCACCTCTTGGAGCATACGCTGCGTGGAATAATGGACAGGGCACTTGAGGCAGAACAGAGGCAGGAAGAGGAGGACTTCCTTGCCTCTCAAGGCCCCCTTTATCCAGACAGTGTTCCTGCTGTGCCACCCATCACACAGGAAGAGGATGAGGAGGAGGAAGAGGAGGAGGAGGATGATTGTGTCAGCATGGAGGTGGAGGCTGGCACTCAGCATCAGCAGCAGCAGCAGCAGCAGCAGTCTTGTAGGGATGATTTACAGTCCCAAGAAACACGTGGACTTGTACGTGGCTGGGAGGAGGTAGCTGCGGATCATGTTGTCCTTAGTGACCCAGAGGACTCCGGACCGAATGCCTCAGCTAACCTACGCTGCATGGCATCCCTGATCCTGCAAAGCCTGCGGAAGGATCCTCGTATTCTTCGGATCAAGGAGAGGGACCATTACTGGCTGGCCACTCTCCTTGATCCACGGTACAAGGGTAAGGTTGCTGATCTTATCTTGCCATCGCAGAGGGAGCAGAGGATGAGACATCTCCGGGAGGCCTTGCAGAAAGGTCTGTGCAACGCGTTCCCAGAGACTGGGAGGTTACAAACTCCTGGTCCTGGACAACGTGTTGCTGAGGCATCGGTCAGAAGGAGCGGGGGAGAAGGTGGCCGTCTGACTGATGCTTTCAGACAATTTTTTAGTCTGCAGCCCCAAGGTATGATCGGTTCCAGCACCAGCCAGCGTCTGATTTACATGGTGCAGGAATACCTAGGGGCAAGGTCAGACTTGGACACCTTTCCCACCGAAAATCCTCTGGCTTACTGGGTCTTGAGGATGGATCACTGGCCAGAGCTTGCACAGTATGCAATTGAGCTACTGGCCTGTCCTGCATCCAGCGTTCTTTCGGAACGCACCTTCAGTGCTGCTGGTGGCTTTGTTACCGATCACAGGGTGCGCCTGTCCACCGAATCAGTTGATCGACTGACCTTCATCAAGATGAATCAGTCTTGGATCACCCACAGCTACCAAGCACCTGAAGCTGATGTAACCGAATCATTTTTTTTGAAATATCACATCCCTTCAAGATTGCCTATGCTGATGCCGAGTGACTGTCCTGTTATGTTGATTGTCTATCCTCTTCCTCCTCCGCTGATATGTTGGAAGAACGTTTCTGGTTCTGGGTGATGCCATCAGCCCAATTTTTCTGCCCCTGTTTAACAGGGGCGTTTAAGTACAATTTTTGATGCAATGCTTTGCAGCAGGGCTAATTCCTGCAATCAAACAAGAGTATATGGGAGAGGTTGCAGTGTGGTGGCACCAGCACCAGTGCCTAAGGCCCAATTTTTCTGCCCCTGTTTAACAGGGGTATTTAAGTACAATTTTTGATGCAATGCTTTGCAGCAGGGCTAATTCCTGCAAAAAACTAGAGTATATGGCAGAGGTTGCAGTGTGGTGGCACCAGCACCAGTGCCTAAGGCCCAATTTTTCTGCCCCTGTTTAACAGGGGCGTTTAAGTACAATTTTTGATGCAATGCTTTGCAGCAGGGCTAATTCCTGCAATAAAAGTAGAGTATATGGGAGAGGTTGCAGTGTGGTGGCACCAGCACGAGTGCCTAAGGCCCAATTTTTCTGCCCCTGTTTAACAGGGGAGTTTAATTACAATTTTTGATGCAATGCTTTGCAGCAGGGCTAATTCCTGCAAAAAAACTAGAGTATATGGCAGAGGTTGCAGTGTGGTGGCACCAGCACCAGTGCCTAAGGCCCAATTTTTCTGCCCCTGTTTAACAGGGGCGTTTAATTACAATTTTTGATGCAATGCTTTGCAGCAGGGCTAATTCCTGCAATAAAACTAGAGTATATGGGAGAGGTTGCAGTGTGGTGGCACCAGCAGCAGTGCCTAAGGCCAAATTTTTCTGCCCCTGTTTAACGGGGACATGTAATTACAATTCTTGATATAATATTTCACAGGAGGGCCCCTTCCTGTGCCCACCCAGAGTAACGGTGAGGACTTATAGTGTTGTGGCACCAGCACCACAACCACCAAAGGTCAATTCTTCTACCACTGTTCAACAATGGCATGTAATTACAATTCTTGATATAATCGTTCACAGCAGGGCGCTCCAGCGCCCACCAAGAGTCACTTTGAGGGCTTACAATGTTGTGGCAAAACCAACACCTTGTTCCGCCATTTCTGCAGAACATATAGGGCAGGCCCCTACTTTCAATCATCCAATTTACAAACATCTCCTACTTGCAAATGGAAGGAGACAACAACAAGTGAGATGAAAAAAGATGGACGACAAAACAAATTATACAGGGGTGATAACCCTTCCCTATGTTTTCCAAAAAGCTTAAAAATAGTTTTTTTGACTGGAGCTACACTTTAAAAATGTACCAGTTGAAAATTACAAACAGATTCAACTTAACACAACAAACCTACACAGTCCCTGTCTTGTTTGCACCGCCTGTTTACTGCTGTTCTGAGTATATAGGGCCTGGGGGCCACACGCATTTCCTTTTTTTAATATGGGTACAGGGTTCCCCTTAATATGCGTACAAGACCCAAATAGGCTGGTAATGGGCAGGGAGGGCTACCCATGCCATTTTTCTCAATGATTTTCAAACATGTTGCAGGAACCAGATATAACATTAAAACCGCAAGCAGTTTTAAATGGTGTTATTTCCGTTTAATGTCATTTTGTGCAGGGACTGTTCTAAACACGGGAAACACGTGGCACTTCACAGGCATACTACAGACACCACCCAGGCACCATATTTAAAGGAATATTTCACTTTTTTTTTTCACTTTAATCGTCATTAAAATCAGTGCTCCCGCCAAAACGGCCATTTTTAAAAACATTTTAGGCATTGACCCATGTCCCCTGGGGCAGGAGCCAGGTCCCCAAACCCTTTTTAGGACAGTATCTTGCATATTAGCCGTTAAAATTAGCACTTTTAATTTCGAACGTTCGAGTCCCATAGACTTCAATGGGGTTCTAAAGTTCGTTCGAATTTGGGGTCCGTTCGAAAGTTCTGGTGCGAACCGAACCGGGGGGTGTTCGGCTCATCCCTAATCAATAGATTCAAAAAGAATGACAGTTCATTAAGTGCATCTATGGCCAGGCAGAGGAGCAGTGGTGGCCCATCCATAGGGGGCGCATGGGCACCGCCCCCTTACAGGCAGTCACAAAAAAAGTCAAAATTCTTTTTTTTAAATACTGGCCCTTAAAAAAAAATACAAAAAAGGTCCTTAAATGCGATGTGTTCGGACGTTGGACACAGTGTGACGCCAGACACAGTGCACTTATGGGAAGCGCCACGTCTATGCAATCATGAGATTGCAGACGCGCCGCTTCATTTACAGGCTTTTATCCCGCCTTGCGGCGCTTTCCAAAACGCTGATTAGCTTCCTCCCGGCGCTTGTAGTATCTATTACTACGACCAGGCTGTTTGATTGACATCTCAGTTTTATGTCACTTCCTGTTTTCTCTCTCCCAATGTGCCTGCCAGAGAGGAAACAGGAAGTATGAGAGGAGCGGAGCCCTCCATCACCGCTGTACAAGGAGACACTGCAGGAGAGGACAACACACAGCAAGGTAAGTACCGATGTTCTCCCGTGGAGAACGGGGGGGGGGATTCAATGTGACACAGGCAAGGCTGCATTTGGTGGACACAGGCTTCATTTGGTGGGACAAAGGCTGCATTTGGTGGACACAGGATGCATGTGGTGGGACACAGGCTGCATTTGATGGGACACAGGCTGCATTTGATGAGACACAGGCTGCATTTGGTGGACACAGGCTGCATTTGGTGGGACACAGGCTGCATTTGGTGGGACACAGGCTGCATGTGGTGTGACACAGGCTGCATTTTGTGTGACACAGTCTGCATTTTATGGGACACCGGCTGCATATAAGTACAGACTCCACTGAGGACACCTGATGGCATCTGGTGGCAGGCGACGTGGCAAGTGACATGCTCAGGGCTCCCACTGATTCTGCATTATGGTGAGTTGAATGATTTAATTTTGTATTACAATGTAATAGTAGAAATAATGTGCTTCAATCATCCTGACACCATAACAACCATGGTGCCGGGATGATTGAAGTGCTAACACCAGGTGTTTGGAATATCTTTATCTGCTGATTGTTAAACTTTCTAAAATACACATATTTCTATTGTTGTGTAGGATCTGGGCCTGCGGTCCCTCCATCCCTCTCTCCCTCTCCCTCCATCCCTCGTTCATCTCAGACGCTAACCACACCACCTTAGAGTAACGCCCACTATTTCACTGAAACCACACCCGATTTCACCAAGTGGGAGGGGTCAAACGGGAGGATGGGATCTGGCGCCCCATCCTCAAATTTTATCAGCTGCCACTGCAGAGCAGATATCTAGCAAGTGGCAAGGTCAGTACTGCTGTACGTGTGGCACCGCTAGAAGGAACAACAGTTCCCATCAATGGGAATAGTAGTGGGGAATGGGCATTGTGCTCTGTATGTTTGCCAATCTAAACTTTGCTGTGCAGGACAGACCAGGAATCTCCTGGCCTGTCCATGCAATGATACAGTGAAATGCAAATGACGTTAGTGGGCATGTCAGACCAGGAGTATGAGACTCCTGGGTTCTTCCACTACAACAAGCAGGATCGTAACTACATTGCCATTTGCTTACAAAGGACTACACCAGGCATGTTAAAAGATCAATGGCTGTAGAAAAAGCAGGTATCACAGCCGAGGAGAATGACCACTTGCTATGCTGAATTTTTGTGGGGAATAAAGTATAACTAAAGGCAAAACTTTTTTGTTTTGTTTTAGATAGAGTGGAGAGTGATTGGAACTCTTGTTATTTTTTATTGCTGTCTGTGCCCCCATTAAGGGAGATTCACTCTCTCTATTTCTACTGTTTAACATTATCATTAAAAGTAAAAGAAAATCCCATATTTTGGGTTGTCCCCAAAAAATTAATAGAAGGGGAAACTTCCAAAGGGGACATTAGTTCTGGTGATCTGGGGGTCCTCAAAGAATGCCCTTAATTTGCAGGGATTTCCATTTACTTCCTGTTTGATCATGGGGAAATCATCACAATGGGACACAGATGGCGAAAAAAAAATCTGACAGGGGGTTATAACCCTCCCTTGCCTCATCTAAAATGAAAAAATATTTTTTTCCTATAGTTCTACTTGGCTGAATGACTGCATTGCCTAACGTTAAGATATTAAGGTAATATATGAACTGTTGAACTATGAGTGAAGGTAATATATGAACTATTTATTAATGGAATACATTTCCTGGAGTCCAATTAAAAGGTTTATCTCAAACAGACAAGAAATGAACATGTATGAGATGTTTGGCACTTAACGCAAGTGACAAAGTCAGTAGATACTGAGCAATTACAATAAAATTAAATCATTTTTGGTAAAACAAACAAAGATATTTGGTCACGTAGACAAAGTATAATTTACTTATTGAGCACTGTTTATCCGGACAAACAAATACATATTACTTTGTCACCCAAGACCATATATATTGGTCATTTTCACATTTTATTTTGTTGTTCAGTCTAAACAAAGGGGGGAAATCAATGACCATTATGTACTCATGCATGGCTTTACGCGTTTAAACACATCTATACACAAGTATTTTACTGATCATTTTGCAGGAACTTTTCACCTAGAAAACACATGTGTACTAACATTAGTAAACTTTTTATGGCTGTGAGAATGAAGCTTTATATTGGAAGTGCTGTATATTTTTCACGTTGATAGGGCCTTTATTTTAGTTTAGTTTTTTGTTTTTGCTGGAAGATTTCCCTTTAAAAAAGTTGGCCAGCATTGTAACAGGTGGTATTTCCCGGCTTTTATTTCTTTTGTGGGTATGTTTACTTCATGTCTATATGGCCTGTAGAGCATACACCGCTCCTTCACCACTCCAAAGATGTGGCTAGCAGGACTTTTTTCACCGTCCTGCCAGCGCACCGCTCCACTGGAATGAAAGGGGCCCGATTTTTTCAGGCACTATACAGGCGCTAATTTTAGCGATGTAGCACCTGAAAAACGCCCCAGTGGGAAAGGGGCCTAAACGTTGAGCTCAAAGTATGCCTGTAATCGACCTAGTGTACATGGACACTAAGGATAACATTGAGCTGCTTCTACAGGCGGAACACAAAACTGCTGTACAAGCAGAGATTTTTAAGCCAGTGTGCATGGAGTCTCTAGTAAAGTTGGGCCTAATCAAACTGTATCATCTGTGGACTCTCAATTTCCTTAGTAGAACAATTGCTTGTACTTTTTTTATCTAGAACATTTAGATCATCATGCCTAATTAAAGCTGTTCGGCTCCTGGACATTTTTATGCTGTTATATCTTCTGCAGAATTGTTTGCACTAAAGCCCCAGCCTGTGCTCTTTAATCTCTAGTTAATTTGGACCTAGCCTTGCTATTAAAAATTGTCTTTCTACTGGCCAGTTTTACACTGCTGTGTCATCTGTGGTCTCTTAATTTTTGTATAAAGCACCTGCAAACTGGCCAAAAAGCAGGGGTCATCTTATACGCCGGGTTTTCCCTATAATCTACACGGTCTCATGACAACATGAACACATTTTAAGCGCTCAGTGCAGGGTAGAAACAATGACATTTTAAAATACCTTCTCGGAAGAACACATGCTCCAAACAGCCTTTTACCTACAACTGCCAGTCATGGGGGGGGGTTTAATTAAAAGAGAAGTATATAATTACTTTTTTTTAATCACACTCACCTAGGGGGATGCAGCATCGGTCCGATGCTGCATCTGTGCCCCACCTGTGCAAATGATGTAATGGATGGCACATAGTGCTGTTCATACTATCAAAACATGAAGTGATAGCATTGTGTTGCATCAAAATTGAAGCCTCTTGTCGAGTCAGGAGGCGTTTTAAGCCTTTCAACGCCTCCCATTCATGTCTATGGTAGCGCTTTGCAAACCCTCTGGCAGGCAGTTGCAGTGTGGTTGCGGGGAGTTAAGATTTGCTTATTTCCTATAATGGAATTAGCGTTTGTGGAGTGGCTTTAACGCACCTTAATGCTCATCAAACACTTCAAAACTACCCATAGGGCATTTGGGGAACATTTTTAACTTGTCATTAACGCTTGTAAAATGCCAGTCTAGCGCTTACACTAAAGCTCATTAACGCGAGTCTAGCACCCACACTAATGCTATTGGTGTGTTTGTTATGCGCTAGAAACTTAGTTAAGTGTGAACAAGCCCTAACACTGAGAACCGAGGAATCAAACACCGCCGATCGCCTGGTTCTCACAGCTCTCTGACTGTCAGTCACCGGCTCTCTGCTCTGCCACCCCGTGCTTACTGAAGCACTGGGCTGTGGAGGGGGCAGGTGCAGCTGGTCAAGGCATGTGGGCGAATACCTACCATAGGGTAGTGATCTTGACTGAGCTTGGAGCGGCTCTGTGGCATCAACTGACAGTGGGCTTAAGTCCACTGTCTCCTGAAAACGGGTGATAGGAGTGTAAGACGAACTGCAAACCTGTGATCCACAGGAAGAAGTGCAGACAAACAGGCTTTGACTGTATTTCTTCTTTATAGGATTTTTTGTATTTTCAATGTTGCATGGGCAAGAATTTCAGTCTCTCGATGTGCAAAACTGATAGAGACATACCCCAAGCGACTTGCAGCTGTAATCGCAGCAAAAGGTGGCTCTACAAAGTATTAACGCAAGGGGGCCGAATAATTTTGCACACCCCACTTTTCATTTTTTTATTAGTTAAAAAAGTTTAAAAAATCCAATAGATTTCGTTCCACTTCACAATTGTGTCCCACTTGTTGGTGATTCTTCACAAAAAATTAAAATTTTATATCTTTATGTTTGAAGCCTGAAATGTGGCAAAAGGTTGAAAAGTTCAAGGGGGCCGAATACTTTCGCAAGGCACTGTACATGTCCCCAATGGCAGTGTTCAGCTATCTATTCCTTTTTTGACAGTAATTTGCTTATTAGTCCAGTGAGAATTTAACAACATGATTCACTCCCTTCTCTCTAAGTTCAGATTTACCAAATTGTAAGCAAAATTTACTGGAACCTTGGCACATTGAACCTGGGCAGATTACTAGTGCTGCTAGTATCACATATGTAGGTAAAGGGTTTCATTAAATTCTTGGTAGTTACAAAAAAAAAACTGTAAATAGGTCTTACTGATAATGTATACCTATTATAAAAATACAAAAGGATTATCTATCAAGCACAAATAAAACAACATAAATAAAAAAAAAAAATTACATTTGGTTATATTCAGTTAAAAGTAAATTTTTAACATTCTCTGGCCCGTTTGTTTTAAGTAGGCTTTGAAAGAACATTTCAGACATTACCGCAAGTTACGAATCTCTGGTATCTTTGACAGCACTCCAACCCTGTTTGAAAAATGTTGAGCTCATCATAAGGAGGTGACAACCAAACTTATTTTGTAATGTATGGTAAAACTGTGCTATTTTGATGTTTATTGCTTTGGTTTTAAAACTGATTAAGTAATTGCTAGAAAGCTAGCCAAAGGCTAATTTGCGATGATTCATAATACATGGGATTATGGCACACATGATCATTCATAAAGGACTTTATAATTTTGCTTAAAATACTCTTTCAAGTGCAGATGATTGGGGATCGTATCACCACAGAGTGGTACTGTGGATACGAGAATTAAGTATATAGTGCCACGTCCCGATAAATTGGATTTTAAAAAATAGATTTGCAGATGATGGACTTTATAGGCATAACATAATTATAATATATCAAAAAGTGCAGCGCTAAAATACACCTATACATAAAAATGAGTGTAAGTGAAAACAAAAGAAAAAATGTATATAAAATAAAGGAAAATCAATCCAAATATATATAGAACACAGCAGAGGAGATACATCATCTGGTTGGAAATCCTTCTGTTTGGGCCATCACAGCCCCTCTGAGCCTTTATGACACATTACTATATGGTAGATGTGTCCAACCTATCCGGTAAGAGTACCCACCTCTTCCAGTGATAATCCATTAGTCGGTTGTAAGATCTGCTGTGTTCAGGGTTGTTTAAATCCCAAGAGTCTAATTGATATCAGCGGACATCTATATAACCATCATTATTGGGACTCTAGTCACTGTTTTTTATATATTTGGATTGATTTTCCTTTATTTTCTATACATTTTTTGTTTTGTTTTCAGATACACAAATTTTTATATATAGGTGTATTTTGATATATTGTACTTTTGAACTTGGTTTGTTTGTGTGCTAGCAGCTTGGCTGTGTTCATTCACAGATTTTGTTTATTTATTCATTTATTACCTACATTTATTTATTTATTTCTTTTTTCACTTACACTTGTAAGATAGTACAGTGTTTTCCCTTCCTTCACATACTAATAACACAGGTATAAATGAAAAATTAATTTATTACAAAAACACACAAGACAATTGCATTAAAATGTATTGGCTATTCACAAAAATGCCTCGGAGCATGAACAACACACCACCTACATAACATATAAAGTAATATACTTAAAATGGGGGACCAATCAGGTCACTCTCCAATACTTGATGAAAATAGCATGTGAGAAAAGGAGGTGTTTTGTCATAATACATAATACAGCTCAGCTCTACATGTGCGTATTCAAAATCTTTCAAGTGCAGGATTCAGGATATGCAGTTAGTATAACTCAAACTCAAAACCACTTAGGCCATGGTAACTCTAGAATGTTTGATGAAGCAAGTTTTGTATTAATTCTAGTGCCAAATGACAAATGTGCCTCCAATTCCATTAGCCTTTCATGACTATATTCTATTACATCCAAAAAATTGTGCAGTGGCATTTACAGCTTTATTCAATAAGCAGCTCAATCAAAATCAGACTAGAGTAACCCATGGTAATTTATTAACATTGTGAGCTCTACAGCTGTCCCATTATATTTGATGTAGCTGAACTTCAACCAGCCAAAAAAAAAAAGATTGCTATAAAGCTCTGGCTAGGATACAGAGGGGAGCATACCCCATTCTGAACTGAGTTCTGTTTTTCTATGTTTCTATATTGATTGGAGGAGGGAGGGATCAGTTAGAAAACCATCTTCACTATTTTGGTTTCATTTTGATACTAAACAAAAGCATGTTATTGTATAGCTCTCAAATTGAGGGACTGCCCCTGACTTCAAACAAAGTCTCTCTGTTCCTCTTTCCTCCTCATTTGTCCCCTCATGTTGGTCTGATCTATATAGTTGTATATAAAATGCACTATTTATCTTTCAAAAAGTGTTTCCCAGTGCTAAACCTTGCATCCAATTTCTAAATTGCTGCATTTGTTAGGCCGGGTTTACACTGGTGCAACAAACATTGGGCGCTCATGCTGCATGACGTGTGAAAATCAATGTTTCCCTATGGGAGCCATCTTAACGGGTCCGACACAAGTCGGTCTGACTTTGAAAATGCTCCATGTACTACTTTGGTCCGACTTTGATCCTACTTCAGCCCAAGAGCATACCAGGCCCTTCGGTCTGATATGGATGTTAAGAGGAAGCAACTATGCCATAGAAACGGCGTGGGGGTCCCCCCAAAATCCATACTAGACCTGAGAATGCAGCCTGGCCGGTCAGGAAAGGGGGTGGGGACAAGCGAGCCCCCCCCCTTCTGAAACGTACCAGGCTACATGCCCTTAACATGGAGGGTGGGTGCTTTGGGGCAGGGGGGCACTCAACATGGGGACAAGGGGCTTTGGGGTGGGGGGGCCGCAGTGTGCCTCCCTGCCCCAAAGCACCCCCATATTGAGGGCATGTGGACGGTTCAGAAGGGGGGTGATCGCTCCTCCCCATCCCCTTTCCTGACAGGGCAGGCTGCATGCTCAGATAAGGGTCTAGTATGGATTTTGGGCGGACCCCCACGCCGTTTCTATGGCATAGTTGCTTCCCCTTAACATCCATATCAGACCGAAGGGCCTGGTATGCTCTTGAAAGGGGGAACCCATGCCGTTTAAATTTGGCATGGAGTTCCCCCTCATGATCCATACCAAACACAGTGCCTGGTATTGGCGGGTTCCAAGCCGGATCCCCGTTCATTGAAGTCAGAAGCGTCTCTGACTTCAAGTTGCAGGGCAAAGTCGGATCCAAAGTAGGGCGAGTGTTGGGCCAGTGTAAACCCAGCCTAGATGTCAAAACCCAGTAATAGAAATAGTAGTGGTAAAAAAAGCATTTGTGGGTTTAACTAATCTTTTTTTTTTATAGTTCTTCTTTAACCTCCCTGGCGGTATGATTATATCAGGTTTTTGATGCTCAAAGCAGTACAATGTTTTGCATGGAAATTTGGTGTTTTATATTATAGGTCTGTAATTCTTATGCCGCGTACACATGTAACGGACTAGCCGACGGACTTAGTCTGGTGGACTTCCCGCCAGACTGTCTGTCGAACTTTCCGAACGAGCTACTTGCCCACACACGGCACTTTTTCAGTGGACTAATATGGCGTACTAGGTCCGCCGTACTATCCGCCGTACTTTTGAAATGAACGGACTTGCCCACACACGCGGAGGAAAGTCCGCTCATTTCGAGCGCGTCTCCAGGTAGGCAGGGCCCGCAAAGGAGACGTCGCTGGCCCCACCACCTGGTATGGACTTAAAGGGGAACCCCAACGCCGAAAAACATCGGCGTGGGGGTCCCCCCAGGTCCACATCAGACCCTTGTCCGAGCACGCTACCCGGCCTGCCAGGAAAGGGGGGGACGAGTGAGCGGCCTCCCCTCCTGAGCCGTACCAGGCCGCGTGACCTCAACATGGGGGGTGCCTTGGGGAAGGGGGGCCGCGCGCCCCCCCACCCCAAAGCACCTTGTCCCCATGTTGATGAGGACAAGGGCCTCTTCCCGACAACCCTGGCCGTTGGTTGTCGGGGTCTGCGGGCGGGGGGCTTATCGGAATCCGGGAGCCCCCTTTAATAAGGGGTTTGGGTTCCCCTTTAAGTCCATACTAGGTGGCGGGGCCAGCGATGTCTCCTTCGCGGGCCCCGCCTACCTGGAGACCCGCTCGAAATGAGCGGACTTTTCTCCGGGCGGGAAAAGTCCGCTCATTTCAAAAGTACAGCGGACTGGCATACACACGGCCGGATTGTCCGTCGAAATGCGAGTCCGGCGGGAAGATTGGAGTGTAAAACGACTTTCTAAGTCCGCCGTACTTTCGGGTCAAAAAAGTATGCCGGAGGCTACACACGGGGGGATTGTCCGGCGGACTTCAGTTTGCCGGACTTTTCCACCCGCTTGTTTGATCGTGTGTACGCGGCATTATGAGTAACACACTTAAATATGTCCAAACCAGAGTCTAGTAGACATCCCCGGTATGATAAAGCTTGAAACACAAAATCAGAAATTATAATATAATAAATAACTACAAATAATTGTAACAAATAATAATATAATAATAATAAAATGTATTCAATAATGTAATCAAATCAAAAACACTGAAATTTGCTCAGTTGCAGAATTGTCGCTGTTGTTACTTTCAGGCCGCGTACACACGCGGGGACTGTTCGCTGAAACTGTCCGCTGAAACCAAGTTTCAGCGGACAGTCCGCTCGTGTGTGGGCTTTCAGCGGACAGTTTCAGCGAACAGTCCGCTGAACAAGGTTTTTCGGAAATTCCGAAAAACTGTCCGCTGAAACCTTGTTTCAGCGGACAGTCCCCGTGTGTGTAGGCTTGTTCGTCAAACAAAGTTGCGCGCATGCTCAGAAAGGATTTTCACGCCGAAAGTTATAATGCAGTGTATAGGACGTCGTATTTTTCGTCCCGTCGTACGTGCCGTTCACGTCATCGCGCACGGTTTCAGCAAACTGTTCGTACGTCGTGTGTGGCCATGTCCGTCCATGCTAATTTTGAGCGGACTGTTTGCCGAAACTGTTTGACGGACAAAGTTGGGCGAACAGTCCCCGCGTGTGTACGCGGCCTCAGTGTTTGATGACGAATTTCCACACAAATCACTATCGATCAATTCTGCAAGTGATTCTAATTTAGTATCGCTGTTTTCTAGCTGGTCTAAAACCGCTTTTGATGTAAAGGGACACTTTTTGGTTACTATGGACAATCTCCAGTTTCCATGTAGAAAGAACGGTATATATAATATAAAACTACATGCAGGACACTGGACAAAGCAATAGGGACAAAATAAATGTGAGGGGGTTGTTTCCTATGCCTACATACTTTTGTTAATAGGTGTTCTTTGTTGCCATGTCAAAAAGCTGGGAGGTATGTTACTGTGACATTAGATTCGTCACTTTTTCACCAAAGCTGCAAATATGTATAAACATAAGCAGATGAATGACCGATTTTGTTGTTTTTTTTTTTTCTATCATTCCATTATTTTTTATAGGTTATAGGGAGGCGAGCCCGAGCCACTGTTTATTTTGGCAGTTTAGGCCAGGCTCTGCGGAAAACAGGCACACTAATGAGACAGGAGTCTTCTGGGCTTATGTTATAGCTGGGATTAAAGGTTAGTGGCCCCACCCTCCCGAGGGGGGTCAGTCACATTGATGATGAAAACCCCTGTGAGGAAATTATTCTGATGTGAGCTTTTACTTTCTTTTCAATAAAAGTGTGCAGAAAAAGCTCTAAAACGAACTTTGTGGAGTAGACTCACTGTTTGGCGCTACCAATGAGCGAAAATATCCCAAATCTTAACAGCTGGTGGAGGAATGCCATGGGCACAGATGGCTCCAGACCCCCACATGCCAGAAACAGTGAGTTCCAGAGACTGTCTGTGTTGCTATTGCTGTATGAGAAGCTAGGTGTGTATTCTCTCGCATCCTTAAAGCGGGAGTCCGCCGTTTTTTTTTTTTAAAAGCCAGCAGCTACAAATACTGCAGCTGCTGACTTTTAAAATAATGACACTTACCCGCCCAGCGCGCCCGCGATGTCGGCATCCGAAGCCGATCTCTCGATCGTCTCTCCGGTGCTGCCGCCGCCATCTTGGGTATGGGAATCAGGAAGTGGAGCCTTGCGGCTTCATTTCCCGGTTCCCTACTGCGCATGCGTGAGTCGTGCTGCGCAATAAGGATGGTTCCCGCTGTCTCTGGGATCCATGTGTTTCCCAGGAGACAGCGGGGGACCTTCGGAAAGGGGCGTAGATTCTGCGGAAAGGGGCGTAGCTTCTGCAGAATCTACGCCGGAAGTGGGTAAAGATACCTGTACTGTACAGGTACCTGCACCCCCCTCCCCCCTGAAAGGTGCCAATTGTGGCGCCGGAGGGGGGGAGGGTTCCAATGAGCGGAAGTTCCACTTTAGGGTGGAGCTCCGCTTTAAAGTACAGTACACCTAAAAAAAAAATTCTGGAGAACTGTGTGTCCATAACTGCAAAGATGAGTGTTGTTGCCCATAGCAATGAAGTCAAGGTCAGTCATGAGACCTGTGGTGGATGGTGGAGTGTTCCTGATGAGAGTAATGGATGGTGGGCTTAAGAGGAGCCGTTACAGCCAGTTAGGGAGTGCTGGAAAGTTTTGCTGGGAGAGTGTGGTCTCCCTTGTCAACAAGAGAGGAAGTGTTTTCTGGATGGTGGAGCTGCACCATCACCATTCCCACAAAGAGGGCTGGGATACCCAAGAGTCTGTGATGCCTAGGAGGGCATCTGTTGTTTCACCCTATAATAACATAGGGATATGTGCCAGTGAAAGTGCCACAGAGGAATGGTTCCTGAAACAATGCATGCAAAGTGCAACACTTGCTAAGTGAAGTGGTAAGACTGTTGCTGAAAAAAAGAGACTAAGTATGTGTCTTATACCGGTTAACTGGAGGCAAGTCCGGTGAGGAAATCTGCTTCTACCCAGAGCTCGTCAAGAAAGCAACATTTTATCATTTCACCCACAAGAGAGGTAAGTATTTAAATTATTGCTTTACAGGGTTCTGTTGTCCTGTGGGTTTTACAGAGATGACAGGGTTGCTTTTATGTTTACAGTTGAAATCCCAGGGCTGGATTAACATAGGGGCTATTGGAGCTGCAGCTCCAGGCCCCTTCCTTAAGATAGGTTCAACCCAGTGGTGCCCAGTGGTGCAATCATAGGTATGTCAAATGCCCTGAGCCCTGGTCCACTATCACCTCTCTCTCACCCCCTCCTTCTCTTTCACACCCCCCCACTCTCTCTCACCCTCTCTATCAGCCCTCTCTCTCTCGTCCCACCCACCCTTTCTTTCACCCTTCCTCTCTTTCTCTCACCCCCCTCATCCCCCCTCTCACCCCCTCTCTCTCACCCTTCCTCTCTCTCTTGCCCTTCCTCTGTCACCCTTCCTCTTTCTCTCACTCCTCTTTCTCACATTCCACTTTCCCTCTCTCACCCCCATCCATCTCTCTCTCTCTCTCTCTCTCTCTCTCTCTCTCAGCCTCCACTCTCTATTTAATAGAATTTGTTTAAATACTTGTGGTTGTAAAGGCAGAAGTTTTTTTTGTCTTAATGCATTCAGCCCCCCTAATACTTACCCGAGCCCCATCTAGATCCAGCGATGTTGCAGGACTTTGATTGACAACAGCAAGACGCCATTGGCTGCTGTCAATCAAAGTCAGTCAGCCAATGAGGAAGGGGGGCAACAGCTCCATGTCTGAATGGACACATGGAGCTGTGGCTCAGCTCGGGCGCCCCATAGCAAGTTGATTGCTGTGAGGGAACTCAACAGATGGGAGGGGCCACAAGCACCGAAGAGGGACCAGAGAAGAGGAGGATCTGTGCAGCTCTGTGCAAAACCACTGCACAGAGCAGGTAAGTATAACATGTTTGTTATTTTAAACTAACAAAAAAACTAGACTTTAGTATCATTTTAATTGGTTTTAACAAAAATATTTGCATTTTCACTTTATTTATTTCCACAAAAAGGCCCACCAAAATCCTTAGCATCAATCCTATGATGCTTTTAATCTGGCCCTGAGAATTCCAGGCTAAACCTAACTAGTCTTAAAACAGAAGATAAATGGAGCAGAGAAAGTGTACTACATCCTCTGCCACCAAAAACTACATGGACTTTATTGACATAACATGAAACACATATGTAGCACCCTCTACCTTTATGTAGGTGCTAGAATAGGATTTTCTGGTTCTAAGGTGTCAGTGTAGGTACATTTTGACAGGCCTGTGCTTTGGGTTTAGGCCTGTTTGTTTTGATTTGAGATTGGGGGTGTTTAGTGTAGTGGTGGGTGTGACCACCTGTGTTCTTACTCAGAAGCGCCTCCCCTGCTTTCAGAAAGATTGTTCTGGAACAGAGGTTGGACCTGAGGTTGGAGTGGCAGGCAGCTCATGTGAGGAGCTCTGACCAATTACCATTCGGTATTGGCGGGGGGAAGGCCTCCCATATAAGTCGGGGTCACATGCTGGCCGGAAGGTTCTGATGGTGCAGAAGAAAAGGAAAATTGAGTTTTAGGTAGCTGCTGCAGGGCGTCCCCACGTGGGGGGTGGCGGAGTGATAATGTGCAGGAGTGAGTGCAGAGGAAGAGGAGCAATAGTCTGCAGTGGAGATATGCAGAGGAAATAGACTGTGAATGTTAGAAGTGCATCATTTTCAGGTCTAAAGCTGCTAATCATTGTTCTACAAATGTGATGACAATTCAATAAGTGCTATGGGCATCTCATACCTTCCTTTACTGCAACCAAGTTGTATCCCGCAATAAACGCAACAAAACTACGCAAATGACTGCTCATTGTCTCAGAGGTGATAGATGGGGGTGTGGCAGCAGGGTGATTTGGTGGATGTTAGTAACTAGTGATAACCAACCACTACATTTGGAGGTCCCACCGAGATCCGCCTTCACGGTTAACCTGCTGGCCGTCGCCCCTAGCACCCGCTAAAAACCGGGGGGAGACTTTTTCTTGTTTTGCCAAGTTTGGGATATACTGAGGAAAAGGACTGTGTGTTTGCCTTTAAACTGACTTTGTTACATGCTGTTGCCCATAGCAACCAAAATCAAATTGTTTTTTTTTTTTGTTTTTTTTTTTTTACAATTTTTGTTGTTTTTTTTGTTTTGTTATGGATTAGGATTTGAATATTAACTCGCCAATGTCTAGTGTTCCACCTATGATTTTTTTAAATAGCACGTGTCACTTTAAATTGATAAATTGAATGTTTTATATTATTCACTGATATGTATTAGCATGAGTCATTCTATACACTGAATCATTTGG
Organism: Lithobates pipiens; assembly: GCF_037356315.1. NCBI lineage: Eukaryota > Metazoa > Chordata > Amphibia > Anura > Ranidae > Lithobates > Lithobates pipiens. Next base: position 311,327,756 of record NW_027507758.1, on the reverse strand, counting down.
TCATAAAACCTGTCACACTAGAACTTTTTAACAAGACACTTGGGATTGAAGATTACCATCATCAAAGTATAACAGCACGCGTCACTTTACACGCTGGTTTGTGCTTTACATTACCGCGGAGCAGCGCCATCACCACCACACTTAATTTTTTTCACAAACTTAGACTCTACTTAGGTAGGTGTCATGGTGAAGGCAGCAGCTATTTCTATAAAATGATATACCCTTTTCAATCAGCACGGGACACCCTCCCACTAATACTGTTCTCTTTGTATTGCTTCCTTTGTGTGAAATCCCTGGTGTTCCTGTCAGTCCTTCTGCTTTTCTAATAAAAAAACTGGCCACACTAAGCAGAAGAACGGTCAGTTCTTTAGCTGTGCTAGAAACTCAGCCTGCTCTCTTCCAATGATCAGACCTGTCCTGACACATCCCTTCCTGTGCAGCCTTTCACTGGGGAGAAAAGTCTGCTACTGTTTCTTCTCCCCCCAGCTCCTATGCAGCTGAGAACAGGGGGAATGTGATCACTTATAAAACAGGGCAAAAAAAAAAGGTATTTATAATTTTTTTATATTTATAAACAAATGTTTTGCCTTTAAATTCTATTTGAAACTGAATGGGTTGTTTTACAAGAAGCGGGTTTACAATTACTTTAATGAAATAGGCAAATCATGCAACTTTAAAACATCTAACGTGACTTTTTAAATTACAATACCATGTTAAAGATCATATTCGATTTTATTGATTGGGTTTATATATATTTTAGAGCAGAACTTTAGTTTCTCTTTTATAACTTTAATCTGTTAGCAAGAATTATTTTCTATCCTTTTGGAAAATCAGCTTGTTTGATATCTGTTGGTTTATTGGTCATTTTGCGTTTGATTTTAAACACAAAACCGATATTTTTTTTCTGTTGCAAGAATTACTTAAACCTTTATAGGTGCAAGACCAATTCTGCAATTGAAAACATTTATGCATGGCACCATTTAAAATTTATACCACTTAAATGTTGACTTTTGAAAAGTGTGCTGTAAGAAAAAAAAACATTTTCCTGTTGAAACAATAATTGTTATAATTTTTTATTTTCCAGTCCAAAAGAAAAATCCTGGTAGCACGCAACAGATTTCTCTCAGATCCAACTTAGCTGAATATTTATAAGCATATCTAAAAGCTTTTTTTTTAGTTTTGGATAGAATAGAGGAATGAAAACTAGAATGTCAGAAGGCGAATCCCATCAGCGATGACACAGTCAGCAATACAAATCTGACAGGGGCTATAACCCCTTTGCCACTCACTGTAAAACTAAAAAAAAAGCTTTGGCTTTAGACAAACATTAAAATCTGGTTAGAGAATCTTTATTTAGGGAAATTTCCTTAATTTTTTTTATCAACAGAAATTATTGTTTCGGTATAAGGATATGACAGTAATATTGCACACATTTTACAATCTTTGCTGGTTCTCATTTTTTACAACTTTTGTTGTTTCATACTCTAGTTGCTTTCTCTGTGGTCAGTCTGATCACTGAAAACTGCAGATATTAATATGGGGTAGCCATATAAGAATCTTCATTTTAATTTGTATTGATTAAGATGCACAACTGTACTGAGCAATTATAGCAGCCCACACTTACATTTCTCTATACAGCTCCAGAAAGCCTGGGAAAAAATAAAAGGTGTCAATGCATACTTCCATACACCACAATATTTCTGATTTAGGCTTATGAGTGACACATAAAAACAAGCACAGCATGATTTTACATTAGTATGTATATGCCATTTCGTTTACCTATATATTTTTCTCTGTGTTTGTGTGTGTGTGTGTGTGTGTGTGTATTGCTGATCTTCCTCCAATAAAAAAAAAAAATAAACCAACCACTGCTTGGGTATTTCATTTTGAAGGGCCAAAAGAAAGCCATAGACAGTTCGAACCTTGGCAAGTTTAGCAGGGATCGGCTGAGATTTGAACCATGTATGGGCAGGCTGATTGTACCCAAGTTGATCATAAATCAACTTAGATACAACCAGCATGTCAGATTTTTAAGATTCCGTTATTGCCATATAGCTATATATTGCTATAGCCCCTAGCAATAATCACTGTGTTCTCCCAGCAGTTATGGCTGCATTTGCCCCCTAGCCAGGAGAACACAATAGCTCCACAGGAGGGATTCCCCTATCAACACTTTACTGTGTTGAAGGGGAAATCAAGCAATTTTTTTTCCTGCAACCAAAAGATCGTATCATCTATGTCCTGCCTTGGTCGTACCTAAGGCTCTTTCTGGCTGAAAAAAGTAAAGTATTTCTAGAGGTTTCAAGTGTGTGCCGGAACCTTTTCCTATGGGACTTTTTAGGGATTAAAACTCCTTGTCTGTGCAAAGTTATTTTATTTTTGTTAAAATAGACTCCAGAGGAAGACTGTAGTTTTAACAGGAAACTGTTAGTTTGGGGTTCTGGGGTCTGGCCAGGGATCACAAGGGTGGGTTCCCACACCATGAGAAAGGGAGTAATTACAATTATCATTTTGGTCTACCACCTGACCTAAAGTAATGCCTCTCCCCCCCACCTCAGCCTTACCTGAACCGATTAGCCGCAAAAGGGAATCTTCAGAACCTATGTCCGTAATCTTCTCTTGATTGGGCATAACTTTCTAGTCAATCCCTATAGACTGTTATTGTACCATACTGGAGACACCTGGGAGAGGGCCCCACAGCCATTAATAGGGTTCAAATACTCAGGTGCTACCAGGAGAAAAGAAGACTTTGAATATAAAATACAATTCTGAAGAACTATGCAGGCAGCAGCTGTTTTATCCAGGCAGGCAGGCATGCATATAGACTGGCTGAGGTGGGCACTTTAGGTTGGGTGGGGTAGGCCAAAAGGATAACTGTACTTTCTTTAAAACTGGTTAGCCTTTAAACATCTAGCTCAGTATTGTAGTTCTAATTAGTGTTATAATAGCCATATCAAGTTATTTGTGATACTATATGCAGTATACTATTGTAGCCCCGGCTACTTCAATAATGTATCTAATTCTGTTATGTAGTTACCTTAACCACTTGCTTACTGGGCACCTAAACCCCCCTCCTGCCCAGAACAATTTTCAGCTTTCAGCGCTGTCACTCTTTGAATGACAATTGCACGGTCATATAACACTGTACCCAAATGATATTTTTATAATTTTCTCCCACAAATAGAGCTTTATTTTGGTGGCATTTGATCACCTCTGGGTTTTTTATTTTTTGTTTAAAAAAAAGTAAAAAAATACAGAATAAAAAAAAAAATACAAAACCATTTTGTTAATAAATTTTGCAAACAAGTGATTTTTCTCCTTCATTGATGTGGGCTGATGAGGATACACTGATGGGCCCTGATAGGCTGCATTGAAGGGCACTGATAAGGTGGCACTGATGGGCACTAATAGGTGGCACTGGTGGGCACTCATAAGGTGGCAGTGGTGGGCATTGAGATATGGTACTGATGGGTGGCACTGATGGGCACTGATGGGTGGCACTGATGGGCACTGATCGACACTGCTAGATGACACTGATAGGCAGCACTGCTAGGTGGCACTGATGAGGCATTGATTGGCACCACTGATGGGAATTAATAGGTGGCACTCGTGGGCATTGATAGGTGGCACTGATGTGCTGGTGGGCACTGATTGGTGGGCACTGTGGGCACTGATTGGTGGGCCCTGTGTGCACATATGAGGCAGCTTTGCCTCTCCCTGCTTGGAACAGATGTCTCTTCAACAGAAGACAGTGATTGACTTTTTTTCTCCTCATGCTGTCAGTGTGATCAGCTGTCATTGACTGACAGTTGATTATGTGGTAAGGGGTCGAGATCGACCCCTTACTCCGATCTCTGATCACCCGAGTCTCATTGACTCGGGTGATCACAGCATACGCGTGCCCTGCAGGTGGAGTGGCCAGCTTGCAAAGGGGAGGAGGTCTATTGACGCCCTCCCAGCAAAGCAGATCCGCACTGTAGCCGTCATTCGGCTATAGTGCGGATCTGAAGTAGTTAACGTATAAATAAAAACACAAAGATTCTTCTTCAGCAAAAAAAAAAAATGAAAATGCTAGTCCACCTGGCTACTCTAGCAGTAGCTCTCCTCGGTCCACTGGACTCTTAGAGCGCAGGTTCTTCTATGCAGACAGCTTCACTCAAATGCACACAGCTCCTCTGGCCTTTGTCCTTAGGCTATTATCTGTCTTATGCAGACAATCATGCTCTGGCTGCTCATGCAGCCTCTCTGACTCCCGGAGACTTCCTGTCTCTCTTGGGTAGAGCCCTGAAGTATTCCTTAACCTTCCTTATAAGGGCTGTGTGCCTCTGGGCAAACACCCTTCTGGTCTTTCACAAAACACTGGATTGTCCAGATTCTGTCCCACCCAAGACTCTTTGGAATACCCAAACTTTAGAGCCCCATCCAAAAATACCAAAATCCAGAAATTCCAAAAATGCAGAGAAAGCTGTGAAAGCAGTTTTCTTCACTCAACGTCTATGCTCCGTGGTTCTTCACTCCATCAAAGTGTAAACACTGTGTCCTTTAAGTGACCAATTCCAAAGTGACACAGCCTCATAATGTCACAATAGCCAAAAGTGTTTTTTTTAGTTTTGGTTAACGTGAGGAAGGGTTAAAACTGCTGTCAGTTTGGGGAAGTTTCTCTTGAATTCCTGTCCCAAAGTTACAACAGGAATTGAGAGGAAATCTCTGCAAACTGAAGAGAATTCATCTTTTTATGGAGAGGTGTCACCAAAATTGATTATAGAAAATTTAGGACAACCTCTTGTTCTGGTGACATCTGTAAAATATGTAATATCCTACCACTGGGACAAATATAAAGAGATACTGTTTGTAGTGGTTACACAGGGAGAAATAAAAACATTATAGTTGATCTTATTTTTCCTTACTCTACCTTTTTTCTATCGCATACATGTTAAGTCACCAAAATCTCATGCAGCAAAACTATTTATTTTGTATGTTAGATTAGAAGAACCTATATGCATCCTAGCTGGGTAGGAAGAATGCTGTAAGCTTATTTCTTTCATTATATCCAAGAGGGGTTATTATTTGTGTTTCATGATATCCACTTAGCATCTCTCTGTGAGAGTAACTGATTCTTGTCTCCACCCCTTTCATGTTTACTCTTGTTATCCAAGCCGATTACATCTTTAGAAATCCGATCCTACCTTATGGACCTCATGTACATATAACACAAAATGGGAACAGCATGAAATTATTTTTTTTCTCTTTAAAACTTGTGTAGTTTTTATCACCTGAGACTTCAAACTCTGACAAATCTTAAAAACTGACCTACTGGAATTGCTTTTTTTTTTTTAACATGAATGAATTGGGTGGAAATTCTTATTTGTAAGACTGTACTCCTGGTTGTAAGTTTTATTGCATATTGCTTAATCCTTTTTTCCATATACAAAACATCTGTACTGTAAGACCTTTGCAAACCTTTGTTTCATATTACCATTACTGTATTTTTATCCTACACAAGAAAATCTTTAATTGTTTTTGATACCCCTCTTTCAGGTTGCTGGCCCATACACTGGTTGATCTTGTAACCTGGGGAAACACAGTATTTTCCACTTTTTTGATCAGTTTAAAAATTCAAATTGTCCTTGGTTTTAAGGGTCTGGAATTTTCTCTGCTTCACATTTCGAATTGTATGACATTCATTTCATTGACTTACATTTTATTACTATCTCCTAAGAATTAAACAGTGCTTTTCCTGTGTACAGACTATATTTGATCAGACTAGCTATTACTATGCCAAAAAGCAACACATTATGCTTTATTGAACAGCAAACTAACTATAGATTGGTTGTACCATATCTTAGAAAAAGAGGTAAACAACATTAGGGTGGTGAAATTGTGTATCTTAGAATCAACTTGTATAGACATGTTCCAATTCGGGTCCAATTCTAGATTTGGTAAAGCCTGGCTAACAAACATCAGAGTTGGAATATGCTACAGTGATAAATAAACTAAAGGCAATGGGGGCAGAAACCACCTTTGGAAATCTTTAACAGGTATAAGCTGGAAATGAGAAAAATAAAGGAGAGAAATGTTTTTTTTTTTTTTAAAGACCGAGCAGAGAGGATTTTACTCTTGGCCAAATGTTTAATTCAGATGACCCCCAAACAGGTGTTATAGACAGAAGATAAGTAGAGGAATACACGCAACCCCTGTACCAAATAGATGACATTTATTAAATAGAGCAGATTGAGTATACCTACAATAAACTCCTGTCTTTCGGCTCTAACCGCCTCTCTGTCCCATTCTGTTTCCCCCCTCTCTTGCCTTTTTGTTAAACCCTCTTTATCCCCCACTTTCCCGACCCAATACAACATTTCACCTCTACCCATTCTAAAGGCTCCTCTTTAAAGTCACTAAAATATAACTGCCTAATAGTGTTAGGGATACCATTATATTGTTGTAGGGAGCCTTTAGCAACAGCTGCTGTCACTGATAGCTGGTAAAAATTGCTCCCAATTGTGGGAGGATATATTTGACAGAAGGAAGGTTCTGTGAGGGGTTGAAGCAGGAGCAGACATTTTGTGCTCTCAAGTGAGGGAGAAAAACCATCACAATTTAATGGGTAATCAGGGGAGCATAGTGCCTCTTACTGTGTTCCCCTGAGGGTTTCAGAGTCAGCATCTGTATGGAGAATGAGAGGAAAAACGCATCCCCGGTGAGCCAGATGTAACCTATTATCTCAGAGAGAGTGCAACTTTTGTCTGCCATGGATATGAAAATCATTTTATTGAATCTCATAATTATACTGCTGTTAAATATGTAAAAGACTTGCCTGAAAAAAGTTAAAGTTTATTTTCTGCATATCCTGTTCTATCCATAATTTAATGTTAGTTATCTTAGAATAGAAAGTTTGATTTTGTTCAAAAAAAACCCCTCTATGGCAAGTAATATAAGGCGTGCAAGAAAATGAAAGCGTATTGTGAGAGCAATTAGTGAAGCCTGACTCCCCCCAAAAAATATGTGAGAGTGATGCTGTGATGACTTGGATAACTGGGGATGCACATCTAGAGAGACGCTGGTAATAGAGCAGAAATAAACTGGTCAACTAGTGAATGTCCTGCCCAAGAAAAAAAGGAAACATCCCCATTGAAGCACAGAATAATTAGTTACCCAGAAGGTGTAAATAATGGGATTCCTCAATGTGAAGATCATAATGTCTCCGCTACCACATTGCTACATTAGTAGTTGAGAAAAGTTATCACTCTGCCATGTGTGGTCAAAAAAATCACTTCTATTATCTTTCTATGTCATTAAATAAAGAATATAAAGATGACCACAGTGGTTGTTAGGATCAGAATCCGGGACATCTGTAATGTCTGGCTGTGGCTCTTCTTGTGCCACCTGAAATGCTGGACAGCTCCCTGTCTGGTCCATTCCACGCTATATCTTGTCTCTGTTGAACCTTGAACTTTTTGCTCCTCCCATGAATGTCCCAAATAATATATGTCCTTGCACTTCCTGTTTGCTAGATTAGATGTTTGCCCATGGGACTTTTATAAGTTGTGGCAAATAAAGTTAATAGCAATATTTACAAAAAAATACAAAATGTGTTCCATATTAAAATTAAAATCATACATATTAGACACTACATGTGTCATAATGAAACAGACACAGTATACATATGTTGATGTACATTAGTTGTATACAATATTCCAAACAAATTGACTGGGTAATCCTTGTACTTATGTGACACCCATTCATTTACTAACATTACTACTTAAAGAGGGATTCCGCCAAAAAAAAAATATTAAAAGCCAGCAGCTATAAATACTACAGCTGCTGACTTTTAATAAATGGACACTCACCTGTCCCGGGTTCCAGCAATGCCGGCAGCCGAGGCTGATCGACCGCTCGGGCCTCGGCTGCTGCTGCCGCCATTCTAGGTGAGGGAATCAGGAAGTGAAGCGAATCGGCTTCACTTCCCGGTTCCCTACTGCGCATGCGTGAGCCGCGCCGCGCAATAGGAAATCTCCGCGCTGTCACTGGGACCCGTGTGTGTCCCAGCAGACAGCGCGGCAGGGCAGGAAATGGCGTAGACTCCCGTGGGAGTCTATACCCGGAAGTGGGTGAAAATACCTGTCTTTGACAGGTATCTCCACCCCCCCTCCCCCCTGAAAGGTGTCAATTGTGACACCGGAGGGGGGGGGGGGGGTTCCGATCAGCGGAGGTTCCACTTTAGGGTGGAATCCCGCTTTAACCCACACAATATTATTCTTTAGTAATATAACCTTAATCCCACTCCCTCACTTTATGCATATAGCATTCAGTGTCATATCACTCGTGTTTGGCACCTTGATCCATTCCACTTTCACCATCTTATTCAATTATCCCCCTTTTTCTTTTCTTTTTTCCTCATACACACATACACGCATGCATTATTCTCTTCACACTCATCTAGTTGCCCTCATCTGTCACTTCACACTTTCAATATTTTGTTTCAGTTTTCTTTTTCAGTAGTTTGTTTTGTTTTGTTTTGTTTTCACTTTCACACCCCTCTTGCCCCGTCATCAGTCTACCTCACATCATGCATTTTCACTTCACCTATCACATCACCACACCCTATCCCTCACCCACCTTTTTTTTACTATGGGCTAATCCCTCTTATAATCAATATAACTAACGAATAAACAACGCCATGCTATGTATAACTAGTTTGATTCTTTTACAATATGAATCCATTAATTACCAAGTAATAATAAGCCTACAGCTGCCAAGCACTTCTATATACTCCCTCTAATATTATTTAATGATGACTTACAAAAAGTTTTTTTGCATGTCCATCTGCAGGTGTTTTACCCCCCATCCTCCTCTCTGGGTCCCAAAATGTGGCCCCCTGTAAGCTCAGTAGACTATGCACCCACCCAGAGGGCGCGGGGGGAACATGTGGCAGCGATGGGATCACTGGATGGCTATAATCCTGCAATGCCGGTTCATGCGACACGTCCTCATGTCCTCATACACCCATTGGTAACTATATCTCTATATGCATGGAGACATAATTTTGCTTAATTTGAAATACTATACCTATATATATTTTTTTATATTGTCCAAAGTCTTTAATTAGATATTTTGACATTTCCCTAGAATATAAATCCCCCTGAAGAGACCGGAAATCGCAAGGGTCGAAATGCATCAGGGTTTTTCATGTGGATACATATGTTACGAATACAATTGGCAAACCATGCCTGTACATAGAGTTTTTTTGCTATGAGTGATGTTCCATGTTTGTATTTGTCGCACTACCTATATGGATGATGCATTATTGTTCATTTGGAATTACTATTGTCTGTTAAATAGATAATTTTTTTTTACATCAACTATTTTCACACCAACTCTCTGCTGCTAAAAAAAACCTCTGGGGAAATTTCCTGTGTTGGTGTTGGGTTTAGTATCCTTGTTTGCTCCACCCCTGTCCCTCTCCATCAACTTGGGGGTCACATTAGCTTAGAGTTAGGGAGTGAAACTGAGGGAGAAGGGAAACATTTGAGTACTAGTCAGTATCAGTGTGCAAAGGCGTATTTTCTTTGGAAAAATAAATCATCTCTAACATTGGGTGTCCTATGTCTGTGAATGTTGCTGCGATATGTAAACTATTAGTTGAGCTTTTACATTTTAGAATGGTGTGCCACGAGACTGTGCTGAATTTTAAAGGGTGCCTTGACTGAAAAAAGGTTGACAAACACTATTTTAAGGGACTGAGTTCTGCCATTTTCTCAGTACTTGTGGCCTTCCTACTTATGCACTATGTGTTATCAGCCTTTTGGCTTGTTCATCGACTACGCTTCTATATGTTCCCTGTTTTTATCCCCTACCTGATCCATGCTTGCTCTCTTCCAATCCTGAGCCCATGCCTCGGGTGAGCCTGCATCATTCGCTAGGGGGATCTGCTTGTGTATTTATTGAGTTGTCTACTGTATGAACCTCTCTGTTGTTATAGCCATTGACTTCTGAGCCTAATCGCAGACTAGAACTAGTGACAGAATAACCTGGCCACAAATATAGAGGCTATTGTAGTAGCTGTTGTGGCTCCTTTCAGGCAGCAAATTGTAGAGCTGCGAGAGTTTGGTGTTACCTACCAAAAACATTTCTGAACTGGAAAGTGTGGTGAAAAGAGGAAAACTATGCTGTGCAGAACAAATTGCTGGACTTGCATTTGAACATACATATGTCACTACCGCTCAAGTTCAGTGGAGAGGTTTCCTTATCCAATATCGCATATATTTTCATATGACTTTCAGGAGTTTCTATTACTCTGCTGATGTATGCTCTCTACAACATGAGTCTGTGTCTGGCCAGCCCTGATTGCTGCTGTGCCAGTAAAATGACAAAAAAAAAAACTTTCAGAAAAGCGATTCAAATTAGATTATGAATATAAAAAAAAACTGTTTTACAGCTCCCTATAAAGCTTTATTGAACATCAAATGTATATTTTTTGTGCAATAATATGGTGTAGGTGGAGTCAAAGATGATTGACACTAGCTTTCATTTTGTTCAGATGATATCTGCATCCAAGGCTCTTTTTTACTTTACAGGTATTAGCAATTATATTACAAAGTGTTTTTGAGTTTCTTAGTGAATGTAATCAATCAGCATCCTGCCCCTATAGTGTTTAGCAATATATGCAGGACATGCAGGAGGAGGCGAAATGTCATTTACCACTGGTATATGCCCACGTGTGTGACTCTATAGTCATGTGGACAGCACAGATAAGAAAAAGGAGCAAATTAAGAGCTTAAATGGGAAATTAAATTGAACATGCTCCGTAGAAGATACCAGCTTGTCTATGCAATCTCAACCTGCAGTGGGGTCACAGAGAATATGGGAGGGACAGCTAAAGACAGGATCAACCTGGTATTTTTTCACTCTACACAAAACAAATGTTTTTAGTGGCTTTGTGAGTATGAACACTCTGTTAAACAGCATGTAATGAGAGTTTTTCATAGTCTGGGTTTAATGACACTTTAATGACTAAGGAAGCCTTAGCCTGGGCCTCCCCTTATGTAGAACAAAAGCTATGCTATCTCGGATAATTTAAATTCTTTTGTGACTGCTATAAATCATGTTTTCAATTATCTCAACAACTGCGCTGCTGCTGAAGCAGAATTGATTCACAAAGTAAACAAAGTTAATTCTTTAACATTTTAATGTTTTCATCCCTATTAAACTTATCGTTGAGAGCTGTGAAACACTTTGCTCTGCTATGCTGGATTTTGGGGATGAGAGGAACTGTGTGGACATTGAATTTTCCCAAGGCAATAACATTCAACTGAGAAAAAAAAATCCTACCCCTCTTGATATGGAGGTGGTGGATGGTTTACTTTTATGTTCAGAACCTATTACCCACTTGACCATTCCTCTCAAATTTCAAATTGAGGCTGACTATAATGAGACTATCATTTTTCAATTGTTTACATCATCCATATTCCCTATCATCCTGGGCATTCCTTGGTTTTTTATACATAATCCCTCCATCATTTGGGGGACATGGACTATAAATTTTACCTCAAAGAACATAATAAAGTGTCTTATCAATCAAGCCTTTCACCAATCGGGTATTCTTAAGTTCTGGGACATCTGTAACATTAGTTACCTCCTTATCGCACATATGACTGTCCCATCAAACTGCTTTCAGGGGCAGAAATTTTGTTTTGGTCAAATTTATTCTCTATCTGAACACAAACTGAAATGCTTGATGAGAATTTAAAGAAGCTCTTCATCAGACAATCAAGCTTTCCTGCTGGGGCAACCTTGTTATTTGTCGAAAAGATTGACTCCATCTTGACTACATTGACTACAGGGATTTGATTAAAAAAACACTATCCACTCCCCTCTGATTCCTGAAATGCTGGAAAGACTGCGCTGAAAAGCATTTACCAAACTAGATTTATTGAAAACTGCTTTTAGAACCAGATATGGGGTTTTTTTTGTCTTTGATCATGCATTTTGGCATTTGCAATGCTCCCGCAACTTTTATACATTTTTATCAATAATGTTTTGCAAGATTTGTTGCACCACTTTTTGAATGCATATCTGGATGATATTCTCATCTTTTCTGAAAACTTGAAAAAGCGTCGCAAGCCTGTTTGCACTGTCTTTGAAAGACTAAGGAAGAATCAACTTTACATCAAACTGGCAAATTGTGAGTTTGAACAAACCCAGATCCAGTTATTGGGATACATATTTTCTCCAGAAGGAGTGAGCATGGATTCTGATAAGATCAAAGCAGTTGTTGTTTGGCCTGCCCCTAGGGACATTAAGGAAATATGATTTGTTAGATTTGCCAATTTTTACAGAAGATTCATAAGGAATTTCTCTAAGGTACAGTAATTGCACCAAATACGCAGCTGATGAAGAAAGGGACACCCTTTTTATGATCACCTGATGCACAGGCTACATTTAGTAAACAAAAGACTCTTCACTTCTGCACGAATACTGGTACATCCTGACCCTGATCTATCTTTGTTTGCAGAAGTTAATGCTTCAGATTCTGCTGTGGAAGCTATCCTTTCTCAGTGAATTGGAAAAGTAGCACCATTATCTTTTATGCTTATTTCTCTGGGTTGATGCCTTCAGTCGAAAATAATTTTGACATTAGAAATAAGCAGTTCGTTGGTTCTGCTAAAATATTTTTTTCTAGACAAACGTTGGACCCTATTCTTTTCCAGTTTCAAATTTGTTATTTCATACTACCCAGGGTCAAGGAATGGCAAGGCAAATGCTTTATCACAAATGCTGTCTGGGCTTCTTAAGGAAAGCAATTCTCAATATACTATTCTGCCTCAAAAGAATGTCCTAGGGTCCACGAATAAGACCATAGGGTCAATTTCTATGAACCTTGTCTTCTTAAAAGAAATGACCACTATTTTGATGGTCGTCAACCATCTCACTAACATGTCTTACTTTATACCAGCTAAAACGATACCCACTGTGGAACTGATGGTCCAAGAAGTCTACAATTCCTGATGATGTTGCTTCAGCAATTGTATACCAATAGCAAAATCTAGAGGCAGGCAGAGGTCAGGGCAAGTTTCAGACAGTAGTGTAACTCAGGGAAAGGCATATGTCAGGGCTTGTGGCAGACAGTGGATGCAATCCAGAAACAGGCAGAGGCAGCAGACACTAAGTGCAATCCAAAAACAGGCAGTGGTCAAGGCAGGTGACAGACATTAAGTGCAATCCAGAAACAGGCAAAGTTTATGGCAGGTGGCAGATAGTGACCGCAATCCAGAAACAAGAAAGGTCAGGGTGGGTTACAGACAATAATTGTAATCTAGAGGCTAGCAGGGTTAGAAAAGAGTGCAGTGCCAGTGTGTTAGGACCTATCACAAGTTCAGATCCCAGGATCTGTAATCTTTAAATAGAGCACCATAGCATCACTGACCAATCATAGCAGAGGAGCTTAGGCAGACAGAATCAACCTGCTACCTAGCTACGGAGACACAATCCAAGGGGAGAGCCTCTGCCAGCTAATGAGAATTGAGGGGGCATTGCTGTCAGAACAAGGCTTGTTGCCTGACAACCAACCCCCTAGGCCAGCAGGGAGGGGGGCGTTGCACTGTGGATTGCAGGGAGATCAAAACAAACATTATAGGAGAATGAGCAAGGCTCCTCAGAACTTTAGAAAAAATGATTACATTTGATAGCATTTTTTTCCTCCCTTTCTTGGTATAGAAACTATCCATGAGAATATATTTACAAAATCGGCGCCATGCTTCCCACTTTTATGATTGTTCAATAAATGAAAGCTGTATGGGTGTTTATGAAACCAATCTCCATCTGCAGTGTTAGGCAATATAGGAGAATATATTGTGGACACCTGTGCAGGAGGACTGGATGCTATTGCAACCGCTATGACGCTGTTCTAGAGATTGACTGTTCCTTTCACGACTGAATCCTCACCACTGAATATTAACACTGCTCATTGTAACCTTGTTAAAAAATATTTTTTCATTTCATATTTTAATTCTGATCTAGGTAATAAGAAGGTAAAATATTCTTATTAAAAAAGCCAAATAAATAAATGAATACATTCTTATGTCATTTGGCAGGCATACCAGCTTAATATTTTGCATGCCAGGTTTTACTTACAAGGAAATAGCATCCACTCTTGACATTATTCCCCTGTCAGCTGTTCCAGCAGTTTTTTGTTCATAAAGATGTTACTTTGGAAATGCTTTGTGATGCTCCTATCTTTTCATTATTGCTGGTCATCCATGCTGTTTTTCTTTGCTTAAGGGCATGTCTCTTCAATTTATTCTTATTTAATCATTTTCTATTTTATTTTGATAAAGGAGCTTTATTTTCTTTGTCAGATCACTTAATTAGGCTCTGTGCAATATGCTTATCCCAGCAGTTACTTTTCAGTGTTTCATCACAAACAAATCCATTAAAAACACTTTAGGTCGGTGACTCATATGGGCTGTAAATCCTCAGCACACTGTCCTGAGTGAATTACAGTAGAAGAGAGATATTTCATATCACACAATAACGGCACAGTACGTGACCTCCTGTCATAATCAAGTCACATTTAAATTGTGTTGCCTTTTTTTTTATAAAGCATCACAGGTTTTCCTAGGCATCTTCTATCTATGCTAAGCTTTTATAGATGAGGTGCCACTTGCATAATAATAAGCAGTTGCTAGCAGGGGTATTAATTATATAACAGATTTGCATACTGAATAAAAAACATACAATAAAATAACCCTTTTTAAAGCAATATTTTTTAACTGGTGTACCAACAAATAATATATACCACTGAAAACTTATAACGTTATTCCACCATATTTACAAATTTCTTACCCATTAATTATATAAATATTTCACATATATTTGTACAATTGCTTAAATCTCTGAGAGTTTTTCTCATTCTTCCCTCTTATTTCTGTAAATATTTTTGTTTCTCTTGAAGGTTACTGCTGATACATGTTAAACTGACAGCGAACATACATAATCAACAAAGTTTCATTTCTATAGCATGTAAAGCATATGACTAGGAAATAGCCTTCATATTTCACCCTCATATATTGTACAATATATCTCTAGTTGACTTGGCACATACATCGCTTTGGGTTTCTAAAACTCGATGTCTGATAGTAATCTATATTTGATGTGGTAGATATGTTTTACATTTAGCTTTCTTGCTTTCACATAAGGAGTCAATAGCTTCCTATGTGATACTGTAGCATACTGTAATGTCAGGTTCTTTTTAATGAGACACCAGGGGTCTATTAGACCCCTGATGTCTTCCCTGCTCTTCACTGCAACTAATGGAGCACATACCATGCGCCTTTTCGATTTTCAAATGTGCAGCCTTGGATACATGGCCAGGGCAGTTGGGTGGGCGTTCAATACCTTTGATGGTGTGTTGAAGTGATAGGGTGGCTGAATCGCTTTCACCATAAAGCCCATCACCAGTTGAAAAAATTTAAAGCAGCCTGCAGTGCTTTTATAATGCTGTTTTACCAGCCACCATTCATAAAAGCTGATAGACAAATAGTTAATCTCCCCAGTAATAAAAAAAACAAGTTGAACTAAACTAAATGACCTAAATATTTACCTGCATTTGTGTTCAACTGACTCGCTGGGACCTAAGCCATCTCTCTTCTGTAGTGGTGAGTGGTAGGGGCCTTCTTTATGTGTATAGGTCTTTATCTGGTGATGTGTCCATCAGTGAGATCCTCACAGGGTCCCAAGACTTTAGTGGCATTGTGATGATGTCACAATAAGACCTTTTTCACACTGGGATAGTGGGGGCGTTAGCCGTAAAGCGTTAGCACCTTGGCACCACTAGTGGGGCGCTTTTAACCCAAGTGGTTAAAAATTGGTTAAAAGCGCCCACTTAGCGCTGCTTTCAAATTGCTTTTATGGCGTTTCCAAATCGCTGCCCATTGATTTCAGTGGGCAGGAGTGGTGGAGGAGTGGTGTATTCACAGCTCCCCCAGGACTTTTTTTTCCTGTCCTGCAAGCGCACCGCTCCAGTGTGAAAGCACTCAGGCTTTCACGCTGGGGCTGCACAAGAGACAGTTTACAGGCGCTTTAAAGGTGCAATTTTTAGTGCACAAATGCCTGTAAAGCAACTCAGTGTGAAAGGGGTCTAAGGGGTGATGGCAATAAGACAAGTTGCAGTGGTGGATCATCAATCATCCAAAAGAGGCACCATAAAGGCTCACATGGTAACGTACTGAGGTACATTTAAAAAGGAATTTGAATATTTTCTTATTTGTGAGTGGATGGGAGTCAGGTAGGAGGAATTGAGCAGAGGGGTTCAACATTTTGAGAATGGTAGGTTAGGTGTAAAATATTTAGCCCTGTACAGGTATACCCTTGTATGTGAGAGTTCAAAGAAAGAATAAGTACAACTTTGAAAATGGAACTGCAATTATAAAGTCTTAAGCTTGCCCACTTCTGTTAATCACATCTGTAAATGCAAAAGCAGATTTCAGATGCAGACTTTGACTTCTGTATCTTTTAAATGTCAGAGCCTGTTCAGTCCAGCTTAGTGTTTGAATGCTTTGGAAGTCTGCATGTTTAAGTCCGTATTCTGAAGTCCTCAAATATGAGCCATAGTTGGCAGGCTCTGCCATAGAAAAGGTACAAAAGACTACATATCAATAACATATTTAATCAGGAGAGCAAAGGGCGATACAGTTTTTTTTTTTTTTATAGCTGAGTTCCATTTTATGCAGTATTTTACCTCTTTATTTAGTTGACCCATGGTTAGCAGCTTACAGCCCAAAAATAATCACCAGTATAGCCCAGAACATCCCTGGAGACAGCGGTAGTTGGGAACATGTACAACCAAAGAAAATTCACGAGTAGAAGTGAGGAGAAACATGAGCAGGCTGCATGCACTTAATTACAGTATAAAGAGGCAATTGTGTAATTTAATAACCTGAGATTTAATGTAGTTGGATGGGAACATATTGTGAGCAATGCACATACATATCTGAAGAGATACTGGGAACGGTTTGACATAATTCCGTAAGCAGAATATCTTGTTTCTGCAGACTGCTTTTTCTGTTAACAGGAAATGTGGACCATCAGAGTTATTAAAATGTTCAGTAGAGCCTGCAGGGGATAGCAAACATAAGCAAAATGGTCAAAAGTTTGATTTCATTTACACTATATATATATATATATATATATATATATATATATATATATATATATATATATATATATATATATTTAAGGAGTTAAGGCATGCCAAAATATTAAAGAAGCAGTCACCTTTGACCTGGGGGCCAAACACAAATCAAGTAACCCTTTAAGATTTTCATGGGTTAAAGAAAGTATATCATGAAAAGTGTGCCATGATGACATTCATTGATGGACGAGGAGATTTTTTTATACTGTGACACACTATTTAACTTCTTCCGGCATCAGCTTCCTTGTGGTCCTCAACATTTGCTCACATGAGCAGTAAAGGAAGTTGGTGCTAGAAGATTTCCCTCTGTCAGACCTGATCACAGGTTGGAATAAGGCTGCTTTATAATGATTAGCATGTGTCACTGACTTTGGGTCCTTCACTGATCAGTGTCTGAATGCTGATGCATCTCCATTCAAGGCCACCATCACAACATATCTTATTAGTTCTGGCCCAGGGAAGCTCAGTCCTCCCCTGTGTCAAAAGAATTAAAGTATAAGGTAATTTATTGCATACATTGTCCTTCATAGTTTCATAGTTTCATAGTTAGTAAGGTTGAATAAAGACACCAGTCCATCCAGTTCAACCTGAGTAAGTGTCTACAATTGTCCCTATCCCTGTACATTGCACACTCACGTCAGTCCCTACCCTCAAGGAGCCCACTATCCTAGGTCCCAATTCATATACTAGGGCCAATTTTGGACAGAAGCCAATTAACCTACCTGCATGTCTTTGGATTGTGTGAGGAAACCGGAGCACCCGGAGGAAACCCACGCAGGCACAGGGAGAACATGCAAACTCCAGGCAGGTAGTGTCGTGGTTGGGATTTGAACCAGCGACCCTTCTTACTGCTAGGTGAGAGTGCTAACCACTACACCACTGTCCTTCATCCTATTTAAAATAATTTATTCAATTTTTCTGAGGAACTTCACAAAAATACTGAGGCAACAAACAGCTGTGTTTAATAATGTACTTTTTGATCTACAGAAAAATGAATCCTTTGTTATGGAGGTGTTCTGTAGATTTAATACACTTACTGTCTTTGGTTGACAATGCTGCTTCTCCATGAATATAGTACTCTGAGTGAGTGCTGTCACTGAGCAGTTGCACTCTGCAAGGGCATTTGCTACAGAGCTTAGTAAATGAGGGGGAGCTCTGCTGAATTCCATCATCCAATCACGTGCAAGCAAAATGCTTTAAAAATTTTTTCCTTGCATGTGATTGGGTATTCTTTGCAGAGTGATGGTTCATATAATTTACTAAGCACCGAAGCAATTGCACTTGCAAAGTGCACAGCCTCTTTCCCTCTAGTAAATCAAACCTACGGTTTGTTACTGGCAGGAGCACCAGAGAAAGTAAAGGAACAAGCTGCAATATGTACCTTTTTTTTAGATACACTTTAAAGTGGGGTCCCCCCTAAAATTAAAAGTCAGCAGCTACAAATACTGCAGCTGCTGACTTTTAATAATCGGACACTTACCTGTCCCAGGGTCCAGCGATGCGGGGGAATGAAGCCCCCCTCGTTCCCCGCTCCGCTCGCGGCGCCAGCATTCTTACTGTGGGCACCCGGGCACAGCCGGGCACCCACTGCGCATGCGCGAACGGCACAGGGTGCCGTGATACGCCACACAGTCATCTGGGACACGTGACAGGTCCCAGATGACTGTGCGGCGCGAGGGGAAGTGTTGTCACCAGCCCGGGTATTGAAGAAGGCAGACTACAAGGGACCCCCTAGCAACAGGCATTTAGAGGTAAGTAAACCATTTTTTCCAATTTATTTTTTATTTTTTTTATGAATTTTACGCAATTTATTTTTTATTTTTTGGTGGCAACACCACTTTAAATACAAATCCCAGGCGTAGCCTTGGCTAGAAAGAGCCCCTATAAACACAATCTAAGGGGTAGATCTGAAATGACTGGAAGCTCTGCTGATTTTATCAACCAATCATGTGCAAGCTAAAATGCTTTTTTATTTTCCTTGCATGTCCCCCTTGGATCTACAGTGACTTTACTTTCACGTGCACTTTTGGTGCACTTTCAAGTGCACTTGCAGTGCAAAGCAGATTTTCCTTTAGTAAATAACCCCTCTCTGCTGCAGCTGCTTTGTGTGCCTATAGAATACTCTTATGTTGGCTTTCAGTGACAATCAGCATCTATCCAGAAGAGGGAGCAATGGGCATGAAGTACTTGAGAGACTTTGATGCAGGTTGCACTAACTTTGGGAAATGTAGTGTGTTAAGAGGATCTTGCATAAAAGTGGATAGAGTGATGGAGTGCAACTCCCAGATATATATGCTTAACAGGAGGGGAAAAGAACAGTTTGAACTTGAGAGAGAGAACTTCCCCTGCTGTGAGGAGATCGAAGTATGCACATCGCTATCCCTGAGTACCTATTAACCTGCTACAAGCCTGCAGCCTGAGACAGAAACTGGGGTGCAGTTAACCTGTGTGCTGAGGACTGGAGTTGCTCTAGGCTGAGCCAAATGGTAATAGTGGTGCAATATCTCATTTGCTTAATCTGGTGTGTAAGAGTGGCTGAGGTTGTTCATCGAGTCAGAGCGAAGAACAGAAAACCCAATTTACCAATAAGCTTCTCCTGGGGTACCACTACACAGAGATCAATATGTTATACATAGTTACATTGTTCCAGCTTAGGGGAAAAGAACAGTTTTTCTCCTGAACTTGAGAGAGAGAACTTCCCCTGCTGTGAGGAGATCGAAGTATGCACATCGCTATCCCTGAGTACCTATTAACCTGCTACAAGCCTGCAGCCTGAGACAGAAACTGGGGTGCAGTTAACCTGTGTGCTGAGGACTGGAGTTGCTCTAGGCTGAGCCAAATGTGAGCTGACATCTGAACAGTGGGACCAAATTTGCTGTATCACTGGGATTCGTGAGAGAGCATTGCTGCCATTGATCTACAGTATCACTTCTAACAGAGACTGAGCACATAGGAACTGGACATTTGACTGACAGCCTTTACCACTGCATGCAGATTTTACTGGGACTGCACCACCATAAAGACTGGGCCCCAACGCTAGCTAGGACTGCCTCTTCAGATAGTTGCTCTACAGCATGTTTTATGCAGAATGAAGTTCCAAAAATAAATATTAACAACAACTTTCACAAAATTAACATGGAGCATATCAGTACCCATCAGTGCAGCCTCATCAGTGCTCATCAGTGCAGCCTCACTGTGCCCCTCCAATGCAGCTTTATGGTGCCCATGAATGCAACCTCACTTTGCCCATAAATGCACTCTCACTGTGCCCATCAATGCAGCCTCACTGTGCCAATTATCGCAGCCTCACTGTGCCCATTATTGCAGCCTCACTGTGCCCATCAAATGCAGCTTTATGGTGCCTATGAATGCAGCCTCACTGTGCCCATGAATGCAGCCTCACTGCTCATGAATGCAGCCTCACTGTGCCCATGAATGCAGGCTCACTGCCCCTGAATACAACCTCTTTGCCCATGAATGCAGCCTCACTGTGCCCATCAATGAAGCTTTACTGTGCCCATCAATGCAGCCTCACTGCGCATGAATGAAGCCTCACTGTGCCCATGAATGCAGCCTCACTGTGCCCATAAATGCAGCCTCACTGCCCATCAATGAAGCTCACTGTGCCAATAAATGCAGCCTCATTGCCCATCAATGCAGCTCACTGTGCCCATAAATGCAGCCTCACTCTGCCCATAAATGCAGCCTCACTGTGCCCATCAATGAAGCTTTACTGTGCCCATCAATGCAGCCTCACTGCCCATGAATGCAGCCTCACTGTGCCCATAACTGCAGACTCACTGCCCATGAATGCAGCCTCACTGTGCCCATGAATGCAGCCTCACTGCCCGTGAATGCAGCCTCACTGTGCCCATGAATGCAGCTCACTGTGCTCATGAATGCAGCCTCACTGTGCCCATAAATGCAGCCTCACTTCCCGCCAATGCAGCTCACTGTGCCCATAAATGCAGCCTCACTGCCCATCAATGCAGCCTCACTGTGCCCATGAATGCAGCCTCACTGTGCCCATAAATGCAGCCTCACTGCCCATCAATGAAGCTCACTGTGCCAATAAATGCAACCTCATTGCCCATCAATGCAGCTGACTGTGCCCATAAATGCAGCCTCACTCTGCCCATAAATGCAGCCACACTGCCCATAAATGCAGCCTCAATGTTCCCATAAATGCAGCCTCATTGTGCCCATCAATGCAGCTCACTGTACCTATAAATGCAGCCTCACTGCCCATCAATGCAGCTCACTTGGCCTATCATAACACCCTCACTGTGCCCACTATTGTAGCCTCACTGTGCCCATCAAATGCAGCTTTACGGTGCTCATGAATGTAGCCTCATTGTGCCCATCAATGCACTCTCATTGTGCCCATCAGTGCAGCCTCACTGTGACCATCAATGCAGCCTCACTGTGACCATCAATGCAGCCTCACTGTGCCCATCATTGCAGCCTCACTGTGCCCATCAAATGCAGTTTTACAGTGCCTGGGAAATGCAGACTCACTATGCCCATGAATGCAGCTAACTGCTCATGAATGCAACCTCACTGTGCCCATGAATGCAGCCTCACTGTGCCCATCAATGAAGCTTTACTGTGCCCATGAATGCAGCCTCACTGCCCATGAATGCAGCCTCACTGTACCCATGAATGCAGCCTCCCTTTGCCCATAAATGCCGCCTCAATGTACCCATGAATGCAGCCTCCCTTTGCCCATAAATGCAGCCTCACTGCCCATGAATGCAGCTCACTGTGCCCATGAATGCAGCCTAATTGTGCCCATGAATGCAGCCTCACTCCAGTGAATGTAGCCTCACTGTGCCCATGAATGCAGCTCACTGTGCCCATGAATTCAGCCTCACTATGCCCATAAATGCAGCCTCGCTGCCCATCAGTGCAACTCACTGTGTCCATGAATACAACCTCACTGCCCATGAATGCAGCCTCACTGTGCCCATGAATTCAGCCCCACTGCTTGTGAATGAAGCCTCACTGCTCATGATTGCAGATCACTGTGCCCATGAATGCAGACTCACTGTACCCATAAATGCAGCCTCAATGCCCATCAATGTAGCTCAGTTTTCCCATAAATGCAGCCTCACTGCCCATGAATGCAGCCTCACTGTGCCCATGAATGCAGCCTCACTGTGCCCATAAATGCAGCCCCACTGCCCATCAATGAAGCTCACTGTGCCAATAAATGCAGCCTCATTGCCCATCAATGCAGCCACACTGTGCCCATAAATGCAGCCTCAATGTTCCCATAAATGCAGCCTCACTGTGCCCATCAATGCAGCTCACTGTGCCCATAAATGCAGCCTCACTGCCCATCAATGCAGCTCACTTGGCCTATCATCACAGCCTCACTGTGCCCACTATTGTAGCCTCACTGTGCCCATCAAATGCAGCTTTACGGTGCTCATGAATGCAGCCTCATTGTGCCCATCAATGCACTCTCATTGTGCCCATCAATGCAGCCTCACTGTGACCATCAATGCAGCCTTACTGTGCCCATCAAATGCAGTTTTACAGTGCCCGGGAAATGCAGACTCATTATGCCCATGAATGCAGCTTCACTGCCCATGAATGCAGCCTCGTTGTGCCCATTAATGCAGCCTCACTGTGCCCATCAATGAAGCTTTACTGTGCCCATGAATGCAGCCTCACTGCCCATGAATGCAGCTCACTGTGCCCATGAACGTAGCCTCACTGTGCTCATGAATGCAGCTCACTGTGCCCATGAATTCAGCCTCACTATGCCCATAAATGCAGCCTCGCTGTCTGTCAGTGCAACTCACTGTGTCCATGAATACAACCTCACTGCCCATGAATGCAGCCTCACTGTGCCCATGAATTCAGCCCCACTGCTTGTGAATGAAGCCTCACTGCTCATGAATGCAGATCACTGTGCCCATGAATGCAGACTCACTGTGCCCATAAATGCAGCCTCAATGCCCATCAATGCAGCTCACTTTGCCCATAAATGCAGCCTCACTGCCCATGAATGCAGTCTCACTTGGCCTATCATTGCAGCCTCACTGTGCCCATTATTGCAGTCTCACTGCCCACGAATGCAGCCTCACTGTGCCCATCAAATGCAGTTTTACGGTGCCCATTCATGCAGGTTCACTGTGCCCATCAATGAAGTCCCACTGTGCCCATGAATGAAGCCTCTCTGTGCCCATCATTGCACCCTCACTGCCCATGAATGCAGCCTCACTGTGCCCATTATTGCAGCCTTACTGTGCCCATTAAATGCAGCTTCACTGTGCCCATGAATGCAGCCTCACTGTGCCCATGAATGCAGCCTTACTGTGCCCATGAATGCAGCCTCACTGTGCCATAAATTCAGCCTCACTGTGCCCATAAATGCAGCCTCACTGCCCGTGAATTCAGCCTCACTGTGCCCATGAATGCAGCCTCACTGCCCTTGAATGTAGCCTCACTGCCTATGAATGCAACCTCACTGCCCATGAATGCACCTTACTGTGCCCATAAATGCAGCCTCACTGCCCATCAATGCAGCTCACTGTGCCCATAAATGCAGCCTCACTGTGCCCATAAACACAGCTTCACTGTGCCCATATATACAGCCTCACTGCCCTTGGGGGGTGGGACCTTGTTACAGCACTCCCGAACACAGACCCAGTTCTGTGACACACACCAGGCATCTCTGTGATACACAAGAGGAGGAGGAGAGAGAGGGGAGCACTGCAGCCTCAGCTCAAAGGGGCCCCAGGACAGTCTGGCCCCGCCGCTCTGTGTCCTCCGGCTGAAAGTTTCCTAACTGATTGCTTCTGCAGAGGCGGTGAGGCTTTTTTCAGGAAATCAGACCGGCGGGGGGGGGAAGGAACCCCCCTTTCCATGCCGCTCTGATGGCTGCACCACTTCTGCCAGAAGCGATCAGCCAGGAAACTGTCAGCCTGGTCTGCCCATGCTCCTCACTCACCCTGCACTAAAATCCACTCACAAAAGGCGAGCAGGCGAGTGGAATTTTTGAGGGCTGCTTTACAGGGATTTCACTTGCTGCCAACAGAAAGGGGTACCTCTGCAGTAAGGTCTGGGTCTTAGCAGAGTCATTTGTGTAAAGTACAATCTAAGCAGTATAGTATAGTGGTTGTAAAAAGTAAACGGCTCTGATTACCATTTCAGTTTATGTTATCTGTGCCATTGCCTAATGCTAATTTGCAGATTTCCAGGTATAGATTAATCTTATTCTTATTGTAAACTACTACAAAATAGTAATACCTTTTTCTAGACATTTGTGTTTGCCTTACACTCTACTTGTTCCTATATGTATATATTGCCATTTCCTGTAATCTGTTTCAATGTAACACATTTCTTTATTCCTAACCAGTGTAGTGTTTGTTTCCTCATATTGAACTGTAGTGTGTGCACAATATTTACAATATACTTGTGCTAGTAATAGTGGTGCAATATCTCATTTGCTTAATCTGGTGTGTAAGAGTGGCTGAGGTTGTTCATCGAGTCAGAGCGAAGAACAGAAAACCCAATTTACCAATAAGCTTCTCCTGGGGTACCACTACACAGAGATCAATATGTTATACATAGTTACATTGTTCCAGCTTGTAACTATGTATATACCTTACATGGCTGATACCTCTGAAAGCTGGAAATCATTGAAGTAGACACCACTACTTCAGTGATGTTTGCTTGTTTTTGAGTCTTGTGAAGAGCGTCTGGCCTGATCCATTGTGCATACAGAAGGTCAGCCGCTCAGCATGGACACCATTTACAGATTGTTTTGCATTTTCTGAATTAATACAAAGCTTTCTCTGATTGGATGAGGTGTTGAGGTGGGGCAGTGATATCACATTCACCCCCTCATCCAATCAGAGAAGACATTGCAGTCATTCAGTGAATGCAAAATATTCTCTAAATGATGTCTGTGCTGAGTGGCTGGCCCCCTGTGTTTACAAAGCAGGAGATCAGCTTAGGACCAAGCAGCAAGTGGAGGTCTCTGAAGAAGTGCTGTCTACTTTAGTGATTTCCATTGTCCAGGGGCATCGAAAAGGTATGGTATATACATAGCTACATATGTATAACATACTGATGCCTGGAATTATTCTTTAAAGAGGCCGGGATAAACATGCAAATGGTGTCTCAATGCAAGAGTGATTTCCTTGCTGTTTTCTTATTTTGTTTTGCTGGGGTTTGCTGTACAGTAGTGGGACCCATTAAGCTTATGACCATAGCTGCTCACTGACACATAGGGTTCTATTTATGAAAAAAAAATGTGTCTAATGTTTATTTCCTATGATCCTCGGCGTTATCTAGTGGCCACAATGCAGCATTTTTCTGATTGAGATATCTCAGGTGAATACCACATTATGGCCACTGGATGGAGCTGATGATCATAGGAAATAAACATTTTACACACATTACATGGATTATTCACAACGACATGCTGAGACATTCACACAGTGATTTTTTTTTATAATTAGACTGTATAAAGTTTTCCTACTTGAGTTTACATGTTTTTATTATATTTTATTCTTTACACCTGTAGATACTTAACCACTAAAGGACCAGGCCTATTTTTTTTTACACTTGGTGTTTACAAGTTGAAATCAGGTTTTTTTTTGCTAGAAATATACTTAGAACTTCCAAACATTATATATATATATATATATATATATATATATATATACATATATATATATATATATATATATATATATATATATATATATATAATCTTTTTCAGACACCCTAGAGAATAAAATGGTGGTTGTTGCAATAGTTTATGTCACACCGCGTTTGCGCAGCCATCTTACAAATGCAATTTTTTCAGAAAAAAATGCACTTTTTTTTAATTAAAAATTAAGAAAACAGTAAAGTTAGCCCACCTTTTTTATATTGTGAAATATAATGTTATGCTGAGTAAATTGATACCCAACATGTCATGCTTCAAAATTGCACCTGCTCGTGGAATAGCGACAGACTTTGATTGGGTCGTCTCCTTCACTACTGGCAAGCAACGAAGATGACCGGGACGCGCCAGGAGGGGGGTGGGCAACTCTCCCACCACCAATGATCTTGCGGCAAATCTGCCACAGAGACCACTTTTATCTGAAAGCGGACCACCCGCCAGTTTTAAAAATACTGGGGTTATGTCAGCTATCTGCTGCCGTAACAATGGTATTCAACGTCAAAGTACTGACATATAGCGATGGGGGGTGGTCCGAAAAGTGGTTAATTTGCCTTTTTTTTTTACTTAATTTGGAGAATGGGGTTACATTCTTGAATATCATGTTATCCATTTTAGCAGGGAAATGAGTCACTAATGATAAAGGAAACCGCCTTTAAACTTGTAAAGCCCCATACACACTATCAGATATTCTGCTGATTTTTTCCTTCAGATTTACCAAAACCATATAATATGAGGTCAAACCTTAGGAGTTTCAATGTGTATGCAATCAGGCAGGCCCTTGCACTACATGGTTTTGGTAATGGTTCTGAAGACAAAAATCAGCAGAAAATCTGATAGTGTGTATGGGGCTTTAACAGCTAAAGCTGAACTCCAGGTGCTAAAAAATCTTTATTTTTACCTGCTTGCTTTGCTTAGGGGATGATGAATAAGATGATAGACTTACCTTATTCCTCACTCTCAAAACAAGTGATGCTCTCCTCCACTATCCAATGCTGGGCTGTTGGAGGCTCTCGGCGTCCTCCCATACAATTCAAAACCACTGTGATGACAACTGAGAGCTGTGACTAGTTAGGTAGTAAAGCAGGAAAGGGGCATCAGGGGTCTGGTCACAGGAGACAGCCTGTAGGAGCGAGGGATAAGGTACGTTATTATAATTGTATTATCTTATTTATCATCCCTAAGGCAAAGCAAACAGTTAACGTTTGAACAAACTCTTTTTACTCCCTCTCAGCTACAGAGTTGCTGCAATCACTTTGTGTCACTCCAACACCAACATACATCTTTATATCTAAACATGTGAAAAACAGTGCTGTGCCACATATTGTATACACCCTAAAAAAGTCACCTTGCTGGTAACGAAACACGAGTGTATGTATACTGATTCCTGATGACCCTGCAAAATCTGTTTTAATGGTGCTTGACATCTTTGGTGTGAGTTAAAGTCCACTGATACATATGACTGGATAAATGTTTTAAATTGGTTTTAATAAATATTTTTAAAATGATAAAGCCCTATGGAGTTTTTATGTTTCTCTGGTGTATCACGTTCATGTGATAGTTTAAGTTCATTTAGGATTTTTTTCGCTATGTGCATATGTGTAAGAGAGTGTAAGAGAGATCACACGAATACTTCTAAATTCAACATTTATCATTTAACATTTAACATTCTATAGTTATAGGAACATAGCTATACAAAGCTCCTGAAGAAGTCTAGAGTAACTAGTATATAGATAGTTTTGATACTCTAGCTGTTAAAGATAGGATGCAATTTCCCTGATTGTCATGATCTGTTTTTATCTATTTTTGTAAAATTAACTATCATATTGTGTTTTGTAACATAATTTCCTGAATAATTTTATTTTTGACTGTTTAATACCAGCTAATTATATAGTACCATCAAAGTCCAAACACAGCCTCTCCTTCCCTTCTGTTTATATCCTGATGGGACGAAGGTACCATGTATGATCTTTTCTGTTCTTATGGCACTTCTTTATATATAATCTTTAACAGCCTAAAATTATATGAATCTACTTTGAGTGTATCAAATGCTTTTGAAAACCCAGATGTCACCCTGTAAAATCAGTAATGCCATCATCATTGCGCTGTACATAATCTGTGCAGAGAGCAGAATGGTGGGAGGGACCCGACACATCCATCCACTACAGGTTGCCTGCAGAAAACTACAGTAGTGGGCAAATACAAGACCAGTCACTCTGCACAAAGAGAGAGAGCAGCATTGACTGGTACACAAAGCTTCTGTACAGAGACAAAGTTTCACAGTGGCTAAAGCCTGCTACACATGATGAGATTATCAGGCTAATGATGATCATCCGTTTTTTTGCATGCTAGTCTTGTAAAAATTCTCGTATGACAGAATAAAAATTCGGAAGTAATGTAATGTGTTGTATTACATTTCTATTGTATTTTCAAGCAAAAACTGTACTGATTAAACAAAAATCTTACGATCTGGTATCGTGCAAGAAATTTTTTTATGTTTGTCCTTTCGGATAATTTGGGATGAAAGCTGTGTACTATCGTACGATTCGAAAGTGGTATTTTTCATCCGATTTTCTGATCGTGTGTATGGGCCTTAACTGCATAGAACTTTAAGCAATACACAAAGCACACACAGGCCTATAGTATTTAGACAATAGTTATTATCCCGGAGTTCAGCTTTATTAATATTATGGAGAGCAATATATGTAAAAGGAATGTACTGAGTAGCACCTGTGAAAGCAAAAAACCAAAAGGTTTAAATGGTAAACCCTATGGCTAAGCTATCCTGGGGCTCTGCACTTTTACACAATAAAACAAATAAAGATAATATTTTCTGTACAGCTCTGTGAAAAATGCACAGTCTGTTAAAAGTCTTGTGTGCTCCTTGAGTACAGAGGTGTCTTTATTTAGACTATGTCAATCCACAAAATCTATGTGGATACAAAAAATAGCCAAATCCTGCATGCTCTTCACATTGTTCTGGGGTCTTGAAAGAAAGATTTGCAATGTAACTACAGTTACAGTGTGAAAAAAACTTGGTGTAATTGTAAAAGCTGAGGAGAGCATAGCCTGTAAAGGCAATAAAACACTATCACATGTCTCCACTGGAAGACATAGGCTGCAAGCCAACTGCTGCATAACACCTTTGTGCTACAAAAAAGTGTTCTGGATGCCAGGTGAGAATATTGCAAGAAAAGAGAGACAAGGACAGTTCAGTGCATACAACATTTAACATACAAAGAAAGTGCTGATGACATTCAACATGGACACAGAGGGGGAAATTTACTAAAACTGGAGAGCACAAAATCTGGGGCAGCTGTACATGGTAGCCAGCCAATAAGCTTCTTTTTCCAATCATTTTTATTAAGGTTCTAAAACCATACAATAGAATATAGAAAAGTACTGGTACTGCCAGGACCTGGACTTGAATCCAGAACCTCAGCTGTGTCTGGCAATGAATCTTCTCTCTGAGCTATCTGAGATGCTCAACAGTGCCCTGTCAAATCCTTTAGACAACCCTGCCTTGTACCTTGATTTCAGCTGACCCTTGAACTCTTTGCTCCTCCCATGAACTTCCTGATATAAGCCATGTCTCTGTACTTCCTCCTTGCCAGAATATTGTGCTATCTCCAGCCTGTATCTCGCTACTATCTTCCCTGCTGCCGTTTATATTTGCTACTGCTCGTTATCGACCCTTGGCTTGTTCCACGACTATGTTTCTGCCTGATCCCAACCTGCAACAACTCGTTACCGACCTTTTGGCTTGCTTACTGACCACGCTTCTGTTTGACCCTTACCTGCTCATCCGCTACTGAACCCCCGGCTGGCTCACCTCCTGGTAGGGCGATCCTGAGGACCGCGACTAACACGCAGCTAAATCCATCTCTACCATCTGGAGCTCTGGTGAAAACCGGTTAGTACTTAGACTCCGCACCTCAGGTGAGCCTGTGTCATCTGCCCAGGTGACTGCCTGTGTTCCTATCCTGCTGGTTAGTGGTAGTCCTGCAACAGCTATAGCAATTGGTCTTCGGGCCTGACCCTTGATCGTGACAGAATATTCTGGCCCAAAACATGGAGGCCGCTATAGCAAATGCTGTGGCTCCGTTCAGGCAGCAAATTGCAGGGCTGCAGGAGTTCGTTGTCACTTACCAAGAAAAATTCTCCATACTGGAAGGTGTGGTGAAGGAGCAGCACGAAGAGATCCGTGCTCTGACAAAACAGTTGCTGGATCTATGTTCCTGAGATGATACTAACGCACATATGCCTCACCCACCCAAGTTTAACCGCCACCATTACAGAGGTTTTCTTAACCAGTGTCGCATCTATTTCCAAATGCGACCCACTGCATTCGTTTCTGAAACACAGAAGGTAATGTTTGTTATCAACCTCCTGACTGGGAAAGCTCTAGCCTGAGCTTCCCCCTATATCGAACAAGACAGTGCCATGCTGAATAATTTCCAGACTTTCGAGGATGCAATGAATCAAGTTTTTGATGATCCCAACCGCTGCGCTACGGCTGAAGCAAAGTTGCATAGTTTACGGCAGGGTAAACGCTCTGTTGCTGAATACACAGCTGAATTCAGACGCTGGATGGCAGATACCACTTGGAACCCAGCAGCGCAAAAGAGTCAGTTCCGCCAAGGGCTTTCTGAACAGGTAAAAGAGGAGCTTGCCAGAATAGAGACTCCTAATGATCTTGAAGCCTTCATCGAATTATGTATCCAAGTTGATCAGAGGCTTACAGAAAGGAGGAAGGAGAGGCTGGGAATGTTTGGAAGTAATGGTGACATGCGTTTCCCTACTAGTCAATTTGTTCAGAAGGATCCAAGAGCTTCTCCAGATTCTGACACAGCTGAACCTATGCAGGTTGATGCAATTAAGAGATCCATTTCTTTTCAGGAGAAAGAAAGAAGACGTTCGGAGAACCTCTGTCTATATTGTGGAGACTCTGGGCATTACGCAGTTAACTGTCCTAACAACGTTAGAAGAACAATTGCGGCGACTGATGTGATCCTGCCTGAACAAATCAACTCTATTACCCAGTCTATCTCCCCATTGATTCTCGAAGAAAATAAAGTAAATTCTCCACTGTCTCATTTTGTCATCCCTATTAAGCTTATTTCTGAGGGCCGTGAAATCCCCTGCTCTGCTATGCTGGACTCTGGGGCTGGAGGAAACATTATGGACATAGAGTTTGCCCACCGCAATAACATTCAAGCCAGAAATACATCTGCTCCTATTGAGATGGAGACGGTTGATGGTTCACCCTTATCCTCAGGACCTGTTACCCATAAAACAGTTCCTCTGGTAACCCAGTTTGAGGCTGACCATCGTGAGACCTTCAGCTTTCAGTTGATCACATCACCCAAATTTCCCGTCATTTTGGGCATTCCTTGGTTCTCCACTCACAATCCCTCTATCAACTGGGGAACACGGACCATAGATTTCACATCTTCCCACTGCAAGGAACACTGTAGGGAATCTTACCAAACAAGTTCTCCGCTGGTCAAGGAACTGCAAGTTGGTGTGGTAACTACCCAGTCATATCACAACTTGCCTCCACAATACCATGCGTTCCTGGATGTCTGTGATAAGAAAATGCATATAAATTACCTCCTCACCGCCCATACGATTGCCCAATTGAGCTGCTCCCAGGGGCTGAAATACTTTTCGGCCACCTTTTTAATCTGTCAGAACCTGAATTAAAAGTGCTCAGGGAGTGGCCTGATGAAAATTTAGAGAAGGGTTTTATTAGACACTCAACATCTCCTACAGGGGCAGCCCTATTCTTTGTTGAAGAGAGACTC
The DNA here is from genome assembly GCF_037356315.1 of Lithobates pipiens. Lineage (NCBI taxonomy): Eukaryota > Metazoa > Chordata > Amphibia > Anura > Ranidae > Lithobates > Lithobates pipiens. The sequence continues at coordinate 311,296,075 of NW_027507758.1, read as the reverse complement.
CACCTTGCGTCCATGCATTGATTACAGGCACATAAATAAGGTCACTATTAAAAACCGTTATCCACTCCCCTTGATCTTGGAAATGTTGGAAAGGCTTCGGTCTGTCAAAGTGTTTACAAAACTTGACCTACGTGGGGCATATAACCTGGTCTGTATTTGTACAGAAGATGAATGGAAAACCGCCTTTAGAACCAGATATGGACATTTTGAGCACCTGGTCATGCCTTTTGGTCTCTGCAATGCCCCTGCGACCTTTCAACACTTCATAAATGATGTTTTTCGAGATCTGTTGGACCAATTTGTCATTGCTTATCTGGATGACATCCATATCTTTTCCAATAACCTGGAAGAGCACAGCAGGCATGTTTGCACTGTCTTTTGAAAGATTAAGGGAAAATCGACTTTACATCAAACTGGAGAAGTGTGAGTTTGAACAAGCCCAAATCCAGTTCTTAGGGTATATTTCTCCAGATGGAGTGAGCATGGATTCCGAGAAGATTAAAGCAGTGGTAGATTGGCCTGCCCCTGGAAACATTAAGGAAATCCAACGATTTGTCGGGTTTGCCAACTTTTACAGAAAATTCATAAGGAACTTCTCTAAGGTGATCACTCCAATTACCCAACTAACAAAGAAAGGGATGCCCTTTGTGTGGTCATCTGAGGCACAGGCTGCTTTTGGAAAGTTAAAAACTCTTTTTACTTCTTCACTAGTATTGGTACATCCCAATCCTGAATTACCTTTTATAGTTGAAGTGGATGCTTCAGATTCTGCCGTGGGAGATATCCTCTCTCAACGACGTGGGGAAAAGATGCAGCTTCATCCTTGCACTTACTTCTCTCGTTTAATGTCTTCAGCCGAAAGAAATTATGATATTGGGAATAAGGAGTTACTGGCAATTAAGGATGCATATTCTGAATGGAGGCATTTGCTGGAAGGCGCTAAGCATCCTGTGACCGTTCTCGCATATCATAAGAATCTGGAATTCATTCGTTCTGCCAAGAGATTGTCTTCTAGACAAGCACGTTGGTCATTGTTCTTTTCAGGTTAAATTTTATTATCTCATATCGACCTGGGTCAAGGAATGGTAAGGCTGATACCTTATAACGAATGTTGTCTGGATCTCTCCAGGAAAACAACTCTGAATACACAGTCCTGCCTCAAAAGAACTTTCTAGGTGCCGCAAGTTCTAAAGCACTCTTGAGTCTCCTCAAGGAAGGGTATGAGAATGACCCACTCCTCAAAAATCCTCCTATGGACATCATCCTTGAGTACAAAAATGGCTTCTGAACTCAAGCACATCGCCTCTATGTACCTGAAGTTGCTCGGGTTGAAGTCCTCAAGTTGGTTCATGACTCCAAACTTGCTGGACATTTTGGAGTTTCTAAGACAGAGGAACTTTTATCCCGTTCCTTTTGGTGGCCTGGGTACAAAAGAGATGTCAAAGGTTATGTAGCCTCGTGCCTGGTCGCAATAAGACACCCCGAGCTTCTCCTTTTAGGGTTGCTCCAGCCACTCCCTGTCCCATCAAGACCATGGGGATCAATTTCTATGGACTTTGTAGTCGATTTACCCCCTCTCTAAAGAAATTACCACTATCTTGGTTGTTATTGACCGCCTCGCGAAGATGGCTCACTTTATACCAGTCATGGGGGTACCCTCTGCAGAACAAACTTTAGAGTACATGGAATTCCAGAAGATGTAGTTTCTGACAGAGGAGTACAATTCACTTCAAAATTTTGGAAAAGCTTTTGCTCAGCTCTAGGAGTAACAATTAATCTATCCTCTTAATCTATCCTCTGCTTTTAGTCTAATGGTCAGACCGAGCGGACCAATCAAACGTTAGAGCAGTACCTGCGATGTTTTGTCAATTATCTTCAGGATGACTGGATGGACTATCTTCCTACAGCGGAGTTTGCTTATAACAATTCTAAACATAGCTCCACCTCTCAGACCCCTTTTTTCCTAAATACCGGGCATCATCCAGCTTTTATCCCTGATCTCCCTATCTCAACTCCGATTCCTGCTGTTACCAATGGATTAACTGCTTTACAGGAGATCCAGGATAAATTGATCGAGACTTTGAGGGAAGCTCAGGAAAGTTACAAAAAGGCTGCCTTTCATTTGGGCGATCAAGTTTGGTTATCTACTAAAAATCTGAAGGTTCATGTTCCATCTGCAAAGTTGGGACAAAAGTTTGTGGGACCTTTCCAGATCTCGGCCCAGATCAACCCAGTCGCCTTTCGCCTAAAACTTCCAGCCAGTATGAAGATTCACCCTGTGTTTCACATATTGCTACTCAAACCTTTTCACGGAAATACTTTTTTGGGAAGAATTCTTCCACCCCCTCCACCTGTTAAGGTACAGGGGGAAGAAGAATATGTGGTGGAGAAAATTCTTGATACCAGGATCTATAGGAACAAATTGCAATATCTGGTTCAATGGGAAGGATATGGGCCAGAAGAAAATTCTTGGGAGCCTGAGCAGAATGTTCCCTTCTGCTGCAGTAGTCCTTTATCAGTATAGGGACTGAGGTACAGTCTGCTAATCATTCACAACCTACTAGTTCCACAAGGGTCCTTATAAGGACTGGTAAGGTATAGGGTACTACAGTACATAGGGTTGAGTGAGGTACAGTCTGCTATTCCTTAAGGACTGGTATAGGTCCACAATACATAGGGTTGAGGTGCACTACTGCTGACTGCTGCCCTTCTGCTGCAGTAGTCCTTTATCAGTATAGGGACTGAGAGTTTTGTCACAGGGTCATTTAAAAAATGACAGGCAGAGGATGGTAGGGGTAGGGCAGGAGCAACAGGCTTGAACCAAAGTGGGAAGTTGCAGAAGGTGCGTTCAATTCATTTAAAGGACGCACCAGACTTGGTTGAGTGGCTCACTCAGCCTTACTCTTCTGCACCCTCCTCATCCTCTCGATCTGCACCCTCTTCTTCACTCTCTGCTATGTGCACCCCCAAAGACACTACCACCAACAACACCACCACCATCACATACCTTCCGCTTGAGTCACAGGAATTATTTTCCGATCCATATCAAGACATTTCTGATGCGCAGCCACTCTTGGTATTGGATCAGGAAGAGGAGGTAGCAACAACCGCCACTCAGCAGTCTGACGACAGTACCCAGATCAGCCCAAGGAGGAGGTTGGTCCCCGGTGTTGCTGCCTACTCCGAGATCTCTACTTATAGTGGTGGGGAAGGTGACGTCGATGATGACGTGTCTAGTGATGTCAGGTGGGTGCCCACAAGAGAGGAAGAGGAGGGGAGTTCAGAGGGAGATATGGACCAGCAGATAGGGAGGAGAAGCAGGAATAACTTACATTGCACAGGAGGGACAAAGCAGACTGCAAATGTATCAGGAGCGAGTCATCGACCATGTATGGTCACATCTGGCACTCCCAGGACACCGGCACATGGCTCCTCAGTGTCCACTGCTGACAATAGCATTGCCATCTGCAATCTTTGCAGTCAACGCATTAGTCGCAGTAAGCCCAACACTCACCTAGGGATGACCGCCTTAAGAAGGCACATGAGCAGCCATCACCGAGCCCAGTGGGAGCAACGGAACACACAAAGCCACACTCCAGGCTCTCACCATCCAGCCTCGTCTTCTACTTCTCCTTCTCCTCTCTCCTCACAATTGTCCTCCACTCCACCTTCCTTTACACCAAGCTCACGTTTTCTGCAAAAAGGCAGGCTTCCGTGGGCCTAATGTTCGAGCGTAAAAAAATGATGATGCCCGATAACCCTCTTGCCCAACGGTTGACGGCTGGCTTGTCAGAACTCATAGCCCGCCAACTACTGCCATATAAACTGGTGGACTCGGAGGCCTTTCACAAATTTGTGGCCATTGGAACACCACAATGGAAGGTCCCAGGAAGGAAGTATTTCTCACAGAAGGGCATCCCAGAGCTATATGGCCATGTTCAGTGGAAAGTGAATGTATCTCTGGCACACAGTGTCGGTACCAAGATACATCTGACCACAGACACGTGGTCTAGCAAACACGGGCAGGGAAGGTATATCACTTTTACTGCCCACTGGGTGAACCTTCTGACGGCCGTCAAGCATGTAACCCGTGGCACCCGTGTAGATTTGGTTTTACCGCCATGGATTGCATGCAGGCCTGGCTCTTCTTCTCCTCCTCCTACTCCATCCTCCTCCCTCTCCTCCTCGGCTGACTCCTCCTTTTCCGCTGCTAGCGTCTCTTTCGCTGCGCCGCCCAAGCTCCCCAGAACCTATTCGACATGCCAGGTGAGACGTTGCCATGCCGTGCTGCGTCTGTTGTGCCTGGAAGCCAAGAGCCACACTGGCCCGGCACTCCTTTCAGCTTTGCGTTCAGTGGCTAACACCGCTCAATTTGACAGTTGGTAAAGTGGTGTGTGACAACGGTGCCAATCTGCTTAGCGCATTGAAACAGGGCAAAATCACGCACGTGCCATGCATGGCACACGTCTTAAACTTGGTCGTGCAGCGATTCGTTGTCAAATACCCTGGGGTCCAGGACATCTTGCGGCAGGCAAGGAAAATCTCGGCCCATTTCAGAAGATCTTACACGGCCATGGCTCGCCTTGCTGACATTCAGCGGCGACACAATCTGCCGGTCAGACGTCTTACAGTGGTGTGAAAAAGTGTTTGCCCCCTTCCTCATTTCCTGTTCCTTTGCATGTTTGTCACACTTAAGTGTTTCGGAACATCAAACCAATTTAAACAATAGTCAAGGACAACACAAGTAAACACAAAATGCAATTTGTAAATGAAGGTGTTTATTATTAAAGGTGAAAAAAAATCCAAACCATCATGGCCCTGTGTGAAAAAGTGATTGCCCCCCTTGTTAAAACATACTATAACTGTGGTTGTCCACACCTGAGTTCAATTTCTCTAGCCACACCCAGGCCTGATTATTGCCACACCTGTTCACAATCAAGGCATCACTTAAATAGGAGCTGCTTGACACAGTAAGGTCCACCAGAAGATCCTTAAAAGCTACACATCATGCCGAGACCCAAAGAAATTCAGGAACAATTGAGAAAGAAAGTAATTGAGATCTATCAGTCTGGAAAGGGTTATAAAGCCATTTCCAAAGCTTTGGGAATCCAGCGAACCACAGTGAGAGCCATTATCCACAAATGGCGAAGACATGGAACAGTGGTGAACCTTCCCAGGAGTGGCCGGCCGCCCAAAATTACCCCAAGAGCGCAGCGACGACTCATCCAAGAGGTCACAAAAGACCCCACAACAACGTCCAAGGAACTGCAGGCCTCACTTGCCTCAGTTAAGGTCAGCGTTCATGCCTCCACCATCAGGAAAAGACTGGGCAAAAATGGCCTGCATGGCAGAGTTCCAAGGAGAAAACCACTGCTGAGCAAAAAGAACATCAAAGCTCTTCTCAATTTCTCCACAACACATCTTGATGATCCCCAAGACTTTTGGGACAACATTCTGTGGACCGATGAGACAAAAGTGGAACTCTTTGGAAGGTGTGTGTCCAAGTATATCTGGCGTAGAAGGAACACTGCATTTCATAAAAAGAACATTATACCAACAGTAAAATATGGTGGTGGTAGTGTGATGGTCTGGGGCTGTTTTGCTGCTTCAGGACCTGGAAGACTTGCCGTGATAAAAGGAACTATGAATTCTGCTGTCTACCAAGAGATCCTGAAGGAGAATGTCCGACCATCTGTTCGTGTACTCAAGCTGAAACTAACTTGGGTTCTGCAGCAGGACAATGATCCTAAACACACCAGCAAGTCCACCACTGAATGGCTGAAGAAAAACAAAATGAAGACTTTGGAGTGGCCTAGCCAAAGTCCTGACCTGAATCCTATTGAGATGTTGTGGTATGACCTTAAAAAGGCCGTTCATGCTCGAAAACCCTCTAATGTAACTGAATTAGGACAATTCTGCAAAGATGAGTGGGCCAAAATTCCTCCAGGACGCTGTAAAAGCCTCATTGCACGTTATCGCAAATGCTTGGTTGCAGTTGTTGCTGCTAAGGGTGGCCCAACCAGTTATTAGTTTTAGGGGGCAATCACTTTTTCACACAGGGCCATGATGGTTTGGATTTTTTTTCACCTTTAATAATAAACACCTTCATTTACAAATTGCATTTTGTGTTTACTTGTGTTGTCCTTGACTATTGTTTAAATTGGTTTGATGTTCCAAAACACTTAAGTGTGACAAACATGCAAAGGAACAGGAAATGAGGAAGGGGGCAAACACTTTTTCACACCACTGTATTTGCGATTGCCCGACACGATGGAACTCAACCTTCTATATGCTTGATAGGCTGCTCCAGCAGAAACGTGCAGTTAACGTCTACCTGTATGAACTCTGCGGCAGAACAGGTTCTGGGGAGCTGGGTTTTTTTCACTGCGCCAGTGGCTGCTCATGCGCGACGCATGCAGACTTCTGCGGCCATTTGAGGAGATCACCAAACTGGTCAGTCGCAGCCATGGCGCCATCAGTGACATGGTACCTTATGCCTTCTTTATGGAGTGTGCAATGTGTCGTGTCATTGATCAAGCTGTGGAGGAGCAGGAGCGGGAAGATGAGGAAGTCACAATGCTGGATGAATTCCCAGGGGGGCTACTCTACCTGAGACAAGTGAACAACAGGAGTCTGAAAAGGAGTCAGAGAAGGATGGTGCCGGGGCGGATGAGGAGGAGCAAGAAGAGCATGCTTTAAACCTTTCTGGGATCCCTGTTGTTGTGCGTGGATAGGGAGAAGAGAATGAAGAGGACGACATTATCCTGGATGATGAGCAGGAACCAGGCCACCACACCGCTTCCAGTTTAGTGCAAATGGGGGCCTTCATGCTCCAGTGTTTTAACAGGGACCCCCGTATAAAAACCATAAGGGTCAAGGACCAGTACTGGGTGGCAACGTACTTAGACCCCCGGTACAAACACAAAATGGCGGAAATGTTACCGCCGTCACAGAGGGCTGTCAGAATGGAGCACTTCCAGGCCTTGCTTCACGAAATGCTGCATTCTGCTTTTGCGTGCGCTGGCAGAGGAGCAATTCCCACTCCCAGAGAAGGAGTTGCGGGGACCAATCCAACAGCGCCTGCAAGAAGAGGCCGGTTTGAAGATGTGTTAGTGACTTCTGATATGAGGTCATTCTTTCAGCCGACCCATCGACAGGTGTCATCCGGATCCAGCATCAGGGAGCGCCTAGACCGCCAGGTGTCCGACTACATCGGGTTACCGGCCGATGTGGACGCTCTGAGGAGTGATGAACCCCTGGACTACTGGGTGGGCAGGCTTGACCTCTGGCCAGAGCTTGCCCAATTTGCAATCGAACTGTTGGCTTGCCCCTCGTCCAGTGTCCTGTCAGAAAGGACGTTCAGCGCAGCAGGGGGGATCATGACCGATAACCGCACTCGCCTAGCTCACGACAGTGTTAACTACCTCACATTTCTAAAAATGAATGAGGCATGGATCTCGGAGGAATTCAACACATGTGACCAGTAGACCATGTATATGTCTAGAAACGATTTTTTTAATCGAGCACACAGACCTTCTTTCTTCATTTGGCTCACTTCCTTGTCCAAAAAAAGCACACCGTACTATATGCCCGTACCCTCCTGTTTGAAGAGGTTGAGCGGTGTCATATTTCTACTGGTGCTGCTTATTGAGGGGCTCCCACCATCCCTGTGCTATGCTCATTATGAGGGGCTCCCACCATCCCTGTGCTATGCTGACATCCTCCTGGGGCTGCTTATTATGAGGGGCTCCCACCATCCCTGTACTGTGCTGACTTCCTCCTGGGGCTGTACCTCTGCTGTGCATATTATGAGGGGCTCCCACCATCCCTGTGCTATGCTCATTATGAGGTGCTCCCACCATCCCTGTGCTATGCTGACTTCCTCCTGGGGCTGCTTACGGTGCAGGTGTCAGTGCTGTATATCACACTGCTGATGTCAGTGCTCTCTATCACGGTGCTGGTGTCAGTGCTGTATATCATGGTGCTGGTGTCAGTGCTTTATGTCACGCTGCTGATGTCAGTGCTCTCTATCACGGTGCTGGTGTCAGATCACGGTGCAGGTGTCATTGCTGTATGTCACGCTGCTGATGTCAGTGCTCTCTATCACGGTGCTGGTGTCAGTGCTGTATATCATGGTGCTGGTGTCAGTGCTTTATGTCACTCTGCTGATGTCAGTGCTCTCTATCACGGTGCTGGTGTCATTGCTGTATGTCACGCTGCTGGTGATCATCTCCTCCTCCCTCTTCTTTGCCTACCCTGACCTTCCCTCTCCTCCATTGCCTTCATGCGCTCCACAGTCCTGAATTGTCACAACAATTTCACATATAAAAAAAGAATGCTTGTAGTTGTCGATCCCAGATTCACCTCATACATGGGTTATATCATTGGCCATGTGGTGGGACTATGTTTGCACAGCTAGTAATTATTTTGTGGCTGCAAATTTGACCTGTAGGTTTGCAAAGTTCGCCTCCCATTGAAGTCAAAGGGGCCCGCCGCGAACGTTACGGTTTGCGAACTATCGGCCGAGTTCGCGTTCCGTGTTTGCGAAACGTCCCGTCGGAAGTTCGTCCATCACTAATCTGAACACTAAATTCCAGATTCTGATAAGCCTGCAGACCCCCACAACCACCAGGCCAAGATTGTGGAAAAGAGCCCCTTGACCTCATTAACACAGCAGGTACTGGCTCCCCAACAGCCAGGAGCAATGAGCAGGATGTTTGTCACATTTACCAGTGGTACTGCCACTGCTAAAAGTTTCACTTCACACTACAGCTGAAAGTTCACTTTGCCGAATCCTCATATGTTTAGCCATTCACTTGGGAATCACTATAGACTGTGTACACAGTGTTGAGTGCTCATATTACTTGCTCAGCTGGTCTAATGTTTTTAGACTGTAGTGTTAGACTATTTTCTCTATTGCTGAATGTTCTTTAACTCTTATGGTTAAATGTTCTAATAGCTATTTTATTCTTAGGATTGACTGTTAGGGGATGTTGCATTCACCCAGCGTAAGGCATCAAATGGAAACTGACATTATACATGTTACAAACATTATGGGTTATATTGGCTACATTTGTGCACATGATATGTAAATAGACCATTTGGTAATATGTTGTTACAAGAGAGAGGCATGTTATTTTGTCTCTTTCACTGAATGAGACACAGATCAGCTGTACACAAACAGAGAAATTGTATGCATTTTTATTTGGTAATGAATATTTGTTTGAATGCATATAGGGGGAAAAAATCAGGCCACAAACCCTTGAAATTTTTTATGAAGAAGAGTCATGCAATTGCCTTACTTATTTACAAAGGATAATGCCACGCCTACCATAATGTGATAAGGTAGTGACGTATAAGTCTTTGAGCACGACTTCAAAATATGGATATTAACCCTTTTGCGCCTAAGGGTAAAACAAATCTTAATGCCTAAGCACAATTTTGCAACTTTGGCATGTGTTAGTAAAACCCTACATATCACAACTACTTTGTGCATCCAGGTGAATTATACCTTTTTTTATTCAGGAAAAAATTTGCTTTAATTTGGTGGTAAATGGTAATGAATATCTCCTGATTTTTTTTTTATTATCAAAGGAAAACTGGCCCAAAATAGTAAAAAAATTATCATTTAAAATAATATATAGCTGTATATTTTTTGTTACTTCCATAACTTACTACCAAAGATCACAGTGATACCACATATGTGTATCATATTTGTTGTTTGTACCTGTAGTACAGCCCAGAGACAATATTGCACATTTTGCTTTTTTTTTTTTTATCCTATCTAAAAAACACTGACACTGATATTAATTAAAAAACAATGTCTAAAATATAATGACCCTGACCTTTTGACCCTTACTTGACCACTAACCCTGGCACTGACCTAGATCAAACATTGATCTAGGTATGTTTTATTTTTAATTGTTATGAATTTTATGTCATTTTTATTTTTTTATACACACTTTTTTTTTTCTCTCTGCAAGGAGAGAGAAAAATACAATGTATCTTTCCTCTCCATTTACAGAAAGAGAAACACAAGGGCGAGCTTCACAGTGACTGATCACTGTGATATCCAATTAGAGGCTATCACCTATCACATCAATGACCTGGTGACCTGGAACTGAGATTTCCGGGTTCCGATTGCTAGTACGGGATGCAGGGCTCTCCTGAGATCCCAGGCTCTGTGCTTAGAGTAAGCAGTGCAAAGACAGATACCCAGATATGCAGACCCACAGAAGAAAAGCCCAGTCCAGTGAGACCACATATCTGCGTACTGCAAGCATCAAGGGGTTAACCACTTCCCTACCATGCATAGTCATACGACGGTGGCAGGAACCCTTTGTCCTTCTGGGCTGCCGTCATATGATGTCTGTTCTCCCTGAGCCTCTAGGGGGCACGTGCCCGCCACGTCACTAGGCACCCGATGCGTGTGCCCGGCGGCCGTGATGTCCTCCGGGCGATTGCCCCTGGACACAGCAGGACCGTGGATCTGTGTGTGTAAACACACAGATCCACGTCCTGTCAGGTGAGAGGTGACCAAGCATGTGTTCCCAGTACAGAGGAACACCGATCGGTCTCCTCCCCTTATGAATCCCCTCCCCCTACAGTTAGATTCACTCCCTAGGAAACATAATAAACCTCTCGACCACCCCCTGGTGTTAAACCCTTCCCTGCCAGTCACATTTACACACGCTGCATAAATGTGAATGGTCCCAAAATAATGTCAAAAGTGTCAGAAGTGTCCGCTGCAATATCGCAGTAGTGATAAAAATTGCATCTCACTGCCTTACTAGTAAAAAAACAATAACAACAAAAATGTCATAAATATATCCCCTATTTTGTATACACTATAATTTTTGTGCAAACCAATCAATATGCGCTATTGCGATTATTATTTTTTTTTTAAACGAATATATTGGCCTAAACTGAGGAAAAAATATATATTTTTTAAATGGGATATTTATTATAGCAAAAAGTAACAAATGTGTTTTTTTCAAAATTGTGGCTCTTTTTTTGTTTATAGTGCAAAAAATATTTGTTAACAATTACAGGCTGTTTATTGACTATGAACCCTCCCACTTTCTGCTGTCAATCATAAGGGGTGTGGACCTGACAGGGAACTAATGTCTTAACCGCTCTATCAAGCTCCTCCCACCCAGTCTCAAAATTCCTTAGCAATGAATATGTAAAATCTATAGATTTTAGTTAGCATTGGTCAGATTTTGCTACTGTTATATGAATCTTGATCGGTTTCTATGGCTAAATTTTATTTGCTCTTTGCCCTATTAAATAGGCCTGTATTTCTCTCAACAAACATACATGTAACATATGTAAAGCTACTGTACACACCAAATTCTATTTACCATAAAAAAAATGTAGTTGTAGTATTGTGTTCTGAACAACAAATTAGTTTCTACTGAGAGTTATAAGTGAAGCCCGGAGGACAGGAACTGTACTTGATTATCTGCATTGCACCAATTTATTAAACATAAAATGTACTTCACATGGTTAGTACTCAAAAGACCCTACAGCTATGATCCCTCAGTACACTCGGCCCCTTATGTGGTAAAGGATTTCAACATTGTTTACATGGGCTTCAATCGATTTCTGATTCCACTGTAGCAACACAGCGCTACTTTTACCGAACATGTTATTTACTTCCACAGAAATCTTCACATCCCAGAAAATCTACAAGAAAATGCTTTTCCAATAACTGCATCCTTTAGGGCTTAATCATATTCCCAGCCAGTCAATCAAGGATTTTATTTCATGACAGCTTGTATCTATTACTAACTAGATAAAGAAAAGATCCCTATAAATGTAATGAAAATATATATTACATGCCGTAATTGAAAAAAATTAAAAAGTGAAAATCCCAGAACCTATTAACACATGATTATTGAGAGCAAGATTTATAGTGACCCTGCATTATGTTCATCCTAGTTAAAGTGGAAGTGAACTCAAATGTGAAGCTTTGCTATATTATAGGGAACATTTATACATTTTAATTGTTCCTACACGACACCCTGAAAAAACCTACCCTGAATTCATTCTGAAAAGAAAATAGTGTGCTTCCGGGTAGGTGAGTGTGCCTAGGCATACCTGTGCCTACAGCCCAATAGCTGTATATCTGCAGTGGGAGATCTAGGGCACTTCTGCTTCTGACTGCTAGTCCCAGGAGATTTTACTGATGTCTATACTTTGCTGGTCACTTGTTTGGAGGATCTGACACGAGGAAGCAAAGCACTGCCTCCAGCAAGATATCCATAGTCATAGAGACACAGTGCAGAAAGAGGCATAGTAAGTCAGTAATAGGGAAAAGATGAGCTACAGGGAGTCTACAGCCAATATTGTTGATTAGTCCTTACTTGCCTTTTTTGAGCACAACTTTCAAAATTCTTCTTTAACAGCTTGCCGGCCAGCTGCCATTATTATACTGCGGCATGTCAGCACGTTCCCACGATCCCACGAACCGTCTTAGCTGTACATCGGTCCCTTTAAACGGGATAGCAGGCACACGCACTGCTGGGGTGCTGATGCATGTGGCTGGCGGTCATGATCACGGGTACAAGAGCTAGAACAGGGACGTGTATGTGTAAACACACAAATCTCTGTTCTGTGAGGAGAGGAGAGACAGATCGTGAGTTCCTACTAGCTAGGAACAACGATCTGTCATTTCCTTCAGTCACCCCCATCCCCCCACAGTTAGAACACACACTAGGGAACACAGTTAACCCCTTGGTAGCCCCCTAGTGTTAACCTCTTCCCTGCCAGTAATGTTTACACAGTAATAAGTGCATTTTTATAGCGCATTTTTATAGCACTGATCGCTGTATAATTGTCAATGGTCCCAAAAATGTGTCAAAAGTGTCCGATGTGTCTGCCGCAATGTCGCAGTCCTGATACAAATCGCTGATAATTAAAATGCCATAAATCTTTTCCCCTGTTTTGTAGACGCTATAACTTTTGCGCAAACCAATCAATATACACTTATTGCGGTTTTTATTATGAAAAATATGTAGAAGATTACATATTGGCCTAAACTGAGGAAAAAAATTAGTTTTTTTTTTGGGATATTTATTACAGCAAAAAGTACAAAATATTGTGTTTTTTTTTCAAAATTGTCGCTCTTTTTTTCTTTATAGCGCAAAAAATAAAAACGGTAGAGATGATCAAATACCACCCAAGCTCTATTTGTGGGAAAAAAAGGATGTAAATTTTGTTTGGGTGCAGCGTTGCACGACCGCGCAATTGTCAGTTAAAGCGACGCAATGCCGTATCGCAAAAAATGGCCTGGTCACTGAGCAGCCAAATCTTCCGGGGCTGAAGTGGTTAAACTAATATTTTAATTTTACAGGAAAAACCATAAGCAAATGGTACAATCTTCTTATGCTCCCCTGCCATGCAATCAGACCACCTAATGCTAAGCCCAGGACAATGCAGATCTCTTTTCCACTTGACAGCTCGTGGGCATGGTGATTGGCTGATTAAGGCACAGAAGACTGCATTGTGGGGAGGTAGGGAGAGTGTCAAGTACTGACTCTTTATGATCCCTTCTTTAACCACTTGACCTCTGGCCTTCATGACCAGGTCATTTGTTGCAATACAGCACTGCGTTACTTTAACTGACAATTGTACGGTCATGAGACACTGTATCACAATAAATGTTAATAAGTTTCCCCACAAATAGAGCTTTCTTTTGGTGGTATTTGAATACCACTGCGTTTTTTATTCTTTGTGCTATAAACAAAAAAATCTAAATAAAATATATATATATATATATTTTTTTTACTTTTTGCTATAAAACATATCCAATTAAAAAAAAAAATTAATACATCACATTTTTCATACATTTAGGCCAATATGTATTCTGCTACATGTTTTTGGTAAAAAATTCCAATAGGCGTATATTGATTGGTGCACGTGAATATTATAGTGTGAAAGATTAATGGAAAAGATTAATGGAATTTTTATTTATTTAATTTTAAACTAGTAATGGCGGCGATCGGCAACTTATAGTGGGACTGCGATATTGCAGTGGGAAATTGGACACTAACCTACACTTTTGACACTGTGGGAACCAGTGACACTAATACAGTGATCAATCCTAAAAATAAGCACTGTCACTGTACTAATGACACTGGCTGGGAACGGATTAAACATCTAAGGGTTAACCGTGTGCCTAGCCAGTGTTATTGTGAACACTGTGTGCTGCTTTCACTAGAGGAAGAGATTGATTCTAGTCCCTGTTTTGCAGGAACACAGGATCGAACTCTTCCCCCTGTCAGAACTGGCAGTTTTCTGTGTATTGCCACCGATCAGTAGGCACCAGAGGACATCGAGTGCCGACACCCGCAGATCAGCTTTGGCTATGAATTATCACAGGAGAAGTGGCCCGCTGGCAGCGCGCGCACACACCATCTGCTGGCGGAAGTCCGGAATCACATATATATGGGATCCATCACACAGCTGCTGCTCTGTAGCAGTAAAGGTTCTATTGGGCGGTCAGCAAGTGGTTAAATTAAACCTGTAAATATTATTTGCTAATATAGGCAAAGTGCAGGTTTCGTTTTTAATATAAGAAGAATAAGTGGGTTTAATTTTAAATTAGTTTTCAATGTGCAGTTCTTGGTGCTGGGAACAAGTGTAAATCCTGAAGCCCTACTAACTAGCTATGGCTTTGTGCTTTGAATGGCCTCTCATCTTACTGAAAATTTCATGCCTAATGGTTGTAGATAGGGAAGGGCCGAACACCCCCTGGTTCGGTTCGCACCAGAACATACTGAACAGGCAAAAAAATTGGTGCAAACACTGTTAAAGTCTATGGGACATGAACATGAATAATCAAAAGCGCTCATTTTAAAGGCTTATATGCAAGTTATTGTCATAAAAAGTGTTTGGGGACCCGGGTCCTGCCCCAGGGGACATGTATCAATGGAAAAAAAGTTTTAAAAACAGCAGTTTTTTCGGAAGCAGTGATTTTAATAATGCTTAAAGTGAAACAATAAAAGTGAAATATTCCTTTACATTTCGTACCTGGGGGGTGTCTATAGTTTGCCTGTAAAGTGGCACATTTTTCCCCTGTTTAGAACAGTCTGAGAGCAAAATGACATTTCTAAAGGGGGAAAAAAAGTCATTTAAAAGTACTCGCAGCTATAATGAATTGTCGGTCCCGGCAATACACATAAAAGTCATTGAAAAAAAGCATTGGATTCCCCCACAGTCCATTACCAGGCCACTTTGGTGTCTCCTTACTTCTCCTTTTTGATTTTCCTTGACAGTGGAAGTTAATACCTCAAAATAAGGACGTAGGTCAGTGGGATATTCCTAATACATGTATTAAACATGCTTGCTATATCAAAACAGGCATGATGCATTAGGTACATTTGATGTATTATGTGATATACAAGGGCGACTCGTTCTGTAAAATATTTAATAGGAATAATAAAAGGAATTACCATGTTATGAGTCTGTATGGGCAGAGCAAAGGGTGCTGATGTCACTGCTGCCCATTCCCAGTGCACATTCAAAGCTGTGGTAGCCCCAGAAGTGACCATATCATTATGTGATGTCACCACTACAAACCTTTAAGGGAAGTTATGCAAATTCAGATTTAGATTTAGTGCCTTATAAATCAAAAATGGTGGTTGCTGAGTGGCAATATAAAAGGCACATTGATTACTGGTGGGGTAAAACATTTTTTATCTTGAATTCTTTGTTAGCAACAAATGAAACAAAAATACATTAGGGTAGGACTGAGTAAAAATCTGAATTTGGGAGACTCACAAATAGGAAAGAATAATGCCATACACTGTAAACTAAGGTAAAAAATATGTGTGGTCATCAAGTTCTGCCTCAAACAAATATGACATTAAAGATGTTAACCCCCTCAGTCCCGGAAGGATTTATCCCCTTCCTGACCAAGCCCTTTTTTGCGATGCGGCACTGCGTCTCTTTAACTGACAATTGTGCAGTTGTGCAACGTTGTACCCAAACAAAATTTACATTTTTTCCCACAAATAGAGCTTTCTTTTGGTGGTATTTAATCACTTCTGTGGTTTTTATTTTTTGCGCTATAAACACTATATAAAAAAGAGCGACAATTTAAAAAAAAGCAATATTTTTTACTTTTTGCTAAAATAAATATCTCCCAAAAATATGTAAAAATTTTTTATTTCTTCCACAGTTTAGGCCAATATGTATTTTTCTACATATTGTTGGTAAAAAACAAACGCAATAAGCATATATTGTTATCGTTATCGCGTCTACAAAATAGGTGATCGATTTTTGGCATTTTTATTAATTTTTTTTATTTTTTATTCGTAATGAGATTTTTATTGCAACTGCGACATTTAATATATATTTAATGACTTGTATGCACAATAACACTTTACACAAAGCAAGGATTTAACTACATAAAAAAAAAAGACAAGATGGAGAACAACTAGTGGACTTCACCATTGCATTGATAAAAAAATAAAAAAATTTTGACATTCAAGAGAAATTTCTAACATGTGGGATACATTGTTTGCTTTCAATTTAGGACATTAGTGCGATTTCTCCTTCATCCTTCATGCAATGCACAACTATGGAAATCGCATTATTCTTAATGGTGCCTGTTTACATCAATGCCACATAGTGCAGTGCGATTTTTGAAAAGCTTGGTGTGTTTTTGGCCTCATAGACATAAAGGGGAGTACCCAGTCTCATCTACAAAAAAAAAAAAAACACATGAAGTATGAAACACATCAAATATATGCATAAAAAAGCCCAAAAACATGCTACAAAAAAAAGCACTGTAAAAACGCTTTATTAAGCAGCAGCACTAGTATGAACCTAGACAAAGAATCATGTTTTTTTTTTTTTTTTTATAAAATCCATTTAAGTCAAACATTTTTATAACGATAAACTTCTAAACAGTTTTGTGTGCAGTTTATGATTTTACAATTATATTTATCAATATCTGTCAGGATCCACGAGAGGGCAGGGCAGCTCCAACAGCTGCATCTTTTTAAGCCTGCAAATTGATGGTGACAACAGAACAGGCAAGATCCCTGGCCAAACAACAAGGATTGCAGTTCTTTCCAAAGGTCAGCACATATTTATATCTGCTTCATTATTGGCACCCTTTATGTCTGAGATTTTCATTTCATGGAATCAGTTTACCCCGGCATCCTTTTGTGGACAGAGAAATGAAAATGCTGAATTCTATTTTCATTTAGAGATATCAGATCTCTTATCAAATTACAGATGCGGTGTTTGAAAATATTTCTTGTGTGATCGAAACAGAAATTCACAGTCTGTCTCATCTACACATGGGACTTTTGTATCCTGTTGGACTATTTACTCATATAAAATGATAAAAATGTGCTCCCACCAGTTGTTTTTATTCATTCACTTTTTTTTCACTCATTCTTTTTTTAATTAGGCTGAATTTATGGTTTTCATAAAACAGCTTAGGTATGGTTGTAGTTATTTAGAGAAAAGCATATTTTTAGGATAGCATATATCCAGAATAAATAATTTGAATGAGTTTATGAAAAAAACAAAACACTTTTCTAATTCTAGGAATTATCCTGCAGGCAGTGGGAGGTTACTATTGTTGCCGTTGTTTTCTGTGCATGGTTTTCTGCAGTGATACAATTGTACAAAATCTACAGTATATTATATTTTAGGTGTTAGATTAAAGGCTAAGTTCACCTTCCATAACATGTTACACCCTTATCCAGTGTGTAATATGTAACATGTTACTAAACGAGCAGTTCCCACACCCCTCCTTGTGACAGCGGGCTGGGGGATCTTCTCCCCGCACCCGTTGTAACAATTTAACCACTTGCCGACCAGCGCACGACGATGTACGTCGACAGAATGGCACGGGCAGGCAAATGGGCGTACATGTACGTCCCTTTAAATTTGCCGCCCTGCCGCTGGTCGGGACCTCCGTGAGTCCGGTCGCGGGACAGCGGGACATCGACTCGATCGCCACGGGCATCCCCGCGATCGTCTCACGGAGAGGCCGAATGAAGAAATGCCGTTGTAAACAACATTTCTCCATTCTGCCTAGCAACTAGTGATGCTGATCTCTGCTCCATGTGATTGGAGCAGAGATCAGTGTTCACTAAATGAAAGCCCAACCCCCCCACAGTTAGTAACACACCCCTAGGAACACTTAACACCTACACTGCCACCCACTGGTTAACCCCTTCACTGCCAGTGTCATTTACACAGGAATCACTGCATTTATATAGCAGTGATTATTGTATAAATGACAATGGTCCCAAAAATGTGTCAAAAATGTCCGATGGGTCCCCCACAATGTCGCAGTCACAATAAAAATCGGTGATCGTCGCCATTACTAGTAAAAAAAAATAATAAAAAATTATTAATAAAAATGCTATAAAACTATTCCTATTTTGTAAACGCTATAACTTTTGCGCAAACCAATCAATAATCGCTTACTGCGATTTTTTTTTAACCAAAAATATGTAGAAGAATACGTATCGGCCTAAACTGAGGGAAAAAAATGTTTTTTTATATATTTTTGGGGGTTATTTATTATAACAAAAAGTAAAAAATAATGCGTTTTTTTCAAAATTGTCGCTCTATTTTTGTTTATAGCGCAGAAAATAAAAACCGCAGGGGTGATCAAATACCACCAAAAGAAAGCTCTATTTGTGGGAAAAAAAGGACGCCAATTTTGTTTGGGAGCCACGTCGCACGACCACGCAATTGTCAGTTAAAGCGACGCAGTGCCGAATCGCCGAATCGCAAAAAGGGGTCTGGTCTTTGACCAGCAAATTGGTCCGGTCTGAAAGTGGTAAAAAAAAAACATGTGCATGCGGGGCTTCGCCCATCCAGCCTTGTCATTCATTCACAGAGTTCTGTGAAAGAGAGAGCTCCAACTACCATCAGCCATTGGGAACTGATGACTTGTAGTTCTAAATTAACTACCAGGGTGCTGATAAACGCTCTAGGTAGTTCATTGATTCTTCCTGTCATTCAGCAACTGCCCTTTACGAGGTATGGACAAACAGCTACAGTGACAGTCTGCAGGAGCCTTGCATTGCACCTGCCATCATTTTTTTTTACCTACAAAAAGGTGTGCATTTTTTTTAAATGTGAATTTATCCTTTAACTTTTCATCCCATCACCTGTGACTACACAATTTATAGTGGGTGAACAAGTTAGGCTCTCTGTTTCATGCATATAGAATGTGTAGTTGTGTTTGCGCATTGGAACTCAAGCAGTGGTGGAAAAATTTAATGTTAATGCCAGTAGTGTAAATGCAGACCGAAAGGCATCTGAAGTCTTTTAAAGTTTTGTATAGAGTGGGGAAGAGGTATAATTTCTGTCCCAATAAGCAAACAGGTGTGAAACCAATAAACCCTTGAGCTGCTAGATAAAGCAATTAATAACGTACAAATATAGTACCCAACACATTCTAACACTCTCTCATGTGTTTCAATTACTTGTAAAGCAGATAAATGGTGTAACACTAAAATTCAATATACATTATATAAACCCTCTTGTGTTTATCTTAAAAAAAAAAAAACGTAACATGTAAAAACAAGTCAACCAAAACCACATACAAATCATATAACATCCCCAGTGTGAAATGTCCTTTGGGCTTCCTCCTTGGTGTTTCTGAACATGCTAGTACATGCCTATATAAATACATCCATGATCTCTGGCTCAATGCGCTCAATCCTAACCTTTTACACCTTCAGTGCTTTAAACTGGTATCTTTGACTCACAAATAATGTAAGGTCAATACAAGCGTAAGTTACTCCTAAATGGACTGCTCTCTCCTCAGTTGACTCCACCTCTCCCCCAGATGATGGCATCAAAAAAAAAAAAACTCATAGTGCTTCACTTAAAAAAATCTCTTTTTATTCTCTCACAGTAAAAGTAATCCACTCACATTCCTATGGTGCACATACTACATCCATGAAAAAGCCCCAATTTGTATCACATATGCCATTTTTAGCCATGGCTGGCTGTATGGATACTGCACTTCTGGGTTCGGCCATGTGTGATGACTTCATCTAATAAGCCCTGCCCCTATGCGCTCCGTCACTGGGGCACATGACTTCCTCAGGGGGTTGACTTTTCTTTATGGTAAAGGATAGTTTTTTTTTTAGGATAAACACAAGAGGGTTTTTTTTTTTAATTACTATATCCATGTATTTTCTGTTTGTGCTTGTTTTTTTTTTTTTGAGGCAGAAGTAAAGCTGGACATATGAGTAACAATTTAAAGATTCCCTCATTCATGCTAAACAAAGTGGATCAATGAATCTTTCACTGCTTATTCTCACAGCCAACACCATTAACTTCAAGAAAACCTGAACAGTGACTGCAGCTGATTTGCAGGGCCACTCACAGAGTGGTGCCAACAGGGCCATCCACAGCTTGAATTTTGGATGAATAGGATAACACTAACCAGACAAAATTTGAACCATGTATGACCAGCTTAAGGGTGAATCTCCCCAAAGGGAACAAAGTCAACAATGAAACACAAGAGAAGTGCCAAACCTTCAACTATGCAATAATTTGGAAAACAACTTTATGACTGGAGTTCTTCTCTAAGCATGTGTACTTACCAAAAGTATCAACACCTCAACCTTACAGTCCTGCAATGAGATCCAAATGATTCATACAGTGAGTGTTAAAACAACAGTAAAATCTATATTTAGTATGGCCAAGCAATATGGAAAGTGTTGTAAGTCTGTAACTGTCATTTGGTCCAAGCTAATGAAAAGAAAACTCTGCAAATCCCCAGATTCCGAATCCAAGGATTTGAATCCTTTGTTTAGAGTAAAAGGATGTTCCATAAAGTTTCCAACTTTTTTATCCTGATCGAAGATACTCTTTAACAGAGACATTAATAAAAAAATAAAAAAATAATCTAATAATGGGTATATAGGTGGGATTTCATTTTCAAATATACTTTTCTTTTTTATTCCTTTCTTATCTTGCAGTGTATCAATCTACTACTGCATATTTGCAGTGGGGAAGTGACAGGAGAATCTGCTGCTCTTTATGCCTAAATAACTGCATATTTTTGGTGATAACAGGTTTTGCTGGTAATGAGTCTAATAAAGAAAACCTGTAAGATTTTCACTTAAGTTGGCCATCAACTAGTAGAATTTCATTTAAATTTTTTGTTTTAAACAGTTGTTTGATTTCTAAATGTTAATGTGAACAAATCAACATATTTTTCAGGATAGCGTAAGACAGAATTTTTTTTCTTGAAAGAACACATTTCTAAAAGCGTTAGGGTTTTTCATTCAGTAAAGTCAATTTGTTTCAAAATCGAATTTTGAAAGCAAATTAAATTTTTTGAACAACATTTGTCAAGTCATCAAATGTACCTAGAATTTTTGTATGAATGTTCGAACATTAATTTGAAAATCTACTAGTGCATGGCCAGCTTTACTTTAGAGTCCACAGCACCTACTACATCATGATGTCTAGTGAAGAAAACCTAGGATAATGGCTGTAAGGCTAGGTTCACATGTATGCAAGTTGGATGTGTTTTGAGTCCTCTGTTTTCTGAGCAGTTCGGTCTGACACAGGTGCGAATTCAGGCCCATTGACTTCTACGGGGACGTTTATGAATTGCACATGTCATTCAGTTGTGAATAGGATAAAATCCTGAACTTATCCTGAGGAAAACCTGATCAAAAACTGACCTGAAACGCTGAACAATTACTTTGTCAATTAGCTGTAAAAATAGAGTTTCAATTCGAACCGCACATGTGTGAACCCAACCTAAACACAGCTTGCTAAAATTAACTTTTCAGCTGTCCTCTAAGGCAGAAGGGGCAGGTTACATGCTCTACCTAATTTGCACTGAAATAGAGGGCCCCATAGACATCTTCAGTTCAAACAATAGCTTCAGAACTGGACGCTTGCATTTAGCTTATACAGTGTAGAGAAAGGAAGGTTTTTGTAGCTGTATTTAAAGAATAGGATCCTCTGTCCCCATACACACTATCCATTTTTCTGCTGAGTTTTTCCTTCAGGTTTACCAAAACCATGTAGTGCAAGGGCCTGCCTGATTGCATAGACATTGAAACTTCTGAGCTTTGACCTCATATTATATGGTTTTGGTAAATCTGAAGGAAAAGCTCAGTAGAAAAACTGATAGTGTGTATGGGGCTTAAGTAATTTACAGATTACATTTACTTCCCAAAATGATGCTTTATAACATTTTAAGGAGATCTCTTTACAAAATGTAAAACAAATTTGAGAATGATGACTTTATTATATGGCAACCAAGCTGAAAAAGGTTATTTTTTTGACAAGTTTTTTTTTTAAACAAGAAGGAAGAAAATAAGGTGACTGAAAATACAAACATCTATGTTGAATGTGCCAATATAGTTAATAACATTGTTAAGCATTTTGCATAATAATGTAATGTTTTACCTCATTGGTGCAAAAATCGGGGTGGAGAACATACATGGATTTCATTTCTATACAAAAACATCCTTTTTAGGCTCGGTTCACACAGGGGCGACTTGTCCAGGCGACTTCGCCACCTGACAAGTCACGCTCCGTTCTGTACTATGGAACCGTTCTAATAGGAGCGACTCAAGTCGCTCCGACTTAGAAAAAAGGTTCCTGTACTACTTTTGCGGCGACTTCGAGCGACTTGCATTGACTTCTATACAGAAGTCGTTTTGCAAGTCGCCGCTGATCGTGTGCAGGTCGCGGCGCTGCAAGTCGTGCCGCCCACTGTGTGAACCGAGCCTTAAATACTCAACCAAAAATAAAAGCAAATAATCTAAACTATGTATCAGTGCATCAAAATTGTCTGTTGTGGTGAGTAAAACAGAGAGTAGACTCTATGGATGGACAGCAGAATGAGTTAGACTTATTTTCTATACGTGGGAGATAATAAAGGATACATTCTTTATAACAAACTTGAGTCTGTGTAAGTAAAATCTGTTAGAATCATATCAAAGCTTTACTGGATTGCATTAGAGTTTTCACTTCTCATCCATTTGGCTAAGATCAAGTATTCTATCTGTTTTTATCAGTGTCCAATACGGGTGCTATGCCATCATTCTGGCCTTTTGACTGGGAAGGGCTGGCTGTATAGTGTCACTGCTGGTATGATAGGGGTCCTGAGGGGCCTCCCCATGGCAATGAATGGAATCAAGTACCCCTTGGGTTAGGCAGGGGTCTGTATTTTCCCCCTAGTGTGGAGGATTTCCGAGGGACCTAGTGATTCCTGATTCATGCCCCTGGTAGAGATGACAGGGAGTGAAGGACACAGAGTGGCACAAGGGTCGATGTAGCAGGTGGCACCGGCTGGGCCTTGGCAGGAACCAAGTACAGCACAGAAAAGATCTTTCGCTAGGATTGAGAACACCTTTTTCACAGGCTGTATCTATAATACAAAGAAGTTCTCTTCTGAAGGTTTGAATTGTTTTTTGTCCAAGCTTGGTGTATGTCCTTTGATCTGATAGAAGTTTCTGTGCTTCAGTTATATAATCCTCTTTGTTGAAGATGACTGTTCCTCCTCCTTTATCCGTTCGTGGAATAACAATGTTTGAATTGGATTGTAGTTTCCGGAGTGCTTGCTGTTCTTGTTTTGAGAGATTGTTGTGTATGTTTTTTTGGCGCATAGATGGACTTTAATTCATTGTAGACCAATGAATAGAATATTTCCACATAAGGGCATGTGTCTTGGTAAGGAAAAAAACTTTGAGACAGGTCTGAAACCTGTATGGATGACTTTCCTTGGTTCATTTACGCCCAGATATTCTAGGATGGATAGATCTCCTTGATCTTTTCCTGTCCAGAGTTCTTGAGTACCAATGATGACTTGTTCTTCCTTGGGGATGAGGGCGGATTTTTGTGAGTTATTGTTGCGGTTGTGATAGAACCTAATGATGGAAAGAGAGCAAACAAATCTGTTCAAGTCCTTGAATAGGTTAAACAAATTAGGGGGAGATGAGGGAGCTAAGTTGAGTCCCTTCTGTCATAAGCTTATTTCAAATTCTGTTAGTAGATCGGGAGGAGGGGAGATGTTGTGTCTGCTTCTTTTTGTTGTTTCCTCTGCAACCTCATCTGATTTTTCTGGCTAGTGAGAGGGGGGGTCATTCCTAAACAAAAAACCCTTGATGAATGATCTTTAGGGTGGGCTCCTTATGCAATGTAATTGTTCATGTCATCTGACTCTTTAAGAGGTACAAGGTCCTTGCACTTTCCATGGTGTGACTTAGTTGTGTCTTGTTGAGGTTGATTAGGTATGGGTTGTCTTGTTGTATGATGCTGGGGGGCTGCAGCTGGTGGTCTTTCGATCCAGGTAGGCCTCTGGATGTTCTAGGATGGGGGAGAGTGTGATCAGAATGGGAACAATCTGATCTGTTATTTGTTCTTGATTTCTTGGGATGTTGGTTGGTGGGGGGGTGAGCAACCCCTCTTTCTTTCAGTGTGTCTGGTGTGGGGGTGCTTTTGCAGGGGGGAGGCTGCATTCTCCTTCTTTTTATCTTCAGTATGGGCTGCTCCTGGTTAAAAAGTTGAAATACCCGGATTTAGGCCATGGTAGACTATTACCAGTTTGGAAGTCTAGGATGTCTCTTTGAAGCTTGAGTTTTTTTTCTGTATTATATTCTCCTTGTTTTATTGCAAATTTTTCTGCAGCTCATCTATTTCTTGCTGGTTCTTTTGAAGCATCCTGATTCTTTGATGACATTCAGCCATTCTGGGGTACATTTGGTTGAAATGATGAGTATTGGAGATTTAGGTCTGGGTTAGCAACATTCTATACAGTCAATTCTGCTGCTTAAAATGCTCCATTTGTATCTGTATTAAGGGCTACAAATCTTTTCATGGCATACTGGGAGGACCTCAACATCTGGACTGAGAACCCCTTTTTGTGCCATTTGGTCTATTATGGCAGATATATTGATGGCATCATCGTCATCTGAAAAGGAGATACCAACTTAATCCAAAAGTTTCTGCAACAACAATACATTCGCTATTCATTTTACATTTGTCACAGATCCTAATGAGCTCATATTCCTTGACCTCGAATTATACCATCAACAAGATTCTAAAATATGCTCACGGACTCATTCTAAACCCACATCTACATAGGAAAAGCTGTCATCATAAAAAATGGATAAGCAACATTACATACAGTAAATTTTGCCTCTTAGAACGCAATTGTAGCTCCATTAAGAACTACAAAGCACAAAGTCAGATCTTGGTTAAATTTTTTTTTGTGGAAAAGCCATCATGAAGACGATATTAACTTTGCCTTTCAAAAATACCTTGAAAAATACAGATTGGCCCACCACAACGCTATGCGGATTTCTTGTATGACACCTTGGATCACGTCCTTGCTGAATCACCTGGCCGGTGTGCTCCTGAGTTTCCTCGAGGCTACAGTTCCCCACTGTTAGATGGCGCTTGTGGCCTACAGATCACAGGGATCAAGCAGCAGTGTTGTTCCTTGCTGGACGTGAAAAGCTTCCACCTACTGAGCACTATGTAAGTGCATCTTTTACTGGAAACTTTTTACAATTCTATATTAAAATAATGCTGCACTAGGATTGGCCTGGTGCCTCTCTTTTTTTTTTTTCCCTTTTCCTTTCAATTTTTGTTCCCAGTATGCAAGGCCTAACTACTGTACATGCACTGGCACCTTTTATCTTTATTTTTTATTTTGGAGTGTTTTCACAAGGAAAAGTGGGAAAATATTGCCAAGTCAAGATATGCCCTGCTCATAGACTCATACCCAAAAAGACTGAGTGCTGTAATAAAATCAACTAGTGCTTTAACAAAGTATTAGTTTAAGGGTGTGCACACTTATGCAACCATATTATTTCAGTTTTTTATTTTTACTTGCCTCCACCTAAAAGATTTCAGTTTGTTGTTCAACCGAGTTGTACAGTTTATAGGACACATTAAAGATGGAAAAAGTTCTGAAATAATTTATCTTTGTCTAATTTTTTTTACATCACAGAATCCTGACATTTTAACTGGGGTGTGTAGACTTTTTAGATCCGCTGTATGTTTTTTTTTTTTCTTTTCGATCAAGGATTGTAGGGTGTGGGTCTTCAAGCCTCCGGGGAGGATGTGTAGGCCTTAGGTTCCTTCCTCCCCTGTCTTGGAGGACTTTTTCTTCAGGAGAGCCCCTCACCGAGTTCTCATTGTTCTGGTTCAGCTGCATTCTTGTGCCCTAGAACTTTGGGGAAAGGTCCTTTCTCTTCAGCAGGGGACCATATGACACACCCTAGTGCACTTTTTGGTGTGTTCTTGAACTTTGTTTTTCTGCACAGTATCGCAGTCTCTAAAAAAAAAAAAGTTGTATTTGTCCAGGGCCTGTACCCACAGG
Source organism: Lithobates pipiens (assembly GCF_037356315.1). Taxonomy (NCBI): domain Eukaryota; kingdom Metazoa; phylum Chordata; class Amphibia; order Anura; family Ranidae; genus Lithobates; species Lithobates pipiens. The sequence goes on along the minus strand of NW_027507758.1, from coordinate 311,269,722 downwards.
ACTGACCATATAGCTATACATAATGCATACAAGTGTAGTAAAGGGGAAGCCAGCAGCCGTGCTCAAGTGCATCCAGTGATATAAAGGCTTGTGCAAACAGGTAATAAAGATGGCAGTTAAAAAATACAAGCCCACCAAACTGAAGGTATTTTCTAAAATGTGAGCCTGTGCCAGCAGTTGGCCTTGTTTTATTTTTAGCTAAGCTGAAAGAAGCATGTGGCTTACAAAACACAATACGACTAATTTACAAATGGAGTTGACAATCTTTACTCAGTAGACTGAGAGTGAAGATTCACTTCTATTTAATCTGCACAAAATGATGAAAACAGCAACAACTTAAGTGAAGATTATCAATTCCTCTAGTAAACCAACCCCAATCAGTTATCAAGGCAGTAACTCATCTCTTAGCAGACTACTTTGTTTATTGGTTTAATTAGACAAACAGGGCCTCAAGGTAAACTTCATCTTCTGTGCTGCCTTTTAGTGCTTTGGGAATCTTTTATCAAACATTTAGGCTGGGTTCACACCTATGCAAATTGGATGCAGGCTTCCCCGCATCCAATTTGCATGGTAGGAGATTGTGACCAGCTCCCTATGGAGCTGGTTCACATATCTCTGCTGCGGCTCTGGTGCAAATTTGGACAGGGGCCTTTTGGTCCATTTCAGGTCCAAATTCAGCTCAAAATTCGTGCTGAAATCAGGCCTGAATCAATGAATGGTGATGCATCAGATCCCTGCTGTGAGCAACATGTGGGAATAGTGTGAACCCAGCCTTAAAGTTTACTTGTAAAACAACATGTTCTCTCTCATTGATAGATTTGTACATATACAACTTATATAATGTATTTGCATACCAAGCAATACTTAATTTGATTACAAAATCAATGTATTTGTGTACCACGCAATACAACTTTCAATTACAAACGATCATGGTTAGTAGCTGCTCTCATTAGCATTGTAGAGCAAGAAATACCAGTAAAGCCCTTTAGCTCATGATGGATAATACCATTGTACTAGAGGATGCACTTGACTTTGTAATAAAATAAATACAACAGATAATAAAATTTTATATTTACTTTTTTTTCATCAGCTTCTCTAATAATTATTTCATATTAAGGTTTAAACTGCTTAGCAGGTTGTTACATAGTGACCACATCTATGTGTATATCATTTTTACAAAAGCATAAATGTATGTTTTGTCATTTTAGAAGTCTTGTACTTTCTGAATAATGGATTTCTGAATATATTATCCCATACTAAAACTGTACATTGAAAGTGGCTGCCAATGCAATAGAGATGACATCACTTTGCTCTGCTTTGTGCCTTTAATCCTTAACCATTTGCCGCCCGCCATATAACGAAATGACATCGGCAAAGTGTTTGCTATATCCTGACCAGACGTCATATGATGTCTTTCAGGATATCAAGCCGCTGCGTGCCCCCGGGTGTGTGCATCTCAGCAATCTTTGTTGCGGCGTGTCAGTCTGACACACCACAACTCCGATCTAGGTAAGGATTCTCTGAGAGAGACTCCTTACCACATGATCAGCTGTGTCCAATTACAGCTGATCACAATGTAAACAGGAAGAGCCTTTGATCGGCTTTTCCTCATTCGTGTCTGACAGACATGAGTAGAAGAGAGCCGATCAGGTGCTCTCCTGACCGGGGGGGGGGTCTGTGCTGATTGATTATCAGCACAGCCCCCCTCGGATGCCCACCCAGGAACACCAGGAAGCAGCCAGGACCACCAGGGATGGCCACCATACTGGACAACCAGGTATGCCAACCTATACCACCAGGGAAATGCCAATCAGTGCCCAGGCAGCTGCCAATCAGTGCCAAAGAAAAATGCCTGCCAGTGCCACCAGTGATGCTCATCAGTTAAATATATTAGTGCCAGCCATCAGTGCCCATAAATACCCATCAGTGCCACCTATCAGTGCTCATCAGTGGCATCTATCAGTGCAACCCATAAGTACCCATCAGTACAGCCTTTCAGTGCTCATCAGTGTCACCTATGAGTGCCCACCAGTGCCACCTATGAGTGCCCATCAGTGCCGCCTATCAATGCCCATCAGTGCTGCATATCAGTGCTGCCTATCAGTGCCGCCTATCAGTGGCACCTCATCAGTGCCGCCTCATTGGTGCCCATCAGTGTAGCTTATCAGTGCCCATCAGTGAAGGAGAAAACTTACTTATTTAAAAAATGTTATAACAAAAAACAAAGAAGAACTTTTTTTTTCTAAAAATTTTCATTTTTTCATTCGTTTAGCAAAAAATAAAAACCACAGAGGGAATCAAATACCACAAAAAGAAAGCTCTATTTGTGGGAACACAATGATAAAAATTTAATTTGGGTACAGTGTAGCATGACTGCACAATTGTGATTTAAAAAGTGACAGCGCTGAAAGCTGAAAATTGGCCTGGGCAGAAAGGAGCGAAAGTGCCCTGTATTGAAGTGGTTAAAGACTCAGCTTTGGTCTTAAAATATTTTTGGTTTAGTAACTGACAGATGTTTTTCCCTAAATGTTGGATCTCCGATTAATGTATGCTTTCACCATTCACATTAGTTTTTTATGTTTATTGCTTTGAATAAATTATTTTCTCTTGTTCTGTTCATCTGACAGTTTATACAAACACTGCATAGCAGTCAGTCAAATTTAGAATAAAGTGATAGGAAATTTGTAAGGAAGTGACATAGCATCATGAGTAATTTTATATAAGAAGTGGGCTGATTGCATCCATTTGCTTAAGTAACTTGTACAGTTTGACATCCTGTAGACACTTCACAGAGTTTTATCGTACCATTAACTCTTACCATATTTCAGCATTCGGTAATAAGGGTAGCTAAGCCAGGATACATACAGTACATAAGTACTTACTGTTAGTTTAGAAATACTGACATCCAATGGCTGTTTAGTGCTTATTATAACAATTATTGCAACTAAAACATAATCTGCATGTTAACTCTCTATTAATCACAAATTGGAAGTGCAGTTTTAAAGGTTTTTATATCATCTATGTTTATTAGAAATCTATAGAGAAATGTAATACAAAACAATAAAGTACTAAAAGCAATAGAATACACAAAGGAAATCATTATACAGTTGGAAGACTTTGACATGCAAGTGCTGGGATTTAGTATTGATTTAAAGTCTCTGACTTCAGATTAATTTAGGAAGTGCATCACATGTGAAGTGAATGACTGTACATCCAAGTTTTATATGAACAGGTGACATTGCTAAGGTAGTGTGGAGGAGAGGTCAAGTAAACTTGCACTTACTTTTCAGTAATTTTTCTATAATAGGGGTGAAGGTTCTAGGTAAACACTGTACACTATAGCTTCCCATTTCAAAACTGTGGGAAGTGGCAGTCAATTACTCAGCACAAGACAGCACAACCTTCCCTCCAAGCACATCCAGTGTCACAAACCATGAATCAGATTGAGACAGAAGTACAGTTAAATCACACTTGTTAATAATAATAATAAAAAAAGATAAACCGAGTAAACATAGTCAAAACATATATAGAGTTCAGGAAACGGAACGAATAGTCAGATAAGCCAAAACATCATGGAGCCAGAGATGAGCGTAGTAGAACAGCAAGCAGGATCTGGAGCCAGAAGGAATGTCAGCCAAGCAAGTCTTTAACAGGAACACAGGAGAGCGTCTCTAGAGATGTGACCAAGGTGAAGGCAGAGATCGACTGGATGGCTTGCGTAGGCAGGACTGACAAGCAGGTTATCATCAACAGGTGAGTCACTGTGGAGAGATAGAAGCTGGCAATTAGCCGACAGCTGAGCGGCCAGCTTTGAGAAAGAAGGGCTGAGTCCAGCCCTGACACCCAGATACAATATTTAAGTGAATGAAGAAGTGTGGCCTGATAAAGAGACAACCCTTTTTAACCTCCCTGGCGGTACGATTATTTCGGATTTTAGGTGCTAAAAGCGGTACCATTATTTTGCATGAAAATTTGGCGTTTTATATTGTAGTCCTGTAATTCTTAGGAATAACTCTCTTAAATCTGTCCAAACCAGAGTCTAGCAGACATCCAGGGTATGATAAAGTTTGAAAAATGAAATCATAAATTATAATATAATAAACAACTATAAATAATTGTACCAAATAATAATATAACAATAATAAAAATTATTCAATAATGTAAGCAAATCAAAAACACTGAAATTTGCTCAGTTGCAGAATTGTCACTGTCATTACTTTTCAGTATTTGATGACGGATCTCCCCACAAATCGCTATCGCTCAATTCTGCGAGTGATTCCAATTTATTATCGCTGTTTTCTAGCTGGTCTAAAGTGACAGTTTGGTTGCTATGGACAATCTCCAGTTTCCAGGCAGAAAGAACAGTTTTTATTATATAAAACTGCATGCAGGACACTGGGCAGACCACTAGGGACAAAGGGGAGGTGAAATATTTACATACAGCAATGTAATCTGTAAGATTACATTATACTGTATGTATACTGTGTGTTTCACTTTTTGAATTTGGCGCCGATCTCCATCCCCGTGCGTCGCAACGCTCGCAGGGAACGGAGATCGGGTCTGTGATAGATCGAGCGAGACACGGCTCGCTCATACAGCGGGGAGACAACGCTGGTTCCGAGGGAGAAGGTAAGTAAACCTCCTGGATCCAGCGATGCAGTCCCGAGTCTGGCTCGGGGATATCGCTCTTGGTATAAAAATTCCACCCCGAGCCAGACTCGGGAATACCGTCAGGGGGGTTAAACAAGGACCAGCCTCGTTTTGAGATTTTGGTGTTTACATGTTTAAAACAGTTTTTTTGCTAGAAAATTACTTAGAACCCCCAAACATTATATATATTTTTTTGCTAACACCCTAGAGAATAAAATGGCAGTCATTGCAATACTTTTTTCACACCATATTTACGCAGTGGTCTTACAAGCACACTTTTTTGGAAAAAAATCACTTTTTTTAATAAAAAGAAAAAAGACAACAGTAAAATTAGCCCAATTTTTTTTTTATATCGTGAAAGATAATGTTACACCGAGTAAACTGATACCAACATGTCACGCTTCAAAATTGCGCACGCTCGTGGAATGGTGACAAACTTTTACCAAAAAAAATCTCCATAGGCGACGTTTAAAAAATTCTACAAGTTGCATGTTTGAAGTTACAGAGGAGGTCTAGGGCTAGAATTATTGCTCTCGCTCTACCGATCAGGGCGATACCTCAAATGTGTGGTTTGAACACGCTTTCATATACAGGCACTACTCACTGTTTAAAAAAAAATAAAAATTGTCCCTTGCAATAGAAAAAAGCATGACAGGGCCTCTTAAATATGAGATCTGGGGTGAAAAAGTCCCCAGATCTCATATTTAGACTAAAATGCAATAATAGAAAAAAAATTGTAATTTAAAAAAATTAATTGGCTCTTTAATAGCTGTGGGCAGAAGTGACGTTTTGACGTCACTTCTGCCCAGCAATTGTATGGAGGCAGGTGGGGGCCATCTTCCCCTCACTCATCTCCATACCTGACAGGAGACAGGACGCTATCGCCTCCACCGCTGCTGATGGCTCTGGTAAGAGGGCACTGAATCGAGGCAGGAGGGGGGGCCCTCTCCCGCCACGGATAAAAGTGATCTCACTAGCTGCTGCCATAACAATGATATCCTCCTTCAAACAGCCACCGCAAAACTGCGGCGGGCAGTCCGTAAGTGGTTAATGAGTGGTGGTTTTATTACTAAATCTGAGTTGCAAGTAGTAAATGGTGCAACTGTTAAGACAAGTTAAAATATGTCTATTAACAAACACCTATATACTCATCTATAGTGTTTCACTTCAATTAGCCATAAATGTAAAAAGAAAATCCCAGTGTACTTATTTCATATTCGTATGGCTTGATAATTGAAGTGAATATTCATACAATTTATTGTGTGAACGTCCCCAAATTCTTTAGTCTCAGTGTATTTTAGGTTTTGTTAATGCAATTTTGTACATTTTAGATGTTGCCTAATTTTAAAGAGCATTATCTAATATAGTAATTCAACACTAAAAGTGGCTAAACCCACATCAGACAGACTCCAACTGAAAGTCACTTTTGTGTTCAGACAGCAGACTAAAACTGTGGCTGTTAAAAGTAAGGGTTGCATTCTTAGACCCACCTAAAGCAGAAAATGAAATAATTTGGGGTTAATTTTAGTAATTTTTTTAAACTATTGGTTTATTTTTTTTATTTCGTTTTCTTTCTTTCTTTTAGTTTTTTCCTTTCTTTTACCAAAAAACATTTAATACATGACAAAGGATCCCCACAAATTAGCTAACAAAATAACACAGCAGATAAGCTTGTTTTGCATCTACCTTTTTCATATTGACACCTCATACTGACTGATAAGGGGTGAGTTACTGCTCTGATGAATTATTTGGGTTGATTCACCAAATAAGTAGTGGCTGTTAAACTAGCAAAGTGAATCATAGTAAATAACATTAAACTGTGTTTTCTCTGTATACTCGATCATATACAATAGTCATTAAATAAACTTGCCTGCATATGATTAATTTATTGAAGCAAACACAGCTTTACCTTATTTACTAAGCTGAATGAGCATTCATCTTCCAAAACAAACATTCACATTGCTGTGAAGAGCACCTTTTCCTTTATTAAATTAATTAAAATGCGTTCTGTAAACAGATAACTTCTCCCCATTGTATCAGCAAAGCTAAACATGTAAAGGAGACAAGTCCTATGTCCTGTACATGTTTAGCAAAATATTATTATGCAACATTTCACCTTTACCTGAATATAACCATATGTATTTAAGGATGTTTTGGAATGAATAGAGATTTGGAGAGAGATTTAGAAAATCTCTATGTGTGCTCTTTAAAGGTCTGCATGTAACCTTTAAGTGGCTTGTACAGATGCTATGGAATGCTATATTCTATTCTTTAGGCACAAACTCAAGGCACAATTCACCTGAGATTGTATGGACAAGTATGTCTAGACCCTTTGCGACTTTGCTAGTGCTCCATTCGGTTTTCAGTTGTTCTCCTGGAATGGCATTCCATTAGGATAACGGCATGACAATGTTAAATGGTCCAATGGTAAATGGAAATTTGGCAAGCCAAAAATGTCCCCTCTTTCTCTGACTTCAATAATATTCTCTGAATATCTTTTTTTAAAATGAGGTCTTCTTTTTCTCTGACTACTGCATTGGTGGCGCTAAGCTTTAATGTTGCTAACAGGCCTTAAAATACCTCTTTGTAAAAGAAACCGGAAAATTGTATACTCACCTTTTTGTAATTTTCCTTTGCTGACACAACTTCATGGCAGTACACACTGGGTTGTGACTCCGCCTCCACAACCTGACAGGATTGATCAAGCTATAATAGTTGAAGAGAGATCCCCGCCCCCCAACATCTCTGTATATATCATCTAGGAACAGGGTGGGTTTCTGTGTGCTGCCATGAAGATGCGTCAGGAAAGGAAAATTACGGAAAGGTGAGTATACAATTTTCTATTCTCCTGATGTCTTTATGGTAGCACACACTGGGAAATAACTTGCCAGTCAGATGGGTACAAAAAAATTCAAGTTTTATTTCTTAAAGAGCTGTAGAATTGGCTCTAATAATGGATCTGCCAAAGTCTGGCATTATTAGCTGAGCAGAGTCTATCTTATAGTGAGAAATAGATGTATTTCTAGACGACCAGGTCGCTGCTTTACAGATTATTACTGGTGAAACTCTGCATTATGCTGCCCATGAAGTCGCCACTGCCCTGGTTGAGTGTGCCCTGATGCCCTCCGGAATAGCCAGTTGACGAATGGCTTATGCCTTCTTTATAGAGTTAACCAACCAGGATGCAATCGTTCAAGACGTTGCTGGGTGACCCTTCCTAGGTCCATGTGGAATTATGAGGAGAGTATCCAACTTCCTGAAGGAAGCTGTGGCTTCCAGATAGTTATGCCTGTTTCCACATCCAATGCATGGGGTTTGCCTTGGTTGTTAGTAAAGGATGGAAGGATGATATCTTGATTGTAATGAAAAGAGGATGATACTTTTGGGATGAAATGGTCCAAGGGGCTCAGTGCCACTCTATCAGGATAGAGGATTAGATATGGTCCCGTTATCAATAATGCTTTTAGTTCAGAAACTCTTCTCACAGATGTAATGGCAGGAAAGTTAACTTCAAGGTCAGGTTCCAGAGAGAGGTTGACTCTGGAAAAAAAGGAGGGGTTTACAGTGGGTCAAGTACTATTAAGAGATCCCATGTCGCGAATGCTGTTTTTTTTTTAGGTCTGATTTTAGGCAGGCCTTCATGAACTGTATTACCAGGGGGTGTAATGCCCATCTAATGCTGGTTTTAGCCGATAGGGTGGAAATGTAAACTTTAAGGGTACTTGAACTCAGTCCTTTATTAATACCCAATTGAAGGCACTCTAGAACTTGCAACGGTTCTAGTGATATTGGGTTCCAGTTCCTTTGTTGGGCCAGCGAACAAAACCTACTCAAAACTTGTGTGTATGTTTGGTTGGTGGTGTTTTTTATGGTCTGTAGAAGAGTTGAAATTACTTCTTATGAGCATCCCTGTTCTAGCAGCCAAGTCCTCTCAATTTCCATGCTGTCAAATGTAACTACTCCTGTGCTGGATGCAGGAATTGACCCTGGGATAGGAGGTCTGATGTTACCGGTAGAGGCAGTGGTTGTTGCAGGTTGAGCTGTAGCAGAGTTATGAACCAAGGTCTCCTCGGCCAAAAAGGAATTACTGCTATCACCGTTGCTAATGATCTCCGAAGCCTGGATAGGAATCTTGCGATTAAGGGAATTGGTGGAAAAATGTATCCCAGCTTGAATTTCCACTGGTGGATCAGGCAGTCTATTCCCTTGGCCGATGGGAAGGCTGCTCTCGACAGAAATCTCTGACATTTGGTGTTCACATTAGTAGCCGCCAAGTCGATCTCCTGTATTCCCCAAGTTTCTGAAAGGAGAGAAAAGGCCTGCTGGCTCAATGACCACTTGTTGTTAAAGAGAAGTTCCCTGCTTAGATAGTCATCCAGCATGTTCTGTGCTGCCGGGACATACACTGCCCTCAGGTCTACCAGGTATACTTGTTCCATTAGTGGGCAAATCTTCATACCTCCTAGCCTCTGAATATATGCCACTGCAACTCTGTTGTCCATTTGAACCAGGATGCTTTTCCCAGTCAGGTATGGAGCAAAGGCCAAAAGCACCTGAAAGGCTCTGAGTTCCAGTATATTCAATTCTATACCGTGAGCTTGAAACTGCCACTGTCGTTGGACTGCTAGGTTTTGGTAATGGGCTCCCCATCCCTTCTGACTGGCATCTGAAGTAACAACTTCCGCCTATATCCACCACCACATTGATTGTTTCTCGTATCTGTGGATGTAGATTGATTGAAGCATTGATGCTCCATTCCACTGCTTCAGAAAGGAATTCTGCAACACTCTCGTGTGCCACAGGGACCACTGGATCATGGGCAGAGTTGCAGACATGGACCCGAGGACACTCATACAAACTCTCTCTGGTAAACGTGTTGCTAAGATTAGCCTCTGTATCTTATGAATTAGAGGCATTACCTTCTCCTGAGGAAGCTGTATTCTGTTTAGAATGGTGTCCAATTCCATCCCCAGGAATACCATATTCTGTGTAGGCTGCAGTTTTCTCTTCTGCCAGTTGACTAGCCAACCAAAATCTCGCAGTGTTGTTTGTAAGATCTCCCGATGCTACATCAAGACCTGGCGACTTAGTAGTATGTCATCAAGATAATAGTGTATTCTTAGACCTCTCTCTCTGAGATATGCAATGATGGATAGAAGAACTTTGGTGAAGGTCCTGGGAGCCGACGAGATGCCGAATGATAGGCACTGGAACCGGAAGTGATAGTGGTTGACTGAAAAACCGACACATCTACGGACAGCATCCAATCTTTTAGATTCACTGCTAATTGTATGGACTGGAGGCTTTCCATCTTGTAGGACTCAGATGAAATCCCCTGTTTTTTTTTTTTACACAAAATAGGGGGGAGTAGAATCCTCTGCCCCTTTGACACAGCCTCCTTTTGTTTTAACTCTGTTATATAATTTAGTAGGATCTTTCTCTTGACTGGAGAAGATGGGAGTCTGGTTGGGTAAAAGTGGTTTCTGGGAATTCTGTTTAAGAACCTCCACTTGTGACCGAACTTGATTGTGGAAATGGTCCAAGGGTCTTTGATGGGATTCGTCCATATTTGTGTGAATCTCTTGAGTCTGGCACCAACCTTTGGAGGATGGGCAGGCGTATCCTCAAAAAGACTTCTGCTGTTCGCCAGATGGTGTAGTCTTGGTTTTTCACAGTTTCAGGAAAGATGACTGTGTGTTCCTCCAGTTTCGCTTAAATTCTTTACCTGGTCTACAGGTCTTGGCTTCCCTGTATCTTACAGGAAGGTTGCGTTTGTAGGCAGATACTCTTGGTGTCCTAGGTCTCCTGTCAGAGGGAATGAGGCCAGACTTGCCCCCTGTAACCTTGGAAATGGCTGCATCCAATTTGGAGCCGAAGAGATTAGAGCCGTCATAGGGAATTTTTCACCAATCTGATTTTGATGTAGCGTCAGCTATCCAAGGCTTTAGCCACAAAGCTCTTCTTGCCATCACCGGGGCTAACAATGCCCGGGCCGAGCATCTGATAATATCCACTGAGGCTTCTGTGACAAAATCGCCTGCCAACTTGAGTTCTTGCAGAGAAGTAATTATTTTCTCTTGGTCTGCTCCATCCTCTTTTGATATTAGAAGCCCAATCCGAAATGGCTCTACCAACTGCCGCCGTGGTGACTGCTGGTCTACAGGTGCCTCTTGCCGTGGAGTATGCTTTCTTTAGTTCTAGATCAATTTTCTGATCTAAAACGTCCCAAAAGGAGACTGCATCCTCAATGGGTAGAGTGAACTGTCTTGCGAACCGCATAAAGGAAGCATTGACAATAGGAGCATTAATTAAGGGGTTAACCCTAAGCCCTTTCAAGGGATACATCTTTGCTAGTCTATTAAGGCTGTGCCTTTTGTCGGATCTTTCCCATTCGTCCTAAATTAGGTCTTCTAGTTCTTCAATGAAGGGGAAGGTTTTTGGATCCCTTTTTAAATTTGGAAAATATTTTCGGGTTTTTTGAGATGCTTCCTCAGATTTCTCCCAACCTTTGGCCTCCTTGATTGACTTTGCAAAGGGTTCAACCAGAGAGAAGTAAAAACCAGCTTTTTTTTTTTTTTAAATATACAGTCCCCACATGAAGGGATCAGTACTTACTGATGGCATCAGTGCTGTTTTCCGCAGTAAATATACTGTGAATAAAGTGTGAATTGGTGATGTCCCCACAGTGGGGAGGGCACATAATGCCCTGCATTTTCAATATTATCTTTTGTCTTCCTGGTTGAAAGATGCTGGATATAATTCAACCTGAGCACAATTTCTGGTAAAAAGGGGTACTGTGGGGACAGCTCTAGATTTTGCAATACTCAGCAGCCAGGGTTGCTATTGTATTTTTTTTTTTTTTTCAACACCTGGGGGACCTTGACAAGGAAAGAAAAAAATTGCCAAGAGTTAATCATTTCTCTGACGTAGAGAAAAAAAAATTTGGTCTACTATATTTTTCTGAAGTGCAACCCACCTCATGAGTCAAAGTCCATCTTTAGTGATGCCTTGGATAAAGCTTTTTAATATATTTCTGTTCAGTTATCTGCTGCCTACACCCAAAAAAATACTATCATTTTCTTTTTTCATTTTCTGCTAGTAGCAACCTTTCTGCTTAGGTCCTCAAATGTCTACTGTCTCAAAAAAAAATTAAAAGAGAGAGAAAAGCAAGCTGTCTACCACATGAAAACACACAAATACCTTAGTCTCTAACATTACATCACAAGTATGCCATTTGATTTGGTATGCACTGATCTATCTACATTTTACATTATATTGGAGCAGTATTCCTGCACAACAATGCCAAAGTTCTTCATTTCATCAGATTGTACTGTATATGTTAAATCATTAAACAGATGCCTAGCATACGCGTTGCCAAAGCCACTACATCATGTAGCTGCACCCAGGAGTACTGAAAAAATAATATATAAATATATATATATATAAAAATCTGTTTTAAATAAACAATACAAATAAAAATACAAATACGGTAGTGAGAAAACAGGGCACAGTAGTCAGCAAGGCTCATCTCCAAATACAAGATAAAGCAGTAGTACACTCCTATGAAAAACTTATACTCAATATGTTGATTTCCACACAAACATACTAATATTCATTGTCAAAGCTCCTAAATTTGAATAAAAACACCATCTGCATTTCTAAGCACACATGTTACTGTGAATAAATCGGATCTATTGACCAATTCTATATTGTTAAATTTACCCTCTCTACAGTAATTAAATATTAATTAGACTTCTAATATAGTCAAGTGAATTCCTTGGCTTGATGTCACATAAATAATTTATTATAAAGGATACCTGAAGGCTGTGCCTGGAAATCTGATTGGCCATTTTGAAATTGGTGAATTATGAAGTTTCATTATTAAGAGAGCAGGCAGCTAAGAGATGCACTTAGCTTCTGGGGACTTTGAAAAGCATAAGCTGTCTCATTAGGGAAAAAAGGAATAAGGCAAAATATGCAAACATGTTAGCTATAGAAAAAAGGTAAGCTTCAATGCTGAAATGTTTTTTTTCTGAATATGTGGTTTTCATTTTACACAGCTTAAATTCCACAAGTCTGTCGATTTCAAAGGAGCCTCATTTCACCAGAGGAAGCTTCCCTCTAAAGCATTTTGTTTTGTATCAAGAGCAATCTTTAATATTTTACTGAAAAAGCCACAGGTAGCTTAATAGGTTCTGCAGCTGAGTTGGCACTTGGAAATGAGAGAAAGAAGACAGTCCAGGGTTCTTGCTGGAACGTGTGTTGTGCATGCAATTAAATCTCAAGGTCAAACAATTTACAGACAATTACTTTTCTCACATCTCTAGAAATGCCTGCTTACGCGTCTTTAATTTTAAATGATACTGATATTCCAATTCTCCCCAAAGGTTAATGCTGACTAAATCCAGCTGTGACCTGACACGATACGACAGCACACTGGCTAATTATCCTCTGGATAGTCATTTACTTGAAACTATTAAGAAATACACCATGAGGGAGATTTAGGACCCTGAAAAAACGTTAGCCTGATTTTGAGAGAGGACAGTCTGAGAGATAAAGATACCTGTTCAGTGTTAGTGATATGCTTTAATAACAGAAAATTGTTCATCCCACTCTTTTTTTTTTGCAGGTTAAGTTGCTAACTAGCTAATTCTATCCATTCCCTTAGGCTGCCACTTAATGTCATTGACAAATTCTACACTTCTAAAATGAATTATGTTGTACACAAAAGCAATGACTTGTGCAAAGTTAAAAAAAAAAAAAGAGATATTTGAAAGAAATGAAAATATCTATTATTATTACTTTACTTGCTATTGTAATTGTTGTAAGAAGGAATTAATGGCTTGAGATGATTTTAGCAGATTCTTTTCCAAAACATATCTATTACTAGAATAGTGTTTGAAAGGACAATGCTCTTTATGATTTATTGCTATTATTATCATGTCTTTTAATGTATTAATGTGCTGTCTAAAGTCCCATTCATTCATGTATTACAGTAGTTTTAATTGTCTGTAAAGTGAATATGCTGTTGCATTCTACTAAGAAAAGTAAAGCTACCTTAAAAGCTGCATTGTTAGACTTTAAAAGGTTAAATGTCCATCTAGTTCAACTTATCAAAAAAAAAAAATGTCCATGCATAATGTAAAGACTATGTTTTTAATATTTTCAAGTTCTTTTTTTCATAAAGAAAGTTATGTACAAGACCAAATGAGCCCATTTGCCTGCATGTAAACGGAACCTGAAACATGTCACATATATTGTAAGAAAACATTACATTTAAAAGCTTCATAATCTTGATATGAAGATTCAAAAATGTAAGGGATTAACTTACTCTGCCTGATTCTTTGGAGAGTTTTTGTATAAAGAATAACTCACCCTAATGAGAGTCATTGGTATTTAGTAAATTGTATAAGGAACAGCCAGGTGATACAACAAGAAAATAAGCAAATACTCTTAAAAAAAGTTGGGTTTCTTAACCACTTGCTTACTGGGCACTTAAACCCCCCTCAGTCCCAGACCAATTTTCAGCTTTCAGCGCTGATGCACTTTGAATGACAATTGCGCGGTCATACAACACTGTACCCAAATGAAATTTTTATCATTTTTTTCCCACAAATAGAGCTTTCTTTTGGTGGTATTTAGTTACAGCTCAGAGTTTTATTTTTTGCTAAACAAACAAAAAAAGATGCAAAAAAAAAAAAAAAAATCATGTTTTAATAGTTTGTTATACAATTTTGCAAACGGGTCATTTTTCTCCTTCATTGAAGTGCGCTGATTAGGCGGCACTGATGGCTGCATTGGTGGGCACTGATGGGCTGCATTGGTGGGCACTGATAGGCTGCATTGGTGGGCACTGATAGGCTGCACTGGTGGGCACTGATAGGCATAGTTAAGGCGGCACTAATAGGCACAGATAAGGCGGCACCGATCGGCACAGATAAGGCGGCACTGATGGGCAAAGATGGGCACAGATAAGATGGCATGGATGGGTGGCACGTATAAGTGGCACGGATGGGTGGCACGGATGGGCACTGATATGTACCACTGATAGATGGGACTGATGGGCACTGATAGGTGGCACTGATAGGTGGCTCTGATAGGTGGCACTGCTGGGCACTGATGGGCGGCACTGCTGGGCACTGATGGGCGGCACTGGGGTGCAGCACCTTTAAGGAAGATTGTGGGCACTGTGGGTGGCACTGTTGGTGGCAGTGGCCTAGCTGTAGCAAAGTGACTGCTGGGAAGATAAGTATATTACCTCTACTTTAAGAAGCTTTTTTTTTTTTTTACATAAATTGACCCTTTGCTGACAATATCACTTGAAAGAAAGAAAATGCTGCAAAACAAATGCCATATACTTGCATGATGAGACCCACATGGAACTTCCAGTGCTTGACTGCATACTGGTTTGAGGACTTCCAAAACAAATCAGTTACAGAAGCATTTTGCTTTCTGACATTTTCATTTTGAGCACAGGATATGACATTACAGTTATGTTTTATAGAAAATCTGTTTCAGTTGTTATCGCAACATAGGCACCCAATACAACACTGTAGGCTGACACTGCCTGACTGGTGCTAATTATCAGTGTAGAGCACCATTCTGCAATCAGTCACAAAGAAATGCCTGCCCTTGAACTAGCGCTGCTTCTGTAGTCAGACAATGGGAGCCTCCAGCAATGCATTAGAACTTTGGATATGACATTTGTCCCCATGGATCCATTTTGGGAAATACGTTTGTGACTTTTAAAGACAAAGTTGTATGATGGATTCTATCACTTACTATGTTTGTAGCTACCTGGTTTTCTAATGAGCTATTATTATTATTTAACGTAGAAGCAGAAAGGCAGAACTTTTTTCCATTTTGGATAGATAAAGAATGGGTTATAACCCCTGTCAGGTTTGGGGTCCAATTGGGGAGATTTCCTTTCACTTCTTGTCCCATAGCCACAACAAAAAGTGAGAGGAAATCCCTTCAAAGTGATGGAATTCCTGGTTATCACCAGCACTCTTTCACCTTCAATAACATCATTTTGTGATTTTCTTTCACCTCCAGTGATAACAGGAAATGACAAATAGAGAAGGTGAATCTCCTTAACGTGGCACAGACAGCAATAAATACCTGACAGGTGTTCTAAACCCTCTCCACTTTAACCAAAATGAAAAAAAAAAGCCTTTAATTTTACTTTAAATAATAAAACAGACAAATTAAAATTCACCAAGATTATGAAATAGAAACAGCTGCGCCTAATTAAACTGCTAAGTGTATCTCAAAAAACTTCCCAGCATCTACTGAAAATTGGGTACCCCAATATTCCAGGAATTAACTGCACCTGGTTATAAATCCAAAAGACGAGGTGTTAATCAGGGGGGTATATAATAATTCAACCAAGACTATGCAGAAACTTGTCATATGTATTGTTAAACACTTTTGGACCACCCACAGTCGTTATACGTCAGAAGGAGGATATCGTTGTTATGGCAGCAGCTAGCCTCTTCTTCAGTGATCAGTCAGTTTTAAGTTAAAAGTGGTCTCTGTGGTGGATTCCCCGCGAGATCACTTTTATCGGCGGCGGAAGAGGGGCCCCCCTCCCACCGCGATCCGGTGCCCTCTATGGCTTACCGGAGCGATCGGCAGCTGCGGAGGTGATCGGATCCTTCCTGGGGCCTAACATGGAGACGAGTGAGGGGAAGATGGCCCCCACCCATCTCCATATCATTGCAGGGTGGAAGTGACGTCAAAACGTCACTTCCACCCATAGCTCTTGAAAGGGCCATTTAAATTATTATTTTTTATTGCACTTTAGTGTACATATGAGATCTGATGTCTTTTTTGACCCCAGATATCATATTTAAGAGGTCCTGTCATGGTTTTTTCTATTACAAGGGATGTTTATATTCCTTGTAATAGGAATAAAAGTGACATTTAAAAAAAAAAAAACAGTGTAAAAATAAAAGGTAAAATATATAATAATTAAAAAAAATGTAAACAGGCCCTGTCCTGACGAGCTCGTGTGCAGAAGTGAAAACATACGTGAGTAGCACCCGCATATGAAAACGGTGTTCAAACCACACATGTGAGGTATTGCCGCAATCATTAGTGCGAGAACAATAATTCTAGCCCTAGACTTCCTCTGTAACTTAAAATGTGGAACCTATAGAATTTTTTAAATGTCGCCTATGAAGATTTTTAAAGGTAAAAGTTTGTTTTTGAAGTATGACATGTTGGGTATCAATTTACTCAGCTTAACATTATCTTTCACAATATATAAAATTGGGCTAACTTTACTGTTGTCTTATTTATTTATTCAAGTGTATTTTTTCCCAAAAAAGTGCGCTTGTAAGACCACTGCGCAAATACTGTGAGACAAAAAGTATTGCAACAACTGACATTTTATTCACTAAGGTGTTAGAAAAAAAATTATAATGTTTGGGGGTTCTAAGTAATTTTCTACCAAAAAAAAACAGTTTTTAACTTGTAAACAACAAATCTCAGAAAGAGGCTCGGTCCTTAAGTGGTGAAGGACCGCCGTAAGCTTTTAGTTAATGAGCGTGTCTTGTATAAAATGTTTAACCTTGTCAAAGCTTAGTGTCAGTGTTTTCCATGCTCTTAGTATTGTTTGTTGTTGACCATAAAGATGTAGGTTATTAGTGTGTCCTCCCAACAGGCAATGTTTGGGACTGGCTGGTGAAGGAAAGCCTCCCATGGATTTTTGCACAAGTTAACATGTAAAATCGTAACAATAAGTCCTTTTCTTTTATCTTCTGTGGAGGCGTGGTTGCTGCATGAAACCTGCATGATTACTTCCATTTTCGGCTTCTGTGGAACACACACCAGCTTCAAGGATAGCAGGATATTCTTTTACTACCCTGTTTCCCCAAAAATAAGACCTAGCGTGATTGTCGGTAATAGCTGCAATATAAGCCCTACCCCCAAAATAAGCCCTATTTAAAATCCTTGTAGGTCTTATTTTCAGGGTAGGACATATTTTTGGGGGAAACATGGTAGGGCTTATTTGTTTCTGGTGAGTTATCCAAACCACTAGGGTGTGAGCACTGAGGCACTTTATTTTTTAATTGGCTGAAGCACTGTGGCACTTTGTGGAATAGTAATTCACAGAAGATAAAAGTAAAGGACTCGCGTATATTTTCTAAGAGCACTTTTATTTTTGGCACAATATTAAGAGTTGATTGCTATAGCGAATTGATTGGAATTATATGCACAGTTGTTTTTAGCACATTGATTGGTACATAGATTTGATTGTTTTTGATATTACGCTTTAATTTATTGTTTTATTATGATATTATATATATTTTTTGGTATATTTAAAGTATAACTAAAGCCAAAACTTTTTTTAAATTTTGGATAGAGTGGAGAGGGATTAGAACACCAGTAAGGTTTTTTTATTGCTGTCTGTGCACACGTTAAGGAGAATCATACTCTCGATTTGTCCTGTTCACCGGTATCATTAAAAGTAAAAGATAATTGCCCAAATATTTGGTTATTCCCAGAATAGTAATAGAGGTGAAATCTTTCAATGGTGACACTAGTTCTGGTGACCTGCAGGTCCCCAAGAAATCTCTTTAATTTGCAGGGATTTTCTCTCACTTCCTGTTTGGCTATGGGACAGGAAGTGAAGGGAAATCTCCCCAATGGGTCACAGATGGTGCAAAAAAAAAAATCTGATAGGGGTTATAACCCTCCATTGCTCTATCCAAAATGAAAATAAAAGTTTTGCCTATAGTCCAATTTTAAGCACTGCCAATTTACATTTTTAATTTTAAATTTACACATATAACACTAATAGACAGAGGGTAGGATTAACAATGCCAACAAGCTCAGAATGACAAAGACTATTTACTGTACACTCATGTCCAGTACCCTCTGCCTCATCGGGTGTGGTCTTTCTGTAGCAGGAGAAAGATGGGTAAACATATTCCCTGGGGTGTCCAGAAGCACAGAGGCTTATGGGAATTTAGAGGATTGTGGAGGAAAAGGATTTAAAAGAGCTAGTGCTGCATTTGAACATGTTGAGTCAAGGGGCACTTCACTACACTCCACCCCACTTGATCTTGCTGTTCCTGGCAAGTTTGCAGAGCAGACAAAGTTATCCCGGGGGTCTCAAAAATGTAGGTCTTTAGGAGTGCCTCAGGAATTGGGTCTCGGCTCCATTTTTTTGGAGAGGAGATGCCACATATCAGCCTTCTGGCATGTCAGTGAATAGGGATTCAGTTTTTCTTGATTTCCTTCTCTCTGGATATCATAGATTTGCACACCCAGAATAGACTGTTGTAGGACAATCCAAGGACTTCTTCCCATTGTGTTCGCAATTTTCCTTGCTGGTACGTCTTTTCTTCAGACTAACACTCTGACCCAAGGTTAAAGGTCCGGTTAATGGTCTGGTGCCTCTGATATTCTTTGCTCCACCTATGGCTGGTCTTTAACAAACTTCAGAGAGGTGTTGCCTCTATTCCCAAATCCAGAAAGTCAGAAAGTGCTCTAGTTTGTCTGTGGGCAAGGGAACAAAGAGGAAGTGCCAACTAAGTGCAATAAGTTAAGTAAGATTTTAATGACACAGCAATAAATGCACTTACAGGAAGGTGAACAAAATCAGGCTCATCTGTGCTGTGGGCACAAGGTGCAGTCCAGTGGCTGCTCCATCCTAATCCACAGGGAGATGGTTGTGGGAGACAAGATGTGCAGTCTTTTCCTGTGGCCAAACTGGTCATATGTAGTTTGTCTGTGGGGATAATGGTCTAAAAGAGTAACTGGCCTGTCATGAAATGTATTTTATGGTTGTAATTGCAGACTGCCTTTGCCAAGTAGCGATAATTCCTTAATTTCTCATGAGCTAAGCATCTCAGGAGTCATATCATGGTGCAATTGAACCTCCCTAATGTGCCCTTGATTTGTGGGTGGTAGTGTGTAATTTCTTAATGTCTAGTTTATGGGACCATTCTTGGAAAAATTCACTTTCAAAACTAGGCTTTTGGTCTGAATGTATCTTCTGCAGACAGCCATAAGGAAAGCAAAAGTGCTTCCACGCCAACTTAGTGGAGGCTTTGGACTTCTGGTCCCTGATCGGTACTGTCACTGCAAACTTGTTAAAGTGGCGCCCTATAACTAGAACTGGATATTATCTGTCTTCTGACATGTTAAAGTGGAAGTAAACTCTGATTGGTTTTACTTCCTCTTTTCCCCCTGCTTTTCCTTGCAAAGTAAAAGCATAATGGGCTAGTATGCATCACATACTAGTCCATTATGTGCCACTTACCTGCAATCAAAGCCTGCGCTGTCCCTGCTGGTGGCCGCATCCATCTTCACCCCTCTTACTTCCGGGATTGTGGACTCCAGCTCTATGACTGGCCGGAGTCACATGACATCACTCCCGCACATGCGCGTGGGAGCCATCAGTCATGGCACTTGCTAGTGAAGAAACGGCACAGAGGGCTGTTTCTTTACAGTGCATGCGCTGATGATGTCGGCGCAAGCGTATATGGTAAATATCTCATAAATTGTGCAGGTTTGGGGAATATTTACAGTACCTACAGTTAAGCCTTATTATAGGCTTGCCTGTAGGTACAACTGGCTAAACTAGGTTTACAACCACTTTAAGTGTAAGACATTCAATGATCAGTACTTTTCATTGGGTAGATATGCCAAATCATAGGTGGAATCTGGGCCACAGCCCCCTTCTACACTAAACAAACTATGCAGTGTCAGCAAACTTGCTCAAACACCTGGTATAGACCCCCACACATGTCCTGTTTCCAGGTGAATGTTTTGTGGATATCCTAGTGTTCCACATTCATGTGGACTCTGCATGACACAGCCAGGGCCCAGATCTTTGACAAAGACCTGACAGGTTATTGAGGAATAATGAGAGATCATTATTCTGAAGTACAGTATACCATCGCTCATAATTAGCACTTTCATGTGTTCTGGTTATGTCAAAAAATAAAGTGTAAGTGCCCAACTCATATATATGTGACTCTTTGAAAGTATCATAAACGTGTGTGTACACCTGTGTGAAAAAAATGTGTGTGAAGTGACCCCAAAAAGAGATGGGGACAGATAATAGTATATTCAAACAATTAATAAGAAAAAGAAAATGATAATATATATGGTAACCTATATGTTACCAATTAATTGGGGACTGTATGCATGTTTATCCCAATGAAGGGGGAAACAAAGCAAAAACAGTCAATGTAGACACATAAAAATATGACTAATAACAGTGATAAAGTCCATGATAAAACATGCAAAATGTAAAGTCCATATGAAGACGTGCAGAATATCAATGTGTTCTGGTTATAGCTTTGATCTTTCTCTGGGATTGAGCCACTCCTGTAACTGCATGTCCTCAATTAGGGGAAACCTATGGATCCTCTCTATGTGTCAATGCCCAGTTATACTCTTCCAGTACACAGAGAAGGTTCATCTAATGTCTACTCCTGGGCCGTCCTCCATTCATTCATGATACATTTCTATTTTTTCTAGTTAATTTATTCACAGCTTTGTTCCTGCGATGGGGAGTTGTTCCACTTTGCTGGTTAATAATACTGTGGACTTTTTCCAGTAAAATTGTGCTATTTAGGTTGGTACAAAAAAGACCCCTGAGAACTTTAAAGATTGCTTCATGATATCTGTAACATAAAAGGAGTTTATTGAAAAAATAAAAAATAACACAGGTGCAGCCTATTAACTTCTGAATATGACCTCTGGATCTAAGATCAACAGTTGACACTAGACCTATCACCTTTCCAACCTGAAGTCAAGAGCCCACCCTACTCTGCCCATCTGGGGCTAACCCACACTTTATGGACTTATGCATATATGCCATACCCCACCAACTGGTTTAACGCCTTGCCGCCGAGCGTACGCAGATGTGCGTACTCGGCTTTTGGGGGGTTATACTGGGATGATGCCCGCAGCTGCAGGCGTCATCCCGGTACTGTTTTTTAGAGCCGACGATCGGCTTTCCAGCGATAACAACCGATGCGGCTAAAAGCCATTCAGCTGTTATACCAGAGGAGCGGGAGGGGACTCCCCTCCCGCTGCCTCCCACCGCTTTTACCGGGCCTCCCGTTCCACTGGAAGCCCCAATCAACAATCCGATGCCTCCGGCAGCTAGGGACAGACTGGAATGAAGCAGTAAGTGGCTTCATTCCAGTCTCCTGATTGTAAACACGGAAGTGACGTCATGACGTCACTTCCCGTTTACTCGGCTGCCAATGGCGCCAGTTTAAAAAAAACATACGGTATTCGGAATCGCCGAAAATAGCGATCTGAATACTTTGAATTGCAAAGGAGGGATTGGAGGTCTTTTAGACCTCTGATCCCTCCATAATGAGTACCTGTCACCACCTATTACTGTCACAAGAGGTGTTTACATTCCTTGTGACAGCAATAAAAGTGATCACCATGATTTTCAGAGCGAGAGCAATAATTCTAGCACTAGACCTTCTCTGTAACTCTAACCCGGTAACCGTAAAACATTTTTAAAGCGACGCCTATGGAGATTTTTAGGTACCGTAGATTGTCGTCATTCCAGTGCGTGCAATTATAAAGCGTGACATGTTTGGTATCTATTTACTTGGCGTAACATCATCTTTCACATTATACAAAAAAAAAATTGGGCTAACTTTACTGTTTAATTTTTTTTAAATTAATGAAAGTGTCCCTTTTCCCAAAAAGTTGTGTTTAAAACACTGCTGCACAAGTACAGTGTGACATAAAATATTGCAACAATCACCATTTTATTCTCTAGATTCTCTGCTAAAAAATATTGGGGGTTCTAAGTAATTTTCTAGCAAAAAATACGGATTTTAACTTGTAAACACCAAATGTCAAAAATAGGCTTCTCAGGAGGATGGGTAAATCTCAGACCTAATGCCGCGTACACACGTAGCGGACTATCCGGCGGACTTAGTCCGGCGGACTTCCCGCCGGACTTTCCGAATGGGCTACTTGCCCACATACGGCACTTTTTCAGTGGACTAATACGGCGTACTAAGTCCGCCGGACTATCCGCCGTACTTTTGAAATGAACAGACTCGTCCACACACGCGGAGGAAAGTCCGCTCATTTTGAGCGTGTCTCCAGGTAGACGGGGCCAGCGAAGGAGGCGTCGCTGGCCCCGTCACCTGGTATGGACTTAAAGGGGAACCCCAACGGCGAAAAAATTGGCGTGGGGGTCCCCCCCAGGTCCACATCAGACCCTTGTCCGAGCAAGCTACCCGGCCAGCCAGGAAAGGGAGGGACGAGCGAGCGCCCCCCCCCCTCCTGAGCCGTAACAGGCCGTGTGCCCTCAACATGGGGGGTGCCTTGGGGAAGGGGGGACCGCGCAGCCCCCCACCCCAAAGCACCTTGTCCCCATGTTGATGAGGACAAGGGCCTCTTCTCGACATCCCTGGCCGTTGGTTGCTGGGGTCTGTGGGCGGGGGGCTTATTGGAATCCGGGAGCCCCCTTTAATAAGGGGGCCCCCGGATACCGGCCCCCCACCCTATGTGAATGAGTATGGGGTACAATGTACCCCTACCCATTCACCTGTAAAAAAAAAAGTAAAAAAAAACACAACACACAAGGGTTAAAATTGTTTATTACACAGCTCCGGGGGTCTTCCGTCTTCGGGGGTCTTCTCGCCGGACTCCTCCGCTATCTTCTGCTAGCTCTTTTGCTAGCGGGGGAGCCTGGCTTTCTTCTTCGCCACCGCCCTCTTCTTCCGACTTCGGGGGTCTTGTCCCCCTCTTCGGTTCTTCTTGCCGGGCCACCGCGCCTTCCTCTAGCTCTTTTACAGGAGGTGGCCCGGTCTTCTGTCGCCGCTGTCACTGCTGTCGCTGCTGTCGCCGTCTTCTGTTCTTCTCTTCAGATGTTGCCTCGTCGCTCTCTCTGCTCACAATGACGGGGACACGGCGCGCACCGACTTATATAGGGACATCACCGAATGATGTCCCCGCCCAGTATGATGTCACAGTCTCAGCATCCTCTGGGACTGTGACATCATACTGGGCGGGGACATCATCCGCTGATGTCCTTATATAAGTCGCTGCGTGCCGTGTCCCCGTCATTGTGAGCAGAGAGAGTGACAAGGCAACATCTGAAGAGAAGAAGAGAAGAACAGAAGACGGCGACAGCAGCGATAGTGGCGACAGAAGACCGGGCCACCTCCTGTAAAAGAGCTAGAGGAAGGCGTGGTGGCCCGGCAAGAAGAACCGAAGAGGGGGACAAGACCCCCAAAGTTGGAAGAAGAGGGCAGCGGCGAAGAAGAAAAATGAGCGGGAAAAGTCCGTTCATTTCAAAACCAACGGCCGGATTGTCCGCCGAAATGCGAGTCCGTGGAAAGATTGGTGTGCAAAACTACTTTCTAAGTCCGCCGTACTTTTGGGTAAAAAAAGTCCGCCGGAGGCTGCACATGGGGGGATTGTCCGGCGGACTTTTCCACCGGATTGTTTGATCGTGTGTACGAGGCATTAGTTTGTCATGTTCATTGAACAAACACATCATGTGCTTTTGTGTCCTCTTTCCCTATACGATACACACTAGGGAAAGCACACATCAACTCTTTTCTCCAAAAAATGACAATACTAAAAATTTAAATAAAACTAAAATAGAATCAGATAGCTAAGCAATAAAAAGCACATGTACCAAGTTAAATGTAATGGCAGCATATGTGTAGGTATAGAATATATACTGTATGTATGCAAGTGCTTGAAGGCCTGCACCCAACATATGCATGTGTACAGTACAATACAATTCCATGGACAGCCCACTAAGGCTTTGTATAAATTATATTTTTTGCAGTCCCCACTTATTGTATGTATGCACGCACGATACTGTTCTATTCCTACATAGTGTGCACAAAAAATGTTAACATTGGTTATATATGCCAAAAAAAGAGGATACGTTTATTCTTTAATACCACCATAAACACAATACACTATCAGAAGCACCTCTGGTAAACCACCTCAGTAATGGTTTATAATTTAGTAATTTTAGTTACAGTTGTGTCTCCCTTTTACATTCTATACCAGTTTATGGTGAAGGAATTGAAGCATATTAAGGCAAGTTTGTAAAGATGTTGGTGTTATATATTATTATATTTTACTGAGAATACTTTGTACATGAATAAGGACTATACTTGGTGATCTGATACAGACAACCACCAGACTAGGGGCACATGACTTGAGAACCAAATAAGAGCAAATGATAGTTTTAATTTGGCACTGAGACCAATGCAGAAGATTGCTCCTTATAATTGTGCCATGTAGCGGTAGACTGGCGGTCTTCCAGTGTGCTCTTCCATGTTTCTTTTTTTACAGATTTCTTGAATCGGCTGGATGGGCTTGCTGAAAATTGGCACTTGGTAGTGTTTGGAGTCACCCGGCTGATATATTGGGGCTTAAAGTAGTGCTCTGTGTTTATATGGACAATATACTGTATATCATTTATATTAGTTTATTATTCATGAGCAAAATTCTTCATATGTTAAACTTGAAGATAATTGTCTTTCAATTAAATCAGTTTTTTTCTTTCCAAACATCACTTTAAAAGGAATCTAATTGAACATCAATTTATATATAAATGGTCTAACTGCAAGAAGTGTATTTACCATGATAAATGAAAACACTGTATGCATTATACATTTGTAACATTTATTCACAAAGCAAAAAATTTTTTTATATGTTGGGTTATTAAAGTGTATACATTTACAAATTATGGGCACATCTATAATTTGACTTAAAATGATATAACTAAGTACTGTTACATATTTCATTTATAAACAATACATCACCCAGCCAATTACACATATCTGACACACTAGTATAGCTTTGAAAGTATATATTTATTTTTTCATTGAAACAAATATAATGGAAGAGCAGTTAGAACAATGGAAGATGTTTGCAAATTATTCACTATATGGTAGTGTGACATTCACAATGCCGTTTGACTTATTAAATGAACCTTGTATTGTTCTTGTTTCAGTATATTGTTGAAATATTTCTGATCTTTTTCCAGAAGAGGTCAGTGTAGACTAAAATAAATTGCAGTCAGTTTTTATTGCTATTACAACATTTTAACCGATTAAATAACCTAGTGTTTTTTTTTTTTTTTTTTTAAGAGAACATATGTATTTTTTTGTGGTTTAAATAAAACCAAAAAAGGTGTTTATCTGGATTTTATGCCAATAGGAAGAAAGAAAGAAGTGCCTGCATTTTTTCTTCCAGGTGTTTTGAAGTGTGTTACTAAGGTTTTCTTTTTCAGAGCAGCCAATTTTGGTTCTGAAAAAAAAAAAAAAAAAAGAATAGGTTAGATAAGAAGTGTTTTTTGCTATAACTTTGGTGGATGAAAAACCTTACGTCTTCATATTGAAGGGGCTGCAGGAAGCAGGTTGTGCAGGGGGTTATTGGTTTCAGAACAGGATCAGTTCACAAAGCTATGTTTCTCTTGCTTGGTCGTTATTTTTCTGATACCGTGCCTTACCGTAAAAATATACAATATCTTTAAAGGCTAAGCTTGCAAAGGTGATTGCACATTTTATTGAGCTTGTTCTGTAGGTAGTGATCTTTTACCACTACTGATGCTGTTATAACACTGACACTGACACTGTGTTATTTTAGGAGTTGTTATGATAAAAATCAATTTAAAAGTCAATACATAAAAATGAGCTTACAAGTTATCACTCCTTAAAATAACTCTAGTTTCAGGTTGATGAAATATGTGAGTTTCAATGGGTGTCTGCTGAGGGAAGCAGAAAAGGGAGCTGTCTGAGGTGGTTATGAAATAACAATTTGTGACATAAAATATTTATGAAAGAATAAGCCTTCCAACAGTTATATGTTAATTTCAAGAGAAAAAATGAATCAAGTGATATAAGCGTCTCTGGGACTAAGGTAACATTCTTCAGGATGTTTATAGACTGTGGAAATTCTAGAACTGGTTATTTTGTTCTGTTGGAAATGTGTACTTCATTCAATGCTGCGTCTTTATGAGTCTTTTAACATTTCTCAATAGGACTTTTTTGGGGGGGCGGCTAACAGTATGCCACCCCCCTGAGTCGGTCGGTAGCACTTACCCCATCGGCAGCTTCCGCTGCTCGACAGTGGCTTCCCATGCTTGGCAGTGGCTTCCCCTGCTCGGCGGCCTCCCAGTTTCCTTCTTCTTTTCTCCTGCAGCCACCCATTCTCCGGGACATCACGGTGGCGGCAGCTTCCATTCCCTCTCTCCTCCACGGCGGCCAATAGGGAGTCTTCTCTTTTCAGCCAAACAGAAAACAGGTGATTCAACAGCGAATATTCATTTGCTGTTGTAACACACCTGGGTGGGATCAGGGTGCATCCTCCGTGACCCGATCCCACCTGATTTTGAAGCCTATTAGAGCTATAATCAGGTGCTTAAAAAAATACCCCGCCGCTTTAATTCATGCACCTGGTCCGACGCATGAATAGGGGGTGGCCGCAGGGCCATGGATGGATTCATGCTATGCATAAATCTATCCATTGCATATAGGGGGTTGGAGTGGAGAGAGGGGGCGGTGCCCAGGCTCCCCTGATGGATGGGCTGCCACTGCCCTTTACTATCAAAATGTTTTAAACTTTGGAGGGCAACCGGTTACTCTTATTTGCTACCTTTTTGGTCTGTTAAATATACCACTGAAAGCTATTTTTTAAAAGTAGAAAATCTGTTGACCTTGTTAGAAATGCAAAGCTGTTCTGTGTCCTGTGTTCGTTTCCTGGGTAAATAGGCTGTTCACTTTGCAAGAGAAGTTACACTGTTGAAGAGAATGTTTCCTAGAGCTCAGTGAATGTGCTACAACTTCACTTTGCAAAGAAAACCCATTCATGTGCAAGGAAAGATTTTACAAAATGTGTTTACACATGATTGGATGATGGGTGTCAGCAGACCTACACCACATTTACTAAGCTTTAAGGATAATTCTGTCAGTGATTGAGTAATTTAACAAAAGAAAGCTGGACAGAGCTGGCACCACTCAGTCTACATTATGCGTGTTCTCAGCCCAGAATAGGAAATTAGGAGGTGAATATATTTCTGGCAGGTCAACGGGAATTTATCTGTATTTGGGTATTTAAAGTGTTACTAAATCGACAAACCATAAAATCAGTTTGTATATGCAGTAAAGCATACTTGTTATACTCTCTGTGGAACCTAAGGGGTTAATCCTACACATTCTGTAAAGACGTTGGATCCTGTCTTCTCTGATCCTTCCCTTCTTCCACTGTCCCCCATCTATCTCCCGATAGTACAGAGCCTTTGCAGTAACGCTGCACATGCTCAGTTTGGTGTATATTGCTAGAGTTTTTTGTTTTTTTTCTAGGGAGGGTGCATGTGATCAGCACAGGGCCAATCAGTACTGTACAGACAGAGGGTCAGGGGACCTGCAGCCTCATAGGACAGTCAGAGGAGAATGAAAACTCCTTCTACAAGCTTTAACCATACACTGATTTAAGTCATAAGACTGCCATATACTGCAGATGAGACAAGGTATTTAGTAGTTTATATTTACTAAAATAATTGTATATCCATGTTCTTTGTACTGTGGAGTAACAGTTATAGTGAATGCAGGGTTTAGTAACACTTTCAAGGGGGGAAATATGCATATATGTTTTTTTGCAGAGATGTACTGCATATAAATTGTTTCAAAAAAATAGTTTGTCTTATGTTGGACATTTTTGAGTTATAGATAATAAAACCATTTAATTTGTGAATTACTTATCCGATTTGGTTTACGTAGCTGAAGTCATTGCACAGATTCATGGTACTTGCTTTTGTGTGTGCTAGGACCCTATGACAGTCTTTTCAAACTTTCATGCAGTTTATTATAAGGTTCAGTGCACTTATGTAATGTAACAACAATTTTATATATATATATATATATATATATATATATATATATATATATATATATATATATATATTTTTTTTTTTTTTTTTTTTTTTTTTATTGTTTTTTTTTTTTTTTTTTTCCTCAATCAAGGATTTTATTAAAGAAAATAAAATGGTTTACATTGACATTATCTGATTATGAAGCAATATTTGAAATTAACATTGGTTAACAATTTAACAGTTTGTCCAGTGACGTTTAAGTACAGTATACATATTGGAATGCTCTTCTGATCATGTGTAAAGAAATTAAATAGGTAAAGAGGGAGGGGGGGGGGAGTGATATGCTAAGGCGAAGGCAAGATATTGAGAACTTGATATTTAACTTATACCTTGGATATAGACTTGTGAGTGATATATTACTGATTTTTATATCGGTTGCTTTAGAAGTGTTTGATTTATGAGAGAGAGAGAGAGAGAGAGAGAGAGAGAGAATATTCTCCATACCTTCTCTCAATGAGATTAAAAAAAAAGGATAATAATATAATAATAAGTAATATTTCTGTATAAGTGTGTTTTATTCACCATACAAAAATGTTCTTGCAAATAGATCCACCACTATTAACCAGGTAAATTATTCACAGTTTTGTATATGTTCTGAAATCCACATTCAGTGTACTCCAACTGTATCATCCACCACCACCTTCAGAAAGGCTCACGCAACAGTTGGGATGGACCTCAAATCATAATAGGCAGATGTGCATTTTTACCATTATCTACAGATGTTTTATAGGAAAAATAACAAAAAACATATGGATAGGAATAGCCAATACATTCTGTATTATCTATCACTTCAACTCCATCGCCATACATTCTCTCAATGTGGGAAGAATATACACATAAGATACAACCCAAAAGTATAAATCTGCTTTAATAAAAAAAAAAAAATATATATATATATATATATATATATATATATATATATATATATATATATATATATATATATATATATATATATATATATATATATTGTTTACAAAAATAACCAAATTTCTTCACTTGCAAATGTATTAAACAAAAATTACAGTTTTGCTGAAAATAAATAATTTCACATTCTCCAGAAAAAAACAGCAGGTACAGGTAGATGCTAAAACATTTCTTGCCTTGTAATAAAAACAAAAGTGTCAGGGAAGGATGCCATTGGGTTCTACTAGAGTTCTACTGGTTTCTAAAAAAAAAAAAACAAGATGCATCTACAGACTGATAAGCTCACCCTTAGATGGCAGTGGCTACTGTTATTAAAATTAATCTGTGCTTAGATATTTCATTAAAAAAAAAGCTAAATTTTCTTAGCAAAGACAGAAAGACCTTTGCATTCACAAATTACTCTGTTTGCATGCAATTGAATTCCACCCTTTATACTTGACCTCCTGTAACAGCAAAGTATGGCCGTGAACGTGGACTACCCAGGCAAATCAGGGAGCCTTTGACCCCAACGTATGATAAATGAAACGGAAGAGGTTTTCTTGCCTAATGAAGGGTAACAAACTGCAAATACTCCTAAATTTAGCCTATATGCACAATTAGGGAAAACTGCTGCAGCTTTTTAATATGGGATATGTAGGATAAGAATGCATTTGCTGAATACAACCTAGTAACCAGCTTAAAAATCTCTCAACCTCAGACCACATTTGTCATTGGTGAAAACTACCACAGGCATTGCACTGTATCCTTTAACTTGCATAGGATGAACTGGTTTGTGTTACCAGTGCCACATTCAGTAGAGTACAAAGCTGCAAAGACTCTAAAGCTCAAACTATATTTCATTAGTGATGAGAACTGAAGATTGACCTGATGAAAGGTGGTAACAATCTGTACATGATTTGGGATTTAAAGGCTAAATTCACCTTTTCAGTCAGAATATCACTTTTCAAAAGAAGCATTTTCTAATGTCCATTCTGCCCAAGCCACTCTGCTGTGCTCATCTCACATTTACCAAGTCCATGGCAGCCTTTACTCTGCCCCTCTCAAAATTTCAAAAGATGCTTCTTGGTCCATCATTTGCTGTAACATCATGTGACCATCCAGGAAACTTCACTTCCCATCATGCACTGCCCTACTGCATCATAGAATAGGGTGTGTTTTACCTCTCTGGACCACACCCCCTCATTTCTGAACTGCCTTTTTTTTATTTTGGCGCACTGTTCTACTTCCTAATGTATGTATACATTTTAGAAAAGAACATGTGTAGTTGCCCCTAGTCTAGGTCCACTCCCCTATTTTACTGGATGGCCTTAGGCTTACTATACATGTTATAGTCTCTGTACAATCAAGTTTAAATTTACTAAAACTATGTAATATGAAGACCCACTTAGTCTAACCAATCAATTTCTATCCAACCAGGCAGTACATTGCATTACATAGTTGTTGGTAGATCTAATGATTGTACGATCAGAACATAGCTTGTGAGTATACAGCAGAGATTGGGGTTAGAACAACTTGACAGCTCTGGCAGAATTTCCTCCACTGCTCGCAGGATTGTTGGATGGGAACAGATACTGACTGAAAAGCATCAGGAAAGAGCCATGTTATGGAGCAGTGGGAGGGACACATATCCTTCAGCATTACTGGAATTCTATACACACTGAAAGTGTTAGGCTTGTTTTCATTCAGTCGGGAGCATAGAGTAAAATTCTTCACCAATTACGCACTGGGTGGATACTGTAGAGGTGGGCAAGAGCTATCATCTGGAGATGTGGGTGTTTTTTTTTTGGAGCAGGAGAGAAGTCAGCGGGAGGGAGTGTGTGTTTGAACACAGGAACTGAGGACGCAGAGAACTTCCTCACTCTACCTGCGGTTTTGAAGTCCTGCAGGATGTATACCAGAAAGTCATGAAGGAGGCTGAGCTGGCACCTGCCCTAGAACATAGGAAACATTTTTTTATTTCTGCAAGGTAGGTACTTTATGAATATATTGGAGCAATAGGTAAGTTGTACTTTATAAAAAAAAAGATATCAACAAAGTGAACTTAGCTTTTATTACAAAAGAAGAAAGATAAAGTAAGGAATTAGCATAAACAAAACCACAGTCTGCAGAAATGTTGCCTAAGACGTTTCATGCTTGTTTGACAATGTTAGAACTTGTAAGACCTAATATTTAGTGGAATTACCCAAAAAGGTAGCTGTTTTTTTCTAGTGTTGACCCTTCCCCTGAAAATATTTTTTTTCCTGAATTGATTTCTGAGCCTTTCTGCTTGGTCTTTAGTGTTGGAATTCCCAAGTACTTCCCAAGTACTTTCTTCGTGTCAATAGATAATAATTTTGTCTTTCAAAATCTGTCCCTGGTTTTATAAGGTAAAACTTTAACAAGGTTTCCTGTGATGTTGCTGCACCCTGTAAGAAAAAAATGTATACAGTTTTCAATTAGTGAATTTCTACTGTTCTCCTACTCAAATGTTTTAAAATACAAAATGTGTTTAAAATATTGATGAAAGTATAAGCAGCCTAGTTCAGTGAATAACCTGAAAATATACAAATGTAAGCAATAAACTGACACACAAGAAATAGCTAACAAGAACTGTAAAATAACATATATTTAAAACTCCTAAAATTGTAAGTCTTTTCTTCCTTTGCAAAAAGTGTCAGTAAGCACAGTTTTCCACACCATAAAAAGGTACTTGGACACAGGAACAGGTCTGGCAGACCAAATGGGGTTGACATGCTAAAGGCAAATAGCCTGTTCAGTTTGCTAAGGAAGTTGCACTATGCAAGGGAATTAGCCCAGAGCTTAGTGAATGAAACAAAGCTCTGCTGACATCAATCATTGAATCAGGTGCAAGCAAAAATGCTGTTTTTTTAATTGCCTTACATAAGATTGTATATTCTTTGTAAAATGAAACTTCACAACATTCACTAAGCTCTGGGACAACCTCTCCAAAATGAACATCCTATTTTCTCTTATTAAATCAACCCCGAAGCCTCAGTAAAATCAGATCACATGCTTACTTTTAACTGTAAAGAGAATACTTCAAAGCTGCAAGAAAACCATGGCTAAAATGGCAAACATAGGAAATATAGGCTTGTCTGGTCCAGAGCTATCCAAAGTGGACTACTGAAGACTAAAAGCAGGCTTTATGGGCCAATGAATCAAAATTAGAAATCTTTGTTTTATCAGCTATGGTTTTTTAAGAAATTGAGTAGGCAAATGGATCGGTACTTAGTGTGTGCTACCAGCTGTCACACCTGGAGGAGATGAGGAGTAAATGGTCATGGGCTCTTTTGCTGAATCAAGA
This sequence comes from Lithobates pipiens, assembly GCF_037356315.1. Lineage (NCBI taxonomy): Eukaryota > Metazoa > Chordata > Amphibia > Anura > Ranidae > Lithobates > Lithobates pipiens. The sequence continues at coordinate 311,236,936 of NW_027507758.1, read as the reverse complement.
GTCAAGTGACTTGCACAGAGCAACTGCCACCCCGAACAAAAGGCCTACCACAGCATTTTGCAGTTTCATGCAAAACCTCTGGTCTACACCTATTTAGTCAGGGTTCATCTTATAGTAACTTCTACTTTTGTTCATGAACAAGTAAACTGTATATTTACTATGTCATGTATTTGCTATGTGTTCACAGTGCATGCGAATCTGCGCACAAGCTACACTTTGTATTTGTAGAATTTACTGATTAGTTTGATTTACTATGCAATGTATGTTTCAGTGCCTGAACTGATGCCAACTAAGCTGTGGTGTGCCTAATATAAAAAATGTTAATTTCTCTAATGCTTTTATGTCTACCTAATTGCTGTTAAAATACAAGTGCACCTTTGTTTGTTAAAAAAAAAGAAAAAAGCCTCAGTGAACCATATGCATATGGTAATTAAACTGCACTTGTGTCTACCAAGCACTAGCTGATGTACATAATGCAATATGCATTTTTCCAATGACAGAATAGTGTTTTGATTATGCCATCTACCTTGGAACACACGTACTTTATTGTTTAGTGAGTCATTTTTTATTTTTTAAGTTTAGGTTAAGTTAAAAAATAAGAAAGGGTTTTTTGGGACTTTCAGTGAGGCACAAGACACTGCTCTTTATGTGATGTATGATTCCCTTCACTTCGTATCTACTACACTTTTCACCTTTTTAGGCAATAATGGGTGTTGGTTTATAGTTCATGAATACTCCATGTATATACTGGTACTATTCACATATATTAGTCCAATATCATTTACTCTACAGAATTTTCTCACCCTTGCCTATTACGTTTGGAGGGTGCTCCTGGGGTGTGTCGTGCGCTCATTTCTTCCTTGGGTTCATTCCCTCAGCTCTCGGGATAGACTTGCCTCACAGACCCTGACTTGCAACACTGCTTATTTAGAACAATTTATATATATATGCTATGCATTTTCTCCTGATGAGTGGCAACTGGCCACGAAACACGTCGAGCCTATTAATGTCATCATGTTCCCAACACATAGCTTGACCTCAACTGTGATTCATTTGTATCCTATAACCCATTTGTATCTATTACTCAATAAGCATTTGGCTTTTTATACTAGTTACTTCCATGGGATACTATGCGATTCCAGATGCGTGCATGTTTATATATGAATTCCTCTTTTTTGTATGCCATCGCCTTGTATATAGAAAAATACTCATGTTCAACCATGTATCACATGTTTATGGAGGTATGCTTTGTTTATATGCAAATTAAACAATTTTTCAATTTCTCCTACCACGTGTCTTGTGCCTGACTCAAAGCCCCAAAAACCCTTTTCTTATTTCTGATTTAGGGATGGAGGTCCATGTTATTATGCACTTCATTTAGCCACTTCAGCCCTGGAAAGGATTTGCCCCCTTCCTGTAAGCGTATATTGATCGGTTTGCGCAAAAGTTATAGCATCTACAAAATAGATTTGTCATTTTTATTATTTATTTATAATTTTTTACTATTAATGGTGGCAACCTGCGATTTTTATCAGGACCATGACATTGCGGCGGACAGATTGGACACTTTTGACACTTTTTTGGGATCATTGACATTTATACAGAGATCAGAGCTAAAAATAGCCATTGATTACTGTATACATTTCACTGGAAGGGAAGGGGTTAACACTAGGAGGGGATCAAGGGGTTAACTGTGTTCCCTAGGTGTGTTTCTAACTGTGGGGGGTGGGACTGACTAAGAGAGGAGACATATCATTGTTCTAACTTAGAAGGAACACGCGATCTGTCTCTACACCCCTGACAGAACCGGGATTTGTGTGTGATCCCCGCTCTGTCAGGAGCAATCGTGGGTGCCCGGCTGGCATCACACCCACTGGGTACGCACATTGGCTCTGTGTGCCTGCTATAGCATCTAAAAGAGCCAACGTATAGCTATGGTGATTGGCACAGCAGTGCCAACTTGCCGCAGTATAACTGCGGCGGCTGGTCGGCTAGTGGTTAAAGTCCCAAAACCCCTTTGCTTTTTAGGTTAATTTAAAGCGATGTTCTGCCTCCCCCCAGCAAAAAACTAAAAGTCAGCAGCTACACATACTGCAGCTGCTGACTTTTAATATTAGAACACCTAGCTGTCCTAGAATTTAGCGATGTCAGCACCCCGGCTGATGTTTCTGTTAGCTCTCGAGTGCTTATGCCGCTTTGCCTGTAAGGGAAATCGGCAGTGAAGCCGCAAGGGTGGCTCTTCTGTGCAGAATCACATGATTCTGCACTTCTGCCTGCAGGGGGAATTTACAGTATAATTCAGCGCAGAAGCTGATCTGCGGGTGCCAGGCACTGGATGTCCGCTGGCACCTGCCGATCGTCAATAATGCACACAGAACTGAGATCTGCCTATGTAAACAAACACAGGCGTGCACATGGGGTGTGACTGGGCATACCCTAATTGATAAATGTGGTCCCAATTCCCCCTACTGCCTGGGCTTCCCCCATGTTGTGCCCCCGCCCCATGCAGTGCTGCTGGATTCCCTCCTCTCCTCTCCCCCCGGATGCTGCTGTGGGGGATCTTTTAGGATGAAGAGTGGTGCACGGGGCTAGTCAATATATTATTCACCAGCCTCTTTCTTTTCTAAATGAACACAGTGAACACACTTGCTCACTGTGTTCATCCATAACTGAACCATAGTAAACAGTGTTCACTGTGCTTCAATTTGTAAGTGAACAGGAAGCCATTTGGCAAGGAGTTCTTCCCATTCATTTACTGTCCAATGCAGCTGAGGCAGCAGAGAAAGGTATTTGTGTTTGAGCTTTGGGGTGCACACCCTAATGCAATAGGCTGCGCACACCTATCTAAACAAGGCAGATCTCAGTTCTGACAGGGGGGGGGGGATGGATTTTGTGTTCCTGAAAAGCAAAATTAGTGAAAGCATCTAACACAGTACACAAAAACATTGGCTAGACACACAGTTAACCCTTTAATCCAGGGCTCGACAAACCCCGGTCGCCAGGTCGCATTTGCGCCTAGATTTCGTGTCCTGGCGACTGGGGCAACGCTGCTGGGGTATCCTGTCTCCATTTGGACCCCAACTCCGCCGCGCAATTCCATCGGGCCGCGCCGGCCAGTAATTGAGGCCGCGGCTTTGCGGCCTTCTAAAATCTTTCGGTAGCCTGGCGCCATCTTGTGGTGGATGTAGAAATTACACCCTATTCCAATAATGCTAATTCCTAATGGAGTGAAGCTCCCCTGCCTGTTTTTTGCCCAACGGTGAGTGTGGTGGCTGGTAAATGGCTTCTCATTATATTATATATATATTATTAAATTTATTAATTTATTTATTAATTTAATTATATATATATATATATATATATATATATATATATATATATATATATATATATATATATATATATATATATATATATATATATATATATATATATATATATATATACATATATTTTTTTTATTTTTTTTTTGTAATTTTTTTTTTTTTTTTAATTAAGGAAAAAAAAAATATTATTTGTAATCCTCCCTGCTTGACCCCTTTCACAAGGGCTGTCTGATCAGGTTCACCTGTCAGTTTTTCAGGCGGACCTGCTCGAACCCTTAGCAGGGAAATGGCAGTAAATGAGCGGGAATATGTCGGAAATAATAGTCACATTCTTTTGTTAACCACTTCGTGCCCGCGCTATAGACGAAAGATTTCTACAGCGCGGACACCAATTGCCGGGAGGGCATCCCTAGACATCCTCCTGTTTACTTCCCCTCTGCACGCCGCCATGGGCGAGCATTGGGGAAGTTCTGTGTTGGCCGTGTCCCTTGGATACAGCCAATCACAGATCATGCTAAATGACCAATCACAGCGGCCATTTAGCACTCAAGCGGTGTGTCCAATGAGAGGTGATCTCATATGTGGGGGGCTGGGGGCTATCTTCCCCTCACTCGTCTCCATGTCAGGCCAGGGACAGGTCCAGATCGCCGTCACGGACCTGGCTCCTAACTTTTTTAGCTGGCTCCTAGATTCCAAGCAAATTTGTCAACCCCTGCTTTAATCACCCTAGATGTTTAACCCCTTCCCAGCCAGTGTCATTAGTACAGTGACCGTGCATATTTTTAGCAATGATCACTGTATCATTGTCACTGGTTCCTGAAGAAAGGTCAAAAGTGTCAATTAGTGTCCAATTGTCCACCACAAAATCGCAGCCCTACTATAAGTCACTGATCGCTGCTAGTATACAAAATATAAAAATCCCATAAATATATTGCATAGTTTGTAGACGCTATAACGTTTGCGTAAACCAATCAATGTATACTTATTGGGATTTTTTTTTACCAAAAACATGTAGCAGAATACAGATTGGCCTAAATGTATGAAGACTTTTTTTTATTGGATATGTTTAGAGCAGAAAATAAAAAAATTGATTTTTTTGTTTTTTTTTAATAGTGCAAAAAAAATTATTAAAATGCAGTGATCAAATACCATCAAAAGAAAGCAAAAAAAACATGATATCAAATTTTATTTGGGTATGGCATTGCATGACCGTGCAATTGTCAGTTAAAGTAACGCAGTGCCGTATCGCAAAAAATAGCCTGATCATGAAGGGAGGTAGGTCAAGTGGTTAACACACAAATTCAGATTTGTCCAATGTACAGATGATCATAGAATTCATGAATCACAGCTGTCTGGAGTCATAAATTGTATGATTATCCATAGATCAGACAGATGTACAGACTGATATATGGCAAATAAAATATGTGCAAATACCCAGCCATCATTAAGGTCCTACAGGACACAGGAATGCAGGCAGCTACAGGGATTTAGGTAGTCAGGTAGCAGGGAGCAAGACATGAATGTCAAAATCAGAATCAAATCCACTGAGAATGTAAGCTTCTAAGTCATTTATAATGCTATTTTTTTTAAATATGTGTGTACATAAAAAATTAAATAAAAATAAAAATGCCAGCTATGTTCCTTCGCTACATGTGACTGACCAAAATCCTGAGTTCTCCATTGCAAAATTCTGATAGAACGATATAATATATGCCTGAGGTACTACATGGTTATATTATGCAGCCCTATCTAATTTCTCCACGTTTTCTGAGTTACTTTGCATGTAACATCCCCTTTTCCTCTTATAGCTTTTGTTTTTCATACACAACAGTGTTTTTAAAAAGATACAGAACACTGATCAATTACGTCTCTTGATAAACCGTAGACCTAACACTAGCAAGAAAATAAGAAAAAAAACAAATGAAAACTGAAGTGTATTTTCTTGTTATTTTTTTATTATCTCTTGGGAGTCATCAGCTTTAGATCCCTTGTGTGCAACTTCGTACTGATGTTCTGAACAGTCAGAAACACGCCGTCTATCGGGAATCTCAAACACACAGTAAGAAATACGTGTACTGTCCCTCGATAGTAGGCGGATTCTGCTATACCCCTTGGCAATTTATGCCGCTGCACAGCTTTGTATAAATAAAATAGAAAGATTTACACAATAGTCTGAAAAAGAAGTGCTGAGGATTTAACTCATGTTAAACAATGCATATCTGAAAGGAGAGGAGAAAAAGGTGGAAACAAAAATTCTATAGTATCTATCTATCTATCTATCTATCTATCTATCTACGTACACTATATTACCAAAAGTATTGGGATGCCTGTCTTTAAACGCACATGAAATATAATGACATCCCAGTCTTAGCCCTGTAGGGTTCAATATTGAGTCGGCCCACCCTTTGCAGCTATAAAAGCTTCAACTCTTCTGGAAAGGCTGTCCACAAGGATCAGGAGTTTGTCTATGGGAATGTTTGACTATTTGTGACTTCAGGCACTGATGTTGATAAGAAGGCCTGGTTCGTAGTTTCCACTCTAAAGCCCCATACACACTATCAGGTTTTCTGCTAATATTTTCCCTCAGATTTACCAAAGCCCTATAAAATGAGGACAAACCTTTGGAGTTTCAATGTGTATGCAATCTGGCGGGCCCTTGTACTACATGGTTTTGGTAAATCTGAAGACAAAAATCAGCAGAAAATCTGTGTATGGGGCTTAATTCATCCCAAAGGTGTTCTATCAGGTTGGGATCAGGACTCTGTGCACACTCACTCATCCATGTCTTTATGGACCTTATCTTTATGGTCCGTAGGTGCCAACTCAATATTGAACCCTACGGACTAAGACCAGGATACCGTTAAAGTTAATTTGTGTGTAAAGTCAGGTGTCCTTTTAGTAATATCTATCTATCTATCTATCTATCTATCTATCTATCTATCTATCTATCTATCTATCTATCTATCTATCTATCTAATGTTTATATTTAACACCAATGCAGAGGAAGCAGGGTTGCCAACCACCTGCAGCATTTTTTACTGATAAAACATGAAAACTTTACTGGCGAAGCACATTTTTTTACTGATAATCTGAAAAATAACAGAACTCCTATTGAAAACGAACACCATCAATATTTAAACAGTATAAACACAATATGTAAACACTGACAATACCTATAACAAGTAATTTTGCCTGATGTATACTTAATGAGTCAACACATCGTGACAAATTATCAGCCCCTGATATTTACTGACAGTTGTAAAAAAAATCACAGATTTTTACAATCTGTCAGTAAATTTACTTACGGTTGGCAACCCTGAGAGAAAGCTGAATAACTTTACAAAACCTTAACAAACGTTTTGCAATCAAATCTGTGACAAAATTAAATGCAAACCAGATTGTCTAATGTAGCACAGACTAAGATAGGCCATAGATAAAGCAATTTTGTTCCATGCAAACGAAAATTGCTTGATTCTTCCATTCTGCAGAGCCATTGTGTATTCCCAGCATGGGGGGGGGGGGGGGGTTGTTGGCGGGGGGGAGCCATCCCTGCCGTAAGAACACAGTATTTCTAGTGGCTATAACCGCTGACAATTATTGATTACATGTATCAGTCCAACATGACCACATTCTCAGCTTTCCCATCGATGGTTCCAATCTCGGACAGTCCCTACTGAACAGAACAAGAGACAAACCATCTATGGCTTAAGTGACAGTTTTTTTTTTTTTTTTTGCATTTGCATGGATGGGCGACAGGCGCAGTTTTGCACTGCACATTTGTGTGGGTTCATTTGGATGAATCCTGTTTGAAATTTTGTAAACCCAAGCTTTTCTGTGAATCCCATTTGACATCTATGGAAGGCTAATGTTTTGTTAGTAAGTTCTGAACATTATTAGCGTTAATAGGCAAACCATAGGAAAAAGGCTTAGGATTCTGGGTACTGCTATAGAGGACATGTACCAATTTCAAAATATAAAAAATACTGCATAGTAGAGTGTTTTTTGAGGTTTTGAGGGCAACATTGAAAATACACAAATCCTTTAAGCAACATCTCTGGGAGGATGCCTTAAAGCTGTGTTAAAGAACAATACGACTTTCACAGATAGTCTTAGTGACAGTGTACGCAGCCGGTGCATATTTGGCTGGGGAATTGATTTTATTTCTAATATATTGTAGTTAGCTTGGCTTACATGGAGTAGCAACACTCCAATCTTAGTCAAGGTTTTTGTTCAGGTAGTTTTAGCAGTGACGCATGCTTCTTAATCAACAGTTATTGGCAGGGCCGCTGATAGGGGGGCCACCAGTCCTCCTGTAGGGAGCCCGTGGACACAGAGGACCCAGACAATAGGGGGGGGGGGCAGCGGGCGGGTGATAGCAATTGCAGAGCAGTGCACGGCTCTCTCCCTTTCCCTCCCACTGGCTTTCAGATGGTGGAGGGAGAGGCACACACCAGTGTAACAAACCAATAGCACTGCTCATCTTCGTGGGAGGGAGTGGCTGCTGATAAATTGCTCTACCTCCCACCACCTCTTTAGCCAATCAGCTTTCTTCTGTATCCCTCCCCTTACCCAACCTGCCATATTTGATCAGAAGATGCTAGTGGCTAAAGCAGGGTTGGATGAAGAGGCTCCAACATACCCGGGTATGAAGAAGGTATGATCACATTAACATCAAACAGATCACTCAGTGCCCACACTGGACTCTACATAACTAGCGCTATAGAAACAGCTGATCATCGTTACATGTCACATGTAATGCTGGCTGCAGAAGTCATCATCATCAGTGTGTTCTACTGTCCTGTGTGCAGATTATTCACTCAACACACTGATCGAGGGATGACTTCCCCTGCTCTTCTCACACTTGTTATCTTTGTTTTTATGGTAAGCACACTGATAATGATGATGATTAAACTTCTGGAAGATGCTGCAGCCAGCATTAGATATGAGTATGTGTCATGTTGTTAGTTATAAACTTCAGCTGTTTCTTTAGAGCTATTTGTACCAGAGTCCTTATGTTATCTTTGGAACAATTAAGCTGGCTATGGGCTTCGTGGACCTATTGACCATTTGAGCTTGAGCAACTGACTGCTAGTAAAGTTTTTTTTGTTATATCTTGTAAACACCTGTTTACACATAGTGCAGTGATCAATGTTTTCAACACTGGTCACTGCTAGGACTGCTTGTACTATGTCTGCAGTCTCTGACCATCTCCTGTATCATGTCTACAGTCTCTGACCATCTCCTGTATCATATCTGCAGTCTCTGACCATCTCCTGTATCATGTCTGCAGTCTCTGACCATCTCCTGTAGTATGTCTGCAGTCACTGACCATCTCCTGTTCATGTCTGCCGTCTCTGGCCATCTTCTGTAGTATGTCTGCAGTCTCTGACCATCTCCTGTATCATGCCTGCAGTCTCTGACCATCTCCTGTAGTTTGTCTGCAGTCTCTAACCATCTCCTGTATCATGTCTGCAGTCTCTGACCATCCCCTGTAGTATATCTGCAGTCTCTAACCATCTCCTGTAGTATGCCTGCAGTCTCTGATGGACTCCTGTACTATGCCTGAACACAGCCAGATGCGGGTGAGTGGCCTCAAATGCACAGTATCTATTTTTGGCCATTCACCTGCATTCACATGCCTGTCTGTATGTTTGTATAGCTGCTGTGTCCCCATAGCATAGCACAGGCTACCTGCACACAGCTCCAGCCACATAAAAAACAAAAGAAAAAACACGTAACCACACTTTACAGGCCACATCACCCATGTGATTGAGCCCCAAGCAGGGGCGTAACTATAGGGGGTGCAGCAGTCGCGACTGCAACTGGGCCCTGTGATGCAGGGGGCCCATGCAGCCCCCTCTACATATGGCCGGCAGCAGCATAGGCAGCTAGGGGTACCAGTGCACCATGCACACGGGTGGCTGGAGGTGGAGGGTGACTAGCAGAGCTCCATGCTCGACTATCGCAATGGCTGCTCTTTAGTTGTGCATTCCCTGCATGACCTGTGTCCTCGGCCGGCTCCTCAGAGTACCCCTCTCCTGCTCCATGAATTGCCGCTCAGTCCGATGTCTGTTCTCCCCAGCCAGAGTCCCGCCCCCCTGAATCCGGCCCACACTGCACTGCATACTTCTCCCGGGTAAACAAACTTTAAGCACACAGATGCAGTGCAGCCCTATGAGAGACGGCTCCCCGGAGGACACAATGCAGGCTTTTCTGCCAGCCCCCGTCCTCCCCGTCATACACAGATGATGAAAGTTCTTTCTGGGAGATATGCTGATCGCCCGTCCAGCACACTGGATGGAGCCCAGGCCAACATGGATGAGTGCGTGGCCTGCAGCTTGGTCATGGTGAGTGAGAGGACCCCATCCCCCACACACCATTACATACCCCTCCATCTCCCCCTGGGGACAGGGACCCCGTCTCACGTGGGGACAGGGACCCCCACCTCCCCTGGGGACAGGGACCCCTTCTCACCTGGGGGCAGTTACTTCATGTGCCCTGGAGAAAAGGCCTTCATCTCTTCTGGGGACGGGGGCCCCATCCTGCCTAGGGACAATCCCCCAATGGAGCACCTAAAAATTAAAAAAAATGTAATAAAAAAAACTACTGATTCCAGTGGTGGAACTACAGGGCTAACAAAGGTCATACCTGTGACCACGCCCTGGAGTTCCACCGCCGGACTCGGAGGGAAGAGCCCTGGCTGGGGTTCAGGGGGGCCCTTCATAGTTTCTTGCATCGGGGCCCTGAAGGTTCTAGTTACGCCACTGGCCCCAAGACCTCATTTACACATAAGACTTTATTTAGTAACTCAATGCAGTTGTAATTTTTAGATTTAGCAGGAATTTTGTAAGTTATGTTTATGTTTGTGTCCGCTAATAATTATTTTTATTCTAATATTGTTTTGTTTTATAACAGCAGCCATGGGTATTGGCCATTAGTTTGCTGACTCTGCCCCTGTTCTTGCTGATACAAAACGGTTCTGCCATTAGCTACTTTCTATTAAACTCACATTGATGATTAAGAGACTGCCAATGATACAGCAATGTAAAATTGGACAGCAGCAGGACATTTTCAATGAGGGAGAATTAAAATAAATGTACTAGGGACAAGTAAAGGGTACAGGCATATGTTTTACTATAAGCTGCAAGAGACCATAGATGACACAACAATGTAAAAATTGCCAGCAACAGGACAATTTTAATTAGAAAGCAAGGTTGTGTCCATATTTATTAGAGACAAAGAACATGAGTTTTACTAATAGTTTTAATAAGACACTTCAGAGGATACGGCAGTGTATAACTGTCTAATAACTGGAAAATGATAATCCGGAATAATAGGCCTAACCATTGTATGCCCAACTTTTATTATTGTATGGGGATGGGGGTTGTGGTGAATTTGAGTGAAATAATGTAAGGTGTTTTGGGGAAAACTGTTCTTGCTTCTGTTTTTTTTTTGCTTTCAAACAATGCAGCTGTGTGCTGTGAACAAAAAAAGACAGCAAAGGGGTTTATTGCCCAAAGAGCTACCAATCAGCTCTAAAGTTTCCTAACTGAGTCGTATCTTTTCTTATGCATTTTGTTGGCATTTTGTTGGCTTTCCCTATTCTTTCCCTACAGCTGCTTTCATTGACTCTGTGTCTCTATTAATAACTGTTGAGGTGTGAAATCTAGTACATAGAAAGTGCATGTTTTTAGGTCCACTGGCACACTATAATTTACTATAGCTTGGCTGCATTAATTGTGTATGGACAACCAAATGACATCCTTGTGGTATCAATATTAACTATGCAAAGTGTTTTTATAGGTGCACACAGGCTACAGCATAGTGACTTTAGTGAACTTAGTGACAAATATAGTTTGCTAAGGAGTATGTGCTGCAGGGTCCAAATAGATATCAGCTATGTTTTGTCTCTAGTTAAAATAAACAGGGGGCACACAAGCAGCCCTCAAAGCAAGTGTACCATAGCAATTTATCCCTCCTCTTGTTAATTTGCTTTATTAAATAGAGTCTATAATTTTATGTTGTGAGAAAGAGCCATAATCTGACTTAATTTATTGTAATAGTGAATCATCTTTTCCTAATGCCACGTACAGACGAGCGGAATTTCCATCACAAAAATCTTGGATGGTTTTTCCGACGGAATTCCGCTCAAGCTTGGCTTGCATACACATGGTCACACAAAAGTTCTCTGAACTTTCGACCATCAAGAGCATGGTGACATACAACACTACGATGAGCCGAGAAATATAAGTTCAATGTTTCCGAGCATGTGTCGAATTGTTTCCGAGGATGCGTGATTTTTTGCGCATCTGAATTGCATACAGACTAATGCATTTTCGGATAGGAACTTATTCCGACCGAAAAATAGAGAACTTGCTCTCAATCTTTTGCAGGCTGGAATTCTACCAGCAAAAGTCAGATGGAGCATACACACGGTCAGAATTTCTGCCCAAAATCTCACATCTGACTTTTGCTGGCAGAATTTCTGATCGTGTGTATGGGGCATTAGACCTTTAAATGCAGCAGAGGCAATCACTGCAGACAGTCTTCATCTAAACTCACCAAATACTTTGCATCCACAAATATCTTTATTATATGCAGAAGGTTTAGGCAAACAATATAATGTGGTGGTGGTCAAAAAACATGAACCTCCATGCGTGTCTTGCAGGAAAAATAGCAGAAACTCACGAGGAAGCATCATACAAATAGACAAAAACAGAAAATTTGAGTGCAGTTAAAACAGTAACCACAAGGTGATGCATAACAAAGGCATAGGAAGTACAGATACTCCTCGTTTAATGCCTTACCTGTTTAACGACTGCTCGGACTTACGACTAGCTCTCCCCACATGAATGACGTGCTTTACATCATTGTATTGTACAGTACAGTACAGAATTTTTGTTTTTATTCTGTACTCATGCAAATTAAAACAGCTTGAGGTGGAGTTTTGTGTTTAGACCTTTGTTTTACAATACAGTAGTTAAGAATGCTTAAAATATTGATTACTCGTGGCTCCTCATTTAATGACCTGGTCGTTGGAATGGAACCTGGTCATACCTGTATACAGAAATGCAATTACATTGTCCATTCAGCTTAAGAAAGACAACTTCCCATCTAGTATTGTCGATTATTACTATATTATTGATAACATAATATATGTTATGTAAAGTAGATAAACAACAGTGCAGTTTGCTGTGAATGGATTTAAAATCTGAAAGTTAAAATAAGAAAATCAGCATGTAATGCAACAAACAATGACTTTAGGACACAATTTAAGCCAAGGGAGTGGTTTATAGTTCAACTCATAGGGTCAGCTGAATGTTCTTGGTTCTCTGGGGGTTTCAGTAAAATGTCTTGTTCAACTACAGAAAAAAGCAAAGTTCAGTCTGCAAAAGGCAAAAGCAATACAAATTAATCTGATGAAAGTCTTTACAGTAACTTGTATTGCAACCTTCACATCTACCTCATGTACTTTGCCATTGTCTCTAGAAATGCACTTATTGTTGAGTCCCTTGGGCTAGTTAATTCTTTCAGAGTATTGGTCTTTCAGCAGGAAGAGATAAAAATTTGGGTTCAGACATTGCCATAGTCTGTGTCCTTGTAGAAGGGTAAGATATTCCTGCTTCCACTGATTCCAGAAGCAATTGGCCAGGTGTTGTATACCCTTCCATTGAGTGTGGTTAAAATTTCCTGATATAAAGTTTTCAGGTGGAACAGAAACAGTTCTAAGCATATGAGGACTCTGGATCTGTAGATCTGTAAACAGGAGGTTTTGAATTGATTATGGCAGACACTTTTGACAGAAAAGTAGGCATGGTCTTATGAGTAAGTCTTGCGGAATTCCGGTCTATTGCTAAAGAGTCTACTATTCTACATGTGAAGCCTATCATTCCCACAAACCACTTTTGTACTTAAAATATGGAGGGTTTAACATTACATTAACGTTAATGGCAAGCATGTATACACAAATATAATTACATCACTCATATAAATGCTAGAGGCAATCAAGCCAAACAGCACAAGCGTTGTTTAGCCCTGCAATGAAGAACAGTAAAAGCCATTAATATGTTTATGGAGGGAAACTTGAAGTATTGTGTAAATATACATTTTCAATTTATGCGGAAATTATTATATCCTTACTTTTGTAATAGGAGCCACTAGGTAAAGAATATGTCCTCTTAACTTTGATGTCAATGTGTTTAATTTTTCATTGACATTAAAGTCTAAAATCATACATTGGACCATCTCTGTAACTTACCTTGTGATTATAGTTGGGCACTTGGTCTTATCTAAACTTTGCATTGATTTCAAGCACTGCATGCAAAAGAGGTATCACTGAAAAAAAGGTAGGCACCAGCCAGCTTACTCATTTTTTTAAAACTAAAAAATGCAATATGTTAAAATATATGTACAATTAACTTTCTATCTCTCTTTTCCTTTGTTTTATCTATCAGAAGCAAGCTTTTTGTTTGTTATCCTTTGACTTCCTGCTCTACAGAGACTATGCTCATTCTCCATGCCGCCCTTGTGTATGTTCCCCTTATGTATGTGGCCAGCCACCCTTTCCTGCTCACCCCGGAGATGAATTACACATCTACATGCAGAAACATTTGGCTTTTCCCAGTGGAACGTGTGCAAATGTAAATCGTGTAATTTACAAGCCGTGTGTAAATTGACAACAGACTCTTGTCAGATGGAACCATTCGGGCAGCTGTGTTGCCACCCGCTTGCTTCCACACACCCCCAGTAACGGTGCCTCCCCCCGCAATCTATCTGCAGACCCGGGACCAACATAGAGGGTACCACTGGGTAGAGGGGAGAGAGCAGAGTGGACACATGCAATAGCAAGATTTCTAGAACCAGACTTCCTCTGTAACACTAAACTGATGTTCCATAGGGAGCTTTTAAAATGTCACCTATGGAAACTATAGGGTACTGAAGTTTGCCACCATTTCACGGGTGCATGCATATTTAAGGTTTGACATGTTGGGTTTCTATTTAGTTGGTGCAAGCTTATCTTTTATACTTTACTGATAAATTGGGCCATTTATTGCATTTGTGTGCCCTAAAATTAACTTTAGTGTATTTGTCACTACTATTTGTCAATATCGTTCGACATAAAAAAAAAACTAACACTATTTTATTCTCTCGGATGTCTGCTTTCAGAGAATATATAATATTTTGGGGGTTTTGGAAATCTTCAGGCTAAAATGTTTTTGTAGTCTGTATAGCTACTATCTTAGGTTGTCCTAGTTTATTTCTGTATTCATTTTTGACTATTTTATTGCACTTGCAACATACAGAATATCTAAGTATCGAATTAATATTTATTTAGGAAATGGTAAAAACTTTTTTTTTTCTGTCTGGCAGCTTTATTGGCTGTAAAGGATAGGAGGGGCTAGTTCCGCTTTAAATTGCTCTTTTGAGGTACAACAGGAAGGAATCCTCTCTACGACTGGTGTCACTGCAACATGTGTCCCCTCTATTTCCAACCAAGTTACAAATCACAATTTCATATTTTTCCTCATGTTCAGTTCTGATGGCAAATTAAGATGGTGATCTGCCCCAGCGTGCAAATAGACAGCAATACAATCTCAAAACATTGTTCTAACCCTTCCCTGTTCTATCCAAATCAAATCAACAAAATTGGCTTTAGATGCACTTTAAGCTTTGTTCTAGACTGAAGTATTTAGGCAGTATTAAACCCAAAGCAAACATTTTATTATATTGCAACCTATTAATTCAAAGATTTAGTGGTTGCATTTGTTTTCTTTTTTTAGCTTTCTTTCACTTATTTCACCTGGTGATCTAGGTAGTAAGTCTGTTTTTCAAAAGAACAATCTTTCTTGCAGATGTAGCAGTTAGAAGGTTGAAAAAAAATAATTTACTCATTACAAGGAACAGCTTTTATTTATGTAAAACCTTTATCCAAATAAAAGGAACACAACTGCTGTAACTTTTTATAAAGTAGTAGCTTATGTTTGTCTTCAATTTGTTAGTGCCCATCTAACACCCACCTCCCCCCCAGACTGACAACTTCCCCTCCCCACACTGACAATGCTGTTGTCCAAAGGAGTGGGGGCCCTCTAATATAGGATGTGTGTTACGAGACAGATCACCAAGGGCAATAAATAGTAAAGCTGCAATATACACTCACTGGCCACTTTATTACATCTTGCTAGTACTGGGTTGGCCCCCTTTTGCCTTCGGAACTGCCTTAAAGGAGAACTCCAGCCTGAGCTCATATGGCTGAGCTTCTCCTATTCATTTTGCACTCTTGTGACCTGTTTTCAGCAGAGAGCGGTCTGAAGTCCACTCTCTGCTGACGTCACCAAGATCAGTCCAAGCAACTCTGGAAGTCTGGATCCACCAGCTGCCTGGACTGATAGCCATCTCAGCCCCTCAGCGAGCCACTGAGATGGCCACTCCTTCCACAGCTCAGTGCTCAAATGAGTGTAGATGAGCAGAGCAGGAGAGCTGCTGATTGACAGGCAGCAGCTCTCCACTCAGGGAGGTGAGAGAACCGAGCCATTAGCATTGTTTGGTGGCTCAGTTTCTCAGTGAAGAAGCGGGACAGATGCAGCATCACACTGCTGCTGCATCCACCAAGATAAGCAGGGACAATCCTGGGCAGGTGCACTGGGTGCCCCGTGCCAATGCACCAGGAGCTAAGGCAGAGGGGGCCCCGTCCCACATGCTCTCCCTGCCGGCAAATGAAAGCATTGGCGAGTGGAGGAGAAACTGTGCTCCCCCTCCTCGTGTTAACACTAAGGACAGGGCTCTCTGTTTTCTATCCATTCTCCATCCTTCCATCAGTCAGCAGCTGGGGGGAGTGGCTGTGTCTCTGTGTGGCGAGAACAGCTGCGGGCTCTTCTTTCCCCCTCCCTCTCTTCCTCATCCTGCTGTACTCAGGTGTGGGGAGTGGCACCCTCTCCTTCCTACTGGGCAGAAAAAAAGCAGCACAAAAGTGGATCATGGGATATGTAGTCCCGAGGACTGGCAAGCCCCAGCAATACTAAGAGGGAAACTGCAGCCCCCAGCATGCCCAGCTGAAGGGGAGGGAGAGAGAGCCAGGATATAGGTGGCAAGTGACACTCTGCATCTGGCGGCAGGTGAGGGTTGCAAATAACATGTGGTATCTGGTGGCAAGCAAAGGTGGCAAGGGACACGCTGCATCAGGTGGCAGGCTATGGGTGACAAGTGACATGCTGCATCAGGTGGCAGGCTATGGGTGACAAGTGACATGCTGCATCTAGTGACAGGCGACGGTGGCAAGTGACACGCTGCATCTGGGGCAGGTTATGGGTGGCAAGTGACATGCTGCATCTAGTGGCAGGCAACGGTGGCAAGTGACATGCTGCATCTGGTGGCAGGCTTATATATTACAATAGAAATGTCATTTGATCATCCTGACACCATATCAAGCATGGTGTCTGGAAGATTTAATAGATAACACCAGCCATTCGCCCGCTGCTCTGATGTCCCCAACAAAGGCCACACCACTTCCTTTTTCTGACCATTCTCTGTAAACCCTAGAGATGGTTGTGCATGAACATCCCAGTAGATCAGCAGTTATTAAAATACTCAGACCAGCCCATCTAGCACCAACAACCATGCCGCGTTCAAATTCAGTTAAATCCTCTTTCTTCCCCATTCTGATGCTCGGTTTGAACTTCAGCAAATTGTCTTTATCATGTCTAGATGCCTAAATGCATTGAGTTTCTAACATATGATTGTCTGATTAGCAATTTGTGTTACCAAGCAATTTAAAAGGTGTACCTAATAAAGTGGCCTGTGAGTATATATTACTTTTTTAGTTTTGGGTTAAAGGGGGTTTAAACTTTCATGTTTTTTTCACCTTCATGCATCCAATGCATGAAGGTAGAAAAACACCTGTCAGTGACTGGCCCCCAGCCCCTCCCCCCCATTTTACTTACCTAAACCTCAAACTTGGCCCAGCGGGGATGCACTGTCTCTCTGCCCGGGGCTCTTGGCTCTTGATTGGATAGATTGATAGAAATGCAGCCATTGGCCCCCGCTGCTGTCAATCAAATCCAATGATGCGAGGGCTAGGGGGGGGCCGAGTCCTGCATTCGGCCTCTATGGAAACCGAATGGTAACCCCCTTGGGGAAGCGCTACTCCGAGGGGGTTATCAGATGTGGGGAGGAGCCATAAGAGCCTTCGGGGGACCCCAGAAGAGCAGGTTCGGGGCCACTCTGTGCAAAACGAGCTGCACGGTGGAGGTAAGTATGATATGTTTGTTATTATTTTATTTTTTTTATTTACCTTTACAGTCACTTTAATACCACTTTAACTGCACTGGGTTTGTCTCTTGTTATTTCTTGATCCTCCAACGTTCTTTAATGACTTCTGTTGATTGGTTTGGTGACCATCTAAAAGGAAGCAGTGAAGACGAAGTGCATTGACTTATGTGAATATTAATCACAATGCAAGTCATGGCTTCCATTTTTCAAATTGTCAGCTCACTCGGCTAAATGTAAGTATAATCCAGTGAGGACTAGAAACTTCTCCCAAACCATTCCAACGCTAATCATGTTTCTTCAATGTTAGTGACATCAATAACTACAAAGTTGTTTTTGAAATATGTTTACTTGTTATTTGTTATAGTAAAGCTCAATTCTACCTCAATTATTTCCGCAATAAGTTTAGTGATATCTGTTGCCCTTGGATGCCAAGAAAACGTTTCCTTTTATTTGTTTAATGCAGAGTGAGATGCCTTGTGGCAGTGAAGAATGTTTGCTCCATCTTCGTAGATAATAAAATTGCATATGAAATGGAAAAAAAAAATCTTTCAGTAAAAAAAAAAAAAAAAAAAAAAAGACCTCGGCTAGCAGTAAGACTGGTGATTGTTTATGCTTCAAAATCCCCTGTGGTAGAATTAGGTGAGCTTGGCTTTAGACTGAATATATTAGTGTAGTGGAAAGGGGGAAATCCTTTGCTCTCCATGCTGACTCCTCCACTACAATTTTCGTGCATAGAACATGCTTTCAAGAGAACATGCTATAAAACCTTTTTTTTTCTTTCTTTTAAACCTCTTCCCTGTTTGGCTGCACACAGCAATTAGATGGCATGCTTGACTGGAATCTTTCTACTATCTATTAAGTTCCAACTTCTCAATCCTGAGCATCCATCCATTGCTGAGCCTCTGCTGCTCTTCATTTTCCAGCAAGTCAATGGAATTTTCTCTATCACTGTGTACTAGTTGTCTCTCCCTCAGTGGAGTGCTTTATTGTGTCTTTGTTCATTCTGCTATAAAAAAAGCTCTGCTTGCTAAATGGTGATTTGACTGCACTGGAGTATGCAGTCTGTTGAATTTACTTGCATCTGTATTTTATTTTTTACTAAACCTGTTTCTTTTTTCAAAATAACACGACTGATATTCCTCTCTCTGAAAATGTGTATTGCTAAAATTACTGATACCAGATAAGCAAAATGATCAAATGCAATGTATCATACCGTGTATTGAATGTAAATGAAGGAAACCAGGGAGTGATTTAAATATTTGCAGTAAATAACCGTATATGATAGACTCAACTAAAGGTAACAGTTGTAACCTAAACACTAATGGACCTTTTCAGTAACACGTCTATGATGATGTAAAAAAATGAGAAGGCCATGGGGGTTGATTTACTTAAAGTGGTTGTAAATCTCAGACATGAAATATGAACAATGCATATCTGTCTATATAGTGTATAATTTTCTCAATTAAAATCATTAAGTGTAATTTCTGTCTGATGCTTCATTCCTCTGCTATAAGCAATAATCACTTCTGACAATTTTTCCCGACACCAAGAAAAAAATAGTGACAGGGGAGGAAGCCCGAGCTGATTGACAGCCTCAGCTCTGTTCCTGTGTGCTGTTTGAAGGGGGTGTGTCCCTTTCCTCCAAACAGCTGTCAGAGCTCCCCTCACTGAGCTATGCAGAGTGTCATTTCAGCCCTCCGCCCCCTTTTTCTGAACTCTCATGCCGCGTACACACAATCAGAATTATGGTCAGAAAAAGGACTCATGGTTTTCCCGATGAAATTGCCTACACACAGTCACACGAAAATCCGATTGTTTAGAACACGGTGACATACAACACATACGACGGGACTAGAAAAAGTAAGTTCAATAGCCAGTAGCCAATAGCTCCCGTCCGTTAGTTGAATCTGACTCATGCATGAGTTTTTGTGCGTCGGAATTGCATACACACGATCGGAATTTCCGATAGAAAGTTTTTCCGTCTGGAAAATTGAGAACATGCTCTCAAATTTTTGCTTGCGGGAATTCGGCCAGCTAAATTTCGATGGAGCATACACACGGTCGCATTTTCCGATGAAAAGCTCTCATCGGTCTTTTGCTGGCTGAAATTCCAATCGTGTGTATGAGGCATCAGACAAGCTTGTAAATGCTGGACTTTGAAAAGACATAGAGAAGACAAGACAGTGGGCGTTATTTACTAAAGGCAAATCCACTTTGCACTACAAGTGCACTTGGAAGTGCAGTCACTGTAGATCTGAGGAGGACATACAAGTAAAATAAAAAACAGCATTTTTGCTTGCCCATGTTTGGATGATAAAATCAGCAGAGCTTCCCTTCATTTCAGCGCTTCCCCTCAGATCTACAGTGACTGCACTTCCAAGTGCACTTTCTAATGTACTTGCAGTGCCCTTGTAGTGCAGAGTGGATTTGCCTTTAGTAAATCAATCCCACAAGATAGACAGAAACAACTTATGTTATAGCAGGGTTGATTTATTAAAGGCAAATCCACTCTGCGCTACAAGTGCACTTTACAAGTGCACTTGAAAGTGCAGTGAAAATGCACTTGGAAGTGCAGTCGATGTAGATCTGAGGGGAAGATCTGAAATGAGTGGAAGCTCTGCTGATTTTTATCATCCAATCATGTGCAAGCTAAAATGCTATTTTTTATCTTCCTTGCATGTCACCCTCAGATCTACAGCAACTGCACTTTCAAGTGCACTTGTAGTGCAAAGTGGATTTGCCTTTAGTAAATAACCCCCTTTGTATCACCTGAGGATAGTCCCTTCACTGAGTATATGTAAGGGTCTACAACCACTTTAGGGCAAATATGTGTTCACTTTGCAAGGGAGGTTACACTATGCAAAGGAATCTCACCCAATGAATAAATTGGTGAGTGTGTACAAATTTTATAACCCCCCCCCACATGTTTGCTTGCACATGATTGGATAATGGAAGTCAGTGGAGCTTCACCCTAATCGCTAAGCTCTGGGGGGAAATTCACTTGCAAAGTGCAAATTCCCTTGCAAGGGAATAGTCTATTTGTCTCTAGTAAATCAGCACCCATGAGTTAGCTATATTTTGCTAATGAGTTTGCTTTTGCACTACTTTAGTGAAAAAGGCAGTAAGTCCTACATTATTGATTCTTTGTTTAACAGAAATATATACTATAAGGAGTAAAGGGGCTCATTCACAAACAAATGTATAAAAACTTACTCGTGGAGTGCAAAGCGGAAACACAATGATATTCTTTAAAGACAAAAAATAGAAAAAGCAGAGGTCTTTAGCCATAAATGAGTTGTTAGTTTTAATTTTTATCAATGCACCTCAGAAATGTTAGTTATAAATTGTTGGGCAATTTAGACCTGTCAAGCCATCTGGGTAAATATTTTTGGCTGGTTGCACAAGACACTGGCTAAATTCCCAACTTCTGATGTGCCCTCCTGGTCTGCAGCCACACCTATTTTTCCTAGCCTCTACTGCCACTCCTCACATGTTTTTACATCAGTGTAAGTAATGTCACTGGGGTATGGGGCTGCATATGCTTCCCTGGCAGGAAGTAGTGCCAGGCATTGAGACACAGTGGGGTTGATTTACTAAAGGCAAGTAGACTGTGTACTTTGCAACAGGGGTCAAGTCCTGGGCAAAAAAGTGTGGGAACTCCCACCCAAGATCCACTCCCCCACCAAAAAAAATAAAAAATTATACGCTCATATGCACGAACACTTCAAAAGTGGTATTTTTCATCCAATTTTCGTATTGTGTGTATGAAGCTTAACTGTTAGTACATAAAAAACAATCCTCAATAAACATAAATACGATAATTCTCTGAATAATCAGCATTCATTCAATTGTGCTTCCATGCAAATGAACATCATGTTCTGAGGGTTAAACGGAAAGGTCATAAATTAACAGCACATTATCTGGACAGAATGCTTGGGGAGATAGTGATGTGTTCCTCTTTAGGAGATGTATGTTAGCTTGGGAGGCTGCAAACTCTGCAGGGCTCCAACACAAACTCGCTGCTATTCCAACCCTTCACATATTTCCACATAAACTTCCCTCCTGGCATTAAACTTTGCCAGGTATTGTGCTCAGCTTATCGCTCCAAACTGATGTTCCTCCCTCAGCTCACCCCTCTCCTTGCATGTCCTGTGAGCAGAATAGCTGTGCTCCTCCTCTAGGTTCTCTTATCATATGGCACTGAAGATAAAGGAGGATGGGATTCAGCGGGACACACAGAGCAAGTATGCCGAAGACTGGGGGGGAAGATGAGGAGACAGAAAAGGAGGGTACGGCAGGGAGGAGCGCATCACGAGAGGTCTGACTAAATATGTTCTCTTATCAACAGGGACCTGATCTACCCATCAGCTAGCTGTGATTGATAGGTAGATCGAAGAGGAAGCTGTCATGGGGCCCCCTACTAGCAATGCCTGAATGGTCAGTCCACCCCTGGTGTGCGGCACTTACTATTGCGAGCTGTGTCGGCGGCTGCTGGTGTAGCACCTGCCACACAGCTCACATACTTCAAAGTCTTGCAGGATACGGCTGCTAATGGGAACTGAGTTCCTGTTGTGGAAAAAGTACAGGAACTCCGTTCCCACGCGTTCCCGCAGGACTTGAGCCCTGCTTTGCAAGTGCAATTGCACTCTGCAAGGCCATCTGCTCTAGAGCTTAATAAATGAGTTGAAGCTTTACTTTGCAAAGAGTACTCAATCACATGCAAGGGAAATAAAACTTGCAAAGGGTACAGTCTATTTTCCTTTAATAAATCAACCACACTGTGTCAGAACGGCCCATCTATCCATCCACTGTGCTGCCTGTATTGAAGAATATGGGTAAATGACAGCTTATAAACCATGTGTACTGATAATGTCTCTGTGGACATGTTTCTGGTTGTGTCAGTGTGGTACTGATTGTATTTCTGCGCATGTGTTTACAATGGTGTCGGTTTAATACAGTTTGGGTTTTTGCTGAAGAGTTTCTGGTTGTATCAGTTTGGTACCGCTTGTGTCTATGGCAGTGGCGTACTTAGCCTACTTGATACCTAGGGCAGATCAATACCAAAGATCCCATACCTACACACCCATATGCTAAGTAATAATCATGCAATTACATTTTTTTTTTATAAATGAGCAAAAAAACTAGACTTAATATACCGCAGCAAGACATGTAGATAATATCAGCATATCAAGTATAAAAAAAAAAACACATGGGCTTAATAGTGGCATCAACACATGAATATATTAGCTGTGTGTTATAGTAAAAAAACAAAAAAAAACAATGAACAGGACTAAACTCTAGTAATAGTGCAGTAGTCAGGGCTTTCTAGAATGCAGTAGTCAAGACTTTTTGAGTGTGCCTCTTGGCATATTGTGGTCAGTGCATACCCTTTATTATGGTGGTCTGTGTGCTTCCTCTATATGGTTGTCAGTATACCCTGTTCGTGGGGGTCAGTTTGCCCCCTTTATGGCAGCCAGTGTGTGCCCCTTTATGATAGTCAGGGTGTGCCCACAACATGATGATTAATGTGTGCTCATTTAGAGTGGTCAGTGTGTGCACCCTTTATTGTGATCAGTGTGTGCCCCTTTCATGGTGGTCAACATGTGCCCCTTTTATCGTGGTCAGTGTGTGCCCCCTTTATTTTTTCTGTGCGTTCCCTTTTTATTTTGGTCAGTGTGTATCACCTTTATTGTGATTTGTCCCCTTTATTTTGGTCAGTGTTTGCCCTTACCTGAATGGCACTGCACAGGTCCCATGCCACTTCCACCTGGCTTCCTGGTCTCTGTGTTTTTGGAACTGGAACACTTGAGTTGGATATGCCTTCACCTAGCAATGTCTGTATTGAATAGCACAAGCCACTGACAATCAGAGTGACCAATTTTATAAGCTATCAATGTTCAGCCTGTATTGCCAATCCATCCAGGCCTGGCAGTGAAAGTGTCTAGTGGCTGCCCCAGTGGCACCTTCTATGTGGTGGTACCCAGTACGGACTGCACTCCCTAGGTAAGCACTTGGTCTGTGCAGCTGCTAGGGATGATAAAGCCTGGATGATTTATCTTGTATCAAAGAGGATTTGGTAAGCCTTGTACATTCAGAGATGTTATTACACAAATTGTCTCCATGAAAAAATCTTTAGATTTGGATTCAAGCATTATCTGGTGAAGCGAGTCTCCTAGAAAACTATACTACTTATCAAATTAGTTATCCCTTATTTTAACTAGTCAAACCTACTTTTTTTCTATGTGCAGGTACTACCTGCTAATCTGATTCCTACTCATCAGATGGCGTAACTATTTAAAAAGGTTGAGTTAACAGAGAGGGATAAAACAATCTATTTGAATAACGAATACATTTTGTGAGTTATAGACCTTACGATTCTTGTTTTTACATTGTAATTTGCTTCTTCACCAAGTACAGCATGATCCATTAGAAATAAACCTACCCACACAGCTGCTATTGTTGTCATATGTGCCTCATCTCCCGCTGCTCCAGTGCTTGTATCTGCTGTCATGAAATGTATGTTCATACACACTGACAGATAAAGTTCAAACCGGTAACATCAACGGGTATATAAACACACATCTCTCTATTTAAATGTTCACTTTTAAATATCAGCAAAACCATTTTTCTGTAAGCATCCTCGGGTCTTCTAAAATATCTTACATACATGTGTTTGAAAGGTTACAGTGTTCTCCCTCTGTCAACTATTTATACAGTTGATACTTTGCATACTATACTGTATTTAGCACTAAAAATGGAACAATGTGGTTTGTAAGTCAGGCTTGATTTTTAGGTAATATAAGTGCTGCTCACTTACAGTGTACACCAGAACAAAAAAAAATCTGTACATCTCTGCAATAAATGCAAATTTCCCAGATTTCCATTTCCAGAAATAGGCTGCGAGTAAAGAAAAATACCTGATCCACCTAAAATTTAGTGAGCTCCTTGTGTCTTGTTTGAGCCTTTTCTGCACTAAAATCCAGAACAGGCCTCTGTCAGTCCAGGACCCCTCACTGTCCCATTCTACAGGCATACAATGATTGGTTTCCCAACAAAACAATGTTTCTGCCTTGATTTTGTGTAGGGAAAGGGCTCTTGGGAGATGTGGTTCTGGGGGTGTGCCTACATGAATAAAAACTGAGCTTTGTGAGCAAGTGATTTAGTACAATGATCAACATGCGTCTTTAGGCAAAACGTTTTTTTTTTTTTATTGTTGGACAGAGTGGGATAGGTCAGGCCCCCTGTTGGGTTTTTATTGCTGACAATAACCCCATTGGGGTGATTCACCCCCTTTATTTGTACTGGGGACCATTGTCACCAGGAAAGAAAGTGAGGGGGACCCGATATGTTAACGTTGTCTCCAGAACGACTACTAACATTTATAGGTACAGTTGATCCAGGAAGCATCCTATTGCTTTTTGTGGGATCTGGAAGGACTCTTGTTCCCTGCTGGAGCAAATTGGATCATGTTTTTCAGGTTTTTTTTGCCTTTCTCTGGAATAACTGTGGGTATGGAATTGTGTACATAGGATTGTGAATTTTATTTTTCCCCCTTTTTATTGGGTGAACTAGATGGGCTTGTGTCTTTTTTCAACCAGACTGACTATGTAACTATGTAGCAAGAATTAAGAGAACATTTTCCAATGGGGGACATGTGTTCTAGGGGTGCAATTGTCTAAGAAGGCAATTGCCCTTACTGTTGGGTATTTTCTTAAATCTTTTTGTGTACATGGGACAGGAAGTGAAGAAATATTTCCCCAATGGTACACAGATTGCAAAGGTGTAACCTGGCCGGGGTTTAACGCTTTACTATACTAAACATGACATTTATACGCTTTACTCATAATAAACATGACAATTTTTTGGCTATTGCTACACTTTAAATGTATTGATGTAATGGTCCGAGAACATGATAGCTTGGACTAAAACAGTGGTCAAATAATTCCACTTAGTCTTGTTTTAAAAATTTACCTAAATGGAAAGAGTTGTGATAGTTACTGGTCAATATATTATGTTGTAAATTATTTGTATAATACAAAGGAATTTCTGAGTGCATCCCCTGCTGGGTATAGTTAAGGAATGTGGTTTAGAAGCACTGGTATAGAGGGCTTGGTAGCAGTGTTCCTGCTGATAGATGGATTAACGGCTCATCAGAGGAGGCACTCTGCAGGAATGGCAAAAATTTGCTGTTTCCCCCTGTGCTGCCTATTATTCAGTCTTACAGATTCAGGAGGCATAGGTCAAAGGGGAGAAGTGAATGGCTATAGTCTTTTAATCTTTGTTAACACTCACCAGGACAGTACAGCAAACGTGCCTTAGGAGACATATAACTGACAGCATGTACAGTTCAAAAGCTTGAAGAATATGGCAAATAACTGCAAAAACAAGTTTGAGATTTAAATTCAACAACATGTTTATTTCATGGATACAGGCATATCCCACTTTTAAGTACACAATGGGGTTTATTTACTAAAGTTAGAAAGTGCAAAATCAGACTCACTTCTGCATAGAAACCAATGAGTTTCCAGGTTTTATTACCAAAGCTTAATTGAACAAGCTGGGGTTAGAAGCTCATTGGTTTCTATGCAGAAGTGAGCCTGATTTTGCACTTTCCAGCTTTAGTAAATAAACCCCATTGTGTACTTAAAAGTGGGGTATGCCTGTATAGCATAAACAGCAATGCCTCTAATATAAATAGCGGCACCTGCAGGTTACAAGCAATATTACACCTTATGATAAAAAATGGTAACGCTAAAATGAAAAACAACTACCTTGTGCAAGTAATCATTTTCATTGTTTGCATATTCTTAATTTCTTTTATATACTGTATTTTAAAACATAGTGTGGTAATTATTTAGTTGCTTTTAAAAACAAAATATATTACCACAAATATACTGTAACATGCTAATTTCCTATATTTTCCGGTAAATTCTGCTCTGTGGCTATTAAAATATATTGCCTTAAACTACAGGTAGTTCTGCAAAAAAACAAAACAAAACAACAAAAAAAAACAACTGGCATAAAAAAAAAAAAAGGCTTACATGAGCTTTTATTCTGCAGCAAACCGCTGTCTCCCGATATTGGTTTATTATTGTGAAAAAGCCATTGAAGAGCTTGCTAAAAATGTAACTGCAAAAAGTTGACAGTAAATCAAAGATTGTTTGCCAAGCTAACCCAATATCCTTTGCACAGATGCCATATATTTGTTGAGTCACAGTAGAAACAGCAGCCTGCCTGCAACGAGGAAATAGAATTTTTTTCTCAATCCGTTGGGCCATTTAGGGTGTTAGCAGTTTTACTAGATGGAATCTATCTGTCAAGGCATTTAATCAATAAAAGGGTGAGTGTAAGATGTATTTTCTCTCCGGGGTATAAAGAAGTTCATTTAAAAAAAATGTAAGCTGTCTCTTTAGATACAGCTGGGAATCTTCACCTTAAACAAGATATGAACATGGTGCTTGCTGCTTTTCCTCTTCAATGGGCTGGACTAGTCTCCAGACAAATTGGTGGGGGTCCAGGATTTTGTAATACTGTTGCAGGGGCATGGATCTTATTGCAGTTTTACCATCAATATTTTAGTGGGGGGGTTTTTGCCATAACAAATTAACATCAAAACCTTGTCAAACCACTATATGAAGACCTATGTTTCACATGCTATTTATTATTATTATTGGCTATTAGACACCTAATTTGTGCTTGCTTGCAGGATTGTAATGCAAATACTAATGGGCATATATATCTCTATTTGCCTGTTTGGTGCATTAAGGTTTTATTATAACAGAGTATGTGAACTAACAATATTTTACTCATAGCTTACAGTTTCTTTTCAATACCAAGACCCTTTACCCTTCAAGGTAAATTACTCTGTTTCTAAATGTTTTAAATACAATGTAAAATTAATCAGCTTGATGTAAAAAAACAAAATCTTATCCCTGCACAATATTTTTTTTAAAACTCATGTTTTGTGTATACTCTATTTTTTATATGAACAAAAAAAAAAGCCACATTTGCTTATTACATAAACAGGCTGCTTATCCTATTTAGTAGTGTTGCTAAGTGGCCATGCCTTACGGATTCTTGCAACTGATTGAAAACACTAGACTATGTGGCTGAATGAGTGCACTAAATTACACAGAGACAAAAGGGGAGGGGCGAATACATCTCTATATGTTATGCTGCAATGGAAATAGGGCACAGCAAGTTTTGTTAATGTGAAAAATGAAAATTTAATTAAAATAGATTTTTCAGGTAAAGATTTCTGAATTAATAAAAAAAATATGCTCACTGAAAATAAATATTAGCTTTTACGTAACTTGATTATGATCCTCAAAATTATTTCTTATACAACAGAGCATGAATATGCTATCTATCTATCTATCTATCTATCTATCTATCTATCTATCTATCTATCTATCTATCTATCTATCTATCTATCTATCTATCTCTATTTATCTATCTATCTCTACCTATCTATCTCTATCACCCAAAATGCAATAATTGAGAAATTAACCGCTTTAATAAGGGTACAGGTGATGGAACAAAGTCAACACGTTTAGGTGGGACAAAGCACTCCCCCTTCTTCAGTACGTGAAGATCTGACCATCAGGTATGACTTGAGAAGCAGCATCAGATTTACTACAGGACTGTTGGAAAAAGGTCACAGTCATAATACTCTCAAAGAAATATGTAATAGGGCTAAACTGAAATTATGTGAATATCTTATTTAACAGCAAAATTACCCAATACAAACATCAGTAAAAAAGATCACCAACATCAATGTAGCCAAATATGGAATTTTTAGATCATTAAATATGGATAAATGAATAGGGATTGATACATTGTTTTTGCCCGGCAATGGGGTTTTAATTTTGCAGAGTATTTAAATTTTAATACCTATATTTTTTGCAATATTTTGTGTTTGTTTACAATCAGTCAGCTGACATACCCGTTTGTATTTGGTAGGGCTGTACAGGTGCACAGGGATAGTAATTTGGGGACCAGTTGGCTATAGTATTTGGGGGTTAGTTACTCATAAAGACCAACTACAGAAATTAAGTAAAATCTGCCTTCACAGTTGCCACCACTCTGCAAGAATGAACTACTTGTTAGGTCTAATGGTTCAGGAATAAGGCACAATACTTACCTTACTCCTCGTTTCTATAAGTTTCCTACATTCATGTGGTTGCTTGCACGGACTCTCGTTTCTATGGTGCTCCTGGCTACAGTTGCAAGCCCTCCTCCATGTGATGTGATGATGCAGAAGGACCACCCACAGCTTGGGGAACCAGCTTTTCTAGACCTAATTAGCATTTAATCCTTGCACTGTTGGTAAATTTAGTTAGGCTTTTATACTGTGTGGATGCTGAGTTTGATATAGGGCATTCCTATGAGACAAGTGTACTTCTTTTGAACATTTACTCTATTATCTTGAACTATTGAACTACAAGGTAGGCCCCCACAGCACTCCCCTCACATTTTGGATGTCTATGCAATTGGCTGCTTGGCTATGCTAGCCTTTTTGAACAATATATATATTTATATATATATATATATATATATATATATACTGTATATATACAGTATCTCACAAAAGTGAGTACACCCCTGACATTTTTGTAAATATTTTATGATATCTTTTCATGTGAGAACACTGAAGAAATGACACTTTGTTACAATGTAGTAGTGAGTAGTAGTAGTGAGTGTACAGCTTGTATAACAGTGTAAATTTGCTGTCCCCTCAAAATAACTAAACACACAGCCATTAATGTCTAAACCACTAGCAACAAAAGTAAGTACACCCTAAGGGAAAATGTCCAAATTGGGCCCAATAAGCCATTTTCCCTCCCCGGTGTCATGTGACTCATTAGTGTTACAAGGTCTCAGGTGTGAATGGGGAGCAGGTGTGTTAAATGTGGTGTTATCACTCTCACAAGACCCTGAAACTGAGCTGCAGCATGGTGGCCAAGACCATGCAGTGGTTTAACAGGACAGGTCCCACTCAGAACAGACCTCTCCATGGTTGACCAAAGAAGTTGATTGCACATACTCAGCATCATATCCAGAGGTTGTATTTGGGAAATAGACATATGAGTGCTGCCAGCATTGCTGCAGAGGTTGAAGGGGTGGGGGGGGGGGGGGGTCAGCCTGTTAGTGCTCAGACCATACGCCACACGCTGCATCAAATTGGTCTGCATGACTGTCATCCCAGAAGGAAGCCTCTTCTAAAGATGATGCACAAGAAAGCCTGCAAACAGTTTGCTGAATACTAGCAGACTGGGGACATGGATTACTGGAACCATGTCCTGTGGTTTGATGAGCAGTGGCGGCCCGTGCATTGTAGGCGCACAGCACCACCCCCCTATCCATGTGCCCGGCCCCTTTCAGGATGCCGAACGCATGGAGAGTGCGCCCTGATCCCACCCAATTATGTGACGATAGCAAATTCACTTTCGCTATTTTCACACTAACCTTCCTCCCCGCCAATCAGGAGGCAGGGCGTCAGACCTGTTTCCTGATTGTCCAAAGCGCCAGGCCACTCTATTTTATATACATGTGCTTATCCACCTAGTGGTACCTGTAAAGTCCGAAGGGAATGTGGGTTTAGGATTGTTATGAATATACGTATGTGGTACTAGATGGTTTGTATATCACTATATATTGGATATTGTATATGAAGGTAAAACATATTATGATGAAGTATACAGATATAACTGATAACATAGGGATTAAAATATGGGAGGTGGCTATTTTATGCCATTTAGCATATGACAAAGATAAAGTCCAATTTTTAAGTGCAGTAGATATTTTAATATATATGCTGTTCTGTGTAATAAAGTGTAATGATTTTTTAATTGATACATGTGTCCACCTGAGAAAGCAATTCCTAAGGTGATAAAGGAGCCATGCACTTAACGCGCTGAAAAAAATGTGTGCATGGCCTAATTAGCATCAGCTTAAGGAACGTGATATTAAATTGTATTTAAATATTTATACAATAATATACAAAAATACAGGCCATACTATGTGCCATCTTTACTCTTTCTCTGTATAATAAATACAATACAAAATTATTGTTATTAGTATGTAGTATTATTTAAAATAAAAAATATAACAAATACTAGTATCATTTCACCCTGTTCTAGTAAAAAAAAGTCTATTATTATCTAGAGCTTTTTTTCTTAATGGTAGTTGACATGAGTCTAATGTACTACAAGGAAATGACCATTGCTTCCCTTTGCTTCACTAGTACCATAGGTACATAAAGGATTACCACCTGTCCAATATTTTATCAGCATGTAAAGGGAAAATAGGATTTGCTTATATAATTGATAAGGAAGAGATAATAACACAGGTATTTTATTTAACCAAAAAAATGGCAACAGTAGATAAGCATGAAACCTCTTTGGCAACAGGTAGTAGCTGCATAGCTTGGGACTTCACATGGCGACTCTGTGGTTAAGGCCCCTTTCACACCAGCAGACCGATTGGGTCCACCTGTCCAGCATGCGATCCAACCTGGGGCGCTAAAAATCACAATAGGTTCGTCATCTGTCCTGCGGATCGGATGACAATTGGATGGAGAGAACATGCAGTCTATTTCCCTCTGACTGCCCCATTGAGAAGAGCGGGCTGTGTCCGTGTCTGCTCTGCACAGCGGAGCGGTCACAGCCCGTTCATTTGCCTGCTCAGCGGGGATCAGTGGCCAGATCCCCTGCTAAGCAGGTGGATCCGCTTGGACACTCCGTCTGAAAGGAGCCTAAAATTAAACTAAATGCAAAACTTTATTTTTAATTTTGGATAGAGTTAAAACCACGGTCAGTCTTATTTTTGACATCTGTGTTCCTTTTGGAGAGATTTATATGCACTCAATGTCTTATAACCGACGCTGAATGTGAGGAGCCTCCAAAGTGAGGGAATCCCTAGTTGTTCCCAGGGTCACCAGAACTAGTGTCACCCTTGAAAGATTTCCCCTCTACTACTGTTCTGGTGACCACCTAAAATTTAGGATTATCTTTCATTTTCACTTTTTTGGGATAACAATAAACAGGACAAAGGGTGAATCTTCTTCAATGAGACACAGACAGCAATAAAGACATGGGTTCTAATCCCTTTCTGCTCCATCCAAAGCAACAAAAAAAGGTTAAACTACCTTACACTTTAAGGTGGGTGGAAAGGGGCGGTCATCACACATGTCAGGTCACTAAAATGGTGGGAGATAACCCTGAATAAGATGACAGGGACAAGAAATAATGAATGACTCTTTGACTTATGACTTGGCATATCTTAATAAATCCACCCTAGTGGAGTGCATAAGATATAGGCTAGTGTTTGGAAACTTGATGGTGAGTACTCTGTTGTCATGCCACTGATATTGTGTATTTTCACAGTGACTACATGACTTTGGACTACTAAATTTGAAATGAAATAACAGGATTTTAAATAATACTGCTAAATTTACTGCTATCATATGGCAGGTGGCCAGTTAGTGGGAGGCACAGGATTCTGTCTCTGCTAAAACTCCCTACACTATAATATGTATTTGGATGTCAATGAAAACTAGAACTTTGGTTTAATGTGTTTGGACCCTACCAATCCCAACTTGCCATATTTTGTATGTGCCTATTATTTTTTTACTCATAAACTGTACAGTGCAGTATTGCGATTCATAATTTTTGTACATACATTAGTAGGATGCCAACATACATGATTTACAGTCTCCTACTAGTTAATAATGAACTCTCCATACCTGACTGTCATGCTATTAGTACAGATGAACGCGATGTAATAGTCCCATGTTTTATGGTTACACTTAATATACAAGCCATGCAGCAATTTATTTAAATCTGCCAAGCCCTATAAAAAAAACAAAAAAACAAAAAAAAAATTATCCTAAATATGCATCAGAGATTTAAAAAAAAAAATAATAACAGGAATTGGATTTGGATAACGCTTATTCAATACACAGACATGATACATGGTGAGAAGGTGTGCTGTCTGTCGTGTGATAGATTAAACTATTTTGTAAGAAAATTACTGTGAACCAGTCACTATCACCAGCGTGGCTAAATCTTTAATAAAATTCTCTTCCATATTCAACAGTGAGGTATGAACCATCGAAGGACTAAGGTGGGGGATGGGGGAGGTATAACAGTGCCATTTATCAAACACAAGCAAGGTCTGCAATCTTAGGATGAATCCTTTTTTTTTTCTATTTGATACATCTGCAAAGAAGTGGATATAGAAAGAACGCTTTATTAGGTCCTCTCTATATCCACGTTTTCAAGGCTTCCTCTATGACGTTGCAGGTATTTTGAATTGGTCATAAAAGCAATCTGGCGCTTACAACATACAATTCAATATTGTTAAATATTAATTATTTTGAAATTAAAACAAACTACTTATTTATTTTATGTTAAAACATACTTCTTATGTATTTTCAGTATAACAGTCATTGGCCTCTAGGTGGCAGTGGTTTGTTAGGAGTCGCACTGCCAACTCCAACACAAAAAATTGCTAGAAAGAAGGAAAAGGAAGACATCTAACTTTAACCTTTGTGTTGGTATCATACAATTATTAAGCATTTTCATCATTAAGATACGTTTTTTCCTAAGTGTTGTCATAACACCATAATTGCTAATAATTTTAACACGCTTTTACAGTTTGATTATGCTTTCCTTGTACCCAAGATAATATTTAAATCTATTTCAGTGTCATGACTGCATTTATAAGGTGTGGAAACATCCTAAGGAAAGTATATGTGACTGCCAATGTGGTCTTCAGACATCTGCATAAAATACATATATTATTCTAGTTTGTCTCTCTTTTATATATAACACTAATGTCAACAACTAAGAAAAAAAATTATATGAATTCATATACAATTTGTAACTCAGTGTAGTAAAATAATTGATGTTCACTTTGTGGCCACTAATGCATTGCAGTCATAAGAATAACCAGAATAACCTAAATTCTCTTCTGCATAAATTCAGCAAGATGATTAAAGCTACTTTAGAATCTCGGTACATGCTGACTTGACATCACACAATTTTTGCAGATTTCCTGGCCACACATTCTTGCTAAGAGACTCCCATTCAAGCTCATCAAAAAGGATTGCTCTTGTATATACCACATTCTGACCCTTCCTGCATGTCACCGCAGAAATCAAGATTTCATAGCTTATAGTTCCTAGCTGAGAGGAATAAAACCTGGCTTCTGGTGCTATAGCATATCCCCTTTATATTTCGACACTATACATCAGTGTTGGAAAAAAAGAGTCTGAATAATTATAACCAGAAATATTGCTATGAAGGGATTTTCTATAGTACTCAAATTGTAAAAACCCATATACAGTATACAGTTAAAAATTGTAATGTTTATTATGCATCCTGATAAAATTCAAAAAGTTTAAAAAATTCAATGATCAATGTTCCAAGTACAAATATTGCCTCCAAGATCCTGCGTACCAAATTTGTGGCGGCCAAACAACTATAAACATTTTTTGTCATTCATAAAACAGGTATATTCGCCTTTCTCGTGTCTATCACAACCAAATCATATCAGGGCAGTTTCAACACGTTTTGCTGAGCATACACTATGTGGTCATTGATACTTTAACTATATAACTTTATATTAGGTGAGGAATGGACTCCAGAGAGAGAGATGTCATTTTGCTCCTGTACAAATCATTAGTAAGACCTCATCTGGAATATGCAGTTCAATTTTGGGCACCAGTTCTCATAAAGGATATCGGGGAACTGGAGAAAGTGCAAAGAAGGGCAACCAAACTGATAAGAGGAATGGAAAGATTAGAGGAACTAAATTTATTGTCTATGGAGAAGCGGAGGTCCACCCACCCCTGCAAAAATTAAAAGCCAGGAACTACACATACTGCAGCTGCTGACTTTTAATAATAGGACACTTAGATGTCCTGGAGTCCAGTGATATCGGCACCGCAGCTGATGTTTCCATCAGCTGTTGGGTGCTGCCGCCGGAAAGGGAACCTGGTAGTGAAGCATTACAGCTTCATGCCGGGTCCCTACTGTGCATGTGCAAGGCACTGCTGCTCTCTTCTACTGGCCCAGCGGTGGGGGGAGGAGGAGGGAGTTGAGCAATGATGTAATTCGCCAGAGCCCAGTCTCTTGGAAGTGGGGACAGGGTACCTGTCAACGACAGTTATCCGCTCCCCCCGGAAAGGTGCCAGATGTGGCACCGGAGTGGGCAGAGACAAATGAGCAGATGTTCCACTTTTGGGGGAACTCCGCTTTAAGAGGGATGTGATCAACATGTACAAACACATAATGGGTCCATATAGTGAACTTGGTGTTGAGTTATTCACCTTAAAAGAGAAGTATGGGGTTTTTTTCTTTTTCATATTCATACTGATGC
This sequence comes from Lithobates pipiens, assembly GCF_037356315.1. Lineage (NCBI taxonomy): Eukaryota > Metazoa > Chordata > Amphibia > Anura > Ranidae > Lithobates > Lithobates pipiens. The sequence continues at coordinate 311,201,960 of NW_027507758.1, read as the reverse complement.
TGCATCTGTCCCCTGACGCCTCTAACACTGAGAAGTGAGCTAATAAATAACGCAGAGCATTCGGTTCGGACAGCCCCCCCCGAGCTGAGAGTTGCAGACTGTCAGTCACAGCTTTCTGCTCTGCCCACTCCCCATTGGAGTAGTGGGCTTCGGAAGGGGCTGGAGCAGCCATGTCAGGCTCTCAGAGGCTTGCTGAGAGCCTGAACCGGGTGTCAGTTCAGGGATCTGGGAGATCCTGATTCTATGGCCATGATGATGCAGAATCTGGGCCGACTCTGTGATGTCAGCAGAGAGCAGGCTTCAGCCCACTCTCTTGTACATGCATGTGTGGAAACAGCATTGTAAACATTCCAGACAAGTTAGGTGAATACCACCTTGTATGCATCGCATACAGTTCAATATTCTCCAAATAAGATCTGTGCAAACTGCAGCCAAATTTTTAGGAGGAGGCAGAGGCCACATATTTTATGGCTAGTTTAGATCAAAACAAGTATATTTGGAAACTTACAGGCACTTGTGATCCACACAAGGTAAGGTTTTTGGACTTGGAGATTGAACTTATACAGAAAACCTACAGCCATCAATAGTTTTTTACGCACAGAGAGCCTCTATCTGGGATGTGTACACTACAGCAAAATTTGCAGCTGAATTCCAATTCTTGGGGACAAGTGTATAACATCACATTTCACATCTAAGTTCACATACTAAAACTAGTGCAATGCTATAGCCAAAGTAAAGCTGACAGAGGGCTAATCCCATTCCTGGAAGTGAATATACAGTACTTATCATAGTCCATGATTCCAAAGGAGCAGGTTGGGATGTAGTAGGGGATTGCCTGTTATCCTTATATGGATATTTAGAGCAGGATTGTTTAGGATTTTTTGTTTGTTTATTTCATTTTAATTACTTGACCAATTGTGTTTTTAAACATGTCTATTTGGAACAAATTATTATAGATATGTCATATTCAACATTTTTCATTGGCATATACTTGTATAGCGGTTGCCATTCTTACATGGATATTTACTTTTTCTAATTTGGGGTGTTTTGTTCTACAGACTCCATCACCTCACCTAATTGTATAAACTTATTACAGAACCTGGAGAGATTTCTGTTGAGTTTGTTGCATTCCTTTTGAATGGCATTCCAGTACACATTCCTAATGCACCATGATGGACCTGTGTTTTAGTGCAACCAGATGGAAACAAAAAAAGGTGCAGGTTCGGTAAATGGTTAGAAGTAAAGGGCTTACATACATCCTGCCTAAATGTGTAACATACCTTGACATTAGCTTTCTGTAACCCCATGCACAGCTGCACTAAGACTAGGAGAGGAAGTGTCAGCATTCAAAACCAGCCAGAATTCTAGTGCTCTACTGCGTACGTTTAAGGTGAATGGTGGAATCACTCCCACTGAGTTATTGCATTTTGACAGCAGGAGATTGATCAGTACTGCCAGCTATAGCCTGTGGCACTGATCGATTGAGGAAAACCAGACAAGGTGGTTGTACAGAAGTTGATCAGTAGATTGACTTCTGTACAACCCACCTGCTCATGCATGGATTGAAATTCATCTGGTCTCTGTTGAACTGGACACATTTCGAACCATGTATAGCTAGCATTGATTACTGTGTAAATGTGACTGGCAGTGAAGGGGCTAAAGACTAAGTGGCACTGTAGGGGTTAAGTGTATCCCAGGGAGTGATTCTAACTGTGAGAGGGAGGGGCTATGTGTGACACAACACTGATCACCGCTCCTGATTACAGGGAGCCATGATCAGTGTCCTGTCACTAGGCAGAACAAGGAAATGCTTGTTTACATCAGCATTTCCCCATTCTTCCTCTCCGTGAGATGGTTGCAGGTATCCCCGCGGACATCGAGTCCACAGGACGGGCGATCACACTCACGGAGCTCACAGTGGGCGCTCCCACAACCCGCTTCTTAAAGGGCAACATACAGGTACGTTAATAGGCCTGTAGATGCCCTTCTGCCGACACACAGTAAATTGGCATGGGCCAGTCGGCAAGCAGTTAAAACGTAATTGGCAACCCACATATACAAGTAAAAACGATGTGCTCTTCATAAAAAGGCAAGTCGTTATTGTCCCAGTTGTGTAGTATGCATGTACAGTAAGCCATCTCCAAAGGTTTACACAGTGGCGATGTTGCCCAGTCTGCTTACTATCCTTATGCCCTGTACACATGACCGGTTTTCCCGTCGGAATAAACTCTGAGGGTTTTTCGCTGAAACTGTCTTGGGTACACACAATCACACCAAAGTCTGATCGTCAAGAACATGGTTCTCTTTCTAGGTCCATCAAAATTTTTGAAAAAAAAAAAAGTCAGATGAGGCATACACACGATCGGAACATATGATGAAAAGCTTCTGTCTGACTTTTTCTGTCGGACATTCCACTCGTGTGTACTCGGCATTAGAAGGCGCTTTGCCTCTTTTTTATTGTTTTACACAACAGAGCCCTCTTCTACTCTGGGGTCAGCAGCCACTACTCATGCCATTGACTGATATTGGATTAATCTTTTGGAGACACTATTATTGGACTTTTATATATCCTTTGGGGGTGCTCACTCATTATTGTGCACCATCCTGTGTTTCTCTTCAGGTTTTAGTATCCCCTTCTCTATTTGTCCTGTCAACCAGTATCATTGAAAGTGAAAGTAAAAGAAAAAATATATTTTTGGGTTGACACCAGAACAATAATAGATGGGTAATTATGCAATGAGGACACTAGTTCTGGTGACCCTGGGGACATTCTGTGATTCCCTCACTTTGCAGGAGTTTCTGCTCACTTCCTGTTTGGACAATGACAGAAAGTAAAGGGAAATCTCCCCAATGAGACACAGATGACAAAAAAAAACATGACAGGGATTATAACCTATACAAAATAATGAAAAAAAATTCATTTAGTTCTACTTTACGTTTCCCATTTATTAGAAAGGAAAATTAAAACAAAAATGTATTTTGATGTGTGTATTTTGGTAATGCTCTTGTCTGCTTGTTACTGTATGCCCTTTGAAAACAGTAAAAGGGTAAACCTTAACATTTTGGTGTTTTGTTTATATCATTAATTTTTGTAAGCATTTGAGAAAAAAGGAATCAAGCTCTGCCAACAGACAAGCCACCACTTTTAGAATTGCAGAACGTTGCCAACTTTAAAGAGCAAATTGAAATTCTATTTAACAATAAAATATAGCATGTCAAAGGCTTTTCATTGATACTGTAAGTAATGTAGATGACCTCTCTGTAGTAACCTATTAGAGACAGACAACTGACAACTGGAGAGGCCAGCATCTCTGGCTTTGACTTTTAGGTCTTTGTCATGTTTCTGTCATTGGAACAAGTTTTTTATTGTCCCATTAAACCAGTAAAATTTTGTCCATGAGGCAACACTAAATGGGAGCCTTCCAGCCATGCTTTGGAGAAATGTTAAATATATAAGTATCATAATACAAAACTGATAGTGACTCCAGTAGCTCTTAATTGCTCAGATTGATTTGAAGTCTCTGGTAAACATATCAAAACCCATAAATCCCAACAGCCCTGTTTAAATAGACTGAATGGATCACCACATAAAAATAATAATAATCATCATCAAAGACATCAAATAAATAAATGGCAAAATCTAAAACCATAAACTGCCTTTACAATTAGGTATGCTTAATAATGCATATACCTAAATAGTTGTACACATTTAAAACCAATGGAAACTAATCCAAGTAAAAAACCCAGATCTTCTACAAAAATACATTGGCTAATGGTTCTCAATGACATGGGGGCATATGAAATCAACATCAGTATTTCATATTAAATCAACATCAGTATTTCATATGAAATCAACATCAGTATTTCTAAAAACTATGCATCTAAAATATCTGGCATCACACGTGCATCGCATCAACACATTCAAACACGTGATCTGCTTACTTTATCATCGCTTAGCAAATCTCTGTACAATTCGTCGTGTTATAACCAAAAATTACAGTAAATGTATTTTTTTGGGATTTTATGTGATAGACCAACACAACGTGGCACATAATTATGAAGTAGAAGGAAAATGATAAATGGTTTTCCAATTTTTTTACAAATAAATATGTGAAAAGTGTGGCATGCATTTGTATTCAGCCCTCCTGAGTCAATACTTTGTAGAACCACCTTTCACTGCATTTACAGCTACAAGTCAATTTGGTTATATCTCTTCCAGCTTTGCACATCTAGAGAATGATATTTTTGCCCATTGTTCTTCCAAAATAGCTTAAGCTCTGTCAGATTAAATGTAAAGCTTCTGTGAACATCGTGCCCAAGCCTCTGACGGTCATAGAGATGACTGGTGACCATCTTGCTACGGCCAATTCTTTCTCCGGGTCCGATAAAGAGGTGGAACTGCCACAATGATCATTCTTATGGTGCACAGAAAACAAGGACATTTGAATGATGCCTGTAACTGCAGGCATCATTCAGATATTCCCACTAATGTCGTATGACGTCCTTGGGCGGGAAGTGGTTAACACAAAAAATAGTGAGAATGTAAGCAGCCACCAATCCATATATGTATTTTTCTGGATATATTTTACCTAAATATAGAAATCTCTCTAATAAACTTGACAATGAGTATGAATGAATTATATAGATCCATTGCTGTGACAACATCATATCATTTACAGTAAACGTGCAATGCTGCAAATCTATTTATGTAGTAAAATATGTTCAGAAGATGTTTTAATAAGTAGAAAAGCTTTCCACTGTTGATGCAGGCTTACAGTATTTGTAAGTACAGTTATAATACACAGATCTGTTGCTAATAAAATACAGTTCTCGTCTGGTCTTCTCATAGCTTATGCAGACTTATTTCCAGGTGCAAGTATGATGCACAAGTCCATTGCTAGCGACAACGTCATACAGTGCTTACTGTTTTGTTTATGACAAGTAACAATTTCACTGCAAGTGCAAGCACTTTCATATAGAGCTGCACGATTCTGGCTAAAATGTAAATCCAAATTTTTTTGCTTAGAATAAAGATCACAATTCTATCATGATTCTCAAGGCGTAACATCATCTTTTACATTATACAAGAAAATTAAGCTAACTTTACTGTTTTTTTTTTTTTAATTCATATATATATATATATATATATATATATATATATATATACATAGATAGATCTATCTATCTATCTATCTATCTATCTATCTATCTATCTATCTATCTATCTATCTATCTATCTATCTATCTATCATGTTTGGGGGTTCCAATAATTTTTCTAGCAAAAAATACTAATTTTAACTTTGTAAGAAACAAGTGTCAGAAAAAGGTTTAGTCTTTAAGTGGGTGGACAATGTTGTGAAAAACTTGGCAGGCTGCCCGGTTTTTTTCTTTTGACAGCTGAGTGAGCAGAGAACTCTCTACACTTGTTGAATAAATGAATCGGGAATTTCTGCATAGAGATCATAAGGGGAGTAGAATCGAGATCACGATTTTTTAACAATTATTTGTGCAGCTCTACTTTCATTTCAATGTCCACACCTATGTTCAACCAAACTTTCCACCAGCGATATAGGCTTGTTTGCAAGCATAATTGTAATGTACAAATGTATTGCTAGTAATAGTGTTAAACAGGTCTCATTAAGTTTCTTATAGCTAATAGAAACTTTTTTCTGGGTATAGGTGTCATGTACACATCTATTGCTAATAACAAATACAGTACAGTTCTCACCAAACTTGCTAAATATCAAATGCGTGTGCACCTGCATATGGTATAGCTGCAATTGTAGTGCACAAAGCTGTTGCCAATAACAACATCAAATAGTTCTCAGTGAGTTCCTATTTCCGGGTATACATATTTCCAGGAATGCGTATCATGCACAGACTTCTTGGACAGTTATGCACTGAATTTGCACAATTGCAAATGTGCATGAATTGATAAATATTGATAAACAAATCAGCTGGTTAAAATATGCACTGCAAAAATAATCACTATGGGCACAACTTCACTCAATTTTGCACTACAATGATCCTCCAGTAATAATAAACTTGATATAACATGGCAAAAAACCCACTTTACATTGTAGAGGGGTGCAGTAGGAATAGGAGCGCCCTGCTCATGGAGTTTACAGTCTAAAGAGCGGGGGAGGTGGTACAAAAGGTAATATCTGTGGGGATGATCTGATGGAGGTGACTCTGATACAGTTCTTAGGTGGGGGTGGGGTAGACTTCCCTGAATAAGTGAGTTTTCGGTGATCGCCTAAAAGCGGAGAGGGTAGGGGCTGGCCAGACATCCTGGGCCAGGGAGTTCCAGAGGATAGGAGAGGTTCTGGAAAGATCCTGGAGGAGAGCATGGGAGGAAGTAACAATGCTAGAGAGCAGGAGGTCTGGTAAGGAGCGTAGAGGGCGATTTGGGCGATATCTGCAGATGAGGTTCGTGAGGTAGCTAGGGGCAATGTTGTGAATGGCCTTGTATGTTGTGGTTAATATTTTGAATTTTATATGGTGGGGTAAGGGAAGCCAGTGAAGGGATTGGCAGAGAGGAGCAGCAGTCACAGATTGGTTAGTAAGGTGTATTAGTCTAGCAGCAACATTCACAATAGACTGAAGGGGGGTAACCTGTGTAAAGGTAGGTGTATAGTCTGTGAGCTTGTGTTCTTGCTATAGGTGCCACAGGTCCATATACAGTGCATACATACCTTCCAGTGCAAATTGCCCAGAAACCAATGAAAAAAAATGTCATAACAGGATCATTTTTCTTGTACCACCTCAGTGCTCACAATGCTTTCAACTTGCAAATATGACCAACAATGAATGCAAAGTCATATAACACATGTAATGTTTCCACTAGGTTCTCCTAGATGTATGGGTGCCCCTCTGTGCATATATAGCAAGTTCCCCAGGACCTCCTATCCATCAGGGTGCCTGTCTGTGCTCCTCAGCTATCTTCCAGGAAACTTGGATGCAGGTCCCTTAAAGCTGCCTAATACCCATGTGGTCATGCTGTGTCACTTAGTTGTGTCATGCCAAAAAGAGCAAAAAAACTGTCTGCAATGGTGTGGTATAAAAGGTACTCAAACTTTATTCAACAAAACTGCACTCACATTATTATTATTGTTCAGGATTTATATAGCACTGAGAGTTTACACAGCACTTTACAACTTGAGGGTAGACATTACAAATACAAGACATTTTAACATAGTAGGAATCAGAGAGTTCTGCTCATTAGAGCTTATATCCTATATATTAGCAAATTCTTGCACATCTTAAAAGCTTAAGAAATACCACTGCTCACACATGCAAAAATGTAATTTCCAGTTCACGTTCACCCAGGGTTCGCCTTATGCATTATGTCATGGGTTTCTTTAGAAAACGACTCATGTATGGCCAGCCTAAGTTAAGTGCAATACAGCTTGAAATAAGTACTCGGTCCAGACAGGTACATCAATTTGAGCTTGTAAATGTCAAATTAAAACAATTTTGTCCCAAACATTTCCCAGATTTAGCTATCGTATCCACTGTGCCAATCCACATAACCTATGCATCATCAATAAACCTATACCAGGCTGAAATTCTGGATAGGTACATTGACAAGGCATCCAGTCCAAATAGATAATGTTCCCATTCACTAAAGGGCCAATTTGCCAAGGTGGGTGCGCATTTAGTCACTGTCACCAACGGACAGCCTGGGGTCTCATATTAATAATTAAGATCCTGGGGGAATGGCTCCCAATCACATGATCACTGTAATTGGCATTCACAGTAATCACTAGCTGTAAAACCTACCTCTGGAGAAAAAGATACATAGTTTCTTAAAAAAATAAAAGAAACAATATAGAAACGAAGAATGTAAAAAAAAAAATAAGATTAAAAAAAAACCTAGCTCAGGGTCTTATCTAGGTTAGTGTCAGGATCAGTATCATAAAACGATCTGCATAAAGTTAAGTTCTCCCTGTGCTTGTGTGGGCACCCCCTGGATTTCTCCCACACTCCAAAGGTATGCTGGCTGGTTAATTGGCTTCTTTTCGGGTTTGCACTAGTATGCTTATATGCATGTGAGATAGGTACCTTACATTGTAAGCTCCTTGCAGACAGCGACTGGTATTAATGTGTAGTATGTAAAGTGCTGTGTAAATTGTTGCTGTATTTTTTGTCCAATTTTCTGATCATGTGTACTAGGCATAACACCTGGAAATAAGTTTGCAGCTTCTATGAGAAGCTTAGGGAGAACTATATGATGCTGTTACTCGCAAGAGATCTGTGCATTAAAACTATACTTGCAAATAAGCCTGAATGATGCTGTAATATTTTTATATTTATTAGCAGAATCCTCTATGAACATACTTTTTAATATACATAGACTTGCAACATTACAGGCTCACTGTAAAATATATGACTTTGTCACATGTAATGGATCCATACAAGTAAATCATATGCCTGGTACATACAGTAAGTTTTTTTTTTTTAACTGAGGGGGACTCTGTACTAACTATGCAATGTTAGTACAGCAATCTCCCTGCTATACTATTGTGTTCTGAAAGGAGGACTGCCTCCTTACCAGAACATACTGGTCAGCGCTAGCAGCCGTTGGCTGAGAACGCTGATTGGATGCTGATTAGCTGTTGATTTTTCAGTATGTTCGTTCAACAGAAGCTGGTTGTAAGATCGACTTCTGTCAGACAAGGAACTGTACACATGGGGCAGAGTGTTGGCCAGTTTCTACTATATCGGCAGATTTTTTTCCAATATTTGGCCCATGTGTATGAGGCTTTACTTGGAGACAATCTTCTCACACTCTCATGTCAAGTTTATTTGAGGGATTTTATCTACAAAAAAAATCCAGAAAAATACTATATGTGGATTGTTGGGTGCTTTCATTCATAACATTTTTTTCATTGTTTTTAGAGCTGTGTTCTTACACATAAGCCAGTGTTCTTGCTTCAGCTACAGACTGCACTTGAGGAAATCAGATTAAAGCTAGAAAAAAGGGGGCTCATTAATTATCTGCCCCATGGACCTTTTTACCACCATGCTAGCAATGAGGATGTATATGTCTTACATCATACCATAAGCTGCAACATAGAAGGTCCGCTCGTTTGGAAATCGGTGGAGCCTACTTTTGGATACATGTGAGCTACACTGCCTAGTAATATATTCCTAGCGCTATAGAGGTGAAAGTGGAATACCATATTTACCCTGTATTAAGGGACTGCTTGTTTGACCCTATCCATGCTGAAGGGTCCATCAGATGAGATGAGCTGCTAGCACTCTCGATTGGTGGAGATCAGTTGGTTGAAGAGAATGTCTTACACCGTGCTTGTTCATTAATAGGATCACCCTGTATGGACACTTATTGGTGCATCTTTGGACTCTCTTTTCTTGCAATCACTATACGTTGTCTTTTTGTGTTCTTACATATACTGTATATTCTTTGTATATAGTTTTTTTTTATTAAGTTTTAAATTTAAAGAGTGGTTCACAAAACAGAGCCTCAGGGCATATCTTGGCTCGAACAGAGAAACTAACATAGTCCAACAAAGTCTAAAAAAAAACATAAAGTCTCGGACTGCTCGTGTTCACATGGTATTAGGATAGATAAGAAGATAAGACAATGTATCAAACTCAGCATTCTGGAGATCAGAGGTAGAAAGATATATTATACTGAATCTATACACCCTGAAGGAAAATAGAGGGTACACAAAATCTGGAAAATGTAAAGGCTTAATGCCAAAGCCAACTGGGGTCCTAGGAATTATTGAGTAGCATTAGTTGAGTGTGATTCTAGCCAAATGTTCTATATTTTGTCAAATTTGGCTGAACATCCCCTGGAATGGTACATAGGCTTATATAGTGGTATAGAAAAATGTATCAATGCCTTCCAGAGGTTTAGAGAGGGAACTTTGGGTTGTTTCCATTTGAGTTTTCCTTGCATAGAATAGCAATAGTCCTAAAAGGGTCTTGGTTGCTTGGTGGTGAGCCAAGGTGCCCACCAATCCCAGCAAGCAGACTGACATACTTAAAGGGATATTTTTTGTATATAGTTGTTGGATCTTTTAATTTCTTGGTCAGATATCACAGTAAGGAGTTTTGATGAATGATGACAAACTAAGTAGATCGCGTGTGTTTGATGAAATGCGCTTATAGTGTGATGCCAGATCTTTTTTATGAAATTGATTTTTAGAATCACTAGTGTTTATTTCATATGTCCACATACTCATTGAGGAACATTTTATAATATATTTGTACAGCATACTGGTGAACATTTTTATTTCATGTTTTTTTTTTTTAAATGTGTGTATAATTGTTTAGGTTCTTACATTAAAATATATGCTTGGCTTTGAAGACAGTTTTTGGTTTTGTTTTTAGTTTTTGCTATTTATTTTTTTGACATTTTTAGTTCTTATTATGTTTTGTGGTCTTTCATTGAGTTTATTAAAATAGGGCAATTGAGGATTGATGGATTTTTAATCTATGTACAGTAGGAGGGCCAGCAATGTCAAAATGGCTTGTGTGTCTCAGCTTTATAATCACTTGCTGACTGGGCCTTTTTCTGACATTTGTTAAAATACATATTTTTCCTAGACAATTACTTGGTGGTTGAATTTGTTTTATGTCCAACGTTGTTTGCGTTTTCAAACGCATTTTTTTTGTAAAAAATATACTTCAATGAATAGAAAAAAAAAACACAGAACATAATATATGCCCCATTTTTTTTTTGTATTTTTTTGATTTAGTAAATGGATACCTAACACTTCATGCATTAAAATTGCACATGCTCATGGAATGGTGCCAAACTACGATACTTATAAATCTCCATAGGCGACATTTTAAAAATCTGTAAAGATTACCAGTTTAGGGTTACAGAGAAGGTCTAGTGCTAGAATTATTGCTCTTACTCTGATGTTTGTGGCAATACCTCACATGTGTTGTGCAAACACTGTTTACATATGTGGGCATGACCTATGTATGCGTTCACTACTGCACGTGAGCACATGGTGACGGGGGTGCATTAAATTGATTTTTTTATTATTTATTTAATTATATATTTTTCATTTTTTCACTGTCCCTTAAAACATTTTTTTTGGATCATTTTATTGCTATGGCAAGGAATGTAAACATCCCTGGTGACAACAATATCCACTTCTTTTTCAGATTTGGTGTTTATATGTTTAAAACAGTTTTTTTTGCTAGAAAATTACTTAGAACCCCCAAACATTTTATATTGTTTTTTTTCTAATACCCTAGAGAATAAAATGGCGGTCATTGAAATACTTTTTTTCACACCGTATTTGCGCAGCGGTCTTTGGAAAAAATGCACTTTTTTGAATAAAAAAATAAGACAACAGTAGAATTAGCCCAATTTTTTTTATATTGTGAAAGATAATAGTACGCCGAGTAAATTGATACCCAACATGTCACGCTTCAAAATTGTGCCCGCTCGTGGAATGGCGTCAAACTTTTAGCCTCAAAAATCTCCATAAGCGACATTTAAAAAATTCTACAGGTTGCATTTTTTGCGTTACAGAGGAGGTCTAGGGCTAGAATTATTGCTCTCGCTCTACCGATCGCGGCGATACCTCACATGTGTGGTTTGACCACCGTTTTCATATGCGGACGCTACTCACGTATGCGCTCGCTTCTGTGCGCAAGCTCGTCGTGACGGGGTGTTTTTAAAAACTCTTTTTTTTTCTTATTTATTTTAATTGATTTTATTTATTTTTACACTGTTTTAAAAAAAAAAAAAATGGATCACTTTTATTCCTATTACAAGGAATGTAAACATCCCTTGTAATAGAAAAAAGCATGACAGGTCCTCTTAAATATGAGATCTGGGGTCAAAAAGTCCTCAGATCTCATATTTGGACTAAAATGCAACAACAACAAAAAAAAAAAAGAAAAAATGACATTTATAAAAAAATATATACCTTTAAGAGGTATGGGCGGAAGTGACGTTTTGACGTCGCTTCCGCCCTCCTATGGTATAGAGACGAGTGGGGGCCATCTTATCCTCACTTGTCTCCATACCCAGCTAGCAAAAGGACTCGATCGCCTCCGCCGCTACCGACGGCTCCGGTAAGCGGCAGAAGGTGCGGGAGGGCGGCGGGAGGGGGGGTGGCACCTCTCCCGCCTCCGATAGCGGTGATCTCGCGGCGAATCTGCCATGGAGACCACCGTTATCGTGCAGCCGACCGGCGCCTGAAGAGATGGATATCTCGGTTGTGGCAGCAGCTGCTGCCGTTACCGAGATATCCCTCTTCAAAAATAGGACGTACATCATCGTGCGCTGGTCTTTAAGTGGATATAGGTCCTCTTTATGGAGAGATCTGGGGTCTAAAAGACCCTAAAACTCTTCTCTAGCCTTAAAAGCAAAAGTTAATTTTTTTTTTTTTTTTATCTTTTGCTTTAGGAAAAATAAATCATGTTTAAATGGCCAGAGAACCGGAAATGACGTTGACGTCATTCTGGTCCCCCAAGGGCATAGAGATGAGTGGTGGCCATCTAGCCATTGCTTATCTCTATGGAAAAACCCTGCTGATGCCAGATGTTTTCTGGAGCTACCAATCAGTAACGTTGGCCCAGGGAACCACCAGAAAGCAGTGGGAGGGGGGGGGGGGGTGATCTCTCGCGCTGCTTCTAAAAGTGATCTTGCAGCAAATCTGTCGCTGGGATCACTTTTATGGGAAAGCCGACCGCCCGAGCAAAACAAATACTGGGGTTATGGCTTCTAGCTGCAGCTATAACTCCAGTATTTAGCATCAAAATCATAATGTATATTTATAGTAAGGTGGTCAGCAAGCGGATAATTCATATAATATAATTCATATTGGATAAGGATACTGAAAGCATTAAAAGAACTTGGACACGCAAAAATAATGGCTATAATTATAAATTCTTTTTCTTTAGCTCTCTTCTAGGAGACAAACTGTGAAGAACTTCTGTAAGAAACTGTACCTTGTGATCTATTTGTAAGTATAGATATCAAACTTTTTTTCTTTTTTTTTGATTTGCATACATAAATATTTCAACAGCATTAATATCAGGAACAAATTTGGTTTAAAGCAGTATTTAACTTTCACCTTCCTGTGTTTTAAAGAAATGATGTCTGTTTATTTCTCATGGTAATAGTTCTTTCAGCTCAAACCTCCTGACAGGTACATTAAATTGTGCAATTGTACATTATATTCAGAGGTGGAGGAATTTTACAGTGTCTGTGCTTCAGAGACCAACAACAATATTTATGCAGATTTTCTTCTCAGCGTTTTTAGTAAAATTACCTTTACATTCGTTTACATTATCTTTAAAGCTGTGCCAGTTTTAAGTATATTACTATCCACAGATATAATAATGTTCTGTATGCTCTGTTTACTAATATGTGAGTCCATTTTAAAAGCAGCAAAGGAGACCTATAGCAGAAACACAATTATCTCTACAGCTACCCTACCTTCTTTAAACTATATAACATTTACATGCCCAGAAGAAGAGTCTGCTCCAGGACTCCGCACTGGAAAGTAATTTGAGGTTCCTTCCCTGCAAAGTTCATACCAAGCCTGTACTAAGAGGATAGACTTTTTTCTAAGCACTGGCCTTATGCTAAGGGGCATTTAATTTTCTGTACTTCATGGCCCAGAGAAGGTAGAGCAGGTATGTCACAGTCATATGTAACAGTAAATCTTCAAGGCCACACCCATTTAGTTTCAGAAAAAAGTATCACTTATAACTTAAGAGACCATAAATAATTTCTTGAAGTATTGAGCAGCAAACTAAAATATTGAAGTGTAGCTTTTGGCAAGTGGATACCACTCTCTTTCAATTACAAACACAGAGGGTCACAAAGAAAGGAGCAAGATGGTTACATCTGGCCCAAAAATGCCAATTTGACATGGCTGAGTTAGAGAAAAGAATAAAGTGATTCAGTGGAGCCCCCTACACATTTTATTGTATCTATCCCTTAAAGCACCTTATGGTCCACCATATAGACTGGTGTTATTGTGTCACAAGCTTTTTAAAGAATAGGGTCCTCTTCTAGAGAAGACTGGTAGCTATTTTTATTTTAGTCAAGATTTTGGTGTAATATGATTCACACATATCATTTCTGCTAACAAATCTGTTGCTGGTGAGTTTGCCCACCTTAATGTGGCAGTTGATTTGTACTTTCCTCATTAGTGAAAGTTGGTAATAAGTATTAGGTTTCTAAAAACAAGTTTCTAAAGACTTTGGCCAGTGCTCAGGGCCAGTAGCACATGTGATCCAGAGAATTTAAGTATGACATGTTTAATAAGGCCCCTTTCACACTGGGGTGGTGCGGGCGCCGGCGGTAAACCGGCACTATTTTTAGCACCACTTTAACGTAGTTTTAGCGGCAGTATTTGGCCACTAGCAGGGTGATTGTACCCCCTTGCTAGTGGCCAAGAAAGTTAAAACCACCCCAAAGTGCTGCTGCATCGGCGCTTTGCCGGTGGTATAGCCACGCTGCCCCATTCATTTGAATGGGCAGGAGCCGCGAAGGAGCGATATACACACTGCTCCTTCACTGATCCAAAGATGCTGCTAGCAGGACTTTTTTTACCATCCTGCCAGCGTACCACTCCACTGTGAAAGCCCTCGGAGTGTGAGGAGTGGCTCTTTCAGGGCGCTTTGTAGGCGCTATTTTTAGCGCTGTTGCACCTGCAATGCGCCCCAGTGTGAATAGTTCTCTAGATGTTTTTTTTTTTCAGGAAGCAATGGCTAATTGATTAAAAGTAATCTGCTTTAAATAGAATATACTTTATTTACTTTACTTAATTTTCATTTCCAGTACCTTTTTAATTATGTTTAAATTAAGTATTTACTGCTTGTTGCCAACAGGTGGAATGTCATGCAAAACCAGGGCTCTCTTATCACTCTCTCTTGAGTTGTAATGCTAACTCTAGATTTTTTTAAGCAGATACCTACCTCTTTTAATAAAAAATAAAGAATATAATAACAGCACCACACCAACAATCACACCATTGGGGTAACAGAAGAGGAAACACTAATCCTAATCTTGTATACACGGTTGGACATTCCAACAACAAAATCCATCAGATTTTTTCCGACTGATTTTGTGCCAAACTTGTCTTGCATACACGCGGTCGGACAAAGTTTTCGGAAAATCCGATCATTCTTAACGAGGTGACGTACAACACGTACGTCGGGACTATAAACGGACCAGTAGCCAATAGCTGTGATCTCTTAATTTATTCATGGCATGCCCTGTACACACAGTCGGACTTTCCAACAGAAAATGTGCGATCGAATTGTGTTGATGGAAAATCTGATTGTGTGAGGGCTCCATCAGACTTTTTCCATCGGAATTTCCGGCACACAAAATCCGATTAAATTCCGATCGTGTGTAGACAACTCCAACGGACAAAGTACCACACATGCTCAGAATAAATTATGAGACAAAAGCTATTGGCTACTGGCCCGTTTATAGTCCCGTCGTACGCATTCTATGTCACCGCGCTCAGAGCGATTGGATTTTCCGACAACTTTGTGTGACCGTGTGTATGCTAGACAAGTTAGGGGCCAAAATCCATCAGAAAAAATCCAGGGGATTTTGTTGTCAGAAAGTCCGACCATGTGTACAGGGCATTAGTCCGTTGGAATTGTCTGCACACGATCGGAATTTAAACGATCGGA
The DNA here is from genome assembly GCF_037356315.1 of Lithobates pipiens. Classification (NCBI taxonomy): domain Eukaryota; kingdom Metazoa; phylum Chordata; class Amphibia; order Anura; family Ranidae; genus Lithobates; species Lithobates pipiens. The sequence continues at coordinate 311,186,303 of NW_027507758.1, read as the reverse complement.
TTTTGTTGTCGGAAAATTTTAGATCCTGCTCTCAAACTTTGTGTGTTGGAAATTCCGACAGTAGAAGTCCGATGGAGCCCACGAATGATTGGATTTTCCGACAACACGATCTGATCGCACATTTTCCATCGGAAATTCCGACCGTGTTTACAGGGCATAACACATTTGAGGGGCTCAGGCACTCCTCCTTTATCAGGTGGGATTGCTGATATTTATCAAGGTTAATGGCCTAGTAAAGTTGTTGCACTGATATTGATACCGGTATCGGTCCTGGTACTATGCATTTGCAGGAGTACTTGTTCTTGTGCAAATGCTCCAATACATGAAACTGATACCATTGCGGTGCAATTTGAGCCCACACAAAATGAATCGGCTCAAATTGCACTTCAAAGAATTGCATGTGATTTGAACAGATATGCAGTGTGATTCCTGTTCGAATCACATCCAGTTTCCTCCACCGCTCCTGTGTGAACCCAGGCTTGTCATAGAGACTACAGTCTGGGTTCACACAAGAGTGGTGCTCGCTGATAAAATGAAAAACAAAATGTAATCGGTGCAAACCTACCTAACAGTATTTTCACAACATCCACAAAACACATTCTTCAATATCCTAACTATTTTACTAAATTATACTAATATCTTATTGTGAGCTTAAAAAATTGTATTATAAAAAGCTAACTCAACATAATCAGATTTTTTATTTTTATTTTATTCTTTATGCATTATTGCTTTAAAAAGAACAAGTACAATGTTTTTTGGAGTAAAAACCATTGGTATTTTCACTTCTTACACAACATAAAAAGGTCATCCAGTCCCTACTGTATAGCAATGCTAAAATCAATGTAATTAATTCATTCCCCTTAATAATATAAGTACCCAGAATGCTAATCTTCTTAATTGAAAAACGTATTTGACTGTAATGTTTCACTTTTGTATCTAAATACTCAATGCATACCGAACATATTTGGACTGAACAACTACCAAAATACTACTTGATATAATAGAACTGGAAAATGAAATGTGAAATTAGATAAATATGTGCAATAACTATTAATATGGCTTTATGTTTAATAAAAATATATTATCATAAGAAAAATACACACATAATGATCTTTGGTGAAACAGCAAAAACCAACATGGTGAGAAAATACTAGGAAGTACCCTCATCACAATGCACACTTCTATGCCCCAGTGTTAAAGGATAAGTTCACCTTTTCCGGCAGAATTTCACTTTTCATAATAAATAGAAACATTTTCCAAAGCCATTTCTGGCCCAGCCATCTCAATGTGCTTTTCGCTCAAGTTCCTTATCCACAGGAGGTTTAAAATCTTGTCAGGTTATTAGAATTTTTTTAATGATTTTCATATTCCATTACTTCCTGTAGATTGTCTCTCAGCATTCACTTCCTGTAGTAGGTCATCTCCCAGAAGCATTCACTTCCTTGTTGCATCACAGAAAAGGGTGTGATAGGGTGTGTTCGCCACTCTGGACCATACCTCCCTCATTACATACCACCTTCCACTCACTTCCTATACAATCTGATTGTACAATCTCCTAGATCTGCTATCAGCTATGTAGTACAACGGCCTGTCTGATTTGATACAAATTGAATGGATTGGTCAGGTCTATTATCCTATTCCATAGTTTTTGTAAATATAAAGGAAATTGTACAAAGATTGTACAATCATATTGCATAGTGCATGGGCATCTGTAAACAAGTAAATGGAAAGGAGTAAAGGAGTGGATGGAGACATTTAGTTGTTAGGCCTTGTTCAAATCTCCATGTAGCAAAAACTCACATTCCAACATACGTTTGTTTTGGGTGTTTTGGAGCATTTTCACTTGTCATGTATAGGACAGCCATTCACTTCCTCAGAGTTGGAGTGGAGCATAATGTGCTATCGCAGCTTTTGTTGTATTTGCCACACTTGGGATGCCTTTAACATGTAATGACAACACAAGCATGATGCACATTAGTTCTTGTGTAAATGCACCACTTTTACTTTCAAGCCCCATGCACACCTAGAGTAGTGAGAGCGCATGTTTTATGGCTAATTTTTCCAGTGACACACTTAGGGCAGCTCGTTGATTTTAATGGGTAGCTAATAGGACATTTTGGTGTGGTGCTGTCAAGAGCCATGAATCAGACTTAGACAGAAAATGCTGTAAAAATCACACCTTTTAATGTAATGGTAAAAATTATACAGATCAGTAAACATAGTCAAAACATAAGCCAGGGATCAGGAGCCAAAACAAAGAGTCAGAGGAGCTAGTAATCAGGAAATCAGAAATCAGCATAGTCGGAGGCAGAAGAACAGGATCAGGAACCACAAGGGACATCAGCCGGGCAAAGTCTTTCACAGGAACACAGCAGACACACTCCAAATATATTGTCCAGGCAAAGGCAAGAAAGGAATGAACAAGGCAGTTTAACTAGCCAGAAGGGGCTGGCTGTAGGTGGGACTGACAAGCATGTAATGATAACCAGGCGAGCCACTGTGGAAACATTGAGTGCTGACAATTATCAGACAACTGAGCAGCCTGAGCACTGAGAAGAGAGCTTCTAAAAGACTAGCCCTGACAGTACTCCTTCCTCAATGACCCCTCTCCCTCAGTGGAGCACCAGGTTTGAAGGGAAAGCGCGGAGGAGGGAAGGAGCATGTACATCTGAGGATGAGACTCAAGAGCATTCCTCTGGACCGCAAGCACTCCAATGAATAAGGTACTGTATGTGCCCATGAAACCTATGAGAGTCAATGATAGATTGTATCTCATACTTCTTATGGTTCTCAACTTGAACCAGGCGAGGATGTGGTACTGAGGTGGTAAAGGGGTTGCACACCAAAGGTTTTAATAAGGAAACATGGAACGCATTAGAAATGCGCATGTTGGGAGGAAGGTCTAATGCATAGGCCACTGGGTTGATTCTATGGAAAATACAAAAAGGACCAGTATACCGCGGTGCAAGTTTCAGTGAGGGAACGTGGTGTCGGAGGTTACGGGATAACAACCAGACCCTCTCCCCAACTTGACAGGAAAGCGCGGGTAGGCGTATGATATGCCGAGGAGAAGGAAAGCTGAATCCCCAACTGAGCACAAAAGGACTGCCAAATCTCTCCCCTGGTGACAATGTAGGAGCACATTTGGGAGAGAGCTACCCTTGAGAGAGAGACCCAATAGCCTGATATGTCTTAACAAAGATCTTCAAAAATTAGATATCATTTTAGTTAGATTATAACATTAAAATGGTTGTACAGGCAGAAGGTTTTTATTTATCTTAATGCATTCTATACATTAAAGGGGAGGGCCAGCTTAAAAAAAAAAATTTTTAAAGTCAGCAGCTGCAAACACTGTAGCTGCTGACTTTTAATAAGCAGATTTACCTGTCCAGGGAGCCCGCAATGTCGGCCGCCCGAGGCTGACCCATCCCTTGGCTCTCAGGTCCCGGCGCCGCCATTCCAACTAAAGGAAACAGACAGTGGAGACTTGTGGCTTCACTGCCCGTTTACTACTGCGCATGCGCGAGTCATGCAGTGCTTTGTGAATGGGGCACAGTTCCCAGAACACACTGCGCCCCATTCCCCAGAAAACGCCGCACGGAGCGAGAGAAGACCGAAGATCACTGTGGAGTAGGAAGAGGCAGATTAGGATGATATGCCTAGCAACAGGCATTTCTGGTAAGTTAAAAAAACATTTTTTTTCATATTTTTTTCTGATTTTTTGCAAAATTTTAATGTACTTTTGTTTTTCAGGGTGGCCCTCCACTTTAAGATAAAAAAAAAAACTTTTGTGTGCACAGGCCCCCATCAGCCCCCCTTATACTTACCAGAGCCCCATCTCGATCTAGCAATGTTGCACGAGCGCTTCGTATGTCCATGACTCTCCTTCCTTATTGGCTGAAACAGCAGCGGGTGCCATTGGCTCACGCTGCTTCCAATCAGTCAGTGAGCCAATGAGGATAGAGAGGGGGCGGGGTCGAGCCACGGCTTTGTATCTGAATGGACACACAGAGCAGCGGCTCAGCTCAGGTGCACTCAACAGGAGGAAGGAGCCAGGAGCGCCGGCGAGGGACCTGAGAAGAGGAGGATCGGGGCTGCTCTGTGCAAAACCACTACACAGAGCAGGTAAGTATAACATGTTTGTTCAGTGTACTGCAGTTAGATTTATAGTAAAAAAAGGTAGTTCTGGTTATTTTTGTGGTATTCTATGCATTAAGGTGAAAAACCTTCTGTGCTGCAGCTGCCCCCCAGAGCACCCCTTTTTCTCACCTGAACCCAATCCTCACAGCAACGAGCAGTGCAAGCCCAGCAGCTCCAGCCGCTGTCTTGGGTCTTCATTGGATAGATTGATAGCAGCAAGAGCCATTGGCTCCCACTTCTGTCAGTTAAATCCAGTGATATGGGAGTTGGAGAGGGGCTGAGTTCTGCTTTCTGTGTCAATGGATGGCTAAAAATAGGCACTGTTATTGTACTAATGACACTGGCAGGGAAGGGGTTAACATCAAGGGCGATCAAGGGTTTAAATGTGTTCCCTGCAGGTGTTTTTTAACTGTATGGGGGACTGTGTGACTGGGGAAACACACAGATCCATCCTCCTGCGTAGCAGAAAGACAGGATTTCTGTGACTGCCTCTGTCAGAACGGAGATCTGTCTTGTGTACACAGGAAGATCCTCATTCTGTCACTGCAGGGAATGATTGTGGGTGGCCGGCAGACATTAAGTCTGCCGGACCCGCTGATTGGCTCCCCCCGCTGGCTAATGGGAGCACCCACAGTTCCTGGGCTGACGTACAGCTACGGCGATTCGCTGGATTGTGCCACCTTGACGCAGAATAATGACGGCGGCTGGTCGGTAAGCGGTTAAGCTACAGTAAATGTCAATTCTCTGAGGAAACAACAACATATAAAGAAACCTATAAAATGTCTAAGGAAAGAGCTGAATTAACACTCGGTGACATAGCAGAATGAAAAATTTAGACCTCCCAGATTTTAGGTCCTTTAGTACTTACTCAAGCACATTTTGTGCACTGGGACTTTGCTAGTCAATGCACAACTAACCCGAGAAATGTCTGCTATACTCAGAAGGTATAATTCACTGAATGAATAGCTCTTCACAACAGCTACAGGCCTGGATATACCTGCAGTGTATTACGTTGTCATGGATTGCAGGCTTTCCTAGCACTTAAGCAGCGCAAAGACCAAATGAGAGCTGCCAGATTTTCTCACAAGAAGAAAAATATCTATATAACCATATCTGGGAGAAGTCATTTACAGTTCTATGCATGAGTTTAGGAGTATGCAGCAATTTATTTGAAGCTGAGGCAGTGTGAAATTTCAATAGCGTTATGCAGTGATTTTTTACCAGCGGAGCTGAAGCAAAGCATACATTTTTGCTTGAATTCCCTGTCTCCTTAGAGAAGAAATATGCTGAATTAGTCTCACCTGCCTCTAGCCATTTAGTACTTGACCTAACAGTCTTCTCCTGCTTTATATGTACACACTAGATTTTGTTCGCTTTATGACTGAAATAAAACATTTTCTTTACCACATTAGATTTAAAGACATCAGTAAAAATGGCAAATATTGGTATTCCTAATGCCAGGTTTGAGCTTGATATCTTATTTTACAAATATTAGAAATAGCTATCAATCTTTATGGAATGTTCTTTAGTAGCGTAAAAACAAAATAGGCCGCTGTTTTTCTGCTGAATGCCCTAATTTATGCAACATTTACATACATTGCCCTCCTAGCACTGTTAAAACCTCCAAAGCAGATACATATTTCATTTGGTTATTGAGTCATATAAATGTTATAGGTAATGGGTACAATTAGAGCTATTATGGTACATATATGGTTATATTGAAGCTAGAATTCCAGTCTAAAGCCTGGTACACACTATACATTTTTTTCCCTTCTACACAGCGGGTTGTTAGTACGGAGATCTCCTCCCTGAGCCGTGGTGTTCTGACAGGGGGACGGCCCCCCCACCACAACACTCAAGTCAGCACTCTCAGTGATTGGCTCTCAGCCAAATGGCCGGCTTCTGTCAGATCAGCTGGTATACACATGGGCCGAATGTTGGCCATTTTTGATTGAACCGGCCGATGTTGCCTGTCATTCGTCCCGTGTGTACGGGCCTTTACACTATCTATACTTAAAAATGTTTCCTCCCAACTCCTACTATCTGTGCTGACTAACCTGTGCAAAAACGATGTGTATACTTACCTATTTTCAGCCTGCTCTGCTCTGGTCACATGATTCACAGCTCTGTCTCCCCCATGTCAGTGAGCATTGGCTGCAGGGGAGAGGAGGGAGCACAAACCACAGCTTGGATGGGAGCCAATGATGACGTCACAGCTTCCAGAATTCCAGGCCATTGTTGAGGGCTCCCTGCAGCCACCACTCACTGACATAGGGGATTATGTCACCAGACCAGAATTAACTAAAATTAGGTAAATATACACATCTTTTTTTACACATCACATCATATATATATATATATATATATGAACCATGGACTGGATTCAAACTTAGTTTATTGCACTGTAGACAGTTACCCAGCAAATTACAAAGGCTGTTGGTGCTGGTTAAAAAAAAGCCCCAGAGGCTGCAACTCCTAAGCACGAGGCACCACTAACCAAACACTGCCATGTGTTCACTATAGCTGCACACTATGCAAAGCTGAATGATGGTCTTCCTCACTACACTCACACTATCCCTAGACCAGTGATGGCGAACCTTGGCACCCCAGATGTTTTGGAACTACATTTCCCATGATGCTCATGCCCTCTGCAGTGTAGCTGAGCATCATGGGAAATGTAGTTCCAAAACATCTGGAGTGCCAAGGTTTGCCATCACTGCCCTAGACTGACACTGAACTAATATTCTACACTCACAATTGAAGCAAAATAACACAGTATAGCACACTAACTAACAGCACTGAACTGAGCCCTGTTCTATCTCTCGCCACACCAAAATCACACTGAAAATGGCTGCCATTGAAAGAATACTTTTATACTGTGGGACGGGAATGAGCCATGATTGTATAAAGTCTTGATGACAATGTCCAATCATGACTCTGACAGTGCTCTGTGCCCTGATTGGCTGAAGCTTTCGCTGCTTCTGGAAATCAGGGCTTACAATGCACTGTTCAGCACCGCAATGCATTGTGGTTGGTTCAGGGGTTCACCTTGCCTGGATGTAGAAGATAGCACAACAGGGTTTTGCCAAATCTAGAATGGAAATTGGAGAATGAAGATGTGAACTTACAGTATAATGCCCTGTACAAGCGGTTGGACTTTCCGACGGAAAAATATGCGATCGGATCATGTTGTCGTAAATCCGATCATGTGTGGGCTCCATCAGACTTTTTCTGTCGGAATTTCACAAAGTTTGAGAGCAGGATCTTAAATTTTTTTCGACAACAAAATTTGATCGTTTAAATTCCGATCGCGTGTAGACAATTCCTACAGACAAAGTGCCACGCATGCTCAGAATAAATTAAGAGACCACAGCTATTGGCTACTGGCCTGCTTATAGACCCGTCATACGTGGTTTACATCACCTCGTTCTGAACGATCGGATTTTGCAAGACAAGTTTGGCACAAAATCCATCTGAAAAAATCTGATGGATTTTGTTGTCGGAATGTCCGACAGTGTGTACACGGCATAAAAACACTGGCATGTATGGAACAGGACTGAAAGGTACCTTGTCTCCAAATCAATCAATAAAATATGTTGCCTAAGATTACAGTGTAATAAAATATCTTTATTTAGGACCTATTATTCATTTTTTTTCCTTTATCCACTTCAGCTCCAGAAAATATTTACATAGTCTATTATAAGGCTATTTTTGCAAAACAGTACTGTGTATTTTAAGTAACAACTGTGCGGTTGTGCAATGCTGTACCCAAATAAAATGTATGTCTTTTTTTTTTTTTACCACCAATAGAGCTTTCTTTTGGTTTGATCACCTGTGCGTTTTAAACTTTTTATGCTATAAACAAAAAATGACCGTCAATTAAAAAAAAAATATATATATATATTTTTTACTTTCTGCTCTAAGACACACCTAATAAAAAAACATGTAAGAAATTCAATTTGTTTTAGGCCAATATGTATTTTGCTACATATTTTTGGTAAAAAAAATCCCAATAAACGTATTTTGATTGGTTTGCGCAAAAGTTATAGTGTCTACAAACTATGGTATATATTTAGGGAATTTTTATTTATTTTACTAGTAATGGCGGTGATCAGTAGAGAATTCCAATCGCACAAAGTGCCCCGCATGCTCAGATCAAATTCCTAGACCAAAGCTATTGCCTACTAGCCTGAACATAGTCCCGTCGCAACAAACATACGTCATCACGTTACGATTGATTGGATTTTCCGACAACTTTGTCTGACCGTGTGTGTGCAACACCAGTTTCGGACGAAATCTGTTGGACAAAATCCGACGGATTTTGTTGTCGGAATGTCCGACCGTGTGTACAAGGTCTTAGCCCTTGTACACACGGTCGGAGAATCCGTCGGAATGTGTCCTATCGGACCGTGTTGTCGGATAATCCGACTGTGTGTGGTATGCATCGGACTGATTCCGTCGGACCCAATTTTCCAACATGTTGGAAATATTTTCCGACCAACTGGGCCGATCGGACATACTCCGATAATGTGTAGAGAATTCAGACCAGACCAAGTGCCGCGCATGCTCAGATCAAATTCCTAGACCAAAGCTATTGGCTACTAGCCTGAACGCAGTCCCATCGTAACTAAATAACGTCATCACGTTCTGAATGATCGGATTTTCCGACAACTTGGTTCGACTGTGTGTATGCAACAGTTTCGGACACAATCCGTCGGACACAATCCGTCGGACAAATTCAGATGGATTTGGTTGGCAGAATGTCCGACCGTATGTACAGGGGCTAACAGTAAATGGGCTATGGGGCAGTCGGCAAGTGGTTATAAGACTTTGCCCCTCTAATTTGGAGTCGTGCACTGACTTTTTGCTGTAGCATATTTCTAAATCAAAGAGTAGTTGACGATGTTAAACACCAAGTGGTGCTAATGGGCCTGCTGGTAGCTTATATTATTTCATTGAAATATGAGTCATGAGGGTGACAATCTAAGATGGGTAATGTGGAGAAATGGTCCTATTAATAGATGGGGATGTGCACTCGTGTGTTTACTGATCTGTAACGATGAGCTCAGGCATGTTCACAACGCCATGTCCCCACGCCCGCCAGGAAGCTGACACTCTGCAGAGCTAATCACAGTCAATGAGACATTTGTTTCACTACCTGTGATTAGCGCTGCGAAGTGTCAGCTTCGTGGTGGGCGTGGAGCTCATAAATGAGAATATCTTTAAAAAGTTGATTTTTTAGTAATTAAAATCATAGATGCGTTCTACACATAAATTTCAAGCATTTGTTTCTTTTAATTTTGATCATTGTGGCTTACAGCTAGTGAAAATCCAAAATTCTGTATCTCAGAAAATTAGAATATTACATAAGACCAATAAAAAAAAAGATTTTTAATACAGAAATGTTGACTTACTGAAAAGTATGTCCATGTACAGTATAGTATGCACTCAATACTTGGTTGGGGCTCTTTTTGCATGAATTACTGCATCAATGCGGCGTGGCATAGAAGCGATCAGCCTGTGGCACTACTGCTGAGGTGTTATGGAAGCCCAGGTTGTGGTCTTCAGCACATCTGCATTGTTTGGTCTGGTATCTCTCATCTTGCGCTTGTCAATACCCCACAGATTCTCTATGGGTTTCAGTGAAGCGAGTTTGCTGGCCGATCAAGCACAGTGATACCATAATCGTTAAACCAGGTATTGGCACTTTTGGCAGTGTGGGCAGCTGGCAAGTTCTGCTGGAAAATTTAAACAGCATCTCCATAAAGCTGGTCAGCAGGGGGAGCATGAAGTGCTCTAGAATTTACTGGTAGAGGGCTGCGCTGACTTTGGACTCAATAAAACACAGTGGACCAACACCAGCTGATAACATGGATCCCCAAATCATCACTGACTGTGGAAACTTCACACTGGGCCTCATGCAACTTGGATTCTGTGCCTCTCCACTCTTTCTCCAGACCCTGGGACCTTAAAAAAGCAACATTTTGTACAGTCCGTTTCACTTTTTGAATTGAATTAGTGAATTAAATAAACATTTTTTGATGATATTCACATTTTATGAGATGCACCTGTATATGTCATTTTTATTATTATTACATTTTGTATATAGTTTCATTTTAAGGCCTATAAAACAAACCCTAACTCCCATACCGAGGGATTATGCAATTAGAACAGGGTGGCTCCACAAAATTTTACACGTCTTTTCCTTTTACACATTTTATGGAGGCTGGATTAAAATGGCAGGTTTAGCAGGTCTTTAACCCCTTTAATACTGGACACTTTTACCCCCTTCCTGCCTTTTGGAAAGAAAACACGTTTTTCTTAGTTTCTGTTACAAAATCTTGCAAATAACTAACCTTTCTTCATAAATTTAGGCCAAAATGTATTCTGCTACATTTCTTTGGTAAAAATTACCCAAATCGGTGTATATTATTTAGTCTGCGTGAAAGTTTTAACCACTTAAGGTCTAGGCTTGTTTTGAGATTTTGGTGTTTACATGTTTAAAATAGTTTTTTTTGCTAGAAAATTACTTAGAACCCCCAAACATTATATATATTTTTTCTAACACCCTAGAGAATAAAATGGCGGTCATTGCAATAATTTGGTCAGCACAAGGCAACTACGCGCAGGACTCCAATATCTAAGCCAAAGAAACAAAACTCGCCTCCTGCTCTTATACCTGTGCCACTATCCATGTTGCCTGCTGATCCTGTTCTCACCAATCCAGTGCCTGATGCGATCCAGTCCTCCTCCATGCAGACGACTGCTGCTGATGTGATACAGTCCTCCTCTATGCAGACGACTGCTGCTGATGTGATCCAGTCCTCCTCCATGCAGACAACTGCTGCTGATGCAATCCAGTCCTCCTCTATGTTGCCGCCTGCTGCTGATGTCCATGCCCCCTCAATGTTGCCGCCTGCTGCTGATGTCCATGCCTCCTCCATGTTGCCAGCTGCTGCTGATGTCCATGCCTCCTCCATGTTTCCACCTGCTGATGATGTCCATGCCTCCTTCACGTTGCCGTCTGCTTATGGGGTCCATGCCTCCTCCATATTGCCGCCTGCTGATAGGGTCCATGCCTCCTCCATGCTGATGTCACCTGCCGATGGGGTCCATTCCTCTTCCATGCTGCCGCTTGCTGATGGTGTACATTCCTTCTCCATGCTGCCATCTGTTGCCAAGTTTGCCAGGACGGGTTCCCAGGCTGCCTCTGCCCCGCCGGTCTATGCTGGTTCCCAGGCTGCCACTGCCCAGCTTGACTATGCTGGGTCCCGAGCTGCTACCCAGTCTGATGTGCCCGCTGCCCAGACTGTTGATCTGGTGCCCGTTGCCCCTCTGGACTATGCTGATTCCGGGGCTGCCGCCCCTCTGGACTATTATGATTCCAGGGCTGCCGCCCTTCTGGACTATACCAAATCCCTACTTACTGTTAAGCTGGACTCTGAAACTATAAGCGATTTGCCAGCCTCTTTTTCCTTGGTCTAATCAGTTGTAGGGACTGCCGGTATGGGTCCAGAATGCCACTGCCCTGGTATATAGAAATGATCAGGGGTGCTCCAGGAGCTGTGCAGCCAAGTAAGAGGTAAATCTCATTCTGTCCTGGGTATTACTCCATGTTCCTACTCTGTCTGCAGTTCACATTCTAGGAATGGATGTATAGCAGCCATTGGCATGGTCCCTCCACCTGGAGGTTTTCAGAGCATTCTGTTGGTTATGGGGCACATCAGATGTGGATCTGATGGTCGGATCTTCTTGCACAAGGACTCATCTTCCATCCTTCTTTATGGCCACTCGATTTAACAGCTTGACTATTGAAGCCAGAATCTTGAAGGATAGGGAGGTGTCTGATGCAATCAGCCCCACACTCTCAAGAGCCAGGAAGGCTACTTCAAGAAAGATTTCCCACAGGACATGGAAATTCTATGTGGCATGGCGTGAGGCTAGGAAGTTTCATCCTTTACAAATATGCCATGGGCCAGATTTTTGTTTTCCCTCAGTGCGGAGTTGATATCAGACTGGTCTTGAGCCTGATCTAGGGACAGATTTCAGCCTTGCCGGTCCTGTTTCAAACACCAATGGTTTCTCTTTGCTTAGTGCATGTCCTTGTTCCAGGTGTCAGGGGAATGATTCCTCTGGTCTGGTTACATTTGTCCCTATGGGATCTCACTTTGGTGCTATCAGTTTTACAGAGATCACCTTTTGAGCCGATGAGGGACCTTCCATTAGTTCTTTTGACTCAGAAGATTGTGTTCTTTGTTACTATTTCTTTAACAAGAAGGGTGTCAGCATTGTTGGCTCTTTCTTGCAAGGAGACATTTCTAATACTCCACCATAACAAGGTGATGCTTTGACCTCAGCCATCATTCTGGTGTGGTTTGGGCTGTCAAGAAGTTATTGCCACAGTCACGCAATCAGATTCATGTTTTATCCTCCCAGAAGCACTGAGGAAAGTTCATGTAGCAACCAAAATTGACCGCTTTGTGTGGGATTCATCAGCTTATTTCTCAAGCCTTTGGTTTGAAAGTAAAGGCTCCACCAGTTCAGTTGACAGCTCATCCTACCAGGAGTGTTGGTGCCTTCTGGGCTGTCTGTCATCAGGCTTTAGTGGCTCAGGTCTGCAGGGCCCCAACTTGGTCTTCTGTTCACACCTTTACAATATTTTGTCAGGTGAATTTAGGAGTCACTGAGGATACTACATTAAATCCCAGTGTTTTTGTAGGCTGCTGTGCAGTTCTTCAGGGCCTGTCAATGGTGGCTGTGCCTCCCTCCCCTCAATAGCAGTGCTTTAGGACATCCCAATACGTAGGGATTAATATGCTGACTCTGTGTCCTGTGATGTACAACAAAAGAAAACTGGATATTTGTACGAAGCTGTAAAATCCATTTATTGGAGTATATCATAGGACACAGAAATTCCTTCTTTCATTCTTAGATGTCTGGCTTGTTACAAAATGAAGCACTTCCTTTATAGGAGGGGTTATATAGGGGAGGGATTCCTTCCTTTTTACCAGTGTCTATTCACCTGCAGGTGGTGCATAACTCAGTAAATAGGGATTAATATGCTGTCTCTGTGTCCCATGATGTGCACCAAGAAATGGATTTTACAGGTAGACAATTTTAAGAGTATGGCTGTTACAGGGCTGTCGGACTTCCTGTAATATGAACAGAATTAATTCTGGTATTTTTCCATAATATTCTTTAAAACCCAGTGGTACAAGATAACAATTCAAATAGGACTGTTGTGATGCATTAGTCAAAAAAAATAATAGCTTTTTACCTTATGTCTGTGTTAATCAAACCTAGCAAAGAGTAATAAGACAGGAGAATCTGAACTAAGATAGGAGCATATGGAAATGCTTTACAATCAGGGTCATGACAAATTTGAATTAACAGTAATAACACTGAAAATCTATGTGAAAACAAACTAAAAATTACATATAGGTCTACTTGTCAGTTTTTCAGGCAGACCCGATCGGGCCCTCCACTATGGAGCAGCTGGTGTAAATGGAAATGTGACATCCAATCTGATCCAATATGCTAAAAGCAGACAGATAGGGATACACCTAGTGGACTGAATGACAGTTGGGTTTAAACAGACAGATGGTAGAGGAGAGCAGGCTGTGTCTGTGTCCACTCAGCATAAGCAGAGCAGACACAGACCATCCATCTGCCTGCTCAACGGGGATCAGTGGCAACCAGAGTCTGCCCCATGTGGAAGGAGCCTTACAAAGTAAACATTTGCAGATTTATGACTAGCATTGAACAATGCAAAAATGATTGAGTATTCAATCAAACTAGTCAGCACAAAAAAAAATCTAAAAGAGTTTTTAATCTTAACATTCAAACCTTAGGCCCTTCACTACAGAATACAGTCTTTCCTGGCGAGTACTTCTAAATGCTGAGTGATTGGTGGCAAATCTATACTCTTGATAGTTTAGGAAATCGAATGCCGTTGTTGTGTAGTATTAGAGTGTAAGAAATTACCTTTGCCTACTATGTCAGAGGGTAGTTTCTCTAAAATGCAAACTTTATACAGCAATAGTAGATTATTTTATTAGAAATGCAAACACAAAAATACATACATTTCAAATAGTTTACTAAAGATAATATGCAGTGAAACCTGCTTTAACATAAAACATTCAGTTATACAGTGGGCTTGTTCTGTTTTTTAAATTTTCCTGCATATGATTTGATGCTTGAAGGGAACACAAGTGGACTACATTTAACAATGGAGCATGCTGCAGTCTATTTATAGGATATAATGCAGTATATGGAGATTTTGAATAATATGGTACTGTATATCATTGTGATAGACAAATGTATTCTAGTGGCCCAGACATTGCACTAACGAGGGTCAAAAAGCCTGAAAAAGCTGTATGCAAGTTGGAAGAAATTACTCTTACTTTAGGTTGAATCCAGAGTTCCTGGATGTATTGTCAGCTTTGGGGGAATAAACAAATGATTTGCATCTTTCTGATTACTGTCCCAAAAAGAGAAATACAACTTTTTGGATTAGTGTTGGAAATAACGACTTACGAACAAAATACCTTCTGTTTTAAAAGGACCTACTGTATTTTTATTTGTATTGTTATTTTTCAAACTGCCTAAACTATTACTGACTTGTTTGGTTTATTCTGTATTGTTATACCATATAAATTCTTCTTTTTGCTAATTTGGGAGAGTCCCATGGAAATATCTGTGTCATTACACATCTTCACTGAAGGAAGCCCATAGGTAAAAAGAAGCTCGGTCATGCATGATATAATTTACATTTGTTTGATGAAGTCTTGGAGGCCTCAGAACAATTAATTTGTGTTGTGGCTCAAGTGATTTTAAAGATGGAGAATTTTGCTGGTAGAATTCAAACTACATTTTGATGTTTGTCACTTTTTACTATTTTGATAAAAGTAAATTCGTGTTTAATCAAGTATTAAAATTAAACATGTTCCAGACAAAGGGAGCTGTAAAGACACAATATTTAAATAAAAAACACTTGTTACTAAAATCAGAAAATATTTTGTAAAGTCTGTGCTGATACAATGCAAAAACAAAAATAAAATTGTAAAAAATAAATTATGAATACTAATATTTTGGGATTTATCTAACACCTAGGATAACCCAACTTTACAGTGTTGATTATTGCCCAATTATCAGGGAACTCGACACTATGCCAAGATGGAAACATCTCCAGCTTTCTTGGATAGGTAGACTCACTTCTGCTAAAATATCCCTTCTTCCTAAATTACTCTACCTTTACCAATTACTCTAAATGGCTCTATGAAACTTTACCAATTAAAATCCCTCTTGCGGAAAAAACTGCAACAAACATTTCTGGATTTTTCCAGGGCTAAGAGTAGACATAGGGTCTCTATACAGGTATTGTTGGTATGCAAGTCTCAGGGTAGCCTAAATTTTCCCGATTTTATGCCCTGTACACATGGTCGGACATACCGACAACAAAATCCGTCAGATTTTTCAGATGGGTTTTGGCCCAAACTTGTCTTGTATATACACAGTCGCACAAAGTTGTTTGAAAATCCGATCGTTCAGAACGCGGTGACATAGAACATGTACGATGGGACTATAAAGAGGGCAGTAACCAATAGCTTTCGTCTCGTAATTTATTCTGAGCATGTGTGGCACTTTTTTAGTCGGAATTGTCTACACACAATCGGATTTTGCTGTTGGAAAATTTTAGAGCCTGCTCTCAAAGTTTGTGTGTCGGAAATTTCAACGGAAAAAGTCTGATGGAGCCCACACAAGATCGGACTTTCCGACAACAAGATCCGATCGCACATTTTCTGTTGGAAAATCTGACTGTGTGCACAGGGCATAACACTGTATTTTTTAGCTGCCCACCATAGGCAGCTTGCTTCCTGGTCTACGTTACATCCATGCAATAAAAGGGCAAAGATTGAACATCTTTGAATAGCCCCTGTTCATACTATCCCATTGTTGTGGCCTGGCCTGGTGTGTCCAAAATGCCCAGCTATTGACTGATATGAGTCATACTAAAGGTATATGGTTTTACTGTAATGCTAGATTTCATCTCTCTGCAAAGGCCTCCAGATGTCTTCATTCAATCCCTCACTTTCTTTTAACCTTGAGAGCCAGATGACCTGGCCTTGGCTGTTTTAGAGACATTATAAACCCTTTGACTGTAAAATGATTATCTTTTGCTGAGAAAAAAATCCAAGTATCCTGTGGCACAATGCTCTGTTCTTTTTGCTCAATCTCCAAGGGAAACTAATATATACCTGTAGTGAGGAATCTGTGGGGTTGCTTCAAAGCTTAGTAAATAAGTTGAAGATTCACTTTACATGTAATACCCAATCACATGAAAAATAAAAAACATCATATATGCTTTCTCATGATTGGATGATGGAAGTCAGCAGACCTTCCCCTCATTTACTAAACTCTGGAGCAAGTGCACTTGCAAAGTACATAGTCTAATTGCCTTTAGTAATTAACCGCAATGTTAATTGTAAGGATTTTTCTAGATAAAGGTTTACATTTAATTAATTCTATAGCATGTGTTTCAATGAAGTATATTTTGGACACCCATCCCTTATACCTTTTATTGTCTCTTTCTTTTTACGAAGAGTGCTCTTCCCTCCTGTTTTTTCCCCTTATCCTGTACATGGCAGTTTGGGCTGGCATATTGCCCAGACCATTATAAAGGATTTTGCTTTCTAAAGAACAATTAATTTGCCTGTGAAATCCCTTATTATATTAAATACACTTATGGTATCCCTGTACATTTTCAAATTAAGTGTGCCAGTATTATTTATGTAGGCCAAGTAATTAGAAAAATAAAAATTTGAAAAATTGAGGCATTAGGCATGCTCATGGCATTTGGATAATATTTTTTGGGCATGACTTGTACACGTAAGGTTTTCAAGGGTTACATTAAAAAGTGTTGCCAATGAACAGACACCACAAGCAGGTATCACAATATGCTTGGTTTTAAATTTGTCAGTCAGACTACCCTCTTCTATGTGCCTCAATTAAACTAGTTTATCTATTTAACTGGAATGTTACTTCCTGACTTATAGGTTAAGTCCAACCAACTGCCCTTTGAAATTTTCCCTATTGGCCACTGAGGCCCTCTATTGGACTTAAAGGTTCCAGAGAGTGGGGCTTGAAGAGAAGTAAGAGATGTCAGGCCCCAGTTACAGAGCAAAACTAGCTTGAAAATCATAAAGATCTGTGTTTTCTGACTAATAAGAGCAATAGTAGGTATTTTGTCCAATCTACTCCTAGGAATTTTACCTCTAAAAGTTAAAAAGTCACTAACATTTTCACCATAAATTCCAGTTTTAAAAAACACAATAAAGTATTCATGTCATATGAAATTATATGGGATATATCAAGCAATACAGTCAAAATCATTTAATTAGGAAAGATTAAATTAAATAAATGTATCCTCCCTTCAGAAGAGAAAAACAACCGTTGGAAATTATAGTGCCATTTGTACTACTAAACAAGATATGAAAAACACCAGAGCAAAATGTAATAATGCATTAAAGTGTTTGTTCAACAATACGAGAAGTCTGCCAAGCAAAATAGGTGAGTTGGAAGCTCTGGTGCATTGAAGAGAGCTATGATGTAATCGGTATTGCTGAAACTTGGCTTCATTCCTCACATGACTGGGCTATTAATATTCCTGGCTATGCACTCTTTCGGACAGACACGGTAAAAAGGAAAGATGGCAGAGTCTTTCTCTATGTGAGAAGTGATCTGTGAGAGAGTTCCTGGTTGATGGAGAGTGTGATGTGGCTGAAGCATTATGGATGGAACTGCATATAGATGCGTGTAGTTCAAAGTTAAATATTGAAGTTTGTTATAGACCACCCAATGTTAACGGGGAGGTGGAGACTCAGCTCCTAGCACACATGGAAAGGGGTGCAAGGGCTGGGACAGTGATAACAATGGGGGATTTTAACTACCCAGAAATTGACTGGAGTAATGGCACTGCTGGGACAGTTAAAGGGCAAAAATTTATAAACCTAATACAGGATAATTTTATGGTCCAGTTTATTGAGGCCCCAACTAGGAATGATCCTCTGTTGGTCCTGGTAATCTCAAACCATGCAGAGCTTATTACTAATGTTCATATAAAGGAACATCTTGGCAGCAGTGACCATAACATGATTTCATTTGATGTTAGCTGAAAGCAAAAAACACATATGGGAAAAATAAAAACACTTTACTTCAAGCGAGCAAATTTTCCAAAGTTGAGGGCTGTCCAGGACTTGGATTGGGAGGGAATATTGGCCTCAATGGGCACAGAACAGATATGGGAATTCTTCAAAATGACTGTTTGTGAAGTCACTGCAAAGTATATTCCCATGAGCAATAATTTTAAAAGGCTAAAAATAAAGCCTATGTGGCTCACGGCCAAAGTAAAAAAAAAAAGCTATAAACAATAAGAAAAGAGCTCTTAAAAAATATAAAAATGAAGGAATGTTACGAAGAATATAAAAGAATATGTAAAAAGGAAATCAAGGACGCAAAAACTCAAAAGGAACGGCAGATTGCAAAAGATAGTAGGACAAACCCCAAAACATTCTTCAAATATATTAATAGTAAAAAGGTCAGGTCTGAGCATGTAGGCCTTTTACAAAATAATCTTGAGTGAGTGACTGGGGACAATGAGAAGGTAAATTTATGAAATACTTTCTTCAGCTCTATGCATACAAAGGAGCATGGGGGAGCTCATGTCCATAATGGGGGTGGTAGTGACACAGCCCCAAATGATCCACAATGGCTCAAAAGGCATATGGTCCAGAAATATTTAGACAGAATAAAGGTGGATAAAGCACCTGGACCAGATGGCATCCACCCATGGATCCTAAAAGAATTGAGCTCTGTAATTTCAAAGCTGTTGCATCTAATTTTTAGGGACTCATTAATGACAGGAATAGTACCACTAGATTAGCGTAGGTCTAATGTGGTGCCTATATTTAAAAAGGGAATAAAGTCTTTACCAAGTAACTATAGACCTGTTAGTTCTTCTATAGTCGGGAAGATACTGGAGAGTTTAATAAAAGACCACATAGATGAGTTGAACTTCCAGTGACCAGTATGAGAGAGTGAGAGCCATAACACCAAATTTAACACACCTGCTCCTCATTCACACCTGAGACCTTGTAACACTAACAAGTCACATGACACAATGAAGAGAAAAAAGGCTAATTGGGCCCAATCTGGACATTTTCACTTAGGGGTGTACTCACTTTTGTTGTCAGCAATTTAGACATTAATGGCTGTGTTGAGTTATTTTGAGGAGAAAGCAAATTTATACTGTTATGCAAGCTGTACATTCATTATTTTACATTGTAGCAAAGTGTCATTTCTTCAGTGTTGTCATATGAAAAGGTATCATAAAATATTTACAAAAATGTGAGGGGTGTACTCACTTTTGTGAGATTTTCCCTTTACGGTCAACACTGAGGACAAGGGGGCACTCTTTATGTAACGAGGAAAAGAGATTTCATCTCCAAATACGGAAAGGTTTCTTCATAGTAAGAGCTGTGAAAATGTGGAATAGACTCCCTGCAGAGGTGGTTCTGGCCAGCTCAGTTGATTGCTTTAAGAAAGGCCTGGATACTTTCCTAAATGTACATAATATAACTGGGTACTAACATTTATAGGTAAAGCTGATCCAGGGAAAATCTGATTGCCTCTCTGGGATCAGGAAGGAATTTTTTCCCCTGCTGTAGCAAATTGTATCCTGCTTTTCAGTTTTTTGCCTTCCTCTGGATCAACTGTATGTGTATATGTGATTGTATGATATATTTTTTTTTTTTTTTTTATGGTTGAACTAGATGGACTATTTCAACCTGACTATGTAACTATGTAAGAGGCATTTTCAGGGTACATCACCTCGTATCACAGTAATAAAATATACAGCGCAAAAATCACAAGCACATATAAACAGCAGCTGAACACTCCAGGTAAATTTACAACACCCCAGATCAGTATAACATAAAAATAGTGCAGTGCTAATTAAAGTTCAGGAGGAAAAAATTCATATAGGAAAGCACACAGAATTCCAAATAAAGTGATGATGTGCCTTGTAAACAATGGACTCCGTGTCAGACGTCTAAAACCTCCACTTTAGACATTCTATACCGCTCATCTCAACGCCAGGACCCCAGAGTTAATAAAGGGTCAAACAGGCTTTCCCATAAAGGACAAATATCCAGGAGCAGTGATCTTCCTGGTGTGGATCTCACAGAGATGCCAGCTGAATTGATACACGGGAATCCCATCAGGTTAATTATATTGCAGATGAACACCAGTTTTTAGATGCAGTGGCTACAATTAGTTTATTTTTTCAAACTTTTTCTCCCTTATTCTCACCTAGTGATTCTTCCAGTGACACACCAGTCCTCCTTGCTTTAAAGGTGAACAGAGAAGTCAAACACCACTTATGAAATGGAGTCCCAGATCTAGCAGAACCCTGCAGCAAGGAGGACCGGTGTGTCACTGGAAGAATCACTAGGTGAGAATAAGGGAGAAAAAGTTTGAAAAAATAAACTAATTTAGCCACTGCATCTAAAAACTGGTGTTCATCTGCAATATAATTAACCTGATGGGATTCCCGTGTATGAATTCAGCTGGCATCTCTGTGAGATCCACACCAGGAAGATCACTGCTCCTGGATATTTGCCCTTTATGGGAAAGCTTGTTTGACCTTTTGTTAACTCAGGGGTCCTGGCGTTGAGCCGAGCGCCATAGAATGTCTGAGGTGGAGGTTTTACACGTCTGACACGGAGTCCATTTATACAAATCACCTTGTATAAATATATAAATGGTCCAAATAGTAAACTGGATGAAAAGTTGTTCACTTCAAAATAATTGAAAAGAGGGCATGCTGTATCTAGAGGTAAACAGCTTTAACCTCTGCTTAAAGTGGTTGTATACTCTTTTATTTTACTTTTACCTACAGGAAAGCCTATAATAAGGATTACCTGTAGGTAAAAAAAAAATATCTCCTAAACCTGTACGGTTTAGGAGATATTCCCCTCGGTATGTGCCGCTGACTGCAGCGGCGCATGCGCACAAGGGGATTCTCGGCTGAAAGTCCGGCAGTGGCTGACCGGCCGGAATGAAATCTCCCGCGCGCATGCGCGGGAGTGACGATATCGCGGCTCCGGCCACTCACAGCGCCGGAGCCGCGATACCCGGAAGAAACGCAGAGGGAGCATGTCAGCTCCCTCGGCGTGGATCGGGCCAGATGTCGTTCTAAGGTAAGTATTTCATAATGAGCTAGTATGCGGTGCATACTAGCTCATTATGCCTTTTGCTTTGCAGGTGGTAAAAAAAAAAAACATTAGCGGGTTTACTACCGCTTTAAGGAAAGGCTCCTTTACTATAGGCTATGTAACTGTGGAATAGGCTTTCACAAGAGCTAGTTCTAGCTATCTCAGTGGATTTTTTTTAAAGCTGGGTGTGTTTATAAGTGTACAATATATAATTGACTCTGAATATTTACATCATAACATCGCAGATTGTTGATCCAATCACCTTAGAGGATTGCGGAGGTTTTTTTTTTCTTGTTGGAGCAAATTAGACCCCAATTTATAAGGGTTTTTGCCATCCTCTGGAACTATGAGTTCAGAATTCTGCATATTCAGGTTTTTAATTAATTCATTCATTAATTAATTTTTAATTGGTTAAACTTGGTGGACATGTGTTCTTTGTCAGCCTGGCTCGCAGCAGTCTTTAACTGAAAGGTTTTTACACCACACAGTGCATATTGAATTAGCTCAGCATACACTGTAAACTGTTGTACCGACAGATTTGTGCTCTCGTCAGTAAAAAGCAGTGGGGATTCAGATAAAATCTTCCAATCACGTGCTTGGCATTTCCCCAGGAAGGAGGTACTTATTGAGGTAATTTACTCCATACACTAGATACTGATGAATGATTACATTACAATTGGCCATATTGAAGTGGTAGGTAAAGTATATACGAATAGGAATCAGTAGCTCAACAAAGCTGATAGTAATATGATGAGAGACTGATTTGGTACTTAGGGGTGTATATTAATGAACACTGATTACCAGGCTCTTATAAATACAACTATGTCGTTTTATAAGTATAGAAGGACATCTACATTAAACTAGCAAGATTTTCTACTTTAGTCCCAAGTTTGATGGGTGGTACATCGAGAAATCAGAAAAATTGCAACCACTGAAGACATGTACCATTACTAAGTTTTACCTTAAATATCTCTAGTAAATCTTAATCCCTGGCTAAATCTACTCATGGATCAAAGTCTGAATCAAGAATAGTAAGGAGTCCTAAACTAATATATCTTAAATACATAAAAAGGCTCTTCAGGGTGTTGAGTTCATCGTTAGCGTTTAAAAAGACTCCTGCTGTGTTACAAAAGATAAGACGCTGAGAGCAAAAGGGGAATTAATGAGAAGACCTTGTGTAGAGGGTGCCTGCACATAAGTCAGAGCTCATTATGGATTAGAATGAAAAAAAAAATAGAAACTAAAGAGGTGATAATTCTAGGTGATGGTGAAAAGGTTTAGGATTTATTTATTCTATTTTACAATTGTTTTGCTAGTCTTCTCCTTTTAGCTGAATTCCATTATCGACTTTTTTGTTATTCTGGTATCTTCCTTCCTGCTTCACATTATCACTGTTATATATTGAAATCTGCCACCTCATTTGGATTTATTAATTGGATTCTTTGACCTACTACTTATTGTTTGTCTGCTGCATGATATCTCCTCGACTTCTTTCAGCAGAAGCTCCTTTTCACAAGCAAGGTTATCCTCCCTTTATGAACTTTATGTTCGAGCACCTCCACATCAAGTACTTGTAACTTGAAATCTGGAAATATTTCATTCTAGAGATTGAAATGTGATTCTTCAAGGTGTTTTAAAATAAATTCTCTCTTGGCTTTCATATGCTAGAAAGCTGTTAAATAAAGGCATGTGTAAGCATGCCATCATAATGTTATAGATTATACATGCATTATTGAGCATTTTTACAGTGCTTGGGAAATCATTGGATGTTTCACCTGCAACACATACCCTATTTTGTATTTTAAATTGTTCTTTGAATTCACAGCCCCTTACTTTTTTTTTCTTTTTCTAATGCACCTTACTGTTTTTTGAACCAATGTACATTTATTTAAGTACATTATATACACAGCACATATATGTTGCACTTTACAGTGTATTTAGCTTTTTTTTAGCAGTCTTTGAAGTTTACAGTTTCTGAAGCTTACAGAAGCAATATAATCTCCACAACATAATCATGCAGATACTGACACTGATGCCCCATACACACGGTTGGATTTTCCGACGGAAAATGTGCGATCAGATCATGTTCTCTGAAAATCCGACCGTGTGTGGGCTCCATTGTACTTTTTCCGTTGGATTTTCCGCCACACAAAATTTGAGAGCAGGATCTAAAATCTTCAAACAACAAAATCCAATCGTGTGCAAACAATTCCGATGGACAATGTGGCACGCATGCTCAGAATAGACTAAGAGACAAAGGCTATTGGCTAATGTCCCAACATACGTGTTTGACGTCACCTCATTCAGAACGATTGGATTTTCCAACAACTTTGTGCAACCATGTGTATGCAACACAAGTTTGAGCCAAAATCCGTCAGAAAAATCAGACAGATTTTGTGGTCGGAATGTCTGACCATGTGTATGGGGCATTAGACATGCAAAGCGTATTAAAAGTCAAACCTTTTTCTTGGATAGTTTTTAGGGAATACAACAACTCAAGTTTTCATTGCGAACTGCATCTCTTTGAGGACAATTCATCCAATGTATTTGTTACTGGCACAAAATACTGTAAAATTAAAAATTTTGAGTGGTCTCTAAAACAAGAATTGAGGTGATTTTCTGTTCTGTTAACCACTGTCTAAGAGGGGATTTCCATTATTTTGAAGATATTTCCTCTAACTTCAGATTCTGTCTATAGTACAGGGAAGTAAAGGGAAATCTCATCAATGGGAAACAGATGGCAAAACTTTAACCATTAACTGCTTTATGCAAAATGATAAAAAAAAGTGTTGACTTTATATACTGTACATTTTAACCTGAGAATATGTTTTTGGAGTTTGTTTTTAAAATCCATGATGAAGCAAGACCTTGATATAAGGTGAATATTTTTGTGCGCTAATCCATAATCTAGAAAAAAGAGCAGTAAACCAGTCATTGGTTTATATATGTTGGGGGTTGTTTTGGGTGCAGGCAATTGTTTTGTAGATGGATTATCTAAGCTTTGTCAGCCCTTATCAATGCTGAGAATAAACAAATCTGCAGGCAATATCTCTTTATGAAAAGTGCAGATATAATACTGTGCTGTGGCCTAGGATAAAGCTGCTAACACAGCAAACAGACAATTGCAATAATGGTAATAAAGTAAAAAATGCAGCACTAAACTTTAAGTGAACAAAGAAGATTGAGTGAATATCACAAATAGTTAATACAAATAATGTAAAACTCTAATGAGATGAATACTCAGTGATTTTGTATGAAAAAATCCTTAAATAAACATTGAGTCCATAGATGAAGTGGATAACGTAGTGAATCAGGATGGCCCTTAGAGGGACATTTGCCAAGAGTTCATAACATCATTAAGACATCCAAAAATGGTGAATAGATACTAAAACAATATGTGAATGTAGTCCACCACCGATAGGATGAAGGCTTACCAGATGGTTTGAACTCAAAAGGACATACGTCCTTTGAGTCAAACAGGCTTGTGTTGGCAAATGCCAAGATGGGAAACATCAGATCTGGAGACCTTTGACACGGAAGCCAAGTGCTTACAAAGTCATTGGGGTAATAATCTCCATAGAAGGTATTTCCAGACAGAAAAATGGATAGTTTCTCCCATATGTTCATATATATATCAAGGAAAGGAGAACAAAAAGGGCCACATAGTGTAATTCCATATAAGAATGTGAAATTCAATGAGGTTAAAAAACTCACATTTGAGAAGAGAAAACAGCGCTTAAGAAATGTGTATGGCAGGAATGGAGACAGTCCTGATGTGTTTCATCTGAATAGACATCATCTCTTTATGTCCATCAGGGCTCTCTGATTCCTCCTGTATTGAAATGTATTGTAACTGTACTGTCTGCACTCATGCTGTAAAGTGCTGCACAGACTGTTGGCACTATATAAATCCTGTATTATAATAATAATAATAATCGACATCAGTCCAGAGAACCTATATCCATATACAAGAGCTATACAGTTTAAGAGGGAATTGATTAGTCTGTTTAACCACTTCCTGCCTGCTATATTCAGAATGACGGCTGGAAAGTGTTCTGGTTCTGTTATCCTGATTGGGAGTCATATGACATCCAACATGATAAACCACTAGTGTGCACGCATCGTGGCAATCAGCAGTGTGTCAGTCTGACACACCACATCGCCGATCTTGGTAAATAGCCTATGATGTAGGCTCTTTACCACATGATCAGCTGTGTCTAATCACAGCTGATCACAGTGTAAATAGGAAAAGATTTTTATCAGCTTTTCCTCCACTCGCACTGACAAGGTGCGAGTAGAGGAGAGCTGATAGGCTGCTCTCCTGACAGGGGGGTCTGCGCTTATAATCAGTGCATTGATTATCAGTGCAGACCCATTGAGGATGCCCACCCATGACCAACATGGATGCCCACCCATGACCACCAGGTATGCCAATCAGTGCCCATTAGGGATGGCACTCTGTGCCAATAAGTGATGCTTGTCAGTGCCTCCTGATCAGTGCTGCCTAACAGTGCCATCTAGCAGTGCCATCCATCAGTGCCACCTGTAAGTGCCTACCAGTGCTACCTATCAGTGCCCTCTATGAGTGCCCCATCAGTGCCACCCTTCAGTGCCCATCAGTGCCACCTATCAGTGCGGCCTCATCAGTGCCTATCAGTCCTGCCACATCAGTGCCCATCAGTGAAGGAGAAAACTTACTTATTTACAAAGTTTTGTAACAGAAACAAAGAAACTCTGAGGTTTTTTTTGGTCATTTTTTATTTGTAGCACAAAAAATAAAAACTCCAGTGGTGATCAAATACCAGCCAAAGAAAGCTCTATTTGGGGGGGGGAAAAAATAAAAAAAATAGCTTGGGTACAGTGGGGAAAGGGGGAAAGTATTGACATGGTTAAAGTACACCCAGGTTTGCCATTCTAGAATACCTTTACACCCACTAAAGACACATATCAGGTTGCATCAGACTATAAAAGATAGCTGACAATATAAGTATTATTACAGTAATTCAATTTTACTCAATGCTAAACATCTGGCTTTAGATTATTCATATAATAATTTACCTTGTTAGGACCATTGTCATGATATAAATAAATAAAAATCTTCACTTAAAATTTCTTCTGTTTAGTCAGATTAGCGTAACCTCTGACACATTCCCCATGATGACATAATGCCACTTATGCAAGTACCGTATTTTTCGCACCATAATACGCACCCCCCAAAATTTTTGGGGAAAAGGTCCCTGCATCTTATGGAGCGAATACTGACCGGGCACCACCCCCCATTGCCGCCGTCGCATCAGAATATCAGCGCTTAGCTTCTCTGTGGAGGAGAGAGGACGGGATGTGAGGCCGATCCTTGCAGGGGCATACCAAGGGGGAGCAGGGGGAGGCGGTCTGCCCCGGGTGCCAAAACATGGGGGTGTCAGTGGCGTTGCTATGGGGGTGCTCTCTGCACCCAGGTGCAGAGACACCCGCCAGATCTGACAACATCCCGAAAGTGACAAGAGCCCTGGCTGTTTTTTTCCCAGACTTAACACCCCCAGCGCTGTGGTCTGGTCCAGTCTCACTTCCTGCTCCTTCCACCGGCAGCTGCTGCTGCAAACTTTATCCCCAGTCCTCCTTCCTAGCTTCTGCCAGGGTGTCTCTGAGGCTGAGAGCCAGCCAACCAGTGGGCATTGTAATAGCAGTGTTCTCCGCTGTCTGAGGTGATCTGGTGATAAGGGGGTGGAAGGTGTGGGATGCATAGTATCCACTGCCCAGTCACCTGAGCTGTTGTGATAGAAGAGGCTGAAGGGGTGTTTGTGTCTGCCTTGCCACCCTAAGCTGATCTGGGAAGGGGGGGAGGTTGCTTTGTTCACCACCACCACCCAGGTATAGTGTAGCTGAGCTGATTTGATGGGGGGTGGTATTGCTGTGTCTCCACCACCCACCTATAGTAGTAGTATAATATTAAATATTTTAGTACACCATTTTGTTCCAGAATTTTTTTTTCTTGTTTTCCTTCTCTAAAACCTAGGTGCATCTTATGGTCAGGTGCGTCTTATGGAGCGAAAAATACAGTATGTTGTAAACTGTTCCTTTGTGAGAGTAAAGAATGGAAACCTGTGAAGCCAAAGACCAAATCCAGTATTTGTCAGCAAGGTTCACTTGGTGGAACATTTTCTTTTGGGCTTATTGCACATGAACATTTCTTCTCTCATTTTTCAGAATCAGAAGATCCTGACTGACAATGGGTTGTGAAACCTTTGCTATGTTTTTAAATACTGTACATTCTACAAGCTATAATGAAACTCTGACTCAAACATGATTTATTATGGTCCCTTGATGTTACATTTTATAAAGTGTCCTTACTGTGGATTATGCATGCTTACCATGGCCTTTTGGATATTTTTTTTCTTCTTGCAGGTGATGCACACCATGTGAACTTTGACAAGTGGGATGACATTTAATTTGATTTTTTTGAACACAGTAAATCCTCAGAATTGGTACGGATCTACAAACAGAAGGCCATTGTTTTCGCTACCTCAGATCCTGCATCCTCATCTGAAACTCCCTGTGCTCAGATGTTACAATCTTGATTGTTTGACAGACACGCTCTGTCTAGTGAAAAACAAAAGTGCACGTAAACCCTAACAATGAACTTCTATTATTTGCTTCCTTTTGATCTGCTAAATATGTCAATGAATATATAGTATTATCTGTTTAATAAGTGCAAAAAAATACTTGTTGATTTTGCCAGAAATCTTGTCAGTTAATAACTTCCTGTGTTCTCTGCCTGTAATATAGGAAACCAGGGTTGGGTCCTGGAAGGGCGATACATGTCCCCACTATTTGAGCTGAGGTCCCTTTAAAGGTGTCAATATAAACACATTTGTGAGTACTCAGGAGTTCTCACCCATGCAGGGTGAGGAGTTCCAGGGTAGTCCAATTAGAGAGGGGAAGAGTATTTTACAGTTGTCTCAAAGTAGGCACAGTAAGTCATCATTTAGGACTTGGAACTTGGAGGCTCATAGAGACTTTTGCTGGCAAAGATCCTCAAAGTCTACAGGGACTTTGGTCCTAAAAGGGTTAACCAACCTGGAGAGGAGGCCCGAAAAACGACTGTTAGAGTACAGGCTGTCCGATGGCTGAGACAGTGTTTACTGAGCTCCTGTGACCTTTACAGCCTCTGAAGC
Source organism: Lithobates pipiens (assembly GCF_037356315.1). Taxonomy (NCBI): domain Eukaryota; kingdom Metazoa; phylum Chordata; class Amphibia; order Anura; family Ranidae; genus Lithobates; species Lithobates pipiens. The sequence continues at coordinate 311,157,718 of NW_027507758.1, read as the reverse complement.
AGCCGCAAATACTAAACCCTGGTGTGGGACTGGTATATCAGTGGTGAGCCATCTTCATTAGCTTTTCATTATTCTAGAATTTGGACTGTTTATGTTTACGTTTTGCTGAAAAAAATCAGGTTGTTTGCCTGATTTTAAAAAACTTCAAAGACTGTTATACTTTTACAAGGGACTAGCTGGTGACCTTGGACTCCCCATATTATGGTGTACACAAGGATGGGTTATGAAGGAGAGTTCTGTATCTCATGAAACGCAGCAGACATGAAGTGGTCAGGGCTAAAAACATACAGTATGCTTTGGAATTAAAAGCCAAAAATATATTGTGTTATTACCCTGTTTCCCCAAAAATAAGACCTACCCTGAAAATAAGACCTACAAGGGCTTTAACTAGGGCTTATTTGGGGGGTAGGGCTTATATTGCAGCCATCACCAACAATCACGCTAGGTCTTATTTTCGGGGAAACAGGGTATGTCAAAGTGGAAAGTAGCAGTACACTATATTTTTAGCACATCAAAAAATAATTCTTTATTTTGAGCTTGTTTAAAGGGTATAATAGTGTACAAAATATTTTTTTTGTGTCTTGGTTACTATTGCCCTTGAGTATGCTACAGGCATGTGCCTGTACCATCTAGTGGTATTAGTTTAGCCAACAAGTTTGGAAATACCCAGAAACAGCTATGAACAATTAGCTTATAACATTTGTTCATTTCCAACAAGATGTTTGAACAGATAGTACCTTGTATCTTTTAGCTAATGCCCTGTTCCTGATATTCTTGCTCCACTTACTCCTTTCTTTTTCTTTCTTCCTTCCTGCTACCCTACTGACTGCCTTCCTGGTTATGACCTGCTTGCTTGTGATTATGCCTGCTGCCAACCATGATCTTTGGCCTGTTACCGTCTCTTCATCTGCCTAACAATATGGTGATTGCCTTTGGTTCACACTTTCTCTAGTGGTCTAAGCCTGAGGTTTGCTTCCTTGGGTATATCAATAGTCCAGGCCTCCTTGAGGGGTGACCCGGTAAAGACTGGACTTTCTCACAACACCAAATAATCCTGCATCATTCAAGGAAGAAGACAGGCTCATCTTTTATATGACAAAAACATTTAAGCTCATTTAAATTCTTACCCTTTTTCTCTTTTTTTTTATCCTGTAGCAAAATATGTTATACATTTTTGTTTTTTTTCCCCCTTAAATTACCCTTTTATCTTAAGGAAAATGTGCTTCCTGCTCTCTGTCTATGCTTTTATGCTGGCATAGCCAAGTAAGGGCAACACAACTCATCACAAGTGTACTTGCATGCTTGTACTATGGAAAAAAAGCGAATTGTGTCTGACTAGTTCAAAAAGGGCGCACTACACAATTTGATCAAACATTGGTGACTGTGGAATTGCACAGTCACATGTAGACATTTAAACAGACTGTTCAACTGCTATAATTGAAAAATAAGGGTTGTCATTACAATGTCTAAATATTTAAATCTGGTAAATAGCACAAACAAATACTTTGTAAGTGCAAATATTAATGACTTCTCAAAAATACACACTAAAACGTTAACAGTAAGATCTGGGTTCAGGTCAAATGTGATTTGGTCCAAACCCAGCCTGTTTGCAAACGGTGGAAGAAAAACTTGCCATATCTAAATCCCCACTACTAAACCGTAAACTGTATATTTGCTCATTGATGTCACCCAGGAACCCCAGGACTGTTGTTTACATTTCAGCTGCACCAGGATTTCAATCATTTAGGGTAGTGCAGCAGTGAAGCATCCTCTTGCACCTCCTGTCCAGCACTCCTGAAGGTGGTGGCCGAAAGCATGAAGGCACAGAATAGCAGGAGTGCCAGAGTTTGCAGACCATCAAATAAAGGTAGCTCACTCTGTTATGGGAACATTTTACAATGAGTTTACGATGAGTGTTATACAGCTTGGCAAATGGAATGGGACATCCTGATGTCTGGGATGGAATGTCCTATTACATTTAGCAAGATGTAATGGAGAACTTTATAGCCATTTAATAGGCAATGGTCTTGGGAATATCACCCAGCATATATATAACACGCATTGTGAACTTATTCTTGCTTTGCCAAAATTGTAATTGTGAATATTTTCCATTGGTTCCTAACATGTTTTTTTTAAAGATTTTAGAACTTAAGATGTAAAATGTTTTTATAAAAAGGAGTATATTGATTTTATTGGTTGCCTTTAAAATCCCAATAGAGGATTCAGCAATTAACTGAAGAGTTTGCAGACCGAGCTGAATCTGTGTTGCAGCCAGATGAGTAGAACTGGAAGCTGAAGATCACCAGGGAGAATCCAGGCAAAGAAGTAACATGGCACTAGATAAGGGGGCAAAGATAGAGTCCAGGAAACAAGCAGAGGTCAGTAACATTTGGGCAGCGTGGTATCAAATCAGAAGGCAAAGACAGAATCCAAAAAACAAGCCAAAGTCAGTAACAGCCATACAGACGGGATAAAAAGCAGAAAACAGTAGCAGTGTCTAGAAAGCCAGCTGGGTCCTACATGGTGAGGCAGAATCAGCAGGTCAGGACAGAAGGAAATGCGTGCATGCTAATATTTTCGAGGATGCAATATTTTTGGTTGTGTGCACACTAGCATGTGTGTCCCGACTTGCTAATGCACGCCCGGCATTATGCACTGAAGTGTGGGCAGCATAATGCACAAGTGCATTTGCTGGCACTAATTTTCTTCTGCTGCTGAAAATCTGGATTTTCCTTCAGGTCTTCATGTTGGCAGGGAGGGGAATCACCATCAGACAGCAAAAATGTAAAAAATCCAGTGGCTATTAAATATCACCAAAAGAATTCTCTAAATGGCTAAAAAAATGATTGAAAGTCCATTTGGTTACAGTGTTACATGAGCGAGTAATTGTCAGTCATACTATCACATCACTTAAAACTGAAGACTGATGTTTCCTGGATAGGAAAGCGGTGTAACATACCCATCCTGAAGTGGTTAAATGGACAATTAGGTTCACTTGGAAAATTATCTGATATATTCCTCATTATAAAGTAAAATTATATGTTGATGATACTAGATTTATTTTACGTTGCATTAGTATGATGTCTGTTAATGAAATTATATACTGGCTACCTAGGTTATAGAGTGACTGAAAGTACACTTGGAAGTGCAGTCGCTGTAGATCCTAGGGGGACATGCAAGGAAAATAAGAAACAGCATATTAGCTTGCACATGATTGGATGATAAAGTCAGCGGAGCTTCCCCTAATTTCAGATCTTCCCCTCAGATCTATAGTGAGTGCACTTTCAGTGCACTTGCAGTTCACTTTAGTGCAAAGTGGATTTGCCTTTAGTAAATAACCCCCATTGTGGTTATGTCTTTGGTGTTGGTCCTTCAGCATAAGGTATGGGGATACTTTAAGTGGTTAAAAAAAGATTTTGAATCCCATTACTCATTGAAATAAAATATTTTTGTATTACAAACATTCAGATCAGATCAGTATTCTTACCTGACTACCAATTTTCTTTTCTTTTGTTCCCCAGTATTGAAGGCGTGTGACCTAGTATAGTTCAAAAATAGGGAAAGAGTGCACGCTTGCTATTCTTATTTTCCTGGGCACCTTGTTGTACTTCCTTTCTAGGGCAAGGGTCTAGTTGAAATGTTTGCCCTTCGCATGTTTTTTTTTAAATTATATGTGTATTTTCATGTGACCTTTAAAGCCCCATAAATAGACCATCTACTCACTAAACTGTAGTATTATTATTCATTTTTGTATTGGTACGTGTCTCCATCAAAGTGTTCAGCTTATGATCTGTTTAAGCTTAGATTGCCTTTTAGCCTTGAAAAGGCCAGACAAATAGCAAGATTCAGTTCCTATGGTCTTTATCTGAGGTTTGCCATCAAATTTGCCATTTGTGGACTTTTCACTCAGTAAATCGACCCTAACCTGGCCTGGTTCACCTATCCCTATTGACCACAGATTGCTATTGTGCATACATAGCTACGCCACAGCACCATAGTTTACCAAAAGTTGATTTCATAGATGGCAATAAAAATTTATTGTTAGAAAAACAGTATCATGTCACATGCATTCTGAAAACTGTGGATAACACTTTACACATAGTTTTAAAGCCGAAAGTCATACCCTGCTTTGTCATAAGCAATATAAAATAGTATCTCAACTACAACCTTTTCTTTCCTTCAAATCAATAATGAAATGAGTTCATTTTGCACAAACATATATCTGGAGCTTCATGACAGTCTAAAAATGTAAAACTGCCTACAGAGGATATGAGTTTATTGAATTTCTTTACTTAACTGTTTTACAGACTATATCCTGAGAAGATGGAATAATCTAATTGTAGTAGGAAAGTAGAATGTGGGATTTTATTTTAATGCTAAAAAGGTCAATAGCTTTGCATCCTAAACTCTTTACTGTCTGCGGTACTACACGTGAGGATCACTAGAATTCCTTCATAAAAATAAAGAGCAGTTTTATAAACTAAAATGGATTTATCCATCTGTTTCATATGAAGTTCTCTGCATTAGTAACTTTAAATATGTAGTGCTCACTAATATACTCTTCATTATAAGAGAAGAGACTTTATTACTTCTTTACATGATAAAATACTGTGTGGCGAGGCACATACCTGACAGAAGCTTAAAGTATATTCAAAGCTAAAACTTATTTTTTCATTTTGGATGCTGTAGGGAATGGAAACAAATTGACATTTAGTTTGCTAAAGCACAGTGTATGCAATTGTCCCTTTTTAAAAAAATATATATTCTCACTCTTTCCTGCATCAGTGCTGCTGATCACCTGTAGCCTCTTTGCAGCCTCTTCTTGTCTGTATTAACTCCAGGGATTTTTGCACAATATTGATCAGCAAGGCTGTCTTGCAGTGCACAGGTTAAGATAGTGTTTCTAGTTAGAGGCTGGGGTGGAGTCATACTTGAGGAAAGATTACTAAAGCAGACAGGTGTGAGAGTGCAGGCCCTAAGGCTGACACAGAGGTAAGCAGACAGACAGGAAATTAAAGGATTACTGCAGATTCATGACACGATCATAAGGAATGACACAAAAAACAAACAAAAAAGGAATAAAACGAAAACTAACACATTTCTCGGCAGTGCACATGTCACTTTAGCTCTTATACTGAGAAAGCAGCTTGAACTGCCTGGTAGCCTGACATCCTGGATAGCTTCGTTATGCAAATATCAAATGTGGAGTAAAACTTTTTCTATCTCTGGCCTCATCCATCCTTCTTATTCCATTTTCACTTGTAATCCCTCAAAGTAAGGTGTGACTATTAAGAATTTGCTGGTGCCATAATAAAAGTGCCTTGGTTTCACAGTTCTCTAGCAGCTTATCAAGGATAAGGGTCCACTATGTAATTTTAGGAGGGACCCCACACCATTTTTTCTTTGTGCAAAGAAGGAAACACTCAGCTGTTTGTTTCCAAACAGAAGTAAATTGCCTGAAACACTCACTTGCAGGCAATTTAAATAACCACTTCATAGGCAGGTTAAAGGCACTCCCCAGGTAAGTTATTTCAATTAATTTTTCAATTTTATTTTTGACCTTAAAACATTTTTGAAATGCTGCCTCCTGCCAAACAGAATATTTTTTTACAATTATTAGGTACATTTTTGTAAATGGTCTGGTTCATACCAGACCATTACCTGAGCATGCAGCCTGGCCAGGCCAGGCCAGGAAAGGGGGGATGGAGTATAAGTGTGCATCCCCCTCCTGAACCATGCCAGGCAACATGCCCTCAATTGTGGAGAGGATACTTGCCCCCAAGTTGATGTGTTGATGAGGACAAGGGCCTCTGCCCAACAACGCTGTCCCAGTGGTTGTGAAGGTGATTTATCAGAATCTGGAAGCTTCCTTTAACAAGGTTACAAGTCCTTAAAAAAAGTCCCCTGATGTAAATCCATAATCAATCACGTCATCCAGCAATGTAGGTCCACATCAATCATGATGAACAATGACCACTAATCCGCAGGAAAAAAAACATGCTGCCGACTTTTCTCGTCGCTTGATGGCGTGGAAAAACAGCTCTGATTCCCTCCACCACTAAAGTAAATCAGTATTAAGTATATAAAATATAATTGTTAATACTTTTAAAGTAAAAAAAGGGGATGCAGATGCCCTCTGAACAAAACGAAAACTAGTGTTAATCATCTTTGACTCAGCCTACACCATATTAATGCACAAAAAATACATTTTTGATATTCAATAAATATTTATTGGGAGCTGTAAAACAGTTATTTGATGTTTATAATCATTTGAATTACTCTTCTGAAACTTTTTTATAGCGAAGTGACTGGCACAGCACCAATCAAAGCTGGCCAGACACTGACTCAAACTGTAGAGAGCATACATCAGTAATAATAGAAGCTACTCCCAAGGACCTTTCCCTGCAGATGCCAAGGAACTGGGAAAGGTTATGTCACAACACAACAGTGCTGCAGAAAGAAAGTATTTAGTGAATTAGTAAAGAAAAAAAATGACAAATAAAGGGGCATGATATAGATGCTTTACGTGAATGAATTATGGCAATTAACACTCCTCTTTTTAGCATCACTTTAACTGATTTCTGTAGTGAAGGATTGCCAATAAAAGTAAAATTATTATTTGGTAAAAAGAAGAAAAAAGCATACTATATTTCCTCTCAAGTTAGCCCTAATAGATATGGGAAAATGAATGTGTCTCTCTAACTTTTCAGTTTCTCATTCCATTATGTTTCATGTCCCATTATGTCTTTAGCAAAGCTACTACACCTTATCTTGGGTCACAGTAGCAAAGCTCCTTTACCAGGATTTTGCCTAAGGGGTATGTTAACATTTCCTGGATGTTTGTTGCTCTGTGGAATCTGAAAATGTGTTGGATGAGTAAAGTAAGAAATGTTTCATAGCTAAAGAAGATGAAATTGAAGATAATTTTACATAATACAAATGGGCTTACACATATTCTGTAATAATAATAATGCTTCTATTATAATGCCATTTCAGTAATAATAGCACTTCTGTTATAGAAACACTATTATTATATATGCTATTATAAAACAAGCAGTGCTTCTTAGAATTGCTTCTGGAAAAAAGTGCTAAATAAGCCAGCTCGTATTATAGAAAATGATTGTAAATTTTCTTTTCTAGGTAAGACAGAATAACTTTCTCTATAAAGTTTTGAAAATCATTTTCTTTTTTGGAGCTCTAACATTCTTAAAACTGTATATAGCTGTTCTTTATTAGTTGCTAGTATTATGTTAAATAAAACTTATAATGACAAAAATACTTGAAATTAAAAATAATTGATTGGCCCCAGAGGTCATTGATACCTACATGCCCACAGCAAATGTAGCTGTGACCGAATATGTTGGTTAACTGAGCAATAACTCAAAAACTCTCTCTCTATATATATACACTATAAGGGTGGGCCAACTAAATATTGAACCCTGTGGACTAAGACTGGGATGCCTTTAAAGTTCATGTGCATGTAAAAGCAGGTGTCACAATACTTTTGGTAAAATTCTATCTATCTATCTATCTATCTATCTATCTATCTATCTATCTATCTATCTACTAAACCTTTCTCCTTAAACTCTTAAAGAAGAACTATGGCTTTTCCATTTAAAAAATGTATGCTGCATCACCTAGTTTCAAAAATACCTGTCCAGAGTGCTTTCACACTGGAGCGGTGTGCTTGCAGGACCAAAAAAAAAAAATCCAGCAAGCAGCATCTTTGCAGCGGTGTGGGAATGGTGTATACTCTGCTTCTAAACCACCCCTGCCATTGAAATCAATGGGCAGCGCTGCTGAAGCGGCTGCAAAGCCCTTCAGCTGCGGCACTTTGCAGGCGGTTTTAACCCTTTCTTCAAGCGGTAGCAGGGTTAAAAGCGACCCGCCAGCAGCCGAAAAGGGTCACTTTGACAGCGGTAACGCGATGCTATACCGCTAACACGGCTGTGCTATCAGTGAGTGTATGTCTCACTCAAGGAAAGTAAAAAAAAAAAATTTGTATTTTTTTAATTTATGAGACCCTTCAATCAGTTGGTAACTCAATCTAAATCCTATTTAGATTACCATACAAAAGCGTTTAGATTTAACCTCCAACTGTCACATAAAATCTCCAGCGATAATACAGGCATAAAAAAGAAAAAAAAAATTAAGTAGCCCACGCAATCCAATTAAATTTATATACTAGAAAAGCTTCTGCTCTAAAAAGGTATTTTTACACTGTATGAAACTATCCAGATTATTACTTTGAGCTGCACTTATCCCTTTACCAAAATTTTTTTTTCCATGTATGAAAGTGCTAATAGTGTTTAAACTTCCAAATTGCATATGCTAACACAATTCATTCAATGCCAAACCACTTACAAATACCTAACATTTAAACTTTCAATTATAAATAAAGTGCTCATATGTGGTTACCATATCATATATACCACACAAAACTTCCCTGAATATAAATCTAAATCCTAAAGTGCATATGTGCAAAAAAGTGTATAAATACAAAAAAACAAAACTAAAAAGTGCATCCAGTGCCACAGTAATAGCAAACAATTGTAAAGAAACAGTCCATAAAGTGGCGTGTGCTTCTGTGCGTGTCTTCCAGCCAAAGATGCCCAGTGCCACCACCACTACCCCTCTGGGGGTTTCACTCACCAACTATTATTTACCCCATATATCAATAAGACAGTCAAACTGCACATAGATATACTCCAAAGCCTCCTTTTATCCAGTCCCACTCTGGAGTATCATGGGAACATCATACCCAATCATAGTAAGCAAAAACCAAGGGAACCCATAGCGTAATATGGTTTATTATAAAAAAATAAAAATAAAAATTGCAATAAAAGGAGTGCACTTAAAAATCTTCGGTGCCTTCCTGGCTGGCACATGGAATTACCTCATTATTACACCATTCTCCAGCCCTTCACAAACTGTCTCCTGCTACAGCCAAATATTTAAAATATTGACTCATCAGTCCAGAGAACCTACTGCCATTTTTATGCATCCCAGTTCCTGTTTTCATTCATGGTTGAGTCACTTAGCCTGGTGTCCATATTTTATTTTTCTGCTTTTTACTTATAGGGCTTTTATGGCACTCTCATTATTTCTTTAATTTGTTACCATAATGCAATTATTATGGCATTACAAATGTAGTTTATGATTGCAGTTGTTCAAGGCTGTTAGAATAGATTATATCCTTGTTGTAATGGTGAGACTAGGCCATAATTAATTTAATATTTATTGACATTATTGTCAGTAGTATACTGATAGTCCCACTGTGGGGCATCCAAATGATAAGTAGGCAGCTTCTAAAGGGTTACTACAGTCACCTTGGTTTGTGAAGGAAATATGTGGATCTATAACCACCCCAAATTGTTTGTGTCTGAAAAGCCAATGTGTTTCAGTTGCCAGATGTTCACCAGGGCGTGAAAAATAAAAACGTGTATGAGGACTCAGGATATGATGAGGTATTATGAATAGTGCGATAATAGAGCACAGCAATGCTCATCAGCTGGTTGGAATATTGCTGTAGAATGTTTACCTGATTATGTTTTTTTAATACATTTACTCACATATTTGTATAATCACATCATTGATTAACAACCATTTTGCCTATCAGAATCATATGCACTGTGATATTGCCTTACAATAAAATATATATTTTTTGAAAATTACAATTCTTTATGTGTACATGTATGTATAAATTATATATATATATATATATATATATATATATATATATATATATATATATATATATATATATATATATATATATATATATATATATACGTATATATGTATCGGTATATATCTGTTGAAAGATTTTTATCTGGTGTTGATGACCCCAGTGATACTTACATCCACCGCACATTGTTAAGTTTGCTCTTTCTTACTGTTTATGATGTGTGCATTTTAATTTACTTTTGTATATTGTATTTCATGTGTGTTCCGCAAGATTTGGCCCAAAGAAAGCACATTTCCTAAAAATGCATTAGTCTATCAGACCAAGAGAAATATCTCTATTGTGAGTAGCTAATGTGCAATTTATATCGGTAAAGCTGCATTTCTCTCTTGTCTGGAATCTGCCTGCATGGCTATTTAGCTTGACAGTCTGACATTGTGTCAAATACCCTCTGTGTTAAATCTGGATGAATGATTCCAGATGGAGCAGGATGATTTTGTATCTGTTAGGAAATTATGCTCTATCCTAGTTGTAACTTTAATTTCGTGTTTTGTTTTTTGTTTTTAATTTTCACTATTAGTAGGAATTATTCCCACATTGCAAGTATGCTAACAATGGTAATGGAAGATGAAAATGTGAATCTTATTTTAATTATGAATTACTTTGTGACTGGTTAAAGCTATACACTGTTAATAATATCTACTGGAATATATTTACACATACTCTTAGTGTTATTAACTTATGGCTGCTGTGACAAAAAGGCACGAGGTTCATGGTAAGGAAAAGTTTTGAGGTAGTAAAATGTGCAATGGTTTTAAATTTTTGGCCACATAAGGTTTTGGCAGTATGCCAGCAATCCCCAATGGAATTTGTTTAATGAAGGAAGTGCAATGAGGGCTTGGATACTTCAGCTGGTAATGTAGAATTCATCTAATTGGCAGAGGATAGTGGTGCAAACTTCTTTGCTTTAATTGGAAAAAGAAAGGGTTTGTTAAAGAATAAAATGGTAGGAGTGCAGAAAGTTTGTTAGTTGAGGAACTACAAGCAGGTTTGTATGAGCCAATAAAAGAACTAAATTTAGGGCAATTTGCTCTGCAAGCTGGTCTTCAGTTTCTCAAGGGATAGGAGATGCAGGGAAAAAAAATGAAAGCAAAAGAAGACTTGATAAAATCACCCAGCTCATACAATCATTATAAACTATAGTTTACTGAATGAAATCTACCCCAATAAATATGATTCTGTTCCTAACGATATCACAACTGAATTCTGGATTGTACTACTGTTTATGGTTCACTTGGGTCCTTCTTAAAGTGTTTCCAAAGGCAGACGTTTTTTTATTTTATTTATTTTTTAATATTAATGCTATATTTGCATCAAGATAAAAAAAAACCTTCTGGGATCAGCCCCCCTTATACTTACCTGAGCCTCATCTCAATCCAGTGATGTGTATGAGAACAGCGGCTCTCCCGGGTCTCTGTTCTCTCATTGGCTTACGCAGGAGCCATTGTCTCAAACAGCAGCAGGAGCCATTGGCTTTCAGTTGCAGCCAGTCAGCCAATGACACAGCAGTGCGGCTTGGGCAAGTGGCTTGCTATTGGGGGCACTTGGCGGGGGGGAGGAGGCAGGCCCAAATGTGGGGGACCCAAAAAGAAGAGGACTGGGGCTACTCTGTGCAAAACCATTCGCTGACCATGGATACCATGTTTGGTGGTATTTAATCACCCCTGTGTTTTTTCTTTTTTTGCGCTATAAATGCAAAAATGCAAAAATGCAAAAAGACAAAGAAAATTCTGTAAAAAATAAAAAGTTTCTTTGTTTCTGTTATACAATTTTGCAAAATAGTAATTTTTCTTCATACATTTTGGATAAAATTTATACTGCTATATATCTTTGGTAAAAAAAGAACCCAAATTGGTGTATGTTATTTGGTTTGTTAACTAAATATGACCCCTTTTTGTAAAGTAGACATTCCAAGGTATTTATTAAGAGGCATGGTGAGTTTTTTGAAGTTGTAATTTTTTCCCACAATTCTTTGCAAAATCAAGATTTTTTTTCACAAAATTATCATATTAGCAGGTTATTTCTCACACACAGCATATGCATACCACAAATTACACCCCAAAACACATTCTACTACTCCTCCTGAGTATGGCAATACCACGTGTGAGACTTTTACACAGCGTGGCCATATACAGAGGCCCAACATGCAGGGAGCACCATCAGGCATTCTAGGAGCATAAATTACACATATAATTTCTTGACTACCTCTTGCACATTTTATGGCCCTGAAGCACCAGGACAATGTAAATGCCCAAAAAAATTACCCCAAATAAAAACGCATTATTTTTTACACAAAGGTGTCCATTTATACAATATTTCTAACACACAGCATGTACCATGTACATACCAAAAATGATACCCCAAAATAGATTCTCCTACTCCTGAGTATAGTGATACCACATGTGTGAGACTTTTCCACAGCCTGGCCACATACAGAGATTCAACATGCCGGGAGCTCCGCCAGGTGTTCTAGGGGCATACATTTCAAATCTAATTTGACTACCTATTACACTTTTGTGAGGCACTGTAGTGGCATGGATATGAGATGGATGAGAGCTGATGTGGCATGGATGAGCATGAATGGGGATGGATGAGCTGTGGTTGGGGATGGTTTAGCATGCTTGAGACATGAATGTGGATGGCTGAGTATAGGTGGGTATGGCTGGGATGATTGAGCATAAATGGGTGTGGCTGATTATGGTTGGGTATGGTTGGGTATGGCTGGGTATGGCTGGGTATGGCTGGGTATGGCTGGGTATGGCTGAGTATGGCTGAATATGGATGGGATGACTGAGCATGAATGTGTGTGGCTGGGTATGGCTGAGTATGGAGGGGATGACTGAGCATGAATGAGTATGGCTGGGTATGGCTGAATATGGATGGGATGACTGAGCATAAATGGGTATGGCTGAGTATGGATGGAATGACTGGGCATGAACGAGTATGGCTGGGTATGGCTGAGTATGGATGGCATGACTGAGCATGAATGAGTATGGCTGGGTATGGCTGAGTATGAATGGCATGCGTGGGATGGCTGAGTATAGATGGCATGCATGGGATGGCTGGGTATGGATGGTATGCATGGGATGAATGAGCATAAATGACATGCATGGGATGGCTGAGTATGGATGGCTTACATGGGATGCCGGAGTATGGATGGCATGCATGGCATGCATTGGGTGGTTGAGCATGGATGTCTGAGTATGGATGGCATGCATGGGATACCTGAATATGTATAGCATGCATGGGATGGCTGAGCATGGATGGCTAAGCATTGATGGCATGCATGGGATGGCTGAGAATGGATGGCATGCATGGGATGCCTGAGCATGGATGGCTTAGCATGGATGGCATGCATGTGATGCCTGAGTATGGATGGCATACATGGGATGGCTGAGTATGGATGGCTGGGTATGGCTGAGTATGGATGGGATGACTGAACATGAATGATTATGGCTGGGTATGGCTGAATATGGATGGCATGCATGGTCAGGCTGAGTATGGATGGCATGCATGGGATGCCTGAATATGGATGGGATGGTTGAGCATGGATGGCATGCATGGGATGGCTGAGCTTGGATGGCTGAGCATGGATGCCTGAGTATGGATGGCATGCATGAGATGGCTGAGCATGGATGGCTGAGCATGGATGGCATGCATGGGATGCCTGAGTATGGACGGCATGCATGGGATGGCTGAGGATGGATGGCTGAGCATGGATGGCATGCAAGGGATGGCTGAGCATGGATGGCATGCACGAGATGGCTGACCATGGATGGCATGCAAGGGATGGCTGAGCATGGATGGATGGATGACTCCCCAAATTGTCACCGAACAGATCTGTGGGCACTACGCATCCAGCCCACAGTTCTGCTGCACCCGATCGCTCCCCTTTCCCCTTGCACTGTACTGATTGGTACAGAGAGGGGAGAGAGGAACTGGTCATGACACTGATCTGTTTACAAGTTATTGCTCCATCTTTTGACGGAGCGATCACGTGGTAAACGGCTGCTGCGGTATTTGCCATGATCTGTGATGTCATAGATATTCCCGGGCATACGCCCCAGGGGGTACGCAGGAGCACGATTCTGGGAGGATGTTAATGTACCAGAGTTATCAAGCTGGTCTGTAGCCATTATTCGGCTATGGCGCAGTTGTTAAGTGGTTAATGTAGAATTCCAGCATCCATTTGAATTTACATGCTGGCCCAAAAGGAACTATATTCATTACACTACACTTCTTATCTGCTGCCAAAATATAAAAAAAGAGTCAACCTACATATTTCTCCACCATTCACAAGAAGCCTTTTTTATTAATGAATACATGGCTTCATATGATTGACAGAGGAGAGGCAGGCAGATGAACACAATTTCAACCTTGGACAATCAGAGTATGCCTTGCATTCATTGATACAAGGATTCTCCTGAATGGCGGAGAAGCATTCAGGCCATCTTTATGGTCCAAATAAACAATTTTAGGACAAATGAAAGCTGGAATTCTACTTTATTATTATTTTTTTTAACAAACTATTCTCTCTTTTGAACCCTCTATATGGTTAAAAACTGTGGATGCCTGACCATATGAGCTTGTTGGACATCCAATTCTAATACCATAGAGAAAAATATGGAGTTACCCCTCCCCATCTTTTGTGGCTATAAAATCCTCCATGTTTTTGAAAAAGCTTTACACTTTTGGAGTATGCAAGTTTGAATATGTGGCCTTTTAACCTAAAGAACATTTTCGAGGTCTGGCATTGATGTTGGATGGGAAGACCTAGCTCGCATAATTCATACAAAGTATTTATTGGGCTTAGACTTGCTCTTTACAGGCAATTCAAGTTCCTCTGCACCAAACTCAATATTTTGAAGGAGTGTCCATATTCTTTTGTCCATATTGTCACATGTCCACCAATCTTGAGCATATATTTTATATATTCCTAGAACAATTTGGTATCTATTACAAAGGCAGATGAATGCTGGGTAAATTGGTTTGGCCATTTGTGTCATCTGCCTCAATATTCATTATGCCTTGAAATGTTAATTTGCTACACAAGAACTATAAGAGGAAAATGTGTTGCCTGATGATAAATTAACATTACATCCAACTCTGTTAGAAAAGAAAATGTTACCTCCCTCTCTGAAGCTGGAGCTCTTCTCATAACTTCACTACAGCATCCTAATGGGTGAAGCCAGGAAATAAAAGAAATTCTCCCCAAAAGCACAAAACTTTGGCAGAGGTGTTAAACTATTCCTTTCTCCATCTAAAGCTTAAAAAAAGTTTTTTTTTTTTTTTTAATGGCTTTAGATATACTTTAAACCTATGGCAGGATTTTATTAATGTGTCCCTATAGGGGAGATTCCCCCTGCTTTCTGACATACTCCGTCACACCTTAAGGGCCGGTTCACACTGCAGGCGAGGCGAGGCGACTCCGACTTGCCTCGCCGCGACCTGCATAGAAGTCAATGCAAGTCGCCCCGAGGTCGCCCAAAAGTAGTACAGGAACCTTTTTTCTGAGTCGGAGCGACTCGAGTCGCTCCTCTCAGAACGGTTCCATTGTACAGAACGGGGGCGACTTGCGAGAGCGAGGCGAGGCGAGTCGTGTCGCCTCGCATCGCCCGCTGTGTGAACCGGCTCTAACCCTGTCTCCTTCATTTTGGAAGCCTAAACAAAAATATTATCTTGAGAGATGTTTAAAAATCTTGTATTCTCTAATAAAAATGTATCTCTTTTTTTTGTTTTGGTTTCCTTTTAATGATTTCCCCTCACTTCTTGCCCCAATTAAACTGGAACTGGAAGTAAGGGGAGCACTACCAGGTCCAAAAACTTGACAGGGGTTATAACTATTACCTATTCTAATTTAAAAAAATGAATACTTTTGGGCTGGAGCTGGAAAAAAAAAAAAAGTGAAGGCTACCATTGTTGATCTCCTTTTACTTGCTTGGCTTTCTCTGACTTTCCAACTTTAGTTTCACAATCCCAAAACAAATATGCAGCTATGGAAAGTCAAAGGAAAGTCAGTAATTGGGATCTACATAGTGAACCCTTTGGATCAGCATACGATCCAGGCCATTACCATTTTCAAAAAGGAAATTTAGCAATGACAGGTCATATATTTTTGCACTGCAAGCTTTCTTTAAAGCCACTGTTGGTAGATTAATTTCATTATTATTTAATTAATTCTATAAATACAGTAAGACATAATAATAAAACAGTTAATCGGGTCATTGTTATGCTTCGTACTACTATATTTCCCTCTAAATATACTAAACATAGACAAATGTATATTTTTTTTATATAAATTTAAAATGGAAATAGTTAAAAACCTTCTAAATGATACAGAATAAATTAGGGTTATATTGCCAGCTTTATGTGTGATAGTATGTTTCTGTAACACTTAAATGGTAATGGTTTTTTGTGTAAGCTGCCATATTTGGCCCTTGTTTTGCACTCTCACGAACTTGGCACGGAGCCTGTGTCTGCTGGGAGTCTGTCCTTTTAGGTTTTCATGCTTTGACTTAAGTGATGTGTGGAGATTAGCCAGGTGAATAGGTTAGGTTAATTGAGGCTGTGGTTGGAGAACTCTCATATCTATTTATCTGTATCATGGAAATATAGATGAGCAATTTCATTGTGTAAGATGTTATTATTCCCATGCATTCTTTTATTGTTCAATCCATGACACACATTTTGAACAAGTGGGATCTTATGGCTTTCTCATCTATCAATGCAATAATCAATGATTACGCTGAAATATATGTAAAAAAACTGAAACTAGCTTAAAATACTATATGGTCCTATTAATTATTTTACCATGTCCTCTGCATATCAGTGTTGTAGGGTATGTAATTTACCTTAAGTTATTTCTGAAGTAATTTTTTTTATGAAGGAACTTTAAAAATTATTTGAAAAGTGTGTTCTAGCTTGGCATGAAATACTTTGTCCACAGAAATGGATGGCCACAAATTCAGATATGGTTTCCCATCATTTATGTGATTGACAAATGTCATCCTTCTATTGCTTCTGACCAACAGAAATATAGTTGCATGCGCCAATAAATAAGCATTATATATAGTTTACAGAAGTCTTCAAATTTAGTAACTCTTGAGGAAATCACAGACCATTACTGAACTGTTCATTTTTCCAAATCACTAAGGGCCAGTTCGCACGTGAATTGCACAGTACTCAGTGTGGAGCAATTTTCCAATGAGTGGGTTAAAATTGCACTGGATTGCACTAAAAGTAGTGCATGCACTACTTTTCAAAAATGCACTGTACAGAATCACATGGAACTGCACTGTGTTTGCAATCTGTGTTCGGGATGTTGTTATTGACACCCGCAGCAGATCGCACACCCAGTGAGTTTTGAACACGTTGTGAGAAATGTGCATTGAAAACAGGCTTCCTTGTGTGAACAAGCCCTACATCTAAACCTACCCCTTAGCATGAACCCTCTTCTAACCTTAATGTTAAGCTATCCCTAAATTTTATAATATTAATCACAGTAATAAAAGATTGCATCTTTAATGCTATATTATTCTCTGAACATATGTAAACATGTAGGAAAGTAGAATTTTGTGCCAAAGGAAACATTTTGTAGTACGGTAGCTCTTCTAAAGACATTTATTAATTAATCAGAAACAGATAGCAATTTATCTGATCCCCAGAGAGTAGGTAGGTTGCACATAAGCCATGCTGCCTTCCCACACCCCCTACTTGTCTACCAATGGAGTGTCAATGCCTTTTGCCACCAGCTGGTGCTGTGAGTGTGGACAATTTTCAAGGATGACCTACCATTTACTGAATGACCATTTATTCAAAGTTGCTCTAAATCTTTAATGAGACGACTACTTACTACAACTTTAGAGAATTAATTATCTTCCCAGAATCTTCTCTCCCCTAGGTCTGATCTCTTCCCTCACCTTGTGTTGTCTCAGAATCTCCTTAGGAAATCAAATGTGTAGCAAGTGCCCTGCATATCCCGCTGCCTGGACAAGCTGGCCAAGATTAATCTGTGAGTGAGAAAAGTGCCTGTCAGTTTCTGAGGGGGATATTTCCCCCCTCCCTTTTTTTCTCCTCACAGAGACACACACAGACAAACAGGGCTGCTCACTTTGCATCCTCAGCTGTCCCTATTGGCAGGAGGAGGACAGCCATTGAAAGAAACAATTACAGGTGCAAATCTGTAGAACTTTAACAAGTAGCTGCTGCAAAGGATTCCTGAATGTGTAGTCCCCATCTAAAATGGCCCCATAACTTTCTATTGGGACAGAAATACCAGAGACAGCCTGCTTTAGGAAACAGGAAACTAAAGACTCCATCTTGCTTATCTGGGGGTATTTAGACACCAAGAGGCAAGAGGAAGAGACGGGACCGAGGGGAGAGGGTATGCCTCCCAAGTCAGTCCACTGTGTGATTTCAGGCATCCACAACCAGGCAGGACATTCAGTCTGAGAGAGGGGGATCCCGGGTGCATATCCAGATACACCGGCACCAATGTGTGAAGTGTTCCTGTGTGAAGTGACCAGTTGGGTCACTAGAAGTGCCTGCCTGTTCCAGGACATTTTGTTTGGGCTTTGACCGCAGGATTGGGTGAAAGGGTTTTTGCCCATTTGCATGAAACAAGGGCAGATAGAGTTGTATGGACACTGTATACAGACATTATTGCTCTTAGTCACCTTGCGGACACCTGTAGTGCCTCATCACACAAGGCCATTCAGATACAGAGACCCTATATACAGACTCCATTTTCCAGTTTCTGAGGGGGATATTTCCCGCTTCCCTTTTTTTCTCCTAACAGAGACACACACAGACACACAGGGCTGTTCACCCTGCATTCTCCCTTGTGTCCCTATTGTCCCTTCTTCTCTTCTCTCACTGAATCTAATGTAAAGTAAGCGGCGCTCACAACGGCATCTACCCACTCTCAAATTCCTTCCATGTGCTCCGATTGGCAGGAGAAGAGTCAATTAAAGGAGCCAGTTTAAGGCGCTAATCGGGGGGAATTGTAACAAGCTGCAATGGATTTTGGGCGATGTAGTTCCCTCACCAAATGGCCCCATAGCCTTGTATAGAGACAGGAACTACTAAGACCAGCATGCTCTGAGAGCAGAAAAGGAGTGACTTCATTTTGTTTTCCTGAGGAGATTCTCAGAATTCATGAGGCGGAGGAAGAGATCAGACCTAGGGGAAAGGTTCTGCCTCCCAGGTCATTACACCACATGTTTTCAGGCATCCACAGCTAGTCGGGACACCCAGCTTGAGAGAGCGGGGATCCCAGGTGCACATCCAGGCGCACCTACACCAAAGGTGAAGCGTTCCAGTGTGAGATGACTAATCAAATCTCCAGGGGAGCCTGCCTGCTTCAGGATGTTAATTTTGGGCCTTGACCACAGGATTAGGTGAGAGGGTTTTCGCCCATTTGCAGGAAACAAGGACACTGCACACAGATTCATATGGACACTGTATACAGACATCCTTGCTGTTAGTCATCTTGCTCACACTTGTAGTGCCACAGGGCTAAAGAATAAGGCCATCCATTCATAAAGACACTGTATACAGACACCATTGTCCTTTCAATATAATAAAACACTTGTGCTTGGATATACAGTGCCTTGCGAAAGTATTCGGCCCCCTTGAACTTTTCAACCTTTTGCCACATTTCAGGCTTCAAACATAAAGATATAAAATTTTTATTTTTTGTGAAGAATCACCAACAAGTGGGACACAATTGTGAAGTGGAACGAAATCTATTGGATTTTTGAAACTTTTTTAACTAATAAAAAAAATAAAAAGTGGTGCGTGCAAAATTATTCAGCCCCCTTGCGTTAATACTTTGTAGAGCCACCTTTTGCTGCGATTACAGCTGCAAGTCGCTTGGGGTATGTCTCTATCAGTTTTGCACATCGAGAGAAAATTCTTGCCCATTCTTCCTTGAAAAACAACTGGAGCTCAGTGAGGTTGGATGGAGAGCATTTGTGAACAGCAGTTTTCAGCTCTTTCCACAGATTCTCGATTGGATTCAGGTCTGGACTTTGACTTGGCCATTCTAACACCTGGATACGTTTATTTGTGAACCATTCCTTTGTAGATTTTGCTGTATGTTTGGGATCATTGTCTTGTTGGAAGATAAATCTCCATCCCAGTTTCAGGTCTTTTGCAGACTCCAACAGGTTTTCATCCAGAATGGTCCTATATTTGGCTGCATCCATCTTCCCCTCAATTTTAACCATCTTCCCTGTCCCTGCTGAAGAAAAGCAGGCCCAAACCAGGAGGCTGCCACCACCATGTTTGACAGTGGGGATGGTGTGTTGAGGGTGATGAGCTGTGTTGCTTTTACGCCAAACATATCGTTTTGCATTGTGGGCAAAAAGTTTGATTTTGGTTTCATCTGACCAGAGCACCTTCTTCCATATGTTTGGTGTGTCTCCCAGGTGGCTTGTGGCAAACTTTAGACAAGACTTTTTATGGATATCTTTGAGAAATGGCTTTCTTCTTGCCACTCTTCCATAAAGGCCAGATTAGTGCAGTGTACGACTGATTGTTGTCCTATGGACAGACTCTCCCACCTCAGCTGTAGTTCCCTGCAGTTCATCTAGAGTGATCATGGGCCTCTTGGCTGCATCTCTGATCAGTCTTCTCCTTGTCTGAGCTGAAAGTTTAGAGGGACGGCCAGGTCTTGGTAGATTTGCAGTGATCTGATACTCCTTCCATTTCAAAATGATCGCTTGCACAGTGCTCCTTGGGATGTTTAAAGCTTGGGAAATCTTTTTGTATCCAAATCCGGCTTTAAACTTCTCCACAACAGTATTACAGACCTGCCTGGTGTGTTCCTTGGTCTTCATGATGCTCTCTGCGCTTTCAACAGAACCCTGAGACTATCACAGAGCAGGTGCATTTATACAGAGACTTGATTACACACAGGTGGATTCTATTTATCACCATCAGTCATTTAGGACAACATTGGATCATTCAGAGATCCTCGCTGAACTTCTGGAGTGAGTTTGCTGCACTGAAAGTAAAGGGGCCGAATAATTTTGCACGCACCACTTTTCAGTTTTTTATTTGCTAAAAAAGTTTAAATTATCCAATAGATTTCGTTCCACTTCACAATTGTGTCCCACTTGTTGGCGATTCTTCACAAAAAATAAAAATTTTATATCTTTATGTTTGAAGCCTGAAATGTGGCAAAAGGTTGAAAAGTTCAAGGGGGCCGAATACTTTCCCAAGGCACTGTAATATGACAATGGAGTAGGGCCGCAGCTGTCCAATATTGTCCTCACTAATTGGGCAAATTTTTTTTAATAGTGAATAGACAGTGCTTTCTCCTCCTTAACATTAATTCCTCTAATGAATAAACCCATATAGAATTTCTTATATAATTAACACCTGGGATGAATTAGTGTGGCATGTAGCTATGTGTCATGGTTACCAAATCATTGCTTACATACATACATAATAATTGTGAACCAAATACCACATGGTAAAAACAATATTAAGTGACATTAGTTAAAGTGCATAATGTGGTGATGATAAACAGTCCTTGGCTTTGGTGCCTGTAGGTCTTTTAATGGGGACCAAACCCAATGTGGTGTTCTCTGGTACTCTCCCGTGTCTCCTTTGTAATGTATTGCTCCATCTATAGCTCCAGGGCTCCAGGGATAAACGGTGTGCCTCATTTAATGAAGGAAAAAGAAAACTCCTCATAGAGTAATTTCTTCAGGTTTAATGGTAAAAACAGCTTACAAACATTTAAAATACTGTCATGGTGACAGAAACCAATATTGGTGTAAAAATCAACGGCCTGTGCTGATATGGAGACGTGGTCCCTATTCAGCTTGTAGATCATGTTCCACTCTCCTGGCCATAAGTGATGTATAAGAGAGTCATCTTGACGCGTTTCGTCATAGTTTAACCTTGCTGAGGAAGATCCTGCATTTTTTGATAATCCGGACCAGTTGTGTTGTTTGGCCCTGCTTTTCAGGAGTTTAAGTGCACCAAGGAGAGTTGCTAGCTCAAGATACAAAGCCTCATATTTCCTCAAAGGAACTGAAGCTACAAGTGCCATATGGGCTTGCACAAACATACTCATGAAGTGAGTGTGCGGGGCAGTTTATCTGGAAAGTTAAAACATTAAATAGTTTTTATGCTAGAAAATTACTTAGGAAAATATATATGTTTTGAAGGTTCTAACACTCTAGAGAATAAATATTTATATTGTGAAAGATGATGTTATTTCGAGTAAATTTATACCCAATATGTCACACTTCAAAATTGCTCACGCTCATCGAATGGCGACACATTTTTACCCTTAAAAATCTCCATAGGTGACTGCAGGGACAGACATCCAATACAGGTGATCAGATCGTTGGGCTGCACCAAGGAATCAGGGACAAACAAGTAAATGAAAAAAGTATGTTTATTAACGATAAGGACACACGTGCAAACTAAACAGCAAACCGTACACAAGTGCAAGACAAAGCAAACCCCAAAACCACCTAACTATCTAACTAGCATATATACACGAGCAAAGGATACAAACATGGAATAAACAAGGCAGGGACAAAAGCACAGGGGAACAGAAGCCAGGTATAAGGAAGTCGACCGTAAAGGGAACAGGTAAAAGGGAACAGGTCTTCAGGACAAAAGCAGATAACAGGGAACAGGTCTCAAAGACAGGATTTACGGAACAGGGTCCAGGAAAAGCAGGAACACGGCAGGTACAGGCAGGGACAAGGCTAGCAGAGGGAATTCTGAAGCATTAAGCTTGCATTCAGGGCGTGTTTATATAGACCAGCAGACTCAACAGGTGGGCTTGAAAGCTGGTCGGTAGTCCAGGCAGGGAGACACCCGCTGTGGCCACCAGAATTAACTAATTAATTAATTAACCACAGAGTGTAACAGTGCCACCAACAGGTGAAACCAGTAAAGACACCATTCCTCCCAGTTCCCCACCTCCTTAACGAGTGGCATTCGGATGCTCCATTCAGCCCTAGGTACGACAGTCTGAGTGGGTAGAGAAACACCCTAAAAAGTTTCCCCACTGAGTCTGGGGACTTCTTCGCACCTCCAAGGCCAAAGTCCTTTAGTTCACTGGGGGACGTGCCACCAGAGTCTGAAAATAGGACACGCACCCCACCACCTGAGTCAGGAAGTTTGGATCCAAAAATGATAATTAGCAGGGCAACGGGCAAGAACCCATCGGAGGCGGACTACACAGGGGCATTACATTCAAGCTGGATGACACATCGGCAAGATGGACATTAATCAGGAAAACATCAGCAGCAAGCTTGGGCAGCAAGAACAGGATTAGCAGGCACCATGTCATCAGGCTGAGCAAAGGGCATCGGTCATCAAGCGGGGCACCGGGTTATCTGGCTGGGCAAAGGGCACCAGGTCATCTGGCTGGGCAAAGGACACCGGGTCATCAGGCTGGGCTGCAAGCTCCAGGTCATCAGGTTGGGCAGCAGACCCCGGGTCATCAGGCTGGGCAGCAGGCAGAGGCACTTCAAGCTGGGCAGCAGGCAGAGGCAATTCAAGCTGGGCAGCAGGCGCATAAAACTGGGTAGCAGGCAGAGGCACATCAAGCTGGACAGCAGGCACATCAAACTGGGCAGAGGACACTTCAAACTGGACAGCGGGCAGAGGCACATCAAGCTGGGCAGCAGGCAGAGGCACATCAAGCTGGGCAGCAGGCAGAGACACATCAAGCTGGGCAGCAGGCAGAGGCACATCAAGATGGGCAGAAGCTCATCAAGCTGGGCAGATGTACATCAAGCTGGGCAGCAGGCACATCAAGCTAGGCAGTGGGCACAGACACATCAAGCTGGGCAGAGGGCACAGGCACGTCAAGCTGG
The DNA here is from genome assembly GCF_037356315.1 of Lithobates pipiens. Taxonomy (NCBI): domain Eukaryota; kingdom Metazoa; phylum Chordata; class Amphibia; order Anura; family Ranidae; genus Lithobates; species Lithobates pipiens. The sequence continues at coordinate 311,134,120 of NW_027507758.1, read as the reverse complement.
GCAGCAAGCACATCAAACTGGGCAGCAGGCACAGGAACATGAAGCTGGGCAGCGGGCACATCAAGCTAAGCAGCAGGCACATCAAGCTAGGCAGCAGGAACAGGCACTTCAAGCTGGGCAGAGGGCAGAGGCACATCAAGCTGGACATCAGGCACATCAAACTGAGCAGTGGGCACATCAAACTGGGCAGCAGGCAGAGGCACATCAAGCTGGGTAGAGGCACATTAAGCTGGGCAGCAGGCAGAAGCACATCAAGCTGGGCAGCAGGCAGAGGCACATCCAACTGGGCAGAGGCACATCAAGCTGGGCAGAGGGCAGAGGCACATCAAGCTGGGCAGCAGGCACATCAAACTGGGAAGCAGGCACAGGCACATCAAGCTGGGCAGTGGGCACATCAAGCCAGGCAGCGGGCACAGGCACATCAAGCTAGGCAGCAGGAAAAGGCACATCAAGCTGGGCAGAGGGCACAGGCACATCAAGCTGGGCAGCAGGCACAGGCACATCAAGCTGGGCAGCCGGCACATCAAACTGGGCAGCAGGCAGAGGCACATCAAGCTGGGCTGTGGGCACAGGCACATCAGGCAGGGCAGTGGACAGAGGCACATCAGGCTGGGCAGCAGACTATGGGTCATCTGGCTGGGTAGCAGGCTTCGGGTCATCTGGCTGGGTAGCAGGCACAGAGTCATCTGGCTGGGTAGCAAGCCCCGGGTCATTTGGCTGGGTAGCAGGCTCCGGGTCATCTGGCTGGACAGTAGACACTGAAACATCAGGCCGGGCAGCGAGCACCGTATCAGCAGGCTGGGCAACGGGTTCCGGCTCAACATGCTGGGTAACAGGCACCGGCCCAGTAGGCTGGGTAATGGGCACTGGCTCAGCAAGCTGGGTAACGGCCCAGCAAGCCAGATGACGGATACTGGCTCAACAGGCTAGGTGACCGGGACGGTCTCTGTGGGCTGGTTAATGGGCACCAGCTCCGCAGGCTGGATAATGGGCCCTGCCACAGCAGGCTGGGTAATGGGCACCAGAAATTCAGGCTGGCATGCAGGCACCGGAACTTCAGGCTGGGATACGGGCACCGGAACTTCAGGCTGGGATACGGGCACCAGAACTTCAGGCTGGGACACAGGCACCAGAACTATAGGCTGGAAGACAGGCACCGGAACTTCAGGCTGGGACACGGGTATTGGAACTTCAGGCTGGGACACTGGCACTGGAACTTCAGGCTGGGACATGGGTATCGGAACTTCAGGCTGGAACATGTGCACTGGAACTTCAGGCTGGATCGGATCAGCTGGTGTGGAGGCAGGATTGGATACTGGCATGATGGTATGGGTTGGGATAAACTTCCACTTCTTTTTGGTTTTAGCTTCTGAGGATTTGTGTGTGGTTACAGGGCTGTAGGTAGTGGATGCAGCTGGTAGAAGTGAAGAGCGGAAGGATGGTAAAACAGAGGGAGCAGATTTTGCAGGGAGATTTAGTGGAACTGATGGAGGCAGCTGAGAAGAAGCAGGAGGGTTAAAGGCAGGGTAGGTGCAGCAGGAGGAAACAGTGTACTGATACTTCATCAGTAGAAGGGTGTATTGGGTGGCACCTGTGGTTGTTGGGGGTAAAGGAGAGGAAGACATTCCAACAGGCTGGTATCTAGCCACAGAAATGGGTGGTTGGGAGCTGGCAGAGTCTGAGTGCAACAAACTTGACCAGGCCTGTAATAGTGATTGCACTAAATCAGGTTTGCACATTGCTCGTCTGACCAGAGACTGCACTGAATCAATACATTCTGCAACCACCTGTTGAGGACAAGTTGAATAATGTTCAAAGAAAAAGGCTTAGTCCTCATCCAATAGCTACACCAAAGACTGTACATGAGCTGCACTAAAAGGGGATGTATAGTCATCACCTTCCCTAGAGGTATCAGACAGTGCCAACTCAGCACAGATCTGAATCAATCGTTGCACGTCTTCAAACACAAAACTGCCTTGATCAATAAAAACATGAGGTAGATGGATGCATTCTAACAATTGTTCCCTAGTGTATTCACCCAATGTCTGATAACAAAAATCTCTGTCAAAATCTTTGTTGCCAGGAGCAATAAATACAGAATGTCTTCCAGCTGCATATTTCAACAATAGCAAGTGCTCAGGCCCAATTCCTAAGGGCAACCTACCTGATTGTACGGCTTCAGAATTCTGACAGGGATGCTATACACAGACATCCAATACAGGTGATCAGATCATTGGTCTGCACCAAGGAATCAGGGACAAACAAGTAAATGAAAAAAGTGCAAACCAAACAGCAAACCATAAACAAGTAAGCAAGTGCAAGACAAAGCAAACCCCAAAACCACCTAACTAACTAACTAGTATATATATACACAAGCAAAGGTAACAAACATGGCATAAACAAGGCAGGGACAAAAGCAATAGGGGAACAGAAGGGAGGTATAAGGAAGCCGACGGTAAAGGGAGCAGGTAACAGGTCTCAAAGACAAAAACAGGTAACCGGAAACAGGTCTCAAGGACAGGATTCATGGAACGGGGTCCAGGACAGGCAGGGACAAGGCTAGCAGAGGGAATTCTGAAGCATTGGGCTTGGGTTCAGGGCAGGTATATATAGACAAGCAGACTCACAACAGGTGTGTTTGAAAGCTGGTTGGTAGTCCAGGCAGGGAAACACCCGTTGGTGACCACCAGAATCACACCCTTTGGTGCTGAACGTAACAGTGCCACCATCAGGTGAAACCAGTAATGACACCTTTCCTGACAGCGACGTTTATAAAAAATTCTACAGCTTGTATGTTTTGAGTTACAGAGGAGGTTTAGGGCAAGACAGCACCCCTACAAATGCCAAGATGGACCCCGTGGCTGCGACCCAGTGGTGTCGTAAAGAAGGTGCCAGCCCAGAATCAAGCCTAGTGATTTAACTCCCTAGGGAGGCCTGGACTGAAGAGCAGATTGGTCAGGGTCCAGTGTGCAGATAGCCGACCAGGCTGAGTTTTGTCTAATCCAATCACACATATCAGACAGGTGTCCGGCACGTACCACAAAAAATAAAAATATGAATCCATTCTGGATAAATATATTGGGTAAAAGAAGTATTGAAAACATCACCATTTTTCTAGGTAAATATATTTCTAAGCCTGTTATTTACATGAAATTTTCACCACATGTCAGTAACAATCCATGCAATCCATACATACAAAGGTTCCAAAACAAATAAGTTTGGAAGTTAGGTTATGTGTAATGAAATGGAATGACACAAGGAAAAAGTATTGAACATGCTAACTGAAATTTATTTAATACTTATTACAAAATCCTTTGTTGGTAACGGGAGCTTCAAGACACTTCCTCTATGGAGAAACTAGTTGCATGCATTGCTCGGGTGTAATTTTGGCCCATTCTTCCACACAGTCTTCAAATCTTGAAGGTTCCGTGGGCCTCTTCTATGGACTCTGACCTTTAGTTCTTTTCATAGATTTTCAATTGGATTCAAGTCAGATGATTGTCAGGGCCATTCTAGCAGCTTTGTTTTCTTTCTTTGAAACCAATTGAGAGTTTCCTTGGCTTTGTGTTTGGGATCATTGTCTTGCTGAAATGTCCACCCTCATTTCATCTTCATCATTCTGGTAGATACCAGCAGATTTTGTTCAAGAATGTCTTAGTACATTTTTCCATTCATCCTTCCTTCAATGATATGACGTTTGCCAGTAACATATGCTGAAAAAGAGCCCCACATCATGATGCTCCCACCTCCAAACTTCACTGTTGGTATGGTGTTTTTGGGCTTATGTGCAGTGTCATTTGACCTCCAAACATGCTGTATATTATGGCATCCAAAGAGTTACATTTTGGTCTCACCTGACCTGACTATATTCTCCCAGTATTTCATAGGCTTGTCTAAATGTTGTGCAGCAAACTTTAAACAAGCTTCAACATGCTTTTTCTTCAGCAATGGAGTCTCGTGTGGTGAGTGTGCATACAGGTCATGGCGGTTGAGTGCATTACTTATTATTTTCTTTGAAACAATTGTACCTACTAATTCCAGGTCTTTCTGAAGCTCTCCACAAGTGGTCCTTGGCTGCTGGATAGTTCTGATAATTCTTTTCACTCTTCTGTCAGAAATCTTGCGAGGAGCACCTGGTCGTGACCAGTTAATGGTGAAATTATGTTCTTTCCACTTCTGGATTATGGCCCCAACAGTGATCACTGGAATATTCAGAAGTTTAGAAATCCTTCTGTAATGAGTCCCATCACTATGCTTTGCAACAATAAGGTTGCAAAGGTCTTGAGAGATCTCTTTGCCTTACGCATCATGAAATGTTTCTTGTATGACACCTTGGTAATGAGACACCTTTTTATAAGCCATCAGTTAAGACTGAACCAGCTGATATTAATTTGCACTGATAAGGGGCAAGGTTGCTTTCTAATTACTGATAGCTTTCAGCTGGTGTCTTGGATTTCCATGCCCTTTTGCCCCTCCCTTTCTTCATGTGTTCAATATTTTTTTCCTGTGTCATTCCATTTTATTACACATAACGTAATTTCTGAACTTATTTGATTTGGTTTCTTTGTATGTATGGATTGCATGGGTTGTTACCAACATGTCGTGAAAATTTAATGTCAATAGCACCTGTAGAAATGTATTTACCTAGAAAAATGGTGTGTATATGTGTGTGTGTGTGTGTGTAGAGGGGGTTGCGGACCCCCCCTTTCTCATGCTGCTACACAGAAAGTTTCACTCACTGGGATCGTTGACTGCTCTGTTCCCTGCCCATTAAAAGAGAACTAATTACCAGAAGGAAGCAGGGCATCATGGGACATGTAGTCCCGATGACAAGCAGCCTGAAGGGGGCTCCACAGGGGGCAGACTACAGTCTCCAGCAGGCCAAGCAAAGGGAAGGAGGAGAGCAGAGTCAGATACATTATCTGTGACTGTCACTATCTACTGATACCATCAGACACTAAGTTATTAGGATTCACACGCCCAGTTGCATAGTTATTCAATCACTGCCTGCAGGCCTTTAGACTGCCTTAAAGTGCCCCAACAATAAGAGCTCCAATGACTAAAAGGACCCCTTATTCTTACTGCCCTTAAAGGGGTTGTAAAGGTTCAGTTAAAAAAAAAAATGTCATACTTACCTCTGCTGTGCAGTTGGTTATGCACAGACAGGCCCCAATCTTCCTCTTCTGGGGTCCCTCCATGGCACTCCTCCTCGTCTCAAATGTCCCACCGGAGAAGACCTCTCCGACGGAAACACCCGTGAGGGCACACTCCCATGTCCCTGCTACTCCCTGTAGACACAGACAGCAGGAATTGGCTCCACCCCCCGCCCCCCCCCCCCCAGCATTGGATTTGATTGGCAGCAGGGGGAGCCAATGGTTGCGCTGCTATCAATCTATCCAATCAGGACAAGAGACATCGGCTGGAGCTGGTGTGCTCGTTCCCATCGTGGGATTTACTGGGCTCAAGTGCACATCTGCAGCACAGGAGGTTTTTCACCTTAAGTGTAAGAAAGAGATCGAAGGCGCATGATCTGATACATAGATCAAAATGTTACAGTTTATTCATGAAAAAAAGGGGGGGGGGGGGTTGGAATCCATACAAAAAGTATCTACGTGTTCATAAAACCAGGTTACAAGTATACACATTACACAAATTAGAAAAATAGACATGCCCATGCAAGGGCAAGTACTAAATTTGTATTCACCTTAATGCATAGAATGCTTTATATATATTATATTATATTGTATATATATATATATATATATATATACATACATATATATTAGTTATTTTTTCATGAACAGCCTCCCATACCACTTGCTTTGCTGCTGCTCTGTTTTATTTAATTTTGCCTTCTGTACCCAGCTGCTGCATTTCTCAGTCTACAGCTCCTCGTTTAAAAAAAAAGAAAAAGAAAAGAAAAACACAACTAAAATAGAAAAATAATTTGTACTTCCGTATTTCCTTCTTGGTGGTTTTCCTGCTAGTGATAGCCTGATATCGCTACTTTCTCAGCTACTTGCCAACTCCATTTTCCTAGTACATATTCCTTAATAAAGAAAATGTGTTAGTTAATAAATATTTATCAATGACCACAGGTAAATCTACTTTTCCCCTATATTTGTCCACTTTCAAGTTAGGTGTTTAGGTCAAAACGGAGATACATGTATAGGAACTCAGCATGCAGTATTTCTTTCTTTCTCACCACAAAATAACTCTACTTTGTCATATATATTTATGTTTTGCAGCACATGATATAAATACAATTCCAGCTGCTGATCAGAATTGCTGTAATCACAAACCAAGATTCCATGCACAAATGTTATGTCCCTCCACTGAAATACACAGTACAATGCATATTAATATTGATTCTTTTTTGCCCAATGATAACATTTTTCACTGCATTGTTGTAATGCAGAAATTTGTAATTGAAATTACAGTGAACAGTACATGACTCTCCATATTTTTCATAACCTGATACTGTTATGACATAAATAGAAAGCAATGAAGATAAACAGTATGAAATAACCAATGATGTCAAATGCACCCCTACCCCATTCTGTTTGTGTAATTCCTTGTCGTCTTCAAAGTAATCATTTTCAGATTTCTCTTCATTAAGCTTTTAAGATGCCAATTTGCTGTGAATGAAGATGGAATATATCTATAGTAAAGAAAATGTTTGAAGGTCTCGCTTGTAGTATGCTGCTTGCAAATTTTATCTCAAATTTAAATGTACAGGGTGCATTTAAAGATATTTTAATGTACTAGAAAATAATGTCAAAACAATATATAGCATTTTTCCTAAAAGAGTGCATTTTTGCGTTTTTGGTAAACAATTACATATTTACATAATAGGTTATTTTTGTATGATGATTTAAGATCTTCAGACTTTGGTTGTCAGTCATAAATCAAAAAAAATATAAAAATGTCAGTGGTGGGATTTTATAGGTTGTCTTTCCTACACTAATTTGATGGTTGTTTAAAAGCAGACTTCTAACCATGATCATGTACATAAATCCACCAGATGCAGGTGTTCCCATGTGCTGTCAGGAAGGAATGATTAATGAGGAGTTACCCCCTTTGAAAGCACTGTTTGGTACATTGTTCAGGGCATCTGCGGAACTGTCGGGGAAAACAAGGACACAACTGAACAACCAATTATTTGGCCATCACTGAGGCACCGTGAAAGAGACATCAACTTGGATGAAGAAACAATGCTTTTGTGTTGTGATCCTACTTAAAACACACAAGTAAAATAGGCGACATTACCTGTCACTTTTTGACCATATTTCATCCAATTCCGCATTTAAGTTTTTTTTTTTTTTTTTTAAGGTTAAGAAATAATATGCGTGAAGAAGTTATATGTCAGTAGCCAATGTATATATTTTATGCATATTATATACAGTATGAAGTAAAGGCTAGATGATGTTTACATGATGTGATTTTCAACTGATTTTTTTGACATATCAACCAGCTGGTACACATGGTGATCTATAAAAATATGGCTGAAAACAGCAAAAACAAAATGCAATGACAACAGTACTAACATGTCTTGCAAAGGTCTAGCATTTATGTTTTAAATATGCATATGTTATTGTGTTTTGTTCAAGCTACAGATGTATTTTACAGTGCAGTTATTTCTCTAAATTCTATCATATAGATTCAACTCTATATAATAATATTTCTATATAACAAACATTATAACAAAATGGCATATTTGTTTCCCTGCTATAAATGCTAAGGATATTAAGATTCATCTACATGTTTAGCATGGCCAAATGCAATTACAGAGGTCAGAAAACCCGGTGGTGAACCTTAATATTCTTAATAATATATTAAAGGGATTTATTAATAATCATAATACAACAAAATTAGTACACAGATTGAATTTTTTTTAACTTTACAAAACTCACACACTTCTGAGATGTAGTTTGCTGTGTCTAAAAAAAATAAAAATAATGATTTATTAGTTACATTGCAGAATACAGTATATATAGTCTATAAACAGTGTAGATGATTTACCAAAGATAAATAGGCTGTTTACTTTACAAGGGGATTTTTCCCCAGAGGTTAGTGAATGTCAATTGCAAAAATACCCAATCATAAGCAAGAAAAATAAAAAAAGGCATTTATTCCTTGTCCCTTTTTTACATAGCATCCCCTTCACATCACGGCACCCCTTCACATGACAGTCCTCTTACTTCACATGACGGTCTGCCCCTTTGCCTCACATGCCCCTTTACATCACAGTCTCCCTTTCACATCACTTTTGTCCTTCTTACATAAGTGTCCTCAGCCCCCCTTCACATCACACCCCCTTTCTTTTGTCCATGTCGCCATTCCCCCTTCACTTTGCATTCCTTCCCCCTTTACACCATAGCCCCCCCCCCTTCACACCAGCATCCTCAGCCCCTCCTGCACATCACAAAATCCATTTACATTATAGTCCTCTCTTTACATCGCAGCCCTCCTTCACATCGCAGTCTCCCTCTTTACATTACATGACCAATTACATCAGTGTCCTCAGCCCCCCTTCACATCACAGCCCCCCTTCCTTTACACCACAGCCACCCCCTTTAATCAGTCTCCCATTCACATCAAAGTCCACAGCCCCCATCACAGACCTACTTCACAATACAGGGCAGAGGGTGGAAAGCATAGCAGCCTGAACAGAGGGTGGGATCTGCCCGTTATATGTTACTAACCAGGCGATTGGTTATCCAGGACCACCTTACGTCCTAGCAACCAATCACCTCCTGCCCCACTGTGAGGATGACAGCAGTGGCTAGATGGAGACCTTAGAGAAGGACATACAGGGTGGCCAGGGAAAGAAGCTATGAGAGAGACATCTAGGCTGCTGAATGTCTCTACTATCTTTTAAATGTTATATCTAATGTTATTATCCCTGCAATGCACAACATTGGTATAGGGCTATTTTACATTTCAGCTAAGCACCCCTGGTCAATGGTATGTGATTTTCTGGAAAGGTTTAAGTGAATCTGCTAATCAAATGTAGCACCCTCCTGTGTTGTTGGAGAGGACTCCCATTTGGATTTCTGGGCTGGTATTTCAACTTTCAGGGTCAGATCCTTGACTTGTTATGAGAAAAAAAATGTGGGTGCCAATCACTTTAGAATGTTTAACCACTTCCTGTCCACCATACGTTTATAAAATTCCTCCGAATGGAAGATGATGTCAGTCATTGCTGTAGCCAATGATTGAGATACAATTTTTTAGAGCTGATGATTCCCTACAAAGTAAAAGTAATCCTAGCAGCTAATGAGCGACTGGATTACTTGGTTCATACTAGCTTACTCCAATGTTGAGCGATTTCCAGTGCAATTTTGGAATCAAAGTAGTACAGGAACCTTTTCTGAAGTTGTAGCATCTTCAGTAGTGTCAATTGAAATGGCTCTCATAAAGATACATGGCATTTCACATGCCCTGCGAATGTCGGGTCGCATCAGCCAGTTCAATAGAAACCAGCCAACCCCATGTGTACTGCAGTTGGTCCGACAGAAGCCCACTATTCGGGCCAACTTCTGCCAAAGGGGTATGGCTGAAAAAGGTCTGCTGACTGGCGTGTTCTGGTGGGGGCCATTCCCCTGTCAGAACACAACAGAACAGCTGCAACCATTTTAACTGTGGGCAGCTTAAGCTGTTGCCTGTTCACTTCCTGGATTTACACAGACACACAGAGGCACACTTCCAGCTCTGCAACTCTTATTGGCCTTCCTATGACTCACCCCCCCCCCCTTCCTGGCAAACTCTCATGAGAGTGAGAGAGAGAGATGTGCATGATGTCATAAGCCTAGGCTTTTTACCAGACAAGAAGCAGGAAGTGGGTTGTATAAGGTCTTTACTGGAAGAAAAAAAAAATTACTATCCAAAATTAAAACAACAAGGGCAGAAGATATAATAGATGGAACTTTAAAAAAAATGACTGAAGGTCTGCTTTAAAGCATGACATGTTTGGTATCTATTTATCTTATATTGCAGTTTTGCGCATTAGCATTCAAAATTGCTTTTGAAAAACCGCTGTGCAAATATCATGTGCTTAAATATATCTATACTGTTTGGGAATTCTTAGTTTACTAGCAGAAAAAAATGATGTTTTTACATGTAGGAGAGGAATGTCAGAACTGTCCTGGAATGGAAGTAGTTAAGCTCAGTTACCTAAGGAGAAAAATACAGCTCCAGACATATTTTTTAGCAAGGCAGGTAATTGACTCTTTAAAAGTAATCAAATAGCACATGTATCTAATTTGATGAGCAGTAAAAAATTCTTGTAATGTGGCTTGTATCCAAGTCTCCAGGACACAGGCAATTACCCAAATATTTATATCCTTCCTAGCACGTTCCAGTGGCAATAAACTTCTTAGTGGTTTGCCAGAAAGGAAAGGGTTACCTTATCACCTGCCGTGGGGACAGGAATGTGAAAAAGGAAAAGAAAGGCACATGGCCTGTTGCATAAATCATTGAAACAAATAGTTTATTGTAAACACAAAGGCTATATACAAGGAAACGTGTTTCAAGGGTTATCCTCTTCATCAGAGCCTTAGAGGGCCAAAAATAGTCAGGGTTTAAATGCATAAAAGTAGATATATATAGAGGGGGCTGAATGGCTGGTGCACCACTACATAGGTGGTATAGTGTTGCGGACGAATTCTCTTTCGCTGTAAGGGGTATATTTCCACATCTCAGCACTCTCAGTACAATAGGGATGCTATGTAGGTGTAGGACCATCTATTGGTTGCTGTTGGTCTTAGAATCCCGGTGGTTGGTTCTGGTATTGCAGCCAAAAGTCTATAGATGTGTATCCATGTCCTTGTTAGGCTATGCTGAATGACTCCCCTGCGTTGTGGCTGTGTGCTGTCTCCTACCAGGCTACAGCCATGTTCCAGAATGGAAGTAGTTAAGCTCAGTTACCCGAGGAGAAAAATACAGCTCAATTTTTTAGCAAGGCAGGTAATTGTCCCTTTAAAAGTAATCAAGTAGCACATGTACCTAATTGGATGAGCAGTAAGAAATTCTTGTAATGTAGCTTGTATCCAAGTCTCCAAGACTCAGGCAATTTCCCCAAATATTTATGTCCTCCCTAGCATGTTCCACTGATAATAAACTTCTTAGTGGTTTGACACAAAGGAAAGGGTCACTTCATCACCCGCCATGGGAACAGGAATGTCACTGACTACATATGTTCATGTCCATTTATGGTTAATGACATCACCTGTTTGACCCCGCCCCCCTTGTATATAACTGCTGTCATCGACCAGACTTGTCATTCAGCTGGTAACAAGCAAACATGAGGAACATATCTGGCAGAATATTTTTTCTTTTGCCAGGTTGCCAGTCGCCAGGCGTCCTGATTGACGTTGATCTTCATCTCTGAACAGCGTGATTGATGATGGATTTGCAATGAGGGATATTTTTTAAGATTTACATTTTTTAGTAAGGCTCCATTCACAACAGATGTGGTAAGACTGTGCTGGGCGGTTATTACAGTCCTACCGCATGACAAGCCAAAATGCCCTGTCTCCCGTGTGATCATTTTATACCACTGTGTTGCAGTGGTGTGTGGGGATAGCCACCATTTGAACTTTATAAAATGTCTGTGTGACATTTCAATAAAGTTCCTTTACAAAAAAAACAATGAATGGTGCAGTACAGAGCTTGACATTGTATGTGGCACAAAATAAAAAAACAAGACAAAACAAACAAAATATTTTTAATAATAAATATAATAATTTATAATAATAATTTATAATAGTATAGTACTTACCACATGAGGGTTATTTCTGTATGTTTTGTGAAATATTATTTAAGAACTAAGAAGAACTAAGTTAATAAAAGGTAAATATTTTATTTACATTTAGTAGATTATCATAATAAAATATGCAATGCATACATTAAAAAACCTAAAAGGGAAATATTATACAAAATGCATCATTCATGGCTGTTAACAAGATTTGTAAGCTGCTTCAAAACATGTGTAGGCAGAATATTATAATTATAAATGATTGGGACGGTGTCACAAAATAAATAATTGCATCAAGTTGCATTAGTCTTTTCTGCAGTGGAGCTTACAAGTATACAGGGGCCAAATTAGTCAGAATACAATAAACAGGGCAGTAATTGTGTGGCTTTTCACCCCAGAAGGAAACAGGTGCTCTGGCAGCATACCCATACTATCATCTCCAAACTATCAACACCCTGAGCTGGCATGTATCTCAAGTCCCCAATGCCGCAAGACACCAGTAAAAAGGCTTTTGATATTGCTTTGCACAGACTCTGGATAACAGAATGAGCCAAGAGCTGGTTGCCTCCAAATGTCAAACAGCACACTATTTATTATTTTAAAATATTTTTAATTAATGGTTCATGGGCTTGCCAGGATAAATCTAAAAGGTATGATAGTCATGGGTCACACGTAATCTCAACTCTATAAATCCAACATGGTATTAAACATGTATCTCATGTGTGCATATTACCAGACTACTGAATATAGCCAATTAGTGGTGCCATCCTGCGAATAGAGAGCATAGTGCTGGAGCAGCACCAGTGAAATTAGCTGAGAAAATCTGTCTTCCTATGCTTAAGAAAATAGGAACTTCCTGTTCCACGGCGGCTTCTCAGAGGTCTTGTTAAATCCTTAATTTGGACCTCTCAGTCTGCCTCTTATTAGCAAATGTGATTGACAGACAGCAGATGTGAAAGGTGGGAGGTGATGTTATGATATGGGGCACTGTAGTGTGAATGTAAATTAGAAGTACATGGAGTAATATTTAGGTTTCTCTTTTAGGTAACTAATTGAATAATATGACAGCCTTATTTTGTTAAAATAATTGTAGTGTTTATAAGAATACATCAGAAGCTTTTTACCAAGATCTCATTTCTGACTTAAAGCAATGCAACCTAATGTCTTTCATGTCATGGCTATTTGCATAATTGTGTCACCAGATTATGAATCTTGTTCTTTGTTTCAATTATCCTAGTTTATAAAATGTAAAAAATTAAGAATAGGCATCTCCGATAAGTGTTCACAGTGAGTTTGAAAAGATTAATGAATCATAAAATCAAAGTGACATTGTCATACCACACTTAATGCAATTATTTAAGGTAAAGGAGCTGGATCAAAAACATAGACACTCTGATCATGCACCTGAAGCCTGACATTCTGTGCGGTATCATTAGTTAGAATAATAAATGGTTTCTGTTATTTGAAAGTTTTAATTACATAGTCTGCTTCTGATTTTAGGTATTTGAATGCATTCCAAAGGTAACAAAGTACTATCAGTTAAAGCAGTTGTAAACCTCTAGGTGCCTTTTTTTTCTGACCTGCAATCGCATACTAGCACATTATGTGAAACTTACCTGAAATCAAAGCCTTCCAGCGGTGCAATGTCATAGCTGGAGGCCGCTTCCATCTTCACTCAACTTCTTTCCGAGTCCACAGACTCTAGCTGTGTGACTGGCCGAAGCCACGATTACGTCACACCCGTGCATGCGCCAGGGACCTGCCATTTACGGCACAGGATTCTGAAGGAACGTCCTGAGTGGCCGCCCTTTCAGAGTGCATGCACCAATGATGTCATCGACTGTGCACATTTAGGAGATATTTACAGTACCTATAGGTAAGCCTTATTATAGGCCTACCTATAGCTACATGTAAAAGATTGAAGTTTACAACTGCTTTCACTTAACACCAACATTGGTATGGATATAACGAGTGATCATGCTACATACTATACTGCATGGCGCCAGTAGTGCTCAACAACAGGTGTATGGATCTATTCTGTATTCAGGAACAGGTAATTTGTAAATGTAATAAACTGTTTTAAAATTATAGTTAAAATATTGTTGATTTTTTTAAGGAAAATCAACCTTCATTAAAATTGACATGTCATATACAGTAATTGCTACACAAGCACAATCCATGTCAAAAGACCCACTACAGATTAATGTCTTCAGCTCAGCTTAATGCCAGGTGCCAACTCCTACATGGCTCACCTCCACCACAGGAATGTGCATAAACAAAAAGGAAAGAGAGCTGCACTCCAAACCTTTAGTTGCTGTGTACTTTATTGTTGAATCTGGTGCCAGAAAGTCCACCTGGGCTCCTTCCTGTTGCACATTTCACTCAGTAAGTGTTTATTTGTTCTCGTTTACTCACAAAAACTAGAACATCCTCTGAAAAGATGGCTAATAATCTGATATGTAGAAGTTTATTCTTAAAGTACAACTAAAGGTAAATTTTGTTTGTTGGAGCAGAGTTGGAGTGGAGAGGGATTAGAAACCCCTGTCAGTTATCATTGCGGCCTTTGCCTCCATTAGGAAGATTAACCCTCTCTATTTGTCCTGTTTACCTTTAGCATTGAAAGTGGAAGTAAAAGTAAAAGAAAATCCCACATTTTGTGTTGTCCCCATAAAAGTAATAGAGGGGAAATCTTTTAATGGGGAAACTAGTTCTGGTGACCTGGGGATCCCCAAGGAATTCTCTTAATTTGCAGGGATTTACTCTCACTTCCTGTTTGTCTATGGGACAGGGTTATAACCCTCCCTTTGAAGAAAAATTAATGCTCCTGCATTTGAGAAATTACCGAGCAGCTGATTGAAAACGTAAGTCTTCGCTGGTCTAGCCACCACATCAGCTCTGCTACCACTCCAAACAGGTCGGGGAAAACCCAAATAGAACTCTAAAAGGAAAAGAAACAGAGGGCACACCAGGCTAGCACATTACCTTTGCAACAATTTATTATTGAATGAAGAGCACTCAAGAAGAGGGGACATCCCTCGAAGTACATCAGTTTCCTTTGGACTCTTCACTCCACAACTGTTATTGGCCAGTGAATCTTGCTGGATGGAGCAAATGCTGGTTGGTTTTACCACTCGATTAAAACTTCATTCAATAATAAATTGTCACAAAGGTAATGCGCTAGGCTGGTGTGCCCTCTGTTTCTTTTCCTTTTTAGAGTTATAACCCTCCCTTGTTATATGCAGAATGAAAAAAAAAAAGTTTTGCTTATAGTTCTACTTTAAGCTGACCATATATCAATAGAATTTTGCTAATTTTTCTTATGAATAATGGGGTCAAATTGACATTTGTATTTGAACCATATTGAAGGAGCAGAATGGAAAATGTTTCTCGAGTGAATAAAAATTTTACTTGAAATTCTAAATGTGGAAAAACCCAAAATTTGTTGATTCGTTGATGGCAAGAATGCTCTAACTAACAATGTTCCTGAGAATGAAAATGTATGGGCAGTTTTAACAACTTCCAGCTCAGTCATGTCATACGACATTTGAGTGGGGATAGCTGAATGATGGCTACAGCTGCGGGCATTATTTAGATATATTATACAGCCAACGATTTTGTGCACTGTAAGAATGATCATAGCAACAGTTCAGCCACTTCATCGTTCTTAGATGCACAGGAAGGGTACATCCCCCCTCCCACCACCCTCTGGTGCCTCTCCGGGCTCATCCATGCGATCAGGGAACTGGAGAAAGAATCCACCACTGCTGGATGTTGATCATAGAGATTTCCCGTGACCAGATGGTCCCCAATCATCTCTATGACCTGGAGATGGCCCGGATGCGATGTTATGACGTCACGTTTGGCCGGCGGAAGTAAATAAAGCCAAGAACTCAGCTGGAAAAAAATATATAATTAATTTTTTTTTATCTCAATCTTTCCAGCCTGGAGGAGAGATGTGGGGTCTTATAGACCCCACATCTCTCTATAAGGAGGACCTGTCACACACCATTCCTATTACAAGGGATGTTTACATTAGGAATAGAAATTAAAGTGATAAAAAAATAATTCTAAGAGAAAGTGTAAAAATAAAAACATTTAAGTAAAATAAACAATAAAAAAAATGGAAGCACCCCCATCCCAGTGTGCTTGCACACAGAAGCAAATGCACACGTTCGTCACACCCGCAAATGTAAACGACGCTCAAATCACATATCTGAGGTATGGCCATGTGCATTAGAGTGAGAGCAACAATTCTAGCACCAGGCCTGCTCTGTAAATCTAAACTGGTAACTTGTAAAACAAACTGTCGACTATGTGTCGACTATGGAGATTTTTAAGTACCAAAATTTGGCACCATTCTACAAGTGTGCACAATTTTAAAGCATGACATGTTGAGTATCTATTTACTCAGCATAACATCATCGTTCACATTATACAAACAAATTGGGATAACTTTAGTGGGGTTTTTTTAATTCATGAAACAGTTTTGTTCTCCAAAAAAAAAAAAAAAAAAAAGCGTTTGAAACAAACACTGTGTGACATAAAAAGATGCAATGATCACCATTTTGAGTCTCTGCTAAAAAAAATATATAATGTTTAGGGGTTCTGAGTAATTTTCTAGCAAAATAATTAAAAATAAAGTCGGCTTTTCACTAACCTCAAAAGTCTATATAAATACAACCTTCATATGTTACAATATTCAGCAACAGTACAATTTTTTTCTAAAAAAGCTCTACCATCTACCTTTTATCACTTAAAAGCTGTTCATATGCTCCAATCAGGTTACATTACTTAGGCTGAGATGATGTTATCATGCAGCTACAAACAGGAGAGCATTTCCTCACTCTCTTCTCTACCAGTGATCAGACTAAAAAATGGCAACTTTCATAGCAAGTCACAATGTAAAGGGATGCTGCAGAGCGATGATCTGTGTTAGACATTTGTGAATGCACAGCAGGAACACAGATTTACTTGATTGTATCCTCTCTAAACTAACATCTCAGGAAGTTGTATACTGATCCTGAATGATACCTAAAAAAAAAGACAACTCTGTCCTTCTAATGAGAAAAGATTGTCATTGTCATCAGTAGTAATGTGGTGTGATCACCGTTTTACACTTACAAACATGGAAAAAAATATATCTAATACTAGATCCACTTAAAGGAAAAATGACCTGATCATGCTATAGTTAGTACCAATTTCTCAGCTTCAAGTATATACACCAATTTCCAAAGTGTTAAAGTCGTCTCATCAGACTACTGTGAGTGCTGGTGTACAGGTGTACAAAGGATTTTCATCTCATAGAGACTTTTGAAAGGTCCTGATATGGAAAAGCTAATGACAGCATTAGCTGTTAATTAGCACTTAGGGAACATGCTTAGAGTAGATATGTTTGTTAAGTGAACTCTGGATACAATGAGGACTATGATTTACTGTATTACTGAATCCAAGCATTGGATCTTCATATTGCAGTTTTTATTCCATCCCAATGGGAATGGACTGTTATGAAAGAACTAAAATGTGCTACTATTTATCAAATAGTATATGTATGCCTACAGTACATATAAGCTTAGAACACCTAGCAAGGAACACATTCAATCACATGTATAGTGATTGGGTGACTTCACAGCAACAACGATACAACAAGGTATTATTGTAGTGTTTAATTGAAAGTTATTTTTTAAATATAACTTTTCAGTGCTTATTGTCTTATGGTCTAATTGTTGCATATTGTTAAATATTGCCATGACTGTATTATATGTAGTGGTTTAGATTTGTATTTCAGGGAATGTAATCAGCATCCCTGCTAAACAAGTATGCAAGTCTGACTCCTGTGTCTGAGAAGAGTGATAAACTTGTTTTAAAAAGAAAGGATCAGTTAGACACAGCCACAATCCATTACAAATAGGGAGCATAGTCTACATAATCATAAAATATGATTGCCCCACTCCTCTTCAGTAGCATATTATATATGTTGTAGGTCATTTTGGAGGTTAACTACTGATTTCTGTTTGCATTACAAATCCTCTTTGTTGTGTGTGTAAAACATTGCATACAAGTTCAGATTTATTTTTTCGGTAAACCATCAGAGATTGAATGAACAAAAATTGACAGATCCCTGCATCAACCCCAATGATGTGTGATACACCAGAATACCCTGCTCAGCATTGCAGCCATAGGCTGAAAGCACTGATCAAATGCTGGTTCTCCAGCATGACTATGTGGGCAACCCAGTGAAACAGATGTAGCACTGAGCCCCAAAATGAGCAACTCCTCATGATAACTCATGATACAATAGTGTGATGGTCAGTTGGAAGAATGGTCCTAACACTTGTGGTCATTGGGGAGAATTGCCTCCTTACAGATGGATAAAAAGATCAATGGTGTCAGTGGGAACTTCTCTGAGAGGCAGAAATTGCCCAATGCTGAAGGAACCCCTAGCAACCTTTGGAGGAACCCTAGATGAGAATCACTGGTCTAGGGGTTTCCTGAGGTAGGTGGCCCAAAGAACTGCAGAAACTGACACTGGATCCACTTTTAGTGTATTTATTTGACAACAAGTAGACAGAACAGTCTCTTAATGAAGGGTAGAGGGTTAGGTAGGAAGTTCAGGTACTCTTGGAACTGCAAAAGATAGGAAGTTTCTCACTATAGAAATCCAGAGAATTGCCACTAACAACTGGATTCTCACAGCTACCGGATAGACCTCTTCTCACTAGGCCTAGAAGCCGATAGAGTGCTTGAGTAAAGCAAAGCCTCTGCCACAGACTTGCATATAGAACATTTTAACAAAGTCTCTGCCACAGACTTGGATGTAGAACACTTGTGAATAAAGTCTCTGCCACAGACTTGATGTAGAACACTTGTGAATAAAGTCTCTGCCACAGACTTGATGTAACTGAAGGATGTAGATAAATTTAGAGATCTATCATATGGTACCAGTATCTTGCAGCCGGTCAAGTGATGCAAAAGGTAATAGTTGTAGGCGATCACCTGATGGAGAAACTAACAGTACAGCCATTAGGTAGGGGGCATAATAGGCTTCTCTGAAGAGGAGGGATTTCAAAGATTGTCTAAAAGCAAGTAGGGGATTGTTGGACAGATTGGGGGAGGGAGTTCCATAGGGAAAGAGAGGCTCCAGAAAATCTTTACCAGCGACTCTGATCCACTTTTGTTTCTCATGAGTTGGAAGTGTTTGCATCTCACCCAGTGGCGGAACTACCGCCATAGCAGCACATGCGGGCGCTATGGGGCCCGCAGTCAAATGGGGCCCGGTGAGGACAGGCGCTATGGCTCCGCGGGAGATAGCGGGCGGCTCCGCGGGCAGTCCGCGGCTCCGCGGGTGGTCCGCGGGCAGCTCCGCGGGTGAGAGCTGGCGGTCCGCGGGCGGCCCGCGGGTAGTCCGCGGCTCCGCGGGTGGACCGCGGGCGGCTCCGCGGGTGAGAGCGGGCAGTCCGCGGGTCCGCGGGGGGCTCCGCGGGTCCGCGGGGGGCTCCGCGGGTGATAGTGGGAGGCAGATGAGAGTGGCCGGTCCGCTGGTGAGAGAGTGGGCGTGAGCGGGCTGGCCAATCAGGGAGCTGACGGGCGAGGGAGCATAGAGATGACATCATCTCTCGCCGCCCTCTCATCCCTGCAGTGCAGTTCCCCCCTCACTGTGCAGGCAGCCAGGAAGCAGAGAGATGACATTATCTCTCTGCTGCCTGACTGATAATCTGCTGGCTGACTCTGTGACACAGCAGGAAAGTGGCAGAGCAAGTGACAATCCATAATGTGTGGCAGGCGACGTGGCAAGTGACAACCCAGGACGTGGCAAGTGACAATCCGTAACGTGTGGCAGGTGACGTGGCAAGTGAAAATCCATGACGTGGCAAATGACAATCCATAATGTGTGGCAGGCAACGTGGCAAGTGACAACCAGGGACGTGGCAAGTGACAATCCGTAACGTGTGGCAGGTGACATGGCAAGTGACAACCTGGATGTGGCAAGTGACAATCCGTAACATGTGGCAGGTGACGTGGCAAGTGAAAATCCGTGACGTGACAAGTGACAATCCGTAATGTGTGGCAGGTGACGTGGCAAGTGACAACCCGGGACGTGCAAGTGACAATCCATAATGTGTGGCAAGTGACAATCTAGGATGTGGTAAGTGACAATCTGTAATGTGTGGCAATCTAGGACGTGGCAAGTGACAATCCGTAAGGTGTGGCAGGTGACGTGGCAAGTGACAACCTGGATGTGGCAAGTGACAATCTGTAACATGTGGCAGGTGACGTGGCAAGTGAAAATCCGTGATGTGACAATCTGTAATGTGTGGCAGGTGACGTGGCAAGTGACAACCCGGGACGTGCAAGTGACAATCCATAATGTGTGGCAAGTGACAATCTAGGATGTGGTAAGTGACAATCTGTAATGTGTGGCAATCTAGGACGTGGCAAGTGACAATCCGTAATGTGTGGCAGGTGACGTGGCAAGTGACAACCTGGATGTGGCAAGTGACAATCCGTAACATGTGGCAGGTGACGTGGCAAGTGAAAATCCGTGATGTGACAAGTGACAATCCGTAATGTGTGGCAGGTGACGTGGCAAGTGACAATCCGTAATGTGTGGCAGGTGACGTGGCAAGTGACAACCCGAGACGTGGCAAGTGACAATCTAGGACATGGCAAGTGACAATCCGTAATGTGTGGCAGGTAATGTGGCAAGTGACAATCCGGGACTTGGCAAGTGGACAATCCGCAACATGTGGCAGGTGACATTCTGCAACGTGTGACAAGTGACAATCTGCATCTGGTGGCAGGCGACGTGGCAAGTGGACAATCTGCAATGTGTAGCAGGTGATGTGACAAGTGACAATCCTTAATGTGTGGCAAGTGACAATCCAGGACGTGGCAAGTTACAATCCATAATGTGTGGCAAGTGACGTGGCAAGTGACAATCCAGGACGTGGCATGTGACAATCCATAATGTGTGGCAAGTGACAATCCAGGACGTGGCAAGTGACAATCCATAATGTGTGGCAAGTGACAATCCAGGACGTGGCAAGTGACAATCCATAATGTGTGGCAGGTGACTTGGCAAGTGACAATCCGCAACATGTGGTAGGTGACATTCCGCAACGTTTGACAAGTTACAATCTGCATCTGGTGGCAGGCGATGATGGCAAGTGACATGCTCAGGGATCCCACTGATTTTGCATTATGGTGAGTTGAACTATTTAATTTTTTTATAACAGAACAGAAATTGGTTAAAAGGCCTGGAGGTCAGCAATGTGTTCCCTTCAGGGGCTGCATAGAGTATACTGCATACTTTGTTGTTCAAAATTAATATAAGCAGTTGCCTGGGTACTGTGCCACATGGGTGTGGTAGTCTGTTGTTTAATGGCATTAGTTCATTTTTTTTGGTGGGGGGGGGGGGCCCATACAACATTTTGCTATGGGGCCCTGTGATTTCTAGTTACGCCCCTGATCTCACCCCATGAGTCTGGCTATGCTATGTGAAAAACATAAGACATATGTTTGGCTGGGTTGCCCTTATTGCTTCTGGTAGATTTTCTGATTGAAGCCACTTGTGGACTGGTTTCTTTTTTGTTTTCTAACTGTTTGTTTTAGTTCATAAAATTTTTAACACACTGAAGTTTCATCAACAGTTACACTTCTACTGATGGGTGAAGGAAAACAACTCCGCGCTAAGTAAAAAAAGTGTATATAAGCTGCTCCCCTCAAAGTGCTTAATAAACTGACTTTGAACTGATGGGGGTAATAAGGGGGCACTGGAAATATATGATAAAGTGCATGTGCTCAATACCGCATAGTATAAGTGAATAATACTATAAACATAACATCATAATTGTTATAGCAGATGAATACTGTGAGAACAAAGTGTGCATCAGGAAAACAGCCAGCAAATAAATTGTGTTTTTAGCAGACTTATCATACACTTGATTGTAGAAAAATCAAGCCCAGGTCACCACCCGTGCATGGAATGCTCTGGACTGCTAGACCATCATATGCATTAGAACACAAAATCACAAGCAATTAGAAAGTGCATTAAAAGCAGACAAAAAATGATATATGAAAAATATATATAGAAATGTGTGTCCATATATTGAGTGAAGTATTGTGTCTTATTCACACCGTCACCAATAGTGATAGTTGAACATCCGGTGGATATCGCGTAATTCAATTTTTTATTAAAAAAAATTAAAAACAATAGGCTTACTTTACAAGTGCCTTTCCTCTGCTCTGGAGGTGACAGACTCTGCAGTGTTAGGGGGAGTGTGGACAGCCAAATTGCTTGCTCCCGCTTCTTGCGAGCCGCGTCCATTCCATTGCCTAGTCTGTCTGAAACCAGAAGTGGCCGGAAGGTGTAAGTGATCGGATATACCTTAACGTACGTTTTGTTGTATGACGTTGTCAGGAAGCGTACCAGTCCTACAGTCCAGTCCGACAAAAGTCTGCTAAGAACACCATTTATTTGCTGCCTGTTTTACTGATGCACACTTTGTTCTCACAGTATTCAACAATTATAATGTTATGTTTATAGTATTATACACTTAAACTATGCAGTATTGAGCACATGCACTTTATCATATATTACCAGCGCCCCCCTTCTACTGATGGGTACCTTGTTTGTGTCTTGGTGTAGAATTCCGTATATCTTTTTAAATTCACTGTGTCCCACAAGTACACCTTCCATTGCACAAGCATCCCATTTTGTACGGCTTTCTGTTGGGATGTGCACATAGGCTTTGCTTCCAAAATTTTTTAGATGGTTCAGATTCGGGGCTTTTCCATTCATGGTTCATATGGAGTTATCCTGGTAGTCGATTTTGGAGAAAGTATGCAGTCATAACTGCCTCCCCCCAGTATGCGGTAGGCATATTGACATCAAACAGCATGGTTCTTCCACTCCCACATAGAGTATGGTTCATTCTTTCTGCAACCTTGTTTTGATCTTGGTTATATGGTACAGTAGTTCAAAATATTAAGCCATGTTTTATGAGAATTATCTGTGTGTTATCATCTGTATATTCAGTACAATACAATAATCAATTCAAATTTGTTGCTTACTTGAGCCAAATACTGTTCACATTTCTCTGGTATTTCACTTTTGTTGTGTAACAGATATAGTGCAGTATACCTGGAGTAATCATCTATAAAAGTGAGAAAATACCTCTTTTTCGTGGAGTCAATTTCTCAATTGGACTGCAAAGATATGAATGAATTAAGTCCAGAGGTCTCTTAGCTCTGCTGTTACTCTTCTTTGGAAAGGCTTTTCTTGCCATTTTTCCTTTAATACAGCTGGTGCATTTCATTGTTTGATCACATGGACTAATTTTTATTCTACTTGCATAGTCATTTTTCAGTTAATTTTTTTATTATGTCGGGGCTTCTGTGCCAAAGATGTCTGTGCCATGTGCCAATGCAGTTTGAATGCTTTTCCTCCTTGGAACAACCTCATTGCAGTTTAGCTTATACACTTCATCTGCAAATTTTAGCCTTTGCAAGTAAATATCTCCTTTTGTGATGGTACAACTGTCATCTTGGAAGGTCATTACATTGCCTTGTTTTGTAAGTTTCTTCACTGACAAAAGATTAGTTTCAAGAGCAGGGACATAGGGGACATTTTTCACAGGTACATTGGTGACACTCTGGGAACTAGGACAGTAAAGAAAACCATCTCATATTCCTTCTGATTCCACTATTTGCCCATTAGCTGATGCGATTTTTTCTGTTTTATTCAGATCAAGTTGAATAGGACATTTATGTCATTTGTCAGGTGACTCATAGCTCCTGAATCAACACACCATGCCCTGCCTGCAAAGATGAGGTGCAACTTTTGAAATTAAAAAAATATTCAAAATCAGTTTCTTCCTTCACATTTTTAAATGACCTTGTTTCTTGCACACAAAACATTTATGTGTTTCTTGTTGCATGTCACTGTTTTTATTCCTATTTTTCATCTTAAAAGCAGACCCTGCGACAGAAGCACCGTCACTATTAATGCTTTCTGTTTTACACTTATATTCATCCACAAGCTTGCCCCTAACATATTCCAATGTCAGTTCATCATCTGGATGTGCATCATGTGCTGTGACAAGCACTTCATTGCTTTCTGGTCTGGTAACATTTTAGTAATAGTGCTGCAACATGAAAATCTTTTTTTCTTCTCCTTTACCTATCAGGCCTTCAACCATTTCCAATGTGTGCCTTATGCAATCCTGCATATCCTGGCCTTTCATCAGCTTGGCTTCATATAGCTTTCTAATCAAATACAGTTTATTGTTGAGATTAGCTCTTTCTTGCACCTTTAGCATCTCTTTAGCAGTTTCACACTTACATATGTATATAATTTGATCATCTTCTATGCTAAGGGAGCTAAGAGAGCTTTCTGGTGTTTTTCTATACACTCAGAACTATAGGCAAAACTTTTTTTTTCAATTTGGATAAAATAAAGGAGGGTTATTACACCTGTAAGATTCTTTTTTTCCATCTGTGTCCCATTGCTGAGATTTTCCTTCACTTCTCATGTCCCATAGCCAAACAGGAAGTGAGAGGAAATGCCTGCAAATTAAGAGAATTCTTTGGGGACCCCCAGGTCACCAGAATTACTGTCCTCATTGGAAGATTTCTATTACTTTTATGGGGACAACCCAAAATTTGGGATTTTCTTCTACTTTCACTTTCAATGACAATGGTAAACAGGGCAAATAGAGAGGATGAATCTGCCCAACGGGAGCATGGACAACAATAAAAACCTACAAAGTTCCACAATCAAAAGGTAAAAAATAGTGTAGCGCTTCTATAATAGTGAATGTGATCAACACATACACAAAAAATTCCAAATAAATAGTCACATATAAAAATCCATATAAATGAAACAAAGTCCAATTGGAATGGGTATGCACTTCCGTGATGTAACTGGTGCAGAGATGGTTAGGCCGTTTCAAGGAAAGAGAGGGGTCTTGCTAAACAGATATGCCCATGTAAAACAGCTTGTCTGTAGACATTAGAAAAGTAGATAAATACTCTTACCAACTGTGTTGGACTCACACGGTCATATGACGGTTGAGTCTGTAAAGCTTGGGGTCCCAACCTAGGACCAAAGGGTGGATCGATGAGGGTCCGTCAAACTGGTGAGGAAACTCCAACCAACTGTGTGCCAAGCGATGTGTTTCACGGATGGAACATCAGGATGATTTCTTATCCAGCTCAAACGTAGCACAATCAACACCGATACCCCGGTCACCCCAAAATAGGGTGAAAGATGTTAAGGGTTTTAGGCCAAAAAAGAAAAAGGAAAAAGAGAGCTCCACATGGTGCGGGTCAGACGGTATAAAACGGCAAATTTATTTAAAAGTCAAAAAATTATATAAAATATTTTATGACTTAGTGATCACAAAGAGATTAAATAAAAATGAAAATAAAAGCAATGTAGGGTGCCAACAGCTAGCTGTGCTAGCTGTTGGCACCCTACATTGCTTTTATTTTCATTTTTATTTAATCTCTTTGTGATCACTAAGTCATAAAATATTTTATATAATTTTTTGACTTTTAAATAAATTTGCCGTTTTATACCGTCTGACCCGCACCATGTGGAGCTCTCTTTTTCCTTTTTCTTTTTTGGCCTAAAACCCTTAACATCTTTCACCCTATTTTGGGGTGACCGGGGTATCGGTGTTGATTGTGCTACGTTCGAGCTGGATAAGAAATCATCCTGATGTTCCGTCCGTGAAACACATCGCTTGGCACACAGTTGGTTGGAGTTTCCTCACCAGTTTGACGGACCCTCATCGATCCACCCTTTGGTCCTAGGTTGGGACCCCAAGCTTTACAGACTCAACCGTCATATGACCGTGTGAGTCCAACACAGTTGGTAAGAGTATTTATCTACTTTTCTAATGTCTACAGACAAGCTGTTTTACATGGGCATATCTGTTTAGCAAGACCCCTCTCTTTCCTTGAAACGGCCTAACCATCTCTGCACCAGTTACATCACGGAAGTGCATACCCATTCCAATTGGACTTTGTTTCATTTATATGGATTTTTATATGTGACTATTTATTTGGAATTTTTTGTGTATGTGTTGATCACATTCACTATTATAGAAGCGCTACACTATTTTTTACCTTTTGATTGTGGAACTTTGTTTGTTTTAAGTGTTGGCATCTGTTTTTTTGTTTTTATAGCGCAGTGTTTTCCCCTACTTTTTCAACAATAAAAACCTGACAGGGGTTCTAATCCCTCCCCACACTAACCAGAACTAAAAAAAGTTTTGTCTTTAGTTATACTTTAACCGCTTGCTGACCAGCCGCCGCAGTTTTACTGCGGCAGGTTGGCTCCGCTGTGCGAAATCGCATTAATGTGCGTGATCTTGTGAGGCTTGGATAGCAGGCGCACGCCCGTGCCCACCGCAAGCTCCATGAGTCCAACCGCAGGTCCCGCGGACTCGATGTCTGCGGGGATACCCACGATCGCCTCACGCAGAGGAAGAATGGGGAAATGCTGATGTATACAAGCATTTCCCATTTCTGCCTAGTGACACTGTCACTGATCACAGCTCCCTGCAATTGGGAGCAGTGATCAGTGTTGTGTCACACACAGCCCCTCCCCCCACAGTTAGAATCACTCCCTAGGACACACTTAACCCCTGCAGAGCCCCCTCCTAGTTAATCCCTTCACTGCCAGTCACATTTACACAGTAATAAGTGCATT
Organism: Lithobates pipiens; assembly: GCF_037356315.1. Taxonomy (NCBI): domain Eukaryota; kingdom Metazoa; phylum Chordata; class Amphibia; order Anura; family Ranidae; genus Lithobates; species Lithobates pipiens. Next base: position 311,107,646 of record NW_027507758.1, on the reverse strand, counting down.
TTTAATCGCACTGATCGCTGTATAAATGTGAATGGTCCAAAAATAGCGCCAAAAGTGTCTGATGTGTCCACCATAATGTCGCAGTCATGATAAAAATCGCTGATCACCGCCATTACTAGTAAAAAAAAATATTAATAAAAATGCCATAAAACTATCCCCTATTTTGTAGACACTATAACTTTTGCGCAAACCAATCAATAAAAGCTTATTGCGATTTGTTTCACCAAAAATATGTAGAAGAGTACATATCAGCCTAAACTGAGGATTTTTTTTTTATATATATGTATTTTGTGGGGATATTTATTATAGCAAAATGTAAAAAATAATGCTTTTTTTCAAAATTGTTGCTCTTTTTTTGTTTATAGCGCAAAAAATAAAAAATGCAGAGGTGATCAAATACCACCAACAGGATGCTCTATTTGTGGGGAAAAAAAGGACATCAATTGGAAGCCACGTCGCATGACCGCACAATTGTCAGTTAAAGCGACGCAGTGCTGAATCGCAAAAAGTGTTCTGGTCTTTGGCCAGCCAAATGCTCCAGGGCCGAAGTGGTTACCTTCATTTATACATTTCCAAATACCTTCTCTTATTAGCAGCATTTTCATCTTGTTTCCAAGATTGGTAGTTCTGATTTGTCAGATTTGCAAATGAAAGCTTTGTTGAAGCTGTGTTACTGGTCTTTTTCTTTTATTCTGTTGGAGTGTTCTTTCTGTTGCTGTTTCTTGCACTTGCTGTAGCTGGCAATGACTGGGCTCTCAGCTTTTCCCTGGGTGGGTGTCTATGCTATGCCTGGGCCCATAACCTGTTAGAAATTCTGTATATAGCCTTACAGAACATATGGGCTTTGCTGCTTAACTGCAGACAGGGACAGGGATCTATATTATAGAAAAAAAACATATTTGATGCATAAAAACAAATCAGCATTGTATTCCAACAGTGAAATTTCTGCTCTCAAGCTGCCTGGTTTATGTCAGTGGATGGCTCTGCTAAAAATTGTATTTGTTCTTTACTGTAACCAGCATATACAGTATACTGCAATAGATGTAATAGAAGATTGTAGTACCCAATTTATCTTAGTATCTAAATTCACCTAAGTAGCCAGATGTAACATTTCAGTTCTTTCAGGTAGGGGCTGGTTGAAATGATTAAATAAATTCAAATATATGCTAATGTATTTTTTCAAACATTTTATTATTTTTTTTCAGCTGCCTTCCTCTAGTCCTTTGCAGTTTTAATTTGCCCCGTAGCAAGGGTTCACACTCATTTCTTGAAGGTACAGATGTGACCTAAATAACGGGTCACATATTTATCAAAAGAGAGGTGTTTTGATGGCTTGTTTGCATAATCAAGACACCTTAAACATTGTTCTAGATCCACTGAAACTCTCACTTTAGTAAACATGTGTTAAGCAAAGGCTCATTAATATACACTAGGTACATAGAGGACTGCTAGTTTGACACAAACTGCCAAAGTGTCAGAGGTATTGTTGGTATGTACATTGAAAACAGACCCTATATTGCTTTCTATTCTGCCATCATAATGCTTATTACACTTTTAGTTGTACTGTATATTATAGTTGAACTATGTATTATAGTACATGTTAGATTCATTATATTTGGGATGATTAAATATTATTTATGATGTTTCAATTTTGTCGGTGGTTCCCAAAATGATTATCAATACATTTTTTGTTTGTTGTCATATTTAGCTGTGTTGCTGTACAATTTATATTTAAGACACATTGGCCATTTTCATTGGTAATGTAAAATGTTATGTATTCATAATGCAGTATTGTAGTGGAGTCCATTCATTTAAATGCATTTTTTTATCAATAAGTGCAATCTTCATTTATCTATACAGATGCATGTACATCTAAAGAAACTGCAAATATATGTAATATAGGTAAAACAATAAATGTTCAAATCACTCACAGATACCACAAATACTCAGATACCTAATCAATCTATATTCATAATATGTTGCAATGTAAATTAAACATAAGACATACAAAGTATATATAAATGTAAATGATCCACATAGATATAAAGTAGTGAAACTTGTGAATTGTTTGTTTGTGAAAGTCAAGAATAGAGTCTTCTCTGTGAAACCACAGCTCAAGACTCCATATTACAGGTCTGACTCGCTTGTAAAATAATCATCAAATCTCATGGCTCAAAGTTTCTCCCAGTATATAGAGCCATGAAAATCGTAAAAGTTAAACTACTCAGAATGATATGATACTGCCCTTTTTAAAATGTGACCCAAAAGTATGCAAAGTTCTCAATGTTGATATGCTGCTCCACATGAATCCCGCATGGAAAATACTGACACCACCCCTCCGTGTTTCTTTTCCCAATCTATAAATTTGATGTCTCTCACCTTAAACAGCGAGACCTGGTTACCATCATCCGAAAAATACATTTATTTAGTTACTCCCAAAATTCTTTTTCATTTATTTCATTTAATTAAAAAATGCATTTATCTGAAAATCCAAAATAATTAAGGTGGAATCTATCATTGATGGCTGAAGAAGATTTGACGGAGAAGCTAAACTGTATGACGCTGCAATCGTACATTTCCGGTCGAATGTTCTGCCTACAAGCTATAGTAGAATTCTAATGTTGTATGACACTAGTAATAATTATATTTATTAATTATTATTATTACTAGTCAATCAACATTAGAATTCTTCTATAGCCTATGGGCAGAGCATTTGACCATAAATGTCCGCTTGCGGCGACTGCTTCGTCGAATCTTCATGTCGAATCTTTTCTCTCTATGTCGAATAATCTTGGACTAATAGAGTTAGGTTAGGCACATTCACCCCTTTTTGCTATTGTCTCTATAATGTCAAATCTTTTCTCTCTATGTCAAATCTTTTCTCTCTATGTAGAATAATCTTGAACTAATAGAGCTAAGGTTAGACACATTCGACCACAGGTTCGATAGACACAGATTTCTACAGTCAGCGTCATGTTGAATCTCCTATCTATATTGAACTGTTGTCACAAGGAAAACAAAAATATTTGTTTATGTCGGATCTTTCGGTTTTCGGATTCTGCGCGTTCAACAAACGTTTAACAAATGATAACGAAAATAACCGAAATTCGGACGAAAATGCATTCGGACGGAAATTAATACACATGTCTAATTACCATAAGGCCATATTGTGCCTTTCCTCTTTAAAGTGGTTATAAACCCTTACAAACTACTTTGACCTACAGGTAAGCCTAGATTAAGGCTTACCTGTAGGTCCAAGAAATATCTCCTAAACCTACACGGTTTAGGAGATATTTACTAAAAGACAGGCACTGCTGTCTACGGCTTATGCGCCGTAGACAAGGGAGCGCAGGCGCACTATTGCCATTAGCTGCTGCTCCCGTACGCATGCGCGGGAGTGACGTCATCGCTGCTCCGGCGCTGTGAGTGGCCGGAGCAGTGATACCCGGAAGAAGATGGACGCTCTGTACTACAGGGGACAGCGGTGACATCGCTGGCTTCTGTGTGTGTCAGGTAAGTGACACATAATGGGCTACTATGCAATGCATAATATCTCATTATGCTTTACCTTTGCAGGGAGACAAAGAAGAAGTAAACCCAACAGGGTTTACTTCCACTTTAAGGGGATATGTGTAATAGTACTACCCTGTAATGCCTGCACAGTAGGTCCTATTTGCTTTAAAAGATGGCTGCAATAACACTACTCCATCTCCTCCATTCCACAGGTGGGCACAGATATATTCTCCAAAGATAAAATGAAAACTAATAGTACTCTCATTAAAAACATTTATTTAAAATATACAAATAAAAAATACACCCATTTTAAAAGGTGCACAAGACCTGTGCACAAGGTTACAAACTCATCCAGATCCTGCCTCTGTCTCATTCAGTGTTGTCAACAGCTCTCACAGCACTTCGTATTTGCAATATGATTACATCCTTAAGTTCCACCTGACATGTTTCATCATTAAGACTTTGTCACCGGGTTACTTTTATACATATATATTGGGCTGAAGGACACTGACATCTGCACTCTGTCCTTGACACCACATGGGGGAGACCACCTTGACATCAGCTTTCCCCATCACAGCAGAATACACTTCCTTCACATCAAAGTCCACTCATTACACCAAAGTCAACCCCTTCACAACAGAGGCTATCCATCACATCAGAGTCAACCCTTCACATAAGAGCTCCCCATCATATCAGAGTCACCCATCATTTCAGAATCAGTCCCCATCACATCAGAGTCAGTCCCTGTTACATCAGAAAAGAAAAAGTGCCAAGGATGAACATGGATTTTAAATTGGTAGCCACAAGTAGACCCAAGATGAAAAAGAGAACACTGAAGCCAGTGTGTGCAGAAGGTCTTACATATCAGGGCCCCACAGGAAACCAAAGGTACTACGCATTTCGCACAGGGCTTACTCAGGAGATCCTATTGGTACCAAGTAGAAAAGGAGAAATAGGAAATGCCCAACCACATCTCACAAGAGGGGACAGAGAAACAGTGTGCAGATGGCTTCAAGGCAGGAGTGCATGTATAGAGTATATAAGAAGTGTATGCAAACAGGGTTTACCTACAAGGTTTCTCAAGTGTTCATATAGGTTTTGATATGTATTTCAATATGTGTTTTAATGTTTTTTTTTATACAATGTTAAATAAATTTGGATTTTTATGCAATTGAGTGCTCTCTTTTTCATCTTGGGTCTACTTGTGGCTACCAATTTAACCACTTCCTGCCTGGCCTATAGCAGAATGATGGGCGGTTGGTGGTTCTGTTATCCTGACTGGCCATCATATGATGTCCAGGATAACTGCCGGCGCGCAACCGTGGGGGCACTCAGCATAGCAGTTGGTGGCGTGGTGTGTCAGTCTAGTCTAGTCTGACACACCTCTGATGGAGGCTCTTTACCACGTGATCAGCCATGTCCAAACACAATGTAAACAGGAAAAGCCATTTATTGGCTTTTCCTCACTCACATCTGACAGACGCTGATCGGCTGCTCTCCTGACAGGGGGGTCTTCGCTGATTGTTTATCAGCCCAGCCCTCCTGTGGATGCCCACACTGGATGACCAGGGATGCCACCAGGACCACCAGGCATGGCAAAAGAACCCCCACCAGGTATGCCACTCTAGACCACCAGGGATATGTCAATCAATGCCAGGGCAGATGGCAATCAATGCCAGGGAAGATGCCAATCAGTGTCCATTAACAATGCCTGCCAGTGCCATCAGTCATGCCTATCAGTGCAATCTATCGGTGCCAGCCATCAGTGCCCATCAGTGCCGCCAATCAGTGCAACCCATACGTACCCATCAGTGCAGCTTTTCAGTGCCCATCAGTGTCACCTACTCTAGCATATAGCCAATAACCTCCCATGGAGAAACTATCCGAGACTCAGACCGAGTTCACATAATACATGAGATTAAAACTGTTAGCAAAAACCATATTCAAGATATATGTACTAAGTATACCATAACCAGAGGCAAAGAAGATATCAATTAAAAGTTATCTATAAAGGCATTGACATCTACTTCGATGTTCAAACCATGGGGGGTATAGCACTTGATATTATGAACCCAACACATGTCGGGTTCATAATTTTGAAATGCTTCTAACAAGGGAGCTGCCCCTCCAATGGGGCTATATTTATCAATCCCTAGAAAGATTGTATTAGAAGACTCTCTATTGTGTACTGCTAAGTAATGTTTGGATACGGAGTGTTTAGTGAACCCCTTCCTGATATTATTAATGTGCTCATTCAAGCACACTTGAAGGGGACGTTTAGTCCTGCCCACATACGGCAGCCCACAAGGGCACTGCATTAAGTATGAAGGGCTCTAGTTTATATTCCTTAGAAGTACAGCTAGAGATTAACCTAGTGAATTTTCTGGTTTTGCACCCATTAAGGGAGCAGACTTGGCAGCTTATGCACTGATGGTATTGGTAACCCGTGAGTCCAGCGAAGAAACTGGGTTTAATGGTGGGAGTAATAAATAAATGGGGGGTGGGTTGCGCTATGGAACCTTAAGAGTGAATAAAAGTGTAAAGGTAAGAGCAGCCTCTATTGATTTCCACCCGGGGGTGGAAAGGTGCAGAAACAAAGGGAAATAATAGATGTGGCGCTATACCTATATGTGGGGGTTACCATTAGGTTGGTATATAAAATATGTGAACAAAAGTGTGCTAAATGTGTTAGTCAATTTTCACATGTGTGAGAGTAATTCCTAACGTGCTGGTTAGTTTTGGGCAGAGATAATATATATTTACCAGCGTGCTGGTTCAAAAACCAAAATTATGAAAAAACAAAAAACAAAAATACAAAAAATATATAAAAAATGTATAAAATATATCCAAAAAATAATAAACACACAATGCACAACAGTTGCAATAGATCACGGTATGGCAAATCCTGTGACTTTCTTATGCTGTACTTATCTCTATAGCAATATGCAATGCTAAAGTGCAGGTGCGAATAAATTCATATGAAACAGAAAGTTGGGACTAGGTGTGGTACCTGGTAAAATGACCGTGAGAAAAATATAATAAAGTGCCACGAAATAATAAAATATCACAGTGATAGTATAAACTGGTATTAAGTCTGCTAGTGATGCTATATAAAAATTAATAAAATTAATATGAAACCTAAATACCATACACATAAAGCATAAATGTAATAAAATAATAAAATAATATAATATAATGCAAAGGATTAGAAAAATAGAGATAGAAATATGCAAAAAACGTGCAAAAAATAGTGCAAAAGATGTGCAAAAAATGCAGGCAAATTGTAAACATTAGACGTGATGAAGCAAGTCTCTATTAGGTGGCGGAAAAATCCGCAGGTGCAAAAAGGAGGGGAGTGATGTTTTCCAATCGTGTTCTTCACATTCGGTGGCTTAAAAGGGTATTAAATTATTATGCTCTCACCGGAAGGAGGACCCCATCCGGGGTGGATCAACTTTCACAATATTAGCTATTGTGCGGCTCTCTGGCTTCCTTCAGCTGTAAAGGTTAGGGATCCCTCGTTCCTCCGTGAGTGCAATATGCCACGTTTATATAGAGTAGAGAAGAGGCACATCCATAGTGTGATACCGTTTTAAAAATTTGTTTATTGCAGCAAATAGGTAAAAAAATACTCACAAACAAGTAGTTTAAAAGTGCGGTAGTGTGTACAGCTTTAAAATTCCCGCTCTGCAATCTCCGTCTGAGCTCGAGGTGTACGCTGCCTGGCCACGCCCTACGCGTTTCGTCACACGGACGTCATCTGGAGCCCTTTTTGCACCTGCGGATTTTTCCGCCACCTAATAGAGACTTGCTTCATCACGTCTAATGTTTACAATTTGCCTGCATTTTTTGCACATCTTTTGCACTATTTTTTGCACGTTTTTTGCATATTTCTATCTCTATTTTTCTAATCCTTTGCATTATATTATATTATTTTATTATTTTATTACATTTATGCTTTATGTGTATGGTATTTAGGTTTCATATTAATTTTATTAATTTTTATATAGCATCACTAGCAGACTTAATACCAGTTTATACTATCACTGTGATATTTTATTATTTCGTGGCACTTTATTATATTTTTCTCACGGTCATTTTACCAGGTACCACACCTAGTCCCAACTTTCTGTTTCATATGAATTTATTCGCACCTGCACTTTAGCATTGCATATTGCTATAGAGATAAGTACAGCATAAGAAAGTCACAGGATTTGCCATACCGTGATCTATTGCAACTGTTGTGCATTGTGTGTTTATTATTTTTTGGATATATTTTATACATTTTTACTTAATGGTGGGAGGGTTGAGGACATTAGGGGCCAATTTGTCTCTCAGTGAGGGAACACCCCTAAATATTACCTGAGGTTTATGTGGCATGATAGTACTCAATATCATATCATTACCCAGAATATGCGAGTGTTTTTGTTTTTTTATTTTTGTATTATTTATTTTAATTATATCCACATACAAAAATAAATTCCATAGATTCCAACATGGTTACGTTTAATGTATATAGGTACTGACCTAAACCAAGAGGCATGGTGGCAACTATCCATGGGGATGTATAGGTTTCTGTCAGTGGATTTAAAAAAAGGGAAGGTGACAAATGAATCCCGCCATCAGAAATCTTGAGATCCAAGAAGTTAATCTCCTTATGGCTTGCCTCATACCCTGTTTCCCCTAAAATAAGACCTAGCGTGATTGTCGGTGTTGGCTGCAATATAAGCCCTACCACCCAAATAAGCCCTATTCTGTTTCCTCAAAAATAAGCCCTACCCTGAAAAGAAGACCTACAAGGACTTTAACTAGGGCTTATTTTGGGGGTAGGGCTTTTATTGCAGCTATCACCGACAATCACACTAGGTCTTATTTTAGGGGAAACAGGGTAGCTAAGATGTATACCTCTATTATTCATATTGAGTGAACACATAAATTCAGAGAGATCATCCTCATCCCCATCCCATAGGAGGAGGATGTCATCTATGTAACGTGCCCACAGGACCACTTCTGGCCTCTGCTGGGCATAAAAGACATGCTCCTTCCACTGCGGCATAAAGAGGTTCGCCAAACTAGGGGCATATTTAGCCCCCATGGCAACACCTCTATTCTGGCGAAAATATTGGCCATCAAATCAAAAAAGTTGTGGGCAGCAGTATACTCCAAGTGTTCCATAATGAAGGCAACCTTTTCTTTAGGCATATTAGAATCTCACTCCAAAAATTGCCTAACAGCACTCAAACCTAAGTCACGGGAGATCACGGTGTACATTGAAGTGACATCAGAAGTCATCAACCACATCCCCTCACGGGGTTTTAATTCTGACAAAAGGTTGATGAGAAGCTGTGTGTCCTTAATGTATGAGGGCATAATACGTATTAAAGGCTTCAAAAAGAAGTCAATATACTTGCCCACCTGGGACATAACTGAGTCAATGCCGCTGACTATTGGATGACCCGGGGGTCAAGGATCTTATGATTTTTTGGCAGGTAATATATAATGGGGGTCCTTGGCGCCTTAGGCACCAAAAATCCTTCTCCTTTTTATTTAGAATATTATTATCAAAACCCCTTGAGATAATTCTGTCAAGTATTCCTTTATATTTCTCACCCGGATTAGAGAGCAATGGGGTATATGTATTGACATCCTCAACTATCCTATACATTTCTTTGATATAGTCCTTTTTATCTAAAATAAGGATACCTCCCCCCTTATCTGCTGGCCGAATGACCAAATCTTTATTAGTACATAAAGAGTCAATCTCAAGGTCTTTTTTAATCCTAACATATTTATTCTTCATACCATCCAGATCTCTCCAAACTAGATCCCTAAAAACAATGAAGCATTAGAGAGGCTTGAGTGTAAGAATTCTGTTGATGTTTTCCTATTATTGTTAATAGGATTGGCTACCAGGTATCTTTGGATATTTTATTTTTGGACATACCTATGGACATCTATATAGGTCTAAAACTTGTCTAAATTTTGTGGTGGAGCAAATTTCAGCCCCCTATCCAATACCCTTATTTCAGAATCTGTCAGTACCTGGGAACTGAGATTATAAATGCCAGTTCCTTTTAAGTCCTTTTGCTTATTGGACTGAGCACGCCTCCATCCTCTAGATCCTCTCTTAACTCTACAACTCTTTTGACGCCTTGGTTGGGCCTGGGAAAACCCCATGTCTGATGTTCTTGATTGTGTGTAACATTCCCATCATGATATTCCACATAATTTAAATCATATGGGCCATTTTGATGACCTCCATTACCTCTAGTACTGGCCCCGGGCTGGTTGAATCCTGTAGGTGGGCCTCCCATATCTCTTAGCCCTTGTACACAGGGTCGGAGATTCCGACAACCAAATCAGTCGGATTTTGTCTGACGGATTTTGTCCGAAACTGTTGCATACACACGGTCAGACAAAGTTGTCGGAAAATCCGACGTGATTACGTTATTTCGTTACGACTGGACTACGTTCACGCTAGTAGCCAATAGCTTTGGTGTAAGAATTTGATCTGAGCATGCGTAGCACTTTGTCTGATCGGAATTCTCTACACATGATCGGAGTATGTCCGATCGGAACATTTTGTCGGAAAATTTTACCAACTACAGTCTGATGTAGACCACACACAGTCGGAATATCCGACAAAACGGTCCGATCGGACGCATTCTGTCGGAATCTCCGACCGTGTATACAAGGGCTTAAAGGGAAGAAATTATTATGAGCTGGGATGATATAATCCCGCTCATACTCCCCGTTGTAATGCACAACAGGGTCCTCATTATATCCATAAGGCTGATTGGGACCATGGCCCCGTTGGTGTGTTTGGGCAGGTATACGATTGAACGGAGGTCACTGTCTTTGTCCATTAACATAGCAATGGCTTTGGGTTGGTGGTGGCCTTGAGTCCAACCCTGTCCTTGGATTCAAGGGGGACCATATTTCCAATTTTGATGTTGGCCCCGTCCATAGGATGAGGTAGGGGGAACTATTTCCTGGTATTTGTTACCATTACCTCCCTGATTTCTATGGGGGACTGTGCTCAATTTATGGTGACAGTTGAACAGACTTATTTGTTTACAGTGATTTCTCAAGGCTTTCGTGTACATAGCAAGTCTTCTTGTCGAGACAATTCTTGTCCCTGGGTGGTTATGTTTACTTCTCCACTGTGAACTTCAAACATGTCTTTATCTCTTTGTCTCCATTACATGGGAGTGCGGAGATAACTAGTTTACCAAAGAAAGATAACATTGCTTGTGCTTTCAGTTTAGCTCACAGAAATGGCACTGACACTGCATTTCTGGCTAGATCAACTGCTTTTTTCTGCACTTGCTGAAAATGGTTTTAGTCTGAAATAAAGGAGTATTGATTCAGACACCACATATAAGGACTGCTAAGCTGCAATAAATAACATTTTTGCTCTTGAGTTTAGATATCCTTTAAAATGCTAGAAGCATTGAGACATTCAGGCAGGCTTCCACTCAGCCAGCATTTGTCAAAACACAAATGGTTATATCAGGTTTATTTTCATCCTTTGGAGCAGAGAGTGGATGGCTTGTTACAGATACCTCTTATGGGATAAGGATAGCAAATAGTTGACAACAAAGTCTACAGGTATACCATAGACACTAGGTGGTTACTCAATCTGGTCAGATTAAGCTGGATCAGGAGATTATGATTTAATGTCTATGAGTGACATAAGTGAGTTCCCTAAAGAGTTCACAGGGTGCACAGATACAGTATCATACGTCCTCAAATAGATGTTCCCTTAAAAAATGAGAACTCACAGGTTGATAACACAAGTAGTTCATATTTCAGTTCTCAACCTGTCTTGGCTATGCCTGACAGCTGTCAAAACTGTGGGGTTGATTTATTAAAGGCAAATACGCAGTTCAATTCACAAATAAGGTTACACTTTGCAAGGGAATTTCCCCCAGAGTGAATGTAGTCAAAAAGAATATCCAATCATGTGCAAGGAAAATAAAAAAAAATAGCAATGCTGCTTGCATGTTATTGGATGATAAAAGTCAAAACTGCAGAGCGTCACCTCATTCACTAAGCTTTGGGGAAAACCCCCCCGCACAATGCATCCTCCCTTGCAAAATTTGCCTTTAGTAAATCAACAGCTGTCTCAGTTATAATCATTAATCTCTGGGGGAAGATTTCCTTGCAAAAGTACAACCTACCTTGCAAAGTGAATAGTCTATTTGCCTTTAGAAAATGAACCTCCATGTCCCTGTTATATTCTGGAATTTGAAAGGCAAATCCACCTAAAACAGATAAATCCATTTGGGCCATTGCTCTTTAAAATCAATCATCTACTATATCAGGGATATGCAATTAGCGGACCTTCAGCTGTTGCAGAACTACAAGTCCTATAAGGCATAGCAAGACTCTGACAGCCACAACCATGATACCCAGTGGCACAGTCATGATGGGACTTAGCTGGAGGTCTGCTAATTGCATATCCCTGTACTATATGCAAGCTGACGGGATCACAAATGTAAAAGATTTCCATATATATATATATATACACAGTATCTCACAAAAGTGAGTACACCCCTCACATTTTTGTAAAAATTTTATTATATCTTTTCATGTGACAACACTGAAGAAATGAAACTTTGCTACAATGTAAAGTAGTGAGTGTGCAGCATGTATAACAGTGTAAATCTGCTTTCCCCTCAAAATAACTCAACACACAGCCATTAATATCTAAACCGCTGGCAACAAAAGTGAGTACAACCCCAAAGGAAAAATGTCCAAATTGGGATCAAAGTGTCAATATTTTGTGTGGCTACCATTATTTTCCAGCACTGCCTTAACCCTCTTGGGCATGGAGAGCTTCACAGGTTATCACTGGAGTCCTCTTCCACTCCTCCATGATGACATCACAGAGCTGGTGGATGTTAGAGACCTTGCGCTCCTCCACCTTCCGTTTGAGGATGCCCCACAGATGCCCAATAGGGTTCAGGTCTGACGATGTGCTTGGTCAGTTTCTTTAGCAAGGCAGCAGTCCTCTTGGAGGTGTGTTTGGGGTCGTTATCATGTTGGAATACTGCCTTGCGGTACACACAGTACATATTGGCATTCATGGATCTCGCAATGAACTATAGCTACCCAGTGCCAGCAACACTCATGCAGCCTCAGACCATGACGCTCCCACCACCATGCTTGACTGTAGGCAAGACACACTTGTCTTTATACTCCTCACCTGATTGCCGCCACACACACTTGACACCATCTGAACTAAATACATTTATCTTGGTCTCATCAGACCACAGGACATGGTTCTAGTAATCCATGTGCTTAATCTGCTTGTCTTCAGCAAACTGTTTGTGGACTTTCTTGTGCATCATCTTTAGAAGAGGCAGCCTTCTGGGATGACAGCCATGCAGACCAATTTGATGCAGTGTGCAGCGTATGGACTGAGCACTGACAGGCTGACCCCTCTCTCATATGTATATTTTCCAAAGACAACCTCTGAATATGATTCTGAGCACGTGCACTCAACTTCTTTGGTCGACCATGGCGAGGCCTGTTCTGAGTGGAACCTGTCCTGTTAAACCACTGAATGGTCTTTGCCACCATGCTGCAGCTCAGTTTCAGGGTCTTGGTAATCTTCTTATAGCCTAGGCCATCATTATGTAGTGCAACAATTCTATTTTTCAGATCCTCAGAGTTATTTTCCATAAGGTGCCATATTGAACTTCCAGTGACCAGCATGAGAGAGTAAGAGCGATAACACCAAATTTAACACACCTGCTCCCCATTCACACCTGAGACCTTGTAATACTAATAAGTCACATGATAGTTAGAGGGAAAATGGCTAATTGGGAACAATTTGAACATTTTCACTTAGGGGTGTACTCACTTTTGTTGCCTGCGGTTTAGACATTAATGGCTGTGTGTTGAGTTATTTCGAGGGGGCAGCAAATGTACACATTTATACAAGCTCTACTCTCACTACTTTACATTGTAGCAAAGTGTCATTTCTCACATGAAAAGATATAATAAAATATTTACAAAAATGTGAGGTGTGTACTCGCTTTTGTGAGATACTGTATATATATATATATATATATATATATATATATATATATATATATATATATATATATATATATATATATATATTTATAAAGAGTATCGTTGTTTGAAAGATTCTTTATAAAATAAAATCCTTTTTTGTTAAACACACAAAAATATGTTATGTATACACATCTACATATCCCTTAGTTACCGTATTTGTTTTGCATGTGGTAACAGGTGACATTCACTGTCTGTGTTGCTGATAAGATAGGACCATTTATAGAGGGTAATAAAAATGTAAAAAAAATATAGTAAAGAGCCTGTTTACTTTGAAAATGAAAGCAGCCAAACAATTACTCTTAAGATAAAAATAATGTTTTTTTTTTTTTAATTCATTGACGCATCAAGCATCAAGAGATTAAAAATGGCATAAATAAACAAATACATTTTAGCTATCTTATTCAACAGATTGCCGTACTGAAATTGTATGTGAAGTTCCTTCAAAGGCACATTGTCAACAAAAGCAGAATACTTGATTGTCAGCCTTTTTTTTTTTCTCTTCTAATAAATGCATTTTGTGCTTTCTGTAAAATACCAAATCATTGTGAATGTTAATGTAATATTCCAAGCACATATTTTTGGGACTTCCTTCCTTTTCCAAGCTGCGCTCAAGTGGAACATACACTTATTTCTGCAACAAAAATCTTTCTAGGCTATTGGCAAAATGAATAGCATCAAGCAAAAATATTTAAAAATTTAGTCACATCCACATCTTGCAGCCTATAAGGAGCTTTCACGCTTTTGGGCTCGCTTTAGATCTTTAATACCCTTTCCTTTTGTGTCAAGGAGCTCACGAGGCGTAAAGAAGCGCTGATAAACCCACTTAGATCCCTTCCTGGGCCGTCACCTCTCTCTGCCAAGCAGCTTTAGGTGGTAACTGATCTGTGACAAGCTGCCAGTCAAACAGAGCATTTCTGAAAGCTAACACAAAAGACTGAACAGTGGAGAAGGGAGAGAGGAATAAGAAAAGAAACCAAACAGTAACGGCTCTTCTCTCTCTTTGCTGCTCATCCCTCTCACCCTCTCTCCTTGCATTCCCTCTTAGCAAGGTTCATGGCAGGGGCAGCTCGTAGGCTGCTAGATAAAGATCAGTAGCCCATTCAGACAAGGGACTGTCCTGGCTTACTGTTGATAATAGAGGCAGTGAGATTGACAGTCAGATGGAAATTAACACAGGGCTTCCTTGAATACTGGCAATTCCCAGGAGAGGAACAGAGAGGGAGAGAGAGAGAGAAAGAAAGAGGGGTAAGGAGGAGAAGAGCAGAGTAATAAGAACAGAAGATGAACTGAAATGTCACTTTGTTCCCAAGATTCTCTCAGGAGCTGTGCTTGCTTTCCGTAAGGGAGTAAAGTTTGCAATGGGCATCTATCCTTTTGTTCTTCATACAGTTTTCCTTAATGTATTTATTGTCTTCTACTTCTTTTTTTTTTTTTAACAACCTTTCAATCACAGGGTAAGTGTCACATTAAAATGCAGAATATTTTACATAGTGTTATGTCTTTTTTGTTTTAAATTCATATTACTTTAAGTATGAAGTGGGTGTTGAGAAATACACGATAGGTGAGTCATACTTCCGCTTTCACATGTTCTGAAATATATACCTGTTCAGAGAATTGTCCTGCATTACTCTATTGCATGAGTGCTGTGAAGTGTGCATGCATTGTATTGTCATTTTTTTTTATATTTATCATTATTAAAGCATAGCTTGATAAGCATAAAACTGTACTTTTTGACTAACTTAGAAATAAAGATGTTTAATGTACTCTTTAAATGAGCATAACTTCTGTGACCGTATCAGCTTTCCAAAATTAATATATGCAGACATGTGTTGAGATGCAAACAAGTTAAGAAAAAACCCCATTATGGGGCCAAATGTCAGATCCCTGTTATGGCAGATGGTGATACTCTGCCCCTGGAATTGTGCCACTAGAGGTCACCTCATCATGGAATTAGCCTGCTATGTAGCAGTAGGGCAGACTATGCCAAGCAAACCACACACAGCCAATTTCTGCTCAATCCTTTGATGATGAGTCATCTAATAAAGCCAAATTCAGCTACAAAGATGCCACAAAAGGGTGCATGCCAGGGCTTTGATAACAGATGTATTTAATAAGCCTGCAATGAAGGTCTCAGCAAACCAATCAGATTTCAGTTTAACACTGTTAGGTCAGTGAAACATGATTTTTGATTGCATGCTATGGGATACGACATTGGGGGTTATTTACGAAAGGCAAATCCGCTTTGCACTGCAAGTGCACTTGAAAGTACACTGAACGTGCACTTGGAAGTGCAGTCGCTCTAAATCTAAGGGGTAGATCTGAAATGAGGGGAAGCTCTGCTGATTTTATCATCCAATCATATGCAAGCTAAAATGCTGTTTTTTATTTTCCTTGCATGTCCCCCTCGGATCTACAGCGACTTTACTTCCAAGTGCACTTGCAGTGCAAAGTGGATTTGCCTTTAGTAAATAACCCCCATTGTCTTATTAATTACGCCTGTTCAATAATCAGTTTTAATGCATTAAAATTAGGCTGGAGATTTCTGTAATTGGTGAAGTTATAACGTTCAATATATTGAAAATGGGATTTTGAATTGGATATTACTTAAAACTCAAACTGTGCATTGTATGGAACTGTTAAATTCTCCATGCCATGATTTCATTGACTAGTGTTTTGCTTGATGGATGTTGCAGAAGATGACTAGCTGAGAAACAATGACTAGTGACTAATGTACTGTACTGTAACTGAACACATAGTGTGGAAATTATAATATGAATTTATGATAAGGATAGATGTTTTTTGTTTTGTTTTTTACTTTAAAACATTCCCATTTGAGCCAGAACTTACAGATTATTGCTGTACCCAGCTATTGATTGACTGAAAGTAATATCTGCAACAAAAAATAACTTGCCGCATTTAATCAAAATGTAGTGATTAGGCAAGCCTGAAATAGCTTCAGTTATATAATATACATCTGATAAGCTGATGTAGTTGTTTTATTTTTATTTTTTTTAACTGAATTAGATATCCTAGAAGTGTAAAATTAGTGACATATTTTTAACATATATTTGTTAGATTAAGAGTGACCATTTATTATGTTTCCATACAAACTACTTGTAAAAATATTTTATATTTATATTTAATATTATTATATTTTAAGTCATCGTGCCCATTGAAATAGGGGAATCTTTAACCTTAACTAAAAATTGGTTTATGGTGATAAAAACCATCATAGGTTGGCGATAGGGGGGTGTAATAAACCTAGAAACACCTATGGCTATTGGTGCCTTGTATAAAGAATTACAGAAAAACTCAAAATTGAGGTTAGAACTCCTTATGAAAATCTTTGTCCATCTTTCTGCTTTGTTCCTAAAACCTTGAATTGAACTTGGGACATGCTACCATCTCTCTTCACCCTCCCTTCTCTCAGCCCTTCTCCCTTCTCTGTTTTATATTCCCATTCCTCATGCATCTTTCCATTCTTCTAGGTGTTTTATCAGCTCTTCTCCTGGTTTGTGTTTTGAGTAGTAGCGTCTATTGCTCCTAATCAATGGGTTGCTTTCTTTTAATGCCGCAAAATCTTGATGTATAACTAAACTTTTTCCACATAACCAATCCGTGTTTCCCGACACAACATGGCCTTTTTTGTTTCTGAAGTCTAAGGCCCTTTTTAAATCTTGGGCTTAAATAAAGAATTCCATGGGCTTAATAAAACATAAAATCCAACAATACAAAACATTCAGACACCACCTAACACAAATATATATTTGGAAGACTAAATAACTTTTTTCATACAAGAAGTATATTTTAAAAATTTTCATATGTATGGTAGGGGAAGCTTTTTAATAAACGTTCGAGCCTTTCATATGCATTGAATCTGGCTACCATTTATTATATAACTTTTCATACTATATGACTTCCATTAGATTTAATAAAGAGCCTCCAGAAAATCTTTCACTGTTGTCAAGAAACCTTTGTTTTGTGTAAATAGCTCATTGTAGAGTATATAGAACACAAAATGTGCTTAGCTACTCAAAAACAACAAATTGGTGCTGTTAACGTGCTTTATAACAATAAATATTAATGCATTATATCAGTCATACACATTAGATACGCTTGAATGAAAATGAGCAGTGTGTATCATGATAAAAACATAGGGGTGCAAAATGGGAACCATGAAATGTTATGTGAACGGTACAGAAGTTGAATATTATAGATACTACATACTTGGAACTGGGATACAAGGAAAGAGAGCAGAAAAACAGGAACATAACAACACTGGACTCCTTCAAACCTTCAAATACTCTCCATTACAATGAATAAACTTGAAGATGTCTAGATGATGGCCAGGTTGCACTTAGATTAGATGCAGGTACAACAACTATCAATCATTTCTTAAAACAATTACTGCATTGCTTGTGTTATATTGCAATAGGGGAGAGTCCTGCTAGGTCACTGCTGAAGGAATGTAGCAAGCACTATCAAAGATGGTTTGATGGCTAGCATACAAAGCGTCTTCTAACCAAAATACACAATATTGCCAAAAGTATTGGGGCACTTGCCTTTACACGCACATGAACTTTAATGGCATTCCAGTCTTAGTCCATAGGGTTCAATATTGAGTTGGCCCACCTTTTGCAGCTATAACAGTTTCAACTCTTCTGGGAAGGCTGTCCACAATGTTTAGGAGTGTGTATATGGGAATGTTTGACCATTCTTCCATAAGTGCATTTGTGACGTCAGGCACTGATGTAGGATGAGAAGGCGTGGCTCACAGTCTCTGCTCTAATTCATCCCAAAGGTGTTCTATCGGGTTGAGGTCAGGACCCTGTGCAGGCCAATCAAGTTACTCTACCCCAAACTCACTCATTCATGTTTTTATGGACCTTGCTTTGTGCAATGGTGTGCTGTCATGCTAAAACTGTTCCTACAAAGTTGGGAGCGTGAAATTGTCCAAAATATCTTGGTATGCTGATGCCTTAAGAGTTCCTTTCATTGGAACTAAGGGGCTAAGCCCAACCCAAGAAAAACAACCCTGCACCATAACCCACCTCCACCTAATGATTTACACCAATGCACAAACTAAGGGTGGAGGAACTTGACTGGCCTGCACAGGGTTCTAACCTCAACATGTTAGAACACCTTTGGGATGAATTAGAGTGGAGATTTTCAAGCCAGGACTTCCAACATCAGTGCCTGACTTCACAAATGCGCTTCTGGAAGACTGGTCAAACATTCCCATATACACACTTCTAAACCTTGTGGAGAGCCTTCCCAGAAGAATGGAAGCTTTTATAGTTGCAGAGGGTGGGCCCACTCAATATTGAACCCTACGGAGTAAGACTGGGATGCAATTAAAATTCATGTGCGGGTAAAGGCAGGCATCCCAATACTTTTTACAATATAGTGTATATATTAACCAGGTTGTTGCACTCCCAAAATTTCTTGATAAATACATTTTTTATTTTGAGTATCTAACTTAGTAAAAATTGCATACCAGTTCTGAGCATAGTTGCTCTACCTCGGGTCAAATTAATGTGAAATCAACAGTGCAAACGTTACTCTTTACTCAATATTCAATTATATCATTCTTGGAGAAATTCTTGGGTTTTATCATTTTTGGTGGAGTAAACTAACAACAGAGTGATCCGTGGTAACTTGGTGTCATGTGATCCAGTGGAGTTTATGAATGAATGTTATGTATCAAAATAAGCACTACATTGAACAAGAATCTTTGGGAGTGTGGCAACCTTTGTGGATTACTATTTGGTGTGGACAGTTGGAATCTTTTCACTTTCTGAACCAAGCACACAGAGATTTACTCTTCACCCATCTGTCTAATACTGTATATTGTAGTTAGAACAAACAATTTAAGCTAACTTGTAGGCCACCTTTTAGGCCTCATGCACACTGACGGTTTTACAACTACTGTTTTTTGCTTCAGGCACTTTTTTCTGCAGCCAGTAAACTCGCCAGCAGGTTATCCTATGTGTCCATGCACACATAGGCTTTTATCTGTGTTTTTTGGTCGGGGCGTTTTCTGGCTAGAAAAAAAAACTAGTGGGTTTGAAGAGGAGTTTTATTTAGCTGTAAAAGCACTCTAAAGCTAAAAAAAAACACTGAAAAACTTGGCTATTCTGTATTTTTGAGAATTTTTAAGCCATAAGCTAAGTCAAATGCTAAAAAAACGCTTAAAAGTGCTAATACAAAAACAAGGCAAAATTTACGTTTTAACCACTTCAGCCCTAGAGGATTTTACCCCCTTCCTGACAGAGTACTTTTTGCAATTCGGCACTGTGTCGATTTAACTGACAATTGCACAGTTCTGCTGCATTATACCCACACAAAATTGATCTGCTTTTTCCCCCACAAATAGAGCTTTCTTTTGGTGGTATTTGATCACCTCTGCGGTTTTTATTTTTTGCACTATAAACAAAAAAGAGCAACAATTTTGAAAAAAATTCAATATTTTTTACTTTTTGCTATAATAAATATCCCCCAAAAATATATATAAAAAACATTTTTTTTCCTCAGTTTAGGCCGATATGTATTCTTCTACATATGTTTGGTAAAAAAAAAATCTCAATAAGCATATATTGATTGATTTGCGCAAAATTTATAGCGTCTAAAAAATAGGGGATAGTTTTTATTTTTAATTTGTTTTTATTAGTAATGGCGAGGATCTGCAATTTTTATCGGGACTGCGACATTACGACATTATGGCGGACAGATCGGACACTTTTGACACTATTTTGGGACCATTGTCATTTATACAGAGATCAGTGCTATACAAATGCATTGATTACTGTGTAAATGACACTGGCAGTGAAGGGGTTAACCACTAGGGGCAGTGAAGGGGTTAAGTGTGTCCTAAGGAGTGATTCTAACTGTGAGGGGGCTGGACTTCAACACACAGGACAGTGATCACTGCTCTCGAGGACAGAGAGCAGTGATCTCTGTCTTGTCACTAGGCAGAACAGGGAAATGCTTTGTTTACAAAAGCATCTCCCGTTCTTCCTCTCCATGAGAGGATCACAGGCACCCAGCGGAGATCGAGTCCGCGGGACCCACCGTCACGGAGACCACGGGGCGCGTGCCCGCAACACCGCTTTTTAAAGGGGCCGTACCTGTATGCCCTTTTGCCTACCAGTGCCATTCTGCTGACGTAAATCGGCGTGCGTTGCTTGGAAAGCGGTTAATGGGGCATTTTACATCTAAAGTTATTAGCGTTTTAGAACATCCAGTATGCATGAGGTTTAATACTGCTTGCAGCATCCTCTCAGTAGTGACCTGGTGGGAATTACCCTTTCTTTATCTATCTATCTATCTATCTATCTATCTATCTATCTATCTATCTATCTATCTATATATTTGTCCTGAATCACGTGAAAAGCAATGAATTATAATGAGATCCCTAATGTTTGAGTTTGAACAGCAAGTGTATTCCTCTAACAGAGAAGAACATTTTGTATGACAAGTACAGATTTTCTTGCTGCATAACATAACCATTTTTAGAATGGTATCTCAAAAAGTATGGCTGTGTCAGGACTAGATGTGAAGGGATCATCAAAGCTTTCATCTGATGATAAGTGGCACTAAGAGTAAAAATTACATGCTGTAGTTTTTAGATGTAATTCAGCATTTCAGTCTGATTTTCTGTGCATACCTTTAAAATTCTGCACTGCACAGAATGTATATTTGTTTTTTTTAAATGACGTGTAACTCCAGACAAATGGCTAAATACACAGTTGAAACACAAATATGTAATTTAATATGTCAAAGAATGTCTAGTTCTGCTTAGCCACTATTGTAATTCACATGCCTTTGTCATGCTGCATAGCTAGGTATTTGACCCCCTCCCCCTCTAAACATTTCCTGCTTTAGCTTCAATCCTTCTGCCATCTATCTACCATCAACATGAATGTTAGACAGTGAAACAGCATCTTTGTACTTTTTCTTTATCCAGTGAGAAGGCAGGTGAGATGGGAAACTGTAAAGCCACACCATTAAACAGAACGTATTTACCTGTTTTCCACAACCACTTGACCTCCGGAAGATTTACTCCCCTTCATAAGAACAAAATTAGAGAGAGCACCACTCTCCTATAAGGTGATGGGATTTTCCAGGATAGGTCACTGTCTCTGAGGTAAGGACATACACAGTGGATAATAATAAAATATAGATTTATTACAAAATATACAAAACATAAACCTTTTTGATAGTAACATTATGCCATATGGAGAATTGACCAAAAATGATACTCAATCCATATAAAAGCTTGAAAGATGCTTGTTTGTGTGTGCAGTAATCTGACGTGTTTCGCAGAATCCTTATCTGCTTCTTCTGGGCAGCTCAACATGCATCTAAATCAATATTCAAGTTACAAAAACATCATACATATAACATTAGTATCAATTACAATTAATTTATTCATCGTATACATATGAAACTTGATAACATTAATATAAGTGCTCACCAGAATCTATGACATTAACTCTGTATCGGCTGTAGCATCAAAAAAGAAGAACAAACGGACTCTCATCTGGTAATTGAATGGTGATATCAGAGTCACCAAACTGATCTGGTGGGCATCGGATCATATCCAAGGCAAGATGTTTTTAAACCAATAATTAGCTACAGAACCAAACATATATATTCAAATGGGACATACAAAATAGATTACATCTACACTAAATACCGAGTGACAAGAGGGGGGAAGGAAGAAAGAAGAAACAGAAAAGAAAAGGGAAAGAAAGGAAAGGGGGAAAAACAAAGGAAGGGGGAAGAGGAAAGTGGGAAGAAAAAGGGAAAGAGGAAAAAGAAAAGAGAAAAGAAAAGGAGGAGAAGGGGAAGGGAGGAAGAGATAGAGAGGGGGCGGGGTGATAAGCCAACCAGTGCATATATCCATATATACAAAGCATTATATCCCCATTAGATCTACCTAAGATGACCCTAGTTAATGGCTAAAGGTAGCTACCCAAAACATATATATATAAAAATCCCAGGACCATGGGCATAATAGCATGAAAACATCCATAAAACATAACCCCTATCTGTTCCAAGTATTACTTGGTTAAGACCAGTGTATAATACATACAAACCCTGGAGCTGCCATAAAGATATAGTAACACACTGAATTCTCACTGCCCACTAAAACGCGTCAAGGGCTAATTTCTTAAAAAACTAAACATAATTATTAGGAGTAATCCCGATCCATGGCTAGGCACTTGGATATAGCAAAGATAAGGTGCCTGATTTTATGTAAAAGATGGAGGTACAGGTACCCCTCAGTCTCAGATCTGTGCATAGCTGTCACCATGGTATGCGTCCCACTAACTCTCCCTGTCACTTCCACCTTTATAGATATGATCCCACCAGAAATGACTGAACTGGAAACTGCTCACTGACGTCATATCTGGCACGGGTGCCCCTGTTAGAGCGCATGTTCCAAGGCCTCAACCGTGTCATAGACTGCAGGCAGAGGACTGCGCGCACAGCGCCACCCGCCTGCCAAAGATGTTTTAGGCAGACGGGTACCGAGGAGAAGGGAACCTCCTCGTCCACCAGGGGCACCCAAATGCCACACCAACTAACCACAGCAGATAAGGGTCAGCCCACTCCTAATAATGTAACATTATTGCAAATTTTCCAACAAATTAATTAATAATATATTAAAAAATATATCTCTCAAAAAGGAAATCACAAAAAAAATAAAAAAATAGTAAATTTACAAAAATTGCGTTAATAGTTATTTATTTACAGACATGGGAATTCCCATGTTTCTTAATCAAAATTACAGCAAAGGTGTGAGCAGATCCTAATGATCCCTCTGGGAATTATTATACCTCTACAGGAATGGTTTGAAAGTAAGTGCTGTATCCATTCCTGGGGGGTCTGGTTGCCCTTTGATTATAGATCCATTTAGCCTCCCATTGCAAGATCTTTTTTATCAAAATCACCTCCCCGTTCTTGCTGGGGAATTACTTCTAGGGCAAAAAATTCAATAACTATTCATAGCTATGGTTAAGACCTACATGCTTATAAATTGGTGTATCTAAAAGGCTAACATTGAGATAGTACAGATGATCCTGTATTCGTCTCGCAAATGTACGTTTGGTCTTTCCAATGTAAAAAGCACCACAGATAAAGGTAGCCAAATATACCACACCTATGGTGCGGTAGTCAGCATATGTCCTAGATTTAAGATATCCACCTCTGGATAGTGGGCAAACATCACCTAATCCAAGGGAATTGTTCACAGCTGACACATTTATAGGTACCTCTCACTGCTCCCTCAAAAACTTCTGGGGGTGAGTAGTGGCTATGTATCCTTCACAAAATGAGATCTCCTATAGATTATCTCTGGACTATCTGATACATATTTAGAGATTATAGGGTCCTCTGCAAGGAAGTGCCAGTTGTGGGCTAATAATGTATGGAACTGGTCTTGGTGGGCACTAAAGGTGGTTATTAGTGGGATGCATACCACGGTGAAGGCGAGTCATGGATTTGAGACTGAGGGGTGCCTTTTACCTACAACCAGGCACCTTATCTTTGCTATATCCAGGTACCTAGCCATGGACCAGGATTACTCCTAATAATTATGTTTAGTTATTTAGGATATTAGCCCTTGACGCTCTTTAGAAGGCAGCTGCATTCAGTGTTTTGCTACTGTATATCTTTATGGGCGCTCCAGGCTTTGTATGTATTATACACTAGTCTTAACCAAGTAATACTTTGGAACAGATAGGGGTCATGTTTTATGGATGATCTCCTCCTCCCTTCCCCTTCTCCTCAGTTTTTTTCCTCTGTTTTTATCTCTTTTCTTTTTCCTCTTTCCCTTTTTCTTCCCACTTTCCTTTGCCCACTTTCTCTGTTTTTCCCCCTTTCCTTTCTATCCCTTTTCTATTCTGTTTCTTCTTTCTTATCCCCCCCCCACCCCCCGTCACTCGGTATTTAGTGTAGGGCAGCTGAGAATTCAGTGTGTTACTTTATCTTTATGGCAGCTCCAGGTTTTGTATGTATTTATACACTGGTCTTAACCAAGTAATACATGGAACAGATAGGGGTCATGTTTTATGGATATTTTCATGCTATTATGCCTATGGCCTGAGATTGTATATATGTTTTGGGTAGGTACCTTTAGCCAATAACTTCTCTTTTCTTTTTCCTCTTTCCCTTTTTCGTCCCACTTTCCTCTTCCCCCTTCCTTTGTTTTCCCCCTTTCCTTTCATTCCCTTTCTTTTCTGTTTCTTCTTTCTTCCTTCCCCCCTCTTGTCACTCGGTATTTAGTGTAGATGTAATCTATTTTGTCCCATTTGAATATATATGTTTGGTTCTGTAGCTAATTATTGGTTTAAAACATCTTGCCTTGGATATGATCTGATGCCCACCAGACCAATTAGGCGACTCTGATATCACTGCTCAATTACCGGATGAGAGTCCGTTCATTCTTCTTTTTTGAAGCTACAGAGTTAATGTCATAGATTCTGGTGAGCACTTATATTAATGTTATCAAGTTTCATATGTATACGATGAATACATTAATTGTAATTGATACTAATGTTATCTTTATGATGTTTTTGTAACTTGAATAATGATTTAGATGCACATTGAGCTGCCCAGAAGAAGCAGATAATGAGTCTGCGAAACGCGTCAGTTTACTGCACACACAAGAATCTTTCAAGCTTTTATATGGATTGAGTATAATTTTTGGTCAATTCTCTATATGGCCTAATGTTACCACCAAAAAGTTTTGTTTTGTATATTTTGTAATAAATCTATATTTTATTATTATCCACTGTGCATGTGCTTACCTCAGAGACAGTGACCTATCCAGGAAAGTCCCATCACCTTATGGGGGAGTGGTACTCTCTCTAATTTTGTTCTAATCGATTTCTCAGGAATGTGGCTATGACAATCTCCAGAACTGGTCCAACTATTTCAAATATATATATTCAATTGTTTTGGGGTGTAAAGTCCCTTTCTCTCTGTTGGACCACTTCTAGTATGAGGCAATTAATTGTTTAGTATATATATCTCTCTTTTGTGTTTTACTAGTTATTATTTTCTTTATTTTATTTCTTTTTTTGTTTTTTGGATGTAATTGTTGTGATTTGCCTTAGTGATTGGCAATGTCACAGTTCTCTGGCCCTAATTGGGAAAGCTTTTTCGATTCTATCCAGAAAATTTGCACCCCACAGGTACAGACGGAGGTAGGACTTGATGTCTTTTTCCTCAAACTTAAAAAAACGAATGGAGAAAAAGTCTAATCTTGGGTGGCATGTGCAATTTTTTGATCGGTATCTGAGAGAGGGATCGAATCCACAGGGTTTGCGAGTACAAATCTTTGCATCATTTGATGTGACTGATGCCACATTTTGTGAAAAATGGGAAATAAATTTGACACAATGCTCTGCAACAATGATGGAAATGTTGAGGGATAAACATAGGTTAGACTTGGCAGATCTGGACAGGGTCATTGAGACATTACGTGCCAGAGAAAGTGAATTTGTCCAAAATCCCGATTATAAAAAGAACGAACAAGATTTGGTACAACATCTGGAAAAATGCAACAAAAACGTAGTGATACGGAAAAGGACCAAAAAAGTTCACATGGATAAACTTGCCTTTTCAGTGGGCTATGCATATAAGATGGCAGAAAGGGTTTAATAGTAGAAGAGGTAAACCATTTAGATAGAATTCTAACCAAGAGATGGCAATGTATAGATTTGACTCTGATCTTTCTGTTTCCTCCTCTGTCTCTTCCCAGAGATCACATGATATGGTACATAAAGGAACAACTGGAAGTGGACGTGCACGGAAATATGGTAATGGTGGGGTGGGGGGTATGACACACAAGGTGGTACAAATAAGAAGTGTACTGTTTCACCACAGGCACCCCTCCAGGACCAAAACATTGGGGAGATATAGGGACACCAGTAGCTATATGTGGTGATTCGGTGATGGGAACAGCTTTGGGGATGGAAATAATGTTAACCCAAGTACATATAAAGAACAAGGAACAACCCCCAAAGCCAATCAAACCAAACCAAATTCTAACTCAGATACAGCCCCTTTAGGCCTTGTTCATACCCCTCAAACCCCCTCAAACCCCTATGGTACAGACACAAATGGGGAAGATAGATCCATTTGTGGTCAAGCAGACACAAAACCACCAGGACTAGATGTAGTTAAACTATCCTCCTACCCTCTGTCTACAATCGAAACTGAGGTACTCAAGTTGGGCCTCGGTTTCTGTCCCCTTCAAAAGATTAATACGTTTGAATTGGTTAAAGATCTGCATTTATTTGCAAGGAACCTAACTTATAAATACATTTTTTATAAAGATTAGTGGCAAACAAGGCGGAGGATATGTATAAAGGTTTCAAGGCTCAGGATTTCCGAACTCTCAAAACTCTCACCCAGTTGCTGGATGAGAATTAAAGAGCTGGTGGAGCTGAGCAAATGGCCCTTTCCTCTTCAGATGAGGAGGACATAGATATAGATGTGAAATCAGAACCGCTGAAATTTAAAGCCAAATCCCCAAAAATTCCCTCAACTTCAGACATGCCCAGCAATTTGGGCTTTTCTTAAGCAAACCATGAAGGAAATTGATAGTCTTTCCCTCTTACGTCAAATTACCAGTAACCTCAAACAAGTGCAACAACAGGCCCTAACAAGCCTGACCCAGAATGACCAAGTTATTATCAAACCAGCTGATAATGTGGTCGTGATGGACAGGAATCGATATGTACAGATGTGAGAGGTGATTTTGAGCAATACGGAATGGTATCAACCAGTTCCCGAGGATCTGCTCAATGACTTTAGGTTTCAGTATAAAGCCATTATAGTTCAGGCATATCAAAAATGCCTCATTGATAAGGATCTTCTTATTATTAAATGGCCTATTACATCTACTTTCTATGCCCTCCCAAAGGTCCATAAAAACCTCAACAACCCCCCTGGATTCCCGATAGTCTCGGGAATTGGATGCCATACGGAAAAAGCGAGCAAATATGTAGATAGCCAATTAAGACCCTAAGTCATGGGATTGCCATTGTATTTAAAAGATACTTTGGAGTTGTTAAAAGTAATTGGAGGCCTAACTGCTCCACCTGGAGCAAATTTAGTGGCTATTGACATTGAGGCCCTATACTCCAGTATCCCCCATGGGAAAGGGAATGAGATAGTTTCAGGATTCCTAAGGGAACAGGATAGAAACAATTGGCAATTGTGCAACTTTGTTACAACCCTGCTAGAACATAATTTGACATCTAATATATTCCTCTTCAATGGATCCACATACCTCCAGTTGCAGTGAGTTGCAATGGTTACTTCTTGTGCCCCATCACAGCTGACCCACCTCCATGGGAGGCTCTCGCCATCTGGCGCATCTTCGCTGTGACAGCTCTTATATAACCGAGGGCTGGGCAACCCGTTGACATAACCGGGTGACCCCGTCCCCCTCTGACGCATGGGGGCTTCCCCATTGCCTTCCCGTGGTGTCAGAGGGGTTGGTTGTGGCTTTTTTTTTCTTTTTCGGTCCATTGGGCGGCATGAAATTACTTTGTTTGACATGTTTATTTTATTATTTTTTTAATAAAGGACTTGTCCCAAGCTGTCTATTGTCTTTTTTTACCATTTTGACACTGTTTTGTGAAATGGTAGGGGTACATTTGTACCCCGTTACCAATTCACATGGGGGAGGCTGGAATCTGGGGGTCGCCTTGTTAAAGGGGGCTTCTAGATTTCAAAAAGCCCCCACCTGCAGACCCCCACAACCCTTACCCGGTGGTTGTGGGGGTCTGCAGGTGGGGGCTTATTGAAATCTAGAAGCCCCCTTTAACAAGGGGACCCCCAGATTTCAGCCTTCCCCGTGTGAATTGGTAATGGGGTACAACTGTACCCCTACCATTTCACAAAACAGCGTCAAAATGGTAAACAAGACAATAGACAGCTTGGGACAAGTCCTTTATTAAAAAATAAAAAAATAAAAATGTCAAACAAAGTAATTTCATGCCACCCAATGGACCGAAAAAGAAAAACCGGACAAGGGTTGTGGGCATGAGGCCCTTGTCCCCATCAACATGGGAACAAGGTGCTTTGGGGGGCTACCCCAAAGCACCCTCCCCATGTTGAGGGCATGTAGCCTGGTATGGTTCAGGTTAGGGGGCATGCTCTCTCATCCCCCTCTTTTCCTGTGGCCTGCCAGGTTGTGTGCTTGGATAAGGGTCTGATATGGATTTTGGGGGACCTCTACATCATTTTTATTTGGTGCAGGGTTCCCCTTAATTTCCATATCAGTCCTGAAGGGCCTGGTATGGATTTTAGGGAGATGACCACGCAATTTTTTCTTTACATTTTGATTCGGGGTTCCCCTTACTATTTATACCAGATCCAAAGGGCATGGTAATGGACGGAGGAGGGGATCCCATGCTATTTTTTTTCAATTATCTGTTTCTACATTGCAGCGACCCGACAATTCATTATAGCCGCGATCAGTTTTAAATGACAATTTTTCCTTTAGAAATTTAATTTTGCTGTGGTACTGTTCTAAACACAGGAAAAATGCGAAACTTTACAGGTCTACTATAGGCACCCCCCAGGCATGATATTTAAAGGAATATTTCATTTTTATTGTTTCACTTTAAGCATTTTAAAAAAATCACTGCTCCCGAAAAAACAACCATTTAAGAAAAACTGTTTTGCATTGATACATGTCCCTTGAGGCAGGACCCAGGTCCCCAAACACTTTGCATATAAGCCTTTAAAATGAGCACTTTTGATTATTCATGCTTGTCTCCCATAGACTTTAACAGTGTTCGTGTGTTCTACCAAATTGTTTGCCTGTTCGCATGTTCTGAACCGAACAGGAGGGTGTTCGGCTCATTCCTAATCTTATTGTGGCAGAGTTACATCGACGATGTGCTGGTCATCTGGACAGGGACGATGAACAAGCTTTCAGAGTGTATGACATTTATCTCCGTCAACCAATTTAATTAAAAATTTACCATGCAGTCAGATGCATACAGCATTCCTTTTTTGAATTTACGACTGTTTCTCAACCCTGATGGGAATATATATAGCTCCCTATGTAAAGAAACTGTTGGTGACACCATTCTACATTACTATAGTGCCCACCCTTGCTCTCTGGTACGCAGTATTCCATTCAGTCAGTATATCAGGTAGAGAGGAGGATTACAAAATTTAAGCCAAAGCCCTTTTTATTAACTAGAGGCTATAGCAAAAAAAGTCCTGAAAAAGGCGTACTAACCAACTAGAAAAACTTATCTTTAAATCTAGGTAATCTATAGTAATTCTACCACCAAAACTAATAACCACCTTTAGTGCCCACCAGGACCAGTTCCATACATTATTAGCCCACAACTGGCACTTCCTTGCAGGGGACCCTATAATCTCTAAATATGTATCAGATCATCCAGAGATAGTCTATAGGAGATCTGGTTCTGTGAAGGATAGTCTGGTACATAGCCACTACTCACCCCCAAAAGTTTTGGAGGGAGCAGTGGGCAGTAAGGGTACCTATAGATGTGGCAGCTGTGAACAATGCCCTTGGATTAGGGAGGGTGATGTTTGCCCACTACCTAGAGGTGGATATTTCAAAATCCAGGCTATATGCTGACTGCCGCACTATAGGTGTGGTATATTTGGCTACCTGTATCTGTGGTGCTTTTTACATTGGAAAGACCAAATGTACTTTTGCGAAATGAATACCGGATCATCTGTACTATCTCAATGCTGGCCTTTTAGATACACCAAGTTGTAAGCATGTAGGTCTTAACCATAGCTGTGACCCCTCAGTTATTTAATTTTTTGCCCTAGAAATAATTCCCCAGCAAGAACGGGGAGGTGATTTTGATAAAAAGATCTTGCAACAGATGGCTAAATGAATCTATAATCAAAGGGCAACCAGTCCCCCAGGAATGAATACAGCACTTACTTTCAAACCATTCCTGTAGAGGTGTAATAATTCCCAGAGGGATCATTAGGATCTGCTCCCGCCTTTGCTGTACTTTTGATTTAGAAGCACAGGAATTCCCATGTCTGTAAATAAACAACTATTAATGCAATTTTTGTAAATGTACTATTTTTTGTTTTTGTTATTTCCTTTTTGAGAGATATATTTTTTAATATGTTATTGATTCTGTTGTTGACTCTTTGCAATAAAGTTGCATTATTGGGAGTGGGCTGACACTTATGTGGTGTGGTTAGTTGGTGTGGCGTTCAGGTACCCCTGGTGTACGAGGAGGTTCCCTTCTCCTTGGTACCCGTCTGCCTAAAACATCTTTAGCAAACGGGTGTCGCTGTGCATGCAGTCCTCTGACTGCAGTCTATGATGGCTCTTGCAGGGGCACCCATGCCAGATATGACGTCGGTGATCCATTTCCAGTTCAGTAATTTTCGGAGGGATCGTATCTATAAAGGCAAAAGTGACAGGGAAACTCAGTGGAAGGCATACCACGGTGACAGCAAGGCACGGATCTGAGGCTGAGGGGTACCTGTACCTCCATCTTTTACATATAACCAGGCACCTTATCTTTGCTATATCCAGGTACCTAGTCATGGACCGGGATTACTCCTAATAATTATGTTTAGTGATTTAGGATATTAACCCTTGATGCTCTTTAGTGGGCAGCTGAGCTTTCAGTGTTTTACTATATCTTTATGCCCTCTCCAGGCATTGTACGTATTATACACTGGTCTTAACCAAGTAATACTTTGGAACAGATAGGGGTCATGTTTTATGGATGTTTTCATGCTATTATGCCTATGGTCCTGGGATTTATATATATATGTTTTGGGAAGCTACCTTTAGCCATTAAATAGGGTAGTCTTAGGTAGAACTAATGGGGATATGCTGCTTTGTATATATGGATATACAGTGGTGTGAAAAAGTGTTTGCCCCTTCCTCATTTCCTGTTCCTTTGCATGTTTGTCACACTTAAGTGTTTCGGAACATCAAACCAATTTAAACAATAGTCAAGGACAACACAAGTAAACACAAAATGCAATTTGTAAATGAAGGTGTTTATTATTAAAGGTGAAAAAAAATCCAAACCATCATGGCCCTGTGTGAAAAAGTGATTGCCCCCTAAACCTAATAACTGGTTGGGCCACCCTTAGCAGCAACAACTGCAACCAAGCGTTTGCGATAACGTGCAATGAGGCTTTTACAGCATCCTGGAGGAATTTTGGCCCACTCATCTTTGCAGAATTGTCCTAATTCAGTTACATTAGAGGGTTTTCGAGCATGAACGGCCTTTTTAAGGTCATACCACAACATCTCAATAGGATTCAGGTCAGGACTTTGGCTAGGCCACTCCAAAGTCTTCATTTTGTTTTTCTTCAGCCATTCGGTGGTGGACTTGCTGGTGTGTTTAGGATCATTGTCCTGCTGCAGAACCCAAGTTCGTTTCAGCTTGAGTACACGAACAGATGGTCGGACATTCTCCTTCAGGATCTCTTGGTAGACAGCAGAATTCATAGTTCCTTTTATCACGGCAAGTCTTCCAGGTTCTGAAGCAGCAAAACAGCCCCAGACCATCACACTACCACCACCATATTTTACGGTTGGTATAATGTTCTTTTTATGAAATGCAGTGTTCCTTCTACGCCAGATATACTTGGACACACACCTTCCAAAGAGTTCCACTTTTGTCTCATCGGTCCACAGAATGTTGTCCCAAAAGTCTTGAGGATCATCAAGATGTGTTGTGGAGAAATTGAGACGAGCTTTGATGTTCTTTTTGCTCAGCAGTGGTTTTCTCCTTGGAACTCTGCCATGCAGGCCATTT
Source organism: Lithobates pipiens (assembly GCF_037356315.1). Classification (NCBI taxonomy): domain Eukaryota; kingdom Metazoa; phylum Chordata; class Amphibia; order Anura; family Ranidae; genus Lithobates; species Lithobates pipiens. The sequence continues at coordinate 311,075,226 of NW_027507758.1, read as the reverse complement.
TTGCCCAGTCTTTTCCTGATGGTGGAGGCATGAACGCTGACCTTAACTGAGGCAAGTGAGGCCTGCAGTTCCTTGGACGTTGTTGTGGGGTCTTTTGTGACCTCTTGGATGAGTCGTCGCTGCACTCTTGGGGTAATTTTTGGCGGCCGGCCACTCCTGGGAAGGTTCACCACTGTTCCATGTCTTCGCCATTTGTGGATAATGGCTCTCACTGTGGTTCGCTGGATTCCCAAAGCTTTGGAAATGGCTTTATAACCCTTTCCAGACTGATAGATCTCAATTACTTTCTTTCTCAATTGTTCCTGAATTTCTTTGGGTCTCAGCATGATGTGTAGCTTTTAAGGATCTTCTGGTGGACCTTACTGTGTCAAGCAGCTCCTATTTAAGTGATTCCTTGATTGTGAACAGGTGTGGCAATAATCAGGCCTGGGTGTGGCTAGAGAAAATGAACTCAGGTGTGGACAACCACAGTTATAGTATGTTTTAACAAGGGGGGCAATCACTTTTTCACACAGGGCCATGATGGTTTGGATTTTTTTTCACCTTTAATAATAAACACCTTAATTTACAAATTGCATTTTGTGTTTACTTGTGTTGTCCTTGACTATTGTTTAAATTGGTTTGATGTTCCGAAACACTTAAGTGTGACAAACATGCAAAGGAACAGGAAATGAGGAAGGGGGCAAACACTTTTTCACACCACTGTATGTACTGGTTGGCTTATCGCCCCACCCCGTCTATCTCTTCCTCCCTTCCCCTTCTCCTGTTTTCTTTTCTCTTTTCTTTTTCATCTTTCCCTTTATCTTTCCACTTTCCTTTCCCGCCTTTCTTTGTTTTTCCCCTTTCTTTTCTTTGCCTTTTCTTTTCTGTTTCTTCTTTCTTCCTCCCCCTCTTGTCACTCAGTATTTAGTGTAGATGTAGTCTTGTCCCTCAGTGGTGTACTTTGGTTTTGTGCTGCCCTAGGCAAGACTAAATTCCCGTGCCCTTCATTTAAATTTGCCCCACCCCTTCCTGTTTAAGGCACACCCCTTCATCTGGAAACTCCACCCCTTCATCTTTAGGGTCCACCTCTTCCCATGAGTGCTCCACTGGAAGAGTTGGTCAGAGACTGCAAACATGATACAGGAGATGGTCAGAGACTGCAGACTTGATACCAGAGATAGTCAGAGACTGCAGAAAAGATACAGGAGAGGGTCAGAGACTGCAGACAACATACAGGAGAGGATCAGAGACTGCGGATATGATAAAGGAGAGGGTCAAAGAATGCAGACATAGTACAGAAGAGGGTCAGAGAGTGCGGACATGATAGAGAGGGTCAGAGACTGCAGACAAGATACAAGAGATGGTCAGAGACTGCAGACATAGTACCGGAGAGGGTCAGAGACTGTTGACATGAAAAAGGAGAGGATCAGAGACTGTGGACATGATAAAGGAGAGGGTCAGAAACTGCAGACAAGATACAAGAGGTGGTCAGAGACTGCAGACAACATACAGGAGAGGGTCAGAGACTGCGGACATGATAAAGGAGTGGGTCAGAGACTGCGAACATGATAAAAGAGAGTGTCAGAGACTGCAGACAAGATACAAGAGATGGTCAGAGACTACATACCTGATACAGGAAAGGGTCAGAGACTGCAGACATGGTACAGGAGAGGGTCAGAGAGTACGGACATGATACAGGAGAAGGTCAGAGACTGCAGATAACATACAGAAGAGGGCCAGACAGTGCAGACACGATAAAGGAGAAGGTCAGAGACTGCCGACATGATAAAGGAGAGGGTCAGAGACTGCAGAAATGACTCCCCATGGTCATCGGAGTGAATAGAAAAGTATCCACCCCTTCATTCACTCACTGTAATCACAGTGGGGAACAGCTTAAGTTCTAAAACATGACAAGCAAGATACGTTACAGCATCTTCTGTGACATAATCATTGTGCTTCTTCTAATAGTAATACTAATGCAGTGACCTTTACATCACTGTGACTGCCTCCGCCAGAGCACATAGAGCCAAGCCCATCCCCTCCCGAGCACAGCCAAGGTGAGGCGAGCCCATCCCCTGCCGAGCACAGCTGAGGTGAGCCGAGCCCACTCCCTGCCGAGTACAGCCGAGGTGAGCTGAGCCTGCCCCATCCAGAGCACAGCCCAGGTGAGCCGAGACTGCCCCCTCCCGAGCGGGGACAGCCCTCTGGCCCAAGCACAGCCAAAGTGAGCTGAGACTGCCCGAGCACAGCCGAGGTGCACCTCTGCTCAAACCCACCCGAATGAAGGCCGCACCCCTCCTGAGCACAGCCCAGCCAAGACTCCCCATACCTGTCAGAAAAGTCCTTGCCCAGTCCACTCCATAAGCCGCCGAGGACTGTTTTTGTGCAGGAGACGGGAGCCAGGACTCGGGAGGAGGTGGGGGCATTTTTTCTTGTGGGGGTGGCTTTTTGCCAGCCCCCACGAAGTGCCACCCTAGGCCCTGGCCTTGTTGGCCCAGGCTAAGACACAGCACTGATGTCCCTACATATATAATGATGTAAAGGATTTTTCATCTGAATATATATGTTTGGTTCTGTAGATAATTATTGGCTTAAAACCATCTTGCCTTGGATATGATCCGATGCCCACCAGATCAGTTCTGTGACTCTGACATCACCGTTCAATTACCGAGTGAGGGTCCGTTCGTTCTTATTTTTTGATGCTACAGTTGGCACAGAGTTAATGTCATAGAATCTCATGAGCACTTATATTAATGTTATCAAGTTTCATATGTATACAATGAATAAATTAAATTGTAATTGATACTAATGTTATCTTTATGATGTTTTTGTAACTTGAATAATGATTTAGATGCACGTTGAGCTGCCCAGAAGAAGCAGATAATGAGCCTGTGAAACGCTTACTGCACACACAAGCATCCTTCAAGCTTTTATATGGATTGAGTGTCATTTTTGGTCATATATCTATATGGCCTAATGTTACCACCAAAAAGTTTTATGTTTTGTATATTTTGTAATAAATCTATGTTTTATTATTTTCCACTGTGTATGTGCTTACCTCAGAGACAGTGACCTATCTGGGAAAGTCCTATCACCTTATGGGAGAGTGGTGCTCTCTCTAATTTTGTTCTAATTAATTTCTCAGGGATGTGGACATGACAATCTGTCCCTAGAACTGGTCCAACAATTTCAAATATAAATATTTACTCCCCTTCATGAGCAGGCCATTTTTTTTTTTTGGGGGGGGGGTCCTGCGTTAATTAACTGACAATTGGACAGTCATGCAACACTGTAAGCAAATCAAAATTATTATTTTTTTTTTCAAATAGACCTTTCTTTTGGTGGTATTTGATTACCACTGGGTTTTTCATTTTTTGTGCTCTAAACAAACAAAAAAAAGAAGCAAGAACCCCCCCCCCCCCAAATTTTTTTTGCTTTCTGTTAAAAAACATATCCAATAAAAATGTAAAAAAGCCAATTGATTTTCTTTATAAATTCAGGCCAATGTGTATTCTGCTACATATTTTTGGTAAAACACGAATGTTATAGCGTCTAACATCTTTAAACAAAATTAACCCTTTCATGACTAAGCCTATTTTTGGAATTTCGTGTTTACAAGTTAAAATCCATATTTTTTGCTAGAAAATTACTTGGAACCCCCAAACATTATATATATTTTTTTAGCAGAGGCTCTAGAGAATAAAACGGCGATTGTTGCAATATTTTATGTCACACGGTATTTGCGCAGTGGTGTTTTAAACGCAACTTTTTGGGAAAAGGGACACTTTCATGAATAAAAAAAAACAAAACAGTAAAATTATCCCAATTTTTTTGCGTAATGTGAAAGATAATGTTACGCCGAGTAAATAGATACCAAACATGTCACACTTTATAATTGCGTGCACTTGTAGATTGACGACAAAGTACGGTACCTAAAAATCTCAATAGGCGGCGCTTTAAAAAATTTTTACGGTTACCAGGTTAGCGTTACAGAGGAGGTCTACTGCTAGAATTATTGCTCTCGCTCTGACGATCGCGGCGATACCTCACATGTGTGATTTGAACACCGTTTACATACGCGGGCGCGACTTCCGTATGCGTTTTCTTTGCTTCGCGAGCTCGCGGGGACGGCGGGCGCTTTGAATTTTTTTTTTTTTTTTTTTTATTTATTTAATTTATTTTAAAATGACTAAATTGTTTTTAAAAAAAAAATAAAAATTTGATCACTTTTATTGCTGTCACAAGGAATGTAAACATCCCTTGTGACAGTAATAGGTGGTGACAGGTACTCTTTATGGAGGGATCGGGGGTCTAAAAGACCCCCCACCCCTCCTTTACACTTCAATGTATTCAGATCGCCGAAAACGGCGATTCTGAATACCGGATATTTTTCTAAAACCGGCGCCATTGGCAGCCGAGTAAACGGGAAGTGACGTCATGACGTCGCTTCCGTGTTTACGATGAGGAGACTGGAACGAAGCCGATTACGGCTTCGTTCCAGTTCCTCCCCAGCAGCCAGAGCCGACGGATCGCTAATCGGTGCTCCCGATCGAGCGGGAGCACCGGTAACAGCGGCGAGAGGTGGCGGGAGGGGGGGACATCCCCTCCCGCTCCTCTGGCATAACAGCCGAGCGGCTTTTAGCCGCATCGGTTGTTATGGCTGGAAAGCCAATCGCCCGCTGTAAAAAACGGTACCGGGATGATGCCTGCAGGTGCGGGCATCATCCCGGTATACCCCCCGGAAGCCGAGTACGCAGATCTGCGTACGCTCGGCGGAGGGGTTAAATTAAATTATTTTTATTTATTTATACTAGTAATGATGCTGATCATTTATAGTGATAGTATGGCAGGCGGTCTGACATTGACAGTTTGTGGGAACCTGTAACACTAATAGAGTGACCAGTGCTAAAAATACAGTATACACAGTCACTTTAATAATGACATGATGGTGCTGCGAATGCGTTAACATCTAGGGTGCTCAAAGGGTTAAATGTGTGCCTAACAGTGCTTGGTACATTTACTGTAGTGTTGGGTGAACAGTCCGAGCGTGTGTACACAATTCTGATGCACAAAAGTCCACGCATGCTCGGCTCGTCATACGTGTCGTACGTCACTGCGTTCTTGACTTTCGGAATTTCCGACAACATTTGAGTGACCGTGTGTGTGCAAGACAAGTTTAAGTCAACATCCTTTGGAAAAAAATCCATGGTTTTGTTGTCGGAAAATCATATGGTGTTATCGTGTGTACATAGCTTTAGTGTAGTGTTAGTATAGTGTGTGAGTATAGTGTGTCAGTGAAGTTTGTTAGTGTAGTGCAGTGTTTAACACAGCTTTACGTAACAATTAACTCTGAGTGTAGAGTGTTAGTGTAGTGTTTGTATAATGTGTGTGTATAGTGTGTGTATAGTCTAGTGTGTTAGTGTAGTTCAGTGTGAGTGTAGTGTGTCAGTGTAATTTGTTAGTGTAGTGCAGTGTTTAACACAGCATCACATACAATTTAGTGCTATATACAGTTCTGTATACCCCCTTTCTGTTTTTTGGTTGTTGTATTATTTTTAAAAAAATTTGTCCCTAGTTTTTCTGACTGCAACACTGCTGTTCCCCATTTTTTTTACATTTCTGTCAGCATCAGTCCTGAATTTAAAATGCACCAAACCCCACTTTTCATTCAATAAAGTGCATCCAATCACGCTTTTCCCAGTTTCTATTAAATTAGGGTAACACGCTCCCCCATCAGGCCTGGGAAGCCAACAAAGAGGCAGATGTTCCCATGCCACTATGAGGAACCAGCAGAGTCTCCAATGTTTAGTGATTTTGCCTGTGCTATCCAACCACAGCATGTAGAGGAGGTGGTGTACTGGCTTACTAAACCATCCTCATTCTCCTTATCCTCTATGACCCACTAGTGTGCAGTCCACCGCAGCTGCCAGAGCAGCTTATTCTGCCTCCTTGTCCACGGCTACTCCTGCCATGGCCCAGCATCATGCATAGAGGAGTCATCTGAATTATTTGAACACAATGTCAGCTACTTGTTTCTTGATGATGCACAGACATTACTTGATTCTGATGTTGGTTCTGAGGTAGAGGAAGGGAGTAACATGAGCCTACGAAGAGGGGAAAACACTGATAAACAACAAATTGGCTGACATGTTCCCCCAGCCCCTGCATATTACCAAGTTGGCTCCAGTGATGATGAGGATGGAGAGGGTGATGATGAGGTCACTGACATGACTTGAGTGCCGGATTGAACAGAGGAGGAAAGTGAGGGGGAGGAACAACCCCAACGAGACAGGATGTCCTCTAGAGGCAGCCAGTGTAAAAGAGTAGAGAGCAGCCACCCTATTCCATCAGATTGTTGAGGTATTATCTCCCAGCTCACTTCCCACAGCTCAGTTGCATGGGCTTTTTTAGCACATGTGCAGCTAATTTTCAATTTTTGCCACAAGCAGTTCAAGGGTTGCAAAAACACAAGCCATTTGGGTACCACATGCTCGACAAGGTAAATACACCAACAACACCAAACGGCCAATTTTTCTGCAACTTTTTGTCAGGGGCATCAAATTTACAGCAAGGCCAATTTTTGCTTTCACCAAGAGTACCTCTATAGGGTTATGGTGTGACGGCACCACCAACACCCAAAGCCAAATTTTTCCATATCTGTTACTTCTATCCAAAGTCTGCAAAAGAGACCAGACTTTACAAAAATAAATGTTAATCTTGGCCTGAGTCTACTATAATTTGGCTTTTTCACATAATACTTGCTAACTGTGGTGCAAAAATCATTTGGTGGTCCAAATCATTTGGTGGAGGGGAGATTATGGTGTGGGGTTGTTTTTCAGGGGTTGGGCTTAGCCCCTTCCAGCGAAGGAAACTCTTAAGGCGTCAGCATACCAAGAAATTTTGGACAATTTCATGCTCCCAATTTTGTGGGAACACTTTGGGGATGGCCCCTCCCTTTTCCAACATGACTGTACACTAGTGCACAAAGCAAGGTTCATAAAGACATGGATGAGTGAGTTTGGGCTGGAGGAATTTGACTGGCCTGCACAGAGTCCTGACCTCTGCCCGATAGAACACCTTTGGGATGAATTAGAGCAAAGACTGCAAGCCAGGCCTTCTCATCCAACATCAGTGCCTGACCTCACAAATGTTCTTCTGGAAGAATGGTCAAACATTCCCATAGACACACTCCTAAACCTTGTGGATGGCCTTCCCAGAAGAGTTGAAGCTTTTATAGCTGCAAAGGGTGGGCCAACTCAATATTCAACCCTACGGACTAAGACTACGATATCATTAAAGTTCATGTGTGTGTAAAGGCACTTATTTCAATACTTTTGACAATAGAGTGTATATATATATATATATATATATATATATATATATATATATATATATATATATATACAAACACTTACATTTGTGTTATTCATTTTTATTATGTGTCATAAATTCCACTTTCATTTCTTATTTATGTTCGAAAATCTCCACACACTACAAAAATATATATTCCAGTTGAATTTTTCACACTCCATTAAACCATTATAGATATGGCCAGTGGTGAAATATGATTACCATAGCGCTAATAAAGATTTGATCCTCCATCCTTACTGAACTAGTCTTTTGAATCAAGCTTAGCAAGACCATTTATTTCATGCCAATTTCACGTGTTTGCTTTGACTAGAAAAATCAAATGTACAGTCATAGAATCAATATTTGTTTTCTGTATAACAACTAAACAGCACCAAATCCATAGCATGCACCAAAAGTCACACTCACATTACACTGCGAATGTTTCTTTTTTTAACCACTTGAACTCCAAAAGGTTTTACCCCTGTCATGACCAGAGCAATTTTTGCTATTCAGCACTGCGCTTCAACTGTAAATTGCTCGGTCATGCACAACACTGTACGCAAATTACATTTATATCATTGTTTTCCACACAAATTTAGCTTTCTTGATCACAACTGGGTTTTTTATTTTTTATTATATAAACTAAAAAGATTGAAAATTTTGAAAAAACACAAGATTTTCTATTTTCTTTAAAAACATATCCAATAAAATCATATTTCTTCAATAATTTAGGCCAAAATGTGTTCTGCTACATGTCCTTGGTAAAAAAAAAAAAAACAATAAGTGAATATTAATAGGTTTGTGTGAAAGTTATAGCATCTACTGTAAATACATATATTTATGGTTAAACCCGGGATGGATGTGAACCACATAAACACGCCACAAGACTTACAATATGAAATAGACCTGTTTTCCCTGGTCTTCTGGTTGGTATACCAAAAAAGGGGGAATACCCAAGATAAGTAATAGATGTTTGTGGAGAGAAATTTGAGAAATGCCCTGAAAAGGGAATTGGAAGGAAGGTATTGCGCAGAGGAACGGACAAAGACCGCAGGTGAGTAGGCTGCTTAAATACCCCCCGGACTACTCCCATAAATTCAGGCCACTATACTGGCCTTCTTATTTATGGTCAAAGCCATTCAACCGGGATGGATGTGAACCACATAAACACAACACAAGACTTACAATATGAAATGGACCTGAACTGTGCCCTGGTTTACTGGTCGGTATACCAAAAAAGGGGCAAAAACATTCAGGTTGGGGTGAAAGCTCTTTATTGGTTTAGTGTTATTTACTGAACAAGTTTGGTAAATGCTTGCGACATTTCTACCTGAGGATTCAGGATGTACAGGGCAAATCAGGCACATTTCCACCTGCCTAATCTCTTGATGATATGGTCTGTAACCCTGTGCTGGGATGCGGCCGAGGCTGCTCCAATTCAGAAGGAGTGTCCAGAGTACCGACTGGGGTCGAGGCCTAGGTTGCGCAGGAGGATCCTGATTTGCTTTATGAACTGGCAGCCACCCAAGAGTTTGGTTGGGAAAGGTAGTAGGGGACTTGAGTTTACAGGTAAACTCGCTAGGCCACAAAAAAATGTAGTAGGCCAGGTAGATGGCCGCTTGAATGACCAAGCTGGGAAGAAAACCAAACAGGGAACAAGAGAGGATAGTCGACATGTCTCTGAAGATGGTACTCGTGATGGGCAAGCGTTTGGAGTTGGCTATGGACTGCTGCTTCTGATGGCTTGGATTGCATGGGTTGCAAACAAGGACGGCTTTGCGGGATCCTGTAAGGCCAGGAAGTGTTGGATGCTGGCTAAGTATAGTCTGATGGTGTTGTGTGATAGAGCCAACTGAATGTGGCAATATGAAATGAAAGCTAGTACATGCTTAGTGTCTGTTGACATTGCCATGGGGCAGGATGTCAGAAACTTGCAGAAGGCATTCTAAGTTGTGTGGTAGGCCTTGAGGGTGTTGCGGGACAAGGATTCATTGATGAGTTGGGTCGCGCAGTGAAGGTGCTGCTTTAATCCAATGTCAGCTGAAACCAAGGTGGGATAAGAGATGACATTCGGTCGGTTTCGAGTTTCTGCTGGAAAAATGTAATGACGTTAAAGTGGGACAGTGCGTCAGCTGTGACGTTGCATTTATCCGCAATGTATGTGCAGTACACATTGGCCTGATGCTGTAAGGAATAATTGTACCAGCCTGCGTAGGAAGGTCATAATAGGGTGCGACTTGGACCTGCCCTTGTTAATGATATCAGCTGCGGCCCAGTTGTCAGTGACAAAGGCCACCGTTTCTCCGGTCAAGGTATGGTCCCAGACCTGAGCGGCTGCCACGATCAGGTATAGTTTGAAGAATGAGGAAGACTGGATAAAACTGGGGATTAGAAGTATCTCTGGAGGCCATGGCCCTGCAAATCAATGATGACCCAAAATTGCAGCGAAGCTTGTGGAGGCTGTGGCATTCATTACTACCTGTGGTGATAGAGGTGATACTGATGGTATGAACCTGGATATGCCATTACAACTAGTAAGGAACTCATTCCACATAGACAAATCCAATACTGCTGCTGTGTCTAGTCTAAGGATTTGATCGGGGTCCTGTGTCTGAGAGAGGAAGACCAAGAGGCACGAAATAAAACAACATCCCTGGGGAATAATTCTCATTGCAAAGTTGAACATCCCTAAGAGGGACTGAAGCTGGTTTTTTGTATACCCATATGCACGGGAAAAGTCATGAAGAACCGACCTGATACGGGTCAGTTTGTCGGGGGGCAGGCTGGCCTGCATGGAGCGAGTGTCAAGGTTAACCCCGAGGAAGGTGATAGAGTGTGCTGGGCCTTTCACTTTGTGTTCTGCTATGGGCACATTGAGATTCCCAAACATCACTCTTAACCTATCTAGGTCTACCTCCGGCTGTTTGATTAGCAGGAAGTCATCCAGATAATGAATGACCATCTGTCACTGGGCTTGGTGCAACAGGACCCAAGTGAGGGACTGTGCAAAAGTGTCAAAGAGTCATGGGCTGCTTTTAGAGCCAAAGGCCAGTTTAGTGACTAAGTAATATGAGTCTTTCCATTTAATGCTGTGCCAGCACCAGAGGGATGTTTGGATGAGTAGAAGCTTAAATGCATCTGATATTCCTATGAAGGAATTAAGGAATTCAAACTCGGAATGTGGGAAGAATGAGACGCAGACAGGTGGTACACCAAACAAATTTTATTCGAAAACTTGCCCTTGACAAGCCCAATAGGGCTAACTCTCCAGATGGAGAAATGGGGCTGAGCGAAGAGGCCAATGATGAAGCCTCGGTCAAGTTCAGCCTGTAACAGATGGTCTATGGCCTGTTGCACTTATGAGTCATGTGGGACAGTGTGATGAGGCCAGTATGGAATCCTGCTATACATCCTTGGATAAGGAAGGCGGTTAGTGAGGGAGTGGGGTGTGAGGTGAGGTAAAACCCCAGCTATAGAATGTCTACTCGATCTAGTCAGGACGTTTTCTGCTACTTGATCTGGAATAGGGTTTTAGGATGTGCTCTATGACATATGGTACAGATATAGAGCAGCCAGCATTGGGTGTAGTTGCACGCTCCAAAATTTAAGTTATTACAGATAGATGCTCCCCCTACTGACAGAATGGGGCATCAGAACTTGTCCACTTGGGGCATCGGAGCTGGAGCCGGCAAGCCCCAACCTGTACTGGAGGTGGAGGTGAGACTGAGAAGACGTTTAACTGCTATGTTGGCGCACCAGTTATCGATGTGGGTGGAGGACTGGCAGATATAGCAGAGTGGTGAGCGTAGGCCGGCAAAGTGGCGGCAGAACAAATCTGTGTCAATGAGACTCCAATCCATGCCTGCTTGGAACTGTGTGAGCCTGGCTGCTTTGGGCAAGAATGAATGGTGGTAATCATAAAATGAGAACCCCCATATTTATAGCCCAGGTCCACCACTGTTTGGAGATATAAGTTCAGCTCTTCCCTCCTGTTGGGGCTGGCTAAGCACAGGACATCCCTCAACATACCAAAAGTGAAAGCAAACTCTGTAATAGTTAGTTTACAATTAAGTCTTGGGTCTTTGGCCTTAAGGACCACTGATACGTCCCCCGAGGCTTATGATTTATTCTCTGCCAGATCATGAACCTAAATGAGGAGGGAAAGTTGATGTCCTTGCCATTCAAAATGTCCTTCCTTTCTGGGACCAGGTGGACTGGAAAGAGAGTAGAACTCTTCCCTGTCATACCTGCCAGAGGGGGTGTCGGGACCAGGACTGCAACTGAGTCAGGGATGGCCGCGGCTGGGTGTTCTTTCAAGAATGTCACTCTGGCACTTCGGCTTAGTGTCAAACACACTCAATTTCCATCGCTAGTCAGATGTCCCACGTATATAATACACTTCTATGCACACTAAGCCACACCCCTGACGATGTCAGTATATGATGAAATGCGTAGAGAGGAGCTTGTGCGTGACGTGGCGACAGTGTATGGCAGGACACGGCAGCCATATTGTTGGCAGTGAGAGCCTGTATTCAATGCCTGTTTCTTATTCTGAGCATGTGAGCGTATTACTGTTTGTTATCTTAATTAAATAACTTTTATAAGAATACTACACCATGAGGCTCTTTCACCTTTGTTTCATGGGTTGACTATATGTGTGGGGCTATCGTTTTTAATACAAGGATCAAGTGGGGGGACTGACATCCATTCTGCTTTTATCAGGCTGTATCTGCTATTACTGGATCTATTGTGGTAGTTTGAAGGATCTCTCTCTCGCTTTCAGTGCCTTAGTTGACCCCTATAACAAGGGTCCAAAGCAGAGGGTAAGAGGCAGTGTGTCTGGGGGCCGGGGGTGGTTAATTCCTTCTCCAAAATTCTCTACTATATCCTACGGATTGTCTGACCACTTTTTTTTATTATACTCTATGGACTATATGATCATTATCCACATCTGATGAACAAAGTGTTTATGGATTGTTTTTATAGCGCTGCACCTATTTTTACACTCTGGCTTGGATGTCAGTGACTGTGGTGGACAATGATGACACCATTAAGGATAAGCCAAAAAAACCCTGGTTCAGTTCGCGCCAGAACATCCGAACAGGCAGAAAATTCGGACAAACAAACGAACACTGTTAAAGTCTATGGGACACGAACATGAAAAATCAAAAGGGCTAATTTTAAAAGCTTATATGCAAGTTATTGTCATTGGCTGTAATGAAATGTCAGCCCATTACCAGGCCCTTTGGGTCTGGCCTGAATAGAAGGGGAACCCGGAACCAAGAATGAAAAAAAAAATCTATACCAGCCCCTTCAGAGCAGGGGACGAGAGAGCTCCCCCCCGAACCATACCAGGCCACATGCCCTCAACATGGGGAGGGTGCTTTGAAGTAGCCCCCCCAAAGCACCCTGTCCCTTGTTGATGGGGACAAGGGCCTCATCCCTACAACCCTTGCCCGGTGGTTGTGGGGGTATGTGGGCGGGGGGCTTATCGGAATCTGGAAGCCTCCTTTAACATGGGGACCCCCAGATCCCGCCCTTCCTATGTGAATACCTTAGAAATGTCATTTTGCTGTGGTACTGTTCTAAACTGCACCACTTTACAGGCATACCATAGACACCCCCAGGCACAATATTTAAAGGAATATTTCATTTTTATTGTTCCACTTTAAGCATTATTAAAATCACTGCTCCCAAAAGAGCTGCAGTTTTCAAAAAAAAATTTGTATTGATCCATGTCCCCTGGGGCAGGACCCAGGTTCTCAAACACTTTTTATGACAATAACTTGCATATAAGCCTTTAAAATGAGTACCTTTGATTTTTTTATGTTAGTGTCTCATGTACTCTAACGGTGTTTCATGGCTTTTGAATTTGCCACGAACACCGCATATTGTTAGGTGTTCGCCAAACGTACAAACAACCAAAGTTTAGTCCGAACTTATGCTCGGCTGAACCGTTTGTCCATCTCTAGGACCCATGGTGTGAAGCTGAGAAATGGGAGAGGATATGAACTGATGAGACGCCTGCTGGGTTCTGGGCCCGTCTGTTGCTGACGGTGGGAAGAGGAGCCTGAAGAGCTCTTCTTTCCTGGCTGTAGCGGGGAAGGGTACGCTCCTGTCTTAGTTCCGCTGTTAACTTGGGGATGGTCCATCCGCTGAGGTACTGCACGCTGCCGCTCTCTGAAACTGGAGAGGGTGATATGTGAAGTCTTCGCTTCCGGCCTGTGACATGGCTCTGACTGACTTGTGCCTTAGTTGCAAAGTCCTGGTTTTTGAGGTCAAAAGCTTAGTCGATTGGAACCTGTAGTGGGGGAGACATGAAAGTCCATTTTATTTTATTTTTTGTGTCTTGTCTATGTATACATTTTTTTTGTTTTACCTGGGGGAATAACGTCCAACCTGGTGCAGGATGGAACTATCTGAACTCAACTGACCTAGAGGAGAAATGACAGATGGACCACAGTGAGTGGCTTAAATATATGCCATTAGGAGTTGAATGAGTGGCTGGGCCATGCGACTTTCAGATGCGTTTATAGCGACTGCAAGGGAAACGTTATCGAGAGGTGAATGATGGTTAAATAAACTAATTGAAACCATGAATGGAATTTGAAGGGAAACGACTTTGAGAACAGATGGTCTGAAGCTATGTGGGCCGATATGCCTTGTTGCGATTGTATTCAAACTGGACCGTAGGGTGAGCCATACTGGGGGGGTGCGTGTCAATGACGTGACAAATCATACAGCGATCTGAATTAAAAGTGAACCGTTGAGTCGCTGAGAGTGTGAGGCGGAATAAAAGAAATGAAAAATGCATGAATGAATTGACACAAAGGGACTGCCAAACCTAAGGGAACATGACAGACAATATATGAAATAGGACCACTGAATTATTGAAGTGATGGTAACTCGAATCCGGGTGCCGTAACTGTGGCTGATAATGAACTGACCTGTAGAATATGGGATGAAGTGAGGACGACATGAAATGACCGAATGAAGCCGACAAAAATCAGAGTGCTGCTAAAGAGACTGAACTTGGATCGGAGTCTGGGTTATATGAAATGTAATGAAATGATTGCCTTGACAGAGGCACGAATCGGTGTGCCGAAATTGCGCCTGACAGAGAACCGGAATATGGAGCATGGAATCAAATGAGATGGAATTACTAAAGGAGCTGACATGAATCGGTGTGTCACTACTATGACTGGATTCGAATTGGAGTGTAAGATATGTGAAGTGGGTGAAATGATTTGCCATGACAGAGGCACAAATTGGTGTGTCGTGATAGCCACTGACAGCGAACCTGTCTGTGGAACATGGAATGATAATAAGGTGAAATGACTAAAACAAGTTGACATGAATTGGTGCGTTGTTGACACGACTGGATTCGAATCAGAGTGTAGGGCATATGTAATGGGCGCCATGACAGAGTCATGAGTCGTGTGCCGCGATTGCGACTAACAATGAACCGGACTCTGGAGCATGGAACAAAATGAGATAAAAAATCGCTAACATGAGCTGACATGAATTGGTGCTTCGCAGATGCAACTGAATTTGAATCCGAGTGAAAGGTATGCGAAATTTAAATAATTAACCACTTGCCTACTGGGTTCTTAAACACCCCTCCTGCCCAGACCAATTTTTAGCTTTCGTTGCTCTCACATTTTGAATGGCAATTACTCAGTCATGCAACACTGTACCCAAATGAAATTTTTGTCTTTTTTTCCCCACAAATAGAGCTTTCTTTTGGTGGTATTTTATCACCTCTGGGTTTTTTATTTTTTGTGCTATAAATGAAAAAAGACCGAAAAATTTGAAAAAAAAACGCATTTTTCTTTGTTTCTGTGATAAAAAATTTCAAATTATTAATTTTTCTTCATATATTTTGGCCACAATTTATACTGCTACATATCTTTGGTAAAAATAGCCCAAATTAGTCGATATTATTTGGTCTTTTGGAAAGTTAGAGAGTCCACAAGCTGTGGTGCGAATCATACAAAATTGATCACATCTGATGTACTGGTTTACTGTACTCATTTCTTGTGACCCGAACAAGCCAGGAAAGTACAAATACCCCCCAAATGACCCCTTTTTTGAAAGTAGACATTCCAAGGTGTTTAGTAAGAGGCATGGTGAGATTTTTGATGTTGTAATTTTTCCCACAATTCTTTGCAAAATGAAGATTTTTTATTTTATTTTAATTTTTTCCACAAAATTGTCATTGTAATAGGTTATTTCTCTCACATGGCATGTGTATACCACAAATAATGCCCCAAAATAAATTCTGATACTCCTCCTGAGTATTACGTTACCACATGTGTGGGACTTTTCCACAGCCTGGCCACATAGAGAGACCCAGCATTCATCAGAGTAGTTCAGTGTCACCATAGTAACACTGTTAGGCCGCGTACACACGCGCGGATTGTTCGCCCAACCTTGTTCGGCAAACAGTTTGTCAAACAGTCCGCTCAAAATTTGCATGAGCGGACTTGCCCACACACGAGCGGACTGTTTGACGAACAAGGTTGGGCAAACAGTTCGCTCAACTTTTGAAATGAACGGACTCGCCCACGTAAGGCGGAGGCAAGTCCGCCCATTTCGAGCGCGTGTACAGGTAGGCGGGGCCCGCGAAGGAGACGTCGCGGGCTCCGCCGCCTGGAATGGGCTTAAAGGGGAACCCCAACGCCGAAAAAATTCGGCGTGGGGGTTCCCCCCAAGTCCACACCAGACCCTTGTCCGAGCACGCTACCCGGCCGGCCAGGAAAGGGGGGCGAGCGAGCGCGCCCCCCCTCCTGAGCCGTACCAGGCCGCGTACCCTCAACATGGGGGGGTGCCTTGGGGAAGGGGGGGGCCGCGCGGCCCCCCCACCCCAAAGCACCTTGTCCCCATGTTGATGAGGACAAGGGCCTCTTCCCGACAACCCTGGCCGTTGGTTGTCGGGGTCTGCGGGCGGGGGGCTTATCGGAATCCGGGAGCCCCCTTTAAGAAGGGGGCCCGCGGATACCGGCCCCCCACCCTATGTGAATGAGTATGGGGTACAATGTACCCCTACCCATTCACCTGTGAAATAAAGTACAAATAAAAACACAACACAGGGGGAAAAAATATTTTATTGCACAGCCGGGGGTCTTCCGTCTTCGGGGGTCTTCTCGCCGGACTCCTCCGCTATGTGTGTGTAGCTCTTTTGCCAGCGGAGGAGTCCGGCTTTCTTCCTCCCCGCCGCCGGCCTCTTCTCCCGACTTCGGGGGTCTTGTCCCCCTCTTCGGTTCTTCTGCCGGGCCACCGCGCCTGGTCCGGTGGCCCGGTCTTCTGTCGCCGTCTTCCGTTCTTCTGTCGCCGCCTTCGGTTCTTCTGCCGGGCCACCGCGCCTTCTTGTAGCTCTTTTACAGGCGGTGGCCCGGTCTTCTGTCGCCGTCGCCGCCTTCCGTTCGTGTTCTTCTTCTTGTTCTTCTTGTTCTTCTTCTGGAGATGTTGACTCGACGAGCTCTCCGGCCGGAATGCCGGGGACGCGCTGTGCGGTCACTTATATAGTGACAATGGGGCGGGGTCACATGGTATATGTCACATGGGTTGGTCACATGGGTTGATGTCACATGGGGACTATGACATCGTAAGGGGGCGGGGTTTTTTCGGCGTTGGGGTTCCCCTTTAAGCCCATTCCAGGCGGCGGAGCCCGCGACGTCTCCTTCGCGGGCCCCGCCTACCTGTACACGCGCTCGAAGTGGGCGGACTTTCCGAGCGGGAACAGTCCGCTCATTTCGAAAGTACAGCGGACAGGCCCACACACGGGCGGACTGTTCGCTCAAACACAGTTTCAGCGGACAGTTTTTCGGAATTTCCGAAAGACTTTGTCCGTCCAACTGTCCGCTGAAACTGTCCGCTGAAAGCCCACACACGAGCGGACTGTCCGCCCAAACACTGTTCAGCGGACAAGGTTGGGCGAACAGTCCGCCCGTGTGTACGCGGCCTTACTCTGGGGGGGAGGGGGATCAGGTTTTTTTTATGTTATTGCTTATACAGTTAGGATCACTATATAAGCAATAGCTATATCTGTCATGAATGGGTTAACCATTCATGAACAGCTTGCTTTTGGTTGGGATCTGTAATTGGCTAAGCTAATCAGGAGGTACAGGTAGCCAGGTACCATGTGATTGCTTTGGAACAATCAAAGGTAAGCAAGCTGTTAATGTATTGAAAAAAACATTTGTGATAGGTTGTTGACATTGTTATCATGTGATCAATTTAACCAATCATAGCGATCACGATAGGCAGTTACTGTCCATCGGACACAGTGGTCACAGGAGAAGTATGCTGCGCTACTTGACTTAGCCTGTCCATGCAGCCCCGCTGTAGTAAATCTGCAGGAGGGGGGTGGCAATTGGTGAAAGATCTTGTATAAAGGATCTTTCATTTGTCAATGGAATTACAAAGCTCACTCCTCTGTAGCAATACTAGAACAAATAAACAAAAAACAAGAATTATTACAACTTACCTTTAGTTGTCACTGAGTTCACACATTTGCTGCATAGGCACTATAGTAAATAAACCCCAATAACTCTGGACACATACAAAACTTGAAGCGTCATTATATACTAAAAATACAATAAAACAATGCTTGTGTTTTGCTTTTTAATCTGAATTGTTTTTTAGTTATCTATTACGGTGAAAAAAAAAAAAGCATGACGAAACGCTAATGTCAGAAATATTAAATTTTTCTTTTTTTTGTGAAGGACCTCTAATTCAGAGGTAGTGTGTACCGAAGTCAGTTTATCTTCATAAGTTGGTCTGTGTGTTCTTGTGTCCCCACAGTGGGTATGAGATGAAGAATATGAGATGAGGCATCTCTCAGCAGGTAGCACCAAAGTTATTGTATCCTTTACTAGGAGAGAGCCAGACACGTTGTCGCTGACATTTGGGGCTGAAATCATGGCCTGTGTTCTACTTTCTGAACACTGGAACTGCTGGGACTTGCAGTCCTGTGCAACGCTGTATCCTGACCTAGGCCAACAAGTCCCAGGCCTAGGACAGCACTTTACAGAGGGGCAGCATGGAAAGAGTCCCCACTGGCTTGTGCTACACTGTTAGTGTAGCACCAGTCGTATGGGGGGGACTGGGCTGAGAGGCAAATTAGTCTGGCACCCCCATAAAGTGGCCTCACTGCTTCTGTTATGCGGGTGGCTGGCATTGTGCAACTGTGGGGGGGGGGGGGGAGCTGCTTCTAATTTTGACTGTCCTCTCATCCTGGACCACAAACCTTCCTCACTGTGCTAAATGTTTTCTGCTGCATTGGCATGGTTATATCTTCTTAGTTCTCTCCATAAAATTATCAGAAATTTATGCTAAAAGTAGAATTATAGGCAACACTTTTTTTTTTCATTTTTGGATAGAGTAAGGGATGGTTATAACCCCTGTCAGTTTATTTTTTACCATCCCTGTCCCATTGCAGAGATTTCCTTTTACTTCCTGCCCCATAGCCAAACAGGAAGTGAGAGGAAATCTATGCAAATTAAGGGAATCCATTGCCCCCCCCAGGCCCTCAGAACTAGTGTCTCCACTCAAAAATTTTAGGGCAGATCTTAAACAGCAATAGGTGTGGCCTTGGCAGGAAGGGGTGGGTCATATTTAAATTAGGGGTGCACGAGTTTAGTCAGGCTTAGGGCAGCACAAATCCTAAATACACTACCCGTTCTGTGGACTCTTTCCTTTGCGGTTCCACAATGCTACTCTGTGGACTATTTTATCTTTCCCATGTCTCTACTCCTCTCGCAACTGCTACCTGTGTGGTCCTGAACCTGTGGCCAGGATGCACAGCCTTCTGAGAACCCACAATCTGCCTCTGAAGGACCTCTGCATTCTGTCCTCTGGACCTCCTCTCCCTGCCACTGTACCTGAATCCTCTTGGCTGAGATTTCTATCAGCTGGTGAGTCACCTGACCCTTGCTGTGCCACATTGCTGCCTACCCTGCTGTGCCTGGATTACTGTCCTGTTTGTTGGATTTAATTTTTGCTATGCCACATTGTTGCCTAACATGAAATGCCTGGATTACTGCCCTGTGTTCAGGATTTAACCATTGCTGTACCACATTGTTGTTCACCCTACTGTGCCAGGATTACTGCTCTGTGTGCTGGACTTAACCCTTCCTGTGCCAGGATTACAGCACTGTGTGCTGGACTTAACCCCTGCTGTGCCAAGATTACTGCTCTGTGTGCTGGACTTAACCCTTGCTGTGCTGCATTGCTGCCTACCCTGCTGTGCCTGGATTACTGTCTTGTGTGCTGAATTTAACCCTTGATGTTTCTGGATTACTGCCCTCTGACATTGCACTTGACCCTTGTTTTGCCAGATTTTCCTGATTTCCAGTCTGTGCCCATACAACCCTTGTGAACCTATCCTTGCCCAACTCACTGTTGGCCCAATTTCTCAAAAAAAGAACATTGTGACCATTCCTGCTCCCTGCGTGCATTTTGTCTCACCCATACCTCTGTTACAGTACATAAACCATTGAAGAACCTTGAAAATACATCAGCATCAGTAATTGGTAAAGCAACATGGAAATATGAAGTATCTGTATTTTTCAACTGCTGCTGATACGTGTGACCTACAATAATATACAATAAAAAAACAAAACTGTGAAATATGTGTGCTTATTCACACCAGTTCACCAACATTTCAATGTAATAACATAAGCTGGACATAGATAGACATTTTATAACAATTGAATGTTGTTCAAAACATTCTTTTAACATTTGATGTGGGAATAAATTGACTTTTCCAAATAAAATCCACATAAACTGTTAGAAACATGTTTGTCTGAGAACATGTTTCCTTCCTTCTCCTCAAATTTTCTTATCACTTGTTTGAAAACTACACCAATTTGACCCGCTAATGATTAGAAAAATGAACAAACATTCTTAGAACAATCTTTTCCTGAAAATTTTCTTTTGAAATCCTACCCATCTATGGCCAGTTATACATTATTCAGCAAAATCATTAAAGAATTTCCTGCTGACAAGGGGTATGTACAGGTGTGCTACAGGGCAAGTCTGTGTGAGTACCCTATCTGGGTAGGCATATTCATCATGTACATCTGTGTGGGCATGAAAGCAAAAACTAAAAAAAATAAAAACAAAACTAATGTGACCACCTCAAAGCAGCAGCTCTGCAAAAAACGATACTTTCTACTTTCAGAGTACAAAGACATTGTAGATATGGGTATTTATCTTTGCAATTTTCACTCTAATGGGCCATACACACAATCGGATTTTCCAATGGGAAATGTTCGATGTGAGCTTGTTGTCGGAAATTCCGACCGTGCGTATGCTCCATCGTACATTTGCTGTCGGAATTTCCGACCACAACTGTTTGAGAGCAGGTTCTCAAATTTTCCAACAAAAAACGTTGTTGTCGGAACTTCCAAGCGTGTGTACAGGCACAAAATTACACACATGCTCGGAATCAAGTACAAGATGGAAGCGATCGGTCTGATAAAACTAGCGTTCATAATGGAGATAGCACATTCATCACGCTGCAAATTTTTAAATATTTCAATGCAGCACATTCTCTTCTTCTTCATAATGCTAGAATAATGAAGTTGCTTTGATGCTGATATTCACACACAGTTCTGACAAACTGATTTCTGTATTATTTCTCGTGATCTCCTGAATAATCTTTTTATTCCACCAGATCTCCAGAATAATGTTTTTTTTTGTTTTGTTTTTAAATGATCTACTATTTTTTTTTTTTATCAAGATCTCCTTATTTTTATTTTTTATAGTGCTGTTCATAATATTGTTTGTCATTATTATCTTGTTTTTTTTTAACCTTAAAAAGGTTGGTTGGTGTTGGTGTCCCTTGTTAATTTAACATTGTAATTTTGAAATTTTCCTGCCTACTCACAAACAAACTGTCCTTTATGAACTAAAAAACATAGCCAAGTATTTATTAAAAAAAAAATTATTAGGGGCCATAGGGGTCATAACAAAATAAAGAGGAAGGCAACGCTGGATAAACTGTTGAAATTGGCAAAGCCTTTGTACCCCAGGGCAGACATCAATTATTTTTCAAGAAAAATTGTTAACCTGAGGAGTCCATTTAATAGGGAGCACAATCTGGTCCATGACTCTGAGAGATCGGAAGCAGCAGCAGATGACATATAGATTTCCCCAGGCTGTGGTCTTTTGCCAGACCAGACTGAACCCAGGCCATCCCTCTCAAGACTTCCTTGCATGCTTCCTTCCAGGCTGTAGCTGTGGTGTTGGAGTTGTGGCAGGAGGGGGAGGAGGAGTAGGGTCCAACTCACATACATGACTTTTGTTTGTGAGTTGGCCCCTCATCAATCACACACAATTTTGAGCTCATGGCTGTTGCAAATTGAATGTTAACAAATAGAAAAGATTATCATTCTGACTCCAGCATTTTTTATTCTTGTCCCAATCATTTTTGGCTACTACTATCTACAGATATGTAAACAACTTTGTTAAATCAGACATTAGTAATAGCATCTAGTTAACATCATTACATTTTGACAAGAATTATATTGAACAATGCTATACCTGGCTCAAGCTGGGCTCCTCCACATCTTCCTGGGTGGATGGCCCAGGTTGTACGTCTGAAGCCTTGTAATGGATGTGATTAAGGGAATCATGAAATGTCTATTCCAATGTATATATGAGTACATGTTTTATATACCTGACATATCAGCTTCAGTTTACCATCCTTAGGGATGAGCTTCGAGTTCGAGTCGAACTCATGTTCAACTCGAACATTGCCTGTTCGCCTGTTCAGCGAACAGTGAACAATTTGGGCTGTTCGCGGCAAATTCGAAAAGCTGGAACAAGTCTATGGGAGAAATCTAAAGTGTTAATTTTAAAGGCTAATATGCAAGTTACTGTCCTAAAAAGTGTTTGGGGACCTGGGTCCTGCCCCAGGGGACATGGATCAATGCAAAAAAAAGTAAAAAAAACGGCTGTTTTTTCAGGAGCAGTGATTTTAATAATCATTAAAGTGAAACAATAAAAGTGTAATATTCCTTTAAATTTCGTACCTGGGGGGTGTCTATAGTATGCCTGTGAAGGGGCGCATGTTTCCCGTGCTTAGAACTGTCCCTGTACAAAGTGTCATTTCACAAAGAAAAAAAGTATTTTAAAATCACTTTGAATTGTCGGCTCCTGTAATACAGAGAACACTCAATGTACCTACGTTACATCAGAGGGGGGCGGTGTCACCCATATGTCATTGGGGAACTCCTGGCTTCCCTCACCAGCATCAGAGGGGGCGGGGTCAGGTGATGGTTGGCCCGCCCTCCTAATATAAGAAACGTCAGCGCTGGGATCCCCGCAGTGTCTCCTCAGTGGAGACAGAAGATGGATGGATGGACTGCGCTGGACTGAAAATCACCCGTCGCTGGATCAGATCAGCCATCGCTGGACCCCGGAGAGATGATCATCACTGGATAGCAAGAGTGGATTACCACCGCTGGAATCTTTTTTTATTTTTTTTATTTTTAATAAAGGAATTTTTCAAAAGTGTGTTTGTCTTATTTAACCATTTTTTACACTTTCTTTGTGAAATGGTAGGGGTAATTTTGTACCCCCTTACCATTTCAAACAGGGGGGGTGCGGGATCTGGGGGTCCCCTTGTTAAAGGGGGCTTCCAGAATCTGATAAGCCCCCCGCCCGCAGACCCCCATAACCACCGGCCAGGGTTGTGGGAATGAGGCCCTTGTCCCCATCAACATGGGGACATGGTGCTTTGAGGGGTCACAGACCCCCAAAGCATCCTCCCAATGTTGAGGACATGTGGCCTGGTACGGTTCAGGAGGGGGGGCCGCTCTCATCCCCCCACTCTTTTCCTGCGGCCTGCCAGGTTGCGTGCTTGGATAAAGGGTCTGGTAGGGATTTTTAGGGGGACCCCCACGTCAATGTTTTTTAAAATTTCCATACCAGACCTGAAGGGCCTGGTAATTGAATTTAGGGGAACCCCACGCTTTTTTTTTATTTTTATGAATGAATTGTCGGCTCAGCAATACAAAGAATACTCATCAAGTGATTTTAAAA
Source organism: Lithobates pipiens (assembly GCF_037356315.1). Classification (NCBI taxonomy): domain Eukaryota; kingdom Metazoa; phylum Chordata; class Amphibia; order Anura; family Ranidae; genus Lithobates; species Lithobates pipiens. Next base: position 311,051,841 of record NW_027507758.1, on the reverse strand, counting down.
GACTTTTTTTCCTTGCGAAATTACACTTTGTGCAGGGACAGTTCTAAGCACGGGAAACATGCGTCCCTTCACAGGCATACTATAGACACCCCCAGGTACGAAATTTAAAGGAATATTACACTTTTATTGTTTCACTTTAATCATTATTAAAATCACTGCTCCTGAAAAAATGGCCGTTTTTAAAACTTTTTTTTTGCATTGATCCATGTCCCCTGGGGCAGGACCCAGGTCCCCAAACACTTTTTAGGACAGTAACTTGCATATTAGCCTTTAAAATTAGCACTTTAGATTTTGAATGTTCGAGTCCCATAGACTTTAATAGGGTTCTAAAGTTCACACAAAGTTTAGGTCTGTTTGCAGGTTCTGGTGCGAACCGAACAGGGGGGTGTTCGGCTCATTCTTAATCAGCCTTAAGACATATTCAGATATTTTACAAAGCTCACCCATCCCTTGCTTAGGAACTGGCCTGACTTAAACAGTTAACAAAAAGTTTGAGAGAATACATTCAGAATATAATAACATAACACCAATGGATTAAAAGAAGCAAGAAATGCTGCAGAAATGCTGCAAGAACAAAGCTACTTCCTCAAATGAGCACCCAGCTAAAACCAATGTTTTATCACTATATGTATTTTTATATTTGTGGTTTGTATGCACCAGTCTTGTTGACGTATCTCAATCTTTAATGGAATTGTATAAAAGTCTTGAGAAGTGGAAATATTAAACAGAAGTTTTTTTATTCTGAACTGAGAGTCAGCTTAATCCCTTCAGAGCGTGCATGCTTTTACGTTCAATCTGATCGGGGGTAGATATAATAATATCAGACTTTTGTTCTGAATCCAAAACATTTTGGCGCCCGAACGTGAGGCTATTTGGGTTCTGTACCGGAGGGGAGCCGATCGAGAAGAGGCTGGGACAAAACCAACCAGGGGGACAGGAGGAGGCTGATCACCTCTGAAAAATGTAAGACACTTTTGATATCTCATATCTAGTCTATTGTTTATCCTGTAACCACTGTGATTGGCTAATCTCTCTATATCGGCTCTCCATGGTCAGCAAAGAGACAGGTATATATCTTGCCCATAGCCTATTGAACCTGTACCAATTATATCTGCCACCTGTTTTGTTCTGTTTTGTTTGTTTTGTTGATCGATCTTGTGTTTTGTGGCAGCTGTTGGGAATGAGGGATTGTTTATATTGTCACGGATGAAATTAGTTGACGTGGTTTAAACTTCTCCTGGGAAATATATTGTGCGGTAAAGCACGGGAAAACCAGGAGGAGACGCCAGGACATGGTTAAACTTCTCCTGGGAAATATATTGTGCGGTGAAGCATGGGAAAACCAGGAGGGGGCGTCAGGAATACACCCAGCGTGGTGTGGGGATCCCGTGAGATCTGAACAATCCTGAATTTCTCTGCGGTTGTCATACATCTTGTTGCTTGTTCGTCACATCCTGTTGTTGGTGTTAATGACATGTCCTAAGTGTGTTTGTGGTCTTCTGTTTGGGATAAATTAAGAAGGCTGGGGGTCTTGTTGAAGTAGTAGAGCCAGGATATAGGACTGAGTCTCTTGGTTATAAACACCTGTTAGCAGAGACCACACATGTGTTGGTATTCAGATTAAATGTGCATTACCAAGTTAAACTTGAGAGTCAGATTAATCACTTCAGAGCCTGCATGCTTTTATATACAATCTGATCATGGGTAGATATAATAATTTCAGACTTTTGTTCTGAATCTTGTTCTTTTGTTCTTAATCCAAAACAGCCTCATCTGAGGTGGATGGAAGAGTGGAAGAAAGGGTTGAGAGTGATGGCCTGGGTTCACTCTGGTCTGACAAAAAAACGCAGTCTGTCGTAGTACCAGAGCCTGGGGACATATATGTCATCTGCTGCTGCTCCTGATCTCAAGGAATCCTGGACCTTTTTCCGCTCCCTATTATATGTGCTCCTCAGGCCACCAATTGTTCACTTCAAATAAGTGATGTCTGCCGTGGGAATCACCGGCTTCACCAATACCAACAGATGATCCAGTGCCTTCCTCTTTATTTTGTTATTATAAAATGGGTCTTTCACTTGCCACAGACAGGACAGCTCCCTGTACTTATCAATAAAGTTGGGAAGGAAGTCATGGTCATTAAATGTATCCATTTTCTCTGCAAACCCTAAGACAAACCCTAATGTCAGGCTAAACTCTCCTAATCTTATCCCAATATAGGCTTCAATCTATAAGCAGTATAGGCCACTAACCACTGATGCCCCAAGTTAAAATGGTACCTTCGTTTGCACGATTGGCACTTACGCTACTCCGTCCTCCACTCACAGATCATACGTATGACACACACGTGATATGCTTTATCCACATTGTGTATGTGTGAAACTCCGCCCCTTCCCTTCTTTCTATTATATTCTTCTCCTTCTCTTTCGGCGCAGTGGGAGAGCAGATGGTGGAGAGACAACAGGTGTATGATATTATCAGCAATGATGAGGACGAGGAAGGCCCAAAGCCACAAATGTCCCAATCCAGGAGGAGATTTAAGGTGTTAAATATGTCCTTTGTACACATGGTGGACATCTTGAAGAGGGCCGACTATGACGGGAAATATGGACCGTACAGGAACCCAAATGTGAGAAAGGTCAAGATTATGACTAAAGTTGTCAGAAGTCTGCAGAAGAATTTTAGGGTACGATGATCCAAGGAGCAATTGAGGAATTGCTGGTCAGACCTCAAATTGAGGGAGCAGGATCAGTACAGAAGGATCAAGAGAGTGCTGCAAAAAAGTAAGTATTTTGTCGTGTGTTCCAATTATTATTACTTGCATGCTGCTACATGTGCTCTTCTTTACTGTTGTACATTTTAAAATGGTGCGGGGACAGTAATTGTCGTTCACATTAAACATTGTTCGTTCACAGTAAACATTGTTCGTTCACACTAAATATCATTCAAACCTTAATACAATGTTTTTTGCAGATGCAGGTTAACTACATTTGTTCAGGCCTATTTGTATGGAAAGAAGTTTAGTACATTGTTGTCTAGATGTGTTTGTAACTAGAATGAAATCCAAACTTGATTCAATGCAAGGAGAGGACACTCAGCAGCTGTTTACACATCTGGACACAGGAGCACTAGTGTGGGACACCAGAACACCCTTTTTAGTGTGTCCTATGCAGGTGCTCCAGTGGATAGTAGGGGTCTCTCCATCTGTGAAACTTTAATAACCAAAAAGGTAAGTATTCCAGCTTTAGAAAGGGGAAAAAAAATGTTTTTAGCTTGGAACTCTGCCAAAACAGAAAATTGTACGACAATGTTTCATATTCCTGTAGCACTAACCCCCGAAGGAGCTGCTGGTTTTATTTGGGCTTACCGTTACCTTCTCCTCCTCGATTTGTGTCTAGTAGTGTCCCATGGTAGATGGCCCAGTAACTTTAGAGACTGACAACAGATCCGCATAAAGGGATTTTTATTTGCAAAAACTTAGTCAATGAACAGTCTCTTAAAAATAGGATCAGAGGGTTAGGAAGAAAGTTCAGGTACTCTTAGGCCGCGTACACACGCGGGGACTGTCTGCCGAAACTAAGTTCGTCAAACAGTCCGCTCAAGCTTTTGAATGAACGAACACGCCCACACACGGCACTTTTTGAGCGGACAAATACGGCAAACTTTGTTCGTCGTACTAAGTCCGCGCAACTTTTGAAATGAACGGACTCGCCCACACACGAGGCAACAGTCCGCTCATTTCGACCGCATGTGCAGGTAGGCGGGGCCCGCGACGGAGACGTCGCGGGCTCCGCCGCCTGGAATGGACTTAAAGGGGAACCCCAACGCCGAAAAAAAACGGCGTGGGGGCCCCCCCAAAGTCCACAACAGACCCTTGTCCGAGCACGCTACCCGGCCGGCCAGGAAAGGGGGGCGAGTGAGCGCTCCCCCCCTCCCGAGCCGTACCAGGCCGCGTGCCCTCAACATGGGGGGTGCCTTGGGGAAGGGGGGGCCGCACGGCCCCCCCACCCCAAAGCACCTTGTCCCCATGTTGATGAGGACAAGGGCCTCTTCCCGACAACCCTGGCCGTTGGTTGTCGGGGTCTGCGGGCGGGGGGCTTATCGGAATCCGGGATCCCCCTTTAATAAGGGGGCCCCCGGATACCGGCCCCCCACCCTATGTGAATGAGTATGGGGTACAATGTACCCCTACCCATTCACCTGTAAAATAAAAGTACCCAAAAAAAACACAACACACGAGATAAAATATTTTATTGCACAGCTCCGGGGGTCTTCCGTCTTCGGGGGTCTTCTCGCCGGACTCCTCCGCTATCTTCTTGTAGCTCTTTTGCTAGCGGAGGAGTCCGGCTTTCTTCCTCCCCGCCGCCGGCCTCTTCTCCCGACTTCGGGGGTCTTGTCCCCCTCTTCGGTTCTTCTGCCGGGCCACCGCGCCTTCTTATAGCTCTTTTGCAGGCGGTGGCCCGGTCTTCTGTCGCCGCCGCCTTCCGTTCTTCTGCCGGGCCACCGCGCCTTCTTATAGCTCTTTTAGAGGCGGTGGCCCGGTCTTCTGTCGCCGCTGTCGCCTTCCGGTCGCCTTCCGTTCTTCTTCTTGTTCTTCTTCTTCTTCTCCAGGAGATGTTGACACGTCGCTCTCTCCGGCCGGAATGCCAGAGCCGCGCTGTGCGGCCACTTATATAGTGACAATGGGGCGGTGTCACATGGTATATGTCACATGGGTTGGTCACATGGGTTGATGTCACATGGGTTGATGTCACATGGGGACTATGACATCGTAAGGGGGCGGGGTCACCATGTGACCAACCCATGTGACATATACCATGTGACACCGCCCCATTGTCACTATATAAGTGGCCGCACAGCGCGGCTCTGGCATTCCGGCCGGAGAGAGCGACGTGTCAACATCTCCTGGAGAAGAAGAAGAAGAACAAGAAGAAGAAAGGAAGGCGACCGGAAGGCGACAGCGGCGACAGAAGACCGGGCCACCGCCTCTAAAAGAGCTATAAGAAGGCGCGGTGGCCCGGCAGAAGAACGGAAGGCGGCGGCGACAGAAGACCGGGCCACCGCCTGCAAAAGAGCTATAAGAAGGCGCGGTGGCCCGGCAGAAGAACCGAAGAGGGGGACAAGACCCCCGAAGTCGGGAGAAGAGGCCGGCGGCGGGGAGGAAGAAAGCCGGACTCCTCCGCTAGCAAAAGAGCTACAAGAAGATAGCGGAGGAGTCCAGCGAGAAGACCCCCGAAGACGGAAGACCCCCGGAGCTGTGCAATAAAATATTTTATCTCGTGTGTTGTGTTTTTTTTTTGGGTACTTTTATTTTACAGGTGAATGGGTAGGGGTACATTGTACCCCATACTCATTCACATAGGGTGGGGGGCCGGTATCCGGGGGCCCCCTTATTAAAGGGGGATCCCGGATTCCGATAAGCCCCCCGCCCGCAGACCCCGACAACCAACGGCCAGGGTTGTCGGGAAGAGGCCCTTGTCCTCATCAACATGGGGACAAGGTGCTTTGGGGTGGGGGGGCCGCGCGGCCCCCCCTTCCCCAAGGCACCCCCCATGTTGAGGGCACGCGGCCTGGTACGGCTCGGGAGGGGGGGAGCGCTCGCTCGCCCCCCTTTCCTGGCCGGCCGGGTAGCGTGCTCGGACAAGGGTCTGTTGTGGACTTTGGGGGTACCCCCACGCCGATTTTTTTCGGCGTTGGGGTTCCCCTTTAAGTCCATACCAGGCGGCGGGACCCGCGACGTCTCCTTCGCGGGCCCCGCCTACCTGGAGACGCGCTCGAAATGAGCAGACTTTCCTCAGAGCGGGAACAGTTTGCTCATTTCGAAAGTGGCCTACACACGGGCGGACTGTCCGCCCAAACGAAGTTTCAGCGGACAGTTTTTCGGAATTTCCGAAAAACTTTGTTCGTCAAACTGTCCGCTGAAACTGTCCGCTGAAGCCCCACACACGAGCGGACTGTCCGCTGAAACACTGTTCAGCGGACAAAGTTGAGCGAACAGTCCGCCCGTGTGTACGCGGCCTTAGTGTCAAAGTCAATAATGAAGGACTTGTTTACTTTGACTAAATCCAGAGAATAGCCATTCAAAACTGGATGATCACTCAAGTTGGATAGTCCCTCTCTCACAAGGCCTAGCAGCCAGCAAGGTGCTTAACTCAGGAACAAGTCTTTGCCACAGACGTTGTTGTAGAACATACAGGAATACGTCTCTGCCACAGACGTTGTTGTAGAACATTCAGGAAACTAAAACTTGTAGAACACTCGTGTGATACTTGGATCTTTCAGCCAGCTTGGCGTTACCTACGAGACTGGATTCAATTAGGTACTTCAGCCCCTCCAGGCTCTTGCTAAGAAGCCAACCCGTACATGGCCTTCTTCTGAAGAGTCCTCCCCTGGATAGCTAAGAAGTTACTGGGCCTCTCTAACTATCGGAGACAGCATTGGACCACCTCGGAATCCTTCTTTAGTTTCCTTGCCTCGGGCTAGCCAGCCCAGAGACAATAAGTCGGGTGGATCCGCACCCCAGGCCATAGCATTCCTGGGGGCTGGTCAGGAGGACCAGGACCATGGAGTCAGAACATACTTCTGGACCGGAACCCCGAACCTCGTGACATCATCATCTTAAGTACCCTCTCCCAGGAAGCACAGCAAGAGTGACACTCCCACTGGGTGTGCCCCGAGAGAAGGTAGCCTTAAAGCACCCAACCAGACTGTGGTTCCATGCCTGCCAGAAGAGACAGTGCCCCCTGTGGCCAGGCTGAACATCCTATAGTCCAGTCAGACTGATGCTGAGGTCTAAATTTGGAACAATTGTACCCAAACCAAACTGAAGTTTAGGTGTAACTTTTAAAACCTATAGCGCATGCTCTTCAGGAGCCGGGGCTACATTCCTATTTCTTGAGAAAAGACTTGGGACATCTGAGGACACCAAGAACACCATACCTCCTAAAGAAGGGGAAATCCCCACACAACCTGAAGAAGTAGAAGGAGAGCTTCAGGAATTGAGCGAAATAGTGACCACAACAGGTCAGTGTCTGAGACCACAGCTTCAGGTAATATATTGTCAAACATAAAAATGTTATACACCAAAGATGTTGGTTAGTTAAAAAACCCTTTTCTGATGCTCATGTGAATGTGCTTTTAGTAAAATGTTTTATACTCAACAATGTGTGGCTTCTTCTTTCAATGCTCATTACCAGTTTTTGTAGTAAGTTGGTGTAGTTTACAGTGACAATGGGGGTATTTACTAAAGGCAAATCCACTTTGCACTACAAGTACACTTGTAGTGCAAAGTGGATTGCCTTTAGTAAATAACCCCCACAGTGCACTAAAATTTGCCACAATCACGCCACTTTAGGGACTAAAAGCAATTAATTAATGGAGCTGAAAAGTATGATTATTTTTTATCATTAATGCATTACATACATTAACAAAAAAACAATGTGTATGTGTAGCAGACCCACAACATAATAATGGTTAGCTGAAGAAGTGATTGTCACCTCATGTATCAAAGAAATTATGTTTGCACTATTGAAGAAAATGGGCAAAAAAATAATATTGGAGAACCTCTGAGAAAGCGAAAAGAAACTCAAGTAGTAAATCAAATGAAATATTAGTTCAATTTATCAAAAAAAATGTATTTAAAAAATGTTTCACGCATTGGCTGGCATATCAATGGCCCCCCTACCCGTAAAGTACTCAACATACTTCTGTCTAATTTTATGGGTGCTTTGGGGGGGGGGGCAAGCCAAGATGGCCAGAGTTGTATTTTGAAATCTGGCCTCAGCCCCAACTGAGGCCACATAGTTTGTTGCATTTTTTCTGAGTTAATTGTGGAGAATGCAGCGGGCAAGTACAATATAGTTCAGTTTATATCCCGCCATGTGTATTGCTGTCAGAAATAGGCAGAACCGGCTGGCCATTATTCTGAATGCACTGTCAACTGCTATTCTGGCTCTGGCCAGCCGGTAGTTAAAAACCCTCTGGTCTGGAGTGAGGGTCCTCATGGGGAATAGCCGCATCAGATGTTCTCCGAGCCCAAATTCTTCATCGGTGGCAAACACAAAAAGAAGTCCAGCTACATTGTCTTCCGCAGGTGGCAAGCCCAAGCTGCCATTCTGGAGCCATCTGTTGAACTCTGTCTGGGTGATGACTCCACCATCTGACATCCGGCCATTCTTTCCCACGTCCAGATACAAAAACTTGTATGTCACCGACACCACCACCAGCAGCACAATACTATTAAACCCCTTATACAGGCAGTCCCCTACTTACTACCTACAAACATCAGACTTACAAACGACTCCTACTTACAAACGGAAGGAGACAACAGGAAGTGAGATGAAATCTACCCCTAGGAAGAGAAATTCACTCCTGTAAGAGTTAATATGGGAAAAAGGTGTCTCCACTGATGCTTTATCATCAGTTCATGTTTCCCTAACAACCCAAAATTTTCAAAATCCAATTTTCATTGGGAAAGAAAGTGAGGTGAAATCTTCTGAACAGAGGCACAGACAGAAAAACAAATGTTACAAGGGTGATAACCCTTCCCTATGCTATTCAAAAAGCTTAAAAATAGATTTTTTGGCTGGAGCTACACTTAAAAAATTTACCTGTTCCGACTTACAAACAGATTCAACTTAAGAACAAACCTACAGACCCTATCTTGTTTGTAACCCAGGGACCGCCTGTAATTATAATAGTATGACCCCGAGTTGGGGGGTGGGATGATGTGGAAATACTTCCCATCGATTGCCCCTCTGCAGTTAGGGAAGTCCCACTGCTGAGCAAACTGGGATGCCACAGTCTGCCATTCCTGTGGGTTTGAAGGAAACTGTGGAGTCAAACAAGAAAAAAAATGTTTACTTTTGCACATACAATGCAAGCAGATTAGACACAAAAATTATTGGTCAACATAAGTACATTTATTGAAATGAGTATTTTATACAAAAGTATAAGGTACACTTATCAGATTCCTCACCCCCTCTGATGGCCCATTGTAAAAATTTTACGGGGGGGGGGGATGTTTTGGACAGGCAACTGTCTCCACTTCATTGAGAGCTGAATGCACAAATAATGTGGATTACTTTGGCCAGCCCCTCCTTTTTACACTATTGACAGCCCACTGGACAGGTAAGAAGTGTCATGATCCAAAAATATGAATAAACTGTACAAACTGAAGCACATTTTTACATTGTGCAACTACCTATCAAGATAATAGGAGAACAAAACTTTAAACAGTACCATTTGAAAGTATTCAGGCAGGCCCTTGCACTACATGCTTTGGTGAATTCATACATAAATCTGAACACAAAAGAGGTAGGTATAGTGTGTATGGGTTTGGCCAAGATAACAGATAGAACATTGGTATCGTCTGACTTAGCGGTTGGGGGGGTAGGGAGGGTTCCAAATGAGTTTTGCCCCTCCAAAATAACCTCTTGCACTCTGCCTGAATTTAAGGACAAAAAAAAAAATTTGTACACATTTTAGGGGGTGTTTAGGGTAAGCACTATGATGGAGTTAACACAATACATTGTTAAGTGACTAGGCTAGGTGTGTCTAGATAAAATACTGGGGAGGTTAGGGAAGGCAAATATGCATGAAGGACAAAAAAGGAACTTTAAAAGCTTCCAGCATGCATGAGGACAAAGAGGACATTCACAGCATATTACAATCATGGTAATTAGGGAATGATGAAATAAATACAGTACAATAGCAAACTTTAAATACATAGAATGTGATATTAAAGGAGAAAACTTAGCCCTTCTGGAGGACCTGAAAGATGGCGGAACAGGTCTCTGGAATAATGATTCCCAGAGCCTGGGGGGAGATGCCTGTTGTACCGCAAAGTGGCGACGAGCCTCTGCTCGGGAGTGATGGCTTGCCGCATGCAGGTGTCCTGCTTGATAATATAAGGGGAAAGCGAAGCCAACAGATGGTGAAAAACGGGGTCCATCACCCGGAGATAATTCCTGAAATCATCAGGATTATTCTCCTGGATCCCCTGCAACAAAAGCATGTGCGAGAATTGGTCACGCTGGAGCAACCAATTCTATATCCATGAACTCCTCCTCGCTCTGTTCATGGACTGGACTTGGGTCAAAAAAAAATTCCAACACCAAGCCCTTGCACAGCACGAACCCTACGTACCCGCAACATGGCTAGAAAGGGGTCGGTTGGTCAGAAAGAACTAACAGAACACACAGAAATTCAAAAAGAACCTGAGAAGAACGATTTGAAAATCAGAAATGAGTGGACAAGAACGCACTGGAAAACAGATACGAACTGACAACACAGGAATGTACCCACAAGCACAAACTGAAGAACAGATACGAACTGAAAAGCACAAGGCTGGAAAGCGCAAATTGTCTCTCACCAAACTTCTACTAACACAAGATTTGCAGAAGGATGGCACACTGGCTATTGAACTTCCTTTTTATAGTGCCGCCGTACATTTTGTACATCAGCGCGTTTTTTCCGATTGGAATTTCTGACAACATTTGTGTAACCGTGTGTATGCAAGACAAGTTTGAGCCAACATCCAATGTCCAATTGTGTGTACATAGCATTAGTGTACCAGAGTATGGAATCCTGGATGTCAGATAGGGTGTAATATGTGTGTTATTCACTTCAATGTGAATAACACCCTTCACCTTGCGTCTATTTAGCTGGGGCTTTTTTAAAATGTAAGTTTTCCAAAGTCTTCTTTAAAGTAACTCTGTCACAGACTCTCAAAGAGTATTTGATTACCCACCCGTTTTTTTTTTTTTTGTTTTTTTTTGCGCTATAAACAAAAAGACTGACGATTTTGAAAAAAAATATATATATATATTGTTTATTTTCTGCTATAATACATATCCAAAAAAATAAAAAATTAAATTCTTCATCAGTTTATGCAAATATGTATTCTGCTATATATTTTTGGTAAAAAAAATCCCAATAAGCGTACATTGAGTTTGCGCAAAAGTTATAATGTCTACAAAATAGGGAAATAAATGTAGGGACTTTTCATTTTTTTATTGTTTTTACTAGTAATGACGGGGATCAGTGATTTTTAGAGGGACTGTGACATTGCGGTGGACAAATCTGAACCTAAGTGACACTTTTTGGTGACCAATGACACAAATACAGTGAACAGTGCTATAAAAATGCACTGATCACTCTATAAATGGCACTGGCAGGGAAGAGGTTAACACTGGGGGGGGGGCAATCAAGGGGTTAAGTTTGTCCTAGGGAGGTGTTTCTAACTGTGGGGTGGAGCATACTGACTGGGAGTACAGAGAGATTGTTGTTCCTGATCACTAGGAACGGCTGATCTCTCTCTCCTCCCCTGTCAGAACAGGAATCCACCCTGTTTGCATAGGCAGATCCCCATTCTGCCTCTCTTCACCACGATCGCAGGTGGCCGGTGGACATCGAGCCCACCGCGCCTGCGGGCGAGCTCCCGCAGCGTGCGATGGGCATGCAGGCCGGCCCACAGTACCCCATGCACAGACCGACGTGCAGGTATGTCGGTTTGAGGAGCCAAGCCGCCTTGCCGCAGTATATATGCGGAAGGCGGTCAGCAAGTGGTTAAAATGGATGAAATGAGCATTTTACAAGTGTTTTGTTGTACATTTTCCAACCAAACAAGAGCACTCCACCACTAATATCATCCCCTTGGTGCTTTTATTGGCTAAAGCAAAAATACCCGAAGCTTGATAACACATGTAAAACACTTATTATATACTTCAAAAATGCTTGTATATGTTTGCAAAAGTCTCTCAAATAAAAATGCTTGACAATCACTCTGCTCAGGTATGAATGCATCCAAACAGCTATTCTATTGCAGGGCACCTTTGTTTAGGATTTGTTTTTAACCCTAACGGTTTTTTTTAATGAAGGTATTGCATACTTTCTGCAATTTTATTCCTACATAGCGAGTGTGTTTAAAGGATAAGTTCACCTTTTGTAACATGTCGCATGTTACACCCGTATTTAGGGTGTAACATGTTACTATCGCAACAGCCCCCACACCCTTCCGATACCCAGTTGTGACAGTGGCTGTGTCATTCTTTCACAGAGTTCTGTGAATGTGAGAACTACAAGTACTGACAGCCTTTGAGGCTGTCAGCTTGTAGTTCTCAAAAAGCTACCAGGGCGTTGTTGAGTGATCTAGATTATGAATTTTTTCTTCCTGTCATTGTGTAACTGTCTGCTCATAAGAGGTACAAGCATTTTACACTGACCGTCTGCAAGAGCCCTGCATTGCACCCGCGATCTGCTAATCGTGTGTGCAATGCTTTGCAGGTGCCTAGTAAAAAAAAAAAAGAATAAGTGCATATTTTTTACCTGCAAAAAGATGCACCTTTATTACAAAGGTGAACTTATCCTTTAAGGGCCGGTTCACCCCAGAATCAAATAGGAACATGGTGCGTGTTCCTGTGTGATTCCTGTGTGTCCACAGGAATTGCACAAAAAAAAACACCCTGCACCGAATTGCTTGGTACTGCTGTACCATGTGATCTGATGCCTGCACATGCACTGCGTTTTGTAATCTGGGTTTGGGGTGCCATTAACAAGGTATTGGCACCTGCAGCAGATTGCAAAGGTAGTGAGTTTTAACCACAGTGGCAGAAACCTGCAAGGATACATGCTTTCCTGTACCGTGTTCTGGTGTGAACCAGTCCTTAAAAGTGTTAACTGTTATTAGTTTGTAGTACACGGTTATTAGAAAATATTATTTGATCTAGTTTAAATACTGATTTTCAACATCTGATCTTTTGTCACAAAATAAAAATTAGGCTGTATGCTGCCAGTTTATAACTTTAGTAAATCAGACCCTATGTGTTTTGAACTGTATATGCAAAAATGCGTCTTATATCTTTCTCCTATTAAAAACGTTATACTGCATGTTTCCTATCAAATCTTAAATTCAAAACTGGGTTCAAGCTACTGCAAAATCAGTTTTAGTTAAGAAATGATTCTCTGCAAAGAGAACAGAAATTTCATAAAACTAAGAATCGTAGAACTGGAAAATATATACTTCGTTCTACCCTTCTTGAAAGTGCCAGACAGGACAAATTAATGATAAATTGAGATAACCATCCAGAGACAAAGTAATATGACTCTGTTATGTGTTACTCAATAAGCCTTTTTGATTTATTTGATGAGACTTTTTTTTTTTTTTTGAATAAAAATCTAAATTGGATTTCTAGGCATGTATTGTGCAATTTAATATTATTGGAACCCTTCATATTTTTAAGAGTGCTTCAGTTTGAAAGAGTGAGTCTTTTCCCCCACAAATGTAAAAATGAGTAAATTGCTCTGTAATACCAGAATCCCTGATCACTTTGCAATTGAAATGCTTGCAAAAATGTGGTTGTGTAGAAATTGTTTTAAAGCTCTCGAAGGCATTTTCTTTGGCAGTCAACCATTTTTGCCCTAACCGAAGGGTCGTTGCTGGTTTTGAGCTGAGAAAAATATGCACAGCTGTTCATGTAGACTAATGTGATGACATTTAGAATGAGATTGATCTAGAACCATTTTTAGGAAGAATGTATACAGTGTGTACATATTGCTCACTAGTTCAGATCCTGCCTGACCAGAATCATAGATAAAAGTTGCCCACAATCCCTTCCTAAGTTTGGATATCTTTATAGGCTACATGCAGAGCTACAGGCATTAAAGTATGACAATGTGATGTTGTTCTGTAGGCCTTTTCAGTGAGCCAGCAGCTACAATGTACTGTGTATGTGGGGCTTTTATCTACAGGACCTAATGCAGAATCCCTACTTGCCAGCTTGTAAGTAGCAGACAATGGAGGAGGTCACCAGGTAATCTCAGATTCATAATTTGGGGTGTAAATGGAGTCGAAAGGGTAAGGGGGTACAGTTAGCCTTAAGTTATTTCAAATATTTGTTGTCTGTTAATAAAAGTTATTTTTATGAATGTAGATATTGAAGGTAGGTTGCATTGCATTATTTCCAAAGTTTTAATATTTCTTTTCTAGGGCAGCCTTGGGGAAGGAATTGTTATAGTGACTCAAAATTCTTTTTAAAAAAAAAGAAAATATTTGATTCAAATGTGTTGGTAACTTAAAAAAAGCGTATTTTAATTCTCTCAGCTTTCTCCAGGTCTCCAAATTCATTTGTTTTTGCTGCTGTGATCCAACTTCCTGTTAGGCCCCTTTCACATGGGGTGGATCCATCTGAATGGAATCCGCCTGCTCAGTGGGGGATCTCTCTGCTGAGCAGGAGGATGAAAGGTCCTGTCTGCTGTGCTATGCAGAGTAGACAAGGACAGAGCTCACTCTCCTCTATGGGGCAGTCGAATGAAAACAGACTACTTGTCTATTTCCATCCGATTGTCATCCGATCTGGATGGATAACAAACGTATCATCAACTGTCTGTTTTCAGTGGATTTTGTTGGATTGAATGCCAGGCGGGTGCCCGCTGACATCCGCTTTTCCATAAAGGACAATGGGTGGCTCAATCAAGACTGCCTGAAAAACTGACAGGAGGACCTGATCGGTCCAATCATGAGAAAGGGGCCTTAGAGGATGGCTGTGTTCAGTCTCCATGGCCCCACTGTAGGTAGGAATGCAATCACCCTATGGAATATGGACTGAAGACTATGAGATTTATAGTGAGCATAAAGCAATTCACATGACTGCAACAAATGTCCATTGCTCTTTCTAGACAAACAGAAGAGAGGGTGGAAAGTGGAGAAGTTTGGGAGCTTCTAAAGAACATTACAAGGATGCAGAAAAACACTGTAAGAAAAATAGATTACCAGGCCATTAAGTAGTGGATGTGAATGGACTAGTTTTGGAAAATAACGATTTTTTTTTGTCACAGCTTTTTAATAAAGCCTATGAATATTCTGTGTGCTCTTTACCAAGTAGTATATATTGTGCTCTGCTTCTAATTTTTAAATAACTATTTTAATAAATGTCGTACAATGCTTATTTGCTGGGGTTAGAAAACATATTATTTTTCTTTTTCACAATCAGGATTGCTTTATTAAAGGAGAATATAGCGTGGAAGAACATAAAAAGTATATCAGCCTTCATGCTTGATAGTTTGAAAGCACACCGACGCTACACTAACAAACCCCTAAAAAAAAGTAGAAATTATAATAACACTAAATTTTAAATGTGTACTCTCTGAGCACAATAGGGTCTACATTTTAAAACAAGTAGATCAGCACTAACCGAAAAATGCACATGCAAAGTAAATCCTATCTACTGTAATTAATACATATAAAATATGATGATATTATGCACAGCAAAAAATTAGCTTAAATGATCAATATGCAAACATATGATCATATACAGTGTCTCACAAAAGTGAGTACACCCCTCATATTTTTGCTAATATTTTATTATATCTTTTCATGTGACAACACATAAGAATTTACAGCTTGTATAACAGTGTAAATTTGCTGTCCCCTCAAAATAACTCAACACACAGCCATTAACGTCTAAACCGCTGGCAAGAAAAGTGAATACACCCCTATGTGAAAATGTCCAAATTGGGCCCAAAGTGTCAATATTTTGTGTGTCCAGCATTATTTTCCAGCACTGCCTTAACCATCTTGGGCATGGAGTTCACCAGAGCTTCACAGGTTGCCACTGGAGTCCTCTACCACTCCTCCATGATGACATCACAGACCTGGCACTCCTCCACATTCCATTTGAGGATGCTCCACAGATGCTCAATAGGGTTTAGGTCTGGAGACATGATTGGCCAGCCCATCACCTTCTTCAACTTCTTTAGCAAGGCAGTGGTCCTCTTGGGGGTGTGCTTGGGGTCATTATCATGTTGGAATACTGACCTGCAGCCCAGTCTCTGAAGGGAGGGGATCATGCTCTGCTTCAGTATGTCACAGTACATGCTGGCATTCATGGTTCCCACAATGAACTGTAGCTCCCCAGTGCCAGAAGCACTCATGAATCCCCAGACCATGACACTCCCACCACCATGCTTGACTGTAGGTAAGACACACTTGTCTTTGTACTCCTCACCTGGTTGCCCCACACATTCATGACACCATCTGAAGCAAATGCATTTATCTTGGTCTCATCACACTACAGGACATGGTTCCAGTAATCCATGTGCTTAGTCTACTTGTCTTCAGCAAACTGTTTGTGGGCTTTCTTGTGCATCATGTTTAGAGAGGCTTTTTTTCTGTGACAGCCAAGCAGACCAATTTGATGAAGTGTGCAGCATATGGTCTGAGCAATGACAGGCTGACCCTCCACCCCTTCAACCTCTGCAGCAATGCTAGGAGCACTCATACATATGTTTCCCAAAGTCAACCTCTGGATATGACACTGAGCATGTGCACTTCTTTGGTCGACCATGGCAAGGCTGTTCTGAGTGGAACCTGTCCTGTTAAACTGCTGTATGGAATTGGCAGCTCAGTTTCAGGGTCTTGACAATCTTCTGATCTAGCCTAGGCCATCTTTATGTAGAGCAACAATTCTTTCTTTTCAGATCTTCAGAGAGTTCTTTGCCATGAGGGGCCATGTTGAACTTCCAGTGACAGAGTGAGAGCGATAACACCAAATTGAACACACCTGCCCCCCCCCCCATTCACACCTTAGACCTTGGAAAGAGAAAATGGCTAATTGGGCCCACTTTGGACATTTTCACTTAGGGGTATACTCGCTTTTGTTGCCAGCAGTTTAGACATTAATGTGTGTGTTATTTTCAGGGGACAGCAAATGTACACTGTTATACAAGCTATACACGCACTACTATACATTGTAGCAAAGTGTAATTTCTTCAGTGTTGTCACAAGAATAGATATAATAAAATATTTACAAAAATGTGAGTAATGTACTCACCTTTGTGAGATACTGTATTTTCACCTCTTATACATTGTTGCATTTTAGTACTGCCAAACCCCTGAAAACTCTTTGCAGCCATTTCCTGTCCACTTGCACGCAATCAAGCAATGGCTATTTGTCATTTCCCAGGGTTCCTGGTGGTGAACAAAATGGCAACTTGGAAGCTTCTATGACAAATGTAATGCAGGAGCACAACTAGGAGACACTGACAGTGCATTGCCACCTTAACAGGAAGTGCCTAAACAAGAGACTTAATTTCAGGATCACCAGATAACATTTAAATTAAAACTTCAGATTTAAAAAATAATAAAAATTACTTTTTAAATGCCATTAACATTTTAAAACGTTTAATGATATTTTAGTAAATGAGCTTGCATATTATTTTAAATTTACAATGCTGATGTATGGTAGTATAATTTATTTTTATGTCATTTCTTGAAGTATGTTTTGGTTTGCACTTTCTTGGAATTGAATAGTCACCTATACAAAATATTTGTATTCTGAATACTACCTGCATCCTTTACAATCTACCACCTATGAAGTAAGCTATTGCATCATGTGGTTTACCAGTGGCAGGTAGAATTCTTTTTCTAAGGCAAAAGTACTTGTAACATCAAAGCATATTGAGACATTAGCTCTTTTCTCCATAGCTCATGACCTGAAAGCATTGCAAGGAAAATATGCTTTTTAAAAGAAAGATGTCCTAGATTGGGGATATTTTACTCCCAGTGGAATAATAGGTCTGAAAGGTAATCTAAAATTTGTATCTTTGTTACGAGTGCTTTTCTTACTGAACATTATGTACGTTGAGAGTAAAACTCCTGCTTTGAACTAACAAGGTCTGAAAGGAAAAAAAAAACACTTTTAAAAAGCAGCTTTTATTTGGTTAAGCTTCTTTGACTGGGAACGCAAGATTGGAGTATCCTTTAATGTGCCCCCTCCCTACTTTCAATGTAGGGCATAAAGGCCCATTTTGCAGCCCTCATAAAATGACAAAACAAACTCGGCATGGTTGTCTATTCGAGCATTAGTGATATTAAGTGAAGTAAATGCTTGTAATAGAGCCAACAGCTATTTGAAAGAAATGGCAGTCCTTTTACACCTGTCTCAGCTTTTCTGTTATTTGCACAGTACAATCACATAAATCCATCTGCTGTTAAACTGGATAGGTAACAATAGTGTAAGTTATCATGGGAGAAACATGCTAAAAATAAAATATATAATTTTTTAAATTAAAAATGTGTAAAAACTTTCCAAACACCAGATCATGATAAGCATCATTACACTGTACATAACCTGGCAAAATCATTTGCCATATTATTTTGCTTTACAATAGTCTTGATGGGGAATGGTGTTCTCCAATATGTGATCTGATGTCTGGGGATCATCTATACTACTGCATTTTAACAGCCATCCTGCAGCTTTGAAGAGGTTCTTGGCACAGTGAAATGCATCCTTCCAAAAAATTCTTACATTCTGCTAAATAGAAAGCTTGTCCAAGTTACTTCATACATCTTGAGGCCTTATTCGCTATGGTAAAAGAATGTGTTATCTCTGAGAACTTACCGTACATTTTCAGTCTGCCTCTATCCTATCTTATGTGTCAAAGGATTTTCAAAGAATCTGAATGTATAAATCTTGACCATTTGACATGTGGTGCAGACTGAGGTGTACTCTGAGTAAAGTCACATAATGGGCATAACGAGTAAACTTTAAGCTCTGTAAAAGTTTTTTTTTACTAAATAGTGATATAAAGTTTAATATCACAGGTTTTAGTGGATAGCAACCTGGTAATTACTGCATTTTTTTATAGTAAGGAAGGAAACGTTCACATTCTTTATATTACCAGTTTAGTTTCAAAGTTTCCAAAATAGTTTGACCTCTACTGCAGAATAAGTCTGTCTAAAGTATCTTCAGGTGCAAGGTGGAGATAACTTTCTCAGAGCTAACTCTGAGCAGTTGTCAGAACCCAGGGTTTTCCTCCTACCATGCCATGCCATCCTACCACACCATCTCCATGACCTTTTTGAACTGATTTTCTTTTTCTTACCATGAGGGACAATAACCAACAGGGGGTGGGGGCATGATAGTTTACAAGAGTCACCAATTATAAAGCTACAGTAAGTGCTTTCACGCTGTACAAGTTTATTTCTAATGGTACAGGTGGGTTGAAATTTGATGGCCTTATGTTTACATTAGATGAACATTGAATGATATGTCATGCAGCAAGGATGCCACTCTGCGTGATATCATATGAGGCTGTTGTGAGATTTCAAGGACCGCGCCTCACTTGTGGACATATGCGAATGGCATTAGCATTGATACATACAAGAAATTTTGTGCAAATATTTGTTCCTGTGGAAAAGCAGTTGATGTCTGTTTACATCACATAAGAAACAAATATGCTGTATATTTATATATTTCATCCTCTGGATTGAATGAGAATTCTACTTTTTGCAGTGAATGCAGCCACTTTAAAATAAAAATTTCAGCTTTGCAAAGGGAAGTGGCTAATATGTGCAAAAGCCACAGTATTTAGGCCAGTTATCTACTACACAGGAGGAGCAGACTTGTGTTCTCAGCACCCACTTACAGTATTTCACAAAAGTGAGTACACTCACATTTTGTAAATATTTTATTATATCTTTTCATGTGACCACCCTGAAGAAATGACACTTTGCTACAATGTAAAGTAGTAAGTGTACAGATTGTATAACAGTGTACATTTGGTATCCCCGCAAAATAACTCAATGCACAGCCATTAATGTCTAAACTGCTGGCAACAAAAGTGAGTATACCCCTAAGTGAAAATGTCCAAATTGGGCCCAATTAGCTATTTTTCCTCCCCGTGTCGTGTGACTCGTTAGTGTTACAAGGTTTCATGTGCGAATGGGGAGCAAGTGTGTTCAATTTGGTGTTATCATTCTAACTCTCTCATACTGGTCACTGGAAGTTCATCATGGCACCTCATGGCAAAGAACTCTCTGAGGATCTGAAAAAAATAAGTGTTGATCTACATAAAGATGGCCTTGGCTATAAAAAGATTGCCAAGACCCTGAAACTGAGCTGCAGCATGGTGGCCAAGACCATACAGCTGTTTAACAGAACAGGTTCCACTCAGAACAGGCCTCGCTATGGTCATCCAAAGGAGTTGAGTGCATGTGCTCGGCGTCAAATCCAGAGGCTGTCTTTGGGAAATAGAAGTATGAGTGCTACCAGCATCGCTGCAGAGGTTGAAGGGGTAGTGGTCAGCCTGTCAGTGCTCAGACCCTATGCTGCACACTGCATCAAATTGGTCTGCATGGCTGTTGTCCCAGAAAGAAGCCTCTTCTAAAGATGATGCACAAGAAAGCCCACAAACAGTTTGCTGAAGACAAGCAGACTAAGGACATGGATTATTAGAACCATGTCCTGTGGTCCGATGAGACCAAGATAAACTAATTTGGTTATGATGGTGTCAAGCGTGTGGAGGCAACCAGGTGAGGAGTACAAAGTCAAGTGTGTCATGCTTACAGTCAAACATGGTGGTGGGAGTGTCATGGTCTGGGGCTGCATGAGTGATGCTGGCACTGGGGAGCTACAGTTCATTGAGGGAACCACGAATGCCAACATGTACTGTGACATACTGAATCAAAGCATGATCCTCTCCCTTCAGAGACTGGGCCGCAAGGCAGTATTCCAACATGAAAACGACCCCAAACACACCTCCAGGATGACCACTGCCTTGCTAAAGAAGCTGAGGATAAAGATGATGAACTGGCCAAGCATGTCTCCTGACTTAAACCCTATTGAGCATCTGTGAGGCATCCTCAGACGGAAGGTGGAGGAGAGCAGGGTCTCTAACATCCACCACCTCTGTGATGTCGTCATTGGGGAGTGGAAGAAGACTCCAGTGGCAACCTGTGAAGCTCTGCTGAACTCCATGCTCAAGAGGGTTAAGGCAGTGCTGGAAAATAGTGGTGGCCACACAAAATATTGACACTTTGGGTCCAATTTGGACATTTTCACTCAGGGGTGTATTCCCTTTTGTTGCTAGAGGTTTAGACATTAATGGCTGTGTGTTGAGTTATTTTGAGGGGGCAGAAAATTACACTGTCAATACAAACTGTACACTAAATACTTTACATTGTAGCAAAGTTTCATTTCTTCAGCGTTGTTACATGAAAAGATATAATAAAGTATTTACAAAAATGTGAGGGGTGTACTCACTTTTGTGAGATACTCTATATCTACATTGCACCTACTGTGGATTTTTTCATCTGTGGACCCCCCTCTAAATGATGGTGTCTCTGGAATACTGGGCACACATTTATATATTATGTGTTACAGCTGGTTTCCATATATGGCTTGGTGGGATATGTTTCAATGGGGCTTGTTTATACCATGGGATTGTATATTATATATGTTTATGTGATAAAGAGGTATAACTAGCCATATAGCTGTGTGCTAACATTAACTTATTTGATATTTAGTTATGTTTATATAGTGAACTTCTCTGTAGTAGTCGGTTTAGTGGTGTGTTGGAAATTTTTTCTTTTACATCCTTAGCTCTGCTATACAGGCACTGCAAAAAGCTGAAACCAAATCAAACTCAGGTACTTAGTCTACTGTAATCTGCCATCCAAATAATGCCCTCACACCAAAGATGTTAAACTCTAGCCAAGGTTCATTGTAATGCCTGCACACCACTCACTCCCACCCAAAGCCAAATCATTGGAATCCACATGATTAAGCCCTGCTCTGGGTGAAACATGTTGGGGGCAGAGCGAGCAGTGTACTGTCTTTGCAATAATGGATGTGAAGACATTCAAGGATACTTACATTTATTGAACTATGTTATAGCATATATACTATTAATATGAGTTTCTAGCAATGCCTGCACACCCTTTCTCTCTTAGGGGGCTATTAAATAGGAATGAGATTAAGCCTCATTTATTTAACTGTGTAGTCGATAGAAGTGCTTACTTCAAACATCCATTAATGTGCAAGGTACTTTAAAGAAACCAGCATAGTTGAATATTTTTGCATATTTAAAAATATATTACAGCTTACCACACCTTAGACTGTGTGCAGTAGTTTTCATTTTTTTCAAGGTGTTTTTCTTTACCTACCATTCCTGAAATAACACACTTACTGTCCCAGGTTGGTTCACTAACTCCACAGTATCTAGGAAGGGAGGCATGGTTGTCACACAGACTGGACTTCAAACATGTCTTCCTTTCATTCACATACATTAATGCATGGGGTATAACCATACAAGTTATGATGAGAAGAGCCCAAAGCCATAAGAAAGCCCCCATGCTAATCAGTAAAGCCATCGTAAATAGAACATATCATATTCCATCACATATCCCAAAAATAAGAGGTTAATTTCTTATTTCAAAACCAACGTGCAGAGCCATGCATTTTACACCCCATTGGCCAGGTGCACATTGAAACCACTGGTTTAGTCCAGATATAGCCTACTATTATAGAACCATGCATTTCAATCTGCAAATTGTATGTAGATTTATGTGGATTCAGAATGTTCATTGGGCCAACGAGGCACAAGTAATGATTTGCATGGCTCATCCACTGCTCTAAAATAAATGAGGTGTACTCCTATTTTTGGGATATTTTTCTGTTTTAAGAAGGCCATACTATGCTATTTTATATAAAGAAGACAACATTCAGTTGAGCTCCCAGGAAATGACAAGGACGCTGCTTTCCTAGCAAAATCAACAGGCATTTTCTTCACTTGCTGAAAATAGTTTTAGCCTGGAAAAATAAAACAAATGCATCCAACACATTTAAAGCTAAATTTCAGTCATTCTTTAATTTTTCATCTATTAAATGTTCTGCCCTTGTTGTTTTGTCTGTGGCTTCATGTCAGGGTTGCTGGTTGCAGTTGTAAGCCAAGAGTATCTATTACACTCTCTCTCAAACTGCCTAGACCCATCACTGACAGCCCCCCCCCCCCCCTCTGCACATATGGGAGAGGAGAGAGAATAAGCTGGATCTTTTCTACTACCTCCTGCCCCTCGCCTCCTATGTGTACCTGCAGCCCTGCCCACACTCCAATCCCTGGCAGCACTGAGCTCAGAAAGGGGGTGAGTTGGCAAGAAAGCCCAGCAGCCAGAAGCTTCTGTAACTAGTGGAGGTGCTATGCAGAGTTGAGACTGCCTGAGCCTCCTTCCTGGAGTGAGCTCACCTTTCATGTTGACCCTCCCTCCCTTCTCTCTCCTGCCTCTACACTAATGTATGGGGACTCATATGTAAGAGATGCACTGTTGACTCTAAAGTAAGTGGGGGCTTTGGTGAGAAGAGATCTCTTTACATCAGAGTTCCCCTTTAAATAAGAGCCCCCCCCTTAAATCAGGGTTCCCAGGGCACCCCTTACTTAGTAGCTCCCCTTTACATTAGAGCCCCCCTTACAGTGAAACTCTGCAGACTCTGATGCAAGGGGGCACTGGGAACCCTGATTTAAGGGCAGCTTTGATTTAAAGAGGAAACCTGTGGACTCTGGTGTAAAGGGGATTTTTGATGTAAGGGGGGGATCTGGGAACCCTGATTAACGGGGAATGATGGGAACTGTGATTTAAGTGGCGTCTCTGGTTAATGTGCAAATTCAGATTAAGGGGAACTCTGTGGATTCAGATGTAAGGGGAACTCTGTAGATTCAGATGTAAAGGGGAACTCTGCCAGTTCAGATGTAGCTGGAACTCTATGAATTCAGATGTAAAGGGGAACTCTGTGGATTCAAATGTAAGGGAAACTCTGCTTATTTAGATGTAAAGGGGAACTCTGTGGATTCAAATGTAAAGGAGAAACTCTGTGGACCCTTGTGCAAGGGGGACTCTTGTGATGAAATCCATATTGTTAGAAATGTTATTTAAGCACAAAATATAGGTATAGTGTATACTACAAAAAAGCAATCCTACCCAAGATGGCAGGAAGGGGGCCTGCTGCAGCAAACGTGAAAGGGTCCCTCTGCGGGATCATAAGAAAGGGCCCCGCAATGGGAGTAAAGGGCTTTAGAATTGGTGAGAAAGGCCCTGGAAACAGAGGTCAGGGTGGCCCTTCATGATTTTTTGCACTGGGGCCCTGATGGTTCTAGTTACGTCTCCGCGTTACCCCTTTTTAGCAATGTACAACAAAGTAAATCGAGCCAGAGGTGTCAGGATCGCTTGATGTGATCCTGCCTATTTGAGTAAAAAAGAAATAGGAAATGCTGGAATTACATTGCGCTCTTGCTTTTCAGAAAATAGAGTGCTAAACAAGGCAACCATTTAATAAAGTCTTTCCTGTATCAAAAGTGTATCTTCAGCATTTTTCCTGTGTTTGTGCAAATTTTAAATCTAATGCAATTTCTTATTTCTTTTTGTAGGTGCAATCTGCAAGTTAAGCAATTTATATCATTTACCTGTACTGTTTTATATGATAATAGTAAGCTAACTGCAATCTGCTCATCAGCATCTTTAGCATACGACATACAATTTTTATGAGTCAGAATGATAATTAGAAGCAGCTATACTGTAATAATGAAATTCATACACTGATCACATACTGTACAAAATATCTGTGCTGATGTTGCTGTGCACTATCTATCTTCTTTAGCACACTGTGTATTGTTTACACAACGCTTTCATAGGTCATTTGCATTTTCTTGACATACCCTGACTGTGTAATTTATATAAATGTAAAGATGCATTTGGGATCAATTTAAACAGCTGTTAGGCAGCCTTCTTAGTGCATATATTCTATATGCTGTGCTTTCACAAAGTGCAAATCAACAAGTGTCCTCAGTATTGTACCATATTGTTTACAAATATTATCATACACCATATAATGTACATTATGTTAATTAAATAATTTTGTAAGTTGAACTATACATCATGACCCATTTGTATTACTACCTGCAGCTATGGAGACTTCCCTGCCTGTACCAGTACTGTATTTAGGATTTGTCCTGCCCTAGGCCTGACTAAACTCGTGCACCCTCTAATTTAAATATGACCCCCCTTCCTGTCAAGGCCACACCCATTGCTGTTTAAGACCCACCCTGAAATGTTCGAGTGGGGACACTAGTTCTGGGGCGATTGGGGGAGCAATGGATTCCCTTAATTCACATAGATTTCCTCTCACTTTCTGTTTGGCTATGGGGCAATAAGTAAAGGGAAATCTCTGCAATGGGACAGGGATGGTAAAAAATAAACTTACAGGGGTTATAACCCTCCCTTACTCTATCCAAAATGAAAAAAAAAGTGTTGCCTATAGTTCTACTTTAAGCACACATTTCTGATAATTTTATGGAGAGGACTAAGAAGATATAACCATTCCAATGGTGCAGCAGAAAACATATAGCACAGTGATGAAGGTTTATGGTCCAGGATAAGAGGACAGTCAAATTTAGAAGTGGCGCCCCCCTCCCACAGTTGTGGAATTGCCGCCGCCTGTGTACCGGAAACAATGAGGCAATCTGGGGGCGACCCAGTTCAATGCAGAGGGTTTCTCAATCAGGTTGAGATATACTTCGAAATGCTGCCTCAGGCGTTTCCCACGGACAGAAGCAAAGTAGGTTTCGTGATATCTTTGCTTTCTGAGAGAGCCTTGGCCTGGGCTAACCCTCTATGGGAGACGCAAAAACCTGTTGTCTTGAGTTACCCTCAGTTTGTGGCCTCCTTTAAAAGGGTTTTTGATGTCCCCGCATGCTCTGCTTCTGCTGCCAAGTGCCTCATGTCCATCAAACAGAGTACGAGAACTGTTGCCGACTACGCCATTGAATTCCGTACTCTGGCAGCAGAGGTTGCTTGGAACAATGAGACCCTCGTGGCTGCTTTTTCTCATGGTCTCTCGGATTCCATCAAGGATGAGATAGCAGCCCGAGATATACCCACTGAGCTGGAGAGCTTGATCTCATTTGCCATCCTCATTGACTCCAGACTCAGAGAAAGACTTTCTCTTAAGGAGCGCTTGCGGAAGCCTCCTGTACATTTGCCTCCGAGCTTTGTAGTCCCACCCATGCCTCCCTCACCTCCCATGCCTCCTGGTACCGAGTTGGTTAGTGAAGATGAACCCATGCACCTGGGCTTCACGTGTCTCTCTGCAGATGAGAGAGCCTTTAGGAGGAGGGAGAGATTGTGCCTTTATTGTGGCCAGGCAGGTCACTTTTTGAAGTCTTGTCCTACCCGTCCAGGGAACGCCCAAACCTTGAGGTCCTGTTATGGACAGACCTTAGGTGGCGTTGTTTCGTCCCCAGTTATCCAGAAGGATAAGCCCCTGGTTTTGGTCACCCTTTCTTGGGCTGAGTTGTCCATCGAGATACAGGCTCTAATCGATTCTGGGGCTGCAGGCCTGTTCATTGATGCTGCATTTGTTTTGCAGCACTCGATTCCGCTGCAGCTGCATGACACTCCACTTGCCATTGAGGCTCTTGACGGGAGACCTTTACAGCCTGCCCATGTGACTCATGAGATGGGTCTGTTGGTTCTGTTGTCCATGGCTGAAGGGGCTCTTCACCATGAGATAATCCAATTCCAAGTTATTTCCTCACCCGCTGGTTATTGTTTATCCTTGCTTACAGAGGCACAACCCCTCTTTTGATTAGCTCAGTGCTGAGGTTATCTCCTGGTCACCACAATGCAGTGAGACATGCTTCATGAAGGTATCCAAGGTCCTGTGCACCACCTCACTCCCCTCCCTGCTGGAGGAGTACTGTGATTTTGGCGATGTCTTTGATAAAGGTCAAGCCGGTAGTTTGCCTCCACACCGCCCTTATGATTGCGCAATTGACCTTCAACCTGGTGCCATACCTCCTCGTGGCCGGGTTTACCGGTCTTGAGCCGCGTACACACGGGCGGACTGTATGGCCTACTTAGTCCGTCGAAACACATTTCAGCGGACAGTCCGTTCGTGTGTGGGCTTCAGCGGACTTTTTCAGCGTGCAGTCTGGCGTACTAAGTATTTCGGAATTTCCGTAATATTGTCCGTCATACTTTGGTTTCAGCGGACAATCCGCTCGTGAGTAGGCTAGTTCGATGGACTAAGAATGGCGCATGCTCAGAAAGGATTTACACGGCGGAAGGTTGCATTGCTGTGTATTGGACTTCCTATTTCTAGTCCCGTCGTACGTGCTGTACACGTCATCGCGCAAGCTTTCGACGGACTGTTTGTGCATCCGTGTGTGGTCAAGTCCGTTCATTCGAAAGTATGACGGACTGTCCGTCGGATTGTATGACGGACTAAGTAGGCCATACAATCCGCCCGTGTGTACGCGGCTTTGGAGTATAAGGCCATGGAGGAGTATGGTTTCATCTGCGCATTAAGGAGGGCGACGAGTGGAAGACTGCGTTTATTGCCAGAACAGACCATTATGAATATCTGGTAATGCCTTTTGGCCTTTGTAACGCCCTGGCAGTTTTCCATGAATTTATTAACAATGTCCCCTGAGATTTGTTGCAGTTGTGTGTGGTGGTTTATCTCGATGATATCCTCATATTTTCCAAGTCCCTGGAGAGCCACCACACAGATGTCTGTCGTGTACTTCAGAAACTAAGAGAGAACAATCTCTATTGTAAACTGGAGAAGTGCGAGTTCCATCGTGAACAGGTTACATTCCTGGGCTATGTCATTCCACTGCTGGTTTTGACCCACTTGGGTACAAGTCCAGGAGGCTTTGCGTCATGCTAATGATAGGTACAGACTCCATGCTGACCTCAGACGCCTGCCAGCGCCTTCCTACCAGGTTGGGGACCGGGTCTGGCTGTCATCTCGCAACCTCCGGCTTCGTGTTCCCTCACTGAAGTTTGCACCTCGGTTTATTGGGCCTTTCCGTATCCTTCGCCGGATTAACCCAGTAGCTTATGCGTTGGAACTTCCTCCTAGTATGCGCATCTCAAATGTGTTTCATGTCTCCTTATTGAAACCGTTGGTCTGTAACCGATTTACTACCTCGGTGCCACGTCCTCCCCCTATTCAGGTTGAGAACCATGAGGAGTATGAGGTACAATCCATTGTTGACTCCCATAGGTTCCATGGACGCATACAGTACCTGGTGCATTGGAAGGGGTACGGTCCGGAGGAACGCTCCTGGGTTTCATCCTCTCACGTACATGCCCCTGTCCTCCTCCGCGAGTTTCATAGAAGGTTTCCCCTCAAGCCCGGTGGCCCTCCAAGGGAGAGGTGTCATTGAAGGGATACTGTCAGGGCTGGCTTAGCCCTTCCTCCTCTGGGCTGGCCTCTCAGCTGTCGGCTAATTGCCAGCTCTCTTCTCTCTCCGCAGTTACCAGCTGTTTCCAATGATGCTCATCTGGCCTGCCTATTTAAAGTCTTCCAGCTCATTTCTCCATTGCCTTCATGTTTGGTCACATTACTAGGAACCATCTCCTGCTGTTGTTTCAAGACTGGCTTGCTAACATCCCTCCTGGCTTCCATCCTGCTTGCAGTTGCTCTCTGTGGATCCCTGATGTCTAGACTGGCTGATTACCCGATCTGGCTACTGGACTCTGGCTTGCTTGATTACGCTTTTTCCTGTTTACTTTTTTATTTTTATTAATAAACAAGTGTGATTTGATTGTACTTCTGTCTCTGTCTGTTTCATGGTTCCTGACAAAGTTATAGCAATAAGGGGAGGAAGGAGAGAGGGAAGGAGAAGGAGAAAGGGAAATCCCAGGCCAGGAAGCTTCAGAGGTAGTGGTCATGTGGCCTGAACAAGCCAGTTGGAGTGAGGGACACTCGTAATAGATCCATGCCCTGGCCCTGTGGTTGGGGACCCCTAGGACTCAGGGCAATGTGCCCCAGATTTGGGGCTACAGCCCCAAAAGCCACCCCTAGCAGTGCCACTGACTGTCACTGAAACTGGCTCACTGAGTCATCAGCCCACCCGAAAACACCAGGTAGTCCCGATGGCCAGTGCATGCATGTGGGAGCCTATTGGTGATGCCACTGGTTCAGGCTTTACCAGCCACTGTTTAACCATTTTCCCTCTCCCCTGCAGCTGCTGCTTGCTGACAAAGGGGATCACATGACCAAAATTGGATTGGGCTAAACATAGGTAAGTATATACATCCTTTTTTTACACAGCATAGTCAGTATAGGTGTTACAAGAGGGCAGGATAAATAGATTTAACATCTTGCCTTCCAGAAAATTTACCCCCCCCCCCCCTTCATGGCCAGGCCAGTTTTTGCTTTTTAGCATGGCATTACTTTAACCAACAATTGCATGGTCATGAAACGCTGTACCCACATGAAATTTATATAACTTGTTATTCCACAATAAGAGCTTACCTTTGATGGTATTTGATCACCACTGGGTTTTTTATTTTTTGTGTTATAAACATAAAAATATAACTAAATATATGCAACAGAGGGGGAGATTTGGGACTTTAAATGAAGTACAGTTGAGTACCTCCATCCCGGTAATTAATACGCACAAAAAAAAGGGAAGTTTGGGACTTTAAATGAAGCACTTGGATAGTAAACGACAAAGATATTTCATTGGACCATATTAATTTAAAGGGAGGGGGTCGACGTGCCTGTCGCTGGTTGATGACCGGGGCTGTGCACGGCCCCTCCCACCCAGTTTCACTCACATGGCGTTGGCGACATATTTAAACCCCCTTCGGGGATGGCTCCTTGTCAGGCCATTCTCTGCATGGGGCCCAAACACACCAGTTGTCTGGTCAGCCGGCTGTTGTTCCAGGATCGTTATCATGGTACATACTTGTCTACCCTTCTCATTCATTTTTCTTTCTTTCTTTCTATCCTCACTGACATATCCTTTGCTTATCGCTAATTAATTATCCCTCATTGTCTATTATCACCTACACTTACCTTACTCTTCATTCTCACATTTACCATATCCCATGCACTCACACTCCTACACACACATCCTTTCCAACCCTCCTATACTTTTCCTGTTCTTAATATGTCAGCCATTTTTGTATACCCACTACCCATTTTCACTCTGCTCTGTGTGCATCATCTTGTGAAGTTTGCTGTGGACTGATTTATTTTTCACTTTTACTTTTCTTAGTATTAACACCATTTCAGCACACTTTCTCCTGCTGATACACTTCTTCTGTGCCAGATATCATATCCATTTATTTGCCGCCTCAGTGCCCGCATAGTGGGTTCTGTCCCTGGCCCGCCCGGCGCCCACCGCTGTGCGTTGCATTTGACGCCTGGACTGGTGAGTCTGCCCTAACCAAACTATCTATCCATAACATAGTTTTATGAACTTACTATCTTAATTTATTGGTCAATATATTATTTGTATAATTTTTATTTTATTTTTTATAGAAACTCTGTGGTAGCATCTGCTCCTGATGAGTGGGGAGATACCCACGAAACGCGTCGAGCTTTGTATTTTGATGCTCGGGCTATACCTGTATACGAAACCACATTCATAAGTTCCTAATTACTTATTTAGAAGTCCTTGACCATTTATTACAAATTTAACTTTGTTTATATTTATGGGATGCTTTTCTATCATGTGTATACATGTGTCGATGTCGGACATGCTGTCATGGGCACCATTCTGCCATATTACTTAACTAACCTATCTATTATTGTTATGTATGATTACATGTGGATACTATACATCATGTCATATACTATGTTTTTTCTGTATCGCTATTTATATATATCATCAATTGGACTTATTTATAATGAGTAGTTCTTTTGAACATTCAATTAAATAAATTAATATGGTCCAATGAAATATCTTTGTCGTTTACTATCCAAGTGCTTCATTTAAAGTCCCAAACTTCCCTTTTTTTTGTGCGTATTAATTACCGGGATGGAGGTACTCAACTGTACTTCATTTAAAGTCCCAAATCTCCCCCTCTGTTGCATATATTTACATATATATCGGGATGGAAGCACTTGGATAAAAGGGTTTGGTAGTGTTCCCCTACCTTCCCTGTGTCAAAACTGTCAATATAGTGTTTTTCTTAATACTGAATTGTTTGTATTTACATATATTTATTATATTCCTTTATTCATGCACATACTGTATAATGACAGCATTTACCGACACTGTTTAATATGCCCTAGATGGATATTCAGTTATTAAGGTTTGACGTATACCCACTGGCCGGCCTATTGTGCTCCGTGTGAGGCGATTGGGAGGTTGGGCGGTACTTGGTCTTTTCTTTCTTGTGGGCACTGTGATGCGCCAGCGGGTCCTCCCCTCCTCCCCTTTCGTTTTGATTGGGAGGTTCGGGCGGACTCCACTCTGCGCATCAACGCCATGTTACCTACGCCGTGCGTGTTGACGTTCGTTTGAACGACATCACGCCGGCGTTTTTGGTCTCTCCATTCTCCGTGTCTCCGGGGGAAAAAAAAGGGAGGGGGTCGACGTGCCTGTCGCTGGTTGATGACCGGGGCTGTGCGCGGCCCCTCCCACCCAGTTTCACGCACATGGCGTTGGCGGCATATTTAAACCCCCTTCGGGGATGGCTGCTTGTCAGGCCATTCTCTGCATGGGGCCCGAACACACCAGTTGTCTGGTCAGCCGGCTGTTGTTCCAGGATCGTTATCATGGTACATACTTGTCTACCCTTCTCATTCATTTTTCTTTCTTTCTTTCTATCCTCACTGACATATCCTTTGCTTATCGCTAATTAATTATCCCTCATTGTCTATTATCACCTACACTTACCTTACTCTTCATTCTCACATTTACCATATCCCATGCACTCACACTCCTACACACACATCCTTTCCAACCCTCCTATACTTTTCCTGTTCTTAATATGTCAGCCATTTTTGTATACCCACTACCCATTTTCACTCTGCTCTGTGTGCATCATCTTGTGAAGTTTGCTGTGGACTGATTTATTTTTCACTTTTACTTTTCTTAGTATTAACACCATTTCAGCACACTTTCTCATGCTGATACACTTCTTCTGTGCCAGATATCATATCCATTTATTTGCCGCCTCAGTGCCCGCGTAGTGGGTTTTGTCCCTGGCCCGCCCGGCGCCCACCGCTGTGCGTTGCATTTGACGCCTGGACTGGTGAGTCTGCCCTAACCAAACTATCTATCCATAACATAGTTTTATGAACTTACTATCTTAATTTATTGGTCAGTATATTATTTGTATAATTTTTATTTTATTTTTTATAGAAACTCTGTGGTAGCATCTGCTCCTGATGAGTGGGGAGATACCCACGAAACGTGTCGAGCTTTGTATTTTGATGCTCGGGCTATACCTGTATACGAAACCACATTCATAAGTTCCTAATTACTTATTTAGAAGTCCTTGACCATTTATTACAAATTTAACTTTGTTTATATTTATGGGATGCTTTTCTATCATGTGTATACATGTGTCGATGTCGGACATGCTGTCATGGGCACCATTCTGCCATATTACTTAACTAACCTATCTATTATTGTTATGTATGATTACATGTGGATACTATACATCATGTCATATACTATGTTTTTTCTGTATCGCTATTTATATATATCATCAATTGGACTTATTTATAATGAGTAGTTCTTTTGAACATTCAATTAAATAAATTAATATGGTCCAATGAAATATCTTTGTCGTTTACTATCCAAGTGCTTCATTTAAAGTCCCAAACTTCCCTTTTTTTTGTGCGTATTAATTACCGGGATGGAGGTACTCAACTGTACTTCATTTAAAGTCCCAAATCTCCCCCTCTGTTGCATATATTTACATATATATCGGGATGGAAGCACTTGGATAAAAGGGTTTGGTAGTGTTCCCCTACCTTCCCTGTGTCAAAACTGTCAATATAGTGTTTTTCTTAATACTGAATTGTTTGTATTTACATATATTTATTATATTCCTTTATTCATGCACATACTGTATAATGACAGCATTTACCGACACCGTTTAATATGCCCTAGATGGATATTCAGTTATTAAGGTTTGACGTATACCCACTGGCCGGCCTATTGTGCTCCGTGTGAGGCGATTGGGAGGTTGGGCGGTACTTGGTCTTTTCTTTCTTGTGGGCACTGTGATGCGCCAGCGGGTCCTCCCCTCCTCCCCTTTCGTTTTGATTGGGAGGTTCGGGCGGACTCCACTCTGCGCATCAACGCCATGTTACCTACGCCGTGCGTGTGGACGTTCGTTTGAACGACATCACGCCGGCGTTTTTGGTCTCTCCATTCTCCGTGTCTCCGGGGGAAAAAAAAGGGAGGGGGGTCGACGTGCCTGTCGCTGGTTGATGACCGGGGCTGTGCGCGGCCCCTCCCACCCAGTTTCACGCACATGGCGTTGGCGGCATATTTAAACCCCCTTCGGGGATGGCTGCTTGTCAGGCCATTCTCTGCATGGGGCCCGAACACACCAGTTGTCTGGTCAGCCGGCTGTTGTTCCAGGATCGTTATCATGGTACATACTTGTCTACCCTTCTCATTCATTTTTCTTTCTTTCTTTCTATCCTCACTGACATATCCTTTGCTTATCGTTAATTAATTATCCCTCATTGTCTATTATCACCTACACTTACCTTACTCTTCATTCTCACATTTACCATATCCCATGCACTCACACTCCTACACACACATCCTTTCCAACCCTCCTATACTTTTCCTGTTCTTAATATGTCAGCCATTTTTGTATACCCACTACCCATTTTCACTCTGCTCTGTGTGCATCATCTTGTGAAGTTTGCTGTGGACTGATTTATTTTTCACTTTTACTTTTCTTAGTATTAACACCATTTCAGCACACTTTCTCATGCTGATACACTTCTTCTGTGCCAGATATCATATCCATTTATTTGCCGCCTCAGTGCCCGCGTAGTGGGTTTTGTCCCTGGCCCGCCCGGCGCCCACCGCTGTGCGTTGCATTTGACGCCTGGACTGGTGAGTCTGCCCTAACCAAACTATCTATCCATAACATAGTTTTATGAACTTACTATCTTAATTTATTGGTCAGTATATTATTTGTATAATTTTTATTTTATTTTTTATAGAAACTCTGTGGTAGCATCTGCTCCTGATGAGTGGGGAGATACCCACGAAACGCGTCGAGCTTTGTATTTTGATGCTCGGGCTATACCTGTATACGAAACCACATTCATAAGTTCCTAATTACTTATTTAGAAGTCCTTGACCATTTATTACAAATTTAACTTTGTTTATATTTATGGGATGCTTTTCTATCATGTGTATACATGTGTCGATGTCGGACATGCTGTCATGGGCACCATTCTGCCATATTACTTAACTAACCTATCTATTATTGTTATGTATGATTACATGTGGATACTATACATCATGTCATATACTATGTTTTTTCTGTATCGCTATTTATATATATATCATCAATTGGACTTATTTATAATGAGTAGTTCTTTTGAACATTCAATTAAATAAATTAATATGGTCCAATGAAATATCTTTGTCGTTTACTATCCAATTGCTTCATTTAAAGTCCCAAACTTCCCTTTTTTTGTGCATAAAAATATAACAATTTTTAAAAACTAAAACAAAAAACAATATTTTTTTACTTTCTGCTATAAAACATATCCAATAAAAAAAATAATTAAAAATAAAATTTAGGCCAATATGTAATCTGCTACATATTTTTGGTAACAAAAAATCCCAATATGCATATATTGATTGGTTTATGTGAACTTTATAGCATCAACAAACTGGGTTATATATACACTTGAATTTAAATTTTTTTTTATTGTAGTAATGGCAGTGATCAACGATCGATAGCGGAACTGTGATAGTATGGTAAGCAAGATGACACTTTTGCAACTTGATCCAGCACAGGAGAGCCAATCTGCCACCGTACTCCTACATGAGGCAGTCGGCAAGTGGTTAAGCTTGAATTTTACTATAAGTTACGTTTCTGTTTAGGCTGACTACACAGCGTCACCTAAACTATGCTGAAGACCCAAACAGTGTTGTCAGTCCTGCCTGCTAGACTACAGAACTCTATACAGTATATCCCCCACCCCTCTTTGTCACACTTGAAATAAATACAAAACTTTCTTTCATACAAAAACATTGTTGCCTTGACTTCAAATTGCCTGCTCACACACTTAACGTAGAGAAAGTGCTCCTGGGAATGATATTTCTGGAGAGTCACTATGACAAAAGGAACTATGCTTCCAGCAGCTGCATCTGCAACAATTGTACAAACCTGGTGATGATGTTACAGTGTTTTTCACTACCTAAACAAATGAAAAGAAAAAAAATAAGGCTGGGACATATTTTAGATGGGTAGAAGGAGGTTTGGGCTTAAATATGGGTAAAGCCTGGACATACACTTTAAGAATGCCCATTCATTTTGAATAGCTTGGCAACACAGTTGAGTTTTGAATAGTCTGGCAGCACGCTTTTATTGCATATGTGAGTGGCAATTAAAAACACTTTTCTGTACAAAGGTGTTACCACAATGCACATATGTAAATCTGCTCTTAGAGGACTTTTTATAGGACAGTCCTCTAAATGTTATGTTTGGCTCTATTTTCCTTGTTTTTGGTGTATTGAAACACCCTTTTAAAACCTGAACACAATATTGCATTTCCTTCTTTTGTCAAACATAATGCTGTTTTATTAGTCAACCACAAATACACTAATTTGGGAAGGAACTGCATTTAGCTCAAGGACATACATTTGAAAAATTTAGCAACAGTATAAATTAAAATAAGTATGTAAAAAAAAAAAAGAAAAACCCTTACAATAAAAACATGCTCTGTTCTTTGCATTCACTTTTTAATTGTACTACTATAAAAATAGAAACACAGATTATTTTCAGGAAAATGGCTATTTTTTTCAGTTGTTTCTTTTGTTGTTGAAACAGCGGCAGCTCTGTTTGTATTTACATTCAGTCATTTATTGCCCATTAAAGAAGTAAAGCTATGTTAATGCAAGGGAAAAAAATCAATGATACTCAGATCAGTTGCTGTGGGGAAACAGAGCAGCAGCTGGTTTGCAAACAGAAAGCCCACACAGATCAATGAAATTACAAGCTAAATCTGCTGATGCTCACAAACTGCTCTAGCATTGTGATGCCTAACCTTCTCAAGTTCAAGATCTCCGACATAACAGCTTTCACTTCAGCGGAGGAAAAAAAAAAAAAGTATTGCGTTAACATGAAAAGAATCTCCAGACAAAAAAAAGAAAACAAATAATTGTGTGTGACACACACATTTTTTATTGCTAGAATTATTTTCTATAATTCCACATCAGTGTTTATAGTAATTAGATTATTTATATATTGGCACACATTTTTCCAAATTATAAAGAAACACAACTCCTGGGGTAACACCTACATGCATTGGTTAACTTTTTACATTGGTTTAATGAATTTCCTGCTAAGATATTTATTATATGCTGAAAAATTAGCAAAAAAAAAAAATCATTTGCCACTTTGCCCATTGCCATATGCCCGTCCGTATTGTAATTCTAAATGACTTCTGGTTCGGATGCCTAGGCATGTCATCATCATAAGGCAATTCCCTTGGCCTCCTGGGATATTGGCGTCAGCTATTCCAGGAGTCCATGGGACTCGCCTAATACTGAAATCTCAAGTGATTTACATACCACAAATGACACAATCTGGAGGCGTTAGGTGCCATTTTTGAAGATTAGTATCTGCCAGTAGAAAATGGAGTCTCTCTGCTCAGGGCCACGCTAGTGGCATTACTGTGCAGGCACGAGATTAGGAGGTGCAGGCTGGGTAGCCAGCTACGCCAAATCCCAGAAATAAAGACAAGGGGGCTTCAGATGCCCACAACAGCGATGGACCCAGGTTAGATTTTACTCACTTTAACCAAACAAGAAGGAATACATTAGTGACATTATTCAAATCTTAGTGACATTATTCAAATCAAAGAAGAAGTTATAACAATGATGGGGGAGCTTTTAAAAAAAATACTTGGGGGACTGGAACTTCGCTATAGTTGCTTTAATATATGTTAACTTTCAACTTTTTTACATTAATTTAACTTTTTACATGTATTTTTTGTATGTAGATATATGTTTTACTTTAATAGACTGCATCTATCACAAGTACTTTCTCTGTGAGAGAACAAAGAAAAAACCTGGTGCCTATGGCACGGTTGGGACCCCTATGGGTCTATTATAGACAGACCAAATGGATAAGTATAAAAATGTGTCAATTTTATTATAAGTATAACAACATATGTAAACACAAGTCATTAAATACACAGTATGTGGTACCCAATTGTACAAATGTATAAAGAAACCACTGTCCTGAGACTGGACAGACTAGTGATGATCAAATACAAGCGCTTCTTCTTCAAAGGTTATTTAAGTCAAATGTTTTTCTACAATGCAAGAGAATGCAGATAGTACATTATTAGTATTAGATCAATAATTTAAACATAATTCCAAATAAGGTAAAGGTTACAATACATACATTACATACATTTGATAGACAAAAAAGCATCCCTTAATTGGCATATAAAATTCTTCGAGGATTTTAATCATGAGGGCATCAATCCCTTTGGCCTCAGAGTGCAGATTTTCCCTTATTTTGAGAAAACTGAACCTGTGTTCAAGACCTCATGAGAAGATGTCCTCAAACAATGCTCTTCAGACCTTATGATGCTCCTAATAACCGAATACTGCAAAAGAATCACTGATATTGATGTCAAAATTTACACCTTGAATATATAACTAACCAAGCTTAAAACACACACACTTTATTTGAGTCCCTGGAAAATAAACTTAAAGATCATTTAGAGAAATTTAATAAAGACATTCTTGTCAAGAATGACAAAAAATTTTATCATGGCAAGAAGGCTTTCAGGGAGAAACGAGCATACAGATGGAACAAGGCCCCAAAAGGGATTCATGGGAATAATCCTTATTATACAGTACACAGCAATAGCTCTAATATCTCCAAACAACCTTTCTCTTCAGGGAATTCATCACAATCGGCACCTACACAGTTGGAAGGGCAACGACGCCCAAAACAATCACGACAAAGCAATACCTCTAATGACAACTGTTCTAAAATGGAAGATTCTTCTTCCTCACAAACTATGGGCCACCACAACACTTCAACATCAACATCAGCTCAAGCCTCACACAACACTTCTAAGGGTTCTCACAAATCTAGCACCCCCTTGTCTACCCCAGTTTCAGGGGGTTCACAGGGTGATTTGTTTAGCTCTATTATGGACACAAACCCAAAAACATCAGGAAAATACCAAGAAACCCACTCACAAAACAAGCAGATCCCATCAAACCTAAACTCATTCAACATAATTAATTTATCTACATATTTGTTAACACTGAAAAGTGCGTTCAGGAAAAAGGGCTTACTTTTGTCCTACTGTCCAAATTTACAAATTTGAAACAATCAAAAATATATATCTTTTTGTACGCAACCTGTTGGTTAAAAGCCTGTTTGTTAAAAAATGGACAGACTCAGACCCAACTAGGAGCTTGAAGCTATTGACCAGCTCACAGCTTTGCTTG
Source organism: Lithobates pipiens (assembly GCF_037356315.1). Taxonomy (NCBI): domain Eukaryota; kingdom Metazoa; phylum Chordata; class Amphibia; order Anura; family Ranidae; genus Lithobates; species Lithobates pipiens. The sequence goes on along the minus strand of NW_027507758.1, from coordinate 311,013,579 downwards.
AGGAAAACGAACCTGAGGAACTATTAGATTCTATAGATCTTGAAACAATACTGAAGTTGACGGGGTCATTGCGACCCCTCTGTCCCATATTACAACTTTTGAGGGCCTGAAAAAGAAATCAAGTCTTTACCCAGCACCTAGTTCCAAACCAAATGCAGCTACCTTCCTCAAAGTAGTCTCTAAAGACATTCAAGAAATTAAAGTTTCACACAAACTAGAAGAAATTTGACAGCTGATGAATCAAGAGCACTTAAATCCTTAATGCAAAATGCAGGCATAATGATAAAACCTGCGGATAAAGGCGATAAAATCGTAATTCAGGACAATATAGATTACGTACGAGTGTTTAAACCATTTTGGATAATCCTGACTGGTATCGTCTGATACCTAAATCTTTAATTGATAAATTTACCAAAGAGCTATATAATTTGGTTGACGAGGCATACTATTGTAATGTACTTGATAAAAATACATGGGAATATGTGAGAACCAGTCATCCAGGCCACATTTTATGCTCTGCCAAAAAATACACAAGAACAAAAAAAAACCCAGGAAGAATGATTGTCTCTGGTAGAGTCAGCTTGAATGACAATCTCAGCAAATTTGTGGGCCACTGTTAACCGCTTGCCGACGGCTGGACATTCGAGGATGTCCTGGGCTTTGTGGTAGTATATCTGAATGATGCCTGAAGCTGCAAGCATCATACAGATATCGGCATTTTCAGCTGGCGATTTCCTACACCATAAGAATGATCATAGTGGCTATCCTTACGGGTGGCGAGAGGGGACTCCCCCCTCCCACCACCCTCCGGGGCTTCTACCGACTCACCTCTGAGATCAGTGAGTTGGAGAACGGACCCGCTGTAGAGATCGTCGGAGGCATGGCCTCTGCATTCAAAAACACTGAGCTGCCTCGGCTGGGAAGCTGTGATCGTTTTTTTATTTTTTTTTATTTTAGGCTTCCCAGCCTAGAGATGAGATGTGGGGTCTTATTATTCCACTGTAAAGAGGTCCTGTCATGCCATATTCCTATTACAAGGGATCTTTACATTCCTTGTAATAGGAATTAAAGTGATCAAAATACTTTTTTTTTTAAAAGTGTCAAATTAGAAAATTTTAAGTAAAATTAACAATACAGTGCCTCGTGTGCTCACACGCAGAAGTGAATGCATACCTAACTCCCGCCACATATGAAAACGATGTTGAAACAACACATGTCATGTGTCACCACGAACGTTAGAGCGAGAGCAATAATTCTAGCCCTAGACCTACTCTGTAACTAAAAACATGTAACCAGTAAAAATTTTCAAAGCGTCGCCTATGGGGATTTTTAAGTACCGAAGTTTGGCGCCTTTCCACGAGTGTGTGCAATTTTGAACTGTGACATGTTAGGTATCCATTTACTCGGTGCAACTTCATCTTTCACATTATATAAAAAAATTGGGCAAACTTTACTGTTTTTTTTTAAAGCAGGAAACTGTTTTTTTTCCAAAAAAAGCGTTTGAAAAATTGCTGCACAAATACTGTGTGAGATAAAAATGACCGCCATTGTATTCTCTAGGGTCTCTGCAAAAAAAAAAACATATATAATGTTTGGGGGTTCTATGTAATTTTCTAGCAAAAAATGCGGATTTTTACATGTAGGAGAGAAATGTCAAAATTGGCCTGGTGGGCAAGTGGTTAAGATCACTGGTGGCGGAATTACCCTCCCACAATTACCCTCCCACACCAGGGACACTATCCACCGTCTACAAATGCTAGAGGGCCTCCACATCACTGACCAAACCATTTTGGCGCCCATAGATGTTGAGTCCCTGTACAGCTCAATACCACAAGACAAAGGCCTTTGTGCCACTCGACATGTACTTTTACGACGGAGCCGGTTTGATCATAGATGAGTGGAATTTGTTCTAGCATGTTTAGAGTTCATATTAAAACATAATTTTTTCTCTTTTCTCGATTCCCACTACCTCCAGGTACAGGGTGTAGCTATTGGCACTTCTTGTGCACCATCCTATGCCAACCTGTACCTGGGAGAGTGGGAACGATATCTATTTTCGGATGAATTGGCATCAATATACACCAGCCTTGTATTAGCATGGTATCGTTACATTGATGTAATCCTTATTTTATGGGATGAACCAGTCATACTTCTTGATCAATTTCTTGAATACATTAATTGTAATAATGACTTCGATCTCAAGTTCACAATGGCCCATAATACATCAGCCATAACCTTTTTTAGATCTTACTATATATAAACATCCCGATGGTCATTTATATCCACTTACGGACCGCCGCACGCTGATATATGTCCTTACTTTGAAGATGAATATCATTGTTGTGGCAGCAGCTAGCTGCGGTATCCTCTTCTTTGGCCAGTGGTCCACTTTCTGTTAAGAGTGGTCTCTGCAGTGTATTTGCCATGAGATCACTTTCATCGGCGGTGGGACCCCCCTCCCGCCACGATCCGTGCCCTCCACCACTTAACGGAGCCATCGGCAGCACCGGAGGCGATCAGATATTTTCCCTTGCTGGGCATGGAGACGAGTGAGGGGAAAATGGCCCCAAGCTGTCTCCATACCATTACAGGGCGGAAGCGACGTCAAAAAGTTACTTCTGCCCATAGATATTAAAGGGCCATTTTTTTATTTATTTTTTTAAAGACAATTTTTTTTAATTAATTTTTTTATTGCATCTTAGCGTAAATATGAGATCTGAGGTCTTTTTGACCCCAGGTCTCATATTTAAGAGGTCCTGTCATGCTTTTTTTCTATTACAAGGGATGTTTACATTCCTTGTAATAGGAATAAAGGTGACACAATTTATTTTTTTTAAAAAGTGTAAAAATAAAAAATAAAAGGTAAAATAAATAATACATTTTTTTTAAATGCGCCCCATCACGGCGAGATCACGCACAGAAGCATCCGTGAGTAGCGCCTGCATATGAAAACTGTCTTTAAACCACACATGTGAGGTATCGTCTCGATCAGTAGAGCAATAGAGAAATTATTTTAGCCCTAGACCTCCTCTGTAACTCAAAACATGCAACCTGTAGATTTTTTTAAACTTTGCCTAGGAAGATTTTTAAGGGTAAAAGTTTGTCGCCATTCCACGAGCGGGTGCAATTTTGAAGCATGACAGGTTAGGTATCAATTTACTTGGTGTAACATTATATTTCACAATATAAAAAAATTGGGCTAACTTTACTGTTGTCTTATTTTTTAATTCATAAAAGTGTATTTTTTACAAAAAAAGAAGTTTTTGCAACAACCGCCATTTTATTCTCTATGGTGTTAGAAAAAAATGTATAATGTTTGGGGGTTCTAAGTAGTTTTCTAGCAAAAAAAAACAGTTTTTAACTTGTAAACAACAAATCTCAAAAAGAGGCTCAGTCCTTAAGTGGATATAGTAACCAACAGCAGGTAACACCATCTTGGAAGCATCTAGCTTCCACCCTAAACCACTCCTATCTTCCATACCTTATGGCCAATATATTCGGGCAAGGTTAAACTGTTGGAATGAGGCCCTTTTTGAGAAAGAAGTTACAACTGTCCCAACTAGTTTAGGAGCTCGAGGTTACTCTAACTGCATCCTTAAAAAAGCTTACAAAAAGCTACAAAAAATTACTTTTTTCACAAAAAAAGACACAGACCAATAACTTAACCAGAATTATTACACAATATGCCTGTCAACACAGACAGATAAGAAATATTCTGAATAAACTGTGGCACTTGTTACAGATAGATGTCACTCTGGCACCTCTAATTAATGACCGCCCCCTAATTACATACAAGCGGCCTCTATCATTACGTGATAAACTGGAACATAGTGAGTTTATGAGAGACAATATCAGAGCTAAATATTCTGGAACGTATCCCTGTGGCCATTGTGGCTACTGTCAATACATGGACAAAATTGTTGTTTTACCCAAGGGGGAACATTTTCAATCCAAACACTACGTTAATTGCCGCACTTCAGGGGTAGTATATTTACTGTCCTGTAATTGTGGCTGCTATTATGTAGAAAAAATGAACTTGGCACTATGGCAACTAATCTATCGACATATTGTTAGTATTGAGAAGAAAGATTCCTCCCTCCCTCTGGGTTGGCATAGTGCACTAGTGCATGGTGATACCACCCCAAGGTGAGGTTCCTAGCACTTGATCACATATGTGCCAACCCACGAGGGGGAGATTTCACCAAACTACTTTTGCATCAGGCCATTGAGGCTTTTCATTTTAGGCCCTATCTCGCTTTCAAATACTGCTGTCTATAGAGAATTGTCCTTTAATGGATAACTAGTTCTCATCCCTCTGATACGAGATGTTCTTGTTACGATCATTAAGTACCAATTAGAGCTTTCTAACATTGAGCTTTATTTAATTTTATTATTTTGTATGCCCATGTAGCCCTTTCCTTGCTGGCCCTGTGTCCTGGTCAGATTCCCTTATGCCACGTACACACAATCGGTTTTTCCATCGGAATGAACTCTGACAGACTTTTTGACTGACTTTTTCGACGGAGTTCTGCTGAAACGGATTTGCCTACACATGATCTCCTATAATGCAATGACGTACGACGGGACTAGAAAAAGGAAGTTCAATAGCCAGTAGTCAATAGCTGCCCTTGCATCGTTGTTGGTCCATCGGACCTGCATACAGACGAGTGGTTCTCTTGATAGGAACTGGTTCCAGCAGAAATATTTGAAACATGTTCTATTTCTAAAGTCCGTTAGATTTTTCGACATAAAAGGTCCAATGAAGCCCACACATGAACGAATTGTCTGACGGATTTGTTCCGTCTGAACTTTGCTGTCGAACAGTCCGGTCGTGTGTACACGGCATTACACTCAGTACACGCCATTGGACCTTGGCATCTATGCTCCTAATTCAAGGTAGTACCACTTGTTTTGGGTTTCACTTGTCTAATGTTTTAGTTAACATCCTCCCATCTTTGTAGTTCCTTACATGTTAATTTAACTGTTCATCATACCCATGTACTTTTAGTTCCTTTGTTATGAGGGTTCTGTCACATTTATCAGCACATCACAATTTCCCTATTCCTATTGTTAATATGGGAAACTCTGTGTATTATGGAGGCTTATATATTTGTCATTACTGTTATTGTCTACACAGCCCTCAACAGTGTTATTTATATGGGAAACCTCGGAGACACCCATTATGAATGTGTGACCTTGTAAGTAGTCTTTACAGCTCACATATTATGCATGAGCAGTTCTGTATGTAATGCATGTATTGTAACCTTTACTTTACTTGGAATTATGTTTACATTATTGATCTAATACTAATACTGGACTATCTGCATTCTCTTGCATTGTATAAAAACTGTACCCATCTGACTTAAATAACCTCTGAAGGAAGACTGTTTTGTCCGCAACATGTAAGGTGTCTACGCCTGTATTTGATCATCACTAGTCCGTCCAGTCTCAGGACAATGGTTTCTTTATACATTTGTTCCATTGGGTACCACATACCTTGATTTTAATGACTTGTGTTTATATATGTCCTTATATTTAAAATAAAATTTACGTATTTTTATTCTTATCCATTTGGTCTGTCTATAACAGACCCATAGGGGTCCCAACTGTGCCATAATCACCAGGTTTTTACTTTGTTCTCTCACAGGGAAAGTACTTGTGATAGAAGCAGTCTATTAAAGTAAACCATACATACACATAAAAAAATACATGTAAAAGTAAAATTAATATAAAAAAGTTAAAAGTTAAAATATATTAAAGAAATTATAGCGGAGTTCCAGTCCCCCAAGTAATTTTTTTTTAAATGCTCCCCCATCATTGTTATAACTTCTTCTTTAAGACTTTTCTTCTTTAATGAGTAAAATCTAACCTGATCTTGGCAGAAGGCTGGGTCCATCACTGTTGTGGGCATCTGAAGCCCCCTTGTCTTTATTTCCGGGATTTGGTGCAGCTGGCCACCCAGCCTGCACCTCCCAATCTCGTGCCTGCACAGTAATGCCACTGGTGTGGCCCTGAGCAGAGAGACTCCACTTCCTCTCGGCAGATACTAATCTTTGAAAATGGCACCAGGTTTTCTCTTTGTTCTTATCAATTCTGGGTTGGGCAGACCACATTGCTGTTTATACACACTACCATCCTTCCCTTCTTTCTCTGTGAGAGGTCATAGAGATTGCATGGCTAGTAACCACGTTGATTGGTTCCCTATCTGACATCAATTGCTATAAGTACAGCTCTGTAGCAGATCTAGTGGCCACCATAGGTGTCAGGTGCTAGTTCTGCAACAGATTTTTTTTTAAACCATATCCACAGCCCAGTGTGCTATTCTGTAGAGTGTTTAATAATAGTTGACAGGATATGGACAAGGGAAACTTCAAAACAAAAGGGTTAGTAAGTGGAAACATAGGTTAAATATAGGTTAAGGGTAGTGAGTCAGAAGTGGTAGCTAAGGTATGGGTCAAAACCAGAATGTCAGTCATAGACAGGACAAAGGGTACAAACAGATATGAAGATGACAGGGCAGATGAAAACTATTACTATGTTGCCAGTAAATGGCAAATAATCACTGTGAGAGGCGACATCTAAGAGTGTCTGGTGTTCACTAGAACCTCTAGTGCTGAGGATAGATTTAAATTAGGCAACTTAATGAAAAGCACATGACCAACCACAGCTCAAACAAGGCAAGGGTGCAAGGTCAGAAGGCATATATAGAAAGCAACAAGGTAGCACACTAGGCAGTTAGATGCAAGATTTAATATGCAGGGTAGCATAGAAGGAAGTATGTACTAATTTCAGTGGCCCAGTAACACAAGGAAACACATAAATAAACAATATAAAAAAAACTTGATCTTTATTTGTCAAACCCGAAGAGCCCTCAGAATGGGTAGTACAGTATCCTAGCTCCCAACTGTCCCTAATTTCAAGGGACTGTCCCTGATTTGAAACAAAGTCCTTCTGTCCCTCTTTCCTCCTCATTTGTCCCTCATTTTGGTCTGATCTATATAGTTGTATATAAAATGCACTATTTATCTTTCAAATAATGTTTCTCAGTGCTAAACCATTCATCCAATTTCTAAATTGCTACATTTGTAATTTTCAAAAGCCAGTATAAAGGAGTAGTAGTGGTTAAAAAAAAAAACACTTGTGGGTTTAACTATTCATTTTTTTGGTATAATTCTCCTTGAAGGTGTGCAGCAGGGGGTGAGTGCTATGTTTACATACTTTTGCTAATACTGTAGGTGTCCCTCGTTCCCATCTCAAAAAGTTGGGAGGTATGCATTATGTGTTCATATTCAGAAAAGTACATGCTAGTAGTGAATTTGCTTGACTGAACTCGGTTTGTGAAGTTGCAACACTATGTATACATATGCATATACTGGAAGACATAACTAGCAAGCTGACCATTGCAAAATATTTCAATGTTCTGAAGGTGAAGTCAGGATACTGGAAAATAAAACTAAACAAGCACAGCTCTGTGCTTCATTATGCCACAATCCAGGTACAATTTTCCTACTTGCCTTTTATCTATTAAATTGCTCTGGAAAATGTTACACAGGATAGTAGATCAAGTTTATGCAGTGCTTATAGCAGTAGCCCATTATGTGTATGATCTCTTCATGTTTGGCAGCATTAACAATGAACATGACCCAAATAATTCAATTCAAAATACTAACAACGACCTACAAAGTCATCCACAACTTGGCCCCCAGCTACATCACTAGTCTCAAAATACCAAAGTTCCTCCCAAGACCTCCTCGTCTTTAGCTCCCTCATCACCTTCTCCAATGCTCGCCTCAGACTTTTCCTGAGCCTCTCCTATCCTATGGAAATTCCTACCCCAATCTGTCCAACTATGTTTTACTGTCTTTAGAAAGCCTATTCTGCCTCTACTTGACAACTGTACTTTTATTTTTTCCATCAGATCACCACTTGACCCTCCCTCCTAGATGTAAGCTCTAATGAGCAGGATACTCTGTTTCCTCCTGTATTGAATTGTATTGTAACTGTACTGTCAGCCCTCAGGAGAACTTTAAAACTAGGTAACCTCTACTCTACCCCCAAACATGACGAGTCAAATATAGGAGAGGAGGGGGAGGAGGACTTAAAGCGGAACTTCCCTTTTTGGGTGAAGTTCCGCTTTAAGGGTAATGCTAGAGGAGCACTTTTTCTGCTCGATGTGATATGTCAGAGTTGTCCATATAGCTCTTAATTAAACGATGTGATAGAAATATTGAGCTCAGTGCAATGTTTGTTGACCAAAACAGGTAAACCATTTATTTAATGTGCATAAAAAAATGCTCAAGCTTTTTAACGTTTTTTTTTTTTTTCATTTTACCATTTAGGTGTTTTTTTATGTATCTTATCTGAATGTCATTTAATCAGAAATCCTCCTAGTATGGTTTTTTTCTTTACAAAAGGAAATGAATTCATGGAATCCTCTTATACCCCTGAGATAAAATTGTTAATGACTTCTCACCAGGTACATTGATTTTCATGTAGCATTAGTCATTTCCCCAATCAATGGTGTGTCCAGATGGTAATTCCAGATGGTTAGAAATTAATAGGTGATGCATTTATGGTGTTTTTGTGGCAGGGTGAAGACCTGGATGAATAGAGAATGTGGTAATTTTCATTGACTTGTGATATTGTGGAATTGCTGTGATTTTCTACCAACCATGCACTAAATTAAAAACAATGAACTCCTCTGGGATTAAGCCCAGCAATAGTGGTATAGCTGCTGCGGTTATGTAATGCCATGGCAAAATTCAATTAGTTAACAGGATACTCAGTTAAACATCGGAATAAAAGAGGATGAAGATTTTTCCTAAGATGAGTTTCTCTTATAGATATGTTTAGCATTAAAATATCTGTTTAATGCTAAGATTACACTTTCCTAACAAAAAAACAACTACGAAATAAGTTTGTGAATGTGTGATTATTATACATACTGTATTTACATAGAAAACTTGTGATTGATATACTGTATGCATACTTTTTTTTTCTGTAGATGATTATTTATAATGCATTACTGGCTGAAAAACATATTCATTTTGTGGAAGGTACCTGTGCTGGCATACAAAATTTAGGATGCCGTTTGCATAAACCAATTGTAATTATGTCCCAATATTAAGCAGCACAAGACTGACATTGACACTCTTATATAAATCATACAGGAATTTTCTGTTTATATAAATCATTTGGTGACTTTACAAACTTAGCTACATTTCCTTATCACACATCAGTAAAGAGTACTTAATGACAGGTAATATTATATACCATCTTTTGCATTAGAAAAAGCTCTGTTCAAACAAATGCGTTCAAACGCAAACACAGCAAACAGCTACAATTGACCTACTTTAGTTGCAATGCAAAAGCGTCTCAATAGGACATACAAAGTAAAGCAGGTCAAACACAACCCAAGAACTGTCATGTACATTCCACACAACACCACTGAAGAAATTGGAAATCTGTAGACTAGTGTTTGAGGCGCGATTCAAAAGCACGGAACCAGTAACCCACTGTGTGAACCTAATCCAATTCCCTAGTAATTCCAAGCACTTTCAACCAGCTTTCAATAGCAACATAAGGAATCAAAGCAACATGCCACAAACACTTTTGACAATTTCACAGAGTTCATAGTGACTGGTGGGGGTAAGAAGCATAAACCGTTTTTTGTTTTTTTTTTGCAATGAAAAGCTGATTGAGAGTCGTTGAAATTGCTTAAAACATTATTACAGGTGTTAAAATTAAATTGGCTGAGACAACTTATCCACTCCTAGTCTGAATTCACTATGCACCGTCATTCTAATACCACGGGCAACAATGCTACCTGTTGACAGAAGAGAGAGGTGCATCAAATCCAGAGTTAGAGAAAAGTCAATGGATCTCCCTAACAATTAGCCAGGCTAGTTATCACCTATCCCTGTCAAGTTACATACCTTCTTCACTCTATTGAAATCACCTCTGAGTTTCCTGTCTGTGTAGGCAGAGAATGGATTTCCAGTTGGAATTAACTGATATTGTGGTGTGAATGCACATGAGAAGCAGGACCAAACACTAAGGATATTTAAAGAAAAGAGTGTGTGATGCTGAGCAGTCTTTACACTTAAGCTCTTGGCAGAGCAAAAATAGCTAAGTATATGGCCATCAATTTTCTTGAGAATATAATAAATTATTAACCAAAACACACTTTAAACCACTGATCGGAATGGCTTTATACCCATGAGGAGTTGTCATCACCCCACGTGGTTAAAAGCCATACCTAGGGGACAGTTCCAGAGTATTTGGCGGAACTGTTCTAAACAGGAGGACTTTTCTATCAAGGGGGCTGTCCTTAAAGAGAGGTTCCTCCAGAAAGGTTATCCCTGGGAGACTTTAGAACAAGATTTTCAGAAAGTCTCAGAACTTGATTGCAATTCCCTTTTGACCCTTAGAGAAAAAAGTATGGGAATAAACAAGATCAGGCTTTCCTCATTACTTTTCAACCCAACATTGTTGGGTTAGTAAGATCTTAGGAAAACACTGGAATAGAACAGAATTCTGGGCCCCACAACTCCTCTTTCACCACAAATGTTACATCTCAGTAATTTTCCATTTATGATTTTATAACATGTTTTACCAAAGGTGTATTTTAACTTTTACGGTGTTCCTGTTGTCTCCAGTTTGTGCAGAGGACCACACGGTCGCTTAATATTCGAATTGGTGAACACTTGACTAATATTAGAAAAGATTTTGCTGGTCATAGCCTTTTGAAACATTTCGCTCAGTACCATGGTAAGGATAATCTTCTTTGCAGATTATAGAAATTGAGAAATACAATCCACATTGGAGGGGAAGTGAACTGAAAAGACAGATTTCTCACTGTGAAACACTGTGGAATTTTGATCTCAAAACCTATCAACTTTGGGGTCTCAGTGTGGATTGGAATTATCAATTATCAATATCAATAATAGTTAGATATTATTATTAGGAAACACCTCAACTTTACTCATAAGATATAATCCTACGTTCATCCCTTTGTCATCATGTTTGCTTTTTAAGTGTTAAGGATAATACATTTTGTATGTATATCATTAGATGTTTTTTCTGGTGTTTTAGGAATTTCTTAAGTTTTTTTGCTTTTGAAAAAAAAATTGATTACTTTTTTATTTCTATGCACATACATTTTTTTCTTTTCTTTACTTTCATGTTTTTTTTATGTGGAATAATCGGTTGTTTATACATGGAACCACTAGATGGTGCTGTCTCTTTCTTATCTATTTAATCATTGCCAGAAAAGGAAATGTAGAGGAATCTCCCCACCAGGGACCCAGGAAAAAAATATTTTTTCACTTGCCCTCCCTTACTATGCAAGTAATTGGTGACAGAACAGGAAGTGAAGGGAAATGTCAACAATGGTAGAGACAGCATTTAAAATTTTAAATGTGATAGAGTTTCTTACCCTTCTCCATACTACCAAGACTAAAATAAATTGTGGTTGGAGTTGAGCTTTAAGTGGAGCATAACAGGAGTCAAGGACATCTGCAAACACAAAATTACCCCTTTAAAGCTTGTGAGACAATTATCTCCATATTTTCAAAACACTTGAACCAATAATTAACAAACTGGTTGATGGCCAAAAAGTGAACACATCACTTTTTAAAATGAGATTAATATTCCCTCATGTTTTAGATGTCTCTTTCAGTAACCCTGTAATGCAAAAAAAAATGCTTGCAAGATGCTAAATACATTGTGCTTAAGTGCATTGAATGCTCCCTATAAATGTTTGAAATTAATGTGCTAGATGGTCTGCCTTTGACATACACTTTTATCACTTTATAGTTTGTGTCATCCAGAAGCAACTTTCTGGTAATGAAGTGTATGGCAGAAGGGCACTGTAGACGTTGATACATTAATATGCTACCTCCTAATTCAGCACTGCCCCTTACATTAGTATATGTATTAGCCAAAAGCTTATGGCATTTTAATTATTCATATCTTAAGTATGTTTAATCTTTGAACTAGCTAAAAAAAAGGGAGCAAGTAAACAGGTCTCTCCAACTTTTCTTGCCAACCTTCAAAGGTCAGAGCTGGCTGTGGCACCTAAATTCGAAAGTAATTAGTTCGAGATTTGCGGGGATTGCATGCCAATCTTCTCATAGCTTAGATGTGACATAGTGAATAACCTTTGTCAATCCCAGGAGATCTGCAAATAGATGAAAAGATAAATAGCAAAATATATCTCTTGCTTAGGGGCAGATGAACACTTTGCCCACAGAATAAAATGCCAACATCAAATTCAAATAGTGGTTTTTCACTGGATCATAAAGTCCATTAAAGGAGTATTATACTGCAAGAAAAAAGTGCTGGCAGGAGGCATTACTTTAAAAAAAAAAAGAAGTTGAATATTCCATGCAATAATAATTAATTAATAGTTACAAATAACCAAATTTAAAATCGGATACTTGTGCCAACCCCTTGATTTGTTTACCAAGAGAAAATATGTGATTCGTTTTTTATTCCACCAGTGTCTCCCATTGAGCTCCCACTCTTTTATGATCCAAGTACACATTTAAAGAGGTTATAAAAAAATAGTATGTTTCTAAGATCACTACTATTTTTTTTCCTTGTACGGTATCTGTAACATGAAATGTAATTAATATCATATATATATATATATATATATATATATATATATATATATATATATATATATATATATATATATATATACACATGTCAATTTTTACTGTCTCAGTCTTAAACAGTCAATCCAAATGTAGTTACCAGTACATCAAAGGGTCTTCTATTCTAAGCCCTTGTACACACGATCAGACATTCCGATGGAAAATGTCCGATCGTACCGTGTTGTCGGATAATCCGACCGTGTGTGGGCTCCATCGGACTGTTTCCGTTGGAATACCTGACCGACAAAGTTTTAGAGCTGGGCTATACAATTTTCCGACAACATGATCCAATCTGACTTTTTCCAATCATTTGTAGAGAATTCTGATCAGACAAAGTGCCACACATGCTCAGATCAAATTCCTAGACCAAATCTATTGGCAAATAACTTGAACGTAGTCCCGACGTAATTAAATAACGTCATCACGTCACGAACGATCGGATTTTCCGATAACTTTGTCCGACCATGTGTATGCAATACCAGTTTCGGACAAAATCAGTCGGACAAAATCTGTTGGATTTTGTTGTCAGTATGTCAGACCATGTGTATAAGGGATAACAGTTTACCAAAGTGTTCCAGATTAGGGCTGTAGAAATTAAAGATTAATTCATTAATTCCTCAATTGATCAATTAATTTTTTTTGATCGATCAAAGTTCTTTTGATCGGTACTCACCTCTCCACCGGCTTCCGGGTCTTCAAGGAGTTCCGTCGGAGATCCAGTGATGTCGCGGAAATCTACATCAATAGACTCCGGTGATGTTGAAGTTCTGATTGAACGTAACACGTATAGGGAGGAGCTACGCATGACTTCACCCGCTGCTGCCCTACAGGAAATAACACGATTGCCGGCTTTACGTGCTGCGTTTTTATCATCTTTATGTGAGTAGTTTGTGTTTGAACACAAAAATTAAATCTTATACTTATACTTAAGATCTTTTCTTTGTACCCATGACCTGGCGTCCTTGCTGAGATCTAAGGAGAGAAGTTTATGGTCTGTGTTAACCCTTTTGATACCTGCTTGCATGGCCACCTGTTTGCACAGGGGTCCATGCCATAAGGTGAGAGTGATTAGTTAGATCGGAGGTGGAGGAATTGTCAAGCTACTGTGGAAAAAAAAATTACTTACGTCAGTGCTACAGTTTGAATTTAAAACGTATTTGTGTGAACTGTGAAGTTAAGTCATGGATTGTGGAAACTAACTAGTGTCGGGTATTTGTATATAGTGCATACCACAGTTACCACTGACTAATGCAGAGTTACAATGCAAGGAGATCAGCTAAAAGTAGTTGGATCTATATGTGCATTATAATTAATTGAAATTAGTCGATTAATCAATTAAAAAAAAATAGATTAATCGATAAAAACAGGTGCATGACACTTTAATAAACTATTGAAAAAGTCCCTTTGATAAACATCACTTCTGTAGCACATCCTACAGCAAGAAGGAAAATAAATTGTTTAAGGCCCCCCTCAAAATACAGATTCTGGTATGAATTCTACGAGGGTACCTCACATAAAGTAATAAATAATGTATGAGGTCCTCCAGAACATCCTTACCAGACCCTTAATCCAATCATGCTGCCTGGCTGGCCAGGAGAGGGATGACAAGCATGCTCCCCCTCTCCTGAACCAATCCTTGCCCAAATATGGCCAGGGAGGTCACAGCTATTTCGACCCCTTTGTTTATGTAGGGAGGGGGGATTCCCAGTATTAGACAAGCTAGCCAATAGCGTTCTGGGAATAATTTGTCATTTATTATTATTGAATGCCAAGTTGCACAAAAAATGTGTAATTTTTAAGAAATAGAAACAAAGTTATAAACTCTAAAATAGAACTGATTTAAAAAAGTTCAGGCCTCATGTGCATATGCATAGTATGATAACATGCATTGTACCAAGTTAACATGCTTTGTGTTAAGGCAGCCTATTCCTTTGAATACACCCACATGTGATATGAAGGGCCATTTGAAAAATAATAAAATGGAAAAAAAAAAAGTTTAATCATACCATGCAAGCTACAATCATATCACCAATTGCAACCTGAGCAGTTGTTTCCCCTTTCATCAATCCAAGAAAAATGTATTAAAATATGCCTGCATAAAACATATAATCAAATTATAAAAACAATTATACATAGTTAAATGTGAAATGCAGAACACAGGATAGTAGGACACATTACTATGCTTTTTACCTTATTTTTTTTATAACAGAAAATACTCTATATGGTAGTATTTTAGATTTTCTGGAATAGCTGCCAACAATCAGTAATATACTTTGTATCTAGCAGAAAAAAAATCTTTGTATCTTGTAAGTCTTGGGGCATTCTGGTGTCTGATGCAGTTTACATCTAAATTGTGGTGTGGACTTTAGTATTATGAGTGACATCTTTCTCTGACATCTTTATCACAAGCACAGTAAACTAAAGTAAAACTAAAGACAAACATTTCTACATAAAGCATTATTTTTATTTATTTCAGGTTTCATTTGTCTTTTAAAGCTGACTTTGGGGCAGAAAAACTTTAATCCTAAAATGAAATTGAGGCCAATTCCCCCTAATAAAGTTTATCACACCCTCGCCTCCTTTATCTAATCCCCCAAAAAAGGAAAAACTTAATGTCTCACTTGCATATCTGAATCTGCATTCACATGATGTGACTTAAAAGGAGGAACAGCAACAAGACTGGTAGGGAGTTCACATGGGTTGAAGTGGTGGATCACTAGTCATCACCAGTAATAAACTAACCAAGCTAGTTCACTGGATGTTCTCTTAACAAGTAAAAAAAAGCGTAAGCCCTGACCAGAGTTGGATCTTCTATTTTTTTTTTTGTATGCCTTTTTTAAGGACAATTTACAAGCTTTTGGTAAAAAAAAGGCATGGGTAGCTAAATAGGCACTGTCATAAATGGCATGTACAAATACAGTTTATCAGAGAGCAGGCCTTTTAATAAAACCTTAAAGGACAACACTAGAAAATATACAATCCCTTTAAGTAGCATGATTGAGGGATATCTTAAACATGCATATGAATTGAAACACCTATAATATGTACTCCAGCAAAATGGCATTAAAAAAGAAAATTATGCTGCTACAGTAGCCGAGGAGCTGCCATTTTACTTCAGTCACTGTTTTTACAGTGCACGTATTAATTTAAATTAAACCATTTAAATATTATTTAAAATGTTTTTGCATTTACTTATTCATGTGGGATACCTAGAGGTCCCCTTATCTTAGGCTTACAGATTCTGATAATGGACCCTGGAACCCAATATCCACCAGCCATTGATATGAGAATGAGGCAGCATTATCATGGGGACAAGGTTACTTGCAAGGACAAGCTATCCTCCCCATACTGTGGGCATGTGACCTGATACTGGTTCCGGAGTGAGGGTAGTGTGCAAGCTTGCTCTACCTTTCCAAGACACACCGGTTTCAATCTCGGGTAAGGGTGTGGTATCAATTCCGCATGAGGCCCATTCAAATATCCATACTAGACAGCTATCTAGGAAAAAGGTTTGTTATTGATTTTGGTGGGACCCCACACCATTTTTTTCATGGGGTACATCATAAGAATTCATGCCAGACCCCTTATGTAGCATAAGGTTCTGTATAGATTTTGGGGGGACCCCCTTAAGAATCAATACCAGACCTTTATACTTAATAGGTATCTGATATGGGATGGCAAGAGGGATCCCACAAAAAAACAAAAAAATGGTGTGGGTCTGCCTAGAAATCCATACCAGACCCTAATCATAGATAAAGGTCTGTTATGGGTCTTTAAAGGGGACCCCATGCAGTAAAAAATTGTGTGGGGTCCCCCCAAAGTCAGACAATTTTCCAATATCGCTTTTTAGTCTGGATTTCTATGTGGGAACCATTAAAAAAAGTGATGTACCCCCAAAACTTATATCAGGCCCTTACCCAGGTATACAGCCTGGCTAACTAGAAAAGGGAGGGGAAAAGTGTGTGCACCCCCTTGCCTCAGACCACCCCCCCATACTCCCGAAGCATACCAGACACATACATCATAGAAAAAGTATTTTATTAAAAAAAAAAGTCCCATGGTGTAAAACCAACATGAATCATGTTGCCCAGCATTGTAGATCCATCGTGAATGCTGCCCTGACAATTTGATGACAGAAACACAATGCCCTACACTGATATTCCTCTCCTACCAGACTCTCACCACAAGCTACAGCACCCACAAAAGGTGCGTAGGTAGATCATGTGAGGTGAGTTACATACTGTTTTGGAAGGCTTATGGGTTTGGTGTGAAAGGTGGAGAGGCTTCAGATTTTGCCTGGAGTTGGGCTTTAAATATCAACCTCAAAAGTCACTTGTGATGACTGTGCTCATGAAATGCCTCTGCAAACCCACAAATTATTTTGTAAAAGTGGTGACATTATCACTTTGTGATAGACAAAACCAGTCACCCTGCAAAATAAAAAAAGAGCAGCAATAACTTTTTTACAGGAAGCTCCTGCACAGAGGCAAAATGGATCCGGGTGAGTTACACCAAGAAATCCAAAAATGCAAGTATCACACATGACATCAATGAGTACTTGTGTAGTAGGCACCAGGACAGGGTCAGGGGAGCTTGTCTTCTTTTCGCCACGCCAGTGGCTACTCATCAAGGATGCATGCACTGTCCTGTCACCATTTGAGGAGGCCACAATGATGGTGAGCAGCGACAATGCATGCATCAGTTACATTGTCCCTCTAGTCTTCCTACTGGAGCACATGCTTCATGGAATCATGGACAGGGCACTTCGGGCAGAACAGTGGGAGGAAGAGGAGGGATTTCCTCTCAAGGCCCCCTTTATCCAGATAGCATTCCACAGGACGAAGAGGAGGAGGATTGTGTCAGCACGGATGTAGAGGATACCACTCAGCAGCAGTCTTCAAGGGATGATTTTCAGTTTCCAGAAACTAAAGGAGTTGTACATGGCTGGGAGGAGGTAGTCATGGATAATGTGATCCTTAGTGACCCAGAGGACTCAGAATCAAATACCTCTGCAAACTTACACTGCATGGCCTCTCTAAATCTGCAAAGCCTGTGAAAGGACCCTAAGATTTGTGGTATCAAGGAGAGGGATCATTACTGGCTGGCAACCCTTCTTGATCCATGTTACAAAGGTAAGGTTGCAAAACTCATCCTGCATTCACAGAAGGAGCAGAGGATGAAACATCTTCAGGAGGCCTTGAAGAAAAGTTTGTTCAATGCATTTCCAGACCCTGTGAGGTTTTGCATTGCTACATGCCCTGGGGTAGGACCCGGGTCCCCAAACACTTTTTATGGCAATAACTTGCATATAAGCCTTCACGCTCCCATAGACTTTAACTGTGTTTGCTAAAATTTGTTGCCTGTTTGGGGGGTTTTCGGCTCATCCCTACTCTGTAATAATCATTTGGAACAGCATTTGTTAACAAAAGAAGAAAACAAACTATGCACAATATTTTTAATATAAATAAATAGCCACACACAAAGTAGACCACATCCCATATAAGAACAGTTTATTGTACACACATGATCCAAGCTAAATACTGCAGTGCAGTTCCATATAGGAAAATCATTACCAGGAATGGAACCGTGACTATGCCGATATGGAATTCACTAATGCATGTTTGCGTATTTGTACAGAATTTTCTGTTCGCATGTTCGCCTAGTTGAGGTCTTAATTGGCTTAATTGGGAGTAACTAGATGTAGAGTGACTACTTTTTCTCCGCATTCTTAGTGAATTCGGCTGATAGTAATTAAAGCACTTTTTTTAATTATACAAAAAATATCACTGGGATCTTTTACCCCGACCTTGACCTTGGACCCAACCTTGATTTTTTTTTTTTTACAAACTTTGGTTTGTTTATATTTCCTGTCCTGCAAGAAGAGGAAGATACAATGTATATTTCTCTTCATTAAGAAGAGGAAATAAACACAGGGGCGGGATCACAGTGACTGATCACTGTGATAACTAATCAAAGGCTATACAGACTGCAGTATGGTTAAGTGACTGGCACAGTCTCTTTTACTGTGGCATGGCAATTGGACTTGCCTTGTAAGCAAGGTAAAGGCAGATGGACCTGGCATAGATAATTCCAGTACCTCACTCACCCAAAATACAAAAAGCTATTTTTGTTCTCTCAATGTTGTAACACTAGTGGCTGTAAGTACATCTATCTAATTACATTTTAACCTATTGGACAAAATGTTGCAAAACAATTTAATATCTGTGCTAATTTATAAATAGTTGGACAGGTCGTAATGATTATGATCGATTTTAGGTATAACAGAAAACGAGGCATACAGTAGGTTGAGGGGTACATTTTTGGATTGTGAGCGCTTGCCATCCAGCCACCGTCATTTTACTGCGGCAGGTCTGCATGATCCCACGAATCGTCGTAGCTATATGTCGGCTTGCAGGATCGGGATAGCAGGAACACGCTGCACTGCAGGGATGTTTGTGGCTGACGGTCATGATGACCACCGGCCACGAGTGATCGCGAGCACGAGGGACAGAACATGGAAGTGTGTGTAAACACACAAATCCTTGTTCTGGTCTGAGAGGAGTGACAGATCGTGTGTTATTAGCTAATAACCACGATCCGTCACTTCCTCTATTCAGTCCCCTTCCCCTTCAGTTAGTATCACCTCCCAGGGAACACATTTAACCCCTTGATTGGCACCCCTAGTGTTAACCCCTTCCCTTCCAATGACATTTTTACAGTAATCAGTGCATTTTTATAGCACTGGTTGCTGTACAAATGCCAATGGTCCCAAAATGGTGTTAAAAGTGTCCGATGTGTCCACCATAATGTCGCAGTCCTGATAAAAATTGCAGGTCGCCGCCATTACTAGTAAAAAATAATAATAATAAAAATGCTATAAATCTATCCCCTATTTTGTAGACGCTATAACTTTTGAGCAAACCAATCAATATACGCTTATTGCGATAGAGGCGATCAAATACCACCAAAAGAAAGCTCTATTTGTGGGAAAAAATTGATGACAATTTTGTTTAGGTGCCTCGTTGCATGACCGCGCAGTTGTCAGTTAACCACTTCAGCCCGGACCATTTGGCTGGCCAAAGACCAGAACACTTTTTGTGAATTCAACAGTGCGTTGCTTTAACTGCCAATTGTGCAGTCGTGCGACGTGGCTCCCAAACAAAATTTAAATCCTTTTTTCCCCACAAATAGAGCTTTCTTTTGGTGGTATTTGATCACCTCTGCATTTATTTTATTTTTTTGGGCACTATAAACAATAAAAGAGCGACAATTTTGAAAAAAAATGCATTATTAATATATATAAATAGCCCCCAAAAATCAAAAAAAATAAAAATTCCCTCAGTTTAGGACAATACGTATTCTTCTACATATTTTTGTTAAAAAAAATCGCAATAGGCGTTTATTGATTGGTTTGCGCAAAAGTTATAGCATCCACAAAATAGGGGATAGTTTATGGCATTTTTATTAATAATTTTTCTTTACTAATAATGGCACCGATCAGTGATTTTTATTGTGACTGCGACATTTTGGCGGACACTTTTGGCGCTATTTTGGGACCACTCACATTTATACAGCTATCAGTGCGATTAAAAATGCACTGATTACTGTGTAAATGTGGCTGTCAGTAAAGGGGTTAATCAGGAGGGAGCGCTGCAGGGTTTAAGTGGTTAAGTGTGTCCTAGGGAGTGATTTTAACTGTGGGGGGAGGGGCTATGTGTGACACGACACTGATCACCGCTCCAGATCACAGTGTCACTAGGCAGAAGGGAGTAATGCTTGTTTACATTAGCACTTCCCCATTTTTCCTCTCCATGAGATGATCGCTGGTATGCCCGCGGACATCGAGTGTGCAGGACCCGCAGTTGGACTCACAGAGCTTGCGGTGGGCACATGCACACCTGCTATCCGAACCTCGCGAGAACGCGTACAATAACGTGATTTTGCGCAGCAGAGTAAAACTGTGGCGACTGGTCCGCAAGCGGTTAAAGAGAAGCAGTGCCGAATCGCAAAAAAATGGCCCGGTCATTCAGCAGCCAAATCTTCTGGGCCTGAAGTGGCTAATGTAGTCGAAGTACTTGAACATTTAGGGCATAAGATTCAATGTTTTTTTATAGTGTAGGTCGTTACACCATCTGGACCAGGTGCCTGGACCATGGATTTACTCACAAAATTTACCTCCACAACTTAAACAATCATGTTGAAAATTTCCAATATAGTAGATGTCAGTTTTGAATACAATAGTTAGCAACAGGTGCTTTCTCAATTTTAAGTTGTACCTTAATTGCAATGTTAGCAGCACTAAATCCTTATAATCAAATTCCTATTACTAATTCACACAGTTTATGATATCCTTTATGATCTCCTACTTCTATTAAAATGGATTCATTTTAGCATTACAATACCATCTAAGAAAGATATCTTGAGTTTTTTTTTAAAGAGCAGATCTGAGACAAAGTGTTCTGTGAGCGCTATCCAGCTCATATCTAGCTTGAAAATTATTGACCGAATAGCAGCTGCATCTACCTGGGGTTGGAGGAATCTGTTAGAAGTATGTCTAGCTTTAGATTGCATTGGTGTATTGATATGGTGAGTTTCGGGTTATGCAACATACTGAAAATTTGTCCTTTGCTTCCAAGTATGTTTGGGATCAATGCAGATAGTATGTATCTAAAATAGACAAAAAAAGTATCACAGTGGTGAATGTCAAGGCAATGGTAAAAGGGGCCGAAATACAAATCGACCCCATACTTACCAGTGGACAAAGCCAGCAGCAGAAGTGCGGTGCGGGAGCTGAGGGTGAGAAGATGAACACAGACACCACCAGGGAACAGCTGGGTGGCAGACATGGCATGGATAAAAGTGTATGGCCCTGGATGTCTCAATATGTAAAATGGTGGATATCAGCTGAAACACACATGTATATCTCTCAGTAGGTAGCCAAGAGGGTTAACAAAAGTATATAGAATATTACAGACGTTGAGACATCCAGAGCCATACACTTTTATCCATGCCATGTCTGCCGCACAGCTGCTCCCTGGTGGTGACTGTGTTTGTGCTAAAGTATGCTACTTAATATTTCTCAATTTCATGCCTGTACAGTGCATAAATACTGTGCCAGGCGGTATGTTTTTTGTATTTTCCCACTGGGACCGCTCGTGCATTAGCAGTAAAGCTTTATCGCTGTTTAAGTGGCATTTTTCAGCCGCTAGCTTCTAACCCCAAAGAAAGGGTTCAATATGCCCATGTTGTGGCTCTTCTGAAGTGCTTTTCAGGCACTTCGGAAGCCCTGCCCATTCATTGCAATGAGCAGGGGCATTTTGGGAGCGCTGTATACAGGACTCCCAAACTGCCCTAAAGATGCTGCTTGCAGGACCTTTTCTAAGGTCCCACAAGCGCACCACCCCTGTGTGAAAGCTTTCACACTCAGGCAGCACAGTAAGCAGTTTTCAGACGCTTTATAGGTGCTATTTCTAGCGCTAAAGCGCCTGAAAGCTGCCTCATTGTGAAAGGGGTCTTACACAGCATCTCCCAGCTGTCATTTTGTCAGTCAGGATTTGCTGGCAAGTGTAAAGTGGATGAAACAGCAGGACAAAAAGGAAAAATAAATGGTGCATGTTTAGCAAGCCCAGTGTCAGCCTATCCTTTTGAAACATAAGTAATAATTTGGCAGGCAGAATGCAGCAGACCTTCAATATTGTGTTATTGTGGTCTCATATGAATGTTTTCCTTCATGACATGCTTAATAGGTTTTTGTGTTTTTCTCATAGCGTTCCTTGAGGTCAGAGGGCACGATCCTGTGGGTAAGTGTTTCTTGTCTAGTAATTGCCATCTTTAGATGTTTTTCTTTTAGGCACAGCCACAAACTTTGATTTAGAAATGTGTGAAAGATATTGTGGAGTAGGCATCACGTATATTTGCAATGAAGTTTATTTAGCAAAACTAGTCAGATTACTTTTCCAAGTTAATTAGCATTTATCTTACTAAATGTGGTCAAGCTATATGTCAGTTTAGGTAGTTAACTTTACAGCCTAGACTCCTTTATTAAACTAACATTAGTCTTGGGCAGTATTGTAAATTCATCCCAACATTAGATATATTGAAAGTGGAAATGTTACTGTTTCCCGTTATTTATATTTGAGATTTAATATCTCTCAGATATGATTTTGGTTAATAAGAGAGAAATCTTTAACACAATAACAAAAATGTATTGGTAAGTAGTAAGAAGGCCTAAACTAATACACAGCAATCCTAAAAGGATAAAAATCACAGATTACATAAAGGAATACAGAGTATAATACTCAAAACATTAACATTAAAACAACAGGACAGAAAATACATAAGGCAAACATTTAGATACAAGTACAAGGGAGATTTCCCATAGTTACCATACTTCAACCCACCAAGGTTCTATTCTGGTGACTGCTCTACCATAGAGTATGTTCTATCCCCTCCCATCTAGGCTGTGTATATTATGCCAGGCTGATGCCTCATTGGTTGGCATGGCATGGCTCTGATTGGTGGGCCTCACTATTCCTAGTTAAGGATTGGATACATCTCCAATCCCTATACTTTGCATAAGTCAACCCCCTTAAATGCAAATCCTTGGTAGACCCTTTTTGAGTGGGAGATTTAACTTGACCTCAGGGAAGTTAAATATTGATGATGGGCTGGCCACCTTCATTGCATATCTAAAGGAGGGGTCCTTTGAAGTAAATATTTGTAGAACAAAGAGGTTTGGGTCCCATTGTTTAGATAAACAAGGGTAGGCACCGAACCATCTGTTTAACAGGGGCTTCTGGGAAGCTATGTTCCACAGATACAAATCTAAATAAAATATATTCCTGATTACAATTATTTTACAGTTATTAATAGAGATTTCACATAAACTCATAAGGCAACATTACATTAACCACTTCAGCCCCGCAAGGATTTACCCCCTTAACGTCCAGGCCATTTTTTGCGATACGGCACTGCATTGCTTTAACTGACAAATGCGCCGTCGTGCTATGCTGTAACCAAACAAAATTAAGGTCTGTTTTTCCCCATAAATATAGCTCTCTTTTGGTCGTATTTAATCACCTCTGCAGTTTTAATTTTTTGCGCTATAAACAAAAAAAGACCGACAATTTTGAAAAATAAAACAATATTCTTTTACTTTTTGCTATAATAAATATATATATAAAAAAATTCTTCATCAGTTTAGTCCAATATGTATTCTACATATTTTTCCAAAAAAAATTTCAATAAGCGTATATTGTTTGGTTTGCGAAAAAGTTATAGCGTCTACAAAATAGGGGATATATTTATGGCATTTTTATTATTATTTTTTTTTTTTACTAGTAATGGTAGTGAGTAGAGATTTGTTAGTGGGACTGCAGCATTGCGGGAGACACTTTTTTGGGACCAGCAACATTATTACAGTGATCAGAGGTAAAAATAGCCACTGATCACTGTGTAAATGACATTGGCAGGGAAGCAGTTAACACTAGGGGGCGATCAAGGGTTAAGTTCCCTAGGGAGGTGTGTCTAACTGTGGGGGGAGTGGACTGACTGGGAGTAGAGAGAGAATGCTGTTACTGATCGCTAGGATCAGACGATCACTCTGTACTCTCCTGATAGAATGGGGATCTGTTTGTTTACATTAACAAATCCCCATTCTGTCTCTCTGTGGAGCGATCGCGGGTGGTGGCACGCCAGCCACGTACATTAGCTCTGGCAGCGCATGCATGCCTGCTATAGCCATTAAAGGGACTGCTGTACCGGTACGGGCAATTCTCAAAATAGAGCCACCCTGCTGCAGTATAACTGCAGCGGCTGGTTGGCAAACGGTTAAAGTGATACTAAACAAACAATGTTTAATTTACATTGTTTCTTCTATTTTGGTATGTGGATGATGGCACTAATTATTTGAATTAAAAACCCCATCTAAGTACCTTTTTTATAATCTATATACAGCTGTCACATGACCCAGATCCTTCCCAGCCTGTCTGTGATAGAGAGGAAATGCTCAGCATAGAAACTCACTGAAAACTAAGCATGTGCAGAGCTGCCAACACTACTCAGCAAAAAACTTTAGCCGCATAGGGGATTTTGACAGAAGGGGAGATAGAGAACAGCAGGATCAACCAGAATTTTTGAAGAATACAGAAAACAAATCTCATAGGAACGTGAGTATGAACAGCATGTAATGTAGCATTTATTGACAGTTTTTTATGATGTGGGTTTAGTGACACTTTAATGATTTTGAGGCTCTTAACATGTTTGTAATGTCCTTTCCTAACAATTCCATGGCAGTTGATTATACCCCCGTTTAAACTAGCATGATTTCTATAAAGGTGAGTCCTACTCTAGCAGGAAGGTTCCTTTTTGATCCTCCTGTCTCAAGAAGAAGAAGTAGGTCACCTGATCTGCCCTGGTCAGCCTCTGCCACTTACTAAATGCTTTTTACTTGGCAGTCTACCACTTTCAGTTTTTTTGCCAGTCTTAGTATTGACAACTATATATGCCGCTTACCCCTATCAGGCCTGTCTACTTTTTTACCTACAGATAACCATCAGTCACATGGTGCATGTGGGGTAAAACTCACATATTCAGTGTGTTGGGTTGCTTGCAGACAGTCCTTCATGCAGTGATATGCAGACACTGCTGGGTTTCAGTCAGATCATGCTCCACCAGCATCAGTCTGATTGAAGGGGGCCAGTGTGATATGATTGACATCAGGTGCCTGGGTGTGCCCCTCTTTATGATGAGTCTGCACTGAACTCTGCATAATGGTATAACTGTGATTTAGAAGAGGACAAATACTTGGCATCCTTTGCAGCTGAGAGAAACTGGTCAGGTTCTACACATTGGGTAACATATTCTTTAAAGGGTAAGTTTACTTTTTAAAAAGATGATCCCTACACTGTACACTGCACTGGTAGTCATGGAGCTTGTAAGAATCATAATGTTTGCACTGGTAAGCAGTCATTAGTTAGTGCAGTCACATGACTGTGCTGACCAATGAGAATCTCTTCTGAGCCTACTTCTATCAGAATGGTATCCTGAAAGAAAGAAGAGTTTTTTCTTGGGTACCGCAGTCTCTTGGCCTTGCTGACCAAATGACCGTTCCACCATTATAAGCATTATGATGTTTATAGGCTCTAGGGCTGGTAGTGTAGTGTATGATCTGTGGAGCAGTGCAATACGCATGTCCTAAGAATGACTTTTACTGGGGAACACCTTCCGTTGAATCCCTGGACAATGTAATCAAGGAAATCACAGGGGTGGGGAACAGAAAAAGAAGGGAAAACCTCCAAAGGCTAAAATCCCTACTCCTAAAACTAAAATTATATTATTTAATTTCTGTCAGGCTTCCAAGGCCAAGCCTGAAACCCAGTTTCACTGTTATCCCTGGATCCCAATTCCAACCAAGTCTGGGGACAAGCCCTTCTTACAAGAAGGTACCCCTTCTTGTAAAAGTAGAGGGATGTCTTTTTACCTTCATGACCATCTAGTTTCAGGACATATCAGACACGGGAGTCCAGGATGTTATCTTTGGGGGCTACAATTCAGAATTCCGGGCCCTGCCTCTACTCCGCTTCATGTTGTCAAACTTTCCAAAGTCTCCACAGTGATCTGGAGCAACAAGGGGTCATAACCATGGTGCAGGGTAAAAAAGGTTCCAGGGTTTCTATTCAAACCTGTTCACCTTCCCCAAAGTAAAAGGGGGAATATGCCCCATACTGCATTTAAAGATTATTAACAGATTATTAACAAAGTTTTTTATATTCATAAATTATGTATGGAATCTACCAGGTCAAAATGAGGTTCTCTTGCTAGAATAAATTTGACTTTAAAGGCTCAAAGAGTTAACAAATAATACTATTAAAAAGTTTATAGTTGTATTCATAGAAAAACATAATTTTATACAGTACACAAAATCAAATCAAAGTGAGGTACATTGTTATTCATAGAGGAATCACATAATGATACTGTTACAATAAGTATGCAGAGGTTGCCTAAGCAAAATCCGACATGTTTCAGAGTTCTAAGACTCCTTCTTCTGTGAAGTCTCTGCAATGTAATGTTTTTGTCATAATAAACAGCACACATAATTATATCTATACATACACATACTGTATTGCAATGTCTATCGCAAACAGTGAGTTCAAGGTGTGATGCTCACAGGATGTGCCCACGTTGTGGCATAACCAGTCACATCATAAAAACAAATGAATAAAACCACTAAAGCATTCAAAAAGGAATGGGTGGAAAAAATGACTAGGGCGGAGATCGCTCGGCGAGCACAGAGACCCCCTGGCATCAAATACAAAGGCAGAAATGTAAGTGAAAGTAAAAAATGGAGGAGTATAGATGAGGGCAAAATATGGTATGTCTAGAAACATACGCATATAGTCCTGTAATTAAACTCACATACCCAATGTATTTGTATCCAATGCAGGCTACACAGAAGAATATATATGGTAAAGATTGCAGACAAGCATTCATCTCCTCCAGTTTGGCATGAATGCCAAAATAGTCAGCAGGTAGAACTATAAATCAAATATAAGACTATTGTTTCTGACTTTTTGTATAGGGTTGAAAAAGTTGTAGCATAAAGGTACCGCCATTTACGAACATGAGAAAATCGTACAGTGTGTGATACATAAGCTTACCTTATACCAAATATTTCCCGGGGACTGGATTATGGCATCAGTCATTGCAGAGAGATACCACACTCACAGGTGGCCCCTCCCCCTTATACTCACCAGGGGGAGATTAGGAAATTAGAGCTGCCTATTTAAACTCCCTAATCATACACACTAACACTGACCCATCAGTCCACACACAACAGGCTGAGAGTAACAGATTCTGATAAGTCCCCGATAACCAATGGCCAAGATTGTCGGGAAGAGGCCCTTGTGCCAATCTATATGTGCAGATCCCCCCTGCCCCAAAGCACCCACCCCCCATGTTGAGGGCATATGGCCTGGTATGGTCCTAGAAGGAGGAGCACTCGCTCGCCCCCTCCCTTTTCCTGACCTGCCGGGCTGCATGCTTGGATAAGAGTCTGGTATGGATTTCGGGGGGGGAAGCCCATACGGTTTTTCTTATTTGGTGTGGGGCTCACCTTCAAGATCTTCAGAGCACAAGTCACATGCCAAAGTCAGATCAGTTAAGACGGTGATCTGACTTTGATCCGAATTCAGTGATATCCAATGGGCTGGGAGCATTTTCAAAGTCGGATCAGTTAGGACGGCTCTCATAGGGAAACATTGATTTGCACACGTCATGCGACATGAGCTCCCAAAGTCAGAGTGTTTGTTGTACCATTGTGAACCCAGCCTTAGAGTCAGGTGTATGATTAACCAATTATACCAAGCAGGTGCTAATGATCATCAATTTCATACGTAGGTTGAAATATAGTCATTAATTGAAACAGACACACCTGTGTAGGAGACTTAAAACTGGGTAAGGAACAGCCAAATTCTGTTACTAAGGTGAGGTTGTGAAAGACAGTGGCCCCAAATTTATTCTGCAGCGGAGCAATGACCCCAAACATGAAGTCAATGCCATTAAGAGCTATCTCCAGCGTGCAAGTGTACCTCGAAAAAGTGATGCTGATTTGAAGGCAAAGGGTAATCACACCAAATATTGATTTGTTTTGGATTTCTCTTCTGTTCATTTACTTTCCATTTTTGTGACCTGATAAAAATAAACTATTAAAACTTCTATTTCAGAAAGCATGCTTAATTTACAGAATTTTTCACATCTGCCTAAAACGTTTGCACAGTAGTGTATATATAGATTTTAAAACTTACATAAATACCGACGCAAAATGTATAACACATATCTGTCTAAACAGAAAGCAAATGCAAACACAGGGTATGTGGGAGCAGTTAGTCTCTCCTGGCCTGAAGGGGTGGGATTTATAGGTTGAACTGGATGGACTGGTGTTTTTCAACCTTACAAACTATGTAACTATGATAACAGGTTGCATATAATGGATTCTATTGGTATAAAAAGATTAAGAATATAAAGTACAGAGTGTAGCAATGCTCCAGTCTAGACTGTAAATACTGAAACGTGGATATTATAAGCATATATACTTACAATCAGGGGTATGTACACCCAGACATGAAGACAGCCATGGTACTATTATTATGGGAGCCCATTTATAAAGTTAACATATATTGAAATAAACATCCATAAAAGGGGTAATGTAAATCACTGAAGTGGGACAGAGTCCAAAATTCTAACATTTAAAAAAAGGCACCCTGCATAAAAAAGAGGCATAAAGAAAAACTATATACAAAAAAAATCCAGACAGAGTATGTAAAATATAAACTATATCCAAACAGCAAAGTTCGAAAAAGAAAGCCTGAAATGGAAAGTACCAAAGCAGCTTAACTGATGTACAAAGCCTCCAAGTGTCAGAGCCTCCAAGTGTCCCAACATACATCCGGTTAGAAACTAGATTATTTTAAAGATAAACCCTTATATACCCCCCATGGTCAGTTCTGGTTCTGGGTATGGAATTATGTCCAGTTACATAGTTACATAGTTTCATAGTTAGTCAGGTTGAAAAAAGCCACAAGTCCATCCAGTTCAACCATAAAAAAAAAATAAAAAAAAATAAAAAATATCATACAATCCAATATACCCAATTCTATACCCACAGTTGACCCAGAGGAAGGCAAAAAAAAAAAAAAAACAGCAGAGCATGCTCCAATTTGCTACAGCAGTGCAAACAAATTCTTCCTGATCCCCCAAGAGGAAATCGGATTTTCCCTGGATCAACTTTACCTATAAATGTTAGTACCCAGTTATATTATGTACATTTAGGAAAGTATCCACGCCTTTCTTAAAGCAATCTACTGAGCTGGCCAGAACCACCTCTGGAGGGAGTCTATTCCACATTTTCACAGCTCTTTCTGTGAAGAAAGCTTTCCGTATTTGGAGATGAAATCTCTTTCCACTAGACGTAAAGAGTGTCCCTGTGTCATCTGTTTTGACCGTAAAGAGAATAACTCAACACCAAGTTCACTATATGGACACCTTATATATTTGAACATGTTGATCATATCCCCCTTTATTCTCCTCTTCTCAAGAGTGAATGAATTCAGTTCCTCTAATCTTTCCTCATAGCTGAGAACCTCCATGCCTCTTATCAGTTTTGGTTGCCCTTCTCTGCACTTTCTCCAGTTCCTCGATATCCTTTTTGAGAACCGGTGCCCAAAACTGAATTGCATATTCCAGATGAGGTCTTACTAATGATTTGAACAGGGGCAAAATGATATCTCTCTCTCTGGAGTCAGTACCTCTCTTAATACTGGAAAGGACTTTGCTTGCTTTGGAAACCACAGCTTGGCATTGCATGTTATTATTGAGTTTATGATCTACCAAAACCTATCTCTAGTATGTATGATGCATGCATATTCTTAGCCCCCAACTGCATAACTTTACATTTCTCAACATTGAACCTCATCTGCCACATAGCCGCTCAATTAAACAGTGCATTGAGGTAAGCTTGTAAATTGGAGACATCCTGTAAGGACGTTATTCCATTGCATAGCTTGGTGTCATCTGCAAAGACAGAAATGTTACTTTTGATACCAGACCCAATATCATTTATAAAGATATTAAAAGGTAAGGGTCCCAACACTGAACCTTGGGGTACACCACTGATAACCTTAGATCATTCAGAGTAATAATAATTAACCACTAGTCTCTGAATTCTGTCTTTAGCCAGTTTTCTATCCATTTACAAACTGATATTTACACACTGATATTTACCTTACACATGAGCCGTGTGTGTGGAACTGTATCGAACGCTTTTGCAAAATCCAAGTATACCATGTCCACTTACCTCTTCATAAAAAGAAATCAGGTTTGTCTGACAACTTCTGTCTTGAGTCCATGCTGTCTGTTGCTTAAAATGTTTTTTTTTTCAGCAAGAACTCGTCTATGGGGTCTTTTATTTAATGCTCCAGTATCTTCTCGACTATAGAAGTTAAACTAACAGGTCTATAGTGTCAGAAACTATGAATCAGACTGAGACAGAAGTACAATTAAATCACACTTGTTTATTAATAAAAATAAAAAGGTAAATAGAAAAAGCGTAGTCAAAGCATAGCCAGAGTCCAGTAACCAGATAGAGTAGTCAGCCAGACCAGAGTTCAATAACCAGATCATGTAGTCAGCCAGGCCAGAAGTCAGGCATCCAAGTAGAGCAACAACAAGCAGGATAAGGAGCAAGAAGGGATGTCAGCCAGCCAGTCTTTAAACAAACCACAGGAGATGGTTTCTAGTGATGTGACCAAGGCGAAGGCAGAGGGGAAGTGAGCTGGATGGCTTTAAGTAGGCAGGTCAGACGAGCATCATCAAGAACAGCTGGTAACTGTGGAGAGAGAAGAGAGCTGGCAATTAGCTGACAGCTGAGCAACCAGCCCAGAGAAGGAGAAGAGAGAGAAGGAAGGAGAAGGAGAGAAGGAAGGGCTAAGCCAGCTCTGATATATAGTTACTTGGTAAATACTTTGATCCCTTCTTAAATATAGGCACCACGTTCACCCTGCGCCAATCCAGTGGTACTATTCCCGTCATTAATGAGTCCCTAAAAATTAGATACAATGGCTTTGAAATTACAGAGCTCAATACTTTTAGGATCTGTGGGTGGATGCCATCAGTTCCAGGTGCTTTATCCACCTTTATTCTGTCTCAATATTTCTGGACCATATCCCTTTTGAGCCATTGTGGATCATTCAGGGTTGTGTCAATACCACCCCCATTATGGACATGAGCTCCCCCATGCACTTTATTATACACAGAGCTGAAGAAAGTATTTAATAAATTAGCCCCCTCTTTGTCCCCAGTTCTGATTATCTATTATGAAACTGCATGGTGGAGCCAGAAGGAGGAAGTACATGCTCCTAAGTAATTATTATTTACTATCATTAAGTTTGTAAATGGATAGTGGGATGGGTTATGCCCTTTATAAGCTTACTGTTAACATCACAGTACCAGCACCGATGATGGCCCATAGGCTGACATGCATTGTATGGAACCAGGAGTGTGAGGTAGGACTCCATATCATATATTGTTCATTTGTATATGTTTTCAGAATTTTTTTAAATACATGTTTATTATGAGTTACTTTATGGAATATTTGTTCTGTGTACTCAAAACTCAGGAGCTACAGAGGGGAAAGAGTGATGATATGATTTTGATAAGAAGAAAGCAAAAGACTGAGAATTTGGACATAGCAGCTTGTCTGGCTTTTGTACATAAGCTCATCTTGTAGAGATCAATTCGGGATATCACCGTGATTTATCTACATTGCTTTAAAGACTGCTTACAATGCCTCTGTTTTTTGTTTAATGTTATGATAGTTGTGTATACCATTTTAAGGGTGCTCCTTAATATTTGGGTTGTTTCAGAAAGCACAGGTTTTGTTTTATTTTAAGGATAACAAGTTTTTTGCATACCAACCAACATGTTTTTAGAGTGTACTTAACAACCTAACAAAATGTATATGTTTAATATAAATATTTAATAAAAAGAAATTCCTAGAAATTATAGGAGCTACATAGTATAGCACATTTTAAATTGGCTTGTGAAATGTATTAGATTTACATTTATGGGTTTAAAATAAAAATAATGAATACCATTAGTAAATCAAAATTATTATTTATTTTCTGTTTTGTTTTACTCTTTGTACAGTATATATTGTATATTAACATTTTTTTAAATCATTTTAACTGTAGCGCTGTGAATACTCTGGTTATATGCCTGCCAGGAGCAGAAGCACAGAATTAAAGCTCCTCTGTTTTACAAAGTGTGAATCTGTGACTTCTATTAAAATGGAAATATTCAAAGCATGCAGACGTCTGTAACTGTCTGTTCCAAGGACATGTTAATGCATTTGAGAGGATATTATAGCTTAACACAGAAAAGAGGTCCTAGTGGCAAAATATAAGACTGCTTAACAGAATTACAGGAAGAACTGTTGCTCACATTGCTGTTACACTATCTAAGGAGGAGCTTTAGGATAGGAATGGAACATATATGCAAAGCTGCATATTTGGCATGAACAGCTATTCAATAATACTGCTTATTAGATAATATTTAGTATAGCCCTTTCAAAATGCCCTGACATTATGAAATAAAAAATAGTATTTTTTTTTAAATAGTACACATATAACAAAATGTAATAGATTTTAACGTTTTAGTTCGTACTTCTACAAAATTGTACTGTGCAGTCACATGGCTGCACTGTAATCCCCCTACCTCTGTTGCAGCAGCCCTGAGCTCATCTGCTGCTGCAACAGGTTGAAGCAGAGCATACTGCACATGTGTTGGTTTGTGAAAAGGGAGAACACTTGTTCCTCTGATGGCAGGGGAGCTTTAAATTGTGAAGGCATCTGGGGTAGGTTGGATTGATCAAAATGGTAGATTTTTTACCAGGATTTGGGGAAGCAGAGCTTGGCCTACAGGTATGGCATGTAAACTAAGCTCAATTTGTTATTTAATGATTTAGGATTACAGTGTTGAATAGAGAACAAAAATGCCTTAACAGATACATAGTGAATAAAAAGGGTCATACTGCAAAGGCACATGCAATATTGAGAGAGGTTTGGTAACAGGGCTTGAACAAGTTAGAGATATGAATTGATACCTCACTGCCCCGAGTTACAGAATAGGCAAAAATAAGAGCCCAATCACGCCGAACCTCACATTTATCAAAAAAAAGCTAAGGAAGGCAGTGAAAAAATACAGAGCAAGTAGAAAAGAGAGGACACTCAGACCCATTCCCAGGAGATGATAAGCTCCATTTTTTAAGCTGAACAATGTTTTATAATTATTAGGGCCTCTTGACTGCATGATGCATTTTTTGGAATGTAAACTAACCCTTTAAATACAAAAAATATAAAAACTTTTTTTCCCTACTAATTATTTTGTCAATGACAGTTGCCATTAAACCCAGATGTGTATATAAACCCCAAGCAGCTACAATGTACATTGAACAATGTTAAGCTCTCTGGATACAAATGTGGAAATATATATACCATAAATGTAGCACTTTAAACCAAACAAAACACACCACCTTTGTGATACAAAATGCATACACACAAAGAAATTGCACTTAGATTAAACAACTAAATGTGTTACATTAAATTGTGTTCAATTAAATTAAACACAAACATTTTAAGATTTTCATCTGCCATTAATAATACCTAATGTCACTCTTAATACTAATGTCATAAAATAAAGTCCTTCTTACTGTATATTCAGTGTTTCTTCATTTGTTATACATCCTCATATTAATCCCTTCAATCAGGTGCATCCTCTCCAGCTAACTGAAAACACACTCACTGTACCTTTTCTGTCAAAGTAAAGGCAAATGGTGCTTCTAAGACTTCTATGGCAATAATCCCTAAACTGGGATCTGCTTCAACTTTCTTTGCACTCTCCCAAGTGATAGATCAAATAGAGAGAAATAAGCTGCAAAATAGTGCAACAAAATGTGGTCCTATAAAAGGGCTAAAGTAGTGAATAAAAAATTCATACATGATATGTGTGCAACTGAACACTATAATTCCAGTATATACAGTATCTCACAAAAGTGAATACACCCCTCACATTTTTGTAAATATTTTTACATACCTGCTCCTCATTCACATCTGAAACCTTGTAACACTAAGGCCGCGTACACACGGGCGGACTGTTCGCCCAACTTTGTCCGCTGAACAGTGTTTCAGCGGACAGTCCGCCCGTGTGTGGGCTTTCAGCGGACAGTTTCAGCGGACAGTTTGACGGACAAAGTCTTTCGGAAATTCCGAAAAACTGTCCGCTGAAACTTTGTTTGAGCGAACAGTCCGCCCCTGTGTAGGCTACTTTCGAAATGAGCAAACTGTTCCCGCTCGGAGGAAAGTCTGCTCATTTCGAGCGCGTGTGAAGGTAGGCGGGGCCCGCGACGGAGACGTCGCGGGCTCCGCCGCCTGGAATGGACTTAAAGGGGAACCCCAACGCCGAAAAAAATCGGCGTGGGGGTCCCCCCAAAGTCCACAACAGACCCTTGTCCGAGCACGCTACCCGGCCGGCCAGGAAACGGGGGCGAGCGAGCGCGCCCCCCCTCCTGAGCCGTACCAGGCCGCGTGCCCTCAACATGGGGGGTGCCTTGGGGAAGGGGGGGCCGCGCGGCCCCCCCCACCCCAAAGCACCTTGTCCCCATGTTGATGAGGACAAGGGCCTCTTCCCGACAACCCTGGCCGTTGGTTGTCGGGGTCTGCAGGCGGGGGGCTTATCGGAATCCGGGAGCCCCCTTTAAGAAGGGGCCCCCGGATACCGGCCCCCCACCCTATGTGAATGAGTATGGGGTACAATGTACCCCTACTCATTCACCTGTAAAATAAAAGTACCCAAAAAAAAACACAACACACGAGAAAAAATATTTTATTGCACAGCTCCGGGGGTCTTCCGTCTTCGGGGGTCTTCTCGCCGGACTACTCCGCTATCTTCGTGTAGCTCTTTTGCTAGCGGAGGAGTCCGGCTTTCTTCCTCCCCGCCGCCGGCCTCTTCGGGGGTCTTGTCCCCCTCTTCGGTTCTTCTGCCGGGCCACCGCGCCTTCTTGTAGCTCTTTTGCAGGCGGTGGCCCGGTCTTCTGTCGCCGCTGTCGCCGTCGCCGCCTTCCGTTCTTCTTCTTCTTCTTGTTCTTCTTCTTCTTCTCCAGGAGATGTTGACACGACGCTCTCTCCGGCCGGAATGCCAGAGCCGCCCTGCGCTGCCACTTATATAGTGACAATGGGGCGGTGTCACATGGTATATGTCACATGGGTTGGTCACATGGGTTGATGTCACATGGTGACCCCGCCCCCTTACGATGTCATAGCCCCATGTGACATCAACCCATGTGACCAACCCATGTGACATATACCATGTGACACCGCCCCATTGTCACTATATAAGTGGCAGCGCAGGGCGGCTCTGGCATTCCGGCCGGAGAGAGCGTCGTGTCAACATCTCCTGGAGAAGAAGAAGAACAAGAAGAAGAAGAAGAACGGAAGGCGGCGACGGCGACAGCGGCGACAGAAGACCGGGCCACCGCCTGCAAAAGAGCTATAAGAAGGCGCGGTGGCCCGGCAGAAGAACGGAAGGCGGCGGCGACAGAAGACCGGGCCACCGCCTGCAAAAGAGCTACAAGAAGGCGCGGTGGCCCGGCAGAAGAACCGAAGAGGGGGACAAGACCCCCGAAGTCGGGAGAAGAGGCCGGCGGCGGGGAGGAAGAAAGCCGGACTCCTCCGCTAGCAAAAGAGCTACACGAAGATAGCGGAGGAGTCCGGCGAGAAGACCCCCGAAGACGGAAGACCCCCGGAGCTGTGCAATAAAATATTTTTTCTCGTGTGTTGTGTTTTTTTTTGGGTACTTTTATTTTACAGGTGAATGGGTAGGGGTAAATTGTACCCCATACTCATTCACATAGGGTGGGGGGCCGGTATCCGGGGGCCCCCTTCTTAAAGGGGGCTCCCGGATTCCGATAAGCCCCCCGCCCGCAGACCCCGACAACCAACGGCCAGGGTTGTCGGGAAGAGGCCCTTGTCCTCATCAACATGGGGACAAGGTGCTTTGGGGTGGGGGGGCCGCGCGGCCCCCCCTTCCCCAAGGCACCCCCCATGTTGAGGACACGCGGCCTGGTACGGCTCAGGAGGGGGGGCGCGCTCGCTCGCTCCCCCTTTCCTGGCCGGCCGGGTAGCGTGCTCGGACAAGGGTCTGTTGTGGACTTTGGGGGAACCCCCACGCCGATTTTTTTCGGCGTTGGGGTTCCCCTTTAAGTCCATTCCAGGCGGCGGTGCCCGCGACGTCTCCTTCGCGGGCCCCGCCTACCTGTACACTCGCTCGAAATGGGCAGACTTGCCTCCGCCTTACGTGGGCGAGTCCGTTCATTTCAAAAGTTGAGCGAACTGTTTGGCAAACAGTTCGCTGAAACAGTCCGCTCGTGTGTGGGCAAGTCCGCTCATGCAAATTTTGAGCGGACTGTTGCGGCAACTGTTTGACGAACAAAGTTTCAGCGAACAGTCCCCGCGTGTGTACGCGGCCTAAGGCCGCATACACACGGGCGGACTGTTCGCCCAACTTTGTCCGCTGAACAGTGTTTCAGCGGACAGTCCGCTCGTGTGTGGGCTTCAGCAGACTGTTTCAGCGGACAGTCTGACGAACAAAGTTTTTCGGAATTTCCGTAAGACAGTCCGCTGAAACTTGGTTTCAGCGGACAGTCCGCTCGTGTGTAGGCTTGTTCGACAAACTAAGTTTCGCGCATGCTCAGAAAGGATTTACACGGCGAAGATTGCATTGCAGTGTATTGGACGTCGAATTTCTTGTCCCGTCGTACGTGCCGTTCACGTCATCACGCACGCTTTCAGCGGACTGTTCGTTCATCGTGTGTGGTCAAGTCCGTTCATGCAAATTTTGAGCGGACTGTTTGTCGGATTGTTTGACGAACTAAGTTGGGCGAACAGTCCGCCCGTGTGTACGCGGCCTAAGGGGGTCACATGACACCGGGGAGGGGAAATTGCAAATTTGGGGGTACTCACTTTTGTTGCCAGCGGTTTACAGCGGTTTAGACATTAATGGCTGTGTGTTGAGTTATTTATTTTTTGTTATTTTGGGGGAACAGCAAATTTACACTGTTACAAGCTGTACACTCACTACTTTACATAATAGCAAAGTGTTATTTCTTCAGTGTTGTCACATGAAAAAATATAATAAAATATTTACAGAAATGTGAGGGGTGTACTCACTTCTGAGAGATACTGTATGCAGAGAACAACCAGAGCTTTCCAATTACCACATTTCACTTTTATTGTTTCACTGTAAGCATTATTAAAATCACTGCGCCTGAAAAAACAGCAGTTTTTAAAACTTTTGTTGCATTGATACATGTCCCCTGGGACAGGTCCCAGGTCCTCAAACACTTTTTATGACAATAACTTGGACATAAGCCTTTAAAATTACCACTTTTGATTATTCATGTTCATGCCCCACTTTAACGGTGTTTACGTGTTGTAACAAATTTTCTGCCTGTTCAAATGTTCTGCTGCAAACTGAACCGGGGGGGGGGGGGGGGGGGGTGTTCGGCTCATCCACAGTTGCAATGTATGGTCAATAACGTCAACCAGCAACCCAGACACCTTTATGTCTCTGTCAGCCAAGGAATCCCATGGCCAGCAGTAATTGGGGCCAGAAATGTACCATTGGATGTTAGGATGCCACCATTGGAATGCAAATACACACATAGAGGGAACATATATGTAAACAGTGAGACATGTGTGGTATCACTGTGAGTGAGGGAAATCATTCTTAGGCCATTATCCACAGTTATCTCTTAATGGCTTTTAAAGGGTCACCTATGGACAACTTTTGGCATTGTATGAAGTTATTAAAGGGGACATCCAGATTCTGACTAGCTCTTCCAGATCCCCACAAGGAAAAGGCCCTTGTTCTCATCAGCATGGGAACAAAGGTGCTCTGCTAAGCCCCCCCCCCCCCCCCCCCCCCCGGAAAGGCACCCTCCCAATGTTGGGAAGGTTCTGCCCAAAAATGAATGCCATTCCTTTGTCCTTGATGAGGATCTGGCATTGGATTTAAAGGTACCCCCACCCCAGTTAAAAAAAAGAACATATTTGGTCAGTGAAGTCACGGCCATTGCAGGTGATGAACGTGATCAATAGAATGACAAGAACAACAAAATATGGTAATGTCCACTTGCGGTACGCAGTTGTTGTTTTTTTTATCAGCTCAGTGGGCCTCATTCATCATGATTGAGGTGGATCAAGTCACTGGATGATATGACTGACAAATGATTTACATTTTTTTACTTTATTTTCAATAACTGGTTTTGTTCAACTGTGTGTGTGTTTTTTTTTTATCAAATTACTTTCTCATTGTGTCAATTGTTTTTTTTACTTGACCTTTGCTGTGAATGAATAACCAGTACCCCTTACCCAATCACATTGGAGGAGTTTCTGGAATCCCTCTTATTGTAAAGGGGGCTTCTAGTGATTCCTCCCTACAGACCCCCACAACCATCAATGCTCTGCTAGTATGATCAATTTGAGAGATTCCATGATGAATAAATGCATCTTTATGTACTTGTTGAGGACTCTCCTCATCTTCTATATGACACAAAATATCAGGGTATAGAAGCCTTTTTACTTTAAATTTAAGGTACAGACTGTACAGCCCCTTGTTGCAGAAAGTTTGTAAATAATGATGTAATGATTGAAGTTTTAGTTTGGAATGAGGAAGACAAATTGAAATATGACCTATGAATATTGGAGTTGACTTAAATTCCCAAATATGACTCTTAATGATTGTCTAAATATGCCTTGCATTCTAAATGCTCTTTTCCCAGATCAGGAAAAAAAAATTTGCCCATACATTCCCAGACTGGATCAGCAAACCAGGATTTTGTGGTTCTGTTGACTGTGTGGATTTAGGCTGCAAATGATTTAGAGAAGAGGCTTTAGTCCCCTTTCAACCCCTGTGAAAATATTTCCTTGGCCTATATGATCTTGCCTCTCTAATAATGATCACTGTCTTGGTTTCTTTCCATTGATGGGGTCTCTTGTTTCTGTACTTTCAGGTTGTGACGGGAGTCACACTGGGTGGGGGGCTTGTGAAACCTAGCTTGTCCAGCTCCCCCGACTCCTCTGATGTATAAGTTACCCTGTGTCTATTAGGGGCACAGGGTGAGCGAGAACCCCAGTCTGATCTGAACTAATCAGACTCACTGTACAACCACACTGGAATAATTTATATATATATATATATATATATATATATATATATATATTGTCTCTTTACTACATCATTTGAGGTGTGGCTGTATCCCATTGTTTTATTCGGTCTGTCTGCCTTGGGCGGAAAGTATAATGGGATGTATATGTGTATATGTATTAACTGTGAGGAGGGAGGGGGGAATTCCTCCAACAACTCTCCCTGCTGATAGAACAGTCTACTGAGCAGAAGTTTGAATACACCTGTGTATCTGTTACTAAATGTCTACACCACCCTGTGTCATTATACAAAGCAGGGAGGATTGAGTATCTTAGTGTATATATCTCTGTGTGCCTTTGTTCAAATAAACGGTTCTAGTTCCAGCTTTGCAGCCAAACGAGTCCTGCTTAGTTCTTGGTTGTAATATGCGGCTATAATATCTATTATCTATATTCATACTGGAGGAAGTGGTATATGATGGAAGCACTCAAGTGGAGTATGGGACATTCTGTCACACAGGTAACCTTCAATATTGTGACACTTAATTTGCTGCCAAAGAGATTTGTTCCATCCACAGAATCATATACCAGTTGTTTTTGGACTGTTCATCTTGCAAGGTTTACATCAGTATTAAACCCAAAAGCAAACATTCATCATATTGCAGCTTACCAATTCTTAGATGTGATGGGTGTATTCGTTTTCTTTTTTAGATGTTCTTTCTTCTATTTTCATCTGGTCAGAGGTGGCTCTAGGTTTCGTGAGGCCTTAGGCAAAACGTAGACATGAGGCCCTCTCACGCCTATAATTGGAAAAATAATTCAACCGATAAAAATGAATACTACATTGAAATGTACAGTGTACAACTAACTGATAGCAATCCATCCATGACCAGTCCTCAAAGATTCTAGCATGTTATTGGATCATATCACACCAGTGAGCGCATCCAGATGGCCCACCCCCCTTTCGCAGGCTGTGCTCGGCTCTCCCCTGGGAGTGTCTTGTCAGCAGATTGCCATTTGTGAGCGGCACATAGAGATAACTTTGACAGCATGAGGTGGCAGCATCATCCTTCTTCCCAATATTGGGCTCTCTCCTCCAGTGGCATAGCGTGGGTTGTCAGTGTTTGGGGCAAGGCAAGTAATTGGAGCTCCCTAACCGTGGACTTATAGCTCCGGTCTGGTCACATGATCCACTGTGTCAATCAGTATTGGCTGCAGGGGAGAGGAGAGAGCACTTGACAATCACTGGTAAAGCCTGGAGCAGTGACATCACCCACAGGTTCCCATGTCCCATCTGTTGTTGGTGGTTGTATGGTCACATACCTCTGAACCCCTAAACCATAGGTGCTCCATTATGCAAATCTTGACCAGCCACTGTTGATCGCTTGGGCCTGCACTCCACCTTACTGGTAAAGGAGGCCATCCATCAAAGTTATAAGCCAATAACAACAATTTGAAGCCTTACCACTTCCTCTGGATGGTCTAGATCTGTATATGATAGAGTTCTTGGGGAGTCAGGTCTTCTGAATTTTCCACCAGGTAGATAAGAGGAATGCAGCACCTATAGGGCCTTTTTCATGCCCTGAGATATTTGGAAGGCTTAAAGAGTAAGTTCACCATTTCACACAAAATTACATGCTGAACTAACTCCAAGTGTCCTGGCCACCCCTCTAGACCTCGCTGTTCATAGTGTCCATGAGGCCCCATGCTTCTGGTGTAGAGATCCATGGTCTTTACACAATACATGATCCTGGAGGAGGAGGGAGAGGGGGGAGAGGACAGAGAAAGGGGAGTAGAGGGGAAGGGGAAAGAGGACAGAGGGAGGGGAGGGAGAGAGGTCAGAGAAAGGGAGAAGGAGAGAGGGCAGAAAGGGGGAGAGAGGACTGGGATAAACAGAGAGAGCAAGGGGAGGGAGAGAGGACAGAGAAAGGGAGGGGGAAGAGGACAGAGAGTAGACAGAGGGGGAAGAGGAGAGAAGGAGGGAGGAGAAAAGACAGGGGGGCAGAGAGGGGGAGGGGAGGGAAAGAGAGAGGGTGGGGGAGAGAAGATAGAGAGGGGGGAGGTGAGAGTGAACAGAGGGAGGGGGAGAGG
The DNA here is from genome assembly GCF_037356315.1 of Lithobates pipiens. Lineage (NCBI taxonomy): Eukaryota > Metazoa > Chordata > Amphibia > Anura > Ranidae > Lithobates > Lithobates pipiens. The sequence continues at coordinate 310,972,073 of NW_027507758.1, read as the reverse complement.
ATAAAGAAAGTGGGGAGAGGAAAAAGTAGACAGAGGAAGGGGGTTAGAGAGAGGGTGGGGGGGATCAGAGCGGACAGATAGATGTGGAAGAGGATAGAGCGGGAGGAAGGAGATGAGAGAGGATACTGAGGGGGGAGGATATAGAGAGTGGGCAGAGGAAGGTGGGGTAGAGAGGGGGTGTGGGGGAGATCAGAGTGGACAGAGGGAGGTGGGAGAGGGGAAAGGGAGAGAGGGGGAGGAGCGAGAGAGGGGAGGAGAGAGAAAGAGGGGAGGAGAGAGAGAGAGGGGAGGAGAGAGAGAGGGGGAGAGAGGATAGAGGGAGGGAAGGGAGAGAGGATAGAGGGAGGGAAGGGAGAGAGGATAGAGGGAGGGAGGGAAGGGAGAGAGGATAGAGGGAGGAAGGGGAGGGAAAGAGGATAGAGGGAGGGAGGGAAGGGAGAGAGGATAGAGGGAGGGAGGGAGGGAGGGAGGGAGGGGAGAGAGGATAGAGGGAGGGAGGGGAGAGAGGATAGAGGGAGGGAGGGAGGGGAGAGAGGATAGAGGGAGGGAGGGAAGGGAGAAAGGATAGAGGGAGGGAGGGAGGGGAGAGAGGATAGTGGGAGGGAGGGGAGAGAGGATAGCAAGAGGGAGGGAGGGAAGGGAGAGAGGATAGAGGGAGGAAGGGAAGGGAAAGAGGATAGAGGGAGGGAGGGAAGGGAGAGAGGATAGAGGGAGGGAGGGAGGGAGGGAGGGGAGAGAGGATAGAGGGAGGGAGGGGAGAGAGGATAGAGGGAGGGAGGGAGGGGAGAGAGGATAGAGGGAGGGAGGGAAGGGAGAAAGGATAGAGGGAGGGAGGGAGGGGAGAGAGGATAGTGGGAGGGAGGGGAGAGAGGATAGCAGGAGGGAGGGGAGAGAGGATAGCGGGAGGGAGGGGAGAGAGGATAGAGGGAGGGAGGGGAGAGAGGATAGAGGGAGGGGAGAGAGGATAGAGGGAGGGAGGGGAGAGAGGATAGAGGGAGGGGAGAGAGGATATAGGGAGGGAGGGGAGAGAGGATATAGGGAGGGAGGGGAGAGAGAAGATCGTAGACAGAGGGAGGGGAGAGAGAAGATCGTAGACAGAGGGAGGGGGAGATGAGAGAGAGGGAGAAGGAAGGGTAGGGGGAGGGGAGGATAGCGTTGACAGAGGGAGGGGGGAGAGGATAGAGAGAGGGAGGGGGAGAGGATAGAGAGAGGGAGGGGGAGAGGATAGAGAGAGGGAGGGGGGAGAGGATAGAGAGAGGAAGGAGAGAGAGGGAGGGGGGATAGGATAGAGAGAGGAAGGAGAGAGGGGGAGGGGGAAGAGGATAGAGAGAGGGAGGATAGAGAAAGGGAGGGGGAGAGGATAAAGGGAGGGGGAGAGGATAGAGAGAGGGAGGAGAGAAAGGGAGGGGGAGAGGATAGAGAGAGGGAGGAGAGAAAGGGAGGGGGAGAGGATAGAGAGAGGGAAGAGAGAAAGGGAGGGGAGAGGATAGAGAGAGGGAGGAGAGAAAGGGAGGGTGAGAGGATAAAGGGAGGGGGAGAGGATAGAGAGAGGGAGGAGAGAAAGGGAGAGGGAGAGGATAGAGAGAGGGAGGAGAGAAAGGGAGGGGAGATGATAGAGAGAGGGAGGAGAGAGAGGGAGGAGAGAAAGGGAGGGGGAGAGGATAAAGGGAGGGGAGAGGATAAAGGGAGGGTGAGGAGAGAAAGGGAGGGGGAGAGGATAGAGAGAGGGAGGAGAGAAAGGGTGGGCGAGAGGATAGAGAGAGGGAGGAGAGAAAGGGAGGGGGAGATGATAGAGAGAGGGAGGAGAGAAAGGGAGGGGGGAGAGGATAGAGGGAGGGGGAGAGAGAGGAGAGGGGGGGAAGAGAGGAGAGAGGGGGGAGAGGATAGAGGGAGGGGGAGAGGATAGAGGCAGGGGGAAGAGGATAGAGGGAGGGGGAAGAGGATAGAGGGAGGAGAGAGAAGGAGGGGGAGAGGATAGAGAGAGGGAGGAGAGAGAGAGGGGGAGGGAATAGAGAAGAGGGAGGAGAGAGAAGGGGGAGAGGATAGAGAGAGGGAGGAGAGAGAGAGAGGGGGGGGGATAGAGAAGAGGGAGGAGAGAGAGAGAAGGAGGGGGAGAGGATAGAGAGAGGGAGGAGAGAGAGGAGGGGGGAGAGGATAGAGAGTAGGGAAGAGAGAGAAGGGGGAGAGGATAGAGAGAGGGAGGAGAGAGAGAGAGGGGGAGATGATAGAGAGAGGGAGGAGAGAGAGGGAGGAGAGAAAGGGAGGGGGAGAGGATAAAGGGAGGGGAGAGGATAAAGGGAGGGTGAGGAGAGAAAGGGAGGGGGAGAGGATAAAGGGAGGGTGAGGAGAGAAAGGGAGGGGGAGAGGATAGAGAGAGGGAGGAGAGAAAGGGTGGGCGAGAGGATAGAGAGAGGGAGGAGAGAAAGGGAGGGGGAGATGATAGAGAGAGGGAGGAGAGAAAGGGAGGGGGGAGAGGATAGAGGGAGGGGGAGAGAGAGGAGAGGGGGGGAAGAGAGGAGAGAGGGGGGAGAGGATAGAGGGAGGGGGAGAGGATAGAGGCAGGGGGAAGAGGATAGAGGGAGGGGAAGAGGATAGAGGGAGGAGAGAGAAGGAGGGGGAGAGGATAGAGAGAGGGAGGAGAGAGAGAGGGGGAGGGAATAGAGAAGAGGGAGGAGAGAGAAGGGGGAGAGGATAGAGAGAGGGAGGAGAGAGAGAGAGGGGGGGGGGATAGAGAAGAGGGAGGAGAGAGAGAGAAGGAGGGGGAGAGGATAGAGAGAGGGAGGAGAGAGAGGAGGGGGGAGAGGATAGAGAGTAGGGAAGAGAGAGAAGGGGGAGAGGATAGAGAGAGGGAGGAGAGAGAGAGAGGGGGAGGGGATAGAGAAGAGGGAGGAGAGAAAGATAAGGAGGGGGAGAGTATAGAGAGAGGAGGGGGGAGAGGATAGAGAGGAGGGAAGAGAGAGAGAGAGAGAGGGGGGAAGGGGGTAGAGGAGAGAGAGGGAAGGGGGAGAGAAGAGTGTAGACAGAGGGAGGGGGAGATGATAGAGAGGGAGAAGGAGAGGATAGGGGCAGTGGAGGATGGCATTGACAGAGGGAAGGGATAGAGGATAGAGAGAGGGAGGAGAGAGAGGGAGAAGGAGAGGATGGGGGAGGGGGGATAGCGTTGACAGAGGGAGGAGAGAGAGAAGGAGGGGGGAGTGTAGTGTGTTGGCGTCTGTAGGAGTTAGTGGGTGTTCTCTGTGTACCTTCAACACAGTATACACCGTTCATTATCGGCTGATTTTGCGTTCTTGCTCTTCTGTAATTGAGGTAGAGAGAGGGAGGGGGGAGATGATATAGAGAGGGGGCGGAGAGAGAGAGAGAGCGAGAGAGAGAGAAAGAGGGGGAGAGGATAGAGAGAGGGAGGAGAGAAAGGGAGGGGGAGAGAGAGGATAGAGGGGGGAGAGAGAGGGGGGAGAGGATAGAGGGAGGGGGAGAGAGAGGAGAGAGGGGGGAGAGAGAGGAGAGATGGGAGAGAGGATAGAGGGAGGGGGAAGAGGATAGAGGGAGGAGATAGAAGGAGGGGGAGAGGATAGAGAGAGGGGGAGAGGATAGAGAGAGGGGGAGAGGATAGAGAGAGGGAGGAGAGAGAGAGAGGGGGAGGAGAGAGGAGGGGGAGAGGATAGAGAGAGGGAGGAGAGAGAGAGAGGGGGATGGGATAGAGAAGAGGGAGGAGAGAGAGAGAAGGAGGGGGAGAGGATAGAGAGAGGGAGGAGAGAGAGAAGGAGAGGGGAGAGGATAGAGAGGAGGGAAGAGAGAGAGAGAGAGAGAGAGAGAGGAAGGGGGTAGAGGAGAGAGAGGGAAGGGGGAGAGAAGAGTGTAGACAGTGGGAGGGGGAGATGATAGAGAGGGAGGAAGAGAGGATAGGGGGAGGGGAGGATGGCATTGACAGAGGGAAGGGATAGAGGATAGAGAGAGGGAGGAGAGAGAGGGAGAAGGAGAGGATAGGGGGAGGGGGGATAGCGTTGACAGAGGGAGGAGAGAGAGAAGGAGGGGGGAGTGTAGTGTGTTGGCGTCTGTAGGAGTTAGTGGGTGTTCTCTGTGTACCTTCAACACAGTATACACCGTTCATTATCGGCTGATTTTGCGTTCTTGCTCTTCTGTAATTGAGGTAGAGAGAGGGAGGGGGGAGATGATATAGAGAGGGGGCGGAGAGAGAGAGAGAGAGAGAGAGAGAGAAAGAGGGGGAGAGGATAGAGAGAGGGAGGAGAGAAAGGGAGGGGGAGAGAGAGGATAGAGGGGGGAGAGAGAGGGGGGAGAGGATAGAGGGAGGGGGAGAGAGAGGAGAGAGGGGGGAGAGAGAGGAGAGATGGGGGAGAGGATAGAGGGAGGGGGAGGATAGAGGGAGGGGGAAGAGGATAGAGGGAGGAGATAGAAGGAGGAGGAGAGGATAGAGAGAGGGGGAGAGGATAGAGAGAGGGAGGAGAGAGAGAGAGGGGATGGAGAGAGGAGGGGGAGAGGATAGAGAGAGGGAGGAGAGAGAGAGAGAGAGGGGGAGGGGATAGAGAAGAGGGAGGAGAGAGAGAGAAGGAGGGGGAGAGGATAGGAAGAGGGAGGAGAGAGAGAAGGAGAGGGGAGAGGATAGGGAGGAGGGAAGAGAGAGAGCGAGAGAGAGAGGAAGGGGGTAGAGGAGAGAGAGGGAAGGGGGAGAGAAGAGTGTAGACAGTGGGAGGGGGAGATGATAGAGAGGGAGAAAGAGAGGATGGGGGAGGGGAGGATGGCATTGACAGAGGGAAGGGATAGAGGATAGAGAGAGGGAGGAGAGAGAGGGAGAAGGAGAGGATAGGGGGAGGGGGATAGCGTTGACAGAGGGAGGAGAGAGAGAAGGAGGGGGAGTGTAGTGTGTTTGCGTCTGTAGGAGTTAGTGGGTGTTCTCTGTGTACCTTCAACACAGTATACACCGTTCATTATCGGCTGATTTTGCGTTCTTGCTTTTCTGTAATTGAGGTAGAGAGAGGGAGGGGGGAGATGATATAGAGAGGGAGGGGAGAGAGAGAGAGAAAGAGGGGGAGAGGATAGAGAGAGGGAGGGGGAGAGAGAGGAGAGAGGGGGAGAGGATAGAGAGAGAGGAGGGGGGAGGATAGAGAGGAGAGAGAGGAGGAGGGGGGAGGATAGAGAGGAGAGAGAGGAGGAGGGGGGAAGATAGAGAGGAGAGAGAGGAGGAGGGGGGAGAGGATAGAGAGGAGAGGGAGGAGGAGGGGGGAGAGGATAGAGAGAGGGAGGAGAGAGAAGGAGGGGGAGAGGATAGAGAGAGGGAGGAGAGAGGAGGGGGAGAGGATAGAGAGAGAGAGAGGAGGGGGAGAGAGAGAGAAGGAGGGGGAGAGGATAGAGAGGAAGGAGAGAGAAGGAGGGGGAGAGAATATAGAGAGAGAGAGAGAGGGAGGAGAGAGAGGGAGGGGGAGAATAGCCTGGGCAGTAGGAGGGGGAGAGGAGAGAGTGGACAGAAGGATGTAGGTAGAGAGGATGGGGCAAGTAAGGAGAGAAGAGAAAGAAAGGGGGTGAAGAAAATAATGGGGGGATGGAAGGGGGAGATAGGAAGGTTAGAGGGCAGAGGGAAGGGGCAGAGGAGGGGTAGAAGGAGGAGGGGGGCTGACATGTGGTAATTGGGATATGTGGAAACAGTATATATCAGGGTGTTCAGGGCTCATACTCACTCCTCAGTCCTCATACTGCAAAGCCATCCAGACACGTTATACTGAGAGTGGGACTGATACACTATGCTTCCCCCTCCAGCCTCACACTAAGTTAGTTGCTCCACAGTCATGCTGGACATTGTAGTCCCACTCCCACAGACTCCCCTCCACAATGGGGCACACCGATTCAGCCCAGCCTCCGCCTCTATCACACACAGCTGAGCCCTCCACTCAGCATGTAACTCTTCCAAGGCTGCTCCTGAGTCCTGCTACACCCGTCCTGTTCTCCTAGTGGTACATCCCTCACTGCCCCTTGCAAGTAATGGGCATAAGACGGCTGTTGCTTTAATGACATAGCAGAGCTTTTGCAACTGTGGTTCGCCAGTTTGTCCAATGATGTTTTTGACTCTAGCTGAGCTCCCAGCACCCTCACTGTGACTGTGGATGTTCAGATGTATCAGACTGGTCAAGGTAAACTTACAGCGTGCATATACCTATAAGACAGTCACACAAGCACTCGATGTGATATGTGAAGCTGAGATGACTCCGCTTGACAGGAGACTTTATCAGATAATGGGGCAGCCCACTGCAGCGATCTCACATGTTCAGTGCTGTCAGTAATGTTGTTGTTGCGGCTCCCGTGGTTGGCTGGAACATTGGACCCAGGGACAACGCAGGTTCACCGGCTGCCCACGCTACTCCAGTGCTCTCCCTCCTCCAGTAGGCAAATTAGGCGGACTGCGAGGCCCCTTTAAGCGCGAGGCCTCAGGCGACTGCCTAATTTGCCTAATTAAAGAGCCGCCTCTGCATCTGGTGACCCAGCCAGCAAGTCTGTTGTTTTTCAGAAGCTCAAGCTCGCCGCCAGAATATATCAGTTTACATGGATGAGACAAAACAAAAATGATCAGCTTTTATTTATTCATGCAAACATTTTATTCAAAAAGGAAAAAAAAAACTGTTTACTATAACTGATTAACTGGCTTCAATTTGTTCATTATTAAATCTGTTGGTACATCCAACACTACCATCACCCCCGGACTAACATTGCTGTGCCTCTTATTCTCATTCCTCCAGTTGTGTCTCACTATTACAGAACTTGTGTTACTGGTCACAAATCTCCAGGTGTAAACAGAGGGGAAAAAAAGGCCAAAAAAAGGAAAAACGGATGCAGCCACCACATCTCATGATAGGTAAGCTGTAATATAGAGCTCAACATTTCTAGTCAGGATGAGCTACTAGCCAGGCCTTAAGGGTTACTCGCCACCAGTTGCCTCACCCAATCCCTACCCTGCTCTGCCCCTAATTCTGGCCCTTAAACACGCCCTCATAAATTATCTCATGAAATGACACTTATGGAGAATTAAGTTATGGAGAGTTAATGGAGAATTAAGCTACAAAAATTGTATGGACAATTAAGCTACAAAATAAATATTAACAACTTTATCAGTGCAGCCTCACCAGTGCCCATTAATGCAGCCTCACCTGTGCCAATCAATGCAGCCTCATTAGTGGCCATCAATGCAGTGTGACCTGTGCCCATCATTGCAGCGTGACCTGTGCCCACTAATGCAGCCTAATCACAGGGTACAGACGGGTTGTGATTGGGCCTATCTGTGCCATGTATTCACTCTGACCAATCACAGCGAGAAACACAAATGTACACAATGAATGTCATAAATGGAAGCCATCCATTGTGTAAAATTGTCATGTGATCTGGTGTGATTGGTCACAGCGATCACATGGTACCAGCAGCAGGCTGGTATAGTGATATCTCATTGGCGGTGTTCAGTGGATACACCGGGTGACAGATTGTGCTGCAGCATTGCATGTGGGGCCTGCAAGAGGCGTGTACTGGGGAGGACATCATATGGCCTCCACCCAGAACAAGAGAGCTCCCACCTGGCAGTCATTTGTCTATAGGCCAGGCAGGAAGCAGTTAAAGGTCACTGCATCATCCATTGATAGGGTTTCATGTCACACTAAATGCATGATTGCTGCGTGTACAGGTGGATTTCTCTCAAAAGGACATATTTCTTCCTCCCTGAAGAGGTATAATTCAGAAAAACAATTATTAATGGATGACTTTTTCTTACACTCTTTTTTTTTTTTTTTAAGTTTTATTTATTGCTTTTTAACATAACAAATAAACAAAGGCCCAATGGGCCACACAAAACAGACAAAACTATTTACATTTCTTCAGCATTGACTCCCTCCTCTTCTTTCTAGACTCACACTCACAGTGAAAAGATCAAAATTATGACAATAATAATGATAAGACCCCTTTTTCTCAAGAACCGGCAATGGCACGTTCAAATATGTCAAACAGTTACATTCATGTTACATCTTGCTACATGTGCATTCTATTAGGAACCACTCAATCTGCCACCGTAGTTTCACTATTCATCCAACTGCCCCATACTTTGTCAAATTTCTCTGGAATGCCCCTGCTGATGTATGTAGCCTTGTATAAAGGTGCCACCCTATTGACCACACCCTTCCACGCTGATACAGATGGAGGATTGGGCTTTTTCCATGATAACACTATAATTTTCCTAGCGTAATAAATGAGGATTGTTAGCAAAGTATGAGTTACTCTGTTTGGAGTTAGATCAGGCATGTCCAAAGTCCGGCCCAGGGGCCAATCGCTGCCAGCGGCCCAGTTTTGAATGGCCTGCCTGGCTATCTAAACCAGCCTCTCTTAACCAGTGTGCCGTGGGATCAGGGCTGTCAGATGAACCCTGGTGCTATGAGAAGCTCCGTCAGCTTCAAAAGTAAAGTGCAGGGGAGTTTGCTGTGCTCTCTGCTACCCCCTACAGTGCAGTACCTGGCTGAATGAGGAAGCTGGAAAGGTAGAGTACTGTGCTACAAGCTAGATTAGTTTTAAAAGGGCTTTATTCATGTGTCTGTGCATGTGTGTCTGTATGTGTGTGTGTGTGTGCATGTGTCTGTATGTGTGCGTGTGCATGTGTCTGTATGTGTATGCATGTGTGTGCATGCATCTGTATGTATGTGTGTGCATGTGTCTGTATGTGTGTGCGTGTGTCTGTGTTTGTCTGTATGTATGTGTCTGTATGTGTGTGCATGTGTCTGTATGTATGTGTATGCATGTGTCTGTATGTGTGTACATGTGTCTGTATATATGTCTGTATGTATGTGTATGCATGTGTCTGTATGTGTGTGCGTGTGTATGTGTCTGTGTGTATGTATGTCTGTACGTGTGTGCATGTGTCTGTATGTATGTCTGTATGTATGTGTGCATGTGTGCATGTGTCTGCATGTATGTGTGTCTGTATGTGTGTGTGTGTGTGTCTGTATGTGTGTGCATGTGTTTGTATGTATGTGTATGTATGTCTATGTATGTATCTGTATGCATGTGCATGTGTCTGTATGTATGTGTCTGTATGTGTATGTATGTGTCTGTATGCATATGCATGTGTCTGCATGTGTCTGTATGTGTATGCATGTGTCTGTATGTATGTGCATGTGTCTGTATATATGTATGTATGTATGTATGCGTATGCATGTGTCTGTATGTGTGTGTGTGTGTGCATGTGTCTGTATGTATGTGTGTGTATGCATGTGCCTTTATGTGTGTGCGTGTGCATGTATCTGTATGTGTGTGCATGTGTCTCTATGTATGTGTATGCATGTGTCTGTATGTATTTGTATGCATGTGTCTGTGTGTGCATGTGTCTGTATGTATGTCTGTATGTATGTGTATGCATGTGTTTGTATGTGTGTGCATGTGCCTGTATGTATGTCTGTATGTATGTGTGCTCATGTGTCTGTATGTGTGTGTGCATGTGTCTGTATGTATGTATGTGTGTGCATGTGTATGTATGTATGTCTATATGTATGTGTATGCATGTATATGCGTGTATTTGTCTGTATGTGTGTGTGCATGTGTCTGTGTGTATGTATGTGTGTATGTTACTTTTAATCCGGACCCCCCCATTCCTATACCATCAGAACTGCTGTTGTAGGGCTTGTGTGTGATAGCAGCCAGGAGTGCTGCTCCTCTTAAAAGCAATCTATGCACAGATCGCTTTTCAGAGGCATTTGAAAGGCGGTAGAGAGGCATTATGTTGCCTCCTCATCACCTGTTTTAAGCCCGTAAATGCAGCATCACTATACCGCAAATGTGCAATCCATGCAGTTGCGGGATAGTTGAAGTGCAGGCCCATTCACCCTGGGCATACCTCCAGCTGCAGCCACAGCATGTGCACATTCCCAGCTGCTCCCTCTGCAGCTAAAGGGGGAGAAGTTGAGGGTGGTAAAAACACCTTAACCATTTGGTTTTACTGCCCCCTCCAACCTGACATGTGAACAAGCCCTTGGTTCACATCTGTGTGGCTGCGTGCTGCGTGTAGGGCAGTCCATTCATTTCAATGGGCTTCCCTACCAACAAAAATGCAGGGAAAGAAGTCCCCACACTTTTTTTTTTAACTGCACTGCACCAAAAGCACCCCATGTTTTCCAATGTGTGGGGTACCATTAAGAATTAACAGTACCCCTAAAGGGCAGAGCATTTGCCTGTGTGTCAGGATCGAGGGTAACAAAGGCAAGAGAATTGGGTCAGGGTACTCACAAAGGTGTGTTAATTTGGGATTCTTCCAAAGTGGTGTGTAAGGAGAAATCTCGAAGGCGCTACCCCTCTTGGCCACTGCTACCCATGCCCTACTGGTTGACCTCCTCAATACCCCCGATGGGAAGAATGACAATCAGAACAGTGGGGTTTTCCCAGGGAGGAACAGAACGTAGAAAGACCAATAGAACCCAGAGAGGAAAGAGAGGTGGACGGAGATCAAAAAGCAAAACGAAAAAGGGAATAAATGGGGAGGGAATTTTCAATCTCAGTAGTGTCATTCTTACTGAGGCTGAGATTTCCGTTTTAGATAAAGGGCTAAAATATGCCCCCCCCTAAGGCTCTTAATAAATTCGAAACGTATATGGATATACAAAAATACACCAGGAAATTGAACGTTAAAAGGTACATGTTGTCCAATACACAGGAGAGGAATGCGATTAGCCAGACTGATATTAAACATTCTGGTTTAAGTAACGCATCCCTCTTCAACCCCCCAGGTGGTCTATCTGCATCTATCAGGGTCTTTAGGGACGTTGTCCTTAGGGATCTTGAATGTCTAAAAATCAAAGAGACAAAGAGGGCAAGGGAATTACAATTGGGTCTCAATCAACTTTGTAACCAGAAAAATCTGGTTATTAGACCTGCGGACAAGGGAGGGGGGATCGTGATATTAAATAAGGAGGACTATTTAGGTGAACTTAATAGAATAGTCGGAGATACTGATACATATATTCCATTACCCGGTGATCCAAGATTTAAATATAAAAAGGAACTAGAGGATATTGTCAAGCGAGGCTTTGAGACGGGTATTGTAAATAAAAAGGAGAAGTCCTTTTTAGTCCCTGTCTCTTCTAGGATACCCGTCATGTACTACCTGCCCAAGATACACAAAGATCCGGTTCACCCACCGGGTAGACCCATTATTAGTGGTATCGACTCATTAACGTCGAGAGCAGGGAAATACATAGACGGGTTCCTACAACCTCTAGTTAAACTTCTACCTGCTTACATTAAGGATACACGTCATACTATTAATATGCTTAAAAACTGTCAATACCAGGAGGGTGTTTGGATGGTCACAGCGGATGTGACATCCTTGTATACAGTGATCCCACATGACTGGGGCCTTTGGTCAGTAAAGTATTTTTTGGATAAAAACTCAGGTTTGGTGGACAAACAAAAGGATTTCATTATGGAACTCCTAGAATATGCCACTATGCATAACTTTTTTTGGCATGCGGGAGGTTTCTTTCTCCAGAAGAGGGGAGTGGCCATGGGGGCTAAATTTGCCCCCAGCTTGGCGAACCTCTTTATGGGGAAATGGGAGGAGGACATCATCTATTTGAATAAAAGACCTGAATTGGCCCTCTGGGCTAGGTATATAGATGACGTCCTCCTCCTATGGAAAGGCTCTTTTGAGTCACTTGAGGAGTTTATGATGGAACTTAATAGGAATGATAGAGGGATAGAATTTAAGTATGAAGCGAGTCAACACACTATTAATTTTCTGGATCTGAAAATCTGGAATGAGGGAGATGACCTACTGACAGCCACGTTTTTCAAGGACACTGATCGCAACGCATTTATCCCACGTGACAGTTGCCACCATAAAGCGTGGCTACAGTCCGTTCCGAAAAGCCAGTTCATTAGAATGAGGCATAACTGCTCCCGGGAGGAAGATTTTGATATACAGGCCGGGGTCCTTGTAGAGAGATTATTGGCCAAAGGCTATGAAGAACGAGACTTAAAAGAAAAATTGAGGCAGGTACGAGAGATTGACCGTAGCCTCTTACTTAAAGAGAGAACTGAGGTGGAGGGGAATAGTATTAACAACAATTTCCAGTGCCCATTTGTTACTGGATTCTCTCAACAACACTTTTCGGTCAAGAAAATTGTGCGTAAGCACTGGCATATAATTAAAAATGACCAAATTCTGGGTTCATTTCTCCCAGAGAGACCACAGGTGGTGTTTAGGGGTGTGCCATCTATTAGACAAAAAATCGCACCTAATGTGTGCGACCCCCCGACAATTAAACCTATGTTCTTTCAGAATCTGATAGGGTTTTTTAAATGTAACAAATGCTGTGTGTGGTCCATTAATAATATAAAGGTAAAGAAAACAACAGAATTTTGTTCAGGAAGTACTAAACAAATCTTCCCTATTAAAACATTTATAACCTGCTCTACAGAGGGTGTGGTATATCTCCTAACCTGTCCCTGTGGGCTCCACTATGTGGGTCGCACATTACGTCCCCTTCAGGTGAGGTTGGGCGAACATTTGGGCAACATTAGAAGGGGTTTTAAAGGGCACCCGGTTTCAAAACATTACTTGGAAGTACACGATCGTGACCCTAGGGGAACATCCCTCCTGGAAATCGATAAATTACAGCTACCTTGGAGGGGAGGTCCTAAAAAGAGGGCAATTTCAAAACTCGAAATGAGTTGGATATATAAAATTAAGAGCCTTAAGCCTTTTGGACTCAATGTGGATATAGAAATTAATGCTTTTATAGATAATGCATGAGGGGTAGGAATTATAATTGATATATAACATAGATAGGGTACGCCTTATAGGTATTTTTCATTTTATTTTATTTTTTTCATTTATAACTTTTTGGGTCTTTTTTCATTTTTTGAACTAAATGGGGACGGACCACTTCCTTTTATTTAGATTTTATTTAGAAAAATGATTTCATAAATATGAACTGGACACCGTGGGCCATTCGAATAGGAGTAGTTGTATACTCTTCGATAAGTGCTTTTTGGTTAGAGGTGTGCAGTTCATGTGTAGGTTCAATGCATACGAAAATAGAACTCGAGCTTAGGTTTTGTTCTAGACCTATACCGCGTTTGGTCTCCACGAAAATGGAGACCGGGGCGGGACCAATGGCTTGAAAGATGTGGGATTCGATTCATTTCTATATCCTTCAAGAAAAAATTAGTCGTTCGGAAGTGAGGTTTGGTTTAGCCGGAATGCTGACCTCCACCTCTTTCGAATGTAATCGAGGTTTGTTTTAATCTTAATACTTCGTTGCGGACCTGGACCGTGTTTCTGGTCTCCATTAAAATGGCGACCTGGGCGGGACCAATGGTTTGTAAAACGAGGGATTCGTTGTATAGCCTTCGAGAAAATGGTTACCGTCCGGAAGTGAGGCTTGGTTCGGCCGGAATGCCGACCCTCCCCTCTTTCGAACGCAATCGAGGCTTGGTTTAATCGTAATGCTATTTAGACGTGATGGATCAGCATATCACCTGTGCCCCAGGAGGATGTAAGTTTTTACGAAACATGTCGGGCTGTTTGTGCTGATACCACCACGCTTAGAATATTCCCTAGCACGGGTGTATATTTGTTTTTATTTTTAACCGGTTTTTTATGCATATATATATTTTTTTCATGTATTAGAGTTAGTCCGATTCGGTCGTACCTTTTGGTCTATTGTATACTATAAATTTTCTCTAGAATCAGACCTATTCGGTCATTGGTCTGCTGTATGTTCAAAAAGGATTTTTTTAATAAAATTGTCGCTTGTCAAACGGTACTTTCACGATCGGAGTCCTTTTTTGTTTTCCCCTTCCTTCTATTTGTGGCCGAGAGGCCCGAGTAGTTTGTATCTTACCACAGGTTTGCTTATTGTAAAACCCTGATATCGGAGGATTCGCTGGGGAGCTATAAACAAAACTCCAGACGCACAGAGAGATCGGATTACCACTGTCTACGGTGTTCGAGAAGGGAAGGAGGACGTATGGAATTGTCGTAACCTATGTCGATCACTTCCGAAGGATCCACATTTATCTATACGTTTAGTACCATAACGGAACGGATTACACGCAAAAGAACCCCGCAGAGGGCTGTCTGCTTGCGCTAACGACTCCATTGACTGGGAGTCCAACCATTGTGGTAAGGGTCAAACTTTTTTCAACTTTGGATTTGTAAGAAGATTACACTGAATTCGTAAAAAGGATTGGTTTTTCTATTCATTGGTTTTTCGTGGAAACAGAGAGTCCCTTATTACAAAAATACTCCTTTTTTCTTCATTGAACTCTACACAGGATATTTTTATTTCAATAATTTGTATTGGACTTTTTATTTTCATTTTTCATGTGACTTTAGCGCAACTTTATATATAATTTGTTTGAATTCCTTTATATCTTGATATTAGATGGTTGTAGTTGCAGCTTTTAGGTTTACCCCAAGTGCGATATTTTTCTTTTGTTTTATACTACTGGTTGAACGCATGGATATCGTGAGCCCATATGGAGCCCTGAAAGTCAAGCTACCCATCCCCTGTACCTCCTCAGAGGCCCGCAAGGCCACAGCCAAGGGTTCAATCATGATAGAGAAAAGACTCGGGGACAACGGGCATCCTTGGCGAGTGCCCCTATGTACTGGAAAAAATTCAGATAACATATTGTTTAGCTTTATGGCTGCTGTGGGGCAATGATATAGAATGTCGATCCACTTCCAAAACCGAGAAACGAAACCGAATGTCTCCAATATCACCCTCATGTAATTCCAGTCCATGGAATCAAAGGCCTTTTCCAGATGTAGAAAGACCAGTATCCCACCGCTGGAAATATATGAGTCTAACTGAGTGTGAGTGAAGACCCTGCGCAGATTAATGTCCGTGGCCTTTTTGGGCATAAAACCTATTTAGTCAGGAGAAATACATTAACATGCTGCAGGACCAACATAAGTCTGGTAGCTAACATTTTGGTCAGTATTTTGAAGTCCATATTTAATAAAGAGATGGGCCTATATGATGAACACTGCAGTGGGTCTTAGCCGGCTTAGCCAATAATACAATATACAATATGAGCTTCATAAAAGGAGGGGGGAGGTTTCCCTTCTGAAAACATTCCATATATAATTTCAGTAGTCTGGGTGCCAGGGTCTCCGAGTATTGGCGGTACCACTGAATTGGCAGGCCATCTGGTCCAGGAGTCTTACCACTAGGAAAGGACCCTATTGCAGATGCTACTTCCTCTTCCCTGAACGCGGCATTCCAGAAAATTTCTAGATTCCTCTTGCAGTTCATGTAACTGAAGGGTCACCAATGTGTTCCTGAGGTCACCTGTGCCATAGGGATCTAGGATCTATGGGGGAGTACAGAGACCTATAGAAGGACACAAAACTCTCATACTATGTCCACCCTGTCTCTAAACGGTTGTCCGGGCGGGAACAGTATGCAGGGCACTACCAACGGGGACGTGTCCCCTGCCATCAGACGAGCTAAGAGTTTGCCATTTTTATAACGCGCTGCACTCCCTTGCAGATGACAAGTAGTCACGTTCTGAAAATGGAGAGCTACATTTCTCCTTGCGAACTGCTTTCTTCCACTCTTTAACAATTATATGATTCGTTTATTTTATTTGTTGAAAATGGCTTGTTTTTCTTGAAAAAATACATGTTACTCTTTGCAGGAGCAGGATCTGTATCAGGCCATTCCATAACTTGTTTTACAGTTGTAGGCATGTACTAGAGAAGAATCAAAGAATAATTTTGTGAACTCCTTTGAATCATCTTTTGAGTCTGATGGAGTTTGTCACCTTCATTGCAACCCCTGAAAGGTTAAGGAGCCCATAGATGAGTCAGTTCTGTTTTGCTCAACCAACGTATTGAACAAAAGAAACTGCCGTATTCTGAGATTGGGGAGGCTTCCCATCAGAATAAAGTGATCAGAATGGCAGGCTATAGCCTGTAGCAATGATTGAGCAAAGAAAAAAATCCAACAAGTCAATTGTACAGAAGTCGATTGCTAAATGAAATTCTGTACATCCTCCCTGCCCATACATAGATTCAAATTCAGCCTGTCTCTGCTGAACTGACCACATTTTTAATCCATGTATGGTTAGCCTTAGGGAGGAGAAAGGTAAAGGAATTAAGGCCAATAGCTGAAATCAATATAAGTTGGTGCTGGTATCTAAGATAATAAGGCTAAAATTAATTCTCAAACAGATGTCTGATCATATCCATGACCTATGTATTATTAGTTTCTTTCTCCCTCAGGACCTATAATTGATTGCACAAACACATTTTTCATGAAGGACCATTTTGCCACATACCAAGCATTGTTGCACTGACTGTTGACCATGTTTCAGAAAATGTGAAGGATGTCTTCTCCTGGAGTTGTGGAGAGATCACAAGCAAGGATATAGTATTCCTGACCTTCTTCCAGAATAATGGGTATGAGAAGATTTTCTATCTCTTGAGGATAGATGAGGAAGAGAAGAGCTTTAAAGCAAAGTCTGCTCTATATTAAAATATTATTGTGCGAGTGATCTTTTTGTTTTAAAAATGTCTTTAACCACTTTCAGACCGGACCATTTTGCTGGTAAATGACCAGAGGTCTTTTTACACTTTGGCACTGCGCTGCTTTAACTGGTAATTGCGCGGTCATGCAATGTTGTACCCAAACAAAATTTGCGTCCTTTTCTTCCCACAAATAGAGCTTTCTTTTGATGGTATTTGATTGCCTCTGCGATTTTTATTTTTTGCGATATAAACGTAAAAAGACCGCAAATTTTGAAAAAAAATGATATTTTCTACTTTTTGTTATTAGAAAAATCCAATAAACTCAATTTTAGTCATACATTTAGGCCAAAATGTATTCAGCCACATGTCTTTGGTAAAAAAAAAGTCAATAATTGTATATTTATTGGTTTGCGCAAAAGTTGTCACATCTACAAACTAAGGTACGTTTTCTGGAATTTACGCAGCTTTTAGTTTACGACTGCCTATCTCATTTCTTGAGGTGCTAAAATGACAGGGCAGTACAAAACCCCCCCAAATGACCCCATTTTGGAAAGTAGACCCCCTAAGGAAATTGATAAGAGGCATGTTGAGCCCATTGAATATTTTATTTTTTTGCCTCAAGCGATTGAATAATGACAAAAAAAAAATTTTTTTTTTTTTTTTACACAAAGTTGTCACTAAATGATATATTGCTCACACATGCTATGGGCGTATGTGAAATGACACCCCAAAATAAATTCTGCTGCTTCTCCTGAGTACGGGGATACCACATATGTGGGACTTTTTGGGAGCCTAGCCGCGTACAGGGCCCCGAAAACCAAGCACCGCCTTCAGGCTTTCTAAGGGCGTCAATTTTTGATTTCACGCCTCACTACCTATTACAGTTTTGAAGGCCATAAAATGCCAAGATGGCACAAAACCCCCACAAATGACCCCATTTTAGAAAGTAGACACCCCAAGCTATTTGCTGAGAGGCATGTTGAGTCCATGGAATATTTTATATTTTGCCACAAGTTGCGGGAAAATTACAAACTTTTTTTTTTTTTTTTTTTTTTTCACAAAGTTGTCACTAAATGATATATTGCTCATGCATGCCATGGGCATATGTGAAATGACACCCCAAAATAAATTCTGCTGCTTCTCCTGAGTACGGGGATACCACATATGTGGGACTTTTTGGGAGCCTAGCCGCGTACGGGGCCCCGAAAACCAAGCACCGCCTTCAGGCTTTCTAAGGGCGTAATTTTTTGAGTTCACTTCTCACTACCTATTACAGTTTTGAAGGCCATAAAATGCCAAGATGGCACAAAACCCCCACAAATGACCCCATTTTAGAAAGTAGACACCCCAAGCTATTTGCTGAGAGGCATGTTGAGTCCATGGAATATTTTATATTTTGCCACAAGTTGCGGGAAAATTACAAACTTTTTTTTTTTTTCACAAAGTTGTCACTAAATGATATATTGCTCACGCATGCCATGGGCATATGTGAAATGACACCCCAAAATAAATTCTGCTGCTTCTCCTGAGTACGGGGATACCACATATGTGGGACTTTTTGGGAGCCTAGCCGCGTACGGGGCCCCAAAAACCAAGCACCGCCTTCAGGCTTTCTAAGGGCGTTACAGTTTTGAAGGCCATAAAATGCCAAGATGGCACAAACCCCCCCCCCCCAAATGACCCCATTTTAGAAAGTAGACACCCCTAAATTTAGGGGTACACTAGTGAGACTAGGTAATAAATGGCGGGTGCCCTGAAACTATAAAAAAATAACTAACCAACCAGCGTCACCTGTAACAGTTATATGGTGATCACTGGTGAAAGGGTTAACTAGGGGGCAATCAGGGGGCTTTATGCGGTAGTATATGGGGGTCCCTGGCGCTATAAAAAGCTGCGGCGAACCTAAATACCTACCTGCCTAACTAGCGTCACCTGTGACACTAATACAGCGATCAGAAAAACGATCGCTTATTAGGCTGGGTTCACACTGGAGCGATGCGGGAACGCCACGAATGCGCGGCGGGTTCCCGCATCGCATGCCTCCCGGCGGCAGTTCACACTGCCCTATGCGAACTGCTGGGAGTGTCAGTGAAATGTTAATGACACCCCCAGATCAGTTCGCATATCGCAGTGCGATCTGCAAACTTGGATCGCATGGTGTGAACACCCATGCGATCCGATTCTGCTGCGGACCAAAAAAAGGGTCCCGTGCGAGTTTGCGGCGGGTGCGACACGAATTCAGCCATACTATCTGTATAGCTGAACTCGAATCGCACAGAGATCGGATGTGATTTGCACTGCAGTGCGGTGCGAATCACATCCGTTCTCATAAACCGCTGCAATGTGAACCCAGCCTTAGTGACACTGGCGACGGGGGGTGATCACGGGGTTAAACCTTTATTGGGGGGGTTAGGGGGGTACCTTAGAACTAAAGGGGGCTAACCCTAACTGCCCTAACAGTTATTAGTCACAAATGACACCTGCCGGGTGATCAGGGGGTTAAACCTTTATTAGGTAATAAATGGCGGGTGCCCTGAAACTATAAAAAAATAACTAACCAACCAGCGTCACCTGTAACAGTTATATGGTGATCACTGGTGAAAGGGTTAACTAGGGGGCAATCAGGGGGCTTTATGCGGTAGTATATGGGGGTCCCTAGCGCTATAAAAAGCTGCGGCGAACCTAAATACCTACCTGCCTAACTAGCGTCACCTGTGACACTAATACGGCGATCAGAAAAATGATCGCTTATTAGGCTGGGTTCACACTGGAGCGATGCGGAAACGCCGCGAATCCGCGGCGGGTTCCCGCATCGCATGCCTCCCGGCGGCAGTTCACACTGCCCTATGCGAACTGCTGGGAGTGTCAGTGAAATGTTACTGACACCCCCAGATCAGTTCGCATATCGCAGTGCGATCTGCAAACTCGGATCGCATGGTGTGAACACCCATGCGATCCGATTCTGCTGCGGGCCAAAAAAAGGGTCCCGTGCGAATTTGCGGCGGGTGCGGCGGGTGTGGCGGGTGCGGCGGGTGCGGCGAATGGCTGAACTCGAATCGCACAGAGATCGGATGTGATTTGCACTGCAGTGCGGTGCGAATCACATTCGTTCTCATAAACCGCTGCAATGTGAACCCAGCCTTAGTGACACTGGCGACGGGGGGTGATCACGGGGTTAAACCTTTATTGGGGGGGTTAGGGGGGTACATTAGAACTAAAGGGGGCTAACCCTAACTGCCCTAACAGTTATTACAGTCACAAATGACACCAATGCAAAAAAAAAAAAAAAAAAAAAAAAAATGACATTGGTGTCACTGTGACTGGGGGGCAGGGGTAATTGGGGGGGTGATCGGGGGGTAAAGGGGGGGTGTGAGTGTGCCTGGCATGTTCTACTGTGTGTGGGATGTGTTGGTGCAACTCACTGATCCGCTCTCCTCCGTGTCGGAACGAAAAATACCGACACGGAGGAGAGAATACATCACTTCCTCTCCTGTGTTTACATTACAGGAGAGGAAGTGATGTCACCGGGGATTTCCATTCGTCGGGAGCGATCGCGAGGGGGTGGCCATGAATGAATGGCCGTCCCCTCGTCCGGGATCGCTCCCGAACGAAAACCGACCGCCGCAGGCACCGGGCGGGGGCCCGATCGGGCCCCCGACCCGCGGGAGGCAAAGGACGTACATGTATGTGCTTATGCCTGCCCGTGCCATTCTGATGACGTACATCGGCGTGCGGCGGTCGGCAAGTGGTTAAAGGTTACAAATCTTTACCTATGATAAGATGGTGGGCCTGTTTTAACATTCATATTCGATATACAGAAGGCAGCAGACCAAAGCTGTAGCAAAAATAATATTTTAATAATAGCACCAACGAAAATATAAAATGAGTAAATAAGGACACCAAGGTGAAGGTGTAAATCCAACACAGGTAAAAAAATTACTTCAGTAACCTTTAGGGGCCATTTTAGGCCCATTGTGTCCTAAAAAAAATCACACACCACCATCATTTTGCCTTGTCCATTTACTATCATACCTTCCTAAAAATGCAACAATTTGACCAAAATACTAGATTTTAAAAGGAATTTCAGGATAATAAAAACTCAGCTATACTCACCCCTACTACCGTATTCAAAATCAACTTAGAAAGCTGTGATGTTAACCACTTGCCGCCCGCCCTATTACAAATAGACGGCGGCAAAGTGGTTTCATAATCCTAACCGGACGTCATATGACGTGATCAGGATTATGAGCCGCTGCGCGCCCCCGGGGGCGCGCATCGCGGCGATCGTTGTTGCGGGGTGTCAGTCTGACCCCCGGCAACTACGATCTCAGTAAAGAGTCTCCGACGGAGACTCTTTACCACGTGATCAGCCGTGTCCAATCACGGCTGATCACAGTGTAAATGGGAAGAGCCGGTGATCGGCTTTTCCTCACTCGCGTCTGTCAGACGCGAGTAGAGGAGAGCCGATCGGCTGCTCCTCTGACAGGGGGGGTCTGTGCTGATCGATTATCAGCACAGCCACCCCGAGGATGCCCACACTGGACCACCAGGGACGCCACCAGACCACCAGGGATGCCCAGCAGAGGTAATCCTCCCTAGACCACCAGGGATGCCAGTCAGGCACAATGGATGCCAATCAGTGCCCATAATGGATGGCAATCAGTGCCCACAATGGGCATCACTGATTGGCATGCATTATTGTTTGGCACTGATTGGCATCCATTAGTACAGTATAACACCTGCGTTGCTAATGAGTGCCCACCTGTGCTGCTAATGAGTGCCCACCTGTGCCGCTAATGAGTGCCCACCTGTGCCACCTATCAGTGCCCACCTGTGCCGCCTATCAGTGCCCACCCATGCCCATCTGTGCCGCCTACCAATGCCCATCTGTGCCGCTTACCCATGCCCATCTGTGCCGCCCATCCATGCCAATCCGTGCCAGCTATCAGTGCCAATTTGTGCCACCTATCAGTGTCCATCCGTGTCGCCCATCCGTGTCGCCTATCCGTGTCGCCTATCAGTGTCGCCTATCAGTGCCGCCTATCAGTGCCGCCTATCAGTGTCCATCAATGCCACCTCATCAGTGCCACTTCATTGGTGCCCATCAGTGCCGCCTTATCAGTGCCCATCAGTGTAGCCCCATCAGTGCCCATCCGTGAAGGAGAAAACGTACTTATTTACAAAGTTTTGAAACTGAAACAAAAAAAAACATTTTTTTTTTCAAAATTTTCGGTATTTTTTTATTTGTAGCACAAAAAATAAAAACCGCAGAGGTGATCAAATACCACCAAAAGAAAGCTCTATTTGTGGGAAAAAAATGATAAAAATTTCATTTGGGTACAGTGTAGCATGACCGCGCAATTGTAATTCAAAGTGCGACAGCGCTGAAAGCTCAAAATTGGTCTGGGCAGGAAGGTGTTTAAGTGCCCTGTATTGAAGTGGTTAAAGTTTAGTGTAAAAATGGTTAAAAACAATGCATAACTTGGAAAAACAATGTGGAAATAGGGCAAAATGTGGTGAAAAAGTTACCTTCTAGAAATCAACACTTTCTATGTTTCCTGGCATTAGATAGAATGGAATTTGGCAGATTTAGGACTTATGTACAAAAGTTTTATTAAATAATTTTTTGTTTTTTTTTGCTCCTGGAGTGGTTGTGAAGAAATTTGGACTTTATGGACCAGCATTCACCTGTGTTTATTGATGCAATTGCTATGTGTTTCTTTTTGATCAATAGCACATGTAATGTTCTGCTGGATGTGAATTACTTTCCCACCCAAACAAATCAATGTGAATGCAAACAAGAGCAAGTTAGAGGCAGATCAAACAGCTCAAAAGCAACTCAAAATGATCTCAAATTTATCTCAAACACAAGCCATTTTCTCATGAAAATACATATGTGCTCAACTTCAGAATTTTTTCCCTATGCACAAACATCTTTAAAAATATGTTTATTTTTAATCTCCTAGATTGTGAGCTATGTTGTAAACTATTGGTGCTATATAAATCCTGTATAATAATAATAATAATAATTTTGTAGTTTTGAAAGCTTCATAACAATGACTGGGATGGAGTATTGCATGACAATTTTACACATTTGGGGATATTGCGTAGGCTAGGTAACACAGGACAAGAACAACCCATCCATATACATACTAACTTATGTGATTGTCCTCCCAATGCAAACATAAACATAAATGCATGTTGTAATATTTCATGTAACACTTCAACCACCAAACCATTAATCATATGTTCCAGCCACATGCCCCATATTTTGATAAATATCATCAGAAAACTTATCATCAAAATACATTTTGCTGCATTACTTTGTTGATAATAAACCAAGATAATGCTCTAAACAGCTTTAAAATTGTTAAAATAATTTATTATAATATTTCATCTTTATTATCAATGCATGACAGAATAATACGACTATTAGGTCAATATCCTGGAGCATGGAAACAACTATATAAGCTTGCTATTTTACTGTATCATTGCTATTGCAGCATATGCTATTTTGGTGTAAAAAATTGTACAGTCATAGCTTAAAGTCAAACTTAGGGTACTATGAAAAATACCCTTGCACTGGGGCATCTGCACTACAAGGGTTGAATACTCCTTAACTCTAGGGGTAAAGGAATAATCTAGGATACTTTTCCTATTCCTCACACCAAAGGTTGTCCTCCATGCTGTGACATCATCACATACACTACAGGATCAATAGTCTTGCATTTAACATGAGGATGGTAAGGGCCTACCCACAACCTGTAAATATTAGAACTTTTTTCCACTACCATCTAGACTTAACAAGCATTTAACTCTGGAAGTGTAGGAGGTCCCACTGCAAGAGTAGTTTTTTGTTTTAATCCCATAGTTCAGCTTTAACATCACCTTCTACCTTTTAAAGGATAAGTTGACCTTTGGGAGCATGTTACATTTCCACCTGTTTGGTAGAACATGTAACATGTTCTGACTGTAGCAGCTGCTGCCCGATCCCCGCACTCCCTCTGACAGAGGTACAGGGAGAAATCCCCCCTACTAGCTGTCACTTTTAGAAAACAGCACGGCTGTGCAGGGCTCGACCCAGAACAGCCTCATTGTTCATACACAGAGTTCTGTGTTTGAATGAGCTACAAGTCCCAACAGCCTTTGCACCTGTT
Organism: Lithobates pipiens; assembly: GCF_037356315.1. NCBI lineage: Eukaryota > Metazoa > Chordata > Amphibia > Anura > Ranidae > Lithobates > Lithobates pipiens. The sequence goes on along the minus strand of NW_027507758.1, from coordinate 310,948,406 downwards.
GGCTTATAGTTCTCTATGAACTACTATGGTGTTGTTCAACGCTGTGGTAGTTCATTGAGCCTTCCTGTCAGTGTGAAACTGCTTTGCAGTACAATGTATGGGCAGAGAGCTCATACTGACTGTTGTCAGGAGACCTACATGGCACCAGCGATCTGCTGATTGCTTATGCAATGCTTTCCAGGTTCCTAAAAAAATAGTAAATGCACCTTTTTTTTACCTGCAAAAAAATGTGCGTTTATTGTTTCTTTTTAAAAAAGTGAACTTATCCTTTAATACTGACTTTCATTGCAGCTTATAACTAACCATCATTACATAGGAAATAAATTAGCAACAAGCTGTCATAAGTAATTATAAATATCTTTCATGCTTTAGTGGCTGCTTTTTCATTTTTAATGTTTAATAATACAGTAACAATGAACAAATGTCAAATCTATTTTAATACCAAATTGGATACATAACCTTGATACTAGCCAAACACTACCTTGATTACCGTGAACTTCAATGCCTTTGTGCGTTTTCCATAACCTCTTTCTAAGTAGAAAAATAATACAAGTATTTAGCTTAGTTGTCAATTTTTCAAAGTTTAAAATCCATACATTTACTGTATGTTATCAATTCAGTCTTGCTTTCACAATCTAAAAGTACTTTAATACTGGACAACTCCCAGCCAAGGTGCTTTGAACCTGCAGATTTATCCAAGTGTGAAATCTTTGAATAAAAAATAAAGGATACAACTATTTATGCTATCTCTAATGCCGTGTACACACGACCGGACTTTCTGTCAGAATAAACTCTCACGGTCTTTCCGACAGAGGTTCCGACCAAACGGACTTGCCTACACACGATCACACCAAAATCCGTTAGTTTCGAATGCGATGAAATACAACGGGACTAGAAACGGAAGTTCAATAGCCAGTAGACAATAGCTGCCCTTGCGTCATATCTGGTTCGTCGGACTAGCATACAGACAAACGGTTTTCCCGATAGGCATTGATTCTGCCGGGAAAGATTTACAACATGTTTTATTTCCAGGTCCGTCAGACTTTTTGAAAAACAAAGTCAACTGAAGCCCAAACACGATCAGAATATATGATGAAATGAATCCGCTTGTGTGTACGCGGCATTAGTGTTTGCATTTTCCTGCAAGCTGCTAGATGTGCATCTCAGACACAGTCTATCGTCATACTATCTTCATCCCTCAAAATTTAGTAGTTGAATTGCCTCACAGGTAATAATGTTACCTCACCTCACAAAGTTACAATAAATCACTATTTCTGCTCTTTTAGTTACTATTATAGTTTTTAAAAAGCCTATGCTGTAAAACGTAAATGATTATCTGCTAGCAATATTATGAATGAGTTCCTGGTACTGTATGCTGTTTATTTTATATCTCTTTACAATGTCATATGTTTAGCAGCATCTGCATTATAAAGAGCTGGTGCTGACTGTTCTGATATGAAACATTATTGCATTTGTCTTCAAATAATAGATAACCCAGGCGATGCTTCCTTATGCTTTTGCGTGACATAAAATTGCCACTGCTATGCTATAACTTACAATGGGCTTTTCAGCCAAAGCAAAACACTGTAACTTGATATGTGGGCTCCTGCGACCTACAAATAATTGTAGATCGGCATTGTAATGTGATTGATAAAAGGTCTCACAGATTTGTATATTGGTAATTTACTTTGGTTGCAAGCTCTCAGTAATATGTTAGTAGTGTAACAGAGTGCCACTTGACTCACCATGCTCAGATGGTGGCCTACGATCCCTTGACTCCTTTTTTTCCACAATCCCCTGGGTTCTCACAAGTCACTGAGCCCATGGACACACCCAGGGAATATAGTTTACTACTACTCCCCCTCTGCTACTCAGAAAGACCACACCCAATGAGGCAAAGGTGGCAGGGCATGTGATCTTTAGCCAGGTGTACAGTCCTCCACTGTTGCATGCAGGCATATGGGCAAAAGGACCCAGCCACTGCTAGGAACACTGCTCCAATTGCTACCAGAGTACTGTGTTTCAAATAGGGTGGACCTGCATCTTCAGGCTTCTCGATTTTGCGGTGTATAGTTTTTTTATTGAATTTCACATATTTGATTGATATTTTATTTTGTAGTATATCTGCACTTTAATTTGAGCAGTCACTTTAACATCTGCTATTGCTATTGAATTGCATATATTTGATTGACACTTGATATATGTAGTATATTTGCATTTTAAATAGAGCATTCACTTTAATACCTATTATTATTTATAGTATAAGCGCTGCACTTTTTTTTTTTTTCTTTTTCTGTCTGTAACTCCATCCCTGGGATCACTTCAACTTTCACCTGTGTACCAAGACCTACCCTGGATTTCATTGTGAGAGATGCTGTCATAGAAGCTAACTACAGTTAGTTGTTTATGTACTGTACTGTTTACTCGAGTAGTGTTAACTGTCTAACATCGGTGACTACTAAAGATGGACAAAGGGCCAAGATGTACCAAGACCTACCCTGGATTTCATTGTGAGAGATCTTATCACAGAAGCTTAGCACAGTTTGTTGTTTGTGTACTGTCCTGTTTACTCAAGTAGTGTTAATTCTCTAGCATCTGTGACTAATAAAGATGGGTGTGGGCCAAGATGTACCAAGACCTATCCTGGATTTCATTGTGAGAGATGTTGTCACAGAAGCTTAGCACAGTTAGTTGTTTATGTACTGTACAGTTTTCTCAAGTAGTGTTAATTCTCTAGTATCTGGGCCGAACACTCCCCTGTTCGGTTTGCACCAGAACTCCCGAATAAAGAAAAAGTTCTGACCTGAACAGTGAACCCTATTAAAGTCTATGGGACCCAGACTTGAAAAACCAAAAGTCCCCATTTTGAAGGCTTATATGCAAGTAATTGGCTATAAAAAGGGTATTGGGGTCCAGGTACTGCCCTGGAAAAATGTTTTTTTTTTTAAATATTGATTTTACAGGAGCAGTGATTTTAATGATGCTTAAAGTGCAACAATAAAAACAAAAAATTCCTTTAAATATAGTGCCTTGGGGATCCCCTTAGTCTGCCTGTAAAGTGGTGCATCTGTAGCATGTATAGAACATTCTGCAGAAAAAAATGATATTTCTAAATAAAAAAAATGAATAAAATTACATTTGCATTTACTGTTGACAATAAAATATTGTTGTCGGCAATAGAAAAATGTTTAAAAAAAACGGTGTGGGGTCCCCTCTAGTCCATACCAGGCCCTTATCCAAGCATGCAGCCTGCCAGGCCAGAAAAGGGGGGATGAACGAGCACCCCTCCTGAACCATGCCATACCAGACCACATACCCTCTTAGTGGGTGGGTGCTTTGGGGTGGGGGGGGCTCTACCCCTGTCACGTACCTGATGGTTGAGCCCACAGATGCAGGGGGCAGATTCTCGTATTCCTCTGGCTCAAGAACTCCTGGTAAAGCAGACAGATGTTCAGGAGCACAGAAGGGGCACAAGTGCCTGGCAGGTCACAAATGCAAGGGCTGGTCCGGACTCCGAGTAGCAGATGGGGAACCATGTGCAGGCAGAGAGCAGGAGCAGCAGGAACACTGGAACTGAGAGGAAGGTGTCTTGTAGATCAGGACACTAACAGATATTCAAGCAGGCCGGGTTGGACGCTGGCAGGCAGGAACAGCATCAAGGCGGCAAGCAAAATGTAGTCGGAGACAAGCCGAGTCATACACAGGTGGACTGGATAGGTACCAAAGCAGCAGGCAGAAGAATCGTCAAGACAAGCCGGGGTCGGTGGCAAGCAGAAAACAGAGGATAGTCAGAGGCTAGCCGGGTAACAGGTATAGGTAAAAAGTAAGGTATAGTAGAGGGGTCTCTCAGGAACGCTGTAGACCGGACAGCAGGGAGGCAAGGTGACAGGTCCCTTTAAATAGCCCCTTTGGCACCAAGATCCGTCATACTGCGCGTCCGCGTGTGCTCACGCCTGTGCGCACGCGTGCATACTTGTGCGCGTTCGCACGCTCACACTAACGCCCATTAGCGTTAGTGAGCACCCGCATGTGCCCGACAGCGTTAGCGCACACCCACGTGTGCCCGACAGCATTAGTGTGTGCCCGACAGCGTTAGTGCGCACCCGCGTGCGTCCATATGTGCCCTCACGCACCCGCGTGCGCCGACACCTGCATTAACGTGCACTAGTGTGCGCCGGTTGGCTCTTCTGCTGGGGATTCTGCAGGTAAGATTTCTGGGAACAGCCGGGTGGTCAGAACGTCCTTCTTGACAGCCCCCCACCCCAGAGCACCATGTCCCCATGTTGATGGGGACAAGGGCCTTCTCCCCACAACCCTGGACTGTGGTTGTGGGGGTCTGTGGGCAGGGGGTTTATTATTGGAATATGGAAGCCTCCTTCACAAGGGGGCCCTCAGATCCCAGCATATGTGAATGAGTATGGGGTACATAGTACTCCTACCAATTCACCAAAAAAAAGCACAGAGACAGTTTTTGGCAATTCCTTGTGTCCCCCAATGTAAATCCACCATCAATCGCAGTGCCCACTGCACTGCTGGACCCAAAAAAAAGTCCACTTGGTGACGTCACCTGGTGGCATGGCCCCTTGTTACATCACCAACCAAGCATGCTTCCTCCGGTTGGTGATGTCATAAGGGGTGGTGCCCCCAGGTGACATTGCCAGGTGGCCCCACTTTTTATCTATATAAGAACTGTCACATGGCAAGCCAGGCATTCGTGGTTTGCCTTAGTTGATGGAGCTTTTTTTTTCTTTTTCATGTCCAGTGGTGTGGCGGCAATTGTGATTGATGATGGATTTACACCGGGGAATTGTCAAAAACTGTCTCTGTGTTTATATTACTTTTTGACACATTTTGCCGAATGGGTAGGGGGAACTATGTACCCGATACTCATTCACATGGGGGGGGGGCAGGATCTGGGGGCCCCCTTGTTAAAGGCGGCTTCCAGATTCTGATAAGCTCCCTGCCTGCAGACCCCCACAACCACAGTCCAAGGTTGTGGGGATAAAGTCCTTGTCTCTATCAACATGGGGACAGGTGCTTTGGGGCATAAGGAGTAGAGCCCCCCCGGCCCCAAAGCACCCCCTTGCTGGCCTGCAAGGCTGCATGCTCGGATAAGGGTCTGGTTTGGATTTGGAGGGACCCACACCGTATTTTTTTTACATTTTGGTGTGGGGTTTCCCTTAAAATCCATACCAAACATGGTCTGCTCCTTAACAACCAGCTATCCGTGGCACCCTGATTGGGCAAAGCTTTACCCAGTCATGGCTTAGAATGCAGTGTTCGGCGCATAGCGCATTGCAGGGAATTTGGCGGGGGGGAAACAAACGTTGAACACCCTGCAAATTTGGGCGTTCACTGAATGGGCAAACAGGTGATATTCAGGCTGAACTTTTGCTCGGCCTGAACCGTTCGCCCAACTCTAGTGGCTACAGATCATTGTAGAGACTATGCAGTACTTCTACCTAGTGTCCTTATTGAGTAGAAGAGACATTGTTCCTATAAGCTTCTATTTGTACTGCTTCATAATTGGTTTAACATTGTTCTGTCCTGGATGCACCATTTTACATTTTTTACCCTGTTTGCATTGCTAACCCTACTCTGTTTAACAAAGTTTAACCACTTAAGGAATGGAAGGATTTGCCCACCTAATGACCAGGCCATTTTTTGCAATACGGCACTGCGTCACTTTAACTGACAATTATTCGGTCATGCAACGATGTACCCAAACAAAATGTATGTCCTTGTTTTCCACAAATAGAGTTTTCTTTTGGTGGGATTTGATTACCTCTATAGTTTTTATTTTTTGCCCTATAAACAAAGAGCAACAATTTTGGAGTAAAAAACTATTGTTTTTACTTTTTGCTATAATACATATCGAAAAAATGGCGGCGATCTACGATTTTTAGTGGGACAGCAACATTGCGGCGGACAAATCTGACCCCAAATGACACTTTTTGGTGACCAGTGACATCATTATTACATTAATCAGTGCTATAAAAATGCACTGATTAATGTAAAAATGACACTGGCAGGGAAGGGGTTGACACTAGGGGGCGATCAAGGGGTTAAGTGTGTTCCCTAGGTGTGTTCTAACTGTAGGGGGAATGGGCTGCCTGGGACATGACAGAGATCACTGTTCCTCATCACTGGGAACAGTAAACCTCTGTCATGTCTCCTGTCAGAATGGAGATCCGCCTTGTTTACAAAGGCAGAGCCCCATTCTGCCTCTGTACTAGGTGATCGCAGGTCGCCGGTGGACACCGAGTCCGCCCGACCCGTGGGCACACTCCCACAGCTTGCAGCAGGTGCAAGAGCGCTCCGGCCCACCCGCAACTGCATCTGTGCGAGCCGACATACAATGACGGCAATTTGCACAGGAGAGCCAACCACAGTACAACTGATTGGTGGTCGTTCACTGGTTAAGGTAAAGCTATCCTCTGTGTAATCATTTGGTTATTCAACTTACAGTATGGCAGATCAAGAATTGCCTGTGCAGCATATTTCTTACTGTTATATGAATGCAAATTGTGATGAAAGAATGATAATGATGAAGATTGCTTGAAAATCAGATAAGGAGACACAAAATGTGAAAAATACGTGTCAGCTGTAGAATTTAACATCTTCACCCCTCCCAACATGACCTTAGACATTTCTACCATGAGCAGTTGTTTGCTGTGTTTAAATATTATAACACAAATGTAGTTACATAAAAGCTTATTGATTGGAAGAGTTGCTTGCCTTTTGTGAATTAGTTAATCAGTCTGCTGTTTTGAAATCTGTCTAGAAACCCACTGAGGAACCTTTAGTAATCCATCTGTTTAAATCTCAAATGGTTTCGCTGCTCCACTCACTTACCAGCTCTGTTGGAATGTTAGTGCTTTATGATTAAAGGATACTGTTGTTGTTTCATCCATCATCTCAGGGTTCGCTATTAATAATCCAGTTCTTTTTTTTTTCTCTCTTCTTCAAGATATTCCTTTAAAAAAAGCCATTTAGACATTCTGCTTGCTTTCCTCAGGAACACAGTTCAATTCCAAGAAAATAAATTAGAAGCGGCAAGCTTGAGGGAAACACACATACTTAATGTCTTATCTTATTGGTATATTTTTTTCAAAAATAATTGAAAATTAAAGCTGTGCAGAGGTCAGAGGATACGTGAATCTTTAAATAACCATCAGTATGAATTGACATATAATGAAAGTACTGCTAAAATGTGTACAGCTTTTGAAATCCAGAAGCCTACCTCAAGAAAAGAGCAGTTTACGAAGCTCCTGTGACTAAAAATATTTTAATCATACGTTTTCCAAAAATTTAGCCTGGGGCTTAGCAACATAGCAGATTTGTTTTTCCATACCAGTTGATGTAGTAAACATGTATACTGTAAGCCTAAAAAAAGTCACGGGAAAGCAAGTTTTATGAATCACATATTTGTTGGTGAAGGCTGAACTCTTAAATCTTAAATTCCTCTTCATGTCGCTACTTATTTATTAATTTGGATAGAATATTGTTAAAATATAGCCAGACTGAATTTATAATATAGTAAAGTAGATCAAACTATCGGCACCATTGGTCACAATGCACAATTCAGCTTCCTATAAACATATAAGTTAATTGACAAGTTTTTTTTGTCTTGAATTGTATCTTATGTTTCACTCATTTTGTGAGTATATGCATGTATGTGTTGATTTATTTAATTCATCATGTATGAGATGTCTCTGGTTAGCCCCTGCTGTAATACACATTGCCCATACCAAACAATGACTGAAGGTCTTGTAACATGGTGTAGGGCTTCCTTCCAGTGTTTTATGGAATACTGCCCTGCCATCACTGAACTGGTTTGGATTCATTAAAGTGTTTAAAAACCTGAAAACAAAAAATGATTATAATGCAGCTTTTCAAACCTTGGATTTCATGGCTGACTTTGTTTTCTGTAATTTTTTTCCCCTTTATTTTCACAAGGTGATCTTGCCAATGACACACTTTCTGTCCTGTCTCTTTCAGGAGCAATAGACTCCCACCTGCAGCATTGTCTGGGAAGGGTAGTTTTAGATGGACTTGTATATTTAAATGGACTTTTCTTAAATGATCAAAAAACTAAGTTAATAAAAGCTGAGCTTTGTAGGCACCGTTGTCAGTGTTCAATGGTTTGTCTCAACCCCCTGACTGCCACTTTTGCTGGACAGCTTGGCCCCTTTAACCACTTCAGCTCCAGAAGCTTTTACCCCCTTCCGGACCGGGCCATTTTTTTGCGATAGGGCACTGCCCAAATTAAATTCTTTTTTCCCCACAAATAGAGCTTTATTTTGGTTGGTATTCGATTACCTCTAACAATTAAAAAAAAACTATATTTTTTGATTTCTGCTATAAAACATATCCAATAACAAAAATGTAAAAAATCGAATTTCTTCATAAATTTAGGTCAATATGTATTCTGCTAGATATTTTTGGTAAAAAAAAAATCCCAATAAGTGTATATTGATTGGTTTGTGCAAAAGTTCTAGCGTCTACAAATTATAAAATATTTTTGTAGAATTTGTATTTATTTATTATTTTAGTAGTAATGGCAGCGAGGACTATGACATTACAGCAGACATATTGGACACCTGACTGACACTTGTTGTGGACCAGTGACACTAATATAGTGATCAGTGCTAAAAAAAATGCACTGTTACTGCACTAATGACAATGGCTGGGAAGGGGTTAACATCAGGGGCAATAAAAGGGTTAAGTTTGTTCCCTATGAGTGCTTTAAAACTGTGGGGGATGTGCTTTCACTAAAGCAGAAGCACAAGATCTCCATTTTCCACTATGGCAGTACAGCGATCTGCCTTGTTTACATAGGCAAACCGCCATTCTGCCTCTCCTCAGAACAATCACAGGTTGCCAGCGGGCTTCGCATCTACCGGCGCACTGATTTGCTCCTGCTGTGTCCAATCGTAGGTGCATGCGCACGCCCCGGAGCCAAAAAAGCACTTAAGGGCCGCCCTGCCACAAATGTATGTGGGCCAGGCCTTTAACTGGTTAAAGGAACATCAACAAGTGAAAATAAAGGAAATTGCCTAAAAAAGAAACATAATACAGCCAACACTTTTACGGATTGATAAGCTGCAATATATAGATTTTTGCTTTTTTGTTTAGATACTCTTTAAATGGAAAGTTTGAGTCATATCTAAAAATGATTATATCCCACAGTTGGACTGGGAAAGTTAATGATCAGTAAGGTTTGAATGCCTTATGCTTCATACATGATTTCCCAGCCTGCTTTTTACTACTATCCTGCTGGTGCACCATTTATTTATCTCATACCACAGTTTCCCAGATAACCCATCAAGTTCCTAATCCATTGTTGCTTAGTTACCCTATTCTGTATGTTTTGTTAGTTTTAGCTAACTTCTATAGTACATCATATCTTCATCTGACAGATGTGCAAAAAGGGGTCTGTTGAGTGATAAAATGTGTGGGTATCTGAGTGCTGCTATAGGTGGAGAAGATAGCCTTTATCTCTGATCCTTTTCCTGGACATGTGAATGAGTGCCAGTTCTGCTTGGTCTTGCATGGTGTTCTTGTTTTGACTTTGGCCTAAATGGACTGTCTTCTCTGACTCCCAATCCTCTACTGATCCTTTGCTTTTTTACTTGTTACTGACATTGATCCATTCCCTTTGTACCTAACGTTGTACTAGAAGTATCCAGTCTCCTAACCCTGACCTTGATCAGCAGTATCTTGCTTGCCTTGACAATAAGAATGATGAGCATAACATTCATACTGTCCTTCAATACATATTTTATTTTGTAATCACTTGGCAAAGCTATGGAATCCTGTGACTTACTGTATATTTTAGTCTACAACATAACAGGGCATGCAGGCTGGATTTGTAATATAAGCACTCATAGAAAAAAGAAATAACAGTAGCGATTTTTAAATGAGAAAACTGCATCTCCAAATTGGAGTGAACAGCACCACCATTGTTGTTGTATTTTCCATGTCTGAATGATCAAATCAGTTTTGGTAGGTCTGGTAATCTTCCAGAATCCTATTATTTTGCAGTGAATCCATTCTATGGTAATTTAGTTATACAGTAGGAAGGTAGAGGGATCAGATATGGAGATGATTTGCTCCCCCAAGTAAAGACCTGGAAATAATACATTTTATAGGAGATAAATGAAAAAAAAGAGTACTTTTATGACCATACATCTATTCATTAATCAGACAAATGAAATGACCCAATGCACAAAAGCATAATACATTCATTAAGTGCAATGGCATACAATATTTGCATGTTTTGTGCATTAATTCTATTTACAAAGCTCACTGCTACTCTTTATAAAAAAAAGTCCTGCTGGTGCATTGAAGGTCTTTATTTTAGATATCATTATTTTGTCATGACCCAGTTATCACTGGCTATTTTCCCATACAACTGTCTCCTGTTTGAAACAAATATGTTCTTTAATAATGCAAGTGTTCTATGTGACTTTGTACCAATACAGATATGTATATCAAGGGGTTAGAGCATTGAGACAATAGTTCAGAGGTTTTGTAGATTGTACACTCATTTAGATGATTTTGCAGATACTAAGGTAGCCAATACTTTTTACTTTAGCGGGTCCATGGTATGTGATTTATACCAAGAACTGAATTTCAATTTAGAGTTACCAAGCTAGGTCTTGCCAAGCCTGGTAAAATTGTTAGCAACCTTTACTATGTTGCAAAATCTTCCTATTAGCGGGTATGCAATAAACCTGTAGGTATTTCCTAGGCATGTTTCATACTATATATACTATAATGTATATGTATATACTATGTTACTGTGTATATATATATATATATATATATATATATATATATATATATATATATATATATTTATATATTATTTTTTTTGCTTACATATTAGTGAAAATAAGGGCCTGGCAAAACCTACTGTATCTCTTTTCAGGCATGGTCTTGCGGAAAACTCAAAGATGCCTGATAAGTTACTACTTTGACTCATTGTGGCTCCATAGATACACACAGCTCGGTAGCGAGCATGCACTGTGTGCCCCTATAGCAAATGGATTGCTATGGGAGCACACACAGAAGAAGATAGTTCAGTGCCCACAAGAACCTTTATTTCTATGGGCATTGCAGAAGCCTCATCTGAATAAGCTCTTTGGGACTTCGTCCCAGTGTATCAAGCCAAGGGGCCCACAGTCTATCAAATTTACCAGGCCTCCCCCTGTGTTGGTATATGTATCGTTCAAGGATAAGAGTATTTCCCATATGTTGTTTCCAGGATTTAACAGTTGAAGGGGTGGCGGACTTCCACCCCATAAGAATGGTTTTCCTAGTTTGGAACAAGGCTCAAGCAATCCTTGTCATCTCCTCTGGGACTTCCCCCTCCAAAACACTTAGCAAGCAGCATAATGGTCAAGGGGGAGGGCATGCTTTTATTAAAACAAACAAAAAATGTATATATATTTGTCTTTTAAAAAATATTTAGATGTGCAGATTGACTATTAATTTCTTGTTACAAAGGAGTTAATGCCACTTGTCCACTGAGCAGTGTACCATTTTGTGTGTGCAGTTTGAGCGTAGTAGTGCTTGCTTCATTGATTGCTGTCGGTTTGGAAAACCCACAAAGGTAGATTAAAGTAAAGTAAATAAATACTTTAAAGTGGTTCGAAAGGAGAAAGGGAAAAACTTTTTTTTTTTTTACTGTAATGCACTCCAGTAATGTGCCAGCATTTGTATTTTAAGTATACATATATACAGTGCTTGCAGAAATACATGTGCTCATATAAAGTGCTTAAGTGCTTTTGAAATATATTACTAAAGTGCTACATATAACACACTCATATATAAATACAAAAAAAATAATCTAAAATATTGTGCAAAGTGCTCCAATCAAAATAAAGTGTTTAGTGGTCCAATGATAATTCCAGGTGTTGTGTGCCACGCCCCCTTCTTGTGACCCCACTCGCCGGAAATTAAGGACCCTCAGCTTTGCAGTCTGTGGGTCATATACACTTGAGATCTATTGATCTGGTGAGATGGGAGGAATCCTCAGAAACTGTTCATATAAACAGGGGTCTTGGGGATAGCCAGAAAAAAATGAATCCAACAAGCTCCCAAAAATAGAAAGGGAAACCAATAGGGAAGTACTGCAGGGTCACACAATAAGCGCATTACTAGCGCCACTTACTAGACTATGGAAAAAACAGGAATCAGTAAAGAGAACAGCTCTACTGGGTTCGCCGCTGCTCGGCGTGCATTCCACAGAGGGCAGAAGTGACGTCAGTGGTTCAAAATAGCTGGAAATGCTTCAATTTTGAGGGTCCATAATTTCTGGTGAGTGGGGTCACAAGAGGGGAGCGTAGCACACAGCACCTGGAATTATCATTGGAGCACTAAACACTTTATTTTGCACAATATTTATTTTGCACAATATTTGAGATAATTTTTTTTGTATTTATATATGAATGTGTTATATGTAGCACTTTAGTAATATATTTCATGAGCACTTAAGCACTTTATATGAGCACATGTATTTCTGCAAGCGCTGTATATATGTATACTTAAAATTTGGGGTTTTAGCACTCTGTGGACAGCTGCTGCAGTTAGTATTATTATTAGTCTGTGTCACTTAGCGCGATTATTTAAGTTTCAGTATTTGTATTGCCCCCTCACCCCTTAAATACTTCCGAGAGCCCACACTCGATCCAGCGCTATTCCCATCTGCAGAAGCTTTCTCCTTTCTCCCCTCTCTCACAGTGCAGAGAGGCAGCAGTGGGTGCCATTGGCTCTTTCTGCTGTCAATCAAATCCTGAGAGCAACAAAGGGGGGCCAAGCCACACTGTGTGTGTGTCCATGGACGCAAGAGAAGCGCCCCTCTGTGTGCCACCATAGGAAGTGGACTGCTATGGTGCCTAGAGCTCCAGCGGTGGACCACAGAGGACTAGGATTGCAATAATATTTCACAGAGCAGGAAAGCATAAACCTGTTTATTATATTAATAAAAAATAAAAAATAAAAAAAAAACAAGCCTTTACAATGCTGTCAAATTATAAATGAAACTAAATTTTATGATATTAACATATGTTATTATTTTTTACCTTTATTTATATATTCAAATTAATCTCACATATACCTGTATAGTAACAAAATATATTACTTTTATTGGTGGGAAGTCTGAAGCTACATTTCTTTGTTATTGTAGAAGAAAAATACTCATACAATTACAATTTATAAATACTAGGGGAGGTTTGCTGTGAATCAAGAATCTTTTCCATGCCAAGTATCACATTCCAAAGACTTATATACAATATATGGGAGAATGATTTACATAATCACACAAAAAGCAAAGTAATAAAAGTGAATATTGCGGTAATATTGAAAAAAAGGAATTGCAACTGCTGTATTGCTCCCATTAGTTAGACCATTTTGTCAACATTGTGCATCTAAACAGAACAGAACTAGCCTGCGGAGCACAATGGGATATTTCTATGTACACTCCAATAGAGGGATGAAAAATTGACATTGTCATTGTCAGATATCCTTATCACAGCGCCCATTGGCAAAAATAAAATGTAGACTTGAAACCAAGACTCTCTGAACCTTTTTAAAAGAGAAACTTTGGAGAAGAAAAGGCCTCTAGTGGTTACAAATATTGATTGGCAAAAAGTAATCTGTTTAGGTTTGAGGGCATGCCTGTACAAATTATGGAGCATGCTCCTTCCTCTCTAAGGGCACACTTAGTTTTATCCCTATCTTTTTCTGTAGGTTTTAGCAAAACTGATGATTAGAAGTCTTGCCTGTGTGCCACGTCTGTTTTCAGTCGTTTTTTTTAAATATTCATACTAGAGTCACTTAATTAAATATATTTTTATATATATTCTAATTACATCCTAACTCTTTTCTGCAGCTCAAGTCAAAATGTTTCCATTGTGTAGCCATCGTTTTTCATTTCTAATCATTATTTGATTCCCTGTGGCTGCCTGCTACTTATTTGTAGTAGCACCATTCATCCATTGAGACCTTTCCATCTGTCACACAGCTTTGCCTTTTCCCCAGAAGCTTCATTCTCCTGCTGTGACATATTTGCTGTATCTTGGTTTGGTTCGATATTAGCAAGCCTTTTTAATTTTTACTTTTACTTTGGATAAATGCCAAATTGGTGTTATTTCACAAGTGAAATGGCAACACATGTGATATTAGTTTGATTAAAGGAAAACAATCATCAAAGCATTTTAAGATCATGTGAAAAATAATTGAACCTTTATTTTTTTATTTTAAGTTTTTTATTATTTAAAAAAATGTTTTTTTGCAGTTTACCTAGGAAATATGATAATGATGGTGACAAATATGTATTTATTTTTTTGCTGCACAAGCTTCTTAAAACATATTCCTACAATAATCTTTTTCTGTGATCCAATTTTCATGGTTAAAAATCTTAAATACCCCCTCATATATTTTGTTTTGGCTGGTATTCCAGAGTGCATTGAACCTGCAGATTATATTGTATGCTGACAACAATCCCTATGCCTTTAGGCTGTGTTCACACTGTTCCAGTGTGGTAAAGCCTGCACATTACTGCGTCACATGTTAACACACATTGTGTTAAGGCAGCCCATTCATTTTAAATGAGCTGCCAAAGCAACCCAGCATGACAAAAAAATACAGCTGACCCTTTTTCAGGAATGCAATGTATGGCAATGAACAGTTGTGGTGTGCTGCTGCACAGGTGTATTGGCATCATTCAAAATCAATGGCATCCCCTAGAACACTTATGCACGTAACTTGTGTTACTGCTGCAGCATAGTAAGAATTGTCCTTTAGGGCCTGGTGTGTGTGTGCGTGGGGAGGGGCAAAAAATAGAGTTCTTCTATCAAGACACCAGTCTAGGGCTTACAGGTACACCTCTGGGGTATTGAAAAATAACAGCATGGAAATGTGGAAGATCATGTTAAACTAACCTGTGGATGGATACAGGTAACTTCAATCCTTGTCGACTAGTAAAAGGGTCACTAAAATATAAAAATTATAGCCTTTATGTACTAGAGCAGTGGTCTCCTAACTGTGGGCCGGGCACTAGATGTGGCCTTTTGCTTGCCTTTAACCAGCCCTTGGGTCACTAGATGGGGCCCTTTGCTTGTCTTTATCCGGCCCTTGGGTCACTATTCCTCCCACCTATATGAGACATGATTTTGTCAACTAACATCAACAATGAGGCACCATTTCTCCTACTGACACCAAAAATGGGGCATGATTCCTCCCAATGTTACCAACGATGTGGCACTATTCCTCCCAATGATGACAACGATGGGGCACTATTCCTTCCCCTAATACCAAATGTGATGATGTTTACTCCTACAGATGCCAAGAAAATTTCCACTCCTGCTGGACACAGCCTACCACCCCTCCCCCCCCCCCCCCCCCCCAAGTTTGAAGCCTGCACATTACTGCGTCACATGTTAACACACATTGTGTTAAGGCAGCCCATTCATTTTAAATGAGCTGCCAAAGCAACCCAGCATGACAAAAAAATACAGCTGACCCTTTTTCAGGAATGCAATGTATGGCAATGAACAGTTGTGGTGTGCTGCTGCACAGGTGTATTGGCATCATTCAAAATCAATGGCATCCCCTAGAACACTTATGCACGTAACTTGTGTTACTGCTGCAGCATAGTAAGAATTGTCCTTTAGAGCCTGGTGTGTGTGTGCGTGGGGAGGGGCAAAAAATAGAGTTCTTCTATCAAGACACCAGTCTAGGGCTTACAGGTACACCTCTGGGGTATTGAAAAATAACAGCATGGAAATGTGGAAGATCATGTTAAACTAACCTGTGGATGGATACAGGTAACTTCAATCCTTGTCGACTAGTAAAAGGGTCACTAAAATATAAAAATTATAGCCTTTATGTACTAGAGCAGTGGTCTCCTAACTGTGGGCCGGGCACTAGATGTGGCCTTTTGCTTGCCTTTAACCAGCCCTTGGGTCACTAGATGGGGCCCTTTGCTTGTCTTTATCCGGCCCTTGGGTCACTATTCCTCCCACCTATATGAGACATGATTTTGTCAACTAACATCAACAATGAGGCACCATTTCTCCCACTGACACCAAAAATGGGGCATGATTCCTCCCAATGTTACCAACGATGTGGCACTATTCCTCCCAATGATGACAACGATGGGGCACTATTCCTTCCCCTAATACCAAATGTGATGATGTTTACTCCTACAGATGCCAAGAAAATTTCCACTCCTGCTGGACACAGCCTACCACCCCTCCCCCCCCCCCCCCCCAAGTTTGAAGGACAATAAACTGGCCCTTTGTTTAGAAAGTTTGGAGACCCCTGTACTAGAGAAATTGAGGCTGTTCACCTAGAGAAGGTATTCATTTTGGAAAGTGTATATTCAATTTGGAAAGGATGTGTTCACGTGAACGAATGTACTCAAAGTTGTTTTCACTTTGAATAACCAAACATGTGCTAGCAAAGACCTTGTTTTTTTATTTCCGCTGCACATGATGTGGTATTTAAGGTAAAGTTTACCCTATTTACCAATTCTCTTTGCAAAGGGAACATACACTTTTCAAAGTTAATCTTTTTGTAGGTGAAAAGCTTCTATTTTTTCTTTTAATTTTTTTTTTACAAAAAAAATGGTTCATGCAAACACTAAGCCATTGTTATTTTTCTCTCAAAAATGTAACAAAAGTTTATTGGGCAGGCAAAGACTTTCAAACAAATCTGTATACCACACCACTGATAATTGTAAAAACTTTTTTTTATGGAACCATATGCTACATCCCCGCTTTCTATACAGAATACAAAACGAATCCGGTATTTCTCCATTCAGTGAAAGTATAAAAATAGTAGAATATAGCGTATGCTGCTGCAAGTAACATTTGAGCCATAACGTGTGTGATCTAAATAAGCATAAAATATACCTGTCATACTGCTGCATTATGACAGGTATATGGGAAAATACTGCCACAACCACATCAATAAAATATACCTTATTGTTAAGTACATAATTTAAAGTGATTTAACATGAGAAAAAAAGTCCAGAAGTCCATATATAAGTGTTTTTGATTGTTCTCCAATCCATACTCTTCAATATATAAGCGTAAATTAATCTCCAAACTCCAAATACACTCCGTGACACATATGCCCTCACATTATCAGATGGCCCTATATGAGTTCATAGGTCTGTTGTGCTTAAATTCTCTTAAAACAGGGGGAAATTTAGGGTCTGGTGTCAGCTCCACACTCTAAACCTTGGTGTCCACCACTTCAGTAAAGGATGTTCAGTCTGCAATACAATTTTCAGCTGAGATGTGTTTAAAGGTAATGAACATACTGGATTGCCATAGTGTACTAATTTAAAACAGTCTCTGTTTTTTTTAATCAAAAGTATTGCACATACATATCAATAATATATCTCAGATATGATTTGGGTTAATAAGAGTTCTTTGACCATGAGTGAAAGCTTTAACATCACAACAAAATTTATTGGTAACCACAGGAAGAAGGTCTAAACTAATACACAGCAATCTATCTATTGTACAGACAAAGGGAAATAAAATCATAAGTTAAATGAAGGAATATAGAGTATAATACTCAAAATATTAATTTACAAACAGCAAGACAGACAATACATAGGTCAAGCATGCATACATATAAGTGCTAGGAGATGTCCTGATATTTACCAGTGGTGTCCTATGGGGAACCCCTGTAAGTTGGGTCTTCTCTCCTGCTCTCTCTCGTTTGACTTAAACTAATATAGACCCATCTCTCATAGACTTGCATAGGGCCATCCTGATTGATGGAACTATCCTACCCTTCTCCTCCCTCCGGGTGTATCTCATCCAAGATTAGGCAATTTCCCCATCCCCTTGATTTAGCATAGCTCAGCCCCTCACTATCACCTCCTCTCTTTGGGAGAAAATTAAATATGCCAGATCATATCCTGGCAAATTGTTAATTCCTGAACAGATGGCTATATTTTTTGCATATAAAAGAGCATGCCTTTTGAAGTGGATAGTCTTAGTTATTGAAAGTGGTTCAAAAGGCCTGGTCTAGATAATTACCCCATATGGTCTGTGATAAAGTAAAGTATTTAATTTAGGTTTTGTCCTTTCCCACATCTGAGTTTATGACAGGTAAATAACAGAGAGTCTCCTGTGTCACACACACACCTAACATTCATGCACTCCAAAAGGAACTGGTAAATTCAATTCTTATACTAAAGCTTGACCGTGTTCCCATATCATTCGTAAAAACAAAACAATATATCTTATACCACAAAAAAAAGAATATATAATTATTTTATATATATATATATATATATATATATATATATATATATATATATATACAAATGGAGATTACACGATTACACGTAGACTCCTCATAGGGCAACAGTAAATAAAGAGGCGGACATTAGAGCAAACATCAACTGGGTTAAAAAACACAGATATTCATTGGCTGTGCTCTGGCATGAAAAATGTGCAAAAGAAGCTCCTGAACCTTTTGGGCCTTGAGCTTCTTGGCGTGCTTGTCATGTTTTTGCACCGCATGCGACAAATGCGCTGAAGAAGCTCCAGAATATTTTCAGGCATTCAGCTTCTTGGTCTGTATGTTGGTGGAGTAGAACAGTGGAACCAGCTGAATTTCAATCCATGTATGGCCGGCTTTATGTTTTAGGTGTACAAAGTGTAGAATAAGCTTTAATTACAGAAATGTAGTCCCTCTCATACTCTCTCTTTCAACATATCATTTACGTTTGTATGGTATGCATGGGAACTGTCATAAAAAAAAAAACTATCACATTATGTAGCATAAAAAGACATACCCATGTTATTATGTAACTATTGTGGGAATATTTTACTACAATACACACATACATATATGCAGTATATACTATATATACATATATATATATATATATATATATATATATATATATATATATATATATATATATATATATATATACAGTATATATGTATATATAGTTAGATATATAATCTAATGATTTATTATAAAATATTATACATTGTTACATAACCTGGAAGTTTTGTATTTCATATACTGCATTATGCTGTATGCTTTGTGCTTCACTGTTCCATTTCAGAGATGGAGAATAGCAGTAAATTTCCCTGAAGTAATTTTGCGTTAAGAGATTCCATAACATGTGTCATTTTTCGTAGACACAGTCACCCCTATTTTAGCATTATTGCTGCTTTCTAGTCTAATTTAAGGTTGGTTTAAATGACTAATACTGTTCTGGTGTGTTACAAATGTATGAGTCTGCTATATAGTTCTTGATCTTGTATTAAAATAGCTAACACTAATCACAACATGAAGTCAAGTGAAGAATTGATTTTATAATGTTTGGTTCTTACCCAATGCTTAAACAGCAGGTCAATATTTAATCAATCACACTTTTTTCATACGATGACATTTGCTTAGCTGATTTCTCCTTCCCACAAATTTCCCTCCCTCCTAACCTTGTATGATCAAAAAATAACTCCATAAACATTACTTGCTGAAAAAAAGCTAGAAATAATGCTGTTCTAAGCACAAGTTGTTAATGATATTTATTTTAAATTTAAAGGCATGCTTTTATATTATATACAAAGTTCAAAGCTATTTGCAGTATGTCTAACATCCTAGATAGTGTGCAATTTTATATACATACTGTATGTCTTATTAATAGCAACAATTTTGTATTTTTAGTTTGGCATCATATGTAATATTGCTCATATACCTCTTTTTTTGTGCAAATAAAATAAAATATGTAGAACTGATCCAATATCCTTCATATCAGTATCTCATTGTAGTAATAGTACCATTATATTGGACTGCTTTTTATTGAGATGGCCTCCAGATATCAATGTTGTTTCTTGACATTTAAATTAAGCTGTGGTCTTTTTTTTATTATACAATGTACTGATAAAATATTTGACAAAAAAGGAAGTGGGACTTTTTAGGTGCCAACATTAAACCAAACCAGATAAAGTTAAAATGTGCATTATAATCCATTATTAAAAAGTATAACAACAAGGAAACATACAGTATCTCACAAAAGTGAGTACACCCCTTACATTTTTGTAAATATTTTATTATATCTTTTCATGTGACAACACTGAAGAAATTACACTTTGCTACAATGTTAAGTAGTGAGTGTACAGCTTGTATAACAGTTTAAATTTGCTGTCCCCTCAAAAATAACGCAACACAAAGTCATTAATGCCTAAACCGCCGGCAAAAAAAGTGTGTACACCCCTAAGTGAAAATGTCCAAATTGGTCCCAATTAGCCATTTTCCCTCCCGGTGTCATGTGACTCCTTAGTGTTACAAGGTCTCAGGTGTGAATGGGGAACAGGCGTGTTAAATTTGATGTTATCACTCTCAATCTCTCATACTGGTCATTGGAAGTTCAACATGGCACCTTATGGCAAAGAACTTTCTGAGGATTTCCCATGATGCTCAACTATACTGCAGAGTGCATGAGCATCATGGGAAATGTAGTTCCAAAACATCTGGGGTACCAAGGTACGCCATCACTGGCCTAGGCTGTAAGAAGATTGCCAAGACCCTGAAACTAAGTTGCAACATGGTGGCCAAGAGGACAGGTTTAAGAGGACAGGTTCCACTCAGAACAGGCCTTGCCATAGTCGACCAAAAAAGTTGAGTGCACATGCTCAGGTTGTCTTTGGGAAATAGACATATGATTGCTGCCAGCATTGCTGCAGAGGTTGAAAGGGTGGGGGTGTCAGCCTGTCAGTGCTCAGAACATATGCTGTACATTGCATCAAATTGGTCTGCTTGGCTGTTGTCCCAGAAGAAAGCCTCTTCTAAGGCCTCTTCTAAAGATAATGCACAAGAAAGCCCTCAAACTGTTTGCTGAAGACAAGCAGACTAAGGACATGGATTACTGGAACCATGTCCTGTGGTCTGATGAGACTAAGATAAGCTTATTTAGTTCAGATGGTATCAAGCATGTGTGATGGCAACCAGGTGAGGAGTACAAAGACAAGTGTGTCTTGCCTACAGTCAAGCATGGTGGCGGGTGTGTCATGGTCTGGGGCTGCACGAGTGCTGCCAGCACTGGGGAGCTACAGTTCATTGAGGGAACCATAAATGCTGACATGTAATGTGACATACTGAAGCAGAGCATGATCCCCTCCCTTTGGAGACTGGGTCACAGGGCAGTATTCCAACATGATAACGACCCCAAACACACCTCCAAGACAACCACTGCCTTGCTAAAGAAGATGAGGGTAAAGGTGATGGACTGGCCAAGCATGTCTCCAGACCTAAACAATATTGAGCATCTGTGGGGCATCCTTAAATGAAAAGTGGAGGAGCGCAAGGTCTCTAACATCCACCAGCTCCATGATGTCGTTATGGCGAAGTGGAAGAGGACTCTAGTAGCAACCTGTGAAGCTCTGGTGAACTTCATGCCCAAGAGGGTTAAGGCAGTGCTGGAAAATAATGGTGGCCACATACAATATTTACACTTTTGGCCCAATTTGGACATATTCACTTAGGGTTGTACTCACTTTTGTTGCCAGTAGTTTAGACATTAATGGCTGTGTGTTGAGTTAGTTTGACGGTGCAGCAATTTTACACTGTTATTCAAGCTGTACACTCACTACTTTGCATTGTAGCAAAGTGTAATTTCTTCAGTGTTGTCACATGAAAAAATATAATAAAATATTTACAAAAATGTGAGAGGTATACTCACTTTTGTGAGATACTGTACATATACATAAATATTCATGAATAACAACAACTATGAATGGAAATACACTCGGCTAAAATTCCAGTTTCTTTATGCACTTTCTTCTACATGTTTCACCTATTCTGGCTTTATCAGGAAGTGTTTACGTGCCAGGAATACAAGTATATGAAAAGATAAAAAATTATAACATGAATATGCTTAATCACATTTTGCAAGTTATATCCAAAAATATATTATCCAACGTACACCCACCACACCAGTTGATCATCGGTGTATCACAGGATGATGAAAAAGACTATATATGAATATAAAGTTTTATCTAGCCAAGCAACTATTCTCAGAAGAAGGTCCACGTTGGTGTCCCTAGTATTTCTCTAAGTATGGTTTCCTATTAATTTGCCATTGTTTGCAATATTCCCCATACAGCATGAAAGTACTGTATTTATCGGCGTATAACACACGCCGTTGTATAACACACGCCGGAGTATAACACGCACCTTAACTTTAAGAGGGAAGTTTCAGGAAAAAACTTTACATAGCCCCCCTGCATAGTACACAGCCCCTGTACAACACAAAGCGCCCCTGTACAACAAACAGCCCCCTTTCATTCTGAAGACACCCCCCCTGCACTCACAGCGCTGTGGGAATACTCTAGCGTTAAGAGAACTTCACACTATCAGCACTTTATCCTACACCGCTCCTCTTGTGTCACTTACATACCACCATTAACGCTGCTCTCTCTCGTCCCGGGTCCCGGTCATGTGACTGCTCTCCTCTCCTTCATTGACGGTCAGGTGACCGCTCTCCTCCTCCAATCAAATGATACACGCGAGGAGGAGGCTGAGCAGGAGGAGGAAAGCAGCCACAGCGAGCTGATTCAGAAGCTTAGTTTCACATTGGGTTACGTAGGGGGAGCGGTGTGACACAGGGGGCTGGCACTGGTTTACTGATAGCGCTATTACACAGCCAGGAGAGGCGGGGAAGCCGGCCTGACACCCTCCAAATAGGGGGCAACCGGGAGGACTGCCCTGTCCCCGCCCCCTTGGTGAAATTACAGATATCGGCGTATAACACGCAGGCACGATTTACCCTCTATGTGTGCGTTATACGCCGATATATACGGTAAGTAGAGTTTCAGAATTACAAATTTACTGTAGCTCAATAAACTAACCTCTAAATTTATTTAACCAATAAGCTTCCAACATTCTATCTCATACTATTTAATTTATTTAAAATTCACTAAATTCAGGTTGGGACTTAGCTTAGACTGTAATTTTTCACTTAGCTCCATCGAGTGAACTTGAGTTAGATCAAGAATATGTTGGCCAATAATATTTTTTCTGCTGCTGTAATCCTTTTCTCTGCATTTTATTCAATTCTTAACGGAAGTTCATATCTTGCATCTCTATACACCTTATCGACCAAAGCAAGTTATGCAATAACTTTGTCTGTACGTAACTAAGTAATACAGATTTTCTTTTCTACTAATGAGGATTTCTCTTGGCAATATTTTCTTGAAAAATGCCATTTATGCAAATTATAGACAGTGTTTCAGCAGTGTTATAATTTGTCCTGTTTGTAATGACTAGGAATAAACTTAGCTATTGGTTGACTGGATGGACTCAAACCCATGTTGTTTGCAGTTTTCTGAACAGGCAAAATAAATGGCCAGATTTGGCCAGTTAGTCAGTTGTCTGAACTGCTGCAACTAGAAGTCATTTATTTAGTGGCGATAAAAAATAAATAATAAACATGGTTACCTGATTTACATCCAAAATCAATCACATTGTCTATCAATATATGTAGTTTCATTGTCAATCACAAAGAACAATGCCCTAATGACCTGCAAATATGAAGACCCACTTCATGGCAATCCTCTCTTATTACACTCTGCAAATGATCATTTTATAGCTGGCTGCTAAATGTCAACAAACTGACTGGGGCTACTGGCTGATGTAATTTACCACACATGGTCAATGATGTCACTACTTGGATTACTTGGTCACTTTGCATGCAAACAATAATCTGTGGTGAAATTGCTGTCATTTAGAGGCAACATTTTTCCCAAGCACTTTTCTGAAGTACATTCTACAGGTGGGCTACATGAGTTGCAAGTTTAAAGCATGTTATTTAAAGGCTAACTCTACTTTTGTGGCAAAAAATAGCAAAAAAAAAATATTGCAATATACAATTACTACACAAGCCATATTGTAGTTAAATGTTATTAAAACCCACATTTTCTTTTCAATTTGCAGCACTATAATTTTCTGCAAAATGTGATGTAATATGGCAGCCTGGTGGTGTTCTGTTCCTGTTGGTGTATGGAACACCTCAGAAATGTAATTTCCTGCCTGTGTGATTGGCTCTTTGACTTTTCCAGAGGGCTGTAATTAAAGCATGTAGTCCAAAAAAATACTGACAAAATGGGGATGATGCTTTTTCCAACTCAGTAATTCTGTTTTTGATTTTTTTCTGACAGGTTGGTGTTTTATCTTTCACTTGGATGTTATAAGTTGCGCTAATAAATACAGTTGGATAAAGCAACAACTGTGCCTGTCTTCATTTCAGACTGCAAAGCAAAAATGTGAGGGGAGTGATTCTTTCCTATACCCACTGTATATATATATATATATATATATATATATATATATATATATATATATATATATAGAGAGAGAGAGAGAGAGAGAGAGAGAGAGAGAGAGAGAAAGTTTTATATATATATATATATATATATATATATACACGAGTTATTTCTCTCTCTCTCTATATATATATATATATATAGATAGATATATATAGATATATCTCATATATATATATATATATATATATATATATATATATATACACACACACACACATATACTGTATATATTTGCATATTATCTGCATGAAAAAACTCCTTTTTGGGAATCCAAATAGCCAGTGCCATCCTGCAAATTATGTCAGCAGTTGCAGCAGATTCAGAGCTGTCACTCAGTTGGCACTCTATAGTATTCCCCTTCGCTTCACACTCAGAAGATAAATACAAGGTTATGTAGGGAAAGGAGGGACAGATGATCTGGACCAGCCACAGACAGTAATTACACACTCCCAGAAGAGGAGAGAGCAAGGAAAGATGATGCTCTGCTAGGAAACAGACTCTTTCTGAAGTAGTCACATTTTCTAGCAAGTTCTGGCATATAGGAAATCATTTTTGGAACAGAAAAACGCGGCATCTAAGCATTCAATAAAAATGTAAAGGCAGGGGTAGTGGCGCTACCTTTAGATTGAAGAGTGATCTAGCAATTCACTCTTTAAAGGCTGTAAGGACCTCCTCATGCAATATAATTATGAAAAAAATTATATAAATGTGATCGTTGCTGAAGATGTTAATTACAAAATGCGTACGACTCTTAGCCCTTGTACACACGGTCAGAAAATCCAATGGAAAATGTCCGATCGGACCGTGTTGTCTCATAATCCGACAGTGTGTGGGATCCATCGGACTGTTTCCGTCGGAATATCCGACCAACAAAGTTTGAGAGCTGGCTATAAAATTTTCCGACAACGTGATCTGATGCGCGTCAGTTCCGATCGTGTGTAGCCTAGTCCGACGGACAAGGTGCCATGCATGCTCAGAATAAATTCTGAGACGGAAGCGCTCGGTCAGGTAAAACTACCGCTCGTAATCGATATAGCACATTCTTCACCCTGCAATGTTAAAAATTCTTTAATGCAGCGCATTCTCTTTTTCTTTAGAATGCTACAAGAATAAAGTTGTTTTGCTGCTCATATTCACACACACTTCACCCAAACGTATTTCTTTATTCTTTTTCCTCATTTCATGAATACAATATTTTAATTCGTCACATCTCCCCAATCATTTTTTTTTGTTTTAAATTTTGTAGTTGGTTTTTTTAATCAAGATCTCCTTTTTTGACAGTTTGCTCATCTTCGGAATTTTTTTGGTATGTTTTGTGTGTCAACTTACCACAACACCATTATTATCTTTTTATTTTATTGTTTTCTTTTTTAATCTTGAGGAGGTTGTTTGGTGTTGGTGCCCCTTGTTATTAATTTGACTTTGTATTTTTGAAATGTACCTGCCTACTCACAAATAAACTGTCCTTTTTGAAGTAAAACACACAGGCAATTATTTCTTGAACCAAAAAAAACTTTTATTTAGGTGTCAGAAACAAATAAAGAGGGAGGCAGTGCTGGAGAAACTGGGGAGATTAGCAAAGCCTTTGGACCCCAGGGCACAGATCAACTATTTAAATGCAAACATTGGTGGCCTGAGGAGTACATATCTGAGGGAGAACAGTCTGGTCCTGAAGTCCAAGAAATCCGGAACAGCAGCAGATGACATTTGTGTCCCCAGGCTGTGGTCCTACAAGAGGCTGCATCTTCTGCCAGACCAGACTGAACCCAGGCCATCACTCTGGTCTTCCTTCCACGTTTCCTTCCAGGCTGTGGCTGTGGTGCTGGAGGTGTGGCAGAAGGAGGAGGAGGAGCATGGTCCAAATCACACAAGTGTGTTGTTTGTGTGATTTGGCCCAACAACCCCTTGTTGAGTGTGTGGATAATGAGCTCCTCACACAAGAGGTGTTGCCCCTCCTCCATTTGCTGGAGTTTGCAGGCAGCCAAGACGGCAAAGGCCTCTTGATATGTGGGGGTGGCTTTGAGGGCAGCTGAAGCCTCCCCAATTAGCTTCAGAGCCGACTCCTCTACATTCCCCCCTTTCTGGCCCTTTTGGGTGGAAGGCGGAGGGGAGGGACCTGTGACTGAGTCAGGCTCCTACGCCTGCCCACTTCTTGGCTGCCGCTTAACCCTGCCTCCTCCTGGCTGCTACGTTCCACAGCCACCTTTGGGCTGCTGCATTCCACACCCTGATCCTGGCTGAGGTCTTCCTGCGTATGAAAAAGGGACATAGTTTTAGTTTTTGGTTCATCAAACACACACAATTTTCAGCTCAAGACCGTTGCAAATTGTTAACAAATAGAAAAGACTATCATTCTGAGCCCAGCATTTTTCATTCTTGGCCCAAATGTTTTGGCCACTACTGTCTATTGATATGTAAAACACTTCATAAAATCAGCAATTAGTGAGCAACAATCAATTTAACATCATTCATTTTACTCCCAAAATATGTAGAACAATACGATACCTGGCTCAAGCTGGGCTCCTCCAGTTCTTCCTATCTGGAAGGCCCAGGTTGGGAGTCGGAAGACTCAGCAGGGGTGGAATGAAGCGTAGAAGGACACGTGGAAGGAAGAGTGGAGAGGGATTCTCTGACCTCAGCCTGGTCTGACAGAAAATGCATCCTCTCATAGTACCACAGCCTGGGGACATAAACTTCATCTGTTGCAGCTCCATTTTAATGGACTCCAGCACCTTCTTGCGCTCCCTCAGATATGTACTCCTCAGGCCACCAATTTTATTTTTTATACAGGTGATGTCTGCCCTGGAGGCCACCGGCCTCACCAACTCCAGCAGTTTCTCCATCGCTACCTGCCTCTTTAATTTGTTACTGTAGTGGGGATGTGTAGCTTGCCACAGACAGGGCAGCTCCCTGTACTTGTCGATGAACAGGGGTAGAAAGCTATGGTCGTTAAACCCATCCATATTATCTGCAAGACACAACACAAGACAAACCCTAATGTCAGGCTAAACTCTCCTAATCTTGTCTCAATACAGGCCTCAATCTAGAAGCAGTATAGGCTAGTGATGTACCAAGTTAAAATTGTACCTTTGTTAGATATATCGGCGCGTCAGCTTCTCCCTCTGCTCATGGATCGTACGACACACGCGTGCTGCGTTTTATATACAGAACGCATGCGTGAAACTCTGCCCGCCCCTGACGTTCTTTTTAGACTATTCCGCGCCCCTTCTCTTTTGGCGCAGTGGTGAGAGCACATGGCGGAGGCACAGCAGGTGTGTACTAATAATTCCACTAACAAGGAGGAGGACGAGGAAAGCACAAAGCCAGAAATGTCATGTCTTTTGTTGAGATGTTGGAGATGGTGGACATATTGAAGAGGAACGACTATGGTGGGAAGTATGGACCTTACCCAAACCCAAATATCAGAAAGGCCAAGATCATGACTAAAGTTGTTAAGAGTCTTCAGAAGAATTTTGGGGTAAGACAATCCAAGGATCAACTGAGAAAGCGCTGCTCAGACCTGAAACTGAGGGAGCACGATCAGTACAGAAGGATCAAGCGAGTTCTTCAAAAAAGTAAGTAGTTGTCGTGTGTTCATATTATTATTATTGCCTGCATACTGCTCCATGTGCTTTGATTTAATGTTGTACAGTTTTGCCAAGTTGCACTTGACTACATTTGTTCACACAACAGGTAAGTATTCCAGCTTTAGAAAGTGTCAAAAATAATGTTTTCACCTTTGAACTTTGCCAAAAAACACAATTGTACAACACTTCCAAGCAACGTTTCATATTCTTATTTCTGCCCTCAAATATCTGTGTGCTAAGTATTCCTTTTTTACATTCTCATAGAGGAGAGAAGACTCAGAACGTTTGAGGACACCACGGACCCCACACCTCCCAAAGAAGGGGAAATACCAACACCAGAAGCTGAGGAGGAGGAGAAAGGAGAGATTGTCGAAATTGGACGAAATTGTCACCACAACAGGTGAGTGTCCGAGACCACAGCTTCAGATATGCTAATCAATGTATGCCTGCATATTTATAATATATGGTGTGTTTTTTTGGTTTCTTTTTTTAGGTGATGTGAATGTTGTGGAAGAAGAATCGCATTTTACCAGTGAAAGTGCCCAGATCCTCATTGGGGAGATAATGGGGTGCAAACGCGATTTAGAGAATATCCAGAAAAACATCAATGATGTTCAACAAAAAATGAAGAACATCATTGATGTTTTAGGGAGTGTCTGAAACACCCAAAACTAGCTAGCATCCATTTTAATTTTTCAAAAACACTTTTATATTTTTCGAAAAGCCAAGTTTGTAAGATACACACAATGTGTCAACATGTACTATCTCCCATCATGGGGGATCGATGTATGCGTTTTGTGGGTGCAACCCCTTCCTTGCTACTAAAGTGGTTGAGATGAAGGGGTTGCACCCCCAAAACACGCACATTGATACCCCATCAATGTACAGCACATGTTGACATTAGGCATGGGAACAGGAGGAAACTGGACACTTTTTGATTCTCCTGATCTTCCAAATTTGGCTTATCCAGGAGTGTCATCCCATCTGATGAAGGCAATATCAGCACAGTTTTTACATACTCATTTCTGATATTGTCTTCACTT
Organism: Lithobates pipiens; assembly: GCF_037356315.1. Taxonomy (NCBI): domain Eukaryota; kingdom Metazoa; phylum Chordata; class Amphibia; order Anura; family Ranidae; genus Lithobates; species Lithobates pipiens. The sequence goes on along the minus strand of NW_027507758.1, from coordinate 310,919,399 downwards.
TTCAAAGTTGAATTTTGTAAGTTCCTGTGTTCTGTATGTTATGCTTTGATAATACCTTTTTACACAAAAATGCAAGTTCGAAAAATCAAAAACACCCAAAATAATGTTTTATATACACCAAATATGTTGGTTTGTTGTAAAACCCTTTTCTAAACACACATGTGAACATGCTTTGAGTAAAAAGTTAAATTATCAACAATGTGTAGCTTCCTTTTTCAATGCGCAAAAGCAGTATTTGTAGTAAAGTTGTTGTTTTCTGTGACAAAGGGGGTTATGTACTAAAGGCAAATCCACTTTGCACTCCATGTGCAGTTTTAGGTGCACTTTTGCAGTGCACTTGTAGTGCATAGTGGATTTGCCTTTAGTAAATAACACCCACAGGGATGTTTAAATTTCCCCAATCAACCCATTTTCATGACCCCACATATTTCTGCCATGGTGCTGAAAATGAGCAATATTTTTGTCAGTAATGTACTACATAACATTATCAACAAAAACAAGGTGTGTGTGTAGCAGACCCACAACATAATAAGATTATCTGAAGAAGAGACTGTCACCTCATCTTTTGGGTTTGCACTGTTGCAGAACAAGGCCCCAAAAAAACCCAAATAAAACCTAGGAGACACCTAAAACAAAGCCAAGCAGTAAATGAAAAAGATTATTGGAGTTTCAAATAAAAACGTATTTCAAAAATGCCTCTCAGACATTGCCCCCCTACTGACAAAGTACTCCACATATCAAGATCTGACCTCGCGGGGGCTTTTGGGGGGTGCAAGCCAGGACGAGCAGTTTCAAGGGACACGAGGTTTACATTTTCCGGCAAGTCTGCATCAGGCCCCAACTGAGGCCACATAGTTTGCTGAATGTTTTTTCAAAAAATTGTGCAGAACGCAGCACGAAAGCACAATATGATTTAGTTTATATTGTGGATTGGAGTCAAAAATAGGCGGAACCGTCTGACCATTTACCCAAAAGTGTTCTCCACTACTCTTCTGGCTCTGGCCAGCCGCACATTAAGGATCCTCTGATCCGGGGTGAGGGTCCTCATCGGAAAAGGCCGCATCAGATGATTTTCTCAGAGCAAATGCCTCATCCGCAATGAAAACAAAGGGGAGTACTTTGACATTCTCCTCTGGAGGTGGCAAGCCCAGACTGCCACTGTGGAGACGCCAGTAGAACTCCGTCTGCGTGAACACTCCACCATCCGACATACGCCCATTTTTCCCCACATACAGGAAGTCATATGTTGCTGACACCACCGCCAACATCACAATACTATTATACCCCTTGTAATTATATTAGTAGGGCCCAGAGTTGGAGGGTGGGATGATGTGGACGTGTTTCCCATCAATTGCACCTCCACAATTGGGAAAGTCCCAATGGCTGACAAAGTGGGAGGCCACAGTCTGCCATTCCTGTGGCGTTGAAGGAAACTGTGGAGTCAAACAAGGAAAAAAAAATTAGTCATTTTGCACATCAACATTGCAAGTAGATTAGACACCAAATTTTTTGGCCAAGATCAGTATAACATTTTTGGAAATGAGTATTTAAAGCCTAAAGTATAAGGTCCCCCCTTATCAGATTCCTCACCTCCCCCATCCAATGGCCTATTGCAAAAAATGAGGTGGGGGAGATGTTTTGGACAGGTAACCCTCTCCACTTCATTGAGAGCTGAATGCAGAAATAATGTGTAATACTTTGGCCAGCCCCTCCTTACTTACACTATTGGCAGCCCACCGGACAGGTAAGAAGTGTCATAACACAAAAAAAGGAACAAATGGAAGCACATTTTGACATTCTGCTATTACCTATCAAGATAATAATAGGAGAAAAAAATATTTAAACAGTAGCTTTTGAAAGTATTGAGGCAGGCCCTTGCACTACATGCTTTGGTGAATTCATCCATAAATCTGACCAGAAAAAAGGTAGGTATAGTGTGTACTGGGTTTGGCAAAGTCAGCAGATAGGAGATTGCTATCAGCTGACCTAGCAGTTGGGGGAGGGGGGTTTCTAATGAGTTTGGCCCAATAAAAAAAATCTGGCACTCTGCATGAATTTAAGCACACACATAACATTTGTACTCATTTTAGGGGGTGTTTATGGGAAAGCAATACTATGGAGCTGACAAAATACATTGCTAAGTGACTAGGCTATAGGTTTATGGGCCCAGAAGAGCATGCTGGGGAAGTTAGTGAAGGCAAATATGCATGAAGGACAAAAAAGGAACTTAAAAAGCTTTCAGCATGCAGGAGGACAAAGAGGCACAGCATATCAATTACAGCATATTGCAATCATGGTAATTAGGGAATGAGGAAAGAAAGAAATCCAATACATTAGCAAACATTAAATACATAGAATGTGATTATAAAGGAGAAAACGTACCTTAATATAGTCCTTCTCCAGGACCTGTATGATGGCAGGACAGGTCTCTGGAATAATGATTCCCAGAGCCTGGGGGCAGATGCCTGTCGAGAAATTCAGGTCCTGAAGACTTCTCCCTGTCGTAAGTAGTGCAACGCCTCTGCTCCAGAGTGATGGCTTGCCGCATGCAAGTATCCTGCCTGCTGATATAAGGGGACAGCAAAGCCAGCAGACGGTGAAAAACAGGGTCCGTCATCCGGAGATAATTCCTGAAATCATCAGGATTATTCTCCCAGATCTCACGAAGCAAAGGCATGTGCGAGAACTGGTCATGCTGGAGCAACCAATTCTTGGTCCACAAACTCCTCCTCGCCCTGTTCATGGACTGGGCTTGTGTCAAAGCTAAAAGCCCAACACCAAGCCCCTGCACAGCACGAACTCTACAACGAGTACGTACACGAAACATGGCTTAAAATGGTTGGCTGGTCAGAACGGACAACAGAAGGCACCGATAAACAGCAAGGCCTGAAAGAACGAACTGAAAACCAGAAACGAGCGGACAATAAGCACTGTAAATCAAAGCGTACTATATACCAAGATACAGTCTGCAATGACCAACAAATGTGAACTGACTACACGCACTGATAATCAGATACACACCGACAAGCACAAACTGAAGAGCAGTAACGATCTGAAGCACAAATCTGAAAAGAGCGAATCGTCTCTTACCAAACTTCTAACACGCGATAAACACGAGATCAGAAGAAGGAGCCCAAAGGGTGCCGGATGTATTGCTGAACTCCCCTTTTCTAGTCCCGTCGTACGTGGTTTACGTCACTGCGTTCTTGTCAACCGGAAATTGCGACAAATTTGTCTGACTGTGTGTATGCAACACCACTTCTGGACTAAATCCGTCTGAATTTATCCGACGGATTTTGTTGTTGGAATGTCCGACCGTGTGTACAAGGGCTTACACGCATACCACGTGACTTTCAGGAACTAGGGCTAGTGGGTGTAATGCAGCTGGCACGCACGCCGCACGCCACACACCCACAGCTACCTATGCTATATTTGTTATAGAGTTGCCTCTCCAGAATAGGCATTTTAGGCATACAGATTTTGTCCTTGATCTGTTTGGGTTTATTTTATTTTATGTTTGATTTTTTAACTCATTTTTTAAATAAATTAACTTTCTTGGATACTACAATATGATACTATTAGATACTAATAGATACTACACCATGGGAGCCAATCTCTCTTTTTTATGAGGAATTTTACTGCATATATCTGCCACCGATTGGACATCCAAAATTGCTTTGAGGTGGAGTTACAGGAATATTACCCCTGCAGGTGTCATAGGAGCAGGTGAGTGGAGACCCATAAGGGGGGCACACGAGTCACCTGTCAAGCACTGTGAGCACCAAAAGTCACCTGCAAATCTAAATCAGAAAGGATGCACATATGTGACTCTAGCAACTGCTGAGATTTTGACATTTTGTGTTTTTGGTTTTGTTTTTTATGCAATTTTGATTTTTATTTTGCGATTTTTCATAATTTTTTCGTTTTTTGGTATATACATATATATATTTTTGCACAGTGCTGTGGGACTCTATTTACCATGGAGCTTTCACATGTTTATTAGTCATCTGACTATTCACAAACATGTTTAGGTTTATTGCCTACGCTTGGGAGTTCACTTATGGATTTCTTTCGGATTTATGTTATAATTAATATTTTTTATGTCATGTTATAATTATCTTTGGGATTTACAAATTTTTTCCAATTTTTGGTTTAGCACCAGGTACCAGACCACGCTGAGGACATAACCCCCTGTGGTATCCGTGAGGGGTCGGTTTTATGAGGAGGTCTTTTGACACTTCATTGACCCTACAGGATACAGGCAGTTATCCCAGTGCTGGGCTTTATTATTATTATCATCTTTCTCACATTTATATATTTTTTTCACAATTATATTGCATGAGGAGGTCCTTACAGCCTTTAAAGAGTGAATGGCTAGATCGCTCTTCAATCTACAGGTAGCACCACTACCCCTGTCTTTATATTTTTGTTGATCTTAGGGCTCTCAATTGGGTGCTTTTTAAGGGGGGCTGCAACCTTTTTTATCATCCTAAGCGTGGTTCATTTAAATTTTTTTTGAATATCTAAGCATTAAATCTACTTGATTTTCCAGTGTTCTTACCTGCAGTTTTTCAGCTGGTGACAGAGTCTCTTTGATACATGCCAACTTGTTTTGGCTATGACTGCAACCATGATTAGGGTATTTCTATATATTTTAAAGACAGCAAAGCAAAATATACTCTTTTGTTTTATTTGAATCAGGTTTATATTGCACAATTTAACCATTTCCCTAGCTCATGATGATGGGAATTTTTCCATACCTTTCTAATCAAACGTTTGCTTTTATCTCTCCATAAAAAGGAATTGAAATGGCTTCTTTCAGGATTCTGTTGCCTCCAGGGAGATAAGGACCCTGCGGTTAACAGGATGAAAGATTTTTGTTTAGAAAATTTTATTTAGACAATGAAAAATGACCTCTGTAAACTCAAAGCTATCTTATTTTGGGGGCTTTAGGCTTCTGGCAGATAAATCAATTAGGCCCTTTGGATAGGAGAAAAAATATTGCAGTAACAATGTAAGTACAATGTCAAAGATTTTTTTGAGTGTGAAGTAAAATTGAATATGATATTTTAAGCTTTTCACCTAATATAGAAAGTTACCATTTATCAAATAAATGCCAATTTTATCTGAATAGTTTTTCTTATGTTTTATATATATATATAAATGAATACATTTAAATAAATAGTAATTCTCTCTCAATAACTACCAATTAGGAATAATACACTTTTAAAATCCCCTACCAACATGATCATTTTATATCCAATATCACTGCTAAATATTCATTTTTCTATGTTTGGTTAGGCTAATATGTAGTCATGAAATATTACACAGCCTGTAGCGCTTGAGGGTTAAAACACTTTCTTAATAAAAGTTATAAAAAGTAAAAAAAAAAAAGTATGTATATATATATATATATATATATATATATATATATATATATATATATATATATATATATATATATATATATATATATATATATATATATAATAAATATATATATAGAGAGAGATTAATATAAGGATTATCTATCTATCTATCTATCTATCTATCTATCTATATATATATATATATATATATATATATATATATATACATTATATCTATCTATCTATCTATCTATCTATCTATCTATATATATGTATGTATATATATATTAATTTAGATCTATATCTATATATATATCTATATCTATATATAGATCTATATCTATATATATATATATATATATATATATATATATATATATATATACATACACACAGGGGAGCAGGTGTGTTAAATTTGGTGTTATCTCTCTTATGCCACGTACACACGATCAAACAGTCCAGTGGAAAAGTCCAGCGGACTCAAGTCCGCCGGACAATCCGCCCGTGTGTAGGTTCCGGCTGACTTTTTTTACCCAAAAGTCCGGCGGATTAAGATTGGAGTTTTGCACATCAATCTGTCCGCCGGACTCGCATTTCGGCGGACAGTATGGCTGTGTGTGTGCCAGTCCACCGTACTTTTGAAATGAACGGACTTTTCCCGCCCGGAGAAAAGTCCTTTCATTTTGAGCGCGGTTCCAGGTAGCCGGGACCAGCGAAGGAAGCGTCGCTGGCCCCATCACCTGGTATGGACTTAAAGGGTAATCCCTAAGCCGAAAAAACGGCGTGGGGTCCCCTCCTAAGTCCATATCTGACCCTTATCCGAGCACGCTACCCGGCCGCTTGGGAAAGGGGGTGGGGACAAGCGAGCGCCCCCCGAGCCATACCAGGCCACGTGCCCTCAACATGGGGGGTGCCTTGGGGAAGGGGGGCCGCGCGCCCCCCCCACCCCAAAGCACCTTGTCCCCATGTTGATGAGGACAAGGGCCTCTTCCCGAAAACCCTGGCCGTTGGTTGTCGGGGTCTGTGGGCAGGGGGCTTATCAGAATCCGGGAGCCCCTTTAATAAGGGGACCCCCGGATCCCGGCCTCCCACCCTATGTGAATGAGTATGGGGTACAATGTACTCCTACCCATTCACCTGTGAAAATTTTTTTAAAAAAAAGACAACACACAAGGGTTAAAATACTTTATTAGACAGCTCCGGGGTTCTTCCGTCTTCGGGGGTCTTCTCGCCGGACTCCTCCGCTATCTTCTGCTAGCTCTTTTACTAGCGGAGGAGCCCGGCTTTCTTCTTTGCTGCCGCCCTCTTCTTCCGACTTCGGGGGTCTTATCCCTCTCTTCTGGGATCTTGTCCCCCTCTTCGGTTCTTCTTGCCGGGCCACTGCGCCTTCTTCTAGCTCTTTTACAAGCGGTGGCCTGGTCTTCTGTCACCGCTGTCTTTGTCTTCTGTTCTTCTCCTCTTCTGGAGATGTTGCCTCGTCGATGTCTCCGGTCACTATGACAGGACACACGGCGTGAGGCAACTTACATAGGGACATCGCCGGATGATGTCCCCGCCCTTTATGATGTCACAGTCCCAGCATCCTTCTGGGACTGTGACATCATAATGGGCGGGGACATCATCCAGCGAAGTCCCTATATAAGGGGGGGTCAGCCTGTCAGTGCTCCAACCATACACCACACGCTGCATCAAATTGGTCTGCATGGCTGTCGTCCCAGAAGGATGCCTTTTCTAAAGATGATGCACATGAAAGCCTGAAAACAATCTGCTGAAGACAAGCAGATTAAAAGGATTACTGAAACCACGTCCTGTGGTCTCAGGAGACCAAGATAAATGTATTTGGTTCAGATGGCATCAAGCGTGTGTGATGACAACCAGGCGAGAAGTACAAAGACAAGTGTGTCTTGCCTACAGTCAAGCATGGTGGTGGGATTGTTATGGTCTGGGGCTACATGAGTGCTGCCGACACTGGGGAGCTACAGCTCATTGAGGGAACCATGAATGTCAACATGTACTGTGACATACTGAAGTAGAGCATGATCCCCTCCCAGTACCTGTTGGCATTGTCATGGATAAACCACCATACGCTTTTGCGCTAATAAGCGGGCATTTCATCTAATGGTATAATACATCTTACCTATGACTCTATTTCCCGCATATCTCCAATGAAACAAACATGACCATGCTTACACCCTCATCTCAGCACAACCCCTGCCGAGCAATGCACTGGTTCTTTTATTCAAAAACAACAAAATAAATCCCAAACACAGGATGTGACAACTCAGCATGTGACAACACAGGATATGACGAAACAAGGATATGAGTTTATACAACAACCAATGACTACCAATCCTGCTGATGGGAGCTTTTCTGCAAGTTTTGCATCATGGAACCTCAAATATGTTGATCAGGCATACAGGGTTGACACGAGCGCACATCCGCTAAACCGATAATGTGTTTGCAGAGCGAAGAAATCCCCCCAGACGAACGTCTGTGCATTGCACAGGGGCCATTTCGCCGGCAGACAGATTCTCACCCTGCAAACATCTCTCTCCAACCTCAGGAAGTTTTCCACTACCTAACGGATCTCAACCAGCGTCAGTCTGCCCCAGTCAGCTCTTTAGAGTGGGTTGCTGGAGAACTAACACTGGGAGACACTATGACAATACATATTATAATACATCTTCATCAGTGGCGGCCCGCCCATAGGGGGCACCCGGGCGCCGCCCCCCCTCCCCCAGGTGTAAAAAAAAAAAAGTTAAAAAAAAAAAAAAAAAAAAACGGGCCCTTTAAGACATTTAAAAAAAAAAAAATGTCATTTAACAATTTGACATAGTGTACTGTGGCGCCGGTCACAGTGCACTATGAGAAGCGCCACGTCAATGCAATCACAAGATTGCATCCATGGCGCTTCATTTGCGGGTTAAAAACCCGCCTTGGGGCGCACTGCAGAACGCCGACTGGCTTCCGCCCGTAAAATCACTGTGATTCTACGGGCGGAAGCATTGTCATTCTTAGACAGGCACGTCACTTCCGGCTTTCGGCTGCTTTACGAAACCCGGAAGTGACGTCGGCAGCTCCGTTCCTCAGCCCGAGCGGAGCTGCAAGACAGGTAGGAGGTGAGTCAAGTCACCGCATAAAGACCTTAGTTTCTACTTTGTTAAATGTTCATGCATTTAGCTGAATGAATGGAAAAAAAGCTTTCACACTTCAGCCAGAAAGGTTTCCCCAGGCCAGGCGACTTTTGCCGTGGCCAATCAGAGAATGAGCTCTGAAAGGGAAACTCCTCGCCAAATTTCTGAAAAAAAATTGGCGTGGGTTCCCCCTCCGAGAGCATACCAGGCCCTTAGGTCTGGTATGGATTCCAAGGGGAACCCCCTATGCCGAAAAAAACGGCGTGGGGGTCCCCCCCAGATCCACACCAGACCCTTATCCGAGCACGCTACCCGGCCGGCCAGGAAGGGGGGTGGGGACGAGCGGGCGGCCCCCCCCTCCTGAGCCGTACCAGGCCGCGTGCCCTCAACATGGGGGGGGTGCCTTGGGGGAGGGGGGCGTGCGGCCCCCCCACCCCAAAGCACCTTGTCCCCATGTCGATGAGGACAAGGGCCTCTTCCCGACAACCCTGGCCGTTGGTTGTCGGGGTCTGCGGGCGGGGGGCTTATCGGAATCCGGGAGCCCCCTTTAATAAGGGGGCCCCCGGATACCGGCCCCCCACCCTATGTGAATGAGTATGGGGTACAATGTACCCCTACCCATTCACCTGTGAAAAAAAGTACAAAAAAAAAACACAACACAGGGTTAAAATATTTTATTGCACAGCTCCGGGGGTCTTCCGTCTTTGGGGGTCTTCTCGCCGGACTCCTCCGCTATCTTCTTGTAGCTCTTTTGCTAGCGGAGGAGTCCGGCTTTCTTCCTCCCCGCCGGCCTCTTCTTCCGACTTCGGGGGTCTTGTCCCCCTCTTCGGTTCTTCTGCCGGGCCACCGCGCCTTCTTGTAGCTCTTTTACAGGCGGTGGCCCGGTCTTCTGTCGCCGCTGCCGCCGCCTTCCGTTCTTCTTCTTCTTCTTCTTCTTCTTGTTCTTCTTCTTCTTCTTCTTCTCCTCCAGGAGATGTTGACTCGACGAGCTCTCCGGCCGCAATGCCAGAGCCGCGCTGTGCTGCCACTTATATAGGGACAATGGGGCGGTGTCACATGGGTTGATGTCACATGGGTTGGTCACATGGGTTGATGTCACATGGCGACAGTCCATGTGACATCAACCCATGTGACATCAACCCATGTGACACCGCCCCATTGTCCCTATATAAGTGGCAGCACAGCGCGGCTCTGGCATTGCGGCCGGAGAGCTCGTCGAGTCAACATCTCCTGGAGGAGAAGAAGAAGAAGAACGGAAGGCGGCGGCGGCGGCGGCGGCGACAGAAGACCAGGCCACCGCCTGTAAAAGAGCTATAAGAAGGCGCGGTGGCCCGGCAGAAGAACCGAAGAGGGGGACAAGACCCCCGAAGTCGGAAGAAGAGGCCGGCGGGGAGGAAGAAAGCCGGACTCCTCCGCTAGCAAAAGAGCTACAAGAAGATAGCGGAGGAGTCCGGCGAGAAGACCCCCGAAGACGGAAGACCCCCGGAGCTGTGCAATAAAATATTTTAACCCTGTGTTGTGTTTTTTTTTTGTACTTTTTTTCACAGGTGAATGGGTAGGGGTACATTGTACCCCATACTCATTCACATAGGGTGGGGGGCCGGTATCCGGGGCCCCCTTATTAAAGGGGGCTCCCGGATTCCGATAAGCCCCCCGCCCGCAGACCCCGACAACCAACGGCCAGGGTTGTCGGGAAGAGGCCCTTGTCCTCATCGACATGGGGACAAGGTGCTTTGGGGTGGGGGGGCCGCACGCCCCCCCTCCCCCAAGGCACCCCCCCATGTTGAGGGCACGCGGCCTGGTACGGCTCAGGAGGGGGGGGGCGCCCGCTCGTCCCCACCCCCTTTCCTGGCCGGCCGGGTAGCGTGCTCGGATAAGGGTCTGGTGTGGATCTGGGGGGGACCCCCACGCCGTTTTTTCGGCATAGGGGGTTCCCCTTGGAATCCATACCAGACCTAAGGGCCTGGTATGCTCTCGGAGGGGGAACCCACGCCAATTTTTTTTTCAGAAATTTGGCGTGGAGTTCCCCTTTTAGGGGTGACCTGAAGTCGGATCGCAGTCGCCCCTGTGAGAATCGAGCCTTATGGTGTGTGTCCAAGGTCATGGGTGGAAATTAATCGCTTTAGAAAACTGGTATCTCATGATCTGCTTGTCTAGAACATTTTTTGCACAGAGGTTGAAGAATCTTTTGTATACCACATTGAAATTTAAGATAATAAAATACTATAGACACCTTTTTTCCACTGAAGAAAGTTTTTACTGTTTTAAAAAAAATTTCTTCAGTCAGGACTCCTGGCCTCCCTTCTTGCCACTGCTCCTAATCACACGAAATATACATTTTAACCTTTGCTAGTCCTTACTAATACCACTATGTCACCTAAAGCTCTCCTGCTACATGCATCCCATTTAGGAGTACTCAAGAACTTGCCTTATATTCTCCTGACCTGAGTGCTGTTCCTGCTTTGCAGCATGACATGGGAAATCCCATACACAGGGGGAGCAGTCTAGCTGTATTGGGTCCCTCCAGCTCTAAATCCCCTAATAGTTCCCTCTGAGGCTGGGTTGTCACCGCTGCGGCAGCGAGAACCGGATGTGATTCGCACCGCACTGCAGTGCAAATCACATCCGATCTCTGTGCGATGCGAGTTCAGCCATACAGATAGTATGGCTGAATTTGCATCGCACCCGCCGCAAACTCGCACAGGACCCTTTTTTTGCTCCGCAGCAGAATCGGATCGCATGGGTGTTCAGACCATGCGATCCGATTCCTGTCCGAGTTTGCAGATTGCACTGCGATATGCGAACTGATCTGGGGGTGTCCTTAACATTTCACTGACACTCCCAGCAGTCCGCATAGGGCAGTGTGAACTGCCGGTGGGAGGCATGCGATGCGGGAAAACGCTGCGGATTCGCGGCGTTCCCGCATCGCTCCAGTGTGAACCCAGCCTCAATGCGGTATTCTTATTCAGCAAAGTGCAAAAAGTAATGGTGTGCTGATGCTCTGTTGCTTGTTGTTACTCACAGTTAATTTGCTGGCAAAGACATTTTATAAACCTTTTTTGTATTTTAGTGTAAATGTGAGATCTGGGGACTTTTTGACCCAGATCTCATATTTGAGAGGACCTGTCATGCTTTTTTCTATTACATTCCTTGTAATAGGAATAAAAGTGACACCATTTATTTTTTAAAACTGTGAAAAAAATGTTTTTTAAAGCACCTAGTCCCGACGATCTCGCGTGCATAAACGAACGCATACGTGAGTACTGCGCCCGGCCGCCCGCATATGAAAACGGCGGTCAAACCACACATGTGAGGTATCGCCGCGATCGTTAGACTGAGCTCAATAATTCTAGCCCTAGACCTCCTCTATAACTTAAAAGATGCAACCTGTAGAATTTTTTAAACGTTGCCTATGGAGATTTTTGAGGGTAAAAGTTTGACGCCATTCCATGAGCGGGCGCAATTTAGAAGCGTGACATGTTGGGTATCAATTTACTCGGCGTAACATTATCTTTCGGAATATATCTAAAAATTGGGGTAACTTTACTGTTATCTTATTTTTTTATTTAAAAAAATTATTTTTTTTCATAATAAAGTGCGCTTGTAAGACCGTTGTGCAAATACAGTATGACAGTAAGTATTGCAATGACCGCAATTTTATTCTCTAGGGTGTTAGAAAAAAAAAAGGGAAAAAGGGGCAGCTGCCCTCGGCCCTGGCATTGTTGTATGTCCCCAAGCAGCTGACTCATACTTGCAAACTATCCCAGTTTAAATTCCCTTGTCCCTTGAGGTTTTAGTCCTGTGCTATGTCCCAATATCTCAGTGTGAAGTTCTGTTACTAAAGCTGCCCAGCCCTATTGTTGTGTACAGATAACTCACCTGCAGAGTGCAGACCCTGTGTTTACATGTAAATACAGGCATTCATATGTAAATAGCGGCGGACTGGTGGCATTGATATGTAAATAATAGAGTGGCCATTCATATGTATATCATACCAAATACAAATTTTTGCCCAGGGTCCAATCAATATTAAAGCTTTTTTATTTATTTATGTATTTATTTCTTTTTATGTAAAAGGATGAACTTCCGATGCAAAAGGCTGGACCCACAAATCTATATATGATGTGCAGGGTCCTGTGTATAATGTAGAGCCTGGTATGGTGTATAATAATAACTGATAGCTATTGTTTTTCCAAGATAAACTTCAAATTTCTGGCTGTGTTTTTCACATGGCAATATTGAATAAACATGCATCCAGAACAGCAGGAAAAATGTTGTGATCAGATTGAACCTACATTATGTACCCTGTACACTAGTCCTCTGAAGTCTATTGCCACTGTATAAAAGCCAGCCAGGAACTTAGCACAGGGATGGGGGGAACCCCTTATAATGGGCACAGCAGCCAGCAGCTGTACAGGCCCGGGAACTCAGCACAGCCATGGTGGGAACCCCTCATTATGGGCACAGTGAGGCTGCAATTGATGGGCAAGGTGAGGCTGCATTTGATGAAATAGACACTTGCATTTGGCAGCACCATAATCTCTCTTTTAAACTTACCCATACTTTCATTTGACTCATAGGTATTGAACATTGTGCAATTTATTTTCAAAATGACTGAAAATTCGGTTCCATCTTTGAAACTATTTCCCTTCACAAGGCGTACAGATGAGGAAAAAATGAGGTTAAAGGAGCTTGGACCATATCAACCCAAACTGCAAATTCAGCAGAGGTCAAGTGATCGTGGTCGAGTTTACACGCGAAGCTTTTCCACCACTTCTTATAATAAATGGAGTTGGCTAGCTGGATGTGATGTGACTCATGCATATTATTGTTTTCCATGTTTGCTATTCCAAAGTCATGGCACCGACACGCTGTGGATATCAACAGGGGTTAACGACCTAAAGCATCTCACTGAAAAATGCAAGCGGCATGAAACTACCCAAAGCCATCTTGACAATGTTATGAGGCTCGAGTTTTTTGGAAAGCGTAGCATTGGTGAACAGCTAGATGCAGGCTACATAATTTCCATTAGAAGACACAATGAAGAGGTCACAAAAAATCGACACATCCTGTCTAGGATAATAGACTGTGTGAAATTTTGTGGTGCATTTGAGCTGGCTTTGCGTGGTCATGATGAGAGTGAGAGCTCCGAAAATCGTGGGATATTCCGTGGCTTGGTTGATTTTGTTGCTTCTCTTGATGGAGTTTTGAAAGAGCACCTTGAGAATGCCACTGTTTTTAAGGGCACTTCAAAAACTGTGCAGAACGAGCTGTTGGACTGTATGCTGTCTGTAGTGAAGGAGCACATTATCCAAGAAGCACAGAGCAGCAATTTCATCTCAATCCAGGCCGATGAGACCACTGATATTGCCACCCATTGCCAACTTGTGCTTGTACTGCGCTACATAGATGACAAAAACAATGTACAAGAGAGGTTTTTTGAGTTTATTTCTCTACATTCCGCTAATGCAGATTCCATTGCTACAGCACTACAAGAGCGCCTTGCTGTCATCCTTCCAGGGGATCAGAAACATAAGCTCATCTCCCAAGCATATGATGGAGCCAGCGTGATGAGGGGTGCCACTTCAGGGGTTCAAAAGAAGATTCAGGATATTTACCCAAATGCCCATTACATCCACTGCTATGCACATCAGCTCAATCTGATAATGCAACAGGCCACTTCTCAAATGCCCAAAGTGAGACTTTTTTTTTCAAACCTTGGAGGATTTGCCAGCTTTTTTGCCAGATCACCCAAGCGCACAGATGTACTTGATAAAGTAGTTGCCCATAGACTACCAACATCAAGCAGTGTTAGATGGAACTTCCACAGCCGTGCCGTCCATACAGTGTTTGAGCACAGAGAGGACCTCATCCGCTGTTTTGAAACCATAAGAGACTCAGGTGATTTTGACTCAGTTACCATGAGAGAAGCAGCAGGCTTTGCCGTGCTGCTGGAGGATCAGGATTTTAAATATTTTCTTGCGCTTTTCCACAACATTATGCCGCATGTTGACCTCCTTTATGCCAAACTCCAGAAGAAGGACATAGATTCAGTCCACATTAAGGGGAGCATCCAGCAGTTCCAGCGGGACATACAGATGATCAGGTAGCAGCCGTAATCCTCCTTTTCCATGTGTTGTTGTTGTTATTATTATTATTTTTTTAATTATTATTGCTCATACATTTTGCAGAGATTCTATCCCATGCCTGGTTGACGAAAGCAGTCAAGGTGGTTCTCAACCGAAGAGGCGGGGCTCACTGAATCCAGGAGACCATAAACGCATTGCATCTGAGGTGAGTGTTTATTTGTTGCAATATTTGTCTTTTTGATAGCTCCCTTATAGATATGAAGATTGGAAAGAAAAATATTTTTCTTACAATAGTCATATAAAAATGATGTGATCTAAAAGGATTTGTTATTCCCTCTAGTGGATAACATTAGTATTACAACCTTCATCTGTGTTAGCTGCCTGAACATCAGAAATGCATGAAACTTGACATATTTACTAAGAATGTCTTGTTGTCCAATGTCCATGTGTATGGAGTGCTGAGAAATTATGGATTCCAAACCACTGAAACTGATCTCCCTTTATAACTTTAAAGTGAACATTTTAAAATGACCAGTTTTAAGTTATGACTCCATACACATGGACAAGAAATTCTTAGTAAATATGTCAGGTTGCATGCATTTATGATGGTCAGGGAGCTAACAGAGATGACATTGACACCCCTAATTGACATCACTGCCTAATTTTTGTTTTTATCCTTCACTCTATAGGTCTGTGATACCATACTATTGCACACCATGCAACGTTTCTCCTTCACAAAACACCTTGTTAGTGCCACTTTGCTTCAAGCAGACAGGTTTGAACAGTACGCAGTGGAGTTTCCCGAGGATGCACTGAGTGAGACTTTGAAGGCCTATCCAGTTCTGAATAAAAATAAGTTAAAGACAGAGCTTGGTCTCATCTACCGCACACAAGAGTTCAAAAAGTGTAATGGTGCTTTGGACCTATTCAGGCTGTTTGTGGGCAACAATCTTGCTCATGTATTTAGAGAGACTGTGACTTTGCTAAAGATCCTCATCACCACACCCATGACCACAGCAGAAGCTGAGAGGTGCTTCTCAACCTTAAAAAGAATAAAGACTTTTCTGAGAAATAGCATGACCCAGGAAAGGCTGAATGCATTGGCCATGCTGTCAATGGAAAAGAGAGTGGTGACAGAGATGACTGACTTCAACCAGAAGGTCATTGAGAAATTTGCAAGCCAGAAAGAAAGGAGAGCAAAATTTATTTTCAAATAGTTGGACTGTTGCTAACGTGAATTTGTATTCAGTCACCTTTACTCTGAGTCTTTTTGTTGTTTGTTGTACAATAAAGTTTGTTTTCTGTTGTAAAAAAAAAATCACTGATTTGTGGTACTTTTATTGCATTCTTTAACAGTTGGTTTAAACATTGACATTTTCAATATTTTATCCAGATATATAATCTGTCCTGTGATTCTGGGGCTGTATACTCTGTCCTGTGATCTGAGCTGTATACTCGTGACACTATGGGTGGAAGGAAGTGGAATACAGGGGACGGATTAGGTGGATTACATAAGGGGCGTGGTTTGTGAGAAGTGGGAGGGGCCAAAACGATGGGCGGGGTCATGATGGGCGGGGTCTTGCGCCCCCCCATCCAAAAACTTCACCAGCCGCCACTGATCTTCATACAATTTCCACAACAGTCCCCCCTCTTGTCATATGCTCTCATGTGTCCCTCGATGAATCTTGAGCTTCTTCTTATACCTGGAAATGAATCAGTCCTTACAGTCCATATAAGTTCATAAAAAGGAAAATATGGCTTGATATGTAGACTCTGTTTTCAGGAGGGATGATTTAGAGGAGGACGTGAAGGCCAGTCGGTCTGGGATCCTCTGCGTCTTGTACGTGGTTTGGGCTTTTAGGATGTCGTCATCTGCTCAGGCTCTGTTCACTCATCCAATCAGGCAACAGTAGCAACTCATCACAGTATATAGAAGGAAACAAAAATAACATGAGTATATATACCCATACTTCCTTCAACTATGATCAGCTGCAAAATAAAAAATGAAATCCTTAAAAGTTCCTACACCCTTAAAAGGACTTCAACCTTCACTAGCCAAAGCTCTGGCTTTGCTTGCAGGGATCTAAATCTTATCCATATGGTCCTGGACTTTGTCACTAGTGTCCCCGATCCAGGTATAACAATCTTTTACCTATGAGTTCCCAGAAACCACCCATGGACTGTGGGAACTTCCTTGTAGCTTCAACAGTTACATGAAACATCCCATCCTCAATGGATGAGAAATTTTTCAATCATTTCATAAGCTCAAGCCCCCACCATGTACAAGCAAAAAACCACACCCAGACCTGGTCGGGGTTGGTGAACAATTTCCCTCTGGCTGTCCCTGTCATTCTTACATTCTCTCGACTCAAACATTGGCTGTTCGCCCCTTTCATCTAAAACCAAACATTATGGGGCGTTCACGCCAAATTTGAGCGGCGCGCAACGGCCTATAATGCACTGCGGGAGTGCAGTGCATTATTTTATATTTCCATAGTTAGTAAGGTTGAATAAAGACACCAGTCCACCCAGTTCAACCTGAGTGAGTGTCTACCCCTATTGGCCAAAGGCAGGGTGCATTTTGCCAATCATGGCTAAGGGGGACTAAGTCCATGCCCCACACTATATAAGGCTGCCTGCACGTTGGCCCCATGTAGTGTGTTGTTGGCGTGGATGGAGTGAGAGTGTCATTTATATTGAGTAGGCAGGCAGGTTATTCAGTTATTCAGTTAGCTGCAGTGTATTTTATATATATATATATATATATATATATATATATATATATATATATATATATATATATATATATATTTCTTGATCATACATCACGGGACACAGGAGCTCCTTCCCAGTGAGGAATTGGAGAATTATGCAGAAATACCTCAAATTCTGTGTTTTATGATTGATGCGATTTTGGATTCTGTCCAACAAGCATCTCGTTTGTCTCTCCTGTTGGTACACATGCGAAGGGCCCTATGGCTAAAGAATTGGGCAGCTGAGCTATCATGCAAGAAGCATTTGATTGGGTTCCCGTTTAAAGGGGAACGTTTGTTTGGAGAAGAATTAGACAAATTCGTCCAAAAAATTTCAGGGGGTAAATCTACTCTCCTTACAGTCAAAAGGAGCAAACGTCCATCATTTAGGCACTCTCTCTCTCCCGGAGCATCAAGCTCTAAGCAGTGGCGACGGCCTTCTCAACCCTCCTCTACAGGAAAGGTTCAGGGCCGGGCCCAGGGGCAGAAAAAAACTTAGGGGCAAAAGCCTGCCAAGCAGAGCCCAAAAGCTTCCTTGTGAAGGGGCGTCCCCGCTCGGCCGAGTGGGGGGAAGGCTTCGGCAGTTTGCGGAAGCCTGGCGGGAAGAGATCTGGGACAAGTGGGTGATCTCTTCTGTATCTCTGGGCTACAAGCTAGAGTTTCAGGAGATTCCACCTTCTTGCTTTCTAAGGTCAAGGATCCCCAGGGACCCAGTAAAGCAAATACCGCTGTTTCTGGCCTTAGATCACTTACTATCCCAAGGGGTGATAGTAGAAGTGGACCCAAAAGAACAGGGTTCAGGGTTTTACTCGAATCTCTTCACCGTTCCGAAGCCAAATGGAAGTGTCAGACCTATCCTTGATCTGAAGGATCTGAACCGGTTTTACGCATCCGGTCCTTCCGAATGCAGTCAATTTGCCCTGTGGTCTCCTCCCTGCAAGGGGGAGAATTTCTGGCATCAATAGACATCAAGGATGCATATCTCCATGTGCCAATTTTTCCCGCACACCAAGGCAAAACTTGTCTTCCTCTTCCATGGAAGGTTATTACGACAGATGCCAGCCTGACAGGCTGGGGAGCAGTGTTACAGGAGACGTGATCGCAGGGGAAATGGTCTGCGATCGAGAAGCTATTGCCCATAAATGTCTTGGAGATCTGGGCAGTTTACATGGCTCTCATAAAGTGGTCTTCCAGACTACGTGGTCTCCCTGTTCGGTTCAGTCCGACAATGCCACAGCAGTGGCCTATATCAATCACCAGGGAGGTACCAGGAGTCTGGTTGCGCAAAAAGAGATGAATCGCATACTTGTCTGGGCAGAAAAGCATGTTCCATGCCTTTCTGCAGTCTTCATTCCAGGAGTGGAAAATTGGCAGGCGGATTTTTTGAGCCACCAGCGGTTGTGCCCAGGAGAATGGGCTCTGCACCATGACGTGTTTTTGGACATGTGTCGCAGGTGGGGTACTCCAGACATAGATCTGTTTGCGTCCAGGTTCAACAGAAAACTGGACTAATTCGTGTCAAGGACAAGAGATACACTTGCTCAGGGGTCAGATGCTCTGACAGTTCCCTGTGATCAGTACAATCTGATTTATGCCTTCCCCCCGTGCCCGCTTCTGTCGTGGTTCCTGGGAAGAGTCAAGAGGGAGACAAAATCGGTTCTTTTGGTAGCCCCGGCTTGGCCCAGGCAACCGTGGTATGCAGAGATCATGAAGTTGGCAGTAGGCAGGCCATGGATCCTCCCTCTCCGGCCAGATCTGCTCTCACAGGGTCCGATTTACCATCCTGCTTTACACAGTCTGAATTTGACGGTTTGGCTGCTGAGACCCACATTCTGAGAGACCGTGGGCTTTTGGGGCCAGTCCTTTCTACTCTGGTTAATGCCAGAAAGCCGGCCTCCAGGCTTATTTACTACAAAATCTGGAGGGCATATGTTTCCTGGTGTGAACTCAGGAAATGGCATCCTAGAAAGTATGTCATTAGCAGGATCTTGGCCTTCCTCCAGTCAGGCCTAGAAATGAATTTGGCCGTAAGCACTATCAAGGTGTAGATTTCGGCCTTGTCAGTGTTTTTTCAGAAGCCACATGCATCGCGTTCCCTGATGCGGGCTTTCATCCAGGGGGCTATGCGGATAAGGCCGCCAGTCAAACCTCTGGTATGCCCATGGGATCTAAATTTGGTTCTCTCGGCTTTGCAGGGGCAACCTTTTGAACCTTTGCATCTGGCTTCATTAGTTCTTTTGACCAAAAAATTGGTTTTCTTGGTAGCCATATCCACGGCTAGAAGAGTGTCAGAACTAGCAGCTCTCTCCAGCAAAGAGCCGTATCTAATTGTTCATAAGGACCGGGTGGTCATGCGCCCCAACAGGTCCTTTGTACCTAAGGTGGTTTCAGGATTACATTTGAATCAAGATGTAATCCTACCATCCTTTTGTCCGGACCCACAGTCCGCAGAAGAAGAATCTTTGCACACGTTGGATGTGGTTAGGGCAATCAGTATCTATCTTCAAGCAACTGCTCAGATAAGGAAAACTGATTGCTTATTTATTTTTCCGGAAGGCCCTAGGAAGGGCCAGGTGGCATCAAAATCCACTCTCTCAAGGTGGATTAGACAGATTATTTCTCAGGCCTATAGTGTTAAAGGGAAAATCCCTCCTTTTCAAGTGAAAGCCCACTCTACTAGGGCTGTAAGTGCTTCTTGGGCAGGGCATCACCAGGCCTCCCTGGCTCAGATCTGTAAGGCTGCAACTTGGTCATCAGTCCACACATTCACCAGATTCTATCAGGTGGATGTCAGAGGGCAAGGGGATATCGCCTTTGGGCGCAGTGTACTGCAGGCTGCAGTTTAGGTCCTCCGGCCCATGACGGTCTATAATTATGATCTGTGTCTCCCTCCCCTCATTCTGAGCATTGCTTTGGGACATCCCACTATGTAATTAGCTCCTGTGTCCCGTGATGTATGATCAAGAAAATTGGATTTTTATGTACAGCTTACCTGTGAAATCCTTTTCTTGAGAGTACATCACGGGACACAGGGCTCCCGCCCCTCTTGGGTTTTAAGTGGTTTCCTATTGCTTTGCTACAAAACTGAGGTGCCTCCCATATGGGAGGGGTTATATAGAGGAGGAATTCTCCTTAATTGGGGTTAACCAGTGTCCAATCACCAGAGGTGCCTATATAACCCACTATGTAATGAGCTCCTGTGTCCCGTGATGTACTCTCATATATATATATATATATATATATATATATATATATATATATATATATATATATATATATATATATATATATATACTGTATCCAGTTTAGCTATATCTGACGGCAGACCATTCCTGGTGGAATATACTTCAGGCAGTGTACACAGTACACAGTACTGTGTACCCATAGTGCAGTTGCTATTATTTTTCTGGTGGTGTACACAATACAGTACACCCATAGTTAATTACACTTCTGTTGATGTACACAGTACCGTGCACCCCTAGTGCAGTTGCTACTACTTTTCTGGTGGTGTACACAATATAGTACACCCATAGTTGTTATTACACTTCTGTTGGTGTACACAGTACCGTGCACCCCTAGTGCACTTGCTACTACTTTTCTGGTGGTGCACACAATACAATGTAGTGGGGTTTTGCTAAACAAAATTTAAAGTATGTCCGGAAGGCCACTAAGGAGAGGCAGATGCTCACAGGACACTAAAAGAGGGAAAGCAGGCTCTGTGTCTACAGTCGACAGCGCTGGCCATGGACATGGTGCATCCTCAGCGCGTGGCCGTGGGGCACGCTTGTCCTTGTTTTCTGCTGCTGGCCGTGTTATTGAGCCACAACACGCAGAAGAGTTGGTGGAATGGATAACAAAGCCCTCATCCTCTTCATCCTCTGTCACTCAGGCTCGGAGTAGTTTACCTGCCAATGCAGCTGGCAAAGCGGCCTTTTCCATGTCAACAGGCACTCCTTCCCTAGCCCCTCCATCATGCACGGAGGAGTCCCCCAAACTATTAGACCACAGTGTCAGGTACATGCTGCAGGAGGATGTGCAGTAATTTGAAGGCTCCGATGATGGTACCCAGGTTGAGGAAGGGAGTAACATGAGCCTAGAGAAATTAGGTGCCCAAGAAGGTCAAGAAACTGGCAGTCATGTTCCCCAAGCTACAGCATACTACCAAGTTTGCTCTAGTGACGAGGTGAGAGGGGATGAAGAGGTCACTGACTCTACTTGGGTGTCTGATAGAAGAGAGGAGGAGGAGGCACATCTCCAAAGAGGCAGGATGCCCTCCAGGGGGCAGCTTAAGGGCAGCCACTCTATTAAGTCACACCGCAGAGCTAAGCAGGTGCAGGGCGCTGCTGACTCCCCACATATTTTGAAAAGTTCTTTGCTGTGGGCCTTTTTTGACACGTGTGCAGCAGATTGCACCATTGCTGTTTGCAACATATGTCTGAAGCGTATCAAGCATTACTAAAACAGCAGCTGCTTTGACACCACATGCTTGACAAGACATTTGACGACCTCCCATGCAGTCTGTTGGCAACAGCACTTAAAAGACTCACATCAAAGAATAAGGTGGACCTCTCCTTGCTCCTCATCAGCTGGGATGTCCAACCCCACTATACCTCCAGTCCTCTCAGAAACCTGCACTAAGAGTAATGAAGGTATAGAAATAGGTGTCCCAAGTACTTGCGGCCAATCTGCTAGCGGTACACCAACATCGTATTTTAGCAGGCAAATTTCCCTACCCAGTTGCTAAACCATCAAAAGAAATTCAGTCCCAGCCATCCACATGCTCAGCGTCTGAATGCTAGCTTGGCCAAATTGCTAGCACTGCAACTGCTGCTTAGTGGCAGGTTCCCAAATGACATTTCTTTTCACGGAAGGCCATTCCGGCTCTCTACCAGCATGTGGAAGGTAATGTCTTGGCCTCGTTGGACAGGGTGTTAAGCAGCAAGGTGAATATTACTGCTGACTCATGGTTCAGCAGGCAAGGATAGGGACGTTACCTTTCTTTCATGATGCACTGGGTAACTCTGCTGGCAGCTGGGAAGGATACAGGACAGGGTTCAGTATTGTTGGAGCTTGTTCCGCCACCACGTCTCCAAAATGCTAGTGGTGATTCTGCCACAGCTCTCTCCTCCACCCCCTTCTCTTCTTCTTCCTCTATAGCCTCTTCTTCTGCAGATTTCTCCTCTGAACTAGCGGTGCTCTGTAGGCGTTCAAGGAGCTACGCAAGATGACATGGGGTGCGTGCTTGAGTTGGTCTGCTTAGGGGATAGGAGCCACACTGGGACAGAGATTCTGTCAGCTCAGCAGGGCCAGGCTCAGAGGTGTTTGACGCCACATCAGCTTCAGCCAGGAATGGTTGTATGCAACATTGGCACCAACCTCCTCTCTGCCCTCTGACAGGGACACTTGACCCATGTTCCCTGTTTAGCTCACATCCTGAATTTGGTGGTGCAGCAGTGATTGAGCAGGTACCCTGGCTTACAGGATCTCCTGAGGCAGACAAGGAATGTCTGTGGTAATTTCCTTGGTCATATAATGCCAGTGATTGGCTGGCTGACATTCAAAGAATGCAACCTGCCCAAGAACTGCCTCATTTGTGACATGCCCACCAGGTGGAACACAAAGTTGGCAATGCTGCAGCGGCTGCACATGCAGCAGAGGGCCATCAATGAGTACCAGTGTGAGTATGGCACCAGGATAGGGTCAGGGGAGCTTTGCTTTTTTTTTGCCACACCAGTGGCTACTGATCAAGCATACGTGTACTGTCCTGTCACCATTTGAAAAGGCCATGAAGATGGTGAGCAGTGACCTGCATGCATCAATGATACTGTCCCTCTTGTCTTCCTGTTGGAGCACACACTTCGTGGAATAATGGACAGGGCACTTGAGGCAGAGGAGGACTTCCTTACCTCTCAAGGCCCCCTTTATCCAGATACTAGTATTCCTGCAGGCCCACTGATAACACAGAAAGAAGGAGAGGAGGAGGAGGAGGGTCGTGTCAGCATGGAGGTGGAGGATAACACTCAGCGTCAGCAATCCATCTTCAAGGGATTGTTTGCAGTCCCCAGAAATCCATGGAGTTGTATGTGGCTGGGAGGAGGTGGTTGAGGATCATGTGATCCTTAGTGACCCAGAGGACTCAGGATCGAATGCCTCTGCAAACTTACGCTGCATGGCCTCCCTGATCCTGCAAATCCTGCGAAAGGACCCTAGGATTCATGGTATCAAGGAGAGGGATCATTATCGGCTGGCAACCTTTCTTGGTCCACGTTACAAGGGTAAGGTTGCTGAACTTATCCAGCCTTCGCAGAGAGAGCAGAGGATGAAACATCTTTGGGAGGCCTTGCAGAAAGGTTTGTGCAATGCGTTTCCAGAGCCTGGGAGGTTACAATTACCTGGTGCTGGACAATGTGTTGCTGAGGCTTCGTTCAGTCACAGCTAGAGCGGTGGAGAAGGTGGCCGGCTGACAGAGGCCTTCAGACAATTCTTCAGTCCTCAGCGCCCAGGTCTGATTGGTTCCAGCAAACATTGCCAGCATCTGAATTACATGGTGCAGGAATATCTAGGGGCAAGATCAGACTTGGAGCCCTTTCCACCAGAACATCCACTGGGTTACTGGGTCTTGAGGATGGACCACTGGCCAGAGCTTGCTCAATATGCAATTGAGCTACTGGCCTGTCCTGCATCCAGCATTCTTTCAGAACGCACATTCAGTGCTGCTGGAGGCTTTGTAACCGATCACAGAGTTCGCCTGTCCACAGACTCTGTTGATTGGCTCCATTTATAAAAATGAATCAGTCTTAGATCACCAGCTACCAAGCACCTGATGCTGATGTAACCAATTCATTTTTCTATGGATGTGGGATCCCTTGAAGACTGCATATGCTGAGTGACTATCCTATTATGCTTAGGAACTATCCTATTCCTCCTCAATCTTCATGGTGATAGTTTCTAGGAATATTTTCGGTTCAGGGCATCACCACCACTGTCTAAAGCCCAATTTTTCTGCCCCTGTTTAACAGGGATGTGTAATTACAATTTTTGATCTAATATTTCCAAGTAGGGCCTGTTCTTGTGCTCAACAAAAGTATCTGTGAGGCTTTACAAAGAATGGCAAACAATACAACATTTGCTTACATTGGTAAATTGTCACTGACATTCCTCAATATCGATAATGACTAAACCCTCTGTAACCCTTACATTCACGTTCTTACTAAAATACAACACCCGCAACACGTAAGAGGGCTGTCGCGGTAGGTTCAAACATACTCTTGTTATCACATACAAACATGAGAAAAACATTTAGATACAAATGTGGGAGAGATGTTTCATAGTTTCCAAAACAAAACAACCAGAAGAAATGCTACCTTCACTCTTTTAGCGATAGAAAAAAATACAATGGGAGAAACATAAGAGCAATCTTTGCATGGACCTGCCAGACAAAGTTCAAAAACAGGCATGAGAGCATTGATGATTTTAACCACACTAACGTGTACTACAAATCCAACAACACACTCATTATTACAGATTTCAGAAGCCACAGCTGAACTACTTCCAAGGTATTTTTATTCTGGGGTCTCGTACCTCCAGACATGAAAAGTACCTTCCAAAGTATACACCTTACTGTACCCTCTGACCATATCTTCAAGAGGTCTAATGGCCTTAGCGTCATACCCAGATTTCATGTATAGTGCAGCTGTCTGACTGGGGTGCATGGATGACCCATTGCCCATGACAATTCAAATTGCTTTTTTGGTGATCTCTGCTTCCAGAGAACCCTGTGCTTTACTTTCGGAGTGGTTATTGTTTGCACCTTTATCGCTATAACAGGGAACCTGCTTCCTGATTATTGTACACGGCCTAGCATACTACTCCTCACATTTACATTGTCTACAACTGGTTATCGGCAGCCCTATAAATGTGTTGTCAGACAAACTACAAAACACAATGAAAATCCTCCGCTATTCAAAATGTATTGTATGAATTTACTTCCAAACACGAGTCAAAATACCCCAAGCTCCTCCCACCAACTTCCTGTTTCACACCTGCAAAGAACTTCCTGTCCTGTCTTCTCAGCTCTAAAACCACATCTAACTGGTTTATTTAAATATCAATGAACAGGGAGAGGGAGGGGGAGCGGCAGCCTAGATTAATCTTCCCTGAACTTCTAAAGCGATAAAACCACAAAAACTCAGTTAAAGTTAGTAAATTCAGTGCAAAGTAGAGATTTTCACTTAAACCCAAAACTCAATACAAACAAAGCAACAGTTTCACTGAAAAGTATGTAAAAAGTACAAAAACAGCCAATTTAATTAACGCAAAAGAAAATGGTGCCCAGAGACAAGATGCCAAGACCGCATGGCTACACACAATCACACACACACACACACACACACACACACACACACACACACACACACACACACACACACAAAGGAATTGGAGCAGCTTCCACTCTGGTGTGACCCACAGGCCAAACAGCACAAAATCCTTAAACTGTGCCTCTACAAACCAACATCACATTTTTAAACCTGGCCTAAAAGCAGAGCAATTTCACACAAAACACAGCGGACACAAAATGGTAGTTGCAACAAAAGGACCACATCAAGCCTCAGCTGCATGGCAACCACAAGAGCTGGGCCGCATAGCAGACAGCAATATGGCCGATGACAAATGGACCACATTAAAACACCAACACATGAAATGCTGTTGATCCTGCTAAAATCAGGATTTCTTCGCTAGAAACATAAACTTCTCCACACAAAATGACACATTTGAGACACCACATGAACACTTACAAACATTTTAGGCTACATACCACTAGGGACCTTGGCCAAGCGAACAACACAGGCTCTCCAATCACACAATAACATTACATAAAACACAATATAACATGGCTCAAACATACACTCTTGTTTCCAAACAAAGTTCACACACTTATTCTGGCATCAGCAACCCATAGGAACAAGACATTTCAACAGTGATGCTTGCATGCATGATCTTTTCATCTCAAAACAGAAGAGCTCCCCCCATGCTATTGTCCACAGGAAGTGGCCAACTTTCCCCATTGTAAGTGATGGGACAGCCATACTTGCCCGCCCCTTCCCTGCTAAACCTCATGGCACTCACAAACAATCATCAGTTACTTACAAACTGCTCAGTCACACATACATTCCAGGTTCCATCGAATGGGTCCCATAGCAGAGGCAAATAATCCCAATCAATACTTACAAATCATACACAACATATGGTTACTTACACATAACAAACATGCAATTAAAATCCTAGTATTAAACCAAAAGACGAAAAATTGTGTTCTTTTGCAAAGCAGAACCTACCTAACCCATCAGCCTACTGATCCAATTGTGAAGGAGGTTCTGTTCACTCTTACCATGGCCTGCCAAAAACTGTCGTGGATAAACCACCATACTCTTTTGCGCTAATAAGCACCCATTTCATCTAATGGTATAATACATCTTACCTATCACTCTATTTCCCGCATATCCCCAATGGAACAGACATGACTATGCTTACATTCTCATCTCAGCACGACCCCTGCCGAGCAGTGCACTGGTTCTTTTATTCAAAGACAACAAAAGAAATCACAAACAGGAAGTCCTGGCTCCAACAGCCAATCGCTTCCTCCATGGAAAATGACAACACAGGGTGTGACAACACAAGGATATGACCAAACAAGAATATGAGTTTATACAACAACCAATGACTACCAATCCTGCTGATGGGAGCTTAACTGCAGGTGTACGTCATGTCACATCAAATATGTTGATCAGGCATATACAGGTGACACAAGCACACATCCACTAAAGCGATAATGTGTTTGCGGGTTGTGGGAGAACTAACACTGGGAGACACTATGACAATACATATTAAAATACATCTTCATAAAATTTCCACAAAAGCATTCATGGTTCTTTAAAAGAACTGTAGCTCCCCAGTGCCTGCAGCACTTATGCAGCCCCTGACCATGACACTACCAGCACCATGCTTGATTGAAGGCAAGACACCCTTGTCTTTGTACTCCTCACCTGGTTGACGCCACACATGCTTGACACCATCTGAACCAAGTAAGTTTATCTTGGTTTCATCAGACCACATGACATGGTTCCAATAGTCCATGTCATTAGTCTGCTTGTCTTCAGCAAACTGTTTGCGGGCTTTCTTTTGCATCATCTTTAGAAGGCTTCCTTCTGGGATGACAGCCATGCAGGCCAATTTGATGCAGTATGCAGAGTATGGTCTGAGCACTGACAGGCTGACCCCCCCCACCCCTTCAACCTCTGCAGCAATGCTGGCAGCACTCATGTGTCTATTTCCAAAAGACAACCTCTGGATATGGCACTGAGCACGTGCAATCAACTTCTTTGGTCCACCATGGTGAGGCCTGCTCTGAGTGGAACCTGCTCTATTAAACTGCTGTATGGTCTTGGTCACCATGCTGCAGCTCAATTTTAGGGTCTTGCCAATCTTCTTATAACCTAGGCCATGTTTATGTAGCGCAACAATTCTTTTTTTCAGATCCTCAGAGAATTCTTTGCCATGAGGTGCTATGTTTAACTTCCAGTGACCAGTAAGAGAGAGTGAGAGTGATAACACTAAATTCAACATGCCTACTCCCCATTCACACTTGAAACTTTGTAACACTAACAAGTCACAAGTCACATGACACCGGGAAGGGAAAAGGGGTAATTTTACCCAATTTGGACATTTTCAAATAGGGGTGTACTCACTTTTGTTGCCAGCGGTTCAGACATTAATGGCTGTGTGTTAATTTATTTTGAGGGGACAGCAAATTTACACTGTTATACAAACTGTACACTCACTACATTACATTGTAGCAAAGTGTCATTTCTTCAGTGTTATCACATGAAAAGATAGAATAAAGGTTTCACAAAAATGTGAGGGGTATCACTTTTGTGAGATATTATTATATATATATATATATATATATATATATATATATATGTTAATTTAAAGATACACACTCCACAAACCCTTTACCTAGTGTATCATCACAGCGCTGTGAATAACTCAATATTTTATATCTTAGCGGCCACTTACCATAAAATGTCACATATAAAAAGGTGCATACAAAAATAGTAATAAACTTCCAAAGAACTAATTAGTTGCACGTGGCGCTATAACCTGTGTATCTTTCAGTGCACAAGTCCTCACCCCCTCAGTGATCCTATCTCAAATAATAAATTGTATAATCAATAACAAAATATATAAATGTTAATCACTCAGTGAATAACCAAATTTGCATTTAAATTACACATATAGTGAAAAATATAAACGAATGTGAATATAGTCCATCCACCACACAGTATTTGCAAAAGAATCCAGATTACAGAAAGTCTTTCTATAAATGCATAAAAAGAATATCCAGTGTTCAGATTCCTTTCTACAAGTGACTCCTTCACCACACCATCCGTGATTTATGCTCCCCCCTTCGTGAAAACACTCACCGACTGCTAAGCCTTACACTCTCGTGTGAGGCTCAAGGGCTTTCAAATAATCTCTCAAGATGAAATCCAGACCCCAGCACATCCGATTGGAACTTCTCCACTTACGCACCTCTTTGTATAAATATATACCTCAAAGAGAAATCACAGAGGGAGACCCCAATAGTGTAATACTGCAAACACTCTTTAATGTATTAAAAATCTCACTCCTTATGCACTCACATGAACTTAAAAACGCAAAATCACTTCAAAAGAGTAAAAAGACTCGCTTCACAACTTCACTCCACAATACTATTCTGAATACGTCGGGGCATTGGTGGTCACAGCAGACTCATAAGATACGATACTGTATCACTTGATCTCACCCCTCCTCGTGCGTCCCGCCTGGTCCCACACAGCAGGTCTAATCGAAAAAGGGCGCCTTCAAGTCAGATGAAACAGTCCTCTTAGTCGTGTGCCTCCTTCCCAGCTCCGTGTATGTCAGCTCAAAAATCACCAGATAGCCACGCCCCCGACATGTTTCGTCACATCAGACTTAATCATGGGATTGGCTATCTGGTCCAGCATCCCTCCTTATATTCCCCCATCGTCGAATCAGCGTCCTTAATTTTTCTTCTGTCACTCCCATATTACTGGAGTGTATACTAACGTCCATAGCACGCGCCGACGCCAAATGCCCGATTTGCGCATTGCCCAAATCGCAACATTCGATTTCTCCATTTCGAAAACTGGTATATCATACCAAACATTCGATTTGAGAGTTCGCTACAGTTTCCTGCCCGTGCGTCGATATTTGTCACGTGCGTCGAAAGATTCGATCTTAGATTCGATCTTAGATATTGCATTCGATCTTAGATTCGATCTTAGATATTGCATTCGATGCTTTATAGGTTCCGCTCCGGTCTCAATACTTAACAAACTCTGCATGCTAATAGATCTCGCATGCGCCGGGATCGAGACTAAGTGTCCCCATCTCCACAATAATCAAGTATTGGGTTCCATGTCCCCACACTCCATCACTGAAAAGATGTGGAACCCTTAAAGTACTACCTCTAGTGATGTTACTAACCGTCAGTAGTATCTCTCCATGTACGTAAACGGTGTCCTACTATATGGCGCATTGTATTAAGTCAACTAATATTACACTGAGTAGCCATACCCCCACACAGCATGCAAACCAGTGTATATAGAACTATAGACTGGTGCCATACTCTGTCGCCGTGTCATCAATGCGCCAACGTTTACAATAATGGTTACAATAATGGATATCATACATCTTCAACTAGCTAATAGGTACATATATTGCGGTATTGCAAATGCAGATCTAATTCAATTCAAGCGGAAATGAATATATCTCAAAGACACCATCTATATTGCGGGTGCACTTAACATAAAATACAGCTCCAAATACAAAACATTTTAAAAATCTAAAATCGCATAGAAGGAGATCCCAATGCTAATACCCTAAACAGAGATAAAATTGGTACCATCATAATAATTTCAGGGCTTCCCCATCAATACCTTATGTGAAGACTTATTTTAGAGATCAATGGTTGGTAACCTCCTATACATTTCCCTCTCGGGGTTGCAACCTAAAATGGTCGACATCATGTGCATTTCCATATCGGAACTGCTATCTACTGTCTGTAACACTTGAGAAAACACTACACCCCATCGCCTCGTACAGGATGTTTCCATTAAGGGGACTAATTCCCCCCATTAGGGCCACACTGTTGCTGTCCATACTTGCTTACCTATAAGTCACTAATGTAGCAATTAAGGTCCAGCTCTATGTTCATCCCTCTCGGATAGAGACTCCTCAATAAGAAGATCCACTTGGTCTCCCTCTGCGACAGATCCCTTACCCGATTTGAGCCCCTCCAAGAGGGATGAACATGATCTATTCCACAGAACTGTAGTAAATCGGGATTTTGTTGATGGTGTTCCTTGAAATGTAATGACACGCTATGATACTGGTAACCTTTTCGGATGTTGGTCAAATGTTCTGAGATACGCACTCTCAATAGTCTCTTTGTACGTCCTACATATAGTAATTTACAAGGACACCATAGCACATATACAATATAAGACATATTGCATGTCATGAATTCCTTGATTTCAAATGATTCACCCTCGCTGTTGGTTATTGAGGTGATCCCCCTATTTATCTGGTGTACAGTTCTACAACATATACACCTCCTACAAGCATAGAAACCTTTCAGGTCACCCGAGATGGTGATTCGTTTAGGAGGGTCCAGAACCTTTTTTACAACCCTATCCCCTATGTTGGGTGCCCGTCTGTAGATAAATCCCGGGGTTTTGGGTATCACCCCTCCCAAATATTTATCCCTACCCAGGATATGCCAGTGTGTTCTAAAAATCTGTTCTACCTCTCTAAATTGATGATGGAAATTAGACAAAAATCTTAGTTGATGTTGTAACCCCTCTCCTTCCTTTCTCTTCCCCTCCAGGCAGGTTTCCCTTGGAATATTCGCAACCGTCCCAATAGTTTCATCCAAAATGGTTTCTGAGTACCCCTTCTGTATAAACCTCTCCTTCAAGATTTGGGACTGGGCTACGAAATCCTCTTTAGTTGAACAGTTCCTACGGACCCTTAGAAATTGCCCCTTAGGGATGTTTCTAATCCAGGATGGGTGGTGTCCGCTCTTAGTTGATAAATAGCTATTTCGATCTGTGTTCTTAAAATACACTGTCGTGCTTAATCTATCATCCTTTCTCTCTATCAGGAGATCAAGGAAGTTTACCGTAGTGGAACTAATATTGAACTCCAACTTAATATCATTCGTGTTGGAGTTCAATCTTTCCAAAAAATGTAAAACTGAAGCCTCTGTTCCCCCCCATATAAAGAACAGGTCATCTATGAATCTACGATAAAAGATTAGTTGCGGACAGTCAATACCAAACACATATCTATCCTCCCACTCAGCCATGAATACGTTGGCGAGGCTGGGGGCATATTTAGCCCCCATTGCCACGCCAACCTTCTGGGCAAAGAAGGATCCATCAAACCAGAAATAGCTGTGGGTCATACAAAAATCTAATGCCTGACCCACAAACACCTTCCGGGCATGCGGAATATCCTCCCTCCTGCTCATGGCCCAATTGAGTGCCAGTAGGGCATCTTGATGTTGAATAATGGTATACAGGCTAGCTACGTCAGCCGTAACCAAATACACTTCCATGGTCGAGGGGATAGAGATCTCATTGAGGGATTTTAACAAATCTGTTGTATCCCTCAAATACGCTCTTGTGTTTTTAACACTGGGTTGGAGTGCTCTATCCAAGTATTCACCCAGTCTCGACGTGACTGATCCTATCCCGTTCACAATAGGGCGAGGTGGAGGAGCCGTCACATCCTTATGAATTTTGGGCAAAGTATAAATTACCGGTATCCTGCAGGAGCTAGGGACCAAGTATTTCTTTTCTTTTAAATTAAGTACTCCCTTCCCATACCCCCACTCCACCAACATCTCTAATTGGCTCTTATATTCATCTGTAGGGTCTACGTTTAGTTTTTTATATGTGGTGGTGTCCCCTAACAACTCCTCCAACTGGTTGTGATAGAATGATCTATCGAGGATTACCACCCCTCCTCCCTTATCTGCCGGGCGTATAATGATATCATTCTTTTCTTCTAGGGATGTGATCCCCTCCTTTATATATCTTGGGTTCACACCCTTACTTACTGGGAGTTTTTCTAAATCATTTAACACCAAGTTTTTAAAGACCTCTACAAAATGATTGGCAGTCAGCTGTGGATTGAATAGTGACCGATTCCTCAGTCCACTATCCATTTGGCTGTTAGGGTTATTAGTCCCTACTTTCGGGGTATTAGGGTGCATCAAAAAATGTTTCTTGATGTTTAAAGTGCGAATATATTTGTGTATATCTATGTATACATCAAACTTATTCATACTCTGTCGTGGAGCACATTTAAGTCCCATGTTCAGAATATTCATTTCCTTCTTATCCAATGTCACCTTACTCAAATTGAAGATGCCATTGTCTAAGTGTCCCTCAGTCTTTTTCTTGGATTGTTTCCTCCGTCCTGCCCTGCATCCCCTCCTCCTCTCCCCATTGGACCTCCTTGTTGGATAGGTGCATTTCTCTGTCCATTGGGCATGGTTGGAACATGCCCCCTTGGGGTTGTCCCTCCCCCTCTTCCCCCTCTCCCCCTCTGATTTAAAAAAGGGGGAGGGGGAAGAGTACGAGGTGGGGGTCCAGGCTCATTCATCCTTCCATTTCCATCATCATATGCCAAAGGCATAAACCTATTCTGTAATGGTATCGAATTGCCCTTTCCTCGATTACCATCATACCCATATTCCTGTCCCCATCTTTGGTGACTTTGGGGTGCATAGTGTGCTGGGTAGAGGTTCCTCTCCCCATAGGGTGATGCATAATCATAATAGTTCGTGTGATAATCATCTCCCCTTCCCCTCGAATATGGTGTAGGTGAGTGATAATTACCATAGGAACTAGCTCTACCCTGTTGTGTGTTATTATACCCTCGATTGGGTGTCTGGATTAGGGGGGCTTTTTTGTTGTTAGTCTTCACCTTCCCTACCCCTCCTTTATTTCCCAGCTTGGAGTTGTTATTTTCCTTAATTGGAGGTTCATTAGTGCCAGTAGATGCTTGGTTCTTTATGGCCTGCCCTTCATTCGACTGCCAGGCGTAGATATTATTGTTTCTAAAATCAGTCGCATCTCTATTATATTTCTTAACCTTCTTTTTTTGAATATCTTTATCCCATTTCTCAAGTTTCTTCTTCATTGTTTCATTGAACTCCCTCATTTGGTTGCTGTCTCCTAAAGGTTCTAATTTAATTTTCATTTGTTCAATCTGTTCCTTTAATTTAGCCAATTTTATCTCTTTCCTTTTTAAAACTAGAACTTGTAGCTCCATACCCATCTTATTAAAAAAAGTGAGCCATTCATCCATAAACGGTTGGTCGTTTAGACCGTCTTGTGGGCATACTTCCCATCTCAGACTCCTGAAAATGAGACCCTCTTTTAAGTATTGTTCAAATGTGAGTACATCCCACCAGGTTTTAACCTGTTTCTCTAGTAAATGATCTAAAGTTTTCAAAAGACCTGTGATGTCTTCCTCCTCCTCCATCATTACATGGTTGTTGGAGAAAATATTAGCTGGATTAATCTGTCGTGAGGCTAGATAATTTATAGCCTCCATTCCTCCTCCTATATATATATATATTATATATCCACTGAAGGTATGTCCATGGATGCTATGCAATTATATCAAACATCCTCTGACTCATTGATCTCTAGGAAATGCTATGTTAGACTTTCCAGACTGATTGAAATAGTTTTTCACAGATGAGGTCTGCCCTGGGGATGTCTCCAAATGCCTTCTCAGATGGTACAAAGGTGTCCCTATGTCATGTACCTGACTGGAGGCTGAGGGGACGAGAGGCCTTCCCTTGTGGCTAAGTGCAGAGTACTTCTTAAGGTGACAGAGGGTGCTATGCCCAAAGATGCACGGGTTGCCTGAAGGTGTAAGCTGCCTGATGGTTCCAGATGTGAGGACACCCAAGAGCAGAGGAGTAGTCACAGAAGATGATACTCTGGAGGTGCTGGCAGATCTTGACAGAAGGGTAAAGCAGGAGGGAAGGTCAGAAGCCAGGCCAGGGGTCGAACACACGAAGCCAGTTAGGAACAGAGGCAGAAACGTGGTCGAGATCAAGCACAGGATGTCAGATCAGGAACAAGGCAGAAGCAGGTCCATGGTGAAAGCTGGGTTCAGAGCCAGGAGCGAAGCCAGAGCAGGTCAGGGGGTAAGCGGGGTCGATAACATGTAATCCAGCAGAAGCACAAGACACAGGAACAAAGAATACAAGGCTGACAATCAGGGACATAGATTAGGGGGGTTAAAGTGGTTGAAACCCCGCCCCCAGAGCATCCTGTCAAAAATCAACTGCATGGTGTCCCTGCTGTGCTGTTTGCTGCCGATGCCATGTGTGGCGGGCAGCAAAGCAGGGACACCATGCAGATGATCATTTCTGCAAGTCAGTGGCACTAGTCTGTAGCAGTGCTTTAATGCATGTTTGTGGCTGCAACTGCACTGTTCAGGATTCTGCACTCAGTTGGCACTCATGCTTTGCTGTTTAGACTGCTGGTGAGCCAGGCTGTCAGACTTGGCTTGGGCAGACACTATCTTCGCCCAGCACTAAGCAGAGCAGCTGGCACCTGTTCTGCCCACCACTCTAGTTTATTGGCTCCTTGTAGTGCAGCTTCCTGCCATTGGCTTGGGGGGAGGAGATTTGCTGGGTCCTCAAGGGTGTTGTGAATAAGGTGGAAGAAGTGCTGACTGCTACTCTGCTTTCCAGTCCAGGTGTGTCCCTCTTCCACAGGCAAGCATACCACTGCTGTGCTGCCATGTTTGGGAATCTCTGAAGCTCCTTTCTGTCTCATCCCTCCTCTCTTCCTCCCCTGCACTCTTAGTGGGACCTCTGACTCAAACTCCTTCTCCCCTCACCACTGTGTACTGACAGAACCAGGAGGCAGGAAGAAGGTGAGTTGAGTTTTCCTGAGTTGAAAGCTAAAAACATTTCAGGAGGATTTGTGTTGCAGATATTGTAGTGAAGGGTTAAGGTGACAAATTGAGAGACAGCGAGTGTGTGTGTGTGGGGGGGGGGGGGGGGGAGTTTGCAGCACCCCCCCCCCCCCCACAGCTGAAAAATATCTCCCTAGCTGGCACACATCTATCTATACAAACATCCCCCAATCATTCTGTTCAGATAATGAGATAATGTAAAGGAAATTTATGACCATTCATGTAAACCTGTGTTTATGTGGTAAGTTTACACTATTGAATGTAAAGACTCAGAGCTTGGCTAACACAGGGTTATATGAATGCTCATAACTTAACTTCACATACAGAGTGCCAGGTGCTGGTTATGTAGATATGTATTTAAACCTTATAACAAGAGATTAGCTATACCTTCTCCATCCCATGCACCATCTTCCTCAGCCCAAAAAAAAATATGCTCTAGAAAGAAAGTGGAAAACTCCTTTAAAGAATCAGGTGAAACAGAAGATGAGATAAAGAACCAGAAGAAGGTTTCCATGCCTTTGATTTTTGTTCTCGTCTTTTCTTTTGTTCAAGTGGTTAAAGACATCAAATTGGGAGATTGTTGAACATCCAAAGAAAATTTGGAAACATGATCCCAGCGTGAAGCAAGAAGATCCTCCTTTATTTCATTTTATTCCCGAGGTAAGAGAAATGATGAAGGAAGTCTGGGGTGGACCTTATACAATATCTTTTGTCAAAAGCATTGTATACCCCCTGCCGGCTTTAGATCCAAATATGGTGCAGACCTCACCTAAAGTGGATGCGCCTTTATGCATCTGACAAAACATTCTGGCCTTTGGAAAATGCCATACCTTTTAAAGATGTAATGGAGTGCAGAGCTGACAAACACCTTGAAAAAGTATGCTGCCTGGCGTGAGCAGCATATCAACCTTAGTAGCCCATATTTTGGTGGCAAAAGCCCAAAAACATATGGTCTAAAATTGTAGAAGTAGTTTTAAAGTGTGGAGTAAAAAGACCTAAGAACATCCCCATTTTCAAAGGGGTTAAGTGTTAAGGGTTTAGGGGGGCAGATATATGGAAGATTTGGTTAATTTAGCCTCAAATTCTATGCTACTCTCAATTATAGCAAAGCTTTCCTTTGTTGAGGCTGAAAGCCTTTGTTCTATCCTGTAAAACGAAAATAAGATCTTTGGAACACAATTAGAGGACACATTTATCTGATTAATCAATCAATTAAAAAATTAATTAAGTTGGCTGACAGCTAAATTGGCTTAGCCAACAGGCGAATATAAACAAAGGGATAAAAAAAAAAAAAAAGGCGTGTGGTCTCCCCATAACTCACATCAGACCTGAAAGTTTTTTTATTGTGGCCCCACGCCAAAAAATGGTGTAGAGTCCCCCCAAATTCCACACCAAGCCCTTGGGGTCCAGGATGGATTTTTTAAAGGAGGGAACCCCAGCCAAAAAAGGAGAAAAAATTAGGTCAATGATATCACCTGGGAGACAAAACCTTATTTTTTTTTATTCAGTAGCAGGGACCACAAGCTGTCATCCCACTGCTAGTGCAGACACAGCAACTATCGTGTTTGTGTTTTTTTTTTTTTTCAGTGGGTTGACAGGCATTATTCATTGAGTATCTGCATCAATGAATGACATGATTAACAGACTTACATAATAGTACGATTTTGTGTGTTTTTTATTTTTTAATGAAGAACTTGTCAAAATATGTAAGTGTTTATTTACTACTAACTATTACACATTCACGTGGGGGGTATCTTGGGATCCCTTTATTTTTAAAGGGGGCTTCAAGATTCTGATAAAGCCCCAACCCATAGACTCACCCATAAAATCACCCATAAAATCACAAGCCCACAAGGTTATAGGAAAGAGGCCCTTGGTGCTTTGCAAGGGGGCCCCCTGTTAAGATACCTCCATGTTGGGGGAATTTGGCCTGGTATGGGTTAGGAGGGGGGTGCACACTTTTTCCCCCTTTCCTGGTCTTCCAGGCTGCATGCTTGAATAAGGATATGACATGGGATATGGGGGAACCCACATTTTGTTTTTGAAGGTTTCACCACTAACATCTATACCAGACCCTCATCTAGGATAAAGGTTTGGTATGGATTAAAGGAATTTTCAAGCTGCTTTGCTTACAAACAGAATGAAGCAGTTGGAATCTGTCATTTAACCTCTTCTCGCCCGCCCTATAGCCGAATGACGGCTATAGAGCAGGCGCTTTCGTCCTGGTGTTTACTTCCGCAATGCACGCCGCCGCGGGTGCGCATCGGGAAAGTTCTGTGTTTGCCGTGTCCCCCGGAGACAGGCAAACACAGATCGCTGTAAATGGCCAATCACAGTGGCCGTTTACAGCACGATCGGCGTGTCCAATGTGAGATGATCTCATATGTAAACATATGAGATCATCTCGCAGCACCGCTCTCCCTCCTCACACAGACAGCGTGTGAGGAGGGAGAGATGAACGGCTGCAGCGGCCGTAAGTGTAAAAAAAAGTGCCATGCTCCCCCAGTGCCATCCTGCCCCAGTGCCATCCTGCTGCAGTGCCATCCGCCCCAGTGCCATCCACCCCAGTGCCATCCACCCCAGTGCCACCTGTTAGTGCTATCTGTCCCCAGTGCCACCTGTTAGTTCTACCTGTCCCCAGTGCCACCTGTTGTCAGTGCCATTTGTCCCCAGTGCCATCTGTCATCAGTGCCATGTATAAGTGCCATCTGTCATCAGTGCCACGTGTCATCAGTGCCACATAGTGTCATCTGTCATCAGTGCCACATATTAGTGCCATCTGTCATCAGTGCCACGTATCAGTGCCATTTGTCATCAGTGCCACCTGTCAGTGTCACGTGCCATCTGTTGTCAGTGTCACGTGTCATCAATGCCACTTATCAGTGCCATCTTTCATCAGTGTCACACGTCATCGGTGCCACGTATTAGTGCCATCTGTCATCGGTGCCACGTTTTAGTGCCACGTATTAGTGCCATCTGTCATCAGTGCCACGTATTAGTGCCATTTGTCATCAGTGCCACGTATTAGTGCCACGTGTCATCAGTGCCACGTATAAGTGCCACGTGTCATCACTGTCACGTATAAGTGCCATCTGTCATCAGTGCCATGTGTCATCAGTGCCACGTATAAATGTCATCATTGCCACGTATCAGTGCCATCTGTCATCAGTGTCACGTGTCATTGTCCTGGTGCTCCAGGGCCTTCAAAAGTGTAATAGGTAGTCAACAAGTTAGATGTGTAATTTATGCTCCTAGAACACCTGATGGCGCTCCCTGCATGTTGGGCCTCTCTATGTGGCCAGGCTGTGAAAAAGTCCCACACATGTGGTTTTGTAATACTCAGGAGGAGTAGCAGAATTTTTTTGTGGGTGTCATTTGTGGTATACACATGCCATGTGAGAGAAATAACCTATTACAATGACAATTTTGTGGGAAAAAAAAAAAAATGAAAAATCTTAATTTTGCAAAGAATTGTGGGAAAAAAATTACGACATCAAAAAGCTCACCATGCCTCTTACTAAATACCTTGGAATGTCTACTGTCCAAAAAGGGGTCATTTGGGGGGTATTCGTAATTTCCTGGCTTGTTCGAGCGAGATAGGCCACCAGTACATCAGCTTGTAGACTCTCTAACTTTCACAGACCAAATAATATCTACTAATTTGGGTTATTTTTACCAAAGATATGTAGCAGTATAAATTGTGGCCAAAATTTATGAAGAAAAATTAATACTTTGCATAATTTTGTCACAGAAACAAAGAAATATGCGTTTTTTTTCAAAATTTTTTTTCATTTATAGCGCAAAAAATAAAAACCCCAGAGGTGATAAAATGCCACCAAAATAAAGCTCTATTTCTCTATTTGTGGGAAAAAAAGGACAAAAAATTAATTTGGGTACAGTGTCGCATGACTGAATAATTGTCATTCAAAGTGTGAGAGCACTGAAAGCTGAAAATTGGTCTGGGCAGGAAGGGTGTTTAAGTGCCCAGTAAGCAAGTGGATAATAACAATGTAAAAGGTGTTTTTTCTGTTTAAAAGCCAGTTTGTCTGCAGTAGATTGCATACATTGTACAGACGCGCCACTTCACAGGCAGGTTAAGGGCAACCCACAGGCATGTTATTTCAAGGAATTTTAAATGTCTATTGTTTTGCATTAACAATTATTAAAATTGCTACTCCCCAAGTTAAAAAAAAAAAATGTTTTCTTCTAAAATGCTTCTGCAGACTGTGGGAGAACCCATATACCAGATCAATGGGTTCAAGTAGTGGTGGCAAGGGGATATTATTATTCAAATTCAACTGAGGGACCATTTCAAGGAAACAAAAGTTCAAGAGTCATATAAAAAGTGAGACATTCTCCTGACT
Organism: Lithobates pipiens; assembly: GCF_037356315.1. Classification (NCBI taxonomy): domain Eukaryota; kingdom Metazoa; phylum Chordata; class Amphibia; order Anura; family Ranidae; genus Lithobates; species Lithobates pipiens. Next base: position 310,879,615 of record NW_027507758.1, on the reverse strand, counting down.
AATGAAGAGTATCTAAAACACAGTTAAGCAGTGGATCCAGTACCTACTATAGAATGGAGACAGTTTTTTACTCTACCCTATTCTTGGTTTTAAAATCTTCAGATAGATACAAGTTCATGTTAATTTTATATCCAAAGTTAGTGTTATGCCCTGTACACACGGTCGGACTTTCCGACAGAAAATGTGTGATCAGATGGTGTTGTCGGAAAATCCGATCGTGTGTGTCTGACTTTTTCCGTCGGAATTTCGGACACACAAATTTTGAGAGCAGGACCTAAAATTTTCCGACAACATAATCCGATCGTTTAAATTCCGATCATGTGTAGACAATTCCGACAAAGTTCCACGCATGGTCAGAATAATAAAAAGAGACCACAGCTATTGGCTACTGGCCGGTATATAGTCCTAACGTACGCGTTGTACGTCGCCTCTTTAAGAACGATCGGATTTTCCGACAACTTTGTCCGACCGTGTGTATGCAAGACAAGTTTGGCACAAAATCTGTCAGAAAAAATCAGATGGATTATGTTGTCGGAGTGTCTGACCGTGTGTACAAGGCATTAGAAAGATGATTGGCTACTCTTGATAGACCTTTACAGATAGGCCTCGCTTATCAATAGATGCCTATTTACATATTTACATATTCTAACATACTCAATGTTTCTAAGATTTTGCACCCTTAACCAACATCTACCACCCTTTTGCTTGGGCTTTCAGACCAAACATAGGCCATTCAGAAGTTTTTCTGGTTAACAAAGTTTAGGGATGTCAGGTGAAAACATGATAGTTTCCAGCTGTTGGTAAGGAAGGCAGTGATGTCACCACTTTATCTCTTCCCCTTTCTTTATATCATCGGTGACAGGGGTTTTTGGATTAACATCATGGGACTTTTTTGGGGACTTGTTTAATATTTTGGTGTCTTTATTTCTAGGCTACAACTTTTTTGGGGCATGAATAGGGGTACTACATACCTCATTTACATGGAGAGGCCAGTATCTGAAGGCAACCTTATTTTTCCCCTGCCCTCAGGCAGCCACAACCATTATAGAAAGGTTGCAGGAAAGAGGACCTTGTCCTCATCAACATGGGGACAATGTACTTTGCCATGTTGAGGGCATGTGGCATTGTATATTTGAGGAGAGGACACTCATTCCCAACCTTTCCTGGCCAGTCCGGCTGTATGTGCAGCTAAAGGGTCTTGTATGGATTTTAAGGGGGGATCTCATGCATTTTGTTTTTTGTGAGTGGAGTCCTTCTTAAAATCTGTACTAGACCTGAAGGGTCTGGTATGTATTTCCTGAGGGGCTACATGCATTCTCTGTTTATTTTTTTGTGGGATACCCCCTTAAAATCCATACAAGACACCAAGCATCTGGTATGCATTTTAGGGGGACTCTATGCATTTTTTTCATTCTTGCTGTAGCATTACATTTCCTTCAGTCATTTTCAGTTAAAAAAACAGACAAATCCCTGCAGCTGCAGCAATGACTGAAATATAATTTTTTAGAGACAGCGATGCTAAATTAAGTAAAATGAATCCAAGAGCCTAAAGACCCCGCTGGATTATCTTTACAAGCGGCAGAAGGGGGCCCCCCCTCTCGCCACCACCTTCACCGGACTATTCAACTTGTGGCAAAATATAAAATATTCCATGGACTCAGCATGCCTATCAGCACATAGCTTGGGGTGTCTACTTTCCAAAAAGGGTCATTTTGGGGGGGGGTTTGAACTGTCTTGGCATATTATGCACAACATTTAGAAGCTTATGTCTCACATCACCCACTTGTCTAACCACTTGAAGACAAAGCCCTTTCTGACACTTTGTTTACATGAAAAAATATATATATATATTTTGGGAGAAAATTACGTTGGACCCTCAAACATTATATATTTTTTAAAGCAACGGCCCTACAGATTAAAATGGTGGGTGTTTTCTTTTTATTTTTCACACAATATTTGAGCAGTGATTTTTCAAACTCAATTTTTTTGGAAAAAAAAACACACTTTTTAACATTTTAATGCACTAAAACACACTGTATTACCCAAATGTTTGATGAAATAAAAAAAGATGATCTTATGCCGAGTACATGGATACCAAACACGACATGCTTTAAAATTGAGCACAAACGTGCAGCGTCGATAAACTACATGCATTTTTAAAAGCCTTCACAGGTTACTATTTTAGATTTACAGAGGAGGTCTACTGCTAAAATAACTGCCCTCAATCTGAACTTTGTGGTGCTACCTCACATGCATGGTGCATTTTCCGTTTACATATGACACCAGACCGACGTTTGCATTCACCTTTACGCGTGAGCACGGGGGGACAGGGTTTTTTTATTATTATTTTATTTTTAAACTGTTCCTTTCATTTTTTGTAATAATTTTTAATGTTATCTCAGGGGATGTAAATATTCCCTATGATAGCAATAGGTTGTGACAGATACTCTTCTATTACACCCTAGATCTCTCCTCTGCCCTCAAAGCATCTGACCACACTAAGATCGGTATGATAAAATGCTTTGCAGTTTCCCAATGGTGCTGTTTATATAAGTCATGAAATGCTTGTAGCTTCCAATTTCTTAGGCCATAGAGATCATTGGAGCCATTCTGGTCTCTGATCAGCTCTATGGTCAGCTGACAGAACCACCGGCTGCATTCTCGGGTTCCCTGTTGGGACAGGAGAGCCCGAGAAAACCATGGAAGACAGTAGGAGGGGGGGAATGTTCCCTCACACTGCTTGTAAAAGCAGTCCAGCAGCTAATTACCCACTAGGATTGCTTTTACATGAAAGCTGACCGCTGGCTGAAAAGAATGATACCAAGATGATACCTAAACCTGCAGGCATCATTCTGGTATAAAAAAAAAACGATCAAAAACAGCGCATCAAAGGGACTAGTAGATTGATGTGAAAAAGACTTTAAAATGTCATTTATTAAATGTAAAAAATGAACACAGACATCTGATCCCTGCAGGATCTCAAACACATAAAAAACACCAATCATAAAACGGACAGATGTTTGATAATGAAAAGCTCCTCAGATCTCTCAATTATAACTTTGGAAAGGTCAAAACCAAAGACCAATGTGCACAGCTTTCGAATGCCTAATGAATGCAATCAATCATCTGAAAGAACCCAAAAAGTCAGTGTAAACGAATGGAACAACGTTCCTAGGGACACTCACTTCATAGGTGTTCAATGGGCTGCAGAGCTGATGAGTCCAGTCTGATGACCGAGGGGGAGGTGTTTATTTCAGCTCCATCTGAAGCGTTCGGCTTGGAGGCAGAGGTGTAATGCTGCACGCTAGGTGGTAAGGATCAAGCTTAGTCACCAGATGATATCAGCTGTACACATAGGCAGCTTGGAGAACGCTGCACTGCTTGCAGTGCCGCTTGTCCGAGCGGCTGTGGATCACATGAGAGGCTTGTCACGTGGAAGGCTGTGAAGGGGAAGGTTGCTATGCCGACTCTCCTGCTTACATGTTTCGCGCTCCTGCGCTTTGTCAAAGCTGGAGCGGCATACAGCAACCAGAAAGATAAAGGCATCGGGTAGTGTGTAGGGGCGGGGACTGTCGAAGTCTCTCAGGTTAACCCCTAATGTGTCACTAAGCCTCCTGCAGTTAAAACCTTATTAGACAGGGGTCTGTGTCAGTGAAAGAACTGTTAGAAAACATCTAATAGGAAATGTGGATTGAAACATATGGTTGACACAGTGGTGTAGTGGTTAGCACTCTCACCCAGCAGCAAGCAGGACGCTGGTTCGATTCCCAACCACGCCACCACCCGCCTGGAGCCTGTATGTTCTCCCTGTGCCTGTGTGGGTTTCCATGGGGATATTAAAGGATATACAGAAGGGAGAAGAATGCTATGGATAAAAGGACACTGTAAGTTAAAAAAACTCAAGGGGGGGAAAAATTGCGGAGACCAAGGGCAAAAAAACAAATTATTTAAAAGATATATTTTAGATATGTTATTAAGTCCTTTCCTATAGGATAGTTAGAATAAATATATTAGCTACTCTTCGTTCATAAAAATAATATTATGAAGAAAAAAAAAAAAAAAAAAAATTGATACAATAAAGAAATGAAAAAAAAAAAAATAAAAAAAAAAAAAACAAATTATTTAAAAGATATATTTTAGATATGTTATTAAGTCCTTTCCTATAGGATAGTTAGAATAAATATATTAGCTACTCTTCGTTCATAAAAATAATATTATGAAGAAAAAAAAAAAAAAAAATTGATACAATAAAGAAATGAAAATAAAAAAAAAAAAATATTTTATTTATAAAAAAATAAAAAAATATAAAAATAATGAAAAGAAAAAGAAAAAAAAAAAAAAAGAGAGAAAAAAAAAAAAAAAAAAAGAAAAAGAAAATGAAAAGATATTTTCTATAAAAAATGTAGGGTGGCGGTCATGAACGATGAGAAGCGATTATATCTGAGTAACCTATATCAAGAGGTTATGCTGAGGATGTCAATGTCTTCATTGAGGCCATCAGGCGAGAGAGACCCCATAAGATATATCCAGAAGGTCTCCCTGCGACAAAGGTGGGAGAATCTTTCGTTGGCCGTTAGAGTACCCTTGGGGATAGCCTCAATTGCAAGGACCTCCATTTCTTTAAAGTTTTTATCATGACAATGGCGAAAATGGCGTGGCACGCTGTGTTGAATGCAGCCCTCTTTAATCAGGCGGCGATGTTCGCCCACCCTGACTCGTAGGGCCCGCATAGTGCGGCCTACATAAAGGAGGCCACAGGGACAACGTAAAACATATATTACCTATTCAGTAGAACACGTGATGAATTGTTTAATCTCAAAGGTTTTTCCTTTGGGTGTAGTGATGGTGGATTGGCCGTTGGGGATGGACTGACAAGTATAACAACCTCTTTTACGACATTTAAAAATCCCACATCTATTATCAAAGTACATCCTAATATCAGGGAATATATTATTATCCTTTCTATTGGATTTTATAAGTTTATTGGGAGCAATAATATTTTTGATTGTACGAGAGCGTCTAAAAGTGATTTGGGGTCTGACCGGAAGGAGTGGTGCTAAAATCGGATCCAGCTTTAGGATATCGTAATGTTTAAGAATTATTTTAGACATATGTTTATATTGTGTGTTAAAGGTAGAAATAAACCTAATTGTAGTATAGTCATTAGTGGAATTTTTGGGACGTTTTTTCGTAGGTGAATGCTTGGTTGCGTGTTCCATAAAGGCCTGTGTAACTAAATCATCTGGGTATTCTTTTTCTAAGAATTTTTTTGCCATCTGCTGGCCTTGTTGTGTATAGTCCTCAGTTGAGGTACAGTTTCTGCGTAACCTTTGGAACTGACCGCTAGGAATATTTTTCTTCCAAGCAGGGTGATGGCAACTCTTATAATGAAGGTAAGAGTTGCCTGCTGTGGTTTTAATATGGTTGCTAGTGGTGACACTATGCTCATTATGAGAAAGTACAAGGTCCAAAAAGACCAGATGGTTTTGGTCAATGACCGATGTGAAAGATAGACCCATAGAATTGTTGTTACAATAAGTGACGAAGGAGGAAAAAGTCTCAACTCCGCCACTCCATATGAGCAAAATGTCATCTATATAATGACCATAAAATACGATAAACTCAGCAAAAGGATTGTTTCTCCAGATTTTTTGTTCCTCCCAAAAGCCCATGGTGAGGTTCGCATATACCGGGGCAAAACTGGCTCCCATGGCTGTGCCTTGGCGCTGGAGGAAAAATTGGTCTAAAAAGGTGAAGTAGTTATGTTTCAAGCAGAACTCTATGCTCAATAATAAAAATTCAGACTGTTTGGAGTTCATGCTTTCATCAATGCTCAAAAAGTGTTGTATTGCATTCAGTCCCACTTCGTGGGGTATAGAAGTATAAAGCGAGTTGACGTCTAAAGAGGCCCACATATATTCGTCAGACCATCTGTAGTTTTCCATAACCTCAATCACCTGACTGGAGTCCTTAATATAGGAAGGAAGTTGCACCACCAATGGCTGTAAGATGTGATCTATATAGGCCGAAAGGCCGCTAGTGAAACTATTAGTACTGGCCACTATTGGTCTACCCGGAGGGTTAGTAAGGGACTTGTGAACCTTGGGGAGATGATAAAAGTAAGGGGTGCTGCAGACTTTGGGGAGGAGGAATCGTTTTTCTTGGGGATTTAACACCCCATCTTTTTGAGCTTTGTCTACCAACGTAATTAAATCACGCTGGTAAATTGGAAGGGGGTCGGTTTGAAGTTTTTGATATGTAGTCGTATCAGATAACAGGCGATTGGCTTCGCCAAGGTAATCGCCCATGTCCTGTACGACTAGACTCCCTCCTTTATCGGCTTGTTTGACCACAATGTTCTTGTTGGTGGTAAGGTTTTGAAGAGCCTGTTGTTCAAATTTATTTAGATTAGCTTGTTTTTTGTTATTGGTTGTATTGCATAACTCAATAAATTCTTTATAAACCACTTGGTAAAAAGTCTCAATAAAGGGGCCCTTAGAATGGGTTGGGTTAAAGGTGGACGCCGGTTTCAGATGAGTATGAATTATCGCTGGTTCTGTAAAGGGATATTGTGTTTGGCTTGAGATATGACACTCGCTCCACAAGTCTTCAAGAATTCTCAAAATGTCATCCTGAGGGGTGACATTCATATCAATATTATCGATTTCAGGTGTTGAATCTACTTTTTTGTTGTTATTAATAATTGTTTTTGCAAAATGTCTTTTCAGGGTAAGAGATCGAATAAATTTATTTAAATCTTTGAAGAGGCCAAATTTATTTGGTCCAGTGGATGGCGAAAAGCTTAGACCTTTCTTCAATAATGCTAATTCATATGGATTGAGGGTGTGTGATGAAAGGTTGAAGATTTTTATGGTACTCTCTTCCACTATGTCTCCACCCTTTCTTTTTTGTTTTGCCTTAAGCTTACGTCCTCCTCTGCAACCTCTTCTAGTTTTCTCTTTTCTTTTGTGAACATGACTCCCTTTGGAGACAGGGCTAAAAAACCTTCCTCAAAATTGGGAGGTGTCACTGAAGTACTGTCTTTTACCTTACTTTCATTGGGTGCACATGTCTTGTTACTAGATCTAGGGCGAGCTCCTTCCTTAATGTACTTGTCCAAATCTTTCACCAGAGGGCTATACTTATTGGATGTGACTACCGAAAAAATGGGTAGTCTATTTTCAGTAACATCCGGTTGATCGGATAGGCCAGAGGGGGATGGGGCAACAGTAGGCGAAGTGCTAACCAATAGGGGGTTGGCTGTTATATTGGGGTTGCAGTCTGCGCCATCCTTCTTATGGGTGATTGTGTAATCGCTTAGGCCTCGGGGGGGGGGTCAGGAGCACCACGTGTCACCTTGTGGTGCTCAAATTTAGAATGATAATGATTATTTAAATAAACAAACATCCCACGAGATAGTCAAACGCTCTTAAAGAGACCATTCATTTGTGCGCCAACTTTATATTGTTTTGTTTTATCATTCTGGTATAACCACTCAAAGTCCAGCAACATACCAGTTAGTTGCTGGTCCTTGTTGGGCATACATTGTAATGCTTTTTTTCATGCAGCCTGTGGGCTGAACAAAAAAAAAAAAGAGATTGATCGATGGGTATGCCCACCATTATAATACTGCCCTTCATCCACCCACTTCTAATGATGGGCATACATGCACCATTTTTTTTACCTGTGGTGGTGAAATCCCCTCCTACAGCGCTGGAGTCTCCGATTTACGTATAGTTAGAGCAAACGCCGTTGCTGTCAAGCAGAATAAATCAGTGCTGCAGTTGAATGGTGTACCTGCTAAGCAAATGATGGTTAACAATAAAACAAAGCAACATTACAGTATAACAGTAAATCAAATACAATAAAACATAGTAAAAATAAAACTTTTAATGCAATCTGTGGCTAAAAATGATATGCTGAAACATGGGGCAAATCACCCCTCCACCCCTGCCCCCATGCTTCGACATATATGCTCTCTCTTTTTTAACCCTGATGGTGAAATCACCTTCTACAGCGCTGGAGTCGCTGATTTACGTATTGTGGGAGCAAACGCTGTTGCTGTCAAGAAAAATAAATCAGTACTGCAGCTGAATTGCGTACCTGAAAACAAAAAAATGGTTAACAATAAAAAACACAGTAAACAGTAAAGTATAAAAGAATTACAAACCTTAAAAGCAAACATGATAAAACATAGTAACAATAAAACAGTAAAAGTGAGCAGAACAATAGATCTCTCTCTCTCTCTCCCCACTTTTAGTTGTAACTGTTGTGGTTGTAACAGTCTGGTTCCAGGTTTGGGTCTTTCAAAATCTTTGGAGACCCAGTGAAAGTGTGTCCTAGTCTGTGCAGTGCGCGAATACTCTACTAGTGTGTGTGGTAGCATTCAAAACATTCACATTGGGTAGGGGCACCAGGGAGGACATACAGAAAATGGCTCTCATGCAGCCGACTTACTGCATTTGGATTGGGAATTTGGGCCACAGCACCAACTGGAAACAGAGGATTAGATCGCACAGTGGCACATGCGCCAATTCCATAATCAAAGTGACTAAAAAGTGGCATGCTCGTGTACAAGTGGTACCCCTTTCTGAATAAGGATGACACCAAGTCCCACACAATCTTACCAGTGCTTCCTTTCTAGTCTGGGCAGTTGTCCGGCTCTACATGACTATCTCTTAAACCATACATAAATCATAAAACCATATATATAGCCTGTGGCCCTGTTATAAAGCTTATACATCTTGACCCAATATCTGGCACGTTTGCTGGGAAGATACTGTTTAAAAGACAAGCAGACAGAAAACTTAATCAGAGACTCATCAATGCAGACACCTTGATCAAGAGTAAGCAAGGATGCAAACTGTTGGCTGAAGCGGTGTACGGGGGGAGAATTTTGTAGAGGCAATCGTATCGAGGGTCACCCCAAGGGCGACAGAGTTCATTATCATTGAAGTGCATGAACCGCAAGATCTGCTTGCATTGTGCCCTGGCCATGGAGGCAGAGAACACAGGTGAATTGGGTCAGTGGACCAATATGACCGCAACTTACTCTTTTAGTTATACCCATGAGGAGGGATAGGCCCAGACAGGTCTTAAATTCGGAAACCGTAATAGGTTTCAATTCACTGGCAAGGGTCAAATGGGGATTAGTGGTGATGAATTGACCAGCATACAAATTGCTTTGGTCCACAATAGAGCTATAGAGTTCTTCTGTGAAAAAACAGCAAATAAAAATCAAGTGACGTAAAATCAACTGTTTCCACCCAAATTCCAGGTTGACCAGTGAATGGGGGAAGTGTAGGTGCTGCAGAAGTTGTGGGCTCCCAGTTAGGATTGGCAAATGCAGCAGAAAGGGTACTATGGGCTAAATGGGCCTGTATTTGTCTTCTTGGTGGCTGCAGGACACTAGTTGTGCTAGCCACCTCACCAGCTTGAACTGCACTTATGGGACTGACCACACCACCATGTGATACTGCAGTGCTGTTTTTTTTTTTTTTATATTTCTTTATTTTTGAAATTTTCAAAAGGTTACAAACAGCTATAATTCCTATATAGACCATTTCACATGATCCTAGATACAACATCATTTCTTATAAAAATGATCTCCCTTTACCCACCCCCCCCCCCCCACCCCCCCCTCTCTCACTCGATCCTCCTCCGTGGGAATCGTTTCAACTAGCATTCCACCATCTTCAAATAATTTTCAGTTTTAACAAATAATACCCAGAGACGCCATTTATTCTGATACCTTTCCTCCATATTATCCAGTTTGTACATTGACTCCTCAATAATTCGTATCCTTTCTAATCTTTCCGCCCATTCCCTCATCGAGGGAGGGTCAGATCTTTTCCATCTTAGCGGTATCAATGATTTGGCAGCATTTAATAAACAGGGAATCAAGGAATACCCGTACTCTCTCTCTCCTTTATCTATATCATGAAATAAGCAAACCCACGGATCCCTTCTGATCCTTTCCCCTGTTATTTCAAAAATAAATTCAATTACTTTATCCCAAAATGTCTGTATCTTAGGACACAACCACCATATATGAGCAAATGACCCCACCCCCAAGCAGCCTCTCCAGCATGACCGAGGGGTCGCGCTACATATTTTATTTCCTTGTTGTGGGGTTATGTACCATCTTATTAAAAGTTTATATGACATCTCTCGAGTCTGTGCATCTACGGCCACTGAATAGGTTCGTCTTATTATCCTATTTCTATGATAGTCATCCCTTAGAGACCCGATTTCACTTTCCCATTTTTCTAGATAGGGGGGGTAATTTTGCTCTACTCTTTCTATTAGGATTTTATAAAGTTTTGAAATCCTTTTTTCTAGGCAGTGACGGTTCACTAATAGCTTCTCCAATGGTCTTAGTTGTTCCTTACCCCGTAATGGCTGAGATAAAGAGTGAATAAAATAATATAATTGATAATATCTCCATTTGTCTAGTGGTTTGTGACCCCATTTCCCTATAATTTCCTCATATGTGCACATCCTATTACCTTCCATCACCTCCTGTAATTTAATATTGTCTTTCTTAACCCAACTACTATAATATAAATATTCCTCTTGACCTGGGATAAAAAATTTCGTGTCCAATAGTGGCATTAATGGTGAGTTGTGTTCCCAGTTATGTCGCTTATTTATTATGTCCCATATCTGAAATAAATTTTTTGTGAGTGTGTTTGTGCTAAGACCTAATTCTCTGTGTTTTGCAGGAATCCATACTATTTCCCCTAATTCCCTGCTACTTAACTTAATTTCTAGTTCAACCCAATCCTTTCCCTTTTTATTATGTATCCAATCTGGTATTCGTGAAATTGCTATAGCCTCATAATATTTTTGGAGGTCCGGCATTGCCAGGCCACCCCTATCTTTACTTCTTATCAGGGAATTCCGTGCCACCCTCGCCGCTTTTTTTTTTCCATATAAATCTATTAATCAAGATTTTTAATTTATTTAGATAGACCTGTGGTAAAACTATTGGGATCATTTGGCATGTATAGGTGAAAATTGGCAAAATGAAAATTTTGACTACGTTTATTCTACCTGTCCATGATAGAGCTTTATGTTGACACCTTTCCAAATGTTGTTTAATTTTATTTAGTATGGGAATATAGTTGGCCTCAAAGAGATCACTCATCTCCGAAGTCAATCTTATTCCCAAATATGCCAATTCCCTCCCACACCATCTAAAGGGGAGTTTGGATTGAAGGATACTCTGCTCAGTTATGGGCAAATTTAAATTCAAAATTTCAGATTTAGATATGTTAACCTTAAAATTAGAGACCTTCCCATAATTTGATAATTCTTCCATTATTGCTGGTATGGAAGACCCGGGGTTGGCAATATAAAGCAAGAGGTCGTCCGCAAATGCTGCAACCTTGAACTCCCTCTCAGCAGCCCATATCCCTTGGATGTTTCGGTTCGACCTAATATTCAACAGCAGGGGTTCAAGCGATAATATAAATAATATTGGGGACAACGGGCAGCCCTGTCTTGTCCCGTTGAACAACTCAAGGGGACAGGACAGGGTCCCATTTACTCTTATTTTAGCCCTAGGGTGGGTATATAGGGCTTCTATCCAGCCCCTCATCCGCTCCTTCAATCCATACCTTTCTAGGACTTCAAACAGGAACCCCCACCCCACCCTGTCAAATGCCTTTTCCGCATCAATTGACATGAGTACCGTGGGGGTCCCCCGTCTAACAGCTTCTTGGCATAACATAATGGTCTTTAGTGTGTTATGCCGACCTTCTCTCCCTTCAATAAATCCAACCTGATCCTGCCGTATCCACTCTGACACATGCGGTCCTAATCTTTCAGCGATAATTTTTGCAAACAGTTTAATATCTGAATTTAGTAAGGAGATTGGCCTATAGCTTTCTACTGCCGTTGGGTCCTTTCCCTCTTTCAAGATCAGGACCACATGTGTCAAGAGTGTTTCTTCGCGAAATTTTTCGCCCCTCCCTACTGCATTAAAATAGTCGCATAATTTTGGGACTAGCTGTTTTTGGAATTGCTTATAATAGGAGATCGGGAAACCATCGGGCCCCGGGCAGCCTCCCTTAGCTGTATTTTTAATCGCCCACTCAACCTCCCCCCTTGTTATTGGGGCTTCTAGTGCTTCCATTTCTAACTGCTTGGCTCTAGGGATATCTATCTGATTTAAGTAATCCTTTATTTCCACCTTAACTCGATCCTCTGCCTTATCCTGTTGCTCGATATTGTAAAGGCCCCGATAATATGTAAAAAATGTATTCACAATATCATCTGGCATATTTTGTAAGTCCCCCTCGGCATTCCTTACTTTTGGAATGAAAGTTCTATTTTTCTTTTCCTTCACCCTCCTCGCCAACCATTTACCTGATTTATTCCCCCATTGATACCTTTCTCTTCCCAAAATATGGTAGGCCATTCTCCTATCCTGCTCCAGGCAATCATCTAGCTCTCGTTTTTTTGTTATTAAATCTTGGGTATCCCGAATCCCCCCTGGTCGCCCCATCTGTTTCAGTCTCTGAATTTCTTCGTACAATAGGGTTTTCTTCCTCTCCCTCTCTCTCTTTTTCCCTGCGCCAATCCCTATTAATGCCCCTCTAACAACTGCCTTATGCGCTTCCCATAATACAGGGCTAGAGGTTTCCGGTATATCATTCAAACTAAAAAATTGTACAATCTCATGCTCAATCCTTTCTACTGTCTCTTTATCCTGTATTAGAGATTCATTCAGTCTCCAATTCCTCTTTGGTCCACGGTCCCCCCCAATCTCAAGCTGGATCAACACAGGTGCATGGTCTGACACTGTTCTTATCTTTATTTCCGCCTTCCTAAGCGCCCTTAGAAATGAGTGTTCCAAAAAAATATAATCTATTCGGGAAAAGGAACCGTGGACCGAGGAGAAATATGTATAATCCCTATCTTTTGAATGCAATGTTCTCCAAGTATCATATAACTGATATGCAGTCAGCGCCCCTAAAAGCGTTCTCTGTTTATGTTCAGATATCCTGGGGCCCACCCCTGTAGTATCTATTTTAGGGTTCATACTCCAGTTGAAATCCCCTGCCAGGATTAGTTTCCCTTCTTTAAAATCTTCTATTTTATTCAATACTTTCTTCAGGAATCTTCCCGTATTCTTATTTGGGGCATAGATACTAACAATTGTACATTTAAGATTAAACAGTTTGCCCTTTAAACACAGGTATCGACCCTCCGGATCCACCAGTCGCTCATCTAGAACAAATTTCATCGTTCTACTAAAGCCTATCGCAACCCCTCTCGAAAAGGGGGATGGGGAATCCCCGTAAAACCACAACGGAAAACTAATCGAATTCAATCTAACCCCAGAAGTGCATGTTATATGCGTCTCTTGCAGGCATACTACATTTGCATCCATATATTGCAGTTCATCATTTATCCTATATCTTTTCCTTTTTGAATTTAACCCCCTAACATTATAAGTGATAACATTAAGAACTACCATACCTCTCTACCCGGGGTAATTCCCCCTCTTTTTTTTTTTTTTTCCTTTCCCCCTCGTTTACCTTTCCTTTTTGAGCGTCTAGTGGATCCAGTGGTGCCTATCCCCGCTAACCCCTTGGGGGGACCGAGTGAGAGTCCCAAGAAACAACCAAAAACCCTTCCCCTCCCTCTCCCTCCCCCTCCCCCCTTGTCCTATAACGGAACGTCTCGTAAGACTGGGTAGGACACCCCCCTTCCCGTTAAGCCTATGGCATTGGTGGGCCGATCTTTGTGTTCGCCTCACCCCCATAGTATCCCTGGGGCTCAGACCCTTATCCGCCCGAAGCCCCCACACACCTTCCCTCCTCCTCTCCCCCCATCCCCCCTCCCCCGCACTCCCCCGCTCTCAGCATGGCCTATTAATTCACCTTAATTCCAGTAATCTATTTTCGGCTCCGGCTATTTGGTTGACTCTGCCATTTCCTCCCCTGGGTACTATTCCCCTCACCCCCCAATACATCCTCAACTCCCCATTCTATCTTCGGGGCGGGGTGTATGCTTAGCTGCTCGCAAAATTCTGGGAGGTCTTCAGGGAAGCGTAGGACTGCAGATCGTCCCTCTTTCTTCCCTATGAGGCATGCAGGAAATCCCCATTGATATGGGATGTCCGCCGCTCTCAATAATTCAGTGAGTGGTTTTAGGCATCTCCTTCTACCCAGTGACTCACCCGCTAAGTCAGAGTAAATCTGCAGTTCCGTCCCCTCATAGACCACCCCAGACTGTGTTCTCCCTCTGTTCATAACTTGCATTTTATCTGCAACATTATGAAATCTCACTATAACGTCTCGAGGTGCTTCTGTTCTAATCCCCCGGGGTCGAGTTATTCTGTGTATTCTATCAATTTTCAATGGGGCTGTATCTTCCTTGTCCAATAGAGGGTTAAAAATCTGTTGGGCTATCTCCTCAAGGGCGGACCCGCTATATGTCTCAGGGAGACCTTTTATCCGTATATTCTTCCTTCTACTTCTATTTTCTAGGTCCTCCAACTTATATCTGATTATTCTATTTGAGCTCCGGAGGGCTGTTATCTGCTCTAAGATTCCTTCCATCTTACACTCTTGAGTTTCCACTCTATTTTCTATCTCCTCCACTCTCCCCAAGACCAAACCTATATCACTTCTTATTGTTGCTATATCCGCCCTTAAGGAGATCTCCATTCTTGAGAACATCTCAGAAAGCATCTCCCTGATTTGTGGGGACTGGGGGGTCTCTTTATGGCTGTCTAAAACCACTTCTTCTGCCTCTCTATTACCCATCTCTACCTCTCCCCGAGGATTATTCTGACCTACCTCTTCATTCTGCGGGTTTACTGCGCTTTTTTTTTTAAGCTCACTTGACTTTATGGCAGGATTTTTTACCCCCCTACCTTCTTCCCCCTTCTGCCTACTAGGGCCCGCACAAGTTAGTTTTTCTGTTCTGGGGCTACCCGACCCTTCATCCTCTCTTATACTGGAATTTGCAGCCAGATATTTTTGGATTCCGACCGGACTTGTAGCCGGGGTGATCGTCTTATTTACTTTACCTGCCTTTCCCCTCATTTTGGGAAAACCAAAACCCCCCTCTCCTTATCTATCAATCACTAGGGGTTTCTCTTTACTCCCTCCCCCCTAATCCAATATACCTCCCTCCCGGACCATTAGAGATCTCCAGGGGTCTAAAACCACTCACAGTAAGGCACAGTTAAAACAAAAATACCTACAGCGATAACTAGCTTACTTTCGGGAAAAAAAAAAAAAAAAAAGAGCAGAGTGGGGCCCAATTCAACTGCTTTCCACACCACAGGTAAATCATCTAACCAAATCAATAACGTATATCTCAAGCAGTTCACCTATAGTGCAAAAGCATAAACAGCGTAAGGCTATTAATTATTAATATTATTACAGCTGTGACACTGAGTTCATTTTACATTAAAGATGAATTATCCCACTCTGACACCAAAAAACGAAAAAAACGACAAACAAAAAAAAAAAAAAAATTAATATCAAATATGTCCAGTCCTTTAGCTGTTAAATGGTGGCAGGCGAAACATTCAAGCAACCAGGGAGAAGTTTTTTTTTTTTTTTTAGAAAGTTTTTCCTGCAAAGGTATCTCTTGCGTCAGATATCAAAAAATCAAGGAGCTTCCGATACCTATTGTTCACAGCAGCACAGCCTTCCTCCTTTGACCATAAAGATACGTATCCGCTTGGTTTTTTGTATTTAAAACAAAAGGAGAAAAAGAAGCAGGGAGGGATTAGCAGATAGAACAGGTTCCAGCGGCAAACAAATTATTACTTTTCCTCTTCTTATCTCTTTCCCTTCTCCTCTCCACTTACACCTATAGCCTGGCTACAGCCAGATTGGGGTATACGGGAGAGATACTGTCCTTCAGGGTGCACATTCAGGAACATCCAGAAACATCCAGGAACAACCTTCTTATTCCCAATAAGGGGGGGGGGGGGGTAAACACAGGTAAGCCCAAACTATAGCCAAGAGATATGAACCTTCTTATCTGGTATGCTGTCCTGTATACTATCCTTAGCTGCTTCCAGCTTTGGGTTGCCCCTGCCCCCGTCTGAGCGCTTATCTTACCGCAGTACCACCATCATAGACCGACCGCAGAACGCCGCCAGGCACATACGCAGCACCACGGATCCACAGCTCCTTTTCTGGCACCAGGTTCCAGATTCAACTGTCTTCTGGTTAGGGGATCTTCCTCGCTGCGGGATAGGCATCTGCCAGACCTTCCACCGATTCACTGCACCAAACAAAGGCTGGCTCTAAGCGTTCGTCCCAGCGTTCGTCCCGGCCGCGCCTGCAAGCTGACTAGGGAGGATCTCAGGGACCGCCAGAGCCTAGTTTAAAACAGCGCGGCATTGCTGGAGCTCTCCGTGGGCCGATAACGTTGAACGTAGCCCAGCATCGAGAGCGCGAGGAGAGGGAGACAGAGCGAGGCTCTCGGGAGATCCGGCGTACGGCCGCTCCTACGTCATGGCGCTCCGCCCCTCCCTGCAGTGCTGGTTTGACTATGACCAGGGTGTACTAGGCTGCTGGTGCTTGCCAGTTCACCAGAAGGATGAGCGGGACTAGAACTGGCTCTCTGCTCCATAGGAGAGCTCTGCGGTTCTTGCACCTCAACAAGAGAAGAACAGGGTTGGGTACACCTGACCTTGGCAGGGGCCACAACTCCATTGTCAGAGCTATCTGTCAGGATGCCACTGCTGTCTACAGGATCGTATTCTGAAACTGACAGATGAGTGAATTCCTCTTTACTATCTGTCATGCTCAGAACCGTGTAGGCCTCTTCAGTAGTGTACCTTTGATTTGACATTTTGGTCTCTAAATTTACTGGTACACTAGTGAGACTCACAGGAAAAAGGGCTTCTGACTGTTAGCGACTGATTCAACCGCTACCAAAAAAACTGTTAGCATTCGCAGGTATCAGGCATGACACTTTGCTGCAGTTATGTATTTTGTGTTTTTGTAAGTGACAGTGATCGACTCATACTGCACTTGGGTGGGCTGGGCAGAGGGACTAAATGCAGGTGCTAGCAGGCATCTGGGCTAATTTCACTAACGCTGCGTTTTTGGGTGCCCTAAACTACTAGGGATGCTAGTATAGATCTGATCAGATCAGATATTGATCCGTTCGGATACTACTAAGGGAGGTGTATGGTGCATGCGTGGGTGTTAGCACTACTGGCATTAATCTGATGCTGCCTGGGTGACGCAGACCCGGACTGACACTAAAACTGATATCACCCGCCGGGTGATCAGGGGGTTAGACCCTTATTGGATAATATACGGCGGGTGCCCTGATGCTATAAAAACAAACTAACTAAGCAGCATCACCCATAACACTAGTATGGTGATCACAGGTGACAGGGGGTGAAAGGGTTAACTAGGGAGCAATCAGGGGGTTAAAACCTTTATTAGGTAATATTTGGGGGTACCTGACACTATAAAAACCTGACGGTGAAACTAATCAACTAACTGGCTAACTAGTGTCACTCGTGACACAAATACGGCAATCAGAAAAAAAGATCTATTAATGACACTGGTGACAGGGGGTGAAAGGGTTAACTGGGGGGCAATCAAGGGGTTAAACCTTTATTAGGGGGGTTTAGGGAGTACTCTAGACCTAACGGAACCTACTAGTAACTGTCCCTAACACTTATTACAGTCACAAATGGCACCAATGCAGTGATCAATTAAAAATCTGAAAACTGCAATTGGTGACACAATGACAGGGAGTGAAGGGGTTAACGGGGGGAGGGGGTGATCAGGAGGTGACAAGTGTTCCTATGTGTACTGGTGTTAGTGTAGTGTTGTGCAACTCACTGTTAGACATTCTCTCTCCTCTCACTTGAATCGAAAAGACTCCACGAGGAGAGATGTCACCACTTCCCCTTTCTGTGTTTACACTTACACAGGCAGGGGAGTGATTTCATTTGTTAGGATTGATCATCAGGTCCAGGCCATAAATCAGTGGCCGGGGCCTGAGGATTGATCGGTCCTCTAACAAATCCAATCACCGCAATTGTGCCCCACACCCACGGGGGGAGGGAGGGGCATACAGGTATGCCCTTTTAGCTACCCGTGCCATTCTGCCGACGTAAATCGGAGTGCGGCGGTCGCAACTGGTTAATTCATCTTTGATATTCAAAACAAACTCCCCCATCCATCAATGTCTCCATGCTTTATTTTGCTGACAAATCACTAAAAGAAACACCCCCTAGCATTTCTGGCTGTGGCAATGGCAGATGATTTGTGTAGCATTTACTTCCTGGAATCCATCTGCCCTTAGTTCAGGCATTCAGGCAGGAGGGTGTGCTTAGCTGAGAAAATCCCTTCTGAATACTCCTGGGATGTATGACATACTTTGTCTATACCTGGAAACCAGGAAGCAATTAAAGAAATGTAAAAAAAAAAAAAAGTTTAACACAAGTAAATAGGACATACTTTCCTATTTATTTAATAATGAGGGCAGCATAAGGATTAAGAATAGACAATCTTGATTGAAAGAATTAAGTTATTTCTGCTTTAACCTCACACCAGCTTGGGCATTCTTTATTTCACTTTCACCAGTAATCAACTGCAGCTTTCCTCAGTGAAAGATACTGTATAACGTGACAGATACAGTATAAAGAAAACAAAAATACATTTTATATATATATATATATACACACACACATACTGTATATACAAGCATTCCAATGAGGTTAACTGCTTATTGCTTTTTGATTTGTTAAGAATATATTTCTTGAAGAAAAGAAATCTGGGGGAAAAAAATTATATTTTGATAAACTGCTCTTTTTTGGCTAAATTATTTTGGTGCTACTTGTCTGCTAATAAGTTGTCTAAGAAATACTCCAGCAGATTTCCAGTAGAGGTTTCACGTGCCTGTTTAGCCCTAAGGATCGCACAGCATGAATTTGCACTGCATGTTTGCTTTCTAAGGAGGAAATGTTGCACTTTGAAATTTGTTTTATACTCATGTCGTGTAGGGTGCAGAATTGAGGTGAAAAGTTATGCAAAAGTAAATTGTGAACTTGACAAGTTAGCAAATCAAGAGACAGCTAGTTAATAACATGTATTGATGCTCAGTTGTTAATAATGAAATATTAACTACTTTGAGTCTGATGGAAAAACGTAGAAGTATAAAGGAAGTGAATTAAAGAAAGCAAGCTAACAATAGCTTCTAGAAGACTAGCATTATGCTCATTCATAACAAGGGACACAATTATTTTTCAGAGTGACAAATTCAGCATTCGTTTTAAAATTCTGTCTTTCGTTCTTGGAATCTTAATAGCAAAAAGATGCAGTGCAGGGCGCATGCATGGAGTCTAACAGGGCGGACATGTACTGTTAGTGCTCCGCTCCGTGAGGGACAAATCCGCCGTACATAACAAGCCAGCTACAGACTCACCCATCCTCTCCCGCTAGCTCCTGCGATCCTGGAGCTCAGATCGGGCCACACAGCATGATGCTAGGATGCAGCCGCACCAAGCTCAAAAACTCCATTAAGGAATCGCTGGCACGAGCTCCAGCTAAGATGCCGCTGACCCCTCCTCCTCCAATACCACAGCACACTCTCATAAGCAGAAGCTGTCCCAGCCAGACTCCCCATGTGAGTCAGACACTCAGCTATCCCTCTTTCAAGGCTCTTCACATGACCCATCTAGAGTGAATGCTACATAAAGCACTGAAGCAGACTTCAGCGCATATAACCAACAGCCTTACAAAAGAAAAAAGGAAGCTGGGCAAATACACAGCAGCACTGGAGAGCAGTGTAGATGAGATCGAAAATACAGCACAGGATTATATAGCTGAAATGGAAAACCTCAAAGAGAAAAATTTGACGTTACAGTCCAGACTGGAGGATTATGAAAACAGAGCTAGATGCTCCAACCTGCACATCAGGGGCATTCCTGAAACAGTAATTGCCTTGCTATAATGGTGCTATTCCAAGAACTCCATCTGGCTATACCAATAGAGCATCTGCAAATGGATAGAGTGCACCGGGCCCTTACACCAAAAAATAAAAAGAATGGTCAACGTGACATTATTGCAAAATTCCACTATTATTGCACAAAGGAACAACTCTTGGCTGCGGTCCGAGAAAAGAATGCCTTAACCTTTCAGGGCCCCACTTACCAGCTTTTTGCTGACCTGCGCCAACTAACCATAACTAAGCGGCGAGCCATGAAACATCAGCTCCTAGAATTGCAATGTCATCACATCATTTATCGGTGGGGTTTCCTGTTCTCTATCCTTTTTACCTACCAGGGCTCCAAATACGCCTGCAGATCACCAGAAGAACTACAGCAGACCCTTCAGGACTTGTGTCCGATGGAAGCTCCACCCAATGCCAACTCTTCACGCAGAAGATCAGCCTCTTCTTCCCCACGCAAGCCTTCCTAATCCTCAGGGAAACATGAAAACCAACATTCCCACAAGTGAGGCTGCTTTTCCTCCCCTCCTCTGGTTCCCTTGAATACTACACCACACCCTTATTCTGGGATCAGACTCTGAAAAGTCATTATGTTGCCAAATACGGCCTATTCCTGGGATACTTTGTTCCGTAAAGTTCAGAAACGTACTCCTGCAGGTCTCCTCAGAGCATTTTCTCCGACCCCTACTGCTTTTGAACACAGTCTATTCCCTCGTGTTCCACTGGCTTGACACAATACTAGCTAAACCATTGCCTAGTATCCAAATGATGGAACACAGCATACTACATTTTGGAAATGATTTACTACATGCCACTGGAAATCCAGCTCCTTATTCTTTCCAGATTGACTGGTATATCTAGCCATAATTCATTCTGTATGTTCATGGACTATATATCGCTCTCCAAAATTGTTATGCAATTGAATTTGTGTTATTACCTGTAACTTGTTAGTGCATGTGACACATTATTGCACTCCCATGTATTTGCCGATATCATTGCACTTGCTCAGTTAACCTCAGCATACCCGGGCCGTTATAGTTTTGAAATGCTCCTGTTCCCCCTCCCCAATTCACACTCATTTTCCCATCCCCCTCCCCTCGCTCCCCCTCTTCCTAACCCCATACCTTTGACAAATCAGGTTCCGTTCAAGAGGATATCATACGCATCCCATATTCTCCCTTAAGTGCATTCAGAGCTATACGCCCAGCATTTGCTCTGCGCCTTGCGGGCTAAACACCTATACATCTCAATGATTTTTTTTATTGGCTGTCTCCCTCCCACGGATGAGCCATGTGCCCCATCTCGCCTCCCCTGTTTGCCCACTCATAATATGTGAGCGATTGAAGATGGCTCCTCCTCCCCCGATGAGGGATTTGATTCCCTCATCACAGGCTTCAAATGGATCTGTCTATAAGTTTATCCAAATAATATGTTATCTTGCCTCTCCTGATTTCTGTTTTTTTTTCTTTACTGTAGATTCTCTTTGGTCCTCTTCCTCCTCCTCCCTGCCCACACAGTTTGACCTACCGAGCCAGCAAGTCGCGATAACTGGCAAGTTCTATCTCCCCAATCAGCTACCATGGCACCTTTAAACATTCTTTCCCTGAATGTTCAGGGTATCAATATATTGCATAAATGCACCTAGGCATTCCATTCCTTTCACACTCTGAAAGCACACATTGTATGCCTCCAAAAAACTCACTCCACCCCTAAGATTCTGTGCTCCTTCTACCCGCAAGTATTCACGGACTTAGCTACTACCAAACAGCACTGAAGCCTTATAGCTTTCCACTGCTCCATTCCATTCACTCCTCAATCAGAAATTAAAGACCTGGAGGGACGATACTTAATCCTCACAGGACATATAATGGACTCAATGGTTACCATCGTCTTGTACTACACTCCCAACAAACACCCAAAACCCTTTCTCTCACACCTTATGCAGGTAGTATCCATGCATAAGATGGGATCAATTATCATGTGTGGAGACTCAAATCAGGTCCTCCTCCCATTCCTAGACAAATCACCCTAAAACCCAGAGCCAAGCCCAACTAAACTGTCCCTCTCTCATCTTCTCACTTGACGCAATTTAGTTGACTCTTGGTGGGAAAGTAACCCGACTAAAAGAATATCCACTTATTACTCACACCCACATCAGACCTTCTCTCGCATTGACCACATATTCCTAACTACAGGTATGGTACCTGAGATTCTCGCCTCAAGCATCGTCCCTATCCCCTGGTTAGATCACAATGCAGTCTACACCTCTCAATCAGAAATTGATTGCTTCTACTATCGATTGCTTCTACTATCCGCAAAACACACGACTAAACTTGGTATCTCCCAGACTCCATGCTCAAGAACCCGTCCCATTGTCTAATCATCGAGCAACCCCCAAAAGACTATTTAACTCACAACACCAGCCCTGACATTTCCCCATGGATACTCTGGGAAGCACACAAACCTGTGCTGCGTGGAGTATTTCAGTGACAATCCACACTGTTTTAATGTGAATGCAGAAATCTTGTACTAAAACTAGAATCCGAGTTCAACACTTCCTTCGCAACCTTCCAGGATAACCCCACCCCACCGGCGAAAACCCAATTAGAGAAGGCCCATCTGGAATACAATCTATTCCTCACTGAATCTGCTGAAAAATCCCCACGCCAATCTGGACATGCCTTTTACATGAAATCCAATAAGCCGGGATACATTACTGGCACACACACTTAAATCCTTAAACAACCAACCAAGCCAACCCGGCTCAAACTGTCAAAGGATATCTACACTAGCAACCCTGTTAAGATAGTTCACAAATTCCATTCTCACCTAGCCTCCTTATACTTATTCAGCAGTGAACAAATTTAACCCTACTGAAGCTGACACCGTCTTCTCCCCTATAAACCTATCTGAGCTAACCCAAGCCCAGAGAAGCCAACTTGAAGACCCAATCACAGTGGAGGATGTATCTAACGTGATCAAAGAACTAAAAATTAACAAAAGACTGGGCCCTAAAGGTTACTCAGCCATCTATTATCACACATTTGACCCTCTCTCCTATCCTGGCCAATGCCTTGAACGTACTCCTAGATGGATACTCTTTCAGGCAGGAGATGGTGACGGTGATTATATTTATGATCCCTAAGCCCCACTCCGATGACACCTCTTGCAGGAATTACTGCCCCGTTTCCCTCCTGAACCTTGATATTAAATTCCCAGCCAAAATTTTACAAACTCGCTTAAACAGAATCATTGGTAGTCTTGTACATTCTGATCAGGTGGGCTTTATGCCTACACGCCAAGCAAGTGACAATGTGCGCTGGGCAGTTCTCTTAGCACATATAGCCAGAACCCGGTGCATCCCTTCTTGCTTTCTCTCTCTTGATATCAAGAAGACCTTTGATTCTGTTTCCTGGCCCTATTTATACTACACTCTCCAGAAATGGTGTTTTGGCCCTCACTTTATGAAATGGATTGCCGCACTTTACGATAAACCCCGAGCATACCTAAAATACGCAGGTTATAAATCTGACCTTTAATATAAAAGAGGCACATGTCAGGGATGCTCACTCTCCCCCCTTTTATTTGCACTTTTAATTGAACCACTAGTTCAACTAATCAGATCACACCAGATGATAACCGGAATAGAATTAGGAATCTTTCAGCAAAAACTCGACCTCTTTGCAGATGATCTCTTGCTATTTCTATCATCGCCACAGGTCTCAGGCCCCAATCTCTTACCCATTTTCAACAGGTTCAATGAAAATTTGAGTGTGACAGTATGTGTATGGGCTGGTCTACCCAAACCAAAGAACAAGAGAAAAAGAAAGCCTAGTGCTATTTGCACGGCAACATCCCTCAGGATTGTGAGGATAGACCAGACAGTATTTAAAAAAAAGTTTATTTTATTTTATTATATCAAAAAATAATAATTACATAGTAGAAACATTGTTTGGCTATACATCACAGCCACATATTCTTTAGGCACACACGGCAGTATTTTGTACAGGCTACATCCACACTGCTTTATTTCCCTTCTGTTTGGCAACGATCAGTGCAGGCATGTAAGTATGTTTTGCCTAATTTGCCATTTCCATATTGTATAATCACATAGTCGCCTTGTTGAGCTATACCAACATTCAAATATGTTTACATATGATTCCATTATTATACTAATATTCAAATATGTTTATATTATAGAACATGTTTGTCAGGCGTCTTTCTTATCAGCTGCATGTATTAGCCCACCAATCACATGTTGGAGGGCATTATGCCATACTTCTGTTTTTGTATCATTACTGATTTTAATGTTTCTACTATGTAATTACTATTTTTTGATATTCTCAACAGGATTCATCTCCGGCCTAATAGTCAATCCTAAGCACTCGTACACACGGTCGGACATTCCTATGGAAAATGTCTGATTGGACCGTGTTGTCGGATAATCCGACTGTGTGTGGGCTCCATCAGACTGTTTCCGTCGGAATATCCGACGGACAAAGTTTTAGAGCTGGGCTATAAAACTTTCCGACAACATGATCCGATCGGACTTTGTCCGATTGTGTGTAGAGAATTCTGATTGGACAACGTGCCACGCATGCTCAGATCAAATTCCTACACCAAAGCTATTGGCTACTAGCCTGAACCTAGTCCCGTCGTAATGAAATAACGTCATCACGTTACGAACAATCAGATTTTCCGACAACTTTGTCCGACCGTGTGTATGCAACACAAGTTTCGGACAAAATCCGACGGATTTTGTTGTCGGAATGTCCGACCGTGTGTACAAGGGCTAAGAAGTGTTTAGCACTGAATATATCCCTCTCTAATATGGAGATAGTGTCTGCGCAAGTTGCGCTCCCTTTTACCTGGGTGGTGAAAACAATCCCATATCTAGGCATCCACCTTACAACCTCTATCTCAGAACTTCTCTGCTAACTACCCATCAGTCCTGAGACAGGTGATGAACCTGAGGGAGCAATGGTCCTACCTCCCATTATTGAGGTTAGGCAGAATCAAGGTAATAAAAATGCAGATCCTACCCAAAATATATTATATACCAATCCCAATCCCTGCCTATTATACACGGCTTGTGCAGAAGCGGGCAACAACATTCGTCTGGGGCTCCTCTGAACCCTGTATACCTAAGTACACACTCTATCTTCCAAAAAATCATGGGGGCCTCGGCTTTCCCAACTTCACAACCTACTATAGAGCAGTACATATCGATAGCCTACCCAAATACCATGCCACACAGGAAATTCCTCTGTGGGTGGCAATTGAAGCAGCAAAATGTGACACTCTATCGGTTTCCAAATTGCTTTGGCTACATCCCAAAGACTGCCCTGGCTAATGCAGCCATGTCACCAAACACTTTATACCCCTTTGGGATAGGCTCAAATTTATCTATCATTTACAATCCCCCCACAAACCCTGCATGGGACTCGCCCACGGCATTCAAAGCATGGACATCCTTGGGCGTATTAAGGTTACACAAATTTGTCACATCTACAACTTTTCTCCCCTTTCCGACTCTTTGCGAGACCTTTGGACTATCTCAATCAGAACTGGTCCCGTACCTCCAAATTAAAAAGCTTTACGCACCCAATATAAACAGATACACTCCCCTAAACAAATTCACTAGCTTTGAATCTATGTGTAAGAGAGATACACATGCTAGAGGACTGATCTCTTCCCTCTATTCCCAGCTTCTAGTCAAACCTGACTTAGGTAAACCTTCCTACACCCAGAAATGGGAGACGGACCTTGGGTGTACCCTTGAAATTGCGGACTGGTCTGAGATCTGGTCAGCAACTAAATCATCCTCTCCTAACATCCTAGTGGTAGAAGCCAACTATAAAGTGCTGATCCCCTGGTACCTAGTACCATTCAGAGTAGCTAAATATATACCCACTTACTCAGCTCTTTGTATTGGTGGCTGTTTGGATCAGGGCACCCATCTGCATATTTGGTGGACCTTCCCAATAGCCCAAACCTTCTGGAAAGAAATTTTCGCTCTTGCCTCCAGAATTTTTGAAATGTCAGTGCAGCCTGACCAAACCACTGCACTACTTAACTTGAGACCCGAATGATTGACGTACACCCAATTCAAGCTTCTTGTCCAAATCCTTACAGCTACAAAACAAACTATGGCGAAAGCTGGAAATCCCCTTCATTGGTGGTAGCTGAGACAAAACACAGGATGAACAAAATCATAATACAAGCCAAGATGGCAGCTATAGAACGAGATCAGGTCCCTCCGAATTCTAAAAAATATGGCACCCCTGGGTAAAATACTGTCTACCGCTGACCTTTGACGACACTGTCCTCTTGCCGTGGCACCTGATATTGAGCTGTTCCTATTACACCTCACAATAGCTCTCAGATCAACCTTGTGGACTCCTTCTCCTCTCTATTCCCCTTTTCTCTAACCTTTCTTTTCTTCCACTCCAATAGTTTTGAGGCTCTCTGTCTCACAGTATACAGCCCTTTTCCTTAGTCTCTCCACAGCAACTCCTTTTGGCTCTGTCAAATAACCTAACCTCGACTGTGCTCTCTCACAGCCCTTCATCAAGGCATCTGGTTATATTTTGTTACTTATTGTTTGCTCTGTACACCAACCAGCCTATGTTACAATGAGCTTTATTCCCTCTCTCATTTTATGTTCAATTAACATATCTGTTATGTTTGTCCTTGTGAACTCAATAAAACCATTTAATAAGGAAAAAAAAAGATGCAGTGCTAAAGAGATATCACACTGTACAATAATAGACATATTTTTCAGTGATACTGTTAAAATATGTCTGAAACATTACATGCTATGTAACATTTAAATGTTATATGGGTTCTTAATTTGCTAAATACTCTGGGGCTGGAGAGTGCAAAATTTGGTGGAGCTGTTCATGGTAGCCAATCAGCATCTAACTTTAAGTGACTGTAAACTAAAATTTTGTATCTAAAAAAAAAAAGTGTCATACTTACCTGCTCTGTGCAACGGTTTTGTACAGAGCTGCACTGATCTTCCTCTTCTTGAGTCCCTCGCGGGCGCTCTGGGCCCCTTCCTCTTGCCAAGTGCTCCCACAGCAAGCCACTTGCTGTGGGGGCCCTCATACATGCCTGTTCCCGAGTCAGCTCTCTGCGTCCATAAGACACAGAGAGCGTAGCTCAGCCCTGCCCTCAGCGCCTGCCTCAATGGCTGTGATTAACAGCAGTGGGAGCCAATGGCTCCTGCTGCTACAGCTCAGCCATTGAGGAGGGAGAGACCCAGGAGAGCCTTGGGTCTCATGCACATAGCTGGATTGAAATTGGACTTAGGTAAGTATTAGAGGGGCTGAGGGGGGAGCTACACGCTGAAGGTGAATTACCTTCATACATAGAATGCATGAAGATGAAAAAAAAAATTCAGCCTTTACAACCACTTTCAGCTTTCTCATTTAAGCTTTTACAAGTAAGCGTTGACATAAAGAATACATGGAAGCTGGTTGGTTTCTATGCAGAGTTGCACCAGCTTATGGCTGAACATCATTGCTTAGGGCTGGCTTGCTGATAGTTACAACAGCAGAACATACATGCATCAACACAGCTGCTTGTTGTCTGAGTGTGAAAGAGCATGAAAAAGCATAAAGATGTGCAAAAGAGCCCAAAAAGGTCCAAACTGAAATAAAAGCTCAAATGCCTGTAAAAGCAGCTTTTTTTTTTAGGTCTGCGGTGTGCATGGGCCCTTAGTCAAATACATCACACAACCGTAACGTGAACAGACTGGACAGTGAAAGTTAAAGGAGAACTGTTTGGCTGTACTTCTCCTGTGGATCACAGGAGTGCAGTCCATTTTTGACTCCTGTGACTCATTTTCAGCAGAGAACAGACTTCAGCTCTCTGAGTCTGACCAGGCTCAGGAGTCATCACGACCATAGAGTCAGGATCCACCAATATGCCTGGACTGGGACCTGGCTCAGCCACGCTTCCTCCACAGCCCAGAGCTCCAGTGAGTGAGGAGGGGCAGAGCAAAGACCTACTGATTGACAGCCTGCAGCTCTATGCTTGGGGAGCTGTGAGAACTGAGCCATTGGCGGTGTTCAATCCCTCAGTTCTCACTGTTAGAGATGCCGGGGGACAGATGGAGCTTTGGACCGATACTGCATTTACCTAGGTAAGTATGAATCCAAAAACAAAACGCCATACATCTCTTTTAAATTCAGCTTTTTTAGTATCTACATTGGAAACACTTTACCTACATATTTGTAATTTTTGAAAGAAAGAAAGAAACTGATTTGTTTTTAACCAGACAAATGTTTTGTTTCAAAGTAACATCTTGCTTGGCTAAGCAAACACCCAAATTACATGGTGATGCACTCATCTCAATGCGAACAACCTGTATACATTTCTATGCTTTTGCAAATGTATAGAGAGTTTTTATTTCAGGTGTTATGCATAATATAAGCATTCAGCAAAGCAGAAGAGAAACGTATATTAGATAAGAGTGTTAAACAGAAAATGTGGAACCCACCTCTCCTGGTTATAAACAATGTGCTGCTAGCCCAATAATGTATATAACAAAAAGCAAGATACTTCCAATGGCTTATATGCAGCTTAAAAGTAATGAAAAATACTTGTTTTATGTAAAAATATTGTTTTTATTTTCAATTGGTAAAATTGCATCAATAAAATTAAACGGGGATGGAAAGGGAACATGTGGAAAAGGAGGAACAACAACAAAAGCTCTGGTGTACACAAAATAAACATATTAGATGTGTATATGACATATAACAAAAAAAGAAATCCACAAATGGTATATCTGTGGATATTACTGTTTGGAGTGACCCCAAAGCCCTTCAATCATAATTTTGTATATGATGTTCAGGGGGATACAGACATCTATGACATATCAATACAGAATATTAGCAATATTGACATATATAACATCATCATCATTGGAAATGTATATTCCTGTATATGCAGAAATTCACAAATAACAAAGGGTCCTAGCTTTGATACAAGAAATATTTAAATAGCCAGAGCAAAAAGACAAAACGTCACATCACATCAGGAAAAGCTCACGGTGGTCCACCATCCAGAAAATGGGCAGGGAATCCAATTCTGTCTGCAAGAGGTCATACTTGATTAGACATGCAGGGTTGGGAGGAGACACAAATGTGTGTATGATGTATATAATATCTAGAGATGAATTACCTTCACATTTTTATTATTGTGACGGCCGGGAAGTGGCTCTGTTATCTTGACTGGGCATCATATGACATCCAGCAGGATAACATGCTGGTGTGCGCCCTTGGAGCCCACAGTGAGACGATCGGGAGCGTGGCATGTCAGTCTGACACCCACATCTTCGATCATGATAAGAAGCCTCTGTCCCTGTCAGAGGCTTCTTACCACGTGATCAGCTGTGACCAATCAAAGATGATCATTGCGTGAACCAGGAAGTGCCGGTAAATGGAAACTACTGATACTGAACTACTGATATCACTGTTTATGCTGACAGGGAGAGCCAATCAGTGGCTCTCCCTGTCAGAGAGGGGGGGGGGGGTCTGTGCTGATAATCGGCACATTGATTATCAGCACAGCCCCCTCAGATGTGCCCATGCCCCAAAAAAACACAGCTCACAGTGCCCATCAAAGTGGCAATCAGTGCTAATCAGTGCCCACCACAGTGTCAGTCAGTGCCAAGCAGTAAAACCTGTTAGTACCTCAACAGCAGTGCTGCCCATCAGTGCCACCTGTCAGTGTCAATCATTACTGCCTATCTGCCAATAACAGCCGCCAGTCAGTGCCCATCACAGCCGCCAGTCAGTGCCGCCAGTCAGTGCCCATCAGTGCTGCCAGTCAGTGCCCATCAGTGCTGCATATCAGTGCCACCTATTGGTGCCCATCAGTGCTGCATATTGGTGCCGCTTATCGGTGCCCATCAATTCTACATATCAGTGCATCCTTATCAGTGCCAACTCATCAGTGCCCATCAGTGCTGCCTCATTAGTGCCCGTCAGTGAAGGAGAAAACAAAATTTTATAACCAAAACAAATAAAAGCTTTTTTTTTTCAAAAATTGGGTTCTTTTTTACTTTGTTTAGCAAAAAATAAAAACCGCAGAGGTGATTAAATCCCAACAAAAGAAAGCTCTATTTTTGTCTGGTATTGAAGTGGTTAAACAGGAGCATAAAAAATGGGCCTTTGGTGGTGGTGCCTCAAAACTGTAAGCCCTCAGCTACTCTTGTTGGGCGCAGGAACGGGCCCTGTTGTGAAATATTAGAACAAGAATTGTAATTACATGCTCCTGTTAAACAGAGGCAGAAAAATTGGGCCTTTGGTGGTGGTGGTGCCACAACACTGTAAGTCCTCACAGTTACTCTTGTTGGGCGCAGGAACGGGCCCTGCTGTGAAATATTAGATCAAAAATTGTAATTACATGCCCCTGTTAAACAGGGGCAGAAAAATTGGCCCTTGGATGGTGGTGGCGGTGCCCTAAACCAAAAATATTGTTGGAAGCTAGCATCATCAAGATTGAGGAGGAATAGGATCGTCAGTATCGGCAGTCTTCAAGGGATCCCACATCCATAGCAAATTCAGTTACATCAGTATCAGGTGCTTGATAGCTGCTGATTCAAGACTGATTAATTTTTATGAATATGAACCTATCAACGGAGTATGTGGACAGGCACACTCTTTGAGCCATTACAAAGCCTCTAGCAACACTTAATGTGCATTCAGAAAGCATGCTGGATGCAAGACAGGCCAGTAGCTCAATTGCATATTGAGCAAGTTCTGGCCAGTGGTCCATCCTCAAGACCCAGTAACCCAGTGGATGTCCTGTTGGAAAGGTCTAGAAAGTCTGCTCTTGCCCCTAGATATTCCTGCACCATGTAATGCAGATCCTGGGGATGATTGCTTGAACTTATCAGAGCTTGGTGCTGAAGACTGAATTTTTTTTTAAAGGCATCGTTCAGCCGGCCACCTTCTCCATCGCTCTTCCTTTAACCACTTGCTTACTGGGCTCTTAAACCCCCCTCAGTCCCAGACCAATTTTCAGCTTTCAGCGCTGATGCACTTTGAATGACAATTGCGCGGGCATACAACACTGTACCCAAATGAAATTTCTATAATTTTTTTCCCACAAATAGAGCTTTCTTTTGGTGGTATTTAGTTACAGCTCGGAGTTTTATTTTTTGCTAAACAAACAAAAAAAGATGCAAAAAAAATAAAAATAAAAAATCATGTTTTAATAGTTTGTTATAAAATTTTGCAAACGGGTCATTTTTCTCCTTCATTGAAGTGCGCTGATAAGGCGGCACTGATAGGCTGCATTGGTGGGCACTGATGGGCTGCATTGGTGGGCACTGATAGGCTGCATTGGTGGGCACTGATAGGCTGCACTTGTGGGCACTGATAGGCATAGTTAAGGCGGCACTAATAGGCACAGATAAGGCGGCACCGATGGGCACAGATAAGGCGGCACTGATGGGCAAAGATGGGCACAGATAAGATGGCACGGATGGGTGGCACGGATAAGTGGCACGGATGGGTGGCACGGATGGGCACTGATAGGTACCACAGATAGATGGGACTGATGGGCACTGATAGGTGGCACTGATAGGTGGCTCTGATAGGTGGCACTGCTGGGCACTGATGGGCGGCACTGCTGGGCACTGAT
Organism: Lithobates pipiens; assembly: GCF_037356315.1. NCBI lineage: Eukaryota > Metazoa > Chordata > Amphibia > Anura > Ranidae > Lithobates > Lithobates pipiens. The sequence continues at coordinate 310,848,001 of NW_027507758.1, read as the reverse complement.
GGGCGGCACTGCTGGGCACTGATGGGCGGCACTGGGGTGCAGCACCTTTGAGGCAGATTGGGTGGCACTGTGGGTGGCACTGTGGGTGGCACTGTGGGGTGGCACTGTGGGGTGGCACTGTGGGTGGCACTGTGGGGTGGCACTGTGGGCATTATGGGCACAGACGGGGGGCACTTACTTTTACTTTGTTATTTTTCAGGATGGCACTGCGGGAGGCAGGTGGGCACTGGCAGGTGGCATGTGCTGCCTTTCATTGCTGGCCATGATCGGGACTGATGTCCCGATCACGGCCGCCGGTGATCGGCTTTTTTTTTTTCTCCTCGCGCTGTCAGCGCGAGGAGGAATAATAGCCGATTACCGGCTCCGTTCTATCACATGATCAGCTGTCATTGGCTGACAGCTGATCACGTGATAAGGGGTCGGGATCGACCCCTTACACGGATCGGTGATCAGGCGAGTCTCACGGACTCGCCGATCACAGAGCGCGCCGCGCGCGCCCCTCAGGGGGCGCGCAGGCCGCTCGTAACCAGGACGACGTCAATAGACGTAGTCCTGGAAATCTAGGTCCGCGCTAATGCCGTCATTCGGCAATAGCGCGGTACCCAAGTGGTTAACTGAATGAAGCCTCAGCAACATGTTGTCCAGCCAAAGGAAATTGCAACCTCCCAGGGTCTGGAAATGCATTGCATAAATCTTTCTTCAAGGCCTCCTGAAGATGTTTCATCCTCTGCTCCCACTGCAAAGGCAGGATGAATTCTGCAATGTTACCCTTGTAACGTGGCTCAAGAAGGGTTGCCAGCCAGTAATGATTTCTCTCCTTGATACCACAAATCCTAAGGTCCTTTCGCAGGCTTTGCGGAATCGGGGAGGCCATGCAGCGTAATTTTGCAGAGGCATCCGATTCCTCTGGGTCACTAAGGATCACATGATCCATAACTACCTCCTCCCAGCCACGTACATCTCCTTGGGTTTCTGGGGACTGACAACCATCCCTTGAAGGCTGCTGCTGAGTGTTATCCTCTACATCCATGCTGACTTTAATCATCCTCCTCCCCTCCTCCTCTTCTTCCTGTGTGTTTGGCGGGCCTGCAGGAATGCTATCTGGATAAAGGGGGCCTTGAGAGGTAAGGAAGTTCTCCTATTCCTTCCCGCTGTTCTGCCTCAAGTGCCCTGTCCATGATTCCATGAAGCGTGTGCTCCAACAGGAAGACTAGAGGGACAGTGTCACTGATGCATGTATTGTCTCTGCTCACCATCCTTGTGACATGTTGGTGACAGGATAGTGCATGTATCTCCTTGATCAGTAGCCACTGGTGTGACGTAAAGAAGTCAAGCTCCCCTGACCCTGTCCTGGTGCCATACTCGCACAGGTACTCATTAATGGCCCTCTACTGTGTGTGCAGCCGCTGCAGCATTGCCAACATTGAGTTCCACCTGGTGGGCATGTCACAAATGAGGCGGTTGGTGCGCAGGTTGCATTCCCTTTAAATGTCAGCCAGCCGAGCACTGACATTGTATGACCACAAACTTATCTGGCCGGCCTCAGTAGATCCTGTAAGCCTAAGTACTTGCTCAAGAACCGCTGCACCACCAAATTCAGAACGTGGGCCAAACATGGAACATGGGTCAAGTGTCCCTGTCAGAGAGCAGAGGGAAGGTTAGTGCCATTGTTGCATACAACCATTCCTGGCTGAAGTTGACGTGGTGTCAACCACCTCTGAGCCTGCCCCTGCAGAGCTGGCAGAATCTCTGCCCCAGTGTGGCTCCTGTCCCCTAAGCAGACCAACTCAAGCACTGCATGCCATCTTTTTGCCTGACTGCTTGCATAGCCCCTTGAATGCTTACGGAGCACCGCTGGTTCAGAGAACAAATTTGAAGAAGAGGCCATAGAGGAAGAAGAAGATGAGGGGTGGTGGAGCTGTGGCAGAATCACCACAAGAATTTTGGAGGCGTGATGGTGGAACAAGCTCCAACAATTCTGAACCTTGTCCTGCATCCTTCCCACCTGCCAGCAGAATTAACCAGTGTGCCGAGAAGGAAAGGTAACATCCCTGCCCGTGCCTGCTGGACCATGAGTCAGCGGTAATATGAACCTTATTGCTGACTGCTCTGTCCAACGAGGCCAAAACATGCCGGTAGAGAGCCAGAATGGCCTTCCGTGAAAAGAAATGGCGTTTTGGAACCTGCCACTGAGTTACAGCACATTCTACAAATTCACAAAAAGGGGCAAAGTCTACCAGCTGAAAAGGCAACAGTTGCAGTGCTAGCAATTTGGCCAAGCTAGCATTTAGACATTGAGCATGTGGATGGCTGGGACCAAATTTATTTTTATGGTTCAGCAACTGGGTTAGGGAAATTTGACTGCTGAAATCAACTGGTTGTGTACTTCTAGCAGATTGTCTGCAAATACTTGTGACACCTATTGCTAGGTGCTTGCTTGAAGGTTCATTCCTCTCAGTGCAGGTTTTTGAGAGGACTGGAGGTATAGTAGGGTTGGAGATGAGGAGCAAGGAGAAGTCTGCCTTCTTATTTGATGTGGATTTTTCAAGTGCTGTTGCCAATGGACCGCATGACAGGTTGTCATATGTCTGGTCAAGTATGTGGTGCCCAAGCGGCTGCTGTTATGGCCACGCTTGATCCGTTTCAGACATAGGTTGCAAACAGCAATGGTGCGATCTGCTGCACATGTGTCAAAAAAGGCCCACACCAAGGAACTTTTAAAAGTCAGTGGGAGTGAGCATCGCCCCACACCTGCGGAGCTCTGCGGTGTGACGCAATAGGGTGGCTGCCCTTAAGCTGCCCCCTAGAGGACATCTTGCCCCATTGGAGTTGTGCTTCCTCCTCTCTTCTCTCAGGCACCCAAGTACAGTTAGTGACCTCACCATCCCCTCCCTCCTCGTCACTGGAGCAAACTTGGCAGTATGCTGCAGCTGGGGGAACATGACTGCCAGTTTCTTGTCCTTCTTGGGCACCCTCTCTCTCTAGGCTCACATTACTCCCTTCCTCAACCTGGGAACCGACATCGGAGCCTTCAAATTGCTGTGCATCTTCCAGCAGCATGTACCCGACACTGTGGTCGAATAATTCTAGCAACTCCTCTGTGCATGATGGCGGGGCTACAGAAGGTGTGACTGTGGACAAGGAGCCGGTAGAATAGGCTGCTTTGGCAGCTCCTTTGGAAGGCAAACTACTCTGAACCTGGGTGACAGAGGATGAGGAGGATGAGGATGGCTTTTTTATCCACTCCAACTCTTCTGCATGTTCTGGCTCAATAACATGGCAAGCAGCAGAAAAAAGGACAAGCGTGCCCCACAGCCATTTGCAGAGGATGCACCGTGTCCACGACCAGCACTGTTGACTGTAGATACAGAGGCTGCTTGTCCTCTTTAGTGGCCTGTGAGCGCCTGCCTCTCCTTGGTGGCCTTCTGGACATAATGTAGATTTTATTTTACAACACTACACTGTATTTTGTACACCACCAGAAGTGTAGTAGGAACTGTACACACTGTATTAGATACTGTATACACTGCCTGCACTGTATTAGCAACTGTACTACGGCTGCACTGTATACGCCACCAGAAGTGTAGTAGAAACTGTACAAACTATAATAGATACTGTGTACACCGCCTGCACTGTATTAGCAACTGTACTAAGGCTGCACTGTATTGTGTACTGTGTACACCACCAGAAGTATAGTAGAAACTGTACACACTATAATAGATACTGTGTACACCGCCTGCACTGTATTAGCAACTGTACTAAGGCTGCACTGTATTGTGTACTGTGCACACCACCAGAAGTGTAGTAGACACTGTACACACTGGGGGTAATTTACTAACATAAATGCGCTGTGCCAGTTCATACCTTAATTTGTGCGCCAGATAAATTATTAATTGAGCTTGTGAACTGGCGCACGCATAAGCACAACAGATAATATGCAGGCACACGCGATGATATGCCATTGATAACAGCGCACGCCATATCATTAACAGTCCATTCACACAGGGCCAACATGATTTCTAGCGTGACTTTGGGAGGCACCATGGACACGACTTGAGTATGAATCACAGCGCAACTTGGGGCGACTTACAACACGACTTTAAGTCTCCCCCAGGCCAGGCGACTTTAATTAAAAAAAAAAAACGGCATGGGTTCCCCTCCAAGAGCATACCAGGCCCTTCAGGTCTGGTATGGATATTAAGGAGAACCTCGCGCCAAAAAAAAAAATATGGCATGGGGGTCCCCCTCAAAATCCATACCAGGCCCTTTAGGTCTAGTATGTATATTAAGGGGAACCCCGTGGCAAAAAAATAAAAATGGCATGGGGTCCTCCTCAAAATCCATACTGGACCCTTATCTGAGCACACAACCTGGCAGGTCACAGGAAAAGAGGGGGGACGAGAGAGTGCCCCCCTCCTGAACCGTACCAGGCCACATGCCCTCAACATTGGGAAGGTGCTTTGGGGTGCCCCCCAAAGCACCTTGTCCCCATGTTGATGAGGACAAGGGCCTCATCCCCACAACCCTGGCCGGTGATTGTGGGGGTCTGCGGGCAGGCTTATCGGAATCTGGAAGCACCCTTTAACAAGGGGACCCCCAGATCCCGGCCTCCCCCCTGTGTGAAATGGTAAGGGCCTACCATTTCACCAAAAAAGTCACAAAAGTGCTAAAAATTACGAGACAGTTTTTGACATTTCCTTTATTAACCAGTTCTCGACCAGCGCACGCCTATGTACATCAGCAGAATGGCATGGGCAGGCATATTGGCGTACAGGTACGTCCAATCTTTAATGCCGCCCAAATCTCCGGGACCCCCTATGAGTCCGGTCATGGGTCCTGCGGACTCGATCGTCGCGGGCATACCCGTGATCATCTCACGGGGCGGCTGAATGGAGAGATGCCATTGTAAACAGCATCTCCCCGTTCTGCCTAGCAACAAGTGACGCTGATCTCTGCTCCATGTGATTGGAGAAGAGATCAGTGTTCACTAAATGAAAGCCCAGCCCCCAACAGTTAGTAACACACCCCTAGGAACACTTAACCCCTATACTGCCACCCACTGGTTAACCCCTTCACTGCCAGTGTCATTTACACAGGAATCACTGCATTTGTATAGCAGTGATTGCTGTATAAATGACAATGGTCCCAAAACTGTGTCAAAAATGTCCGATGTGTCCGCCATAATGTCACATTACAATAAAAATTGCTGATCGCCACCATTACAAGTAAAAAAAAAAAAGATGAATAAAAATGCCATAAAACTATCCCCTATTTTGTAAACGCTATAACTTTTGAGCAAACCAATCAATAATCGCTTATTGCGATTTTTTTTTTACCAAAAATATGTAGAAGAATACGTATCGGCTTAAACTGAGGGAAACATTTTTTTTTTATATATTTTTGTAGGATATTTATTATAACGCTCTATTTTTGTTTATAGCGCAAAAAATAAAAACCGCAGGGGTGATCAAATACCACCAAAAGAAAGCTCTATTTGTGAGGAAAAAAGGACATCAATTTTGTTTGGGAGCCATGTCGCATGACCGCGCAATTGTCAGTTAAAGCGACGCAGTGTCGAATCGCAAAAAGTAGTCTGGTCTTTGGCCAGCAAAAAGGGTCCGGGGCTGAAGTGGTTAAAGTCTTCTTCTTTTCATCTTCTTTGGGTCTTCATTCTTCCTTCTTCCTTCTTCTTTCCTTCATCCTTCGGTTTCTTCCTCCATCTTCTTCTTTCTCCGCTTGTTCAGAGAAAGTTACTTTTCCATTCTATTTTGGGTATATTTGTTACTTGGACAATTTTAACTATACTTCCTCACATTACCCACATCACCCCCATAATATTAGCACTTCCACCTTCTTTTCATTCTGAGTTGAATAATGCGTGCGCCATGTCTATAGCGGCGCACCGATCACCGCCTCCCGTGCGCCGGCAACATGATAGTAAATGGGGAATTGCGCTGTGTTACAGGCGCAAATGCTTTGTGAATATGAAAATGGACGTTGCACATCGGCATGCGAGGCAACTCATGGTGCAAACCGTTTGTAAATCAGCCCCACTGTATTAGATACTGTGTATACCTCCAATGTGTATTAGAAACAGTACACCACAGAATGCACTGTAACTATAGGGTACACTGGATGCAGTATATATATATATATATATATATATATATATATATATATATATATATATATATATATATATATATACAGACACACACACACACACACTGCCTGCACTGACTGAATATTGAGTAAACACTGAATATATAGTCTATGCTAAATGTAGAATACACACACACACACACACACACACACACACACACACACAGAACTCTAGCAAGGATGTTTTTTTCAGTGTGTGTTAGGTTGTGTGAGGAAAGGTTAATAACATTTAGGTGCTCAGTGATTTCAACATTACTTAATTCTGTGTTCAATTTTGGTATAGGTATGGCCTTATTCTCCTGCCCCCTGGGCCCCTCTGTAGGGAGGTAACCTCCCCAGGTGGGAGTTGCCCAGTTGTTACGTGAATGTGCTTTTGGTCCGCCTAAAGGTTGTGAAGTATGACTTATTTTACTGGAAGTGTCAGATAGTGAGGATTCTTGGTCACTATTGGAGGAACCCTGTATGTGTTCACTCATGCTAGGTGGCATTTGATCATGTGTATGTTCTACTTCTGTGTCCAATGTGCGCTTTTTATTATCCTGTTCTAGTGAACTTCTATATTTTATAGTTCTTTTGAATTGGATTCATAGATAGTCAAACAAGGTAATTATACCCATTGAATGTAGCTTTACCTATATCGACATATGTTATAAACTTCTATACATATGTATACACCTGTTGGAAATTCATGTCCCCCAGATGATGCATTTAATCTGGGAAATACATTCGTTCAGCACAAAGCATAGGATTTGTTGTTATCCCTTCTGAGCAAGGTTGCCAGCAGAGAGGATGGTAAAGATTTATTGTACTGTTTAGCAGAAAATGGTCACAAAGTCTCTAAAAAGAAATTGCAATGGTGTCAAGAGACTGTTGAATACCTTGGTTTTACCCTCACAAAAGGAGAAAGAAGAGTCAGTCACAAGAGAGCTGGGTCTGCCCTGCCCACTGACAAAGATAGATATGCTATCTTTTCTTGGTATGATTGGTTACTGCCGCCAGTGGAAACCCGAATGCTCTTTCTATGATAACCTCCTGAGGCAAGCCACAGGCTCAGACATGCCAGATTGTGTAAAATGGACAGATGAAACATGTGATGCATTTGTGTACCTTAAGACAGCAATGGTAATGGCCCCTGGCCTTGGATTGCCCATTTATGGCAAGATGTTTCACTTGTTTCCCAGGGAGAATTGTAAAACAATGATGGGAGTCCTGGCACAGAAACACAGAGCAAATCTCCACCCTGTTGCATTTTTTTTCAAGAGTAGTGCCAATGTAGGTACAGGGCATCCGGGCACAGGGCATGCCGGCGTATCTCAGAGCTTTGGCATCCTGTGCTATGGTAGTAGAAATGGCTACTTTTACTCTAGGACATCCAACCACCTTACATACTACTTATAATGTATCCATTTTGTTTAAAAATATTCATAACCAACATATGTCAGCTCAAGGATTGAATATGAGGTTATTATTAATCTAAGTCTCAAAATAAAATATACTTCACCCACTTCAGGCCAAGCCCTGATCCTAAATGCGTTACTAGTTTTAAAAGGAGAAGAGGATGAGGTAGTTCCTCAACATGAGTGCATTGAAATAAATCCCCAAGACACATCTCTATGTGCAGATATGTCTTCCACTGCAATCTCTGGGGCATAAAATGTTTTTGTTGATGGTTATTGTTCTAGACCAAATGACAACACATATCATGAAGGATATGCTGTAGTCCAGTTGCCTGATGTAGTGCTCGAAGCAAATCCAGTCCCATTTCAATCAGTACAGGCTGCAGAACTGATTGCCCTTACAAGAGCATGCCAGCTCTTTGAAGGACAAGATGTGAAGATTTATACTGATTCTAAATACGCATCCAGTGTATGTCACAATTTCGGTATCATCTGGTTAAAAAGAACATACATAGCAGCAGATGGAAAATCAATTTCACATTCAACATTAGTGTTCAGCCTTTTGGAAGCGATTACATTGCCTCGCTCTATAGTTATCCTCCACTACAAGGCACATACCACAAACCACATTGCCTCGCTCTATAGCTATCCTCCACTACAAGGCACATACCACAAACCAAGCTGATGTTTCAAAAGGAAATGCCTTAGCTGGTAAAACAGCAAAGGAAGTAGCTTCTAAACAAGAAGCTACCATACAAATTCCATTGCTTGCACCTGAAATGCCCCCGTTAGACCAACCCTTGTCAGATCTTCGGACATATGCTACAGACACAGATATTAAACAATGGAATATTGCAGGAGTGCAGAAAAAGCCCAGATACTAGATTTGTCTGTCAAAAGGGGAGACCATGTATACCTGTAGCTAGTGCACTTGTATTTATTTCTCAGTATCATGGGGTAGGGCACAGAGGGTGGCAGGTCACATGTAAATTATTGGACAATGATTTCTTTATCCCCGGTCTTCCCTCTTTGGTCAAATCATATGTTGCCAGATGCATCACATGCATCCGAAACAACCCAAGAAATCCACACAAGGCAAAACATGAACACCTTACATATCCATCTACACCCTTTACACATTTACAGATTGACTTCACCCATATGCCTAAATTAGGTAAAAGACAGGATTATTTACTTGTGATAGTAGAAATGTTCTCAAGATGGACAGAAGCATTTGTAACCACAAAAGAAGATGCACAAACAGTTGTAAAAATCCTCATTCAGTAAATTATCCCTAGATAGGGATGCCCGCTCCAAATAAATTGATAATGGTCCTGCCTTTAAAAAGGGTGCCAAAATGTAGTGAAAACACTTAAAATTTATTGTAAATTTCATATAGCTTACCACCCGTAAAGTTCAAGTATTGTTGAGAGAATGAACAGAACCATTAAAGATATAAAAAAAGCAACAGGAGGCACATATACTAAGTGGCAGAAAGTCCTACCAGCAGTCTTGGCTGAAATAAGAATGACCCCTCTAAGAAAACAGGATACTCTCCATTTGAGGTCCTTATGGGTAGGCCATTTCCCACCCCGTGGGCCAGACAACCACTTATGTTAGAAAGAGGGGACCTAGAAGTAATACAGGGAGAATATATTAGGAAACTCATTGAAACTCTGGATAGAGTTGAAAGAAATGTTGCTCGCACCTCTCGTTTCTCTTCACAGGAACCTACACACTCTTTCCAGGTAGGAGACGTAGTGGTGGTCCAACAGCTGAATCATACTAAGAATCAAGAGTACCTGTTTGGACCCCCGACCACTGTGATTGCAGTCACACATACTGCAATCCTTACTGGAGGACAACAGTCCTAGATTCATGCCAGTTGTGTGAAGAAGGTGAACCAAATGCCTAAGAAGCTAGATAAAGCACAGAGAGGTGAAGCAGGTGATACAAATCCTTGAACAGTGAGTGAAACAGGTGATCAAGACTCTGAACAAGATGACATCGCTTATTGCACCACAGATTTCTAGGAAGGCATTTTGCCTTCTGTTCCTAATCTCTCTGATAGTGTTCCTACCTATATGGATCATAACTAACTGTATTTATCATCCTGAGGACTTGGGAGTCCTTAACCACCTTAATACAGTGCACTTACACCCCCTTCCTGCCCAGACCAATTTTCAGCTTTCAGCGCTATTATAGTTTAAATGACAATTACTCGGTCATGCTCCACTGTAGCCATATGAAACTTGCGTCCTTTTTTTTCACACAAATAGAGCTTTCTTTTGGTGGTATTTAATCACTAGTGGTTTTTTTTTTGTGCTATAAATAAAAAAAGACCGTACATTTTGTGAAAAAACGTTTTTTTTTTGTTGTTTCTGTCATAAAATTTTGCTAATTAGTACATTTTCTTCATAAATTTTGCCTAAAATGTATACTGCTACATATCTTTGGTAAAAAATAACCCAGATTAGTGTATATTATTTGGTCTTTGTGAAAGTTATAGAATCTACAAACTATGGTGCCAATCACTGAAAATTGATCACATCTGATCAGGCCTTCAGTACACCAGGAAAGTACAAATACCCCCTAAATGACCCCTTTTTAGGAGGTAGACATTCCAAGATATTAAATAAGAAGCATAGTGAGTTTTTTTAAGTTGTCATTTTTTTCCCACAATCGTGGTTCTGGCCATTCACAGAGCAAGAGTCCGCAAACCCAGAAGTAAGATAGATAAAGATGGAAGTGGCTTCCAGATCTGACATCTCGGCATGGGAGGGCTTGACTTTACCTGGCAGGGTAAAAAAATGTCCAGCGATATAACCCCTGTATAGGCCAACATTGAAGATATTGTGAACTCAATGACTCACTTGTAGATTCCACCTTTCTTTAGTTTAGCGTAGTCAGAACAATAAAACACATGGATTACTACATAAAACAGAATATTTAGGTAATAGTGAGGGATTTTTGTCTCTCAGTGGAAACATTGGAAAGTGTAGCACTGTCTTGTACTTTAAAATTGCATTTTTTTTTAACAATTAGCAAGATAAGGAAATGTTTAATATTTTAGTGAGTTTAATAAAGTGTATACAAGACTAAATTCATAGGTAACAAACATGATTCTTTTGCTGCTCTGTCAAATGTGCCATTGTTAAAGATTAAAAAGAAGCTGATTAAAAAAAAATTTATTTAACAAAATTCAAGCATTTCATAGTATTAATTGGCTGCTTTATGTTTTTTTAAATAAAACTTAAACTTTTGTGATCCTTGTTCCAATTATAGCACATTTAGTAATACTTTGAAAAATATCCAATGCCAGGGGAAATGAAAGCTATATGATTTTTATGGGATCATTCATCAAGAACTAATTGAAGCCTTCATACAGTTTAGCGCTGATAAAACACTGTAACAATAAACAATAACAAAACTCACCAGAGAAGGATTTGTTTTGCCTTGAGGAATTGAGGTATGTTTTATCTTGGGGATTCCTAGTTAAAGTATCACCATTTCTTTCTTTCATTTTTATAGGGGATAAACAGACTCTTCTCTTGATAATCATGGAGGGGAAGCTATGTCAGATGTATTAGTATTGCTCCACTGGAGCTATTCTCATTGTAGACATTAGCAATTGTTTGTTTCTGACATCGCATAGAATAGCAGGCGGAATATTTGGAAATAGGTTTCATCTTTCATCTGCTTTCTTTGCTAATGTACATACTGCTATTTTGTTCATTTACTATTTTCTACACTGGATCTTGCATCGAAAGGATACTTTATTATGAACACATCATTACAGCTAGAAGAAAACAGTTTAACATGGCATAGTTTACAGTCTTTATATCGTAACTATGCCTTTGTGCCAGATTTTTTTAAAATACATATTTAAAGGTGAACTTGGGAGCAGCATTGTTTTTTACAGAATTTAAAAAGGTGTAAAATTATATTGGGCAAGTGTGTCTTTTTTACAGCCTATCCTAATCCAAACAGAATTCTTGCCTTTCTTGAAGCATGTTGTGCGTTTGAGAGATGGAGAGACCTGACCTGAGATTTGTATTGCAGTTTTTTTCTTTCTCCTCCCAGACAACTTTATCTGTGAACAGCGATTTTTAATGGAGGAGAGCGCTTTTATTTGCCATACACATTTAAGTGAAATTGTACTTTTTATGAAAGTGTTTTTTCTCACAGTTAGCATTATGGTCTGTTTTCTCTACTTTGAGTATTACTGTGGAGTTAATAGAGCTGTGTGAGGCTGAAGGGGTAGAAGGAATAGGAAAAAACCCCAATTTGTTAGATTCTTGTAGCTATCTTTAGAGTACAATATTGGAATTTTTTTGCTGATAAGTAACCAGTAATTTGGTGGGAAAACCTCAACGGTATGTTATTTTGTGCTCCTGTTTGTAAGGGCTTACCTAGGTTGGAGTCCATGGTGCAGAGATGTATGCTCACCCTTGCAAATACACACAGCCCATGGTAACAAAGGGATAAGCTACCTGGACTGTGAATCTGTGCACGGGGGCTTGACAGTAATAGCCAAGGGATAGTCAAGGTAAACCTGCAGTCAGGGATTCCAGAAATCGGTATACGATAAACAAAGCCAGGGTCTGAAGCCGGGCTCAGTCTTGGAACACTGCAACACTGCAACAGAAGACAGGACCACTTGGCAAACATGAGAAAATTAACTGAACAAGCCCTCAGAGTGAGACAGTGTTTTATACCCAGCTAATTAGGTAACTTGCCTCAGCTGATCAGGAGTGAGAGGTACAGAGTATTGTCTACAATACTTCATGCCAAACTATGCATGGCTGGAAAGCAGGCTTAATAGAAACTGAGGTAAAGAAACAGGAGCAAAAACAGATAGTCATGAGTTCAATACCACCCAGGGTCACTTGAGGCACGACCACGCCTGGCTGTTTGCAAGGAACAGTAGGGACCGTGACAGTTCCCTCCCCTTAGGAATGCCCACAGAGCATTAAACAGCCTTATTTCCTTTGAGCTTTCTTTGTTTTAGAAGTTTCAGCTGGGGAGACTTTCATTGCTCGCAAGGCTCTTTCAAAAATCTTCAGGTCCTGCTTATGGACTACAGTGCCATTTGAGGCATAAGTACAGTCAGGAGGTAGCGGGCACACTGGCACAGGAACTTCAATTGGGGGCACAGGAACTTCTAGCTGGAACATGGGCACAGGAACATCAGACCAGGCAGCAGGCACAGGGACATCAGACCGGGCAGCAGGTACCAGAACATCAGACTGGGTAGCAGGCACTGGGATGTCAGACTGGGGCACAGGAACTTCAATCTGAATAGCAGACAAAGATTCAGGGGTGGCAGGAAGAATCCTAGTATTACCCACTTGCTGAAACTTTGGCAGAGGTGGATGAGTTTGGCAGAGAGAGATAATGTGCCCTCTTACTCCACAATAGAAACAGAGTCCACAGCCTCTCCTCCGCTCTCTCTCTTCCTTAGACAGCTTGGACCAGATGGACCCGATCTCCATGGGTTCCACATCTCCCAGGGAAGGTGTTGTGTAACCACAGGAGCATCTAGGCTTTGTGGGGTAAGGGCTTCATGGCTTGGCACATACTGAGATGGCATGGAGTCATATCTGTACTGCGTATTCCTGTCCCTGTATACCCGTAGGCCACGTGTCGTTTACAGAGAGCAGACTTGGGAACACTGGTTCTCTTTGGATGTAAGAGTCCAGAGCAAACATGAAAGCTTCCCAGCTGTCCAAGACTGGACTCCCCTCCTGTAAACACTGATGAGCCCAAGCCCACATCTCTGCAGATTCCATGATGGTCAGTTCATTATGTAAGGGCTTACCTAGGTTGGACTCCATGGCGTAGAGATGTACACTCACCCTTGCAAATACACCCCCATTGTAACAAAGAGATAAGCTACCTGGGCTGTGAATTTGTGCATGGGGAATTGGCAGGAATAGCCAAGGAATAGTCAAGGTAAAGCCGTAGTCAGGGATTCCAGATGTCAGGATAATGATAAACAAACCCAGGGTCTGAAGCCGGGGTCAGTCTTGGAACACTGCAACACTGCAACAGAAGACAATCACACAGGAGCACTTGGCAAACATGAAAACATGAACTGACCCAGCCCTTAGAGTGAGACAGGGTTTTATATCCAGCTAATTAGGTAACCTGCTTCAGCTGATCAGGAGTGACAAGTACAGAGTATTGCATACAATACTTCATGCTAAACTATGGCTGGAAAGCAGGCTGACTAGAAACTGAGGTGTGGCCTTGAGGCGATTCAGTTCGCGTTGTGCGCTATACAAATATCTCATTCATTCATTCAGTTAAAGAAACAGGAACAGACAGTCATAAGTTCAATACCACCCAGAACCACTTGGGGCAGAACCACACCGGCCATCTGCAAGGCACAGTGGGGACTATCACACTGTAAGATTGATGTGACTGGAGCATATGCCCTGAGCAATTCAGCCGTGGCAGGGTAAAGATCCACGTAAGAGATATGTAAGAGATATGTTGGAGTAAGATGCGGGTGGAGGTTTAGTGGAGAGGATTTGCTCCTTTATAAGAAAAAAAATAATTTCGGGCCAGAATGTCTCTGGGTTTTTCTGCAGGGAGTAGGTCGGATTTTGCGATCCTATGTGCTCGACCAATCAGCGTGTCGTGGGAGTAAAGATTTGGCAGTAGGGTAGTAAAAAGCTGGTGTAGGTACTTTTATAGCTCATTGGGGTGTACCATTTCAGGGATGCCCCTGAACTTTATGTTATTTCGCTTTGACCAGTCTTCAAGAACTGCGAGTTTCAGTTTAGTTCTTTGAATTTCATCTGAGTGATGGTCATGTGCATGAAGGAGTTTGTTATGGGCTTCGCTCATTTCACTTACATGTTCCTCTAGTGTATCAGTTCTCTGTTCCAGTTAGCCAACCCTGTCATGAATTTGGGAGAGGGAGATCTGAAGCTCTCTATGCAGGTCTTTCTGTAATGTGAGCAGCATAGATTTGAACATGATCTCTGATACAGAGTTGTGACCGGTATAGTAGCTAGGGCAGACATGTGAGAGGAGCTCTTTTTAGCTAGGGTTTTTTTGCTGGGTGAGTTAGCTGGAGAGGAGGCAATCCTCTTAACTCTGTCAGCCAGCAGAGCTTCAGGATCTGTTGAGGGAGATGAGAGACTTTCCATTTCCTCCTGTTAAGTCTGCCCTGGAAGGACAGGTCACTGCTGTCACTGCTGTGGCTGATCCCTGTGTGTCTGGCCATGTGTGGTGGCGGAGGGTGGTTCGAGGCATGCACCATATTGGGTCAAGTATGCCTCCATGTGGCCGAAATATTGTGTCAGGTGGCGTGGTGGTGCCTTCTTGACATGCCGGTCTGTGTCCCACGGTCTTCCCTTCCCAGACTGGTTGCTGGTTGCTTCGTATCTCTGCTGTAGAACAGAGCTCTTTGCAAAGGTATTCATCCTGGTTCACAGCAGGCCACGCCACCCATGCAATTTTATTATTATACACATATTTAATATTTGTCTGTGGCGTTATAACACATTCAACTTCTATATAGAGATAAATAGAGATTTTAATAAAACTTATGGCTGACTTTCCAATGCAGATTATTCTGTACTGACTACATGCAATTTAAAAAGTAAAGGTAAACATAATTTTTAAGCACTTTAGGTACTAGTATTTTCCTCAACACATTTGCATTAAAGTGATCTTGTCCCTTCCCAAAAATAATCAAAGCAGCTGCACCCCATAATAGAAGAGGATTAAAGCATTCATATCCTGAGCAATGAGTCTGTTCTCACCAATTGCAGTGCTAGACATTTTGACATTTCTGGGTATGTCAAATAGCACTGCCCCAGTGGGTTATTTGGTATCCAAAACACCTGTAAAATCATGTAAAACTGCTGGCTCTGAAAGGGAGAGGTACTCTTGCCTACCAGAATCATGCATATTGCATGGTGTAGCTGCCTGGATTGTTTTTGTAAGGTGACAGGTTTACTTTAAGAAGGAAAGTCTAATATAGACCTTATTAAACCACGTAAAGCCTTACTAAATGCCCAGCCTTTACTAGCCCATCTGTCATACTGTGCTTACATGCTATAAACAAACCAGGGTCCCATCTACACTGTTCATACATGCCTCTAGCACAGCACTGGGACAGGGATGCTGGGAAGAGGCTCTGACACACCAAATCCAAACCAACACAATAATAAGGGCCCTCCGTCACACTGCACATGTGTTGCCCATACACTGACACCATAAACACAAATACCTGGCTCAGAGTATGCATGTTACAGCTGCTCTAAAGAGATCTTGCAAGGCAGAGGAGCCACCATGGAAGTGGAAGCTATGGATACAAATTTATGTTTGAAGATTTAGTAACACTAAGGGTCACTCATTGTAACTGAACTGCCTGTTGTGCCCCCTAGAACACAGCAACTGTTGTTGCACTGTCACTGGACAATACAGACCACAGATTAAAAAAAGTATAAAGCCAATGAAAGGATAAACAATGCCCATGATCATACAGTTCTTATCAATTGACTGGTGATACTGACAGGCAGAAAGTACAGAGCCAACAAGAGTGAATCTGTACATTGTGATTGCTGTGACTAACCAGCTTCCACTTCCTGCCATACACCAGAGCCATTGTGGCAGGAAGGAGAGAGCTATGTGCAAATAAAAGCCAGTGCTCTTGTAGGAACAACAGTGACTTACCTGGTCACAGTGTCCCTGCCTGATAACAATACCTTTGTCTGATTACAGTAATCCTACCTAAACTCCTTTCCTGATTATAGCCAATGCCAGTTTACAGCCAAAATTAGTCTTGACTAGTGTGGCTTTAACGGAAAGAATTATTTTATTGCCATTAGTTAAGAAAAATAACTTTTTGTTGAATAAGGCATGTAGTGCTACACCTCCAGCCTGTGTAAATTTCATTAAAATCCTTTATCAAGGGTGTAACCATAGACATATTAGGACATTAACTTGCTCTAAAGTCCAAGGGACCCCTATGCTGTCTGGGTACATTAAAAAAAACTATGGGTAAAAAAAACAAACGCAGCATCTGTGGCACAATGCAGCTCTCTGACACCAGATCGAAAATGATCACATGCCAGCCGAATTCTAAACTCTCAGTCTGCTTCAAGCAGAAAGCAGTGACTGTCGGTAACTGGTCTATTCTCTGCTCCTTCAGCACTTGCTGGAACACCAGACTGGGGAGGGTGCAGGCATGGCTGACTTTGGCTCTCAGCTGTGTAATGATAGGTAGGTCCACCTGTCAATTAAGCAGCCGGGTGGATCCCGCCAATATTTTAAGGATATTTTCTAAGCCTGGCAGAGATCTGCCCCATTAGCTGATAGCTATCAGCTGGCTCTGAGTCACAGGAGAACAAAAGTAAATGTACTTCTGTGACCTTTAAGGGAAGTACAGCAAGAAAGCTTTGGCCTTACGTGTCCTTTAATGCTACTTAGACTTACTGAATACTGAATCATACCAGATATTACAGTTTGTATTTCAGATTTAAAATTAAAAAATACGAGTTAAAATGTGCCCACATTTTTTTAGACTGGTTGCTCTTAAAATCTTGGCATTTATAATATATATACTGTATACCAGTATATATATATCTATATAAAATATCTACCTCTCTCTCTCTCTCTCTCTCTCTCTTTGTATATATATCTTTGTATATATATATATATATATATATATATATAGTGAAAAAAACTATCAAAATTTGATCCATTGTGGTGGACACGAGGAGTGATTTGTCTATGCTTTTACATTCATCTTTGAAGTGAGCAGGCATTTTAGCTGGAGGAGATGTGCACTGGATATTGGTCCTTTTGAGGAAGAATACACACAGCGGTGATTGTTTTGGAAGCATTGACACAGGTGAACTGTTTTTTTCAATTTTTTTAACATTTTAATTTTTTTCATTTAAAATATTTTTTTTTTATCATGAAATGTTTAATATACATTTTGTATGCACATTATTTAATGAGACACAGCATTGCACAATTTAGAAAACAATATATCTATATATACATATAGATATATACTGAAATTCTGTAATAGCTGTTGTTTTGGCACTGATAATTGTTGGTTAAGCATTTTAAGAAAATAATTACTAATCATTTGAAATGTTTAAAAATTTTACAAAGACTGCAATTATTAAAATATGTGGTGCAGTGGACTACTGCCCATGTTCTTTTTTTTCTCTTGAAATGCTTCCTTTCTTTAAAAATTTGTCATTAAAGTGAATTCCCACTAGGAGTTTAAATTTTATTAATTTTAGGTTCTCATGCCAATATCTCTGCTATGGCTACAACAAAAGCCACATCCCAGCTTCCTGAAATGTATGATCACCATCAATTTTCATAGTAGGGGATATAGTTATATTAAGATGATGCATTAAAGGTGCAATTAAAGTGCTTTTAATGCTTCTTTTCATCCCATTTCGGATAGGAAATTGTTAGTATAATTCAAAGTATAGTGGAGATAAATGTCTTTTTCTAAGTATGCTTGGAATTTAGGTCAACAAAAAAGATTCAAACTTATAAAATAACTTTTTTATAAGTAATATATCACATTGAATGGTATATGTCAATAACCGTGTACTTAAGCTACTTTACAGTAGAAATGTAATATGCAGCAATTATTGGGTTCAGTCATTTTCGACTACCGGTCAATCTGTTTTGAATTTTATGCTTGGTTCATTACTATAAATGGTAATATGTAAATGATATATGAACATTTCTTCACTGTAAAAATAAATTAATCAAATTAAGAATTCCCTTGCCCTTCTGTGATCAGAGTGAAGTATGAAATAACTGGCTGATGCAAAGGATTTTCAGTGAAGGAGATGATACACCTGTGTGTATATATATATATATATATATATATATATATACATATATATATATATATATATATATATATATATATATATATACTTCTTTTTATAAGTCTATTGTATTCACAGTAATGTGCAAAAGATTTAGGCAGGAGTGAAGAAATGCTATAAAGTATGAATTTTGTTCGAAAAAATAAATGTATTGGTTTATTTTTATCAATTTACAAAATGCAAAGTGAGCAAGCAGGAGAAAAATCAAAATCAAATCAATATTTGGTGTAACTATCCTTTGGCTTCCAACCAGCATCAATTCTTACAAGTGCACACTTTGTACACTTGCACAAAATCAGGGATTTGAGGCAGGTGAATGATTAATCAATTATACCAAGCAGCAGCTAATGATCATCAATTTCATATGAGGGCTGAAACAGCCATTAACTGAAACAGAAACACCTGTGTAGGAGGCTTAACAATAAGGTGGAGATGGGGAAGAGAGTTTCATGGCAAGACTGATCACAGCAACAAGACACTAGGTAGGTATATTGCTTTAGCAATGTCTCTCCCAGGCAAAGATTTTAATGCAGACTGTGGTTTCAAGTTGTGCTGTTCAGGGTCTTTTGAAGAAAAGAAAGCAAAGAAAAGGACAGACTGTGGAAGGTAACTTAATGTATCAGATGAAAGACACATCATGCTTAATTTCCTTCAACATCAGAAGATGTCTAGCAGTACCATCAGGGCTGGTGGAAACCAGTGGGACCCAGGTACACCCATCTACTGCCTGGAAAAGTCTGTCCAGAAGTGGTCTTTATGGAAGGATTGCAGCCAAAAAGCCATTGCTCTGATGTGGAAACAAGGCTAATAGACTTAGCTAAGCATGAAAACACAGGTCCTCGTGTGCAGAAAAATGGCAGCAGGTGCTATGGACTGATAAGTCAAAATTTGAAATAGTTGGCTGTAGCAAGAGGGAGTTTGTTTGCAGATGGCTGGAAAGCGGCACATTAATGTGTGTCTGCAGGCAACAGTGAAGCATGATGGAAGATCTGTTTTTCAAAATGTTTGGAACAATCTACCTGAAAAAACTGTAAGTGTACCTTGAAGAATTGATGCTGTTTTAAAGGTAAAGAGCGGTCACAACAAATATTGATTTAAACTGAATTTCTCTTTTGTTCATTTTATTTCCATTTTTGCAAAATTTTGGTAAAAATGAACTATTAACACTTCTATTTATTTATCAGCAGCAGGGTTGCATCACCACATGATGCATTTATTGGTGTGGGCAAATGACAAGACAGTAGATTCAAATGGACTTCTACTCAAACACGTAGGCCATACAGCTCAATAGGTGTGCTGTATGACGGAGCTGAAATCGAATGTGCATTTCTCATTACCAAAGTAACACTATAAACAAAATGAGTGCATATTTGTTTCAATGACAATTGCCACTTTGTTTAAAAATCAATATTGTAATGAGCCTAGCACATTTATTAAATGAGTAATATACTGTAAATGCTATACTTTTTGGCTATAGTCTACCTAGCTTACTAAAATCCATAAAAATGTTTGTCACTTACCTGATCACTAATTGACCATCCAGGCTCCTGTAGGGAAAACAGCACAAAGTTTCTCTCTCTTTTGTAAAAAAAAAGCCCACATGCAAGACCAATGAGCACAGGAAAAAAAATAAAGCCTGGTAAATGCTCATTCCTTTACTGAAGCTGAAACATCTTTTAACCCATTGCTGACCAGCGCACAACGATATACGTCGGCACAATGTCACGGCTGGCCAAATGGGCGTACAGGTACGTCCCCTGTAAGAGGCGGCAGTGTGGGCACACGCGGTCCTGCCGTGTGCTCCATGACCGCAGGTTTCACAGACTCAATGTCCGCCAGGTGCCCACGTTCGTGTCATGGAGCGGAAGAACGGGGAGATGCCTATGTAAACAAGGCATTTCCCTGTTCTGCCTTGTGACATGACAGAGATCACTGCTCCCTATCATCGAGAGCAGTAATTGCTGTCATGTGAGTTGTAGCCCATCCCCACAATTAGAATCACTCCCTAGGACACACTTAACCCCTTCATCGCCCACGAGTGTGTAACCCCTTCCCTGCCAGTGTCATTTATACAGTAATCATGAATTGTTCTAGCACTGATTGCTGTATAAATGACAATGGTCCCAAAATAGTGTCAAAAGTGTCCGATGTGTCTGCTATAATGTAGCAGTCACGATAAAAATCACAGATCACCGCCATTACTAATTAAAAAAGAATAATAAAAATGCCATAAAACTATCCCCTATTTGGTAGACACTATCACTTTTGCGCAAGCCAATCAATATAATCTTATTGCATTTTTTTCTTACCAACAATATGTAGAAGAATACATATTGGCCTAAACTGAGGGGAAAAAAAGATTTTTTTATATATTTTTGGGGGATATTTATTATAGCAAAAATTGTCGCTCTTTTTTTCTTTATAGTGCAAAAAATAAAAACCGCAGAGGTGATGAAATACCACCAAAAGAAAACTCTATTTGCGGGGAAAAAGTGGTTAAGGACTTTGAGAAAGTCCCTTAAAACAGAACTAGACAAGCTTCTGTGTAAAAAAACTTTCTGTTTCTCCAAAAACCTTTTCCAATGTCCAGTTTAAAAGCATTATTTTGGAGGCATGGTCCCAGTAGTTAGGTGTGGAGCTGCATTTATGATCTCCCAGGCCTTCAAACCCTTACAGCCATGCTGCAATCATCTACGGGCATAATGAGGGCTCAAATTTCTGTTATCTCAAAAGCGATGAAGACCCTCCTTCCTATGCCAGTAATATGTTGGTATCTCTACTGAACTGTGATTTAAAATTGTTTTTAAAAACTTTTGTCAATCAGCTTAGTCCAAACCTCCAGTGGATTATCTGTTCAGACCACTCAGGTTACATCCCCACTAGGGATAATACCATCCAAACAATAATATATCTAGAGCCAAAAATGTGAACTCCCCCTGTTTCTTCTGTCTACCGATGCAGAAAAAGCCTTTGAGAGGGTAGACTGGCCCTTTTTGCAACATACGCTGGATCCCAGCACTTATGTTTCTTTAGTGGCACTGACTGAGCTCCTTTCGAGGATTCACAATAGGACTAGGCAGGGCTGCCCCTTTCACCACAATTTTTTGTGATAACTCTGGAGCCTTTTTTGCAACATGTACACAACAACCCAGATATTTCTGGCATCACGTCGTAAGGCTACCACCATAAGGTCAGTGCAGACCACCTTTTATATTATAAAACATATCCCTACAAAACCCTGTGCACCAAGTTTCCTTTTTGTTTCACCACCAAATCCCTCAAGTATTTAGGTACTTACCTCCTGGCTGACCCCACTATGATATTTAAATGTAACTTCCTCTTGACCCTGCATATGATTTGAAAAGATATGGGCTTGTGGCAGACTCTGGCACATCTCATGAACACGCTATGGGGATAGAGCTGTGTGGCCCTCATGGTCTGACTAGAGGTTTGGAAGAAGGGAAGGAGGGAGGAGGGGATGGGTGAAAGAGGGGGATACGAAGAGAGGAAGAGTTGAATTGAAGAAGTGAAGAGTGGTGAGTGATTTTTGCGCTCTATTTGTCTGGAACTGCTCCTTTTTTGTGTTTTTTCTCCCATATTCGCCCATACACTGTCCAGTAAGTGCCTGATTTGCAGGTAACCACTGAATGATTTGAATCTTTCATTTTTTTGTGGTATAAAAGTTCATATATCATTACCAGCTACCAGCTACAACTAAGGCTTTTGCCGAAATGCGTCAGCTTTATTGTTTTACTGTCACTCTGATGTACCAATAAATGACACTTCAAGGATTACAGTGTTGCCGGCTCTTCTTACTACTATTGCATTGGAGTGTGTCGGGACACATTGAGCTTTGGCACTTGTGAGTGGACCTGGAGTATGGATTGAGTTGTCCCTGCAGAGAGCACTGTTACTTTTCTTCTCTTACGCAAAGATCATTAGCAGAGAATAGATGGCAGAGACGATTCTTCTCTTCCCCCTTTTTCCCCCCTCAGCCTCTCCCATCAATTCCTAATTCCTTATATGCTTATATGCTGTCATTTAATGTACTTGGTTGCAGTATCGCTACACCCCCGTATTTCTCTCTCTTTTTTTTTTGGGGATATTTCTCCTTCACATCAAGGCGGTAGTGGGTAATAGAGGGGAAAAATGAGGGGGAACAGTGGCAAAACCCGCTCGGATAAGCTTGAGCCCCGGTCCTGGCCCTATGAGTAAATATGTGATCCAAGGAGGGAACGGAGACAAGCAAATACTGTAGCAGAAAAGCAGCAATGAACCAAGGGGCGCCAAAATGAAGTAAAGGAGAACAAGGAAAATAAGGGGCAGAATAAAACCTTATTAGAAATAAGTACACTTTCTGAACCTATAATAGAATAGGGCTATAAAACAGATCTGGAGATAGAGAAAGACAAGGAACAACAGAGCAATTACCAACAAAATCAGACATGGAAACCATGTTTGCAGCTTTGGAGAACTCTCTGAAAACAGAGATGACAATAATCCATAAGGACTTGGGTTACTTGGGTAAGTGGACTGCCACACAAATATAATAAAAGATCTAAAAGGAGAAATAAAAGCTTTAAAGATAGAACGAGAGCAGGCATACAGATTGGAAGATCAAGAAAACAGAAACAGAACAAAAAAACCTTGAAAATAATGGGTAAGCTACAGAGACTGAAGATCTAATAGAAATAGTAAGGAAAATAGTTAACCCAATATTTGGTAAAAAAGAAACAAACCCAATAAAAATCGAAAGAGCAGACAAACTAAGAAGACCAAAGGGAATCCAGATGGAGACCCCAAGGGACATAATTGTAAGGTTCTATAATTGGAAAAAAAAAAAACAAATATGGGGAAATCTGAGGAGTAAATCTGCAAATAAGTATGAAGAAAAGATACTTCAAATCTTCCTGGACCTATCTCAAGAAACATTAAGGAGAAGGAGGATGTTAAAACCTCTATTCAAAGTGCTGCACAAACATGAAATTCAATATAATTGGGAGTTAAGGTAAGAAAGATGGATGTTCTGCAAAAGGTTTATTGACTTCTGTAAAAATCTGGAAATTCCTATGCCGGAAGCTCAGAGAGAGATAACCCCAAGGCAAGCAGGGGATATACAAGAAGAGGAGGAGTGGCTGTTGGTCCCCAAAAGAAAAACATAACAAAAATGATGAAAATTAAATGTATCTAATAAAAATACGAACTTGCGGGACAGCGGGTTGGTGGGGTGGAGAACAGAAGAAAGGGAAAAGAGAACTATATATGGGGAAAGGAGACTTGGACACCCGGCGAGTTCCTGAGAAACCCTCTCATTAGTGGGGGAGGTTGGCTACAGAGCCAGGCAGAACACCACCTCAGGCCGAAGACAGCAAGGGGGGCAAAGGTGGCTCCAAAGAAACAAATAGAAGCCTGCTAGATGACCATGAGGTCTAAACACCAAAAGGGAAAGGGTGGGGATTGGGGGAGGGAGTAGGGAGGGGATTTGGGGGCGAAAGGGAGGGGATATGGTTTGTGAAATTAGGTGGTATGCTGCCCTCTGTGTCCTGATGGGAAAGGGGAGCTCCCGGTTTTGCCCCTAGAGGGGGGGGGCAGGGGGGAGACAGAGCGGAAGAGAGAAACATGAGCAATACAAAGTTTTTGAGATACAATGTTAGAGGTCTAAACTCCCCAGGAAAGAGACATATGGTATTACGAGAATTGGAAAGAAATGCTGCAGAAATAATATTTTTTACAAGAGACACATATTGCACAGGATTCAAGTATTCAGGATAAAAATATCCCCAAAAATACTTGATAGGAATCTTAAATGAATTTACAGAATTTAAACAGGGCTAACTAATATTGGCCAGAGACTTTAACTTCTCCATGTACCACAAACTGGACAGTACATCTGGTGGACTGGATAAAGAAAATAAACAACTAAGACAGATAAAAAAAAAATATATGAACATCAACTAGTCGATGTTTAGAGAATCCAACATCCAAGCACAAAAGACTATACATACTATTCGGCAGTGCATGACACGTACTCCAAGTTGGATTATATATTGTAGAGCATAGAACCCTGGAGATAGTAGTTGAAACCTTAATTGGAATAAAAACGATATCGGACCATGCTCCTGTAATAATGGGGAAAGGACCATGGAAATTAAATGAAGATTTAATAGAAGACATAGAAGTACAAAAGACTGTAATAAAATAAAATAGAATAATTTTAATGGTTCAGCGTCACACAACACCTAACAAATATGGCACCACATCCCTGAAAGTTTGAAACATGAATCAAAAGACAGGAAGGGAAGTTAGGGATTTTAGCGGTGCTAATTAACAAGTATAATTGATTAAAGTACAAAATTTGTAATACAAAAATTTATTAAGTTTCAAGTTAAAATCAGTAGCAAATTCTGCTTAAAAAATACAGGATAATACAATACAGTGGTTGTTTTTGTTAAACACACATAGTCCCAAGTCGGGACTATGTGTGTTTAACAAAAACAACCACTGTATTGTATTATCCTGTATGTTTTAAGCAGAATTTGCTACTGATTTTAACTTGAAACTTAATAAATTTTTGTATTACAAATTTTGTACTTTAATCAATTATACTTGTTAATTAGCACCGCTAAAATCCCTAACTTCCCTTCCTGTCTTTTGATTCATGTAATAAAATAAATCAATCAATATTTTTTGTGGAATGAGACACCAGAATTAACAAAAGCAACTATATGGGAAGCCCATAAAGCTTTCATTAGTGGAAAATTGATCACTATTGGGGCAAGAAAAAAGAAGGAGAGAGAAAATACCATGGGAAAAATTGTAAAAGATCTGATGGAACAGAAAACAAGAAAGGAGTTTAATAGAGTGATGAAGGATAGATACAAATGGGGAAATAAACCTGGGAAGCACCTTGCAAAAATATTAAGAAATAAGACAACCTGGAATTATATAGAAAAGATAAAAAATGAAAGAGGAGAAATGGTGTAAAAAAAAATGATATTGCAATGGCCTTTCAAACACACTATAGTGCATTGTACTCAATCAGAAACATAGATACACAAAAGGAAAAAGAAACAATAAAAATAAAAATAAAAGAATATCTAAAAGACACCAAACTACCAAAAAATTCAAATAGAACAACTGACAGAGCTAGATGAACCAATTTCACAAGATGAAATTAAAAAGGCATTGATAGGGAAAAGTCCAGGACCCCACAGGTTTTTCAACTAAATACTATAAAACATTAAAAAATCAACTAATTCCAAAACTGTGAGATTACTTGAATAAAATAGGGGAACATTAAGAAATAAGATGAGAGTCACTATTAGCCCATATTACAACAATACCCAAAGTGGGAAAGGATAAAACTATATACTCTAGTTATAGGCCTATAGCATTACTGAATGCCAATGCAAATATATACGCAAAAATCCTGGCATCAAGATTAAAAGAAATTATGCCAGAGTGGGTGGGCCCAGACCAAACAGGGTTTGTACCTGGAGAGAGGGTAGGGATAATAGTATAAAAACAATATTAATGTTGCGAAAGGGAAAAAGCATGGGATCCCCAGTACTAATGTCAATCGATGTGAAAAAATGTTTGACAGGGTAGACTGGGGATTCATAATGGATGCGCTCCCACACCTTGGACTGGGACCCAAAATCATGCACTGGATTAAAAGTCTATATAGCTGCCCTATGACAAGGATGAAGGTTAGCGGAAATATGTCGCCGCCTTTTGAAATGTTTAATGGAACAAGACAGGGGTGCCCACTCTCGCCAATCCTGTATACATTGTCAATGGAACCATTTCTCTTGACTCTGTGGAATAATGGAGATAAAGGACGGGTGAGAGTGGGAGAGGGTGAATATAAGGTGGCGGCATACGCAGATGACATCTTACTGTACATAACCAAACCAAGGATGACACTTCCAAATATAATTAGAGAAATAAAAAAATATGGGGAACTCTCGAATTCTAAGATTAATCCCATAAAAACATTAAATATAGAAGTAGAAAAAAAAGAAGTACATGCACTACATTCACGTCTGTGGGAAGATAACTATCATACCTAGGAATTAAGTTGACACCTACAGGAGAGAAGTTATATTCAGCTAATTATATCTCATTACTAAATGAGATCAAAGCAGAACTAAAAAAGGTCTTGTCGAGACCTCTAACTTGGGTGGGAAGGATAAATAAGTTAAAAATGGTGATCCTTCCAAAAATAATATATAAAGTTTAAAAGAAATACCAAAAAGTTTTTTCAGAACAATAAAAACAATGATACTAAAATATATATGGCAAAATAAAAGGCAGAGAGTAATATTTGCACTAATCACTAGGAAAAAAAAACACAGAGGTTTAGCAGCACCGGACATAACGAAAAAAAACTACAAAAATTGGATTAAGGTCGAAAACACTTTAAGTAGAACATTACAGCACAAAAATATATGGGTATCATGGAAGTATAGAACACATGATTTAACTAGAAACATATTTAAAATATGGGATTACATTTATCGACAGAGAAAATGGATATACAATTCACCACTAATTGTACTAACAGGAACCAATTTTTTTATCCCTGGGAAGGAGACACCTTTTGGTGGTAGAATAGGAAATGCACAAATAAAGGATATCTCTGAACATGGGAAAATAAGAACACTACTGGATTTAAAGGTAACAATGGGTGGAAGATCAGTGAGTGGGAATACTTGCAATTAAAACATGTGGTAAATACATTACCTCAACCAATCAGAGATGGAAAGAATTTAAATCCACTAGAAAAAAACTTTGTTGTATACAAACTCTATTAAAACATGGGATATCACAAGTATACAGAATTTTGATAGACCTGGACAGACAAGGGTTGTCCCCCTATATAGGTAAATGGGAACAAGAAATTGGCATGAAATTAGATGAACAAGTAGAGAGAGTGATAGGAGCTGTATATACCGTAAGTATGCAATGGATATAAATACAATAGAAAGTAACTACAAGTTTTTGGTAAGATGGTACATAACACCAGATAAAATCCATAAATACGAGCAGGATACACCCCCACATTTTTGGAGGGAATGTAAACAGATCGGCACAATGACATATATCTGGTGTGATTACCCAAAAATAAAAGATTATTGGCAGTAAATTCAGGACTATATAGGAGAGATAACTGGTGAAAAGATAATGAATAACTAACAGACGTGTTTGCTTCATGACACAAAAGATTCAAAAAAGCATTATAGGAAAACATTGATTCCAATACTGGTAAATGTCAAAAAAGTGCTGATACCAAAAAAGTGTTTTTATGTACAAAAAACAGATATAAAGGAGTGGTTTGAAACAGTATAATACATCAGTAAAATGGAATATCTATGCAGCAGAGACATACGGCAAGCTGAAAAATATAACAGTATCTGGGGAAGATGGAAAGATTTCAAGGCTTTAGAGAAATATTTGGAAAATATGATGGAGGGCAGCGGGTTCTGAAATAGGAGAGATGAGAGACGGCAAACAATATGAGGAGGGGGGGGGGTGAAGAGGAGGGAGGAGGGAGAAACAGGTAGGGAAAGTATAGTACCTAGTAAATTAGACAGGCTTATTAACAGTTTTTCTATTTTTGGTTTCATTTTGACTACATTTACATTTTAAATGGAAGGAATTAAAAAAAGTTTTGGAGGAATAACGCAATGATGGGAAACTGAGTTGGAGACAGTTAATGAACGTAAAGTTGAATAAGTCTCTCGATAGAGTTCTCTGAAATCATTAAAAAAACAAACAAACTGTTTCTACTAATGAAAAACCTGCTACACTATTAGTGGCTTGTTGCCTTTCTCTCCCCGTCCATTTTCATATGCCCTGAATAAAGAGAATGTACAGAGAATGTGTTTCCACATCAGGAAGGGAAAAGAAGCTACAAAACAGAAAGGGGGCTTGAGTTACAGTAGATGACTTAAAAGCTAAACATGGAGAGTATTTTTGTGCACTTAGACAATTAGTTCGATTTTACTCCACTTTTAAAGCGTGCTAAATGATTCACAATTGCTGATTGAAGCTAATTTTATTAAGACTAGTTTATTTAAGAATAAACAATTTTGTGTTTATAGACTAAGAAAACTTAAAAAGGTTATTTCCCATTTTATTTTCAATTCATAGTATGATAAATACCACCATATATGGCCTTTAATAGAATATCATATTCTTCATGCTTATTTTTTTAAATCCAACATGTTTTTATGTTTAAACTGTCCCTCAACTCCCCCTGGGTGCAATGCAGAAACCTTGGGGATAGCTGTCTTAGCACATAAACACTATTTTCGTTTTTATATTTAAACCTTGTGGTTTATGTGGGATTATGCAGCAAGAAGAGACTGTTGGATGGCCTTCTTACTTTGCCCTACCAGGAACTACTGTTAATGGAGCCAATGGTGTAACTATGGTAGGGAGAAAGCAGCATCCATATAGGGATAAGGGAAAACAAGGTGCACATCATTACATTGGGGAAAAATATATTTAAGTGAGGTATGTACATGAGGCCAATAATTGATTCCAGTTCTTAAAGTTATGATATTATTAAAAACTATTTCCAATGGTGTGTCAAATATAAAATATAAAAAAGCAAGGTGTTTTGCAAATTAATGTAGCATTTCTTTTTCCCTTCTCAAAGTGAAGGTCTTTTCAACCATTGTCCACTTTTAAAACTGCTTTGTTTGAAACTATTTTTAAACTTCTGGTCTCAGACCATATGTCAAAATTTCTATGAGTTGTCCAAATGACGGGTTTACTTCAGAGGTATTTCTACTACCAGCTGTTCCACTCCTTTTACTACAAATGCTAATTGCTTTTGAAAATTGCTGGTGTGGGTGCCTAAAGGATGTAGTTTATTATCTGCATGCCCTGTGCTCAAACTAATATCAACAAATAGCTGGAAAAAAAGAGACAGTTTAGTCTTTATTTGTGTTCAAATGTTCTAATGCTGGTCAAACTCAAAACAAGGACAAAGGATACAATTGTTTTAATTTTGATAATGTACCAGTTTCCCTAAAAATGGAGAAGAACATGAGAATATATATGTACTGTGCTAAGAATAGCATGTGAAAAATAGTTTAAACTGGACCTCCACCCATGAAGTGGAAGTTCTGCTCATCTGATCCCTCCCCCCCTCCGGTGCCACAATCGGCACCTTTCAGGGGGGAGGTTGGTGCAGATACCTGGATAATCCAGGTATCTGCACCCACTTCCGGGACAAGCTCGCTGCAGCTCGCCGCAGATGCCCCACCCCCCGCTGTGTTCTGGGAAACACACAGTTCCCAGGACACAGTGGGGACCAGTACAGACACGCAGCGCCACTCACGCATGCGCAGTAGGGAACCGGGCAGTGAAGCCGCAATGCTTTACTTCCCGATTCCCTGACAGAGGATGGCGGCGGGGGCGGTGGAGAGACGAGTGATTGCTCGTCATCTGCCGCCGACATCGCTGGACCCTGGGACAGGTAAGTGTCAATTTATTAAAAGTCAGCAGCTGCAATATTTGTAGCTGCTGGCTTTTAATATTTTTTTTAAAGGTGCAGCTCCTCTTTAAGAAAGATTGACTATTTCTCTTTTTTCCATATATCTTTTTATTGAAAAATATAAAGTAGTATACAGATAAAGCTTCAGTTACAGGATGTGATAGATATTCACAGAATAACAGAAACAACAAAATCACAGTACATAACATGGCTCAGTCAAACCTATATAGCTGCAATACAGTTCAGTGCTATATCTTTGAATAGCAAAAGAATACACTGTCAGTAAAATACCAGGTAATCCGATATTAAGTTAAGCTTAGGTGATGGAAGAGGGGAAATGAAAGAAAAAGAAAATGAAATAAGAGAAGAAAAGGAGTAGGATAGGAAAGGGGGGGGGGGGTTGAACCTGGCCTGCT
Organism: Lithobates pipiens; assembly: GCF_037356315.1. NCBI lineage: Eukaryota > Metazoa > Chordata > Amphibia > Anura > Ranidae > Lithobates > Lithobates pipiens. The sequence continues at coordinate 310,817,631 of NW_027507758.1, read as the reverse complement.
CCCATCCCGAGACCCTTTTGTCAACCATGATATCCCCTGAAGAAACCAGAGGTAGTGACAACAATTATTCAGGAACACCCATTGAAAGTGTTAGCAAAGGTCAAGATAAGCATCAGTGGTTTTGAAGTGAGACCAGCAATATCAGACATTTGTAAACTTGGACAGCCTATCCTGAGAGATATGGATAAGCTCCTGTATTTTTTTTAATTCGATAGTCTCTGGAACTACTCCCTAATTGTCAGAACCTCACTAGAATACCAGTGCACTGGGATGCATAATTTAGCTGTGTTGACCTTAAACACGGCCAAGGATTTGGCGTAAGCCCAGTGGAATAGAGAGGTGTGACAAAGAAGGTACTGTGCAGGGGAATATTTTAAGGAGTAGGTAGTAACAAGGGTAATAATCCTGTTTACTGTATCAGTGCACAGTTCTACCATATATGTATTACAATACCTACATCTTGTTAACATCTCCAGCATGTATTGGGAACTGCAGGGGAGAATTTGTGTAGCAGAGATGATGTTTTGTACCACCTAGACCTTATTTTGTATCAATTTTCTTGAATCACTACACTTAGAGAACAATGGGGGGTTAAAGGTTTATATATTCCCACTCTCCTTAGGATAACTCTATACCAAGGTCTCTCTCCCAGGCTGAGCACTCTGAGCCAACAGTGGAGGGAAGATCTTGAAGCAGATACGAATAAAGAATAGAAAATCAGCTGTCATTGATTAGCTTTTTTTGTGAAAAGTGACTCAAAAGGAGTGAGAAGTCTGGCCCATGTTTCCACAGCAGTAGTAACATCCCAAAAATGTTTATTTTGAAGATATCTCCACACAGGTAGGGTGTGGGGTGTAAGAAGGAAGTTTTTGGTTTGCTGCTTGAGAAACGTTCCCTGTCTGAACTAGTGCATAGCCAAAACATCTTTGTGGGGCCAGCTGTTACTTAAGAATCTGAATGTCGTGTCAGGGGCAAATTCTGGATTCATGCAGATCAGGGTTTAGGGGCTGAAGTTAGACAATACTGTGGTAGAGGAGCACACCCTGCAAAAGGAGAAAAAGGGAGAGCCTATACGTGGATGTACAAATGTAGCCTTAGGGACGTGCAGGGGTAAAAGCCAGGCAATCAACCATAGAGGAAGTGGTGAGTAAGAATTTTCTAGTGAAACCAACCTTTCTGTTTTTCATGGACACTCCAGTCAATCATTTTACTAAGCTGGCAGGCCCAGTAATATCTCTGAAAGTCTGGGAGGCTGATACCACTTTGTTTCAGTAAGGTATGGCACGAATATTTATATCTGAGGTTGCGTGGGGGGTTTTCCCTGACTGAATAAAGAATAAAATAAAGGAGGTGCATTCTTGTTTGTAGGTTGAAAGAATGATGGAAGAATTGAAGAAGTTATGTTGGGACTGTCTGCATTAAGTATACCAACCTCAGAAGTATGATTTATTTCAATAAGGCGGCCTAGTCAAACCACAATACATTTAGTTTCTTTCAGTTCTTAAAGTCTCAGAGCATTGCTTCCAGTTCAAAGTAATAGTTCCTTTCTATAAAGCTCAGAAAGGTATTTGTATGCCAAGGTAGGTTATGGCATCTCACTTCCACAAGAATGGAAACATTTTTGAGCTACTATTTCCATTGGAAGTGATACGTTAAAGGCACAAGACTTCAAATAGTTTACCTTCAGGTCTGGCAAGGTTTTGAATTTGTCTAAATCCAAAGGTTTGGCAGTCTAATCTAGAGCTTTGAGAGAAAAAGGAAGACACCATCTGCAAATGTGGCGAGTTTATATCCACTGTCTATGAGAGGCAGGCCTTTGATACCCAGATGGTTATGGAAAGTTAACCAGTAGTGTAGATTAAGGGATTAGACACCTGCTTCCTTATGAAACAAGTTGCATATATACACCATATCAAGCAGTCAACAATTTTCAAACAAGAGCTGTAATGATCTTAGGAACCCATTAACTAGTAGATTTATTTGTGTCATTCTTACTCCTGACATTACAAGAAGCTGATTAAATAATCATTGTGTAAATTAAATACTAATCTTGAAATATAGATACATTTATTCTCTTCCCCAGATAGAAATGCATAATTTCCCCCCAAAGCAATTAATAAATTAATCAAGGGATGTAGGGGAGAAGGGTCTTTCTTTGCAGCAATTCTTTTTTTTTTTTTAATTGTACTTTTCAGGAAAAGGATAGTGTTTTGATTTGTGTTCAGTATTGCCCATATTTAATTTAGGCCAAATTATTTCATAGTGTATATTTTATTTAATAGAAACACGTGCACAGTTTAACTCATTGTTGAGCTGCTTTTGAAAAATGCAAGATGCGTGGATGTCATTTGCCTCATCACTTTCTGAGTGAAGTCAGAATTCCTGATATGCATGCCTTTTCTGCTTCACTTACTCAAAAGGGTCGATTTACTAAAGGTAAATTGGCTATTTACTTATCAAGGGAAATTCCCCCCTAGTTTAGTGAATGAGTTGAAGCCCTGTTGACTTCCATAAACCAATCATGGGCAAGTAAAATACAGTTGTTTTAAATTGTCTTCCTTGCACGTGATTGGGTATTCCTTGCAAAGTGAATGTTCATCCTATTAACTTAGCTAAGAAAAAAATCCCCTACAAAGTTCACAGTTAGTAAATAAACCCCATAGCATTTAAACCAATAGGGTGGCATGACAGATAGACAACTAGGAAAATAGAAAAGGTCAGCAATAGCAGCCTATATAATCATGTTATTACAAAAATGCTTTAAATTGGACTTACAGTAACTTTACACAGGGATAAATAAACAAAACAAACTAATAAAAAAAAATATTAAACAAATCCATAGGGATAAATAATTGACATGTCACAGTATACAGTGTCCTTTGTCCTAAAAACTTCAATGTATCAATAAAAATCTTCCTTTCCTAAGTTGATGACATAAGTCTGCTGCAGGTAGGGGGAAACATTTTTTCAGTCACCTTTTCCCCAGTAATTAGACTGTACCATTGTAACTTGCAAGTGAAAGGTTGCAGCTGGGGACTAAACTGCAATAGGCATTTTTTTGAACATGAAAGGCACAGGTACCATTTTTATATGGCTTCACTATCTCTGAGCCAACACCCCAGCAAGTAAGTAAATGCCTGTCCACTTTGGTGAAGAAGAGAATGACAACATACTTTACATAAAAGCGCTTTATGCTGCAGCAATTCAGGTGCTCATCTAAAAATATACACAGAAGGGCTGGTTTACTAGAGGCGAAAAAAAGCTGTTGACTTTACAAAGGAAGTTGCACTTTGGAAAGGAATTTATCCCAGAGTTCGGTGAATGAGACAAAGCTCTATATATCATCCAATCATGTACAAGCAAAAGTTCTGTTTTGTTTGTGTAAATTTTCCTAGCACATGATTTGGTATTCTTTGCAAAGTTTAACTACACCACATTCTCTAAGCTCTAGGGTACATTCCTTTGTAAACTGTAACTTCTCTTGCAAAGTGAACAGCCTATTTGCTTTTAGGGAATCAACCCCAGAAAGTGTGAGTTTTTAAATGCACAATCCTTTGGGATAAGGGTTCATACCCCAAAGTGCTGGTTCAATCAGAAATATACATTTCTAAACATACCACTAACCAACACACACATTAAACAGCCATATTCAGTATAATGTAGTATATAATAATAACTTTACCATATGCATGTGTAAACAAATTATATTTTGTGAAATATTACCTCTAAGCTTTTAGGCTATGTATCATTGATCAGAAAGCCATAGCAGTAGGGAGGACTCCTAGTTTGCATCTGCAGATCACATTGTCTGAGACCTTTTTTCTCAGTGGTAGATGGCTTAGCCTTCAACAGATATGGCCATCTGCAATGAAGGAAAAATCTGACAGATATTAATGGTTCATACAGGTAATGGGAAACTATTGCAACAATCATTTAAGAGCCACACATATATGTCAGGGCATCCCAGGAATGATCATATCTTCATTTGCACCTGACTAACAACAAAGTAATCAATTACTTGGTGGCAAAGTGTACAGCAATAAATGCAAACGTATATGCTCACCTATTATTTGATAGAATGGTTTAACCACTTCAGCCCCGGAAAAATTTCCCCCCTTCCTGACCAGAGCCCTTTTTGCGATTCGGCACTGTGTCACTTTAACTGACAATTGCGTGGTCATGCGACGTGGCTCTCAAACAAAATTTACGTCCTTTTTTCTCCACAAATAGAGCTTTCTTTTGGTGGCATTTGATCACCTCTGCGTTTTTAATTTTTTGTTCTATAAACAAAAAATATCGAAAATTTTGAAAAAAAACTAATTTTTTACTTTTTGCTATAATAAATATCCCCAAAATATTTTAAAAAACATTTTTTTTCCTAAGTTTAGGATGATACATATTCTTCCACATATTTTTAGTAAAAAAAATCACAATAAGCGTTTATTGATTGGTTTGTGCAAAAGTTATAGTGTCTACAAAATAGGGGATAGTTTTATGGCAGTTTTATTGATAATTTTTTTTACTAGTAATGGTGGCGATCAGTGATTTTTATCATGACTGCGACATTATGGTGGACACATCAGACAATTCTGACACATTTTTGCGACCACTGGCATTAATACAGTGATCAATGCTAAAAAAATTGCATTGATTACTGTAAAAATGTCACTGGCAGTGAAGGGGTTAACAACTAGGTGGCACTGTAGGGGTTAAGTGTGTCCTAGGGAGTGATTTTTAACTGTGGGGGCAGGGGCTGTGTGTGACACGTCACTGATAAGCATTCCCAATTACAGGGAGAACTGATCAGTGACAGTGTCACTAGGCAGAACAGGGAGACGCTTGTTTACATTAGCATCGCCCCTTTCTTCCTTACCATGGGATGTCCGCAGGACCCACGATCGCGGTCATGGAACTCCCATCGGCGCACTCATGCCCACGAGCCACCTCTTAAAGGCCAATGTACAGGTACAGGATTCTGCCTGTACGTGCCCTTCTGCCGAAGTATATGTGCGTGAGGTGGTCGGGAAGCAGTTAAAACAGATTTTGTTGCCAAGATTTCCTCTTTACTACCAGTAAGAATGTCACCAAACAGAAAGGGGAATCTGCTACACACACTTATAGTCCTTTTGAAGGTTTTAGCCTTCCCCTACTGCTACAAAGTTTTTTTTTTATGATCTATAACATGTGCCCCTGCCAGACATTTCCTCTCAATTCATTTCCTGATGACAATGTTTTCACCAGGAAATTAGGCGATTTTTTTTTTCCAACGGACCCCTGGAAAAAAGTAAAGATCTAAAAGAGTTTCTATCCCTTCCCCATTTTTCCTTTACTAAAAAAATTAAAACGTTTTGACTAGGATACACTTGAATATATGATATTATACTAATATAAAACTGGAATCCTGAATATTTTACACCAGAAAGCCCAGAATAAAAATCTCCCGCAATGGTTAACCTGCCTAGGAAACAACAGAACTGAACATCTACAACCAATGCTAACCGTCACTATAGTGTGTGTTCATTTTAGTGCAACACAATATGAAGTAAAGCCAATAGTTCACTGAGAGTTCATGCATATTAATATGCAGAGATTGATATACTTTTTTTTTACCCTTGGTGCTAGTAATGTCCAATCTCTTTTATACCCCAGACACCCTCCACCCCATGCTCTGAATCTATTAATTTTAAGTGAGTATTCAGTTTCCATCCCATTTTTTCCATATTTTTGATTCATCATCTTGGCGCCTTACTGTGATTCTGGTGCCAAATTCCTTTGAACTGCAAACTTTATAAATATTATACATACCTCATATATTTTTTTCCCCCCTTCTTCTTGACTACCACACAGCCTGGTCACTGTGTGTCTTCTGTGGCTGCGCAGGGCTCCTTTCCTCATGGGTCGGTTGGTCCCCCTTGCTAGTGGTCACCCCCGGGAAGTTTGGGGCGGTAGGTTCTCTTTCCTTAGGGGCAGGCATTAGCAAATGGTGTATACCTTTTACATTTAATGATGTATATATGTTTTTTGATTTTTTGTACTTATGTCATTCTTTTTTTGTATTTTTGAACAGCCTTACGTATTTGCTGTCTGATTTGTATATCCCCTGATGAAGCTATTAGGCAAAACATGTTGGGCTATTATACAAATATAAAACTTCTGTTTAAGCTGAACATTCGCCATATGACCACCTTCATCATGAAATGTTGAATACTCTTCAACAAATTGGCCCTGCTTGGTTTTAACTTTATTCTCATTAAAATTATAAAATTTTTAAATATATGGTTTCCATTATTATCTGTAAGCACCACGACAATCCCCTTCTTCCTTTCCCATTTCACATATTTGACTATTTGGGATGAGGGGCCAAATATTTGGGTGTTCTACCTTTAGCCTGACATACTTAATATAAAAAGTAGTGTCCAATATTTTCCACAAGCCACATGTTCTTCTCTTCATTATTCTATTTAAAGCTGGCTTCAATATAGATCACTGCTGAGAGATTTAAATGTACACCGGACAGGTCATGTTTGTTCAGTTTTGATTCCTTTGGTTTTAACAACCTTGTCTACCCTATTATAAGATCTTTGCTGTGACATGGCATGAAAGCTTGCCGAGCAGTTCAGAGACTAATTCTGTTACATGAAAGCAAGCTACTCCTGTTCTGCCTGCTATTCCCTTGGAACATTGTTATACATGAGTGCTTGTGGGGAAGAATGGAGAGTTGCCTTGTTTCTCTGGAGATGTTGTCCTTCACCATCTATCCTGTGAAACAACTTTTTACATGGTGTTTTTCATCAATTGACTTAAAAAAAATAATGATAAATCCAGCAATCCTATATAATACTCTTTATATTTATTTTTGATAAATCAACTGGTTATTCTGCCTATTTGCTCTGGAACCCCGCTTCTTTTTTTAAGATTCCTGATGAACATAAAGTTATATAGGAAACCAGGATGTGGAGAAATAGGTCAGTTAACATGTTGGCCTACACAGGGATGCACTGGTGTTCTGTGTATCCCATTGCAGGTAGTCCCATTTACGTAAATTGGGACACAGTAGTTGCATAGAGACAGATGCTGCTCTCAATTTGACATCTGTGCCAGTGAATGGCCCTGAATGCAGAAAGTGTATATTTGGAGCCGTGCACCTGCACCCACATGGCTGTTCAATTGGGACCTGCTGCTGCTTCCATGAAAAGACACAGCATCCCAATTAACATTTATGGGACTGCTTGCATGGTGATGCACAGAATACGTCTGTATGCCCGTGCTAGCAAACACGGCCCTTGCACGGGTGTAATTTCAATATCTTTTATTTGGTCAACAACAGAATTATGCTTTTGCAAGAGGTGTATTTATAATGGATGGTGTATAAAGATTTTTGTCCCATTGTTCACAGTGATACAAGATAAACAAGTATGTTTATATACACTGTTTACAGGACATTGTACATAAGTTTATTTGTCTTTTCAAGCAATCCTTATTTAATGCTTATTAAAATGAATACTTTATTATGTTCTGATCACTACAATACCTATTTTTCCCCTTGCACTAGGCATGTGCAATTCGTTTCGTAACAAATCGAAATTTGGCCAAATTTTGCATCTTTTGGACATTCGGATGCATCCGAATGTCCGAATAAAAAGATAACGAATAACAACGAATACGAAAGAAATATTATGAATGAATTTGAATGAATTTGTCATGATCTAATGAAACAAAAGGTCAGCTCAAACTAAATCTTATAGTCCAATCAGCTAATTAATTTTGTGCCGGAGGATGGATTACTGGCAAAGTGCATTCCCGAGAACTGAGTTAGAAGGGTGTTGTATTGTATTTGAGCTGAGGAGAAGAGACGTTGTCATTGTGTGTGTTAAAAGATTCAATAAACAAATGACTTTCCAAACTACGAATTGTTATCACGAATGTCTATACATACATAAATATCGAATTTCAACGAATACGAACTAATGAATTTGACAGTCTACGAATAATAACGAATTATCCGAAAATGTATTAACGTAACATAACGAATATAACAGAACGAAATTATGTATTTTACAAATGACAACGAACCGAAACTAAATGAAATTTTCCGTTGTGCACAAGTCTACCTTGCACTCCTAAGTTTAGCTTACAATATAAACTGAGGAAGACCCTTTGTCAACACGCATAGGGGAGGGGCAGCAGCCTCATGTGGAGCGAGGAGCTTCAGACAGACAAGAGCTGTGCGGCTTTTTTTGGGAATACTTACAGATTGTCTAATATAGATTGATTCAAGCACCTCTAATGTGTGAGTACCTCTATTGATTTAAAAAAAAGAGATGTGGTTTTAAAAAATATAAGCACTATGTAGCTTGTTTCCTATATACATGTACTGGGGATACTGATCTAAGGATCAGCACAGGAGCCTGGAGAGCCTACTTACTATTGAGCTCTGAGGTGGCTCATCAGCGCTGTTTGACCAAACTTAGTTGTGAGGTCACACTTTCCGAGGTGAGGATAATACCACTGGGGGAGCACAAGAGTAGTGGCACATTGAGTATTTTTGAAGCATCAACACATGGATTAATTCTTAATAAGAAGTTCACTAAAGACACCCATTGATGGACTTGTGTTTCTTATGAGCACCTATAGTGCATGGATTGAAAAATTATTTTCAGCACATTATCTTTATATTTACATTTATATGTATTTTCATCTTTAATTTTATTTTTCTGTTAATGATTTTTAATATTAATAATTTTCTACAAGGTTTTTTGATATTGTTATGCACTTGTTAATGTTATTTTGATTTTATTTACTGCACAAATTTGGATTTAGGGCATAGCATAACACTATTGATGTTTTAAAAATTCTTATTGTGCATGTATATGGGACTGTGAGCAGTGTCAGCAGCTGGTTATATAAATTATATTGTTTGCACATTGCCAGTACAGGCACAGTGAGCAAACACTGTAGCGCGCAAAGGCTTTTATACTCACTATGTATAGCTGTGTGAAAAAGTATTTGGCCCCTTTCTGATTTTTTTGCATATGTGTCATACTTAAATGACTCAGATGATCAAAACATTTTATTATCACACAAACATAACCCAAGTACATACAAAATGCAGTTTTTAAATGAAGGTTTCATTTATTATTTATTTTTTATTTTATTTATTTATTTAGTTATTTATTTACTCATTTATTTTGTACCACCACCCCCTCCCTTTACAATGTAAGCTCTACAAGCAGGGCCCTCCTGTACCTTTTGTATTGTACTGTAATTGTGTTGTCCCCCCCTATACATTGTAAAGCGATGCATAAAATGTTGGGCTATATAAATCGTGTATTATAATAATAATAATAATAATAATAATAATTTATTAAGGCATAAAACTGTCCAAACCTGCCTGGCTTTATGTAAACAAGTAATTGCCCCTAAACCTAATAACTGGTTGTGCCACCATTGGCAGCAACAACTGCAATCAAGCATTTGCAATAACTGTCAATGAGTCTTTTACATTGCTGTGGTACAATTTTGGCCCTTTCTCCTTTGTATAATTGTTTTTTTTTGTCTCATCAGTCCACAAAATATTTACCTAAAAGTCTTGGGGATAATCAAGATGTTTTTTGGTAAATGTGAGATGAGAGTTTGTGTTCTTTTTGGTCAGCAGTGGCTTTGGCCTTGAAACTCTCCCATGGATGTCATTTTTGCCCAATCACTTTCTTATTGTGGAATCATGAACACTGATCTTACCTGAGGCAAGCGAGGCCTGCAGTTCTTTAGATGTTGTTCTGGGTTCTGGATGAGTCATCGTCATGCTCTTGGAGTAATTTTTGTAGGCTGGCCACTCCTGGGAAGGTTCACCACTGTTCCAAGTTATCTCCATTTGTGGATAATGGCTTTCCCCATGGTTCACTGGAGTCCCAAAGCCTTAGAAATGGTTTTGAAACCCTTCCTAGATCGATACATGTACATTACTTTTTGTTTATAATCCGTTCTTGATTTGTTTTTAGATTGTGGCTTGATGTGTGGCTTTTTGTGATCTGTTAGCTTCACTTTGTCAGACAGCTTCTATTTATGTGATTTCTTGATTCAACAGGTCTAACGGTAATCAGGCCTGGGTGTGGCAAGTGAAATTGAACTCATCTTTCCAAAAAAATGTGGTTAATCACAGTTAATTCATGATTCAGTATGGGAGGGGCCAATTACTTTTTCACATGGAGCCAGGCAGGTTTGAACAGCTTGGTTCCTTTAATAAATGAAATAATAATTTAAAAACTGCATCTTGGATTTACTCTGTTATCTTTGTGTAAAATAAAATTTGTTTGATGATCTGAATCATTTAAGTGTGAGAAATATGCAAAAAAAATAAAATAAAAATCAGGAAGGGGCAAATACTTTTTCACACAACTGTAAATCCTGTGTAATAATAATAATAGCCTTAGGGACCATTCACATCTCTAGTGTTAATGTGCATTGCATAATGGATAACTGCACCTTTGTTTAAAAATCATTATTATAATGAGGTTAGGACTCACTCTCCACACAATGCCAGATTTATAAGGGGGAAAAAAGGGGCAATTGCCCTGGGTCCCCTAGCCAGAGGAGGGCTCCCGCTAGAGGGGGCCCCCTTATAGAGGGGGGGCCCCTGCTAGAGGGGGGCTCAGACTTATTTTATGAAATAAATAATGTATAATAAAACGTATCTTCCATGAAGACTTCAGTAGTGTGTTTGTTGAGGAAATTGTTCAGTTTGCAGCCCTTGCCTAGCTCCAGTCACGTCACACTCCATCTCAACAGGCAATTTTTTGACATGATAAAGGGCTTGCTGATACCTTTCCAGAATTTAATGTAGCTCTTAGAATGTGTTTGAGTATGATGGTCACTAGTTGTTCGGGAGAAAGGTCAGTCAGCAAATTGGCACTGATAAAGAATTATTTGAGAACCATGATGGCCCGTGAAAGACTAGGTCCCATTTGCCTACTGGCTGTTAAGAGCAGGTTCCTCAAGATGATACAGTTTGATGAGTTAGAGTTAAAGCTGTTTCAGATGCTAAGTTCAGAAAGAAAGACTTTTTATTATAGTCTGAGACATAACCGTAATATATGACTTGCCAATTCCAGTTCCAATTATCTGTGTAATGTTTATTCTAACAGTAAACAAAATTGAAAAAAAATCAAACCAGTGTCTTTTTCAGAACCTAACTTATATTATATATAATTTTTATGTTGAGGGGCCCCCAAATGGGAAATGTCCTAGGCCCTTCAATGTCTAAATCTGGCGCCAGGGCTGGCCCAAGACATTGTGCTGCCTGGGTCCAAGAATTAAATGCTGCTCCCCACCCAAAAAAAAAAATCATGCCCACCAAAAGCCCCCACATCCATTATTTTATATCATGATGATGAAAACTAAAATTACATTTATCAGGCAGTCAGATTAAGCACATTGTCTTTATGCAAAAATATATGACATACCATTATGTTCAATTCCAATGGGTGGGCTAGGGCAGTATAGGGGTAGGCTAGGGTAGTATAGGGACAGGCTAGGGTATTATATGGACAGGCTATGGTATTATATGGACAGGCTAGGGTAGTAAATGGACAGGCTAGGGTAGTATATGGACAGGCTGGGGTAGTATAGGGGCAGTTTGGGCAGTATAGGGGCAGGCTAGGGTAGTATATAGACAAGTTAGGGAAGTATAGGGGCAGTTTAGAGTTGTATATAGACATGCTATGGTAGTATATAGACAGGGTAGGGCAGTATATGGACAGCATATGGTAGTATGGGGCAGGCTAGGGTAGTATATAGACATGCTAGGGTTGTATGTAGACAGGCTATGGCAGTATATGGGCAGGCTAGGGCAGTATATGACACAACACAATCTCCTGCACTTGGCAGGCAATCTATAGATAAGTGGTGCAGCTAACCCTCAGGATAATAGATGGAATGCCTGTGGTCTTGCTGCCCTCCTCAGAACAATGGGTGTCCTTAGAACTGAAACAAACAAAGAGGAAAGATGTGTGCATCGACCTTGTGCATTACCAAAGATAAAATGTTATTATAAAACTGTAACAGTAGTAGTTATGCTCACAAATAAATGTGTTTAAAAGCGCTTTTAGGTACATCAGCAAATGGAACCATGTCTCTAGACACCTGCAACATGGACAGAGTGTTGAAAGGGACCCAATGGCATTGCAACTGGCCTAGGGCAGTATATGAACAGGCTAGGGTAGTATATAGACAGGCTAGGGTAGTATATAGACAGGCAAGGTTAGTATAGGGGCGGGCTAGGGTAGTATAGGCGTGGGCTAGGGTAGTATATAGACATGCTAGGGCAGTATAAGAGCGGGCTATGGTAGTATAGGGGTGGGCTAGGGTAGTATAGGCGTGGGCTAGGGTAGAATATAGACATGCTAGGGCAGTATAAGAGCGGGCTATGGTAGTATAGGGGCGGGCTAGAGTAGTAGAGGAATGGGCAAGGGTAGTATAATGGCAATATAGGGCTGTCTAATGTTTTTTGAGCATGACAGTTTATGCAACATTTGACCATCCAACAGATCAGCAGCCACTACTAGAAAAACTGATGGACACCCTTTGTGTCCTGTCACACAGAACTAACTTATATTACCTTTCTGTTGCTCTCTCCCAGTGCTCCCACAGTCTTCAGTGCCTAGCCTCACACATGCACCAGAGCAGAAGAAGGTAGGCCGGGTGCGGGGTCGGCTGCACCCCCTCCTCCAGTTCCACCCAATAGAAATGCAAGCCTCCCAAGCTGCTCCCGAACATCGGCGGCTGGCGAAGCCAGTGGGGAAGGGATCTTTCATTTCTCTCTGTCTCCTCTGGGTACCCTGCCCCCAGCAGCACACACACCTGAGCTCTTCACATGTGCTGTGGTGTATAACAGCCAGTGTTATAGTTGTCAAGCACCAGGGTATGCATGTTGAGAGCAGCAGGGCGACCTTTTTACAGGGCAGCGAAGAGGCTCGGGTGGGAAGTTATCATCATGACACACAAAACTACTGGATGAAAAACCTAGCCCTTCTTAAAGTGCCACCTGGGTCCAATGGATCCAGCAGGACTCATGGTAGGGCCGGCCCTGTCTGGCACTCTCTCCACAACTGAAAGACTCTTTCAGAACATTGCCTCCCTGCTTTGTCAAAGCTAGGTCCAACCCACTGACGGAAATCAGAGGTTGGCCCAGTGGCAGAGCACACAGGACTCTTTAAGCCAACCCCTTACATATTTGGAAAAAAAAGAAAAAGAACTACTTGCTTGGTAGTTACGGTGAAACTTCTGCTTTTGAATGAATTACATAGATCAGATATGCAGATAAGGACTTATGAAATATGTCTGACTTTCCTGATCTAAAATGTTGTTTTTGGTCAGTGATCTGTAAGTTATTAAAGCCAGATGAGTCCACAAAACAGCCAGGCAGCTAGCATTTTTACAAGGAGGTCAGAAATTGCAATTCACATTTTTCTGTAATGAGAGGGTGATTAAAACATTAGTTTCCTTTCCGATTACCTTTTAATCACCAATTAATGAATGTAGTCAATGTCTTCAAAAGCATCCATTTTAGAGTTTGCTGTTACACGGGGTAGCTAAATTACAGCTATGTTTTACATATGTCAGCTGTTAGATGTCTAGGAGCTATAAACAACAACGGTGAAAAAGAGTTTCCTACAGCAATGGGTTGCTATTTAGAGATAAGTGCACATATTTTATTAACTCATTCCCTAATTTGTTGAACTGATCATGATAAGTTTTCAGGCTGCTATCAGCAGTAGCAAGGGCTGCCCACTCCCAGATCTGATAGGTACTGTGGTACAAGACCATAACCTTGATGCTTTAGGCTGATATCTGTGTGAAAAATATAAAGTATTTTGGTCCCATCCAGGTTGGATCTCCCCATCTTCACATAATCCTGTTACTTTTTTTAAGAGGTTTAAAAAATCAACAGATATATTTCTAAGAAGTAAAATAATGAAAATATATTTTGACCAAGTATATGCCTAACTCAGCTGGTCTAACAATTTATTTTACTTCAGCTACAAGACTTATGTACATTTAGCTATAAATCTATTTTCCATGTTGTTTCAAACGTTGCAGTCTTTCCATCCAGTTGGTGGAGATACTCCTAATGTTGAGGGCATTGGTTGTCATTTTTATTGTGCCATACATCATATTTATTAGACAAAGCAGCATCTGTACCTGACCTTGAATTATCTTGGCTTTTTCCTAACTGTCTTTCTTCTTCTCTACAAAGTAAGAGAGTAACGTATTATCGAAAGAATACTTTTACAAAACATGCCCTGAATCCATCTCATTAAAATCTAAACAGATATTGCATAAATATGCAGGAAATAAAATGAAGGTTCTTGTAGAAAATAATTATATTTACTTGGTTATATAAGTTGCAGATAACAAAGGGCATATTGTGTGTCTTCCATAGTTGTCAAAATGTTGATTTAAGATGAAAATCTTCATTGATCGCAATAGGAATTTTATCAGACGTAGCCTGAAAAAGGCCGCTCAATATATGTCACCAGCATAAAACAAGGAGAAAAATCACTTTCAAATTTAAATGTCTTAAGTGTTCAACACACTTAATACTTGACTCCCTTATTTCTTTTTTTTGTGTGTGATATGCTTTATTCATCAAAATATGTACAGTACGTTTTTAACTTTCTGAATAATTATTAACTGTCATAACAAAGGTGATCAAACAATGCTATTTACTATTTTGCATAAGTCTAACTTTTGTTAATTTTAACATGTGAATACTTATCTTATACATTAATTATTTATAAATATAGGAATATAAAGAAATTGGAAAAAATATTTTATGAAAAATATATAAAAATAAGATAAAATGCATGGTATAATTAAATTATTAAAAACATTCAATAACATGCTATGCTCACAAAAATAAAACATATTTGTGCAAATTCTCTTAAGGAAAGTAGGATAGAACTTGTAGTAGCTGTATTAAATAATAGTAAACAGGGATCTGACTATACTAAATAGTGATATTTGAATTCTAATAAATTCCTTGAGTTCATGTTCTTTCCATGATATTCTAACGTAATATTGAAAAATTTAAAAAATGCTGTAAGCTGCTAACAATCAGCTAAGACATGGTACTGGTCTATTCTCATCAGTCTCACTTTTTTTTCCCGCACATTCACAGAGCCCTGTGTCAGGTGATCCAAGACTTACAGATTACACTTGTGCAACACAAAATCTGACACTAGAAAGCAGTGTTAGCCTAGGTTC
The DNA here is from genome assembly GCF_037356315.1 of Lithobates pipiens. Lineage (NCBI taxonomy): Eukaryota > Metazoa > Chordata > Amphibia > Anura > Ranidae > Lithobates > Lithobates pipiens. The sequence continues at coordinate 310,802,370 of NW_027507758.1, read as the reverse complement.
ACATTGCAGTGATTTGGCATGCGATTTGACATTGAAACAGTGAAATTGCATGCCAAATCGGCGGCTATTGCTGACAATGGCACCATCCAAATTGTTGCAACATCGACTTTGCGGCGCCGCACCGATTACCAAAAGTAGTTTCTGTACTACTTTTTGTGACTTTGGGGTGCGATTTGTATAGACATCTGTGCAGAAACCTGCACAGATATCTCTGAAATCACCCCAGAAGTCGGGACTGACATGCGGGAATGGAATTGTGGGAGTTTAGCTGAGCTTGCACGATTTCAATCTGCTGCCAGTGTGAATCTGGGCTCAACCTCATTTATCCCAGATACAGCTAGCAGGATACATGTATTAATTCCTTTATTTCACATCTATATATATATATATATATATATATATATATATATATATACACAGTGGGGAGAACAAGTATTTGATACAATGCGATTTTGCAGGTTTTCCTACTTACAAAGCATGTAGGGGTCTATAATTTTTATCAGAGGTACTCTTCAACTGCGAGAGATGGAATCTAAAACAAAAATCCAGAAAGTCACATTATATGATCTTTAAAAAATGTATTGCATGACATAAGTATTTAATCACCTACCAACCAGTAAGAATTCCAGCTCTCACAGAGCAGTTTTTTTTCTTTAAGAAGCCCTCCTGTTCTCCACTCATTACTTGTATTAACTGCACCTGTTTTAACTCGTTACCTGTACAAAAGACACCCGTTCACACACTCAATCAAACAGACTCCAACCTCTCCACAATCACCAAGATCAGAGAGCTGTGTAAGGACATCAGGGATAAAAATGTAGACCTGCACAAGGCTGGGATGGAGTACAGGACAATAGGCAAGCAGCTTGGTGAGAAGGCAACAACTGTTGGCGCAATTATTAGAAAATGAAAGAAGTTCAAGATGACGGTCAATCTCCCTCAGTCTGGGGCTCCATGCAAGATCACACCTCATGGGGCATCAATGATCATGAGTAAGGTGATCATCCCAGAACTACACGGCAAGACCTGGTCAATGAGCTGGGACCACAGTCTCAAAGAAAACCATTAGTAACACACTATGCCATTATAGATTAAAATCCTGTAGCGCACGCAAGGTCCCCCTGCTCATGCCAGCGCATGTCCAGGCCCGTCTGAAGTTTGCCAATGACCATTTGGATGATCCAGAGGAAGAATGGGAGACAGTCATGTGGTCTGATGAGACAAAAATAGAGCTTTTTTGTCGAAAATCCACTCACAGTGCTTGGAGGAAAAAGAAGGATGAGTACTAACCCATGAACACCATCCCAGCTGTGCAGCATAGAGGAAAACATCATTATTTGTGGCTGCTTTTCTGCAAAAGGAACAGGACGTCTGCACTGTATTGAGGGGAGGATGGATGGGGCCATGTGTCGCGAGATCTTGGCCACCAACTTCCTTCTCTCAGTAAGAGCATTGAAGATGGGTCATGGCTGGGTCTTCCAGCATGACAATGACCCGAAACACACAGCCAGGGCAACTAAGGAGTGGCTCCGTAAGAAGCATCTCAAGGTCCTGGATTGGTTTACCATGTCTCCAGACCTGAACACAATAGAAAATCTTTGGAGGGAGCTTAAAGCCCCGAAACCTGAAGTATCTGGAGAAGGTCTGTATGGAGGAGTGGGCCAAAATCCTTGCTGCAATCTGTGCAAACCTGGTCAAGAACTACAGGAAACGTATGGTCTCTGTAATTGCAAACAAAGGTTCCTGTATCAAATATTAAGTTCTGCTTTTCTGATGTATTAAATACTTACGTCAGACAATAACATGCAAATTAATTACTTAAAAATCATACAATGTGATTTTCTGGATTTTTGTTTTAGATTCAAACTCTCACAGTTGAAGAGTACCTATAATAAAAATTACAGACCTCTACATGCTTTGTAAGTAGGAAAACCCCCCAAAAAATTGGCAGTGTATAAAATACTTGTTCTCCTCACTGTATATATGTGTATATTAAGATAGAAATGCTCAACTGGTATTAGCAGTGGAAAACCCATGCACAAGACACGGAAACTCAAGAACAGTCCTGTATTGTTCTGCTGCTGGCCAAATTTTACATGCTGT